>NC_092499.1:46110000-48560000 GCF_047511675.1 Marmota flaviventris | reverse complement strand
TTAGGAAGGAAGAGAGAAAGTCTGTTAAGTAGAACCAAATTTATAAATATCACTTTAAAAATATAACACAGAATTCTCTGACTTAAAGTTTTTTTATTCTTTGTTTCTCCTTTTTTCTTTAATAAAATTATAAAGTTGACTTTAGTTAATAAGTAGGTAATAAACTAGGGTTTATTAATTTTATAGTTTTTACAAATATAAAGACTTTAAGAAACTTTTTAAAAATTAACTCAATAAAACTTAGTAATTATCTCTATATTATAATTACCATTACTTCTAGTGTGCCTAATATGTGCTAGATACTTTATAATTTAGTCCTCATAACAATGCTTGCTCTGAGACAGATACAATTATTTATCCCCATTGTAAAAGGTAGGAAGCTGAAATTCTGGAATACAGAACGATTTAACATTCTCTACTAAGTTGTAGAACTTTTGTCTAAACTCAGCTCTAGTTAGGTTAAAGACAACATTTGTCATATATATATATATATATATATATATATATATATATATATATATATATATTTTCAAACATGGTTCATATTTGAATCAATAGTAAAAATATATTTTTACTTGTATCCATGTTTTGAAAATGCAATGTGCTCTTTATAAAATATGTATTTTTTATATAGCTGCATGTTTTGAAATCGTTACAACATAAATTAAATCAACCCCTTATCTCCAGATAGAATGACCAAACTTTTTTGTGTACTCAAACTGGGGTTTTATTTTCTTAACTATTTCAAAGGAATTTCCATCAGTAAACAAATTCATATTTGAAAAATTTCACTCAAAGACTATACCCAAAGGTGTAGTCTATCTCCCCAACCAGACTGAAATTCATTAAGTCCAAAAAGAACGCTATCTTCAGCTTTCTTAGGGTATAGGTGTGTGTGTGGGGGGGGGGGGGGTATGTGTAAACATAACCTCTTAGGAATTTCTTCTTTAGTTGTATCCTATAAAATTCATTCTTAAAATATTTAAAAAGTTTTTTATTCTGAGTTTGATTGAATACAGAGTTATTCACTGTTTTCCATCAAATCTAATTTTTTCAAACAATGCAAACTTTCTAGTTTCATGTTGAAGTTTATAGAAAAGTTGGTCTGATATGCCAGTTCAATTGTAATCTTACCCTTTGCTCCAACTGAGCAAATCTTATCTCTGCTTATTTCTTGATTATTCCTATTTTTGGATGCTTAGTTGCTGTGTTTCTTACTAGAAATGTCATCTTTCCTTCTTTGTATAAACCTAAATCTAATATGTACTTTATGTCCATCTAATAGTATGCCTTTTCCAAGAAAATTTAAAAAAAAAATTTTCCCACTCTACTCAACACTGATCTTTCATTTAATTTCTTCTGTCTTTATTACATTATGTGAACTATCACCATTTATTTGATTGATGTAATGGCTGACCTCATCCTACTTTTTCAAGAAACTTAGAACTATATTATATCAAGTATAGACTTATTGGAAGCAAAAGAAAGGTCATAAATCCACTAAAAAATGGGTGAATGATAAAGCAGTTGCTTCTAATACTTCATAAGATATTCTTTCAAATTTAGTCCTTGGAGAGAGTTAACACCCATTAGTATTCTAGTTCTAAAACTAGATAAGAAAGAAATCTCCACTAAAATCTAGCATGAACAAGGAATGAGTTATAAGAGTAGCTGATCTTTTTTCTAGGTGGTTGTGGAAATCATTAGTGCAATAAGTAATTTCTGGCTTTTCTCCTTCTAGGCACATGAGATTACCCTTCTTGACATCCACTAAAATTAGCATGTACATATGATTTTCCTTAGTCAATAAATTTGATCAGAAGTGACACATTATCGTTTCCAAGGAGAAGCTTTAATAGTCTGGGTACTACCTGCCATTTTACCTTTTCCTTGCTGCAATGATAGAAGAATGACGGTGGAATCCCCTCCTCAGTCAGTATCCTTAATGAGGATGATGTAGAAGAGTCTTCAGCTAACTCACAACAGACATGTTATAGGAGGGAGTAACAAACTTGTCTTGTTTTGAGCCATTAAGGTTTATTACTGTAGCACAGTCAATCTTATCCTGACTGATAGCATAACTTATTAATGTCAAGATGGGATTCCATATGCCAAGATGTGAGATGAAGACTGAAAACAGAATGAATGGTTAAACTGAAACATCTTCAGATATGAACTGTAAGTATATTAGATCAGGTATTTTGTTTCTTAGACTGGCGGGTAAAGAATCAGGCTTGAAAAATCCTTCAAACATCTTGTTGAGTTGATAAATTTTTTCCTTTTCTTTCCCCCCCTTGGTATCTCTTATTCATTCAAACTCTATGCATTATTTTCAAATTTTGAAAATTTTATACTGATCATAGACTCTAGTAAAGTCTTAACCACCAAAAAAACCTAGTGATGGATTCTGGTACCTCTCTATATAATATTTTAGATTGAATATTAAAATGTCATTTATGTCCTCTTCTATTCATATTTAGGCTTATATTGCTGTTGGTATGTCGAGAGAGTCATGATAAAAAATCATACATCTGGCTTTTTTTTTTAGTCAGCTTTTTTGCTGCTGTGACTAAAAGACCTGACCAGAGCAACTGTAGAGGAGGAAAAGTTTATTCGAGGGCTCACAGTTTCAGAAGTCTTAGTCCACAGAAGTCCAGCACCATTCCTTAGGGCTCCAGGTGAGGCTGAACAGTACAAGGGAAGAATGTGGTGGAAGGAAGTAGCTCACACAATCAGGAAGCAGAGAGAGAGACATCACTCTCCAGATACAAAATATATACCCAAATCCACACCCTCCACCCACACCCTACCAACCTTCAGTTACCACTCAGTTAATCCCTATCAGGTGATTAATTCACTGATTGGGTTAAGACACAACCCAATCATTTCCCCTCTGAACTTTCTTGCATTGTCACACACATTAGCTTTTGGGGGACATCTCACATCTAAACCATAACATTACACTCCTGGCCCCTAGAAGTTCACAACCATCTCACAATGTAAAGTACTTTTTGTTCAAGAGTTTTCATAGTCTCAACAGTTCCAAGATTGCCCAAAAGTTCAAGTCCAAAGTCTCCTCTGAGACTCAGGGCAACCTTGCATTGTGAGCTCCTATAAAATCAGAAGCTATTTACAAGTATCCAATATATAAAGGTACAAAGTAACATTTCCATTCACAAATATAGGGGCATTGAAAAAAGAATAGGACTAAAGCAAGACCAAAATTCAGCTGGGCAAACAAGTCCTGTAGCTCCATGTCTGGCATCAGGAGTACATGGTATCATGATATTCTCTTCAAAGGGCTTGTGTAGCTCTGTCCCTTTGGCCTTGTGGTTGCAGCCCAAGTGGCCTTTCTGTTGGCTTGTCTCTGTTTGATTTCTGCAAGTTTCCTAGGACAATGTCTCATGTTACTGGCATTTCTTTTTTCTTTTTAAATATATTTTTAGTTGTTGATACACCTTAATTTTATTTATTTATATGCGGTGCTGAGAATCAAACCCAGTGCTTTACACATGCCAGGCAAATGTGTTACAGCCCCAGCCCCTGGCATTTCTTAATCTGGGGGGTTGTTAGGTAAGTTTGAGGTGGCTGAGCCACGCATCAGATGAGAGGCCACCAGCCAGGCGAAGACTGGCAAATTGACTTCACTCACATGCATAGGCACAAAAAGCTTTGCTACCTACTTACTTTAGTTGATACTTTTTCAGGTTGGATGGACGTCTTCCCTACCTCCAGAGAAACTTCTGACTCTGTCGCTTCCATCCTCATTGAGCAGATCATTTCCAGATTTGGACTTCCCACCTCCATCCAGTCAGAAGCCATCACTTCTCAGGTTGTTCAACTGGTCTCCAAAGGCCTCAACATCACTTGGAGGCTCCACATCCCCTACCGATCTCAATCCTCAGGTGAGGTTGAGAGGGCTAATGGCATTCTCAAGGATCATTCTGCCATTGGCCCTCACCCGAATTCAGGCAGTTCCTAGAGTCCCCTCAGGCCTTAGCGCCTTTGACTACTCTATGGGCGCCCTTTCTTAATCAACCAAAGCTTTCCAATCACTCCTCCTCCCCTTGTGTCCTACCTGCCCTATCTCACACTTCTACACAAACTCCTAAGGGAACACACAGACCGGTGCCTTCCTGTGCCATCTGTTACCTCAATCCCAGTGCAACCACAAACCAAATAGGCCCCTCTTCAACCGGGTGATACAGTCTTACTTCGAGAGCCGCATCCTCAATCATTGGTTGGAATCTCGCTGGACGGGGACCCCATACAGTCATACTTACTATCCCAACAGTTGCCAAATTTTTGGGCCACTCCCCCTGGTACCACGTCTCCCACCTTAAAAAAGGTGCCTGCTCCAAATGTCCAGTCCTGAACTTCCACCACGCTGGGACCCACCAAACTCAAGATTTATTGCCAACCGTCTTCTTCTTTTACTAATAGTTAATCTCTCTCAAGCTTCTATCCCAACCCATAGATGGCGCTTCTGAATCCAAGTGACATGGCACCAGGATGGCACCACACACTCTCAGTTTATGGGTCAAGGCAATTGCCCTTCCACTGGCTGCAATCGGGTGGTCACCCTTAACATTATTGGATTCAACCAAGCCACCTTGTCCCACCTATGTGCAGCAATGCTATACTTCATATCAGACTAAACTGAGGAATCTTGTAAGTGCTGGCCTAATACCTATGGTGGGGTGCCCTTATAACTCATGCAAGAAACGCTTCCTAGATAAGCCTTGCTATGAGAAACAAGCATACACCAAATTAACTACTTGGGACCCATGGGACCCAAAATGGGCTTCTGATGTTGATGGTAAATTTTATTCTTAGGGTTTTGCCAAGCTCTCCTGGGCCTCTATCAGAATCTGGAGAACTTATGCACAGTGCTCCCTCAGATTTACATAACCATCCAGGAGCAACAGAAAGAACTCCAACACCAGCTAGATGCAGCTGCCTATCCTAAAGCTGACCCTTTCTCATGGATGGCCCAAATATGTCAGGGCCTTCAGCTTCTCAATTTATCCAAAGTTAATAACATTTCAGATTGTTTCCTCTGCACAGGTTTGGATTATACTCCTTTAACTTTGATATCCATTGACCTTCCTCACAATACCTCAACCATACCCCAAGGGCCCCCCTCTCCAGCCTTTGAGAAAGTACCTCTTTTTCGTAACTCATCAGGGAGTTACACTTCCTCTTCCTGCTACACTTCTTCTGGTATGGTAACCTGTGACCAGATCATTAGAAATCTCTTCCCCAACCTTTGCTCCTGCGGGGTTCTTTTTCTGGTGCAATGGTACCCTAACAAAAAATCTAAGCCTCAGCATGCCCTTTGCTTTTTGTGTTTCTTCCACCTTGGTACCTCAATTAATTCTGTACAGTGAGGCTGAATTAACATGGCTTGTTACCACCTCCCTTTCCAGGGCAATATGGGTTGTCTTTCTACCAGTAGTAGTTGGACTCTCCCTGGCCTCCTCACTTGCTGCCTCTGGACTGGGGGCAGGAGGACTTGGTTATGTAGTAACCGCTACTCAGAAGCTTGAACAACAACTTCTGGAAGCGGTAGAGGCATCAGCTGCCTCTCTCACTTCCCTGCAAAGGCAAATAACACCTATTGCCCAAGTTTCATTACAGAACTGTGGAGTCCTAGATCTCTTGATATGCTGCTGCTATATCAATGAAACTGGATTGGTTGAAAAGAATGTTAACACCCTCTATCATTTGGTTAAAAGTCTTAAACAGCAACAATCAAATGACCCTTGGCCAGGCTGGCTAAACTCTACCCTCATTACATGACTAACTCTCATTCTCACTCCTATATTAGTAATAGGACTTCTATTAATGATTGCTTCCTGCCTCCTCAGGTTTGCCCGAAAGCACATGGGTGAAATTGCCAGAGTGACCTACAACCAGATGCTCCTATACCCCTAGAGTTGCCTCCTACTGAACCAACACCTGAGCTATCCCCTTCCTCCCAGCGCTCCTAGCCAGCAGGAAGTAGCCAGATGGAATTTGGTGCACTACATCATCAAAAAAGGCCAGGATGTTAGGTCGGGTGAGGTGGCTAGGGGAACAAAGCACCAGGCAACCTGTGCAGGAAAGAACAACAAATCAGGTGCTGACAGACAAGCAGTGATAGTACCTTATAACTACCTGTCAATAAGCAGGGTCTCCTGACCAATCCTGGAAGGGCAACTCCTGGAGGACAAGGGACTCTAAAAACCTCCCTTTCCTGTCCCAAGCCCTCCATTCTGCCCTAAGCCAAATAAAATTCCAATCCGGCCCAGCCTGGGTGTGATTCCCCTGGACCCACTCTGTTGGAATGGAGGGGCTCACCCAGGAGAAAATCTCAATAAAGCCTTGTTCAGCAACTTTTAATCTGCCTCCTTTTGATCACTGGCACCTGACCTTATTACAGGGGTCTCCACTGCAACTTTTGGCTTCCTCCTCAAATCTCCATGCTTTGACTTCTCAGGGGCTTCCCACAGGGACTCGGACCCTGCTACACTTTGCCTGGCCTCAAAGGCCTTCATTTGAAATCTTGGTAGAAGCCTCCATGACTCCCTGTCTCCAGCATCCTGCATTCCTGCAGAACCAGCACCCCATGGTTGATGCCAAGATCTGCCACCATCTCAAGAAGTAGCCAAGCCTCCAGGGACCAAGACTGCAGTAGCCTCTGACTGCCTGGGTAGATGAGCATGTTGGATAAACTTCCTAGGCACCCTTGTACAAGAAGGGTGCCCCACTGGTCTGCTTCAAGAGATTTTTTACTTTTATTTCCTTGAGCCTGAGGTGGGTGTGGTCTTGCCAGCTTCTGAGGTGCCCTCAAGCTATCTTTCTTATTGTCTCTGGGGAGTCTTAAGGATTTCTTTAGTGGCAGTAATGTCTTTAACAATTCAACTTCCTTTGCCCCAGTTTTACTCTTGCCTTTTAAGTTCAACTTTTTCAAATCTTTCTGCTATGCTTTCTGATCCGGAACATCACAATAACCTTGGCTAAAATCTGCCAGCAATACTCATGCCAATTCCTCAATGGTATGCTTCCTAGACATTTCTTCCACCAGATTATGAAGTCCATCATTTTAAAAATCAGAAAGTCTCAGAACACAGGCATAAGACAGACAACTTCTCAGCCAGAACATAACAGGAATTGCCTCTAGTTCAAATTTCAATAAAGTTCTCCTCTGAACCCTCTTGGGCCCTTTCTTCACTGTCCACAGTTCCTATTAGCATTCTGGTCTTCTGAGCTCCACCAGAATTGGCCATTAAGCTCTGGTTATTACAACAATTTAAAGCATTTCCAGTTAGCATGGTTAAGCATCTCAAAATTCCTCCCACCAAATCTAAAAAGCTCAAAAAGCTTCTGAACCACATGGTAAAGTTAATCACAGCAATGATCCCACTTCTCAGTGACAATTTCTGTTTTACTCAGCTTTTTTTGCTGCTGTGACTAAAAAAGACTCAACCAGAACAACTATAGAGGAGGAAAAGTTTATTTAAAAAATTCATGACTTCAGAAGCCTCAGTCCATATATAGCCAATTCCATTCCTCAGGGGCTCCAGTTGAGGCTAAACAATATGGTGGAAGAGTGTGGCAGAGGGAAGTGGCTCACATGATGATCAGAAAGCAGAGAGAGTCACCACTGGCCAGATACACATATGTACCCCAAAGCCACGCCCCCAATGCCTCATCTCCTCCAGCCACATCCTACCTGCCTTCAATTACCACTCAATCCCATTAGGTAATTAATTAACTGATTGGGTTAAGGCTCTCACAACCCAGTCATTTCCCTTCTAAACTACCTCACATTATCTCGCATGTGAGCTTTAGGAGGACACCTCACATCCAAACCATAACAGGCTTTAATTATCCATTTAAGAGTTGCTTTTACCTGGCTATGGTATAAATATCCATTGTTTTCTTATGTTTGTTTTTTAAAAAAAGAACATTTATCTAAAGTTTCAAATATGAAATATAAGAACCTACTGAGTATGCTTACTTTGTTTTTACTTTTATTTTTTATATGTATCAATATGCTGACAGATATATTTCCCCCATGACTACATTCTTCACCAAAAACGAGTACTATATAGTTATGAATAATGAAATGATTAAAAAGCATAATGAAAGAATAGTACAACTTTTTTTCCCTCATTCTTGAGAACTCATTGCCATATTTCCTGCTCCATATTAAGCTTGAGAGCTTCTGAGAAGTATTCTTAGAATTCCAATCTTTTGGAAAGAATAATGATTCAATTAGAGTTTTTAAAATCATGATGATTACTTTATGATAATGAACATGGCTAAGATGTTGTACTTATATTGCACTTAGATGCAGCATTTCATTTTAGCAAATTCCAAGAACCATCCATGACTTTATTATTGTACCTGATTTTTACAAGTTCTTTATCGAAGAACCTCTTCATTCTTAGTTGAACTGAGGAAGCTCTTAGAGAGAGTACAGTGATACTAGTACCAGCTGAAAAGCATGACAAAATAAGAAATATAAGAATAAGTTGAACGCAAATCAGAAATCATCATTTGTAGTCTGAAATAATCTGTATTGGAATTTGGTTGAGAAACAAATCTTTTAGAGCTAACTTGTCATTCCCTTGAAGTTTCACTGGAGATTTTCCTACATGAGATGTTATGGCATTAATATACTTCCACAATAAGAGGGAACAGAGGTGATGCTCTCATCGCCATTTCCAATAATGTCTTGCAAGCTAAAGATGAAGCTAACCAAATTTCTGATAACTTCATTCACTTATGTGATAAGATGAATGGGAATGGCATTTAAAATTGTTTCCTAATAAGTCTAATGTTATAGAAAATTATATTATAAAAATAGCTTTAATCCTTTTTTTGCCATTAAGGTATTCAGTCTGTTCATTCAACAGACATTTATTTATGTATTTGGTACCAGGGATTGAACCTCAGGGGCACTTAACCACTAAGTCACATCCCCAGCCTTTTTTTCATATTTTATTTAGAGATAGGGTCTCACTGAGTTGCTTAGGGCCTCACTAAATTGCTATGGCTGGCTTTGAATTCACCATCCTCCTGCTTCAACCTCCTGAGCTGCTGGGATTACAGGTGTGAGCCACCATGCCCATCTTCAACCTGTGTTTATTGAACCCTGACTATGTTGGAAAATGAAACTCCTGGCACTGCATGGAAGTATTAGACAGGTGGGGATGCATGTCACAGGAAGTAGAAGTAGCACAGATGATGCTAGTTGTCTCAAGGAAGTTTCCAGTTTGGGAGATCAGAGAGAGCTTGGTGGGGAAAGGTGAGTCTCAAACTGAGCCTTAAAAAATAGGTGCAATATTATGTAAATATAGGAAAGAAAAATCCAGGGACAATATGGGTAGCAAGGAAATTAATATACTGTAATAACTGTAGACCACTTATGAAACACTGAAATATGGAAATAGGATGTTTATAATCAGTAGGGCCTGGTGGAGTTTTAATCATTGTTGATGGTATTGATGAGTTGTGTGTATGTGTATGTTTAGGAGTAATGAAGAAATGAGTCAAGTTCACAGAGGAAGTAAAAGAGATGGTATGAACAGTTAAAACCTGGAAATAAAAAACTCTTTCTTTGAGATAGAAACTATCATACTTTATTAAGAAAGAACATCTAAAGAGTCACAGTTTTTACTGTGTGCTTACTCACTTTCCCTTTCCTCCATCTAATACATCTCAGCCTCTAGACCTATATTTTCATTAATAATTACATTCATTTCTTAGCATATGCTGGGAACCCAAGACCTTGCACATACTAAGCACCATACATTCATTTTACTACTCATTAGGCACCCACTATGTGCCAGGCATTATGTCAGGTGTGATGGGTACAAAGATCAATCAACTGAATCCCTTTTAGCCTACGGTTGCCTAGCACAATGTGAGGCACACGGTTAATACTCAATAAAAGTTGGCTTCTTTGTGGTAGAGAATATAAAAAAATGAAAAATCACAGACTAGTTATCTGTGAAATTCTCAGTAAAGTAAAATGGTTATTATCCAGTGAGAATGGAAAGGGTAAGTAGTGAATTAGATATGTGACTTGAAGTACCTGCTGAGGGAAGTGTGCTGGGGAATAGATGGGAGATCAATACCAAGACTGTCGAACAGCAATGAGAATGAGTTAGAGTAGGATAGATTGATTTTGGAGTAGGCCAGTGATACACATGTTGGTATGAATTTCTCATGGAATACTATTTTAACAGAATTCACTATAGCACAGAAGAATCAGGGGAAACACACTGGGGCAAGGTGGAGACTGAAGGTGAGAATTGGCTTGGAGAAAAGATAGGACTTTAATAAAAGCAAAGTGGAGTTTCACATTTTGCTAAGGGCAAGTCATTTCTCCTCCAGATAACTTGGTGTTACATGATATTTACTTCATATTCTTAATACATAAAAATGGATTATTATATTCTAAGTTGTCCTATTTTAAAATCTCATTCTGTCATGACTTCAGAAATACTTGTATCAATAGTAAACCTGTTTTTGAACTCTTATTTATATCACAATGTCCACAGAGAAGTAGAAGTGTCTTTTTGTGATAAATTCTTATCTAAATTTTCATAAAATTATACAAAGATTAAATGCAGATATTATAAAATTAATAATAAAGCAACAAATAATGTTTACTTTTATAATCTGAGATTTTTTTTAAATTTCATGTTAAAAATCCTATAAATTCCTTTTTAAATAAATAAGATGGTATACATTAAATCTATACAAATTAAAGAACAGGATATACTAATTGTAGCTATCATTTTCATTTATGCTGTTGTCATCTAGTCATAATTTACATAGTCCATATATCTACACATTTGAAATAAAGATAAGAAAATATGGCTAGATGGCATTATGTTATTCAAAAATAATATGACTGATTATATCACAATTGTAAAGCTCTTTATAAAAGAATTATATTTTTTGTTTTAAATAATTTTTGATTCCTGGATTTTCCTCAGTATATATAGAGTCTTAGTTGTAGACAGACAGCAGCTGAATAACTCTCAGGTAGTTTTTAATTACTCTCTTAGGAAACCAGGTAGATGGACAAAATATGATGTTATTTAGTTGTCAAGATAATACCATTCAGAAGGATAAAACTCAAAAGTACTCCAACCTAAGAACCATCTTTTTCTTTGGGAACTATTATGAGTTTGGGTATGGTATGAGTGTCCCCTAAGGGTCCATTGCAATCCGTGGCTTAGTCCCCAAGATGGTAGTAGTAGGAAGTAGTTATGAGTTGGGGCTTAATGGGAGGTCCTTATGTAATGGGGGATGCTGCCTTTGGAAAGTATTGTGGTCCTCAGTCTCTATTTTTGACTTCCTGTTTGGTCATATAATCTTTTACACACACATGTTTCTGCCATGATAAGACAGCCAAGAATGAGGGCTCTAACCAAAGTTGAGTTAATGCCAGTACCATGCCCTTGAACCTCCAAAACTGTGAGCCAAATAAACTTCTTTCTCTACATACGTAGACAGTCATGGTTTTTGTTATGCTGATGAAAAGTTGACTAATATAGGAATCCTACAATTCCCAGGACAGGGTTGGACTCATCCCAAATATTCAGATACTTGTGTGTCTAGACTCTGTACAATCCACAGGTAGACCTATACTTGACTTATTTACAGTCGAATCTCCATAGCCTTGGAAGCCCAGGACAGTTAATTTTCAATTTTAAGTAACAATGTTCTCCTAGGTCATACGTTGAAAGGGTCAGGCACTGAACAAAACATCTGCAACTTAACAACTATCTTAATAATAGCACATGTTTTAAACACCAAAGAACTTTTGGAAGTACTCACATTAAAAAAATTTAGAAAATTGCATTCAAATTATAGGTAATTTACATGTGAAATCACTTGCAGTTAATGTGTTGCTTAATAGGCATACATTTGTTCATGTAAGCTTTGGTTTGTTATTTTTGCCTATGATTTAACAAACTCACTTTTCAGAGAAAGTTGCTAATAAAACTATATTTTAAAATTCAAATTTTCTTTTTTCCCCTTTGTTTTCCTTTTTCCCTGAAGATGCTGCTGCTACTACCTAGATATAAGTATAGGAAATAAAACCAGCCTAAAAGGTTTTGTTTATTACCATCATTCCAAGAGTTCAAAACAATAACAAATTAGATAATACAGTTTATTATCTTCATGGAGATTTATCAAGTGTTTTGGAAACTCACTTTGTATTGACAAAAATAACTCTCCATGAGAGATTAAAAGATGAATTATAGGATCCTTCAGGTATTGATAATAACAAAAATCTGCCTTACTATTTCAGTTTATAGTTTACAACATACTTTCATATATTCTATTTCTACTGATTAGTATAGCTTGTAAGTTAAGTTTTGCAAGTACTATTAGACAATTGATTTTTTCTATTTCCTTCATTATTGAAGCAATTCATATACATCATAGAAAATTAAAATACAGAGAATATATAAGAAAAGATAATTTCAAAACAATATTTTGGTGAATTTCCTTTTAGTCTTTTTTCCATGTACCATTCCTATATTTGAATTATCAGTTTTTGTATAGTTTATTAATCACCTTTTCCTTTTGACATTCTCCTTTTGCTTGAATCTTTAAATATCATTTGAATAATTAAATAAGAAATTTCTAGTTTTTAAACATGTACAAATAGAAAGATATTTTGGATTACTCTTCTCAAAATTTTCCCCTTCCTTTCTTTTCTTTTCTCTCTCTCTTTCTCTCTCTCTCTCTCCCTCTCTCCCTCCCTTCTTCCCTCCCTCCCTCCCTCACTTCTTTTCCTTCCTTGCTTCCTTCCTACCCAGGGCTTTAAGCATGCTAGGCAAGCACTCTACCATTCCCAGCCCTCAAAACTTTGTGTGTTTCTAAATACTTTCTTAGGACAAATGACATTATCAAATACTAAAATTAATCATGGGATCAGAAGGGATTTGACTTTATGCAGTTGATCTTATTGCCTTTGGGAATAATACTATTTTCACCTCCCTTAAAAGTATATTCCCTTCCATCTTCCTTAAATGTTAAAGGCAGTAGTCATCACATCAAATCACAGTCCATGGTCATCTTTTCATCATGATCTCTAATGAAGGAAATATATATCTACTTTGCTATTTTGGTATAAAGAAATATTTAAAGAAGATGAGTAATTTTTATTATCATTCTCTTTTCAAAATGATGTTACTTTCTTAAATCTTTCTCCACAGTTTTCCATCACTTTATGGCTTTCCTTTACACTCTTCTACAGAATTTATAACATAATAAAAACAATACTCAAACTATGATTAAATACTATGACTTTATTATTCTAAAATTTAAATTTCAAACAGTAAATTCCAACATCGAAGGATTTTTAAAAATGTTAAGAGTTGAACATTAGAACTACAGATGTAGGTCACATGTATATGTTATCAATATGAACAATAGCAGCCAACGTACTGAAAATTAATTATATGCCTAGCAAAGTGTGCTAGAATTTTACAAGCATTAACTCAATAAAGATAATGGCATAATTGAGAAAAGAGATGAAGACCAATTACCTCAACAACTAGGAGTGGTGAGTGAATTTAACATAGGATGTAAGTTTATCTTCCTAAATTTGGAATATATATATATATATATATTAAAAAAACTTCTGTTAACCAGGATATACACCAAGAAACACTGATCTTGAGGGGTATTACAGAATTTATACTTATAAATCATTAAAGAAGGGAAAGTTGAATCCCAGGACTGCCCCACCAACTGGAAGACCTATGCTGGAGCCCAAGCCCAGGCCTAGGACCACCCCACCCACCTGTATGGGAGCCTAGGCCAAGTTGCAGTAGCATCTATGCATGGTGGGACGCTGGTGGGGGTCTAGAAGCCCAATACAAAGTTGAAATATAGGTAATCTGCAGGAACACTACAAGATTATAGGGTAGAAACTGTAATTCCTCAGATCTTCACAGCAAAAAAGAGGACACATAGACAACATGAAAAAACAAGGGAGGAAAGTGCCCCAAACAAACCAAGATACTACAATAATAGAATCCATGGACAGTTGATGAATATAAGAGGAGTTCAGAATGTACATAATTAAAATGATCTACAAATTAAAGAATGACCTAAGTGAGGAAATACAAGCAAACATTGATCACACCAAGAAAGAGATAAGGGAGCAAATATAGACAGCAAAAGATTACTTCAAGAAAGAAATAAATATTATGAAAAAAAATCAGAAATCCTTGAAATGAAGGTAAGAATAAACAAAATTTTAAAAACTCAATAGAAAGTATCACCACAGACTAGATCACTTGGAAGACAGAACATCAGATAATGAATATAAAATATACAATCTAGAAAATAAAGTTGACCACACAGTGAAAATGGTAAGAAACCATGAACAGAACATCCAAGAATTATGGGATAATATCAAAAGACCAAATATAAGATTTACTGGGATAGAGGAAGACACAGAGATTCAAACCAAAGGAATGCACAATCTCTTCAATGAAATAATATTAGAAAATTTCCCAAACATAAAAAATGAATTGGAAAATCAAATACAAGAGGACACCAAATGTACAAAATTGCAACAGATCTACACTATGGAACATTATAATGAAATGCCTAGCATACAGAATAAGAACAGAACCTTAAATGCCACAAGAGAAAGGAATCAGATCATATACAGGGGAAGACCAATTCGTATCTCAGCAGATTTTTCAACCCAGACCCTCAAAGCCAAGAGATCCTGGAACAACATATACCAAGCTCTGAAAGAAAATGGATGCAACCAAGAATCTTATATCCAGCAAAATTAGGCTTCAGATTTGATGACAAAATAAAAACCTTTCATGATAAACAAAGATTAAAAGAACAGCAAAAAAGCCTGCACTACAGAGAATTCTAAATAAAGTATTCCAGGAGGAGGAAATGAAAATCAACAATGAAAATTAGCAAAGGGAGGAACTACACTAAAGGAAAGGCCTATCAAAGAAGAAGCCAAGTCAAGTTAAAAACCAAAAATAAACCAAAATGACTGGGTATACAAATAATATTTCAATAATAACCATGAATGTGAAAGGCATAAACTCATCAATTAAAAGACATAGATTGGCAAATTGGATTAAAAAAAAAAGACCCAACAATATGCTGCCTTCAAGAGACTCTTTTCACAGGAAAAGAAACCCATAGACTGAAGGTGAAAGTGCAGGAAAAAGTGTACCACTCACATGGACCATGTAAACAAGCAGGGGTTTCCATCCTCATGTCAGATAAAGTGCACTTCAAACCAAAGCTAGTGAAAAGGGATAAAGAAGGACATTTCATACTGCTGAAGGGATTCATACATCAACAGGACATACCAATCATAAATATCTATGCCACAAACAATGGAGCATCTGTGTATATCAAATAAACCCTTCTCAACTATGAGAACCAAATAGACCACAACACAATAATCCTGGATGACTTTAATACACCTCTTTCACAACTGGATAGATCTTCCAAACAAAAACTAAACAAAGAAACTATAGAAATCAATAATACAATCAATAAGTTAGAGTTAACAGACATATATACAGTGTTCCATCCATCAATGAGCAGATATACATTCTCAGCAGCACATGAATCCTTTTCCAAATTAGACCATATGTTATGCCACAAAGCAAGTCTTAGCAAATACAAACTATCCTGCATTGTATCTGACCATAATGGAATAAAATTGGAATCAATGATACAATAAAAAATAGATGCTACTCCAACACCTGGTGACTAAACAATATGCTACTGAATGACACATAGATTACAAAAGACATCAGAGAGGAGATAAAAAAAAATTCTTAGAGGTAAATGAGAACTCCAATATAACTTACCAAAATCTCTGGGACACTATGAAGGCAGTGCTAAGAGGAAAGTTCATTGCATAGAGTTCATTTATTAAAAGAAGAAAAAGCCAATAAATAAATGACCTGACATTACAGCTGAAAGTCCTAGAAAAAGAGGAACAAACCAACACTAAAAGTAGCAGAAGACAGGGAATAACTAAAATCAGGCAGAAATCAATGAAATTGAAACAAAAAAATTGACAAAACAAAAAGTGTTTTTTGAAAAAATAAATAAAATTGAAAAACCTTTACCTACCCTAATGAAAAGCAGAGAGAAAACTCAAATTACTAAAATTCATGATGAAAGAGGACATATCACAACAGACACTATTGAAATACAGAAGAAAATTTATACTTGAGCAAAATAGAAAACCTTGAAGACACTGACAAATTTCTAGAGGCATATGATCAACCCAAACTGAATCAAGAGGACATACACAATTTAAACAGATCAATTTCAAGCAAGGAAATATAAGACACCATCAAAAGCCTCGCAACCAAGAAAAGCCTGACAGATTCACAGCTGAGTTCTACAAGACCTACAAAGAAGAATTAATACGAACATTCCTCAAATTATTCTATGAAATAGAAAAGGAGGGAACCCTTCCAAATTCATTCTATAAAGCTAGTATCATCCTAATAACCAAAACCAGGCATATACACATTAAGGAAAGAAAATTTTAGACTAATATCCCTGATGAACATTGATGCAAGAATTCTCAATAAAATTCTGGCAAAAACATATTTTAAACATATTTTTAAAAATAGTGCACCATGATCAAGTGGGGTTCATTCCAGGGATGCACAACATAAGGAAATCAATAAATATAATTCATCACATCAATAGACTTAAAGATAGGAACCATATGATTAAATCAATTGATGCAGAGAAAGCATTTGACAAAATACAGCACCCTTTCATGTTCAAAACACTAGAAAAACTAGGGATAGTAGGAACATACCTCAAAGTTGTAAAAGCAATCTATGCTAAACCTAAGGCCAACATCATCATAAATGGAGAAAATTTGGAAGCATTATCTCTAAAAACTGGAACAAGACAAGCATGCCCTCTTTTACCACTTCTATTCAACATAGTCATTGAAGATCAAGCCAGAGCAATTAGACAGATGAAAGAAGTTAAAGGGATACAAATAGGAAGAGAAGAACTCAAACTATCATTATTTGCTGATGACATGATTCTATAGTTGGAGGATCTAAAAAATTCCACCAAAAAAACTTTTAGAATTAATAAATGAATTCAGCAAAGTAGCAGGATATAAAATCAATACCCATAAATCAAATGAATTTCTATACATCAGTGGTGAATCCTCTGAAAGAGAAATTAGGAAAACCACCCCATTCACAATAGCCTCAAAAAAAATAAAAATAAAACACTTGGGAATCAACAAAAGATGCGAAAAGATCTCTACAACAAAAACTACAGAACACTAAAGAAAGAAATTGAAGAAGCCCTTACAAGATGGAAAGATCTCCCATACTCTTGGATAGGCAAAATTAATATTGTCAAAATGGCCATACTACCCAAAATGTTATACAGATCAATGCAAAGCCAATTAAAATCCCAGCATCTTTCCTTATAGAAATAGAAAAAGCAATCATTAAATTCATTCGGAAAGAAAAATAAGATGCCCAGAATAGCGAAAGCAATCCTTAGCAAGAAGAGTGAAGCAGGAGGCATCACAAAACCAGACCTCAAACTATACTACAAAGCTACGGTAACAAAAATGGCATGATATTGGCACCAAAACAGACACATAGAACTGGGTGAGGTGGCACCTGCTTATAATCCTAGCTACTTAGGAGGCTGAGGCAGGAAGATAACAAGCTCCAAGCCATCCCAGGTAACTTAGTGAGACTGTCTCAAAATAAAATAAAAACTGGGGGTGTAGCTTGGACATAATGTGTCTCAGGTTCAATCCCCAGTATAGAAACAACAAAGGAAGATAGGAGAGCATGCACATATGTGCTCTCGTGCATGCGCCCCCCCCCCCACAAACAATCAGAAATAACTATTTTTCTTTAAAAACTGAACAAAATATATTAAAGCCACGAAGATTGTTTGACTTTTATCCAATACCTGTTTATTAAACAACTATTTTTTAAAAATCTAAAATTTGAGTAGTTATAATACAGGGGAAATGACCCTTCATTGTAAATGTACAATCTTTTAGAGAAATAATAATAGCCAGCCATTTGCTGAGCACTATACGTACATCTTGTTGAATCTTTAAAACATCCCTAAGAGGCAAATCTCATTCACTCCAGCCCAACTAATGGAACACAGTATAATTTCAATAGGCTCAGTAAACTTTCCAAAGTCACATGGGAAGTTAATACAAAAGCTAGGATTCTCATTCTAGCTAAACAACACTAACTGGCTTTTCAAAGACTTTTAAACATAAATACATAGAAATGAAGCAAATTAAACACAAAATAAAACAATAAATGCATTGTATTTATTTGTATTCTGTCTTGTTCCTCATGCAATCTGACATGACAAATAAACAATATAAATAATAAGGTGTTTGGTATATTGGGAAGACCTGTAAGAATGATTTTTTATATGGACCTTGGGATAACCATTAAAGGTATTGCATGGTTGGTCTTGAATGGTTGGAGAAAGTAGAAGAACATTTGAGACTTCAGGCACAAAAAGAAATAAAGTACCAAAGACAGCAATAAATGAAGAAACCAAAACAAATTCAGTCAAGCCAGACTTGCAAATATGTTTTGAGGTAAGGAATGAACAGGAGGGTGTGCAAAGATCAAGATGAAATGGCAATTTTAAGACATTAAAAATACTACAAACTACACTAGTCTAGGCTAAGCTGAGAAATCAAATTTATAACATCTGTGGTTCATTATTGGCATTAGCAGTCTTTAGAAGCTCGTATATTTTACTCACAAAAGATGATTTAAGACCAAGAAAATCAGATTGGTTTAGCAGTGTCCTTAAAATATTTTTTATTTGAGTGTCATTCCATCATATAATGTTTTAAAATTCCTCTTTTAAAACTTGCATTTATTTTCATGCCACAAAAAGGATGTGCATTAAAATGTGATGATTAAAATGTACATATTTAAATAATCCTGCAGATTCACATATGCAAAAGTAAATCAAAGATAACCTACACTTTTAGAGAAAAATCAACCTACACTCTCTTAATTGAATTGCTAGTTAGATCCTCAGTGCCAGTTCTCTTCCCTAACTGATATACTCCATTAGGAGTTGCTGGAATGAGGAAAAACAATCAGGGATCTAGTGGATAAGAGATAAAATATGCTGAGTTTCTAGACTACATTTAAGAAGGGCATGAAAATACAACCAAAAGAAGTAAAGCTACCTACTATGCACTATATCGTGTTATAGTAAGATGTACAGCAAATGGGTTCCATTTTAAGAAAATATTTGCCTATATCCCTCTTCCCCCAAAAAAATGCTGGCTATCGATCTGAGGAAAAATCAACAGGAAGGGGAGCACCAGACCTGAAATTGACCTGGTCTCTTGAATGTAGATAAAGGGGTAATTTCTATGCACACACATCTGGACAAAGGTAATGTATGATGCTGGGCTTTGTAGGATTCTCATATAAACCTATTCTTACCATTCAAATGCCTCCTGTGTATTCTATGTGATGGCTAAGTACTCAGAAGAAGGAACAACCGGGAAGCGAGAACATTTTTGCTACATGATGGCAAGACTTATCCTCCATATGGTTACTTACATATGTTAAAAGAGATAATAATGCACAGTTAGGGTTCAATAGTTTGGATCTTAAATGTCCCCCAAAGGCTTGTTCTTCAGAGTGGTACCATTGGGAAACAGTGGAACCTTTAAGAAGCGAGGCCTAGTTGGAAGTCTATAATTGTTCTGGTTGAGTCTTTTAGTCACAGCAATGAAAAAGTTGACTAAAATAAGAGGACATTCAAACCATGGCACATGTCAAGGCACCACACAATAAAATTGAGGAAGACCAGCAAGAAAGAGAAAAATGTTAAAAGCAGCCAAAGGGGAGAAAAGACATATGTCTACAGACAAACAAACATAGGATTACAGCAGACTTCTTCAATAAATATGAAAGCCCAAAAGACAAAGGAGACAAAGAACTGAAAGAAAAAGACTCCACAAAGATTTCTTTGCTCATTAAGTATATAAAACATTAAAGACAATATAACTTTTCAAAAACAGCAACATCTAAAAGAAGTCAGCAGATCAGCACTGCAAGAAAAATTAAAGGAAGCTGTTCCAGCAAATGTAAAATGGTATCAGATGGAAAATGGGATCTACACAAAGGAATAGAGTATCAGAAAAGATGAATGTGTTGGTAATATAAAATATAATTTTTTGTTTTTCTGGGTTTCTTTAATAAAAGATAATTGACTGTATAAACCTAAAATAATAATGTTTTGCCTTATTTTTCATATTTTTTTCTATATTAACTTTAACTTAGCAGTTCACATACTGTTTTTCTACATTTTCTACCAATTACTGACTGAGATAGATACAAATATGCAAGTATCTCTTTGGTCTGCTGGTTTTGTTTCTTTTGGATACATAGCCAGAAGTGGGATAGTTGGGTCATATATATGGTGACCTATTTCTAGTTTTTTGAGGAACTTTCATACTGTTCTCCTTAATGGCTTTTACTAATTTACATTTCTACTATCAGTGTACAAGAATTCCTTTCTCTATGAATCTTTGTCAGCAGGGTTTTGCTTTTAGTGCTTTTTTGTTTTATAATAACCATTCTACTGGAGTGAGATGTCACTGTAGTTTTAATTTACATTTTCTTGATGGCTATGAAATTGAGCGTTTTTCTTATATTTGTTGACCATACAGGTTTCTTCCTTTGAGAGTTGTTTACTCTGATCATTTGTCCATGTTTTAATTGGATTATTTGTTTTTTGTTAAAAATTTTTAGTTCCTTGTTTATTCTGGATATTAATCCTTTGTCAGATGAACAGTAGCAAATATTTTCTACCATTCTGTGTTGTCTCTTTTCTTTGTTGTATAGCAGCTTTTTAGTTTTATGTAATCCCATTTGTCTATTTTATTTTATTTTAAGAGAGAGAGAGAGAGAGAGAGAGAGAGAGAGAGAGAGAGAATCTTTTTAATATTTATTTATTTTAGTTCTCGGCGGACACAACATCTTGGTTTGTATGTGGTGCTGAGGATCGAACCCGGGCCGCACGCATGCCAGGCGAGCGCGCTACCACTTGAGCCACATCCCCAGCCCCCCATTTGTCTATTTTAAATTGTTTCTTGTGCTTTTGGAGTTCATATCAAAAAATTCATTGCTTATACCAGTATCTTGAAGTGTTTCCATGTATTCTTTGAGTAGCTTTATAGTTGCAGTCTTACATTTAGGTCCTTGATCCATTTTGACTTGGCTTTTGTACAGAGTGAGACATAGGGGTCAAGTTTCTGCATATGCATAGCCATTTTTCCCAGCACCGTTTATTGAAGAGATTGTCTTTTCTCTGATGTATATTTTGGCACATTGGTCAAGAATCAGTTTCTTGTAGATGTGTCATTTCTGGGATTTCAATTCTGTTCTACTGGTCTGTTTGATTTTACGCCAGTACCATGCTCTTTTTGGTTACTGTGGTGCCATAATATCATCTTGAAATCAGGTATTATGATATCTACAGTTTTGTTGTTGTTGTTGTTGTTTAATATTGCTTTGTCTTTTGTATTTCTAAATGAACTTTATGTTATCAGTATTTTGATGGAGATTGCATTAAACCTATAAAGTTATCTTAGGTAATATGGCCATTTCAACAATACTTGCTCTTTCCATTTATGGGAGATCTTTCCATTTTTATGAATATCTTCTTCAATTTATCAGTGTTACATAATTTTTGTTGTAGTTATCCTTCACTTCCTTGGTTAAATTAATTTCCAGAATAGTTTATTTTTTTTTGTTTAGGTATTCTTGATGGAATTGCTTTTATTTCTTTCTCAGCATGTTCAGTATTGGTATATACAAATGCTACTGATTTTGGTATGTGGCAACTTTACTGAATTCCTTTATCAGTTTTAATAGAATTTTGGTGGAGTCTTTACATTTTTCTATAAAGAGAATCATGTCAGCTGTGAAGAGGGATAATTTGACTTTCTCCCTTCCTCTTGGAATGCCTTTTCTTTCCCTTGCCTAGTTGCTCTAAAACTTCCATTACTATATTGAATAAGAGTGATGAGGGCAAACACACTTGTTTTGTTCCAGATCTTAGAGGAAACATTTTCATCCTTTCCCCATTCAGTATGATATTGTCTGTATGTTTGTCTTATATAGCTTTTTTTTTCTAATGTTGAGGTACAATCCTTCCATAGCTAATTTGTTCAAGTTTTTATCATGAGAGAATGCTGAATTTTATCAGATGCTTCTTCTGTAGCTATTGAGATTATTAATGATTTTTATTCTTCATTCTGTTGGTATGATGTATTACCTTTATAGAGTTGCATATACATGTAATGAATTAGGTCAGTTTTGTTTTCTTTAAAAATATTTATTTCTCCTTCATTATTTAAAAGAAGATATTGAGCCTAATTTCCTTTTCCTTGAGTGTGAGTCATATAGAGTAACTTGCTTCTAACAAATACAGTCAGAAGAAAGCAATAGTGACTTGAAAGACTGGGTCCTAAAAGGTATTGTATCTTGTATATCCCTGAGTTTCCCCAGAGTAGGTGATAAGATCACCAAGAAAAGCTATTCTTGAATTTCTGACATCTAGAAACTGAGATAATAAATGATTTTTAAGCCACTAAATTTGGGGCAATTTGTTAGACAGCAATACTTAACTAATATTGAGGTTCTCAAACCTTCTTGGATCTGTGATTTGATATCCTTCATTGTTTTTGGAAATTCTTGACATCTTCTCGTGAAATAATTCCTTGCCCCATTCTCTCTCTAGTCCCCTTTTAGGATTCAATTCCATGTACAGTCACCTTAACCTTAATGACAGAGATACATTTTGAGAAATGTTAGATGATTTTATCAGTGTGTAAACACAATAGAGTATTTATATAAACCTAGATGGAATAGCCTACAACATACCTGTGTTATATGGTAATAGCCTATTGCTCTAAGGCTACAAACTTATACAGCATATTACAGAATAGGTAAGTATTTGTAACAAAGTGAATATCTTCATATGTGTTAGTCAGCTTTCCATCACTCTAATGAAATACTTGAGAAAAAATTTATTTTGGCTCACAGTTTTGGAGGTTCCAATCCATGACTGACTGGCCCCATAACTTTTAGGCCTGTGGTGATATAGCAAGTCATTTTTATGGCATTGGGGATTGAATCCAGGGATGTTCTACCACTCAGCTACATCCCCAACTTATTCTTTAAAGGAGCATCTTTTCAAAAATATTTTTTAGTTGTAGTTGGACACAATATCTTTATTTTATATGTTTATTTTTATGTGGCACTGAGGATTGAATCCAGCGCCTCGCACGTGCTAGGCAAGCGCTCTACCACTGAGCCCCAGCCCCAGCCCCTAAAGGAGCATCTTATGATAGGACTAGTATTCAGCAGAACAAACTTCAAGAAATGAAGTTTCTTTTACCTTAGCTGGGCAAGGTGGCACACGCCTGTAATTCCAGCAGCTTGGGAAGCTGAGGCAGGAGGATTGTGAGTTCGAAGCCAGCCTCTGTAATTCAGTGAGAAGCTAAGCAACTCAGTGAGGCTCAGTCTCTAAATAAAATACAAAATAGAGCTGGGGATGTGGCTCAGTGGTTGAGGGCCCCTGAGTTAAATCCCCGGTAGCAGCCCCACCAAAAAAAAAAAAAAAAAGGAAATGCTAGCTAGCTTAGCTATTCTTCTCTATTCAATGCATTGTCCGTAAATGCATGAAGAATGTTAAATACTATTTGTAATTACTTTAAATTGATAAATTCACTTACAATTTGAAGCTTAATTCACATTATTTTGTTTATAGCTTTTGCTGACACTGAACCCAAACCCATCCCCAAAATAACTAATTGGTTTTATTACTTTATACATCATGGGCACATTATATGAATAGTTGTTTATTTACATGTCTGCCTAGTTCCACAAGAAATGAGCTTATTTGAGTGAGTGCCCTTGTCTGATTCATCTTTATACCTCCAATGTTAATCAGAGAACTTGACTTATACAAGGTAAAATTGATTTTTGTGGGTATCTTTCTTGAGAATGGTAATGTAGGCTAGGTGTATTTTTTCACTTGAGTAAAATTTGAATTTGTTGCCCCCAAACAGAGTAAACAGACGTGTTTCATTATTTGAAAGGAATTGTTTATAGCATCCTTACTATGTGTTAGAAGAGTAACTTGTTACCTTTTTTTGTTTATTTTACAGATCTGTTCACTTTACACAAATAAATTAAGTTCAATACACATATACAGTAGTTCTCTCTTGTCCATGGTTTGTCTGTCTACAGTTTCAGTTACCTATAGTTAACAACAGGTCTGAAATTTAAATGGAAAATTACAGAAACAAACACTTCATAAATTTTAAATTAAACAAAGTTTTGAATAGTCTCATAAATCATGCACCACCCTTCTTCATCCTGTCTGGAAAAGTGAAGCTTCCCTTTGTCCAGAGTATCCATAATATATATCCACCCTTCCCATTTTTAGTTGCTTATTATCTGTCTCAGTTTCCAGAATTTTCATGATATTACAGTGTTCATGTGCAAATAACCTTTATTTTACTTAACAATGGTCCCCAAATTGCAAGAGTAGTGATACTGGCAATTTGGATATGCCAAAGAAAAGCTGTATAGCACTTCCTTTAAGCGAAAAGTTGAAAATTCTCAATAAGGAAAGAAAAAAAGTAATATGCTGGATGTGCTAAAATCTACACGAAGAGTGACACATAGTATCAGTAGGGTTTGGTCATTATTCACATTTCCAAGCATCCTCTGGGGGTCTTGGAACATAACTGCCTTAAATAAGGTCAGAATACTCTACTGACCAATTATTCTGTACCAGGAATTATGCTAAGCCTTAAGGATACCAATATGATACAAATAACATAAATACTCATAGTTCACTAGGGAGTCATAACACATTCAAATAAAGTTTGACCAACATCAAAGCATATACAGGTTTTAAGAGTGGTTTAGCAGAGTAGAAAATGAGATCATTATGAGGAGAGACTTCCCAGATGAGATTTCCTAATTGGAGTCTGAAGATGGAAAAGGAGTTTCCCAAGCAGGAACTTGGACTTAACCAACAGATTGATAGGAAGAGATGACAAATACCTTTGTTTTTTCTTTTCTGCATTAGGAAAATTTTGTATTATCATATAGTGAACAAACATCAGTTGAGCATATAGAATACCTCAGTCATTTTGGTGGCACTGGATTATTTAATAGAGCTATGCCTTTAAAGCCCATGATAAAGGACAGTTTTGTTTATAAGGTAGATAGCCTAGATTTCATTTATGGTTTCTATCTTCCCAATTGATTCTTGGCATAAACTTATAGGACAGTATTTCTAACTTTGTTGCTAGTGCCAACATCAACATTTCGAATCAAAACACTTTGAATCAAAATCTGCCAGGCAGCAGATTTTTTAGCAAGCCATTTCATAAACTGTAATTAGTTTTCTATAAAGGGCAAATTATTTCCTTTCCAAGTTTCAGTCTTTATTATATTTTTTGTTATGCATTAATATCTACAAATTTCTATTTGGACTTAGCCCAAAGGAATCCACATCTTTTCAGCCTATCAACTCTTCTATTTAAAACAGAATTTTCTATTATAAAAAAGGAAAATAAGAAAAAATTCCAAAGGAACTTAATAGGCCCATCAGGAAGGAGTAAAAAAGATCATTAAAAGAAATAATACATGAAAGAGTTAACAAATTTTCAGTATTACCTAAGTAAGCAAAACTAAAATATAATTGCTTGTCTTGATATTCAATCACAAAGAACTAATACATGTTTCAAACGACCATTTGTTAATTCTATAGTAGGGATTCAAGGGATCAAGCAAAACTTGAAATTTCAAAATCAATGGTTGCAAAAAAGGAATGAGCAACAATTTAGTTATTTACTACATTTACACATACTAAAGATTACACATACAAATTTATATATTTTATTGGTGTATTATAATTATACATAATAGTGGGATTCATTATGCTATGTTCATACATGCACACAATTGGTTAAATCTTCTTCCCCAGTACCTTCCCTTTTCCTCCCCTCTCCTTCCCCCATCAACTTACTCTATTGATCTCCCTGCTATTGTTATTGTTTTAATTAATGCAATATGTATAAAAGTAGGATTCATTGTGTTACATTTATACCTGGACATAGCATAATTTGGTAGACTTTATTCTCCACTACTTGCCCATGCCTTTCCTTCCTCCTCTATTCTATAAGTCTCTTTTTTCATAAGATCCCTACCTGTTTTTTAAGTATTTCTCTCTTTAGCTTTCACATATGGGAGAAAACATTTAATCTTTAACTTCTAGAGTCTGGTTTATTTCACTTAGCATGATGTTCTCCATTTCTATCCATTTATTAGCAAATGACACAATTTTATTCTTTATGGCTGAGTAAAACTGCATTGTAGTTATACCACATTTTCTTTATTCATTAATCTGTTGACAGGCACCTAGCCTGGTTCCATAACTTGGCTATTATGAATTGTGCTGCTATAAACACTGGTATATACGTATCACTATAGTATAAGGATATTACTCTTAATATCACTATAATAGTTCTTTTGAATAAATATCAAGGAGTGGGATAGCTAGGTCATAAGGTGGTTCCATTCCTAGTCTTTTGAGAAATCTCCATACTGCTCCCCAAAGTGGTTGTACTAATTTTCAGTCCCACCAAAAATGTTTTAAGTGTACCACTCCACACACACACATCCTCACGAGCATTCATTATTTGTATTCTTGATTGCCATTCTAACGGGAGTGAGATGAAATCTCAGTGTAGTTTTGATTTGCATTTCCCTGATTGCTAAGGATGTTGAACATTTTTTTCATATATTAGATATACTTTTAATGTACAAAGAATGTTTTGCATACCAGTGTTCTACATACTTGAAAAAAATCTTTCACACCTTAATGAAAACAAATAATCTGAAGCTGATTGCTAATTTGGTACAGAACAAAAACTTCTGGTTACCACATTACAATTATTCTCCATTAATAAGAGAACCAGAGGCAAAGAAAAAAATGCTAACATTGCAAAGAATTGTGAATTTACATTAGTTATGAGGATGAGTGGCTTGAATGAGAGGGTTGCTCAATTTGGGATTAGATACTGTGGGAATTTTTTTTTTCTCTCTCTCTACCTAGGCTGGACCTGCTGCTAACATAGAAACAGACAAAATTTTCAAGATCCTGCCAAACCTGGTGATCCCACATGTCTATGGAAATGAAAAGCTAATTAAGAGGCCCCCTAGGGACAGGTCAAAAGAGTTCTTTTGTCCTTAGGGCCCTTATCCCAGTTCCTTGATGTCTTACTCCTCCTCTTTCATTCAGTCTACTCTAAAACCAAAGAATACACATTGTGCAAGTTTCTACCCTCGCTTCCTTTACTGTAAATGCATTGGGCTATTAGAATGAAGAATTTTAAATCCCTTGACCTTCATCTCTAAACTTGCTTATTTTTAAAGTATTCTTTTTAAATAGAGCTCTGGACACTAAAAAAAAAAAAAATCTTTCTAAAACTATTTTATATTGGATAACTTTATTTATTATTTATTTATTTGTTTAGGTACTGAGGATTGAAACTAGGGGCGCTTAACCAATGAACCACAGACCCAGACTTTTTTTTTTTTTTTTTGAGACAGGGTCCCGTTAAATTGCTTAGGGCCTTACTCAATAGTTGAGGTTGACTTGGACTTTTCCATCCCCCTGCCTCAGCCTCCTGAGCCGCTGGATTACAGGACGTGCACGACCACGCTCAGCGGGTAATTTTAAATGTTAAAATCTGATTAAAAGTTTACAAAATCCTTTAAACATCTTTATACCAAAGCTGATAAATAATACTTTGTCAAATTTCAATTCAGCTTCATGTTCTCCTAATTTCAAAGTTTGTGTTTACATGAAATTACTTGGGTTAAATTCCTGTTGGATTCATATTGACTGTGTTTCACCTCTTTGAAACAATTTTAGGGCTGAACCTCTACAATTATCACCCTGAGAATATAAACTGATGCACCTTCTAAAACTTGAGATTAACTATTTTGCAAATTCAAAGTCATTAATGTTATTCATTCCCTTGAGAGTAAAATAAGGCACAATAGAGAAATTTTACTTTTCTTATATGCTCCCCTCTCCTACAAGGAAATTTAGTGCCATTAAATTTTGTGTTTCAACCTCGTACAAATGAAAATGTTCTGTCCAATTATATAAATTCAGTGAGTTTTTCAGTATTCAGAAATGTGTGGGTACGGCTATGCTCTTCACCAGCAGTATTTTTCAGGCCACTCTACGCCAATATGTCCAAATTTCAACTTTTAACTTTAGGATTCAAATTCAAATATTGATCTATGAATCCTCTCTTACCAACACTCACAAGGAACATCTAAGAGTCACAGTAGGGCCTTACTCAATAGTTGAGGTTGACTTGGACTTGAGGTTTCACGATACTAGCCCTTAATAGGACACGACTCCGACCAGTGCCCCAAGTACAACGTCCCGCCTCACGCTAGTCAGTAATTAACTGCTCCGTTGAACATTGCTATCTTAGTACCTGGTTGGTGCTTGGGCTTGTCAGTCACTTATAGTGGGTGGGGCCTCAAAAACTCAGATCTAAACCAGACGCCGGGATTTTACGTCATCGCAGATCGACCAAAGCTGGAAAGGGAGGGGGTGGGGTTGTGAGCGTACCTCGGTGGTGGTGGGGGGCTGCCTGCGAAGGTATCATGGCTGCTGCTACGGAGCTTAGTCACCCGAGCAGCAGTGACAGCTGTCTGGAGGGAAGCTGCAGCCCCAATCTTTCCCGCGAGGTGCTCTGCGAAGTCTTTCATTCCCTGCACACACTGGCTGGACAGGTGAGTGGGGGGGACTGTGCATAGGGCCTTTGGCTCCCCGCCACCCCCGCTCCCGCCCTTTATCTCTGCAGTGTGTGGTGGGGGGCGGTGTTCGGGAGGGAGGCATCAGAGGACTGCCTGGGTGTGGGAAGGCTGGGTAGCTGAGGCCGGGAGTGGAATCCAGGCCCGGCCATTCGGATCAGAGTGAAGAGGATGACTGTACTGGGTTTACTTGGGTCAGTACGGATGTCAGACTAGATTACCTTGCAGTAGTCCTCCCGGAGAGTGAGTGGGGCGATCTAGGTGAAAACCTGGCTTGGCGAGAATGTATGAATTTTTTGCGCAAACATTTTCTGAGTGTCTTGGAGGTTCCTGGCGCTCAGGGTCCTTTTACCCAAATTTATTCTTTATAGAAATTGGTCAGTACGATCTGAGATTTTTGGAAAAGGGCCTCCTCCGCCTTTTTAGGATGATTTGTCCTTCTGAGTCACTTGGTGGTTTTTTTTTTTTTTCCTTCTGGCCTTGTGTACATTTATTATTCTGTCAAACTCTGAGGAAAGTAAAAGGAATTAATTAATCTTAAATATTTCTAGTGTAAAGTTGGATGAGTTATCCATGACCGATATCAATTGCTTTAGAACTGTCATTTAACTATTAACTAGTTTGACTGATAAATCGCTTTTGCAGAAATATAATAAAGTTTAAAAACTAGGCTTTTCAGATTCTATTCTATAAATACATTATTTCATTATGATATAGTAAATTAAATTTTAAACGAAAAACAAAGGTTTTTGCCTGCTTTTAAAAATATCTTCCATCTTAAATGGACTAATTTGTTCTAGGCTGTTACTATCGCATGTAGTGGACACAGCAAGCATTTGTGCCAAAGAAAATGGAAATTTCTATGAAAATAAAGCGCTTGCCCGACTTGTGAGAATTAGAATTAATCCTTTAAAAAGTTATTGCAATGTTTTAAAAAACCTTAATATGTTTGTTGTGATTTGCAAACATTAAGTTATTCACTCAGTTTTGTGTAATAAAGCAATTCTTAATAGAATCTCCTAAAAGATAGAACTGTTAAACTTACACACACACCCCTTGATTTTTTTTTTTTTCCCCTAAGAGTTGGGGTCTTTTGATTGATATTAACATTTCAGTCTTAAGACCCAGGACATTTAAGTGATTTAAAAGTTAGAGAACTTTTTGTGGCATGGACATTGGAACTTTAAAACTGATTCATATTCTAATGTCAAGGTGAAAAAAATTTATGCTCACCTATTACTTAACAGAAATTTTTGAAGTTAACATTGAGAAGCAAAATGAACATTTCTTTTTAAATATTTTGCATGTTGAATTTTTCAAAATCACTTCAAATGTTTAAATATTTTGGCATCCTAAAGGTACTGATGGAGAAAATAAATTTTACTTATGTCACCTGTCAAAAATTTTTAGAGTAAACATTTGTGAGTTTTCCCTGACACAGTGAAGGGACCTTCTGTACAAGTATGAAAAATAAGATTGTTTCATAAATTAAATGCTAACCATTTGGGTAATACTTTATGTTTTGAATTGTATTGTTTTTAAGAATGAAAGCTAGGTATAAAATTGCCCTTATTCCTCCACCCAGGGAGACAGTATTTCCTTTTGCAGAAAGTTTCAAGGATTTAAAAAGTGTATGTTTGATGTGTCTAAATTCATCCTAAGTATGTTGTATTATTAGCTCTCCTCAGTAGGAAAAATAGTTGAATTTTTAAAAGTATTTTCTACTCCAGATTTAAAATTTAGTAATTTTAACCTTTTTGCTTGTCTCTGGATGGCCCATTTTACCAAGCTAAACATTGTTAGTTTGGATTTTCATGTTAATTTAATAAGATTTCTATTAAAAATGCATATTTAAATAGTCTGTATTAATAGCATACTAACCGATTTTTGAGTGAATTTATATGGCAAAAGTGCATAGAATTCATATTATTAATAAGGAATTTGTTGAAAGAATAATTGGATATATTGGGATTATTTTAAAATTAAGTTGTGAAATTATGTGGTTTTCTTAAAAGACCAAGTATTCTTAATTGCACTTAAGACTTACATAAATTCTGATGAATTGAAATGAGTATATGATCCAAACTTAAAACTTCTTTTCTCTAGAAAATGTGGTGTTTTACTTGGGTTGAGGATTTGTCTGCCTTTTCCTCAAACCATATTTATAAATTTGCCATAATAGACTATAGACCTTTTGGTGGACTGTAAAAGTATGATAATGGATTATTTCCATACATAAACATAATCTGTGTAGGCATGAAAATAATATCTATTAAGATAATGCACTAAACTTAATGTAAAATCTTAATACATCTTTGCCAGTGCAGCTTACATAAAATTTCATATTTCTTTACACCTGTCTCATATGAACTGTAAATGCTTCTAGTCTTGTTCAAAGGGTGGTAAGTTTCTGTCACATGTTTTTCAAAATAGTGCCCATTGGTACTCTGGGATCTCTTTGATTCCATGTACTATGATTCTTTTTGTTGTTGTTATTACAACTTATGTGATCTATACTCAAACTTATGTAACACATTTTTGTTTTGTAGATAAAATGACTAATTTTTAATAAATTATTTCTGAAAAATAATACATAATTAACTTGATTCTACTATAGAGTTTATCTTTATACTATGCTATAAACACATATTCCTAGAAAGTTATGGGGGATCACTTTTATTCAAATGACTGCAGATGGAGATTCTACAATTTTCACTGATTTTGGTATCAATTTTATATTTATGCTCTTGGTACTTTTTTGGATATGATTTTATTTTTATAGATCATCAGTGAAAAAGAAATTTTCATGTAATGAGACCATGACATCTCACATCTTACTAGAAAATACTATTTAGCAAATAGCATGGGCATTCCATTTACTTTCTGGTAATTTATTTCACTATTATGGATAAGTATTTGGTTTTCAGTTTTAGACTTCCATAGCTAAGTAATAGTTTAATTTTTATTTGAAGTAGACAATTATGTTGCTATTTATCTCTAGTCTTTATGTGAATGAATAATCTTGATTTTTAAATTATTTTAAAAATTGATTAAAGTTGAAAACAGTAAAAATGTGATTCGGAAGATGTCAGAATTATGATGTATATCAGGTATGTATTTGTATACATATTTAACAAAGAGAAATCCACATAGTAGAACTTTTAATAAAATAGTTGTGCTACCTCTGTTTAATGCTCTGAGCTGGAAGTGATACAGTTCTGAATAGGGCAATCCTATTTTGGACCCCATCCAAAGGTTTTCAAATATTGAAGTGTCTAAAGAAGCTTCATCTTTTTTTTTTTAATCTTTCATGGCTGGTTTCACCTCTAAGATGGTCCCATTACACAGACCTAAGGAGAACATTAGAACAAGGTGTCATTTTGTTTGGGTTTTTTTATGAAAGTCTGTACTTTTTTAGCTTTTTAAAATGGTAATTGAGTAGAGCATTTTAATATATCACTAAATACTTGATAACTTTGAAGAAAAGGCATGTGTTACTCCACAAAAATCTTATTTTTGTGACAATCCCAGTTATACAGCTTAATCGTGTAATTTTTGTGATGTTGCTGGTTTGCTCCTTTGAAGCTTAACCTCAAAGATGATGTGGTGAAAATTACAATCGATTGGAACAAGCTCCAGAGCCTCTCAGCATTCCAGCCTGCATTGCTCTTTAATGCACTTGAGCAACACATTTTATATTTACAGGTAAATTTCATGTTTGAAATCTTAACTTGATATTGAAAATAAAAATTAGTTGTGGTTAAATTAACTGGAGTATTTGTCAGTTTTATCTTAATAATATATTAATAATGTTATTAATAAAAGGTTACTTATATCCAGATTGAATCTAAATCTGTTCATTTCAGTAGTGATCAGGACAGTTATGGGCTATGTATGCAATTCTGTTCAATTCTAGACTTGCACTGAAAATTCAATACAGTTCCATCTATGGTGGGTTATAATTAAGCAATAAGACACGGCAGGTGTGTGTCATGCTATGATAATGATTCCATGCCTTGGGTGAGTTTGGAGGCTCATGGAGTGCTTTCAGTGGTTCAAGAAGTGGCATTATCCCAGCATGACACATCCTGGAGTGTCTATTGCAATTAAACAGTTTCAGCATAGTTTTTAAAAGAAAGTAATTTCTGTGACATTAATGTCTCATCTTAGTAAGTAGCCAGTTGCTATTTTATCTTTTCTTTACAGTTTTGAAATAATTCATCCTTGATATTAGAAGTCAATATTGAATTGTTATTTTTAATAGTATTGTTTTATTTTTTAATATTTCAGGTCAATAACTGAACAGTATTATGGCTTTACTGGTTTCTAATTGAACATTTCTATAATTATAATTGTGTAAGTTGCAGTTTACCTCTATCAAAGTATAAAATATGAAGTGTCAAGAAGATGAGTAGAATTGTTTGGATTGGTCACTTTACTATGATTAAGGTGTTAACAAGATTTCAGAAGAGTATTTGGTATAACAAACAATGGAGACAAAATTGTAGGTATGAAAAAAATAATTTGAATATTAGTTAAGTGTTGGTGTGTTTTGACTAATGGAATAGGCATTAATTTTCAGTCCTTCATTCAATGACTGAGAAAATTTAACTCACTGCTACATGTTAAAATTAATAGTTGACCTTGTTTTTTAAGAGCAGAGCAGTGAGCTATAGAACTTAAATAAGGCCTAATTGGGAGAGGTGGGGGTGGAGGTAGATGGGTAATATAATTTACATTTACTGAGCCTTTTTTACTCCTGTAGTATAGTGATAGGCATATATCTGTTTTCAGCTATGGGCCTTGGTAGATTAGCTTTTCAGCCCCCACTCCCATGTTCATATTCTTTTGTAAAATTTAATTTCATGACCAAAGATGATATCTTGCCATGTCAGGAAAAGCCTGAGTGTTCACTCAGCATAACACCTATATATTTCATGTCTATGCTCTCTCATTCACTTTGGCCAACTGCAGTTTCAAGTGGAGAATCTCCAGTGATATGGTGATAATGCAGGGCTTTGCTGAGTGAGAGCACTGGCTCTCGTGTTAAGGAGGAAAAATACTAAGCCTTAGTGTTCTGAGGAGGCATTTGAATGACATGTTAATTAAGTGGCATTGGTGCCAGAGGCTGAAGCCTTTGATTTGGCACAAAATAAAAGATGAGTGACAGAATGATTTCCTCAAAGAAAATTTTAAATTTCCTCAGCTTTTCTTTCTTTTTCTCTCTTTTTCATTTTTTTTAAACAAATTTATAGCAAATCGTTAAGTCTCAATAGCAAGAAACTGCAAATACTTGTATGTGGTCAGACCTATATATCCTTATGTACCAACTTTTTATATTTAATAATATTATTTCATTTACTTAGAAGAAATTTATATAAACATGTTAAATGTATAATTAATTTTGGTTAGTTTGAACCCCAGCAGATGGAATTGTGTTCTTCTCAGCCTTTTTTAGCAAAACTTCAGCCTCTCATTAAAGAGGAGAATTCAACTGCTATTGAAGAGATAGGAAAAACAGAAACGGGGAACAAGAATGAACTAAATGCCAAATTTCCCACTGGTGACCTACAAGAGGAAGAAAAGCACAAAGATTGTGATTTAGGAGATATGAAAAAGATACAAATCCATTTTGATCCAGAAGTAGTTCAAATAAAGGCTGGAAAAGCAGAAGTAAGAAGTTTGGGAGTGGGGCAAAAGAAGGGGGCAGTACATTTAAAAGTCTTACTGTTGTTTACATTGTAAAAACATATTTGTTATTTGTAGATTGACAGACGAATATCTGCATTTATTGAAAGAAAACAAGCTGAAATCAATGAAAACAACGTCAGGGAATTTTGCAATGTTATTGATTGTAATCAAGGTAACTACCTAGAAATTAATTTTCATACGATTTTAAGTACAATTTTTACAGTTATTGTAATCTTTGTTTTGTTTTTAAAAAGGAATAATATTAAGAACAATTTATTTTACAGGTTTTTAGTAACAAGGCAGTGGAATTTCCTTCTGTTTAATAATAGTATATTGCAAAATTGGTTTTTTGTTTTGCTTACACAAAAATCAAATAAATGCTAACACAAAAATACTAACGTCCACCACAGGTTTGAAGATAATTTTAAAGTACCTTTAGGAAATGAAGGTGAAGTGTTGGGTGACAAGATTGTCCAGTCTCACTAATGAATTTTAAGCCTGTGAATGTACTTGTAAAATTATGATGTTAATACAGAAAGTGAACTTAGTAAGTTAATAGTATTCCTCAAGAGGGAGCAGTTTTCTCACTACTCCTAAATTGTGTGCAGTGTTTTAAGTCACAATACAACCAATTTGTCATGAAGACCTTGGTGTCTTATGCTTTTTTCCTTTCTCTCTCAGTGCATACATTTGCTGTTTTCCATCAGATTCTTCTTTCCCTCTTCACTTGATGCTATAATACGTTTACAGATCTGCAGGTATGCTGCAGAATACAAAATATTGCATAGCGCTGTCATAGGTCATACTCAGTCATCCTAGTAATAATCAGAAGAAGTATTTCTTAGAAAAATTATGAACAGAACATTCATAATTGGAATGAGCATTTTTCCTATTATCTCTAATATCTCTTGGTTAATTATGAACACAGAATTGTCAGATGAACCTAGAAGTTTTCAATATGATATGAAAACTGATTCTCTTAGTGAAATAATATAGGCTCAGTTTGGGACCTAAATTTAACTTTTCTACTATTAATTTTACATATGTATGTCTAAATTTGTTATAATTTCCTCTTAGCTTTTTAGAACAGGTGCAAGCAACAGTGGCAAAATCTCAGGTACTACATTCTAACTGCAAGCAACCCATGAGAAAGGGTCTGTTGAGGGAGCAAGCACAAGTGTCACTAATGTTATTCCTCTGTTCTCCCTGCTAACTCTATTATTATAAACCACCAGGGGATAGAAATTGACAAGAATTGAAATGCTCAGCAGGATTCCTTGGCCCATTCAATCCCTTGCTGGCTCAAAACAGTGCTAGTAAGAATTGCTGTGGAGAGTGACTAGCACACATATTCACGATCTTCACACCATGCTGAATTTCTCACTGATGGATCAGTTAATCTGTATATTTGGAATATAGCTTTGGAATGGATAATAGCATCTTTTTTAACTAAGAGTTAAATCCCATGAAATAGTAGAAAGAGAACTGGGAAGTGGTGGCCCTTTATGCATATTTTAAGGTATCTCAAGAAAAATAAAAGAATATGAATGAGGTAGCACATGCCTATAACCACAGTTACTTCTGAAGCTGAGGCAGGAGGATCACAAGTTCAAGGCCAACCTCTGCAACCTAGAGACACCCTGTCTGAAAATAAAAATAAAATGATCTGGGGATGTTTGTAGCTCAGTGTTGAAGCACCCCTTCCCAAGTACCACCAAAGAGAGGGGGCGGGGAATAACTGTCTAGTCTCTAGATATAAAAGATAAATGGATTTGGAATTTTGTTCACACAGTTTGACTTATCAGAACTACTATAGAAACTTTAACTGAAAAAATACATTTTAATGTGTTAGTGTGTTCCTTTTAATGCCTCTCATTTTGATCTAAATATAAAGAGTGGTTTTTTTAAAAAATGAAATTCCATAATTTCATTGAGGAAAAAAAAGTAATTTTCTTTCAGTATCTCATTTATCGTTGATTTTTTTTTTTCAAAATAAGGGAATTTTGAAGGAAATTAACTGCCAATACATGCTTTTACTAATGTTATTTTAAGCAATAGTATATATTATTACTATGTAGTATTATAGATTATAATATGCATGTGAGTATATTAATAGTATTATATGTTATGTTAATATCTTTCCAGTTTTCTTACTTTATAACTTATTTGTTCATATCTAACTTAAAAGAAACTGTACTTTTCAGCTTGGAAAAAAAAATGGAATAAATTTTCACTTACCTGAAGTTGCATTTTTTTCTAAGTGGTAGAATGGAAAGAGTAGATGACTTGTGATAGGGGTTTTTAAATGAACATCAAAAATCTAGGTAAAGTGGAAAAGTATATGTTATTTTTGAGATTAAGGACTTTTTTATGTGGAGTTCTGAAATTAAAAGATGTTAAATATATAATCAGCCCTTTTTGTTTGGTATTGAGTAATAGCAACAAAAATATGAAAAATATTTTTAACAAAAGATATTTCAATAAAAATGAGTTCTATTTCTCTAATGAAATAGTATTAAAATACAGTATTCTATAATATATAAATTATTTTTTCCAGAGGTCCAAATGGTTTTTAGGGACATTGGTTTACATTAAAAATTGTATTGTTACGTTTCTTAATGGCTTTTTTGTGTATAAATCTGACCATTAGATAAAAATATTAGATGTTATGATTCATTTTAGAGGATGGATTTGGTCTATTCTGTATGTGATGGTAATTTTAGTTATTGTCATTATTTAAAATCATATTCTCTTATTATGAGTAATATGTTAGTATGAATTATTAGGTTTATAAATCGAAACATATTTAACTTTATATTCATCTAAATTCTCCTTAGAAAATAGTTGTGCAAGAACTGATGCCATTTTTACCCCTTATCCTGGATTTAAAAGTCATGTAAAGGGTAAGTAACTATGGCATAATATCTTTGTCACTAACAGAAGCTTATTCTAGCTTATTAACAGAATGGAATAGAAATAAATTTCCCATCTAAGTTTGTTTATTATAAAACAAAACAAAAATATTGCTATTCTTCATTTCTGGGTTTGTAGTTAGGTGAAAAGAATATAATGTTAGCAAATTTCTGTTTCTGTTTTTGAAATGTAAATGGACATAGGCTTTAAAGTTTTTTAACTTCAGTTTCTAGAGTTGTGAATACATATGGACCACAGACTAGACCTGAAGGAATTCAAGGGTCAGGTCATAAATCCAACAGTATGCTCCGAGACTGTGGTAATCAGGCTGTAGAAGAACGACTACAAAATATTGAGGCTCACTTGCGATTGCAGACAGGTAAGCAAAGTGTTAAGTGATGCCCGAAAATGTAGCTTTGCAAGTAGTTAAAGAAATACCAATTCATTTACTCACCAAATTTTCATTGAGCACGCATTATGTGTAAAACATTGTTCTGATTGATACAAAAATGAATAAGGCACTGTCGGGTCAGTATTCTTTATGAATTTACAGTTTTTATCATGTATGCTTTTCTTTCTCTCACACTGCTTGCCATTTTCTAAAATTGAGAAAGGGCTAGTAAGTTAGGAACAGTTTCCAAAATAGATCCTAGTAGCCTCAGTTTATTAAAGTTATAGCTGAAAACTAATGTAGTTTTTTCCTATAACTGGTTTCAGAACTTACCATGTCTACCTCTTATCACCCACTGTGCTAGGTACAAAATGATGACAAATGGGGTTTTAGTCCTCAAGAATCTCTCAGTAAGAATAAGCATATAAATAAATAAATGCCATAGGGAAAGTCAATTAACATTAATTGGACAATACTGCCAGTCACTCTGAAAGTATATCATCCTAGTACTTAATAGTACTCTTTTGAGGGATTGGTACTATTATCATTGGATAGAAAAACTGAAGTTCAGAGAGCTCAGTACCTTGCCTAACATAGTGACAACTGGAAATCAAGCCCAAATCTTAACTGACTGTAAAGCCTGAGTTTCCCTCCCTGTGTAGTCACCATGTCCTGTTGATACTACCTCCTAAATGTCAGTAGGTGAAGCCACCATGATCTCTTCCTTGGACTGACTGAAGGATATTAAGTAGTCTGTTTGCCACTAAACTTCCTCCCTAGGTCAGTCTTTACCCTGTGGCCAAATTGTACTTTTTAAAGCTCAAATCTGATCTTATTTCTACCCAGCTTCCATACATGCATACCAAACTTCTTATTTGTCCATTCATTCAACAAATGGTATTTAGCTCCTGCTATAAGCCAGGTGCTGTTCTAGATTCCAGTAACTACATCTGATCAAAAGTTCTATTTGGGAGAGACAGGAAGTCAACCAAGAGAAGGAAAAGGAGATTGAGACTGGAGGAAGTTGTAATTTTAAATATGATTGTCCATACCTATACTGGCCACATCTCTGGACTTCCCATCTCCCACTCATTTTATTACCCTTAAGCCTTTGAACTTATGCTTTCCTTCCTTATTCCAGACCAGTGTGGATTCCTTTTTTATATAGTCTCATAGCCTCTGGTACTCCCTGCCCTTCTTTCAAGCAGTTATTGCAGCTCTGTTTGCTTAATGTACATATCCCCTGCTAGATAGTAAGGTCTATGAGAATGGAACTGTGTCTGTCATGTTCATTATACTTTGTGTCTAGCGTAATGTCTGGCATGGAACAGGTGCTCAAATGTTTACTGAAGGAACAGTTGTTCATTTCACCTTTTCAGATATGTGCATGGTAGAGTGGGACACAAAACAGCTTTTGTAAGGGATGTCAAAGGATGGCATCCTTAATGAAGTGACATTTCAGCCCTCAAAGGATTAGTAAGAATTTTCCAGGAACAAAGCATTTCATAAAGAGGAATAGTGTCTGCAAAAAAGGACAGGGACACCATATGGTTCAGGAAATTTCTGAATCCAATTTAGCTGGAGTATTGCTGGATGGAGAAGGTAGAAGAAGATAAGAGAATGAATAAGTCTTTAAGTGTAACAAGATTAGCATTAAGAATTAATACCAAGCTGGGTGAGGTGGCCCATGCCTGTAATCCCAGTGACTCAAGAGGCTAAAGCAGGAGGGTCACAAGTTCGAGGCCAGCCTCAGCAACTTAGTGAGACCCTCAACAACTTAATGAGATTCTGTCTCAAAGTAAAATATTTTAAAAAAGAACTAGAGATGTAGCTCATTGGTAAAGCACCCTGGGTTCAATCCGCAGTACCAAAAAAAAAAAAAGAAAAGAAAAGGAAAAATTACCCCTTCCCCCAGAAGAAAATGGGTTTAAAATGCAACTGTATAAAAAGGATTGACTGGTTAAATCTCAAATAGTTAATTCTTTTGAAAAATATCTGTTGAATGCTCTCTGTGTGACAAGCAGTATTTTAGATACAAGGAACACTGATATGATGTGATGATAGGCCCCAGCTTCAAGGACTTTATAATCTAGGTAGCAGAAAGATTAATAACAAAATTGAATTTTAAAGGGCAGTGAAAAAGGGTATTATGGGGGCAAAAGGAACCTCCATGTGAAGCAGTTCAGGGAATGACTTACAACCCAGTGAACTGGCTCTTGAAAGGTACAGGGAACATTCTAGATAAATGGAGCAAGAGCAAAGTCAAAAGAACAAATTATTCATTTCACCTTACTCAAGAGTAAGAACAACCAAGGTCCTAAGATAAAAAACATATTCTCAAAAAAAAAAAAAAAAAAACAACTAGAGTTTTTGTATTTAACAGGTTGATACTTTTGATATGGTAATTCATCACCATATTCTTTAATTGCATAGTGATTGTCAAATTAAATATTCATTCAGTCAATAAATATTGAGCACTTGCTCCATGCCAAGTATTGTAGTCTATGCATTGATGCTTCTTAGCTTTGTGCAGTGCACAAGCTGCCAGTGAACAGAACAGATAAAACTCTTCTGCCCTCTTGGAACTTATATTAAAATGGGGAGACAAATAACAGAATGTTGTGTGTAAAATTAAAGAAAGGAGGATAGAGAATGCTGGGTAGGGGGAGATAGTAGTATCTATATTTGAGTACCAGAAAAAAGAAATCAGGTGGCTGGAACCCTATGTATATGGGGAGAATGTAGGACCTTGTAGGCCATTGTAGGGCAGGTAAGTATTTGAAGGGTTTGAGCTGAGAAGTTATAGGACTCAGCTTACCTTTTAAAAGGATCACTGGCTGCTGAAAATACAATCTTTGGAAGCAAGGCAAAAATGGAGGCCTGTTTGGAGGTTGTGATAATCCAGGGAGAGATGGTGGTGATCTGGAGATTGGTTACAGTGGAGATGATAAATGGAATGCTTCCAGATACAATCACGAACTTGAAATCAAGTGACCTTAATTTACTACCTCCTCCCCAAAAGTTTATTGTTGAGAATTATGGTAAAATCCCCTTTTAACAGTTTTTTTTTTTTTTTTCCCTAGGCCAAAAAAGATAATATGGCATGTAGGGAGAGATATAAATTGAAGAAAGTAATATGACATTGCAACAACTAAGTTGAACCATCATTGGTCACTAAGTATTTTTCTCCTCTCAAGTAACCATCAAAGCCTGTCAGAAATACAAATTGTTCTACACAGAAATTATTAATATCTTATAAAATGAATGTAACATAAAAGTCCTAGCAATATAGGAAATATATTGCTTATATCTAGCAATATAAGTGGGGTTTGGAAAGAGGAGGTATAGTATAAATTTGTCCCATGGTTTATAATATGAAAATAAAAGCTAAGAATGGATTTCATTCTGTTTTTCTGTTGTTTATTTTTTTAAGTTTAAATATTTCTTATTCCTTTGCATAACTGTCTTTGCATGATGTTAAGAAGGAATTATTCAGTAGTGTTTCAGAATCTCTCTTTTTAAAATATACATAGGTGGTCCAGTGCCAAGAGACATTTATCAGAGAATTAAAAAGCTTGAAGACAAAATCCTTGAACTGGAAGGCATCTCTCCTGAATATTTTCAGTCTGTAGTAAGTATAAGTGTCTTTTAAAAGTAAAGAATTTCTTATCATTTATTAAATTTAAAAAAATTTAAATTTAAAAACCTAATTTATTATAATTAGGGTTTTTCATTGTGTATCAATTCACTAATTGGTCTGTGTATAAAGTACTCTTTTAATAATTAAAAAATAAATGAACACAGCATTGTGTAGGAGGGAGTTAATGGTTCTTTAAAAATTCTGATTCTGAGCCAGGTATTATGTATGGCATACACCTATAATCTCAGGGATTTGGGAGGCTGAGACAGGGGATTGCAAGTTCAAGGCCAGCCTCAGCATCATAGTGAGACCCTAAGCAACTTAGCAAGACTCTGTCTCAAAATAAAAATGTCTGGGGATGTGACTCAGTGGTTAAGTACCCTTGGGTTCAGTCCCCATAAACCCTCTTCCACTCCCCCCAAAAAATTCTGATTAGAAATATTGACAATATTTTAGTGTTGTGTTTTTTTTTGTTGTTGTTTGTTTGTTTTGTGTGTGTGTGTGTGTGCTACAGAGGATCAAATCGGGACATTATGCATGCTTGACAAGTGCTTTGTCACTGAGATGCACTCCCAGCCCCCAGATTTAGAAATTTTAAAAGGAATACCTTTATTATAAATTATCCAAATTCTCTTATGCTCTTTTCATAGCATAATACATCAGCCTGGATAGTAGTCAGTCCTGTGACTCTGACCTTGCTATCTTACTTGTAAAGCAAATGTTTCTGCTAAGGCCTACCTCTGTCAGTTATCTCTTCTGTTTTGTTTAATTCCTCTATGTCTAGATTATTTCACTCAGGGCATAGACAGTTACATTTCTCCATGCTAAACAAGCATACATCTTAAGCTGCCACCTTTTCATTACCTTAACCACTAGACTTTTTGAAAGACCAGATTTCCATTTATCTAATTCCTCAACTCTGGCATCCGTCCATCTGTCCATTCATTTATTTATTCATCCATCCATCCATCCATTCATTCTTTTTTTTCTTTCCAAGGACATTAAAAAATTATGTTGTGCTGACAAGTATTTTCTTTGGCACATCAGCATTTTTCAAGCAATCCTGAGCTCATTATGTTTTCCTGAGTCTTCTGAGGTGATCTTATATATATATATATATATATATATATATATATATATATATATATATATATGTATTTTTCATCATGTATATATTTTCATCATATATACATATATATCATTTTATATATCACACATATATATAAAATACATATCTTTTCTGAGGTTTATTTTTTAAGACATTCCATATTAGAACTAAAGTAATGTAAAAGTGAGATTATACTAAAACTCCTGTTTCTGAAAATTACACAAAATAACTCACATTAGTATGTATCATATCAATCACTGGTGAAATATATTTAACATTCATTTTAGGTATAGCAACATCTTTCATAAGTTACAGATTGTGTATTAGAGTGAGGTACCAAAAAGAAGTATTTCCAGAGAAAGACTGCAGGTCACATAACAAAAAAAGGCTGCAAGACTTAAATGATAAAAATTCAGAGGAAGATATTTATCTCATTTACTGCTCTCAAATGTAAAATGAGGTTCATAAAGTACTAAAGGCTGAAGCAGGAAGATACCAGTCAAACACTTAGTATACTGCCCAGTACATGGTAAAAAGCTCTGTAAATATTAATATTTATTTAATTTCAGAAACAGCTATAAAGTAGTTGTATAAACATGGATAAGGCAGTCAGTTTCTCTGGCCTTCAGATGTCTAATTTTAGAAAATGTGATAATTGTATTACATATTACAAAGTTCTTTCCACTTTTAGAATTATTCTAAGGATGTTTTTCCCTAGAAAACTTTTTTAAAATTTTATGATTCTTTTCCTACACCAATCTACTGTAAGTTTTTCTCAAACTGCTTTTATTAAGTAGTCCCTAAAAGTTTAGTTATTTTTCTAGTTCAGTTTCATACCTTGTTAATATAATTTTTGTTAACAATAGAACTGATCTTACAAGGGAATATGGTAGTATCAGATGACTCCATTGAGGCCTTTCTTCATAATTTATCTCTTCTGATTCTAATTTATAAAAAACTTTATATATAAACTTAGTTAACAAATGAACAAGCCCTCCACATCACAATTTTGTAGTTTTTAAAATTTTTTTAAATTTTTAAAATTTTTTTTATTTTGGATCTGTCGTACATGAGATAGAGTGTTTAATTTAAGAGGTAGAAGTAGTCTTTCCCAGGCAGAGAGTGGGAGTTCTGTTTTAACATTTGAATAAGAAAGGGACCTGTGAAAACAATATTTAGAAAGATTTCTATAACAGTGAGAGGAGACCCTAAAGACAAAGAGACAGCAATGTGTTAGCTAGTGTGTGAAATGAGATCTTAAAATAGAGACTTGAGTGAGAAGATTAAATCAAGTAGGAAAGAAAAGTTGACAAATACTGATGATTGGATGTGGAAAGAAATAACAAGGATATATCTAGTTTCTGGTTGGAAAAATGATACCATAACTGATAGAAATAAGCAGATCTATAGGGGAGTTGTGTTTTGTTTGTTTTGGTGAATTATGAATTTGAAGTCATAGGAGGATATGATAGAAATGTCAGGCAAGTTTTTGAGACTCAGGGCTTTACTTGAGACAATTGAGAGAATCTGTTTAGAGGTACTAATTAAAACACTGATGGGTAAAAACACTGCAGCTGTCAAAAGGCTTGAAGTTTGGTGACTACCTCTCTTCAGGGGCAGGAAGCATTAGATATGTAGACAAAAGATTGGCCTGAATGAATTAGCAATTCAAAAAGAGTAGATGATGGCAACCTGTGATAAAAGTAGTGCTTTTCTAAAGTATTTCCAAACATGTTAAAAATAATAGTTAGGCAGGAGGAAGCTGAGGCAGGAGGATCATGAGTTTCAAAGCCAGCCTCAGCAACAGCAAGGCCCTAAGCAACTCAGCGAGACCTTGTCTCTAAATAAAATATAAAAAAAAGGCCTGGGGGGGTGGGGATGTGGCTCAAGTGGTAGCGCGCTTGCCTGGCATGTGCACGGCCCAGGTTCGATCCTCAGCACCACATACAAACAAAGATGTTGTGTCCACTGAAAACTAAAAAAAAAAAAAAAAGGCCTGGGATGTGGCTCAGTTGTTAAGCACCTCTGGGTTCAATCCTTGGTACAAAAATAATAATAACCTATCTTTGATTAGGACATTTCTCAATGTTGGAAGTGACATATCCATATTAATACTGAGCCACAAGCAGACAAAGAGGTGGAAAGAGTTAAACATTCAGACTGATTCTGTTCTCCAGGCACAGGGGGAAAATGATTTCATGCTCACCCTTATATAATATAATGAGTGAGTCCTTGCAGGGAATCACACTCCTTGCTTGAATAGAACCAACTCAAGGACTGTCCTTGTGCGTGAGAGGAGTTGAGCATGCTGTGTGCCCTATAGAGGATGGAGCACATGACTCATCACCCTCACCATCCTCATGCTAAGACTACATGTTGGTAAAAGCACAATTTTACATATTTATTTCTAATAAGTGTACTGAAGAAACTATACACGGAGCCCAGTACTCTAGCTTCTAAATTTGAAAATCATGGGAGACATGGGAGCCCATTAAATTTGGTAAAGATTGAATTTTTGTTGGAAATTGAATTTTTGAACTCTGAAGATTTTATTTGAAATATGTTTATCTTAAATTCACAGGTAGATAAATCCTAAACATAGGAATGCTTCTCAAAATGAGATTGAGATTATCAAGGTAGCACTGGAGCATACCATATAAAAAGGTGAACATTTGCAGAAAAAGAGATGCAAATTGTATTCAACTCATAAAACAGGTTTTATATATATAATTTTTTCATTTAATGAAACACATAAAACTCCAATATAAGTTATAATGCACATAAAATGTGAACTATGATCCCAAAGATCTTTATCCTTCACATTATGTGGAAAGGGTTTAATGTGGTAATATTTTTAAGAGTATGGCTTAATAGACTGTTTAGGAGATGTGATCTTTATCAGTATTTCCAAAGAATTCCTTACTGATTTTAAATTGTGACACTTGAAAACAATAACTGCTTTATGTTTCCACAAACCTCTGTTTACTTTATAGAGCCATATAACTTATATGCTTATGCATCTGTTTTTCACACTATATTGAACCTCTCAAGGGCAGGAACTATGTCATGTTTATCTCTGACTATACAGAACATAGTAGATACTGAGTAAATATGCAAATGAATGGATAGGATGTAGCTGCTAGTTAATTATTTGACTTTCAAAGGTGTGTTAATTTGCTCCAAAGCACTAACTAGGCATAGTTTTTAGTCAGTAATGGTAACTTCTGGTTCTCAAGGAGAATATGGGGAAGGGGATTGCTAAAGGACAAGTCAATATATACAGACCATGTGTGTGTTTTAAGTGTGGGGGTATGTAAAGTATAAGTGAACAATTACCTAGCTGGAAAATTAGATTGTAAGCATATTTTGGAGGGGCTTGAAGGTCACACTAGAGTTTGCACTTCCCATGTTATCCGAGTAAAACTAAGGGTTTTTTGTTTGTTTGTTTGTTTTTTGTTGTTGTTGTTGTGTTTTGGTTTTTTTCCCCCCTCCTAAGGAGGTACTGGGGATTGAACCCAGGGCACTCTGTTACTGAGTTATATCCTCAACCTTTTTTATTTTTGAGTTCTTAAATTTTGAGACAAGTTATCAGGCTGGCCTTGAATTTGGAATCCTCCTGCCTCAGCCTCCTGAATAGCTGGGATTACAGGCTTGTACTACCTTGCTCTGCTAATTTAATTTTTGAGAAAGGAGAAATGTAATTTAGGTGCTGTCTGATGGCATTTTGAAGTCTATGAGTTGGACAGAAATTGGAGTCAAGGAACCTAATTTAGAAAGCCTGTCTTTGTCCAAGCTGGAGAGAAATGAAAGTTTGAATCAGGGAAATGGAAGTAAAAGGAAAGAAACTTTTAAGACAATGCACATGTAGAATCAGTTGCCCTTTACATATGATTCAAAGGAAAAAACTGGATGTAGTGGTGCATGCCTATTATCCCAGCTACTTGCAAAGCTGAGGCAGGAGGATCACAAGTTTAAGGCCAGTCTCAGCAATTTAGAGATACCCTGTCTAAAAAAAAATTAAAAAAAGGAAGGGCTGGGGATGCAGCTCAGTGATATAGCATCCTTAGTTTCAATCTCCAATACTGGAAAAAAATGAATAAAAATAAAAGGAAAGAATATGGTTGGTTATAGAAGAGCTCCTTACCCTTGACTTTCCTATGCATGAGTTCCCTGGATGTGTGTATATAATATCATCTTTTCATTAGGACTCCGGTATTACAAATGTAGCGATCAATTATCTCCTATAGTAAAACAGTGGGAGAAAAGAGACAGTTTTGCATTCACTCTATACAGTTGTTTCTTTAGTGTGCTGTTTTCCCAAATATTTCTTCTCATGTATCAAAACTTATTAATATTTTCACCTTTTATAGAGATATCTTTATATCTAAGCTGGTCTATAGTACTCACAGTAGATATGGTGTTTCTAAGTGTTATACTTATGAACATATTCTGCTCAGACCTAAAATAAGCCCCAAAGACTCATTTTATTTTGTTTACAAGTCATTGATCCACTGATATCCTTATTCTGACTCTGATATTTTTAACTTTGGTTTCAGGATACAATAAAAATCTGATTCCTTCATGACATAGAAAATAACAATATTCTACAAGTTAAACTGTTAAGATTTAAATATATTTAAGGGGAAGTATATTTAAGGATATTAAGGGGAAGGATATTAAGGGGAAGTATATTTTCATTAAGTACCAAAAAAACCACCCTTTGGGAAGGTAGGAAACTGAGCAAAGAACAAATGAAATGTTAAGTCCCTCCTTGCTCATAGAATCCACCACAAGTATCTAGTTCAGTTTGGTAAAAGAAGGAGCATGTTTTTCTGAGCTCTATTTTTCTATATTTAATAATTCCAGCACTTAATGATTTCTTGTTTTTATAGCAACTAATAAAATGCATACCTAGATGGTCTTAAGAGTCTGCATTTTTATTTTATTTTTACTCATTTATTTTTTGTGGTACTAGAGGTTGAACCTAAGGGTGCTCTGTCACTGAGCTATATCCCCAGCTTTTTTTATTTTGAGACAGGATTTCACTAAGTTGCCCAGGCTGGCCTTGAATTTGCAATCCTCCTGCCTCAGTTTCCTGTAGTAGCTGGAATTACAGGTGTGTGCTACCATCCCAGTTTATGTCAGCCTTTGATACAAGAGAAAATGTGACTTTTAACCTCTTATAAATCTCAATGGTCAGAATGCTCATGAGAAAATTCTGCCACTTACAGTCAGAATTTCTTTGTAAGATACACTAATTTACTAATGTGCCATTGAAAAGCTTGTGGTGTTGTAAAACTAAGAACATAGATTAAGGTTTAAAAGGTTCAGTACTGTGTCAATGTAAAGATTGTTAGCTTCAAATACAAGAAATTTGAACTCAGACTAGCTTCAGCAGTGTGGAAATTATCTTATAATAAAACAGGAAGTACAATGATAACAATCTTCAGGGTTAATGGATTCAGTGACTAAAGCATAATTGTTGGAGAATGAGTTCTTTCTCCTCTCAGCTCTGCTTGGTGTTGGCTTCTTCCCCAGGCAGATGACAATACAGCTACAGCACATTCAGGTGTCTTATCCATATGAATATACACAGGAACAGGCTCTTTTGAGTACTTTCTCTCAAAAATGGGGAAGTTTTTTCCAGAAGGTCTCTTAATCCTCTGTGGACCTCTTATTGGCCAGAACTGGGTCCATGCCCACTTCAGTCACTGGCAAGACCAGTGGGGCATGGTTAGCATTCCCTTCAATCACACAGATAAGCAGTGGATAAAGAATTGTTTGCATGGACAACCACAATGCCATTTATAGCCAAGGTGTGTGTGTGTGTGTGTGTGTGTGTGTGTGTTTTCTCTCCCCTTGGCCTACTATACCAAATTCAATTTTCCTTGTCTATTACTGCTTCATCTGTTCAATATCCCGGGATGGAAAGATTAAAAAATGGAAATTTAATAGAAAATCCCAACAGTACCTCTTTCCAAAGTCATTCAGGCTCATTAGAAGCTGGTAATAATGGGAAAGTATGTATTGCCAGGGACAATCTTGTTTCTGCAGTATAGCTGTGTACCTTAAATATCATCACTTTCAGAGGGTAACTTCAGAATATAGGGATGTGGATGCCAGCAGATAATGCTTGGTAGGTTTGTGGGCTTTTTTCTTGTTGGAATTTTCAGAGCCTGTCCATGTTTTAAAAAAAATACAGAGCCATTGTTAGGAATATCCATCTATGAAACATGCCGTGTGCTCAGGAGGCCCATGGCTAGCACGGCATGTTGACCTGTGCCTGGCCACCCAAGCGTTTCTTGTTCTGGGTTCTTGTTTTAAGAATTGCTTGTCCTCTCCTAGGCTCTGTTTATTCTTCTTGAACCCAGGGCCTTGTGCATTCGAGGCAAGCACTCTTCCAACTGAGCTATATCCCCAGCGCCTGTCCATATTTTATATAGTATTCTCTAAAGGAAATGATACTTTCATTTTCTAAACATTGATTATTTACCTTTTATTTTATTTTCTTTTTTTACTTTTAAACTAGAACCTTTCGGGAAAAAGAAGAAAAGTTCAACCACCTCAAGTAAGTTATTTGCATCTTCATTTTGGCTTCTGCAATAGATTGATTCATTTCATATCTTATTAATAAGAATTTCTACTGTGATTGACTTTAGGTTATACCCTGGTAAGATTTAAAACTGAAGAAAGGGCAATATAAAATAATATATGTGAATTAAAGAAATATATGTATTTCAAGGGTATAGAATGACTCAGATGGGTTAAATAAATATAAAAATGTTTATCCTATTTTTAATAGTAGAAGAATGTATCAGTTCCAAAATGCCTAAAAATAATAAGTGTTCAAGTATCTTAATTCTCTTCCCACCTCACTTTTTATGGACACTACTTAACTAGAAGGATCTAAATCAAAAAGGGGATGTTTGTCAGAGGATGATTTCAGCCCACCTCTGCCCATAGTAATACTTATTAATTTGTTGAATCTTAAGTAATAAGATTTTGCTAGTCTAAATGATGCTAATGTAAATTTAAAGTAGGGAAAATCTTTAAAAAATTTTATTTTGGCTTCCCTGACCTTTATGATGCAAGGGATCAAACCTAGGGCTTTGCATATGCTTGGCTTTTTTGCGGGGGGAGGGGGGGGGGCGGGGCAGGGCAGGGTACTGAGGACTGAATTCAGGGACATTAAACCATTGAGCCACATCCCCAGCCCTATTTTTTGCATTTTATTTAGAGATAAGGTCTCGCTGAGTTGCTTAGCTCCTCACTCTTGAGGCTGGCTTTGAACCCGCGCTTCTCCTGCCTCAGTTTCTTAAGCTGCTAGGATTACTGGCATGTGCCACTGTGCCCGGTGGCTTATTTTTTAATATTACTTATTTATTGTAAAACTTTGAGTAAAATTTTAGATACCAGCTATTTTTTTTTCCAGGAGAAATACTGGATTACAGTTGACTCCTCAAACTGAATTTGTAGGTATTTTAAGTTTAAAGTTAAACTGATCCTAAATTTTACTGTTGATTATGAGAATATTCAGTTTTGTTGTGTTTGTTGTTGTTGTTTTGTTTTGTTTTAAGTTTTTTTCTGTCCTTCCAAGTACAAAAATAAGTCAGGAGAACTTTATCATTGGGAAAGAAAAAGTAAAGAAATATTCAAGTCTTGTTATTTTATGCCTTTATACTTATGATATAGTCATTAGGTATAGTTGTTAAGCTTCAAAATTATTCTCATGAGGAAACTGATAACATTTTATCATGCTATTGAATATTTTAAATATTTATAGTTCATTTAGTACTTTATCTGCATTAAGATACTTCAGAGTCTTATTCAGCAATTTGTGTTCTTATTGTTTATAGCAGAACTATTCACTGGCTGAACTTGATGAGAAAATTAGTGCCCTCAAACAAGCTCTACTCAGAAAATCAAGAGAAGCAGAATCCATGGCAACTCACCACCTTCCATGAAAAATTCCTCTCATCTTTGTCAATTTACTTTTTTTATATACGTGTGTACCTTACACTTGAATTAATTAATGGATATGTATTTATCAATGTAAATTTTTCTGTGAAGTCAAGGTGTATTTTTACATGAGTCTATCTTGCAACAGGTAATCTTCATCTATTCCAATGAAGTTTGAAATAATCAGTGTGCTAAAAATATCATTGTTGGAATTTATTCCCTTCTGTTTTAAAGGAGGTATTTTGGAAGTTGAAAAACTTAATTTGGAAGTACCTTGAGGTATTGTTTTGTTTTGTTCTGTTTTTTGGTGAACTACAGGAAGATTATTTTGATAGTGAGATTTAAAAGGAACTTTATATTTGTAACATTGGTTAACCAGTTTACTAGTTTAAATTAGTACTTGTGCACATATGGGCATTCAACAAAAAAAAAATCCAGTCTGAAATGAATTTTAAATCCATGTATAGACTTATATTTTTATTTCTTAAATGTCAGTTAATGTAAATAAACAGTTGATCCAAATTTATCCTTTTATTGACTGTGTGAGCTTGAGCAAGATATTCTCACTTTGTACCCTAATTTCCTAATTTATAAACGGGTAATAATGGAACCTTATTTCATTGATTATTAAGAATAGGTGAGATAATGCATTACAGATTTTGAAACTGTCAGTTCCAAAGGAATTATTAACTGTTGTCATTGAATGAAACCTCGTCTATTTGTGGAGAGTAGTAATGATGTTACAAAGAAGTTATATTGCTATAGTTGGAAATTAAACATTTAAAAGATGCAGTTAATTATAATATCCAAAGTCTTTCAAGGAGTAGCTGTTTAGGACACAAGAATTATCTGATTGCAAGAATCAGAATTTTGCCTAACATTGCTTGTAAAATGGGAATTGTTTAAAAAAAAAATCGGAAATCTGAAACTTAATTGCAACAAGTATAGCTAAGCATCTTAGGGTCTAGAAAGTCAGCAGCAATGAATCTCTTTTTGTGTCTGACTGCCCCTGGCTGTTTGTCTCTTTCTGGTTCCGTGTTTGTCTCCTATTCTTGTTATCTGTTGTCCTCTCTCTGTGTCTCTTGTCTCCCTTTCCTTGTTCTTTTTTCCTTATCATGTCATGATCTCTGCCTATACAGTTCTCTCTCTCTTTCTGGACTGATTTCTCTGAAGGTGTGTACAGAGAGGCCATTTTTGCTTCCCTACATGAGATGCTATGTTAGTCCTGTCTCATAGCCTCAGCTTGTTCTTTGGTGCAGACTCTGAACCCAGTTCTGTAGAATTTCACAACTCCAATGACCACTGCTTACCTCAGTCTTTGTGTCTCATATCTCTTAGATTACATCAACCAGTAATGGCCAAGATGATGGGTCAGGACCTCTTCATAGCAATATGCACTGTACATATAACCTTTCCAAGTGTGGCAGCCTTGAAAATACGGTCACCTGGTTAAAAAATAATAAGAGTTTTGAAGTCATTCCCAAGAAATAGGTGTAGGCTAGATCAGATGTACAAATGTCTTACCACTATATTTCATCTCTGCAGAGAAAATGCATCCTTCAAAATATTTTTGCCTAACATGATCTGGTATTACATGTGCAGCTACAAATCCCCACTTTCCATCTGGTCCATGTGATTGCTGTCCTCCAAGTTTAGTAATACATTTTACTACTAGCATATCAGCCATACAATAGGGGAAAATAGCATTAAAATTTATCTTGGAAGTAGGGAAGAAACCTAGAAAACAGGAACTGATACCGATCAATGATCCAAACCACTAAATGCCAAGAGTCAGTTTCTTGCCTTCCTTCACAATAGAATAAATTCCTAAGTCATGTCTGAAACTCCTAGGACCTGCTCATTAAAAGGATTTCTTTTTTCCATTGTCCTTCAGGCCTGCTCTTCTAAGGGACAGTAGAGAAGAGTCTGGTGCCAGAATTCTTTTCTACTTGAGTCTGGGGCCTTCAGAAGAGACCAGGACTCAATAACACATTAGTATGCGTTGTTATAGGAAATTTGATCAAGAATAGTGTTCTTCTGGTGATAACTATCCCAGAACTTAATGGCCTTTCAATCATTGTCTTTTTGAAAGAATCTTTGATCAAAAGATAATGCCAGGAATTTCTATGGGGTAAATTTGCTCCCTTAATCACCAGGCTACCTAATGGTTATTACTCTAGGATTTTTGTCATTCAGCTTTTCTTATTCCCATTGTTTCTTCTTAATGGCATTGTCCTCAAGAGAAAAAAAAAAAGGAAAATGAATGAAAAGAGGTTCACTTGCAGGGGCAGGAAAATGCCTTTTCCCTAGTCTGTCCCTATGAAACCACTCCCCTCCACAGGTTACATTCCAATCTGAAAGCTGACTGAGTTTCTGAGGCAAGTAGGGTTGGGAGTCAAAAGTTTTTATTCTGGGGAAAAGGGTTAAGCTTCCTTAGCTATTCTGGCTACTGCTAGATACTCTTCCCTTCAATTATTTAGGATCCTAAGCTTTCCAAACTCATGAATAATATTTAGGCCCAGCCTTCAGCAATCTCAGCAGATGTCCCTTTATGAAACTTGCCTTTCCTGCTTCCTTGTAGTTTATGCTCATTTGAGGTTTTGGGCTCTGTGGTGCTACTTGTCCCAAACCAGTGTGCCTTGCTCTTCTTATGACTTAAAATCTGGGGAAAAAGGAATTCATAATCTCAGAATGTGTCAACTATCCACCCCATAACAAATTACCTCTGGCTTGGGTAGTATTTTCAAGAATAAAAATGCCACATATACCCAACCCTTTAAGGAATGAAGGTCATGTCCAACACAAACATGGTCTGGGAACCCTGACCCTGTGATCTAAACTAATGAACACTGATAACCTTTTCATAAAGAATTTTCACTTTGTCTTTTTTTTTTTTTAATTCAGTACCATTAACAGAAAATGTTTTATGATCCTAGAGACAGCACTTAGGTCCACCGGACAAAATTTTGGCTTTGGGTTGCTTTTTTGAGCAGTTCTAACTCTTTAACAAATGATATTTCATAACTTTTAAATCTTCCTTAGATATCCTCCAAAGAACAAAGAGAAAATTTGCTTTTTAAAATTAGAACAAAACTCATTGTGTCCTTTTCATGTGTTATTTGAACTCTTATTAATCTAAAATACATCATGATATCTTAGTAATTTTGCTTTTCCTGTATCTTGAAACATTTTAATATCTCATTCCCAGAAATTATTTAATTATTGCTAATCAGTTACTCCCAACTATACTAAAAAAGACTAAATAAGGAAATGGAACAACAACAGAATCACTTAAAAGGACAATGTAATAACAGAATAAGTGAACACTATTACATTATCTTCAGTTTTCATACAGCCCAAGTATTACATCATCTTTCAAGAAGGTATGAAAAGTCTGGAGAAGCATCATCTTTAGAGTCCTTTTGTTCCCTCTTAAGGAATATAGCTGAGAATTAAGAATTTTTCATTTCTTGCCTATAATGGCAAATACTAGAAGAAAACAGGAATTTCCATAATTTATAAAGGAATCAGAAGGTGAATGCAAAAAGAGAGCAGTGCTCTAGCCTCTAATGATGAAACTTGGAAATTGATTATATAAGCAAAATCTCAGACCATGAGTCTTCAGATGCGTATTCTAGATGAATTTTCTTATTCAAAAATGGATGAGCCATTATATTTCCAAGGACAACAAGAAAATATGACATTATCATCCAGGTAATCAACAGGAAGGGCTTAATCGTGCAATATTAATACTATAACAAGGACCTGTACCAGGTTATTTTGCTAGATGGGATGGTGTAAGTTTTTTTCACCTTTTATGGTATATCCCCCAATGATATAGTTCTAAGCTAAAAAAGGCTAAAAGCAGCTATGTACACAAAGGTGACTAAAAGGAAATAAATTACATAGAAATGAAAACAGTGAACCAACCTTTTTAATTGGTGCTTATATATCTAAAAGTGAAAATATGTATTGTAACTTTCACCAACCTTCAACCAAACCATTACATCAAAAAAAAATTTTAAGTATTTATAGTGTTTTTGTTTTTGCAATGCAAATACAAGAAGAACTGGAACCAATGATTAACTAGCCCCTAGTAGAAATAAATTGAGATATGGAATCACTTTTTACAAAATGGATAGGTTCCAGGTTTTTCTTAGTGGGTGGTTAGAAAGATGTTCAACCAACATTGAGCATTTCAAGTATATATACCTTGAAAACCAAAAAAAATATGAAATAAAAAATTGTTTATACTGTTTAAATTCTTACTAAAATTTCTAAACTTTAAGAACTATCTCTAAACATCTATGAATTACTAAAAATGGCTTAAAATTAATAAATTTTAAGATTTATTGATGGTAAAGAGTGATAATAATTTTTCCTAATATATTTATAGTTAAAATATATACATGTAGAGTTGGGGTTGTAGTTCAGTGGTAGAGCACTTGCCTAGCATGTATGAGGTCCTGGGTTCAATTCTCAGCACCGCATATGAATAAATAAAATAAATATCCATTAAATATATACATATACATTTTATATTGTCATAGAATATAAAGATCATATGTTCTCTTTATTATATAATGAAGATCTTTGTAAAATTCAAATGTCTAAACTTAAAATTTTAAATAGTATCAGGATTAAAAAATCCATTATTTAAAGCAGATAAATCATTTTTAAATATTTATTTTCTTAAATATGGTTCCAAGAAATTTAAACATATATGAGATTGCTTCCTCACACAGACTAATCTTAATTGAGAGGAATGAATAAAAGTGTGATAAAATTCTCAGATTGCAAAATGTTTACATTCTTCTACTTAAAAAAAAAAAAAAAGGAAACACTTAAAAAGCTAGCAAACTGCTTTCCCAGTATGGAAAAAAAAAAAAAAAAAGAACTATTAAGCCAAGAAGAAACATGGAGGAAACTTAAGTGCATATTACTAAGTGAAAGAAGCCAATCGGGAACCATACAATTCCAACATTGTGACATTCTGGAAAAGACAAAATTGTGGAGACAGTAAAAAGATCAGTGGTTGCCAGGTTGGGTGGTGAGTGGAAAAAGCTGTGGTGAATAGGAAGAATAGAGAAGTTTTAGAGCAATGAAAATACTCTCTATGATACTACAGATATGATAGAGATATACTCGTTAGTACACATTTGTCCAAACCCAGAGAATGTACATCAAGAGTAAACTCTTAATATAAACTATGCCTCCTGGGTGATAATGACATATCCACAAATTCATCAACTAAGTACCAACTACCAAGTAGAGGGTGTTGGTAGTAGAGGAGGCAACTCATTTATAGGATGAGGGGGATGTTTCAGAAAAATCTCTACCTTCTAAATTTTCCTATGAATCTAAAACTGCCTTTAAAAAAAAAAGTGTTTTTTGTTGTTGTTTGTTTTAGAAAGGGACACTTTCTAAAACAACCCATCCCTGTAGGATAAAGGTGCTTCAAAATGTTCTTGCTAATTCTTAAAACTTGTAACTTTTAATAAGCACAGCACTGTCTGAGAAATTCAATTTATTAAAAGTAGCACTTTCTTGTCTTCAAACGGCCTTCCTTTCTTTCTTTCTTTTTTTTTTTTTTTTTTTTTGTACCAAGGATTGGACCAAGGGGGCTTAACCATTGAGCCGCATTTCCAGCAACCCCAGCCCTTTTTATGTTTTATTTATTTAGAAACAAGGTCTCTCTGAGTTGCTAAGTGCCTCACTAATCTGTTGAGGCTGGCTTTGAACTAAAGATCCTCCTTCCTCAACTTACCTGAATTTTTGAGATTACTGGTGACCACCACCACACCCAGCATCAAATGGCCTTTCTATGATGGTCTTTAATCTATACCACTATAAATCACTATGGAATTTTTTCAAAATTATCCTAAAAGTCAAATATTAAATATTGACATAATTTTAGACTATCAAACAGAGGGGTCTAAATTAATAGGTTTTAATCTTCTAGAACTGTGACATTGGGAAAACATTTTAAAAATGAACTAAGGGGCTGGGGATGTGGCTCAAGCGGTAGCGTGCTCGCCTGGCATGCGTGCGGCCCGGGTTCGATCCTCAGCACCACATACAAACAAAGATGTTGTGTCCGCCGCAAACTAAAAAATAAATATTTATTTATAAATAAAATTCTCTCTCTCAAAAAAAAAAAATGAACTAAGCCCTGAAAGTGCTACTTGCCTGTAATCACAGCAACTCAGGTGGCTAAAGCAAAAGCATTGCAAGTTCAAGGTCAGACTAGGCAATTTAGCAAGACCCTGTCTCAAAAAATAAAAAGCTGGTGATGTAGCTCAGAGGTAGAGATTCTCTGGGTTCAATCTCTAGTCCTGCAAAAACTAATAAACATAAATAATAGCAACAAAACCTACTTCAAATAGAGAGATAAGAACAGAAAATAATGTATCAGACAACCATGTCCCACAACACAGAATTAACATGTCAATATTTGCCTTATTTGTTTCAGGCTTTTATTTTTAAGACCTAGGCCAAGTACAGATATAGATAAAATCTTCTCTCTACCCATCCACTCTCCACTTACAGAAGCAATCACTCCTGAGATTCATAGGCTTACTGTTTTTTAACATGCACTATTAATTAAGTCATGTTTGAAACTTGCTACTTTTCAATAATAAGTACTATGCTAGGGCTGGGTATACAGTAGTAACCCCTTAACCAAGAGGTTTAGTTCCAAGACCCCCGGTGGATGCCTGAAACCTCAGATATTATTAGAGTCTATATACACTGTTTTTCTCCCTATACATAGATATCTACAATAAAATTTAATTTATAAACTAGGCATAGGAAGAGATTAATAACAATAATATAATAGAATAATTATAACAATATAGTGTAATAAAAGTTATGTGAATGTGGTTCTTTCTTAAAATATTGTACTGGGGGCTAGAGTTGTGGCTCAGTGGTAGAGTGCTTGTCTGACGTGTGTGTGGCCCTAGGTTCAATCCTCAGCACCACATATAAATAAGTAAAACAAAAGATCCATTAATAATTTTAAAAAATTTACTGCACTCAACCTTCTTGTAATGATGTGAGATGATACAATGCTTACGTGAGATGAAATGAGATGAATGATACATTATGCATTGTGACCTAGGGTTAGGCTACTATATAAGAGTTAATTGAGGGGCTGGGGATGTGGTTCAAGTGGTAATGCGCTCACCTGGCATGCGCGGGGCGCTGGGTTTGATCCTCAGCACCACATAAAAATAAAATAAAGATGTTGTGTCTACCGAAACTGAAAAATAAATATTTAAAAAATTCTCTCTCTCTCTCTTTCTCTTCTCTCTCTCTCTTTTTTTTTAAAAAAAGAGTTAATTGAACATAATTACTGCAATATGGCAACAATTTGAAAAACAAGAGTCCTATACTAAGTGACTATCAGATGGGTAGCACATACAGTGTGGATACTCTGGACAAAGAGATGGTTCACATTCCAGGGCAGAACAATTTGAGTTTTCATCACACAAAGTGAAATGCAGTTTAGAACATAAATGGATTATTTCTGGAATTTTCCACTAAATATTTTTGGACTGTAATTGACTATGGATAACTGAAACTACAGAAAGCAAAACACTGGATAAGGGGACTAATATAAATTCATGCATACAGCATGAAATCTCTTCTCATAAGCCTTAATTAGTGTATGTCTCCTCTGTAGCACTGACAATAGCTCCACCTGCTTCACTTTGAGAAAGCTAGGGGGATCTGGAAATGCTTAAGAAGTGTAACTAACATGTTCAAGAGAACACATAAATAAAAATAACTAGAAAAGCTAAACATTATTAGGGTTTGTATTTCTATTACACAATTTTTGTATAAAAATTACGAAAAAACTACTCAACTGGCTTAAACAATGAGAGGAGCTATGTTCTTTTCTTCCCATGTTTCTGCTATCTTCTTTAGTCTACTTTGTGGTGGTCACATCCAAATAAAACAATGTAGGACAACAGAAGCAGCAAAGTTTCTTTCTTTATTAGACTTTTATTGGCCAGAAATTGCATCAAATGCTCTTTTGTAAACATATCAATAGCAAGGGGAATTAAATGTTAATGTTTAGTTAGTACAGACTAATTTAGTTCAATTAAAATTTTTGAGCTTCCACATGCCAAATAATAAATACGAATAAACCAATGAAGAAGAAGCATTGTGTAAAGCTCACAGGTAAACATACATTGATGAATAGGAAATTAAAATATTTGTGTTAAATAAACTAACCAATGTTTTTAATGTTTCCATCTGAATATACTAGTTATCTGTAACAGGGAGATAAGTTTAGTATGCCTATTCACCCATAAACCACAAATCTTTCTGATAGGTTCTTACTTTCAGCAAAATAATTACAAATCTGAAACTTCAAGTGAGAAATTTAATAGAAATTAGATTAGACGAACTCTATATAGGGCAAAAGGGAGGGAGGGGAAGGGAGGGGGCAAGGGGTGTAAAAGAGATGGTGGAATAGATGGGCATCATTTCCCTAAGTACATATATGAGGACATGAATGGTATGAATATACTTTGTGTACAACCAGATATATGAAAATGTGCTCTATATGTTTAAAAAAGAAAAGAAAAAGAAATTAGGTATCACTCAATAGCTAAACTGTTTCTTTAATTCTTTATTTGTTCTAATTAATTATGCATGAGAATAGAATTCATTTTGACACATTATACATAAATGGAGTATAACTTTTTGTTCTTCTGGTTCTACATGATGTAAAATTATACAGGTCATGTAATCATATATGCACATAGAGTAATAATGTCCGGTTAATTCTATTATCATTCCTACCCCCATAACCACTCTTCTCCCTTAACTCTCCTCTGTCTATTCCAAAGTACCTCTATTCTCACCCCCCTCTTATTGTGAATTAGCATCTGTATATCAGAGAAAATATTTGGCCTCTGGTTCTTTGGGATTGGCTTATTTCACTTAGCAAAATATTCTCCAGTTCTATCCCGTTATTTCATTCTTCTTTAAGGCTCAGAATTATCCCATTGTATATATATATATCACATTTCATTCTTAAATAAGAATGAAATTACATAAAGAAGAATATATACATACTGGAAATCCATATGTAGCAAAATAAAACTAGACCCCTATCTATATGGATTTCCAGTTTTCCCAGCACCATATGTTGAAGAGACTTTCTTTTCTCCAATGTATGTTTTTGGCACCATTGTCTAGTATGAGATAACTGTACTTATGTGGGTTTGTCTCTGTGTCTTCCATTCTGTAGCATTGGTCTATGTATCTGTTTTGGTGCCAATACCATGCTGTTTTTGTTACTATACCTCTGTAGTATAATTTAAGGTCTGGTATTGTGATGCCTCCTGCTTCACTCTTCTTGCTGAGGATTGCTTCGGTTATTCTAGGCCTCTTATTTTTCCAAATGAATTTCATGATAGCATTTTCTATTTCTTATGAAGAATGTCATTGGAATTTTAATAGGAATTGCATTAAATTTATATAATGCTTTTGAGTATGGCAATTTTGACAGTGTTAATTCTGCTTATCTAAGAGCACAAGAGATCTTTCCATCTTGTAAGGTCTTCTTCAATTTCTTTCTGTAGTTTTCATTGTAGAGGTCTTTTCTTTGTTAGATGTATTACCAAGTTTTCCTAAATTCTCTTTCAGTGGCTTCATCACTGATGTAGGGGAACATATTTGATTTATGGGTGTTAATTTTATATCCTGCTACTTTACTGAATTCACTTATGAGTTCTAGAAGTTTTGTGGTGAAATCTTTTGGGTCTTCCAAATATAGAATCATGTCATCACCAAATAGTGATAGCTTTGAGTTCTTCTTTTCCTATTGTAACCCTTATATTTCTTTCTTATGTCTAAATACTCTGGCTAGAGTTTCCAAGATGATGTTGAATAAAACTGGTTAAAGAGGGCATCTTTGTCTTATTCCAGTTCTTAGAGGGAATGCTTTCAATTTTTTCTCCATTTAGAGTGATTTTGGCTTTGGGTTTAGCATATATAGTTTTTTCAATGTTGAGGTTTGTTCCTACTATCCCTAGTTTTTCTAGTGTTTTGAGCATGAAGAGGTGCCATATTTTGTCAAATGCTTCTTCTGCATCTATTGAGATAATCATATGATTCTTGTCTTTAAGTCTATTGATGTGATGAATCACCATTATTGATTTCTGTATATTGAACTAACCTTGCATCTCTGGGATGAACCCATTTGATTGTGGTGCACTATCTTTTAAATATGTTTTTGTATACAATTTGCCAGAATTTTATTGAGAATTTTTGCATCTATGTTCATCAGGGCTATCAGTCTTAAACTTTCTTTCCTTGATGTGTCTGTTTGGTTTTGGTAACAGAGTGATATTAGCCTCATAGAATGAGTTTGGGAGAGTTCCCTCCTTTTCTATTTCATGGAATAATTTGAGAAGTTTTGGTGTTAATTCTTCTTTTAAGATCTTGTAGAACTCAGCTGAAAATCCATGTGGTCCTGGGCTTTTCTTAGTTGGTAGGCTCTTGATGGCATCTTCTATTTCATTGTTTGAAACTGATCTGTTTAAATTGTGTACATCCTCTTGATTCAGCTTGGGTATGGCATATGTCTCTAGAAATTTGTCAATGTCTTCAAGATTTTTTATTTTATTGGAGTATAAATTTTCAAAATATTTTCCAATTATCTTCTCTATTTCAGTAGTGTCCATCATGATACTTCCTTTTTCATCCCACATTTTAGTAATTTGAGTTTTCTCTTTCTCTTCATTAGCAGGATTTATTGAGGATTTATCAATTTCATTTATTTTTTTCAAAGAACCAATTTTTGTTTTGTCAATTTTTTGAATTGTTTCTTTTGTTTCAATTTGATTGGTTTCAGCTCTGATTTTAATTATTTCCTGTCTTCTGCTTTTGATGTTGATTTTTTCTTCTTTTTCTAGGGCTTTGAGATGTAATGTTAGGTCATTTATTCATTGACTTTCTATTCTTTTCATGAATAAGCTCAATGCAATGAACTTTTTTTCTCTTAGCACTGCCTTCATAGTGTCATTTGTCATTTTGATATGTTGTGTCACTATTCTCATTTTACTTCTAAGTATTTTTTTATTTCATCCCTGATTTCTTCTGCTGTGCAAATGGTCATTCACAGCATTTTATTTAGTCTTCAAGTGTTAGAGTAGCTTCTACTTTTTATTCTATCATTGATTTATGATTTTATTCCATTATGATGTGATAGAATGCAGGGTATTATTTATTTTTTTGTATTTGCTAAGAGTTGCTTTGTAGCAGAAGATATGGTCTATTTTAGAGATGGATCTCTGTGTGTACTGCAGAGAAGAAAGTGTATTCACTCATTGATGGATGAAATATTCTATATATGTCTATTAATTCTAAATTATTATGTTATTTACTTATATAGTTTCTTTTTTAGTTTTTATTTGGAGATTTATCCAGTAGTGAGAGAGGTCTGTTAAAGTCATGCAGTATTATTGTGTTGTGGTCTATTTGATTCATGAAATTGAGAAGGGGTAGTAGGGCACAGTGGTGCACAGTGGTGCACACCTGTAATCCCAGCGGTTCAGAAGGCTGAGGCAGGAGGATCTTAAGTTCAAAAGCAGCCTTAACAACTTAGCAAAATGCTAAGCAACTCAGGCCCTGTCTCCAAATAAAATACAAAAAAGGGCTGCAGGTGTGGCTCAGTTGTTGAATGCCCCTGAGTTCAATCCCTAATATGCCCCCCAAAAAAGAAAGAAATTGAGATGGATTTGTTTGATGTATGTAGATGCTTCATTGTTTGGGGCATAAATATTTATGATTTTACATCTTGTTGATGTATAATTCCCTTAAGAAGTATAAAATGTCCTTCTTTGTCTCTTCTGATTAACTTCGGCTTTAAGTCCACTTTATCTGATACAAGGATAGAAACCCTTACTTGTTTATGCAATCCATGTGAGTGATATGTTTTTTCCCAACCTTTCACCTTCAGTTTGTGGATGTCTTTGTCTATGATATTAGTCTCTTAGAGACAGCATATTGTTGAGTCTTATTTTTTAATTCAATCTGCTAGTCTATATTTTTTGATTGATGAGTTTAAGGCCATTTGGTGTTCAAGATTATTATTGAGATAGGACTTGTATTCCCAGTCATTTTTGTTTATTTTCAGTTTTTAATATGAATTAGTTTCCCCTTTGATTAATTATTCCTTTAGTTTAGTTCCTCCCTTCACTGGTTTTCACTTTTTTTTCATTTCATCTTCATGAAATATTTTGTTGAGAATATTCTGTAGTGCAGGCTATCTAGTTATGAATTTTTTAAAATTTTTGTTTATATGGAAAGTTTTTATTTTATCTTCAAATCTGAAGCTTAGTTTTGCTTGATATAGGATTCTTTGTTGGCATCCATTTTTCTTTCAGAGTTTGGCATATGATATTTCACAACCTCCTAGCTTTGAGGGTCTGGGTTGAAAAATAGAAATCAGCTGAGATCCGAATTGGTTTCCCCCTATGTGTAATCTGATATATTTCTCTCACAGCCTTTAAAATTCTATCTTTATTCTGCATACTAGGCATTTTCATTATAATGTGCCTTGATGTAGGTCTGTTTGAATTTTGTACATTTGGACTCCTGGAAGCCTCTTGTATTTGCTTTTCCATTTCATTCTTTAGATTTGGGAAATTTCCTGATATTATTTCATTGAAAAGATTGTGTATTTTTTTTTTTTTTTGGTTTGTATGTCCATGCCTTCATCTAGCCCAATAAGTCTTATGTTTATTCTTTTGATGTTATCCCATACTTCTTGGAAGTTCTTTTCATGGTTTCTTTACATCTTATCTCTGTGATCAACTCTATTTTCAAGATATATATTTTGTCTTCATTGCCTGAGGTTCTGTCTCCCAAGTTGTCTAGTCTTTTGGTGTCTAGTCTGTTGTTTTCCATTGAATTTTTAATTTGGCTTACTGTTTCCTTCATTTTGAGGATTTCTACTTGGATTTTGTTGTTGTTGTTTTGTTGTTGTTGTTATTGTTTCAGACTCCCTCTTTATTGAAGTGATCTTTCACTTCCTGTATTTTCTGTTTGATTTCATTCCTTATACCATCCTTTACTTCACAGATCAGTTTAACTATGTACATTCTAAACTCCTTCTCTGACATTTCTTCCACTGTGGTGTGGATGGGTTCTATTATGAGAGTATTTTAGTTTGCTTGGAGTGATTTGTCCCTTGCTTTTTCATGTTGTTTGTGTTTCTGTATCTAACAGTATGAGTCTAAGGCAGTATAGTTTTTAACCCTGTAGACTTATAGTGTCCCTAAAGGTTTCATGTACCTCACTGCTTAGGGGGAGACAAGTCATATCAATAACCAATGAAAGCAATATACAGCATTAAACCAAATAGTTCCTACTATAACATCTAAAATGTTAATTATCACAATAAACAGAAATGTTATGCTCAGTTACTGCCTATAATAATAACAGCAAGTTTGCAAAAGGTTTTACAATTTCAAATGGTGGACAGGGAGAGAACAGAAGTGATATAGGATGTGATGGTATTGAGGGAGGAGGAGACAAGACAGGTAAAAGATTAAAGGAAGAGTGAAAGAAATAACAATAGATAATGGCTATTAGCAGAAGAAAAGAGAAAATCAAAGGAAACAGGAGAAAAAATACATATAAAATAATTTTTTTTTTAAAGAGAGAGTGAGAGAGGGAGGGAGGGAGAGAGAGAGAGAGAGAGAGAGAGAGAGGAAGAGAGAATTTTTAATATTTATTTTTTAGTTATCGGCGGACACAACATTTTTGTTTGTATGTGGTGCTGAGGATCGAACCCGGGCCGCACGCATGCCAGGCGAGCGCGCTACCGCTTGAGCCACATTCCCAGCCCCAATAAAAATTTTTTTAATTATAAAAATAAAAGAATACAAAACAAAATTAAAATATACTAATCGAATATCTTAGTTCAAAAAAACCTAATCCACATAAAATAACTGTCTTCAAAAATTCTAGAAATGAGGGGGAAAAATGAAACTGTATAAATGTCCATGTACCATCAAGGTCACAATTAAACAGAGAAAACAAATTTAAAAAATCTTGATAAAATGTTAAAGAATTCTTTCCTTTGGTGTTCAGAATATTCTCAGCTTCTCTTTTTAGCAGTTTTAGATGGGGTCATCTGTAGTATGGTGCTTCACCCTCTGGATTGTTGGAATGAGAAAGGTTATCCCGTATGCGGAATTCCTGGAGGCAAGGTTTAGGTTTAAGTGGGCTCCAGGCTCTTTGCTGAATGCCAATAGGTCTGGAGATTTAAAATCAGCACACTTCCAGCACTCAGTATTTGCTGGTCCACTTTGGAAGGCCTTACCCAAGGAGCTCCCCTGGGTTCCACTCATGTGGTAAGGAAGTCAATTCTTAATCCCCTATATCACTTGTGGATCCCACATTTCCTGGTCTTAGGTTCAGTCTCCAAACAATTTTTCCTGCCCTGCCCTTCTGAGTTCCTGACCAAATGCTGTCTCCCACCCAGTCCTGCAAGCAGTCTGATTGGAAGGGGAGGGGTAGAGCTGGTAGGTTTACCTGACAAGTTGTCCCCTGTGTAAACCTCATTCCACATTTGATTTTCTTCTGGTCACTTAAGCACACTTTATGTGGTGCAGTGTGTGTTACTCAGCCTGTATTTTGGGCCAAACTCAGGTTTGCCTGAAATTGGATTCCTCAGAGGGCAGCCTCTGAGGCATGGCTGCAAAATTGTTCCTGCCTATGGCAGTTTCTTTCCCTGCACATGGATATTGTGCAGTGTATCTTTCCAGTTTGTTGGGCAATGTCCTTGGTCTCTAAATGCTCCATACCCAGACATTTGGTTCCTCCCAAAAATTCAGGTTCCCTTAATTCTCTTATCCCTCTACTATGCTCCTGGAGGAACCTCTCTGGCTGGTGCTTTTGACCTGGCTGCAGCAGCAGCTTTGCCACTGGGGATTTTTTCCCCTTATTTTATTATATCCAACCTCCTCTGTCCCTGGTTTGCTTTGAATGTCCACTTTTAAAGCTCCCCGCCCCCTTTATTTTTGTTCACCCACCTTGTGGAGAAGCTGTTTGTCTGCTTCCTTGGTTTCACACCCTGGAGCAGTCCGGAACTGGATCATTCCACCATCTTCAGCTGACCTCACTAAACTCTTATTCATCAAGGAAACATTACTGAAATAATACCCTTTTCTCTCAAGAAAAAAAAAAAAAAAGATAGGTCTTACTCTGCTTTATATTTTTGCCAATGAGTCAAACTCTGTGTTTTATGTAAATGATTAGAATAGAAGTAAGTCTTGGATTAAATGATACGGTTTACAATAGGGAAATAATCCCTTGAATTTGTAGGGTTCTTTGTGTTTTCAAAGTGCTTTCTCACATTAGCTGAACTACATTTCATTCTTACTCTGAGGCCAGGGGCATAAAGCTATATGGAATCCTCAATATTTAGATGTGAGAACTGGAATATTTCAAAAGTTAAAAGATTTTGCCCAAGGCTTCATGTCCAAGTAGTTAATAAATCAGGATTAAAACAAAATTACTTTATTTCTCACCCAATGATTTTAGAGCAACTTAACAAAGTTTCACATAATTAAAAACTATTTTACACTGTAAAAGGCTATTTTTTAAAACTAAATCTGAATATCATTCCTTGATAAATTTGAATATGATGTCTTCTTTTAGATGTGGCCTTCTCCAATCTAGCCCCAGCCTTTAGGTCCCTGAAATTTAGGGGACTTTAATTTTAAAATTCAAATGTTGGGTGGAGCTGTGGCTCAGTGGTAGAGCACTTGCCTAGCACATGCGAGACCCTGGGTTCAATCCTCAGCATCGCGTAATAATAAATAAATTAAATAAAGGTATTGTGTCCAACTACAACTGAAAAATAAAATAAAAAATTGTAAAAAAATTAAAAAAAAATAAATACAAATGTTGCTTTTCCTAATGTTCCTATCACTTTCCCCTATTAAAAATTCTTATGGATGCCATCTAAACTCAGTATCCAAAGCCTTGGTCTGGATACTTGTGTGACTTTCATTCAGGGGGTTCTGAAAATATCCTGAAAGAGCCAAAAGTCAAATATAAAAAAGAACAAAATTACCTAGAGTTGGAACCTCAAAGGCAAATTTGAGGGGGAAAAAAACTCACTAGAAGGGAACTTATGTAGGAAAAATGACTCTTCATATTCCTGGATTTCTGGGGAGTGAAAAAAAGAAAGAAATGCTTTAAATCCATTAGACTCTATCCCTATTTTTCAAAAGTGATGGATGGGTGATCTAAACAAAGAAACAGGTTCAAAGAAAGTGATGTTTTCTAACTAAAACTAGAAGTGAGGAGCAAACAAACTATTTCCTTTCATCAGTTCCACTGATTTAAATGGAGGTTTCAGTGAACACAAAATTTATGTCTCCTGCTCAGACCACACTCCTCCATCCACTGACCCACTGAAAAGTTTCCCTTACAGGTCTTGAGTCGTGCAAACTCAGCATTTCCAAAACTAAACTCTTGATGTTTTTTATCTGACCTGCTCTTATCTCAGTGGTAGGCAGCTCTCTTCTTTCTGGGCTCTCAAGCCAAAAAATATTGGGACCAACTTTAACTTCTATCTTTCATACCCAACATTCAATTCTGTCAAAAAATGTTGTCTCTAATTTCAAAATATATTTGAAATCTAACCCCTTCTCGTGGCTTCCCTTCTTCCACTCTGGTTTGGATAACCACAACCCCGCCACCCCAGGGAGCCCCTGCTTCTGCTGCTGCCATTTCACTCTCAATTTTTAACACAGCAGTCAGAGTGATCCTTTAAATCGGAAGTCAGTTCACGTCACTTCTTTGCTGAAACCCCTACAATGGATTCTCAGTTCACTCAAGAAAAAACAAAGTCCTTCCAAAGCCTACAGAGCCCGACATGATCTTTCTTCCCCCAGGGACCCTCTTCCTTCTCTGACAGTCTTCTCTCCACCCCCAGGCCCCAGCCATACTGGCCTTACCACCTGTAATGCACCGGCCTCCACTGTCCTAGATTACATCCCATTTATAACTTGACTCAAATCACACTTTGTTGGGCTGCCAGATAAAATACTGAACACCAGTTAAATATGAATTTCAGATAAACAACAAACATTAAGACTACTTGCTGCTTATCTGAAATTCACATGTAACCAGGTGCTCTGTTATTTGGGGTTTGCTTTGTTTTTCTAAGTCTGGCAGCCCTCTAGTGAATTCTACCCTGACCAGGGTATATCCTGCATCCCCTCCCACTTCCAGAGTCCAGATTCCTCTCAACTGCTCCAATTTTTTCCCTTCTACTACTCAGCTTCTTCCAACAAACTACATAAGTTACTTATTTACTCTGTTTATCTTCTGTATCTCTTCTCTGGAAAATCATCTCTTTGTGAGTAGTTTCAGCATAAAAGCAAGATTTCATGTGGGGTTAAAGAATTCTATTTTTCAATGTATTTCTTATACTGAAAAATTGGAAGTATTTTTGTGAAAATACTTGGAGAAATGTAGGCACTTGCACTACTTTTACACATCCAATACACATGCAAGTTATTGTAATTGATTTCCATTCAATGCTTACATTTGCTATGAACTATAGAAGTTTCTCTTCCAAAAAGCACCATGTACACATGGGTCACAAAATTCCAATGGGGGTGGGGGCAAAACTATGTTAAAAATATCTAAACATGTTGATTGATTTTTTTAATTTATCTATCTTTATAGTTATTGGTTCTTTTTAGTTATCCAGGACACAATGATTTTTAGTTATACATGACAATGCAATTCATTTTGACATAATTATAAAATCATGGACTATAATTTGTTCTAGTTTAGTCCACAGTACATCCCCTTCCCCTTTCATCCTCCTATTTCCTTCTGTCTACTCTACTCATCTTTCTGCTACTTAGAATTTCTCAATTTTATGTCCTTTGTTTGAGAGCATCCAAATACAGATATACATTAGACTTAAAATTAATAAATGAGCTTTTCTCTGCAGCAACAGCAAGAAGTCCATCTGGTTGAATTCTACAAGTTCAATAAAACCAATAGAAAATGTACCCAACCTTTGTTCTTCTTTTATTCATTCAACTTATTGTCATTGTTTATAGCTATGTGAGGAGTACTGTGTTGGGCATTGAGGAGGGAAGAGTATGAGGCAGACCCTTGATAGGCAGGAAGTGACTAGGTCCAAAAGGCTTGGCAGATGGGGTTAAGGGGTCAGTGGGAGGAGCAGAGGGATGACTCCATTAGACTACACATTAGAAAAACCACTCTGGCTTCCATCTACAGTGTAGAAGATACATTACTATGCTTTGGTATATGACTTTGATTAAGAAGTCACATTATTCTAAGTGGAGAAAAATTGAAAGCATTCCCTCTAAAAACTAGAACAAGACAGTGATGTCCTCTTTCACCACTTCTATTTAACATAGTTATTGAAACTCTATCCAGAGCAATTAGATAGACAAAAGAAATTAAAGGGATACAGATAGGAAAAGAAGAACTCAAACTATCACTGTTTGCTGACAACATGATTCTATACCTAGAGGATCCAAAAACTCCACCAGGAAACTTCTAGAACTAATAAATTAAGCAAAGTAGCAGGATATAAAATCAACACCTATAAATGAAAGGCATTTCTGTACATTAGCGACAAATCCTCTGAAAGAGAAACTAGAAAAACCACCCATTTACAATAGCGTTAAAAAAAAAATACTTGGGAATCAACTTAAAAAAAGAGGTGAAAGACCTCTACAATGAAAATTACTGAATGCTAAAGAGAGAAATTAAAGAAGACCTTAGAAGATGGAAAGATCTCCCTTGTTCTTGGATAGGCAGAATTAATATTGTCAAAATGACCATACTACAAAAGCACTATACAGAGTTAATGCAATCCCAATCAAAATCCCAATGACATTCCTTATAGAAAAGGCAATCATGAAATTCATCTGGAAAAATAAGAGACCCAGAATAGCCAAAGCAGTTCTTACAAAAAAGAGTGAAGCAGGAGGCATCACAATACCAGACCTTAAACTATACTACAGAGCAATAGTAACAAAAATAACATAGTATGAGCACCAAAGTAGACCTGTAGACCAATGGTACAGAATAGAAGACACAGAGACAAACTCACATAATTACAGTTATCTCATATTAAAGGCTCCAAAAACATATATTGGAGAAAAGATAGCCTCTTCAACAAATGGTGCTGGAAAAACTGGAAATCCATATGCAACAAAATGAAATTAAATCCCTATCTCTCACTGTGCACAAAACTCAAAGTGGATCAAGGACCTAGGAATTAAACCAGAGATCCTGTGCCTAATAGGAAAAAAAGTAGGCCCAAACCTCCATCATGTCAGATTAGGTTTCAACTTCCTTAATAAGATTCCTATAGTGTAAGAAATAAAATCAAGAATCAATAAATTAAATGGATTCAATCTAAAAAGCTTCTTCTCAGCAAAAGAAACAATCAGTGAGGTAAATAGTGAGCCTACAGAATGGTAGCAAATTTTTACCACATGCACATCAGATAGAGCACTAATCTCTAGGATATATAAAGAACTCAAAAATTTTAACACCAAAAATCCCCCACAAATAACCCAATCAATAAATGGACCAGGAATGGAACAGACACTTCTCAGAAGATGATATACACTCAATCAACAAATATATGAAAAATGTGCAACATCTCTAGCAATTAAAGAAATGCAAATCAAAACTACTCTAAGATTTCATCATACTCCAGTCAGAATGGAAGCTATAAGAATACAAACAACAAGTGTAGGTGAGGATGTGGGGGTAAAGACACACTCATACATTGCTGGAGGTACTGCAAATTGGCACAATCAATATGGAAAGCAGTATGAAGATTCCTTGGAAAACTTGGAATAGAACCATTTGACCCAGCTATCTCACTCCTCAATTTATACCCAAAGGACTTAAAAACAGCTTACTACAGAAACACAGCCACATCAATGTTTATAGCAGCACAATTCGCAATAGCTAAATTGTGGAACCAACCTAGATGCCCTTGAATAGATGAATGGATAAAGAAACTGTGATATAGATATAGATATAGATATACACACACACACACACACACATATACATACATACATATATGCCGCAGTCTGTCTGCAGCAAAGTAACCGAGCCACCACACACCTTGTAGATTCAAACAGCAACTCTTTATTCACGAACTGTCACCGGCACTCTACACGCACGTTCTGGGGAAAATCTTTTTACCTCCACCGGGCTCTGCATCCCAAATACTCTCTGAATCCCTAGAGAACTCAACGGGAACTCAAGGAGCGGGCGCCCGAGGCAGCAGGATACGCCCTATTCCCAGCAGGATCCACCTTAAACCTGGAACCGCCCTATTCTCAGCAGGATCCACACCCTAAACCTGGAACCGCCCTAAACCCGGATCCGCCCTGGTCCTTGAGCAGGGTCACCTTTCTCAAACATTCATGCAATGTCACTGCAAATGACCTGGGTCCAAGGCAAGCCCATTTCCACAATGGAGAGTCCTCCCTCTAAGCAACATTGGGTAGGCTGACAAGGAAATTGCCATGCGTCATTCCTACTTGGCTATGGCTCTCAGCACATATACACATACACACACAATGGAATATTACTCAGCATTAAAAGGAAATAAAACTATGGCATTTGCAGGTAAATGGATGGAGTTGGAGAATATTATGCTAAGTGAAGTTAGCCAATCCCACAAAACCAAATGCCGAGAGTTTTCTTTGATATGAGGATGCTGATCCATAATGGGGCTGGGGGGCATGGGAGGAATGAAGGAACTTTAGATAAAGCAAAGGGGAGGGAGAGGAAGGGAAGGGGCACGGGCCTAAGAAAGATGGTGGAATGAGATGGACAGCATTACATGTATGAAGAAATAAATGGTGTGACTCTACTTTGTGTACAACTAGAGACATAAAAAATTGTGCTCTGTATATGTACTATTAATTAAAATACATTCTGCTGTCATATATAACAAATTAGAATAAATAAATAAATTTAAAAATAAATAAAATTTTTAAATAGAAGTTATTACAAACAGGGTCTTAACCTTTGAGATGCAAAGCAAAAATTTCAGAAAATGGTCCTTGTAAAGAAGCTACAAAGTATTTGTTTTAAAATACTTTATTATAGTCTGTGTAAATGTACTTCTTAGAGTGGGAGATATAGCTAAGTGGTAGATTGCCTGCCTACCATGAGTTTGATCCCAGCACCATCCTACCCCTACAAAACAGCTATTCAAGTTAAATGTAGTTTTTAAAGTGAATTTCTATTTTGTTAATTTCAATTTTATGAATTCCTGGGTAAGCAGGAAAAAAATGGAGAAAAAGGAATAAAGAGCTGGTTGGAACTAATAATTCTGAGTACTTATTCAAATCAAATTATAAAGATTTTCTCATGTATTACCTCATTTAATCCTTACAATAAGCAAAAACGTTATTGTATTGTTATCCCTACCTGAAGATGAGGGACTTGAGACTCAGAAGGGGAGGATTCACCCTTTGTAAGAGAGAGAGTTGGTTAGCCTGACTTTACCCCCTCAGAAGCCCATATTCCTGCCTCTATAATAAACAGAAAATACATTTATAATTGGGCTAAGTTAGGCAACAGTGGGTAGCAGAAAGGCTGAAGTGAACTTAAATAGAAGCAGACTAAAGGAGGAAAAGTGACCAGCTAGACACAGGGGAGACTTGGCAAAATAAAATTATGGAGAATTACCCTCCTGATCAGAGCCCAAAAGCAATTGACCTCTTGGATAAAGAAATACAAAGATTGTCAACTCTGATTTTTTTTTTTAGCATATCAAATACAACTACAAATATTTTCTATTGAGCCACAAAATTCAAAGATGGCCTTCTTGCTGAGATACTATTAGACATAAAAGAAGTCCACCTAACCCTAACCCTAACCCTATTATCTTATTTAACTCAACCCTTCTTACCTACCCTGGTCTCTGATGTTGGTGGCAAGGCTTCATCAGCATCCAAAGCCTCTGAAAATCAGCTGCATTTAGTAGGTTTCGCTGCCTGGCAGGGTAACATTCCTTACTATAGGAAACAGTAGGTCTCCCCTAACCAAAAGAAACTTTCATCCCCAAATCTGGAATATAGAGGCTTCAAAGAGAGAGCCAATAACTTTGCCCTCGTGCCCTTTCAAAGACACAGGTAGTTGGGCAGCCAATGGTCACCCACAGATTGAGATTTGACAAGCATGAGAAACATCTTCCTGAAACCAGCCTCCTTCTTACCTGGTAGAAATCTTGGATTAATATGCATGGTTGACTGACTTTCCCACTTACCTCATTAACTAGCCAATCAACTACCACAAACTCCAGGGGATGGAACACAGGACTGATGAGATTTGATAGGGAGGGCGTGGGGGAGAGTGTACCTTGTCTCAACAGGAAGGCCAGCCAAGTAACAAGTCAAGAGGATAGGGGCTGCATATCCATCATACCTCAGTGCTCAATCTGTTTCTTGTATAACTATTGAAGTGTTACGAGAAGTAGGGATTAGGAGTCAATCCCTCAAATAATGCTTATATAACAAATCTTTCACTGGTTGAAAAAAAAAATTCTTAGTTGAGCAAAGTGGTAGTAAAGTAAAAGTTATAAATACCCTTTTGATGGGGCATGGTGTGTCTTCTTTTCCCCCAAGGACAGGGGATTTAACCCAGGAACTCACACATACTAGGCAAGTACTCTGCCACTGAGCTATAACCCCAGCCCTCTGAGTAAGCTTTTTCCCTACTAGTGTGAATGGATATTTTTATGCCTCTCTAGTTACTATTGACAATGTAGCAAGTAAAAAGATTGAAGAAGTGGGAGGAAAGCATAAACAAAATTCAGTAATTCTTTCAGTTCTGGTCTGGCCTATTTAAGGCTTGCAGCGTCACTCAGGCAGGCAGCTCAACAGTAAACGAGTACACCTTTGTCCCTGAGGTGGCCATTATTGAGGAATACATTTTTTTTGCTGAGAGACCTAGCATCTAACTGGCATTAGTTACCTGGAAATGAAAGGGGGGAGACTGAAAATTCCAATTCAACAAACCAGCAGCTGGTACACAAAGTAAAAACAGAGGAAAGAAAAAAAAATCCTCCTGCTAGAGCATTCTGCAGATAATGAGAGCAAAGACTTTGACTTGCAGCAGGGTGATTTTAGCATACCTGACACAGGGCTTGACTAGAGCTCTCTCATTGTCTCTTCCAGTGCAGTTATGCTATTAGCGTCTAGAATATCCTGCGTGGGGGGAAAACACTTTTCTTCTTTGAGCTATTTCATTTTTCAATTATTTGAGAGCTTTGAGTTTAAAAGTTCACCAAAAACCCCATCATGCTCCCATCTCGGACATACCCCTTGTCTAATGGGAAGTAAGGAGATCACCCTTTTAGACACTCAGTGCACATTACTTAAACATCCAGCTGCCCTATTTCACACTTGGAATGGGATAAGCAATAAACCTATTTGATCTTTTCTTTATTGTCTGCTTCAGGAATGCATGCAGAATTTTCCTCTTTGCTATAGGAACACATTTCTTCTTTGCAGTGTAGGAAGTGATTCACCTCTAGGAGGCTAATTTCTTATAGTTGAGTGCAGGATCTTAATAAATAAACCAAAAAGTGAAGTGCTATTTTGAACAGCCCTCACACCAGCAGGAAGAATCAGTGAATGAGGAACCATGGAAGACTGTTCACTACATACCCATTTACTCCAAAATATTATTTGGATCAGCATTGGATATTTTTAAATAAATTATAAATGATTCTTCTTTCTGTATTAATTAAGAACTTACATTACTCCTCAAGTGTTTTAACTCCCCCAGTGCCAAGCTTAAGTCCTTTGGATTAATCCTGATGTATGAAGAGCTTTGAAAACACAACAATGGTAAGCAACAACCTTGAGTGATTAAGAAATCAAGATGTGTGCAAGTGCTGGGAGAAACACACACACACAAACACACACACACACACACACACACACACACACACACTTAGCACCAATGGAAATTAGAAAGATTACCCAAACACAGTGTCAGAACAAGCTAAAAATGTTAGGCTTAGAGTATGCTAGATTTATATCCCAAGAGAATATGAGAATATAAGGAGAAGAGTAGGAAAATATGGAAGAACAAAGCTCTTAAGAGTGAGTACTCAAATAAAAGCATGAAGCAAGGGAAAAACAGTAACAAAAGGTAGGTATGAAAAGGAAATCACTTTTCTGTGGTCATTGTATATAGTAGATTTGCAGAACAGGAAAGGGACTCAAAAGAATCTTTTGTCTGGGCTGGTAACAGCTGATGTGATACCCCACCTGTGGTTACCGGTATCTGTGGATTTTGTTTGAACCTGGGGATGTGAGCTAAGGCAGGATGCCAGCATGATCTGGGCTTTCTCAAACTGGGGAATTTCATCCAGGAGTTCCCAGAAAAGCAGCTTCCCTGCCTTAATGGTTCAAACAAAATCCATAGTTCATACACGGCTCCCAACCAATGTACACAGCCTATTTCAGTTTAATCAATCAAGCAATCAAATCACTTTCCCTGCTGATATAAGACTGTGTTTATGAAGTACAAGACCATTTCTTCATGGTTGTTATCAGTTTGGAGAACTGGTAGCAAATGGCTTCTTCCAAACCATTCTGAGAGGATGGCCACTGGGATTTTCAGCCTAGATTCTATAAATTGGAGGTTTCTTTGACAGGGGAGGAAACAACCAACACATAGTGATATTGAAGTGTCTCAACTTAATGGAAACAGAGTACTGAAATCAGAAACCCATCCCTTAGGGCTTCCCAGCAATGATCTCCCAGTTGCATGGTTAGAACAGTAATCTTACTAAGTATCACCTTCATGGAATAGGAACACCCTCTGAAAAATTAAACGTTTCAGAATGTGCTTACTTTTATCCCAACATGCAAGTTTTCTTCATTGATAGGTTTTTGAGGGCAGGAATATATAATTTAATAAGATTTTCTTGACAAATGCCCCATGGAAAACTTAGCATTTCCTCTCGTTTCTCACAAGGAAGCCCCCTGTCTATAGGTTCAAAACTGATTTCTTAAAACTAAATGTATTCTAATTTCACTCCAGTCGCAGTGCTCACTTTTATGGAAACATTACTGAGAAATTAGAATTTTTAGTCGGAGTTAAAGAATGGAAAACAAATACAAGCTAATTTCATGGAATAATCTCCCTAGGAAGGAACAAACCATATGAAAACAATCCCCTTTGAAGACCTTCATTAAACTATGCTGTATCATTGACAAAAATACTCATCATAACCAGGATAGAAAAGTATTGTTTCAAACCTATTATGTACAAATCATCTAATTTTTTAAGGTTAATGAGTGTAATTTACCCATCTTTGGTCACTGAAGGGGTTATATATGATGAATAAAACTTAAAAGTTCATCCATTTCATTTCTGCTGTTGATTTGCCTACATTTGTTTGGCTTTTATGTCCATGTAATTGATTTGTATAATTCTGTCCAAAGCAGATGGGCAACTGCTCATGACCACTTGCAAACCATTTAGATTATTATTGTGCTGATATTTATTCAAGGCCAAATGGAGAGAACATAAAAGGTGTGATGTTCAACTTAGCATAACAATATCATGAAAAATCTATTTGGTCTCAGCAGCAAATAGATTCTCACTACCAATCCATTTCATAAGTGCAGGTGAATTGCTTCTATCCATGTGGCTGGACTAGCTACCCAAATTAACTATGGCTTCATTTTCTAGTTCCACAATATAATGCAAACTCTCCAAGAGTGTAATAAAAGAATAGTCATCTCCAATGCTACTTGATGTTAAAATTCACATTGAAGACTCATACTTCTCCTCCTACTTTTGAACTAGGGGATAAAAAAAATATAATGCTTTGTTAAAATAGATAGATACACATTTAATAACCCAGAGAATCATATTCTACTCAAATAGTTTACTGAGAGCATTTTCTCAGATTTTTTTTTCAATGAACAGATATTTTGATTGCTTTAGTAATTATGTTATGGTGAACTCCACATCTTTATAAGCTTACTTTGAATTATAATTAGCATCATTGAAATCCCACAGTATCTAGAATAGAACCTTTCAGTTTTATTTTCTGGGAATTTACTATACAAATTTATATTTGTTATATGTTTAGATTTGACACTTGGGTAGATAGGAACAAGTTTAAGGGCCATTGTTCATAGGTAAGTAGCAATTCATAGCCTTTTCTATGCCACCAGAGGCTAATTAAAACTGCTCACCTAATATCCAGATCAGTTAAAATGTTTTCAAAATCTAGAAGGGTATTTTAATTGTTTTCTCCAAGTGCTAATGAACAATTCAGTCTGCCATGCAGATGCAGACCAGAGATGTCAAGACACTTACTTATGCCTAAGAAATTGAGAAGAAAAGCAAATGACCATCAATCATTCACTAAAGATTGCTTTGGTTGAGATCTGTCAGGAGCTTATCAGTACTATTTTCTTTCTTTGGGCACAGGGGAAGACTATACTTCCCAGATTCCTTTTTGTAGTGTGGGAATCTGGGAACTGAGTTCTAGCCAATGGAACATAGGTGAAAGTGGTACAAGGCATTGATGGCATTTCCTGGCTTAATCATAATTTCCCTGACATCTTACCAGATTTTACCCAAATTTATATGGGAAAACAGGTCTACTTTTAGAATGAAATAGAAGTTAAAGTGATAAGACTAAAACTACCTAAGCCAGAAATCTTTGGATTCCTTGAAGAAATTGTTTAGACCCAGTCTAATAAAAGCTATGTGCATCACAATAAATTCTATAAATTCTATTTTTTAAAGAGTATGCCTTGGAAACTGGAATCCCTAATTATAATATACCCATTAGTGAGTGTAAAAAATTAAGGGCTAATAATAAATAGTACAGGTACAATAATAAATAAATTCTGAACATGGTGTTCTTTGAACAGTACTGATACAGATGGCAAGGATGATACAGCTCAGTCTGGAGCAACACATGACATTCCATAAGTATTTTTAAATAAAACACTTAAATGCAAAATATTTTATTACTTCCTCCTTTCTATGATACCACTCAGACAAAAAATACTTCAGTTATTTTAACTTCTATTTATTTACTGAAAATAAATGGAAATGTATATATTACTCTAATTTATTATAAATCTATATTTATGCCCTTCTCACAAACACCTATTACTAGACTCATTCCTTTAGTGAAACATTATTTAATTTTACAGAAATGTAAATGATGCTAAGCTTTGTATATATTACTAGTTTTAAAACCTTAGTTTAAAAGGCTACAGGTTTTACAATGGTGGATAGGACGTTTAACAACTTACTCTAAGGTATACTTTAAGTCCTACATTTAAGTGTAAAAGTTATTTTCTTTATTCCCTTCTTTTATTCGTTTGTGTATTTATAAATTCAAACCCTTTGAAACATTTCCCTCTTACATTTAATGTAGCCTGATCTTTTGTTTAGAAAAATACATTGCCACATTTTTCAATTTTTCTGATAAGCTCCTGAAACAACTTTACCTCATAAAATGCTAGCACTACAGTGTAATGGTTGTACTACAACGAAATTACGTATATATATATATTAACCCTTTTCTCTAAACTGAATAATTATTGGTTAAAGAATAGTTCCTTCCAAAAAAGGCTTTGAATGGTATGGTCCATAATGCCATACGATAACCTCAAAGAGTGAATGAGCTTGTCACTAGGGCATATAATCCTCTAGGCAAAAAAAGAAAATGTGTTAAGACATAATTAAATACTTACTTTTGGGGGAAATATAGGAAAAGAAACTACATCTTTTGTCAAACACACTTTTGTTAACCCAGATTTTGCCAGATTTGCAGCATGTCAAAACTGAACTGTCCCTTAGCCATTTAAGTACCAAGAATGCACACTCATTGTTCAGGACTAGTTTCCGCTTGCATGTGACAAAACAGCTAGTTGGAGAGTCAGCCTCGGTCAGTGTCTATTTAGGGCAAAATGTCAAAAAAGAATGTCCTGCATTTGGGGCTCAATAATAATGAACATGGCTAAATCTGAAAATTAACAAAAGAAAGTGAACAGCTTTTTAAATTCTGAAGAACATTAGATTCTGGTGTCCTTTTTGTTCTGATTGTTGTGGCTTAACACTCTGAAAAGACCACCTGTTGGGCAGCCATTTTCCGATTGTATTAAATGCAGTGATTGCATAAAAGAACACTTTCCAAAATAACCTGGCATTATTATTCACTTATTTTATAGTAAATCTGCATTCAAAACCTGCATTAAATATGAGGCTTTTCTCTTAAGTGAAATCTAAAGCTATAAGTTTGATGTAAATGCATGCTCAACTGCAAATGCATGATTTTATGGTCAAATGCATTGCACTAAAAAAGGAGTTCAAATAAACCTTCAATATGGCAATTAAAGAGTATGTTAAATAAAGTGAACAGGTTAAAAGTGGTGCATAGTAGGCAGGGAATCCCAACGGAAATGACACAAACCTGATAGCATATAATTATTATACTGACACTGAGAGACATAATGTAGTTAGAGAAAATTACTGTTGTCCATTAAAAGAATGTGATATCTTCGGAAATCCTGAAAGCATATTTTACTGGTACAATACCTCGACATTCACGAATAAAAGAAAAACCATGTCCAAAATTCACAGGCATTGCAATTCATTTATGCCAAAGATCTCTCCTACAACATGGTATAAATGAAAATATTATTGTTTAATTCCAGCTGATGGAAATGAAAGTTTATAATGCAGGTGGCAACTATGACAATAAAGGAAGAAAATAATAAAATTAAAAAGAGATCCTGTTCCTAAGACAGAAAGAACATCTTGTACAGAAAAAAAGATAATTTCCTAGAACTGTCTTTCTAATAAGTTTTTAAGAACATGCATTTTGTCATTAAATATAACAAAAACTTATCAATGGTACATGAATAAATAATTGAAACCTTGATCTATTTTTGTTTTGTGGTTACTTTGAAAGGGAGGCAGTCTATATTCCAAGATTTTCTGTGGTACACAAGCCTATAGAGTTAGTGCATTTTCAGAATTTGAAAAACACAACTTTGAAAATATTTTTAAGATAACACACTAAATAAGTTCTAAAGTTTCTTTAATATTTCCCATTTAAATTTAATCCTGATTAGATCACACTTTTTCTCAAGGATGATTTTATTTATTTTAGACTTGCTCTCTTAAGTAAATTGGCTGAAATGAATGGTTATATTGTCACAAAAATAGCACTCCTTTGTCACTCAGATACATCCAAAAAGTTTCCCCTCAACTTTAAAAGTTTATTCACTCAAGGCTTTACTTCAATATGTTTTTTTTTTTAAAGTAAAGATTGATTTGTATATCGTATTAAAAATGAAAGTTTCTTTGGGAAAGAGAAAAGTAAAAAGTGTTTTTCTTAAATCTTATTTCCAAAGCAGAAAAAGACTACCAAAAAATAAATTTCCAACCTATCAAGTCTGTAAAAAATTTCCTGTGTTGATACATGCATATGTCCCCGTGTACATCAATTTTACAATAATTTCCTTAATGTATATACTTTTATAGTATAAACTGAATTTTAGTCAAAGAATAAACTTAAAAAAAATCCCTTTCCAGGTAGATACAGACTTTTTTTCTGATAAATAAGCACCCTTGAATTTTATTTTTCTGATTTCACATTAAAAAAACTCTTTATCTTCCACATCCACAAGCAAACATAATCCTTGTTTCTAAGAACATTTGTTCCCTTGAATTTCAAAGCCTAATAAAAAAATACAGCATAAAAGTATAAACAAGTAGAACAATACAGAAAAAAAATCAAGGATAATGAGAGCATTATATATAAGATAATTCTCATTCATAAGTTGGGGATTTTTATGGTAAAAATAATGAATGCATTCAAACATCATGGAACTTCCATGGACCTCGAAGCTCATGATACCAATTATCTGACAACTTTAAATTTTAGTTCATCTCTGATATGTTTAGTTTGCTTTCCTGACATAAATGCCACTCAATGGAATATGCATTATTCTTCCTTAAGAAAAACCACATGAAAAATGATAAAGGACATCATGTCATGTTCAAATCATGTCCCAGTCTAATATTAGAGACCCTGGGAAGTCAGTGATTTTGCAAGTCAATACAATATAAAGCTATTGGTGGTACTATTATATGCTCGGACTAAAATATACTTCATTCTCCTAAGGAAAACAATATCTTACAAACACCCTTAAAACAGGCAAAATTATACAATATGTAATCAAATAACATGAATTTCCTGTTTGCTAAAAAGACTGAATCCATTTATTTAATTAAATAAGATCCTGGACAAAACTTGAATTTATGTAGAAAAGTAGATTAGACTTGAAATAAAAATAAGAACGAAAAGCATGGGATTTCCATGCATTTAGGAGATCACAATGTACCTGGAACTGCAAGGGTTAATAAGAGGTAAGGAGAAGATGAAGAAAAAGGAGAAGTGAAGGAAATAAGAGAAATCCAGCAGATGAAAGAAAGGATTGAATGGAAGGTATTGTTGGAAGGTATTGAATGGAAGCTAGGTGTTAGAAACAAAACTAGTAGAAACTGCTTCAACATCGGAAGGAGAGGAAAAAAAAAGAATGTGTATTATATAGGAAAAAGAAATAATAAAAAGGCTTTCCGGCTTTCCACCAAGCATATCTGTGGAAAAGAAAAAAAGCAAGGAAGAAAGAAACAGTGAAATTGAACTTTTCTCCAAAGGCATCTCATCTACAAGGCTTCATTGTGTCTTCCCTTTCACATCAAGAATTTAATTTTGTATTCCCTTTGTCTATCTTGAGACATACTTTTAGTTTATTCCAAGAATATCTTTTTCTTTAAAAGTTCTCCTTATTGGTTAAAAGAAAGGAATAAAATTGATCTTTGCTTAGTCTCTTTTGTCCCAAGCTTAGGAAAGATGGGAATGTCTCATTCATCAACACTTAGGTATTTGCTCATTTTCTCTGTTATACCTGTAATAGCCACCATTCTCCTGGTCTTTAAGACACCATTCTTGTGACCAATACTAACATTCCCTGTAATATAAATTTACCATTATTCATTAAAGCTCCGTCTATGTGTTCATGAAATAGAATACAGTAAGTGATAAGTGTGAAAATTCTTTCTTAATCCCAGAATTGTAGTTCTAAATTGAGGACACATTTTATTTCTGGCTCAAAGTTCTGTAAGGCTGCCAGAGAGGTTGGGACCTCCATCAGGAGGGGTGATTTATTTAAGGATATAAAGACTATCCTAAACATTTGCTTGTATAAACTCAAATTTGAGATTTGACTCTGGAAGAAATCATGCCCTGACTCTTTTGCTGGTTTTGGCCTAACACCATATGAGCTTATTTTGATAAGTTCATATTTGCAGCTTGGGTTAATTCTGATCTGAGCTAATCTCCAACCTGGAAAGATAACTAGCCAATCACTTCCCTAAAACACAGTACATCAAAAAAGGACCAGGACCTGTGCGACTGCATAAGGTATTCAACTGGTTCTCCAACACTGTTCATATTGCCTGGCCAAGCGACTTCAGTTTTTTTCTTTATAAATTCTAGGTTATTTCTCACTTTACAGGGATATAAAAGTATGCAGACATATTCTCTTCCATTGACCAACAATATATAGCATTTGTTGAGGCTCCATGGAAAAAAGACCCACCATTCAGCTGATGATGCTGGGTCCTACATGTACATTCTGCTTATGCCCATTCCCCCTGAGTAACCTAAGGCAGCAATCCTTATACTGAGCGTCTCTCTGCTGCCCATGGCAACCACATCTATGAATGTTACCACAGGGTTGGTTTTTGTTTGAATATTCTTCTGGAACCTTTTTGAAGTGAACTGTTGATGCTGCAGTTTTTGCACATCCTTCAACTTGTGCAGAATTCACAGCCAGAACTTATGAGCCTGGATCCAATCAAGATTGCTAAGGCACACAATCTAAAAGCTGACTTATGCATCCTTACTGATTAAACCTGTCATTTAACAAAAACTTTTTGCATTTCAGAATTCACTTTCCTCCTTTCTCTATTTTTTCTTAATTATTACATCAGAAAACTATTTTTAGGAGAAAATTCTCTTGCAAACCTTTACTTCAGATTTACATGAGCACACACTATAAATGTGAACGTACTTGAAGGAATGTTAATTTTAAAGCACACATGTGTTCTACATCTCAAAAGTTCTATATTGTATAGTTTCCTTTTCAATTTATTACTTCTTTGCATATAAAGCATATAAAATAGGTTGATAGTAGTTAAGCACAGAAACTTAAAAATCTCCTATGTGCCAATATATTTTAGAAATCACTTGTTATTTGCTCATTTGCACAATCAGTTCCTGGGGAAAAAAATAACACGAGCATCAGTTTCTGAGAGAAAATTTGCTAACACTTCCTGCTTTTACTTCTTTTCTTCCAGAACATACTGCTACAACACACTGATTCAGGGTACTCTCGCTTTCACAAAAATTATTTATCCATTTCTGTTTCTCTGATACTATTTTTTTACTATTCTTTTAGTTGTTTTTTTCCTTTCTTTCTTTCCTTTTAAACAAACTCTGCATTGAAATTGTACTTATCTAATGTGCCTATCTCTAAGGGATTAAAAAAAATCCTTCATTGGTATATCACCTGTTAAGGAAACATTTTATAAACTTCAATAGAATGCCAAGTTAACTAGAAGATTCTGGAAACACCCACCTCTGAAATGCAGACACTTCTTGGATAAAAGGCAACAGCTGTGTGAAAGCATAGCACTGCTAGCGCTGCACACCTGGATAGGGCAAGAAGTAAACAGAAACACTCTGACTACCTGAATTTGCAGGGGGAATTATAAAAGATGGAATGCGATGACCCCATGAGAGAACTTGATCCAAAAACCCCAGGCTTAAATTTTTCCTAATAATAAAAGATGAATAAAGGCCATTATTATTATCAAAGAAAGGCATGTCCTTGGGGCAGAGAGAAAGGCTACCTCCTATAGTATTATTGAGGATGGCAGCCAAGGATAATTTCATTTTCTTGTTTCGACCCAAGTTGAAGCTATCAGGGACTTAAGCAAAACCTGGAAGGCTGCAGCAACTGCAGGGAAGCAGTTGAAGTCACTCAGTCCATACCAAGAGAAGCTTTTGGCTGCTTTTAGGAAGGAATGGCACAGGAAGGAGGAAATTAAAGCTGACAGTTTTGCTAAGCGGGGGCCAGGTAGTTACTCTCAGAGATGGTCTTTTCCTGTGAAGTGTTCTATTAATTATCCATGTAGGCAGGAATTGTTTCTCTTGAGCAGTTACTGATACAGACATTCAAACAGTTAATGAAACTCCATCTGTATAGGGGCTTCCATGTGGGAGTGCAGGCTGAATTCATTAGTTTCAGATGTGAGGCTTTTTTTTTTTTTAAGGCGAAAACCCACAATCCAAACAAATGGCATTTGTAAAGTTCTGAAAAGACATTGCTATTAGAAATGGGGAGGGGGAAGAAAAGAATAAAATGCTTTTGAGCATACCCTACTTTCTTTAAAATGAAAAATAATGGTAAAGGTTTCCATATGTAATTAAAATCTCATTTTGAAGTTACCACTGCCACTAGCTCCCAAAGGACTCAATTAACAGGAAATCTCAAAGAACATGGTATTTTCTTTGAGATGCTTTAAGATATGCTCCTAAGTAGACAATACATTGGATAGTAGCTTTTACCTACAAAAGATTAGCAATTATGGCTCATTCTAGGATTTAAAAAAAAAAATGGGTGAGGGGAGGCTAAGAAAAGTAGGTTTATAATATGGAAAGTAGACTTTCAAGTGTGTGTATTTATCATTAGATCTATACTGAAATCCAGGTTGTACAAAGTCTAACCTAAGAAAATTAGCTTATTTCTTTAAAAGTAAGTTAAAATTCCTCCCCTATCCTCTTATTTTAAATATTTCACCTGACAAAGGATAGGTGATCACTCTCTGCCCACCTGGCTAAGGTCTTCTTTCCCGGAAGAGCTCTCTTTTCTTATAATTGAAGACTAGATGCACAATTCTAGGGGACACCTTACTTCCTAGGAGCTGGATCTCCAGGTGCCCTGATACTATCAGTTTTATTTCCAAAGTTAAACTGCGGCCTCCACAGGTGTGTGAGAATGACAGAAAGAAGAGAAAACTTGTGTCACCCTGCAGAAAACCAAGTCAGTGGGAAATGGGTGATTGGATTAAGCAGTGTTTCAGGTGTCTGCCCCTTTGAGTTCTTGGAAAACGGAATCTTATAAATTCGTAGTACCTGATACTACCTACTGTATATGCAGGGCACCCACAGATTCAGAGGCTCAGCTTACCTGAAGAAAAAAAAAAAAAGAAAGAAAGTGACCACCCAGCACACCTGGGAAAAGGCTACAGCCGCGCATGCTATTAGAGCTAATGAGCAAAAAGGCAGAGACACCTGGGATGTGAAAAATTAATTATAAATAAATGCCAGCCAACTACCTGTTAGTCTCTACCTGTGAGATCTAAGACTAAACAGCTCCTTAATTTCTGTACTTTCCCTTTGATCACAGAAGCAGACCCTGGGAATTTTCCGAATCCTTTTCGTGCAGGCTTTTCTTCCCCCACCCTTCTTCCCCGGTCCTTAATGGAGATCTTGAACTGCAGAGCTGCCGTGTCAGAACTCAGATGGTTAACATTCACTTCTTGCTGTTTTATTGCATATTACTGTGCGCGCCTGAGCAGCGGGAGCAGATTCGGGCAATTACAATCAAGTCAGGGCACACGCCGCGGCGGAGCAACACGAGCATGATGAGGATACTGATGAGGCACTTATCGAAAACCCCACATCATCCACACTCATCAGCCACAACATGTCACCCCAAATGAGGCATCAGCTGCCTTCAAAAGGCTCATTGCACAGTGTTTACCGCTTCCCTCGGACCCACTTTTGATTTTACGGTCAGAACTGGGTTCAAACAGCAGCTGTCTGGCAAGGGCAGGTCTGCGGCTCCTCGCAGCTTCCCTGGGAGTCAGGGGGCTTTGTCTGGGGGAGCTTCAGGGAGCAGGGGCTGGCAGGGCGAGGGGACGCGGGAAGGCAGAGAAGTGTCCAGTTCCGTTTCTCTCAAAGAGGAATCCCTTTCTCAGAAGGGGCCCTTGATTAATTTCAAGCACTAGCACACAGTGGTAGCATAATGGGGGTGGGGGAGGGAAGCAAAATAAGGAGCCTTTCACAGATCTCCTTAAAATAGTAACGGAGTGGGTGGGACCTCTCACACAGACAGAAGTCCTAGAAAGGTCAATCCCTTTGGGAAAGACAGATCCAACCAGGAGAGCTGTTGAAGTGGTAAAAATTTTTAATTCTTTCATCAACTCGTTCTTGGGTGGTGCTGGTGGGGATTCATTAGCAATGTGCATAGGAGGACTTAATTCCAAAAATATATGTTTTTCTGCTCTAGGAAGATATATTCCTAGTAATGTTCCTTAAAACTCTTCTTTGTTGCTTCGGGTTAATGCAACTTGAAGCTGAACCCTTGTTGGGTAAATCTAATTGTTTACATTGGGGGGAAAAAAAAAAGAATATGAAAATGATTTGCCATCTATTTTCCAACCTATGGTTTTCCTGGCCGGTGGTGAGAACATCAGGGTGATAACTTCTTGGCATCTATTTTTTGTTGTTGGGTTTAATCAATGCCATTTATTTTAAAGCTAAACATTCCTAATTTTGAAAAATTTATAATGTAGTAAAACACTTCAGTTAGATTTAGACCAATTGACCCAATACCAGTAAAAGCCCACAGACTTTCACTGTTTCCTACTTGGGAAGACTTTTCAACCCCTCAATCCCTAATAAGTGCTATCTCAGCCTTCCAAAGGAGTTAAAACATTGAATAGAGGCACGTGGCATGGAGCCTAGCACCAAGCAGGTATGGAATAAAGGAGCATTATCTCCCCTGAACAAATGATCTGTCCTGGAGACAGTGCCACATGCGGAATGTTGTTCAGCAAGGGAGTAGGGGAAGATCAGGTAGGTTTAGAGAGACAGTAAGGCCTGGGGTGGGCCACCAGGCAGAGCCAGAAATTTTGATGAAGGTCCAGGACTTAGAAACAACTCCATACAGGTCTGAAGTGCTCCTTTAGGTTTGGGTTTCAAGAACTTTATTCATTTTTAATTTAATCACAGCCATAATAACAATTTTCATTTAAAAAAAATTTAAAAGTCTATAGCAGTTGGCATTAGGCTTTTAATGGCATTTTAACATCTTTAGAAACAGTGGAGAAATAAACTAAATACTTAAGTAGACCTCTGGATTTTAATAACTTTGAGAAACTAATTTTTTATGATAAGTAACTTGACCCACTCTTAGAAGTTAACAAACCAGAATTTCCAGAAATTTTAGAACCAATCTCAATGTCTACAACTTTTCTCCACTTTGTTGCAGGAATTGTGCTGGTTTTCTTTCTTCCTAAGTCCCTTTCTCTTCTAAACTTTCTAAATCTCAGGTCCCTGGCATGATGATATTCCAGTTGGACCTTTTCAAATTCTTAGTTTCTGGATTTTTTTCCCTAAGTTTAAGCCCAGAGGTTTGTACTACACTTTTGAGTTTAAAGGGGAAAACCGATGATACAGTCTAGGATGGTGATCACAGACCTCTGAGAGGCTCTCGGCTTTCTTAGCTTCAGAGCAGGGGAGGCCAAAGGAGGCATATGTTTGTCTACATTTACTTATGACATGTTGGACCCTCAGGAACTGCAGGCTTGATACCCTAAGACCTGGTTTGCATTGGATGATGGTGAGTGAATACAAAAAGGAAGAGGAAATACTAATGCAGAAAAGAAAATAGGTGGAAACCACATGAGAGGAGAGAATTTAGAAGTTTGGATTAAAAATTAACTCAAGAGTCTCAGATTCATCTTGGTCCTTCCCAGCTTTGTCCGTGATTCATTTTCATTAAGTGATGTCTCATCAGCCTTTAACTTAGTATTTCTTTTTAGAGCCTACTTAGTGGGTGACAGTGATAGATAATAAAAACAGAAAGCTAATAAAGTTCAGTAGATTCATGAAGCGATCAGATGCATTAGCAACCTTAAAAACATCAACAATGGCTGCCGAAGTTGTTCATTCTAGGGGCCAACAACATTACTAATTCTTTAAGGTGTGTGTATGCGTATACATTATATATATAATGTACATATATATAAGATATATATATATATATATCTTCAATATTGTGATACTGTTGGCAGGAGGTGGGGAGCCAGGGTACAGGGGAAGTTCTGCAAATTAAAATATAGCATGATAAATTCTAGCCAGTTATCCAAACCAAATGAAAGGGAATTATTCCTAGATTATCAGAGGAACTCGCTGGTCAGATGGCTATTGAGCAGCCTAATTCTCAACCTTTGTCTTAGGAATCTAGAGAAAACATTTTTCAGGATCTTTGCTGGGACTTTCAAAGAAGATCCAGGCAAGAAAGAAACAGTTTGTATATGTGTCTACACCATGCAGCATGCATGTCTGGAGAGTGTGTGTGTGTGTGAGTGTGTGTATCTCTTTGTGGGGTCATCATCTAACGCTCTTTGTGATGCACATTCTAAATTAGGCAAAAGGGATGCAATCTTTCAAATGCAGATCATGTTTGCATTAGAAGAGCAATGAGAACACTTGTCAGTTTCAGAACATTTATGTGCTAGAAGTACTGTTAGCAGAAGAGCAGTTTAGATAAATTCAAGACTTTTTTTGCTGATCACAAACATTAAGCTTCACACCTGAAGCCCTCAACCCCCTGCTGTGCTCTAATCCTAGCACCATTCACCCTTAGAGACTCAGAGTGCTGTGCCTCAGCTCTCAAACCTTTGATTGCCCTTAGTTTGAATGCCACCACCTGCAAAATGCCTTTTTATTCCCTTTGAGCCTCTTGAGAAGGAAGTAAAAATGATAATTCATGACAAACATTAATTAATTGTTTACAAGATGATCTTTTCTTTTTCCAACTTCTGTTCAGCAGACATGTTGAACCGCAAGATCCCACTCGCAATGCCAGAATTCGTCAAGAGGCCTGCATTGTTGTTTCGCACTGAGGCATAGGACCCACTACAGGCCATTGTTTCTCCAGCTCAAGTGGGCCTGTCTGGTTCACATTGGAAGAATGGGGGCGACATGCGTGAGTTCCTGAGTATAAAAGAACTACCGGTTCTAGGGAGGACTGGGAGTTTAGCACTAATGCAGAGTAAATAAACATTTTTCACCACCTCTTGCTCCATGTGATTTTTAAAGGTCAAGAGCTGCCATTACAGTATTTTAAAAGCTTCAAATTACATTTAAAGAACGTATCACTAAACTCACAGAAACCTTATCAGAATTTAGGAACCTACTGTGATTGTTTGGTCCTTGAGTTTGTCATCACTGGAAGGTGGGTTGTAAAAGGAATGCAGATGCCCTGTTGTTTTTGATATCCTGCAATTTGCTCAAAGTGAATGCTGCTCAAGTTCTTCCAATTTGCCTCCAAAATATGGAAAGTGTTGAGACCTTTCAATTTTAAAACTTCATATATTCGACATTACAAGTCAAACATTTAGGACAGTCAAGAATAAGGCTCTGAGGGCCTTTCATGCCAAACATGTTCAAAATGCAAAGAATGGGCCATGTTCCTGTGAAACCTCCAAATGCATGTGCGTGAGAGAGAAGTAAAAAGACAGAGGGAGATTTCTTTTTTAAATTAAAGAATAAAAAGCTTACTTCAAGGAAGTGTAGAGTAACAGCAGAAAGACTTCCTCAGCAACAGAGGTTTTCAGATTTCAAATTAGGAGCCCTTAGATCACGGCTGCTGAGCTAAAAATCAATTCTATATTTTCTGAGTTAATACTAAGGATTGCACTTAACAGACACGGAGACTAATAAGGTATGCAGAAGGAGTAAAGCAGCAGCACACACACAAATTCGGGCCTTAGTTTTGGCCATGATCCAGCACAATGATGTTTCAACCAGATTTGAAAAAAAATCAATAACATCTGTGGTATAATGGTTAATTAAAGCAGCTCTTCAGCAGAGCTCAGGAGGAGAGGCTCGGCCTGAAATTCAGACAGCTGAAGCTTGATTATCAGGAAAGAATGCTTTTTTAGCTATGAGTGGATAGGCCAAAAGCTGCAATGTGCCGAAATGGGGAGAAAAATTGCTTTTATTTTAACTTTCTTTAAGTAATCAATACATGCTTTTCACCTGCATTAGGACACTGCTCAGCTCCAAAGCCTGTTACTCCACTTCAGCATAAATTCTAGCTACTATCTTTTGAACCTTAGGTTTAAAAAGGAGCCCCCATCCCCGTTAAAGCAAAAGAAAAAGAAGCAAAAAGAAAAGAATATGCAGGTTTGGGTGCATGTTCTTGAGACCATCTAAAGCTCAGGATCTAGAAAGGTCCAAAGGGTTTAATCCATAAGCTATGTGCAAAGCTGACCTGACCTTGGGGTATACAGAGGTCACAGTCAAAGTAGGAAAGTGGTAAAATAAAACTACTAAAAATTCTCAAGGAAACAGTGAAAAGCAAGTGCAGATTTCCTCCTCCTTTTTTTTTTTTTTTGTCTCCCTATTGTTTCAAATATCTGTACTGTGGTTGTCTTCTTTACCTTTTAAAGGACAAAGGTCAAAGAATCAACAATGACATCTCCTGGCCACAGATGGCAAGATCAGCAAGTGACTTCTCAAAAGAAAAAATAATTGGTAGCACCTCATCTGACTATTTCCTTGGCACTTTGCTTTGGCTTCATTTCTGATGTAGTTCCTAGATAGCAGAATCTGTGTCTTCATATCATCATTATCCACCGTAAGAAGCATTTGCAAAGCTCTGTTGCCCTCTCTGGATTACACAACTCCCCACAAGAAATCTGTTTATGGATAGCCAATTGGTAATTTATCCTTTCATTATGAAGTTTTTCTTCAGTACAAGGCAGGTGCCTGTCACTGTGCTGTGTGGTCCAGCCCTCGGGAAGCTCACAGCCTGTTTGAGGGCCATGTTCTAGTGAATAAATAATTACAGACACGGTTGCCAATTAGCTTGAATAGTAGAATATAGGATGGTTACAAATGTTGAAGCTCCCTCTAGTCAACTGCACCCAAGAAGGGGCAGAGTGAGGGTTGGAATGGAATTTTGGAGGATGAGGAAGAGTTTCCAGAAGAAAAGGGAGAGAAAGGCAGAAAAGACATTCAGAATTTCTGTATACTTACATGAATTATAAGAATTAATTCAGAGGGCAGTATATGAGAGATGTGATGCTAATGTATTATAAAATCTTCAGAATTAATCTTTATATTTTACATGATCTATCCTTGTTTTAAGGACCATCATGATCAGAGATTCCAACACCTTTCTCTACAGCTATCATAATCAAGTAGTTCATGCTTTCATCTGACCACTCTCATTGAAGGTTGAAATTCATTGTTACCTTCTCTAAATTTAATGCATTCAGCAAATTTGACTTTTTCTGAGGGGTTCAATTTTCATCCTTTGACTTCTCTTTTTAACCTTTCATGGACCCCTTTTGATTCCTTTCCCTTCTTCATGATTCCAAAATATGAACTAAATTTAAAAGATCCAAGAAGGTGGTCTTCCAGCACACAGTACACATTATGGTACATTTTAAGAAGATCTAATAATAATACTTAAAACTTTTCATCCTAAAAATATTGGTCTTTAGGTAAAATTCTGCCTCTTCATTTACAATGTGATCTTGGGCAAACAATATGGACTCTCTGGGTTTCAGTTTCTGAAAAAGAATTATGATACAATAATTACATTATAAGGTTGTTTTGTGGATTCAAGGAATTGATATTTGTATTTAAAATTACTGACTTAGCAATTCTGGCAGAGAAGAATTGCTAAGTCAGTAATTGTTAAATAAATAATAGTGACCAGTACTTAATTTAGTACATGATTGTCTAACCTAGCTTATTTTTGTCATAAATTCGCTTGTTCATTTTATGGCCTCAAATACCACCTGCTAGTTATGCATCTCAACTTCCACCTGCTTTGATATATGTCAATTCTCAACTATTACTTTGAATTTGATTTTTGTCCTTTAATATATTGCCAACTCATACTTAGAGTCAATTATTTGCTTCTAATTTTTAATTTCATTATCCATGTTTTAAAATAATTTTTAAATTGTTGTCAGATTTTTGTTGTTGCTGTTGTTAGCAAAGGAGTTACAGTTGTCTATTGTTACATTTCTCTTTATACTTTCTATGATTTTTGAATCTTGAGTACTGACTCTCTATTCTTAACATTTGTTTTCCTGGTTTGTCCTTTGTACTATTCTTTGGCAAGTTGGTATAATTTCAATATGTGTAGCTATTTATTTAGCACCCCATCTTTAATTCTGTTTGGACTAAGACAGGTATAAATAACTGTATAAAATTTAAAGTGCATATATTTTAAGCAACTACCAGTTTAGGCATCATATTATCTGCTGGGAATACAGAGACACAATATGTATTGGTTAGGATTTGTGTCAGTTGCTGTTAACAGAAACTTAACTGCATGGCTTAGACGCACTTAGGTTTATTTTCTTGTGTAAAATAAAACCAAAGTAGGCAGCTCAGGAAATGGGAGTTCCAAAATATTATCAGGGACCCCAGACTCCTTCTTTCATTTTTATTTTAGTTTTTACCCTCATGGTCATCTCATGATCTAAGATTGTTGCTGAAACATTAGCTGTTATAACTGAATCCCAGGCATCTTTCCGTGAAAGAAGTAGTAAATGTAGAAGAGATACAAACCTCTCCCTTAAAGAGAATTCTCATGTAACTTTCCTGCTCACATCTTACTCACCAGAACTTGGTTGCATACCTAGCAGCAAGAAAGGCTGGGAGATAGAGACTTTATTCTGGTGTTACTTATCCAGCCAAAAAGTCAGAATCCTGGTGCTAAGAAGGAAGGGAGGAATTTAATTTAAATAATATAAATGGGTTATATAATGTTTATTATAAATCTTAGTGTTCAACTAGCAGTCTCTGCTACAAAATGGGTTCTGGCAATGAGAAGCTCAGAGTTCAGTGATAATGACAGAAACACAAACAATTGTCATATAGCAAATAATACCAGTTTTATCTAAAGTTATTGGAATCTTCTTTTTGTTTCCATTCATTGATATGATTTCCTTTTCTGTAAAGATTTCCTCACTCCTTCCTGCCCTTTGCTTCCGCCACCCTCCTTCACCCCCAGACCCTGCCATTCCCCAGGCTGAATAGACACAGTGAAGTGTGACTTAATTTGATCCCCCAAAGGACAGTGTCCACTGATTTGCAGGAACTTATGTATGTCTCACCTACAAGTCACAAAGCCACTTGAGTATAGGGAGTAGGCCTTGGTTATCTTTAAAAAAAGAATGTGCTGCACTTGGGAGGTGCTCAATTGTTGCCTCTAGGATGACTTTCTCTGTTTGAAAGTGTTTTTAAAAACCTATTCAGTAATTCCAGACTTCTTTGCCATTGCAGAATGTCTATCTCAGAAATGCAGAATGGTTTTCTCAAAGTTCTGTTCTCATACTGTTCACCAAAAGCATATAACTCTTAGATACATCTTCTAATCTCTTTTACTTGTATTCTCCTAATATTCCTATCTTGGAATTTTAAGCTTGGACAAAAATGAAAGTGATATTAAGAAAATATGAATTTAATATTTCTTTAAAGACTCTATAAATCATGAATTGATTATAGGATTCTTCACTCATTTATTTAAAAAAATTGGATAAATATACAATGCATAGTTTTTGCAAGAATAACACACACCCTAATGAAGACTGAATGAATTTACAGATGTGTCAAATTGATTTGAAAATGATGCTAAGTAATATGTTGATGTATATCTTTTATTTACATAGATTTATGTAAATATAAATGGGTTACATAATGTTATTATGTTAATAATATTTTTTGTTAGAATTTCCAAAAATAGTAAAGGAGATAGCTTTTGTTCTCATAGTTAGGGAATAAGTATACACACACATGAAACCACTTGGGGAAATTTTACTTTGGAATACAAAGATATGCATAATAAAGGAGTTTATATTGAGCAGAGAGGTAGCTAATTAATGATGAGGAAGTGTTTTAGTTGAAAATTCTAGCAACACATTTGATGGAGAATATCTCATTCAACGATGGCTACCTATAGGAAATAATGGGAAAATAGTAATAAGGAATACTAAGCTAGAATAACTTGAATAGTACAGCAAAGATATACTGACATATGATAAAATCTTGCAGCTTGAATATTAAAAGTCTGCACGTCACTCAAATAAAGTCTGTGATTAAACTTAGTTTATTTCTAAATGAAACTCATTTAATTTTTATTTACTAGGTTAATTTTACTTGGAAGAGTACTAAAATAGTACTCTGGTCATTTAGCTAGCAACTTCATCAGCTTAGGGTTATCTCTTACAGAGAATTTCAATCTTTTATCAGAGTCTTTTGTTTGTGAGGTTTAACTATTGTACAGTAAACATGCCATTAGAAGAACTAACAGTAATGCCTAGTACTTTTCATCTCAAAAAGCTTTTTTTTAATGTACATTAACAAATCAATTCAAATAACACTCATCAAGGTAAGAACAATATAAAATAATTCTCATTTTGCAGATTGGAGAATAAGGCAAATTTTCTTAACTAAAGGATAGTCACACCAGAGAAAGGTGTGGGTTGGGGTGAAATGAAAGAGATGAAATGAAAGAAACTCTTGTATTCCCCAAATTTGTTGAGAACAGTGTGTCTTTTGTTTTTGAAATGCTCTTTCACCATTAGAACAGATAGTGAAATCAAACTCAACAGAAAAGAATTGTGTCAGTATTGGAACAAGTACCTGTTGTGCTGTGTCTAGCTCATTGTTAATTATCCTTGGGCACCATAAGCATATTCTGACTTATGACCAACTGTCTTCCTTAACATTTAGTCTCTCTAGCTCTCAATTTCATCAAGTGTAAAATTTGCAGAATTCCATACTTACCTAGTGTTATGGTTTGGATCTGGACTGTTGCCCAAAGCCTCATGCTAAAAACATGGTCCCTGAAAAGGTTCAGAGGTGGGCTTTAAGGCAATGATTGAATCATGAGGGCTCTGACCTCATCAGCAGATTAATCCATTTAATCATGACGTCACCATAACTATCTCTTCTATGGCTCTGGACAAAGACCTGAGCACCTTTCCACTATTGTGCAGATACTGCTTTTAAAGTAATCTTGTTTTTATTTCTCTGATTATAAAAGCCATTAGTATGTGTTATAGAATATATAACAAGTACATAGATACACCAAAGAAAGATGAAATCACCCATAATCTCACCAGCCAGAGTTAATAGCCATTAATATTTGACTAAATGTACTTTCTATGTCTAAATATATGTATGTTCTTTCAAAATTTTCGATAAATTTAATTTTTGGTTAGGTATCTTTTTCTACTTTTGAATATGTAATTTTCCTATGTGTTTAGATATTTGAGAACTACATTATCTTAATGACTATATGGTATTTAATTATATGGGATATTTTCAGTTATTTAATTAGTATCCTCCTTATTTGTCATATAGACTATTCCCAGATTTTCACTGTTATAAACAAGCCCAAATGAAATTATTTTAGTATGTTCAAGATTATTTTCTTAAGGTACATTCCCAAAAGTAGAATTATTGGGGCCAAAAGGAATATTTATATTTTTAAGGCTTTTAATGTGTATTTCTAAATATACAATGGTCTTTCAAAACCATTATAATAAGTTGTATTTCTGTTAACAGTGTAATAGGATATTCATTGCCCTGAAGCTGGTACGCATTTGGAGGAAGCCAAAATACGTCCCTGATTTATCTCATGTTCTCTCAACTATTCACATTTTGAAATGGGCTTTCCAAGAAACCAATAAAAAATGAAGGGGTATTGAAAAGGATCAGCCATGGTACACAAGGGCTTAGTGACTGTGCTTCCCATTGACAGTTTAGGCTGAAATAGGGGTAACTTGCTGTAGACTCTATCAGCAAATCCGGCTTTGAGGAGGTAGATTTCATCTAAGCATGTTATAGTCAAACTGGAGCCACTACTTTGAATGAAAAATAATATCCACAATACTCTTCCCACCCACCATCCTTCTGCAAAAAGAAATGCAGCACTTTCCAGGTAGAATAAAGAATCAGAATAGCCTCAGATTTCTGCTCTTCAAGGTGAATACCAAAGTTATATGTACAGAGGGAGAGGGATAAATGTGATGGTCCACGTGATTTATACTCAGGGCAGAACCAAGTTGTCATTCATATGTGAAACTTGCAGAAAGTCTTAGACCAAAAGTATTTTAATCGGGAGGCCAAAACGGGAGAATCTCGAGTTCAAAGCCAGCTTCAGCAAAAGCGAGGTGCTAAGCCACTCAGTGAGACCCTGTCTCTAAATAATACAATATATGTCTGGGGATGTGGCTCAGTGGTCGAGGGCCCCTGAGTTAAGTATTTTGCAGTGCTGTTCTAGTAGCAATGCATCTAAAATATATGAGCATGTTGAACACATCACAATATATTACATGCCTAGAGTCATCTTTATTAATGAGAAATCCAATATGAATTTCATCTGTGATTTCCATTACCAAATAAAGTTTTTTTTAAAGCAATAAAAAAATCTAACATAAAAAGTCTATCAAGGAACCCAGTCAGACCTGATAACCTAGGTTAAAAGCAGGAGCTATTAATATAGTTCACAGATCTGAAATCCTCCTTACAAACCTGAACTTCATGGGAAAGGAATATGCTGAATCACTGGGTTCTGGATCCATGTTGCTGGCTAGCAAAGTGGAGTAGGGTAGGAAATCCCTCTCTATCAGAAGATGGTATTTTATAGCTCTTAAATAGAGCTGGTATAACCAATAAGCACAATAGACAGTGTCCGGGGCCCGTGATAATTTTAGGAGTTCACAAAAATATTAATTTTAATTTATTTTAAAAGTGGAAAATAATATAATCATAATGAGTACAGACTGTTTTAATATTCTACTTATACCAATGCAGTCATGACATTTTTAATACTTATGATTTTTTAATGGAGGAAAGTACCCACAAAGATCTAAGATAAGGGTCAGCAAAATTTTTCTGAGGTACATTGTAAATATTTTAGGCTTTCCAAGCTATAAGGTCTCTGTTGTATCTATTCAACTCTGCTGTTGTAGTAGAAGAAATCACAGATAATATATAAATGAATGTGGCTGTGTTCCAATGAAATTTTATGGACTCTGAAATTTGAATTTCATGCAATTTTCATATGTCACAGAATCTTATTATTCTTTGGATTTTTTTTCAGCCATTTAATAATGGAAGAAACATTCTTAGCTAACAGGCTATACAAAAACAGGTGAGCCAGGATCCATCCACAAGCTGTAATTTACTGACCTTTGACTGACCTATAGAACAGGATTGACCAGGAAGACTTGCTCCACATGAAAAAGCAACTGTCTCTACTGAGGAAGAGAGTTATTGGAGTTGCCTTGCCCACCATTCTAACATGTTGAGAGCCACAGCAGAGTTGGAATGGCATCTGGCATATTACCAGAAGGAGTGGTTGAGAGGTGACGCCAGCGAGCCATTAAGATGATGATAATTAAATTAAACTGTGTATAATTGCTGTGACTGGATGATGCTGGATTGAAACAGGCTGTGTATTCAGTTGTATATGGACCCCTGCTGTCTGGCAATAGGTGGAGGGCGGAGGAAGTTGGGGAGGGAGTTCCTGTTGGAGTGTGTTCCTGGAAGGGCCGCGTGGGTGGCGATCTCGGGAGTTGGGGCAATAAAGGAGTTCCTGTTTGAACCTACAAGTGCCTCTTCGCAGCTCGGTTATTTTGTGCCCAGCCAGACTGCGGCACTAACAGGCTTTGGCGTGTCATCCAAGGCTCCTCACCACCTAGACCAATAAATCAAATTTTAAAATTTCTTCATCACCAAGGTTAAAACATCATTCTATAGAGCTTCTTACCCTTTTTCTAAATCTTTTAGTCTTTATGATTCCAAAAGACTGACCCATCCAGGTAAAAGGGTTTGATGTTCTACCATCAATTCAAATTCCACATGCATAATGTGGAATTCATTACCTTTTCTTCAACATGGGCTCCCTATATTTTCTAAGATACCCAGGTTTAAAATCTTGGGCATCTTTGAATCTTCCTTTATATTTGGTTTTCCCTTCAAGTTACAAATGTGACCACACCTATCACAGAATGAAGGCAGGGTCTAGTAGGAAGAGAAGGGTGCAGCGTTCTAGGTTCAACTTTTGTTATGAATAGGCCAGATGATCTCTGGGGTCTGAGTTCGACTCACTTTAAAAATACTTTATGAACTTGGTGAAGGACCATATCCATGTGAACTAAGAGTATTCAGGAAATACAATGTGCACTTGCATAGACTTAGAAGAAATAAGAGACTCTAAATTGGTAGCCACTGAATGGCATACATACTTAGAATGGTCAGCCTTCTAATTATCTGATTTTTTGTTCCTTCTTTTCCTCAATGTCTTTTATCACTTCAATTAGATCTTGACATTACCTATGTATTCTAAGGAGGAAGCCAATTTAAAAATGTAGCCAGGCCTTTTAGCACCAGTTATTCACTAAATACTAGAGTTTTCTTGATTTGTAACCTGTCTAAAATGATAGGGAACGAACTGGCAGCAAAAGGAGGTAATTTAGCCAGAATTCCTGTGCTCTGTCCTTGAGCTATAAACAGAGTCTTCGTAAGGGCCTTGTGCACTTTTAAACTTTAATAACTTAGGTTGTGCGTGTTAGAGAAACAATCTGTAAACGGTACTCAAAAGTAAATGTATTAAAGTTTAGGACAACTACATTGCACAATTGCACACAATATGTACTCATTTCAGATCCTGTGACAAATGAAATATGGCTAGCAGAATTGAAGTTCATGACAGCTCTAAGAAGAAAATTGAATTTGCCTTTAAATTCCATTTACAGTTTACCGTCGTGTGTACCTCCTATGCTTTGAAGTTAAGTTTAAAAATGGCACAGAGACTTTATAAAGATCCTGTACTTGAATTCAGCAATAAGTATAGATAGAACATCACACCACCTCTCAACAACAATAATATACCTGCTTACTTTGGCGGCTTTTAAAACAGCCTCAGAAACAGAAACTACTACAGAGTCTCCACAGTTAGTACAACTCAATAAACAAGAATAAAATAGAATATCTGAAATAGGAGTCTGGTTCTAAGCTTTGCCAAAAGCTGGCTGCGTGATTCAGAAAAAATCAGCTTTTTTCATCCTTTGCTAAAAATAGGACTCCCTGGGTCACCAATTTATGATGGTCATAGGTTTTTTTTGGGGGGCATCATATATATATGTGTATGTGTGTGTATATATATATATATATATATATATATTTTTTTTTTTTTTTTTTTTTTTTTTGGTGGGGGGGGGGTACTGGGGGTTGAACTCAGGAGCACTTGACCACTGAGCCTCATCCCAAACCCCATTTTATATTTTATTTAGAGACTGGATCTCACTGAGTTGCTTAACACCTCACTTTTGCTGAGGCTGGCTTTGAACTTGTGATCCACCTACCTCAGCCTCTGGTATGCAGTCATGTGTCACCACACCCACCCTATCATAGGGTTTTTATAAGTGTGGTGTGAATGTGTGTGTGTGTGTGTGTGTGTGTTTGTGTTTTGTACACAAGGAAAGGAAGAATCCTCTACATTTTCCTAGTTTAAAGTCTGTTCCAGTACATCTCAATTGAGAACAAAATACTAGGCAAAAGCACAAAACAAATGGAGTGTTACTATTTTTTGCTTGTTTCAAAATAAAAGCCCCCAACTCTACTAAAAAAAATCTGGGTGTGTGCATTTGAGAGGAAGAACAAGAATGAGATTTCTCTTGAAGTCCTTGCTGAATACATAGAGCCAAGATCTGGGACAGAATTACACAACTAACAGATTGCTTTGCCTGGTCTCCGTGTGCTTTGTGAAGTGATTCATTTCCTGTATTTGGTCAAGATACAGAAAAGTTGGGCACACACCAATTGACTGTGGCTTTTGATTAGAACAGTTTATCAGATAAGTGGGTAAGATTTTATGATAGGGATGGAGAACATTTTAATGCTTAAGATCAGGGACAGCCAGAGAAAAAAATGGTATAACCCATAGGCATCCATATTTCCAGCCCCTCTTTCAGGAAATCTTTCTCTTCCTCATTGCTTTCCTGGAGAGGCTCCAAGTGTTCTTCTGCTCACTCACAACCTTTTTTATAAGGGAATCTGATAAACATCTTCACACTGAGTTGAACATTGCTATTAACTCCCCCAGTGGTACTTCATTTTAACAGAAGCAAGACTCAAGGAATAAACCTCTAATTCAAAGATTTCAGGCAAAGATTTTCCTGGAGTTGGGGAAAATACTTATTGGAAGTGAATGCAAAGGAGCAGGGTGACTTTTGAAGGCCCTGAAATTCTGGAGTGGGGAGTCTTCTTAGCCACACTTAGCAGACAGACAAGCTACACCGAAGTCATCCAACAATTGCATATAGAGTTTTGGAGAGACAGTCTGGAAATACAAATATTTGGATATGACAGCCTTCAATATTTGGAAAAATGAGGATGACATTGCTCTAAGTTTTTTCTTGGCAATATCTAGTTAAGGCTGTGGCAACCAGTAAAGTTGCAGAAAAAACTTTTAAAGTATTTTTTAATATTCAAATTGCTGCTGACTGCTGAAAACCCTGTAGATTTGGCCTCTTAGTTCCAGGGCTGAAACATGAAGGGCCCTTGGCTTTGAAAAGACACGAATTCTCTCCACTTATTAGAACTCAACAAAACATCAAAGTATTCTATATCAGACAGCACTTTTGCAACCTTGAAGGCAGGAAATGAAAAAAAAAATCCTCTATGCTGGTTCTAGTTTTGAAGAATTTAGTTGAAGGTTTTCCAAGCTTTTGGTGTAGTCCAAAGCAGAGATTTTGAACTATTGAAATATGCTGTTGTTTCCATGCTATTCTGGTTTTTCATTAGGAACATTCCAAAAACATGATGCAATTTATTGTACTGTTATTTAATGTGTAGTCATGGATTTGCATAATCACTCTGAACTCTCTTGGTTGGCCTTAGACACCATTGTCCTCTGGTCCCCATTATAAATAGGGCTGGTAGTCAGAATATCTTAGACAAAAGTTCCTGTCAAAATGGAGCATCAATCAAAAGTGCCAGAGCCAGAGTTATTTTTTTACCATAATAATTGCAGTTTGTTAAAATCCTGTTAAAACATATGGGTCAAAGGGAAGTAAAAATAAGCAAAAGAATATCACTATTAAAAAAAATTTTGAGGTCTTAGCCAGAATTCTTTTTTCAAGTTCTGCTCTGCCATTTGGGAGAACAAGAACACCAAATGCCATCATAGGACACACTTTCAGAATGCTCAGGACAACATTTTGAATTTTTTAAATTTTTAAATGAATCCAAAGTGTTAATTATTAATTAGCTTTTTCTTGGCTTTTTTTTAAAAAGTCTACTGGCAAACCTAAAAGATGTTATGGATTTGATTAGGGACTTAAGTAAGTAATAATCTGGAAAATTTTGCTCTCTTTTATGCCACTAAAAGCACTGCTTCTAGCCCTGGTTCTTCTACCTAGTCTCTCTGAACTTCAGTTTCTTTCACTATAATAAATAAAATTAAGACAAAAATAGAGACAATAGTACTAATGTCTACCATGGATGATAAAGTCTTAGTTGACAGAAAAACCCCTACACACACACACATATACACTCACACCTGCTATAATATAATCATGGGCAAGAGAATCTTCCACAGAGCAGGAGTAAATAAAGACAGCCCAGCTTTACCTCTACCTTTGGGTTCATCATGGGGCATTCTGCTGTTAGTGACACTCTTTCCATATCAGGTGCTGAAGAGATTAAGAAGAAAGGTCAAGTCAGAAAAACATACTTGCACTAACTTTGCATCTCTTTAAGGAAGTGTTTACCAGGCTTCTTAGTTCCTGAACCAAGTGCAGCGCTAACAAGGACCACATGTGGGAGAAGAAAGCAGTCAGTGCTCTGGTGATCCTGAACAATCTTGCTGCCTTGCTTATAGTGTCTAGGAAAGCCCTTATTCCTCTATGGTGCCCACAGGCATCAGAGAATTAGATGACATAATGCATGCTGAAGTGCTATTCTTACTAAAGTACAAATATGAGGAATTATTATTATTCAACAATACCTATAGCACAGTTAGATGTTTAAAAAAACTCTGATTTGGTGTCAAGGATGACTTTCCTATTATATATTGAATTGGGTTGTACATATGCTAGTATAGAAAGTCTTGGATTTGTGTTTGTGTATAAAATATGTATTCTCTCTCATATATATATATATATATATATATATATATATGTATGTATATACATATGTATATACATACATATGTATGTATATACATATATATATCCTGGAGATTTAGCACAGGGGTGCTTTACCACTGAGTTACATCCCCAGTCCTTTTTAATTAAATTAATTAATTAATTAATTTTTTGAGACAGGATCTCACAAGTGCTTACTTAGGGCCTTGCTAAATTGCTGAGGTTGGACTTGAACTTGTGATCCTCCCGCCTCAGCCTCCTGAGTCACTGGGATTACAGGCAGGCACCACCATGCCCAGCTAGTTTATTTATTTATTTATTTTCATGGATTAGTATGAAATTTGGAATAGATGAAAAAAACACATAACGTCTTTCATTTCTGTAGCACTTTGATTCACACATTGAATCTCAGAATTTGAGGCTGTTCAAAATACCTTACATCTTGTTTTAAAATTCTAAAATATTCCTACCTGTGATCTTCCAGCCTGAAAGTTGCGTGGGGGACCATCTAGGAGGTCCATCCACCTATACATAGTTGTAACCATCAGAAAATGTTCCTCCATGTGCCAAGTAAAATCTTCCTCCTTGAAACTATTTTTTAAAAGTCATAAATATATGGACATAATGGATACTATGGGATAAAATGTATGTTTTCTGGTAATAATAGTTATTCCCATTTATTGTAGAAAGTTTAGAAAATATAAAAAGACAATAAAATAATTACTCATTGCTACAATACCTCAGATATCTAGTGTTGTTTCTTTATTTTTGTGTTCCCTTTCACACTTTCTCCAAACTATATCCCATATGCAACATTCTATCCAGCTTTAAAAAATTTTTGTCAAGGAATTTCTTTGGAAACATAGTTTTCCCAACATATTTTTTTTTTAGAAAAATTTAAACCTACAGAAAAGTTTAAGGGGAAAAGCCATATATGCCCCACTGAGATTCTATTATTAATGTTTCACTGTGTTTGTTTCATCAAATATCTAGTCAGTTATTCACCCCTCTAACCATTCATTAACCCATCTCATCTTAATCATGCATTTCAAACACTGCAAACATCACTATATGTCAGCATTCATATTTTTAACCAGCATTCAATATCAACACTTCAGGGAGAATTTACATATAATGAATTGCGTAATTTTTAAAATTCATTAAAATTTTTTTGATATGGGAGTCTCAGTATGTTACACAGGCTGGTTTTGAACTAACAATCCTCCTGCCTCGGCTTTCTGGATAGCTAGGATTATAGGTTTGTGCCACCACACTCAGGGAATTGCACAAATCTTAAGTGAACATGCCCTGAGTATTGATAATGCAACACCAGTATAATCTAACTCCCTATCAAGGTATAGAACATGACCATCAGCCCCAGAAATCTCCTTTTAGTTTTGTCTAGCCTTGAACTTGATATTGCTTTGGTACTACAGTATGTACTTTTCTTGTAAGGCTTCTTTCAGCATAATGTTTTTGAGATTTATCCATTTCGTTTGTGTATCAATTGCTTGTTTCTTTCTACTGCTAGTTACTATTTTACTTTATGAATATACTGATCGATCTATTTTCCTTCTGATGGGCACCAGTTTTTGACTATTTTGAATAAAGCTACTATGAATATTCTCACACAAGTCATTTGTGAATGTAAGCTTTTATTTCTCTTGGACAAATAGCTCAGAGTAGAATTACTCAGTATAAGGTAGGTATGTGTTTAGTTTCTAAGAAACTGTCAAAACTTTGTTCAAACTAATGGTTCCATTTTACATTTCCAATAGTCATATATAAATGTTCCAATTATTGCACATCCTTGCCAATATTTAGTGTTAAATTATAGGCATTATATTGAGTATGCAGTGGTATTTCCCTTCATAACAGTAATATAGTGTGTCCTTAATAAAGATATCTGATTTCTTCCACTGTTTTAACATTTTTAACATTTGTATTTTGTTTGTTTTCATCAGTTTCAAGATCAGTAAAATATTCACTTATATCTTCTTCCAGATTTGGCTTTTGAAAAAAAATTCATTCATTCATTTATTCATATAATCTTAAAAAATACTATTTTGTTTCCATTTCCATAGGCATAGTTCATTTTATGAATTATCTAATCCATTCTATATTTACTAGAAATTCATGAGCAAAAGCATATTAGTTAAACATTGCCATGTAACAAATTACCTGGAAATGTAGCAACTTAGAAAAACAAATATTTATTATCTCACAGTGCCTAAGGGTCAGGACTTCAGGACAGACTGGCTTAGTAGTTCTGTTCCAGGGCTTCCATGAGGTTGTAATCAGAATTATCTGTGGCTTGACTGGCTGCAGAACCTACTTCCAAGTGAGTTTCAAAGTTCATGGGCACATTTAAAAACATCAAAAATGGTCAACAGTGTTAATAGCAGGTACTCTTTCTGACCCCATCCCTTTAATAAAAATGCTTCCAGAATTTTTCTTGTGATTTAGTTTGAGAAATTTTTTAACCATGTTAAATACAAAATATTTCAATTTCTAGATTTCTAATAATTTCCTTTTCTGAATGGATAGTTGATTTTGCAGTTTCCTTTTGACACAATCTTTTTATTTTCCTCCTTTAACCTGTTTGTGTGACAAACAGCAATGGCCAATTTCCTAATTTTATCTCACTAAAACACTCTTAAATATTCATCAGAATTTTTTGTTTTAATATTTATATATGAATCTATCCTCTTTGGGGTCATTTATTTTGTTTTACACACAAAGTCTTTTAAGCAGCATATAATTAGAATTTGTTATCTGTCATGCAGTATAATGTATGCCTTAGCTATTGACACTTTCTATGGGTTCAGGCCAGATTTATGTTAATTTTTTTACATATTTTATTCATTTCAGGGATCACATTTCCATTGATCACTTAGTCTTAACTCTGTTCAAATGGTTTAGATATTTACTGTTAGTCCTTCATGCCAAGTTTTTATTTTGACTCATATTTTGTTAGTTGGATTATGCTTTTAGAAAACTTTGTTGTTTTTTTTTTAAAAAAAGGTAGTTTATATCTTGCTGATCTTACAGCATAGCAAGCAGTATGTGCCTCAGAAAGCCCCAAAGGACTGTAGCAGCTTGAAGTCTTATAACCACCAGGCTCTCTTATCAATGGGTTAATGGCTGTCAGACGAGGTTTTGTAAGATATGCACTCAGGCAGATTCAATATGATTAAAAATTTGCTTTTGGAGATGATTTTCAAAATAATTGTGTGGAAATTTGAAGTTTGTGCCAGTGGGCTTTTGAGCGAATGGGTCTCAGTCCATAAACAACCTGGGGCTCAATATACATAGGCCATCTTTGCCTATTTCACATTATATTTTTAGTGATTTTTTCCTGAACTAATTTTGTAAAGTTTGTTTTCTTTTTCAGAGATTTCACTAAAATTTCTGCTTAATTAACTTAGAGGTGGGCTAATGACTGGAAAGATTTCCTTAAAAGCCTGGAACCAGTAAGTTTCCCAGCCTTTGCTGAGGAACTTTGGATTAATGCATGTCTACAAAGCTCAGACAGGCAGTTTACAATTTAGCTTGGCTTTCACTTCCTGCTTGTGTAGAGACTCAAGGTCAGCCCAAAGTGAGAGGTTAAGGCTTTCTCGGGTCTTTATTGAGCAATGTACATGGTCCTGAACACATACAGGTTCTAGATTCCTAGCACTGTGACAGAACAACTTCTTTATGGACATATCATTCCTTAGTTTTCCCTTTTGAGTTTTTGGTCAGCTTCTTGTTTGCTCCAACTTTCATTGCCATCTCAAACAGCTGCAATGTTGAACAAACTGTCACTTATGGTTTCCATGATGTTCTTAGGGAAATGGCTGCACTGAGCAAGATTTGAGTCAAGTCAAATAGAATCAAGCCCTGGAAGTATGGATTTCCATGGAACTGCCAGGCAGGTAAAATAAGGAGAGTTTTCTGTTCTCTGAGAATGAAGCTCCAAACCCATCCTCTCCCCTCCAGTGACTATTAGCTAGCTTACTATAATTGTATGCCTCTTGGTTTTCAAAGTTATCATAGAGACAGGAAAGGGAGATGGGAATAAGGCACGTTAAAACACTACAAAGCTCATTGTTCTTAGATTTAGCCATTTTTCTTCTTGAATAAATGCTCTCCAAAATATTGCGAGCCTTTGGTTAATTTACAGAACTTTGAAAAATTGATTTTGACAATGTTCACCAACTTTCTCATGCCACCTATGGAGGAGCAGTTTTTCAAAGGTCTTTACCATCCCCACTGAAGCCATTCTCATTTATTCTTGAATTCATTCCTGTTAAACTTTTGTTCTCAGTACTCCACCCGAACTGCATTTGTCAAGATTACCAATGGCTTCCAGTGAAATCTATTTCTCAAGCTTCACATCTTACTTGATCTGCTGTTGAGGGCCACAACCAAGTCAAGATGGCACCTGGCAGTTTGCCAGGAGGAGTGGTTTGTGAAGCAACGCCAGCCAGCCATTAAGATGATGAGGATTCCTTAATGACTGCTGTATCTAAATGATGTTAATTAAGTTAAGCTGTGTGTAATTAGTTGGGTATATATACCTCTGCTGTCCCGTAATAAAGCGGCTCCCGCTGTTTCAATCTTCACAAGTTGCTTGTCATCCCCCGGTTATTTTGCCCAGCCAGACTGCAGCAGATGGTAAAGCTGTAAATGCTATCACCAATCTGCTAGTAATGTGTCACAGATTTTCCTTTCTGGAAATAATTATTCACATATTCTTGGGATTTTTGTTGTTGTTGATTATTATGTGTTTTTTAATTTTTTTTCCTTCTATTTCACTGTCCACTCCTTTGTACCTCTCTTTCTTTTTTTGGTACCGGTATTGAATCCACACTTAGCCTTGTGCATGCTAAGTGTGTGCTCTCCCACTGAGCTATATATCCAGCTCCCTCTCTCACTTTGGTGATTTTTTTTTTAATCTTGTCAATCTCTAGATACTTGTGGCTTAGTTCTTGCTTCTCTCTCTATACTCACTTTCTTGGTAACATACAGTCTTACAGTTCCAAATACCAACTAGGTACTGACAACTTCCTACTCTTTTCCCCTCAACTTGACTCTTGTATATTTCATTTCCTACACGACATGTCCACCTGGATGTCTCATAAGCAACTCACAATTAACATTCATATTCAAAAGCAAACTCTTGATCTCTCCCTTCCCTCTCACCATGTGCTCTGCCTGTGATCTTCTCCATTTCAATGATTGTGAACTCTATTCTCTAGTTACTCAAAGAATTTGAAGTCACCCTTGACTCCTCTTTTCTTGTACCATATTCAATCTGTTAGCAAATTATGTTGACTTTGGCTTCACCTTCAAAGATTTACTCTGAACTCTGTCATTTCTCACTACTTCTTTTGCTACTTTCCTGGTCCAAGTCACTATTATCACTTGTCACAGCTGTTACAATAGGCTCCTAACTCTTCTTCCTGCCTCTGCACTTGCTTTCTTCCTCCAAATCCATTCTCAATAAAGCAGCCAGAATGAATCTTTAAAAATCTTATGACACTTTGCTGACACAAAATTTTCAATGGGTTTCCATCTCTCTCAGAGTAAAAGCCAGAATTCTTTGAATGACATACAAAGTCTACATGATCTACCATCCATTATGCTGCTAAACCTCATTTTCCAATTTTTCCTTCCCTATACTCTGCTCCAGTCACACCTGCCTCCTTGCTTCAGTTTGAGGACTTTTTTTAAAAGGCTTTTTTTAGTATTTTATTTATTTATTTATTTATGTGTGTGTGTGTGTGTGTGTGTGTGAGAGAGAGAGAGAGAGAGAGAGAGAGAGAGAGAGAGAGAGAGAAGAGACAGAGAGAGAGACAGAGAGAGAGACAGAGAGAGAGAGAGAGAGAGAGAGAGAGAGACAGAGACAGAGAGAGATACCTGGGATTAAACCCAGGGCCTCATACATACTAGGCAAGCACTCTACCAAGGAGTTACATCCCCAACCAATCTTTTTTGCTTTCTGTGTCCTAAAGCAAAACTATCAGTCTGAATATTTTTTCTATATTTTTATCTAGAAATTGTATATTTATAGCCCTTTAATTAGGTCCATGATATATTTTAATTAATTATCTTATATGGTGTAGGGTAATGGTTGAAGATCTTTTTGCATATGGGTATCCAGTTTTAGGACTTTTGGACTTGCCATTTCCTCTGCCTGGAATTCTAGCCCAAGACATCCTCATGACTTACAGTCCTTAGTTTAATATAACCTTAGTGGTGAGGATTCCCATGGCCACCCTTTTAGAAAGAGATTCCTCCTTTCCCATTTCCAGCCATCCTTTGTCCTTCTCTATTTTTTCTTTATTGTTCTTATCACCATCTTAAATACTAGTTTTGTTTAGATATTTATCATTTTCCCTAATCTAAAATTCAAGTTTCCAGAGAGCAAGGATCTCTATTTTGCTTCCTGCTTTAATTTCATTGTCTAAAAAAGTGCTTGACACACACTGGACACTTAATATTTGCTTCAAGCTTTAAAAACACACTTGAGCAGGAAAATTGGATTACAGAAAATAAAACTCCCCACCCTGCTTTAACCTGTGTTAGTCAACCCATTTTCTCTTTAGCTTGCCAGGCCACATAATTTTATAAACATGCACAGGTTAGTATTGGATTTCAGCTAAGAACAGGTACCCAGCCTCTGTGCTGATCAGTCTGTGATAAAGATGTATTCAGATAGCTTTAAGATAGTATTGCTCAGTTCACAGAGACAGTAAGAGAGAAACTAGAATCTGGGGAGCTTGGTGAGCTATGCAGGGCCACGGTTGTTGCAAGGCACTTTTCCTCACTTATCTCATTCTTTGTCTGTATAGACTGAACAATATCTGCCTTGCTGTATCTCTGAAACCATTCACCTATTGTTATAATTAACAAATATGAATCATATAAAAGTATTATTAAAATCTCTATGGCCTTGTAATTCAGAAAAAATGGTAGTACTTATTTGTAAATATTGATATACACCTATTATCTATATGTACATATTGATAACTTTAAGTTTACTAGTACTTATTTCTTACTTTTTGAATAACACCTGAAAATAATTTTTGTTTTATTGTTTGCTTTGTTTTATTTGCAGTGCTTGGAATCAAACCCAGGGCTTCACTCATTCTAGGCAAGTACTCTACCATTGAGCTATAGCCCCAACCCAATTTTACTTTTATTATTTTTTGAAAGAAATGTAGTAAATATTCATTTTAGAAAATATCAAAAACCAAATCTAAGAGAAAAATAAAAATTACTCAGTCTCATTATCTGAGACCATTATTAGCATTTTATAATTCTTGATGGTCTTTTGTCAATTCAAAAGATTTATTTATTTCTTTACATAACTCTAACTATACTGATTCCTACATTTTTCTATATCATAGATGAGGGTTAGGCTTTTTAAGTACTTTAAAGTAGCCAAAATGATTCTGGGGATGGATAGGTAAACACTTAGCCAACCAATCTTTTTATAAGGAAAGCTGGATTGAGCAAATTGTTTTTCCTAGAGGTTGTCTCTCTAGACAGCTGCTTAAGTCAAAAAGACTAATAATTATACTGAAACCTATACTGTGTAGTCTTATAAAATGGCATCTGGTTTGCCATTAAAAATTATAATTACATTAACTTCTTGCATCTGGGAGTTGGAGCCAAAGGGCTGACCTTTCCCCATTCTTTACCCATACCTACCAAAGTATGGCTTTTCTGGGATGGAGCCTGCCTCTTCAAGGTGAGTTAAGATGGGGTTCTCTTTCTATCATAAGTGGAATTACCACTTTAATTTAATTACAGGCTGTCTTCAATGAGCTGGATTCTGTTAAAATGATTTTGTCTGTGCCATTTCTCCTGAAAGTTTGTGATCAGTTTGGTTATCCCTTAGAATATTAATAGTCTCTTGCTTCTAATTAAGTTACTAGCACCTAAGCCCAATAGCCATTAAGAGCTATGAAAATGTAATTGCTCCACCAACTGGTCAGCTACAATATTTTATTACAGCAATAGAAATGAAAACAATATTGTTTACTTATGGGATAATTTATTTTAAAAAGTATTTACAGGGCTGGGTGTGGCTCAGAGGTAGAACACTCACCTACCATAAGTGAGGCACTGGGTTCGATCCTCAGCACCACAAAAAAATAAAATAAAGATATTGTGTCCACCTATAACTAAAAAAATAAATTTGAAAAAGGAATTAACACACAAAAACAGAATGGGTTTTCAAATAAAAGTTATTTCTGGAAACCCATAATTGTAAAACAAATTGTGTTTTTTCCTTCATGCTAATGGTTGTTTTTAAAACTTATTCTCCTTTTCAAGTTATATTTCAAATTTCCATGTGTTTATCAAATTCATGTTCTTGTTCCTTGTGTGAGCTAGTGGCAGAGATGGATTTAAGGTAGAACCTTTCCCAAGGATACTTAATATTAAAAGGGAACCCTTCACTAACGCCAAAGCATGCCAAATAACTTAATTCTAGTCTTAAAAAACACCACCAAACTCGATTAACATATATGTAGTCTCTGAAGATATTGTTCATGGTCAATATCTTTGGCTTACAATTAAAATTTTTTTTCTGGTAATAATTAACTTTCTTTTTATTTGTTTCTCTTTTCCTCAACCCTTTGCGTCACTAATCTCTCTTGATGAAAAGAAAACAGTGTATAATGTCTTTGCTTTTTTGAGATCTTCCTAAGACTGACTGCCCTCAGCACTGTGACCATCCCATAATAGATAAGTTGCTCAATGATGGCTGGACAGGAACTTGGCAGCCTATTTTTCTTTTACCATTGACTTCCTATGTGGATTTGGAAGCCAATTCCACTTTTTTGGGCCTGAGTTTCCTTATCCAAACTTGGGGGTCATATTCCAGATAACCTTTTTTTTCCCCAGAACTAAAAACTCCACGACTTTAAATTGTCCATGAATTATCATTACACTTATAAATAACAATGCATTCATTTCTTCATGAAACACCACGGATGATTTGGAGCTATGACTGAGAAGCAGAGAGATAGAAAGGAGCTGGGGACAAGATACAGTCCCCTAAGGGAATGTCCCCAAGGATCAATTCCCTTCAACTAGGTTTCACCTCTTATAGTTTCCATCACCTCCCAGTAGTCCATTTGATTATGAACCTATCAATGGATTAATTCACTGATAATATCAATGCCCTCATGATCCAATCACTTCCCCCAAAGCTCCACCTCTGAAGATTGCTGCACTGGAGACTGAGCATTCAACACTGAGCTTTTGAAGGACATTCTACATCCAAACTATAACATCATCCTTCTTCCCTCAACTCACATCCCATCATGCTGACAACAAACTACAGTGCCACTTTTTTGAAAAATCCTCTGCATGCCTTTTAATGTTCAAGGCATGTCAACTAAAGGGACTTTGGAAAGTCATCTACAGTATCTCTGTGCTTCTATAAAGCACAGGGATTAACCCACCTGGAAAGATTTGTGTTGTCAGGGAACAGTTTCTTCATTTATACATTAAGGACATATTTACTGAGTGCCAGCCTCTGTGCAAAGAGTAATATCCTCAAGGAAAGAGAAGAATAGATGAGGAAAAAGGAGAATTTCCTAAGACAGGATGAATAGGATAGGGCAAGTTATTGTGGAGTACATCCACTAAAATTCTGTTGTTTTAAATATGATGACTTTAACTACTGATCCTACAGAGAAAAAAAAAAAACATAACATACTGAACATGAAAATGCCTTTCACAAAAGTCTAGTTATAAGGAGATGGTGGTAAATGGGAAGTGGTGGTGGTATTTCAAGGCATCTGGGATGTCATGATATTTGGCTGAAAAATAGAAGATGATGTCACTTAAATGAAAGGCACTAAGTACATTGCTGTGTCTGAAGAGTAAGATTGGAGGTCATAAAGGAGAAGAGTAAGCCAATAAACCAAAAGTCAGAATAAATATAAGTGCCAAAACCTGAAGCAATTAAGCCCTGAAATATGTTGTTTCATAACAACAGAGTGTCTTGGATAGCAGGAGAGAATTCACAAAGCCTTAAAGCCCCTGATTTCCTCCTGTTCTTTTGTTAACTAACTTATTACCCATAGAACACGAGTTCTGCCTCTTCCCACCCACACTATCTCACACCCTCTTATATTTTCAAGGTGCTGGCCGTGACTCATCCCACACCTCATTTTGCTTTCAAGCCTCCCTACACAATACACTCTTGCCACTACTCCAGGGTTCAGTCTAGCACGCATGATTCAGGCTGTTTCCATTTTCCACATTTATCTTTCACCAGCTGAGGACCATCACCTGCCCCCTCTTTTGAAGCAGCTGGATCTGGATGAATACCAGGGCCACAGAGTGAATGATTGCTTTTTCTTTCTTTCTGTGGCATTTCTAGCGTTCCCACAGGGCACAGCTTGCCTCCCTTCAATGCTTTTCCACAAGGTCAAATGTGAAATAGCCACATTTCAGGAACTGCTTTTGTAGAAACAGGCACCAAGGAAGAGATGGAACCCACTGCAAACTGCCTCAGAGGCCAGAACTTTTGAGAACACAAAGAGGTGGTAGATGTAGTTCCCACTGCTCCTGTCCTAATCCACCATAGCCTTGGGAAGCTGTGCTGGTGTTCTAGGTGTAACTGTATACTTGCATCCAAGCTTTGTCCTTCAAGTAGTCACTTCAGGAAGTTACACATTTATTCTGAAGATGCTAAAGGCATTTTTGAAATTCTTCTTTTGGAATTTTGGGAACAAATTTATATAACTAAGAACATCATATCTGTTTATAGCTACACCCCTTTCTAAACCTAGCCCTACTGAGACTAGCCTCCACATGAATTTCTTATTCAGAAATCAAATCTATCTTCTCTGAAGATATTCAAAATAAAGAGCTGTAGAATGACGAAAGAATGAACACATTCCAAGAAAGGGCTTCCAAAATTTTCTGAGAATTATAGCACCTGGGTCTCCCACTTTGATTTATTTGGATAAATGAAGGCTAGAATATTTAGTTTAGGAAAATCAAGCAAACCACAATATTTAGTTTCCTGGTACAGTATCTCATTTCTTCCAACAGGGTTACAAATCTTGGCAAAACCTCCAAATTTTCTCATTGTCTCATAATTCCTTACACTGAAATTTGACCACCAAGTAAAATGACAGTTTATTTCCAGTCAAGTTGGTTCATTTCCAATTTGCTTAAGAACTTGACCTTTGAGCGTTTGCAACTTGGACTAAACATTCATCTAGCATTTACTCTGCCAAGAACTGTGAGAGATATGTAAATGAAACTGGACATTCTCCTCCTATCTTTTTGATGCTTGATAAATTCCTTCTCAGTTTTCAAGATCCAGTTTAAATGTTAACACCTTTGAGCTTTTTCAGATAATACAGTAGTAAAAAAATACATAGAAATCTCTTAAACAGATAAATGTAATACATGATTAGTGTGGCAGTGGTCATAGGAACATGTATGTCAGTTCTTTAGAAGAAGTTAAATGTTGCTGCCCTCCACCTCAAAACTGGTGTTCTCTAATGAGTTGTTTGCTCAATGAAAAATAGGCATCATTTCCATAAGGAGTTATTTTACCCAGAGACTATACAAATCTAGATGATGTTTCTTAACTACAACATTAAAAATTATCATAAGCTGTATAATAATGTCAGTTTTATTCAGTGGCCCGAAGAACTGGGATATTCCAAAATGACAGCATTTGGCTTATGAATGATGTAAAATTATCTCAACAATGATTTCCTTCCAACATTTCATTATTGCAAATCTGAAACATAAAAGCAAAGTTTAAAGGATTTTTATAATGGACATCCATCTGTTCACCATCTAGATTTTACTGTTTGCACAATTACTGTACTTTCCTTATCTATTTATTACCCATTTTTCTACCCATTTGTCCTCATACTGTATATTAGATCTCTGGACTTTTTTAACCTACATATCTACTACTTTGTATCCTTTGACCTACATCTTCCCATTTCCTCTCCTGGCACCACCTCACCCTGCCACTGTTCCATTTTATACCTCTACCACTGTTCTGTTATCTTTCTCCATATATTTGACTTCATACAAATGGTACAGGACATTTAGGAGACTTTATACAGTGGATTTCTCCATCCCTTTGGGGCTATGAGAGGAAAGTCTATCCACACCCCTCAGCCCATTCCTCCCTGGAGTGGTCCATCCATCTCTGTTATGATTGGGCTTTTTGCCTTCTTCCCTCAGTCTTGGAAAGAGAGGATAGGACAACTCAAGAACTGCCTTTCAGTTAGGTTATATGCTGGGTCCTAGGAAAGGGAACTGTTAGAGATGAGAAAGCTCCCCTGGCTGAAATGGAATGAGGAAGGAGATGTGAGTGCATGGAGTGCATGTAAGTGTGTGTTTTGGCAAGGCTTTGGAGTAGTGAAATAAAAGTGAAGAAGATAATGTAAACAGTGGAGAAAGAAGCAGAAAGAAAAAGGCATACTGAGAAAACATTTGAGAGAGATCGCCTAGTTCTCTGTTTACAAAGTTATCTTTCAGTAGCTGATTTCTAGTCTCTGAGGGCTGAGGTCTACTTGACTCTGACTTCTGAGCCATCCCATCATGACCTTTGTGTTTTGCCCCATCATGCAGGACAAAATCACCAAAGCTAAGGAATTTTGGCCCCTCTTGCTGCTCATAGGGGATAGGGTGACATAACTATTTCAGCCAGAGGAAAGGACAGGTAAACAGGGAGCTAAAACTATCAAGCACTGCTTAGCCCTACAGGGGGATGTTTTGCTTTTATGGTTGTATGAAACATTGCTATGATGAGCAAAAATGTAGAATTCTGTTATACCCCCATTTTCTATTTTAGCTTTAGCATGTATACAAGTTCCAATGTATATACAATACAACCAATTTCTGACTGAGTTTTGAATTGTTTGCCTTCATAACCAATCTAAATAGACAATGTCATAAATGATGTCAATGTTGTACATACAGTGTTATTATTGTTCAAGGAACTTACTTTTAATTTACGATTTGTCTAATGGATTCATTAAGGTACCAATTCTAACATTTACAATTTATAATGATACTTACTACTCAAAGTCGCCAAACTGTCGAGTTGGGTAAATTCAGAAAGATTACTTTCTTTGCTTTTGATTATTTCTGTAGTCTCTGTCTAGTGAAAATGCAATGGTTCTGGCCCTATGTTAGGCAAGAACTGCTGGAAATGAATTCTTTCTTTCATTTAACATTTGCAAAAATGATCCCTGGTAGGAAATGTTACACAAAGTTCAATTCTACCTCCTCAACAACCCTCCCCTTACACCTTATCCTCTCCAACCCAGCAACCCCACCACAAAACACCCTGACTTCCCAGCAAGTCTCCATCTGTCTTTCTACTTGCCCTGTATGTTAGACTTCAACAAGCAAATGAAACAACTACCCAAATCCAAGTCCAGAGCCCTGAATTGGAAGGCCCCTGTGTAGTGCAGGGTTAATGAAAGTAAGCAAACTTCTGACAGCAATGTTACAGGTCTACTTCCTGGCACATAGAAGTCCGTGATGCAAATATGAAGAAAAGAGTGAATGAAGAAATAAGGTCCGATGAGCACTTAAGAAAAGAAACAAAGACAATCTCAGCTCTCAAAGGGTTTATAGTCTGTTTAGAGTTAGAAAACATTAATTGAACAGCTGAAGAATACTTATACAGAAGAACTTGTCAACATACCCATGGACTCATTTAGTTTCAACTTGACCAGATAGGCCAATGAGCAATATTAGAATGAGATAAAATTAATTAGGGAAGATATCCAGGGGAATTACGTTTTGTGTTGGGTTTGAAGATAGAACTTTATAGTAATTGGTGCGCAAAAAGGGAAGAAGAAAAGCAGGAGTAAAACAGTTAAGGCTTAGAAAGAGCAGATTTGCTTACCGGGAAAAAAAAAGTTTCATTCAGGAATAATGAAAAGTGAGGATGGTGAGATAAGCAACAAAGAAAAAGGGACATCTTAATAAATCTTGAATATACATCTGAAGTTGGAGAAAACCATGTAAAAACACTGAAGAAGGATAAAATTGCTATTTTGTTGTCTATCTGGAGTGAGGCAATCTGGAAAATCAGCCAGAAGCCTTTGTGATAGTGTTAACATAGAGGCTGAAGTCCAGAATACAGCAATGGAGATGAGCCTGGAAAAGAGGTCCCACCTCCAGTCACTGTATTCAGATATCACAGGCCGAGTCTTATTTAAGCCAGAACTGAAAATTATCTCTGACCTTCAGTTTCTGTCATATCAAAACTTCACTTCCAGGTATGAGTTTGAGTTTACCTTTCTGATCGCCAGGTTATCTTCAGATTTATCATAAAAGGACTTCCTTCAATTGTATCTGACCTTAACCGATCTGCTTTTATCTTCTATGAGAAGTGAATAGGAGATTTTCTTCCACAGTCAACCTGTTGAAAGCCCTTTTGGATTTCTCTGTTTTAAAATCAGGATTTTCAAACTATAATCTTAAGAAATCTTTTCATAATTTTTTTTTTCAGATTTTAAAACACTGAAACTTAATGATATGAACATTTAAAATATGATTATATGAATAGTTATTAAAACAAACTAATGTGATCAAGAATGTTTGGAAGTACCTGAAGATTGGCTTATGTCAATGGGCATGTCTTTTAATGGGTTTGCAAGAATTTTTTTACTTCTGGTTGTGTTAACTAGTAGTTTGGGGTCAATGAACTTGGATTTGAATCCTGGCTGTTCCACTTACTGTCCATGTGATCTGACAAACCTCTCAGTTTCTGTAACACAAAAACAGTTAAGGATACCTCACAGAGCAGCAGTTCTTAACAAGCTATCCCCAGACCAGCAGCATCATATTTATCTCCTGGGAACTTGTTAGAACTGCATGTTCACAGGCTGCACACCAGATTTATTGAATAAGCAACTCTGAGGGTAGGGACTAGCAATCTGTGTTTTAACAGCTTATTATAGTTTGAGAAACACTGTTACAGGGTAAGTATTAGGTACTTACAGGAATTGTAATAAATCAAAAAGATAACATACATAAAGTGTTTGGTGCAGGCCTGGCACAAAGTAAGTGATCCATAATTGCCATAGATACTTAAAGAAGTAGAGGTGGTGACAACCTTCACATAATTAGTAAGATCCCATGATACTAGTCTACCAAATGGAACACCTATTTTCAGAAAAGTGAAAATTTATGAGGTATCTCACAGGTAACCAAACCAATGTTTGACTGTTCTCTAAAATTGCTCAACCATGAATCTGGATATAATTCCCATTCAAGATAGTCATATCAACTTTTCTCGTCAGTGGTTTAGCATAAATCGTTTGAACACAAGCTAATGTGCAATCTTAGAAAACAAGATGAAAATAAGTTACTATAACTTTAAAAAAATTTTTTAGATGTTTATGGACCTTTATTTTATTTATTTATTTATATGTGGTGCAGAGAATTGAACCTAGTGCCTCACACATGCTAGGCAAGTGCTCTACCACTGAGCCACAACTCAGCTCCAGGTTACTATAACTTTTATTGATGATTGCAGGTTACCATTCTATTCCTTGCTTCTTCTAACATTTATTATCAATTTGGAGTGCCTATTATTAGGACTTTGAGAAACTATGATTTTCCTGTTTGTTTGCAGGATGGTGGATAAAAGTTTGTCTTTTATTTTTTTCAATAAAACTCACTGAGCCCTTATGGCCATCATTCCTGCAATAGAGAGGCAACCCACTAAGTAAATAGCTCAGAAGTGATATTTTCTCTGATTTCTGGATGAGGGAATCAAGATAAGAAAGTATAGACAAAGTAATAAAATATAGCTTCTAAGGTTCTGCTGTGCATTTATTCAAGAAATAGTCTTGAGCTTCTGCAATATGGCAGGCCTAGTGCTACAGCAAACCTAGCAGCTCCTCATGGAACTAACAATAGATATATATTAATCAGTCATCATATAATGAATTTAAAAATTATAAAAACTATAATTTTGACTAAATGCTATAAAAAGAGGTATGAGCTTGAAGGATGTGATTAATTCCAATTCTTGGGTTGGGGAAGGTTTCCCTGAGGAAGTAAATTGGATCTGAGATCTGTGGTAGGCAGAATTCTAAGAAGCCCCCAATCTTCACTCCATAGTTTTGTCCCTCTATAATCTCCACTCTACCAGAATGAGCATGTCCTGCAACTTGCTTCTAACCAACAGAATATGGCAAAGGTTAGGGGAACACATTCCAATGACCAGACTGTAGTACACATTAGAACAAGAGGTTGACAGTGGAAATGTAGAGAAACAAACTAATTTGAGAAAAATCTGGAAGGTAAAGTGGACGGGACTATGAGACGGCTTCAAGGTGAGGTTGTGGGAGAGGGAAATATCATATATAACTCTCTGGTTTCTGTTTTTGTTATTTTGGGGAATAGAACAGGGAAAGATGGTCAGACCTGTGGCAAGGGGTCAAAAATCATGAGTTTTGTTTGTGCCTGTTAAGTGTAAGGTGCCTATGAGCCATCCAAGAGATGTCAAGTAGTTGTATACAGCAGTACGGATCTTAGAGAAATGCTTTGGGCAGAAGATGAATATTTGAGAATTTTGGTATTGACTGAAGCATTAGTGGGCATGGACTTTCTTGACCAGGAAGGGAGATAAAGTTTTCTATTTGAACCTTGTGGAACGCTTCCATTCAATGGCTACAAGAAGAGGTAGAGATGTGGAAAAACAAAACAAAAAGGATCTGCAGGAGAAAAGAAGAAATCAGCAGTGCAGAGTGGCACTTGCCTAGATTTCTCTCCAGGTATCTCTCATGGATGGTTCAGGATCTTTGTCAAAAGCATTACTTGGACATTCTCTTTCCTTGATTAACGTGGAAGCACTTGGAATCTTTCCTTATACTTCCTCTCTAATCCACCCAATTCTAATAGTATGCAGAGCACACAGTAGGCACTGGCCAAATATTTCTTGAATTGAATCATTTCCTTGATATTCAAGAAATGGTGGAATGAATAGATGTGGAGACCCAATTCCTTCAAGTACATAAACAAGTGAGCAGAGAACAGGATATTGTTTCATTAGGTAGAAGGTAAATATACATCTACGTGACTAAAATAGTTCAAAAGCCATTTCAGTAGTTTCTGTTACTGAAATATGTTTAATCAAATGTTTAATCTCTCAGAGATTTGGAGAACTGATAACAAAACAGGACTTTTTGGCCCTACATTGCAATCAGAAGTTAATTATTGCTTGTACCTTTGGTGTTCTTTGTCTTGGGTTCTTCAAGAAGGTGAACTCCCAGTGGAAAAGGTAGCAGGAAAAAATATTTATTTATTTAAAAATTGTAATATGAACTTATTACATTCATAATCAGCCTTTGACCAAAATCCACCAACTGTGTTCTTAACTTTAGGTCTTTGGGGGGTAAGTCTAAATGTCACTGATGCCTCATTGGTGCTAGCAGATAACTCGAAGAAGCCAAGAAAATACAGGACACTTCCCCTTGGGGGGAAAAAAATAAAAGCTGCTAGGGAAATTCCTCCCACATACAAGAAAACCTCTTTACTACCCTTTGGAGATATGAATCTTAAAGAAAATATTTGTATTTTTTAAGGCCACTATAATAAATAATGACAAACTACACAGCTTAAGCTAACAGAAAATGTATTTTCTCATAATTCTGAAGGCCAGGAATCCAAAATCATGGTGTGAGCAAGGTCCCACTCCCTCTGCAGGTTTAGAGGAAAGCCTGCCTACCCCCTACTGCCCCATTCCATCCAGCTTCTTGTGGTTCTGGGTGTTCCTTGGCTGGTGTATAACTCCAATCTCTCTCCATCTTCATGTGGTGTTCTCTGGGTTCATATGTCTTCTTTTCCATCTCTTACAAGAACACTTGTCATTGGATTGTGGATACACCTGGATAATCCAGGATGAGCTCCTTTTGAGAGTTCTACCTTAATTAAATCTGCAAAGACTCTTATTCCAAATTAAGCTACATTCTGAGGTTCTGGGTAGACATACCTTTTGGAAGACCTTTATTCACTCCACTAAAACCTCCTAACAGCAAGCAAGCTCAGTTACTCCCTTATTTAGAGAAAGGAAGAGTAGAGTTTCCAGAATGTATTAAAATTTTGTCTAAAGTGATAAGGGGCTTGACTTAACTTTCTGAAATACTTTCCTAAAAAGATGACTTCCTGATGTCAGGAAAGAAACTGTATTATACAGTCCTTTCTAGGATTTGATTTGACACTATCCCAAAGGGCCTTCTGTCTTCAGGGATTTGGATGTCTACCATTAGTGACACTCCTTGAGGTCTTCTTAATAGGTACAAGCTAACTAAGCTAAAGCATATACCTGAGAAACATGATGCATTAGTTGGCTAATGTATCAGTGGAGATTACTACATTTGATTAGTTTATCTCCCTAAATCACCTAATTTGCTGTCAAATAATAAACTACATCTTTGGGAGACTCTAGTTCATGCTATAAAGAATCATTTTTTAAAAAGAGATTAAAAATCTAGTCAAGACTAAGTCTTATAAATTCTTGACACTGCGTGACTCACTCTCTTCTTTCTAATTCCAGTGCTGTCTTTCCTAAAATTAGTTCTGCAGAGAAAGAGAGTCTTTTGGTAACCTGAAGGGGACTGAGGGTACCTGTAATACCCAATAAGCCCAAGATGCCCAAGCAGTCAAATAACCCACTGGTTGCCATGGAACTTGCATCAGGAGGCATAGTTGTCTTCCTCTATAGACCCAAATGACAGCACCATGATTTATTATGCATTTTTTTTCAAAAATAAGCTTTGGGATCTGAGTGGGGGAGGACTGGCCTGAATTTGTTCTTCAGTGACTCATAACCTTATGACAACATCATAGACCCTTTGGAGGCAACAACATAGCTCAGAGACTACAAATACTGTAAAGATATAGAAATATTATGCATAATGGAATATTACTCAGCACTAAAAAGAATAAGATAATGGCATTTGCAGGGAAATGGATGGCATTAGAGCAGATTATTCTAAGTGAAGTTAGCCAATCCAAAAAAACAAATGCTGAATGTCTTCTCTGATATAAGGGGGGTGATAAAAATGGGGTAGGGAGGGAGAGCATGGGAGGAAGATTACCTCTAGACAGGGAAGAGGGATGGAAGGGAAAGGGAGGGAGAAGGGGAATAGCATGGATGGTGGAAGGAGATGCTCATCACTATACAAAATACATGAAAAATACATGTATGAAAATGTGAATTTGGTGTCAACATATATTATATACAGAGATATGATAAATTATGGTATAAAGGTATATTAAGAATTGTAATGCAAAAATAAAATAAAACACTGTTATTAAAAAAAGAATGACATCAAACCTTGAAACAAACAAACCAAAAAAGAAATATATAGATCATTGTTAAAGTAACCAGTTATGAGAGTCAGTTGCAGCAGGAGAAAGGAGCAAGAATAAAACTTTCTCAAGCCAATAAGAATTACACATTTATAAACTAAACATAATGATTCCTCCTGAATTATGCTGATTGCTCATATCAGTAAGCATTTAACATGAAGCTAAGAGGTGGTAAATAAATTTCTGTAAGCTAAGAGATTAAAGGTTAGATTGTAGAAGAGCAGAGTGTAGGACCTTAAATTTGGGTCAAAGACAATATCTCTGATTCCATGTTTGTTGGGATTGGTCATGCCAGCCCCTTAATTGGAAGGCTAAATGCAGCAAAGGTGCCAAAGCACTAAGAACTCCATGAAAGAGTGATATAACTTAAACTGCAAAGGAATATTAACCATGGTCAGGTCTAAGCCTGATGAGAGAAGGGCATATTACCAACACGATGAATTCTCTCTAAGGCTGCAGCACCCATCATATCACTTCTTGGTCTAGGAGTCTTCCACTCCACAAGTAAAGTCAATATTGTTTCTTGATAGAATCAATTGCTGTTGTGTTATTAATCTACAACACTCTGGAGGCACAAAGAAGAATATATCACTTCTAAATCTAAGCACCCAGAAATAACCTCTGATCTACATTATATTTCAACATGTTTTTCTAGTCCTTTTGAGATATAGTATAAATTTTGAAGCAAGAAACATAAATGGATTTTTGGGGCTCACTTTACATTAGTTTTCTCATTGCATAATACTTAATGAGCACTTATCATATGCTAGGCATCATGACAGACAGTAAGGTGGCAAAGATGAATAAGACCATGCCATTTCCTTGATATATTCTCCAATCTAACAAAAGAGTCAGACATAGGGGAAGGGTTGTAGTTCAGTGGTAGAATGCTTGCCTGGCACGTGTGAGGTGCTGGGTTCGATCCTCAGCACGACACAAATTGGGTGTTAACCTACTTTATATACAAACAGAGATTTGAAAAATTGTGGTATATATGTGTAATAAGAATTGTAATTCAAAAAAGTACATGTATAAAGACATGAATTGGTGTGAATATACTTTATATACAAAGATATGAAAAATTGTGCTCTATAAGTGTAATAAGAATTGTAATGCATTCCACTGTCATGTATTTTAAAAAATCAATTAAATAATAAATAAATATATAAATAAAATGAAGGTATTATGTCCATCTACAACTAAAAATATTTTTAAAAATAAAAGAGTCAGACATAGACAGAGTGTGGTAGTTTGCATTTGTGTGAGTCTCAAGAACCAATGATGCTTACTTAAAACTCAAATCTTCAGAGTGCTTCCCTTGGGTCAGTTCCTCTCCATCACCCATTTCTACTGCTCATCAGATACAGGCAAAAGCCTCTGGAAATGGCTTTAGGAGAGAAGATGGGAAACATAACTGTTATTAAATATTCTGTCATATTTATTTGTTCATTACAGAAAATAATGCCACTTTCTATACATTTATATTATTCCTTTCTATCATTGAATATTATTAATTATTACACAAGGCCATGTAAGTATTCCCAAACCCCAGAGCAGGTTTCCATCTTTGTTTCTAGAGGCACCTGAAGTGATCAGTGAAAGTATGACCAACACATCTTAGTTTAGAGCAAAACCTTTGATAGGTCATGGGGTAAAACCATCCAAGAAGGAAGCAGACTTTGATTCCAGGTGAAAAAGAGCTCCAGAGTCCACTCATGCCAGAGAAAGCCATAGTGGAGAAGATAATATCATTTTATACTTACCCAACACTTACCATGTGCTGGGAACAGTGCTGAAGGCTTTATACACACAATCCCATGCTTCAAAGCATAATCAGGGGATTGGCATTAGAATTCTCATTGTAGTTTAAATTGTCGAGGCTAGAGGGATTAAATAAATTTTCAAAGATTATTCAGCTAAAATGTGGAAAACTGTGCCTTGAGCCCCCAGAATAGTGCTTTTAACCTCAGAAAACTCACAGGTCAGAAGATGGGAACTCATCAAGAGAAGCAGCACAGTGTGGAGGAAGTAACATGAGATTCAGAATTATACAAATGCCTTTACATTCTGGTTCTACCTTCTTAGTCAGGTCCCTTAACTTTTTTGGCTGGTTAGTTGTCCTATTTCTATGTAGGAAATGATATCTTACTCATTTATCACTAGTTCCCCAACATCTTTAGGTATCTTCCAGCCTATCACACAAGCCATCTAATAATGCACTTAATGAAGACCTGATTACCACTGATTCTAGGCAGGATAAGAATACTGACTTTTTATAGGGCTACAGTGAGGATGGGCAATGATGTGAATGAAGTGATTCACTTGCGGCCTGCGCAGTGTAGATATCTCAAAAGTGGCCAGACTCATCATCCTTCAAGGAAGGCATGGATGGGGAAAGTGAACTGTACCAAAGGAACTTCTCTTACCCTTTAGACATATTGCACAATATGTGAGGGCACTCAAGGGACATAAAAAAGGGAGAACTAGACAGGAACAAACTCAGTTTGGGAGCCTTGCTGAAACTGTCATGCTGTGATGAGATTCCTAGTATATAAAGACTCTTGCCTTGATGCATGTGCACGGCAGCATCAGTTCCCTAAAGCATTTTCAGAGCTTAAGGCAATGCCAGGCTCAGTGTTTGCATGCCTGTATTGGCCTCCTGAGGCAAAGCAAAAAGTCTTTTCTGATTCCTACTTCATCCATAGGAAAAAAAATAATACATACTAGAGAAGTCCTTAGTGGTAACGGCACTGTCACTGCGCATACTAGAAATATTTTAAAGATAAATTTCTTCCAATCGCTGTGGTCTTTTCTCTGGCAACTCAGAGAAGGGTGTTAAAATTGATAAGCAGATTTTCTTCACAGTAAAGTAAAATATCAGAGATTGTATAGAAAGAATGATCGTGCTTATGTTATCTAAAATAAGATCGAGCTTTTGTAAAGTGTGGGTCTACTCAAGATATCACTGTTTATCTCCTAAAAGCTGATTTAGCTGTTTCTCACCTTTTTCACAATAATCTCATAGGAAACTCTCATTTTTCATTTGTATTTGACATGAAATCTCCTGGCAGCAGCTCCTTGGCTTTCTTCAGGGAGGAGGCTCCACTACAACTGATGAGCTCTTTCCCAATATCCAATAATCAGCTGCATTACTCTTAGAGCAAGAAGATCTTTGGTATAAACAAATGCTTTGGCCAGGCTCAAGCCTTCCTTTTAATGGTGATTTCCAGATAAGCTACTGTAACTCACTTCAGGAGACAGGGATTTCTTCCTCATGCCCAGAAGAGCATTTTCTTTCCTCTGACCTCTGTCCCTATCCTTCCTCTAATGAAGAGAAGAAGAAATCTCCTTTGCTCCTGACTCAGAATGCTGTGCATCAGCCAATGTGAGGAGCAAGAATCCTTGCCTAGAGAGAGATGTCTGCAACTCTGCCAAAAGCCAGCCTTTCCTGGTAATGCATTGGCCACCTCCCACCTCCCAGGACAAGTTCTACCTGAAGGAGCTGAGGGCTTGAAAAAGGTTGTTTCTTTTAATGAACCAACATGACATTTGTGATTCATCCAAGAGGGCTCTGTAAACCACAGGGGTTCTCTCTGCCCTGCAGGAAAATGCGGAGCCAGAAATTGTACTCTTTTTGCCAGGATTTTTTTTTCTTTACTATTTTATTGTTGTTGTTGATGGACCTTTATTTTATTTATTTATATGCGGTGCTGAGAATTGAACCTAGTGCCTCACACATGCCAGGCAAGTGTTCTACCACTGAGCTATAACCCTAGCCCCTTGCCGGGATTTCTTGATAGGAATTTTTCTTCAACTATCACTTCATGTTTGTTTGCTGTCTCTTAGTGATTGCTGACGAATCAATTTTATTAGAACTCCATTTCTTTAGTGAATTGCCTCAAACTCCTTTTGAGAAGTAGATGAACTATGAATAAATAAAAATTTAAAAGTGGATATCATAATTCTAACTATGCTCTTCTTCTCACCTGAATAAAAGAAAAATTAACCAAGGAAAAACAATTTAGAATCATTTTCCTAATGAGAGAATTCAAGCTAGAAGCTTTTGGCCTCACACCAAGATCATAATAAAGAGACTAATTCATTCATTCCTGTAGAAAACTTCTCATCATCAATAGTCATTGCTTATGGGATCAAAGTAAATTTATTTTGCTGCCTCCTCTTCTTCCTGTCCCCACTTAAAAAAAAAAAAAACAACATAAAGGAAAAACCTCCCATTTTATACACAGATAAACTGAGTCACTTGAAGTCAAAATAACTAGAATAAGAAAATATACTAATTTATATAACAGATAATGAATGAAAACAACTGAGGGAATAGAACTAGCTCAAAGACTACAGATTGGAACCTTACAACCTCATCATAAAACAAATAATTTTAACCAGCCAACTTAAATGGGTAGATCTCATTCCTCCTCACCTTTTTTTAACCCTATGTTTCATTCTTTTTATTTTTTCCTTAGGGAGAGGTATCAGTTGCTGTTTATGATTTAATAAAACAATTTCATTTAAAATTTTCTGTTTAGGGGAAGGAAAAAAATTGCCTTGGAAAAGCCTATTACAAAAAATCAGACAACATGATTCACTAAAAAAAATCCACCAAATTAATAAAGCACAGCACATAGAGATGTTAGAAAAATTCAGAGAAATTAAGGAAAAAGTCAGAGTCTATAAAACCCACTTAAGACCCACCTACCTCTATCAATCAAGAAGTGATGCCAATGTAATTGCTATTTAAAGAAGTACATATATTTATTATACTAAACTCCTCAGGAACAGGATGAAAACTCTCAAAGAGGTAAATCAAAGGACTTGTGGAGGCAGGAGATAGAGATAATATACCTATACTCCTGGATTCGAGTTAACTGATTACAGAACTTTCTCCAGACATTAGAATTGGTGTGGCTAAGATCACGGTGCTTGATTTTGTCTACAGAAATCAATATACCCCAGAAACATGCTAACAGAAGTGAATCGTGTATATTCCTGACATGAAGCTGGATTTAAGACTGTGTCAACCCCTAACCTAGCAGCAGTCTCCCTTTATTTGTGCCCACATATTTGAAAAAGGGGGCGGGAGGGGCACATACCCAAGTTTACTTTTTTAAAACTAAATAACGTTGCCTTGTGGCACTCATATTGTATCTATTACACATTTCACTTCAAAACCTCATCTCCCCTAAACCCTCTTCAATGCGCTTGAAGTAGCACTGGCAAAGGAAAGGAATTTTCTATTTAACTAGAGCACTGACATTCTGTTACACAATTCGATCTTGTCTATTTACCTGCTCTCAAAAACACAAGACACTAAACACAAAATCCTGAATGCATTGAGTCTGCGGTGCCATAGGTGTCTGAATGCATCTGTAGCTTCTCTCTCACTCATCAGTGTAATTGTTGCCATGTTATTCCATTTTTTGATTAGTCTAGTCCCTCAAGCTCAATGCTTTTTTCTGGCCCAACGTTCTTCTGCTGGTTGTCATGGTGACTGAATTGTTAGAGAGGAGAAAGGCTCTGTTGTCTGTCATTGTTCTGTTGTGGTTTAGGTAACGCAGGAGGCAACACAAGTGAAGTGGATGGACCTTTTTTGCTCTGCATCATTTCATAGTATTGAAAAATCTCACATAAAAAAGGAGCAAATAGGCCCAACCAAAGAAATAACCAAGCTCTTTCTAAAGGAAAGTGCACATTATTATAAAGAGGCAAAATGGCACTAATGATGAACTGAGTAGTCTATGAAAAATGCTGCTGAATATTACATTTATTACTAGAACAATTGCTGCGACTTAAACATCACATACAATACCTACCATTTTGCAATTTAGAGTAAATATAGTTTTTAACTATACAATTGTGGCATCAACTCTTTGATTCTGGAGGCTGTGCCACTTTAACCTTGTGTTCTGTTTAACCTAAAGATATCATGTTAGACATTAAGATAGAAGCAGAATTGAGTTGGAAAATGGTAAAAAAAAGTTTTTGAAGCTAATTAAATAAATATAACCCTCCTCTATTTATTTTTCAATGTTCCTGATTTTGTTTAGCTAGAAAATGGAAGGGTATAACATAGATACATGATAAGTGAAGAGTTACATCATAGACAAATATGAATTATGATTCCTAGGAAACTGCTCTAAATTACCTTCTATCACTGCATTAGTAGATATATATACTTTCCCTAATCAGCAATTGTCTATAGTTTTTCACTATAAACTTGGTCTTTTAAAATTTTATAATGATCCAATTTTGTTTCAGTTAATTATATAAATGATACAAAGTTTTAAGTAGGTAACATTTAGTAAAATATGATTTGAAAAGAAAAAGGGTTTACTATGAAAAGGTTTCCCTCCCACATCTGAAACATATCTGCCTAGTTCTTACTTTTCCCCATATAATATTGTTGCTAGTAATTTTTTTTGTCATTTTCAAGTTTCTTTATTCAGATATTAGAAAACACTAATAGAGATTCTTCCTTTACCGCTTGCATACACAACTGACCACATACTACTCACATGGTTCTGCACTTTTCACTTAATGCTCTCTTTGGTTCTTTCCATATCAGAACATTGAGATACTTCTCCCTTCTTGTCTTCTTTTTGCAATAGCATTGAGTTCCATTTATGGATGCACTATAATTTATTGATGGCCCTTTGGGCTGTTCTAAATATTTTGCTTTTATAATAAATAACAATTTGTGTTTGTCATTTCTTATATATGAAAACTTATCTGAAAGATAAAACTCCAGACATAAAATTTTTACGTTCAATATTATATTTTCAGTTGTAATTTTGATGAAAATTATTAAATTTCCTTCTGTGAGGTTATTCTAATTTACACTCCCATCATCAATATTTTTTTTTAAAAGTATGTTTCCTCATATCTTGCCAAAAAAGGATAATATTAAACTCTTAAAATTCTGCTGCTCTAATAGCAAAAAAATAGTGCCACTGTCTAGTTTCCATTTCTGATATTAGTGATATCAAATATCTTTTTCTATGTTATAGAGTCAATTTTATATCTTTTTATGTTAATCCTTACCTTAGATACTTTTTCCATATTTCTTTTGGAATGTTGATTTTTTTTGTTATTGATTTCTAGGAACTCTTTATGTATTTGGAAAATTTACCTTTTGATTGTGTTATTACTTGAAAATATTTCCCCCAATTTGTCCTCTGTCTTTTGACTTTGGATATATGGAGTTTTTTCCATGTGGAAGTTGTAATTTTCATATAGGATACCAGTCTTCTATGGTTTTTGGCTTTTGTCTCCCTTCTTCAATCCAAGTTTATAAAGAACTCTCCCAGACATTTCTGTAGTATTTGTATGGTTTCTTTTACTTTTATTTTCCTTCCTTCTTTTTCTTTTATAAATTTTTCATATTAATATTTAGACTATCTTTGAACAGGTCTGAGACAGAGATCCAATTTTAGAATTTTCCAGATGGCCATCCAGTCATCCCTTAAGCAATGATAAAATAATCCGTATTTCCCTTTACTGGCTACTAAAGCCTATGTTTCTGGTTTATTTCTAGGCTTCCTATTCTGTTTTCTGCTTTTACAGGGAGTTAACAGTATATTTAACATAATACAAGCACAATAAATAGGAAGCTTCAAGAACTATACCTAGTTTATAGATTTCTTGGTTTTTCTGTATTGTCATACCACAAAGTGTTTTGTCATAATTAGCCACTGCTAAATATATATGACTATGTAACTTACCATGCAAGCATATTAATGTATGGTTCACCAAGAATTATATCAATTATGTTGAACCAGATAATGATTACCATTTCATTTCTCAGAAAATGTGGCTGAGATATAACCATTTTTTTTAAATTAAAACTATAAATACATATGGTAGAAGGCTACTTTTTATTTCTGAATATGCCTTTAAGGATCCTGAGTTGTGAGGTGTTCCCAAATCTTAGAGCACATTTGTTCAGCCTCTCAGAGTGGTTTATAGCAACAGAAATCTGTGAAACACACTGCTCTCACTTTCTGAGGGTGTTTCACGATGACTTTAAAGCCTAGCCATTAAAGAGCATTTGAAAGGGCACTTATTATTTAGTACCCAGTAAACATATATTTTGATTTTCTTTCATACTGTTTAATGGCATAATATTCAGCAAGGATCTGTGGAAGCCAGCAGCAATCACAACAGACACACTCCAAAGAGGAGTACCAGCACTTTCCAGATTGTGCTCCCTTCCTCCCATGCAGAAGGGCTTCGGCCGATTTCATCATCACACCAAATATTCACAAGCTTGTTGTCTGTTACTGGTTTAATGTAGTACATTCGTACAGATTGAAGTTGATTTTCAGTAAAGGCCTATAAATAATACTCTTTGGCTGTGATCTTGAGGCTTTTGAGATCAGCCTTCTACCCCTCCTTCTTATCAAGCATTTCAACACTGGAGAGAAGATTAGCGTCCTCACAACAAAAGATGACTTTTGGAGCAGAATCTACCCAATAATCAGAAGTGGCGAGTAGAAGAGGGCAGGTGGTGACCTCTCTCAGTGACACGAACAAGAAGAAGCTGAAGGAGCATTCCCTTTTGCTTAGGAAGTGCCCAAACCACTCATTGCAGGAAGCGTTTGGCTACCGATCACTTCTCTGAGGCCCATTATAAAAGGTGAGCAAAACTGAAAGCTCTCCCCTTCCCTCCCCAATTAGTTTAAATTGCAGTCGACCTTCAAAGATATCCATTGCAGGGGTGTTTTTCTGGTGATGATGCTGTGAAAATAATTTTCTTTTTTGAAGGGCTTTCTTGCTATTCTCTCCCCATGGCAACTTTTGAAAATTTGTTAAAACGCACGCGTGCACACAAACCTCTCAGGCTATCCACAAGCTCTCTAGGCGAGTGGGAACAAATGGCAGCCTATCAAAGTGCATCCAGGACAATTGCATGGTTGTGATCATTTGGGGATTTCACGTGGACTCTCCTGTAGCCCCCACTGCACCATCAGGAGTTTTTTGTTTGTTTTTAAGTATACAATGAGACAAGGTAAGTTGAGACCAAAGTGGGTATGTGTTTGTTTAATTAAGCAAGAAGTAATTTGGTCCAACTGCTTTAAAATTGACAAAAAAAAAAAAAAAAAAAGCTTCATAATATGCCAACCTCTAAATACAAGGGGTAGAAAGAAAGCTAAGGCATCTATATCTCTAGAGCATGACTATCTCTGTGCACTTGTTACATGACTGGATTAAAGAACAGAAAGTTACCGGCAAGTGAGCTTGTGGAAAAGAAAATTTATGGAATACGCAATGCCAATGATCTGGGAAACCACAGATGCTTTTGGCCTGTTGGATGCTGTGGTGTTAGTCATGGTAAGACTTATTATGTCAACAGAAACCGCCCCCCCCCAAAAAAAATAGATGCACATCTAATTGAAACATGGTAAAAGAAATCATGCACACTTATCTTTTAGTAGGCACTTGCCTCATTTCAAATAATGTAACTCTCTAACTGATATTCCTTTTCTGGAGATTCTTAAAAGTCCTTTAAATTGGGTGTACATAGTGAATAAAGCAAAAGCTCCAGTGTACTTCCATGTATTACAATTTCTGGGACAGAAAAAAAATTGTATCTGTTTTATTTTTTCTGCCTTAACATAAGAATGTCATGCCGAGAATTATGCTAGGACTAGGATTTAATGGCCATTCCAGGAATTGGAAATAGCACCTCAGGCCAGAATCTAAATCCCATAGACAGTTTCTCTTGATGTTTTTATGGAGCATGAATGAGGAGGTAATTTCAAAATAAGCTCTGCATTTTATTTAAAAAGATAAAAAGGAGCTGGATGTGTGTAAATGTTTGGATTAAACATGGCCAAGAACTGTGCTCTATTTAAATGACTTGGCACTTTGAAAATGATGGAATCAGGCTTTGTAATGGTGTAAGCATTTACCTAATGGAACTAAATTTGCAATATAGGTGCATAGTGGAAAAGAAGGGCAGACAAGTGGCACTGAGAATCTAAGTGAGATGTCACCAAAGAATGAAACATATTGAGTTTAATGATTGACCTTATTGGGAGCCTTTCTGCTCTGACAATGAGGATGTGAATTATCCTATTATTATAAGCAGGGAGAGCATCTTATTAATGCACCCTTGCCTTTCACATTTTTATTTAACTTTAAACTAAATCGAACAATTTCAAGAACTTCTATCTTCTCATTCCATAAAAGAAACAGAAGCCAATGCTCAGAAATATTTTCTGTGTAGCCTTATATGTTTTTTTTTTTCCAGAAAAACACTTTCAGCTCTGCCAAATTATAATGCTTTGGTTTTCATTTGGATATAGCTGAGGTGCCTGGAAGTCTCTCTGTAAATTCCTTCAAATCCAGGGGAGCTGAAGGAGATTCTAAGAGGCTGTGCTCCTCTAAATGACTCCACAAGGAACAGCATCTTTGGAATTCTGATTTGGAGACTGTCAGCCACTTGATAGCCCCTGCTGTAAGGAGCAGTAGAGGAGCCATGATCAAATGTTTTCTGAATTCATCACCAGTACAACTCTCCCCTGAACTCAAAATTAGGCAGCAAAGTCATATTTGTTTAGAAACACTTAAGGCATTTATGCTTAATGCCATACATGCTATCCTGGTAAAGCCTTCTCACACAAAGGAAATATTTCATTGGAAGATCAATATCTGCAACTACTGAAAGAAATGGAGCTGTTTCAAACTCGTCAACAAAGGCTTCTGTCTTGCCCCCATTCTTTCTCTCTCCCTCTCTTTTTTTCCCCCTTTTTAGGTTTTGTTTCCTCTGAGCATATTTTAGGAACTAATCAGCCTTATGAAAGGTACCACTGTTAATCTACTGTTTGTCTTGGTCTTCATTGCAGCTCCTTAAAAGATACAGTGCAAACAAAGCAAGAATTAAGGTCATTCCATTTAAATCCTTCAGAGAGGAAGACAAGGGCTAAGTTATTGCCAAGGACTACAGAGAGGAGGGCTGAAGGAATCCAGGATAAAAGAAAAAAAAACCCTCTGTTTATTATTTGCCAGTCTCAGAGCAGCCCCCATTCCTATATTTGTGGAGGGATTACCCTCCCATCTTCAGAGATTAATGCAAAGCTCAGACAATTCCCTCAGCCACAGTCCATCTTGCTCCAAAAAGCATTCTCCAAAAGGTGGACCTGGGAGTGCACTCATTCAGGGAATGAAGAGTGTGACACAATCACACCCCTCAGCCAGACATGATGTGTTCTCTAGCTGTTATAGGCACACAAGGAAACATGACTGCAAAGGGGATTCCATGCTCATGCAGAAGCAAAACTTATTAAGAAGTGGTTACACACATGAAAATCTGAGCATGTATGAGATTCAAGCAATATAATAATCCATGCAAAAAGCATCACAGCAACATAAAATACTGGCCTCTTTCTTCTATAATTCTAATTGCAACCCAACTCCCATATGTCGAGACAGCAGTCAGTTGCTGTAGTCGCTCACTAAGCAATACTAAAATATATTAGCCTAAAAATGAAAATGGGGTAATGGGGTTACTCATCTATGTAAGTGATGCTTGTAAACTTTTATCAGGAAGTGGAAATTGCCATTATTAGCCAACAGAGATGCAGGTTCTTATTTTGATAACTAAAGAAGATATTTTCTAGTATTTTGCAAGTTTGGCACATAGTGAATATATAAGAAGTATTTTTTACATAAAGTTTTGACACATTTGACCGCTTTGATAATATTAACAGTGTTAACAATTGTTAATGTTTATTGAGCATTTATACAGTGCCAGGCACGTTGTCACTTAATCCTAACATCCATATTATGAGGTTTTTATCCCCATTGTTACAGAGGATACCAAACCCAAAATTCATTGAAGTTAAGTCACTTGCCAAGCTCACATACGTAGTCAGTAACAAAGTCAGCCAACAGGGTCATACTGTCTTGTTCCAGATCTGTGTCCTTAATGCTTCATTGCTACCCCTGCAAGGCAGAATTTGCTTGAGCTTAGGAAACACTCAGAATTATTTTAGATTCAATGTCATGTTTTTAGGTGGACTGATTACTCTCAGAGAGAATGAAGGACGCCACCTTTAGCCAAGATACAGAATAAAAAGAGGTTGCCTTCAGAGTGGCTTCAAATTTTCCCCTTAATTCCCAGAAGAATTTAGCTATTCATAAAATACATTTGACAATTCAGTGTTTTGTTGAAAACCACATTAACACATTTCCTAAAAGGAGTTATGCTCCTTCCTTGAGGGATATCTTTCCTCTCCAGTTACCTCCCCTGACCCCAGTGTCAATTCATTCTCAAGCAGGATGAGATCTCTTTGTAGCACCCTTGGTATTTATGGTGGGTCTGCCTGGCTTTCTGTAGTGTTTGATTATAACTCACTTAGTTAATTCATTTCATTGTATGTTCACTCCTCATTGGAACAAGATTAAATTGCATTTTTAAAGCTTTAACAAATCACTATGTGATTTAAATCAGAATAAATACAAACATTGACATAGTTTTCTAAGGAAATTCTGACAGTATTTCTTGACCACCAGAAGTGTTTGTTCAGATTCTTCCATTCTCTTGGCCATTGAGATCCCTAGTTGTAAGCATACTGACTTCTCAGTAACGAACATGGGGATCCATAATTGAAGACTAACAAAAATGAAAAGCTATACATGAAATTATTGGGTTTTTTCTTGCATAATCCTAAAACCCTAATTTAACAAATGATTATCTTACAAACTAAACCAATATGGATTGACTTATACCCATAACTTCTTTCTTCTTATGAATGTGCTAGAAAGCATTATAGTGTGCAAAAGAAATATGAGGAAGAACAACTAGCATTAAAAATTTACAAATAATATATTTCTAAATCAGTAATAATAAACAAAAAGCTTATACTTATTTTTAGATCCAGGAACTTTTGGTTTACTAATACTGACTGTTTATCCAGTTTTATCTGTACCATAGTTTGTAATATTACTACACTTCCAAGTAAAATAAATAGATAAATGAAACATGTAGAAAGAATTAAGAAGGTATTACCACTTGTTGAATATTTCACAGTGCTATATAAGATTATTAGAAAAATTTAGAATTATAGTTGCCACTTGACTAATTTCAGGGTATGGTATTTTGTTCAGAATCTTTAAATAGTCATTTCAACTGGCACAGGTTTTGGAGCATTTTGTTATAATCAGGATCAAATTTTTGAGGATGAGAAACCAGAGCCCACAATCAAAACATTCATAATGCCCTATTAAGTCCCTTCATTTCCCATCATAACTCTTTATGAGTTTATGGTGATGATGACTTCAGTTCTATATTCCTCAGTCAGTGAAGAAATTACTCTTAATTTTTCAGTGAACTTTATCTATTAGTCATTAGATGAGTTTCAGCCCTTTCCTGTTGGATAGGCAGTCACCCCTAGAGGTGAATTGGATATTAAATCTATTGGTATAGCAATACAATAACTTCCTTTAATGGGAATTTCATCTTCATAGAAAACAGAAGGTTCTTCTACTCTCTTTCCCCCTTTAGAAGTAAAGAAAATAACAAGAAAATACAGTAAATTAAATTTTGTTTATGATTTCTAGGCACCACTCTTACTTAATCATTTAGAAAAAGTTTTACCATCAGAAAATGCTTAATTCTTTAAAAAGAAATTGTCCCTGAGGTAAGATAAGCACACAGACTACAGACAGAAAAACATCAATTTGGCATGGTGGTGGGAAATATTGAATCAGTACTTTAGGCTATCAACATTCATTTCTTTAAAATAAAGCCTACAAAGCACATTATCACACATCAAATGAACAGAGTTTTCATTATTAAAAGATTTCCATAGTACAGAATGGCTCCTTAACACCTAATTACCACACAACTGTGTTGTGTTTGCTTTCTGAATGACAGCCAACTGGTCACATGTAAATTACTTGTAAGTCATTTTATAAGTATCTCTCCGGGGGACTGTAGACCAAGATGGAAAACCAAACACATTCATCTACTCCTGTCCCCAATCCTTGAAAAGACAGATAATTTAAAAGAATAAATTCAGGAGCATATTAATAGAGAAAAGAAATTTTCACCAGCAACAAGAAATTCTTAAGACTTCTAGAAGGTAGAAAATCAAAGGGAATGGTACTGACTGAAAAGAAGACCAAAGGGAAAGAAACAGCCCAAATCAGAAACAGAAAAGAAGTACATGTTCAGAGCAGTCCCACTCTTAAAAATAGGTTCTGAGGGGGTGTTTTTGGAGTGTTGGGGTGAAAGAAGAAGAGATTCCCTAAATAATTGTCCTTAGAATAACAAAGGATGCCAGGTATCCCATTTCCCCTAATTTATTTGGAGTTGCTGGTCTAGGCTGTTTTTTTAACTCTCGGCTAACACCTAGCACAGCTCTCTCAAGAAATACCCTCCTGCCTATGGTTCCCTGTGTAGGTACAGGCTCTGAAAGTGGAGGAAGGCAGAACTTAAGTTAACTCTAGACCTTTCAAACAGACAGGGAATGGGAGGTGCACAAAACACCTGTATGTACATGTCTCTGTGTGTGTGTCTATGTGTGTGTACTTGTATGTATGCATATGTATGTGTATGAGTGTGTATGTGTTCATGTGTATGTGTGTATGGCTGTATGTGGGTATAGTTGTATGTGTGTGCACATGTGTGTGTGTGTGTGTGTGTGTGTGTGTGTGTGTGTGTATCCAGGAGGCTAATATACTAAGATGCTTCAGCAGTAGCATCTTTATTTTGTTAGTTGTAGTAGTTGAAAAACTAACCTATGACTACATTTAGAAAAAGTTTACCATCAGAAAATGCTTAATTCTTTAAAGAGGAATTGTCCCTGAGGTGAGATAAGCACATAGACTACAGACAGAAAAACATCAATTTGATGTAGTGGTGGGAAATATTGAATCAGTACTTTAGGCTATCAACATTCATTTCTTTAAAATAAAGCCTACAAAACACATTATCACACACCAAATGAACAGTGTTTTCATTATTAAAAGATTTCCATAGTAGGCTCCAAGCCTACGCACCTCAACTGAAACTTACCAATTTCAGTCAACCCGCCCAATCAGGGAACAGAGTAGCCTATTTGTAGGGGAATACTGCTCCAGAGGAAACATGTCTTTGAATGTTATGTTAGTGAAGCTAGTCTTTCCATCAATACTTATGTGAAATGAACAACCAAGAATGACCAAGGTTTAAATATTGAAGGAAAACTAACAGCACTAAACACTAACAGAAATACTGCTAAAAGGCTTCCCTACAGATTGGTTATAATTAAAGAAATAAAATAAAAAACTGGAAAAAATCAATTTGGATTAATATTTTCAAAGGGACTTGAAGTTACTGCTTCCATAAGATAAAAATAAGAGACTATCTAGTGGAACAAGACTAAAAAGAAAAATCACCTTTTAGAAAAGAAAAAAATTGATGACATATCTGTCCAAAAGGAAGAGACAATTTGTCATTATCCATAGACATACTGTGTATGTCTTCAATGAAGACAAAGCAAAAGACTCAATTGAAACATTAATAAAATTAGAGTATTTATAAGGCAGACAATATAAGATCAATGAACATAATCAATAGTTTTACTAGCACAGGTGAGAGACACTGTTTGGCTCTAACACTCATTTGTGTCCCCCTTCTTCCTCCTTGACTTGCTTGCTACCTGAAAGTGGCCATGTGACATAGGTCTGGTAGGTGACAAGCAGGTCAAATCTTCTGAAGAGTCTTTTGCATTTCTGATACGGGCATCACAAGTTTTCCTTTGATTTCTCCTTGTTGAAATGCAGATATGGGTCATCTTTTGAAGATAAGACCACAAAAGGCAAAAAAGAACATATCCTCTGCTATCATCAAGCTGCTAAATCAACATTGGCACCTACTTACATTTAAAATTTTTGTTATGTGAGCGTTACAATTTCTCAATTTTTCAAGCCATGGTTGAGTTTTCTGTTGCTTGTGGCCAACCATTTCCTCCTGGATACACATGTAATAACTAATGCAGTGGGAAACGGATTTCATGCACACAGAAGTGAGAACTATATCATTAGAAATAAATACAAGAGGAAATATGCAAGGCCATATTAAGAAAACTAGAATAAGAAAGGCTTGAAGAAAGTGGATAGTCTGGTTTCTGACTGCAAAGACATCCTATGATAAAGATTTTAATCCTTAATCCAATATAATACCAATTGAACTTCCAATAGGATCTTTAATAGAACTTGACTGGCTGATTCTAAAATCCATCTGAAGAAGAAAATGGACAAGAGTAAAATCTTGCCTATTATTTTTTAGAAAACTACAAAATGAAGGATATTTATCCTATCAGATAATAAGTATACTATAAAGTGCTATTATTTAAAACAGTAAAAAAAAAAACAGGGCAGGAATAGGTAAATATGCTAATAAAACAAAGAAAATATGAAAACAGATTGGTGTATAATAAGAGTGGATATTCATACATGCTATTAAGAGATGCAAATAATCATCAGATGTGATGGCATACACTTTTAATCCCAGCTACTCAGGATGCTGAAGAAGGGGGATTGCAAATTTGAGGCCAAACTCAGCAGTATAGCAAGATACTGTCTCAAAATAAATTTCAAAACCACTGGGGATGTAGTTCAGTGGTAGAGTGTCCATGGGTGCAATTCAGTGCCACAAAATGAAAGAAAGAAAGAGAGAGAGAAGGAGGGAGGGAGGGAGAGAGGGAAAGAAAGAAAGAAAGAAATGAAAAGAAAAGAAAAAGGAAGGCAAGCATCCATTTCATTTCACAAAAGTTTGTGCACTATATTGTATCACACACATAAATTCCAGATGAAATAAAGAGCTGTATATAATAAATCAAATCTTTAAATCACTGGAATAAAACAAATGAAAATATTTTAAAATTCATATAAAGGTAAAGATTGAGATATAGGGTTACATATATCAACATCATAAATGAAGTTGAAACAAACTAAGAAAATGTTTTCAACATCTATAGCAGGAAAATATTAACACCAATAATTGTGGAGTTATTATAAATCAATAAAATAACATACTCAATTATAAAGATTATACACAAGCAAGACAAACATGAAGGCATATGAATAGCTAAAATATATGAGATGTTCAATCTCATTAATCAGGAAAATTAAAATTAAAGAGTTTTTCCCATCAGGCTAACAAAGCTGGACAGCAAGTTAATATACAGTTGTCAAGGGGTAGAAATTATATACTCTCAAACACAGTTGTGTTTTAGGGATAAAAGATTAGATACATTACAGACACTTTTTAATTTATGATGGGGTTTGAGTCAGTTATTCAGTGCCGAGACCAAAATACCTAACAAGAACAACCTTGATGCGGAAAAGTTTATTTTGGCTTATTGTTTTTAGCGGTCTCAGTCCGTGGTTGACTGACTCCATTGCTCTGGGCCTGAGATTTGGTAAAACATCATGGCAGAAGGGAATGGCAGAGGCAAGATTCTCTGCTCATGGCAGCCAGGAAACAGGCAGGCAGAGGCCCAGATGGAGTCTAAGCCCACTGATCTACTTCCATACCCTACCTGCCTACAGTTACTACACAATAATCCAAATGATTAATCCATCAAATGAATTAATCAACTGATGAGGTTGATTAATCCAATGTTTTCACCTCTGAACATTGCTACATTGCCCAACACATGAACTTTTGGTAGAGTATCACACTATATATTGCTAACCCAAGAAAAGATAACCCAGAAAAAATTCAAAATATGAAGAATGATTTCTATTGAATGTGTAGGCTTTCACATCAGGGTAAAGTTGAAAATTGTAAGTTGAACCATTGCAAGTCAAGGACCATGTGTATCTATCCATATTGAAAATGTACAATGCATTTGACCAAGCAATTTAGTTCTACCATTCATCTTATCATCATAGTCAACGTCCTGGAAAGAATATTCTGTACCCACATTCTCATCTCCCATTCACTTTTTGACTTTCAGTAGTAGGGCTTATTACCTTCATTTCACCCCCAATTCTGTTGAAACCCTTCTAGTGGAAATCTCAATTATCTAATTGTTATACATAATGAAATATTTTGACTACTTGTCCTTGAAATATTTGATGTTGTAGATCTTGGTTGATATTATTTTTTCCTTTGAATTCTAAGAGTCTTCACTCTTTTTGTCTCATCTAACTGGAAATTTCTTTTGTTCACTCCTCTTTCTTTGACCCTTCAAATCTGGCATTCCCCAAGATTCTTGCCTACCTTTTTTTTCCTTTCTCTACATGCTCTCATTGAGTAAAGTCAACCCATGGCTTTAATTTCTAACAGTTTCAACATTCTAAAATAACTAATATCTTCAGCTCAGAACCTTGATTGAACTCTGGATGCTTATGCCTCCTTTCTGACATCTCTACAGGATCACTCCATATACATTTCAACAATCTCAATAACATGCTGATTTCTCTCCATTCTTTGTCTTGATGAACACTCTACTGTTTACCTGGTCACTGTAGCTAGAATTCTGGGAATCATCTCAGATTCTACCATCCTTTACCTCTCACAATCTATTAATAAATCCTGTAGATTTATTGTTATACCTCTCATATCCACATGTTATTCTCTTTCCCCATAACAAATGCATGAGTCCATGCTCTCATCACATATTTAAGAGACTCTTGCTGGGTATGATGGCACATGCCTGTAATCCTGGTAGCTCAGGGGCTGAGGCAGGAAGATCGTAAGTTCAAAGCCAGCCTCAGCAACTTAGTGGTTCCCCATCTCTAAACAAAATATAAAAAAGACCTGGGGATATGGCTCAATGGTTAAGCACCCCTGGGTTCAATTCCTGGTATCAAAAGAGAGAGAGGGGAGATTTTCATATGGAATTCATGGGTACTCATGAGTTGATGGGTGGATTTCAAGAGATCTGTGATCCTCTGATATTACATGTGAAGAATATGTGTGTATGTATATACATACATGATTCCAGAAAGGCTAAAAATGATTAGTTTAGCTTAATTTGTTATAGTCTCATAGTTATTTTTCCTATTTCTAATTTCACCCTCCTAACCTGTCTTCTATCCTGTTGCTATAATGCCTTTTCAAAATGTAAACCCAATCATGGCCCTCCTGTTTAAAGTGTTGTAACATCTTACTATTTTAAGATAAAATCCAAATTTAGTAAGTTTGTAAAGCCCATAGTCTGACTCCTGCCAACCTCTGCTGTCTTTTCTGTCTCATTTTTTAAATTGTGCATCTCAACTCCAACCTGTGATAATTTTTTTTAATATTAAGTTGCTTTCCAAATCCTGGCTGTTCCCTACTTCTTCATCTTTGCTCACATGGCTTCTTTGCCTGAATCTTTCTCTTTACAAAGCCTTTTTCCATGCCTCCTGTGACTCCAAGCCTTTCAGATCATCCAGCTGATGCAGAATTGGCCCTTCTACCTCTGTGATCAGAATATATATATTACAATGATGCCAGGAACAGTGGTACATGCCTGTAATTGCAGCAGCTTAGGAGTCTGAATTAGGAGGATAGCAAGTTCAAAGCCAGCCTCAGCAACTTAGTGAGGCCCTAAGCAACTTAGCAAGACCTCATTTCAAAATAAAAAAAGAATTAAAAACAGGTTGGGGATGTGGCTCTGTGGTTAAGCACCCCAGGGTTCTTCAGTCCATGGTACCAAAAAAAAAAAGGAAAGAAAGAAAGAAAGAACTAAAGAAAGAAAGAAAAAAAAATCAGAATACATATGATACTGAGTTTTATCATAATTCTTATATTCCTTCCTGATGATTACATGAAGTTACAGGTCAATTCATATACTAAACAATACATTTCCCTGAGAACAGAGACAGTACCTTGTTTGTTTTTGTCCCCTCCAGAAAATAACACAGTACTTGGCCTGTAAGGTTACTCCATAAATGTTGCTTGAATGACTTTAAATGAGATATCAGTCTGGATGCTTTTATTACCATCAACTTCCTTTCATAAACTAAAAGAATAAGAAGTAGAAAGAGGATCAGAGAGAGAAAGAGCATCTCAAATAATAGAATGTGATTGCAAATATTTTCAAGGTTGAAACAGAATCTTATGAATATCAAATAATCATTGCAAAGGCCAAGAATTTTAAAATGATGTGAAATAAAGAAAACAATAGAGAATTTTTTAGGTTTTGATGAGAGCTCAAGACAACTTTCTATTGCCTTCATTCAGATATTTACATTATAATATTAATTTTTCAGAACCTCTGAGTAATGTTAAAAGATGTACTAGCCTGAGGTCTATACTGAAAAGTAGAATCAAGACATGAGTGTTTTCTAGAGGATAGGAGGGTCGAGGGGAGACAGGATAGAGTGAGATTGGATGATAGATATCAAAATACAATTACATAGGAGCAATAAACTCTAATGTTCTACAACACAATAAGGTGACTACAGTTCATAATAATTTACTATATATCTTATACAAAACTAGAAGAGAGAAGTTCAAAGTTCCCAACACAGATAAATGATAAATGTTTAAGGAAATAGAAATGCTAATTACCCACACTTGGTCATTACATATTGTATACACATATCAAATTATCATACTAGGCTCCATAAATATGTACAATTACTATATATCAATTAAACTATCTGAAGACAAGGTATCAGTGTTTTGAGCTAGCCAAAGATTAGATAATACAAAATTGAAATAAAATTACCAGCCTTTTTCATTTAAGGTATACGAAAATGAAATAGGCAATTCTGATTCTAAAATCATAACTTTAAAAGAATTCCTTTACATTTAAATCTTGAAAAATAAGGTGAACACCTCAAGAATATGTACCCTTATATTATATTTGTGTGTGGTCAAATATTAAAGGCAGGAAGGGAAAGATGAAAGAAAATATGTTATATATGCACCTGAGAGGGGAAAAAGAATTTGTAAAAAAAAAATACACTAAGCTCTTGAAAAAGAAGTTTCCTACTTGCTTCAGTGAAATAACAATCTAATATAAAGAAGGCATTATCGTTGCATCATGCAAATATTGACTGACTTAGCTAATCAGGGCTGTATATCAACAACCTCTTTTTCCCTGGAGTCTGCAGCGACAGTTTTGTGTACTCTGCAGTCGCTTGTGCCTGAGCCAACAACTGATAGAGTACTAGATCAAAGCCTGGATACACAGATGCCAGGCAATTTGGTATTAAACCCACGATAAGAGTACAAAAGAAGTTTCAATGTACTTTCACCACAATTTGAACAGCAAATAGTTAATTAGGTTGATCATAGATGTCAACATTTCACATGATGTCATAGTTCTAGAAGGTGTAACTTCTCTCACTCTGAAGTGGAAAACTAAATTATTTTATTTTCCAAATAAAGCAAATTTGAATACCCACTTTATTATTAGTGATTTTTCTCTCATCTGAAGCATTTGGTTAAACATAGTTTTAATGATATTTTCAAGGATTTTTTAAATAAAGGGACAGAATATAATTTTATTTGCATAATTTAATTAAGGTGTTTAAAGGTGATGATCATCCAGTACAGGTCTACACTCAAGGCAAATAATCAAGGCCAAAATTCATTAAGAATTTTATGGAGATGCTGCTTTTTTCTAGATATTTTGTGGTTTCTTATGTATGTAACTCATAAAATATGTTGCCCAGTCATTCTAAAAAGAGTGGTATTACAATATATGAAATGTTTTTATCTTCATGATATTTTTATATACATGAAAAGTAATCAATCATGTGGTTATTTTAAAATAAATCAAATGTTATAAAATTAATTTTTCTATTTAAACATCATATAAACAGACCAGAAGAATTAAATGCTTTGAAGTTATTAGACCCCATGTCCTCCCAAGTCTCTAACATCGCTCATATAGTAAATAAATGAATTCCCAATACAAAATGAAGTACCTAACCCTTAGAGATAAGTTCACAAATTGCATTAATTATATAAAAAAGGGAATGAAGCCCTAAAACAAATCCTTCACAGCCATGGGGTATTAGGGGAAATGCAAACAAATATCATAGAGTGGACAGGACCTTACCAAATATGTGAAGTATTACTAACTTTAGGTGGAACAACCACATAGTAAATCTCTAGAATACTACTTCCCTTTTCCAGATTTTATAATAAAATCAATGTATATTAACAGTGCCATCTACTGCTAAGCAGTAACACTACAGTGCCCCCAAAATGGCCCAAAGAATCAAATCCATTTTATTAGGAACATCATCATTACAACCATTCCATGGTGCTATCTGAGGGCACTATGTCAAATGTATATGGTTATTTATTAACAGCCTCTTTATTTTCAAAAAGCCATATTTGCTTCCAAACAGTAATTAATGGGATCAACAATGTAATAAAAAATATTGGAACAAGGATCCAGAGAGCTGTGCTAGTGTTCTTGTTCTATCATTGTTTCACCTTGTTTTCTGACTAACCTTCACCATCCTGCCTGGCAATGATGTTAGCAAGGATTTATTTCAGAAAAAAATATCGAACCCATCATCATGTGAGCATAATATGAGCTCCAGAATGAAGACTTGAATCATCTTTAACAAGCTTTACAAATACTTCTCATACTTACTGAGATTTTCTGAAGTTGTGAATAGAAGTAGTTATTTTTAGGCTATCTAATGTGCAAATAAAATTATCTAGGTGGAAACTAAAATACACAGGTAGTTTATTTAATTTAGAAAATGCCAGTATCTGAGTACTTTAGTAAATATTTACCTTTGTTTACAGTCTTGTAGATAGAACCCAAAACCAAACTAATGAGATTGGAAAAATCCCCAACTCAAGTCTTTTTTTTTTTTCTTTTTTGAGACAGGGTCTCACTATGTTGCTCAGACTGGTCTCAAACTCCTGGATCAAGGGATCTTCCCACATCAGCCTCCCAAGTATTTGGGTCTACAGGCATGTGCCACTACATCTGGATTTGTTAAAAAACAAAACAAAACATTTTTAACATCATGATAATATGTACCTTGTAATGTGATGCACTGAGAGGAACACAATATCATTTAAGTAATATTTCTGTCAAAATGCATAACATCAATCTAATCATGAGGAAACATGAGACAAAGCCAGATTAAGAGATTTTCTGCAACAAATTGGCCTGCAATTTTCAAAAATGTCAAAGTTGTGAAAGACAAGAACAAGTGAAGACCATTATGATCCAAGTATGTTAAAGAGACATGACAACTGATGCAATGTATGATTCTGGGTTGGGTCCTGGAGCAAAGTAGAAAAGTTGGCATAGAAAACATTACTGGCACAACTGAAAGAATTTAATGTGTGTTATTTATTAGATAATAGTATTAAATTGATGTTAACTTTCTTGAATTTGATAAATACGTCAGTTATAATCAGAGTTAACATATTTCCTGGGCAAAACATCATTTCACTTAGGAAATACATTCTGAAGTATATTGTGATAAAGGGGCAAATGTCTGCTATAAATTCTCAAATGTTTCAGGGAAAAAAGATGTTTCAAAAAGAGAGTAGAGGAAATAATGGTAAAGCAAATGAGGCAAATAATTAACAATTGGTGAATCTGAGTGAAGGGTAAACAACTTTTCTGTTAAGTTTGAAGTTATTCCTACATAAAAAGATTAAAACATAGTAGATATATTTTCTTCTATTTTAAAACATAAATTTTAAAGCTGGAAGAGACCGAAGAACACCACTTATCCTAAACATTTTACTCCATGAAAAAACTTTGGCCTAAAGTGGCTACTAGAACTTCTGAAGGTTGCAACTCCTATCTCCTGGTTCCCCATCCAGCATCCTTCCCAGCAAACCACACTGACTATAAGATGAGAATGCATCACAGGTGCCATGCTAACATTTCACTAAGCTCAGATATGCTGCCCAAATCTCCCAAGTCTTCACAATACAAGAAATTAATCTGCAAACATTGGATCCATAGTTTGTAGAGATGACAATAAAAAAGACATAGTCCTTTCCTTCAGGGACCTCAGAGACTAAGAAGAAGTCATAACCCAACTGTGGCCTTTGTTCTCATTTTAAACCTGAAATTACAGGTAAAGAGGTCAAGTCTTGGGTTAACAAAACTGTTACAAGTATTTTGTATAGATAGTACATTTTGTTGGTTTATGTCTTTTCTTGCATGATAAAAGATGATAGAGTCAAAGTACAAACTCTTAGACTTCAACTTTAATACTCCACTTTAGACCATAGGTTTCCTTCTACTGTACAATCAAAGCTTTTCGGAAGACAAGATGAATGAACCTGTTTCTTTCATTGAAGTACCAACAGTTACAGAGAAATAAGAGAGGAGCAATGAGGGAGAGAGCTGGGGTGGTGGTGGTACAAGCTTATAACCTAGTTAATAAGACAGCCGAGGCAGGAGGATCCCAAGTTTGAGGTCAGATTGGGCAATTTACCAAGACCTGTCTCAATTAAAAAAAAAATGAAAATGAAAAAGTAGTAAGTCAGTCAGCCCCTTTAAGTAATCCACATACTTTTTTTTGGGTCAGACTTACTAATTAAACAGCAAATTCTAAATAAAATAATAAATACTTTTTAGTATGTAAACCAGTCATTTATTTTGTTTACACCATAACATATATACTTATGTTACCTATTATAGCCTCTAGCAAGGTCTTACTTGATACTTTAATATTAATTTACCCATTTACAGGCAATGATTGAGTGTTAAAGAAAAATCACTGTTTTCATAAGGCTCAAATGTCTAATTAACCTAGTGAAAATTCTGCAAATCAACCAATGTCACATCTATATTGGCTTTATCAGCACTAAAATTCTAAGTCACCTAATATCACACAATTTGAATAATAACCCTCCATGTGATTTTTTTCCCCTCCTGAATTGGTTAAAACATTAATCAACATATAAGTCAAAGACTGTGAAAATATTAAGACAGGACTGGGCCTACAATTTGCAGTTTGTCCAGGACTCAGCCTACAATCAGGAATGATGAAATGTGTTACAGACACAGGTATTCATTCCCCAAAGATCCTCACATACCAACTTTGTTTCATATTCATTGAAGACTTTCACCTATGAATATATTACAACCCAAATAAGAGCAGAGATGATAGTGCTAAGTACAATTCTGGAAGCATTAAGTTATAACTTCTGGACTATCTGCTGGATGCAGACTAGAAGGAGAGGCAGGATAACAGGTGGTCAAAAGTGAAGAGTGGATCCGACCATTTTGTGTTAAATCCTAGCTCTGCTGTTTACTATTCCACATCTCAGTTTTCTCATCTAGAAAATGGGGGCAAAAAATGACCTAGATCATGAGTATGGTGTATAGAAATTGATGAATAAGTGTGAGCTATTACTATGCAAAGGGTACTAACAGTTTAAAGTTTTCTCTTTCATGCTTTGCAAGGCCTTTTCGTGCATACCAGTCCATGGACCTTCTACATTAGGTGCTTGGATTTGTTAATATGCACATTCCGAGGCCCTATCTTAGATAGCCCCAGAGTCTAAAGGGGTTGGACCCTGTATACTGCATTTCAACATTTTAATCAGGAATTTGAAAACTAGGATGTTATCTATTTACATGTCATCCAGGTATTTGGTTGTTGTTTTGTTGTTGTTGTTATTGTTGATGGTGGTGGTTTGCTTTTTCTTAAATTTACTTTTACTGTGGTAAGAACTTTGAATGAGATATACCCTTTTATCACATTTTAGAATGTTCAACACAATATTGTGGACAATATTTCACAGCAGACTTCGAGAACTTACTTATCTTGCATGAATGAAACTTTATACTCATTGATAAGCAACTCCCCAATTCTCTCCCTTCCCTCTACTCCTGACAACTACCATTCTATTCTCTGTTTCTGTGAGTTTGACTATTTTAGATACCTCATGTAAGTGGAACATGCTGGACTTGTCTTTCTGTGACTGACTTATTTCACTTACCATAATGTCTCCCAGATCAATCCATGCTGTCACATAATGTCAAATCTCCTTTGAAGGCTGAATAATATTCTTTTGTGTTATTATACCACATTTTCTTTATCCATTCATTTGCCAATAAAAAATTAGGTTGTTTTCACACGTTGGCTATTGTGAATAGTGTGCAATGAACATGGGAGTATTAATAGCTCTTCCATATCCTGATTTCAATTCTTTTGGATAAATACTCAGAATCAGGATTACTGGATCATATGGTGTTTCTATTTTAAATTTTTTGAGGAACCCTCATGCTGTTTTCCATGTTGCATATTATTTCTATTAATTCTAATCCCTAATATGTATCATCTTCTTCTTTTCTAATAATAGCTATCTTAACAGGTGAAGTAATATTTCCATATTTGATTTGCATTTCCCTGATCACTATTGACTCTGAACCACTTTTCATATAACTATTGTGCTGAGAGCCATGACCGAGTCTGTATAGCCCCTGGCATTTTGCCAACAGTATTGATTGACAGGCGAGGCATTATTATCAGCCTCCCTGCTACTTTTGAGTTCTCGCACTACTTTGGAGTTCTTGTGGGGATTCCCGGGGATTCCCCAGGAGTTCCCATTGGTTGGAGAAGTGCAGGAGGAGGGTTTTCCGGGGGAGATATTTCCGGTGGCTGGTTCTTGGAGGAGCCGCATGGCGTTAGGGAGGAGTTGCTGGTGGAGTTCAAAAATAAAGTTTGTTCCTGCTTCAGTGGCTCGTGATTTGTGCCCAGCCAGACTGTGGCACTATTGGCCATTTGTACGTCCTCATTGGAGAAATTTTTATTGAAATTCATAGCTCATTTTTTACTCAGATTGTTTTTGTTGTCATTGATTTGCTATTGGGTTAAATCGGCTGAGTTTGCTACTGAATTATAAGGGGCCCCATAAGTTTTAGATATTAAACCATTATCTCATTAGGTTACCTTTTCGTTCTGTTGATTTTACTTTGCTGAATCTTTTAAATGTGATATAGTCCCACTTACCTGTTTTCACTTTGTTTGCCCTGCTTGTTTGATATCCAGGAAATCATTGTCAAGGCCAATGTCAAGAAACTTTCTTCTCGTGTCTTCCTTTTAGTAATTTTACAGTTTCAAGCCTCAGGTTTAAGCATTTGATCCATTTTGAGTTGATTTTTATATATAATGGTCTAATTTCATTCTTTTACATGTGGATAATAAGTTTTCCCACACCATTTGTTGGAGAGACTGTCTTTCCCCCATTCTGTATTCTTCTCGCCCTTGTCAAATCATGGCTGTATGTGCCTGGCTTTATTTGGGGGCCATTTGTTTGATTCCATTGGCCTATGTTTGTCTTTATGTCAGTATCATTTTGCTTTAATTACTGTTGCTTTGTAATATATTTTGAAATTAGGAAGTGTGGTGCCTTCAGTTTTTCTTCTTCCTTCTCAAGATAATTTTGGCTATTTGGGATCTTCTGTGGTTTGCATATGAATTTTATAATTTTATTTCTATCTCTGCAAAAATACCATTAGGATATTAATAGGAATTTCTTTTAAGCTGCAGATCACTTTAGGTAGTATGGATATTTTAACAATATTAAATCTTACAATCCATGAAAACAGGATGTCTTTCCAATTGTTTATTTATATCTTCTTTAATTTTTTCATCAACATTGTATGCAGTTTTTCATTGCCTAAATCTTTCATCTCAATTAAGTTTATTCTTAAGTATTATATGTTTGATATATTTTTCAGGTATATGTTAAATATATGTTTTCAGATAGTTTGCAGCTATTATAGAACACAACTGATTTTTTTATGTTGATTTTGTATCCTTTTATGTTACTGAATTCATTTAATTTTTATTTGTGTTGATGACATATGTAGTGCTTCCTATGTGTTAGATCATGCCATTAGTAAACAACTACAATTTTACTTCTTTCTTTCTGTTGTGGAGGCCTTTTATTTCATTTTCATAACTAATTGCTCTGGCCAGGACTTCTAGAATTATATTGAATGTCTATGGCAAGACTGGGCATCCTTGATTTGTTCCTAATCTCATGGGGAAAACTTTTTGAGTTTCTCATCATTGAAAATGATGTTGGTTCTGGGATTTTCACATATGGTTTTTATTATGTCGAGGCAATTTCCTTCTATTCCAAGATTGTTAAGAGTTTTTAATATAGCATTGAATTTTATCAAACATGTTTTCTCCATCTATTGAAATGATCATGTGATTTTTATTCTTCATTCTGTTAATGTGGTGTATCTTGTTGATATACTGTCATACACACATATATATATATATATATATGACATATAGTGTCATATACTGAACCATTCATGCATTCCAGGAATTAATCTCACTTTGTCAAGTTGTATCATTCTTTTTTTAATTGTGCTGCTAAGTTTGGTTTTGTAATATTTTGCTGAGGACTTTTGCATGTATATTCATTATTTTACTCACTTGTAACATGAATGTACTGCCTCACAAATCACAATGTGTAATGAAAAGAAGACAAAATGTAAATGAATTGCCCTGGCCAAGGAATATGTATAATATACCCCAATCTATAAATGATGATCTGGCTGAAAAATATTTAGATGGTATACTTATTAAGTGAATATCAGTTTAATCTGTTCTCTATGTTTCTGAAGAGTTATATTAATAGCTGGTATTTTGGGGTTTTTTAAACTACAAAATTTTATAAATTTTATTTATTTTTGTATTTGTTCTAATTAGTTATACATAATAGTAGAATGTACTTTGACATATTATACATATATGAAGTATAACTTCTCATTCTTCTGGTTGTACATGATGGAGAATTAAATTGGTCATGTAATTATATATGCACATAAGATAGTAATGTCCGATTCATTCTACTATCTTTCCTATTCCCATTCCCCCTCCTTGCCCTTCATTCCCCTTTGTCTAATCCAAAGTACTTTTATTCTTCCCTAAACCCTCCCCTATAGTAAATTAGCACCCACATATCAGAGATAACATTCAGACTTTGGTTTCTTGGGACTGGTTTATTTCACTTAGCATGATATTCTCCAGTTTCATCTATTTACCAGCAAATACCATGATTTTGTTCTTCTTTATGACTGAGTAATATTCCATAATGTATGTATACCATACTTTATTTATCCATTCATCTGTTTAATGACACCTAGGTTTGTTCCATAGTTTAGCTATTGTGAATTGAGCTACTATAAATATTGATATGGCTGTGTCACTGTAATATACTGGTTTTAAGTCCTTTGGGTACAAACCAAGGAATAGGGTCAAATGGTGGTTTCATTCCTAGTTTTCTGAGGACTCTCCATATTGCTTTCCATAGTGGTTGCACCAATTTACAGTCCCACCAGCAATGTATGAGTGTGCCTTTTCCCCTACATCTTCGTCAACATCTATGATTGCTTGTATTCTTTATAACTGCCATTTTGACTGGAGTGAGATGAAATCTCACTGTAGTTTTAAGTTGCATTTCTCTAATTGCTAGACAGGTTGAACATTTTTTCATATATTTGTTGACCAATTGTATTTCTTATTCTGTGAAGTGTCTTTTCAGTTCCCTAGCCCATTTATTGATTGACTTATTTGTTTTTCTGGTATTAATGTGTTTTGAGTTCTTTATGTATCCTAGAGATTAATGCTCTATCTGAGGTGTAGGTGGCAAAGATTTTCTCCCATTCTGTAGGCTCTTTGTTTATGTTCTTGAGTATTCCCTTTTCTGTGAAGTAGTTTTCTAGTTTGATTCCATCCCATTTATTGACTCCTGATTTTACTTCTTGTGCTTAGGAATCTTGTTAAGGAAATCAGTTCCTAAGCTGACATGATGTAGGTTTGGGTCTACTTTTTCTTCTATTAGGCACAGGGTCTCTGTACTATTGTCTAAGAACTTGATCCACTTTGAGTAGAGTTTTGTGCAGGGTGACAGATAGGGGTTTAATTTCATTTTGCTACCTATGGATTTCCAGTTTTCCTAGCACCATTTGTTGATAGGCTTTCTTTTTGCCAATGTATGTTTTTGGCACCTTTGTCTAGAATATATTTATGTGGGTTTGCCTCTGTGTCTTTTTATTTTGTATCTATTTTGATGCCAATACCATGCCATTTTTGTTACCATAGCTCTGAAGTATAATTTAAGGTCTGGTATTATGATGCTTCTTGCTTCATTTTTTTTTTTTTTTTTTTTTTGCTAAGGATTGCTTTGACTATTCTGTTTTATTTTTCCAAATAAATTTCATGATTGTCTTTTCTATTTCTATGAAGAATATCATTGGGCTTTTAATAGGAATTGTATTAAATCTGTATAGTGCTTTTGGTAGTATGGCCATTTTGACAATCCAAGACCATGGGAGATCTTTCTATCTTCTAAGGTCTTCTTCAATTTCTTTCCTTAGTGTTCTGTGGTTTTCATTGTAGAGGTCTTTCATCCTTTTGTTAGATTGATTCCTAAATATTATTTTGAGGCTATGGTGAATAAGATAGTTTTCCTAATTTCTCTATTAGTAAATTCATCATGTTGTATAGGAATGCATTGAATTTATCTGCATTAATTTTATATCCTGCTACTTTGCTGAATTCATGTATGAGTTTAAGAAGTTTCCTGGTGAAATTTTCTGGGTCTTCTAAATATAGAATCATGTCATCAGCAAATCGTGATAGTTTGAGTTCTTCTTTTCCTATTTGTATCCCTTTTATTTATTTCTTCTAATTGCTCTAGCTAGGATTTCAAGAACTATGTTGAATAGAAGTGGTGAAAGAGGGCATCTATGTCTTGTTCCAGTCTCAGAAGGAATGCTTTCAATTTTTCTCCATTTCAAATGATGTTGGCCTTGGATTTAGCATATATAGCTTTTCCAATGTTGAGGTATGTTCCTACTATCCCTAGTTTTTCTAGTGTTTTGAGCATGAAGAGAGAGGTGCCATATTTTGTCAAATGCTTCTTCTGCATCTATTGAGATATTCATATGATTCTTATCTTTAAGTCTATTGGTGTGATAAATTTCATTATTTGATTTTCATATGTTGAATCAATCTTGCATCCCTTGGATCAACCCCACTTGATTGTGGTGCACTATCTTTTAAATATGCGTTTGTATGCAATTTGCCAGAATTTTATTGAGAATTTTTGCATATATGTTCATTTCTTTCCTTGATGTGTCTTTGTTTGGTTTTGGTAACAGGGTGATACTAGCTTCATTGAATGAATTTGGAAGAGTTCCCTCCTTTTCTATTTCATGGAATAATTTCAAGGAGTATTGGTGTTAATTCTTCTTTGAAGGTCTTGTAGAACTCAGCTCAGAATCTGTCTGATCCTGGGCTTTTCTTAGATGGTAGGCTTTTGATTGCATCTTCCATTTCATTGTTTGAAATTGATCCATTTAAATTGTGTGTGCCCTCCTGATTCAGTTTGGATATGTCATATGTCTCTAGAAATTTGTCAATGTCTTCAAGATTTTCTATTTTATTGGAGTATAAATTTTCAAAACAGTTTCTAATTATCTTCTGTATTTCAGTAGTGTCCGTCATAATATTTCCTTTTTGAACACAAATTTTAGTAATTTGAGTTTTCTCTCTCTTTCTCTTCTCTTTATTAGCATGGTTGAGGGTTTATCAATTTCATTTATTTTTTCAAAGAGCCAACTTTTGTTTTGTTAATGTTTTTGAATTGTTTCTTTTGTTTCAATTTGATTGATTTCAGCTCTGATTTTAATTATTTCTTGTCTTATACTGCTTTTGGTGTTGATTTTTTCTTCTTTTTCTAGGGCTTTGAGATGTAATGTTAGGTCGTTTATTCATTGACTTTCTATTCTTTTAATGAATGAGCTCAATGCAACAAACTTTCCTCTTAGCACTGCCTTCATAGTGTCCAAGAGATTTTGATTTGTTGTGTCGCTATTCTCATTTTACATCTAAGTTTTTTTTCCCTTTCATTCCCGATTTCTTCTAGATAGCTGGTGTTTACTTCCCAAAATGTCATTCCTCCTCTACTAAGTTGTGTGATACCAACCAAGGTACTCTAAGAGGAAGGCTGCCAGCTCTCACTGGAAACATGAGTTTCAGGTAATCTGAGGTACAGAAACCCAAAAGTCCAGGGTCTGACTCCTCTAGGATACTTTTCATGTACTGTGAAAATAAGGTTCATTCATTTAATAAATATTTTATGAGCACTTTCTGTATGTTAGGCAGTAATCTTGTGGATTCATTCCCTGAATCTGTTGGTCTATCCCATTCTACCACCACATTTGGAAGTTAAACTTTAGTTCTACATAAAAAGTTTGTGGAAGCATTGTGTGGGGTGTAGAAATAGAAAATTAAGCAAAAAAGAAGGGACCAGTAGAAATGAAATAGACTGACATTAAAGCCTGCTATAATGATACATACTCTTTGGTGGATTCCCATATTTTCTCTCCTTTTTAAAAAATATTTCTTTCAGTTGTAGATGGACACATATCTTTATTTTATTTATTTATTTTTATGTGGTGCTGAGGATCAAACCCAGTGCCTCACACTTGAGAGACAAGCACTCTGCCACTCTGCCACTAAGCTACAACCCCATCCTCATCTTTTCTCTTTAATAATTAAAAAAAGAGAACAAAGACACCTTGCACTCAAGAAGTTAACCTGCAATTTCAGAAGCTATAGTGGACTTCTGCTCATGGTATCCTCAGGCAGAAATAAGGAAGAGAGAATTTCCAGGGGGCTATGCAATTATGTTGGTTTTCCCAAATTTGACTGTATCTTTCGGGTGTATTCCCTTGTTCAGAAAAATAAGAACTCATATGGCATTTTTTATTAGTCAGAAACAGTAGTCTATCCCCAAATTCTGACTCTGACTGACAGTGGCAGCAAGAGATGTTTGGAGCAACATCTGAGGACAACCTCAAAGCTGAGGAATGGGGCCTAAGTGCCCTAACCAAGTTGTTACTAAGGGCAAGTTTAACTTGTTTGTACAGAACAGTTTGTTCAGTCTACAAGAAATAAGCAATAGCAGGCTTTTGCTGTTTGCTTGTGATTTTTCCCTAGATAAAAATCTGAGTTTAGAGTGCCCTGTGCTTGTTCCTTCAAAAACATGAAATTTTGGTGGCTTCATTGATTTACCACAAACATTAAGTGCTTTTCCTATTTACTTTTTTTTCAGTTGTATTTTTAGCTGTCACAGCAATCACTATTGTTGCCAAAAGACTGATGATGCCTTGCAATAAAAAAACAAAGAAATAAGTCACAGAACAGATAACTTAAGGTCTCATAAATTTCAGAAAGCACATTAGAGAGGCTCCTTTCCCTCTGATCTCAGCTTGTAAATTATTCTGACAAACTCATTCAGGAATTAATAACAAAATCCAAAAGGGCTACACTAACTCTTCTTGGAAATAAGAGCATTTGGTTATCAAATATTTCTGTAAGGTGATATTACAATCCAGACTCTAGTTCTCTAAATTGAGGCCATTATTTTTCACCCCTTCCAAACTCATAGATCAAATTTTACCTGAAATCAATTTCCTGCTTTTCTCTGTGAAAGCTAGCAGCCAATGCTTACTGTCATCACCACATGGTATGTCACAGAGTCATTTCCTGACATGGCAGCTTCACTTGTGTTTGTTCACCTTGTTTTATTATTTTTATCAAGAGGATATGTTTCTCCTCCATACCATTTTAGTTTGCTCATTTCTTTGTTAATGACTCAAAGGTATTTAGTGAGATTTTCATTTGTACATACCCAGAATGATCTGACTTTGTGAGAAGTGCATAGAAGAAAAATAGTATTTTGTAAGATAAGCCAATAAAATGATGCATGTTTCTACATGTGTCTCTACATTTAAAAAGTGGCTTTCTCATTATACCCACAAAATTAGAATTTCTAATATACATGTTTGAAAAATAACATAAGTAGAAATTTTAATCTCATAGAAATTTTAATCTCATAGGGTTGAGACCTGTCACCAACAAACTCTGATGTCTTCTGCACATACATAACAGGGAGGACGTAGAGATTGCTTATTATCTAACCATTGCCAGCATGGAGAATATAATTGACTTGCTCATGCAAATCACCATCTTCCCCACTGTCCAACAGTCAAATCCTACCCATTTGATTAGAGTCCAACTCAGATGCCCCTTTCTCCATGAAACCTTCCTTGATTGTCCCACGCAACATGATTTTTCCCTCCCTTGCATTCAGTTATATTGACACCCAATCACAAAGCATTCACACACTTAGAAGAGGCCTATGGGAAACCAACATTGAAGAATTTGTGAGATATAAGGAAAGGAATAAAGGTGGATACCTATGCCAGGCATGGTGCTACAGGCCTGTAATCCCAGCAACTCAGGAGGCTAGGGCAGGAGGATTACAAATTCAAGGCTAGCCTCAGTAAATTAGAGAGGCCCTAAGAAACTTAGTGAGATCCTGTCTTGAAGTAAATAATAAAAAGGGTTGGGAGTGTTGCTCAGTGGTTAAACACGCCTGGGTTCAATCCCCAGTACTGCCCCCAAATGGATACCCCAAAGTTCTAAACCTAAGAAAAATTGCCTGAAAATATGCCATCATTTTTGGTCCTAGAAATTAAGCTTCCACTATGGAGAAAAGCAAACTCTGGTAATAGACATGTTTACAGGGCCCAAATTTCTCAACATGAGATAACATGGTTGTAAATAACTCACTTGGTAAAATATCTGCATTGTTGACTTAGTTTCATTTCCTCTCCTTTATCCTGCCAAAGATATCTCTTTTTCTGGTCTATTTGGAAATCACCTTCTTATTTTCTCCCTTTTCATGATCCTTCCCTCATTTCACCTCAAGGGAAGGAGATAAAGAAGAGGCTACCATCATTTATTCTTCCTTCCCTAATCCATAGAGAACACAGAGCTCTGTTGCCATGTCCTCTTGGAACACTGACAGATAAAAGGAACCTCTTACATTATACCTTCATTTATTTCTTTGCTTGGAACTAGCTACAGCAGTGGCAAGCCCCATGGACTGTCAAAAGAATGGTTGTGGGGAGAATGTGAAAATACTCACAATAGAAACTGAGATTTCCTGCCTGGAGGGAGAATGGAAGAGCAACAGGTAATTCAACAAAGACTTCAAGTATTAAAAAAGGAACATTTCAACCATTGTTGTATATCAATTAATTAAGGTTAGACCAGAAAGAAATAAGCTAAACTAGTGGAATAAGAAATAAAATTTGGATATGGAAATACTGTTCATAACTTGAATAGAAACAAATTTCCAAGAAAGTTGAACATTCTCCTTGGTTGATATTCAACAGGGTGGGTTTTCATCTGTTGAAAATGTTTAAATGGAGAACAATACATGACAAAATTTTAAGATAAAAATTTAAGATTCTCTGATGACAGCAATCAAAACTTTAATATCTAGTTTAACACAGAGAATCACAATACTTGAAAATTAAGATTAAGAGTAAATATATTCTGAACATAATTATTCCCTCCCAAATGAAGTTAGCCAGTATATCAAGGATGTGATATTGATTTAACTGGGGGTGTCAACTGATTTTATCATTGCAAAGTTGAATAAAAATACCTATTATTATCTGTTACCTTGTACCTCCATTTTAAATATTCTTTACATAGACAGTAAAAGAGAATGCTTTTGAGTAATACATTGATGCAAATACTTTTAGGTCATCAACCAATACCCATTTTAATATAGCAGTGAAATTTATTGTAGCATGGTACTAGTAAGCACATCATGTGAAATACAATGAGTAAATCAGTAGAGAAGGTAAAGTTCCAATCAATGGCTTTTGAATAAGCTTACCCAACAACTAGATTCAAATTTTAAAAATATATGCCATTATAAACTAGCCAATGCTTTCTCTAAAAAATCCCTGGCATTTATTATTTTCATTTCTTATAGTTATATAAGTAATAAATTTTATTGTAAATTTTTGGACAAAAAAAGGAAAGTGTGACAAATTTTTAAAAAATCATTCAAACTAGCACTATCTAGAGGTAACGATTACCAACATTTCAGAGCTCATTTCCTCCAGACTTTGAGGTAATGTTTTATCGGCAGGTTTTCAAAGTCTCTTTCCTCTCTTTCTAATGAGATAAGTGTCCATGTCATTACGTTTCATTCCAAAATGTTATTTTTAATACTACAAGGTTTTTCTATCAAAGTGATGCAAAGATGTTCCATAAGAGGGATGCACTACGAGATATTTAACCTTTCATTATCGCTTGAGATTTCAGTCATTCTTCATCAAGAGTCATGGGATAGAAGTCTCTCTACCCATATCTAGCAGAAAGACATTTAATACAGGGAATAAAAGCTTCCAAAATCAAGTTTTGAAAGAGGAACAATCTTCAGAAAATCACTCAGGAGTGATCTGCAGAACATCACCACAGAATTGATGCATGTGGAATATCAGGAGACACTGCCATAGCTATAATCCAAGAAGCAGGACCATTGCCACCACTGCCCACAATCTCTCTTGATACTCCTCAAATAAGTGATAGACACTGAAATGCTTCTCCCAGAAAACCCAGCATCTCTACCATCATGTTTGTCAACACAAAACAACAAACAAACAAACAAACAAAAAGGCCAGGTCAATAGGAAGGTGTCTTCTTTTCACTTTTTCCCTTCTAAATATCATTTGAGCACATCTTAGTATTCAAGAAGTGGTAACATCAGTTCTAAGAGAGGCAACTACAGGATTTACAGAGGAATGGCTTAGGAACTACAGTCTGAATAAATCTGAGGTAAACAGAAGCAACCTCAAGGCAACTTCAAATGCCTTGAAGTTGCATTTGCTTAGTAAGAGACTGTTTTATTTAGAATTTATTTCTAGTAAGTGATGCTGATAGAAATTGTAGATGGATAAAGACGCCCCAGTTCACACCTTCACAGTGCCTTTAGTTTCTAGTAAGGAAAACTGTTTCAAATATCTATATCCAATCCCTTGCCTTTGCCTCCTTTGCCTTTACTGTTATTGAGAATAAGAAGATAGAAAATATTTCCCACAAAACCTCAACTCCATTCCTGGGTAGGTTCTAATAGTTCCAACTATATGCAGCTCATAGAGCTTACCCCATCATCCTGAAAAATGACCATGATCATTATTTCTATGTAGGACATGTCCATTTTGTTAAAAAAAAAAAAACAAAACACCTGAGACTATCTGCAAAGATGTTCATAAAAACAATCACTTAAGGCTGCTCTTGAGGCAGCACTGCATTGTTTGTCATGACCTGTGAACTTAAGAGCTTATGTTCTCCTCTCCTCCCTTCCTCCCCCCTCCCCTCCCCACAACTTCTCTTGACTTCTATTCTCCTCTTGCTGCTTATTATCTAATTCTCCTTTCAGATGTCTACCTTTGGACCAATCAATGGCCACTGCTTCCCAAAGAAGGATCTAGTACTGTTTCTGAGCTAAGGACTTGCAAGGAGGTTATTTAGGTAGAATAGTAGATCTCAAAGAGTGGTTTTGGACCAGTAGCAGCATTAGCATCTGAGAACTTTCTAGGAAATCAAATTCTCAGGTCCCACAGTAGATGAATTGAATAAAAACCTTGGGCTGGGGCCTCGTTACCTGTGTTTTAATAAGCCATTCAAGTGATTCTTACACTAAATTTTCAGAATGACTATTCTAGAAGACACAGGTATGAGTGGCATTATGATGGAGTCACATGGTATGGTATCCCAGGGGAAAATAATTTGGCTTAGATTCTATAATCAGATGAGTGGGCTCAGGCAAAGACATTTTATAAGAAAAGAACAACATGTAGCAAATTATACCATTCCCTGTACATTGCCCCCAGACCAAAATTGACATTCAAGGCCGATGCCAGTAATGGTACAAAAAGAGGGAACAGAGTTCAGGATAAAATGTTAAATATGACTTTAATCTTAAAAAATTTGTAATAGTAGGTAACGCCAGGTTTTTTCAGAGAAGTTCCTTTTGTGTAAAGGCATGACTATCAGAATGGATCCTAAAAGAAATCAGGTGGTATCAGAAAAAGAAAGTCTGGGAGGAATCTAAGTTTTAGGAATATCCAGGGCAAGGGCTGGAGAAAAGAGAAAAAAGACATGAGGAATCCCAGTCTAGGTTTTATAGCTAGAACTTTCAACTGACCAGTGAATAAGTCTGGCTAGAGATTCCCTTAGTCAAATCCTGGAGGACCCAACAGAAGATGGAGAGAGCAAGCAAGAAAAGAGCAACAAATTAAGTGGGGGCAAGGTGGGGGGCTGATAAAAAGTCAAACTCTGCCTATTTCAGTCCTAGCAAAGCAAATGGTTTTCTGCTAAGGAATTCTGAAAAATCTGTAAGTTCTTTGAGATTGTGTCTCTTCCTTTAAAACAGCCCCCCCCTCAAAAAAAGGATGTCAAGGTTGATATGAAATAAGGCAAGTAAATTTTCCAGTATTATTCCTGGCACAAAATATCCCCTTCCATTCCTCTCTATCCTGTACAAAGTGGCCCATCCAAGACCACAAGGCAAAGGCAGGATTCAGTGCCAGCTTTGGGATGACTCACTGAACTTCTTTTCAATAGCATTGGCCTATGCAAATTTTACTTTCCATCTGTTAATTTCTTGACTTAAAATATTAACCTGATTTGATCCCTGTTTTGGTTTAAAGCACACATAAATTCAACTTTATTCGACCTTTATTTGGTACCACATAAAAGCAGTAATGCATATACTGACTTCTCCCCACACCAATCTGGCTTCCTAAGGGGGGAAAAATCATACTCTGTCTCATTTTCATCATTGCCCATTGCAGGAAGAAATAAATTTTATTAGTGTTTATTGTTTATGTCAAGGTTTGAGATGACTTTTTCAAAGGCTGAATTTTCTCAGAGAGGTTTACTTGGATTAGCAATTCTAAAAAGTTGTTATGCATTTATTTTAATCTCTTTCCTGAGTGAATAATTTCTGAACAGATAAAAGCATAATTGAAAAGCAGCTATTGTGTATGCACAGTAGCATATTTTTAAACCCTGTCCTATTAAGAAGGAGAGGATAACAACAAAATGTACCCTAAGAATCAAGATCCATACTTTACATTACTGGATGTTATGCCATTAAATCAATGCATGCTGGGTGGAAACTTTTCTCCTAATGTGTGCACAATTTTATAGGTTCCTCGACTACAGAGCAAAATGCACAGGTACTGTGTGGCTTCTTAAGTCTATAATTCTTTAATAGCTTTTTCTTTTAATGTTTCCCTCCCCATTTTTTTCAGTAAATGGCTCATTTTAGGTTGAAAATCAAAGATAATTGAGCATGAAAGCTCTGACTCAGTGTTCATACTAAAGGGTTAATGACCAATAAGCAGTGAATTGAAATTAAAGTGAGATGAAGGAGGAGAAGATGCAAGGCTGTACGTTAAGCAAACATTTTCTATTTTCCATTTTCTTTTTTTTTTTTTTTTGATACTGTACATATGGTGATCTCTGATCCAAAATTAATAGTAATATGAGCTTGAAAACCAGATCCTGACAAGGGAGTCACAATCTCTGTCTGGTCTCGTTTTCCCTAAGGGATCAGGAGAAACTGGGAGAGTTTCAATACTGAGCAACAAAGCAACAAAGATGATGGAAGGATGAGAAAAAAGAAAGGGCCTGAAAGACTTTATAATGAAGATGGAGATCCAATGTTCCTATTCCTATTTGGGAAAGAAAATAATATGGCCTAGAGCTAAAGTGATATCTCCAAAACTTGGTTGGAAAAAATGGCTAAATCAAAAGAATAAATAGATATAAATTTGACACAAGACAAGGTAAGAATAGTCAAAGTGGCAAAAATCATGGAAGTGAAATAAGAAAAATGAACTGAAGATTCCTGCTGGAAGAAGGACTGTAAAGGTTTTCAAATGGGAGAGAACACATTCATCTTTAAACTGCCCAGTTTTCCCATCTGTTAAATGGAGTTTGAAGAATTGGCAAATGTTTCCTCGGTTGCCTATAATATAGTAGATCTGAAAGGTGACTTCTTGTCCAAACCAAATAACTGAAGGGGTTTCTCTTTTCAGAGACCAGGAGACGACGCTCATCGCAATGTCTGGCTCTAATCAGTCCAGAGCTGCAGCATGCAGGAGTGAATGAGGTTCCAAGAAGCAAATTCAGAGTTTTAGCAAAGGCAGCTATGATGACATTCGGCCTTCAGGGGGACAGTTTACCAACTAGGACAGACATATCCTTAATGAAACACCCACATGTTCAGGGCAGATGGAAGAGAAATTACTCAAGGTAGAAATGGGAAATTGGGGCTTTTTGTTTAATTAAGATACTTATCTGTAAAGCCTTGAGAATTGAAATGAGATTGCTTCTGCTTTGCCCTCCTTAAGTAGTACTCTTTCCTCTCTAGTCAGAGCTTGTTTAAAGAAAAAAAGAAATATTAACTATATAATTCAAGAGAAGAATTCTGCCTGTCAACATTCTTTAATGATAGATCAGTGCTATGGTTCACCTGTGCTCAGCTGAATCTAAAAACCCCATCCCAGTGTTCAACATGATCCATAATTTGTAATCCAAGATGTGTTCTAGGACTGCCGGAATTTGCCAAGCAGGATGTGGTAACTGGAACACAGAAGAGGAAGTTATGAACTCTGGGGCCATCTTTAGTTCTATTCTTATCTTTGGTCCTAAACTTCATGCCTATCCTTGAACTAAAGGTTCCATCTCTTAATTTTCCACTGGAAAAAATAGTGTGGTGTCATTCTGCCTAACTTATAGAGATGTTGCAAGATTTAATAAGCCATCACTTATAAATGCCTTTGAGTTCTTGATAAAAGGAACTGGATAATTTCAATATTACCATTATTATTATTTTCATTGTTCATGTATTTCCTTTGGCCCTGGCCTCTATATAACATGGTATTACTGTCACTTTAGGTTACTAGCTACATTGTCCTTCCCCCCCCCCCACCCCCGCACTCTTAGCACCCAATGCAGCAATAATAAAATGCTTATGCATTTACAATATTTTCCCTAACAATATTTTCCAATAGTTATCAAGTGATTTCAGGTTATATTTCATTCACCAGATCACACACAAACAGTATTGATATAACACAGAACTAGCAAATACATTTGTGTACTAGTGAAAATAAAATAATGGTAATTCTTTTCTCCATTTCTGAACCATAAGGCAATTTTGGAGAATAATATACTATTGTAGATTCCTGAAAATAAGACCTTTTAGCATAGCTTCTCAAAGCATATTTCTTTTGGGATTTGATTTAGAAAAATCTAGATTCTCTAGCTGCACATTAGACAAAGTGTTCTTGGTTGAGCTACTAATTTTTTTAAAATTAGAACTTTTGTAACCAGAATAAATGTTTTATTAAGCATGAAAGATGCCTAACCACCTATGCTAGAAGAAATTAAACCAATTCTAGTTGCCAGGAGGAAATGAATACAAACTAATGTCAGATATCAAATGCCTTACAACTACCAGAGAGCTTGTTTCTCAGAGCAGGTCTATGACCCACACTTACCAGAATCTCCAGGGAAGCATGTTAATAGAGAGATACCTACACCTCCACCCCACCAGGCTGATTAAAATCAAAACTGTGTTAGGTTTTGGGTTGCCAAAGTCAACAAATAAAAATACAAATGCCAGTAAATAAATAAATATGTCCTAGTTGGAACATATTTTAACAAGTATATCACCTGTATATTAAGCATACTAAAGTTAGAAAACCATCAACCTAGGAAATACAGATTCAAATAAGTGAAATATTAGTACACACCTTCCAAAATGACTAAAATTAAAGAGGATCAGTAACACTAAATATCACATGTAGTACAAGTGAAATTTTCATACACTGATTATTTTTATGATTTATAAAAAACATTTCTTATAAATCTCAACATATACCTACCCTATTGCTCAGTAATTCCATTATTAAATACTCAAGAAAAAAATGAAAACATATGTTCACACAAAAACTTATTATACAAGAATCTTATAGCAGTTTTATTCAGGATAGCCCACAAATGAAAATAGCCCAAGTGTTTACCAATTTCAGAATGGACCAATAAATTCTCCTGTATTTTTACCCAATGGAAATACTACTTGGCAATAAGGCAACAAATTCTTGATATTCTCAACAACAGGAATTAATCTCCAAAACATACAGAGGGAAAGGCAACTACCTTATGTAAGAATACTCATTGTATGATTCCATAGATTTGAAGCTCTAGAATGAGCATAACTATTCTTTTTTATTTGTTCTTTTTAATTATACATAATATTAGGATTCATCTTGACACAATATAAAAGCATGGGATATAATTTTCTCTAATTCAGTGCCCAGTAATTCCTCTTTCCTTCCCCTCTTCCCTCCCCTGTTTCCTTCCCTCTACTCTAACTGTTCTACAGTGAAAAAAAAAAATAGAGTAGTGGTTTCCTCTGGTGGGGAGGAAGTCAGGTTTGGGAAAAGGTATGAGAGAACTTTCTGTGGTTTTGATATAATGTTCTGTATCTCAATAAGCATTTGGGTTACAAAAGTATAAAAAGTTGTCAAAATTCACTGAATATTTCACTGAAGAGTTATAACGTTTCGTCCTTTGTAAATTCTATGTTAAAAGAAAAATGTAAACCAGTATTTCACTCCAGTTAGAGATGTACATGTTGACATATTTAAGGGAAAAGTGCTAATGTCTATTACTTTCAAGTGCTCAAAAAAATAAGATAGATGGAGGGCTGGAGATTATACACACACAATCACACATGCATGACAAAATATAGTAAAATATTAATGGAAACACATAGATGGTAGATATATGAGTGTTTACTATAAAATTATTTTACTTTCTATATATTTGAAATTTTTTCAAAATTAAATGTCAGAGAGAAAAAAAAATCACTGACCTAAAGAAACCAGACTTTTCTAACTAGGGACACCAATTTTGAAGAATTGGAGATATTCCAATTAGGAAAGTTTTGACAACCTCTAAGGGAAGAACTTATTGTCACCCCTCTACTGGAACACTAGTTTTGGTCTCCTTTTCTGTCTTGAACTTTCTGCACTTCCTTTTGTATTCTACCAAGGAATTCTCTTTTCTACTTGTGTAAATCATGGCATAGAAAGGTGTTTCTGAAACACTTGGATTTTTAAATTTAGCATCATGACCAACCTCATATTATAAATCATATTAGGGTTCATTTTGACATAATTATACAAGCATGGAATGTAATCTGCTCTAATTCTTCTCTTTCTGTTATGGTTTAGATACTAGATGTCCCCCAAAGCTCATTACATTGTATGAGACAATGCAAGAAAGTTTAGAGGCCAACTGATTGGGTTATGAGAATCTTATCAGTGTATTAATCCCCTGATAGGAATTAACTGGGTGGAAACTGTAGGCAAGTGAAGTGTGACTGGAGGAGGTGGGTTCCTGGGGAGCATGCCTTTGGGATATATATTTTGTCCTTGGTGAGCAGAGCTCCCTCTACTTCCTGGTCCCATATCTTGAACTGTTTTCCTCTGCTACACCCATCTGCCATGATGTTCTTACCTCCCCTCAATCCCAGAGCAATAGAGTTGGCCATCTATGCACTGAGACTTCTGAAACTGTGAGCCCCCAAATAAACTTTTCTTCCTCTAATTGTTCTTGTCAGTTCTTTTTAGTCACAGAAGCAAAAAAAAAAAAAAAAAAAAAAAACCTAACAAAAACACTTTCCTCCTCCCTCCCTCCTGTACCTCTACTCTACTGATCTTTTTTCTATTTATTTGTGGCTTTCTTTCAAATTAGTGCCTTGTGGATTCACTGTGGTATATTCATATATGTACATAGGAAAGTTAGATCAGATTCATTCCACCATTCTTCCCTTTTTTCATCCTTCCCTTTTCCCATCCTTCCTCCCTCCCCCTCAGTCCTCCTCTTCTATACCACTGATTTCTCTTCCATTTTCATGGAATCCCCCACACTTTTCTTTTTTTCCCTTATTTTGGTCTATCTTCTGCATATCAGAGAAAACATTCTACCTTTGACTTTTTAGGTCTGTCTTATTTCACTTAGCATTATGGTCTCCAGTTCCATCCATTTACCAGCAAAATGATATAATTTCATTCTTGTTCATGGTGGAATAAAACTCGTGTGTGTGTTTGTGTGTGTGTGTGTGTGTGTGTATCACATTTTCTTTATCCATTTATCTGTTGATGGACACCTAGGTTGGTTCCATAGCTTGGCTTTTATGAATTGTGCTCCTATAAACATTGATGTGGCTGCATTCCTATATTATGCTGATTTTAGATATTTGAGATATATACTGAGGAGTGGGATAACCAACTTGCTTTTAATACAGATATAAATGGTGCCTGCTTCAAGAGAGAGAAAACAATGCACACTGCAGCTTTGAGCTCCCACGCACTTAATTGTGATTTCTCAAGTAGAATCATAGTCATGTATATATGGCTTCATGTTCTCACAGAAAACTGTTTTGACTAACTACTCATTTTACTGTCCACATAATGAACCCAGGAAATGACAATTTGCTTTTTAGGTTTTGTCTATTAAATGTCTATTTGCTCTCTCTTTTCAGGTCATGCACAATAAGCTAGCAACTCTCAGCAGAGCACTAGTAACTATATAATAGTCTTCTATCTTTTCACTCTTGGTAAAAGCCACATCATAGTGATGCATTAAGCAAAGAGGGCGCCTAGATTCTTAAAACAATCACTTCTTCCAGAATCAGATCTGGCTAGGTTTGTTCACTTGAGACTCCAATCTAACATTTTGGTTTAAAGATTATTTTAGCAGGCAGGAGTTGGAAAAAGTATAACCATACAAGGGCACCTGAAGGTCAAGTTAATGTTTATATTTTTGAAGGTTGCAGCCCTTGTTTAATAGAGGTTAGCATTGAGAAGAGTGTATGTAGTCTTTTTTGAAAGTTTTCTCATTTTCTGCTTACATTTGCAATATTTACACCTTAGCTTTCAGCCTAATTACAAAAGTATTTCATGCTTCATACAGAACATTTGAAGACAGAAAAGCACAAAACAAAAATAATAAAATTTATCTATCATTCCACAACTTCAGATGAGCACTATTAGCCAGGCACGGTGGTGCATGCCTGTAATCCCAGTGGCTTGGAAGTTTAAGACAGGAAGATTGTGAATTCAAAGCCAGCCTCAGCAAAAGTGAGGTGCTAAGCAACTCAATGAGACCTTGTCTCTAAGTAAAATACAAAATAGGGCTGGGGATGTGGCTCAGTGGTCGAGTGCCCCTGAGTTCAATCCCTGGTACCAAAAAAAGATAAGCACTATTATCCTTCTGATACATAGTCATGCACCCTATAACAATGTTTTGGTCAAGGGCAGACTGCATATACAAAAATGATCCCATAAGATTATAATGGAGCTGACAAATTCCTAGTGATATCAAAGCCATCATAACATCACAGCACAATGCAGAGTTATATGTTTATGGTGATGCTGGTATAAACAAACCTACTTCCAATCATATTGAAGTATAGCACACACAATTAAGAACCACACATGATACTCTTATGTGCCTATTATATTTTTAATCATTATTTTAGAGTATACACCTTTTACCTATGAAAACAAAAAGTTTACACCGGCAGCATTCTCATACATTTTGTGTTTACTGCATCTTTTGATTGCATCATTTTCTCTTGTGCTTGATCTAATCTAATGTTGGTTTATTCATTTTGTCCCTAGAAGCAATAGGTTTTTAATGTGTGTGTGTACACCATATAGCAGCTCAGGTGTGTAGTAGGCTATATTATGTAGGTTTATGTAAGTATACTCTGTAATGTTCACATATGAAAATGATACATTTCTCAGAACATATCCCCATTGTTAAGTGAGAGCTGACTGCATGCTGTCTTGCCTTTTTGTTTTGATTTGATTACTGCTATGCACTATCCACTTCTCTATATAACAATTATTAACTCACGTTTTTGTTAATTCCTATTCCAGAAAATATTCAAGGAAACAAGTCACCAAATTGATTATATGTGTCATTTTTAATTGACTATTATTTTTACTCATTATGAAATAATAAAGACTCAGATTGGCAAATATACTGGCAGAAAAGGCATATTTCCAACAATCTTATTCTACTAACAGATTGAGAGATAGCTTTTTGTCTGCCTATGAAACTACACACATAATTTTCTAAAATTAGATTTGCTACTGTTCTATGTATTGACCCATTAGTGGACATATAGTTATTTTAAATTCCTTACTGTTTTTCAACAGAAGTAAATTGTATGTGTATCAGTATATTAGGGTTCTCAAGAAGGACAGAACCAATAGGACAGATATATGAGAGGATGATTATTAAGGTAATTGGCTCTTGTTATTATGAGGCTTGAGACGTTTGACAATAGGTCATCTGCAGGCTGGAGAACCATGGGGACTAGTAGCATGGCTAAGTTCAAGTCCAAAGGCCTCAGAATCAGGGAAGTTAATGGTATAACTCTCAGTGTTAGGCTAAAGGCTTAAGAAACTAGAGGGTCACTGGTGTGAGTCTTGAAGGGGAAAGCACAGAGAACTGGGAGTTCTGAAGTCAAAGTGTAGAAGGAGAATGATGTCTCAGCTCCAGGAGAGAGAGAGAGAGAGAGAGAGGGAGGGAGAGAAACACGTTTTTTCCCCCTCTGCCTCTATCTAGTTCCTCAGGCTGGTGTCTGCCCACATTGATGAGAGGATATCTTTCTCAGTCCACTGATTCAAATGCTCATCTCTTTCAGAAATATCCTCACAGACATACATAGAAATAATGCTTTACTAGTTATCCCTTAATCCAGTCAGGTTAAAACCTAAAGTTAACCATTACAACCAGTCTGAGTATAATATTTGTATGTATATCAGATTTGCTATAACAACCAACCGTAACATCTCAGTTTTCTATGACAAAATAGTTTATTGCTTTATAAATCACAGTCCAACACAGGTTATCAAGCTATAGTGGTGGTAGGTTCTACCCCACACAGTCATTCAAGGACTCAGGCACCTTCATCTTGTGATTCCACTTTTCTTTTGGTCCTTACTCTTCTCTGCATTCTGTCCATGGTTAGGAAAAATCAAGAGGGCATAGAAAAAGGCCCACACCTCCAACACAATCACCTCAGACTGGAGGTGACCTATATCACTCCCATTCATATACTATTGGGAAAAACTAGTTGCATGGCTCTATCTGTTATATATACAAGTCCAGTCACATAAGGACAAAAGAACAGCACAGGTTGGACAGCATGACACATTTACTAAAAGTTCCTCCACAGGACCAATTCGTAAAAAATTACTAAGTTAAAGGTTATGAACATTTTAATTTAGATAAATAATGTCATATTATTCTCTATGAAAAACAACTTATACTCTGACAACAGTATATTAAGAGTGTGTTTTATTTCACTTTTGTCAACAAAATGTATTTTCATGGATTTACGTGTTTGTCAATTTAGAGGATAAAAGTACTATCATTGAGTGTTATTTTACATCCATTTATTTGTTAGTAAGAATATATATATGTATGTATAAGAATATATATATATGTTTTCACATGAGAACATTTGTATTTCTTTTGCTAAATGTCTGCTCCTGTCTTTTGGCATTTTTCTTTTGGGTTGTTCATCTTATTTCTTGATATATAGTAGCTATTTATTAATTATATTAACTGTTGTTATACATGTTATAAATATTACCATAGCAATTGTTTTTGTTTTTTTTTTAATTTTTTTTATTGGTTGTTCAAAACATTACAAAGCTCATGACATATCATCTTTCATACATTTGACTCAAGTGGGTTATGAACTCCCATTTTTACCCCAAATACAAATTGCAGAATCCCATCAGTTACACACTCACATTTTTACATAATGGCATATTAGTGACTGTTGTATTTTGCTGCCTTTCCTATCCCCTACTATCCCCCCTCCCCTCCCCTCCCATCTTCCCTCTCTACCTCATCTGCTGTTGTTCAATTCTCTCCCTTGTTTCCCACCCCCTTTCCCCTCACAACCTCTTATGTGTAATTTTGTGTAACATTGAGGGTCTCCTACCATTTCCATATGATTTCTCTTCTCTCTCCCTTTCTCTCCCCCCAACTGACTCTGTTTAATGTTAATCTTTTCCTCATGCTCTTCCTCCCTGTTCTGTTCTTAGTTGCTCTCTTTATATCAAAGAAGACATTTGGCATTTGTTTTTTAAGGATTGGCTAGCTTTGCTTAGCATAATCTGCTCTAATGCCATCCATTTCCCTGCAAATTCCATGATTTTGTCATTTTTCAGTGCTGCGCAATACTCCATTGTGTATAAATGCCACATTTTTTTTATCCATTCATCTATTGAAGGGCATCTAGATTGGTTCCACAGTCTAGCTATTGTGAATTGTGCCGCTATGATCATTGATGTGGCAGTATCCCTATAGTACACTCTTTTAAGATCCTCAGGGAATAGTCCGAGAAGGGCGATAGCTGGGTCAAATGGTGGTTCCATTCCCAGCTTTCCCAGGAATCTCCATACTGCTTTCCAAACTGGCCTCACCAATTTGCAGTCCCACCAGCAATGTACAAGTGTACCCTTTTCCCCACATCCTCGCCAACACTTATTGTTGTTTGACTTCATAATGGCTGCCAATCTTACTGGAGTGAGATGGTATCTTAGGGTGGTTTTGATTTGAATTTCTCTGACTGCTAGAGATGGTGAGCATTTTTTCATGTACTTGTTGATTGATTGTATGTCCTCCTCTGAGAAGTGTCTGTTCAGGTCCTTGGCCCATTTGTTGATTGGGTTATTTGTTATCTTATTGTCTAATTTTTTGAGTTCTTTGTATATTCTGGATATTAGGGCTCTATCTGAAGTGTGAGGGGTAAAAATTTGTTCCCAGGATGTAAGCTCTCTATTTACCTCTCTTATTGTTTCTCTTGCTGAGAAAAAACTTTTTAGTTTAAGTAGGTCCCATTTGTTTATTCTTGTTATTAACTCTTGGGCTATGGTCGTCCTATTAAGGAATTTGGAGCCCGACCCCACAGTATGTAGATCGTAGCTAAGTTTTTCTTGTATCAGACACAAAGTCTCTGATTTGATATCTAGCTCCTTGATCCATTTTGAGTTAACTTTTGTGCATGGCGAGAGAAAGGGATTCAGTTTCATTTTGTTTCATATGGATTTCCAATTTTCCCAGCACCATTTGTTGAAGATGCTATCCTTCCTCCATTGCATGCTTTTAGCCCCTTTATCAAATATAAGAAAGTTGTAATTTTGTGGATTGGTCTCTGTGTCCTCTATTCTGTACCATTGGTCCACTCGCCTGTTTTGGTACCAGTACCATGCTGTTTTTGTTACTATTGCTCTGTAGTACAGTTTGAGATCTGGTATCGCTATACCGCCTGATTCACACTTCCTGCTTAGAATTGCTTTTGCTATTCTGGGTCTTTTGTTTTTCTATATGAATTTCATGATTGCTTTCTCTATTTCTACAAGAAATGCCATTGGGATTTTGATTGGCATCGCATTAAACCTGTAGAGAACTTTGGGTAATATTGCCATTTTGATGATGTTAGTTCTGCCTATCCATGAACAGGGTACATTTTTCCATCTTCTAAGATCTTCTTCTATCTCTCTCTTTAGGGTTCTGTAGTTTTCATTGTATAAATCTTTCACCTCTTTTGTTAGGTTGATTCCCAAGTATCTTATTTTCTTTGAGGATATTGTGAATGGGGTGGTTTTCCTCATTTCCATTTCAGAAGTTTTGTTGCTGATATACAGGAATGCCTTTGATTTATGCATGTTGATTTTATATCCTGCCACTTTGCTGAATTCATTTATTAACTCTAGCAGTTTCTTTGTAGACCCTTTTGGGTCTGTTAAATATATTATCATGTCAGCCACAAATAGCGATAATTTAAGTTCTTCTTTTCCTATTTTTATGCCTTTAATTTCTTTTGTCTGTCTAATTGCTCTGGCTAGTATTTCAAGAACAAAATGGAATAGAAGTGGTGATAGATGGCATCCCTGTCTTGTTCCAGATTTTAGAGGGAATGCCTTCAGTTTTTCTCCATTTAGGATGATGCTAGCCTGAGGTTTAGCATATATAGCTTTTACAATGTTGAGGTAAGTTCCTGTTATCCCTAGTTTTTCTAGTTTTGAACATAAAGGGATGCTGTACTTTGTCGAATGCTTTTTCTGCATCTATCGAGATGATCATATGGTTCTTGTCTTTAAGTCTATTGATGTGGTGAATAGCATTTATTGATTTCCGTATATTGAACCAGCCTTGCATCCCAGGGATGAATCCTACTTGATCATGGTGCACAATTTTTTTGATATGCTTTTGTATTCGATTCGCCAGGATTTTATTGAGAATTTTTGCATCCAAGTTCATTAGAGATATTGGTCTGTAGTTTTCTTTCTTTGAAGTGTCTTTGTCTGGTTTCGGGATCAGGGTGATGTTGGCCTCATAGAATGAGTTTGGAAGAGCTCCTTCTTTTTCTATTTCTTGAAATATCTTGAAAAGTATTGGTAGTAATTCTTCTTTGAAGGTTTTGTAAAACTCCACTGTATACCCATCCGGTCCAGGGCTTTTCTTGGTTGGTAGTCTTTTGATGGCTTCTTCTATTTCTTCCTTTGTTATTGGTCTGTTTAAATTGTGTGTGTCTTCCTGACTCAATCTGGGCAGATCGTATGACTTAAGAAATTTATTGACATCTTCACTATCTTCTATTTTATTGGAATATAGGGTTTCAAAATACTTTCTAATTATCTTCTGTATTTCTGTAGTGTCTGTTGTGATATTGCCTTTTTCATCCCGTATGTTAGTAATTTGAGTTCTCTCTCTTCTTCTCTTCGTTAGCATGGCTGAGGGCCTGTCGATCTTATTTATTTTTTCAAAGAACCAACTTTTAGTTTTATCAATTTTTTCAATGTTTTTTTTTTTGTTTCAATTTCATTGATTTCTGCTCTGATTTTAATTATTTCTTGTCTTCTACTACATTTGCTGTTGTTTTACTCTTCCTTTTCTAGGTTTTTGAGGTGTAGTGTGAGTTCATTTATTTGTTGGTTTTTTCTTTTTTTGAGGAAAGAACTCCAAGAAATGAATTTCCCTCTTAAAACTGCTTTCATTGTGTCCCATAGATTTTGGTATGTTGTGTCTGTATTGTCATTTGTCTCTAAGAATTTTTTTATCTCCTCCTTTATGTCTTCTGTAACCCATTGATCATTCAGTAACATATTTTTCATTTTCCATGTGATGTAGGATTTTTCCTTCCTTCTTTTATCATTGATTTCCAGTTTCATTCCATTATGATCAGATATGGTGCATGGTATTATCTCCACACATTTATATTTACTAAGAATTGCCCTATGGCATAATATATGGTCTATCTTTGAGTAGGATCCATGTGCTGCTGAGAAGAACGTGTATCCACTTGATGAAAGTTGATATATTCTATATATGTCTGTTAAGTCTAGGTTATTGATTGTGCTATTGAGTTCTATAGTTTCTTTATTCAGCTTTTGTCTAGAGGATCTGTCTAATGGCGAGAGCGGTGTGTTGAAGTCACCCATAATTATTGTGTTGTAGTCTATTTGACTCTTGAACTTGAAGAGAGTTTGTTTTATGAACGTTGCAGCACCATTGTTTGGTGCATACAAATTGATAATTGTTATGTCTTGTTGGTGGATGGCTCCTTTTAACAGTATATAGTGTCCTTCTTTATCCCTTTTGATTAACTTAGGTTTGAAGTTGATTTTATTCGATATGAGTATGGCCACACTCCTGCTTGCTTCCGAGGGCCATGTGAGTGGTATGATTTTTCCCAACCTTTTACCTTCAGCCTGTGTATGTCTCTTCCTATCATATGAGTCTCCTGAAGGCAGCATATTGTTGGATTTGTTTTTTTGATCCAGGTTACTAGCCTATGTCTCTTGATTGGTGAATTTAGGCCATTAACATTTAAGGTTACAATTGAAATATGGTTTGTACTTCCAGTCATGTTTCTTTATTTATTTATTTTAGTTTGGCTAGTTTTTACTTTTTGGTTATTTTCCTCCCCCTTTACTGAGATACCTCCCGCTGTTAGTTTTAGGCACTATTTTTCAATTCCTCTTCTTGTAGTATTTTGCTCAAAATGCTTTGCAGTGCTGGTTTTCTGGCTGCGAATTCTTTTAGCTTTTGTTTATCGTGAAAGATTTTAATTTCATTGTCAAATCTGAAGCTCAATTTTGCTGGATACAGTATTCTTGGTTGGAATCCATTATTTTTCAGCATTTGAAGTACATTGTTCCAGGATCTTCTCACTCTCAAAGTCTGTGATGAAAAATCAGTCGTTAACCTAATTGGTTTACCCCTGAATGTAATCTGCCTCCTTTCTCTCGTAGCTTTTAATATTCTCTCCTTGTTCTGTATGTTGGCTATCTTCATAATTATATGTCTTGGAGTTGGTCTATTACGGTTTTGAATGTTTGGGGTCCTGTAGGCTTCCAGGATTTGGCAATCCATTCCATCTTTCATCTCTGGGAAGTTTTCTAGAATTATTTCATTTAATAGGTTGTCCATTCCGTTGGTTTGAATCTCTATGCCTTCTTCTATCCCGATGACTCTCAAATTTGGTTTTTTATGACATCCCATATCTCTTGCATAGATTGCTCGTGAGATTTAAGCATCTTTTCTGTGTTGACTATATTCTTTTCAAGTTGATAAACTTTGTCTTCATTATCTGATGTTCTGACTTCTACTTGATCTAGTCTATTTGTATATTCTTGTTTGAGTTTTTAATTTGGTTTATAGTTTCCTGCATTTCTAGGATTACTGTTTGATTTTTTTTTAAGATCTCTATCTCCTGGTAAAGCTCGTTCTTTGCCATTTGAATTTGTTTGTTTAATTCGTTTTCAAAATATACTTTCATTGCTTGGACTTGCTGTCTCATGTCTACTCTAATATTCCTTTCCATCTGAGTTAGGTATGCCTTGAGTTCTTTCCCTATCCATGTTTCTGATGCTTCTAGGTCCTCCTGTAGATTTAAGTTGTCCTGCATTGTTTGTACTCCTTTTTTCCCTTGTTTTTTCATGTTGTTCACGTTACTTTCCAGCTCTATTTGGTTGCTGTATTTCTGCTCTCTCCTATAGATTTGTTTTGGTTTTATATATCTCTGTTGTCTCTCCTTTGTGTTGGTAGACTATGCCTGCTAAAGTGGATTCTGCTGGGAAGGAATTACGAAGGCCGAGCTCCAGTGACGTCACCTCTCTGCTATGGCGGGCCCCAGGCTCCTTGCCGGGGTGTCCGAATGGGAGGTGGGACTGGACTGTCTCTGGTTGGTTTCAGCTCCTGGTCGCCGGCGGGCGTGCGGTCTCCAGCCGCCCAGTCGCGCGGGCAGCGGGTGGGCTGTTGCCGGCGGGCGGGCGATCTCTAGCCACCCAGTCGCGCGGTCGGTCGCTGGCAGGTGGGCGTTCTCCAGCCACCCAGTCACGCGGGCAGCGGGTGGGCTGTTGCCAGCGGGCCTCTCGGCAGTTCAAACTGTACTCTGGGCCTGCCGTTTGCTGGGTGTGGAGGGTGGCTATTGGGAACCCTGGCACTCTATTGTTTTGATTTTTTCGCTTGCCCCTCCCCCAGTGCTGGCAAGACAGGTTTCATTTTAGCCGCTGATGGGAGGGGGAGTTGGAGGTCAGGTGTCTCTAGCTCTCCCCGCATCTTTATGCAGGCTCGTTCTGATAATCCCTCCCCCGGAAAGCCTAGGAGAGATTTTATGCGAATTCCCTGCTGTATGGGAAATGGGTTGAGTAACACACACCTGTTTTATTGTTGCAATCTGTTGGAGACTGGCGGTGGTTACGTCAGCTCTCCAAGATGGTGGCCGCTGGCTTCCTTGGTGGAGTTTCCATTGTGGGGGATAGAACTGGACCGTTTCCTTCCCCGTCTGAAATCCCGAACTCAGCCCGGGGCTCAGTGAGGGCACAGCCGGCAGGATTCCACAGAATCCGTAGCAACGTTTCTCTCTGCTTGTTGGTCGCTTCTCGGCGGCGCCCCGCCAATCAGTCAGCCTGGATCTCCGGTCACACAGTTGGCTTGTGTTTGAGACTCAATTACCAGACCTCGGTGCTGGAAATCCTTCCTCTAGGTTTCGGTGCACCCCCATTTTGCTGTAAATTCCTAACAAGATAGTTTTTTGTCGTTCTAACTCGTTATTTACCTGCGCAGTGACGCGGTACACGGGGTATGATGCACTCTATTCGCGGCCATCTTGGAGTCCCCAACAATTGTTATTATATGCTAACTTTATGGATCATTTACCATACTGAATTTTAATACTGTAGATATAGTCTAATATGGTTTCTGACTTTTCTGTTATGTTTACAGAAAACTTCCCACACAAAGAATTACAAAATTACTCAATAACATTTTCTTATAGTACTTTCATGGTTTTATTTTCTACATTTGGAACTAATCAATGGCCAATGTAGAAAATTTGAAAAACAAGAGGAAAAAAAGAAAGAGAAAAATCACTGGCAGTCCCACCACCCAATGACAATCACAACATTGGTATCCCTTTGCCTATTTTTTACCAATATGAAAATCCTCTCAGCTGAAAAAATAATAGCCATACACCATTTTACCTTGTAATATGTTCCAGAAAAAGTTTAAAGCATCAGACTACATATACGCTTAGAACAGAGGGGTTTTTTTTTAAGAGCTTTGATTGACCTTTTTAAAATGTATCACGCTGTAGATATATGCAGGAAAATTATTCAGCTGACAATGTATGAAAGTGAAGTTTTAAGTAAAAAGTTTCATTGATGCCATGAGAAATGGGAACAAAAGGAACTCTCATAAGACTTATGGAAGCTACTGAACAGCTTATCCTCACTAGAACAAAAGTTTTTCTATTTTTATTTCAAAACCATTATCACAAACCTTTTATTGTCAGGTACTATTTCTTACCTATTTTAAAACGAAGAGATACATACAAAATATATAAATAGGTATTTATAAAGGTGATGTTAGGATTTGTTAGGAGACTGTATCTGAAAGTATGAATTATTCTTTATATATTTGTAATAATAACAATGCCTTGTACTCTTGCAAGTTTTTATAAATTTATCTAGGGAATTTATTTTATGGAATGTTGTCATATGATATATTTTCCTTTCCCAACATTCCCAGGAAATCTTAACATAATTTTAACAAAAAGTTAAGTCTTCTTAATTAAAGGCTATGTAATACACAGAATTTAGAATCTAATACAATAATTGAAGATATAGATGACATGTAATCAAACCTTAGTCTTCAAAACACATCCTCTGCCTTCCCAGAGCGATCATTGTCCTGAGAGGAATCCTAAGGTGACACTGGTAATAGGATTGCCTCTGAGAGCAGCCTTTCTTTCCTCTAGGACATGAAAAATTACTGGAACATGAGAAATTGCTAGGAATTTCTTCTTAGCTTCCACACTCTCATTTGAACCTCATCTCTTCTTTGGGGAGTGGTTCTTTCCTCAGTTACAAAACAACTTTGAGACAGCTTTATTTCCAAGGTTTTGAGAAAGCACAGGTTAGACAATTCTAGCTGCCTAGAAATCTAACCAACCTCTTTCACACATTGCTGACGTCACTCAAAGAAAAAGAAATCACAAACTCCTTTTCTTCTAAATTTTTCTGCTTCAGCTAGAATCATCACTCTTAAAAACCAGGCCCTCTATCCTTGTCTATAACCTTATTAAATATTATGTCAAATCACTTTATTTAAGACATTATGTATAAACCTATTTCTTGAAAAATTATGGCCAGAACTAAAAACAAAATTAAGCTGATAGCCATTTTAATTCATTGTTCCAGGAGAGCAACAAAATTCCTCTTGAAGAGAAAAATCACTTTTGTTTGGGAAAGAAGCCAATGAGTTTTGTTTTGTTTTTAATTGAGCAAGGTTAGACCCCAGGAGAGTCTGGATGGGAGAGGGCAAGCTTAAGAGAGAGCCAAATTTCTCTGCATCAGAAAGTTACAGGAATTTTGGAGTGGGTCCCCTCACCACTGCAGGGCTGAGGAGGGTCAGATCATGAAAGAGAGGAATTGAAAACAAAAAGCTTTCTTAGAATCTAGAGGGCAGAGATCAGGCCCAAGAAATACATTGTGAGTGCTGCCAATAAGGACTCCTTGAGGTAGAGATTTCAGATAACTTAGCAATAGTGTGGCTAGTGGTACTGCTAATTATAAGAGCAACTGTCCTGAAGAAGATGGTAAGTTCATTTTTTGAAGCAAAGCAGGTTATATAACAGGCTGAGGCAGCCTATAGAAGTAGTGGGCAGAGGGAAGAAGAAACTAAGTCAGAAAACAAGAGTTTGGAGTAGGAAAAAATAGAAAGAATCAAGTTGCATCTTCAGAATCTGCTGATAAATTGCAGAACATGTTGGACTTCCCACACATATGGGATGGCTATTTTAAAAAAATGATTTCAGAAGGATAGAAGAGTTAAACTTTGGGATTGTGTGCATTATCCTCTTATGGAACATTATATTTTTTTCACTTCTTAAAAAGCAGTTGGCTTGGGCTGGGGTTGTGGCTCAGCGGTAGAGCGCTCACCTAGCACGTGCGAGGAGCTAGGTTGGATCCTCATCATCACATAAAAATAAACAAATAAAATAAAGGTATTGTGCCCACTATAACTAAAAAAAATATTTTAAAAAAGCAGTAGGCTTCAGCATCTACTGGCTCTGGCCAATGCCAGAGAAACGGGCACCAAAAGCATGGAAGGTCTGTGTGCCTTCCATTTGTCCCATTAAATTGTGGCAATGAAGACAGGAAGCATATACAATCACATAACATCATTATGAGAAAAAGCTCAACAGGAAGTGATTACGCAACATTCAAAATTTATGTAGTAGGAACTTTGGATTGGGCAAAGGGGAGGGTGGGGAGGAATCATGGGAATAGGAAAGATGGAGGAATGAGATGGTCATCATTATCCTTGGTACATGTATGATTGCATGAATGGTGCATTTCTACATCATGTACAACAAGAGCATTGAAATGTGTTCCATTTGTGTATGATGAATTGAAATGCATTTTGCTGTCATGTACAACTAAGTAGAACAAATAAAAAAAATTATGTAGTACTCAAAGACATCACTCAGTTTGTTCACTACTGTCATTTGTACCTTTATTTCTTTGCAGGAGATTTTTAGACATCACCACTGCTACCCTACATCCACTTCTGCATTAGTTGAGAACAGCCTTGATGACCCAGTTCCAGAAATTCCTCAGGCAAATCTATAATATGCATTCACCTACAAGCATGGAAAAAAAAACTTACCTAGCAGAAATAATAGAGGTTGGGGGTTCAATATAAACTTCCTCTTCATTGAACAGTACCCAAGATATTATAAATTTTTGAACATCAACATATAAATTACTGAGAAATTAGATGAATTGGTGCTGGCCCCAAAGAGATTATTCTTTTTTTTTTTCTCTAGAGCAAAACAGGATTCATAACTGAAAGAAGAATGATAAAAAAGAAGAATCTGAGATCTGATATATTTCATTCATTTCATTCCACTTCTACTCTGTCTGTGAGAGAAGATTGTTCTGGAAAAGTCAACTGGAGGCACCAGGTCAAAGGTCAAGCAGAACAGTATCAGACATAGACTTTGTACTGAAAGGTAATACTGGACCACATTTGTTAAGTGCTCTTCTTGCACCTTTCCTCAAATAGTAGCTTTTTATTGTTACCTCCTTAGCTCACACTCATTGCATCCTTGATGTCTCACCCAAAGGTATAATTATATTGCATCAGTATACCATTTTTTCCTCACTGAGATCTTGCTATATAGAGGAAAAAAACTAATCACTCACATGACTATATATAAATATATATATGAAATTTTTTTATTGAAGGCCTCCTCTCACTTAATACTATAAAATATTATAAAATACTATAAATTCTATTTAATACCCATATATTTCTTTTGTCACTGCTTTTTTTTTGTTCTAGATGAATTCAATGTAATTATGGGAGTAAAACTCTTTCTGAAATCAGAAGCCCTCCAAAGTCTTCCCAGTTGCTAAACTTGGAAAACCGATTCTACAGGAATATTGTAACAATGATGTTGAATCTCAGAAAGTATCTTTCAGAGGATAAAATTCAGGCAAATTACAAATATACATTTACTCCTAGGTTTCCTTATTTTTCAATGAGGTTACTCCAGTCACCCCAAAGACAACAAATATACTTTTAGGCTAAAGATCATAGTGTTAATTGGTAGTATACAAATTATAACTCTATGGATTTGGCTTTTCCTCCTGCTTTCTTTCTATTTTATCCAGCAAATAATTTAATAATTCATGAAAGAATATGTTTGCATGTGGTACTTTGCTAAGTGTGCCTTATATGATTTTGAGCTTAAAATGATTTAACATGAACTTTAACTTGAGTTTTTGCAACTTGGGTGAAAATTATTTAATGACATTTCATAGCAAGTGCCATGGAGCCTGTGCTTCTGCCCAATTTAAGAATGTGATTTTAGCCAAGCACACACCTGTAATCCCAGAAGCTCAGGAGAATGGCAAGTTCAAAGCCAGCCTCAGCAATGGCGAGGCGCTTAGCAAACTCAGTGAGACCCTGTCTCTAAATAAAAATACAAAATAGGGCTGGGAGTGTGGTTCAGTGGTTGAGTGCCCCTGAGTTTAATCCCTGGTACCAAAAAAAAAAAAGTGATCTTAGGTATTATTAAAACAAAAATGTGGTTCTTGAACTTCTACTTTCTACTTTCAACCATGGTGGGTAACTAATACTGGATTTGTGCCATAATTCTAAAACCAGAAAAAATAGTGAGTCATCTGATTTCAAGCACTGGATAACAAGCAATATAAGATCCCTGAGAGAGGGGAGATGCATGAGGTGAGCGCATGATTGTCCTACCTCTCTACTTAGACAATTTCTTTACCATGGTACAGAAAACCAGAGTCTGAGCAGAGTCTAGTATTCCTGTTTAGCTGAAAAAGCAGATATCAGAGTTCAGGTTAGCGCAATCAGATGCAACATGCAGAGCAAGACACCAGAAAGACAGGAGCTATGTGGAAGGGGTACCACAGAAACCCATGTAGTCATATCCTAAAAATCAATGGCTAAGAGCTTGGCTATAAGTGTGTAAGATGAGGCAATCTAAACCTTTAAAGATAGCAGAACTAAGGAGTCAAAAGTTGAACCAAGACACTAGAGGTTCAGCACTGCTTAGAGGAAAGTAGTGGCAAAGAATGTCAGAATTTTGGCCCTGCCATTGAGCAAAAATGTTTGACTTCTCATCAGAAACAACAGACTCCAGAAGATAATAAAACAACTTCTTTAAAGTACTGAAAGGGGGGGGGAACCCCTTAACCCCAAATTTCATTAAAAGGAGTACCTTATTAGTACCTCATTAAAACTTCTGACATCCAGCTAAGAAACCACAAATTCCAAAATAGGAATAGAGAAAATGCCCCTAGAGAAAGACCTACTCTAGACCCACCCTAACAAAATCTATAGCCAAACCTTAACAAAAGTTTAGAAGATCTTGAGAAATGCCTTGGAATTCCCACAGATATGCGTTAACAATGCAAAACATCAAGTCTACACAATTTAAATGATAAGCCAGTAAACAATTTAATAATTCATAAAGGAACATGTGGATTTTCCCCCTTAAATTAAAATCAACCCTCTTCAAATGAGTATTATAGAATCTAAAATCTGTACAATATATTATCTACAAAGTCTGATATTTAATCAAAAATTGCTAGACATACAAATAATTAAAATAAAATGTGGTAAGGGACTCAAAAATATGATGTTAATGAGTGATAAAATTGGAAATAGCAGAGTGGAAATGAGACATTAAAAATGAAAACACTAGAAATGAAAAGTATAGGAACTGAAATAAAGAATTGATAAACTTGACATTATCCAAGTTAACAGAAAAAGAGTCATTGAACTTAGATACAAAACAATAAAAGTGACCTATCTGAAGAATAGATAGAAAAAAATATTGAAGAAAAAAGTAAAGAGAGACTCAAAGACCTATGAGACATAATCAAGCAGCCTATGATACGGGTAACTGACTCCCAGGATAATTTGGGGCAAAAAATAATTTGAAGAAATAATGATCCCAAACTTCCCACATTTAAAGAAACACTGACTTACACATATAAGAATTTCAATGAACCTGCTTATGAAAAATATAAGGGAAACCACAGCAATTCACATTATAGCTAAATGCTGAAAACCAAAGATAAAAATAAAATCTCAAAAGTACCAAAAAGAAAAAAAAGGCACTTTATATACAAGAAGACAAGAACAAGAATTATCACTGATTTCTCATCAGAAACAACTGAGTCCAGATGATAATAAAACAACTTTTTTAAAGTACTGAAAGGGAAAAAAAAAAACCCTCTCAGCCCCAAATTTCATATTTAGCAAAAACTGCCTTCACAAACAAGAGTCAAAGAAAAACATTTGTTGAGGAATGAAAATGAAAGATTTGTTTCCAGCCTATCTGAGCTACCTGAAGGTTGTCTTTTGAGCAGAAAGTTGGGTCTATAAGAGATAAGGATACCAGAAATAGTAAATAAGATAAGATGAACAGCTTAACATGATGAGTTGGGAAAATATATTCAGGACCAAGTTAAAGATAGAGATCATCATGGAATTGAAATTCCCAGAGATGGACATTAACAGTCTTACTACTTGGCCCTTGTTATAACAATAGTGCTCAAAGCTGGAAGTTTTTTAAAGTTAAGGCATCCTTTCCCAAGGTTGTCTGGAAATTTTACATTGAGTCATATTTTAACAACAAATATGGCAGTACAGAGTCCATTTGCAGAGTTCTGATTTACTTTTCCTTTGTCCAACAGAGCACAGCTATAATTCAGAGTTAACACTGTTAATTGTTTCTACCAGTGCTGAGGGCAAGAGTCTGACTCACGCATTAGGTTTAGAGTTCTACACTATCCACCTCAGTACATTTTTAAAATCTCTATAAGCTTCAAATAGACACAAGATATTGTAATTCATAAAAAGAAATTCAGGAATTAGTACAGAAACAGATTCTCCTGTTTATGTACTGAGAGTTGGCTTATCCCCTATAATATCTACTTTTGCTTTAAAAAGTCTGCACAAAGCTATTATAATCTACCTGCAGAATCAGATAAAAGGGCCTACTGTAAGAGTTTAAGATTCTATTTCATGTTTAAGTTTCCACTATTTCTTTTGTTTCCATTATTCATAGTGGTAACACCAGAATAATTTGTATGTTCTGGCAAAAAGATAGGGGAAAGCCTAAGAACTACTTTAATAAAGATATAACTATACTTAAAAAAACACAAAGCAAAGCTCAAGTTATTTTTGTATTAATGAGAGTCAATTATCTTATGGTGAGCATAAAGGTGTTCTACTAAAAGATATAAATATCAAATGTCATGAATTTAGACAGCTAGAGGCTCATTGAGATGGGAAATTTTAAATAATTGGCAAAAACTGAAAAATTACTGGGGTAATGTGGTAGTATGAGGTGGGAGGGAGACTATATAATACCAACCAGACACTGGGGCATGAAAAAGTAAGCACTGGATATGGATTTAATGTAGATGTCATAAGAAAGAAAACCAAAATGCAGAGTTTATCATATAAATACAGTACTTAAACTGTAGTTGGAAGGCTATGGGGAGATCAGAACAAGGAACATTAAGCAAATGTTCAGAATTGGGGAGGGGGAGTGAAAAACCTCTTCAGCTATTATCATAATTTTCTATAAATTTCTAGTGGCTCTGGTAGTTACAGAGTTATTTACATATTTTTATGCTCTGGAAATTAAATGATACAATTTTTTATTTTCCTGTTAATTTAAGAAAAGAACTAATCAAAGATCATTAGAAAATTTTGAGCTAGACACTGATACAAAATTTTTAAATTCTAATTACTAAAGATCAAAATCAAAATCCTCTATATTTTTAGTTGGCAGAGTAGATGAGTACAATAAATAGCTTATACATTTTCATGGGTTTGAACATTAACTAAAAAATACTAAAAAATGTCTAACCATCTATAGTTTTTAAATGTATTTACATGTCCAACCCAACCCAGAAAGCCCACTAAAACACAAATTGAGATTGCAATCCAGTTACAATGCAAGCCAGGCACAAAAGCCTTCTAATGATCTTTGATTAGTTCTTTATTAAATTCATCAAGGGAGCAAAGAAAATTTAATAATCTTCAGCAGTTGTCATCTTTCTGATTAGAGTTTTGATTAGAACTTTCAGCTTTTATTTTTCTCCTTGCTAGCCTTCGCCAGAGCCTTGCTATTGCTTCCAGTTGGAGAGAAAGAACAAGGCAGATGAACATGTTGAATAACACACATTTGCAAATATTCCCTGGGGATGGTCATGTATGTCAGGGCTTATTGAGGGAGAAAGTCAGGAGATCTCTGTGTATCCCCTTCCTACCAGCTAACCAAGCTCTTTGTATGATAAAACATTTCTTGAACAGTAAACCTTCTGCTTTCACCAGCTTCTTGTCCAGAAATGCATTTTGTTTGCATTTTTTTTATTTTTTAAAAAATAAATGACAGCGGGATGCATTACAATTCTTATTACATATATACAGCACAATTTTTCATATCTCTGGTTGTATATAAAGTATGTTGGCACCAATTCGTGTCTTCATACATGTACTTTGGATAATGATGTCCATCACATTCCACTATCCTTGCTAATCCCCTGGTCCTCCCGTTGCCTCCCACCCCTCTGTCCTACCTAGAGTTCATCTATTCCTCCTATGTTCTCCCTCCCTATCCCACTATGAATCAGCCTCCTTATATCAGAGAAAACATTCAGCATTTGTTTTTTGGGGATTGGCTTTGATAAGTATTTTTTCCTCAGGGGTTGAAACTGTTTTTTTTATATCCTATTAAATTTCCAAATAAAAAATATATTGAGGGTTAGTTAGTGATACTGTATACATTTCATTTGTGAAAACAATGAGCTTATAGAAACCACCATCCATAGGTATTTGAGAAATGCCCAATTAGATTGTTCAGAATAAAGTGTTCTGAAAGGTCACTCAGTCTGGGATAAAAGAATTGAGAGAACAATGATGTTTACATCTTTCTTCCTTGTCCAATATATGGAGTATAATGACATTCAGATTTCTATATAACACATCTTTTCCTAGGATTCACAAATATCACCTCAATTATTTTTCTATCATTGTTGAAAAGTAGGAAATGTGTAGCTGTTATCATCTCCATTTCCTATTATGTTATATCATGCTATTTCAGTATCTGCTACCTGAAAAGAAGGGCAGCAAGGTAGTGTGTTTATAATCACATTGATGACCATTAGACCTCAGCACTGGAGACAGAGATAATAGGAAAGAAGGTGAAAAGAAATAATAAAAATGCAAACGTAGGAAATTCTTAGCATACAAAAAGGATATGTTCCCAAAGTTCATTTATTAAGCTATTGTTTGTCACTCAAAAATCGACATTTCCAAGGAAACAATAGTTTTTAAGTAGTAGTTAGGTTCCAAGGTAGCCTACCACAGCCTATTTATTTATGTAACTGAAAATACAAGTAGTGTAAAACTTATACTAGCAGAAAATATATGGTATTTTAATTATATACAATGTTAAATTAATTTTTATAGATTAACCAGGTAGCCCAATATCCCTTCATAGCTCCAATTCAGGACTCTGCACACTGAAAATACTGATCCTGTGACAATCACTCTGGATCTGGAATTCTCCCAAACACAAACTCACAGCCACAGGACTCTGGGGGAAAAAATAATTGACAGACAATTGAAAGGCAATTTTTCCTTTTTATTTCCCAAAACCACAATAGACATTGGGCAGCCTGAAAAAGGCAACTTGATATCCAAAAAAATTCTTCAATCCAGGATCTCAGAGGAAGTGCTTCTCACTTCAAATATGGTATAGGTTGCTGATTCAAAAGTGTAATTTCCACTTAACTAAGTCTAGTTTATTATCAAAATATATTGGATATATACAATATGGCAGGTGCCACAATACTGAACAGAATGCTAAAAACACTTTCCTTATTGTTACTAAAAAATTGTTTTGAACGCAGTCTACCAGTTATTCAATATATATTAAGCACCTCTATTTGCAAGCCAGAACATTACACATATACACTTCCAAAAAAGAAACATTTGAGGATAATGTCCACCCTGCCCCCCAGCATCAGAAAATGTCTAGATTTATGAAGTCACAAACATAAAGATGAACATCTCAAAAGACACTGTTCATAACCTCACATACACACTGTTGTTTTTAGGCACAGTTAATTATTCTAGAGCTTATGGTGCTAGAATTTACATTGCTGTTATAGCACCGAAAGCATAATACTATAAATTTTTGTTACAAATATAATTCATCCACTTGCCTATGAGATCTTAAAGAGCAAGGGTTTTGTTTTACTTATTGTGTCTTCAGTGCCCTGCATACTACTTAGACCATAGCAATGGGTCAATATGTGTAGAAAAAAATCAGTGATGCTTTTCTTCAACTTCTTAGTTTCCTTCCATGGGCATAGAGCTTCATCAGCTGTAATATTCTCAGCTGCTTTTTCCTCTCCATCTGGCTCTTCTGTTTTATTTCTTATTTTGTATAAAAACTGAGAGGGCAAAGAGGTTCTCTCTCTTGTTTTTCCAAACCAAATCAGATTTATACGTAAAACAATGAATGGAATAAAAAAATTTAACATGCCCCATGTTCCAACTTTTGGGTTAACTTATCTTTGAATATATAATCACCATCTGGAGAAAAAGAACAAATACAGAAGAATTTCAAAAAGCTAATTCCTGGTCAAAGATGATGACAGGAAAAAAAGAAAGAGTTTGGGAGATTCTGATTAAATTTGAATCCATTTGTTCCATTATCTCACATAGGAATTTATATATATATATATATATATATATATATATATATATATATATATATATATATATATATATTCAAAACACACACACACACACACACACATACACACACAACAATACTCATTAGAGATCTGAGACACCATTAATAATGGTAATACATATTCATAAATGTTTTTAAAGTGTATCATTTATGCAATCGACATAAATAGAACTTTGAGTGCTATTCTAATCTTATATTACAATTATATATTTAGGCCACATTTCTCACAGATTTAAAAGTTCAAAAAGAATGCTTTAAAATGTACTGTTTGCCCCCACAGCTGAGTTTTAAAATGCTGCATCCTGGATTTAACATGTAAAACCATAAGTTCTCTGAATCAAATCACAGACTCACTCCCCTCTGCTACTAATAGAATCATGTGATTTGAACAGATTGTTTAAAATTTCTTTGTGTAATTTCTATTAACTGTGTAAAATGAGGGGTCAAATACATGGTATCTGAGACCCCTATTTTAGCTCTGAAGTTTTATAATTCTATTATAATTATGGTAATTGCATTTTTACTGCTAGTTTTAAAAGCTATTTTAAGCTATTTTAAAAACTTTTTTCCTCTTTCTTCTCATCCTTCTTTCTTTCTCTCTGTTAAACTCTAAGTGTTTATTTATTTCACTCCAGTAGACAGTAAAGTTATACTATTCTAAAAGTTTTATAAGAATTCTAAAATAGCTTATGATTAGAGTAACAACAAAGTCTTTCTGCAGCCATGTAAAAAGTAGAAAAAAATAATAAAATATCAGACTAAATAGCTTAACTAAATGCCTAGTAATAGGTTTAATGGCAGGAATGCAAGGGCATAAAGATTTATTAAGGAAAGAAGCATTTTTTATGTATATAGGAAAAGATAATAGAAACTGAACCAGCAGGTAGTAGTTAATTCCACTTTCCAGGAAACAGAAAACATACATAAAACTGTCCTGACAAAAACCTGCCCTATTCACCTGAAGTCATATAGAGAAAATATCAAGAAACAAAATAAGGCATTAAGCAGCAACAGTTCTGAGCATCTGGTGCAGCAATTGGCAAGAGTTTTACCTTCAGGCTACCAGCCTCACTGGAACTTCAAAACTGTATAATTTACATGCATGGGAACATGCAGGTGGCCAGCAGGGGAGGGAGGAGGTGTCTCTGTGAGAAACCATGAAATTTTTCTGAGGCACATTATGAAATGGTTTAGCAGAAGTTTGGCATGTAAATACTAAGGTTAGTGCATTCTTTGTTGTAGCTCTACAGAATGTTAAGCACTGTATTTTTAAAATCTTAACATCTTAGAGTGCTTAAAATGAGTACTCTTCCCATTTAACTGAAGCTTTTTTTTTTTTTTTTCCTCTGATGGGCAGACCATGAGGTTTCCTAAGTACTTCCCCAAGTCTCAAAATTAAAGAAATTTGATTGGTTCTTTCCTTCACCAGCTTATTTTATGTGCTGGATGATGACCTGGCTTTTCATGCAACCCTGAGAGAAAGGGCTTTGTTTATACTCCCGTGAGCTTGGCTGTAGGTATCTGAGGAAGAAGGTATCTTTGGATGTTAATCAAGAATCTAAGATTTGATAGTGAGGTTGAATAATGAGACCACATTCTACCCAGGACTGAACACAATTGTCAAAGTCAACCTACTCAGAGCATTTGATGCAAGAGTTAAAATTGGCTCAGCATTCTTTGTGAATGAGGTCTTCTTTGCATTCTTCTGTGGTTCTGGAGGCCCAGTTTGAATAAGCCATTTATAATGACACAATTAATCGTGAGAGCATTAGAAGTTAAGTATCAACATCTTTTCACCAGTGTGCAAAGGCAAAAGAACTAACAAAACAGAGAAGAAATGGGCTAGCTAGTTCCTTCATTCCAGTAATTTGTTAGACAAAAATTAAGATTTCAACATAAACGAGATCAATGAAATACTAATAGAATTAATTATTCTTCAATGAGGAGAAAACTTTGCACTCAGCATTGTAGGATTTCAAATCATCTTTTTTATGGAGGTGATTGTTGTAACAAGCAGGAATCCAATCTTCTCAGCCATAGAGCTAACCAGCCATGAAGTCATTCTATCACACAGAAAGAATATGGTATATTCCTTATCATCCATCTTAGAATTCATGGCCAAAGGATGTGAACTGCCAGTCTTGACTTGAGCTTTTAGTGATTCTAAAGCTCAGATGGTATTTTATCTAATGCTTATAACAATTCTATCAGAAGAATTGCACTTTTAACCTTTCAATGCAGGCCAATAATGTTTAGATTTTTATTTATGTTAACCCTCCAATTCATCAATAGAAAGGAAGAGAAATTTAGAAAGAAAACAACTAGCAACTAGACAATTTTAATACCTCTATAGTTTTCCCACAATATTCACTATTAGGCAAAATGTCTATTATCATGCCTTATTCTGCCTGACTCATGAATATGGATATTAAACCAAGATAAAGGTACATTTCTTAGTAACCCAGAGGTTTTTGAGATGACTGCAATGATGAAGGAAATATCTCCCAGACACAGTCAGTGTAAAAAGCTGGATGCACCACAACACATGCAATTTTTGAGTCCACTCACATAAAGCTATGTAAATGTGTTTATTTCAGTCTGGAAGGATACACACCAAACATTCAGGTTTGGAAAGGATACTTTTGCTTTGTCTGGAATATTTGAGTTTTTAACAAAGGAAATGTATTTTTGTGTTGCATTTTTTGTTATAATAAGCCATCTTATTGAATAATAAGAGGATATATTGTGTTCAGTGACTGAGCAGAAAAATCCCAGTCTGTGATTGCCCATGATGTAGCGATTCACTGTGGTGTATTCATATATGAATATAGGAAAGTTATGTTGGAATCGTTACACTGTCTTTCCTATTCCTATCTTTCCTCCCTTCCCTTCATTCCCCTTTGTCTAATCTATTGAACTTCTGTTTTTTCCCTCCTCTCATTATTGTGTGTTAGCATTCACATATCAGAGAGAACATCTGACTTTTGGTTTGGGGGGATTGGCTTATTTTGCTCAACAGAACCGCGTATTACTTTCATTGAAATAAAATCATTTAAAACACATGGCACTAAAAATTCAGACACAGATACACCTTAAAAAACACATACATATTTTTATCTGCTTGGCAGTAATGTGTCAAATGTTTAGATATTTATTTATTTATAATCTCTGTAGCATATTTTATTGAAAAGGCATCAGACTAAGGACTTGTCTGAGCCTGAAGAAATCTGTATGTAAGTGGCTACAATACTTTAGTGTACTACCCAGAATTAAATCTTGCACATATGGGCATTTGGGTAGGTGGACAGAAGGACAGATGAATGAACAGATAGGCAGAAAAAGCAGTAATACTGAGACTTTTTGAACTCACCATTCATTCATCTTGGCTACTGATAAGAGAAGCATAAACATAATGGGATGGCAGGTTTTTTAAGGAATTTTGATTTTACAGTAAATTTAAAATTGTTCTAACTTTTTGAAAAAATTTTCTCATCTTGTTCACTGTTGGCCTTTTAATATTTGATATGCTCCATAAATCACAAAAGCATTATACAAAATTTCAAGAGTTTTCAAAAGCAGTAAGCCATATAAAAATTCTGTTTATTTCACCAATGAGAAACTTTCTCCTATGGGTTCTTCACTGGGTTGTAGATCTCTAGTTTCATTATTGTCCTGCCCAGATAATCAAAGACTCTATCAGTTCCTATAAAAAAATGAAAAAGTAAAAACAGACTAAGAAACACATATCTAATTGTTTAATTAACCTTCTCAGATGTTAACAATGATTGAGTTAAAGGTGATCCGTAAAATACCTAAACATAAAATTTTTCTTTAAATACTTGTGGTAACCAACTCTCTTTTTGATCCATCCTTAAATATGAATGTTTTTCTCTGTAAATTGAAAGCAAGGAGTTTGTTTTTAAAAAAAAAAAAAAAACAACTCTTAATCTGTTGTCACTGTGCTGGGGATAAGTAATTGAGAACACGGAGGTAAGAAGACCATAGGATTTATGATAAACATGCAGCCAGGTTTTAATCTCACATTTAATCTTGTGGGGGATCTGTGTGTGGTTTGGTGGAAACATGCACATATAGACAGTATATTTATATATTTGACAATCTCGTATAAGTGTCACTTATTGTTGCTTTTTCACTGCTTCCTCTAATATCTTTTCATCCTTGTCTTAACATAGTCTTATGAACTGCTCTACCTACTTCCCACACCCTCCACTTCCAGCCATTCTACTTCTGAGTTGGGATCCTCGAGAATATGCCCTTACTAGCTGTTTGATCTTGGAGTAGTCAATGAATCAGTTTCTCTTTCCCTGTCAAATAAAGGATAGACCAAGATTACTTCCAGGTCTAACATTTGCTATGTTCTTGCCCTTTGTGGAATGATTATTTCACATACAGTGAGGCTGATCACCCTTAAGTGTCTCACCTCCCATCTTGCTAATGATCTTCCTAATAATTACTGATTGACTGCAGATCGTCCTCACAAACACTGTCTCAATAGTTCAGATACTCCAAAATGTCTAATGATGACTTAATCCAATGAGGAAAACATGTCATTGGCTCATCATCACAGGATTAAAAGATAACATGTGTACATTATAACATGGATTGATGTGATAGACGAATATTTATTTTAGTTGTATCACCATTAAAATAACAGCAATGAGTTAGACATTATGCAGGCTCAAAATTGTGTGAATTCATCTTTAAGATGTTTTTAGATAATAAATCTTTATGGATTATTATTAAGGTGTGGGATTCTACCATTGTATTGCTCTATTAATAAATTGAGATAGCTGTGCCTGGCTTGCACATTTTGGTCAAAGGAAATGTGATACTGCCTGGGGAAGTAGAGTGTTGTATAACATTAACTTCTCCAATATTAAATAACTATCATATGTACAGAAAGCTATTTCTTCCAGCATATTTATATTGTGAAAATATGTCTGATATCTATTGGCAGCAATGCAGAACTCCTGAGCAATTTAGTTAAAGAGGTGAGGACATGGGGTGAAGTAGGAAAATGCATCGAGTGTAGTATCTAGTGTTTTAAAATTATTTGTCTAGATCTGAAAACTAAGAATCAATAAATCTACAAATGTCTGTGGATAGTTGTTTTATAAAAATACTTCTAAATTTAATCCATTTAAAACCTTTTCCTGGAAAATTTTCTAATTTAGCTTGATGAGAAGAATGACTGGTTTTTAAAGTGCAGTTGAACAGGAAAATAACACATAAATGAAAGCCTCGTTCAGGATTGCAACTTTGAAATTGCTTGAAACCTTTTTACCAATGAACACTGAAATTCATAACTATTTATATCACTCTCTTCAAACAAGTGTACTTTTTAGTACTTCTTAGTACTTTTATAGCCTCTTCCTTTAAATCCTCTCCAATAAAATATCTACTTCCATGGCAGACATTTAGTGAAAATATACTTCATTCAACCTATCTCATTCTATCTATCTAGCCTTTAGTTTTTAAAGTAAGGTGGAAACAGCAAATTGTCCCTGCCTATAGTTTCCCTAATATTTCAGTGTTCAATTAACCATAGTTTAAATTAATCAGAACATCCAGGAAATGAACACTGGTGAGACTGAATAAGGCAGAAAATTTGATTGTGTTATACATGAAATTCAGCTATTCAGTGAAATTCTCCAATTGTGGTGATTCTGCTGTCCTGATTACAATTATTTCATCTATGTGGTGCATATATATTTTAATCTTCTCCTGACACTGTCTGTTGTTAAAAATGAATTTGTCTTCCCAGCTATTCACAAATACATTTGCATTATTGAGGTCATGTCTGACTATAGGTCTTGGTTCTATGATTTAAACAATACTTAATCTTAGCACCTGGGATTATTTTTGCATTAGATGGTAATTGATTGGAAATCCACTGACAAATAATAAAGATATCATTCTCTGTTAATGAGTTTGACAAAGGAGGATTCATACCCTCTTATTTTAAAAAGAACCATTTCTTGACCTTGAATACATTACTAAAACTACCTTATATTATTAAACAATCATAATAGAATGTTAAGCTTTACAATTTTGATCAAAAGTCCATCTACATACATACAGAGTTCCTCTAAAATCAGAACCCAAACATTTTATTAGCAGATGGGGTCCTGACCTCTGGAAGTTAACCCCCTCCTATTATAGTCTACATCCAGATTTTATTTGCTTTTTCCTCCTTTCTTTCCTTTTAATTTCTTCCTCCTTTCCGCTTTCTCTTTCTTATTTTCCAGGGGTACTTAACCACTGAGTCACATCCCATCCCCCTCCTTTTTTTAAGACAGGGTCTCACTAAGTTACCAAGGGCCATGCTAAATGCTGAGGCTGGCTTTGAATTTGCAATCCTCCTACCTCAGCCTCCTGAAATGCTGGGATTACAGGTATGCGCCACTGCACCTGGCAGTTTCTCTCTTCTTTCTTTCTTCACACAATTTTAAGTGTCAAAATTGCCTTTCTTGCTTTTCATTGTTGACGCTGGATTCCATAGGCAAAAAAAAGTGGAAAGGGCAGGGAAAATGTGGAAAGGAGGTAAAAAAAAAATACAGTCTAAAGGAGACAGCAGGGAAGACTTGGGGCAAGTGACATATTCTTTAGCATCTTTTTTAAAATTTCACTCCAGTTATACTTATTTTAATTTTCTATTTCATCCAACTTATGCAACCGAACCTGAGATAAGCACTCTTGCTTTAGGTTTTAGACTTGCTTCATTTTTCAATGTTTAAGCAGATAATTATATATAATTAAATTTTTCCTCAAAAAGAAAAAAAAGTATCCATGATTCCTACCTTATGGAAATTTTTGAAAGCTTTAAAAAAAACTCTCTTTAAGAGACTTGACATTATATAAGCATGTGGTCTTGACTCAATACCTAGAGGCCTACAGTACCAGTCCGAACTCCACTACTGATTGATTCACTCCAAGTTTTGGAAATCAATAAATTGCTTTATTCACATTTTCACCTAAAGCAAGAACAATAAAGGTATCCTTTTGAAGAAGAAAAGTACAACAAGGGGATCTCTCATAGACTCTCTAAAAATATAAATCCATTTACCAATTATTAGGTTACATAATCCAGCTTAAAGACTAAGCCCTGAAAGATACCACCATGAGCTATGGCATCCAAAAAGTATGCTATAAAACTGTGCAAGACACAGAGAAAGGAGGATGAAATTCTCAATCAAGCATATAGCAAGAAGATTGTGCAAACTCAATTGTATAGACTGGTTAAAATCTGGACTTCTCCCATCATTAATATATTTTTTCCCTGTGTCTTCTAAGGATTACAGTTTATTTAGACTAAATTTTATACTGCAAATTATTTTAGTTTAAGTATTAATGATATAAAATAAATAGTGTATTCATTAAAGAGCCATCTCTGAAGTTAGGGTACCCTAACCAGCTATTTATACACCTAAAGTATGACATCATTTAAAAATTCTTGTAAAAAATTTTCTTGATAAAGAAATTTTCAGTCTGCAATCTCAAAATTATTATTAAGGCATCTTTCTTCTATCTCAACTTATTTTCCCTTTATTCACATAGAATGTATAGCTGGGGAGGGGAAATATCTAAGTTGTCCAATTATCTTGGAGTTTCAAAATAATTCTTTTGTTTTTGAACTCTAGAATCTCTAGTAATGATGGAGTTAAACCTCTCATCCATTTTAATCTTCATTTTCTATGGTTCAGTCATGGTCTTGCAAGTTGTTCCTTTTTTCTGAGGGATAATTTGTGCTATGAAAATTCACCTTAAAGAGGAAAAAATACCAGCAGAGAGCATGATACTCATCAAGGCACTTGTTTCTCATTTATATGATACCAAAACCCCTAATTTGTGAATGCATGGGGCAAAGAAATGAAGACATAACAGGTCAAATTATTTCATTTGCTATCCCATTTTATTCAATTAGATGGGGTAAACTATCAAATGATAACAATGAGATATGTTAAAATCAGACATCTTACATAACAATCTGACTGCTCACAAGACATCTCTGCGTGGATGCCTCTAAGGGAATCTAGTTCTACCCTGTTTAAACCTGAATGCTCCTATACACACAAACATACACATACATAAAGTCACACAGACCTGCTACTACTCTTACACTCTTGATTTCAACTTAATTAAACCTCCTTAGTATTTAACCACAATACTTATGTTCAGCCCCTATCACCTATCACATAGCTATACCAATGCATCCTGAACCTCCAGTCCAATTCTCCTAATCCATCCTGCATATAGTTCCTATAATGATCTTTACTTTGTGAAAATTTAATGATATTTTCTGATCACAAAAAATAATTTGGTTCATTGAAGTAAATTTGTAAACACAACAATAAAACCTACAAAAATGAAAATTCCACAACTCCTGGAAACTCACTGTTAACATTTTGTTGTGTATCTCTCCAGTGTGTCCATGTTGTGTGTACATAATTTTGGAGAAAGTTTTGCACATTATTATACAACCTATTCTTTTATGTAGATTTCTCATGGAAGTATAACATAGATACAAGCCTTGAATGACTTGTTCATTGATTTTGCAAAGTAAACAAATTTGTGTAACTCCCACTCAGAAAAAACATAGATCATTCTCTCACCAGAAGTCCATTGCCTTAAATACTTATCATTTATTCCTCCTTTCTAACTGAAATATTGTAACTTTTGACTAACATATGTCCATTCCTCCCACTCCTCAGTCTCTGGTAATCATCATTCTACTCTCTGCTTCTGTATGGTCAACATTTTTAGGTTACACATATAAGTAAGAACATAAGAACATGTGGTATTTGTATTTCTGTGCCTGGCTTATTTTACTAAGCGCAATAGCCTCCAAGTTCATCCACATTATCACAAAGGACATAATTTTCCTCTTTTTAAAAGCCCAATAGTATTCCATTGTGTACATACAGCATATTTTCTTTATCCATTCATACATCTGTAGATGTCTAGGCTGCTGATTGTATACTTCAGCTCTTGTAAATAGTGGTGTGATAAACATGAGAGTGCAGATATCTCCTTTACATACTTATTTCCTTTCCTTCATATATAGAGTTCTATTTTTCAGTTTTTTGAGGAACTTCCATACTGTTTTCCAAAATAGCTATATTAATTTACATTCCCACCAAATGAGTCTCCTTTTCTCCATATCCTTGCCAGCATTTGTTATTTCTATCCTTTTTGATATTTGCCATTTTTTACTGGATATAGATGGTATCTCAATGTGGTTTTATGTGCATTTCCCTTGATAATTAGTGATGTTGAACTTTCCTTTACATATCTGTTGCTAATTTCTTTTTCTTGTTTTGAGAAATGTCTATTTAGGTTATTTGCCACCATTTTTTAAAAATCTGGTTATTTGTTTTCTCGAGTTCTCAGATTTTTAAAAAAATTTTAATGAAGTTCAATTTATCCTTCCCTTAATAGTTTGTGCTTTTTTTTAACCTGTTAAAGATATGCTTTCATCTCAATTCATGAAGATATACATGTATGCAATTATTGTAGAAGTTCTATTATTTTACCTTTCATATTTAGGTCTAAAATCCAAACAGAAGACTTACAGCTTCCACTCTGATGTACAAAGAACATGAAAGTTATCAATCCTCTTTGTGACAAGAAGAAAGTTGAGCAAATTGAAAACCAACAATCCTTATTAGATCCACCAGAGAATTGCAATCATATAACAAATAATTGTATCAAAAACTGGAGAGACAGGAAAATACAGAGAATCACTTCTTAAAAGGAAGAGAAGTACTACTGTCTGGAGGTAGTACTCATAGAACCACTTAAGCTGCAATTGATGAATTGCTGGAGTCTTCATCTGAACTAGCCTGAACCTTAAAAAGTCCAATGGTTCCAGGCTTAGGGAGGCTCTACAGTTTTATAAGTTCTATCTTCAGGAAACCCACCAGGTTGTCACAGTCAGGGTCTTGCTTCCAGCAAGAAAAAGAAAAAGATAATAACTTTGAGCTGTCCATATGGGAAAAATACTCATTTGGATATATATTCTCAGAGTCTTCTATTCTTCCTTCTGTTTTCTGTGACAAAGGTCAACCTCAAGGGAAACCACTTTTTCAAAGACTTTTATATGACCTTAGGAAATACAAGTACCCAATTCCAGCTCCCTCTAGTCTTTTGGTCTCATGGAAGAGGAGAAGAACTTTCTCACAAGATAATGTAACAGAATATCCAAGATCTGTGGTACTTTAATGAGGATTCCAGAAAAATGAAAGAAATGGGAAAATAAAATATGTGAAGTCATAATAGCTCAGAATTTTTCACAATTAATGAGAGATATATCAAAATTTAAGTTGTAGGAAACTAAGAGAATATTAAGTTAGATAAATACTGAAAACTCCACACATAGGCATATGATATCCCAACTGCACAAAAGTAAAGACAAAGAAAAAATATCGGAAAAAAAAATCAGAAGGGGGGAAAATCACTTTACTTACATAAGAACAAAGATAAGACTTACACAGGAACTCTTCAGAAACCATGCAAGCAAAAAGAGTGGAGTGGAATACTGAAAGTGTACCCCCCACCCAAAAAAATCACCAACCTATGTATTTCTATATCCACTGAAATTATCCCTCAAAATTGAAGAAAAAATAAAACTTTCTCAAACGACCAAGGAAACTGTCAGCAGTATACTTGCTTTACAAAACATTTTTTTTGTTTGTTTGTTTTTTAAAAACTGCATGGTACTGGCATAAAAACAGACACAAACCAATGGTACAGAATAGAAGATACAGAGACAAACTCACACATATGCAGTTATCTGATCCTTGACAAAGGTGCCAAAAACATACATTGGAGAAAAGAAAGCCTTTTTAACAAATGGTGCTGGGAAAACTGGTTATCCATATGTAGGTGAGTGAAATTAGTCCCTTACTTCTCACCCTGCACAGGGTCAACACTCCAGCTTTTAGGTACAGGTAATTACATTCTCAGAAGAACTCCTGAAGCTCAGACAATAGTGCCAAGAATTAAATGGAACAGCATCAAATTCAAAAGCTTTTGCACAGCAAAGTAAACAATTAGGAATGTGAAGAGAAAACCCACAGAATGGGAAAAATCTTTGCTACCTACTCTTCTGACATAGGATTAATATCTAGAATATATATATATATATATATATATATATATATATATATATATATATATATACAAGAGCTCAAAAGCTTCACACCAAAGAAATCAACCAACCAATAAATAAATTGGCAAATAAACTAAACAAATACTTCTCAAAAGAAGAAATATAAGGGCTGGGGATGTGGCTCAAGCGGTAGCGCACTCGCCTGGCATGCATGCGGCCCGGGTTCGATCCTCAGCACCACATACAAACAAAGATGTTGTGTCTGCCAAAAACTAAAAAATAAAATATTAAAAAATTCTCTCTCTCTCTCTCACTCTCTCTCACTCTTTCTTTAAAAAAAAGAAGAAATATAAAGAGCCAACAAATACATGAAAAAAATGTTCAACATCTTTAGCAATTAGGAAAACACAAGTCAAAACTATACTAAGATTTTATCTCACACCAGTCAGAATAGCAGTCATCAAGACTACAAATAATAATAAATGCTAAAGAGGATGTGAAGAAAAGGGAACACTTTTACACTGTTAGTGAGACTGTAAATTAGTACAACCACTGTGAAAATTAGTACGGAGGCTACTCAAGACTACACATGGAACCATCACATAACCCAGTTATACCACTTTTTGGTATTAAATTAAAGGCATCTTACAACAATCATACATGCATATCCATGTTTATAGCAGCACAATTCACATTAGACAAACTATGGAACCAGTTTAGCTCTTCATCAACAGATGAATGGGTAAAAAGAATGTCGTATATAAACACAATAGAGTTTTATTCAGCCATAAAGAAAAATGAAATTATGGCATTTGCAGGAAAGTGGATGGAAGTTGAGACCATCATGTTAAGCAAAATAAGTCAAATTCAGGCCTGGCATGGGGGCACACACCTATAATCCCAGTGAGACCCTGTCTCTAAATAAAATACAAAATAGGGCTGGGGATGTGGCTCAGTGTCAAGTGCCCCTGAGTTCAATCCCTGGTACCCCAACTAACAAAAATAACTCAAACTGAGAAGGTTAAGGTTTGTCTGTTTTCTCTTGTATGTGGAAGCTAGACAGGAAAAAGAAAAACAAAGGTAGGGGTGGATCTTATAAAAATTAGTAGAGAAAAGGGACCAAAGGAGAGAGAGAGAGGGAGGAAATGCTGAAGAGTGATATTGGCCAACTTGTATTGTTATATTGTGTGTATAAATATGTAACAACAAATTTCATCAACACATGCAACTATGATGTACCATATTAAAAATGAGAAAAAATAAAAATCTTAAAATTTTTCTTTTCAAAAAAGATAATGATATAGATCAGAAACTTGGATCCACACAAATGAATTAGTGTCAACATATAGCATAAATGAAGGTTTTAAAACTATTTTTTTGAGGTTATGGGTATAGCTCAGTGGTAGATCAGTTGCTTCACAGGTGCAAGGCCCTAGCTTCAATCCTCAGCACCACAAACAAAAAACAAAGAAGGAAAAAATAAGAAAAACCAAAAACTTTGTTCATATTATTCCTATATAATGTAAAAGATAACTGCTTGTAAATAATAACAACAACTTATTGGATGATTATAACTTCTGTATGAGTAAAATGAATGGCAACAAGTTATTAGGGATGAGAAGGAGGAACTGGAAATATTCTTTTATAAGGTACCTACAATTTCTCATGAAGCTATATACTATTATTTGCTTATGAACTTACATTGGTTGTAAATGTATATTGAAAACTTTAGGGCAATGACTTTAAAATTTCTTAATTAATATGCTAATAAGGGAGAGAAGTAGAAAATTCTGACTAAGACCAAAATAAGAGAAGATAAAGAAAGAACAAGTGCAACAAATAGAAAATAGTTCCAAACATAGTAGATGTTAAGGCAATTGTTATCAATCATTGGTTTAGATGTTGTCCTAGTCTGTTTGGGCAGCTAAAACAAGATCACAAAATACCAAGAAGGATAATGAACAACAGAAATTTATTTCTCATAATTCTGGAGGCCAGGAAATACTGATCAAAGTGACAGATTTGATGTCTGCTAAGGGACCACCTTATGGTCTATAGATGGTGCCTTCTTGTTGTGTCCTCACATAGTAGAAGGGGTCAATGGCTCCGTTGGACCTCTTTTATGAGGCACCAATACCATTCATAAGAACCACCACTAATACCATCACTTTGGAAATTAGTGGAGGTGGCATAAACATTCAAACCATATGTATGTGAATGATCTAAATACACTAATAAAAGATAAAAACTGTCAGAGTGAATCAAAAACAAAACCAAACAAACAAGAGCCAATTATATGTTTTCTACAGAAACCATTTAAAATATATATACATAAATTAAAATAAAAGGAATAGTGAAAGATGTACCGAGCTAATATCAATTAAAAGAAAGTTGTAGTATCTATATATTAATTTTAGACAAAGCAGAATAATTGCAAGGAAAGTTATCAGGAGCACAAAGGATCATTCCATAATGATAAAGGTGTCAGTTATCTAAAAAAACACAATAATCAATAATGTGTGTTTGCCTGATAATAGCATCAAAATATATGAGGCAAAAAATTATAGAAGTGTAAGATAAAATAGATCAATTCACAATTATAGTTGGAGACTCCACTCCTACCAGTAATTGACAAATCCAGCAGACAGAAAATCAGTACTCATTTAACAACATAGTTGAACTGAATAATACCATCAATCAACTTATTTAATTGGTATTTTTATAACACTTTATCCAAGAACACAAAAATAAACATTTATTTACTTATTTATTTTTATTTGTTCTAATTAGTTATATATGACAGCAGAATGCATTTCAACTCATTGTACATAAATGGAGCACAACTTCCCATTTCTCTCGCTGTACATGATGCAGAGTCACACCATTCATGCAACCATACATGTACATAGGGTAATAATGTGTGTTTCATTCTACCAATTTCCCACCCCCATATCCCCTCTGCCCAATCCAAAGTTCATCTATTCTTCCCTAGCTGCCCCATTCCCATTATGGATCAGCATCCGTATATCAGAGAAAACATTTGGTTTTTGTTTTGGGGGGATTGGCTAACTTCACTTAGCATTATATTCTCCAATTCTATCCATTTACCTGCAAATGCAATGATTTTATTCTCTTTTATTGCTGAGTAATATTCCATTTATATATATACCACATTTTTTTGATCCATTCATCTACTGAGGGGCATCTAGGTTGGTTCCACAGTTTAGCTATTGTGAATTGTGCTGCTATAAACATTGATGTGGCTGTGTCACTGTAGTATGCTAATTTTAATTCCTTTGGGTATCAACTGAGGTGTGGGGTAGTGGGTCAAATGGTGGTTCCATTCCAGATTTTCTAAGGAATCTCCTTACTGCTTTCCAGAGTGGTTGGCCCAATTTGCAATCTAAATAAACATTTTTATCAAATTCACATGAAATATTTATCAAGACAGACCATGTTCTTGTTCATAAAACAATTGTATAAATTTAAAAGAATAAAAGTCATAGAAAGTAGGTTCTCAGACCACCTGAATTAAAACAGAAATAAATAACAGAAGATACCTGTAATACCCAACTATTTGGAGATTAAATATTGCACTTCTAAATAACATGAGTTAAAGAGTAAGTATCAATAAAATTGTAAAATCTTCTTAACAAAATGAAAATTCACTTTATCAAAATGTGCAGGGTGCATCAAAAGCAGTGTTAGAGGGAAATTACAGCACTGAATGCATATATTGAGAAATAAGAATGATCTAAAATTTAAAAAAATCTGAGGTTCCACATCACAAAACTAGAGAAAGGAGAGTAATATAATCCTAGAAGAAAAGAACTAATAGAAAAATCAACAAAACTAAAACCAAGTTCTTTTAAAATATTAGGAAAACTGATAAACCCTTAGCCAAAACAATCAAAAAAGAAAGAGTAGACACAAATTACTTATATCAGAGATGAAAGAGGGGAATATCACTACTGATCTCATAGCCATTAAAAGAATAATAAACCAATTCTTCTTAAATTATTCAAAGAAATAAAAGGGAGGAATTCTTCCAAACTCATTCTATGAGACCAACATTATCCTGATACCAAAACCAGATAAGGACAACACACACACACACAAAGAGAGAGGGGGGGGGAGGTGAGGGGGAGAGGGAGAGACACCAATATTTACCTGACTAACATAAATGCAAAAATTCTAAACAAAATACTGGAAAACTGAATCCAAGAGCAAAATAAAAGGATACACCATGATCAAGTGGTGTTTATCCCAGGAATGTAAGGATGGTTCAACATATGCAAATCAATAATTATGATGCATCACATCAACATGATGAAGGACAAAAAACATAGGATCATCTCAATATAAACAGATATCATTTGATAATTTTCAGCATCCTTTCATGATTGAAAAAAAACTCTCAACAAATTAGGTATTGAAGGACCAAACGTCAATACAATTAAGGCCATATATAACAAACTCACAGTTAACATCATACTAAATGGGGAAAAGTTGGAAGCCTTTCCTCTAAGATATGAAACAAGACAGGAACGCCCATTTTCAGTTCTTATTCAGTATAGTTCAAGAAATGCTAACCAGAGCAATTAAGAAAGAAGAAGTAATAAAGGGCATCCAAATTGGAAAGGGGGAAGTCAGATTATTCCTGTTGCAGAATACATGATCTTAAATATACAAAAAGTAAGTACTTCACCAGAAAACTATCAGAATGGACTCATAAGTTTCAACAAAGTTGCAAGATACTAAATCAATATACAAAAATCAATGGCATTTTTATACACAAACAATGAACTAATGAAAAAAAATCAAGAAAGTAACCCTATTTATTATAGCTCCAAAAAACAATATACTAAGAAAAAACAATCAAGGTGAAAGAAAACAATGAAAAAAAATAAAATTATGATGAAGAAAATTGAAGACTACACAAAAAAATGAAAATACAATCCCATATTCATGAATTTAAAGAATTAATATTGTTAAAATACCCATACTACTAGGCTGGGGATATAGGTCAGTTGGTAGAGTGCTTGTCTCACATGCACAAAGCCCTGGGTTCAATCCCCAGCACCACACACACACACACACACACACACATACCCAAACTTCCCGAAGCAATCTGCAAATTCAATGCAATCAACACACAACAAAGTTAACATCAATAAAACAGATACATAGACCAATAAAACAGAAGGGAGAATCCAGGAATAAATTTACACATATGTAGCCAACTGATTTTTGACAAAAAATCACCCAGAACATACATTGAAGATAATCTCTTCAATAAATGATGCTAGAAAAACTATAAATCCATATACAAAAGAAGAAAACTAGATTCCTCTTATAATATATAAAAATCAACCCAAAAATGGATCAAAAACTCAAATGTAAGACCTCAAAGCATTAAACTAGTAGAAGAATACATAGGAAAATACTTCAGGACATGGGCAGAGATTGATTGAATATGTACCCAAAATCACAAACAACAGCATCAAAAATAGATAAATGAAACTATATCAAACCAAACCCTTCTGCACAGCAAAGAAAACAATCATCAGAGTAAAGAAATGACTCACTGAATGAGAGAAAATATTTTTAAACTATTCAGATGACCAGGGATTAATATCTAGAATCTATAAGGAGCTCAAATCAACTTGACAGCCATAAAACCCCAAATTATCTGATTTTAAACAAGTAAATAATTTAAGTAGGAATATCTCAAAAGAAGATGTACATACAGCCAACAAGCATATGAAAAAATGTTTCATATAATTAATTATCAAGCAAATGCAAATCAAAACTACAATATCATTCACTCTGGACAGAATGGCTATTAACAAAATAACAACAACAACAAAAAAAAAAAAAAAAAAAAAAAAACCTGACAAATGCCAGTGAGGATGTGCAGAAAGGGGAACTCTCATACATCATTGGTGGGAACATAAATTAATTTGGTTTTTATGGAGAACAGTATGGTGATTCCTCAAACATTTAGAAATGCTATCATGTAATTGAACTACGTTCTACTTCTGGGTGTGTATCTAAAGGAAAAGATATCAGTATGTCAAAGAGTAAGCTATATTTTTATGACTATTCACAATAGTCAAAATATGAAGTCAGCTCAGGTGTCCATCAATGGTATGAATGAATAAAGAAAATGGGATATATGTACACAATGGAATATTACACAGCCATAAAAAGAATGAAATCTTGTCATTTGTGATAATATGGATAAACCCAGGTAACATTATATTAAGTGAAGTAAGCATTCACAGAAAGTACTGCACCTCACTCATATATAGACCATAAAAATATTGATGTCATAAAAGTTGAAAATATAATAGTGGTTACCAGAGGCTGGGGAGGTTAGATGGGTAATTGTAATTCATGAGGTAGAGGTTGATCGATGAGTATTAAGTCATAGATAGGAGTAAGAAGTAAGTAATAGATAGGAGTTCTGGTGTGTTATTGCACCATAGGATAACTATAGATAACAAATATGTACTGTATGTTTCAAAAATCTAGAAGAAAAGATTTGGGATGTTTTTATCACAAAGAAATGATAAATGTTTGAGGTGAAGATGTTTACCCTGATTTGAACACTACACAGTGCATACATGTATTGAAATATCACATGGTACTCCATAAATACAAATTTTTATGTTTTATGCATCATAAAAAATAAATTTTAAAGGAGGGAAATTTTGTCATTTGCAGCAACATGTATGAAACTGGAGAACATTACATTAAGAGAAAAAAGTTAAAATATTACATCAATAATTAATAACTTTCCAAAATAGAAAGCATCAGACCCAGATGATTTTGCTGGTGAATTTTACCAAGCATTTGAAGAATAAATGACTGCAATTATCTTCTATCTTTTCCAGAAAATAGAAGCAGATTTCCTTTTCTTTATACTTTTAAACTCATTATTCTAGGCCAGCATTACCCTAATACCAAACCCAGAAAAAGATATTACAAGTAAGGAAATTACAGATCAATATTTCTTCTGAACATAGATGCAAAAATCCTTAATAAAGTGCAGACAAAACAAGTGCAACAATGTATACAAAAAATTTTATACCACAATCAGGTAAGATATATTTCAGGTATATAAGGTTAATTCAATATTCAAGAATTAATCAATACTTTACATCAACAAATAAGAGAAGAAAATCACATAATCATAACAATAAATTTAGAAAAAGCAATTGACAAAATTCACCTGTAATCAACACTTTCCTCCCTCAGGCCCAAAGCAACGGAGCTATCTCACTAGAGCCTCTGAAACCATGAGCCAAAATAAATCTTTCCTCCTCTAATTTGATTTTTTCAGGTATTTTGTCACTGTGATCAAAAGTTGACTTACACACTAGGAATTTAGGGGAATTCCCTCAACTTCTGGAGAATAGATATAAGAAAACGCCAGTTTTACATCATACTATGGTGAGAAACTGGTTTACCATAAAGCTACACTCCTCAAGAGTGTGTGGCATTAGTGAAGGAATAAACAAATCAATCAACAACTTAGGTTGTAGAGTGTATATTTACCTTTGTGAAGTTCTGGCTTCAATCTATAGCAACACACACACTCATTATGAATAGAATAATGACCCCAGAAATAGACTCACATAAATACAGTCAACTGATCTTTTTAAAAAGAGCAGACAATCCAATCCAATGGAAAAAAAGATAGTCCTTTTGACAAAGACTATCCAAAGATTTTCCCACATTTGAAATATAGGACATCCACATGCAAAAAAAAAATTAATCTAGGGGCTGGGGATGTGGCTCAAGCGGTAGCGCGCTCGCCTGGTATGTGTGCGGCCCAGGTTCGATCCTCAGCACCACGTACAAACAAAGATGTTGTGTCCGCCAAAAACTAAAAAAATAAATATTAAAATTCTCTTCCTCTCTCTCTCTCTCTCTCTCTCTCTCTCTCTCTCTCTCTCTCTCTTTCTTTCTCTCTCTTTAAAAAAAATTAAAAGAAAAATTAATCTAACCACAAATCTCATACCTTTCACAAAAGTCAACTCAAAATAGATCATAGACCCAAATATAAGGCACAAAACTATAAAACTTCTATAATGTAGGAAAAAATCTAAGTTTGGTTTTGGGTTTGACAATGAAGTTTTAGATACCCCAACCAAAAGCACAATCCATGAAAGAAAAAAATTGTTGAGGGTTGGGGATATAGCTCAGTTGGTAGAGTGCTTGCCTTGCATGCACAAGGCCTTGGCTTGGATCCCCAGTACCACCAAAAAAAAAAAAAAAATTGATGAGTTGGACTTCATTAGCAAAACCCAGATCTGACAAAGGACTAGCTCTAAAACATATTAAAAACTTTTAAAATCCAATAATAAGAAAATAAACAACTCAAAAATGAAAAAAATCATAACAGACACATCAGTAAAGCAGATATATGGATGGCAACGAAACATAAATGTTCAATATCATTTGTCACTGGGGACTTGCAAATTAACAATGAAGTAACCACTGCACACATATTAGAATGGCTAAAATCCAAAACACTGACAATACTGAATGCTGGTAGAAATGTAAGATAACAGGAACTCTTATCCATTACCAGTGGTTTGAAAAATGGTACAATCACTTGGGAAGACAATCTGGCAATTTCTCACATATATGAATATAAATATCGATGTATGAGTATAAATATTTATAAATATCAATGTAGCCCTAGGTATTTACCCAAATGAATTGAAAACGTAAGGCCACATAGTTGCCTACACACAAATACTTATAGGAACTTTACTCATAATGGCCCCAAACTAGATGTTCTTCAATAGGGAAATAGGAAATTAAGATGTCCTTCAATAGGGAAATGAAGACATCAAACCATGGTACAGCTATATAATGGAATATTATGTATTACTAAAAAGTGAGATATTTAAGCCATGAAAAGGCAAGAAGAAAACTCAAATACATACTGCTAGGTGAAAAAAAAGCCAGTCTGAAAAGGTTATAAACTTAATTGCTCCAACTATGACATTCTGGAAAAGGCAAAACTATAGAGAGAATAAAAATATCAGTGGTTTCCATGGGTCATGGAGATGAGAAGGATGAATAGGTGAAGAACAATGGACACTTAGGGCAATGAAACTATTCTGCATGATATTATAATAGTGAATACATGACATCATACATTTTTTAAAACCCATAGAACTGTAAATCATAAGGAGAATTTTATGGTAAACACAGGCTTTTATTAATAATAATTTATCAATGTAGGTTTATCAATTGTAACAAATGTACCACACTAAATCAAGATTCTAAAACTGGGAGAAATGGTGAGCAGGGATGAGGGAGTTTATGGGAACTATTTATACCATCTTAAAACTTAAAATTACTCTAAAATTTGTTAATTTTTTGATTTATGTTTGCATTTTTTATAACATTAATTTTAAAAACATAAAATTGAGTTTCTGTTTTGTGCATGTTCTAAACCAAAGACCATTATGCCATATTTTTTTTATTTATATACATGGGATACATATATCTATATATTCTAAATATAGATAGAAACTAATTTTAATCAGTAGGGAACATTTATCATGAAATAAGTGACAGACATCATATATACATATATCTCTTTAAACATTTTCTGTTGTAATTTCCTATTTTATTTAACTTTTGCTTTTCTATAATGGTTTTGGAAGATTTGTATCAAAATTACGGAATATATAAATAATTGAGAAGTATTCTCTCATTTTATTCTCTAGGAGACTTGTATAAGTTTTATTTTATTTTTTTTCCTTAAATATTTGGAATAATTCACCTTTTGTTTGAAAAGTTTCAAATATGAATTACATTTCCTTGAGAGTACAGACTTTAAGATTTTTTGTTTCTTCTTATGTCATTTTTAGGGTGTCCTATTATATGTATTCAATTCTGATTTACATAATTATTGGCACAAAGTTGATAATATATTCCTATAATATGTCATTGTTATGGTTTGGATTTCAGGTGCCCCCCCCCCAAAAAAAAGCTCCTGTTTCAATGCAGCAATATTCAGCAGTGAAATGATCAGATTATGAGAACAGTAACCTAATAGGCCCATCCTAGTTTAAATGGACTAAGTAGGTGGTAACAATTGGCAGGCTGGAGTAGGTGGGTTACTAGGGGCATGCCCTGGAAAGGTTCATCTTCCCTGTGCCTTCCCACCTGCTTCTTGGCTGCCACATCCTGAGCAGCTTCTCTCCTTCACACTCTTCTTCCATGTCTGCCTCACCTCAGGTTGATGGTGTCCAGAGACCAAGGACTAAAACTCTGAAACCATGAGTCCCAAATGAACTTTTCCACATTTGAGTTGTTCTTTCCAGATATTTTGGTCACAGGGGTACTCAGCTAACACAATTATTTTTATCGCTAATAATTTCTATATGACAAAATGCGTATCATTTAAGAGTACATTACGACTAAGGAATGAGATTGGTCGAATTATGTACATGTATAAATATGGCATAATGAATCCCACTATTAGGAATAATTATAAGGTACAAATAAAAAATAAATTTTAAAATGCAATAAAAATATGAGTCCATTGCAATGGGTTTTGACAAATATATGCTCATATAACCACCACTACAAACAAGATATAAAACGTTGCTATCATCTAAAATAATTTATTCATTTATTTATGCTGTCAATCATTCCCAAAATGCACTCTCAGCTCCACCTCACAAATAAGCATTAATCTACTTTCTGCCACTATGAATTATTTTTGTATTAAGAGTTTTTTGGAAATGCACTATATGCTATTTAAATCTAAATTTATTCTTTCATCATGTTTTTGGAACCCATACGTGTTTTCTTGTGCTAGTAGTTTTTTTTTAACTACTTAATAGCATTAAATTGCATGGATATTTTATAATTAATTTAGAGTTACTTTTGCATATGGATTAAGAGTTAAGATCCATGTTTCCCCACATGGATATTCAGTTGGTCCAGCACCATTTCTTAGGGAAAAAAAAAACTATCTTTTTTTCAATTGAATTACCTTGCCACATTTGTCAAGCATTAGTATTAGAATAATAATTGTGATCTCCTAAAATAAGTTAGGAGTTATTCTTCCACTTCTATTTTCTAGAAGAGATTGTGCAGAACTGGTATCATATTTTTTTCTTAATATTTGTAGAATCCTCCAGAAAAACTGTCTGATCTGGTCCAAATTTGAACATTTCCCAACCCTGTGTGAGTGGTGGGAATCGTTCTTCTTACAGCATCCTGGTTATTCATTTCCCTGCCGTGTGGTATCTCACTTTATTCATGCACACTTCAGTATTTAGCAACAAACTGAAGATCCAGATATTAGGAACTATTCTTCTTGATACCTGCCCTACATATTCCAGCTGCTGTGGAATATTTAACCTCAGCCTCCTAAGTGATGACTTTGTTTGGCTTGTTCCTCTGTACTACAGTCTGGAAAGCTCCTGTAGGCAAAAAGCTGGCACAACTGTAGGCTTCACATTTTGTATTTTTCTTTGTTTGACCATCACAGTATTGTGCCATCTGTAGTCCAATGTTTAAAGTTGTTATATCCAGTTTCCTAGTTGTTTATGGCAGGAGGACAACCCATTATCAGTTATTCCCTAGTGATTACATTTGTGTTGCTATTAATGTCATTAATTTATAGATAATTTTTTTCAGTCCTGATATCAGTAATTTTTGTCTTCTTTCTTTTGTTCATGATCATTTTTACTAGGAGTTTATCAATTTTATTAGTATTTTCATAGAATACTAGTTCGCCGGTTTTCTCTAAAATATTCTACCTACTTCTGGATGTTTGAGGATGGCCTCAATCCTTTAAAGAAGAAAATAAGCCATCACATGTATTTAAAAGTAGAAAAAGTTTACTGGCTATTTTAAACCATATAAATTATATGACCATATTTCATAACATAGTGAAATTTATATTTAATGCATGCAATGCTGAAAATATATTCATAACATTATGCTATCAAATTACCATTTTATAAGAGATAAAAATCATCTCCTTGGGAAATAGAGAATGTCACTTTCCTGGCTGCTCCGTGGCATGAAACCAAGAAAGCAGATAGGCAGCTTCTCAGCAACGTGAGTGAACAAAAAAAGGGTGGGAGGGGAGCTTCACTGGAATTTAATACCAGACATTCAAAGCAGATAGGGGACATAGGAGGTTGAATATAATAAAATAAGGAAGAAATCCCCAGTGCCACAGCCACTGCTGTAACCACAGGCACCACCCAGAGCAGTACCTTCATGAACAAAGTGGAAGGATAAGGAAATTAAAGGAATTTACATTTTTAGGATGCCTGAGGCATGTCTGGTTACAGAAAGTTTAGAGTGAAAGGCATGCTGCACAATATCCTTGTGTGGGAAAGAAGCCGTATCTCTCCTGGCTGCATACAGAGGACAGAGGAAGGAACCATTTTGCAGCTGCATCTGGGGAGCCAGCAGCTGGGGGTGGGGGGTCGAGCGCAGGCAGCAATTCCTGGCAAACCTGAGTTTGGCTCAAAATACAGTCCTGGCAAACCCACACTGCATGACACAGAGTGTGTCTAAGTGACCAGGAGAAAATCAAACATGGACAGAGGTTTACACAGGGGACTACTGGTCCCAGAAATTCACGAAGCTCTTACTCTCCCCTTCCAATCCTGCTGCTTACAGGACCAGCAGAGAGAGAACCTGAGACCAGGAAACATAGGTCCACAGGTGATGTACTGGACTAAGAATTGGCTACTCCACCACATAAGTGGAACCCAGGGGAGATCACTGGGCTGCAGTCTCCCAACATGGACTGGCCCACTGGGCCCTAGAGGTGTACTGATATAAAATCTTCAGACCAATGGTATTCAGCAAAGAACCTGCAGCATACCTAAGCCTAAACATCCCTTCCAGGAGTTCCACCTATGGGATTACCACTCTTCTTCTTTTTTTAAATATATATATTTTAGTTATTGATGGACCTTTATTTTATTTTATATGTGGTGCTGAGAATTAAACCCAGTGCCTCACACATGCTAGGCAAGTGCTCTACCACTGAGCCACAACCCCAGCCTAGTATTACCACTCTTACTTGAGCAACCCCAATCTGGGTGTGGAGCAAGCATCATACTCCAGGTGATCCCACCTAACACTGTGGAGAAGAAAAGCTGAGAATTTCTTGAACTCCAACAGAATTGACAAATTTCTAGAGATATATGACATACCCAAACAGAATCAGAAGGGCACACACAATTTAAACAGATCAGTTTCAAACAATGAAATGGAAGATGTAATCAAAAGCCTATGATCTAAGAAAGCCCAGGCTCAGACAGATTCTCAGCTGAGTTCTACAAGACCTTCAAAGAAAAATTAACACCAATACTCCTTCAAATTATTCCATGAAATGGAAAAGGTGGGAACCCTTCCAAACTCATCCTATGAAGCTAGTATCACCCTGTTACCAAAACCAAACAAAGACACATCAAGGAAAGAAAACTTCAGACCAACATCCCTGATGAACATAGATGAAAAAATAAAATTCTGGCAAATTGCATACAAAAACATATTAAAATGATAGTGCACCATGATCAAGTGGGGTTGATCCAAGGGATGCAAGTTGGTTCAACATATGGAAATCACACGAAACTTATCACATCAATAGACTTAAAGATAAGAATCATATGATCATTTCAATAGATGCAAAAGAAGCATTTGACAAAAAATGGCACCTCTTCATGCTCAAAACACTAGAAAAACTAGGGATAGTAGGAACATGCCTCAACATTGGAAAAGCTATATATGCTAAATCCAAGGCCAACATCATTTGAAATGGAGAAAAATTGAAAGCATTCCCTCTGAGAACTAGAACAAGAGAAGGATGCCCCTTTTTACCTCTTTTATTCAACATCATCCTTGAAACTCTAGCCAAAGCAATTAGACAAAAGAAAGAAATTAAATAGGAAAAGAAGAACTCAAGCTATCCCTATTTGCCAATGACATGATTCTATATTTAGAATACTCAAAAGATTCTACCAGGAAACTTCTAGAACTAATACATGAATTCAGCAAAGTAGCAGGATATAAATTAACACCCATAAATCAAATGTGTTCCTATACATTAGCAAAGAATCCACAGAGAGAGAAATTTAGAAAACTACCCCATTCACAATAGACACACACAAAAAAATATTTGGGAATCAATCTTACAAAAGAGGTGAAAGACCTCTACAGTGAAAACTACAGAGCACTAAAGAAAGAAACTGAAGATGACTTTACAAATGGGAAAGATCCCACATGCTCTTGGATAGGCAGAATTAACATTGTTAAAATGGCCATACTACCGAAAGTGCCATACAGATTTATTGCAATTCCTATTAAAAAAAAAAACAATGGCATTCTTCACAGAAATAGAACCAGCAATCATGAGGCTCATTTGGAAAAATATGAGTCCCAGAATAACCAAAGCAATCCTTAGCAAGAAAAGTGAAGCAGGAAGCATCACAATACCAGATCTTAAATTATACTACAGAGGTACTGTAACAAAAACAGCATGGTATTGGCATCAAAACAGACATAGAGACCAATGGTACAAAAGAGAAGACACAGAGACAAACCACATAAATACTGTTGTCTCATACTAGATAAAGGTGCCTAAAAAATACACCCGAGAAAAGATAGCCTCTTCAACAGATGGTGCTGGGAAAACTGGAAATCCATATATAGCAAAATGAAATTAAACCTCTATCTCTCACCCTGCACAAAAATCAATTTAAAGTGGATCAAGGACTTAGGCACTAGAACAGAGACCCTGAGCCTAATAGAATAAAAATAGCCCCAAATCTACCATGTCAGATTAGGAACTGACTTCCTTACCAAGACTCCTAAAGTGTGAGAAGTAAAATCAAGAATCAATAAATGGGATGGAATAAAACTAAAAAGCTTCTTATCAGCAAAGGAAATAATTGATAACTTTATTATGGTTTGAATGTGAGGTGTCCCCCAAAAGCTCATGTGTGAGACAATGCAAGAAAGTTCAGAGAAGAAATGATTGGTTGTGAGAGTCTTAACCCAATCAGAATTAATCCCCCAATGGGGATTAACTGAGTGGTAATTGAAGTGGTAGGGTGTGGCTGGAGGAAGTGGTTCGTTGAGGGTATGGCTATGGGGTATATATTTTGTACCTAGAGAGTGGAGTTTTTCTCTCTCTGCTTCCTGATCACCATGTGAGCTGCTTCACTCTGCCTCACTCTTCTGCCATGATTTCCTGCCTCACCTTGAGCCCTGAAGAATGGAGATAGCTTCTTAGGAACTGAGACCTCTGAAATAAACCTTTCTTCCTCTACAGTTGTTCTTGTTGGGTCTTTTAGTCACAGTAGCAAAAAATCTGACTAAAACAAACATGAAGAGAAAGCCTATAGAATGGAAGAAAATCTTTACCACATACACCTCAGAGCACTAATCTCCAAGATCTATAAACAACTCAAAAAACAATATCCCCCCCAAGAAAAAAAAACAAATAACCCAATCAATAAATGGGCTAAGGATCCAAAAGACACTTCACAGAAGAAGAAATACAATCAATCAACAAATGTATGAAAAAATGTTCAATATCTCTAGTAATTAGAGAAGTGCAAATCAAAACTGCACTGATATTTCATCACACTTCACTCAGAATGGCAATTATCGAGAATACAAACAAAAATAAGTGTTGGTGAGGATTTGGGGGAAAATACACTCCTACATTGCTGGTGAGACTGCAAATTGGTTTTACTACTATGGAAAACAGTATGGTGCTTCCTCAGAAAACTTGCAATAAAATGACAATTTGACCAGTTATCCCACTCCTCTGTTTATACCCAAAGGACTTAAAATCAGGATACAATAGTAATTCAGTCACTTCAGTGTTTATAGCAGCTCAATTTGTGATAGCTAAACTATGGAACAAACCTAGATGCCCTTCAATGAATAAACAAAATGTGATATATATATATATATATATATATATGTGTGTGTGTGTGTGTGTATATATATACACACACACACACACACACACACACACAATGGAATATTACTCAGTCATAAAGAATAGAATTACAACATTTTCCAGTAAATGGATGGAGCTGGAGAATATCATGCTAAGCAAAATAGGCCAATCCCAAAGAATCAAAGGCCAAATGTTTTCCCTGATATGTGGATGCTAAAGCACAATAAGGTGGGGGGCTAAGGAAGAATAGAGATACTTTGGATTAGACAGAGGGGACTGAAGGGGGGAGGGTGGGTAGGGGTAGGAAGAACAGTGGAATGAATTGGACATTATTACCATGTATGCATATATGACTACACAACCAGTGTAATTGTACTTCATGTACAACCAAAAGAATGAGAAGTTACACTCCATTTATGTATGATATATCAAAATTCATTCTACTATCATGTATATCTAATTAGAACAAAGAAGAAATAAATAAAAGAAAAAATGAATATAAGTAACAATAAATGTTGGCAAGGGTATAGGGATAAGATACATTTATACATTGCTGTTGGGACTGCAAATTCGTGTCTCCACTCTGGAAAGCAGTATTGAGATTCTTCAGAAAACTAGAAATGAAACCACCATTTTGACCCAACTATCCCACTCTTAGGTATATAACCAAAGGACTTAAAATGAGCATAGTATAGTGACACAGCCTCATCAATGTTTATAGCAGTTCAAATTAAAATAGTTAAGCTATGGAACCAAGGTGCCCTTCAACAGATGAATGGATAAAACAAATATGGTGTATACAAAATGGAATATTACTCAGCCACAAAGAATAATGAAATAATGACATTTGCTGGTAAATGAATGGAACTGGAGACTATCATGCTAAGTGAAATAAGCCAGTCCCCCACCACACACACAAAAAGGCCTAATGTTCTCATGCTAACACACAATGGGGGTGGGGGGAGGACAGAAGTCTATTGGATTAGATAAAGGGGAATGAAGAAAAGTAAGGTGGTATGGGAATAGGAAAGACAGTATAACGAATCAGACATAACTTTCTTATGTTTTTATATGACCATTGTAACTCCACATTGAACAACCACAAGAATATGAATTTATACTTCTTGATATATAATATGTAAAAATACATTCTATTGTCACATATATCTAAAAAGAACAAAAAAATTAAGAATCATCTCCTTGTTATTGACACATTACTATTGTATTCTTTCTATCACGGGACTTCCTACGAAGAGGGTAAGGGAAGAAATGAGGCCTTGCTCATTTGTGGGTTTTTTAAAAATGCTAAAAACTGATCTACAAGGAATAAACTTTAAAAATATTCTGAGAGGTTTAAAATAGAAACCCTTCCTAAGCTATCTTGTTAAATAATTAAGAGGTTTTTGGAAAGAAATTTCCAGTTTAGGGTAATATTTTATAATGGGGCAGAACTGGATGCCAAGATATACTACAGTATCTGCTCCTCATGGTGAAGCAGATACCGTAGTATAACTGTACCCTCCTGATGAGCCCATATGCAATTCTTCTGCCCTTGTTAGCTTTGCTTCAGCCACGTGGCCTCCTTGGTGCACCTAAGGTACTTCAAGCACGCTCCCACCTCGAAGTCTTTGCACCTGTCGTCTCTCCTACTGCTGTGCTCACACCCTAGATAGCCACACGCTCCCTCCTTCCCCACTTTGTGTTTCTGTTAGATGCCGTGTTATGAGGATATGCCCTGCATAAAACAGAACCATCCATTATGAACTACCCTTGTTATTCCTCTTTATTCTCTCTATAACACTTATAAAGAAAACAAGAAACACTGTATGTTAATTTTTTGTCTTCAGATTCAGAATGAAAGCTTCTCAATAGCAAGGACTCTGTGTCACTTAAAGCCATATTCCCAGCAGCGGGAATCAAGCCTGCTGCGTAATAGGTGTTCACTCAGTACTTGTCAATTTCTACTCACGCTTCAAGACTTCTTTCCCAGAGACCACCTAAGCATAACACACACATTTCCTCTTTCTCTGAACTCCCAAATAAGTCTGTTTTACATCTCTCTTGTCAACCTATGAAGATCTCCTCACCAGTTTATAAGGTCCTATTTGTATTGGGTTCCCTGATACCTGGCATAACATCATGTAACAAATACTTGCTAAATAAATCAATGAATGCCTTGACAAAAGGGCTCTTATTATGAGCATAATTATTGAGCAAACAATACTCTCATACTCTTTTTATTCTTCCAACGACCTCCACTGAACCCTGAAACCTACTGTTATCCTTACTTATAACCTATTGTGCCTTCATATTAATGCTACATAGCAATCTGAGAAACATCTGTAAAATATAAATGGAACATTTAAAACAACACTGAAGTTAAATATCTAATGGTTAATCCTTATCCTTCTTTTTCCTTAGGGAAACATGGTCGACCTCAAGAAAAAGCAGGATAAGCATATACCACTACTAAAAAATAGAGACAAAAGATAGTATTATAGGTAGATTATGTTTATTTCTTATTTCTTAAGACATTCTTAGAAGACTTATTAATAAAAGACATTTAAAACCCAACAAATATCAAGTTCATACATTTTAAATTTCATTATCAACACTATCTTCATCATAGAAAATTATTATTAAAGCCTGTGATAGAGCTAGGGGTAGAGTTCAGTGCTAAAGTGTTTGCCTAGCATACTCAAGGCTGTAGGTTTGATATCCAGCAAAACACACACACACACACACACACACACACACACACACAAAGGCCTATGACTCAGCATGCACTGTAAACAGAAAATTTTAAGGCCAATGCCTTTGAGGATCATAATTACAGAGGCAGACATCATAGCTGTGAAGTGCAGTTGCATCTACAAGTGATAGAACTTCTACAAGTAAGAACTGACACCCTTTTTCTTCAAGGGAAGAGAGATTGCAGAACTGTGGGTTATTTATTAAAGCATCACTCTCAAGAGGCAAACTGACCTGACTAAGGCCCCCAAATAAATGACTACACCAGAACTTGAACTCACACTTGAATTCAACTTACTCAGAGACTCTCTAGATAAAATTACACACATACACACACACACACACAAATTTAAATTCTATTCATATTAAGATGCATTCCTTTTTCCCATCTATGATGGTAATAATAAAAAGCAAAAGCTCTTTCATTATAAAGGAAACTTCCATTTTTATTTCTTGATGTTTTCAGATTTTCCTATAAAAGTATTTGAAATTACCACTCAAGTTGTTCTTAGCTTTCTAGAATGGCTTATGCTGCCATTAGCTTCTATAGTTCTATCATTAGAGAAATGGGTTGTACTTCTCAAGCCTCCACATGCAGCAAAAATTGGGTCACTTTAAAGGGCATGATGTCAAAAGCAGATAAATCCTTTGTAGTATAATGAGCATAATGATGAATAATGGCACTTAGGTTCAGTAAATGATGCCCTGCCCATAAACAGCCTTTCCACCTAGATACTCTACTTAATTCAATAATATATTCCCAGTAATTTGTGGAACTAGATGATAAATTACCTTAAACAAGAAGAATAACTGTAGAACTTACTAAAATATACCATGTTGAAAATAATTAATAGAAGCAGAGTTTGCAGAAGTAAAATTACAGCATTAAAAACCTCCAATGAATTCATCTTCCAAATAGCCTGCCTCATAGCAGGTGTAGAGATCAGGCATTGTGGCATGGTCAATGTTGTCAATAAAAGGCATGCTAATAATAGCAACATACAATGGTATTCAGTGGTTTTTGTTTGTTTTCCTTAGCAAGAGATAATAATCCATATAGTCTTTATAATCTCCTACCTTGACTCCTCTCAAAACCCAACTGAACACTTTATTAACTATATTCCACAGAACAATCCTAGTAAGCTTTGAAAAATAAAAATAATATCATATCATTCTCCAAACTACTCTAATGGTTTTAATTCAAAATTGGAATAAAATCTAAATGCTTATGCTTTGTAATATTATGGGCCAGGTTATTTGGGAAATGACCAAGCAGACTCCATTTTACCCTGAGATTCCATATCATGTAAGAAATACTTCTCCCATGGGAAAGCCTCGCCTCTGTACCCATTAATAGTTACCTAGCATAACATGCTTGGCAACACAAAATAGCAATTCTTTTTTAGATAGAATTTTTAAAAGATTTTTTTTACTTGTCAATGGATCTTTTATTTTATATATTTATATGTAGTGCTGAGGATCAAACCCAGGGCCTCACACATGCTAGGCAAGTGCTCTACCCCTGAGCCATAGTTCCAGCCCCCAAAACAGCAATTCTTATACAATGTAAAATTGTTCTCTTTGGTTTCCATTTTTCTTAGGCAATGTAACTTGTCAGAGATTGATTGTCTAGATGTTAGTAACTATTCTCTAACTTGTACTGAACTAGGGTCATTTTGACCCACTTTTCTTCTGCTTGCTTGCTGCTATGCCAACATGGAAAGTCCTGTGGGAAATACCAACGTACCCATTGCATTGTCTCGCTGACTGCCCAGTTCAGCTTCTGTACCTGCTTGCTTGCAGCTATGTCAACCCAGATGTGGTTTTTGCCTTTAAATATCCTAAAATGCTCAGTCTTGGGGCTGTTCCTTGCAGAGCCAGTTATGGGTTCTGTGGGGAGCAGTCTCTGGCCAGCCGGCTAAATAAAGACTCTTCAATCTAGACAAAACTGGGACTTGTGACCTGCCCTACAACAATAAGTGTCCTTAAAAATCAGGCTAATTCACAGCTACTTTAGGAAATTTGAGGCAGGAGGATCACAAATTCAAAGCTGTCTGGGAAACTTAGTGGGACCCTGTCTCAAATTTTTAAATGAAAAAAAGACTAGGAATGTAGCTCAGTGGTAGAACACTTCCCCATCATACACAAAGCCCTGGGTTTGATCCCTATTATTGGGGGGGGGGGAGACTATAACAGTACCCTTTTCTGACTGCCCTATGATATTTTATTTTACTATTCTCCCTCCTTGTTATTCCACACTAGGTACACTTACTTAATGATAGTTTTTCAATATTCTATGCTGTTCCTTCTCCAGATATTTTGCATTTGTTCTTTCCCTGAAACTCATTTTTGTATAGTTCATTTTCTTACAACAGTCAGGTATTTGTTTATATATCACCTCCAGTTTCTGTTTTCAGCAACGTAGCAAGCTAGATACCTAAATAAAATACCTTCAACCTAAGGCCAACAGATAAAAAATGACAGAAATATATTTTAAATATTTTAATATGTAGCTTAATAGAAGAGTTTTAGCATAAAAAACCAAAAAGAAAGAAAGAAAGAAAGAAAGAGTTTATCTCAAAAATTGAGAGCAATAAAAACAGTGCCTCTCCTGTGGGCAAGGGCTGATCCCAATGGTATAGATCCATGCTTCCTAATATAGCCATGTGCCACCTGTAACTATTTAAATTTGAAAAAAATAAGTAAAATTAAAAATTCAATACTTCAATTGTACAAGTCACATTTCAAGTGAATACTATGTTAGCACAGATATCCTCTATCAGAGAAAGCTCCGTTGGCCAGTTCTGCTTTCAATTTTTAAACAAAACCTAGAACCCATTTAATGTGGCAGTCAGATCAGAACTTCCCTTCCAATTCTTATATGTAGTGCTGAGGATCAAACCCAGGGCCTCACAGACCTCCTTAAAAAAAAAAAAAAAAAAAAAAAAAAAACAGCAATACTTACCCAGAAAAGTTGAACTAGAAAAACAATCATTTCCTCCATCAGGAAAATAATTTATATTTCTAGGTTTTAATCCAAATTGAAGAGGAAAAAATGTTCTTTGGATAATTCATAACCCCAAATCCTCCTTCACAAAGTTCTGGAACTATAATTCCCTCTTTCTGAGAAAAGAAAAAAATGAGAAACTAAAGTGATCCTGGGTTAGGAGTGGCACCATGTTCCTGATAGAAACAAATCTTCTATTAAAGAATTTACCTTAATTTCAGGCCTCAGTGAAATCCCCAGAAAATGTGCAAAAATACACATGCTCACAAGAATAAAAAAGATAAGATACAAGAGTAATAACAGGGCTGGGGTTGTGGCTCAGTGGTAGAACAGTTGCCTAGCATGTGTGAGGCACTGGGTTTGATTCTCAGCACCACATAAAAAAATAAATAAAATAAAGATATTGTGTCCATCTACAGCTAAAAATATTTTTTACAAAGGAGTAAATAATACACACGCATCACAGTTTTCAAATACTATGGATGCTAGTATTTAAACAAATACAGAATATAATGGATGTATAATTAATACCCTATGGAAAGAAGAGAGTACCAATATTATGATCAATAAATAAAACACCAAAAACATGACTAGGTGATTGTTTAAAAGCATGTAGAACCTCTAGAAATTAAAATGATTAATTTTAAAACAGGTTTGAAACAATAGGAGAGAAAATTTATAATGAAAAGGTAGACGAAATTACACTGATTATAACATAGTATGAGATACACAAAAGAAAAGAGATTAAGTAACAAAATGGCTAGAGGGATAAACCTAATTGGAGTTCTGAAATGAGGTAACAGAAATATTCAATATTTGAAGAGTTAAGAGGATAAGAATTTCCTCAAATGTTGAAAGTCATATGCCCTCAAATCTAGGAATCTCAACAAACTTCAAGAGAAGTAAATAGAAATAAATACACACCGATACACAGTTTTCAATATTATATGAACCTTCATACTAAAGATAGAGATGTTCAAGTAGCCAGCAAGAAAAGGCAAACTAGCAACAATGTCCAGTAGACTGATGGCTGACTTTTCATAGCAACAATGGAGTTAGAAGTAAATGAAATAACAACTTCAATGTAGGTGTGGCCTAGAATTGCATACCAAGTGAAATTATTTTTCCTCAAAGCAGTGTCACTCAAGTTCTTAAATAAGGTTCTCTGGAAGCACATCCTGAAATAGAGAATCCCATATAAATGATTCACTGAGAGACTTACCTCCTGAGTAACATGAAAAGAAGTGAAGACAGCAAGATAAGGCAGAAGAAGAAACTAAGATAAAGATGTGGTTTCATCTATCATATGGTGTCAGCCTTGAAACAGTCTTGAAAATCAGGATCAGTTCCATTCCGCAGATGTTGAAAATTGAACACCCAAGAAATGTCAAACCAAGAGCAAAAAGTTTTATTTAAAGAATAAAGAGAGAGAAAGAGAGAGAGACTCCTCCAGCGCTGGTGCTGGTGGAGGTTTCCTGCCCCTTTTATAGATTTGAGGTTTCCTTTCTTCTTGTGTGCCCTCTTCCCACCCTGCCCATGTGGGGTTAAAAGTTTTAGAGCTTTGCTCATCGCCTATCAATCTTTAACCTATCTAGAATGTATTTTTTTAATGACATGGTATACAGTTCTAATTTTATCTTATACTATATTATAGCCAACTTCCTCAGAATTTTTTATGGAATAGTTCATTTTTCTACTGATTTTATTATCATTTTTATCATGTGTAAAACTCTCAAATATATATTGGCCTGATTTTAGTCTCTCTGCTCTTAATCAGTCAGTTTGTCTATGCAGGCAAGTTCCACACAGTTTTAAAAAGTACAGTTACATGTGACTGCCTAGCATCTGGTAAAATAATTCATTTATTACCTTTTGTTCTTTTTTCTAATCATCTTGTATAGAGCTTACGTTTTTGTGTCCTTTCCCCTTGGATCAGTCAGCACTGGCTGCAGTCTGCCCCCAGGCTAGGAGGGCCTAACTTTGTAGGCATTTCTGAGCAAGGTGACTTGAAGAGCCTAAAGCCAGCTCACTGGAGAACTGTGCAATTTTAGCCAACAATCACAGCAGCAGGAAGATGGGTGAACTACCCTCTTCTATAGAAGGGATCTGTGTAGGGTACTAATAATTTCTAGTGCAGGGTCCCCCCCAAAAAATAAATAGAAAACTCACATTAGGATAAATTAAAAATAGTATATTTGCAAAGGACTAATTATAAAGGTGTAATTAGTAATATTGTCAAAATGACCATATTACCAAAAGCACTATACAGATATAATGCAATTCCAATCAAAATCCCAATGACATTCCTCATAGAAATAGAAAAAGTATAAATTCAGAAAATAAAATTTATAAAATTCATCTGGAAAAATAAGAGATCCAGAATAGCTAAAGCAATCCTTAGCAAGAAGGGTGAAGCAGGTATCACCACACTACCAGACCTTAAACTATACTACAGAGCAATAGTAACAAAAACAGCATGGTATTGGCACCAAAACAGACTGGTAGACCAATGGTACAGAATAGAAGACACAGAGACAAATCCATATAATTATAGTTCTCTTATATTAGACAATGGTGACAAAAACATGCATTAGAGAAAATATAGCCTCTTTAACAAATGGTACTGGGAAAACTGGAAATCTATATGCAATCAAATAAAATTACACCCCTATCTCTCATCACACATAAAACTCAAGTGGATCAAGGACCTAGGAATTAAACCAGAGACACTGCACTTTTTAGAAGAAAAAGTAGGCCCAAATCTCCATCATGTCAGATTAGGCCCCAACTTTCTTAATAAAACTCCTATAACACAAGAATTAAAATCAAGAATCAATAAATGGGATTGATTCAAACTAAAAAGCTTCTTTCCAGAAAAAGAAACTAGCAGTGAGGTGAATAGAGAGCCTACATCTTGGGAGCAAATTTTTATCCCTCACACAGCAGATAGAGCACTCATCTCTAGGGTATATAAAGAACTCAAAAAGCTAAATATCAAAGAAAACAAATAGCCCAATCAATAAATGGGCCAAGGAACTGGACAGGCACTTCTCAGAAGATGATATACAATCAACCAACAAATATGTGAAAAAATGTTCAACATCTCTAACAATTAGAGAAATGCAAATCAAAACTAAGATTTCATCTAACTCCAGTCAGAATGACAGCTATTAAGAAAACAAACAACAATAAATGTTGGCGAGGATGTGGGAAAAAAGGTACACTCATACATTGCTGGTTGGACTGCAAATTGAAAGCAGTTTGGAGATTCCTTGGAAAGCTGGGAATGGAACCACCTTTTGACCCAGCTATCCCTGTCTTCGATGCATACTCCAAGGACTTAAAAACATAAATAATGCTCAGTGAAGTTAGCCAATCAAAACAAAAAAAAAGCCAAATGTTTTATCTGATATAAGGAGGTTGATTCATAATGGAATTAGAAGGGGGAGCACGGGAGGATTAGATGAACTCTAGATAGGACAAAAGGGTAGGAGTGGAAGGGAGGGGGCATGGGAATAAAAAAAATGGTGGAATGAGATGGATATCATCACCCTAAATACATGTTCGAAGACAGGAATGGTGTGAATATACTTTATATTCAACCAGAGATATGAAAAATTGTGCTCTATGTGTGTAATATGAATTGTAATGCATTCTGCTGTTATATATAACAAATTAGAATAATAAAAAAAAACGTGTCATTGGGATTAGGTAAACCTCAAGGGATGGAGCAGTTATAATCCCTATAGCTAGGCGGGGGGGGGGGGGGGGGGGGGGGGGGGGAGGGGCGATGAAGAGATAAAGAGGTTACTTGTAACCAAGAAAGAGGAGGTCAAACAGAGACAGCTGCCTTTGGAGAAGCAATTACCTTCAGTCAAAGAACACAATCTGCCCAAGCTGACTACTGAGGGGGCTAAAAGAAATATAGACCCCAATCTCACTCTCCTTCCTCTCTCTGACCTCATGCTGGGCTCCCCATTTGCCAAGCCCCAAGGGAGCCAGAGGTTTTTGATACAGTCCATATAGGCCAGTTGCCTGGAAAAGAGCTCAGGGAAAATGTTGTAGGGACAGATGAGACAGGACAGTGGTTAGAATGGTTGCAACCAGGTTCAGAGGGCAAAGCTTTTACTGTAATCAATCAATCCCCCAGAACCTCGAGTTCAGCCAGTTTCAGAATTTTATACCCAGTGTGTTGTGGGAGGGGCTCAGAAGTCCACAATCTGCAGAAGTCCACACAAAAACAGCTCTTTCTTTCACTGTTCTGGGTAAGTTAACCCTTCAAGGACAGCTCTTGAGAAGGGAAGAACTTCTCCCCTTTCGTCCCTCCCACTGCCAGCCGTTACCATGGAGTCAAATTAGTAATATCTTCTCTTCTCTTTGAAATGTAAACACCTCTGTGGAGCTCCAGGGCCAGAGAGGCCTCATTAAAGAATCTGCACACTTTGCATTTGCAAACACACTTCCCACTTGAAAACTTTTACAAACTGTTATAGAAATGATGGAGAATAAATCTGGAAAGGGGCAAACCAACAACACCTAACCGAGACATAAAAGGTGTTTCAGACAAACACATGTCAGCCTTCCCTGAGCAATCTTTCCTCTATCTCTTTTTTTAGGGCATAGTCTTCTGTTGCCAAAATGCCCTAGAGTGATCTGGATTGAGATCCCCTCATAGGTGTGGTGTCCACAGACTTTGTGTTAGTTCACTGTGTTCCTGCCATAGCACTGGTTGTCTGTCGGCAGGATCTGAGGGCCCACCCCTAGCTGTTTCTACTTGGGGTCTGGTCATTATGGGGTTTTGTCTCTTCTATTTTTTTGTATTAAAGTATAGCTGGAAAATTGGGTGTCATTGATTTGTGTGTGGAGCAAGGTGTGCCATCTTTTGGTTGAGTTGAGTTCAGCAGCAGAGTTTCTACTCTATGAACTTGTAGTGTCCCTGTAGGTTTCCAATACCTCACAGATTAGGGGGAAACAAATAAAAGCAACAAACACTGCAAATGATATACAATATTAAACTAAATATTTGGTTCTTTCTATGATATCTACAATGTTAATTGCCACAAAAAAAAATAGAAATGGTAGAGTCAGTAATTGCCATAAGCAGAAACAATAAGTAACCATGTATTACATCTGGCATTAAATCAAACAGCAGATGTCAACTATGGCGTCCACAGCAGTAATAACTGCAATAGTATTAATGGTAGGGACAGGCATTACATAAACCAACTAGTACTAAAAGATGATAAGAATACAGTTAATTAAGAGAAAAAAAACATGATAGGAAGGTAGAAAATTGTTTACAATTTCAAAAAAGTGAACAAAGAGAATGCAGAAGAGATGTAGTATGTGATGATTATAAGGAAGAAGAAGAAAAAATAGAAGTAAAAAATTAAAAGAGGAGTGAAGGAGAAAACAATAGAATTTGGCTGTTGGCAAAAGAAAAGAAAGACAGACAAGAGAAACAGACAAATGAAAAACAATACAAAACAAAAACAAAATATACTAATCAAAGACCCTAACCCTCAGAAGGCGAGGCAAGGAAAAATACATTTTTTTAAATACTACAAATGAGGAAAAAAGAAACCAATATATATATGTACATGAATCAATCAGCACACACACAAAGATAAAAAACAATAGAAAGGTGGGGGGTGGTTCTGAGGATATAGCTCAGTTGGTAGAGTGCTTGCCTTACATGCACAAGGTCCTGAGTTCAATCCCCAGCACCTCAAAGAAAAAAAGAAAAAAGAAAGAAAGGAAGAAGAGATTCTTAATTGCCGCAGTCTGGCTGGGCACAAATCACAGCCACTGAAGCAGGAACAAACTTTATTTTTGAACTGCAGGAAAACACTTCACACAGCTCCCGGGGAATCCTCCCGAACTACACGAGGCTTGTCCAGGAACCCCCAGCTGGAAATATCTCTCCCGGAAATCCCTCCTCCTGCACTTCTCCAACCAATGGGAACTCTCGGAATCCCCGGAAATTCCCACGAGAACTCCAAAATAGTGCGAGAACTCAAAAGTTGCGGCAGAGGCCGATAGTAATGCCTCGCCTGTCAATCAATACTGTTGGCAAAATGCCAGGGGCCATACAGACTTGGCCGTGGCTCTCAGCACTTCATAAAAAATTAAGGACTCATTTTCACTGAGGTGGTCAAAAGAGTCTGAGAATATATGGTCACTGTTTATGTCTTTCCATTTCTTCTTGAGCTATGTAATGAGCACAAATAGGGCTAAGGGCTGTTAAACCCTTCCTCGTTTTTACGTTTTCACCAAATTACCAGTGGGAGTTCAAAAATTCTCAGTTTTAGAAAGTAGAATGAATCAAACATAACTTTCCTATGTTCTCATATGAATACACAACCAGTGTAAGTCCCCATCATGTACAACTACAAAAATCAGAAGTTATACTCCATGCATGTATGATATGTCAAGATACATTCTACTGTCATGTATAAATAAAAAAAATTAAAAATTTAAAAAAAATTCTCAGTTTCCCTTCTCACCTGTATGAGGTAGGATGGAATGAGAAGTACTGTCAGCTGTAGTTTTGTCTGCATAGACCCGGTTCATGACTCCAGGGTGGGGCTACGGCAGAGCTCTAGGATTGGAGTTCCTACAGATGGGGCTTAGGTCTAATCAGGCCACAGGAGCTTTGTTGGCTGTTACTGCTCTGAAGAGATTATAGATCAACACATCCCTAGGGCCTAGCAGATGCTGATCTCTGCTGGGAGTCTGGATCAAAGAAGTTTCCCTAGGATTCTATTCATGGGGCAAGGGAGCCATTCCCACCTGCCTGTGCTGCCCATGAACACAGCCTTTCCAGGCTTCCTGGGCTTACTTAGTCCCTGAGTGTATTCACACCCTCCTGTTCAGATTCCCAATCTGCTGCAGCTGGTCTCAAAAGCCTCCAGATTCAAAGGGGAAGTAAATTGGGCTCCCCTTCACTTTTCCAACTTGAATCCCCCATATATAATATTCTCTGTGCCTGTTTCATTCTCCTTCTGCTAGGTACAGTCTAGGTTAAGCAGTAGGCACTTGCCAGGACCCTGCAGCAGTCTTTACTCAGATCCCCTAGATGCCCTAGCAGCAGCCACAGTGTAAGCAGGTGCTACCTCAGCTCTTCACAGCCAGTTGAGAAACTTGGGACCCTTTTCATGTACCAGCATATAGAGCAGGCTCTAGATCAGAAAAGAGCAGGCTGCTTTTCTCATCTCAGGATTTTCCATACTAAATCTGTCTGTTGTGTTTCTCTGCATTCTCCCTCCCTCTGTGCTGAAACCAGTACTGCTACTGCAATGTAGCCTTTTTTCTTTGTTTCTTTTTTTTAAAAACAATTTTTTAAGAGAGAGAGAGAGAATTTTAATATTTATTTATTTAGTTTTTGGCAGACACAACATCTTTGTTTGTATGTGGTGCTAAGGATCGAACCGGAGCCGCACGCATGCCAGGCGAGCGCGCTACCGCTTGAGCCACATCCCCAGTCCTTCTTTGTTTCTTATACCAAAATTTTTAAGCCTCTAAGATACTTGACAGTTCAATATTGAGTTTTGTCAATATTGAGTTTTAGTGAAATCCGTCTTTCACTCATCTCACAGAGAATCAGTATTCCCACTGCTTGAATTCCAGTCATGAAGCAACAAGGAATTTAGCCTTCCTCGCCATCTTGAAGCTTTTTTAAAAAATTAGTTCTGATCAGTTATACATGACAGTAGAAAGCTCTTCAATTCATTGTACACAAATTGAGCATAGTTTTTCATTTCTCTGGCTGTACATGAAGTAGAATCACACCATTTGTGCAATCATACATGTACCTAGGGGTAATGATGTCTGTCTCATTCTACCCCTGTGGCCCCCGTCCCCTTTGCCCCATCCAAAGTTCCTCTACTCATCCCATGCCCCCCCTCATTATGGATTAACATCCACTTATCAGACAAAACATTTGGCCCCTGTTTTGGGGGGGATTGGCTTATTTCACTTAGCATGATATTCTCCAGCTCCATCCATTTACCTGCAAATGCCATAATTTTATTCTCTTTTAATACTGAGTAATATTCCATTGTATATATGTTCCACAGTTTCTTTATCCATCCATGTATTGAAGGGCATCTAGGTTGGTTCCACAGTTTAGCTATTGTAAATTGTGCTGCTATAAATCTTGAAGTGGCTGTGTCACTGTAGTATGCTCTTTTTAAGTCCTTTGGCTATAGACAATATAAGAGTGGGATAGCTGGGTTAAATGGTGGTTCTATTCTAAGTTTTCTAAAGAATCTCCACACTGCTTTCCAGATTGGTTGCGCCAATATTCCATCCCACCAGCAATGTATAAGTGTGCCTTCCCCCGCCCCTATCCTCACAAACACTTATTGTTGCTTGTATTCTTGATAACTGCCATTCTGACTGGAGTAAGATGAAATCTTAGAGTAGTTATAATTTGCATTTTTCTAATAACTAGGTGTTGAACATTTTTTCATATATTTGTTGATCAATTGTATATCTTCTGAGAAGTGTCTGTTCAGCTCCTTAGCCCATTTATTGATGGGGTTGTTTGTTTGTTTGTTTGTTTGGTTTTTTTGGTGTTAACTTTTTTGAGTTCTTTATGAATCCTGGAGATTAGTGCTCTCTCTGACGTGCATGTGGCAAAAATTTGCTCCCAAAATGTAGGCTCTTTCTTCACCTCATTGATTGTTTCTTTTTCTGAGAAGAAGCTTTTTAGTTTGAATCCATCCTATTTACTGATTCTTGATTTTATTTCTTGTGCTTTAGGAGTCTAGTTAAGGACATCGGGACTTAATCTGATATGATGAAGATTTGGGCCTACTTTTTCTTGTATTAGGCACAAGGTCTCTAGTCTAATCCCTAGGTTCTTGATCCACTTTGAATTATGTGCATGGTAAGAGGGGTTTAGTTCCATTTTGCTGCATATGGAGCCATCTTGAATCTAGACAAATATTTTTAATAGTTTCCAATGTTATGGTTTGAGGAAAACACCAAGTTTAGAGTAAAAAATTTATATATTTCTGAAGAGTAATTGTAGAATTTATATAAAAATTTTTAAGTGTGCTATTTTACCTAGTCTTTTCACTTTTAGAAATGTTTTATAGGAAATGACTCAAGATGTTCTCAAAGGTGAGAGTTATTTGTAACAGTTAAAAACTTCAATCTAAATGTCCAACAATAGGAAATAGCTCATCAATGTTTCCCTAAGTGTGTTCCTTAGAGTACCAGTCCTTTGAGATTCTGCTTAAAAAGGGTTCCACAGTCAATTAAATGTGAGAATAGCCTTGGAATGAAGGTGAAATTTACAAAGAAGGTTAATGTGGTATGATCTGGGATGAAGACTAAAGCTAAGCAACTACTTGGATTCATAAGTAGGTCAGAAACTACAAACTTAGCTTCATTAGCCCTATGTTCCAATCACCAGAACTCACTATTCTGAGTTCAATTTAACTATCATTTCAATTAAAACTTATTTTCAAGTTATAAATAACATGGCTCATTGCTTATTATTCTTTGTGTAGCAGATTACACAACACTTAGAAGCTTAAAACAATGAGTGTTTATTATCATACAATTTCTGTGGATCAAGAACCAGCCTAGCTGGATGCCTTTGGCTCAAAGACCCTCAAAAACTATATGCAAGCTGTCATCTGGCTCTAAGTATGTCATGTGAAGGCCTAACAGGAGGAGAATCCGCTTCCAAGCTCACTCATGTCATTGGTAGGTTTCATTCCTCACTGGCTCTTGATCAAAGTCCTACTTCTGTTCTCTTCCATAGGACAGTTCACAATATGGCAGCCATCTTCCTTCAGACAAAGCCAGTTAGAGGGCAAGAAAGAGCCTAAGAAAGAAGCCATAGTCTTTTTGCAACTAATCTCAGAAATGACATCCCATCATTTTTGCCATTTTGCCTTTGTTGAAAGACAATCACTTGGTCCAACTCATACTCAATGGAAGAGATTACACATAGGCAAGAACACCAAGAAGTGGGGATTACTAGGGACCACATCAGTAACCGACTACCACAATCACTAAGACGAAGGCTCTTGAAATTTTTATGTTCCTAGGACTTACTGAGAAACTCCTTTAATCACGGAGGAGGTCTGTCTGAAAGAGTAGAGCAGGATACAAAAAAGAGAAGTTGAATTTGTGAAATACATAAGTTAGTCTTTAACATCATTTTCTTCCTATTTAGTTTGGTGAAGGTTATAACTGAGTAGAAGAGGTTCTTGAGTCCCTAGGGAAGGAGAAAGAACAGTGTGGTAGGCACTGACAGGAAAGTCAGAGAGGGGAGAAAAGAATAAAAATGACTCCAAAACTAAGAGAAAGGACAACAAGGATTGCTTCACAATTTTGTTAAGGGCCAATTCTGCTTTATCACTGTAGTATTGCTCCAACCCTCCATGGCTAAGGTGGTTATTTTTAGTGTGAATGATCTAGGTCTTTGATATTTTACCTGCTTCCTCCTGATTTTTATGTATATTTTTGCTATTTCTTGCTCCATTGCACAACTTCTAGAAAATTCAAGAGGGAAAGGAGAGGTAGTAAAATTCTAAATGATCCAGTGTTATATTACATTTTATCTCCAGAGTGAAAAAAAATAACATTCTCTTCCCAATGCTCATTTATTTATCCAGATAATCAGAAAACCTATATGATTACATAAATCAGCACACTGAATTTGGGAAATTAATTTTTTTTCTTTGACCTTAAAAGACCTCAAATGTGGCCAATAAATTTGTCAATATATCGGTATACTTCTTTTTCAACATCTGTAGGAATACTGCTTTTCCTCCTGACTTGACACAAATGATCTCATCCTGCCTTCTACAATTTACTCAGTAAGACATGTGAGGAGTGTGATCTATTTTTGGCTCCCCTAGAAAAGCTACTTTAGGGTATAATCTTTTCTCTGCCCTTCCCAGGATGGGCTAGGTGACATAGGAGGTCTTTTCTATTTCTAATTTTTACAACTCCTTTCAGCAAACAGCAGGTAAACAATTTTAATACAAGGCCATTTTCATTATGTATCTACTAGAGAATATGTCCTCGCATTAAAATAAACAGTAATAATACAAAAAAAGTTTGCTCATACAGTAATAGCAACCTTCCTAAATTATAGTGATTGTGCTGCCCAGCAGTCTAATACAAAATGTGGTTTTTATCTCAGAAGACACAGAATTTATTATTTTCCTCCTACCTGGCATTTTAGAGCAATTGGAACCAGGTTTCTGAAAGAACAATTCAGTACATTAGCTCTCAAATACAAAAAAAATATATTTTGAGCATTGAAATGACTCATTTTAAGCAGCACTTCAACAAAATGTTGTCCACCCTGCCCTGGTAATTATGTCACGTCTGGTGTGTACTAATTTACACAGTTTATTGTTTTCCTGCATAATTAAGGCTATTAAGCTGAATTCAGAGGCTGCGGTACACCTACAGTCCTTAATTAATTAAACAAGCACACAGAGAAGTTACTGACAGTGTCAGAGCCTTGCCTTCACTCTCCTGGCAGGCAAGATGCTAAAGAAATTAGAGAGCAGAGCCATTGCCTAGAACTCTCTCTCAGTCACAATTTTCTATTCATGGGGTGGAGGACACATTACAAAGTCATTTCCCAAAAAGTAGACATTTTAATTCAGTTTTCCACAATTTCTTAGTATTGAATTACCAAACATGACAAAAGTACTTAAAAATAAAATCATGTAAATAAATTGATCACTATTTTTTCGTAACTGCATCAAAATGTCAAAGTGAAGGATTTTCCAATATACTTTCTCTGGGCTATCTTTAGATGGTACCTTTTCATAGGTCATAAACTAGTTCAGTCTGAGGATGATGCTTTCCCCAGACATTTCATTCTCTTCAAAGCCTCCAAAAATCTCTCCCTATTCACCCAGTATATTAGAACTATGCATTGTATGTGTCAACTGCTAGCATTCATTAACACATAGGAAAGAATTCCAATTGGTATAGGTTTCAAGGTCCTTAAATAATCACAGCATTTCTAATTTTCTTTGTGAATTCATACACCACTAATGCTGTGCTTTGCATCCTATGTACCTGCCAGAGGCCAGCTGCCTGCCCCCAAAGACCCTGAAGGACAGTGGGACACCCAGGAGTTATGCTCTTAAATATCTTCCCCCTCCTCCATACTTTTGTAATCTTTTAAACTTATACTCAAAACCTTAAAAAAGAAAAAAAATCTTTTGAATGAGCTCTGTGTAAATGCAAATTTGTATTACCAAAGAAAGTTGTAGTTACTATTTCATAATTACTTAATTTGGGGCAAATTTTACTTCTCTTTCACTCTTCATAGTGATTATCTTGCTGGTGAAACCTATGCTCCTGAACACAAATGCTATGTCAGGAGAAGAGGGGAATCCACTATATAGAAAAATACTATAAACGAGACAGATGCCAGCACATGGTACCATTCAGTGTCTGTTCCTGCAATATAATTAGGAGATAAGTATAAGGAAATTCAGAATTCTTTAATGCACTTAAAATCGCTGTCATGAAGCAATGGATGGCAGATTTGCATGTGAAAGGACTGTGAACAGCATGTAGGAAGAATTGTGAAATTACTATAGTATTTATTATTATAACTTGGTGTCATGCTAGTCTCATTTTAGAATGAACTATAAGAATAGATTAAATTAGTGCCATTTTCTTTCCTTGTTAACATCTTTGTCACAAGAGCAAGCTGTCAGAATTTTAGTATCTAAAATAGTCCACGGATTATTCCTCATGATAGCTGGCCATTTCTAAATCCTGGGCTTTGATTGGCTGCTCTCAACTCTGTCCTTGCAGACACATGGATTGAGCACAGGGAAATAATAATCTTTGAAGCAACTAATCAGGTTGCAGACAACCTGATAAAGGTAGGAACGACAGTATAATGTTACAATTTTAAAGCAGCATTTGATAGAAAACATTATCTCCTAAGAAAATGCTTTGACCACTGCTGAAAATACTGCTTGACATATGGCTTTAGTATAGGGACTACTCCAGTATGTAATCTGATTAGCATCTCTGAATTTTTTTCAGTGTCATAAGATAATGTACAACGAAGATTTCTCTGAGGGGGTCAGGAACACCAGGGACTAGTCAACCTTGAAATAAATGGTGATCAGAGTCTATGATCTGTTATTTTCTTTACAGTAGGTTGTCTTTATCTAATCTACTAGGCCTCTGGGACTCAGTTTCTACATCAAAGTGGAAAGAGATACCTACTTCCTCTGTGATTTCCCCTCCCATAATTCTTTATAAGTAGGGTGATTATAAGTCGTGGGAAAGCAGGACTATTCTATTTTATGTCAACATCTTTGTCTAATTATTAACAGCATCTTTTTTTAAACTCTCAAAACTGTCCCCATTTGAATAATATATTATATCACATAATGCTTCTCAGAGCCTAAGGCTTATCACTGTTTATATGATATTCTACTAACTTATGCATATGACTTAGCTCCCCTACCAAACTGTGACTTAAGAACAAATTCTGATCTCACTTATCTTTTGGGTGCTCACAGAGCTTTGAACAGAGCTAAATCACTTCAGTGCCCAAACTACAGTCATTAAAACTTTTAAAAACCTCATAATAGAACAAGAGTGTCTAGAAGAAGATATTTTAATACTGACAAGACAAAACCCACTTGAAATATATGAGAAGTGATAGGCTACTGTGTAGAATTTACAATATTACTTTGAGGAAGTAACTCATCCAAAGGAGTGAGAGCTGCCAAAATTCAGCCTTCTTCTTCTTCTTATATGATGTGCTGTGTGAATTAAAAGAGACTCTGATTGGTTCCCAGAGGTAAATTCACATTTTCTGGAGCCTAGAACATACGTAATTGGTGAGGGAGAGGCTCTTTAAGGAAAATATATATATACATATATACAATTTATAAATATAAAATTAGGTATGAAAGTGAATGTTCATTTAGAATAAGAAATCATATCAAATCTGTAGAAGTTATCAAAGTATCATAAACTCCATAAGAATAACATAATATTTATATTACTTGTTTAAACATAACTATAGTAATCCCCCCATTTTTTGGCTGAAGAATATTAATATTTTGCTCAAAGAATGAATAAATGTTTAGATTTTTTTATTTCATGCTTACTATATACATGAAGCATTATACAGGAAAATGCTCTCTCTTGTCCTCCAAGGAATCATAGTCCATAAAATAAAATAAGAGTTACAGGGAGAATATGACAGCAAGTGAAAGAAACTGAATGACTCTAAGTGAAAGATAGACGATTAGAAGATGCTTGATCACCAGTTTCTGGCCAGTGTCACATTTGCTCACAGTAGTCTAAAGCCTGCAGAGTGTAGATACTCCAGGCCTCTTTTAGCTAAAAATTATGCCTTCAATAACAACTCGTATGCCTGCTGGATGGCAGGCACCATGCTGTGCCCTTAGGAATACTCTCAGACTGACACATAAACTTCAGTGTGGAACTAATAGTCTAGCAGAACTTTGAAAGATATACACAATCACAGTCACAAGGTGACACTAAGATCAGTTATACCATTAAATGTCTTATGTTCTTTCACTTTCAGGCTGCTAGGGTCTGTGTCTCATGCATGTGGCAGCAGCTACCTAGGTAAGATAGTACAAGATACCAAGCAGGAGCGAGCTAAGCATAGCAGTCAGTATTACCAGCTTATTCTGCCACATGCAGGTGCTGACCAGGGATGCAAAATGTAGAAATAAATAGAGAATTGTTCTTAAAAGGATTTTTAGTTGAATTGTTCTCAAATTTTCTTTAATTTTGCCCTTCTTTTGCATGCCAAATTTTGCCTTTTAAATATTAACCAAGTTTACTTAGAAGACACTCTGTGTACAAATAAGGACAAATAAGATTAAAAACCAAAGCTCAATTGGCTATAGCACTACCAAACCAAATCTCAGACATACTAAGAGTGGGATCAAGAAAAATAAACAAAAGGAGAACAATGTGATAGGAAAAAATGGAAGCTGATTATTCACGTTAGGCAGAAAAAATACAGTAATGTTAAATTCCCTGCAATCAATTTGATATATCCAGTAAAAAACAGAAGTCTAAGTATCTTAATGCTATAAGCTCCCATATTTTAAGGAGAAAATTTTAACTTGTTGCATCAGAAAAATAGATGTTAAGCTTAATTGAAACAAGAAGAGGAAGGTGTTTCTGGCATTTAGAACAAAAGATGTGTTCAGTGAGAAGCAGTATGGAAAAGAGGATACATGCAGGCTTTTGTAAAACAGGTTGATTTGGAAGCCCAGCTCAGCCTCTTTCTAATTCTGTAGATTTGAACATGTAACTTAACCTCTGTGCATCAGTTTCCTCATCTCCATAGTAGGGAAGAAGGAAAATAATAATAATATTTATACTTTACATTATTATATATAATCTATTTCCCATTTAGTTATGCTAATGCGGAGTAAGCGAATTTGTGTTATCTGCCTGGCGCACTACCCAGCAATTATTAGATAATAAGCTCTCAAAAGATAACCTTTCAGATTTTATTGACATTTTAACCTGATACTACAAACTCAAAGTTTCACTTTTTCTAAAATGAACTTTAAGAAAAACACTATGACTATGATAATTGAGTATCTATCACTTTATAATAAAACAGGTACAAGCATCCAAGCACACTACACAACAACATTCTGCATTTAATCCAAAGGAGAATCCTGTCCCCTCTTGTGATTTTTTTCCATATAGTAATTTGTTATTAAATTTATCTCAAGGTGCCATTTGTGAGACCCCCCAAAACCAAACCATTAATCAGAATTAATGACAAGAGAAAGATAAAAGCACACAGCCATCCTTGGGTGACAGTAGCCTGTTATACAAATCAGAAGGCAGTAAAACCATAGACACTGTAATTTTGTAAAGACTGGCAGGGGGAGAGAAGAGGAATAAGCAAACATGTTTTAAAGATCATAGACAATATGCTCTTCAAATGAGCCTAACTTAATGCCTCTTGCAAGGTCAGATCAAGGGTGAAGAAATAAGAATTGGCCAAACACTAGAGCAATTTCCAGCTAAATAAAAAGCCAGATATTCTTTTCTTCACTGACAACAGAAAACACACTGAGAGACAAGAAGGGTTGATCATTGATGCCAAAAATGTACTTTCCATTCTTTGAGGCTTGTAAAGTCTCTCCTTTTATCCATTTTCTATTTTTCCTCATATTGCCATTCTCTGTTTTTGTCAATGACCTTTCTTCAATCCAACTCAGCCTCTGTCTAATGGCCTGAAGAGGACTTCTTCACATGATGGAAAGCTTTAGATTTAAGATCCCCCTCCTTCATTAGAGGGAAAAGTGAACAGCCTCTATGTGCTGGGTGTTAATGAATGTGAAGAAAGATTTTTTTGTATGTGTTTTACACATTATGTTCTTGACTCCTAGAGGTGCTACAATAAATTGCTGCGCTTCATTTACAAGGAGCCATAACAGAAGCAAAATGAGAATCTGGCGACAAATTGCTTCTCAGTCACCCTGGGTCAGGCTGTTGAGGCTAATGAGAAGAGGGGCTCTAATTTTAAACTCCTCCTCAACCAAGCCAATCCTGCATTAATGCTCACTGTTGTAAATTGTAAAGTCAAATGAAGGAGCACTGTTGAAAATTAACCAGTATTTTTATCCTTCGAGTACCCAATAGAGCATATTTTGGCTTCTGTAGCTGGTGGTTATCAGAGGCAGCTCAGCCTACACTAGGGGTGCCAGCCTCCTCGGTAGATTATCCCCTCCCCAACACAACACTACTCTTGTAATTCCTTATCCTTTTATACCCAAGCCTTCCTTCCACCTTCACAAAGAAAAATCAACTGGCAGAAGTAAATAGTATTAGGTTTTCAACAATATTAAAATATAGCCTGCAGGAATAGCATTTGAAACCAGCCTCTTTATGGATCCACTTAGCAAGATACTATATACTGGAATTAAAAATCAGAGAATTGTACTTTCCATTTACTCTTGCTAAATGCTTAATGATCTATAATTGTGTATATAGAGGAAGAGCCAGTAAATCACTGACCCAGTAACATTGTCACATTGTCACTGGATGTCTAAAGCAGAGTTTGAACAAATAATGAAAATCCAATGCAGCACCTGCCTCTTATAAAATACTTTCCTAATCCCAGATTTTGCCAATTTATAAAAGCAAACAACAGGCAAAAAGAGGTTCAGGAGAAAGAAGATGTTTTATTAAAGGAAGCAGAATTTCAATCCCACGTGGATGTCCAGCCAACAACTCAAAATTCAAGGTTGGTTTTGGGAGTTTGGGGTAATGTGTTTTAAGTGTGTATTAATGAGACGAAGTTCCTCTTGTGTGTAATGTGTCTGTCCGGGTGCATTCTTCCATGGAATCACTACATAAAACACAAATTAACCACACTACCCTAGTCTAATCATTGTAATCAGTTATGTTTTCATGTGTACATTACTGATATATAAGGCTGTTGTAGTTCTTGTGTGTGGTTTAATTGCTTGTTTTTGCATATCTTGTGTGATTGATGATGTTCTAGAAATCTTTTCCCCTAAAGGAGACTTTGTAAATTACTTTGTTTAGATGCTAATGATTGTATTTCATTAGTGGCCCTCTCATCCAGAATCATCTTTAAATGAATGAATATGCCATAATTAAAAATCTGAATTATGAATTACTTTGAAAGGAGACAACATTGTCCCGATTTCCCACTGCGACACAGTGTTATTTCAATTATGTAAATATGTTTAATCATTCCCCTTTTGTTTTTCTAATTATTTAATATTAATGTTGCTTTACCCCTTTATTGCTACAAGAAGGGATATGGCATCTTAAATGAGAGTACTTAGACAAGTGATACACAGATGACTAGATTAAAGCAGACATTTATCAGAATGCATAACCCATTTCAAAAACAAACATGCTATTAACATTCATACTAATATAGCAATACTGGCTATAATTGCACTTCATGAATGTTTTGTCTGTACAAATCTAATGTATTCACAATGAACAATTTCCAATTATTGTATTTTTCCTTATAGAAAGTCCAAATCTCCTGGCAAAAGTTTCAATTATCTTGAGGTGTACATCTAAACCAACCATAAAACTATCATTTTTTTTCTACAGTAAGAAATTTGCAGCTGCTTAAGTACTACCAGACTTGACATATTCAACTCCCAACTCTCCACTTTTGAACCTTCAAAAAACATTTGCAAAAAAAAAGGGACATGTTTTAAGCCACTGTCCCATTTTTTTACTCTCTCCATGAAGTAGGAGAAATATTAGGAAATTTACTCTCCTGCTCAACAGCTCGTACACAAGCCTTTAAGAAGCTACACTTTCAAAAGAAGCATGAACCCAGCAATGGAGAGCTCCAGAGGGCACAGCGTATGACAGTCAACTTTGTACATTCACACTTCAGGCATCTTATTCAAACCAACTACAGAAGCCTGATTGGCCCTTTAGAAAACATGGCACTGACTTCAATTTAGACATTTCTGTTTTAGTACAGCTAGACTACACAGGAGTATGTTCCTCTACCATTTAGTAATTTAGATACTTTCAATATTATTGCTAACTGACTCTTGAGGTATAAGTGCCTTAATTATGTTGGTTTAATATTTTGTGCTTAAATATTGTTATTTGTAAACTAACAGTGGGAATTCTACAACTTCCCCATGTTTCTTTCTTATTTCAATGCTATAATATAAAATGCTGTTACTGATTGACTGTTAAGTTTTATTAATGATATTTATAACATTAAGATTATGATTTTAAATATTTGGTCTTTATCTGCCTATTCTAAGGAGTGAACAATCTCTAAAGATCTCCCTTTTCAAACACCATCTTTTTCTAATTTGAGCCCTTCCCTCTAGCAACCACAGAGACAAGGCCTAGGGTTTAACCTTGTATCTGTTATAATTTGCACACAAACACACAAACCATCTTGCTCCATCACAGGCTACAAATACAAAACACTCAATGACATCATGGTATTTATTTAGTGTTATACATAGACACAAATAAAGTGATATTTATTTGCAAGTTATTATGAAAATTGTGTGAATTATTTTCCACTTCATTTAACACTTTATATTTCTTATATTATATTCAGGAAATTACTGAGTTTTTTCCCTAATAAAGGGAAATCTTTCTATTAAGAAAATATTTTATGATTATTACATATGTTGCTTTACCCCTTCATTGCTACAAGAAGGGATATAGCATCTTAAATGAGAGTATTTAGACAAGTGATACACAGATGACTAGATTAAAGCAGACATTTATCAGAATGCATGACCCATTTCAAAAACATACATGCTATTAACATTCATACTAATATAGCAATACTTGCTATAATTGCACTTCCTGAATGTTTTGTCTGTACAAATCTAATGTATTCACAATAAACAATTTCCAATTATTGTCTGGCATGGTGGTGCATACCTGTAATCCCAGGTATAATCAAGATCAAAGGAAGAAAATCCTAAAATTTTATGTAGATGATGTGAAATGCAGTCTTTATCAGCAACACATTGATTTTGGTGATTTTGAATATTAATCCATTGGATTTTATGGCTAAAAATGACCTTGTAGCTTCCTAATTAGAAATCAATTTTTAATTTTTTTCCATATATCTAACTAGAAATCCTGAAATCTCAAAATACTGATATAGAGAAAATCCAAATAAGCCCTTGAAAACAATGTTTGAAAGCTAAAGATACATTTTGCTTTTAGTTAGCTCATATTCTCTCAATCAATGAAGGACCTTGGAATCCACAGAGGGGAAATTCATGGGAAGGTTGTGGGAGATGGGACGTCACAGACATCTTAGTTCCATTTTAAATCATGATTCCACTTGATTTTCAAAAAATAAACACTTCAGATTTTGTCTCAGTATGCATTCTCAGGTATAAAGATAAAGGAAGTATTGGGAAATTGATACCCACATCATTACTTAAATTTTTTGCCGATTTCATTTCAGGCAAAAACAAAGAGTAAAGGAGAACCTACCTGGAAGCCAGAGCTTCTGTTTCCCGTGACAGAAGGAATTGGACAGGCCTTGGAATAGCAAGAGGGTAGCTTGTCCAGGAAATCAGTCATGGCAGGCGACTTGTGTCCCCCTTAAAAGCATCTCTGTTGTCTGGCATGGTGGTGCACACCTGTAATCCCAGTGGCACTGGAGGAAGATCACAAGTTCAAGGCCAGCCTAGACAACTTAGCAAGACCTTGTGTCAAAATAAAAAAATAAAAAGGGCTGTGGATGTAGCTCAGTAGTAAAGCATGCTGACTGAGTTCAATCCCCAGTACGGGTGAAGGTGGCAAGGTGCATCAATCATACTCCTTTTCAGTGGTTGAGAAAGCCTTAGATATACAAATGGTGTTACAACTCAAATGCTCCTCAAGCCAAACTTGCCTGGAAGCTTGATATCAGTAGCTAGATGGAGACAAATGGAAATGTGTGACAAGAGAAGTCACACTTAAAAATAAGTCTGGCATTTCAAGTAGGTGAGAGTCTCCTATCTGCTCTAATCAGACATGGTCTGAATATAAAACAGCCAGAGAATGGGTCCTGGCCTTAGATCTTTGGAAAATTCCTCCCTCAAGAGTGTAAACCAAGAGTGTAGATATATGAGTGAAATCCTCTTGGACATCCCAGACCCAGCTGTCCCAGCACCTCCAGTGAGCCCATCCTCCAGGTGATTTGCCAACTGAATACAGTCCTATGAATGACCCCATTCGATGTCAAACAAAGAATCACCAATATAATTGTGAACAAATAAAATGATTGCTGTTTAAATAAACAAGTAAATAAGTAAGGATTTAAGTTGAAAACAAAAAGAAACAAAGAGGGTAAGCCATGGAAAATGATTTAGGAAGACCCATCCTACTCTATCCATCCTACCTCTACTGAAAAAAAGTCAGCATGGGGCAATTACACCCTGATTAATCACCACAGTGACAGGAAAGCAAAGCAAAGACAGAGTCATTTTCTTTCCCCAGTTTTCTTTCATTCTTTCAAAAAATGTTACTGAGTACCTACAATGCACAAAGCCCTTTTCTAGAGGGTTTGGGGTTAGATAAATACAATAATAATACCTTCTTATTCCATATACTGAACTTACTCTAATAAAATGTAATGTGTGCAAGCGCCATAAGATAGGTTAGTATAAATTCTCATGCACATTTTAACCAAGTTACAAGATCATTATTTTTTGTCATCATCCTTCAATATTTGGCTTAGCACTATGAACTTTCATTCTGAGAACTAATATCTTTATTCAATTCTGAAAATTATCAACCCTTACTCCATTTTTATGTCAGACTTCCCATTAGTCATTTGAATCTAGTAAAAACTTACCCCGTTCATTGAGTTTTGTCTATTTTGATGATCATAGTTTTAAAAATATTATCACAATATTTATGCTTACCTGCTTTTATTTCATTATTCATTTTTATATCATATCAAAAGGATCTATAATTTTAATTCAGTTAATTTAAATTAAGTTTACCTTAATTTAATAATTTAAATTAAGTTTACCTTAATTTCTTTTCAGATTTCTTTATTTTCTTTAATCTTCTTTTCAGAGTTTTATATTTCCTTTCCATTGAGAACTAAAGGTCCTACTAATTGAATGTATTGGCTCAGAGCTTCTTTCTTGGTGTTAGTCTGCAACTTCAGTTGTAAGCTCTTCTTGGGTATGAATCTTTCTCTTTGCATTCTCTCCCACCGTGTTTTGTTCTATGCACCTGGAAGTTTGGCAGTTGCCACCCCCAGCCTCCCTTTGTGTGATTTAAACCCATGAGCTGAATGAACTTAAGCAGCTCATATTTATCTATAGATCAAAATAGTAGGCATAGTTTTTCCCAGCTTTCATCCACGAGTAAAGAGATATGGCCAAGGCTATACTTTACATAAAAGAAAGCCAGCCCTGATTTTTTTTTTTTTAGATATATTTTTTAGTTGTAGGTGGACACAATACCTTTATTTATTATTATTATTTTGTAATGTAGTGCTGAGGATCAAACCCAGTGCCTCACACGTGCTAGGTGAGTGCTCTACCACTGAGCCACAACTCCAGCCCTGATTCTTTATTATGCATGATGTGGTCAGTATTTGTACTGAGTCAGCACAGCCTGTTTCTGCAGATTTTAACAGCCTGAGATTCCAGTCTTACTCCTTTTCTGTTTCTGGTTAGTAGAGATGATTTTGTCTGTTTTTCTGAACATGTCTTAAAGTTTCAAAAATCTATTGTAGTTACATGGTTGTTTGTATTATTTTGCTTAGAAGGGAAGAATTCCAAACGAACTCACATCTCTACCTTAAGTCTATGGATACAGACTCCCCTCCTTTTAAAGATATCCTCAGGCCCAGACCACTAATGCCAAGACCCATTAACTCCCCTCAAATTATAATAATTACAAAGTATAGTTCTATGAATTTTATCACTTTTATAAATTTGTATAACCACAACCATAATCAGGGGGAAAAAAGTTTAATAATCCCCCCAAACTCCATGTTTTCAGTTTATAGTTACCCTGCCCCTCCAAATGTAACCCCTGACAACCACTAGCCTGGTCTCTACTGCTAGAGTTTTGCCTTTTCAAGATTCTCACATGTGAATCATCTGTTATATTAACTGTTTGGAACTGGATTCTTTCACAAAGAATAATGCCTTTTAGATTCATCAAAGTTATTGTATTTGTCACTAAAATACAACTGGAAGAATTAGACCACTAATTTGATCACTAGTGGTCTTTCCTTTTTATTGATCATTGGTATTCCACTGTATGATGCAGTCTGCTTATCCATTTACTCACTGAAAAAATTTGGGGTTGTTTTTAGTTTGGGGCCATTATGAATAAAGCTACTACAAACATTTGTGTACATTTTTGTATGAATAAAAATTTGGATTTGTCTAGGAAAGATCCCCATAGGACCATTTTCCAGAGAGACTGTAACATTTTTAATTCCCGGCAATAATAATATGAAAATTCTAGTTGTTCTGCTTCCTGGCCAACACTCAATATCGTATTTTTAATTTTAATCATTCTAATAGGTAGGTAGCAATAATTCAACATGGTTTTGTTTTTTGTTTTTGTGGAGTGGGGAGGGGTACCAGGGATTGAATTTAGGGCACTTGACCACTGAGCCACATGCCTAGACCTATTTTTTTTTTTTTTTAGTACTAAAGATTGAACCCAGGGATGCTTAACTAATGAGCCACATCCCCAGCCATTTTTATATTTTATTTAGAGACAGGGTCTCACTGAGTTGCTTTACACCACCTCACTTTTTGCTGAAGCTGGCTTTGAACTCGCAATTCTCCTGTCTCAGCCTAACTGGTTTTACAGGCATGCGTCACCATGCTAGCTTCAATATTGGTTTTAATTCACATTTCCCTAATGGTTAATGATGTTGAAAATATTTGCATATGCTTATTTATCATCATTATGCCCTCTTGGTGAAGTGTCTGTTCAATCTTTTGTGTATTTTTAACTGAATTATTTGCTTTCTAATTGTTAAGCTTTAAGAGTTTTATATATTCTTTCAATTTGCAGCTTTTCATTTTTTAAATATTTTTTCTTAATTGTACCATTTGTCATTTTTTTTAATGATTTTTGTTGTTGTTGTTTTTGGTACTGGGGATTGAACCAAGGGGTGCTTTTCTACTGAGTCACATCCCCAGTCTTTTTTATTTTTCATTTTGAGACAGGCTCTCACTAAGCTGCTTAGGGCCTCCCCAAGTTACTGAGACTGGCCTCAAACTTGCAATCCTCCTGCCTCAGCCTCCTGAGTCACTTGGATTACAGGAGTATGCCACCATGCCCAGTGTTAGTGTCTTAGTGTCTTAACAGAGACTAAAAAAAAAAAAAAAAAAAAACCAACATTTTTTTTAAAAAGTCCACTTTATCTACTTTTTTCTTCTATGGTTCATGTTTTTTGGTGTCACATCTACAAACTCATCACCAAACCCAAGTTTATATAGATTTTTTCTTCTAAAACTTTTACAATTTTATATTTCACATTTAGATCTTCCATCCATTTCTAGTTAATTTTTAGATGGTATGAGGTATAGGAGTTTATCTTATTTCATCCAGAAGTTCAGGCATTTCAGCATCGTTTATTGAAAAGACCATCCTTTTCCATTAAGTAACTTTTGCCCCTTTTCAAAATCAATTGACAATCTTTGTGTAGTTCTATTTCTGGACCCTCTATTCTGTTCCATTGATCTATCTATCCATGTCTTTGCCAACACCATACTGTCTTGAATACCTCAGATTTATAGTAAGTTTCAAAACTAAGTGATTCCTCCTACTTTTTGTCTTAATTTTCAAAATTGTTTTAGCTACACTTGCATTATGAGTTGGATATGAAATGTCCCCTAAGGGTTCATGTCTTGAAGGCTTGGTCCCCGTGAAGCAGAATTCAGAGGCAGGGCCTTTGAGAGGTAGTTGGATCATAAGGGTTCTACTCCCTTCAGTGGATTAATCCATGGATGGATTAATTGCTTAACAAACTATTGGGAGGGGATGGAAATTTGGGGAGGTAGGGTCTGGCTGGAGAAGTAGGTCACTTGGGGTGTGCCTTTGAGAGGTGTGTGTTTTGTCTCCCTCCCCTACTCCTCCTGTCTCTCCCTTGAGCTCTCTCAAGGCTGCCAAAAGGTGAGCTGCTTGCTTCATCACACATTCCCTGCCATGATATTCTTGCCTCACCAGAGACCATCACAACAGGGTCAAGTGCCCATGGACTGAAACATGAGTCAAAATAAATCTTTTCTGCTTTGTTTTTTCAGATATTTTGTCACAGTGACAGAAAGTTGACTAACACATCTTGTTCTTCTGCTTCTGCACATGAATTTTTAGAATCACTAAAACTATTTTTAAAATCCTTCTAGGGTTTTGATTAGTACTATATTAAATGCACAGGTCCACTTAGGAACATTTGGCATCTTTACTATGCAAAGTCTGAATCTATGAATGTGCATATCTTTCCATTTATTTAGGTTCCCTTCTATTTCTTTCATCAGTGTTTTGTTGTTTTCAGTATGAAAAATATGTCCATATTTTGCTGGATTTATACCAAAGTATTCTGTGGTTTTTTTGAAGTTTAAATGACATTGATTTTTTTTCAAATTTGAGTTTTCAATTATGTATTGCTGAAGTATTGTAATACAGTTGATATTTTCATGTATTGATCTTATATATCCTAATCCTGATAAACTCACTTATTAATTCTTTAAGTTTTGGGGGGGATTCCTTGGAATTTTCTATATAGGCAATGACATGTATGAATAGGGACAATTTTTCTTTCTTCCTTTCCAATCTGTGCACCTATATTTCTTTTTTCTTACTATACTTTATCAGCTAAGACTTCTATAATGCTGTTAACTGGGAGTAAGGAGAATAGACATTCTTGCCTTGTTTCCAGTCTCAAACAGAAAGCATCAAATTTTTCACTATTAAGGGTGATGTTATTGGTAGAGATTTTTAATTAATTTATTTATTTTAATTAGATATATATGACAGCAGAATGCATTTTGATTCATTGTACACAATTGCAGCACAGCTTTTCTTTCTCTGGTTATACATGATATAGCATCACACCATATGTGCGATTATACATGTACTTAGGGTAATGATGTCCACCTCATTCAACCATCTTTCCTGTCCCCATACCCCCTTCCCATCCTCCCTTCCCTTTGCCCAATCACAGTTCCCCCATTTTTCCCATGACCCCACCCCCCATTATGGATCAGCATCCACTTTTCACAGAAAACATTCAGCCTTTGGATTTGGGGAATTGGCTTACTTTGCTTAGCATGCTATTCTCCAACTCCATCCATTTACCTGCAAATGCCATGATTGATTCTCTTTTATCGCTGAGTAATATTCCATTGTGTGTATATACCACAGTTTCTTTATCCATTCATCTACTAAAGGGCATCTGGATTCATTCCAGAGTTTATCAATTGTGAATTGAGTTGCTATAAACATTGATGTGGCTGTGTTACTATAGTATGCTGATTTTAAGTCCTTTGGGTATAGACTGCAGAGTGCGATAGCTGAGTCAAATGGTGGTTCTATTCCAAGTTTTCTAAGGAATCTCCTTACTGCTTTCCAGAGTGGTTGTGCCAATTTGCAGTCCCACCAACAATGTTTGAGTGTGTCTTTTCCCCCACATCCTTGCCAACATTTATTGTTGTTTGTATTCTTAATAGCTGCCATTCTGACTGGAGTGAGATGAAATCTTAGAGTAGTTAATTTGCATTTCTCTAATTACTAGAGATGTTGAACATTTTTTCATATATTTGTTGATCAATTGTGTATCTTCTTCTGAGAAGTGTCTGTTCAGCGCCTTAGCCCAATTGTTGATGGGGTTGTTTGTTTTTTCCGTGTTAACATTTTTGAGTTCTTTATATATCCTGGAGATTAGTGCTCTATCTGACGTTCATATGGCAAAAATTTGCTCCCAAAATGTAGGTTCTCTCTTCACCTCACTGATTGTTTCTTTTGCTGAGAAGAAGCCTTTTAGTTTGAGTCCATCCCATTTATTAATTCATGCTAATTCCTCTTTTAAAAGTTCGTAGAATAGGTCAGTGAAACTAACAGAGCTCAGATATTTCTTTTTATTCTTGTGCTTTAGAAGTCTTGTTAGGGACGTCAGGACCTAATCTGATATGATGAAGATTTGGGCCTATTTTTTCCTATATTAGGCACAGGGTTTCTGGTCTAATTCCTAGGTCCTTGATCCACTTTGAGTTGAGTTTTGTGCATGGTAAGAGACAGGGGCTTAACTTCATTTTGTTGCATATGGATTTCCAGTTTTCCCAGCCCCATTTGTTGAAGAGGCTATCTTTTTCTCCAATGTATGTTTTTGGCACCTTTGTCTAGTATGAGATAACTGTATTTATGTGGGTTTATCTCTGTGTCTTCTATTCTGTATCATTGGTCTACAGGTCTATTTTGGGTGCCAATACCAGCCATTTTTGTTGCTATAGCTTTGTAGTATAAAGTTTGGTGATAGAAATTTTTGATATAAGTCTGAGAGAGTTCCCTTCTTTTCTTTTATATTTTGTCAAATGCTTTTACTTCCTCAAACTGATATTGTCATGTGAGTTTGATTATTAAAGTTGGTAATGTGAATTATATTGATTGATCCAAATTTTGAAGTAAACTTGTATTCATATGATAAACACTGTTTGGCTGGGGTATATTATTCTTTTTTGTATATATCTTAATTCAGTTTGGTACTTTTTTATTAATGATTTATGCAGGTGTGTTCATGAGAGATATTGCCCTATCATTTTGTTTTGTAATGTCTCTGCCTTACTTTTAGTATTAGAATAATTAATATGGGCCTCATAAAATTAGTTGAGAATTGTTCCATTTTTCTTTTTCCTGGAAGATGTGTAGAATTCATGCTAATTCCTCTTTTAAAAGTTCATAGAATAGGCCAGTGAAACTAACAGAGCTCAGATATTTCTTTTTCAGGAATTAAACTACAAATGCAATTTCTTTAGTAGTTATAGAACTATTGAGGTTACTACTCAGCTGGGCTGAGTTTTGGGAATGCGTGGCTTTCAAAGACTGCTCATTTTCATCTGATTTGAGTTTATGTGAGTAGAACTGTTTGTTGTAGTCCCTTGTTTTCCTCCTAATACTTTCAAGGTTTGTAGTAATGTGCACTTTTTCATTCCTGATATTATTAATTTGTGCCTTCTCTCTTTTTTTCTTCACCATTTTCTTTGTATTACTAGAGTGTCACGAATCACATTGATCTTTTCAAAGAACCAGTTTGGGGCTTGTTAGATTTTTCTCTCTAATTTTCTGATTTTGATTTTACTGATTTCTGTTTTTGTCCTTATAATTTCCTTCATTCTGATTGACTTTAGTTTAATTTGCTCTTTTCTCCAGGGGTTTTTAGTTTGGGTTTTTTTTTTTTTTTTTTTTTTTGTACCTGGGATTGAACCCAAGGAGCACTTATCCCCTTAGCCACATTCCTAGCCCCCCACTTTTATTTTTGAGACAGGGTCTCACTAAGCTGCTTGGACCTCACTAAATTACTGAGGCTGGCTTTGACCCTGTGATCAAAGCCTCAGCCTTATGAGCTGCTGGGATTACAGGCATGTGCCACTACACCTGGCTCTCTGGTGCTATATAATAGAAGCTTAAATTCATTATTTGAGATATTTCTTCTATTTGTAATATACACATTAATGCTATAAGTATCTCCCTAAGCACTTCTTTAATTTAGTTCCACCATTTGTATTTTAATTTTCATTTACTTCAAAATATTTTCTAATTTCTTTGAGATATTCTCTTTTGACCCATTATTTAAAATTTTGATGATTAATTTCAGAGTATTTAGGTATTTTCCTGTTATATTTGTTACTAAGTTCTAGTTTGATTCTATCACAGTCTCAAACATATTTTATACCATTTCTATAATTTTTAATTTGTTACAGTTTGCTATATGACCCATGAGATGGTTCTTTCATGTTGAATATTCTACAGGTACGTGAAAAGTATACTTTTCTGCTGTTGTATGAAGCGTTTTATGTCAGATAGATCAGGTTGTTTAATTGCATTCTTCAGTTCTTTTATATCCTTGCTCATTTCCTGTCCACTCATTAAAAATGGAATACTGTGGTCCCCAACCATAGCATGAATTTGTCTATTTCTCCATTCCTTCCTGTCAGTTTTAACTTTATGCATCTAAAAGTTACATTTATCAACTGCATACACATTTAATATTTTATGTATTCTTAGTGGATTGATCCTTTTAACAATATATAATATCCCCCTTTATCTCACATTTCTTTGCTTTAAAGTCTTCTTTGTATGATATTAATATAGCCATTTCAGCTTCCATTTATTTATTTATTTATTCATTCATTCATTCATTTTCAGTTCTAGAGATTGAAACCAGGGGTACTTTACTAGTGAACTGTATTCCCAGCCCTTTTTATTTCTTATTTTGAGACATGCTCTAAGTTTCTAAGACTGGCCTCAAACTTGTAATCCTCCTGCCTCAGTCTCTTGATTAGCTGGAATTACAGGTATGTACCACTGCACACCTCTCCAGCTTTCTTTATACTAATGTTTATCCATCATTTTACTTTTAACCTAATAATGTCTATATTTCAAGTGAGTTTCTTGTAGATTAAATATAGTTGTCTTGTAGATTAAATATAGTTGGGTCATGCTTCAATCATTGCATTTAGATAACTTAATGTAGCCATTTACATATTTGGACGCAGATCTCCCTTTCTTCAATTTATTTTTATTTATTTCTTCTTTTTTAAATTCCTGTTTTACTTTCCTGACTTCTTTTTAGTCAAACATTTTTAAATATTCATTTTAATGTATTTATTTTGACTTTCTATAGTATTTCAGTTACTTCACTAGAGATTATAAAATTCATATTTATTTTTTCAATTTCTTAAGAATCTACATATTAACAATTTAATTGGAATGTAAATATCTTACCACTTTATATATTCCTTTGCCCTCTTAGTTTATTATAATTTTCTTATGCAGTACATATACTTTCATTGAGAATCTCATCAGACAATGTTTTGGGTTTTGCTTTCAACAATTAAATATGTTTTAAGAATTCAAGAGAATAAGAATAGTCTATAATTATGTGTATCTAGATATTTACCACTTGTATAGCTTTTCTTTTATTCCTGATGTTCAATCTTTCTTTTTGATATCATTTCACTCCTTTCTTAAAAAGCTTACTTTAGCAATTCTTTTGGATAATATTTCTATCTCTAAGTTCTGTTTTTTTTTCATTTGATAGTTTTGCATTTCACCATTAATCCTGAAGAATTTTTAACTAGAGACAAAATACTAGGTTGACAATTCTTTTCTTTCAGTACTTTGAAAATATTGCATCTTTCTTTTTGCCCTCATCATTTTTATGAGGAATTCATAATCATTTAAATTATCATTATCCTGTGTGTGGTGTATCATTTATTCTGGTTGCTTTAAGACCTTAGCAGTTTGATCACAATGTGTCTGGGCATAAATTTCTTTAATTTATCCTATTTGGGATTTGCTCAGATTCTTGTTTTGTAGGTGTATATCTTTTACCACACTTCTAAGTTTTCAACTATTATTTTTAAGTATTTTTAAAATGTGCATTTTTGCACACATCTTTTTGTATTTTTTTTTTATTTTTAGATATGCATTTTGGTCCCGTATATTTTGACATGTTCGTACAAACACAGAGTATATCTTATTCTAATCAGGATCCCAGTCTTGTGGTTGTACATGATGTGGGCAGTCATTGTGGTGTATTCATATATGTATATAGGAAAGTTGTGTTAGATTCATTCCATTGTCTTTCCTATTCCTATCCACCCTCCCTACCCTTCATTCCCCTTTGTTTAATCCATTGAACTTCTATTTTTCCCCTCCTCCCTCTTTTTCATTTGTTAGCATCCACATATCAGAGAGAACATCCAACCTTTGGTTTGGGGTGATTGGCTTATTCTGCTTGGCATAATAGTCTTCAGATCCCTCCATTTACTGGCAAATGTCATAATTTCATTCTTCTTTATGACTGAGTAATATTCCATTGTGTATGTGTAGCATATCCATTCATCTGTTGAAGGGCATGTAGGTTGGTTCCATAGCTTAGCTATTGTGAACTGAGCGGTTATAAACATTGATGAGGTTGTGTCACTATAGTATGGTGATTTGAATTCCTTTGGATATATATTGAGGAGTGGTATAACCAGGTCAAATGGTGGTTCCATTCCTAGTTTTTTGAGGAATATCCATACTATTTTCCAGAGAGGTTGCACCAATTTGCAGTGTCACCAGCAATGTATTACTCAAATATTTTTAGCATTGAATTTTTTCTCTTATATGGGACTTTGATGACAAGAAAATTAGATTTTTTTTCTTATTACTCCACAAATCCCTGAAGCTCTGCTCATTCTTTTTCTATCTTTATATTTTCAGATTAATTTTGATTCATCTAGCTTCAAGTTAACTATTGTTTCTTCTGTCATCTCCATTCTGCTATTGAGTCCATCCAATAAATCTTTTATGTTTCTTGTAGTTTTTGGTCTATAGTAGTTTTTGGGGTTTTCTTTATATCATCAATTTCTTTTCTGAAGCTTTTAATTTTAACTTTCATTGCAAGAATGTGATTTTATCAAGAATTTTAAAAACAGTTGCCCTAAAATCTTTGTCAGACAACTCTAACACCTATGTTCTTTCAATATTAACATTTATTGATTATCTTTTTCCATATAAGTTGAAAGTTTTGTAGTTCTTTGTATGCCAAATAATTTTACATTATTTCCCAGACACCTGAAATATTGTTATGAGACTTTAGATCTTGTTTAAATTCTATGGAGAACATTTATATTTTGTTTTAGCTGGCAATTAATCTTTTTATTTTTTTTATTAGTTGCTCATGACAATACAATGATCTTGACATATCATATATTTGATTAGCTGGCAATTAATCTGATGAGGCACAGGTTGCAAATTCCAATCCATTCTATGGATTATAATTCCAAATTCAGTTTAATTTTCAAAGCCTTTATCATACTTTTTAGATCTTTCCTGAGTGTGAACCACCCAGTAGTCAAGTCTGGGACCTGACCAGTGGTCTATGCATTCAGTCATTGAAGTCATTGGTGTGATAATGAAGATCAGATCTATATTTGTGCAATAAATATAGGAGGAGCTCTGGAGTTCAGAAACACTATTATTGGGTTAACAGCACAAGCTTCTCTCTTTGTACAGTATCTCTAGTACTTTCCCACTCCCTGGGCCTCCCCTATATGATTCTCCAGACAAAAATTTGGTGTTCAGCCTTGTCATACTCTGTGTTATATACTTCCATGACTAGACCTGTGGCTGTCCAAGGGAGATGGAGAACGAAAAAAATCAACAGGGGTTTGTCCCAGCCTCTTGAAAACAACAGTTGCACCAAATGGAAAAGAAGTTCCTTTCCCCAGAGTTTTGGCTCTTTTCCCATTCAGCTCCTATCATCTTACCACCCAGAATTGCCTGGGGTGGGTGGGGAACAAGAGAACGAAAAAGAGGAAAGATCAGAAAATGGGAATTAGGGCATGTCTGAACTCTCCTTGAGAATTAATGGTTTCTTTTCCCAGGTCTCAAACCAGAGATAGGCAGCTTTTCCTACAAGCTCTTCAGTGCTTTCTAAAATGAACTACGGTGCTAAATTTCAGGTTTCCAGACACACTGAGTTTAGGCTGGGACCCACCAAGAGGGAGGGAATGGTAAATTCACCACCAAATGGATTATACTTTAAATTCTATGTCCGTTCAATTTACCTGTGGTTATTTGCCTTTCAGAATCTTCCAATAATTAACCTCATTCATTTTGTCTGAGTTTTATATTTAGCAGGTAAAAAAGAGATGAAACATCTCACCTACTACGAAAACTACAACTTTTTGGTTTTTGTTTTTTAATGTCAGACTGAAAATGATCTGCATAACAGCTGACCAAATATCACTGGCTAGGACTCAGTCTATAGTCTAACCACTTACAGAGTCTTTCCTCTGTTGAGATAATGGAGGCTGGGAAATGTAGTCTTTGTATGTATTCAAAAGTAAAAAACAGCGTGGTGAATGGGTAGGATTTTTCACCCCAACCCAAGAAAGAAAACCCTGAGTCCTATACAATTAGTGCATCCATCTCACAACCTAGGTTCTCAGAGTAGTATTGAGTCTTGCCCTTGGAACTTTCTTTAGTCTCATACACTGTGAACCAAAAGAGACAAGTTCTCTGGTTTTACCACACCTAATATATAATAGAGGAATAAGGTCAGGATTCCCATTATAATGTTACCACTAAAAAATGGAAAATAATAGGAAATATCCAGCATTCTCTGGTCCAAAATCATTCTTAAAACCTATGAATCATAAAATGTGAAGCCACTCTCCACCTGTCCTATAGGAAAGGGATATTCCTTGTTCAGGGCCTGATTCTGCACTCTGGGAGAACTTCCTTGCCCATCTTTCTCCATCTCTTCCCAAACTGCAACTTTGACAAGGTACATTCTTTACCTTCAGTAGATAGCTTTGAATTCACTATCATACAAATGCTGTAAAGAAAGTGGTAAGTGTTTACATTCTCAATTAGTACCAATTAATTTGAAATAAGATTTGTTATGGGAAAAATAATTGAGCAGGGCACAGTTGCACATGCATATAATCCCAGCAGCTCTGGAGGCTGAGGCAGGAGGATCACAAGCCAGCCCCAGAAACTTAGGAAAGCCTTGTTCAATTTAGCAAGACCCTGTCTCAAAATAAAAAATAAAAAGGGGTAAGAATGTGGCTCTGTTGTTAATCGTGCTAGGTTCAATTCCAGGTTACCCCCCACCCGCCCACACACACACACAAACTTGATCCTAATGAAGTGTTTATCTCAACAACCCAGAGGGAGAAGTATAGTGAAGTTGGAAAAGATTTTCTGCATATAATGGAAACCCTAAAACGAGTCCAAATCCTGTTATTTTAAGGGAGAATGTCTATGTGCTTTATGTGTGTATCTATGTCTTTGTGTACATATACACATCTTCAAAAGTAGAAATGTATTTGTTGTTAAAACCTTTCTACAATTTGAACCTATAATTTTACAACAGCATTGAATAAATTTGATTCTTTGAATAAACCATTTAAGTGTTCACCTTGTAATCCGGAATATTAAACATTTCTAGGTGAAAATTATTTTTAGCAGATATTTCACCAAAGCTTTGTTTACCTTCATCAGTGAATCAAAATGTGAAATTATGCCAAGTATGGGAATGGATTATCCATTAATTTTCATTTGTTACTCATATATGTGTGTGTGTCTTTATAATAAATGTTTTGTATTCTGTGAATCATCTTTTCTTTTTTCACATCTTTGGTACTGTTTATTATGCACTACATCACCTGGAGGCTAAATATTAGTGATTAACTGACTTGGTCTCACAAAATCTATACCAAATACTAAAGCAGCTCAATATGTAGTAATTATGAGTCTGGTGCTTTGTAAGTTGTCTTCTTATATTGTTTCTGTGCAAAAAAAAAAAAAAAAGTAGATATTCAAGTTCTCTAGTTCTCTTTTTTTCCCATAACTTTAACTTTACATACTGTCATCAGGCAAAGTCACATATACTAAAGATAAACCAGATGAAGTCGATCCTCTAGACTTTGGACTGACCCTCCCATCCACTGAACAATTGCTTTGATACACAGGAGACAATGTTGATTAGTTTACATATACTCCCTTAGCCTAGTATAAAGCTTATGAATAGTAAAGTGTAGAGTTACTCATAAAGAGGGAGAAAGAAAAAGCTGCTGACAATTTTGCAACTGGCTAAAGTTTTCCTGGTTAAATATTTTTATACACATTTTTTATTATTGACCAATAGTAACTGCACATATTATGGGACACAGTGTGACATTTCAATACATGTATGCAATGTATAAAGTGGCCCATTTCAGGGTAACTGGCATTTCTATCATCTCAGACATATTTCTTTGTGTTGATAACATTTAAAATCCTCCCTTGTAGTTATTTTGAAATATTCAATCAATTGTCACAGTTCTATTCTCTACTTCTTTGAGGCCAACTTTTTAGCTTCCACGTGAGAATATATATTATATGTCTTTCTATGCCTGATTTATTTCTCTTAACATAATGATCTTCACTACCATTCATGTTGCTGCAAATAACAGAATTTCACTGTTTCTCATTACTGAATAGCATTCATTATATATGTATACCACATTTTCTTTATCCATTCATTCATCAGTAGGTACCTGGGTTGATTCCATACCTTGGCCATTGTGAAGAGTGCTGCAATAAACATGGGAGTGCAGATATCACTTTGGCACACTGATTTTAATTCCTTTGGATATATACCAAGTAGTAAGATTGCTGGATGATATGGTAGTTCTATTTCTAGTTTTTTGAGGGGCTTTCTACTGTTTTCCATAATGGTTATACTAATTTGCCTCCCCACCAAAAGCATTTGAGATCTCCCTATCTCTGTATCCTCATTAATGTTCCTCATTAACATTGCAACTTTTTGTCTTTTTTGGGAAGGTGGGTACCTGAGATTGAACTTGGATGCATTTGCCCATTAAGCCACATCCCCATCCCTATTTTGTATTTTATTTAGTGATAGGGTCTCAATGTGTTGCTCAGCGTCTTGCTTTTGCTGAGACTTGCATTGAACTCAAGATCTTCCTGTCTCAGCCTCCAGAGCTGCTGGGATTACAGGTATGCACTACTGCACAGAGCTTCGTTTTTGTCTTTTTGATGACAGCCCTTTTAACTGGAGTGAGATCGTATCTTACTATTGTTTTTCTTTGTGTTTCCCTGATTAGTGATATTGAGCATTTTTTCATATGCTTATTGACCATTTGTATATTCTTTTGAAAAATATAATTTGAGTCATTTACCCCTCTTTTTTAAAAAAATATTTTGTTTTAGTTGTAGTTGGACACAATACCTTTATTTTATTTTAATGTGGTGCTGAGGATTGAACCCAGCGCCCTGCATGTGTTAGGTGATCGCTCTACAGCTGAGCCACAACCCCAGCCCTCATTTACCCCTCTTTTAATTGAATTATTTTCTTACTGTTGAATGTTTGAGTTTCTGGTATATTCTAGAAATTAATCCCTCGTTAAATGAATAGTTGGCGATATTTTCTCCAGTTCTACAGGGTTGTCTCTTAACTGTTGTTTCCTTTGACATATATAACCTTTTTATCTTGTTATAATTCCATTTGAATCAATTTTTGCTTTTGTTGCTTGTGCTTTTTGGGTCATATTGAATAAATCTCTGCCCAGACGAATGTCCTGAAGTGTTTCCCCTATACTTTCTTCTAGTAGTTTCATAGAAACATATTATGGGTCACAGTTGATTTTTTTAGTATGCCAAGATATAGAGGTCTAATCTCTTTCTTCTGCACATGGATATTCACTTTTCCCAGCACCCTTTATGAAAGAGAATTCTTTCTTCAGTGAATGTTTTTGCTTCCTTTTTTGAAAATCACTGGCTGTAAATGCATGGATTTACTGCTGTGTTCTCTATTCTGTTCCATTGATCTATGTGTCTGTTTTTATGCCAGCACTACGTTGTGTGGTTACTATGGCTTTACAGTATGTGCTAAAATTAGGTATTATAATGCCTCCAACTTTATTTTTTTCACTCAGTATTGCTTTAGCTATTCACGGTATTTTTTGTTTCTATACATTTTTTTTATTTCTATGAAGAATGTCATTGGAATTTTGATCAGAATTGAATCAAATCTGTAGATAGCTTTACATAGTAAGAACATTTTAACAATAGTAATTCTTCCTACCCATAAATGTGGGATATATTTTCATTTGTGTTTGTGTGTGTCCTCTATCTAGACATACACGAGGCAAGCTACCATGGAGCTACAACCCCAGCCTCATCATCAGATTTTTAAAACTTACAGATGAGTTAAGTATTAATCATTTTTCTATTAATCAGCTGACAAAGCTTCTAACAATTTTCAGAATCTATTCATTAATCTACCCAACCATCAAACTGGACATGTTTGCACTGATAAAAAATAAAATTAAATTCTACTATGTATACACTCAAGTAGGAGAAAACAGGGAAAAAATAATATCATGGTCTAAGAAAGGTATTCCTATAAACAAAGTGAAGATAGTCATCATTTCATCTTCCATTACACTATGGGGGTGGAAATCCACATCTTAAATAGAAGATAGTAGTACCATATATCTTCCAAGCATTTGACATATTTCCTAGTTTCACATATTCTCAAAATAATCTTGTGAGGTCAGAAAGTAGGCTCTTGAGGCATGCATTCTAGAATATGGAAATCAAGACTCAGCAAGGCTGTGTCACACAAAGTCACAAAAGACCTAAAATGGCTCTTCCTTTCCATCCACTGCTCATTCCCTCATACTATACTACCATTAATATTGCTCTTCTACATTAAATTCTAGGATTTATTTTGAAAAAAAAATTCCCCAAGGATACAAGTGTAGAAATTGGTTAATTTCTACATGGTAAGCACTCATAATAGTATTCACATCCCTTCTTTTAGATAGATTTGGATTTATTTTAAAAATCAGCATGTTCAAAATAATCACATATTTCTTCAATTATGTTTCCATAAAGTGGAAATTGGTCTCTTTCAACAGCCCGTGCATTTTATTTGTGTGGCACTTGAACCAATGACATAACTCTGTTAAGCTTCAGTTTTCTAAACCATAAAATCAAAATAACAATAACCATGCCTCTCTTACAGTATTGTGGGGTTTAATTGTGATATTGACTGCCAGGCACTCAGCCCAATGCTTGGTATTAAATGGTTCAACCAGAGTTTGATCTAAGTTTTTCTTGCTCTTGTATAACTACATCATATGTTCTGGGAAATCTTAGAAGAATAGAAAACAGAATTAGAGTCAGATTGGTAGGAATAATCTATAGACAATTAGATTTTTATCAGAAAACTATAATGTCAAAAAATGAAATCTAAAATAATTACTTTGGAGACATGCATAGAATGAATTAAAGACATGGCATAAGAACTTTGATTTATTAGAAAGAAACTTTTTCACTTTCTCAACTAATGGTAATATAATTAAATTGATAATTTTGAAAAAATACAAATTTTTCCTAATTTTTTAAGGAGTCGAAATTAATTAATTAATATCAATTACACTTAGTATTGGTCTGTGAATATTCTTTGTACCACAAGAAAGCTGAGGAGAGAAGAAACAAACAACCCAAGAAATACAAAGAATCAAACACAATTTTGGAAATGGCCTTGATTTAAGAAACCAGTTTCCATAAGGAATGTAAAAAATAACAATATAAAACTGGAATATTGATACCTAGAGATTTCTGTTTTAATAATACTTATGAAACTTACTTTATAATAGAGTTAGAAGACTTAGTATTCTTTAAAATTTTTCACCATTTAAGAATGAGGATCATTTTTTATTATTAAGAATATGGGGCTGGGGATGTGGCTCAAGCAGTAATGCGCTCGCCTGGCATGCGTGGGGCGCTGGGTTCGATCCTCAGCACCACATAAAAATAAAATAAAGATGTGTGTCTACCAAAAACTAAAAAATAAATATTAAAAAATTCTCTCTCTCTTAAAAAAAAGAATATATAAAACTATTATTTTAGTGTCTGCCATAAATAAATAATTATTTTAAATTGCTATTCATAATGTTTTTAAGTAAATTGGTATTTTATTATTTACCTACATATACTTTTAAAATAGTGCATATATGTATACATATTTAAAGTCATGCCATTTTATCAATCTACATACAATGGTCAATACTTTCATAAATTCAAGAATCCTTTGTAATAAATTCAGGGCCACCTAAGAGATTGAAAACTTGTAACTTTTCTTATAGAATAATACTACCTTCAAAAAATATCAAGAGTACTTCTCATTGCAGAACTGTGAAAAGAATAAAAAGAGAAAACAAAGTTCTCTTTTCAACACAATGAAACTATTAAGAACACCAGCAAGTGATATGGGTCTCCTAGTTCTTTTCAAATAGAAATATTCTTCACCTACTCTCCTGCTCTTATCCCACCTTCCATCAATATTTATTCTAGGGACCAATTCAAAATCTGAGGATCATTCATTTTATTCATTCTCTTGACATTTACCGTAAGCTTAATATGCACCAGGCAGTTAATAAGCTAAGCAGCCCTGCTCCTTGCTTAACCGAGATTACATTCTAGAAGAGACAGACAACACTTCAAGGATAATACAAATAAATGTTCTGATGGTGCCAGGAGGGAAGGTACAAGGTTCAGGTAGAGCAGTACAGGTAGAGCAGGAAAGCTTGATAGAATTTCAAATTGAGGGTTGATCATGGAAAATATCTCCAGGTAAGTGATTTTTTTGAGCTAAGATCTGAAGAATGAATAGATGATTGAAGAAAAAAGAAAAAAAGAGAAAAGAAAGAAAAAGAAATGGGGAAGATGGTGTACTAGCCTGGCAAAAAGCATTATCATTATACAAAGGAAAAATTAAAAGAAGGTCAGTATGGCCAGGTGCCATGGTGAATGCCTGTAATACCAGCGGCTAAGGAGGCTGAAGCAGGAGAATAGGGAGTTCAGAGCCAGCCTCAGCAATGGTCAGGCACTAAGCAACTCAGTGAGACCCAATCTCTAAAGAAAATAGGGCTGGGGATGTGGCTCAGTAGTCAAGTGTCCCTGAGTTCAATCTTTGGAACCAAAAAAAAAAAAAAGGTCAGTATGCTTGGCCTCAGTGCAAGGTGGGTTCATAGACAAATCAGATCATATAGGATTTTCTAAGGCACATCAAGTTATTTGGTCTTTATTTTAGAAGCAATAGGAAATCATTTTGGACTAATTTGCTAGCTGTAAATGCAGTGTATTTTCCTTTCTGTGCCTCAGTTTCCTCTTTATGAAACTCAAATAATAACTGCCTCATATGATATAGTGATGATTAAATGAAACGACATGTGTCTAGGTTTTGGCAAAGTGCCAGGATAGTAAGTGCCATTAAATATCCACTATTTTTATAACAGGGTTGTGGGTTTTCCCCATTCTCTTTTCTTTTGATCAAGAATTGTATATTTTTTTCCAAGGACATCCATGAAAATTTTTCCTCCTATTCCACTGTCACCCTGGAAGACAAGGAACCTTACATGTATGGGAGGGAAGAGTAAAAGAAAGAGAGGGATCCAACTTATTTAAATCCAACAGTAATCAAAGGTTTGAAATACACATGAGTGTCACACCCAGTCAATACTGGCTGCTGTAGAAAGAAAGCTCTCACCATATGCCAATAAAACCAACATAAACACAGCTCTTGTTTCAGTGATAAGGTGAAGCTCTCTTATATAGAGTGGACTAACTCTGAAAATGAACCCTTCTCCTCTTCACATAGTATCTTCATGCCCAGTCTCCTTCTCTCAAGCCAATACTTCTTTCTCATTTCCTCTCCTCTATCATCCATCATCCATCCCTAGACTATAAAATCCTTCGAAAGTGTCAGGAAATACACTAATCAGAATGATTAATGCTGGCTATTATAACAACTAATGACAAAAAATTCAGGGGATTAACATAATTGAGGTCACACACGCCCCCTCCCACAGAGGAAAGATACCACAGTCCAAAATGGGTTATGGAACTTGGGCAACTATCCTCAAAGCTCAGGGACTCAAGCTGCTTTTATCTTGCGGCTACACTGTCTGGAGAGAGTGGCTTCCAGGGTCACCAAAGAATAGAAAGAGAAGTCCAGCAGTTGATGCAGAATGTTTTTAAGGATAAAGTAAGGGAACAGTATTTATTATTTTGACCTTCATTACATTTTTCCAAATTCAGTTATATTGTCCCAAATCTACCTATAAGGGAGGCTAGAAAACAAAATCTTCTGTATGGAAAAAGGGAAAAAATAGTGTAATGTACAAAGAACATTGTCTCTGCTAGTGGGTGAGGAAGGCTTTCTTAATTCTTCTCAGGGTATTTTGTACATATCATCAGTCCCTCTAGTTTCAGCAAAGCATACTGACAGAGTCACTAAACATCCTCACCCACAGCTTATTTTTACCATTATTGGTTAATGACAGATACTTTATCTCCATTTTAAAACTGAGAACAATAAGATTCAGAGAGCAATATGGGGTCAACCGCAGGCCTGAACATGTATCTGAGAAATCTCAAGTCCTAAGGGGAAAAAAAAAAGAACCCTGGGCTATCTTGAAAATGGGACATTTATCATTCTTAGAGAACTTTTTGTTAGAATCTTGATGTTAACTTGATATCTTCACTTCATTCTTCCATGTCTTATGGTGTGCCAGCTCTAAATCCTCTATTGCCAATTTATATAAAGATGAAACAAGGCCAGACATGGTGGCGCATGCCTGTAATCCCAGTGGCTCAGGAAGCTCAGGCAGGAGAGTCGAGTTCAAAGCCATCCTCAGCAAATCAAGGCATTAAGCAACTCAGTGAGACCCTGTCTCTAAATAAAAAACAAAATAGGCTGGCGATATGGCTCAGTGTTCAAGTGCTCCTGAATTCAATCCCTGGTACCCCCCCAAAAAAAGATGAAAAAATTCATAGACCTTGCCCTGAAGAAATTAATAGCTTAATGGGGAGGACAACATAAAAACAACTAAGTGTAAAAAAAATGATTATCTTACCATCATTTAACTGAAATATTAATATGTTAAAATCAGCCAAAAGTATGGGGAGAGACTCTCATAGCAAAGGCTACCAATTTTTTTTTTATATTTTTTTCAGGGATTTTGGTAAAAGAAGCTAAGTGATTAGAAATATTTTGAAACTAGAGTACCTTTCTTAAAAACCCACTCATCTCTTTTTTATATCTAGAATGGAAAGTTCAATTCTACATGAGAAGGAGAAGAAAGAAGCAGCCCCAGAGTTCCATTAGACAACCACAGAAGAGATGTAAGGATCAAGGGATGAGTGCCAGCCCAGAACTGTCCTGTGAATTTCAGCTTTTCTTCCTGTAGGAAAAGGGAGCTTCATCATCAACTCATTGCCAAAATTGCAAACTTTACTAAAACCTGATAAGTAAAGTCAACTTTGAGTTACACCACCAATAGAATCATATAACTGCAACTAAAGAAACTAAAATGCAAATATATAGAGGTGTTTAGTTCACAAAGTGTGGTCTGTGTCCCAAAAGCATAAGCAGCAAGTGGGAGCCTGTTGTAAATGCATAATCTTGAGCCCTGCCTAAGACTTACTGAACCAGAATTGCATTTTAACAAGATTTCCAGGTGACTTCTATGCATTAAACTTTGAAAAGCACTAGTATTAAAACATCATATCTTTCTGGAAATTTTAGATAATAATTCTAAGAATCTAGAGATTTGTAATCTCCAAATATGTATACTTTGCTCCAATATAGTGTTTTGATTTTGGTATTTTTCCCTCTATTAAGAAACAGAATGAGGATTTCCTACACCAATTGATAGTATAATTATATTAAAGTTGACTAAATTTAAGCATTTCTAAAAATAGATGGCAAAATAAAATATTTTAATTCATGCTAATGGAACTGAACAAAAGAATAGGAACATTCATAAAAGTTGAGGAGAATTGGCTAATACTAATGACCAAATAATATTGTTATATTGTGTGCATGTATGAACATGCAACAATAAATCCCACCATTATGTACAACTATAACGAACCAATAAAATATATGTTAAAAAAAGAAAGTTGAAGAGAGTTGTTTCCAGGTTGGCAGAGAGGCTTTTGATCTCAAATATTGCATATATTTCAATAAATGTTATTCTTTATTTTTGGTGGTTCTCTTTCATTATTAAGGGCACAGATTATTTTTTTACAAATACAAAATTAATAAAGCTTAAGTGTAAAATCCCATAGGAATTTATGGTTGGTAACCGAAACTGCCTTAAATTGGTGAAAATATTAACATCTTGAAACATCTCTCCCTATTGCAGCCACATACTCAAACAGGAGGATAAAGAGAAAAATGAAAGGGAAATTTTTTCAAGGTCTCTATTCCTGGGAGAGGAGAGTAAAAGGAGAAGGGAATGGTAGCTGACCATCAATTTCTGGTTCCCTTCATCAAACCTTAAAAAGCAGCAGATTATGAAGTCAATAGAGCAGATATTTCTATGGAGGCTTTTTACAACTTGCTTCCGCTGTCACATTGCCAACTGAACTACTCTTGCTAACGTGACACATTTTTTTTTAATTAGAGCAATTTGTTTCGTAGGATGAGCGATACCTTTCTCAAGATTCCATTCCTGCTGTTTCTGAGCCTCTTCGCCTTGAGGACCCTTCTGCACCAGTGAGCCTCTAGCAAGTCTTGCTTCAAAAAGAAGCAGAGTGCTGCATTTCAATACTACAGACTACTTCAAAATCATGTTTTCATTTCCCAGAAAGAGTTTTTTAAAATGCACTACACTTCAGCGGCTGCATCCTGCCGGAGCCCAGCACCAAGGAGTACCTCAACGAGCTCTGGAAGGAACTCACTTTCCTCCTTTTGTTGAAAGAAAAAGGGAGGTCAGGGGGTGGGCCAGAGTGCTCTCTCCAAGGAGGCACCAAGTGATCTACATCTGTTGCGTCTTATTTTCAGTGGTGGGTGCCCTGGTTCAGGGGAGAAGCCTGACTCCCACCCTGACTTCCACAGCCAATGGGAGCAGAACCAAGGGACAGTTTCTCTGGGAACTCCCAAGCACAATTCTGGAAGAAACCCCCCAAATTTACCCTGTCCCCCATCCACTCTTTGCCTCCACCCAAAGCCTTAAAATGATTTTTTCAGAATAGGCTCCATAGGGAATTCAGCAATCTATGTTTAAATAATCAGAGAATAGTGAAATGTAACTCTTTCATTCTGAAGAGTCTCTAGTGTCTTCATGTCTATTTTTTCAATTGTCCATAGAGATATTCTAATTTAACATTTGGTGGCAGGCAGGCCCTGAAGGAAGAAAGTGACAAGTCAGTAGACAGATCTACATTTTAAATTGAGGAAGTGGTAATTGCAGATTCCTCTGGCTGTTATGCTGGTTCTATAGCATTTTATTTTGCATTCATGCTTCCTTATTACTTTAGGGAAAGAGAAATTTTACAATGCATGGAGAAGGCAAGGATAATCAATTTCTACAAAAGGATTTTTCACAAGTTTCTTTAAGTACAAAGTTTCTTTTAGTAAATATAAATCTTGGTTTACAAAATGATTTAGACAAAGAGTATAATTTCTCAGTACTAGCCATATCTAAAGAAAATCAAATCTACGAAAAACTTATAAAAAGGTATTATTTTGTTTGCATGTATTTATTAACAAACAACTGTTCGGCATCTATTCTATGACAATGTTACTTAAATGCCAGAGAAACCAAATCTAGTAAATATGTTTTCTCCCTTTGAAGCAATCACAAATACCATGCAGATTTACAGTACTGCTGGCCACTGGATAGGGATTCTAAAAGTGATACTTCTAAGTAATTGCCTCAGTGATATTCTGAGTTAACTAACCCACCTCAGATTACACAAATGGAGACTGATGACAGATGTTTGAGCCCAACCACTACCACATCACGAAAGAATATTTCTATGGAAACCCAGTGGATCTGAGTTTTGAAATATCTAGCAGCAAAGATTGTGAATGATGCCCTTCACAGAATACATGTAGAGCAATCCTAATCCAAAATATGCAAAATGCTCCAAAGGTCCAAAACTTTTTGAGTGCAAACATGCTATCATGGGTGGAAAATTCCACAACCAATCTCATATGAAGGGTTGCACCAAGATATGGGCACACTAAAAATTATCTTCAGGCTATGTGTATAAGGTGTATAGAGAATAGAAATTAATTTAGATTTGGGTCCCATTTCCAAGCATTCTCATTATGTGTATGCAAATATTCCAAAATTTTAAAAAATCTGAAATCTGAAATACTTCTGGTCCTGAGCATTTCAGATAATGGATACTCAACCTGTATCTAAGCAAAGACAAGCAGAAAATCATCGCTAACATTTATTGAGTGCTATGGTAAGTACTTCAACACTTTATCTTATTTCTCACAACCCTAATTGGCAGATACTATTATTATTCCAGTACTCAGTATACCTGTAAAAACAAAAACCTGAGGTATAAAGGAAGAAGATCTTGGTATCTTAAAAATCACAGGATAGATTTGCACTCAACTCTGTGTGAGTCCACAGCCAGAGGTTGTTTTGCCACTCTGCTAAAAATTCATCAGAAGAAGTATCTTCAACCAGAGTATTTATGGGTTTTACTAGGATATCTCGCTTAGAAGTGTACTATGCAAAGTATTTACCTTTTCTTATTTTAAAACTGAGGATACTTACAAACAATATAATCCATTCATTTCTCTTTCACCTAACATTTAAATCACCAAATTATTGCCTTGAGAAAAGCTGCTTGTACCTAATAAATACTTTAAAACGTATTTTAAAAAGAAGAACATTGTCTAACTCAAATCTCTAACTCTAATAAAAATTCACTGCTGATTTGCAGCATTAACTCCTGTGTGCGTCTAGTTGACCCACAGACCTAGGGGCATCAGACTTATCAAGAGACAGAGATTCCAAGAATGTAGGATGCAAAAGCCAGGCAATCTAGGAAGAATGTGATATTTTTGCTAGGCAATGTCCTAATTTAATTTAATCAAGACAACATAATCCTTACTTTTAAAATAATATTTAAAGATGATAAAATTCTCACGGAAGCATCTAAACAGTGAGTGGGTAGAACAGACTCTTATTTCCCCTGAGTAGCTAGAACAATCTCTCATGTGAGTACCTAAACACCTATTTAGATCATTTAAATGCCATACACGTCAAAACACTTCAACCTAACACTTCCTTTGAAGTCACGACAATCAGTTTTTTCTTAGTGTCATTTTTTAGCATTTCTATAGCACTTCACTTTTGACAAGTGCTTTATAATTATTTCTACTCTTGGTTAACTCCTGGTTATTCATTTTCACATACTTTCCCAATAAAACATATATAGATTGCCCAACAAAATTTAACCAAGCCAAAACTAAGAGGTTCAAACTTACACCTGAATTGCAGATAAAACATGTACCCACAGGAAAAAATGAAGCAGACAGATATGAATAAAATGGTCAGGCATTTAAGAAGCTAATTCCAAGGACCAATAACATTCTTGTATTCTTGTGTTGCAGGGACCATCAGTCATATCCCTGTTGCCAATCAGAACATGAACAAATGAGACCAGTGGTCCCATGTAAATTAACATTGATAGAGGAGTAAGTTAATATGGCAGATGCTGCTATTTATGGGCCAGGGCCCATTCTATTTTTCGTTAAGTAAGAAAATGTTTCACCACCCACCTAGATAGCACACTTCCCAGCCTCCCTTATAGCTAGAAATAACAACATAACTAAGTTCAGAACTGTAGAATATAAACAGAGGTGATATATGTAGTGACTGAGTCATCTCCTTAATGGTAAAGCCGCTTACCATTGACCTCCTCTGCCCATTTTCTGCAGCTAGAAATGAAGCAATTGAAGCAGCTATCTTGAAATCTAACATGGAGCCATATGTTCAGTATGGAAGAACCGATCTGTGGGCCCAGATTCTAAAATGCCCTCACAGAACAAAGCTACTGAATTTACAGGACTCCGTTACAAGTAATCCTACACCAAAACAGAGTAAATGAGGAAAAAACATTTAGAGGGAGAGAGAGACTATGAGATTGAATTGAGGATAAAAGGAGGTCATAATTACGTGGAATTTTAAAGGGAGGTAACTGGAAACACAACAGAAATTATTCTAGATTGAAGAATAAATTACTAACTCTAAATCCAAGTAGAAAGTTCTATGCAACTATTTTTAGTATTTTTAAACTATTATGAATAAATTGACAATTTTCTATTAACTTTGAGAAGATCATGTGTGTAAAACTAATGCATCAGTATCAAAGACTTCTTAGTATGTGGATATCAGATTAAGTTCCTAGAAGGGAGACAAAATAATCTTTTTTTTTTAACATGAATTGGATTTATTACTTAGAGAAAAGCAGCAAGAGACAAAGGAGTCCTAGTATCCATTGTGAGATGGTCATGGTCTCTCAAGGCTGCAAAGGTTGCCCAGAGCATATGAAGTATCTACTGCGCATGACCCTCTTGCAGCATAGCTGAGGGATCCTGACAGGCAAGTCACCTCCAGCTAAGTATGTCATAAACAACATGACTCACTAGGCAAAGCTTTAAAGGACAGCCTGTGTCCCGGGGAGGAAGGAACTGGCCAAGCTTTGGTCTTCCCCAACCCAAGATGACACATTCCCAAAGAGAGAGAAGAAAAAGGCCTGGCCTGTTCCGGGCATTTCCTCCCTACCTCAGTATGTTACATTCCAGTACATTCTATAATTATTCTTGAAAACAAGCAGAAATGGAGAAGAACTAGGTTGGTTCGACATCTCCTGGGGAACTGTTCTGCACTTTCCAATTAATTGTACATTTTACCATTAAAACACCTACTTAAGGAGAGATTCTGCATGCTGAGCTTTAGACACCTAGACAGGAAAAAGTGCAAGAAGAAGAAAAGGTAGTATGTTCTTTATCTCCAGTTTTATGTTGTTTTGTTTGTTTATTATTTATTTGATGTGAGTCAAAGCTAAATAGAGAAATTTAAGGAAGTGAGAAAGAAATTGATAAAAAGAGTTATCTATGCAATTCTTTGTCCTTATAATAGAAATAAAGCAATAACAAAAAAATCTCAGTAATTATCAAATTGCCAAGTAATCATCAACTTGGTTTCATATCTCCAAGATTAAACTTCCCACTTTTCAGACAGGAAAATTTGGTGTAAGATAATAGGCATGCCTTTCTGAAAGAAAATTAGTGTTGAAGATGAAGATATTAAAATCTATGACTCCAAAAATTGTCATGGCATGGCTTATAGAAATGACTCTCACTCTTTCTCAATGAAAAGCATGATTCCATTCAAGAAGTCACCATTTGGGTGTCGTGGCACATTCCTGTAGTGCCAGCACTCAGGAGACTGAGTGAGGTAGGAGGGTCAGTTGAACCTGGGATTCAAGACCAGCCAGGGCAACATACCAAGCCCCTATTTCAAAAATAAAACAAACAGAAAAAGAAGTAACCCCACTGTCCCTTTCACCCACTGATATGCTAAGAGTAATTTTGCCTTTTGCAAAAGAAAGCTTTCATAGTTTTAAATAAACGCATAGAACTTATAAGTAGTGAGCTAAGAAATGTTGCGTTATAGGCCTCCCTTCAACTGAGTACTAAATAAAGATGGGAGCTCAAAGATAAATGCAGGGAACTAGCTGGATTATATGGAAAGACCTATGTGGGAGGCGCTTTGTTTGATGGACCCAGTGAGCACAGAGAGTCCCCTCCCATTCAGGGTGTCTAGAGCACACCCTTGATTCTTCATGCTTCTGATGAAGTTTCCGCTTCAATGGGACAACGGCTTTCTATCAAAGAGTGTCATAACATCTTATCAAAGAGTGTCATAACACAGAACCCTTCTAATTGGTGTGGAGAGCTCTGCAAGAGCATAGTAGTTGTAAGCCATAGCATCACCTCTCTTTAGGGAGAGGGAACAAAATTTAATACACAGGGAGACAGAAAGATAATTAATTGCCTTCTTGGCAACCTACCACTCTACTGCCAATGGGATCATTGTGACAAGTTGTGAAATTCAAGTCAAAATATTTAACTCAGCCACTTACTCAAGTGGTAGACCCAATTTTAGGCACCCCACAGTTAGGGTGCTGATAGAGAAAAGTCTTCTCTTCATTTTTCTGCAATAGCACATGTGTCTGTTGGTATCTATGGGTGTTCTGTTTCCTCTGTGAAGGATATATCTGTCTGTAAAGTATACACATGTATTCCCATCAATGTAAAGAAGGAATGATGAGTAGAGAGAATTATAATAAGCTGAATCGTGCCAGGAAAATAAGAACCAGTCCAAGAAAAAGAATGAATTAGAGAAATAATAAATATTTGAAGTAGTAATATATTTGAAGTAGGTAATTCTGATTACCCTGATATGATAATTATAAGATATATGTGTTGAAACTTCACATTGTATACTATAGATCTGTACAGTTATTATGCATCAACTAAAATAGAACAAAAAGAATTGATTAGTATCAGAAGTCTTTCAAAATAACCTGGTTCAAAACACACCCATTGTTAAGCATACAGTTTGATGAGTGTAGAAAAAATATAACATCCATGTAGTCATCACCACAATCAAGATATAAAACATTTTCATCATCCCAAAAAGTTTCCTTAAGCATGTTACAGTGACCTATTTTCTATCACTGGATTACTGCCTATTCTTGATTCCCAGGTAAGTGGAATCCTGCATTATATACATTTTTGTGTCCATATTTTTTTGTTATGAAAATTTTTCATATTCATTCATATTGTTTGTAGCAGTAGTTTATTCCCCTGTATTGCTGAGTAGGATTTCACTGGATAAGAATACCACCTTTTGTTTAATCTCTTTACCTATTGTTGGACAGCTGAAGTGGTTACAGATTTGGGCCACTGTGAGTAGTACTTTAAATTAATTTGTGTACAAGTCTTTATATGGACATAAACTTTTATTTCTCTTGGTTAATGCCTTGAGGTAGATTGTCGTATCATAGGGTAAATTGAACACTTAACTTTACAAGAAACTACCAAGCCATTTTTTTCAAAGTACATGTATCATTCTTCATTTCTACCAGCAATGTGTAAGAGTTCTACTACTTTGCATTCTCACCATCTTCAAAATAGTCTGTCTTTAATTTTAATCATTCTAAGTGAGTGTGTGTGTGTGTGTGTTAGCACTTTGTTGTGGTTTTAATTTGCATTTTCCTGACTAATGATGTTGAGCATCTTTTCATGTGCTTATTGGCCATTCATATATCTTCTTTTTATGAAGTGTCTATTAAAATCTTTTGTTCATTTTTAAATTGAGTTGGTTCCTGCTAGGCTGACTTCAACTTTTTACTAAGGATAACAGCACTTCTGGTCAATTTGATTTAGAGCTAGTAATTGGAGACTCTCTAATGGCACTGCTAGGCTCAAAATTACTAGCCAAGGTTCAAGTGAAAGGGTCAACAATACATGGAATGCATAAAGCAGATCATATCACTCTCCTGCTTCAAATCTTCCCATGGCTTTGCCTGGCAATTAAAATAAAATCCAAACTCTCAGCGTTGGCCCCCAAAGTCCCACGTGATTTGACCTCTGCATCCCTCTCCAGCTTTATCTTTTGCGTTCTCCCCTCATCCACCATCCTCCTGACATACTGCTCTTTTTTCTGTCCCTCAAATTCAGTGTAGTTGTTCTTGACTTTGTCTCTCTGCCTGGAATTACATTCCTACCTAGAGCTTAGCACGCTGCCTCCTTCCAATCTTTTAGTCTCCAATTTTGTCAGGGCTTCCCTGTCATCCTGACAACCAGCATTCCAGTCCCTCTCTATCTTAGCTTTGTCACTCTGAAATGATTTTGTATCTTTATATGTGTTTATTAGCTGTTTCTCCTCCACTTCATGCTTCATGAGCATCACAACTTTGCCTTGGTTTTAGGTTCGTTTTTGGAACTTACAGGTGATTTCAAAGAATGTAGTCTTAGCTCACTGTCTGTATTTTAAAAAGGCTGGTTCTCCTTTCCCCTCGGCTGTTTCTTCCAAGAACAGTTTCCAGCCTCTGGAATGATAGATAGCAGCCTTTACTTGGAGTCAGAGAGCTGTCACTGGAGAATGTTCCAATGCATTCAATTGAGACATCATCACCTCCCCAGACCAATCACATGCCAGAGTGAGTTAATTTGTGAAATGAGGTAAGAGAAAGGAGATAGTTTTTCTGAAGAAGAGGGGAAAAAAGCATAGTTCAGGTATTCTCTGATAGACAATCAGTCCCTTTTTGGATAGCCTCAAGTTTGGGGCATTATCTCTTCCTTTTTGTATCTGAAAGCTTTCACTTTTCATGACATTTTGATCCTTTTCTCTGAGCCTCTTCAGTGACAGAAAGCTTCAGCTTACTTTCTAGGCCAGGTTCCCACCTGCCACTTCTAAATCTCATTTTCATTCCTTCTAGTTTGGGATCTGATCATTTTCATCTTTTCTGAAATATTTTAAACTCCATTTTTTTAATTCAAGTTGGAAATTCAAGACAAGAAGCATTTGTTTGTTTGTTTGATTTCCTCTTGTTCCTCTGGTTTTTCCATCTTTTGCTTCTGTTCACTTAAAAAGATAATAGATAATAGATGATAGATAGACAGAAAGATTGATTGATTGTTTTGATTTATTTGTGTTGCTGTTTGGGAGCCTCTTCAAGGGGCCCAAGGCTGGTGACCACAGAGAACTATTTCGGCATTTGGTGCATGTTCTGTTTCCAGTGCTAAGTATGGGCAGCACTTGTTCTCTGTCCATATCCCAACTAATGAGCAAAGTCTCCCCACTTCCAATTGTTATAGTTTCTATAAAGCCATAGAATTTCTCTTTATGTATTTAATAACAAACCAAAAGGAAAACTACTCCTGTCTTGCATTAACTTTATATATAAATCAAATGATTTCTTTAAGATTCCCTCTGTAGCATTCATCAGTGCATTCAGTCATTCGTTTTGTAAGTAGTTAGTAAAAACCTATCGTGTTAAATTCTGGGTATAGATGGGGAACTGACACAAGAAACACTCAGTATACTGTTTCTATCTCCAAAGGCTTTTGTTAATAAGTGCCAAATAATTATACATTGTATGTTGTATTAGGTTCCAAAGAAGCAGAACCAATTGGCTATGTATAGAGATATTTATTTTAAGGACTTTGCTCACCCAATTGTGGAGACTGGCAAGTTCAAATTCTGTAGGGTGAGCCAGCAGGCTGGAAACCCATGGAGACATTGCAATTTGAATCTGAAGGTATTCTGTGGACAAAATTCCCTTTTCTGTGGAGAATGTCAGTTTTTTTATTAGGACTATGCCTAACGGGATGAGACCTATTTTCATTATGTAGGATAACATAATTTATTCAAACCTACTTACTTAAATGTTAACGCCATCTAAAAAATACCTTCACAGAAATACCTAGAATAGTATTTGACCAAATATCTGGGTTTCATGGCCTCACCAAGTGGATCCATAAAATTAACCACACATGTGTGAAACAACCAGAGAACAATATAAAAGAATTTATATTAAATATGATAAACTGAAGGGTCAGATTATGGGTGAAGAGCACTAACACTTACTGAGCACTTACTATTTACATGTTGGATCCTTTGCAGATATTAGTTAATACATTAATCTTTAGTACATTATGTATGTATGTATATATCTCTGCTCTTTCAGATGAGGATGATGAAACACAGAGAGGCTAAATAACTTGTCCAAGATTACTCAGCAAATATTCTAACCGAGATCAGGTCAACAAAGCCCTTGGAAAGCTACATAAGCAATTACCCCAGAGGTGCAAAAAAGGCAGGTAGGAAGCAGGGGAGAATCTTGACAGGTAACTTTAAATATTCTTCCCTCTGGAATGAGGACACTCATTATTTTTCTGGATGTCATTATCTATAAATTTTCACTGGCTCTTTATATGTGTACTTCTTCCTTAAGAATGGAAGTCTATGTATTTATAAATAAGCAAGTAATATTGAGTGCATGATAAACAAAAAGATTTAACTCCCATTCTAGAATATGTTTCATTACATTTTTAAAGCAAAAGATATTATGAAGAAAAGCCTTTTATTTTTGTATATTCTTTTAAATGAATGTCTTTATTCCAATTTTTAGAAATTACTACAGTATTTTGCTGTGAACATTCTTATACGTAAACCTTCATACATATAGCTTATAATTTCCTATGGTGAACATTTCGGAATGGAAATATCAAGGTAGTATCTTAGTGTTTTAGTCAGCTTATTCATGCTGTGATCAAAACACCTGACAAGACCAATGTGAGGAGAAAAAGTTTATTTGGGGGCTCACAGTTTCAGAGGAGATCTCAGTCCATAGATGGGTAGCACCATTGCTCTGGGACCAATGCAAGGCTGAACATCATGGTGCAAGAGTGTGGTGGGAGAAAGTGAGTGGACAGTGCACCAGAAAGCAAAGAAAAGCTAGGTTCAACTCACAAAATGTATACCCCAAAGTCACACCCACAAAGACCCACCTTCTCTAACCACACCCGACCTGCCTACAGTTGCCACTCAGTTAATCCCTATCAGGGGATTATTGTACTGATTAGGTTAAGGCTCTTGTACACAATCATTTCACCTCTAAACTTACTTGCATTGTCTCACACATGAGCTTTTGGGGGATAGCTAATATCTAAACCATAGCAGTGTGGTTTTAATTTCTTGTATGAAACAAATGACCTTGACTATCTTTACATATGTTTATTGATCATTGTGCCCCCAAGATATTCTTTTCTCTCTCTCTCTCTCTCTCTCTCTCTCTCTCTCTCTCTCTCTCTTTTCTAGAGGTTCTATTTGTTAGTTTTTGCAGAAAAGCTCTAACTTTCACATTTAAATCTACAATCCACAATTGATATCTGTGTGATATGAAATATTACTGGAAACTAAAACACAGATGCAGAAAGATCAATGTATAGCTGAATGGTTTATTATGAGTCAGATACCAATCAGGTCAAGAAATAGAATTTTGCCTGCCATTCCTGTCCGTGCCCCTTCCTAATCTCAGTCCTTTCTCAGATCCTGACTGTTGTTTCAGAATTGTCCCACACTGGACCATAATGGCCAGGGGTCTCTACCTCATCTCATTCAATCATCGTATGTGGACAACGAAAGGAAAGGTGGGATTCCCTGGCACAGCAGATCTCTGCTACTGAGGTAGATCCTGAGGTAACTGAAAGCTCCTCACAATAAGACTTCCTTGGATGGCACTTCTCTTTGTCAACCACGTCTTGTTGTTTTGTTGTGATATTGACTGCTACGATTTTATTCAGAATTGCACTGAATTTGGAGATGAACTTGGAGGAACTCATCTGGGAAGTGGACTTCCCAGATTCATTCATTAATGCTAACAGTTTCTCCAGAGATTCACTTGAATTTTTCTATAGGCTCAATCATGTCACTTGCAAATAATAAAAGATTTATTTGCTCATTTCTTTTTACTTATACATTTATTTCTAGTTCTTATACCTTTTATTTCTCCTATTTGTCTTTTTCTCTAAAGTTCTTAGGAAATATTGAATAAGAGTGTTGGTAGCAAGCATCTGTCTCATTCCTCATATCAAAGGAAGATCTTTCAATATTTCATGATTAATTGTGATTTTACCATAGATTTTTTTTGAAGATACATGTTTTCATATTAAAGAAGTCTCCTCTATTCCTTGGTTTCTGAAATAATAAATCTAAGCATTAATTTTTTTCAATTTTTAAATGTGTTCTAATTAGTTATACATGATAGTAGAATGTATTTTGACATATTATACATATATGGAATAAAACTTCTCATTCTTCTGGTTGTACGGGATGTAGAATTACATTGGTTGTATAATTACATATGCACTTAGGATAGTAATGTCTGATTCATTCTATTATCTTTCCTATTCCCATAACCCCTCCTTTCCCTTCATTCCCCTTTGTCTAATCCAATGGACTTCTGTTCCTTCCCTAACCACCCCCAATACTTATTGTGAATTAGCATCCACATATCAGAGAAAACAGTCTTTGGTTTTTTAAGATTGGCTTATTTCACTTAGCATCATATTCTCCAGTTCCATCCATTTATGGGCAAATGCCATAATTTCATTCTTCTTTATGGCTGATAGATATAGATATAGATAGATAGATAGATAGATAGATAGATAGATCATGTTTCTTTATCCATTCGTCTGTTGAAGGGTACCTATTCTGGTTCCATAGTTTAGCTATTGTGAATCAAGCTGCTGTAAACATGAATGAGGTCATATCACTGGAGTATGCTGTTTTTAAGTCCTTTCGGTATAAACCTAGGAGTGTGATAGCTGGGTCAAATTGTGGTTCCCCCCAAGTTTTCTGGGGAATTTCCATACTGCTTTCCAGAGTGGTTGTACCAATTGCAGTCCCACCAACAATGTGTGCCTTTTTAAAAGTGTGCCTTTTTCCCCCACATCCTCACCAACATTTATTGTTGCTCATATTCTTAATAATTGCCATTCTGACTGGAGTAATATGAAATTTTAGAGTAATTTTGATTTGCATTTCTCTAATTGCTAGAGATGTTGAATTTTTTTTTCATATATTTGTTGATTGATAGTGTTTCTTAATCTGTGAAGTGTATGTTCAGTTCATTTACCCCATTATTGATTAGGTCATTTGTTTCTGTGGTGTTAAGTTTTTTGAGTTCTTTGTATATCCTGGAGATTATCTGAGTTGCAAGGGCAACAATTTTCCCCCATTTTTAGGGTCTGTTTTCACATTATCGATTGTTTCCTTTGCTGTCAAGAAGCTAAGCATTAAATTTTATCAAATGTTTGTGCTGCATCTTCTGAGGCAATCATATATTCTCTTTTGCAGTACTGGGGATTGAACCCCCAGGCCTTGCACATTCTAGACATTCACTAATATGTTTGGATATCAAATTTATGAAGCCTCATAAAACATGTTACGAGTTACTTTTTTTATCTATTCTGAATAATTTAAGAATTACACTTTCTTTTATGAAGGATGAAGGAAATCGAGCATCCAAGTTGAAAATTTCCATGCAGGAAGATATTTAATTTATTTTAATGTCCATAAGAGTACCTAGGTTTTCCATTTTTCATTGTTTTGTTTTTTATGTTATCATTTTCCAATTCACCTACGTTTACAAAGATCTTTATTTATAGGATCTATAATAATATCCCCTATTGAATTCCTAATATTAGTAATTTTGTGCCTTTGCTCATTATCAGTATGAGTAATGTTTTTAAAGAATAAAATTTGGCATTTTTATTGTCTCTATTTTGTATTTGTTTTGGGGTGTTTTTGTTTTTGTTTTTTTAAATTTTGTTGAGAAGTATTTTGTGAGTTCCCGTATGTTCAATTTTGGTAATATTTTGTATTTACTTGAAAAGAAAGTATATTCTGAGTTCTTGATTGTAGTATTTATATCTATCAATGACATTGATTTGTTGGTACCATTAATCGTGTCAATAAGATCTTTTATATAGGTATAGTTTTGTTGTCATCATTGTTATTTTTTGAGACTGGGGATAAAGAAGATAATTTTGGTATAGATGGGTGATACCTAAGGGTACAGGCTTTCTTTTTCAGGTGACAGAAAATATCTAAAAGTGTGGAGTTGGCTGCACATTATCTGTGAATATGCTAAAAATCATTGAATTGTGTACTTTTAATGAATCATATGGTATGTGAATTAGATCTCAATAAATCTGGTTTTTAAAATAAGTTATGGCAACTTACATCTTTGTCTTATCCCTGACTTTAAAAGAAAAAGTTCCAAGGTAGCATTTCAATTATATATGATTTGGGTTTTATAGGGGTTTTATAAGGACAACCATTTTGCTCCAAGGCTTCATTCACAACATTTTGTGCTTAGTCAAGTATAGTTATAAGGCTGGAACACCAAACACTGCATCTCCCAGACACTTTTGTCAGCTGGCTTCCAATAGTGTCTGCCAATGGAGAGTACTGGTAGAAGACTGGAAGACTAGAAGATGGAACAAGCAAACCCTCTTCATATTCTGGTTTCCAATGTATAGCTGGTAGGGAAGTAAAGAAAGTCTCAACTTGAAGCAGTGGAAACAATAATACCAAAGCAGCTGTAACAGAAGACAACATCAGCAACAACAGTGGATTAGGAATTCAGGCTCCTGGATCCTTTCTAGCAGTTGATTTTTAAAAACAGGAACTTCTGTCACATAGTTCTCCTGACTGCTGGGAAACATGCCCTTCATGCCCAAGGTTACTGGCCATTTACTACAATTATTATCTTTAGTTAACCTTGTCTTCCTGTAACCTTCCATTATGCTGTCATCAATCCCAATACTAAACTTTTCTTTTGTTCATATACAGCAGGTTCTATTTTCTTGAGTGGATCCTGATAGACACAGTAAGAAAATTTTTTTTTTCCTATTTGAATTTTAACCATAGTTCTTCCCAGAAGAGATGTTAAATTCAAGTGTCTTTATTGAACATGTCAAAGGAATCATATTTTTTTCCTATTGACATATTCACTAAATGAAGCATATTAAGAAATTTTCAAACATTGGATTATTTTCATGTCTCAGTCTAGGGTCCTCCAAAAGTAGAGCCAAATACAAAGTCATTGGTACAGGTTGTCTGCTTGAGAGGTGCTTCCAGAAAACTGGAAGAGGGAGTGGAGAGAGTGAGGCAGAGGAAGAAAAGACAATAAAGGGCGCATTGATGAGCTGACTGCTACTGGGGCTCAATTCCTCTTGGGGACTGTTAGAGGAATTGTGTATCATACACTCTGGGATGGCTTCTTATTGAGTTTTAACCCCAGTGGTTGATGACTCTTCTGAGGAAATTAACTGACCCTTACTTCTGGGATGCTCCTACATGTAACTTGTGCAAGCTCCCAAGGCATGAAGAAATTCTGAGGCATAAGCGATAAGATTCTGGCTGTGGGGGCTGGGATTGTGGCTCAGTGGTAGAGCGCTCGCCTGCACGAGTGGGACCCAGGTTCGATTTTCAGCACCACATAAAAATAAAGGCATTGTGTTGTGTCCACCCAAAAGAGATTCTCTCTCTCTCTTAAAAAAAAAAAAAAAAGATTCTGGCTGTGGTGAAAGTCACAGGTGGAAGTTGCAAAGCAGCAAAGCATTTTTGTTTTCAAGTTTTTTATATTATTTTCTTTAAGAATCCAAATTATTGTAAAGGGAATTGTTAAGCTTTGGAATATTAATTTTTTCATCACATTTTTAAGAATCGCTTTTAACACTATTGACATTCAGTGCTGTGTTAGTCAGCTTTTCATTGCTAGAACAAAATATCTGAGAAAATCAAACTAAAGAGAGGAAACATTTGTTTTGTCTCAGTTTCAAAGTCACTAGTTCATGGTCACCTGGTCCCATTGCTGTGGACTTGTGGTGAGACAGAACATTACGGCAGGGAGCACTTGGTGGAGCAGAGCTGCTCACTTGCTGGTGGCTGAAAAGCAAAAGAGAGAGAGAGAGAGAGAGAGAGAGAGAGAGAGAGAGAGAGAGAGAGAAAGGCAAGGAGAGAAAATATGCCCTTCAAAGGCATGCCCCAGTGACTCACCTCTTCCCACTAGGCCCCACCTCCTACAGTTTCCTCCACATCCCAATAGCTCATTCAAATATGAACCCATCAATGGATCAATCCATTGATTAGGTCAGAACTCTCAATATACAATCAGTTCCCACAAATCCCACCTCTGAATATCACTCTGAGCTTGGAGACCAAAGCTTCAATACATGAACTTTTGGGGGCATTACAGATCCAAACTATAGCAAGTAGTTCTCTTGGGTAGGTCTTTGATAACTTTTTACAATTAAAAATACATCTCCTTTGCTTCATTTAAATCAACTATGGAAATAGGATGTGATCAGTTTAATTTGTTGTAATCAGCATTTCTGATCAAATGACCAAGCCTCCATTTTTACAACACATGTAAAAAGAAATCACAAAGAAAATTTTCTGATCCAATTCAGCTATAGATGGATATAAACATAGATCATAGATATAAGTATGGATTTTGAATATGTTCATCTCTCTGAAGGAATAGAATATTGAGAGTATCCAGAGATCATGCCCACCAAAAAGGCCATAAAGGATTGCCAAATTTCTCTGCTTATAATATTGATTTAAACCAACTGAATTCTTCACACTCCATATTTCAGTTATAGCACATCAGGGTATCTGTGTTAATAAGTTGAGAAATATGCCTGAGGAGAGAGAAGACAACGGTAGAGAGGCCTCTGGGGGCACCAGCAAAAGATGTTTACATTTGGAAAAAGTTAATTTTTTTCTCATAAAAAACAGATTATTTTAAATTTTTTGCATGAGATGTTTTAACTTTCCCTTTAGCACAAAACCATTTTTTCTCAAATGATTTACCTAATAGACATGAAGAACTGCTATCAAGCCTTTTCTCATGCAGTTATAGCAGCAAGAAAATTATTTTACATCAGCTGCTGACAACTAGTATCCCTCTCAGGGGCACATAATGAGAGAACTGTCAGGCATGATGAGTGTCCAGTACGGAAGTATTTAATTAATGAGCTCTTGTCTTGCCTCTAGGTAATTCTTCACAGTTCTAAGGATACAGAAAGAGCACCCTCTGATCAGTCAGGGAACTTTTTAAAATCAAAAACCACATTTATTGCTGAAAGAATTTTAGTTTTTAATTTTTTTAAATCCAAGTTACCTACAGAATTCGATGAACCTATTTTTTAACATGATTAAAATCTTAAAGGAGTAGACTACCACAGAATCTGTAATATAGTATATCTTATATTTTAGATATTATATTTCCATTAAAATATGAGAAAGATACTATGAATTTATTTCTGCTTTTAATAAATAATTTGGTCATTAAAACAGCATGAACATAGATCAGAAAAGAGTAGTACAATATGTCAGGTATCTATTCAGTATTCACAAATCTTGATGTGTAGTCAAGATTTACAGACCCCTTACAATATTTCCATGGTCCCCAATTGGGGAACCATCCCATACTCTGATCTATAGTAATTCTAAACTGCTCTGGAATGTTGCTTTCTCATATCAAGGTCATTTGACTCTTTCCTGGAGAATCTCAGTTTCTGCTCATGCACTTGCTAATGTTCCCTTTAAGAACAATGGATATAAAGATAAAGGGAAGATCATGGTGTAGAAGAAGGAGATTCAGAGGCAGAGTGGATGGATGGGTAAGGGGAGGCTATGTAGAATGAATTCTTTAAAAAATCATTTTATGTGCATATATAAATATGCCACAGGGAATTTTACCTTTATGTATAAATTTTAAAAATCAATCAAATATAAATAAATAGATGAGCAAAAGGAAGTCTAGTAGAATAGAAGGAGAACTAGGGAGAAGAGGGAAGACAGGAGGGAAAGGAGAGAGAGAAAAGGAGGGGAACATGAACTGAAATTGAATTCCATGTATGCATGAATTTATTGGAATGAACCCAACTACTATGTATAACTATAAAGCTCTAATGAAAACATTAAAAAAAGAACAATGGATCACACCTTATACCTAGAAAGAGCTTCTTTCCTCTGCTATGCTCTAGAAAATACTATTTATAAAAAAGACTGAGGCTTGGGAGGTGCAGACTGAGGGTAGGGGTGCAGAGTAATATGAGGGCAGGTGTCCAGCATAATGGCAGAGGCCTGTAATCCCAGCGGATCAGGAGGCTGAGACAGGAGGATGGTGAGTTCAAAAGCCAACCTCTGGAAAAAGTGAGGCGCTAAGCAACTCAGTGAGAACCGGTCTCTAAATAAAATACCAAAAAATAGGACTGGGGATGTGGCTCCGTGGGCTAGTGCCCCTGAGTTCAATCCCTGGTACCCAGGGGAAAAAAAAAAGAGGGCAGGTGTTAAACAGAAACCCCGAATCGCTAGACTTCTAAAGCAGTGCACCTGCCTTCAAACTAAGTAAGTAAAGGAAGCATTAGAAATGTGACTGAGCATAACCATTTCCCCCCTTACCTACCAATCCACAACCCACAAGAATTTCTTCCATTCCTACTGAGATTAACAGCATATTAAATATATTAAGGATAGATAAACATATTAAAGATGGAGTCCACTATACTAATAATTCCTGGAAATTGACTCTTCTTAGGCTTCTTTCAGATTTTTATAACATTTAATAAAACCAAATTGTAATATTACTCTTGACTTCATCTAACATTCTTAACTTGTAAAAACTAAAGGCTTTCATTTTATAATATTAATCAATTATCCACTTAATACATTTAGAATAATATAAGACAATTTTATTCTAATGAATGCTAGGTATATTGAAGTTAATTTTATAGGGACAGACATGAATATCATTCTAGAAAACAGGAAGGTGATCATTTGACATGACATATATACCATGTGTAAAAATATTAGGGAAGAATAAGTTTTTAATTTATAAAACAGAGAACATTGTATATTTTTAAGACAGTATGGAAAAATCTTTTTTGTGAAATGATATGCAAAAAAAAAATTCAATACCAACATAAAAATATTGTAGATCCTGTAACTACTACAGATGGCATACAGGGGATCAAGGCTAGTGTTCAGCTAGTGCTCCCAGAATGTCACTGTGGATGAGGACTGTTTTGAATTTTCAGTATTCATGCCATTCTAATAATTAAATATTTTGATATTATTCTTAGACTTCTTATAATAAACTCAGAATTTCTTCTATTCCTAATAGTCTTTAGTAAAAATCACAACTTCCCTTCAGTAAAGAATTCTCCTTTAGGATTTGGGGTTGTGGCTCAGTGATAGAGCACTTGCCTAGCATGTGTGAGGTCCTGGGTTTGATTCTTACCATCATATATAAATAAATGAATAAAATAAAGGCCCATCAACATCTAAAACAATTTTTTAAAGAATTCTCCTTTATATCAAATCTAAATCTCTCCTGTAAAGGCAGATCCCTTTTTAATTGCAAGTGACAGAAACTACACATATTAACTTAAGCATAAAGGGACTTTATTGGCTTGTGTGATTGAGATGTTCCAGGGTACAGTGACTTCCAGCACTCAAAACACATCATCAGACCTCTCTTGATCTTTTTCTCTCCCCATTTTTTCCTCTTTCTCTCTGTCTCTCTCAAATCAACATCATTGCTTAGGGCACATGTGAATTGGAGACAAGGAGAGCAAGATTCCAGGTAAGAACATTATTTGGCCAAGTCTAGACCACACTGATAGCTACTTCTGTGTAGAAGGAAAAGGAGAGGGGTGTGCAATGTGCAATAGTGGTCAACCTCATACCCAAATGACATGGCATAGGGAAGGGGTCTTGCCACTCACAGCAGACCACAGATCCCAGCAGCAGCAGCTTCTTAGACTTGACTTCTAGAATCAACAAGACTTCCAGATGATTTGTGTGCACATCAAAATAACAAAAAAATTGTTATTTTAGTCATTACCCTCTCTGCTTCCTTTTTATTAGGAGGTTTAAATAATTAAAATATGAAAAATACTTAGAACAATGCCTGGCTCAAAGTTGTTACTCAACAATTTTTTAAAATGCCAACTGTTATTGTCACAGCGTGTTCTGAACATAAGCTAAGGTGCAGAAGATGTCAATTCGTCCTCACATCCCAGTCAACGCATCCAATGCACACACTTACCTCTGCACAAGCAAGAGAAGTGTGCATGACAATTTTACAAGGTGATCAGGGTATATGGTCTAAATTTATTTGAAGTAGCTCTGCTGTGATCTTAGCCAACTGACTTTCTGCCCTATTTTCTTCACCTGGAAAAAAAAATTATATATATAAGAAAATATATATATATATTCCCATGTATTAAGGGCTTTTTGATGCCTGGTTGAAAAAGGCTGTCAGCACTGGAAAGTATTACAGATTAAGACATTTTCTAATCATTTAAATATTAGCAAATGTTCCAGTTCGCAAAGTTCCTTGGTTTTAGTAACCTAGAAAATGTTGCATCTGTTCGAGGCATCCTACCTGTTATTTCTGGGTGTAGATCAGTAACATTTACCTTGAAAACCTAGCAAATGTGTGGACTGTGCAAGTGCGCCATCTGCTGGCCTTGGAGAATCTGACTGCACAGCACCCAGGATGCTTGTCCTGTGCAGCTGGGACAAGAACCAACCATAGAGTACAAAACTAGACGAAGCTGTTTCCAACACCTTATGTCCCCGTGTCAAATTATCACTGTGATCTCACTGTTTTCCAAAAGGAAAGTAATTTATTTCAATGTGTGTATGGGCTTTTAAATAGTTTGTGCTTTTGCTGTCTTTTTTTTTTTTTTTTTTTTTTTTTTTTTTTTTGTCGTTGTGACCAACATTCCTAACACAAACAACTTAGGAGGAAGAGTACTTTGGTTCATCGTTTCAGAGCTTTCTGCGCACCATCGGCGGGCTCCATTGTTTGCCAACATTGCTGGCCCCATTTGCTGGGGTGAGACTGAACATCGTGTTTCTGAGCCCTGACTTAGTTTATGGCAGCCAGGAAGCAGAGAAAGACCGAGATAGAGGAAGGGACTGGGAACAAGATAAGCCCTGGGGTGGGCCCTCAATGATTTGCTTCCTCTAACTAGATGCCACCTCCCAACAATCCATTCAAATTATTAATCCTTCAAATGAGTTGATCCATGGATGGGGTTAGAATCCTCATGATTCAATCATCTCCCACTTCTAGGGATTGCTGCACTGGGGGCCAAACTTTAAAACGTAAGTTTTGGGGGGATGTTTCAGATCTAAGCCATAACAACTATTATCTAGGGAGAAAAAATAATTTATTTCATCTGAGAAACTCTTGAGATACCATCTATTCCAAATGCCTCATTTTACATATGCAAAAAATGAGGACACAAGATTTCACTCAGCTTTCCCAAATCAATAGTGCACACACAGAATCCCATGGCTCCAGCCTGGACACTTTGTCCTGGTAAGGCAGAAATACATGCCTTAATAAAGCAAACTTCCCAACCAGTTTCCTGGGCCACCTGTAGATATCTTACTGACATGGGCCCTTTAGGCATAATTTGCAAAGCACTTTAATTTCTCATATCCACATAAAATTTGCACCTCTAGTGGTATCCAAAAGCAAAAGCCTTTTTATGACTTTATTGCACTTACAAAAGACAGAAAAAAAAATAAACAAATAGGAACACCTCCTCTTGTGATTATTTTCGCTTCCCAAAAGGGCAAGGATCTAGCAGTTTAATCACAACATCTGCCATGCCATTCCACACCAAGGGAAGCCTAGACTTGACTTCTCTGAAGAGAGGTGTCCTTTAGATTGTAAAAGTCAACCACTTTTTAAGTTACTCTTAATCCAAAACAAACTTATTTTCCTAGATCACCTACCACCCCACCAACAGTACTCCTTCAAGTTCAGCATGGGTATGTAGAAATGCTAGTGCCATCCAACAGAGGGCAGTGATACACAGACACTTAACCACCCTGCTCTGCTCTCTCCTATCAGGAAACAAAAATGGAGGGGGGGTGGGGCGGGAGGCAGAATACAGGTATATATTCTTGCTCAGACTGTTCTAAGGGTGGAGCTGATAATTTTCAGATACCAAAGTTAATCTGAAAAGTCAATGGTCTGACAAGGATAAATAGTGATTATTAATTTTTGTTTTCCCCAAAGCATAACTCTCAGCTCCATATTCTGCCCCCCAGTCTCCCAAATTGAAGTTTTTTTTTTTTTACCACACAACAGATGAACCTTGTATCATCTGAAAATGAGGCTGACAGTTTTCTCGACACCTAGCAAAACAAGAAAACACTAAACACAATCCAAAGAATCCCCAAGGGAAATAGCTTCAAGAATCTTGAAAATCATACCTATTTTTGTTTGTAACGTGTGAAATTATTACAAGTATGTTCACCAAGAGGACTATTGATGGATGACTCACAATTTAGCTAAATTCAATGAACCACACACTGTGCCTATCCCAGTAGGTGACTCATGCATTTTTTATTTCAAGTATCAAGTGTTTGCCAAAAACAGTATTTAAAAAAAGTAATGAAAATTGTTCTGAAAGAGCTCATGAATAGGGCAGGACTACCCACCGACAGGCTCATTTGTGCTCTGACCACTTACATGGGATTTGGTGGGTCGGCTCTAGTAGTACTCGACAGAGAAAGTGCTCACCGCAGCAGCGCTGGCAGACTGAGGGCAGGTTCTGCCCCTCATCATGCATGGTTCTCTCCCTTAATGCCCACATCTCAGGAAAGACTGGAGACCTTTGAAGGTGCCCCAATAATATATATGTGTTGGGAGGTACATATAGGTTTTGCTAAAACATATTAAAATAAATACATACATTCAATTTCTGACTATATTCTATTGAGCTTAGCTTTTTTTCCCCCCCCCACCTTTTTAATTTAAAAGACCTAATTATTGGAGAAAAATGGATTCATGAAAGGTCACTCCGAAGAAATAATGAAAATGATTGCTGGTAGGAACAGTTAAGGGGTGTACACTTTATTCTGACCATTAGTGTTTTCGTATGCACCTGCTGCTAGGCTATTCACAAAGCCCTCAGTAAGATTCCCCTTTTCTCAAATCTGCTTTTCTAACAAGCCAAAGAAAAAATTTATAGGTCCCAATGAACAGTTGATTTTTCTCTTCCAAAAAAGCCTTCAATTCACTGATCACCTAAAAATACCCATGTAAAGCTCAAAAAGACATTAAATCTATTAATTGGGGTATTTTAATAAATATTTATAACTTTGATGCATTTCAAGGGGAAAGGATTTTAACATTTACCAATGCTTTTTCAAATGACACACAGAGAAAGGAGACAAAGTTCCCAGTGCTGTTAGTATTTATTCTTAAAAGTTACTATGCTTTTAAATTACCAACAATGACCACTTTTCAGGCTGTGTGTTGGCTATTTTATTTGCTCCTCATTGCAGGCAAATCATGGTGAAGTATGCACTGTCCTTTCAAGGTCCATAGAAGCTTTCCTCCCCTTACACACTGTGGACATGGCTTTTTCCTTTAACCAGATTTTTAAAAAGAAGTACAGCAGGAACTTAGTAGGCTGACCTAATGCTTCACATTCTGTGGTCACTCCTTATGGGTTCTGATCTCTTGTTGCTTAGCAACATCTGCAGAGATATAATTTCCATCTAGTGCTGAAATCAAGTATTTTTTGGCCTCTGTTAATATCAAGTAAACTGATCTCTAGATACCCTTCTCCTTAGAAGTAAAGAAAAATGGGAAGGCTTTTTACTGCTTACATGCCTTTTCTCTTTTCTGCTTATCAACTGCTGTATAACAAACAATTCCAAAATTTAGTAGCCTAAAATGTCTTCTTTAGTAATCTCTTACAGTTCTGTGGCTTGACAAGGCTCAACTGGATGCTTATGGCTTTTGATCTTCCATGCAGTTGCAGTCAGACAGCAGCAGGAACTGAAGTTTTCTGAAAGCTCTCTTGGCCTCCCAAGATGGCCTCTTCTCTCATGAGCTTGGTATCCGGGCTGGGATGAATGGAGCAGCTAGGGACGAGAGTTCAGACATCTCTCTTCCCATACAGTTAGCTAAGTCTTCACAGCATTGACTTGCAGGGATAGGGTGGCTGGGAGAGGAAATATAAGTATGCCACTCATGAGAAGGTTTACTTTATCACTGACCCTTGTTTAGAATTGCTTGTGCATGGTGAAAATAAAAAGAAAACCGACTTAGAGTTGGTTTAAATATTGTTTTTAAATTATCTATAGACAATAAACCCCGTTATTCTCTACTAGCTAAATGGACCACTCCCACCCTCCCAACCTTGGTACACCACTGCTTTACAGCATAGTTGTCTTTAAAGAATTGAACTTCTTGCCCCAGGATTGGTTTCCCTCAGAACTAACCTTTCAAGTGGGCAGGAAATCTGTGAGCCTTCTTGTGACCTAGCCTCAGTAGTCATGCAACATCATATCCACTGCATTCTATGAGCCAAAAGTCAGTTGGAGGGCTATGCTAGATTGATGAGGAGAAAACTAAGTGTGAATATTGGAAAGCAGACTTCTCTGGATAAAACCTTGGAGACTAGCAATACATTCTCCATTACCATGTGCCCTTCTCCATATAATTCAGAATCACATGATTATTTAACCAAAGCAAGAGTTGTCTGCATTTCAACAAATTGGGACCCACTACAACTGTACTAAAAGAGATTTTGAATTTGATATTTTATTGAGCCGTGGGATCCTCTGATAAATTTTCTTTAATGATTTATTACTGAAATAACAAACTGTTAGTATAGAGTGCTAACTTGTGGCCATGACTGATGTGTCAATCAACTCACCTTGCCATATTTAACCTGGGGCCAAAACCCTTGTAAACAGCTAGATTATAGTTCAGCCACATTTCTCATGTGTACTCATCTGAACAATTGGGGACTTTCCAGAATTATATCTCTGAAGTCAGATTACAACTCAAAACTTTTCATAGAGGTCCTAAGTCAGGTGTGAATAGAATCTTTAGGTTTTCTGAATCCATGAACTCGAACAACTTGAATATCAAGACAGAGGCTTAAATATTTCTTAAATAGCAATAGTGAGACCTTCTGATGTGCCAGGCATTATCCTCTCTGCTTTACAAATAGAAACTCACTTAAAGGTCATAGCAACCCTATGAGATAGTAATCATTATTATTCCTATTTGCAGATGAGGAAACTGAGGCCCAAAGAGGTTAAGGAATTTGTCTTACATTACAAGTATATCAAGCAGAAGAAAAAATAGTCTAACTATAGACTGTATAAACTCTAATAACCATGTTATGATTCACCGTAAGTTTGTAGTAGTTGTTTCTGCAAAAAAGAACATTCCTATGATTATTTACCATATCCTTGGGAAAAGTTCCTTAGTCAACAAATTGGCCAGATACCTTAGACATCATCTTATTCCATTTGGTCCTACAACAAAATACCATAAGCTGAGTTACTTATAAACAACAAAAATTTCTCACAATTCTAGAAGCTGGGAAGCCCAAGGTCAAGGTGCGAGCAGACCCAGTGTCCAGTGAGGACCCCCTCCCTGGTTCATAGATAGTGCCCTCTTACTGGGCCCTCACATGGAAGAATGGCCCCATCAATTTTATAAGAGCACTAATCTCATTTATGAAGACTCTATCCTCATGATTTAACCACCTCACAAATGGCCACACTTCCTAATACTATCACCTTGGTAGATATTTCAACATATGGGAGACAGTCAGACCATAGCAGATGTGTTGAGGGATACTAATAAAATTACTTACTCCAGCACATGTAGAAAGTTTGATACTTACTCAAGTAGTAAGTGAATAGTATCCAATGGCACTAGTCATAAAGAAGTCCTAAACCTATGGTAAGTTAGATTGTAAGATTCGGGTGGGGTCAGAGAAGATGTCCCAATGCTGAACAGAGTACTTTCCCATTCAACCAAATCACAAAATTCATTTCCTTTTCACAGGGAAATAATCTTACTTTCAGTCTCTAAAACTACATGATTAACAGAGAGTAGTTCTCTGAAAATTAGATCTATGGCACGGTTCAGCCGGCTACCTTCAATAGACCTCCCCACAACAAGGCCATCATTCTATAATATAAGGATGTCATAAAGCAGTATCAAAGATGAACAAGTTTTTTAAATGTGTAAATAGGGAAGTGTGACACTATCTCAGCAGTTTCCTTGAAGAGGAAAAGCTCAGCCTTTGATTTTATTGACTTTTATGAAGTTTTTGATGACTTTTATGAAAATCCCCAGTTACTAATATAACATACCATTTTTATTAGCAAATTAATTTAATAAAAGTCTATCTCAAAAATTTTGAAGCACTAAAAATTATCTCACAAAGAAGAAATCAAGGTAAGACTATTGCAAAAACATAGAAAGATCTTGTAATTGAGCCATTATAAGAAACATAATTAAAGCTTCTTAATATCATTGTGTGAACCCCTCTAATTAACACTAGATGCTATAAAGAAAACAATTCATTCACCTTTAAATTTTATAGAACAAAAATCTTTTTATTTGAAATTCCCAGTGAACACCAAACATTCAAAAATCACAGAGTTCCAATGGTTTTTGTGACCTAGTTTTAGTTTAAAATAAAAATTTCACTTACTCCCAACCACAGAAAGGAGGAGGCCATCTTTGGCTCAAGGTTTACTAATATGATTAAATTATCTGGGTGTTGTTAGGTTAGCTCTCACAATTCTAAGAGAGTCCCATCACCACGTAATAGAAAGTTGTGTTCTGATACAGGCTTAGAATTGTCTGTTTCTTCCATACTTTTAAAGATTGCATTCAAATGTGTTTTTGTGGCCCTTTGCCAGATCTCCAGGAGGCCCAGAGGGCTGAATAAACACTGTGGTCTTTTACCTGGCTCTCTCGAGTCCTTGTGCCTGGCTTCTACTCCTGGATTCACCAAGTGACTTTTGTGTGACTCTGGAAGTCCTTGGAAACTTGGCATGATTCTTTCATCTATAAAGTAAGGGTGATTTTTGTCTGTCTTCTTTCCCACTTGCACACACACACACAAAAAATCAAAATCATAACTTTCTGTGTAATTTGTGACTCTTTGTAGAAGGAAGAAAGTTCCCTAGGAAAATTAAAGTAGAAGTCTGCATAAAATAATACACATTAAGCATCCCTAATCCAAAAATATAAGATCTGAAATCTCTAAAATCAAAAACTTTAGAGCATCACATGGGTACTCAAAAAGTTCCAGATTTTAGAACATTTAAGTATTTCAGATTTTTATGTATTAGGGATGCTTAATAAGTAAAGTCTATGCAAATACTCCAAAATCTGATTAACTCTGAAATCTGAAGCACTTCTGGTTCCAAGCATTTTGGGTAAAGGAGACTCAATCTGTACTAATAATCATTATCTCAACAGTCTCCTTCTAGTTATATTCAAAACCCTATAGGGCCATGCGCGGTGGCGCACACCTGTAATCCCAGAGACTCAGGAGGTGGAGGCAGAAGGATAGAGAGTTCAAAGCCAGCCTCAGCAATTTAGCAAGGCACTAAGCAACTCAGTGAGACTCTGTCGTTAAATAAAAATACAAAATAGGCTGGGAATGTTGCTCAGTGGTCAAGTGCCCCTGAGTTCAATCCCTGGTACCTTTCCCACCTCCCCACAAAAAAACCCTATAGAAATTTATAACAGCCAAAAACTGGAAACAACTTGACTTTGAATGTCCATCAACAGGAAGTAAAGAAATTATGATAGACCTTACAAAATATTATTCAACCATAAAAAGAATGAACTATTGATGCATAAAACATGGACAAATCTCAAAATCCATATACTGAGAGAAGCCACACTCAAAAGAGTACATCGTATATGATTTCATTTCTATGAAAGACAAATACAGGTAAAACTAATCTGCAGGTAGAAATGAGATAGTGAGTGACTATCTCATTAGAGACAGTAGAGTGACTAGAAAACTGCACAGGGAAAATGGTGGGGGGAGGGTGGAAATGTTCCATATCTTGTGTGGGTGAGGGTTGCCCAGGTACAGACAATTATCAAAACTCATCATTGTGAGCACTTAAATCTATGCATTTTATTGCATGTTACTTATATGTCAATAAAAGAATCTTGCCAAAATTACTGCTATAGGACTTACAATTTGCTGAGGACTCTTCCCCAGACCATAAGAATTGATTTAGAGTTAATAACAGTATTTACCTCTGGGGAAAAGAAATGGGGACCAGGAGTTAGTGTTATTGGTCAAAGGGTCTCTAGCTTTATCTGTGATATTTTTCATCAGTTTAGCACCTTGCTCTGGGAGATCAATTTATATTGGCCTATGGAGCTGTCTGATTATTTTTAAAGGTTATATAGTGGTGACAGCCAAGGTTCAATCTGGGAAACAAAACCATTTAAAGTCAAGGTATAGAAGAGACACTAGAGGAATCAGATCTTCTCCAAGTGTGGGAAGAGCTGAGGAAGCGAACATCTGAAAGGGGGAATTGACATTTCAGATGATCACTAACTAGTCAATCTGAGAAGCCAGGTATGTCAAGTGCAAAGTGAGACAACAAAGGGGACGCTGAGGGAAAGTCGGTAGGAAGCTGTTCCTCTGTGGGTCTGCAGTGAAGCACCAGTCAAGAGGAAAAGTCAGACAGAGCCAAGAGTGAGTGAAGGCTTCCTGCAAACCACTGGCACTTCTGAGTCTGTCATCCCTCTAATACAATGACTTTAAAAGAATAAGGGACTGCTTTTGTGAAAGCTGCCAACACAACATCCAGGCTGAGAAAGACCTGGAAATTTTCAGGCTGCAATGCACCATAGCTACATCACCAACCACTGGAAGCACCCAGGAAGTCAGGGTATATTCCAATGGCCTATATTACTATGGGATCAACTTCAACAAATGTCACCCAGGTTACTTTGGGAAAACTCCCAAAGCAGCCTGTCATTGTGAAGGCCAAATTCTTCAGCAAAAGAGCCAAGAAGATGAAAGGGAAAGGAAAGAGAAAGGGCCTATCCTACTAGACTGTAACCACATAGAGAGAGATTCATTACTTGCTAAAAATTGTTTTTCAAAAGTAAACTTAAAAAGAAGAAGAAGAAGAACAGGTACTGTTCACTTCCAACTTCCAAATCTCCTACTAATTTCTCTTTGACTGATTTTTAACACAGAATCCTACAAGGTGAGGATTCTGGGAAATGTAATTCAAGCTTTACCCAGTGAACCTGGTGGAAACTATCATGATAGCATTTCATTGTATAGCTTCACCATAATTAATCAATCACCTACTGATGAACATTGGATTGTTATTTAGCTTTTGAAATTACAAAATATGATGAATTGAAAATTCTTGTTTCCCCTGCCCACATGCACACACTTACACTGTGCACTCACACCGGACTGCATCTATAGAATACCTCCCCCAGAAAAAGACTGGTCGGTTTTGGTTCAAATATTCATACCTGATCATGTGACGATGGTGGTGGAGCTCCAAAACTGGACCCAGCCTGAGTCAACAGGTACTCATCATTAGAATCAAAGGGAAGGGACTACAACTTATTACATAGAACAATGACTAGCAGGTAGTCTTGAGTACCCCAAAATCACATTGTCCAAGTAAAAGAAAATAGCTCCCAAAGAAAGTTTAAATTCTTTGTAAACCAGGGTCTTTCAGCCTGATCATGATTGAGATTTGGATCTGGATAATGTTTTGTTGTCACAACAAAAATGTCTTCTACAAGTCAAAATCAATACCCTCCCCCCAGTAGATAATCACTGGGAAAACAACAGATTTCCACCATAAAATAAAGCCTAACAGGCATGAAATGAATAGATAAATATAGAAGTTAGAACTAAATTTTTCTGCATAATAAGAAAAGAAAGATCTGGAGTTTGAGAATGACAATAGATAAAAAGGGGCTTAGGATACCAGACAGAAGAAAAAGTAATTAAGAGAAAGAGTCTAAGAGAAAGCAGGCCACAGGACAGAAATTGGAATGTGCCCAAAGAGGAACTATTTTTAAAAATTTAACATTTTAATTTTCCCTCAGAATCTAAGAACAATCACTTTAAACATTATGTTAATTTTTCTCTCTAATTTGTAATTCTCTCCTTTACTCCCAAATCTTCAGGAAACGTTCTCTACACACAGTGTTTCATTTATGTTGGTAAGAGGAAAAGAAGATAATAAGGAGAGAGAAAAAGAGTAAACAAGATGCTGTAAAAGAGTGGGATTCATAAGAATGTTCTAGGTCACAAATATGCCAGAAAATCACAGAAATAATAGGAAGAAGGTACCCTGGACTCCCCATTTCGTGTGGATGAGACTTTTAAGTGGCTATTGCAGAAACCTCCACCACAGCAGGCAGGTCGCCTTGGAAGTGTGCAGAGATCTGGAAGTGTGTACAGAGGCTTGGTATAATTAAGAGCAGGCACTCTGAAGTCAGATCACCTGTGTTTGAATTCCAGTTCTTCCAGTTTTAACTACGTATCTTTGTACAAGTTATTCACACCTTTGAAACTCTATTTCCTCCTCTTAAATTGGGGAAAAAAACAATACCTACCTTAGAGAGAAGTCATGAGGATTAAATGAGGTATAGTTGTAAAGAATTTGGACAAGTGCTTAGTATGTAAAAATTGCTATATAGGGGGTTATAAAATAAATATGCATCAAATTGTTAACAGTGACTATTTCTGGGGAATTGGATTATGGGAGTTTTGAAATGCTTAAATTTAATATTCATCTCTGAATGTTTAAATTTTTGACAAGGAGAATGTATTGTTTATAGTCTCAGGAAAAAAAATAATAAAATAATAGGCAAAATGAAAAGTGTAAGAATCTTCATGGCAAGTAAGCATCAGCAGGAAATTCTTTTCTACTACAAATTATAACAAAATCTTATTATTATAAAGTTTTCTGTTAAAATATAACCCCTATGTTTTAAAGAAGCTCGAATCGGACATGTGTCCAGCTCAAGATTCAACTTATCTATCATTAGAAGACAAGTAAGGCTAATGAACACATTTGTTCAGATTCTTGCTTCTATTTCTAGTGTCTATTGCCTTCATAGGACTCATTAGTATCTGCTTGTAAAAGATAATGTGCTTGAATCATACAAATCTTGCATTTCTTAAATGGGGACAGAGATTCACTTATTATTGATGAAAAATTAAAATTGCTATGAATGTATAATACTCTCCTTAAGGATACTTTCTATAGTGACAAATAGAATCACCAGTGGGACCCTGCCCTATTTATTCACAAATGGGAACAAGAACAACATGTATATTGAATGTAATGTGCTCACATGTGAAGAACTTTACAAATCACACTGTAGCCCCAGCTACATCTCTGACATTTTCATTATACAGGTTAAACATGATTTAAACTCAAAGTTACAGATATTTGCTACACTTTCATGCTGTGTAAAGAACTGGATTCAGAGATTCCCAGGATTTAAAGACACATACACTATTGTTTCTGCCTCCTGGGTGGCTTGCAGTCTATTTGCAAGGACCACAATGTGCCTTGGCTGGTGGGGGCAGAGAGCAGAGAGGAGTAGGAAGGGAACTTGTACAAGGTCACTTTCAGATCTTATTCTGTCCCTACTGCAAATACCATCTGTCAGTCTATCCTTTCCCTTTCCTTCTGTAACTCAGGCTAATTGATTGTAGAAGCAGTATAGATCCACTATTTAGGCAAGTGTGGGGCCCAGGCAACACTGGCAGTTTTAATCTCTAAAGAGTAGGGAATCAAGGCCCCTCCAGCTAATATGATGGTACTATAAAACATCCAGCACCAAATTTCAAACTTGGATTTATAACCAGCAGGCGGACAAGGAGTATTAAAGCAAGGATCTGCTGTTCCAAGCTAGATTACTGACCAACACATTGGGAGTCCTTGCCCAACCATTTGTCACCAACTTCTGGCAAATGTATCCCTCCATTATTTGGGGACTTATTGCTCTCCTCCCAGTTCCAACTACATGGTTATAGAAGCTGTGATGTTTTATGATGGTGACTTTCTATTCATGTCTGATGGTTCCAAGGGTAAGCAGCCATCTTGCACAGACAATAAGATTCTTCCCCAGTATTTTTAGAAATACTTTGAGTTTGGGAGTGTCTGGCTCTCTGGTAGAATAAGCTATAAGATGGGAAAGTCCTATGTAAGGTGTCTATAGTCCCAGTTACTGCCGAGTAGAGAAGGTTAGTCTGCAGTGGGAGAAAATAGAGCCAGCACCAGTAGGTAGAGACACAAAAGGATAAAGTCTGGGCAAGCTGGAGTTTCTTGTTCAAAGATTCCTAAGGCCCCAACTACCCTTCTAGTAGTTTGTTTGCACTACTTTTCTTTCAATTATCTTGGGTACATCAAAATCTTTTACATAAACTAATTAAATATTAATTTTATATATTATCTAAAGTCTAATGACTCAAGTAAGTTCTTCCTAATACAAATAAATTATGAAGTCATCTTTGAATATAGATTATGTACAGCCAGTCTATTTTTTTACAGAATAAATTCAGCATTGTAGTTATATCCTATACATATAGGATTGTTGTAATGGATTTATCTAATTAGCAGATTTTCATAGCATAGCTCTATGAGAGATTTTTGTCACTAGGCTATTAGATTACCTTGATGGAAAGACCTTTGTATCTGGTATTTCCTCCTCTTTCTTCCTTTTCAACAACACTGCCTTATTTTAGGTGGCAAGTAGCAAACCTCAAATCAACTTCATTTTCCTTGTGTAAATTGTCTTGTATGTACATTTCTCTTGATAATATTTCACATGGTTAAAATATTTTAGAATTGGAAAAACAAGATATTAAAACCTTTATAAACCTTTTTATGAAAGCCATCCTAAAGTTCGGCAAAAATCTTAAGTCATGGGGCTGGGGTTGTGGCTCAGTGGTAGAGTGCTCGCCTAGCATGCATGAGGCACTGGGTTCAATCCTTAGCACCACATTAAAAATAAAATAAAGGTGTTTTTTAAAAAAAATCTTGAGTCATTAAGTATGTGTATATCAGTCAATACCACCTCTTTAGAACATTTCAAAGTTACTTCTGTCTGCCAAAAAATAATTATTTTCAATATCGACACCCTCACATTCACTTTGGGAAACCAAAAGCCTCCCCTTTATCAGTGTTTTAGGACATATTGATGGCTTACTGTAAAAAGAATAATAACAACATTAAACAAATTGGTAGCATAAATAATAAACCATGTAATCTCATTTTCAATCCCAAATAAGTGATTATAGTACTGCGGGTTACCTGAAGAGGCAAAAGCAACCATTGGCAATTTTTGTGAATTAACTAGGGTTCACTGGCATAATTTCAGGAATTCAGAATTACTCATGGAATGAGTATCAATGCATGAAGCCTTCATTCCAACTACTCAGCAGCACATGGCAAGGCATCTAGTTGTTTTTCCCTAACACAACACAATAATCAGATATTTAAACAGCATGTTCCTTCCTTTCTTACTGGAAGAAACCAGAGTTTTGAGAAAAGAGATCTAAGAAAGTACTGGGATTTTTCTTTGAGTTGTATTAGATTTGCTGAACCTGCATTACATGCTTGAAATGAAAGACTGAACCATCAAAATGACTGCATTTCTAAGTTAAGCACATTTTCCCAGGGAGAAACTTCATGTTGATAAATAAATGTTTATTGGGTTCCCACTATAGACTAAGCCCAGTGCTACACACTTCTTAATCTTTTAACCTAGAGAGAAAATAACCTTGAACAACTATGAAGAAGTATGAAAACACAATTAAAACTACTTTGCATAGTACTCATACAGTGAAGGTTTCCAAGTGATCCAACCCCTTGCTACTCCAAGTGTGGTCTGCTGATCAACAGCATCTGCATCACCTGGCAGCTTGTTAGCAATGCAGAATCTCAAGCCTACTCCAGACCTTAGAAAACAGAGTTACATTTTAACAATATCTCGTTTGCACATTAAAGTTTGAGAAACATGTTTTAACCAACTCCCTTGGCTTATAATTGAGGAAAATAGGCTCAGGGAGGTTAAGTGATGTGTCGCGACCAAACAGCTAGTTAGGGAACCAGCCGGGACTCCCAGGTAGCTTAACTCACAGGCCAATGGAACTCAGGATACTGTAGGATTTCAGACAAGAGGGACTTAAGTGTGTGTCATTCCCTCAAATGACCATTGATTGTTCCCATCATCTCTGTGCAAAGCGCACACAGAGAGCCTGAGTGAGCCCAATCACTGTGCCTCCTCCCAACACCCCCCACAGGCCAGGCTCACAGCAGCATCCTCAGGCTGAACTCTTGATACTCCTGACACAGCCCCCCGTGGAGGGACTTTCTCCTTCACCTGTCCTCAGTGTAACCTCTTCCTGAGACCCTATTAAAGAACCAGCCTTCCATGAAGCCTTTCCTGATGACTCTAACCTTCTTCAATCTCTCCCTTCTTAATACAGGTTTGCACTTATGTGCTGCCTAGCACATTCTAAGCAACTCTTTATTGCAACATAACACATTTCTAACATCATACACTAAACATGTGGACATATGATTATATAATAATAATAATACTGATGCAATCTTTTTCTCCATTGTTCTTTTCAATATTGTATCTATGTCTCCTTTCCTAGACTGCTTGTATTTTTTTCATATTAGACTATCTCTTAACACAATACCAGAAATGATAAACTCTTAGGGGAGGAAAGAAATGAGCTCTTTTCCAATGTGAGGACCCTCATGAAGGCCTGGCACACTGGTGCACACCTGTAATCCCAGGAGATAGGGAGGCTGAGGGAAGAGGAGAGTTCAAAACTAGCCTCAGCAAAAGCGAAGTACTAAGTAACTCAGTGAGTCGCTGTCTCTAAATGAAATACAAAATAGGGCTGGGGATGTGGATCAATGGTTGAGTGCCCCTGAGTTCAGTCCCTGGTACCCAAAAGAAAAAAAACAACCTTCATGAAACATCCCTGAGACATGGTTATTTGGTTTTTACTTGAATACTTCCTGTGTCAGTACTTTTTTAAAGGCAGTACATTTATTTTATTCTGAGTTTTGGTTATTAGAAAATTTTAAGATGAGATTTACTTCCCTCTAACTTCTGCCATGTGCCCTCAGTTCCCCTCTTTCAGGTAATTTAGAGTGTTGGATCCATCTCCCACAAGAAGACACTGAAAGGATGTGAACTAAAATGATGAAAATACTTGGGCAACACAGGGTACACCTGGCAGTTAGAAGCAATGAAGACCTAACCCTGTATCCTGCTCCTGTGCTTCTTAATGAATTCATTCTATTGATAAATTTGTGTTAAACACCTACCATATGCTAGACTCTATGAAGAACATGTTTTTTTCTGGGACATTATAGGACACAGGAAACATGACCAGATCACACACATATCTGACTCTGAAGAATGGAAACAATTTCACAGTGGAGCCTTGAGGCCATCTATCCCATGTTGCATATCATCCAGGTCTAAGTGCTTTCACCTTTAGTCTTCTCCCCTATCCTCTCCCATATTCTTATTCAAATATGGTTTTATATTTCTTCCTATGCATATAATTTTCTCATAGCTCCTCTCCCAAAGAATCTTTCCACAATGCCTTCTAGAATTCCAATTCCAAAGTTAATAAACTCCCCTAACCTCACAAACTTTTTCCATACATTCTATCCATCTGTATGCTAGGATTTCTACTGAAGATGCTACCTCCCCTTCCTACTACACTGAAGGCTGCTCATAGAGCCATTGAGCCAAGGAAGAAGGGGTTGCTATTTTTTGTTTCCCAATGGCCTTCCAGATCTCTCAGTTATATATCCATTTATTCAATAAATATTGAGTACCTTCTATGTTTCAGGTACAAATCAGCACTTTCCACCTAGTATACAAACATTTCTTTTAAGGCTAATGCAATCTAGTTACAGGAATGACTAGAAGGTCTTTTGGCAATACCTCTCAGCTATAAAGAAGAGTTTTCCTTTCTGAACAACTATAACACAGAGGCAGGAAATACTGGGTTGATTATCAGTTGCATTTCTGAGTTTCATTTGAGTTCCTAGGGAAGTGAGAATTCTACTTCCATAAATTCAAGAGAATGAAATATATAGAATATTTGTAATGCTAATAGAATTTCTTTATCATTTAACAAGATATTCATGAAATTTAGAGATCTATAAATTTTAGATAGGCAGGGTGGCACACGCCTGTAATCCCAGCAACTCAAGAGGTTGAAGCAGGAAGATCTCAAGTTCAAGACCAATTTCATCAATTTAGTAAGACTCTTAGCAACCTAGCAAGACCCTGTCTCAAAATAAAAATAAAGGACTAGGGATGTAGCTCGGTGGTAAAGCGCACTTTGTTCTAATCCCTGGTACAAAAATAAATAAATATCTATAATTTTTTTTACTTTCTCCTTAATGTTGTACCTTCCACAGAAGGTGGTGTTATTTCCCCTTCATTACTTTGAACTATATGAACCTGGGGGCTAAGAGAAAGGATGTAGAAAGGGGATAATTTTTAGTGGATGGCTTATTGTGGATTTTGCAAAGCTGCAAGAACCAACTAGTTGTAGAGAACCCAGACATGTCAATCACTCTCTCTAACCAAGATTTCACCACTTCAAGGGGTCTTCTAGCCTAACTTCCCTAACACCTTAGTGCTGGGAGCCAGACTGCGGCATTTGTGCCCAGCCAGACTGCGGCACCTTAGAATTAAAAGTCCTCAGTCAGCTAAGAAATCTGTTTATTGCATTGTATTTGATATTCCATTTTATACTAAAGCTGCCTGATAACAGGGACTATACTTCCAACTTCCTTTGTTTATAGAATCAATGGGTGTTAAATTGAGACTTCTTGTACTATCCTCATCAGAATATATGGTGCTTAAAGAATAGACTTCAAAATTTATTAGTGGAGTGCAACATAGCCAGAAGGCCCTCTTTGGGCTCATCTAAGATAGTACTACATAAAAACAAGTACTTAAAAATGCCTTTTAGAGATCCAACATGGTGGCGGGCGCAGAGAGATCAAGTCTCTGACCTCTTCAGCTGCACGGGCATAGGGAGTCATAAACCTTCTAAATGCTGTTTGCTCAGGATCACTAGGCAATGCTGAGCTGACGTGGATCTGGGGCAAACAGTCTGGGCCTCTCAGAACACACACCGAGCCCGGATCAGCTGAATTCAAGCTCCCGTTAGCCTGCTTCTCGCAGACAAACTGCTGTGACTCAGCGCTAAACGATCCCGCTGAAACAACTGGTCGGCCCTTCTGAACCTACGGAGGTTAATGCCAATCGAGCCTTCATAGGCAGTGGCCACAGGATTGAAACGGGGCTTGGGAGAGCCAGTCAGGACCCACCGGTTGCGCTGGTCACCCGGCAAAGGGAACGAACTGTCGCCATTTGCATGGGATACCACGATGGCAGAGAACTGACGTCACCAGAATGCAGCGGAGGAGATAACTTCATTGAAACCGGCGGCAACAGGTGTGTAACCCCCTAGCCTTCCCTCTCCACACAGCGGGGAAATCTTAAGGGCCCCTCCCAGCTCTCCTGTGAGCACGATAGCCAGACCTAGGGAATCAGGAGTGGCGCGGGACCAGCGGCGCTCCCGGCTACCGCTCCCACCAGTGCTGACATCTGAGGTCTCTTGCACCAGCTACCAGGGGCATGGCTACTGGAGGGCAAGCAAAATTCGCTGAGGGTTCTCAGCCCCAAGCTCTACAAACTTAGGGTCTGAGGGAATGGCAAACAGGGAGAGTGTGCCCAGTCGTTCATGAAAATACGGCTCCCGAGAGCAACAGATCTGGAGTGTAGCCAGTATTGTGGTGAGCGTCACCGGTGAGCAGGGCCTGGCTTGAGGAAAAGTGGGGAAGTGACTAGACACAAGAGAAGGCCCTAGGCACTCAGGATTGGAGATCCGCCCAGTCTGGGAGGAGGAACTGCTGCACAGTGATTGGTTCCCGCGTATTGAGAGGAGAAGCTTGGCCCAGTGGGAACAGCTCCACCTACTGGAAGAGAAGTTAATCAAACTCTAAGACTGCATTTATTAATTTTTTTTATTTGGGTTTTTTTTTTTTCATTTTCATTTTTTGTTGTTTTTTAAATTTTTTAATTATTTTTTTAATTTTAATTTTTATTTATTTTTATTATTTTTAAATTTTTTTTCTTTTTTTATTTTCTATTTTTTTTCTTTTGTCTTTTCATTTCTTTTCAATTTCCTTATTCTCCCTTCCTTGAATTCTACCTGCTTACTCTCATTCTCTTTAGTGACTTCTTCCCTTCCCTTCTAATACCTTTCCTCCCAAGCATCAAATAAATTTATAGGAGTAAACAGTAATTCAGCAGTCAAACAGAACAAGAAGTAACATGAGCAGCATGAAAAAGCAAGGAAGAAAACGAGTACAAACAATGCAGGACAGCCTAGATATTCAGGAGGACCTAGAGGCATCAGAAAAATGGTCAAATAAAGAACTCAAGGATTACCTTAGACAGATGGAATGGAACCTTAAAGAGGATATGAGACAGCAAATTCAAACAGTGAAAGAACACATTAAAAATGAATTACATAAACAGATAAAAGAAGAAATTAAGCATCTTTATCAGGAGATAGAGATTATAAAAAAATCAATCAATAATTCTAGAAATGAAGGAAACTATAAATCAAATTAAAAACTCAAATGAGAGTATCACTAACAGAGTGGAGCAAGTAGAAGCCAGAACGTCAGATAATGAAGACAAAATATATCATCTTGAAAAGAGTCTAGCCAACTCAGAAAGGCAGGTGAAAAATCACGAGTAAACATCCAAGAGATATGGGATAACATAAAAAAACCAAACTTAAGAGTCATCGGGATAGAGGAAGGTATAGAGGTTCAAACCAAGGGAATGAGCAACCTGCTGAATGAAATAATTATAGAAAACTTTCCAGAAATAAAAAAGGAAATGGATATACAAATTGTAGATGCATACAGGACACCGAGCATACAAAATCACAGTAGACCAACGCCAAGACACATTGTTATGAAGATATCCAAAATACAGAACAAAGAGAAAATATTAAAAGCTACAAGAGAAAGGAGACAGATTACATTCAGGGGTAAACCAATAAGGTTAACAATGGATTTTTCATCACAGACGCTGAAAGTGAGAAGATCCTGGAACAACGTATTTCAAACACTGAAAGACAATGGATGTCAACCAAGAATTTTGTATCCAGCAAAACTAAGCTTCAGGTACGACAATGAAATAAAAATCTTTCATGATAAACAAAAGTTAAAAGAATTTGCAGCCAGAAAACCAGCATTGCAAAGCATCTTGAGCAAAACACTACACGAGGAAGAAATGAAAAACAATAACCAAAACCATCAGTGGGAAGTGCCTCAGTAAAGACAGAGGGCGGGGGGAAAGCTAATCATGGAGAAACAAACTAAATTTTAAAAAAAGATAAATAATCAAACATGGCTGGAAGTACAAACCATCTATCAATAGTAACTCTAAACGTTAATGGCCTAAACTCTCCAATAAAGCGACATAGGCTGGTAACATGGATTAAAAAAACAAATCCAACAATATGCTGCCTCCAGGAGACACATCTGATTGGAAAAGACATACACAGACTGAAGGTGAAAGGTTGGGAAAAAATATACCACACACACGGTCCTGGTAAGCAAGCAGGGGTGGCCATCCTCATATCGAATAAAATCGACTTCAAGACTAAGTTAATCAAAAGGGATAAGGAAGGACATTATATACTGTTAAAAGGAACCATTCACCAACAAGACATAACAATTATCAATATTTATGCACCAAATAATGGTGCTGCGACATTCATAAAACAAATTCTCCTCAAGTTCAAGAATCAAATAGACCACAACACAATAATTATGGGTGACTTCAACACACCTCTCTCACCATTGGACAGATCCTCCAAACAAAAGTTGAATAAAGAAACTATAGAACTCAATATCACAATCAATAACCTAGACTTCACCGACATATATAGAATATATCTACCATAATCAAGTGGATATACTTTTTTCTCAGCAGCACATGGATCCTTCTCAAAAATAGACCATATATTATGCCATAGGGCAACCCTCAGTAAATATAAAGGGGTGGAGATAATACCATGCATTTTATCTGATCATAATGGAATGAAACTGGAAATCAGTGATAAAAGAAGGAAGGAAAAATCCTACATCACATGGAAAATGAACAATATGTTACTGAATGATCAATGGGTTACAAAAGACATAAAGGAGGAAATCAAAAAATTCTTAGAGATAAATGAAAATACAGACACATAATATCGGAATCTATGGGACACAATGAAAGCAGTTTTAAGAGGGAAATTCATTGCCTGGAGGTCATTCCTCAAAAAAAGAAAAAACTAACAAATAAATGAGCTCACACTTCATCTCAAAGCCCTAGAAATGGAAGAGCAAAACAACAGAAAATGTAGCATAAGGCAAGAAATAATTAAAATCAGAGCAGAAATCAATGAAATGGAAACAAAAGGAACTATTGAAAAAATTGACAAAACTAAAAGTTGGTTCTTCGAAAAAATAAATAAGATCAACAGACCCTTAGCCATGCTAATGAAGAGAAGAAGAGAGAGAACTCAAATTACTAACATACGGGATGAAAAAGGCAACATCACAACAGATACTACAGAAATACAGAAGATAATTAGGAATTATTTTGAAAACCTATATTCCAATAAAATAGAAGATAGTGAAGACATCGATAAATTTCTTAAGTCATATGATTTGCTCAGACTGAGTCAGGAGGATACACACAATTTGAACAGACCAATATCAATAGATGAAATAGAAGAAGCAATCAAAAGACTACCAACCAAGAAAAGCCCAGGACCAGATGGGTATACAGCAGAGTTTTACAAAACATTAAAAGAAGAATTAATACCAATACTTTTCAAGTTATTTCAGGAAATAGAAAAAGAGGGAGCTCTTCCAAATTCATTGTATGAGGCCAACATCACCCTGATTCTGAAACCAGACAAAGACACCTCAAAGAAAGAAAACTACAGACCAATATCTCTAATGAACCTAGATGAAAAAATCCTCAATAAAATTCTGGCAAATCGGATACAAAAACACATCAAAAAATTGTGCACCATGATCAAGTAGGAGTCATCCCTGGGATGCAAGGATGGTTCAATCTACGGAAATCAATAAATGTTATTCACCACATCAATATACTTAAAGATAAGAACCATATGATCATCTCAATAGACGCAGAAAAAGCATTCGACAAAGTACAGCATCCCTTTATGTTCAAAACATTAGAAAAACTAGGGATAACAGGAACTTACCTCAACATTGTAAAAGCTCTCTATGCTAAGCCTCAGGCGAGCATCATTCTGAATGGAGAAAAATTGAAGGCATTCCCTCTAAAATCTGGAACAAGACAGGGATGCCCTCTATCACCACTTCTATTCAATATAGTTCTCAAAATACTGGCCAGAGCAATTAGACAGACAAAACAAATTAAAGGCATTAAGATAGGAAAAGAAGAACTTAAATTATCACTATTTGCGGGTGATATGATCCTGTACCTAGAAGACCCAAAAGGGTCTACAAAGAAACTACTAGAGCTAATAAATGAATTCAGCAAAGTAACAGGATATAAAATCAACACGCATAAATCAAAGGCATTCCTGTATATCAGTGACAAATCTTCTGAATTGGAAATGAGGAAAACCACCCCATTCACAATATCCTCAAAAAAAATAAAATACTTGGGAATCAACCTAACAAAAGAGGTGAAAGACTTATACAATGAAAACTACAGAACCTTAAAGAGAGAAATAGAAGAAGATCTTAGAATACCCTGTTCATGGATAGGCAGAACTAACATCATCAAAATGGTGATATTACCAAAAGTTCTCTATAGTTCAATGCAATGCCAATCAAAATCCCAACGGCATTTCTTGTAGAAAGAGATAAAGCAATCATGAAATTCATATGGAAAAACAAAAGACCCAGAATAGCAAAAGCAATTCTAAGCAGGAAGTGTGAATCAGGAGGTATAGCGATACCAGATTTCAAACTATACTACAGAGTAATAGTAACAAAAACAGCATGGTACTGGTACCAAAACAGGCGGGTGGACCAATGGTACAGAATAGAGGACACAGAAACCAATCCACAAAATTACAACTACCTTATATTCGATAAAGGGGCTAAAAGCATGCAATGGAGGAAGGATAGCATCTTCAACAAATGGTGCTGGGAAAACTGGAAATCCATATGCAACAAAATGAAACTGAATCCCCTCCTCTCGCCATGCACAAAAGTTAACTCAAAATGGACCAAGGAGCTTGATATCAAATCAGAGACTCTGCGTCTGATAGAAGAAAAAGTGGGCTCCGCTGAGAAGAAGATTAACATTAAACAGGGATAAGAGGTGGGAGGGAAAGGGAGACAGAAGGGAAATTGCATGGAAATGGAAGGAGACCCTCAGGGTTATACAAAATTACATACAAGAGGAAGTGAGGGGAAAGCAAAAAAATACAAGGGGGAGAAATGAATTACAGTAGAGGGGGTAGAGAGAGAAGAGGGGAGGGGAGGGGAGGGGAGGGGTGATAGTAGAGGATAGGAAAGGCAGCAGAATACAACAGACACTAGTATGGCAATATGTAAATCAATGGATGTGTAACTGATGTGATTCTGCAATCTGTATACGGGGTAAAAATGGGAGTTCATAACCCACTTGAATCAACGTGTGAAATATGATATATCAAGAACTATGTAACGTTTGGAACAACCAACAACAAAAATTAAATAAATAAATAAATAAAATAAAAATAAAAAAAAATAAAATTGTATATCTTAGGCAAAAATGCACCCATGTAATAGTTTTGTTGTTGTTGTTGTTGTTGTTGTTAAAATGCAGTTTTCAAATTCTAATGTCTTTTTAAATATATATATAAAAAAATAAAAGAAAAAGTGGGCTCCGATCTACATATTGTGGGGTCGGGCTCCAAATTCCTTAATAGTACACCCATAGCACAAGAGTTAACAACAAGAATCAACAAATGGGACTTACTTAAACTAAAAAGTTTTTTCTCAGCAAGAGAAACAATAAGAGAGGTAAATAGGGAGCCTACATCATGGGAACAAATTTTTACTCCTCACACTTCAGATAGAGCCCAAATATCCAGAGTATACAAAGAACTCAAAAAATTAAACAATAAGAAAACAAATAACCCAATCAACAAATGGGCCAAGGACCTGAACAGACACTTCTCAGAGGAGGACATACAATCAATCAACAAGTACATGAAAAAGTGCTCACCATCTCTAGCAGTCAGAGAAATGCAAATCAAAACCACCCTAAGATACCATCTCACTCCAGTAAGATTGGCAGCCATTCTGAAGTCAAACAACAACAAGTGCTGGCGAGGATGTGGGGAAAATGGTACTCTTGTACATTGCTGGTGGGACTGCAAATTGGTGCGGCCAATTTGGAAAGCAGTATGGAGATTCCTGGGAAAGCTGGGAATGGAACCACCATTTGACCCAGCTATTGCCCTTCTTGGTCTATTCCCTGAAGACCTTAAAAGAGCGTACTACAGGGATACTGCCACATCGATGTTCATAGCACCACAATTCACAATAGCTAGATGGTGGAACCAACCCAGATGCCCTTCAATAGATGAATGGATAAAAAAAATGTGGCATTTATACACAATGGAGTATTATGCAGCACTAAAAAATGACAAAATCATGGAATTTGCAGGAAAATGGATGGCACTAGAGCAGAATATGCTAAGTGAAGCTAGCCAATCCCTAAAAACAAATGCCAAATGTCTTCTTTGATATAATGAGAGCAACTAAGAACAGAGCATGGAGGAAGAGCAGGAGGAAAAGATTAACATTAAACAAAGACATGAGGTAGGAGGGAAAGGTAGAGAAAAGGGAAATTGCATGGAAATGGAAGGAGACCCTCATTGTTATACAAAATTACATATAAGAGGTTATGAGGGGAATGGGAAAAAAAACCAAGGAGAGAAATGAATTACAGTAGATGGGGTAGAGAGAAAAGATGGGAGGGGAGGGGAGGGGGGATAGTAGAGGATAGGAAAGGTAGTAGAATACAACAGTTACTAATATGGCATTATGTAAAAATGTGGATGTGTAACTGATGTGAATCTGCAATCTGTATTTGGGGTAAAAATGGGAGTTCATAACCCACTTGAATCTAATGTATGAAATATGATATGTCAAGAGTTTTGTAATGTTTTGAACAACCTATATATATATATATATATATATATATATATATATATTATATATACATATACATATATATATATATATATATATATATATATATATATATATATATATATAAAATAAATAAATAAAAATGCCTTTTAGTGATAATATACCAAAAAATTATTGTAGCACTTAATAGCTACTTTCCCCATATATAAAATATATAATTTTAAACAGAAAGTACAAAGCTGAAAGATTCTGATATTTTACAAGGTTGATAGCTGTCTTTTAGTAGCTGCAGCATGCTGGTTGGCATCACAAGTGAATTTGAACTTCCAAATAGGCATTTCACATTTCTGAATATATGAATAAATGTGTTGTCCTAAGGTATTGAACACACACACACACACACACACACACACACATCTCAATCATTGGCAACTTTCTCCTGGATTACTCAGGCTTGAGTCAAGTATGTTCACCCACTCTGCCTTTCACCAGTGCCATCTCTTCATATACCCATAACTATCTGGCACAGGGTGAAATCATGATTTAGCAAAAGGGCAAGTAGGAGGCAAAATGGAGTGCTATCTTCCCTAATTGCCATTTAAAGGAGACAATAAAAAGGATGAAACAAATTAAATTAGCAAAGAAGCAAGAGCATCCCAATGAACTGGCCAAGATAATCAACTTGGAAAATTAGCTATTAAACATCCACACATGTTCATTTTCATAATTTTTTGTGTGTGCTTGTGAAACGCAACCCCTCATTGAAACTGCTGGAATGAAGGTGCTCTTCATTTCTCTGAGATAAGTCATTTGCAATCGGCCATGATGAAGTCGGATATGGGGTTTTTTAAATACCTTAGTTCATCATTTTCCATTTCAGTGTTAGAGTATTTTGATTGGAGTTGGGGAAGTATGTAAAAGAGCAGAGAAGTTGACTCAGACCAGTCACTCTTCACTTTATTTTATTCTCATTTGCAACTGTGTGTGCTCAAGTATGGATTTTTCTTATTTTCTTCATTATCTTTATGAAGCATCGGCATCATTTTAAATTCTTGATTTTTACTGATTTGTAGATTACCTCCCATAAATGTTTATTAAATTTAAAATTTCCTATTTCTATTTTTAATCTTTTCTATCTCATTATTCTGTCTTTCTCAATGTTAGTCCCTCTTACATATATATAGATCTTCATCTATATAACTGCTTCTTTATTACTCATTAGAGACCACAAGCACTAATAAAATCTGCAGAAAAGAAATATTCATGCTTCTACCAGTAACTCTAATTTTATACTGCATGAGTTATTACAAAAATGCAAAGTAAGTAGCAAAATGAATTTACTTAAAATTCTCCTTTCACACTCCCTTTCTACTCACTGCTTTACCAAATCATGATAGTCACCTATAGCAAGACAGGGGACGGAGTACAGATTTAAACAGCAAAAATTTTAATAGGACAAGAAGAAATGAATTTGGATGGTTCATAATCAATAAATGTGAGAGCTACCGTCCTGAAGACTAGCTCTTCAGATAAGAATGTCTTAGTTGAAGACCAAGAACATATCTGTTTATAGTAGATTATCAGTGCAGTTGACTCCTCTTTTTCTTGAATTAATTTCATGAAGTTGTCTTCTCTTCCTTTCCTATTCCCTCATATGTGAACATGCTATGTTTGTGCACTTAGATCAAGACTGAATAACTCCAAATCCTCAGACCAGAAGGCCAGCTTAACAGTATGGTTTCATAGGCTCTGGGTCATGGAAAGAAGCCCAAACTTCTGCCTGTACCTAGAAAGTCAATGTTCAAGCTAAGTGATGCTCTCCATGTTCATTCTTATTTATTTTGTATCACTTCTGAGAAAGAAAAGAGAAACCAAATGAAGAGAGAAACTCTAAATAAAAATGAGATGCTACTTTCAGGCCAAGTGTCTGTTATTAGTGTTCATTTAATCTAAATAGAAAACACCTAACAGCATACAATTAGATTAAATATATTTTTACTGAAAAGACAAAAATGTTTTACCTTTTTGAGATAGAGATAAATAGCCTTTGATAAATACACAATAGTGCATTAACTTTATATATTTTGAATTTCTTTGTCAAAATAGGATGTGTCCCTGGTTCACAACTGTTTTAAAACATTTTAAATGACAAACGTATATTAAACTGTCACACCACCAGATATATTTCTGCTTCATTGGCCATCAATACCTTGATTCTTTTTTATTCTTTTCTTTTCTTTGGTACCAGGGATTGAGGCCAGGGGCACTTAACCACTGAGCCCAATCTTCAGCCTTTTTTGTATTTTATTTAGAAACAGGGTCTCACTGAGTTGCTGAGCACCTCGCAGTTGCTGACACTGGCTTTGAACACATGATCCCCCTGCCTTGGCCTACCAAGCTGCTAGGATTAGAAGTGTATACCAACACTCCCAGTACATTAGATTCATAAAAAGACAAAAATCTACCAGTAAATTAGATTGCTGGTACTTTATTTTAGATACATTCAAATTATATGCATCTACTATTTCCCAGGGCACTGTATTCATTCTAAGTATATATGAGTAAGTCATAGCCCCTGCTGCAAAAGAGCCACAGATATGTGAGTTTGATAACAGACAAGAAAACATTGCTATGCAACTTGGGAAATGAGGTATTTATGTCATAAAAGATAAACAAGAATAGTTGCACTATCAAACAACTTAGTCCATATGACCCCCCAAAAAATTATAACCGGTAAACATGTAGAATCACAATTCTGTTTTAGATGTTATAATTTTTCCTTTGGGTCTAATGGCAATCATTAGATTTAACAGACAATAAAGAATTAACTACAACCCAGAGGAGCAAAATGGACAATTCTGTTTTAGATGTATTATATTTTAAAATAAAACATACTTCTCTGAAAGAATCATAGAACTTTAGAGTTTAAGAAACAAATAACTTTTTTAAAAGTAAGATTAAAACTTAAATTAACCTGATATAGGAAGGGAGGTTGAAGAGAAGTCTAAGAAACATTAATTTAGGCCACATGTTAAATAGGCTTTTATGGTTTATTGCAGGTACTTGCAGTAGATGAAAGATAACTAAAAATTCTCTGCCACTCTTCCCATCTAAAAGTAGACCCTTTCTCCTTGAATCTGGGTGGCCTCTATCTTTATTTTGACAAATAAAATACAGCAGAAATAATGCTGTTCTAGTTTTCCAGGTTCAGACTTTAAGAAACTATCAGCTTCCATTTCCTGTATCTTGGAATACTTGCACTTGGAATTCAGCAACCATCCTCTGAGGAAGCCTAAGCAGCCCAAGAAAGGCCCTATAGAAAGGAACCAAGCTCCTTAGCCACCAACCCCAGTCGAGCTCTCAACTGAAACCAAATACCAAATTGCCAGTGATGTAAGCCAAGCTAGAAGTGAATTCCCAGTCTAGTCTACCTTCCTCAGCTGATACCAAGTGGAACAAATATAAGCTGCCCAGGTGAACCCTTACTGAATTCCTGACCCCAAAAAGTGTGAGTAAAATAAAATTGTTAAGTGTGGTACAGATCATTATGTGGTAATAAATCATCGGAACAAAACCTCATTATGATTAATACCATCACTTCTGTGTAAAGGGGTTAAAAGTGCAGATTCTCGAGTCAAACTGCCTTGGATCCAGCTGTGTAAACTTGGAAAATTTAATCTAATTTGTTCCTTACATTATTCATCTATAAAATTGCATTAATTATAATCTAAGTCATAGGATTTTTGAAAGAATTAAATGAGACAATTCACATAAGCACTTAGTGTCTGGTACACAGATATCATTATTGAGAATTCACTATTATCATTTGAGAAAATGTGCTGAAAAACTGGAAACTACTGATTTTAAATGGACTTTGAGAACATATCTGTTCACAGCTTGAGAGCTTGTCTGTCTATATACCAGATTCTTCAGGTTTACTCTGCTCAGCTTCCCATATAAAATCATGAGCATTTCAATGACTGTCTCCCTCAGGGTTAATTTGGTGTTATCCTAAGCTCTTACATTTCATGTACTGTGAAAATATTGTTTCAAGAAATGGTCTGCTCATCAAAATCATGTGTCTCAATTGTGTTAAGTATATAATGACTTGCCATGTTAGCAAGATAAATCCAGGGTTAATTTAATGTGAGTATTTGAGATTTATTTTATTTTTTCTGGCTCTGGGAATTTAAACATCTCTTCCACTTGATTTTTTTCCCTGTTTTCAGTTAGAAGTAGTATTCCAACAAGTAGATCCACAAGATAAATTTGTAAATACCAGTTTCTAAACTTTTGAATTACTCAAAATGAGTAAGTGTTCCATCCCCACAAGCATTTTTTAAATTGTTTATCCTGCTATTAACTGCTACCAGATTCTGCTACTACAAATCAGCTGGATAACTGTGGTTTGTCTTCCAGTCTAAAACTAATTTTGAGCAGTTCTACTACCCATATCTTGTGAGAGAGCTTGTAGAGATGAAAATCAAAGAAAAACTAAAGAAAAAAAATACCACCCACGGGTTTGCAAATTGGAGTCTGAATAATAAACCAGTCTCATTTAATTAATGTTTTTAATCCAAAGACAATATTCCCATGAGACATATGTGTGGGAGCATATTCCAAGTATATATTGTTAGGAACTCAGGATAGTACCATGTATTAACCTACAACAATCTCTCAACAGATTGTGAATGGTATTACTTTGAAGTCTTTTAATTGTGCATCGGGTTCTTCTAAATGGGAAAATTCCCTGAATGTCTGTGCAAAATGAAGGCAAAGAACTCTATAAATTGAAATGAAATAAAAGGAGTTTATTTCCAAGCCACAGCTTGGAATCATCTGTTCTGAATGTTGCTGGAAAAAGAATGTATTCTTGATTAGGCTTTGTTGATAGGCAAAATGTGGAACATATTTTCAGTTCCTCAAGTCTCTGGGACTCTTGATATCAAATTCTGAGCTATGCAAAAGAGATCAACACAATTTCCCCTCCCCCCACCAAAAGCAATACCCAATCAGTATAAAAAATGATAGCATACAAGAGAATTCACCATTAATACAGCAGTCTCCGAACATATATACAGACCTTTTTCTTTTAAATAGACTTTTTAAAAAAGGCATGGAGTGTAACAAAGTTACAAGATCTTAATAAGGAGTTGGCCAATGTCAATGATGAGAGAAAAAAGAAAAGGGCAAAAGGAATGCAGAAGGACTTAAACCAGCATATATGAGGAGGGGAGCAGAAAATAATTCATGATGGAAGTGTGTCCTATGTTAACATAATTGCTTCTAGGGGCAGCTGTGCCAGCCGTTACTGCCCCCCAACTTTGCAGATATCTTACAGAAGTGAAAACCAGAATACCCTATTCCACCACTAGCCAACTGCATGCTCTTACAAATATTATTAAGTACTTTCATTTGTTTCCCCAGCTATATAGTAAGAGCAATTACCACATACTCCCTCTTTGTCTCACTGAAATATATGAACTAAAAATCTTTTTAAAGTATATGTAACTCATAACGTAAATGCTGGTTTCAAGGTTATAATATATGTCACCCTCCCACACCCAATTCCAAGAAACCATACAAGGTGTGAACCTTTATGAGCAATAGACCATGCCCTTTTTCAAACTGACATTTCCTCAGAATCTTGTTAGTTCTGCTCTTACATTACAGGCAGGCTCAAAACCTCCACAGAACCAGAGAGGATGTCATTAATTTTCTTATTTTTATTGTTATCATTGAACTCTACCTATAGGTCTTCCTCTCAGCAGCCCTCTGTTCTATGGCTCCCCATCTTTGGGAGCTATGTTTTCGTCATCAGATTACATCTAAATACATAGTCCCCCAGCAAACATTAAATCTAATTAAAACATCACTGAAAGGTATTAAAAGGTGAGCTTGCACGGTTTACATTTTCTCTAGAGTCTTATTCTTGGTAATTTACATAACTGCTTCAGAATATTCAACATGCATTTTTAAATGTCACCATTTGCAGGGATTATTTGTATATTGCTCTTAATTAACTTCAACTTCAAAACCTGGTTGGTCAAAATCATTTTTTTGCACATCATAACTCCCAGTCTCACTAGCAATGGTTTAATTAGGTTCTCAGCTTGCTTTCACCTAGATCAAAAGCAGGAAGAGGGGACTCGAGGAGGATTATCATAATGAACAAAATACACTTGCTCCTTCTTTGGTTTCTCATTCTGTGTGGGTTTTTTTTTTTTTTTTAGGTTCATACTGTAGAAATAATGAATGCACAACATGTCTATTCTGCATATGATAATACATCCAGGGTACTGCAGACACTTAAATATTAAACAAACAACTGCATTAAAAATTAAAACATCGTTTTCACGTTCAATATTTTGTTTTCAAGAGAATGCAGAACAAATAATTCATACTATATTTTTAATGGTATATTCTCCTTCAGAAACTATATTAAGAGAGAAATGTGATCCAAACCATTCACTTATGGAGTTTTAGTCCTAATAATTATAAAATTGACAGAAATAACAAGCTAGAATAATCTATAATCAGAACAGAAAAAGAGCAATATGAGGGATCTCAGATTCATAGATAGATTAAAATATACGTGAAACCCTCACTAGAAGAAACTTCATGCATATCATTCAATCTTTTGATGCTTATTTCAAATTTTTTCAAACACCACTAAAATATACAATATAAAAAATTTAGCCCTTCAACCAAGCTCAGGATTTGGTACACAAATGTTTTGAAAACACCCTAGTATCATATGCACACATTGATATGTATATATAATTTTTATAAATATAATTATACAAATTATATCTACATGAGTATACACAGTCTTCATTCATTTAATGATTTGCCTCTGGATGAACATTCAAATTGTTGAATTTCCTAACCCATACACCTTCAGTACATTTTTAAATATTTCTGGAATACATAATCCTAGGAGTGAAACTGATAGTTCAAAGGATATGTACATCTTTATTTTTATGTCTTCAGTTAAATTTGCTCCAAAAAATGACTAGGAAATTAAACTCTCACCAACTGTACATGAAAATAAGAATTTTCCTAAACTCATCCACATTGGACATCGTGTCACTCTTCCAGAATTCTTTCTTCTGTAATTTCAGTGGAATCTTAGAAAAGAGAACAGGTAAAGTGTATACTGAGTCCTCTACTTTTTTTTACTAAAGTCATCACTAAGTAAAATAACTGAAACCAGGAACAAAACATGTAAATCTTTTTTTTCTGATCAAAGTTGGTTAAATACACACACAGCTGTCTCTCAAATATCATTAGGTAGTGAATGGAGAGACCAATCTGGAATTCTTTTAAAAATACAAAGGAGCCAGGAGCAATGGTGCATGCCTATAATCCCAGCAACTCAGGAGCCTAAGGCAGGAGGATTGTAAATTCAACGCTGCCTCAACAGATTAGCCAGGCACTTAGCAACTCAGGGAGACCCTATCTCTAAATAAAATATTTAAAAGGGCTGGGGATGTGGCTAAATGGTTAAGCACCCCTGGGTTCAATCCCTGGTACAAAAAAAAAAAAAAATACAAAAAGAACATTAAGTTTTAAACACCTGAAAGCCACAGTTGCTTCTGAAATTTCATATAGTTTAAAGCATATGCTCCAGAGAAATTGAGAAGTTAAGTTTGGAGATGGTTGAGAGCATAAAAAACAAAACACTATAACTGATTTTTGAAATAATATGAATCACAACAAATTTTTATAACTAGGTATGGTTCCAAATAAAAATTTAAATAACTGAACAACTGTTTTCCAATATCAACTCAATAGTCATCAGTTTCAATATTTAGTATCCTGCTAAAGATCATGTATAAGACAATTCAAGAAAGTTTAGAGGTGAAATAATTGGGTTATGAGGGTTTTAACCTAATCAGTGCATTAACCTCCTGATAGGAATTAACCTCCTGATAGGATAACTATAGGATGATAGGATGTGGTTGAAATAGGTAGGTCTTCGGTGATGTGCCTTAAGGGTATATATTTTGTTCAGGGTGAGGCAAGTCTCTCTGGTGTGATGCCCTGAGCTGCCTTCCTCTGCCATATCCTTCCACCATGATGTTCTGCCTCACTTCAAACCCCCAAGAATAGAGTCAGCTGTCTATGGATTGAGACCTCTGAAACCATGAGTCCCCAAATAAACTTTTCCTCCCAAAATTGTTCTTGTTAGTTCTCTTGGTCACAGAGGGAAAAAAAAAACCTGACTAAAACAGTGGTACTAACCATAAGTAATTTGTCCCACCTTTGTTTGAATGAAGATAGTAGAGAGAAAATCATCTAATCGACCCCTATAGTAACTATTTACAAGGCAAAATTAATTAAAACAAGTGTAAATTTGTATATTTTGGGCAACAAAATGAATAAAAACAAAAAATATCATCTCAATAGATGCATAAAAAGCATTTGACAAAATTCACTTCCTTTCATGATAAATTATTTTCAATGATTTTATTTTCTCTATTTGTCTCACTAATCCACTTGCAATTTATTTTCTTAAATGATGTAAGTGTAGATCCATACTTTTACTGAATTTTGGTTTAATCATCCCTAAACTATTTGATAGATCATCTTTCCTACTCCCTTTTAAACAATGTATTATTTTAAATATATTCACGTTTAAGCTGCATAATTGTATCATACAATTATATAATTGTCAGGAGTTTGGTTAATATGACTTTTTTCTCCAAGAAACTAAGCCACTATCAGTTTACTGACAAAATCCTGGGGATAAATCAAAACCTTATACAAATTCACATGTGCATAATATGTAATTTTTATGGGAGACATTTAAAGTGTTCTTTAGAGTTCTACTATGATAAATAGGGCCTCAGCAACTTTTTAAGAACCTAGTTAGCCTTCTCTAAAGGGGGTTTAAATCAAATTACATTTTCCCTACCTATGTTTTACAGCTAATTACTCATTTTGTTGACATTTTAGATATTATTTATCTTCTAGGACCCTTAACAGAAACTTTAAAAAACAGAATAGTCATTCTTGCTTCAAAGGAATTTTGGAAGACTGCAGAGTAACTCCTCTGGGATAGAGAGAAAATGTTAGCAAGAAACAAGGAGTATGAAAAAAATGAAAAAAAAAAGAATTTTGAGTGTTCTGAAGTAAGTCTCTTTAGGATGGCTAGAAGAGCATATTAGATATAGCCATATAAACACAAACACGTTTTTCAAAAATAATAATTTCAAAAACTCACTTCTATATATAAGTGATTAAGAAATCATTATAGTCAGAATAACAAAAATATTCCAGAATTGGTTTCATAAATGCAGATATCTGCCAAATGTTTGAGTCCAAGACACAGCAAACCACTACTGTACACTGACAAGCTGTCAATGGTGGATACAAAAACAGCATGCTCTAGAAAAATGTGAAGAGAACAGTTGTTGTGTGATATAAGAAAGAGCATATGCTGGCAAACTGAATTGCAATCTGTACAATAAGATGTCAAGGTTTTTAAGAAGTATTTTAGCCTAAATAATTTTTTGGAGAACTCCTTTTGAGAGTAACAGAAGAAATGTGCTGTTGAAAGAGAGCAACAACAAAGGGTGGCAGGGGGTGCTATAATACAGCTTACAAGAGGTTCTTTGTTTATAATTATCCTAAACACAATAAAAACCTGCAACAACATAACATTTGTGAAGGCTGAAGTTAAGAATGACAAAAGAAGAGATAGGAATCAACAATGTAAACAATTAAGAAAGACAAAAAAAGTTAAGGGTAGAAAGAATAAAGATTTGAAATAGCTAAAAGTTTTAAAATGTTTAAGTATCAAGAATAGAAGCCAAATGTACAGTTGTAATCTCAGCTACTTGGGAGGCTGAGGCAGGAGGATTGCAAGTACAAGGCCAGCCTAGACAACTTAGCAAGACCCTGTCTCAAAAAAAAAATAATAATAATAAAAAGGGCTGGGGATATAGCTCAGTGGTAAAGCAACCCTGGGCTCAATCCCCAGTATTCCTCCTTAGAAAATAAGAAACTCAGAAATGTAAAAAGGTAAAGATAGGACTCTGCCAATACATTTAAAAGTAATACATTTTAAGGGCACAAAGAGTTAAAGTAAGAGAAAATAAGCATAAAGAAGAACGTTCAAAGATAAACTCGTGATTCTTTAAAATCTAAAATAAGATAAAACAGGAAAAATAAAAATGGATCAAATATATCCAAATAATAAAGTGTTAAAGACATATAAGGCCAATATTTTTAAGCTTTTATATTATGGAGCTCTTCAAATGCATAAAAGTAAAGAGAACAGCAAGGTGAACTCATGCATTTTATCCAGATCTACCATCAACCTGCCACCAACTTTGTTTTGTCTATACTTTGCACCTCTCTTCTCCCCCTTCTCTCCCATTTCCTTTCCCTTGCTTCCCCTAACCCCAGATTCTGTTCCCAAGTGCTCTGTCAAATACCTCTTTTCCCTAGGGGGGTGTGCTCATTTAATATTCATGCCCAATTCCTTATGATTTTACTCTTTTATTACCAAAAACACATTCATTCAATCCTCAAGACTCCTGTTCATCATAAACATTACTCTCATTTTCATTTTACAGCTTTTTTCCCACCCCACTCCTTTCTTCTCCACTCTGTCCTTTTTTTCCCTAGTGCAGACTCCCAAGGCCTGGGGTAGGGAAAAATTGGTCTGTTTTCTCTCAGCCAGTTCTTCCCTTAACAGATGCTTACCCAGTTATGTTAGGGCAGAAAAAGAGGAAAAGGAAAATGATCACCTCTCCTTTTTATGTTGGCTGTCTGTTTCTTCAACTAATCCTCAGTGAACCAAGTTCTATCTCTGTGCTTAGAATCAAAATACCAGCTCTCTTGTGGGTTACACTCATAGTTCTTTGGAGGCCTCTGCATAGTGCTTTGATGCAGGAGGTCTGTCTCAGGTCTACTTTGTCATCCTCTGCTCAAGCCATCCTCACAAATCCACCCATGGCTTTTAGCTATCATGGTTCCCTTGTTCAGCTAATAGTCCTTTTGAGTGATTGGGAACCAACAAGATAGCTTAAGTTGAGTCACTCTCTAGAGTATACACCTGATCCAAATGATGTTCTCAAATCCTTATTGTACCTCATGGTGGAAATTAAGGTTGCCACCAACCCAACCCCTGGCATTCTCTCTCTCTGCTGAAGCATCCTTTCTCCTCATTTATCTCTGATGGATTGAAAACTATTAAACAAAAACAGGCCATCACTCTTCAACTTGGTGAGACAGAGAACCACTCCAGAATTGCCATTTCTATTGGGATAGACTAACACCACTCAGAAAAGGTGAGAAAATGGAGAAAGGCCAGTTCTAACTCTTTAAGCTATGCATTCCCTTAAAAGACACTTCCTCCTTTCCCATAGTATTGGGAGGGGATTGACTATGCTGTGTCTGAAATGGCTCCTCTTAGCAGTCATTGGAGGGAGAAAATCACTATTCTTTCAGAAGGTAGATATTTCATCACCTTTTGTACTCAGCTATGAGCAAAACTGGCCACATAATTTGTAGGGTCTGGTGAAAAATGAAAATGCAAGGTACTTTGTTTAAAAATGATTCAGAATTTCAAAGTGGAGGGTGTCAGCAAGATGGCAGAACAGGAACTACTCCTCACAGCTGATATTTATCAGCTAACAAATATTAACAAATAAGAATGCTTTTGTGAAAATCCCAGAGCCTAGGAATAAGGCTGAAATACTTCATTAGAGCTCAAAAATTAAAACAGCATGCATTATAAAGATAAGAGGAGCAATTTCACTTTGATTCCTAATTTTCTGTACCTCTCTCAAGCTTCACACTGTCACATGGGGAGAATTCCCCTGAACCTACAATTTCTCTTATGAGGAAAATAGAACCTGAGGTGGACATCCAGAATTCTCAGCATTTTGGGGTGCTTCCCAGAGGCAAACTTTTGTCTTACTTTATGGAGAACATTAGGAGAATTGGCAATCAGATAGGAACAAAGAAAAGGAGCAAGACTATTCTTTACAAAGAATTCTAACAATCCTTTTAAAAGCTTAGTGAACTACAAAAAAGAAAAAAGAAAAAGAAACAGAAAAACAGGCACCTAAATAAAATTGAGAGTAAAATACACAAATAATATTTAAAACTAAAAAAGAAATATAACCCATTTAAAACAAAAAAAACCTAGAGTTGAAGATTACAACAACTAAACAGAAAAATTCAATAAAGAGCTTAAAGTAGAGACCAGCATGCGGATACTAGTGCTGGTACCAAGTCCCTGCCATTGGTCTCAGCCAACTAAAGTCCAGCCAGTGACTATATCCAACTTTGGAACATAGCCAGCTACCACACTCAACCCAGAAGAAGCCTAACACTTCACCTGAACAGGGAGCCATAAAAATGATCCCTTCTAAGTGCACAGTATAGTCCACAACTCTGCCTAATCAGAGAGCCTTTGCCCAACTTCAGAGCAAAACCAGAAGACCTGCCCAACTTGGGAGTACAGCAGCAACCTCACCAACATTGAGTACATCAACATCCCCACATGACCAGGGAGCCCACTCAGCATCCCTACCTGACATCAGAGCCCACCCAGAAGCCATCTACTTCAGGCATGGACAGCAGTCATACCCCAGTAGAGATTCTAGCAGCAACCCCATAAATCCACAGACATTACCAGATTACCCAGCTGGGCTAACTGGTGAAGGACTTTCTCTGACAAAGCAAACCTGTAAAAGCAGGAAGAGATGATTCCTTCCTCAAATATTCAGACACTTATTCAAGGATTTAAAAATCATGAAAAGGTAAGGAAACATGACACCACCAAAAGAAAGTAATAGGGCTCCCATAATCAACCTAAGGGACCATGCCTGGTCCCTATCTCACTAGATACTCTATAAACTGGCAAAGATTTTAGATTAACTTCAAAAACTTAGTGAACTACAAGAAAAAGGCACCTAAAAGAAATTAGGAAAATAATAAACAAAATGAGAAGTTAACAAAGAAATAGAACTGAGTTAGTCAGCTTTTTATCACTGTGATAAAATACCTGAGAAAATCAGCTTAGAAGAGAAAAAAATTATTTTGGCTCCTGATTTCAGAGGTTTCAGCCTATGGTCAGTTGGCTCCACTGCCCTGAACCTTATGTGATACAGAATATCATGGCAGTGGGATCTTGTGTTGGAAGAGGTTTCTCACTTCACAGCAGCTAGGAAGTATAGAGAGAGGAAGAGGGCCAGGGACAAGAAATAGTCCCCAAGTGCATGTCCCCAAGGACCTTCCCTTTCAACTAGGCCCTACCTTCTAGAGTTTCCATTACCTCCCAATAGTTAATTCAGCTATGAATCCATCAATGGATTAATCCATTGACAATGTTAGAGCCCTCATGATCCAATCACTTCCCCAGAATCCCACCTCTGAACATTGCTACATTGAGGATTGATTATTGAACTTAAAAATTCAATAAGGAGCTTCAAAAGCATTTAATCAAACATGACACCACCAAAGGAAACTAATAGAGCTCTCATAACCAACCTTAGAAATGAATATATATGAACTGACTGGCAAAGATTTCATATTTCAAACAGAAGGATCAATGAACTCAAAGACAGGTCTTTTGAGAGTGTCCAATCAGAGGAGCAAAAAGAAAAAGGAAGCCAGCTCCATGGAGCACACCTGTGATCCCAGCAGCACCAGGGGCTGAGACAGGAGGATTGTGAGTTCAAAACCAGCCTCAGCAACCTAGCAAGGGCCTGAGCAACTCAGTGAGACCCTGTCTCTAAATTAAAAAATACAAAATAGGGCTTTGGATGTGGCTCAGTGGTCAACTGCCCTGAGTTCAATCCCCAGTACCAAAGAAGAAAAAAAGGAAAGAAAAGGTGTAAAGAAAGCCTATGGGACACCATCAAGTTAAACAATATACACATCCTGGAAGTCTCAGAAGGAGTAGATAAAGAGATGAGGACAGAAAGTCTATTTACAGAACCAATGCCTAAAACCCAAAATTTGAGGAGACAAATGAACATACAATTCACAAGACCTAAAGATCCCCAAAATAGACTGAGCCCAGGATCCATTATTATTATCCAAAGTCAAAAACAAAGCAGGATATTTTTAAGCAACAAGAGAAAAGCAACTCATCACCTAAAAGGATCCACCATAAGACAATCAGAGGACTTCTTAGCAGAAACCTTGCAGACCAGGAGAGAAGGATGACATAGTCAAAGTACTCAAAGGGGGGGAGGCACACTTACCTGGCACAGATGTCCTTTGTAAATGATAGAGATTTTCCCAAACAAATAATAGTTAGGGGAGTTCATCACCACTAAACCTGCCTTACAAACAATGCTAAAGGGCATTGTTAATTGATGAAATGAAAGGATATTAACAACATAAGATATACAAAGATACAAAGTTCACTGGTAAAGGTACATGTAGTAGAATTCAGAATTCACTAATATTTTAATAGTGGTTCATAAATCATTTCAACTCAACTATAAAAGTTAAAACAAAACAAAAAATGTAGAATATACCAGCCTTCGGCACCCCCTCAGAAAACAACAAAAGGAAGCTATCCATGAACAAAAATATCCTATGGAGGAATCAAGGGTCCAATTAAGAACCTGAAACAATACAGTGAAAAGAAAAGAAAAAAACAAAAGAAACTGGAATAGCCACACTAACCACACAGAAAGGAATACTAGAAAGTTCAGCATACCTGAGAACTGAAAATGGCTGGGAACAAAGAGGAAAGACAGGATTATCAACCACATGGCAGGTCCTATCATGTTCCCCAGTGGCCTGTTCTGCAGAGATACTAGTATCCTTTGTCAGTGACGTAACTAACAGCTATGGACACCTTGGAGAGGGAGTTGCCGCTGTACACAATCCCTAAAAAGAAGTTGTTGCTGTGTTGCCCCCAATGTCAGCGACACCACACCTCCCAACTTCATATATACCCAGATCCAGAGCCACAGCTGCTCCACAGGTACTGATACTCCAGATCCATCATGCCTGCATTACAGATCCTTGCTCTGGGGTGCTTCAAACTTCAGAGCTACTTCTGCTGCATGCTAGCCTCAACTCAGGGCTTGAGCCTTAGTCATTCCGCATAGCACCCACATCTCCAACAAGTGAGCCACTTTCACAGCAACTATCCCACTCCCTGGATTCTGAAACCACTTTAGACCCTAACTGCATGATTGCATTGCCATACCCACACCTCAAACATCAGAGCTACCACCAATACAGGCTATTCCATGGTCTCTCTGTATACTTTAGACACTAGATCCACCACCACAGGAAGACAGCCTATGTCCCAGACCTCCTGCTGTAGCTCTACACATACCCATGCCCTGGTCCCTATCTCACCAGATACTCCACAAGCACCTATGCCTCATTCACGATCACTAAATTGCAGTAGGAATACCTGAAAAATCAAGAATGAATAAATGGGATTGTGTCAAACTAAAAAGTTTCTTCATAGCAAAGGAAATAATTAGGAGCATGAAGAGAGAGCCTACAGAATGGGAGAAAATCTTTGCCACCCACACCTCAGATAGGGTGTTAATTTCTGAGATATACAAAGAACTCAAAAATCTTAATACACACACACACAAAAATACAAATAACCTAATCCAGAAATGGGAAAAAAAAAACTAAAAAGACACTTCTCAAAAGAAGAAACACAAATAGTCAATAAATATGTGAAAAAAATGTTCAACATCTCTAGCAATTAGAGAATTGCAAATTAAAACTACACTGAGATTTCATCTCACTCCAATCAGAATGGCAATTTTCAAGAATACAATCTGCAATAAACATTAGTGAGGATGTGGGGGAAAAGGTACACTCATACTTGCTGGTAGGACTGCACATTGGTGCAACCACTATAAAAAACAGTATGGAGATTTCTCAAAAAACTAGGAAAGATTCCATCATTTGACACAGTTATCCCACTCCTTGGTATATATCAAAAGGAATTAAAATCAGCATACTAGAGTGCTGAGAGCCACAGCTGAGTCTGTATGGCCCCTGGCATTTTGCCAACAGTATTGATTGACAGGCGAGGCATTACTATCCGCCTCTGCCGCAACTTTTGAGTTCTCGCACTATTTTGGAGTTCTCGTGGGGATTTAAGAGCCATTAATAATGAGATGGTTATTATGGGACCTGCTCAATCGGGGATTCCTCAATTGTCTGCTTTGCCAAAAACCTGGTACGTTTTAGCTATAGATATTAAAGATTGTTTTTTTTCAATTCCAATTCATCCTGAGGATAGTCCACATTTTGCATTTACTATCCCTGCACTGAATCATGAAGGTCCTGATCAGAGATATGAATGGAAAGTACTCCCTCAAGGGATGGCTAACAGCCCAACTATGTGTCAAATTTATGTTAACAAAGCAATCCAGCCACTTAGAAATCAAAATCTTAAACTACAAATATTTCACTATATGGATGATGTATTGTTAGCACACAAAGATAAAAACACATTGCTAGAATGTTATGCCACACTTACAAATTTATTAAAAAATTATAATCTAGAGATAGCAATAGATAAAGTACAATTAAATTTTCCAATTAATTATTTAGGAGTTCTATTATCCTCAACCATGGTCCGTCCACCAAAAATTCAAATACGAGTAGATCAACTCAAATCACTTAACGACTTTCAAAAGTTATTAGGAGACATAAATAAGGATAAGACCTTATCTAGGCATACCAACAGGAGAGTTGGGACCTTTATTTGATATCCTAAAAGGTCCATCAGATCCAAATTCACCCCGCATGTTAACGCCTGAAGCAAGAAAGGCATTAAAAATTATTGAAACATATATGGAAAATATGCATTTGGATAGAATTGATATAACTTTGCCTTTATTATTTATTGTAATACCAACAAAAAATATTCCTACAGGAGTATTTTGGCAAGAAGGTCCATTATTGTGGATACATTTATCTTATTCTCCTAACATTATTCTTACTAGGTATCCTGAGGCTGTAGGACAATTAATACTCAAAGGAATAAAAGCAGCAAAGGGAGTGTTTGGAATTTCTCCCAATAAAATTATTACTCCATATACTATGGATCAAATTGATGAGTTAGCTAATGAGTTAAATACTTGGGCAATAATCATGTGCAAATCTAATGTTTCATTTGATAACCACTTACCATCTAATCCTTTATTGTCTTTTTGGTCATTGCATCCTGTAATTTTTCCAAAAATGACAAGAAAAACACCTATCATGAATGCTCCAAATATATTCACTGATGGGTCAAATAATGGTACAGCAGCAGTAGTTACCCCTGATCAAACTTTTACATTTTTAGTACCCAAACAATCAACTCAAAAGGTAGAGCTTAATGCAGTTTTACAAGCTTTTGTGATGTTTAAAGATTCTGTATTTAATTTATTTTCTGATAGTCAGTATGTAGTTAATGCTATAGTATCTCTTAAAGATGCTGGTAGGATTTCCCCTTCTTCTACTGTTTTCTCTTTGCTTTCCACTATACAAAGTCTAATCTGGGACAGAAAAGATCCATTCTTTATAGGACATATCAGGGCACATACAGGATTGCCTGGAGCCCTTAGTTTGGGCAATGATTTAGCAGATAAAACTACACATGACATACATATTTTCTCTACACTAGAAGAAGCTATAAATTTTCATAAAAAGTTCCATGTCAATGCTAATACTTTACAAAAGCGTTTTAAAATAACTAAGGAACAAGCTAGACAAATAATAAAACAATGTCAAAATTGTGTGACCTTTTTACCACAAGTTAATCTTGGAGTCAATCCTAGAGGATTGATACCTAACCATATTTGGCAGATGGACATCACACACTTGCCAGAATTTGGAAAATTAAAATATTTGCATGTTACAGTTGATACTTCTTCCGGATTTTTGATGGGCTCCCTTCATTCTGGAGAAAAAACTAAAGATGTTATAGCTCATTGCTTACAAAATTTTGCCACTGTGGGCGTTCCAAAACAGTTAAAAACAGATAATGGTCCTGGTTATACTTCTACCTCTTTTAAACAATTTTGCTCATCATTTGGCATTACTCATATAACAGGAATTCCATACAATCCACAAGGACAAGGCATAGTTGAAAGAGCTCATCAAACTATTAAAATGTACTTACTAAAGCAAAAAGAGGGAATTGGAAAGAGGTATATGTCACCCAAAGATAAACTTAAAATAACCCTTTTTACTCTAAACTTTTTAAATTTGGATTCCTCAGGGCTTAGTGCTGCGGAAAGGCATATGTGTCCAAAAAATGTACATAAGCCTAAGGTACTTTGGAAGGATATTCTAACAGGACAATGGAAAGGTCCTGACCCAGTGATTGTCTGGAGTCGGGGTTCTGTTTGTGTTTTTCCACAGGGAGAACAGCAGCCGATTTGGATTCCAGAGAGATTAACTAAAACAATTTCTACAGGCCAAAAGGAAGATGATTTGACTCAAATCCATAACAGCTGATATCCAGAACTCCAGTTTGGCTATTCTTACATCTGCGACAGTGATTAACCAGGATGCTTTTTTCAATATTTATTTTATTATTTGCCTTTTCCCACATCATAAAGTTCTATTTTATTTTTGAGCTCATACAGACCTAAGTTAATGTTTTTCTGATCAGTTTTATTTTTTGACTGTGGAGTTTTTAAGCATTGCAATGGAGATTTCACCTAGGTAAAGCTTCAAGGCCTTTACTATTGTCTTAAGTGTTGTATGTTATGTGTGCACACTTCTGTTTTGTGTTGTATGTCTGTATGTGCGTATGTCCATATATCGTATATGAGGAGCGCTCATGAATATGGATCCGAATTTTTTTATTCACGTGATTTTAATGGTTTAATTTAGATTGGGTAAACAGCTGTTGAAAATTGTTTTAATATGTGAACAAATAGGAGGTTAACAGATCTGTTTGTTTACTTTCACCTTTCCTTCTCATTATATTTAATAATTCTGTTCAAGATAATGTAAATTGTTCAAAAAATTGTTTTCTTAGTGCCTGTTGGAATGTTACATAATTTTTTTCTTAGCATCATTGCCAGAATTCCTATCTTCATCCCAGTGCCGGTGAAGACAAAGATAAAACCAAACTACAGCTTCTTCGATAGTTATCACAACAAACTGTAAAAACTGATGCATCAATGAATAATAACTCCACAAGTAATGCTCAATTAAGGAGTCGATTTACTTTGGGAGGAAATGGACATATTGACAGATTCCTCTGCTTTGAATTGCTTGCAGACCTTGCCTGGACTATGTATCACTTGTATGCATTGTGAACTATCTGTTGGTACAGCGAATTGTGGTAGTGCTGGAGTATTTTTGCTGATGGTGTCACCGGTGGTACAATTTTTCAAAGGAGCCCTCAATTGGCTTAGTGTCATGGCATTTTGCATCCTCCTCCCTTCTACTAGTGATGGTCTAAAATTTGGGGGCCAACAGAGGTGAGGCGAAGAACCTCACCCCCCCACTGATGCAAAGGCCTATCCACAAGTATGGCTGTATGCTGGACCGGTAGTCAGTGACGGGTATGATCCAATTGCAATGGTACCAACCTAAGACAGGAGGCTGACGCCTAGAGGTCAGTTCATCCGATGACGGGTAAGGACCATATGTTGAATTGGACTGCCTAACAGGCACGGTCCCTAAGCCACATTGCTTGTTGTTTAATTAAACGAAAAGGGGGAGATGCTGAGAGCCACAGCTGAGTCTGTATGGCCCCTGGCATTTTGCCAACAGTATTGATTGACAGGCGAGGCATTACTATCCGCCTCTGCCGCAACTTTTGAGTTCTCGCACTATTTTGGAGTTCTCGTGGGGATTTCCGGGGATTCCCCGAGAGTTCCCATTGGTTGGGGAAGTGCAGGAGGAGGGATTTCCGGGAGAGATATTTCCGGCTGGGGGTTCCTGGACAAGCCTCGTGGCGCGTTCGGGAGGATTCCCTGGGAGCTGTGTGAAGTGTTTTCCTGCAGTTTAAAAATAAAGTTTGTTCCTGCTTCAGTGGCTCGTGATTTGTGCCCAGCCAGACTGCGGCACTAGAGTGACGCAGCCATATCAATGTTTATAGCAGCTCAATTCACAGTAGCCAACCTATGGAACCAAACTATATGCCCATCAACAAATGAATGGATACAGAAATTGTGATATATATACACAATGGGATACTACTCAGCCATAAAAAAAGAATGACTTAAGGACATTTGCCAGCAAATGGATAGATCTAGAGACTATCATGCCAAGTGAAATAAGCCAACCCAAAAAACCCAAAGGTCAAATGTTTTCTCTGATATGTGAATGCTAACCCACAATAAGGCAAAGGTAGAGTAAGAAAAGAAGTTCAGTGGATTAGACAAAGAGGAACCAAGGGAAGGAACGGAGGTGAAATATGAAAGACAGTAGAATGAATCTGACATAACTTCCCTATGTAAGTATATGAATGCCAAAGTGAATCTCACTGTTGTGTACATCCACAAGACTGGGATCCCAATTAGAATAAGATATATTCCATGCTTGTATAAATACATCAAAATAGATTCTACTGTCAGGTATAACTAAAAAGAACCAATAAAAAAATAAATCCTCCTTGAAAAGGAAAACAGGATTTCTTTTCATAATTCAAAAGAAAATCTGTGCCTTACTAATTGAAAAAACTAGAGATAAAAAGATTTTTAAAAAAATAAAGCCTAAACCAATATATAAAAAAGTATAATTGGGATCAAATTATGATTTGTGTAGTTGTTTGTTTGTTGGATGATTTCCCTTAGATCATAAGCTCCATAAAAGCAGAGAATCGGCAGCTGTACAACCAATACCTAGCTTAGCACCTGGAACATATAGAGTATTCAGTAAAATTTTTTAAATTAATAAAAGAAAATACTCTTAAATATAGAGTTCCTATGGGTAACAAAAATATGGAGACATATTTTAAATGGATAAACTTTTTAAGTCATTTACTTTGTAGAAAAATAATGGAAAGTCTCTGTTCTGTTACTGAGAAGTCAGACTTCATCTTTTTGATGCTCAAGGCCAAAGTTCTTGACATAATTCCAATGTTCATTTCCAATGGCTAGAGTTCAAAGATTGAGCCCAAGACTTTTAAAGCTCTAGTTTTCAAAGTTATGAATGTTCTCAGGGCTAAATGTGGCTACTCACATTTCTTTTAATAGTTCATTCTATCTTCCAAAACAGTTTTGTGATTCCAGTTATCAAGAGTCAACTGTCAATGAGTAGCATTGGAAATTAAGTAGGAACACCAGAAGGGAAGAGACCTACTAGCCCTTGCATCCTGACAGGCCACAAAAGGGAAGTGCCATTCTCAAGTTCAATTTACAATTATCCATCAGAAAAAGGGTAAAGGCTGCCCATTCTAAAGTAACTACACTGTCTTTGCACATGCTTACAGATCAGTGCTCACCACTTTAATAACATTAACAGTCATCCTGTGTCAGCTTTATAATCTTTTCAAGCAAGATTAGCAAGGGGAATTCCTCATAATATTCAAGATGAAAGTATAAGCCAATTGTCGCAGAAAATAATGGAAGCTTGGTAAACTAGGTTTAGTCTAGCACATGTCTGTCTAAGCAACACCACCAGAAGAGACATAGAAATGAACACTTATCTCAAAATCACCAACAAAAGTGCTGTGTTGTTCCAGAATAATTCTAAGTAGAGTTACTGTTAGCACACCCCAGGGTTAGTCTAAACAATTATGTACTATATTTGGATTTCTTGCTGGAATATTTTCCCCTTTTCCCAGAATATGAGGCATAACACAAGTTGTTTAGTTTAGGCCAGACATGGTCCCACCAGGTCAAATATGGAGAACAGTATACGAGAAAGTTTGCTCGTTAATGGCTTGTTCAGGCTGAGAAAATAGAAAACGTCATTTTCTAGTGATGTGTATTTAGTGGCCCTCACCATCAATAAAATCATATCTTTTCTTTTTCCCAAGACCTAAAGGGGTTAGAAGGAGTCAGGCGATATCCAAGTCATTAGCGCCATTTAAAGGTGCTGGCAGTTTCAGAACTGCAGCAGGCAGCTGTTAGCCAGGCTGGGACACTGAAACACTCTAAGAGACCAATTCTAGACCTGCCAGCTGTTCCTTTCCCTCCACAAATGCTATCACACTTTGCTCCCACATCACTAAAATTCATCTCTCGGGTCAAAAGAGCTCAAAGAAAAACCAGGTCAGTGCTTTTCGTGCATTAGGAAATCCAGTTTATACCCTATAAAGAATAAGTGCTTCTCTCTGGAACAGGACTTGAGCAATTCGGGAAATAATAATCTCTTGTCAAATGGTTGAAATATGGGCACAACTTCAAAAAAATACCATTGGATTCATGCTGAAACTATTATGGTAAGTATCAGAAAAAATTATAAAGTCTTTGCTTCCCATAGGAAGTTACCATGTACTAAACAAGTAACTATTAGGCTAAGTTGGGCATATTCCTGTGAGAAATAGTTGAGAGTAACTCAATTCCCTGCCCACACTATCAAGGCACCAGCCTTGACTGGGGGTGGTTAATTGACTTTTCCCTGAATGCTCTGAAAGAGTTATTTTCTTGAACTATAAGATAGAGGTACAATTATATGAGGCCTTTAAAGCAAACTGGAATTAAATACCAGAAAGTATGCTGCAGAAAGCAGACCTAAATGACAATTCAGAAATCAAAACCTGAAAAGTTTTTTAATTTTTATTTTGTTGTTTTGTTTTGTTTGTTTGGTACTGGGGATTTAATCCAGGGGTGCTTTACCACTGATTCATATCCCCAGCCTTTTTATGTTTTATTTTGAGACAGGGTCTGGCAAAATTGCATAGGGCTTCTTTTGAACTATCAATCTTCCTGTCTCAGCCTCCCAAGTCACTGGGATTACCAGCGTGTACCACCACACCTGACTAAAGTTTTCATTTTCAATGGACATAGTTTAGATGTTGCTACTTCACCTCTTAAACTTGTGTGGTTATCAGTTATGCAAAAGCCCTCAGAATGCAAGAGAGATGGAAGATGATGATCACCCAGACTTAGTAACCTAGATAGAAAAAAATATCAAATGATGGTACAAGATACAGATTTGGAAAAGGAGAAGCTTAACCAAAACATTGAGGCATCAAAAGAACAAACTAAGGGAATAAGAGAACAATAAAAGCTTTAAAAATCACTGGCATAGAAAACAAGTATATTGAATTACTGTTTAACTTGGCACCACTGAGCCAAAGTTGATATAAATGTCACTTTGTTTTCATTTTAATCTTGGCAGTGGGTTGAAAATAATGAAAGAGAAATAGGCTTGATTTTTTGTAACCAGTTGTATCATCATCACTGTACAACCAGTGAAATGGATGATGAGAGGCAAGGAGAGTAAGAAATGACTTATCAGCATTCTCTGTCAATTCTGGATATATTCCAACATGAAGAATCATAATACATGGGCTAAAAGAAGTCACAAAACAAATTTTGGCTATCTTGGTATTTTGGGGTTTCTGTAACAAAATATCATGACTGGGTAATTTACAATTAGAAATTTACACTCACAGTTTTGGAAGGTAGGAAGTCCAACATCCAGGAGCCAGCAAATGTAGTGTCCAGTGAGGGCTTGCTTTCTGCTTCATAGTGATGCCTCATTGATGTGTTCTCACATGGAAGAGGGGCAAGCAGGCTCCCACCAGCCTCTTTTATAAGGGCATAAATACCACCCATGAGGGCAGAGACCTCATGACTTAGTCACTTCCCAGAGGCCCTACCTCTTAACACTTTTGCACTGGGGATTTAGGTTTCACCATATAAATTTGATGTGAACGCAAACATTCAGACCACAGCATTGACAAACTCTGCTTGATAAAAGAATGTCTACGTTTCGCTAAGAAAATCAAAATTTTTATACTTGAATTTTCCTCTAATTGGGATTGGAATAGTTGGAGTATTTACCATAGTTAGATTTAGGAATACTTAAGTAGGAGAATAAAAGCCTTGGGGAAAGAAGTAGTAACCAGAGTTGAAAAGGAGAGACTTCTACTGTGGTCCAAGAGAAAAATAATGGTGACTCAGACCATGGTGCCAGAAGTATAAAAGATTTGGTATTTATTTGAAAGGTAGCACTGCCAACAGAATTTTCTAATGGGTTAAGATACTGGATATAAAAGAAGAGTCAAGAATGATCTCAAATTGCAGTTTTTATCGTATGAAACCAGGTAAAGTGTTTTGTCATTTACTGAATTATGAACAATGGGTGAAAAGCAGGTTTAAGAGAAAAATGGCAGTGTTTGTTTTAGATGGAAATTGGAAATGCCTGCTGGACAAACAAGTGGAGATCTCATTTAAAAAGTATTTAAATGAGTCTATGTCAGAGGAAAGGCGAGGACTGAAAAATATAAATCTAGGTCATCCGCATATAGATATTTAAAGTCATTAGAATGGGTGAGAACATGTAAAGAGCAAGTTCAGATATACAGAGTGGCCCACTCAAACATTTGGCATCAGTCAGAGGAAGAGGACACAGAAAAAAGGGACTGGGAAGGAGCAGCCAGGGAGACAGGGAAGGAAACAATAAAACCAAGACAGTGTGATTCACTAGAAGCTAGATGAAGAAAGCATTTTGAGAAATGGGAAAGATTTTTCAAATGATACTGTGGTGAAAACTAAGAACCAATCATGGGATTGGGCAACTTGGAGACTATTGGTTACCCTAACCATAAAAAAAGAAAAATTCTAGGGTAAAATATACTTAATATAAAATTTATAACTGTAGCCATTTTAAGGGAACAACTAAATGGCATCCACATTCACATTGCTATGCAAGTGTCACTGTCTTCCACCCCTAAAACATCATCTTCTCTATCTGAAACTATGTGCCCATTGAACAATAATTCCCTCTTCCCACCTTTCCTCACTCTTGGCAACTACGATTCTGCTTTCTGTTTCTTTGAACTTAACTACTATAGGTACCTTATGTAAGAGAACCATTTCGTGACTGGCTTATTTTACTTCACATAATGTCTGCATGGGATATGTCCATGTGACAGCATGTGTCAGAATTTCCTTCATTTTTAAAGCTCAATAATATTCCATAGTACAGACATACCACATTTTGCTTATCCACTCATCTATGGGTGGGCATCTGAGTTGCGTTTGGCTTGTGAACGATACTACTCTGAAGATGGGTGTGCAAATATCATTGTGAGTCCCTGCCTTTAATTCTGATGGGCATATATACAGAAAGCAAATTGCTGAACAATACAATAATTCTGTTTAATTTTTTTAGGAATCATTATAGCATTTTCCACAGTAGCTACACTCTTTTACATCCCCATAGCAATGCACAAAGGTTCCACATTCTTGCCAACACATGTGTGCGTGTGTATGCTCACATGCGCACCCTCTAATAGATGTGAACAATTTTAAAAACTTTTAAATCGGTTCATCACTACACAGACTTATACTTAAAAACTGGCCTGCTTTATTTTTCCATTTTAACACCTCTCTCAGCAACTAATCGTCCAGAAAGTACAGACTCCTAGAGGATGACGACACCAGGCGTTGATTTGCCAAAAGCATTACTTTAAAGCAAAAATCTCGTTTCTAGATGAAATAGGAAAGTTTCTTACTTTAACCTCTGGATGTTCACCCATATGACAAATACTTACTGAATGTACTTAGTAGGAGAAAAATGTGCTTAGTACATTCAGTAAGTTTCAGTACATTCAGTATCATACCAGGTACCAGGTTCTATTCTAGTCACTGGAGATAAATACACTGAAAAATATTACAGCGAAAAATCCTCAAGCAATATTACATTCTGTGAGAGAAGAAACATTTTTTTTAAATGTAAGGAAGATAAGAAGGAGATTTTAGTATGATTCAATGGTTACCAAACTTCTTTCATCCAGGGACCACTTCAGTGGGATACAATATTACCTGGATCAGCTAAATCCACCAATGATTAATGTCATTCTAAACAACTTCTCCGAGGGGAATTAAAGGAACACATGGCACTCTGTGGTAAGAACCAAATGAACTTTATTGTACCTATTGCAAATAAATATTTTATTCATAACAAAATCAAGATTTTTAGCATAATGGTATTACACACAGTAATACTAAAAAAAAAAAAAATCAGTCCATATACCATCCCATGACTACACTTTGGAAACTGAAACTTTAAAGTGAATATATTATACATTAAGATTAGTTACATGTCTTTTATTTTTTTTTAAAGAGAGAGAATTTTTTAATATTTATTTTTTAGTATTCGGTGGACACAACATCTTTGTTTGTATGTGGTGCTGAGGATCGAACCCGGGGAGCACGCATGCTAGGCAAGGCGCTACCGCTTGAGCCACATCTCCAGCCCCAACATGTCTTTTAATTAATAGACAACCCTCCTCACAAAATTCTAACTTTATACACCTTTCCATAAACCAAGCCCGATAATCCCTACTACCATTTCAAATAACAAGAATGTAATAGCGATATCTTTTCACTTTTGAAAGTGATAGAATTTCAGTTCTCTGCTACAGGAAGCTAGATTTGCCTGCTTGAGCCAATAATTTTAGGGGAATAGTATGTGCCTTAAGAAGCAGTGTGTGTGGGCTGGGGATGTGGCTCAGCAGTAGAGCCTTTGCCCAGCATGTGCGAGGCCCTGGGTTCCATCCTCAGCACCACATAAAAATAATAAGTAAAATAAAGGTATTGTGTCCAACTACAACTAAAAAATAAGTAAATTAAAAAAAAAAAAAAAAAGAAGCAGCGTGTGCTTCCTAGTGTTCTCTTTTCTCTCTACCCTGGCAATATCACTGTTCCAAATGGAGGCTATTCCATCAACATGGGTTCTAGCATTAGGAAAATGGTAACAATGATGAAACAGCTTCCAACTGATCCTTGATGAATACAAACCATGAATGAGAATCAAACCTTTATTGATACAAGCTCCTGAGATTTAGGGGGTTTTATTTCAGTATAACCTAGCATATTCTGACTGATCCAGGATGAAAGCATATAATACAATATAAATGAAATTTAAATAAAGAGAATTTAGGTGACTTTCAAGGTTACATAAATCATCAAAAACAGCAAGATCAGGGGCTGGGAATGTAGCTCAGTGGTACAGTACTTGCCTAGCATGTATAAGACCCTGGGTTTAGTGCCCAGCACCATTTAAAAAAAATAGCAAGATCAAAATTAGAGCCAGATCAAAATTAATATAATAATCACAATACTTCCTATTTAAGCTTCATCAATTTGCTTTCCCTCGAAACACTATACATTTTTCCAAATAGAAAATATTGCTTTAAATTGAAAAGGCCCATTTCATAAGCCAATCACAAAAACCAAAAGATTGAATATTCCCTCTAGTATATGGATGCTAACATACAATAAGGGGTAGGGTGACAGAAGAATAGAATTTCAGTGGATTAAACAAAGGGGAATGAAGGGAAGAAAGTAGAGATGGGAATAAGAAAGACAGTGGAATGAATCTGACCTAACTTTCCTATGTTCATATATAAATACACTACCAGTGAAATTCCATATAATGTACAACCACAAGAATGTGATCCTAATTAGAATAAGTTTTACTCCATGTGTGTATATTATGTCAAAATACACTCTACTGTCATGTATATCTAAAAAAAATTTTAAAAGCCCATTTCACTGTTCTGAAATGAAAGAATATTATACACATGAATAAATCAATTAAATTGAAGTAATAGCAAAATTGCCACCTTTGAGCAAAACTAATAGTAACTTTCTTTTCACCAAGTAAGTTTCCTAAGTATGCTTGAAAATTATGTTGATGTGAATGCTTAATCTTTGGGCATAAGTTTTGCTTTATCGCAGTATTAATTAGGTATGATTTTGTAAGTTTATTTTATAATAAAAATAGTAAACACTCCATAATTTAAAATGAAAATCCTTTCTGGAAAAGGATTACTTCAATCTTCTTTTACAATAAAAAACAATTTTTGTGTTTTAAAAAATGATATATAATTAAATATAATGAGAATAAAAAGGCATACAAATGCTTACAGTCTGACAAAGAATGCCATTAAATTCATATATAAGCCAGAGTTATGTTATGAAATATCAGTATTTAAAATAATTTTGGACAAGCTAGGCGTGGTGATGCATGCCTGTAATCCCAGCAGCTCTGGTGGCTGAGGCAGCAGGATCACAGGTTCAAAGCCAGACTCAGCCAATTTAGTGAGGCCCTAAGCAACTCAGTGAGATCCTGTCTCTAATAAAATATTTTTTTAAAGGGCTAGGGATATGGCTCAGTGGTTAAGAACCCCTGGGTTCAATTTCCAGTACCAAAAAAAAGAAATAAAAGAAAAAATAATAATCTTGGAATAAACATGGATCTATAGAACTCATTTTAATCTAGCAACTGGTAAATGTGCTTGCACAGTCTAAAATTCCTCACCTGCTGTGTATTTATAGTTCCTGTGAAGGAACATGCTTTCTTTTGAGACTTTCTTAATGATCATCATAGAATATTTTCTCAAATTATGAATTAAATCAGAGAAAGCTTCATCATAATATTAAAAAACATATAAGGTGTGCCAGATCAGAAGCTAGCAGGAAGAGAAATAAAGGAGGGAAGAAACAGACTAATACTTCTTAGATGCTGCAAGGCTATTCATATTTAGGTCAAGAATAACCAGGCCCAAATCACTAAAAAGAAACAAAGACAGGGAATTTTAATAAAAACTTAAAGCTCAAATAAATTATTATTGGTTGGATATATTTGTCTCCTGTGTTACAGTTTAATCTCTAGACATGATACATTTCATATAAACGGTTTTTACTGTTACATTTTACTTTCTGTAGTCTAATGAGATTCTGGGACATAGAGTTTGAGTATATCTGTTTACTATTCAGAAAAGGTTTTTAAAGAGAGCAGAATTAGATTCAGACCTAAGGGACCTATCACACATAGATAGTAAATCTCATCTTAAATATCCCTTTCCCACTCACCCACATAAACACCCGGGTTTACTTATGGTATAGCTGGAAAATATCTTCCAACCCAGTGCTGGTGAACACTGAGAATGGATAATTGGCTACCTTATACATGCACAGCTGCATATATGCTCTTTACACTGAGCATAATTTGGAGGAGAAAGCATCCTAGACAGATGTCTGCTCCATGGTTTATAAGAGTATGTGATACCATCCACACTTTTCGCAGCTAAACCCTTGAAAACTGGGAGACAGACAAAGGAACCCAAATGTGAAGAGCATTCATTAAAAGATGTAAATAGCCAAGATCCATGCTGTTTTGTTTCAATCTTCTTTATACTGTTGAAAACAGGAAAGCCTCCTGTCACGCAGACTCCAGGATTCTCAGGGCCCAATAAAGGTTAGTGACATTTTCAATTCATGTTTGTTTTCATTCTTCTAATCATGAACCCTGTGTCGGTCTGAGAAAGCAGCTGAGCATAATCCATAACCTTTTCCAAGTGAAACATTAACTCACAGCTCGTTCTGATGTCTTTTTTTAATGTAATACAAAAGCAAAAGCAAAACATCACAATATTCATGATAGAAACGTGTTGGCCAAATGAGAAAGTTGGTTGAAACTCACAACACAGAGTTCTACCTCCCTTAATAGTCAAATATTATTCATCAACATTAATACGGTAGCCTGTATTAAAGACAAATGCATCTACCCAGAGTAACATCAAAATAATCAAGAAGAAAATATTAAAATCTTTCAAATATCCTACAAATTATCCCCGTGGTATTGATAATAGAATAGGTTTACACTGCATAAAATGCTTCCCCCCCACACATTTTTATTGGTGCATTACAGTTGTACATATTGATGGGATTTGTTGTTGCATATTCATACATGCACATAATATAATAATATTTGGCCAATATCACTCCCTAGCAACTCCCACCCTCCTTCCCCTTCTCCCATCCTCTGATCCCTTTCCTTTACTGATCTCCCTTTGATTTTCATGAGATCCCCACCCACCTCCCATCTTTCTTTTCCTTTTTCCTCCCTAGCTTCCACTTAAGATAAAAAACATACAACACTTGACCTGAGTTTGACTTATTTCACTTAGCCTATGGTTTCTAGTTTCATCTATTTTTGTGCCAGTAACATAATTTCACCTTTCTTTATGGCTCAATAAAACTCTATGTATAGATACCACATTTTCTTTATTCATTCTTCTGTTGATGGACACCGAGGCTGGTTCCAGGATAATTTGTCAAAAGAATAGCTAGCAAAGATTTTTCTTCAATTCTGTACGTTCTTTCTTTACATTCCTAATTGTTTCCTTTGCTGTGCAGAGAAAAGTTTTTCTCTTAATCCATAAGCTGTATGAATGTATCACTCCTTGGAAGATAGTCTTCTAATACCAGCAAATTGTGCTGGTATCAACATGGGAATACATGTAACACTGCAGTATGATAACTTTAATTCTTTAGGATAAATACCAAGGAGTGGTGTAGCTGGGTCCTATGGTGGCTCCATGTGTAGTGTTTTGAGGAACTCCATACTGATTTTTATAGTAGTTGTACAATTTACAATCCCACCAACAGTATAAAAGTGTTCATTTTTATCCACATCCTCTCCAGTATTTATTATTATTTGTATTCTTGATGAATGCCATTCTGATTGGTGTGAGATAAAAATCTCAGTGTAATTTTGATTTGCATTTCCTTAACTACTAATAATGTTGAAGACTTCTTCATATATTTGTTGGCCATTTATATTTTTTTATTTAAAAAGCATCTACTCAGCCGGGCATAGTGGCACATACCTGTAATCCCAGTAGCTCGGGAGGCTGAGGCAAAAGGATCGTGAGTTCAAAGCCAGCCTCAGCAAAAGAGAGGCACTAAACAATTCAGTGAGACCCTGTCTCTAAGTAAAATACAAAATAGGATTGGGGATGTGGCTCAGTGGTTGAGTGCCCCTGAGTTCAATCCCCAGCACCAAAAAAAAAAAAAAAAAAAAGCATCTGCTTAATTCATTTGCCCATTTATTAATTGGGTTATTTGGTTTGTAGGGTTTTTTATTCTAGATATTAACCCTCTGTCAAAAAAAATAGCTAGCAAAGATTTTTCTTCAATTCTGTACGTTCTTTCTGTACATTCCTAATTGTTTCCTTTGCTGTGCAGAGAAAAATTTTTCTCTTAATTCATAAGCTGTATGAATGTATCACTCCTTGGAAGATAGTCTTCTTGGCTAAATGGATGAGTTTCTAAGCTAATCAGAAATATACTGCTATACTCTCCTTAATGCCCATATGTATTATCCTATAAGATGCTCAGCAGCATAGATACTAGGCTCAAATCTAAACTGCAATACAGAATATGATTCTCAATTGTTTCACTGATGTTGATCATTTGTCAGTCTGGAGCTCTGTCTCCAAAACCATCTCCAAGAGAATATTTTCCTAACCAAATATCTAATAAGAAACTGGCTTTTCCATCTCAGTTGTGACACTTTGCATCAAGTATTAAGTGACAGGAGTGTCAACGATTTAAGGACACCAAAGAAGTGACAATATGAAAAAACAGGGAGAAAGGCATACCTCCCTAAGAGCTACAAACAATCCATGAGGAACGTTCTGAAGGTATGTGAGATCAAGAAACATGCAGACTTTGAAGGTTTATATTGTTTATCCCTATTTCCTGATGTGCACAGATATGAGCATCATGGCTAAAAGTATTCCAGTGAGTACAACACAACTAACTCAAAGTTTGGAGGAATCAGGAGATGGGCAGAAATAGGCTAAGGATCCTGGTCTTTATTAACATTTATTTCATTAGCTCTAATTGCCTCATTATTATAAACATTATTATATTCATATTTGTTTCATCTCAAACTAATTTAATTGATAGAATTCTGTGTCCTTGCTATTATATGATACAATTAGCTCTCATTAGTTCACATTTCACTCATTTTCTCCTGACTGATTGCACTACATACTGATGCTCACTAATATCAATATGCAATGTAATCAGTCAGGAGTAAAATGTTGTTACAGTATCTCTAAAACTATCATACTTATCATTTTGATTGTCTTCAAAGCACCAATACTTTCTATAATTTCTGTCTTAATAATGTGAAATTTGGTGTTAATAATAAAAAATTTTACTATACTTATTGACACATTGATTAACCATCATTTAAGTAATTAGAGAGAACAAATTATTAATAAATTTTAAAGAGACAAACTATCATTTGCTCATGTAGCCTTTAAATCAGAGAAAATTAAACTCTGATTATTTCTTTGGTCTTCTTCTGAATCAAAACGTTTTTCCTTTTCTCTCCCCAATCTTTTCTTTCTTTCTTTTCTTTTTTTTTTTTTTTTTTTTCATTGTTATGATCCTGTAACCATGCAGAGAGCTTCAGGAAAGCAAGAACCTGCAGCTGATGCTTTCCCTGGGGGGTGAAGAGGTCCCTGGAATTGTGCTACTGTTAATTTGCCCTTTGAGCATCTACAGCGGGGAGTCTATAATGACAGAAGCAAAGCATAGAGATTTATCTATCTGATTATTACGTCAGAAATGCTAAAGACTTAAAGGGAAGAAAAGGGCAAAAGGCTTTTTGTAATCAATTTTATAAAATCCATTGGGCTTTCAGTGGGGCTCATTTGAAAATGCCCTGCTAGTTTACTCAGATAAAACACACACAGAGACCCTACATTCTCCTTCTGGACTATTTTAGTGCTATTACTTAAAATGTGAATTTGTACATACAGTTATAAATAAAACACTTGCTGTCCTTTTTTTCCCTCACCAAGAATTATACCCTGTGGTTCCCACTAAACTACAGATCATTCTGAGAGAAATAATGGCACAACAAACTCAACTGTATTATTCCTCTGAGCAGAGCTTCTCAACAATACATGTATTTAACAGTCTTTTCAACTGGTCTTGAGCAAGATCATAAGGTATAAAACACACATACACACACAAAAACTGAATGCCAGAAAATTTTAAGCAGCAAATGGCTTAATGGTTTTGATTTTTGAAAAGTTCAAAACAAAAATCATTTTAAGTAAATTAAAAAAAAAAAACAGAAGTTGAGAATCTACATTACTTTTGCCAAGCTAAATCCTACCTCAAATAATGGCAGAAGACATTTAAATACCAGAGTTGCTATAATAATCCCTGTTTGAATCATGGTTTCCCTGAACTGGGTTAAGCCTTTAGACAGAAACTAATTGCTACAAACACTAATTTTCAAGTCCCTTTTGTTTCCCTTTGCAGGCACCTCTGGACGCAGAAGGTACCCAATTAGCAGAATTCATGGTCCTGATTGTGTATTGTGGGGCTAGTGTGTGAGCTGTATAAACACTGTTGATTACCATCCCTCTGTAATGGCTGATTTTTTGATTGCTTAATAAGGCCATCTATTCTGCATCAGGGCCTGGCAAAGCAGTTGGTGAAATCAGTTAGGTCACTTTTTTTCTGGTCCGAGTAGCAGGAGGAGTCTGTGATGGTAGGAGTTGACTAAAAACATAATTACAGGCTATTTAATCACATCTGTTTCCCCACTTAACATTGTTTGTTCAAGTTAGACATAGTTAAGTAAATCAAAAGGACAATAACGGCAAAAACACTAAAAAATTACTATTACATGGTTAAAACTCTAGGGTTTGATATAATTACAGAAAACATAGCTTGCAGTGATTTTTTTTAAGGTACTAATTTTTATTAACTTCTATACACACATTTTGCTTATTTGGTTGTTGCTAGTTTTTTAGGATTTTTTTTAAAGATCCCATGTTATGTAAATAACTATTTGTCTGACAGACTGATTTCATGTGAAGGGTCCTACAGGGATGATATTGTTTATTATGATGATTTTTATGTGCTCATCCAGTATTATAATTAGCAGTCAAGGAACGCCTATCCTGTTTTGTGATTAATAACTAATCCCATAAACACACCTTCCACTACTTAGGGTTGTCTAGATAGATGAGTCCAAGTGAGCATCATACCCAAGGGCACTGCCATTCACTCTGAGCTGCCCCCGTCCTCCCTCTGAGTACCATACCTGTAATTTATCAATAACGCAAAACAGCTCAACAATCAAAGGGATAAAACTGAAAGGCACCCAGACGGTCAGAGCTGCCAACAGGCATCAAGCCCATGTTCCGATGCCACTAGGCAGGCCATTGAATCCAGCAAGGATGACGAATCAATATCAGGTCAGATGAAAAGAGAGGCAGCTGCTCTTTCAGAAATGTACACTGTGCTCAGTACTACATACAGCACGTTTGTAAAATGACTTACAACCACATCCAGCAGGTACTTTTATTAAGTAGTCCACCGTACATATTTTAGAATAACTGTCTTTGTTAGTTGATAAAACAGAGAAAGCTGCCTTTTGTAATCACCCAATGAGATTATTAAAAAAAGCTAATGCCTACCGCAGAAGGATTTATAACTGAGAGCTACCCTCTACTATCAGATTGTCTGAAAGAGAACCAACAGAGTGGTTCTGAGTTCAGGGCCCTCAGAAAGGAGGGTCCTCTCCCTGAAAGTCTTTTTCAAAGATGTGTCTCAGGATAAGACTGCAATCCCGATACTAACTTTAAATGAAACAAGTGTAATACATAACGTAAATGTGAACTCTCAAAATATACCACCTACCAAGCAAATTCAAATATATTCAACACCAGAGAATATAGTTTGAATTGATTTTAGCATTTGGCATGATTTTCAAGTCTCATATAGTTTTAAAATGCTTTTAAGTGCATAAAACTAGCCTGAGGACAACTGGCATGGAGCAGTTACCACAATTACAATTAATAAGATTTTTCACTGATTCATCAGCTTATGCAGAGATACAGCACCATCCTATGGAGCATTATGCTCAACTGCTAGTCATGATTTGTTTAGTGTTAAAATATTTACTGAAGGCTTTTACATATCAGATACTATATGGGGCAGGTATTGAGATTGTAAGGACAGAACATCGAAGAAAGCACAGTCCATGTCCCCAGAGAGCTTAGAGTCTAAATAAGTAAATAAATAAGTAAATCAGTGCAACCCAAGAAAAGGTCTGGGAAGACAACATATAATGTCCTACAATGAAATGACAGCAAGTATTTAAGGAAGTGGAAGAATTTCTTTATGACTGCATCATGGTTAGTTAGTAAGGAAAGAAGGTCAATGATAAGGAAGAAAAGGTGGGCACAGAAGGACCAAACAGACCCCAATAAGCCAAGGGAAAGGATTTGAGTGAATTCAAAGTCGATCAAGCAGCTTCAAGTGGGAGAGCACCCTAATCTGCCTTAGATTTTTAAATCTAAGTCACCAACAGCAGAACAATACTCTCTGGTAGATAGGTCACTGCCAGGGAAAACTGTCCGGGTCAAGTCAGATTCAAAGTCAAGAGGATCGAAGACTTGCCTAAAGCCTTGTATCGTGGTGCACACCTATAATCCCAGCTACTTGGGAGGCTGAGGCAGGAAAATGTCAAGTTGGAGACCAGCCTGAGAAACTGAATGAGAGACCCTGTCTCAGAAAAATAAAATAAAAAATTTTAAGGGCTGGGAATGTGGCTCAGTGGTAGAATGCTTGCTTAGTATGGGTGAGGCACTGAGTTCAATCTTCAGTGTCACCAAAAAGAAAAAGAACAGCCTTGCTCTAAAAATGATGCCATCTTTATATTTTCAATTTATTTTCTGCCCTGTTATAACTGAAACTGGGGTGACCCTAAGGAGCATGTACAGGGGGAAATACAAAGAAAAGGCAGAAAATTCATTCAACAAAAATGTGCTGTACATCTTCTATGGCTGGGCACTAGTCTAGGTACAAGAACACATTAATGAACAAAAGTCCCTGCCTTCAAGGAGTTTGTATTCTATTAAGGGGAAAAGATAAAGAACAAAATAGACAACCCATTAGATCAGAATGAAAATATGCTATGAAGAAAAGCAAACCAAACTGATTCAGTTTGGTTAGAATATAAGCTTTATGGTGGGAAGATGAAGGAGGTAGTGCTTAAGTGAAAGGTTGATAGAGTACAGGTTTGCCAATAGAACTAATAAGTGTGAAAATGGAGTGATCAGAGGTCATGGTGATGGCAATGAAAGACTCCATTGAAGCTGAAGAGTAACCAAATAACAGGATAGTAGATATTGAAATTAAAGAGCTCTAGAGATTACCTAAACCCATCTCCTGGTTTTGCAAAGGAGCAAGATGGAACAAGGAGTTATCTGGAGGCATAGGATCTCTGCCATGCTCTTCTCTCCTGTTGCTGTGCTTCCAGCAACCTCATGCCATCCTGCCTCCCTTTGTTATATGTTGGCTCTTGAGAAAAACTCCAGATTGGAGGTCGTGGTGACAGAGCAAATCTGAGTGACAGGTTAGTCACACCTGTGAGTAGTTGAAGTGTTGGGAAGCTAATGATTATCACTGCTTGATAGTCTGTGTTACATACTATGTGTAATAGTATAGTTACATACTATATGTAAAACACCTGTGTGACATACTATGTGATTTACATACATCATCTAATGGACCCTCTCAACGATCCTGTCATATAGGTAACCCATATGACAGATATAGAAACCCAAGGCTATGCAGCTGAAAAGGGTCTAAACCCATGTGCATAGACCCAAAGCCCATGTCCTTTCTATTATGCCACAAAATCTCCTAGCATACGCTCAATATAAGTAAAACAAAACAAAAAGGAAGGAAGACTGAGAGTGGGGAGGTCAAGAGACAAGGGCCACTCTCTATAATCATAAACTCTCACTGCAGACATAGGGTTGGGGGTAAAGCTTCCATATGATGTGCTGAGATCAAAAGGTTGTCAGAGTCAACATAGATGTTAGAGTTTTTCAGAGGATGATATTATTAGGTGGTATCATCCTAAATTTCTATGTGGAATATGTATGTGTGCACATCTAGTCATGCACAAATTTACAAGTGCATCCAAGTGAGGGAAAAGAGAGACAGAAAGATCAAGGCCTACATAGCTGGAGTTGAAAAGAGGTCTGTAAGCCAAGAACCCAAGTTATCTGTGACTAAGGACATAAAAGTGAATGTCAGGGGTTTATCATGCTTTGATCTTGAAAATCATTCAAGGAATTTCAAACACAGGTATGCAAAAAATGAAGTCATCAATGTTTTGAAAAAGAAAAGCAAGAATAAAGCCTATTTACTACCAAAGATACCAGAAAAACTGAAGGTTTTTAAGATTCCCAGATAAAAGGGTAGAAACTTGTTAACAATGACAAGGAGAACTGACTTTTTGTTCTCCAATATGAGAAGCCGTTGACCAGAATCCACACAATAGACCCTATGTACACACAGGCAGCTCTGGACAATGTCCTCACGTGACAGATACCTGAAAGCCCAAAGAGCCTCAGTCCCTCTTGGTTCTCTCTTTCTTTCTGGAAAATAATAGAGAATGAAAATTTCTCAGTGAACTCAAAAGTGTGGTTCCCAGTCACGCAGCAAAAGCATCTTCTATAATTTATTTAAAATGCTCATCTCCAGGCTGAGATTTTGGCTCAGTGGTAGAGCGCTTTCCTCTCATGTGTGAGGCACTGGGTTCAATCCTCAGCACCACATAAAAATAAGTAAATAAATAAAAGTATTGTGTCCATCTACAACTAAGAAAATATTAGGAAAAAAAAATGTTCAGCTCCATGGCCCACCCCAGACCTACTATAAGTGGAACTCTAGGATAAGACCCAGAAATCTGCAATTTAACAAGACTCCATGTGAATCTGATGCATGTTGAAGTTTAAGCATCACTGGATAACCCCAAAACTTCTCCCAGAAAACAAGAGACAATCTGGAGACAGAAAAGCTCCTGAGTTAGTAATCAGGAGTGACTCAGGGAAATGAAGAAACTCTGTGAATGCTTTCAACAATTAAATCCTTCTTCTAAGATGGTCCATAGTGAAAACATCAAATTAATTTTCTTAAATCATCAGATAATATCTTCAAAGGAAACACAGGTTATGGATTATGAAAAGTATCTGATTTTTTTGGACTCAGTTGTCAAGAAAAAACAAAGCTGTGCTTCCTGTCTTGTTTCTTTGGACTTGATATAGCAAAAAGAGTTCAAAGGCTCAGATTCTGCCAATCCTAGGTTGCTATCAGATCTTTTATAAAGTTCTCCACTTGTGAAATAAATAGTTTGAACTCACAAAAAAGAGAGAGAGAGAGAGAGAGAGAGAGAGAGAGAGAGAGAGAGAGAGAGAGAAATAAAAAACAAAGCTAAACACTATAACATCACAGTAATAGCAAAACCTTGCATTTTATTCTGCAGGAGAGGCTTCCAATCACCTTCTGCAAAGGGAGCATCAACAATCTAGGAGAGAGTAAAGAGGGAGAAGTGTCTATGAGGTGTTGAAATTGCAATAAGAGATATGGAAATAAGAGACATCAGAAACAACTGAAAGGCTACTGTAGTCCTTTCACCTCAATTACTCTAGAGGGCAACTGGCTTTGATGCAATCATGGTAAAATAATTAATGTTCATAATAATGACAATACTTCCTCAAGGAAGCTAAATTATGCTCAGCGTACTCGTTAAGATGACCAGTTCCATTAGAAACTTTTAAATGGTACTTAAAGGGGTAAGCTTAATTCTCTAGAAAGCTAACATTTAAAACGTGTTTCTCAACAATGCCAGTATTTATATATATATATATATATATTTTAGTTGTATATATATATATATATATATATATATATATATATTTTAGTTGTATATATATATATATATATATATATATATTTGTTGTAGATGGACACAATACCTTTATTTTATTTATATTTATGTGATGCTAAAGATCGAACCCAGGATTTCGGACATGTTAGGCAAGCACTCTACCCCTGAGCCACAACCCCAGCCCCAACAATTCCAGTCTTTTGTGATTTTTTTTTTAAAGAAATGACAACAGAAGCTGGATGCAGTGATGCACACCCGTAATTTCAGCTAATCCAGAGGCTGAGGCAGGAGGATCACAAATTGGAGGCCAGCCTGGGAAATTTAGCAAGATCCTCTCAAAATAAAAGAATAAATAAATAAAAAGGACTGGCAATATAGCTTAGTGGTAGAACACCCCTGAATTCAATCCTCCGTACTGCAAAAGAAAGAAAATAAGCCGGGCACTGTGGCACATGCCTGTAATCCCAGTGGCTTGGGAAACTGAGACAGGAGGATCGCAAGTTCAAAGGCAGCCTCAGCAAAAGCGGGGAGCTAAGCAACTCAGTGAGACCTTGCCTCTAAATAGAATACAAAATAGGGCTGGGGATGTGTATCAGTGGTTGAGTGCCCTGCATTCAATCCCCAGTACGAGAGAGAGAGAGAGAGAGAGAGAGAGAGAGAGAGAGAGAGAGAGAGAAAGGGGCTCAGGTTGTAGCTCAGTGGTAGAGCACTTGCCTCACATGCGTGAGGTACTGGGTTTGATCCTCAGCACCACATGAAAATAAATAAAATAAAATAAAAATATTGTGTTCATCTACAGCTAAGAAAAAATTAAGAAAAGAGAGAGAAAGGAAGGAAGGAAGAAAATAAAAAGACAATAGAAAGAATACTAGGAAGAGATATGATACCTGGCAACTGGTTGTGGACTCTAAACCTACTCACTATATGACAAGAGGCAAATTATTAAGTACTTTGACTGGGATTTATCTGAGTAGGTCATTCATTTCTTGAAGGAAGGGAACTATGTACCCTCTCACATCCTTTATAACTTTAAAATTTCTAATCTAAAATATGAATTTACACTCTAATCTCAACCCCAGCCCAGAAATGTCTTCCCTTAAAATCATCTCCCCTAAGAATCTACCAGTTCCCTCAGGAACCCATCCCTCACAGACTATCTGCCCTCAGAAGTTGGAGGATTTGACAATTCACCTTAAGTGGTTACAACTTCAATATTCTTGGAAAAGGAATGTCATACTACATTGTATTTTTTTCCAAGAAATTGTTTAATCTATATAAGTTATTTGACTCGGTCATTAGCGATCTTTGTGCCAAGATAGCTCCTAATCAAATTCTGGCAGAATATAAGTACCATTGAAAAGAAAGCATACAGATCTTTCTTCTGAGAAGTACGTATTTTTCTTTCTGGTTGAGCAATGTTATGCAACAAATGCTTCCAACTGGCTTTCTATCAAGGAAAATCATTAAAGATGAAATGCTCTAAGGGACATGATCATAGGAGCCTGAGATGCTTGTAAGTAATTACATTCATGCTGATAATTAGAAGAAATAGTCTGTGTAGTGGATATAGTACAATCACCTTTCACCACTGGTCTTGGATTTGATTTCTCCAAGGAATGCCAAGAAAAGCCTTTATTTAGCTGCAGTTTATGCTTCACTCAATCCACTTATTTTGTAATGTAAAAAGGAGAGTCTGAAAAAAGAGAATGGGCACCTTGACATTTTAACTGCTTTGTTTTTAATGAAAATTTTCTTCTTTGAAGTGAATATAAAGCAGGTTTGGGCAATAAGCCAGTAGGTGCTTATTTATCACCTCATAGCCTTCCATGTCCTGATAACGCCTTAACCCAGTCTTTAAAATGTCCTCATTGAATTTCTCTGCTAGCCTATACACCATCCATAGACAATGAGAGCATTTCTCAATGCCCAAAACAGCAGCGTATGTACACAGGAGAGTATGTGCCCACTCCCTTGGGACCAGGTCCCTGTGCTCAGAATTGAAGAAAATTTGTATCCAATGCCATCACTAGGTCAATGTGCATACATGGATAAAGCAATTTATCAGAATTGGTGTTTTTCCCTCAACAGCACATTGACTGCAGTGAACTTGGAATAAAATTGACAGTAATTCTCCTTTTTATTTTACAATGAATCTGTTGCCTGTAATCACTGTGGACGAAAATTTGTTATAATTTCACTTCTTAATTAAATGGACGTCCAAAGAGCAGAGAGGGCACTAAACCAGAGACACTTCTAGGTCCTTAGCCTGTCGAAAATAGCTAATACTGTTGCTCTCCCCTCTGCTCCTTGAATCTCTACTTTGGATTTCCAGTGGTTATCTTCGCGGTCTTTCCTAGTTCTTGTTTCTCTTTCTCCCCTTCACTACCTCCCACTGCCTGACCCTGAAGCACAAAAGTTCCTTGAAGGTTTTCTACTTTCATCCTTTTTTTGTCCTATACTCTCTTCCCAGGAGGAGGCAGCATCTTCCACTGAAATCAAATACACCTAGGTGCAAATTACAGTTGTACCATTCACCTCAGAGGTGACCTTTGGCCTCAATTTCCACTCAAAACTTTGTTCCCTGGGTCTATGTGAGGCTTAAGTGTCAGATTGGATATTTAAACACTGAGAAGAAAGCCTTGCTCATGAAGAGGTCGTAGGAGAAATGTCTTCCCATCATAGGTTCGTAGCTGAGTCCCTTATGACAACAGAAGATAACAAGAGAAAAGCATACAAATGTATTTAATATAAGTTTTATGTGACTTCAGAGCCTTCATAAATGAAGATCCAAAATAACAAGTATATTTTTATGCTTAGGATAGATGAAGAAGTGGATAGTCACGCAGAAATACGATAGGACAGAGGGGGTAGGCTCTAAAGGTGATAAAGTCAGGGCAATTTAGCAAGCCCTGATTGTTCAGATTCCTCTTGCCATCTCTGTGCCTTTGACTCCTTCACCCCTGTATTGGAAATGAGGATCTTGTGACCTGCTTTCGGGGAGAAGGATGAGTGGAAGGGGAGAGTGAACTTCCTGTTTCTGCTTTTTCCTCAGATGCCAAGGTGTCATGTGTTGGATGGCATGTCCTGAATCTTATCATAGCACTTGATAAATTTACACTATTCCTTTTTCTCTTCTTTCCCAGACAAATACTTCCAGAACTCCAAAATAATTCCAGAGAAAATTCTTCAATACACAGGTGTTCTCTATAAGTAGATGATGACCAAATCTAAGCATCCAGTTCACATCCCCATTGCCATCCATCTGCTGGGATTAGACCCACAGGAACCTAAAACTTGGTGTATCCAAAATCTATCAATATCATCTCACCCACCCTACTGTTATGAGTTAAATTGTGGCTCCTCTTCCCCCAACCCAGATTCATATGCTGAAGTCCAAACCTGCAGTATCTCAGAATATGACTTTATTTGGATACAGGATCATTGCAGATGTAATTATGAGATCATACAAGAATAGGGTGAGCCCTGATCCAATATGATAGGCATTCTTATAAAAAGGGGAAAATTACACACACACACACACACACACACACGGGCAGAACACCATATGAAGATAAGGGTTATACTGCCACAAGACAAGGAACTTCCAGAAGTTCTGAGTCAGTCTTGGAACCATATCTTCCCTAGCACTCTCAGAAGGAACAAACCATGGCTGGCACCTTGATAATGAACTTCTAGCTTCCAGAACAGGTTGATAATAAATTTAAACCACCCAGTTTGTGGTACTTCCCTATAACAGCATGTATGTACAATACTGGGTATTGAGCCCAGGAGCACTCTACCACTGAGCTGCACCCAGCCCTTTTTATTTTTTGAGACAGGGTCTCCCTAAGTTGCCCAGGCTGGCCTCAAACTTACAATCCTCTTGCCTCAGCCTCCTGAGTAGCTGGGCGCCACCTCACCCTACAAGTTCCTCACTTAAGTGACAAAACATAATGTCATTTCCCCAGTCACCTAAGCTTGAGTCACCTTTGACTCATTTTTCTGCCTCTATCACCTCATCCATCTTGTACCAAATCTTTTCAAATCTACTCAGGAAATAATTTTATTAGCCCCTTCCCTATTCCTATTGACATGGACAGTCTGTCTCGTCATCTCTCATCAGTCAAAACATCAGTTTTCTGACCTTATTGTACTTTCTCCTCTTTAATTCCACTTCCATACTGCCACCAGAGTCACTTTTCAAAATCACAAATGTAGATCATTAGGGCCTTTACAATTTGACTCAATCTATCTCACAATGTCCTCTTTCTAACCTCTCCTCTCACCTTTTAGTCCCCACTAAAACATGACATCACATCTCCAGACACTCTGGGTAACTCTGCTTTATTGGAATATCCTGGGTCTTTCTTCTTCAAAAGTCAAAATATTATCCAATTCTATCAAGAATAGGGACAAGGAAAGAAGTAAAGGTTGGACATTAGGGAAAATCCATCAGTGAGCAACAGTTAGAAGTAAAAGATGGTTGAGAGGTTTTCATTTTGATTGTAAGTGTCATGGAGTGTCTTTCAAACACTTAAGTCTCTACTATCACTGGGATATTGTCCTTGTATATAACACTCTATACATTAGCCATCTGTGATAGTATGTCTTAGTTCATACTTAGATGACACTCACTGAAGCATTAAGTATAAGATATCTCTGCTCATCCATTGGCAAAACCAAGAAGGGAGAATTCTAATATGGCTAGCACTTAACAAATGCCTGGAGTGAAATACACCTCCTAGTTAGCAGGGCAACAGTCTATTTGTCTAATTACAAAATAGCAAGTTTACTCTAATCCAAGAATATTTCATTATCATAAAAATATAAAATCCCATCAGACACAGTGGCCACCTGCCTGTCATCCCAGCAAAACTCAGAAGGCTGAGACATGAGGATTACAAATTTGAGGTCAGTGCAGGTAACTTAGAAAGATCCTTTCTCAAAAATATCTTAGAAGGGGTGGGGATGTAGCTTATGATACAGTGTCCTTGATTTCAATCCTCAGTACCACAAAAGAAAAAAAAATATAAACAGATATGTGTGTGTATGTGTGTGTGTAATTAATCACTCTTTAAAATGTTTCATGTTGCACAGGAGTCCTTCATTTTTAGTGTTAATTTTTTTGTTACTATAACAAAATACTTGAGGTGAGGAAACTTTATAAGGAAAAGAGGTGTATTTAGCTCATAGTTTTGGAGATTTGAAAGTTCAAACAGCAATAATGCCAATTCCATTGAGGGCCCCTCTGGAAGCATCACATCACGATGGATGACATCATGGTAGGACCATATATAAGAAAAAGAGGTCACATGGCAATATAAGAAAACAAAGCATGGGGAAGGGCTCTTTTAATAAAAACTCACTCTCATGAGAATTAACTCAGTGTCACATAAGAATTGCATTAATCCCTTCCAAGGGCAGCACTCCCAACAACCTAATCAACTTTCATTAAGCCCTTCCTCTTAAAAGTTCTACCACCTCCCAACATCACCAGACTGGGAACCAGTCTTCCAACACATGAACCCCCTGAAGGACAAACCATGTCCAAACCATAGCAGATTTCATCCTCATATTTATGACTTTTCCCCAAAACTCTGCCAATTACAAGGTCTTAGCACATTCTCTTTTAGGAACATCTGGAAGTTGTTTTGCCAAGGACTCTTTTACTCCCACTGTCAACAACTCCATCCCTCTCTTGACATTAATAAAAAGTATGAATGTGCCTGAGGCGGTGGCTCACACCCAGAAAACCCAACTACCTGGGAGACTGAGGTAGAAGGATCACAAATTTGAGACCAACTTGAATAATTTAGCCAGACCCTATCTCAAAAATTAAAAAGGTTAGGGATATACCTCCATGAAACAGCACTTGCCTAGCACGAATGAGGCCCTGGTTCAATCCCTACTACAAAAAAAAAAAAAAAAAGTATAAAACCTGCTATATCTAAAATCCAGACTAGTTTATTAACTTAAGTCCCAATTTATGCTATAGAACCCAGCTGGACTTCTTCCTAATACTGAGCAATTTCATGTCATGGATTCAAATTATGTTAACTCTAGAGTCATTGAAAAATATCTATGAATATGCACCTGACATGAACACACACCAAAAAAAGATTTGACACTCACATTCCACAAGCAGCATGACTGAATTCCAGATTCAGCTCTAAACCCTCCAAATTGAAATCTAATCATTTTCCACTGGAAAAAATGAAACCATTGATATTGTCTTGCTCTTCACTAACCTCCTCCCCAACACATGCACCTTATGTGGCCTTTGCCCATCTACTTCTGTATACTCCTGATTCCCTGCATGATTCAGTGCCAGTAATTCCCTTCTGCCACTCTGATAAGAGAGGGGGTAAGGACTAAAAAAAAAAAAAAAAAAAAAACGATTTTCAAAAGTAATTTTTCAAAGTGGCACAGGCAAAGTGGCAAAAGGTAACTATTTATTATAATTATGGTAATAAAGAGCATTATTACACTGTTGACCTTTGAGAAGCTTTCAGCCTACAAACATGAACTAATGAACAATGAATTTCAAAACCATGTGTTCTTCTCACACTCCTATCCCTGGACCCCATGCCAACGCTCGTTTTCCTCTTATTTGTTAAAGTTCAAGTGGGGGTAGCATTGTCGGCTTAGATTTGGTGCAAAATAAAACAGACATTCTATTAATTGCAAAATTAAAAGCTCTTCACTGAAGAGGAGTCCACCATTTTCATTCCCACCATCCTCCTCACTTCCCATAATGCAGAGCCTGTTAAAGTGGCTCCACAATCTTTCCCTCTCTTCCTTCATCACTTAACCTAGAGTGCAAGTCAGGAGGAATACTTTTCAATTCAATAAATTTCAGTCATTTAATTTTTTAATTCAAGTGTTTTAACTTTCAAAATCGATTTTAAAAGGTTTTTTTTTCTGAGTTTTGAATACAGGTCATATTTTTATATTTTATCATATTTTTAAGCAGATCTTGTTTTCTAAATTGTATAATATCAGCTCATTTGCATACAGGCCACCACAGAGCCACCAAGAGAAACAAACCTGAAATGGCACAATCACCTCACCATGAGGTAGTGAGCATGAGCACTTTGGATGTATATCCACAGACATGTGCACACACATATACTCATCTCAGTGGCATGTTTAGATGCCCCAGAGTTTTTTAAAAAATTTGCTTAGGACTCAAAAGGTACTAGACTTCACACCCAACACTTAAATTTCTAATGTTGAAGACACAAATCCAAATACAACAATTTTTAAATTGCTAGGATTTAAACATATGCTTACGTCAGACCTCTTATTACCTCAATAGGCCTCTGTTGATCTGTAAAGCTATTTTCACTTTCTCTATTTCTCTTCCTACCTGCTGATGGGTGGAAATTAAATACAAGTACTCTGTTTAAAAAGACAACTATGCCATTGTGCTAAAGTACTCAGAAATGGTTTATTCCTTTTACTTCAATCTTTCCTTCAAATTTACTTTCTCCTGTATGGTAAGACATGGTTTTTTATTTCTCTCAGCCCTAGACTGCAGGGACCTAAATTGCAAGAATTAGTTATAAGAGGGCATTTAACAGTATTGAAGTTTGCTTTCATACCACACTCTACATCAAAGCACCAATCTTCAAGGGCCGGCTATATTCCTATTATATAAGTTTATGAATTGTTCTACATTTTGTTATATCTTCAGTTTTAAATGCAACAATTTCCTCATATAAAAACACTGAGTGGTCTGTGAAAAATGTTGAAATATTCAAGGTATGATTGTTCGTTGCCAAGCATGAGACTTGTGTATACTTTGAACTTATTAATATTTTTTTCTTCCAACAGAAAATGGGATTTTTCTTTCTTCATATAAAATAAACTAAACAGACCCATATGAGCACCATGTGATAATATTATGTCTGAAAAAGAGACAAATACAAAATGATAAAACATTTTAATGTTAAACATTAAAGGCAACAATTTAAAGTAAGATCAATTAAAACTAATGATACATATTATTATCTCCTTCTCCAATGAACAGTAAGCCAAGTGCAGGGTCCTTTGTACCCACAGAGGTTACACATATGTGAGGATGTTCCTATTAGAAAAGTTAAAAACTAAGATCAAGAACTAACAGGTAACTGGAATTTGAACCTTGACATTTTGACTTCAAAATTCAGAACTCTCTTAGCCACAAACAATAAATACCCTTTATTGTTTTCTGTGGCCCAAACCAAGATTGTCTCACATAATCCATACAATAATCTAATTATATAGTCATCATTATCCCCATTTTGCAGATGAGGAAAAATGAGACTTAAGATAGTTTGGGTAACTACCCAGCATCCACAACTCTTTCTGAATAGCATATCAATGCCTTTTTGAAGAATTACCTTTTGCAGAATGTAAGCACCCTGGGGGCAAGAATGTTTTCTTGTTCTTCAACATATTCCCAGTGCCTAGAACAGAGGTAGATAAAGGATAATCAGTGTTTGCTGACATGAGGTGTATACACTGTTCTTAAAACAGCAAAGGTCCTAGAGCCTCGCCTGCTTGCCCTCAAATCCTTCCTCCACCACCAGCACAAGAAGACAGGGCAAGCAGCACCCCACCTAAGATGGTACTCTCCTGGAACTTTGAGTCTTACGTAGGATGCCACAACACTGAAAAACTAGGCCTGACCATATCGATGTTGTCAGCCTGACAAAAATGTATAGTGGCCATGCTTTTTTGTATAGGTTCTATTTTGATTACAAGCTTCTGTCTTAATTTTAAGCCTTCTATTACCTATGTGAGCTTAGATTGTGGTATGGTTTATATATGAGGTATCCCCCAAACACTCAAGTATAAGACAACACAAGAATATTCAGAGGTAAGACGATTTGATTATGAGAGTTGTGAACTAATCCGTGGATTGAACCCCAGAATGGACTCACGGGGTGGTAACTATAAGCAGCTGGAGAATGGCTAGAGGAGATAGGTCACTGGGGGCATGCTTTGGGGGTTTATATTTTGTCCCTGGTGAGTAGAGCACTATCCTGGCTTTCTGGTTGCCATATCCTGAGCTACTTACTTCTCTCATGCCTTCGGCCACAATGTACTTTCTACCTCAACTGGGACCCGGAGCTATGGAATTGGCTGACCATGAACTGAACCTCTGAAATCATGGGCCAAAATAAACTTTTTCCTCCTCTAAATTATTCTTGTTAGTTATTTTTGTCACAATGACACAAATCTAAGCTTTAATAGATAGATAGATAGATAGATAGACAGACAGACAGACAGGTCAAGGGTCCCCAAGACCATCTTCAAGTCTTATGATTTGCTAGAACTCAGAAAACCTGTTATACTCATGGTTATGTTGTATTAGAGCAAAAGGATACAGATTGAAATAGCAAGGGGAAAATGCATATAAGACAGACATCCAAGAGGAATCAGGCACACAAACTTTAAGCTGCTCTCTCCGCCAGTGGAGTTTCATGGACATTACTTAGTTCCCCTATTCAGGATATGACAACATATGAGAATTGCTGCCAAACAGGGAAGATTGCTCAAGTCCTGGGGTCCAGGGTTTTCACTGAGGATAGGTCACATAGATATGTGGCACCTGCAAGGCCAATCTTAGCTACCAAATCTCCAGATGCCCAGAGGGACAGTGGTACCAAGGCCTCAGGAGTCAAACACACTCTCATCAGGCAGGATACTCCAAGGTCTCCAAGGTTATATCTCAGGACCCTGTCAAAGGCCAGTCCCCTAAAGATAGCCTTTCTTTGTAATATTCAGGGCTCAAGCATCTTGAGTTTGCTGAGTTAACCCTTTACTGAATAACATCAAATAAATCTCTTTAAATTAAGTAGAATTTATTCTTGATTCTTTCACCTGAAGAATCTACACAATCACACAGTTAGTAATTGCAAAACAAAAAAATTCAAGTTTCCTGATTCTAAAATCTATGGCTCTAAAAACTGGTTGTTAATGAGGCATCATATAGGGTAGGAATATATCAGACTGAACCCTAGTTGCCTATGAAAGTTAAGGCAACACTCAGCATTTCCACCGCTCATAATTAATCCTAAAGAGGAGTGAATACACTAAGATGAGTTGACAAACACATTTATTGCACTATTATTTGTATGGCACAAAATTAAAAATGATCTACATTCCCAACCAAAATGATTGGTTAAATCATAAGTCAGCAAACTTTCTGTAAAGGGCAATATATCAAGTACTTTTAGCTTTGCAGGTTATATAGTCTGTTAGAGCTGCCCAACTCTGCCATTGTAAGGCTAAAGCAGCGACAGACAACATGTAAATAATGAGTGTGTCTGTGTTCCAATAAAACTTTATTCACATGAATAGGTGAGGGAAGGGGGCAGAATTTGGATTCCAGGCAATAGTTTGCCATTATATTATAATAACTGCTGTCATTCTCTCCTTTCTTCTTCTCTTCTCCACCCACCCCACCCCCACCCTTAATCTCAGTACTAGGAATCAAAACCAGGGCCTTGTGCATATAGGCAAATGTTCTACCACTGAGCTATATACCTTCAGCCCATAACAGGAAATTTTCAGAATATTTACAAGTAAGTGAATAAAGCATGTGAAATTATACTATGTACATAATCTCCAAAGAAAATATTTCTGTGTACACAGAAAAAAATGTTGAAATGATATATGTGAGACTGTCAATGGTGATTATTTCTGGAAGGCTGAAATTATGGGGTATTTTCACTTGCTACTTCATACATTTCTATATTGTTCAAAGGTTTTTATTATAAACATGTATGATATTTATAATCAAACAGAAAAATCCATTTCAGGGGAAAAAAAAACGTATAGCTACAGTCAGACAGACCCTATTTAATCCCCTACTAAATTATTCAAGCTTCGAGTAAGTAAGAAATCTTGAATACAAGATGGCATCTGTTTGAGGTAGCTCTCCCAATGTAGGCATTAGTGGCAAGACTCCTTAAACTTCCTTCCATGCCAGGGTTCTAGAGGATTCTTTTAGAATCTTAAACCCAATCATCTTTTCCCTCTTCCCATCACAAATAAATATCCCACCAATAGCGTAACAGTCTTTTCTCAAATGAATAGTTTTTTAACAAGAAATACATGCACTCTTACAGGAGAAGTATTGTTTTGTGAGCATGAGGAATACTTTTTGCTTACAGCTTTGTTACCCTACCAATTCTTGGAATTCCAGTTAAATACTTATATTCCATTTCTAAAATATTATGCAGATGCCTGAAACCAACTTATTAGACGTTAACAGACAAGCAGCACTGAGACACTCAGAGGCTTTAGAAGATAACAATTATAATACTTTCTTGAATTGAATATATATGTTCCATTAATGTAACCATATGGTATAATACACAAATTTTCCAATGTTAGGTTTCTTGGGATAAACAAAGACAGATACAAACACACACAATCTTGTCTATTTCTCACTTTTACTATTACTTTTTTTTTCTTTTGTATGACTGCTAACTTAGCTAATAGCTTATAGAGAAGGACAATCAAAACCCTAGCCTTTCACAGACCTTGTTTATTTCCAAGGGGTTGCTTTGCATCAGTAGTGTCTTTCATAAAGTCTTGTCAGCCACTGCTCACAGGAGCCTGAGTTTCTTTTAACCACAGTGTCATATAATTTTATACTAATAAACCATGTTCTAGAATTACCTGCATTAGATATTCTATCAGGAAATGGTCTTATATTTAAGTGTTTTGTCAAAGATTGTTCCTAACTTTATTATGTGTCAGAAGATGACAGCTTAGTTTCTCTATGTTATTAACATAAGAAAACTGATTTTTAGATAGGTTGCTCAGATCCAATCAAAGGAAAACTCCCTTTCTGTTAATTGGATAATTAATAGCATTTCTAAAACTAGCGCTGATCCAAGTACCTTTTATGCTCATTGGCAGATTGATTATCCATGAAGAAGTTCTCTGTTATCTTTATTATCCATTTGGATGGGAAGGAAGGCCTTGGGGAAGGGACAAAAGGATTAGCTTTGTTTACTCCCCACTCTACCCTTTCACATTCAGCCTCCTTTGTGAGTTGGCTGTGATTTGAGTCTTAGGGAAAAGGGATGAATCTTGATAAAAATCTTTAATAGAATTAAAATCTATTTCAGGCATCAAAAATAGAATTTTGATTATGTCTGTGCATTCATGGTTTCTTGGTGGGAGGGGGAATATAAAACTCTTTGCCCATTTGCCTGTATTTATCTGCCAAGCCTTTTTTCTATATCCCTATCTCTTCACCCCCGCCTCCATAGCTCTCATATTTCCAGGACTAAAAGACAAAACCAGGGGCTGGTTACTGCAACAGTATCATTTATTTGTGTTCTTCAAGCAGCCTGCAACACAGCCAGAAGATAATGGACACCTCATTTATTCAAGCTCTGAATGATCATATTTAATTCCCTGTGACAGCTGTCTTCCCCACATTAGCATTGCAAATAAGTTCGGTTTTGTAATGGCCTTCTATTGAACATGATTCAATTATGTGTGGTCCGTATCGAGGCAGGATACGGTCTTAGTATCTATAGCAATATTTCTGCAAGCTGCTGCTCTTTACACTGCTCACATTTAATCTGGCTGTTTACCACAATGCTTTCCTTGAACTATATTGAACTCCCTACACTTTCAAATAAAATAAAGAGGAATGAATGTAATTTGAAAAAGCAGTTACTGGGCATATAGATATTGCATACCTCCTCCCCTTTACATATGTAATCAACCTGGAAGCACTTTGAAAAAATTGCCCGATTGTCCCATTTTAAAACCCAGATAATAAAATCATTATGGCCAATTAAACGATTAAACAATGCTAGACACACTGGGGTTCAATGCCTGGTTTTGCATATCACTAACAACACACTGTCAAGCATTGAGGCAATCAGTCTGAATTCAGAGTCGTTTTCATGCAATGGAGGTGAGAAACCTATGCTTGGAAGAAAAGCAGTTTCTCCATGGACTGAAGGAAGATTCCAAGGCAACCTGATCTGAGTGAAGGCTGGAAAGGCAGCCCTCTCTGCTCAAAAATGTACTATTCACCAATTGGCTCCTGCCTCCAGAAGTTCATCTGCAGATGTAGCACCACCTGCATTTCCAAGGGGTTCCTCAAACTTGGCAGCTGTGGAACCAGCATGTTTTGTAAAAACAAAAGAAGCAGCTGGGTAGGACAGAGGGATATCCATCCAGAGTCCACAAGATGTCATTGCAGAGCCTATGTCCCAATGACCTGAGGTCATCTGGGCTGGCTGGGGACAGTTTTGTCCGGTGGGACTTCTGGACAAAAGCTCTTGAGATTTTTTATAACTGATGTTATGAAGGAGCACTACCTCCTGACACTTAAAATGTCCAGGTGGTGTTACCAGACTCCACCAGGTGTAACGATCAGGGCTACTCACAGGGCTAGTTTTCCTCAGCAAGAATGAGTAAGTGGCAGGTAGGGTTGGAAGCAGAATCTGATAGTCTTGGCTCATTCCTTTTCCCCCCTTTGGCTCTGCCTGCTTGCAGGGAGGGTGCATTAGGGTCTGATGTCCTGGTCATGTATGGAACTTAGTTCAGCAGAGCTGCTAAGGAGGCCTGACATTCATGAGGTATGTTCAATGCAGGGAAGGGTTAATAAGCACACTTGACACCACCCGGTCATGTCCTCTAATACAGTTTTCCTCAGTTCAAAACACAAACAACAATAATAATAATAAAAAAAAAAGTTGGTGCAGTATTCTCTCAGGAAGGAGAAGAGGAAGGAAGAGAAAGTAACCAATAGGGAACCTCTTACACCTGGCAGGTAAATCCTTACCTGGTATTTGACATTAACTTCATGTGGAAAATACTTCTCAGATTTCAACATGTATGCATATCCCCTGGAGAGCTTGTAAAAATGTAGATTTTTGACTTAATAATCTTGGATGCAGCCTGAGAGTCCACATTTCTAACAAGTGCTTAGGTGGTGCCAATAGTACTGTCCATGGACCACACTTTGGTAGCAAGAATTTTAAATGTGGTATCCAGAATTGGGAGAACTCAGGACAGACCCTGGTGCACTAGAAGGGGAGGTAGAACATTCTATACCTTATTTCTTTTCCTCTTAATGTGGGGCTCTTCAATTTTTAGTATGGATTAGAATCACTTGCAAAGTTCATAAACTCCTTACTGAGACTCACTACCAGAAATTTCTCTTATCAGGTCTAGGATAACACCCAGAGATCTGCATTTTTAAAAAGACTTTTAACATACAATTTAGCATGTTATTCTCATGCATATAGTTTTCTAATTACATTATGCACTGGTTAAGCAGTCAGAGGATTCTTGTCTAGAAATATTCAACAATAATGCTACCCTTGCTTTCATATAGCCCCTTACATGTTACTAAGTACTTTCATATCAATGATTTGACTTGATCTTTAAATAGCAAGTGTGCCTCTAGTTAACAGACACAGCAGGTTTGATACATGTTTAAGGCCACATGGCTACTTACTAGGTTCAACCAGCTCAATGCAAGAACTGGTTCAGTTTTAGCACCAAAAATCATGTGTCCTGGAAATGCCTTCAGTCCCAGCAAACTGGGACTGCTGGTCACCTTATTCCTTAGTCACAGGGCTAAAAGAAAAACCCAGCTTCTTCTCAATTCAATGTGGTAAACATGCCAGACACAAACACTATAGTAACAGAAGATGACTGATTTGAACAGAAATGGAATTTATTGGAAGACTGGATAGTTCACAAAGTTCCAGGGAAGACTACAAAACCACGATCCGAAAATGAGCAGGAATAAGGATGACCAGGAAACCAGAACCACTGCTACATAAACCCTTACAACAAAACTCACCAATGACAGCATACTAAGCCGTAAATGCCCCAGGTTACTCTACCCAAGGCCCTATTGTCCCTGTAAAGCAGACCTTACTATCACTGTTCCTGTTTACCCAAGGAACACCACTTTCCCTGATTCTCTTTTGTTTGTTGTCCAATTTGAAGATCAGGGCAAATGCACCTGATTGGCCAAGCCTCAGTCACAAGTCTGTATCATATTGGCATGAAAAGCTGAGAAATTAAGTACCAATCATTTTCAACTTTGAGAAACCTCCCTATAACATAGGAAAGGTATTCCAATAGCAGAAGCCAAAAAAGAAAACAACAGATATATTCTCTGGCATTAGAAAGTCAATCTAATAATGAAAAGAATACTATGACTTTCAAAATTTATCTTTAAAGGTACACCTTTTATATATGCAAATGAAATGAAATTAGTATGTCAAAGAAATATTTGCACTGCTATATTTATTGTAGTACTATTCACAATAGCAAAGATACAGAATCAACCTAAGCATCCATCCATGGATGAATGAATAAAGAAAATATGGAGTATAAACACAATAGGATAGTATTTGGCCTCAAAAATGAAGGGAATTCTGTCATTTGTGATAATGTGAATGAACCTGGAGGACATTATGCTAAGTAAAATAACCCAGGCACAGGAAGACAAATATGTGCATGATTGCACTTGTATGCAGAATCTAAAAATGTCACTCTCATGAAAGCAGAGTAGAATGGTGGTTGCAAAAAAAAACTGTATACATCAAAACTTCACACTGCACACTGAAAATACATGTAATTTTTATATCATTTATACTTTAGTAAAGCTGGGGGTGGGAGAGGAAAGGAAGCAAAGAAGCAAGCTGGACACGGTGGCACATGCCTATAATCTCCACTATTCAGGAGGCTAAGGCAGGAGGATCATGAGTTCACAGTTAGCCTGAGCAACTTTGGGAGATCCTACACCAAAAAATAAAAAATAAAAAGGACTACAGAGGTAGCTCAATGGTAGAGCACTCCTGGGAGCAATGCTTAGAACTAGAAAAAGAAGAGACAGAGACAGAGACAGAGACAGAGAAGAAAAGGAAAAAAAAACCACCTATTATTTTTAAGTCTGCAAATTTGACATCAATGAAAAAGTTCTATAATAGTTTTCCCAAATTGCTTCTTATGTTCTCCAAAGACATCAGACAAAAACCATGGCCATAGATTTTCTTTTCTTTCCTTTGACTAGAGAAGCTCACTAGGGAGGGAAGGATACTGGTATCTTAAAAAGAACAGTTTACAGGCTGGGGTTGTGGCTCAGTCGTAGAGCGCTTGCCTAGCTTGTGTGAGGCACTGTGTTCAATTCTCAGCACCACATATCAATAAATAAAATAAAGGTCCATTAACAATTAAAAAAGTATTTTTTAAAAAAACAGGTTATATTTCAACCCACAAAGAATTACAGAGATGGAGGCATCATAAAACAGAAAAATGAGTGAGAATGTGAGCCCCTTCTCGTTAATCATAGAGCAAGGATAAATAAGAAAACAGCATACTCACTGAGATTTTATGAACTTAATGTTCATAGTTCACTAAACACTAGACTCACTGAGGGAATTTTTCATCTAAAACACCAAGTCTATCATAACAGATGTAATAGCTCTCTCTGTTGCCTCTTAGGCTTGAGGAATCCTTTGGCAGATGCCTCCCCATTCTATCTCAATTCTTCACTGGTCCCTTTGTTGATTTTCTGTAGCCATTTTCTCAGGAATATGAAGTAAATCATTCTAGTTTCTTCCTCCAGGCATCTGCTGATAGGTCTACTCCAACTCATTCATTTTCCCAAAGCTTTACTACAATTCTTAAAAGAATATTTGATTTTCTTTCCCTTCTTTGTTTTTATTTTGTTTTGGCTTGTATCTCTCAAGTGGCACTCTTGGGATTCTAATGACACCCTCTCTTGTTAGCTTCAATGACACCCCTGAGCTCAACCCACCCTGTACTTCCATCTCTGAGTTTTTCACATGCCAGGATGATATCACTCCAGTGCCTGGAAAGATACATAAACTAGTCTCTTCTTCCTTTGGAGAAAAAAACTTCTTGTTCTTTTTTTTTTAATGGACACAATATCTTTATTCTTGTTTGTTTATTTTTTTTATGCAGTGCTGAGGATTGAACCCAGGGCCTCACACATGTGAGGCAAGCGCTTTACCATTGAGCTATAACCCTGGCCCCAAAAAGAAACTCAAAAGAAAATTAAACATAGTTCCAACATGAATTAAGGCAGGATAAACCCAAAATATTGTTACCATGTCCTTCACCACAGTGTCTTAATCTGTGCAGCTATAACAAAATACCTGATGCTGGGTAATTTATAAATAGCATGAATTTATTTCTGATAGTTCTGGAAGACAAGAAGTCTAAGATTAAGACACCAGTAGATTCATTTGCTTCCTTCGCCCAATATGGTACCTTTTTTGCTATATCCTCACATGGAAGGCAGAAGATCAAGAGGGTTTATTAAAAAAAAAAAAAGGCTTAACTCTCTCCCATAAGCTCCTTTATAATGACACCTAATCCCATTCATGATGGCTTGGCATCGTGACTTAATCTACTTCTGCAGGCCCTACTTTTTAATTCTATAACTTAGGTGATTGGGTTCAACATCAAGAAATTAGGAGAATGCACACATTCAGACCACAGTATATATCTGTGACAACCATATTCTCCAATAGCTACTATGGTCCAGTCATCCAGAGCCCCTACTCTCCACCTGGTCTCAGTGAATTAAGCTATTAGCCAAATCAAAGACTCAAGATAAATATAGTCACTTCTTTACTTGAGTGTCGCTTAGTAAAAAGCATCCCTTTTGTCCATTTTCATTAGCAAACAGAAAGCACAATACCAAAAAGCAGTTTGTCAAGTAAACAAATGCAGAAGTCATCACAGAGAAAGTTCTAAAACCCTGCCTTGTGTGGATAACCCTCACTCTGTAAATACAAAGGCACTTTGATTTTACCCCACCCAGTCTACCCTTCCCCCAGCTTGCTGCAGCAAACCTTGGCAACTTTACCACATCTCCCCTTCCTTTCAATTCTTTACACTCTCCCAAGATACCTGAACTCCATTTCTGTGGCTTGCAATTATGGATTTTTGTGCCCTGGAAGTGACCTGACTAGATTGTTTTCCAGATTCATCTCCAGACTTTGCACTTTCCTTACTGAAACCCCTTTTCCCAGGGTTCCCATTCCTCCTTCACAGTTCTCTCTCAGCCATGGGAGGTGAGCTGCACCTCCTCTTCCCACACAAAAGCCATCTGCAACAGAACCTGGCATGAGCACAAAGTCTCACTTCAGAAACTTCTGCAGAGGCCAAAGGAGGCCCTGACCGTGGCTGTGAGTCTCTGGGGACCCCCAAACCACTTCAGAATACTCCAAACCAATCTTTCAGGCACTTCTCAGGAGGCTGGCTCCACTTCAGAAAAGTACCCTGCACTGAAAGACATATTTTCCATTGGTAACTAGTGCCGTTAATGAGAGAGCTGGACACACTGGCACTACAGAAATTAGCCAGAATTTAATTCTGCCAATAAATTGCCTTGGGCTTGATGGTGCACCATGTGTATCCCTTAGGGGCTACTTTAAATTGTAGGTATGTTTTTAAGTCTTCAGAAATCAGACTGAATTGGTTTGAAGGCTGCAATAAAATGTCTTTGCTATAATAAAGCTAAATCTGTTCAGCACTTGGCATCTCTTCTGCAACAATTTGACACACCCCAACACATGCCTGTTTGTAAGGGAAGTAAGATGAGCCACACAATGGCAACCTGTGCTGCATACTCCTTTCTTTCTTGTACATTCTGCCTTTTTATTTCTTACACTGCCATCTTTAGAATTTACCTATTAATACGAGTAAATGTGATTTGTTTGACTTAAAATCAAGTAGATTTTCCAGAGATTAACAAATCATTGTTTATATTCATCACTTAAATTCTCTTGTTTTGAATAGTTTTTTTCTGATTAAGTGCATTTTATCCAGGCTTCAAACATATAGTGTTGACAATATAAACAACTAGGAAAAAGTGAATGTACAGCATTTACTTTTTTAATTTTGAGGAAAAAATTGCAATTATTTCATGCTCCCAATTTTGCAATGTATATCCCCAGTAGAAAATAATGTGGCCTCTCTCAACACTTTAACTTTACCAGGAGGCCTCAGTCACCTCCCTCCTACAAGTTGCACTGTGTTCTTCATTTCTAACAACCTACTCTCATCGGCTCACACATGAGAAAGACCTCCATTCCAGAAACAGTAGCTACAATAAAAAATTAAATTAAAATGTCAGCATTCCTTCCAATTATTATGTTTAAACATTTATATACACAAAAATGCATCTATTTAAAATTTGTATATACACACATTACTTTTTGTTTTATAAGTTTGAGAATCATACTATATATATTATTTCATAACTTTCTATTTTTCACTTACCAACATCAATGAGCAAATTTTCCATGCATGCTTATGTTTGTCCATACCTAAAAAATAGATTTATAAAGTTTATTTTTCATGAACAAAATAAATACACTACTTTATCCATGAAAAATCTAAAGGACTAGGTTTTTAATCAACAATAACTAAGTTTTAATTTGCTTCTTTCTGTTTAACAAACAATTAGATAATCAAATTTGTCTTTTCTGCTAAAAAATAAACAGCATTCAGAACAAAGTAATTTTATTCTCAGAGTTGGGGGGAAGACAAGAATTTATATTAAATTATTTAATATATTTATGTCATCAAAAATGATTAAATGTCTAGTAATTCATTCATCATATTATATTATTTTATGCTGATATAAGTGAAACCTGTGAAAACATTAAATGCTTCTAAACACATCCTCCGCCTATATACAACATGATACTCCAACAGAAAAGGAAGAAATGGTTCTATACAAAAGTACAAACTCGGCAGCAGAATACAACAGACACTAGTATGGCAATATGTAAATCAGTGGATGTGTAACCGATGTGATTCTGCAATCTGTATACGGGGTAAAAATGGGAGTTCATAACCCACTTGAATCAAAATGTGAAATATGATATATCAAGAACTATGTAATGTTTTGAACAACCAACAATAAAAATTTAAAAAAATATAGTAAAAAAAAAAAAAAGTACAAACTCTATCCTGTAAAGCTGAATCAGAAACTACATAGAAATCAAGAATTATATGTCCCTGTTCTTTTTTATTTTAACTGGACAAACAATTTAGCACTGGAAAAGAGATTCCAAATCCATTCAAGCATGGATAAAAAAAATCCATTGTCTCTAAAAAAATAAATCATTTTCTTAAAACAGCTGCCAAAGAGAAGCCACCAGCTGGCCTGATGGTTTGGCCAGCAAAACCAGCTAATGTGGAGATGATTATAAATGGCAGCATCCCAGAGACCTGGGCATCCCCTACCAGAGTGTGCTGAGTAAGTGGCAAGCAACTTCAGGCCCCCTGGGCAAATCTCTATCTTTTCAGGCTATCTTGTACACAATGCACAGAACTATTGGCAGTCAACTCTGGTTATAGCACCTTCCAAACCATTTTCCCACATGTGAATTCTGAGCATGGGTTTGAATACATGAGGCTAAAGCAGTCTGCTCTATTGTACCATAGTCTCATTCTCTGAAAGCAACCAGGTGAATACATGGTCTCAAGCCCTGGGTCCAAGGTGCAACTTTGACCAAAAGAGGTATGATAATGAAATTTTACTGCCTCAAATGTTATGTGGTAATTCAAGGTAGGTTGCCACTGTTCAGATTTAATCCGAGGAAATTCCCTACCAAACTGTAGCATAGGAGATTCCTCACCCGAAACCATGACTTCCTACAAGAGTGGTTTTCCAACTTGACCACCTGGTACCCAGGAACAAGGCAGAGAGACTTAAAACAATAGAAATTTTCAAGCTACACAGGTCCTCCACCATAGCTATTCACTGTCTTCTTCCCCCATTCCCAACTCATATAAAGTTTACTGAGTCTGTTGCATTAAATGGCTCCTTCTACTTCAGAACAAACCCCCGCTCCGACTTCACAAAGAAGGTATAAACTTCCTCAAGCCTAATCTCTCCCCTCAACCCTCGCCACACACCACAGATTGACCACATCTTTGCCTCCTTCCTTCCTCTCTCCCCAAGCCCACGCTTTTATTCTTCCCCTCTCACCTCATTCAGGATCCCATCAATTATCTCCTTTAACTTCAGTCTTTTCCATTTTACAGGTACCTTCACCACAGCCCACCAATATATTCAGACTACTTTTAGCTTCCAGTTGTTTTCCTTCTCTTTACAACCAAACTTCATAGAAAAGGACCCTACCCTAGCCCTATATCCTTAGCCTTGCCCACATATGTTTTTATTAAAATTTCTTTATACAAACCATCCAAGTTGAATCCTATTTTCTGTCAGAGATCTGATGGTACACTTACTATATCTCTTTCATCTTTAAAATCAGAACTGCAACACTGCATTACAAAGGATGATGGTTAAGCCACTGTAACAGAGACCTCTAACTATGGTGGTTTACCATAAATGATCATTCCATTCTTGCTCTAACAGTCCTGAGATCAGAGGATCAGTTATCAGGGCAGTCGTGTTTCATGTGATCCCTTGGAGAACCAAGATTTTTCTGTACTGTTGGTTCATCAGATCTTGATGTGCATGTAAATCACCTGAACTCTTGCTAAAAATTAAGATTCTGATTCTCAGGGATAGGGCCTGAGATTCTGCATTTCTAATAAGTTCCCAGATAAGGCCAGGCTGCTAGACTATGGATCATACTTTGAATAGCAAGATTTTAGGGTGTTGTATGGTCTTCTTGATCAAACCTGGGCCCCTTGAACCTCCATATTGCAGACCTCAGAAGGGGGAAGAGAACATGTAAAAGAGTGCACGTCCAGTGTTGTAGGACCCAGACTCAGAAGTAGGCCCCATCTGCTCACATTTCACTGGCAAACATTAATCATATGGTCCCAAGAATAGGGACCAAGATATCTTGATCAATAATAGTATTTTCTGAGAGGGACTGAGAATAGAGATCAGACATATTTGAGTATGAAGCACTCTCCAAAACCAAGACAATTATTGGAAAATAGATATTTCAACTACATTGAAGTTAAAGGTATAACATGGTGATGGCTGAAAGTGGTTGTTTTTAGGAACCTCAGGAGGCTGGCTTGAATCACTCAAACATAACCCTAGGAAGGCAAGTTCATCCCTAACAGAAATAATAGTCCAGGACATTTGGGATTCAGAAGCAGGCATAGGAATCCCTTGCCCTTGCTGGTCTACTTTTGGCTGTGTTGGAGTTCCATACATTCCTGTACAATTCAGAACATAGTGCAAGATGGAGGACCCATTCAAGACTTGGTCCCAAAGATGCCTGAGCTGAAGGCAACCAGAGTACCACTATGACATTTATCTAAAAGTTTTATCTGAGCTAGAGCACAGGATTTGAAACAAGACCTTTTGAGTTTAAATCCCAGTACTGCTACTTTCTGTGTGAGCTGAGGCAAACTATTTAATCTCTCTGTGCCTCAATTTCTTCATCTGCAAAATGAGGATAAACACAGTGCTTACCTCACAGGGGATTTTGAAGATTAGGTGATGCATTTAAAAAAAATTATACAATGTGTGATGTTAAATCTCTACCAATTTATTTCCTTAAAATACTAACCTCACCAACACAGGCTGAGGTTCATTCCTTTTCCTCTCTCACCCCAGACATGAAGAACAAGCCAGCTAGATTCTACAGATGACCCTGACAACTTCGCATGCACTAATATGATAGATGTGGATGAAACATCTCTCAAATTACACTTGTAAACAAGGGCCCAAATACAACTTCTCATTAATTTCGCCAATGTCCAACTCTAAAAGAGTACAAAGAAAGCATTCCAATCAACACTGAAAACTTTGAGGTTTCTGAGGCATCACTAAGAGTTCATGATGAGGTTAAATCATATTATTGTTTTCCCTCTCCCTACACTTGCCCTGGTTGAAAATCTTTTGTGAAACTGGGTTTATATACCAAGAAAAACCCTGATCCAGGATCTCTGGTCCAGGATTTCATAGCCAGTAAGTAGTAGAACCCTACCTTAAACTCAGCATTTCCCAACAGCAAAGCCCAAAATGTTTTCCACAGCTTTTATGGCACCGTAATTTAATGAAATAAACAACTCATTGTGCTTCAGTTTCTGAGACCACAAGAGCTTTGGCATATATAAGTCACAGAGGATTATTAAATACTCTAATTACGAAACTGTCAGATGGGGGTTATTTGTCTTTATGCATTATGGACCCCCCCTGGGCTCTAGCCACTAAGTTGGTTTTTTTTTTTTGGGGGGGGTTGCAAAAATAGGAACAAAAGTGACAATATTTTAAATCAAACAGGACCTGTTAGTTATACTGTGCCTATAACACTATGTAAATCTAAAGAGGTTTCCACTAATTCACAGAGCTGCCTTATACACCAGTTTTTCTCTAAAGTAGAGAAACCATGTTTGAAGCATGTCAGACACTGCAGCATAATAGAGAACCCTACCGTCAGGGGATTTCCCGTGTATCTGTAATGTTCCACTAATTAAGTCTTAGAGGCATTTAAGACTGTCTTCAATGTGTATACCTACAGTGCAGCCATAAAGAAAAAATCCATTTCAGTGAGTCATGTACCAACAATAGTGAGCAAATGGATTTGAATTGTTAGGGTCCATAATGATATGAAATGTAGTTTCCTCTCCATGAAAAAGATTACTTGTTCAGACATGCAGCTTATAGAAGCCAACTTTAGTGAAATATATAATTTTTTCCTTGTGGTGCATCAAATAACTTAACACACATACCATTTGGCTGGCTATGACATTTTTACCAGAAAAATCCAGAAGCGAAAGGAGCAAACTTCTTGGCAATGTGCTAAAGGAAGAGAAAATAGAAGACAATTTTGCTTCCAGAAGTAAAAGAAGAAACATAAGGAAAACATTAATGAAAAACACCAGTGCTACATTTTTGCTTCTTCACAGCTGGTTTTACCTGCAAACAAATCTCATTACTCAATAACCCTAAATAAATTAAAACAAGTCACCACTATTATGTGTCACTGCCTATGATTTTCTATTCCAAAGTTGCACAAATTGCTTTTAAGACACGGGCTTACGCATGCCTTAATGTAGTAAAGCCAGTATAGCCCAACTTCATATCCATTCATTTAATTAAAGAGCCTACTCTGCAACCAAAATGATCCTGAAACTTATCATGGCCATCTAAGATATGATTTGCAGAAAATATAAGAATCACAGAGCCTGTAATTTGGTTTAATCTACATGGATCCAGTTTGCTCATCAGTTAAGCAAGAATATAGACTTTAACCTACAAGTTTACAAAGCAAAAATAAAAATTATTAAAAAGCACTTCTAATAACTGGGGATCAAACTGTTCTGTTTAATATAGACTGAGGCTTGACCATCTCCAGGAATCACAGGGTTCCCAGGCTATGCGAAAGCCTCAAAGCATCTCTAAAAATAAGCCATTTCAAATTCTACCTTTCCAGCCCTTTCCTAGACCCTACAGTGGTCACCTGACTTTTGAGTCAGCCCTCTGAACACTCAATTATGATGTTCTTCACCAAAACTCATAACTTGCAGGAGAAAAATATATTCAAAAACTGAAAATTGGGACTGAAGATGTAGCCCAGAGATATGGTATTTGCTTTGCATGTGCAAGGCCCTGCATTGGCTCACCAGCAGCACGAAAACAAGACCCAAAAAACCTGAACTTGATAAGAGAAGCGAGATCAGAAAAGGATAAAGTGCTTATGATCAGATAAGGGTTAGAAGCTCATTGAACATAAATATAAATTGGAGAATTGCCAGGGATTCTTTAAATACTGAAGAGAGGTATCCAAATCACCATTGTACATTTTTCATTCAAGGACACTACTGCCTCCAGGTATCAGGAAGTTCTACTCTATGAGAATATTCTACCATATGCATATCTATTTACTAGTTCATCCACATCCCCCTTCCTTACAGAATTCCTTTCTTCCAAGTGTTTATGAAAGCAGAGGCTATAACTGACTTGGTTCATTCAAACTTCAGGCAACATACGTGGCACATGGTTTGTGCTTATAAATGTTTTCATGATTAACTACTTTATACATTGGTTCATTCATACCTATATCTGAAACTTTGACCTCAAAATATAGACACCTCAAGACTTACTGTCTATTTCACAAACATACTGAGTTTTCCTGAGTCATAAAAACACAAATACAACTCACATGAGTATTACAAGATTCTTCCCTCTATTCTGTTCCCATTTTACTTGGCTTTAATGAAACATTAATGATAGGTTTGGTATATGAAAATTTTTTTAGTTTCATAAAATGGGAGTGGCCTTAGCCTCCCCACCTCCAAGGGAAATTGCCTACCAGTATGAGAAATTAAGTTCTAAATTATATAATCACACATGAATATGGGTCTATTTCAAAGGCCATATTGCAGAGTAACAGAGCAAAAACTATCTGAAACAGATATGTAGAAAGGACTAAGTAAATCACAATATGTTTACTAATATATTTAACAAACCTTCATTATATTTTTTAGATAATGTGCTTTCAAATATATTTTTCTTCTCATTGAACAATAGTCCTTTAGTCTTTTCTACAATGAAATTCTAAGCAAGTGAATCCCCTACTTAAATTACTTTAATGACTTCCCATTGACCTTGCATGCAAGGCCCTCTGCTGGTCCCTGCTTGCCTCCTGAGGGGCATGCCTCACCATTCCTCCATATATTCCAAACTCCAGTTGGACCAGATGACATTCAGTTCTACAAAAATATCAGGTTACTCTCTTCTGAGCTTTCATGATTTCTGGCCTCTGCCCCTGACCTTCCCCTACCTCCTCATTCCCTCTGTCTAAAGCCTGCTTATCTTTCAGATCTCAGTTGAGGTATTACCTCCACCAGAAAGCCTTTTCTGACTGCCCCACTCCTTCCCATCTTGAAACTAGGAGCTACCCCATGCGTCTTTTAATATCCAGATCATACGTCTGTACTGTTATAGTCTTACAAAAGTCATTGCTTATCATCCATATGTATTCCTAGATAGCAGCTGCTCCATAAGTAATATTAAATGAGTCCAAGTATGCCTACTAAATGTGAGACAGATGAAGTAAAATCCATGAACTCTCAGAGGGAAAGTAGTACTACTTTCTACCATATGCATTCTATGGAAAATATGGAAAGTAGTACTACTTTCCCTCTGAGAGTTCATGGTTTTTATTTCATCCATGTGCATGAATAATAAAATCACCTTTAGTGGTGTCTACCCTGATGACAGCTGGTTTCTATGAAACTAAAGGCCAAGTTATTGTCTCCATGTAAAGAGCCTTTATAGTCCTTAGTCAACTTTGTATAACAAAGTTGGGAAGATTATAAAAGGACTTACTTAACCTCATACAAGCAGTCATTGTCCAATACTGTGGTATTAAAATTGTTTTTAAGGTGGGGCTGGGGTGGAAAAAGAAGCAGCAGAGGGAGGAGTTGCTGCTGCCACCACAGCTGCCAAGGCTACTGTGACTTGCTGGAGCATGTGAGCTTGGAGGTTGTTTTGGCAAAATATTTCATGAAGAGGAAATGAAAAACAACAATGAAAACCAGCAGAGGGAAGTAGCTCACTAAAGGAAAAACTAATCAAAGAGGAAAACCAAGTCAAGTTAAATAACAAAAATAAACAAATATGGCTGGAAATGCAAACCATATCTCAATAGTAACCCTAAATGTTAATGGCTTAAACTCACCAATCAAAAGACATAGGCTAGTAGATTGGATTTTTAAAAAAGATCCAACAATATGCTGCCTCCAGGAGACTCATCTGATAGGAAAAGACATACACAGACTGAAGGTGAAAGGTTGGGACAAATCAGACCATTCACATGGACTGCAGAAGCAAGCAGGGGTTTCCATGCTCATATCAAATAGACTTCAAGCCAAAGTTAATCAAAAGGAATAAAGATGGACATTACATATTGCTCAAGGGAAACATACACTAATAAGACATACAATCATAAATATATATGCCCCGAACAATGGTGCAACTATGTTCATCAAACAAACTCTTCTCAAGTTCAAGTCAAACTGACCACAACACAATAATCGTGGGTGACTTTAACACACCTCTCTCACCATTGAAGAGATCTTCCAAACAAAAGTTGAATAAAGAAACTATAGAGCTCAATAACACAATTAATAACTTAGACTTAACTGATATATATAGAATATTTCAACCATCATCAAGCGGATACACTTTCTTCTCAGCAGCACATGGATCCCTCTCTAAAATAGACCATATAGTATGCCACAAAGCAACTCTTAGCAAATACAAAAAAGTAGAAATACTATCATGAATTTTATCACATCATGTTGGAATGAAATTGGAAATCAACAACAAAATAAAAAATAAAAATTTCTGCATCACATGAAAACTGAACAATATGCTACTAAATGAACAATGGGTTACAGAAGACATCAAGGAGGAGATTAAAAAATTATTAGAAGTAAATGAGAACACAGACACAACATATTGAAATCTCTGGGACACTATGAAAGCAGAACTAAGGAAAAATCATTGCATGGAGTTCATTCCTTAAAAGAAGAAAAAGCCAACAAATAAATGACCTCACACCACATCTCATAGCCCTAAAAAAAAAGAACAAATCAGCAGCAAAAGCAGTAGAAGGCAAGAAAAAATTAAAATTAGAGTGGAAACCAATGAAATCAAAACAAAAGGAACAATTGGAAAAACTGACAAAACCAAAAGCTGGTTCTTTGAAAAAATAAATAAAATTGACAGACCCTTAGCCATGCTAACAAAGAAAAGGAGAGAGGGAACTCAAATTACCACTATACGTGATGAAAAAGGCAATATCACAACAGACACTACAGAAATACATAGGATAATTAGGAATTATTTTGAAACCTTATACTCCAATAAAATAGAAGACATTGAAGGCATCAACAAATTTCTTAAGTCATATGATCTGCCCAGGTTGAGTCAGGAAGATATACACACAACTTAAACAGACTAATATCAAGTGAGGAAATAGAAGAAGCCATCCAAAGCTTACCAACCAAGAAAAGCCCAGGACTGGATGGATACACAGCCGAGTTCTACAAGACCTTTAAAGAAAAACTAATACCAATACTCTTTAATTTATTTCAGGAAAGAGAAAAAGAGGGAGCACTCCCAAACTCATTCTATGAGGCCAATATCACCCTGATTCCAAAACCAGACAAAGACACTTCAAAGAAAGAAAACTTCAGGCCAATATCTCTAATGAACATAGATGCAAAAATTCTCAATAAAATTCTGGCAAATTGAATACAAAAACATATCAAAAAAATTGTGTACCATGATCAAATGGGATTCATCCCAAGGATGAAAGTTTGGTTTAACATACAGAAATCAATAAATGTAATTCATCACATCAATAGACTTAAAGATAGGAATCATATGGTCATCTCAATAGTCACAGAAAAAGCATTTGACAAAATACAGCACCCCTTTATGTTCAAAACACTAGAAAAACTAGGGATAACAGGAACATATCTCAACATCATAAAAGCTATCTACACTAAGCCTCAAGCCAGCATCATTCTAAACAGAGAAAAATTGAAAGCATTCCCACTAAAATCTGGAACAAAACAGGGATGCCCTCTTTCACCACTTCTATTCAACATAGTTCTTGAAACACTGGCCAGAGCAATTAGACAGATGAAAGAAATTAAAGGGGTATGTATAGGAAAAGAAGAACTTAAATTAGCTCTATTTGCTGATGATATGATTCTATACCTAGAAGACCCAAAAAACTCCACCAGAAAACTTCTAGAACTAGTAAATGAATTTAGCAAAGTAGCAGGATATAAAATCAACACCTATAAATCAAAGACATTTCTGTATATCAGTGACAAATCCTCTGAGAAGGAAATGAGGAAAACTACCCCATTCACAATATCCTCAAAAAATAATAATAATAAGATACTTGGGAATCAACTTAACAAAAGAGGTGAAAGATCTATACAATGAAAACTACAGAACCCTAAAGAAAGAAATCAAAAAAGACTTTAGAATATGGAAGGATCTACTTTTCTCTTGGATAGGCAGAATTAATATTATCAAAATGACCATACTACCAAAAGCACTATAACAGATTTACTGTAATTCCAATCAAAATCCCAATGGCATTCCTCATAGAAATAGAAAAAAGGAATCATGAAATTCATATGGAAAAATAAAAGACCCATATTAGCTAAAGCAATTCTAAGCAGGAAGAGTGAAGCAGGTGGTATGGCTATATCAGACCTTTAACTATACTGCAGAGCAATAGTAACTAAAACAGCATGGCATTGGCACAAAAACAGGCTGGTAGACCAATGGTACGGAATAGAAGACACAGAGACTAACCCACAAAATTACAATTATCTTATATTAGACAAAGTTGCCAAACACTGCACTGGAGAAAAGATAGTATCTTCAACAAATGGTGCTGGGAAAACTGGAAATCCATATGCAACAAAATGAAATTAAACCCTTATCTCTCACCATGCACAAAACTTAACTCAAAATGGACAAGGACCTAAGAATTAAACCAGAGACTCTGTGTCTAATAGAAGAAAAAGTAGGCCCTAATCTTCATCATGTGGGATTAGGCCCCAACTTCCTTAATAAGACTCCTGTAGCACAAGAATCAAAACCAAGAATCAATAAATGGGATGGAATAAAACTAAAAAGTTTCTTCTCAGCAAAAGAAACAATCTGTGAGGTGAACAGAGAGCCTTCATCCTGGGAGCAAATTTTTACCCCTCACACATCAGATAGAGCACTATAGACCTCACATAAAAAATCTCAAAAAGCTAAACACTGAAAAAACAAATAACCCAATCAACAAATGGGCCAAGGACCTGAACAGACACTTCTCAGAAGAGGATATACAATAAATCAATAAATATATGAAAAAATGCTCATCATCTCTATCAATCAGAGAAATCCAAATCAAAACTACTCTAAGATATTCATCTCACTCCAGTCAGAATGGCAGCTATTATGAAGACAAACAATGATAAGTGTTGGCGAGGATGTGGGGAAAAAGGTACACTCATACACTGCTGGTGGGACTGCAAATTGGTGCAGCCAATATGGAAAGCAGTATGGAGATTCTTTGGAAATCTGGGTATGGAACCACCATTTGACCCAGATATTCCTCTTCTCAGACTATACCCAAAGGACTTTAAAACAGCATACTACAGGGACACAGCCACATCAATGTTATAGCAGCATAATACACAATAGCTAAACTGTGGAGCCAACCTAGATGTCCTTTAGTGGATGAATGGATAAAAAAAAAAAAGTGGCATTTATACACAATGGAATTTTACTCAACATTAAAAAAGAACAAAATCGTGGCATTTGCAGGTAAATGGATGGCGCTGGAGAAGATAATGCTAAATGAAGTCAGCCAATCCCAAAAAAACAAATGCCAAATGTTTTCTCTGATATAAAAGGTTGACTTATAGTTGGGTAGGGAGCAAGAGCATGGGAGGAATAGATGAAGTCTAGATAGGGAAGAGGGGTGGGAGGGAAAGGGAGGGGGCAAGGGATTAGCAAGGATGGTGGAATGTGATGGACATCATTATACAAAGTACATGTATGAAGACTTGAATTGGGTGTCAACATACTTTATATACAAACAGAGATACAAAAAATTGTGGTATATACGTGTATTAAGAATTGTAATGTGGCTTTCCAACCCGCCATCTATGGTGGGACCATCGCTGCAGCGAGATGCAGATTTTTGTAAAAACCCTTACAGAGAAGACTATTACAATGGAGGTTGAACCCTTGGATATTATAGAAAATGTAAAGGCCAAGATCCAGGATAAGGAAGGAATTCCTCCTGATCATCAAAGACTGATGTTTGCTGATAAGCAACTGGAAGATGGACGTACTGTGTCTGACTACAACATTCAGAAGGAGTCCACCCTTCATCAGGTGCTGAGGCTTCGTTGTGGTGCAAAAAAAAGGAAGAAGAAGTCTTACACCACTCCCAAGAAGAATAAGCATAAGAGAAAGAAGGTTAAGTTGGCTGTCCTGAAATATTACAAGGTGGATGAAAATGGCAAAATTAGCAGCCTTCGCTGTGAGTGCCCTTCAGATGAATGTGGTGCTGGAGTTTTTATGGCCAGCCACTTTGACAGACACCATTGTGGCAAGTGTTGTCTGACTTACTGCTTCAACAAACCAGAAGACAAGTAATTTGTATGAGATAATAAAAGACATGAACTAATGAAAAAAAAAAAGAATTGTAATGCAAAAAAAAAAAAAAAAAAAACAAAGTACATGTATAAAGGCATAAATTGGCGTGAACATACTTATATACAGAGATATGAAAAATTGTGCCCTATATGTGTAATAAGAATTATAATGCTTTCCACTGCTGCCGTGTATTTTTTAAAAATAAAATTAATTAAAATTGCTTTTAAGAGTTAATTTTTGAAAAGTTTCCATTGCTTATGCAAGAATCACATATTTCATCACATACTGACATGTCACATGATTAAATGAAACTATATTAAGAGAGGCTTTTATTTGCCATCATTTTAAATGTATAGTGTCTGTTTTTTTAATCTCTGCACATGACAATCAGCAAATGTATAATGACAATAATAATAATCATGATAATAATAGTAATAGAAGTAAAATAATCTATAAGCAAATGACATATATCTAAGAGCTCCAAGTTGCCCTCTAAAGGATTTAAATGTGTTTTATGTGAGGCTTGTTTTCATAGCCGGACAACATCATGAAAGAAATTCCCAGTTTTAAAAAGAAAACCAATTCTGAAAGATGTTGTTGACACTTGTGACCCCATGGAAATTATTTCAATCTGTGGGCAATTTGTTTTCCGTCTTTGTGTATGGCACAGAAAATTCAGTCAGCTCGCTGTCACACAACACCTATCTCTGCAGTCACTCTCTTTTCTTAGCTCATCAAGATACAAAATAATCTAAGCAAAATGACTACACTGACATTTTCTTCAAATACCATAATAATTGCTAAATTGTACTGACCAGAGACAAAAGGAAATTTTATTTTCTGTTGATCACATACATCTTTTTATACATGAAAACCCACAACACTATCATTCTCCACCAGGCTGCTTCTGCCAACAACTGTGACTGATTGGGATTCACATAAAGCCTTCAGTCTTGTATGAACATGACAAGAGTCAAATTAGGTGGGCTGGAAGCAAAACAAAGAGCAGCAGAAAAGAAATCATCTCAAACTCAGCATTTTGACAGAGCCTCCTTCGTGCCAGCATGCATGCAGCCTCATTAAATGATGTATAGAGGTCAGAGGTTAATCAACTTCAATTTGGCATGCATATTGAGTAGTTTTTAGTCATCATTTTACATTTCCAAATGAGAAGAAACAAAAAGCACTTCAAGTTACTGGAGCATTTTCTAATGACAATTTTTAACTCTTCAGAGACACACTTTCTCTTTTAACTTTGGGGAATTTTCCCACTTAAAATCACTATGAAAAAAAATAAGACATGAACATCTAAGTCAACCTTTTGCTTTGTTTTGCTTCACTGAGGTATAATTTGAACTAAATGAGTTGCATTTATTTAACGTGTACAATGCGGTAAGTTTTAACACATGTATACATGGGTGAAAAACATTTGTCCATAATCAACATAATGAATACACCATCACTCCCAAAAGTTCCCTCCTATACAACTGAAACCCCCAATTAATAGTTCTGCCCCACCCTTTGGTCAGACAACTACTAATTTGCTTTCTTTGACTGTAGATTAGCTTGCATTTTCTAGAATTTTCTATGTATAGAATATTTCTATGTATATAGAGTATATATAGAAAATATAGCATACATACCCTTTTTATTCTGGCTCTACCTCTCAGCATAATTATTTTCTGATGTATCCATGTTACTCATATATCAGTAGTTAATTTTGTTTATTGCTAAATACTACTCCATTGTTTTGGTATACAACATTGGTTTATTAATTTACCTGTCTATGGACCTTTGGATTGTTTGCAAATACTTTTGGTTATTATAAATAAAGCTACTATGAACATTTGTGTAAGTCTTTGTATGGCCACATGCATTCATTTTTTTCTTAAGTAAATACCTAGACAAGAACACCCAGAAGTAAAAAAGTTATAAGTTTAACTATTTTCCAAAGTCTTATGCCATATTACATTTCTACCAGCAATGTATGACACTTCTAGTTGCTCCATAACCTCACCAACTCTTGGTATGGTCAATTCTTTTAATGTTAGACATTCTAATAAGCATGAATAGCATTCCTTTGTGTTTGTTATTTACATTTCTTTAACAGATAATGGTGCTGAGTTTTTCCTATACCAATTTGGTATCATATATATTATTTAATGACATTATTCAGTGAGTTAAGGCCATAAAGAAACTATTATTTACCAATTAAGCAATGAAATAAAATTCTGGAAGGAAATTTTAATAATTTCCATACCAAAAAAGTTAATGACGTCTATGGAGGGAAAATTTACAAATTAGTTTTCCTCACTGCTGAGTTCTAATGGTTTTTTTTAAAAAAAATCTATGAAAATGCTTTATAGTTTCATTCTTTTTTTCAGAAAGTAACATAAATAATTCTATTGTGACTTAAATCTAACAACAGCAATCAAGTATAGTTCTGTGACCATGCTAAATTTAATCAATGTTGCTCATTTTGATGTTTCAATCTGCTAATATATATATTAATAGTAATGAGTCAATTAGAGATTAGCCATTTGAACGAAGCAAAGTATCATCTTAAAACAACTATAAATGATCAGCAACAAAAGAATTATATATATATAAAATTCTACTTGCATGTCAACCCACCCACAAAAAGTAACTATAAAATCTCAATAAGCTACCAAAAAACCATTTCTTGAGACATTAGAGTATAATTAAGGCTGCCAGAATTTGAGGGTTAATCCTTGAGAGAAGAAACATACATTGAGTTGATTGTGACACATTTTATCAACTTTTCCTTCAAGACATTTATTAATTCTTAAGAAGTCAAGGAGCAAATAGTGACTCAGTGATGTTGTCAGTCTTCTAAGGATAAGAAGAAAAAAATTGGAATTTAGGATAGCCAAGAATTTAAAAAGCTAGGATCCAGGATAAAAGGGAAAGAAAAGAGCTGGATATTCCTGGCCACATTTCCCCTTAAACAATTTACCAATTCTTAAACCAAAAAAGTGAGAGGTAAGTAAGTAAAGAAGAAAGTAACAACTAAGACACCACCATGTAAGCTGTCTTTCAGCATTAAAGATGTAAACCACTTTTAGAGTCCTGGATTTAGAGTCCACCAAGGAAAAAATGATCTATCTGATAAACAAGCCAAGATTTCAGATTAGACCTCTCAAAAGGTATGCTTTTTGCAGGAAAGTAAAATGAAAATAAACTACCACCTCACAAAGACTTAAATCCAGCCTCAAATTATCTTCATCCCTGATTGAATCAAGATGAATTTGTCTTATTCAATGAACTATTTAAATAAATAAGTAAATAGATAGATAGATTAAAAACTAATATCTATCTGAAATAGGATAACATCATCAAGAGCCTTTTCAATTTTCCTTATACAATGTCTACATTTGATTTTTTTTTAATTATTAAGCACGCCAGGAAATAGCAACAAATGACCAAACTCAAGAGAAAATAAAAAACAGAAAATAAACAATAGACCAAAAGGTAATCCACACATTGAAACTATCAGAGAAAAACTTGAAAAAAATTTTTATTAACATTTTCAATAAATTATGTGACAAGTAGAGAATTTAATTTCATCAAGCAACTGGAATCCATAAAAACCCATAGCTGAAAATAAGAACAAAAATAAATAAACAAGATTAAAGAACTATTAGACACAGAAGAAGAAAATATTACAAAAAGTAAACATGGGTCTATACAAATATCAACTAGAACATGGAGGAAAACACAATGAAAAATACAAAAAGAAGGAAAAAGATATGTAGAATACACTAATATTTGTACAAATGGAATTTCAGAGAAGAGGTAAAAAAAGAATCTGGATGAGGCTTTTCAAAACCTAACAAAGATACCAACCCAAATTTAAGAAGCTTTTTGAACACAAGCAGGATAAATTCCAAGAAAACTACACTGAAATGCATCATTCCAAACTGCTTAAAATTGAAGTCAAAGGGACAACTTAAAAGCAGCCAGAGAGAAAATACACATTAACTTTGAAGAAACAACAATAAAATAGTTGACTTGTCAATAGAAAAAAAAAGAAAATGGACTGAGATCTTTAAAGTGTAGAAAGAAATAACTTTCAACCTGGTACTACATACCTAGCAAAAATACCCTTTAAATATGAAATAAAAATAAAAATATTGTTCAAGAAAGTAAAAACTATGAGAATTTATTGCCAAAGACACATTCTAAAATAAATATTCAACTGGGCCCAGTGGTACATTCCTATAGTTCCAACTACTGGAGAGACTGAAGCAGGAGCATCCCATGAGTACAGGATTTCAAGGCCAGAATGGGCAACAGATTAAGACTCCATCTCTTTAAAACAAAAAAAAACAAACAAACAAAAAAAAAACTTTAAATACTTAAGGGAATTCTTCAGGCAAAATAAAATTATTCTAGACATAGGCACCGAAATACAGGACAGAATGAAGAGCAAGGAAAAATAAATACATAGCCAAATTCAAACCATTATCAACTTTATAAAGCAAAAATAATAATTGTAGGTTTAAAATATATGTAGAAATAAAATAAATAACGACAACAGCACAAGAGAGGGGGGCTTAAATAAATGTTCTAGGGACCTTGTGCTGATTGGGAAGTGGTAAAAGTACCAATTAATAAATCTAATTTTAGTTAAGGACACATGTTATAATCTCAATAATAACCATGAAAAGAATAGCGCAAGGCAGGAAACCCAATGAGTTCATGAAGGAAACAATATCATTAAAATGTTTAATTCATAAAAATCCAAAAATAAGGAGGGAAAAAAGGGAACAAAGAACATGGGACAAATATAAGACAGTATATATAATCCAAATATATTAGTAATTACATTAAATTTGTGAATATACAATAACGCATCTGTTCAGTCCACTTCTCAAGGAAGTTTCAGGTATTACAAGTACTTGCTATTACAAAAATGCACCAGTAAAAATTTTATACATGTGTGAAAATTTCTCTCGGTTTTAATATAAAAGTAGAATCACTAAAACCATCTTCTGTTCTCTCAGGTCTTCTGAAAGTGCTTTTCAACACATGACAGCTCCTCTTTCACCATATTCTCACCAATATTTCATATTACCAGACTTAAAAAAAAATCTCCCCATCTGATGGGCAAGAAGTAATAATGTGTTATTGTTTCAATTCATTCTTACTTTATCACTGATAGGGGAAGGTATTTTTCATACATTAACTATTACATGAAATATTGTAGTTTCTTCTTCTATGATTTGATTGTTTATATAATTTGACCTTTTTATTAAGCTGTTTTTATTTTTTGCATTGATTTTCTCTTAATTTGTTGAATATATAGTTGTCAGTGGCTTACATTACTGGGTAGATAGTGGTGCTCTTCATCCAGAGAGAAAATAAAGAAATTCAGGCACCTTTTTCAGTAACAGTTAATGATTTCAGTTTCAGATAACTTCTCAAAGTACAAATATCTTCTCAAAATGACTAACTTTTGGATACTCTGTCATGCAAATTAAAATATGGTTAATATATTCATTTTCCTTATCTGGATTATTTTGGTTATTAGGAATTTTTTTCATAAATTATGGATTCAATGTGCCCTTGGGTTTCTTTTTTTCTTTTCTTAAAATTAAATTTATTTTTTGATATATAAAATTATAAAAATCATACATATCAAAGAGATCCCTGTGATGTTTCAATACATATATTCATTGCATAATGCTTACATCAGGTTTAACATATCTATTTTCTCAAACATCATTTTTTATGGGGAAATATTCAAACTCCTCTCTTCTAGCTTTTTGAAATATACAGAGCATTATTATTATCTCTAGTCACCCTACTGTGTAATAGCATCAGAGCTTCTTACTCCTGTCTAACTGTAACTTAGTACCCATTAATCAACCTTTTCCTACCGCTCCCCACCCCTACGGTCCCTAGCCTCTGGTAACCATAATTCTGCTCTCACTTGTATAAGATTAATGTCTTCAAATTCAACATATGTGTGAGATCACATGGTAGTCTTATTTCAATGCCTAAGTTTGTTTTTTTTTAATCACTTAACATAATGATCTCCAGACCATTTGTATTATCTCAGCCTTCAAGTTATACAGTTCCAATTTTCCCCTTTATGTCTTTAATCTCTCTTGAATTTAGTTTTGTGTGGAACATTGCTTCTTATATTTTCTAATCCTTTTTCTGTATATTGAACTTATATCCAGTAACATTGCTGAAGTCTCTTGTAAGTCCTAATAATTTATCTGTAAATCTTCTCTTCTTTTTAGGAGAGTATTTTTTTAAAGGTAAAAGAATTTCCAAAGCAAGTATTTGAATCCATTATTTTTCAGACCAGGAAATTAACTATGAAATTTTCAAACAGAAAGGGAAATTTTTTCTGATCTTTTTTAATAAATAAAAACTATCTAGTGATTTTCCCCAACTAAGAGATCCTGCATAAATGAGGGTAATTTTCAGCAGTGGGTTTGGAAGGTGACTCACTCTTTAGTCAGTCTTTATGCTACCATGGTAAAAAAAAAGAGAGAGAGACTGAATACAGGGGTAGGAACATGATCATAAGTTAAATGCACCAGACTAAGGAGTTTACATTTTGTGCTGAAAGCAAAGAATTTAAATCAAATTTATATTTTGTATTTTCATTTTCAAAAAGCTTAAATAGAACCATGAAGGATGAGCTAAGTATACATTTTAGAGCAAGTTGATCAGTTGAGATGCATTGCAGTAACTCCCTAGACCATAAGCCTCACAAGGGCTAGGACAGTTGCTTTTGCTTACCTCTGAATCCTCAGAGCCTGTACAATGCTCAACATATAATACTCAACAAATACTTGCTGAATTAATTAATCAATCCTATGAGAAAAATTAGGGCAGAACCCCAAACTGAGATTATAGAAATGAAAAGGAAAAGATAAAAATCTATAAATATTTAAAGCAAGGAGGCAATTGCACATCATAAATAAGTGAAAGGGAGAGATTAAGAATGACTCCCAGGTTACTGGCTTGGGTAACTCAATAGATAGAAGTATCCTACAACCAGAAGGGGAATAAGGAAACACAACACATGTTTTCAGGAATACATAATGAATTTAGTTTCAGTTATGCTGACTTTGAAATATTTGCAAGCAGATTTGTCCAAAAAGCAGCTGGATCTGTGGATGTGTAGTTGCATGGGGAAATTGTTGAGGTAATAGGTATCAGAGAGTCATACTGAAAAAGTATAGCATTCAAATCTCTATCTCCTCTGATGTAGTGTATCCATCTTAAGCTACCCTAAGATCTCAGAAAAATACTTCAAAAAGACTTGAGCAGACATGAAGTTGCCTCTTGAAGAAAAATTTGGCCCCACTTGTAAGGAATTCAGTGACCCACCTCCATTTGCAAGCTAGGTGACCCTTCATTCAGGTATAAGCACAATCAAGCATATCTTCTTTCATAAAACAAAGTCACCCTTGCCATCTGTTCATCTGCAATCCAAAGCATATCACTGTGCCTTCAACAGTATATCCATATTGACTCCTTCTCAGAAAAGTTCACCTGAAATTGTTTGCTCTCCAGTTCTGGTCAAAGGCCCTTAGGTCAAAAGACTGATAGTCTGAAATTTGGTCTCTGTCCACTCCTTTAAGTATTCTACAATCTATTCTAGTGTAAATGTACAGTGCCACATTATCCTAGTTCCTTCACTGAGTACCACTTCAGTGTTATTCTCAGATTTTACCAAAGCCCAAAACATGTAAGAAAGAGACACATGAATACAGCCCTGGTGTGCTTGCTTTAAAGTTTTCTCTGGAGATCTTGTCCATTATCTTGTTCAATGTCCCTTACACAAATTTTCTTATGATAAATTCTGCTTGCTGTCATTTCTTTGGATATTTTTATCATAAAAGTAATACATACTTGTTTGTAAAAATGTTTTCAAGCAACATAGAAGCTCCCATATGTATTCTCTTTCCAGCCCACACAATTCTAAGTCCCAAAGATATTTGGGTAGTCAGGATTCTTTCTATTGTAAATGACAGACCTGTAACTTGAAGTAAGTTAAATGCATGACAGGAGTTGGAAGGCCTTTAGGAAACCATAAAGAATCAAAGCATCTACTGCAGAAACCAGGGCCGTCCCAAGGACCCCAGCAGATGAAACCTGGAGTGTGAACTACCTGTCTCTGTTTCTGCATGCATGTTCACATTATACTCTTTCAGTGAGTGAAGGATCAGATCTTGGCATCACTGTCGTCCAACAGGAAAAGTTTCCCCCCACACTTTGGAAAAATTCCAGGGTCGTGGGACAGGCTGTCATTGACTTAGCTTTGGATAAAGGAATACTATGATTAGCAGGGGCCATAAATTCATGCCTAAAATAGAAAAGGAGCAATTTCCTTGAGGAAGGGGGACAAAGTCATTGAAAGAAGGGAAAAGTTGGCTATAAAACAAAAGGTACTGATGACTTTATATTACCATCAATAGTTTCCTGGGTTCTGGACATTTTCTCTACATTTACAAGCATATAAAATATATTCTTTTATATTTTAGATTAATAGCATCACACTATGGCAAATTTCTATTAGACATTTATCAAGGGGAAAATGTTCTTTTAAAAGTGCTGGTATACTTTCTTTTGATCAGATAATGAGAATTCTCTAATCCACTATTCCTTTTTCTTGACTGTCAGGAAGCTCAGAAGTAAATTTAATGTTCAGTGACCATAACCATATTAAATCTTTTCCCTTCTTCTTTTCATAATTTTAGTTTTCTAATTCCTAGCTTGTCTAGCTTTATGGTACAAATGTCTTTTATTGTAAAACACCTCAAATTCTTCTTGAAAAATAAGACAGAGTTTTTATGAGTTCTTCTAAGATCTGGTATTTTTTAACTTTATTATTTTTCCACTATGTGAGTAATGAGTGCGTATTATAGAAAATTTAGAAAATAAATGGAAAAGTAAGGAGAAAAAAAATCACCCATGTTCCCACCAGAGTTCTCATCACCCATTATTAATGTTTTGGTATACTGCCTAATTTTAAGGGTAGAAGAAACAGCCAAGCCATATAACTAGACAGTCTGAATGGTTTCCTTCTAGTCGGAAAATCCCTGAAGACTTTAAATTACAGAGGAACGAGACTTTAAAATTCTTAACAAGAATAAAGGAAGACTTGGAAACTTTGACAATGATTGTCCAGAATTTATTCTTAAAAATTAATACTTAAATCTATTAGTCCATCTTGCCCAAATGTTGTTTACTCACAACTAAATTAAAATTAAAGCTCAAAAACAAAATATTACCCTTTGTTAAGCTCTCATAATTTTATTTAATTATGAATTCAATGGGGAATTATTCCAATAAATAACAAAAGTTGTATTGTTTAGGTATTATTCATAATGATTTTTTTGTTTGTTTGTTTATTTTACTGGGGATTGAACCCAGGGATACTCAACCACTGAACAACATCCCAGCCCTTTTTTATGTCTTATTTAGAGACAGAGTCTTGCTGAGTTGCTTAAGGCCTTTCTAAGTTGCTGAGGCTGGTTTTGAACTCACGAGTCTCCTCCTGCCTCAGCCTCCCAAGCCACTGAGATTATAGATTATACACCCTGCCACAGATAATGTTTTTGAAACACACATTTGATAATTATAATAGTGATCGTTAGACCCCAGTTGTGTAAAGTTGCATCTTAAAAAAGCTTTTTAAGACATATGCATGTTCCAAACAGAGCTTCACTTTGATTTTGAAGGAAAATTAAGAGAATAATAATACCAAATTTAATCGAATTTTAATCCCTGTATTAGTTGGCTCAGGTTGCCATAACAAAATATCATATACTGAGTGGCTTAAACAACAGAAATTAATTTTCTCACTGTTCTGGAGGCTGGAAGTCTAAGATCCAAGTGCCAGCTTGGTCAATTTCCAGTAAAGACCCTCTCCCTGATTGGTAGATGACCACCTTCTCCATGTGGTCACATGGCCTTTCCTTGAAACACAGGGAGAGAAAGAAAGCTCTGGCCTCTCTTCTTTCTTCTTATAAGACATCAATCCTATGGGATCAGGAACCTAGCCTTAGGATCTCAACTAACATTAATTACTTCCATAAAGCCTATAAGTCCAAATAGAGTCACAATTGAGGGTAGAGCTTCAATATATAAATTTTGAGAAGACATGATTCAATCTATAGCAATCCCTTTGTTCTAATAATCATATCTTCTGGCAATAATTTAATTTATATCTGAATATTTTGAAAATGAGAGGTGAAGTTTTCATCTCTGCTTATCAGTTCACCAATAACTTCTCGTAGCAAAAATATGTTTCTTTAAAACCAAACATGCTATAAAGATACATGTGGGAAGGTTGTGGGGAGGTTGTGTGTGTGTGTGTGTGTGTGTGTGTGTTGAGAAATTCAAAGTTCTCCCATTTCTGTATCAACTGAAGTCTTTAGTTAATATTTGAGCCCTGAAGTTCACGACATAAGTAGTTGAAGCATATGCCTTGTTCCAAAACACAGCTGGTTTGGTAGGTAGACAGCTATGTTGAAGCCACTAGGATGAGAACTCAGTGACCAAAGTAGAGCTACATGAAATAACTAGATTCAAAATAGATAATGCCAGATGAAATTAGACATTGTGTTTTGTCCTACCTTTTATGTAAAGTGTGCTTATGGTTAAATATGGAGCCAGGAAACTATTTTGGATCAGAATTTTAAATGGTCCTATCCTTTATATGTCAGATTAACACATTTGTCTTTGAGTTCTTTCATCTGAACTAAAACACTAAACAGAAAAAAATACATAAATCAAATGTTTTGGCCCTTCTCATATCTTCCTAACATGGGCTAACTCTATTCAGAAAGCATGTATTTTTTCCCCATGACATCTGAAGTACAATATAGAAATTCTTCCTTTTAGTGAACTGTGCCTTTCCCCAAGATTTTTATTTTGCATTTAACAAAATAACAGCAAATTTCAGGTATTAGAAGGATCGAAACAACCTCTTCTATTCTGTTGTCCTTAGAACACCATCTTTTATTCATAGCTTCTCTTGTGGTGCTGGGAGGCAGATTCTGTTGCTATAGCAACGCCCTGCATATCCTTGGGGATAGCTTACAGTTTTACTTTTTTTTTTTTAAACAACAAAGAGCCATTGATACTACATGTTGCCAAAGGTTATAAAAGTTGAATTCTAAAATGAAAATATTTCTTCTATAGAAGTGGTACACCATATGCGTCCCACAAATTCAAAGAGATATGTAAGGATATGACCTTTGTGTGAACACTGATGAATCTAGTATAATACTGTTTGGCTTCAATGGATTATTCACAGCAGAAGTAGTTTAAGTGTATGCCTTGTTTTCTAAGACCACTATGGGGGATAAGGGGTTTATTCCCAGTATCTGTAAAGATCCAGAAGCAAGAAAAGAAAATAAATAAATAAATGGTCCCATCACTTATTACATTTTGTTTGTTACTTTTGTAATCACCTTCCTATTCCCCACCCCCACCAAATGAACTGCTATATCAAAATCCAATTACACTTTGACAGTAAATAGAACCTCAAAGAGTGGTTATGACTGAATCCTTGTTCCTCGGAATAGATATTAAATGTACAAGATTCTCAAGAGCTCTGAAATCCGTATTCCTTCCTTCGTTTTAACTAGATTCTCTTCATCTATGGAGAAAAAAAATTCCTTAGCTAGCTGCTTTGTAAAACTAGGAAAAGAATTTATTTTCAAGTATTCCTTTCAAGATAAGTTATCTCATTCCCCTAGAAATCAAAGGAGATGCACTAAGACATACAGATGAGAAGTTAGAGGCTCCACAAAATCACTTCCTAGGAAAATAGTCATAAGAGCTTACAGAAGGTCAGGAGGTGGGAATCTGTATTTTTCTTTTCAAGAAGACAGAGAGAGACTGAAAATGTAGATTAAAAATATAAGTACTCATTCCAATTTCCTCCACTCACTATAGCAAGAGCAAATTCACTTGGGTTAGAAGACCCTCCCAGCAGACCAAGCAAACCCCTGATTCCAGGCCATTTATTCGTTCATCAGTATTTACTAAGTACATGTTATGTTTTAAGCCACTCAAATGCTTACTAAGTGTGTCTGATTGTACTCTTAAAGAGTTAGTGTCTAATTCAATAAAGACTTCATTGGTACATCTTCTATAGATATGATATGAAAAAAAAACTGTTTAACATAACAGATCCAAAGGGAGGGCGAATGGTAATAGGAAAGGCAACAGAATGAATCAGATATAACGTTCCTTTGCTCATAAATGAATATACAATCAGTATAACCCCACATTTTGTACAACTACAAGAATGGGATTCTAATTGGAATGGGTTATACTCCATGTATGTGTATGTCAAAATATACTCTACTGTCATGTATATCTAGAAACAACAAATAAAAAAATAACAGATCCAGAAGGCAATCGTAGCTACTAATATCAAATACACAGATTGTGTTTCTGAATACCATTTTGGGCTAGAAGGAACCAGGGTTCCTTGCAGAAATGGCTGATTCTAGAAATGGTTGAAGAGAAAAATCATGCCAGAGTCTGGAATATCTGGTTGTTCGAGGAAATGATTAATAGAATCCTGTCAAAAGGATACTGGAGCCGGGTGCAGTGACTCACACCTATAACCCCAGTAGCTCAGGAGGCTGAGGCAGGAGAATTGTAAGTTCAAAGCCAGTCTCAGCAACTCAGTAAGACAAGACCCTGTCTCTAAATAAAATATTTAAAAAGGGGCTGGGGGATATGCCTCAGTGGTTAAGCACCCCTGGGTTCAATCCCCAGTACCAAAAAAAAAAGGATACTGGAGCTGATTTGAAAGAACATCCATTGGCCACATCTTGGATAATTTTACCATTGAAATGAATAATGGCAGAAATAGGTCATAACACATTAAATGAAAAATAAATGCATGAGCCCATAGTGATACCCAGAAGAAAGAGGAGAAGAGGATGCAGAGGAAGAAGAAGAGAGAAAGGGAAGAATAAAAGTGGAAAGTTCTTCTTTATAGAAACCCAACTCTTATGAGATGAATTACATCCCCACCAAAATTCATGCTTAAGCCCTAACACCTGAAATGACTTTATTTGGAGATAACTGTAGGGAGGTAATGAAGGTTAAATGAGGTTATAAAGGCTGAGGCCTAATCCAAAGAGGAAGACTCACCAGTGTGTTTCTCTCTCTCTCTCTCTCTCTCTCTCTCTCTCTCTCTCTCTCTCTCTCTCACCCCTTCCGTCCCTGCCATCCCCATCTTCTCTATCTTTCTCCTCTCCAAGTCCATACATACAGAGAAGACTCTGTGTGAAGACAAGTTAACTTGTATACAAGCCACTTACCAGAAACTAACTCTAACAGTACCTTGAGTTCTCCTTTCTAGCCACTAAAACTATGAAAATTTCTGTTGTTGATACCACCCATTTTTGTGGTATTTTTTTTTAATGGAAGTCCTAGAAGACTAATATACCAATTGATAAATGTTGAAGAAATGATAGAACTAGAAAAATCCCCATTACTCCCCACTGTAAGAATCATCAGAGAATATCAATATCACTGTGTAGAAAATCCATTGGCTCTAAAATACAACCACATAGGTAAACTTTACAATAGGGAAATTAGTCATGTCATCACCATCTTAACCAAGAGAGCAAACTTAGCATTACCACTAGGTACCAGATATGTACCTCCTAATGGATCCATTAAGAAATATTCATCACCTTGCCAAGAATGTTTAATCAGAACTTAATCATGAGAAAATAACCAGACAGAGCTCCACAGGAGATTCATTTTTGCAAGCAACTGGCCCAGATTCTAAAAACAGAGTTAATGGTCATAAACAAAAGTAGATCCCTTCTAGACTAAAAGTCTCTAAACATTACAACTATAGAATTAATTAACAAAGTTTGATTGGATCTTGGATCAACAAAAGCAACTAAATAGCATATTGAGTATAATTGCAAAAATTTCTAATTGGCTCTGTATATTAGATGACAAAACTGAATAAATGTTAATTTCTTAAGTATGGATAATATAGTGGTTATTTAGGAGACTGTTCTTATATATACCTAGGCAGTACATACCAAAGTGTTCATGGGTAAACTATCATGATGTCTGACGCTTCCTTTCAAATGGTTGAATAACAACAAAAAAGGATACATATACACACATGGAAACAAACAGCAAAGAAAACAGGTTATTAATTGTTATTAATTGATGGATATAGGCAAAGGGTAAAGTAGTAGTATTCAATGTAGTATTCTTTCAGCCTTTCTGTGATTTGACATTTTTTAAATTCAAAGTTTGAAAAATAATTAAGAAATGAAAGTATATTCAAATGCTCACAAACATTTTATGGCCTGCAGCTCATTCCAACTACTACTGACCATGCAGCTATCAAGACCAAATGGCAAAATTTAATGATTAGAGAGTATAGATGTTGTTTCCAAACAGACCTGATTTTAAAGCCTGTCTTTCAGACTATAGGAAAATAATAATATTTCAGATTTAAGTTTTCTGCATTAAAATGAGAGTAACACCTGAGTAACAGTTGAGAAGATTAAATTAGATATATAAAATGTCTGGCACACAGTAATAAGCAATAATAATAACAATTATTACTTCGTGAAGGAGGAGGGATTGGAGGCTTCACCTTTTCTGGCAAGCACTCTCCACTAAAACTATGACATCACTTACTAACAATGAGTGACTGTGCTATACCATTAGTGACCATTTTATGGCAACAGTCTTTCCAACTGAATCAATGGCAGGGACCATGTCTTCTCTAATTTCTGTGTCTCCTAAAGAGCTTTGTACAAGGTTATAGATGTTAATGTTTTATTTATAATATGTTATGCTAGATTTTCAACCCTGGATGCACCTTGGAATCAGCTGGGGAGTTTTTGTGGTTTTTTAAACTGATGCCTGGACCTCACCCCCAGATCATTTTTATTTGGTTTGTCTGGGATGGGACTTGAACCTCAAGATTTTTAAAAACTCCCAGGGAGATTGTAAAATGCTTGTTTTGTGTTTCTCCTTAGCACAATGGCACCATTTATTGCTGCCAGTTTTCACCCCCTTGGAGCAACCTGGAGCAACAGATATAAGTGGATTTGGATCTTAACATGACAGCCCTCTCCTATAAGCAGCTCTTGACCTTCTTTCTGTCTCTTGAGAAAGGGTAGAAGCAAATTTCAGACAATTCATAAGACCATCATGTAGGTTAACATATATATGCAAGATTTACTCTTTGACTTATCAAAAACATAATTATAACTAATGCTGTTCTTCCTTCAGTTGATGAAAACTGAAAATATGCCTGTTCCCAAACCACAAGTTTGGGTAAGTTTTCACAACAAAACAAGCATCCAAACAGCAGAAATGTAGCAGTAATACTATATTATTGACAATTTGGATTCTTGCAATTCATAAAATGTTTTCATTTTGTCCCAAAGAAATCCAACCATAAGGTAGACAACATGAATGATAAAAGAAATGGAGATGTGTGGGAGCAGAAATCAGAATCAGTGAGCTTTACAAGAATATCAGAAAAAGAGCATTTTTATCATAGCCCATCTAGTAAGCTGCCAGTGTTGGCAAACCAGTTCCCAGTACAAGTATGTAGGCATTGGTCTGACTCCTGAGTATGTCTCTCCCTACATCCTCCACCAGGGCCTCTATGACCAGAATACTATGCCTGATGGCCTGACATACCCATGTACATTTTCCCTGCTCCTGAGTGTACACTTATGGACCTTTAACTGCTTAGAAAGCATGAGTGTCTTTAACAGAATAAGAAGCACTCACAGATAAGGTTATTTACAAAGCTCTGTTACGTAGACTAATCTCTCCAAGTCTTCCTGATATGGGCAAGAAGGAAGTTTTACATATGGAAATTTGTGTCACCCTTAAAGGGAAATTTGTGCCCTGCTTTGGGGCAGAGAGGAAAGCAGAGAACTTTTTCTGTGACTATTATTTCTCAGCTGACTTCAGTTTAAAGTAATCCTTATGCCAATGTCTCATATTTTGGGGTGGCATACTTCAGACACCTTCACTAGAAAGTGACTTGAGGACTCAAGATATTCCAGAAATATTCTGAATAATATAGGTAGATAAAAATTGTTTTAGCTACACATTTTGAAATAACTTAAAGGAGAATTATTAAAAGTACACTGAATACGATATACCAAAAGAAAGTTTAAAAGTTTACATGAAGATGAAAGAAAGAGAACTGATCTTTTTTTAATGCTAAGAAAAGCAAAGCTAGATTATATCGATGGCTGATTTTCCAGGAAAGCCAAGTTTGATGTTGTTATATTTTACTGTAACTTAAAGTTGAGGAAGTATTTAATGGAAGTATCATAACAAAGATTTGTATGTAGCATGTAAACCAATTTTACATTTATCACGTTCAACCTGCAGCAGAACACTGCCTAAATTTAAGGAGTGTAGCCCCTACCAAGGAAAGATGTATCACTACTCTAGTGAAATAATCCTTATAACATGAGTAAATGTTAACTTTTAATTCCAAGCACTAGGTAACCATTGGAAACCTTCTAAACCTCTGTAGTTTTAGTCACACTATGGATACAATAGAAAACTAGACTTGAAGCTTCCTGGTGAAATTCTGTTTCAATATAAATGGATATGATATTGAGATGTGTCTATTCCCTCTTTACCCTCAGCAATATTTTTTAAATTGAATCTCTTCCTCATAAAAACAGTTGAATTATTTATGAGATAAGAAAACATACTTTGTTCCCTGCTCCTTTTGTAAAAGAGTAGATTCCTCAAATCTCATAAAATCAAAATTCAGAACCCTTTAAAATACATTACCAAAAAAATAAAAAATTTTAAAAAAAGTAAAATAAAATACATTACTATCTCATGAAGTTGTAAAGTTTGTAACTGAGTTTTAATAAATAAACTTGGTTTGGAATTAATTATTAATATAACAATTAAAATGTCCTTTTGAAAAAGTATACAATGCTTTAAAGATTTCACATGCATCTGAATATTAGCTCACTAGAGATAGAGAGCTTACATAGATATATTTAAGAACTAAGGAACCAATATTTTTCCTACAGAAACTTATATAGCAAGAAATAACTATGTGGGGCTGGGGATTGTAGCTCAATGGTAGAGCACTTGCCTAGCATGTGTGAGGCACTGGGTTTAATCCTCAGCACCACATGAAAATAAATAATGTTCAATTCTTCTCTCCCTAATCCAAAGAACATTATTAGCCTATGTACATATATGATTACATATCCAGTGTGATTCTACATCATGTACAACCAGAAGAATGAGAAGTTACACTCCATTTATGTATGATGTATCAAAATGCATTCTACTGTCCTGTATAACCAAAACAAAAAAAAAGGAGGGAAAAATAAATAAATAAAATGAAGGTATTGTGTCCACCTACCACTAAAAAAAAATATTAAAAAAATAAAGAACTATGTGGGACTAATCAGAATTAATCATGCTATTATTGACTGTGTTCATGGGTCAAAAGTAGTTACATAAACTTTTTCCAGCTATTCTTTTTATCTTTTTTACAGATTTCTATATCTGTATTTTTTATCCTATGCCTCAGAGAAAAATGTTTTGAAAGTATGCTTATGTATTAAACTTAAAATCTTAAGCATGCAAAAATTCTGGTTCTCAAAGCACATTTTCTAATGCCTAAAAGACTAAAAAAATACAGTACCAGCCATATGAGGAATGTTGCCCATGATCACCTTTCACTTTTAAGCATGCTTTTTCCAGTTCAATTTTGTAACTCTTTCTTTTCATTCTAGTTATTTGGGGCCTTTTCTAAGTACTGCCAAATAGGAAATTACCACAAAGACAAGTGGAAGGAAAAAACATTTTAAAAATAACTTCACACACCACCTGCAATTCTGGTAAATGCCTGGCTCTCCGAGTGTGCGGGCATTTTGAGATCTCCCTCAAATCAGTCACGCTGCCCCCCCACGGGGATTGGTGTTCCCTTTTCAGCTCAGTAATCAAATAGCTTTGACTGGTCCATGTCTGCTTTTGTCCACTTCTGACCTACATGTTCCTGTGAGGGACATCTTTGTCTCACTTCTCTTTGGTCACTGAGTTCATGTACCTCAATAGGCTAAGTCTTGCAGTCCATTAATGAGAATTCTCAGCTCAGCCCTAGGCCACCCAGAAACCCCGGTTGCATGTTCTTCTTGAATGGCTTCACTGGTGGCCCATTCAAATGTGCTAATGTCAGAAAAAAGGATTGAATGGGGCGCCAATGTACACCATTGCCGAGGCAAAGTGACTGCGGCTTCCAACAAAGCTTCCCCTGTGGTGATGTTAAGCAGAGTTATCAATGGTGCAGAGGCTGAGCAAGGACTAATGCTCCAATCATGCCATCAACAGGTGGCACAGATGCAGCCACTTCAATATGAAATCACAGTGCAAAGTTCACTGCAATTCATTCCTCTCTTCAGCTTCCAAACTCCAGATAAATGTGTAGATATGCCTCCTTTTCTCTCTGATTCTGGGCAGGCCCCTTTGAATTGGCTTGCAGAAGGAAGACATTTTGGGTAGGAGAGGAAGCCAGTGTTATTTGTTTCCAATTTTTGTTATAGTTACATCTCCACTCGATAAGCATTCTTAAAACCTTTTTATTCCCTCATGGTTGAACAAAACATAAAAAATTTTCACAAGGCTTATCCCAAAAGCACCAAAAGGGCGTTTTAGTTCAGCAAAGGAATGTTTTGATTATGCAAAACAGATGTCACATTATGGCTCCATGTTGCTGCTTCTCATGAAAGAACATATTGAATTGCAACTAAATTGTAAAGGTATGATGAGCACACCAATTCTGCGGCCCCTCCTCCTGGAAACAGAGCAAATGAAAGGGAAAGGAAGAGAATGGAGCAGCCCCCAATTTTTCCTCCTAAATAGATACTTCTGGAAAGAAACTAAAGGAATTGAAGAGTCAGGACTTTCAAAATTATCTTTAAATTCCTTTAAGACCTTTGGATTTCTGAACAATTCAAAAATACACAGCATATCCTAATATCAACCTAGAAGAATAGCCAAAATTATAGTCACATTGCCTTAGTCTCATTTCTGTTGCCTCCACTGAATACCACAGACTGGGTAACATATGAAGGATAGAATTTTACTTAGCACACAGTTCTGGAGTCTTCGGAGTCCAAGAGCATGGCACTGTCATCTTACTTAGCACCCCACCAGTGCATCACATGGTGAGACAAAGCAAGTGTGCCAGCTCAGGTCTCTTTTCCTCTTCCTGTAAAGTCACTAATGCCACCATGATAAAATTGACTAAGGCCTGGAAACACTCAAACAAATTTGTTAAGTAACCAAGTTTGTTTTTTTTTTTTTCTTCGAGAGAGAGAGAGAATTTTTTAATATTTATTTTTAGGTTTCGGTGGACACAACATCTTTATTTTATTTTTATGTGGTACTGAGGATCGAACCCAGCACCCCACGCATGCCAGGCAAGAGTGCTACCGCTTGAGCCACATCCCCAGCCCAGTAACCAAGTTTTTAAGTTGTCTTTCAGGGAAAGCCTCCAGAATCCACTCAAGGATTTTCAAGAACGGGCATGCACAAAAGCTAGCTCATCCGGTCAATGACTTCTTGATATCACAAGCTCAAAATTTCCCCAGAATACGATAATTCACCACCCCACTTTCTCGCCACCAAAAAGAAATATGTGACCTGTGAAAAGGCATGATGACTGTTTATGTCTGACCAAAAGAACCATAAAACTCCCCCTTCTCATCATTCAAAAATTAGCTTTTCTCCCCTCTCCCTCCCTCCCTCTACTCTGCCCTGATCAGGGAGGCAACCTTGAGCTCTTTTTTCAGTTCCTAGACTCTACTAGTTGGCCACACAATGTAACCTTTTCTTTTTGCAAACATGAGGTACCATAGTATTGGCATTTTAGGTTTCAGGTTGCAAGCCCTTGCTCAGTATTACTGAGTATCCCACCCTCCTGACCTCATCTAATCCCATTTACCTCCCAAAAGCCTATCTTCAAATATCATGATCATATAACTTTGGAAATCCCATTTTCATCACCTGAATTCTGAGGGACACGCCCAAACTATAGCACACACTATCACTCAAACTTGACACAAAGATAAACCAGTGAACTGTCTTCCAGGCTCCTCCTAATCCTTAATCGCTGGTGATAGATAGTCTGCAGAGCCATATCATGTTCATGAGAACCTCAACCTTCTCAGAAGGCCCAAGGTTCTGCTTGGCTGCTCATGTATGATGTATATGTCAACATATACAAAAACTACTGTAGACCTTTAGCTCTCTCCAAGCTACTTTTTCACTCCTGAATGAAAAATAATAATATAAAAAAGAATGTAAGGTATCTTCCCATCTCAGCTAATTTTTGAAAACTGACATTTTGTTGGAAGACAGACTCCAAAGCACATGGTGCATGCACTCACACCCACACACATATACACAGAACAGAATGCTATCCATATGGAAATGATTTTTAAGTATTCCAGAGTGCTAAAATTAGGGAGCTCTCAACTAAAGAGTAGGCCTCAAGAACTTGTTTAGATCTAGTTTAAAGAAGAATGATGTTTTGCAGAGGGAATTCTCTGGGGGCCCACATGGTCTCTCTAGTCCCTACAGAGGAACCTTCCTAATGCCTTATTACATCTGGTCACCAAGCTGTAGGTTCATGCTCAGCAACTCTCCTAGAGTAGCCTCCTTTGAGCACTTCAGCTCCAACGTGACTCTGCTCACAATTCTTTTGCTCTATCTTGAAAGCTTATGATAAGTAATATTCAAGGTCAGCAGTTATCAGACCTAAAAAGGAAGGTGACAGGTGTCCCAGAGCCCTAAGAATCCTTTTTCATTTTCTACCATGGGCATTTAAGAAGGTTTTCCCCCTCACTGTCTGACTTTAATAAGTTTTTCTCACTTTTTTCCTTAGGCTAGATTAATTATAAAGAAAATAATAGAGTATTTGCAAATTATTTATGATTCTTATGTCATTTTAAATTCATTTATTTTGCCTAACATTCCATAATGAACATAAATATTTTTTATACACAGAAAAAGAGTTATTTTAAAAAATAATAAAGTTAGGGCTGGGGATGTGGCTCAGTGGTTAAGTGCCCCTGGGTTCAATCCTCGACACCAAAAAAAAATAAAAGATAAAAAATAAAGTTAATTAATCCTCAATCTTCAATTACTCAGAACTGCAATTTTGCTCTCAATTTCCTTAAAAAATGAAGTATTTACATGACATGTTAAAGAAATAACTACCTACATGAGAAATGGTGAATTTTTTTCCCCAAGAATGCAAATATCAGCATTTTCATAAATTTCATCACTGACTAAGGCTAGAACTCTAAATCTGTGCCTTCAAATAAGCATAAAATAAGTTTATCAAAAAAGTTCTTTTGAATTTTTGCTAATAATTATTTGCTTTATTAAATCATCTTGTAATCATCAATGTTATATTTTATCATTTTTATAAATAAATAATTCTTGTAGCCTGCAAAAAAAAACCCAAATTAATCAGAAAAAAAATTTCCTCTCCATATTTCTCTCCTAATTAATCATACTTCACCCCAAACTATTTAAGATATAAACTTAAATTTTAACAATCAATGGCCTCTTGTGGAAACATACCTGTTGAGTCCTTTTAGTTAGGTTTTAACCCAGGAAACTACCACTACATGATGCCATAACTTACCCATTTTGGTTCTTCTTATATTTTGCTGAAAGGCACAAGAAATATATTTCATCACATGTCCTGTGTTCATAGTGGAAGCTCCTATAACAAAATAAAAGAAAAAGGCATAAAAATTAATATAAGTTTTACATGACACAAGAAATGTCATAAGGAAACAAAGACCCCAAGCAACAAGTAAACCAGTGTATTTTTTATGCTGCTAGATTTGATGAAGAAGTGGGTAGTTGTGGAGAAGTATAATTGGATTAAAGAAAAAAAAGTGTGATCTAATGGTAGTAAATTAAGGATGGTACTGAGCCTGTCCTATTTGTTCACACTTTTCTCCAACCTTCTAAAAATGTTTCTTCATTCAGGTACAGAGAACACCCCTCAAATAAGAGTCTTATGACCTGCTTCAGGAAGAGGTCAGAAAATCTTTCTAGGTTTTATAATTTGCTTTCAGGGTAGAAGGGCCAAGGAAAGGTGAAAATGACCTTCTAGTCTCTGCTGTTATCTCAAATGCCAAGGGGTAGCATATCCTATTCAGCATATCCCATCATTGCTGAATAGAGAAAGTAGAAAAGTAGAGGTCCCTTTTAAACACAAGTGAAAACTGAATTGGACCAGATCCAGTGGCACATGCCTATAACACTAGCTACATGGGAAGCTGAGGCAGGAGGATCTCAAGTTTGAGGCTAGCCTTGGCAACTGAGCAAAACCCTGTCTCAAAATAAAAGGGAAAAAGGGGTGGGGGCGAGGATGTATCTACCTAGTATGTATATGTACGGAGCCCCATAAACCACCTCCACCCCCCAAAAAAAACTGGATTAGGTTGGTACCTAGCTGCCCAGCTTTCATTATTTCTCTTACCTTTATTTTTTTATGTAGGTTAGCTTAAGAAGTTAGAACCTTAAAAGGTGTTTTTAAAAGGATGCACTGGATTTTTTCTCCACTGGCTCTAAAGCTGCCCCACGGAATGCCCAGGAAGCATGGGCCATCTGCAGCTGTCCCTTTGTTTACAATTCCTTCCCTCCTCCCTATTGTCTCCTTTCCTGCTCTCCCTCCCTCAACTGCCCAAACTCTGCTTTTGAAGGCATCCTTGACTTCAGAAAAGTTAGACCATGTCACGGATGGTCACTAAAGTCTCTTCTTTCTTAAGACAGGCTAATAGAGATAATGGGCCCTGTGGGAGAGAGGAAGCCAAAGAAAGAGAGGGATTCCTTTGGATACTTAAAGGAATTATTGACAAGGCTCACCAGACTCAGGCTAACAAAATAAAAAAATTGAAAAGCAGCTGAGGCCGTTCTGCTAGATCCTTTAGGCAATCAAGAGAAGTAAAGTCTGCTTCTTGGAGTATTTCAGAGGGTGGAGGTTGGAGAGGGAGGTAATTCTTTAAATCCTTGTTAGGATGCTTTTTGAAGATTTTAAATAAATTTTATGATAATTAAAACTATTAATTGAGACTAAACTCAGGAAATGCATTACTACATGCAGGAAAGGTCATTAGCATTTTTTTTTTTGCTGGACAAAAATGGAACAATAAATGAATTTTAGTGAAGTGAGAAAAAGTCAATATCCATCATTTCATAATGGGTAGAACACCAAGCATTAAAATACTGCTGTAGAAGAAATCTGAAAAGTTCTAGCAGAAATCCCTTTTTATCACCAGCCTGCATGTTTCACTAGAGAGACAAAGGACAAAGTTACTCTCTCAATTTCCCCAATTTCAGTTAAAAAAAAAATAGAAACAAAAGGGGGAAAAAAACCTCTTTTCAAGATTCTTTTGGAAGACTCTTAAAAGCCCTTTCTATGCATGGAGTATCATATACAGAGACTTTAGGATGGAAATATATCTCACAACCCTTCCCCTCAGAGCAAAATCTGTCTTCAGTAACTTTCAGGCTAAAACTCAATGACTCCAAAAATTCACTGAAATCAACCACCTCCTTTCTAAGGGATGACTGAATAAGAAGGTTAGGACATAGATACATTTCAAGTAAGAATTAACTATTATATTGGCTCTCATTCTTCATCTACAGTTAGAATGAAAGGAAGATATTGAAGATAACTCCAGAAGACTGTGTGACCATCCTTGCCATAAGCAGCCCAGTTCAGAAGACAAAAGGATTAGATATTCGTTCCAAAGGACAAAAAGCATTTGAGGCACTAATGCAAGTATACATAATGAATATTACCCTGTGTAATTTGTCACTGTTGGAGTTGTTACCACACACAAGTTTTCCTTATATGGAAAAAAGGATGTATTTCCATGTATTATTTTTATTTCTTTTTACCATTTTTCCTTTTGACTCTAGAGCAGAATTAGTTTGGCTTTGTGTAAGCTCTACTTCTAAGAAGCAAATCCCTTCATTGAAAGAAAATCTTGCTCCAAGTAGCCCACATTCAGCTGCTGGATAATGAGAAAGAGTTGAGGAAAAAAAAAAAAAGCAAAGAAGATATTTTAGTTCAGTACATCAAATTCCAGATATGTACATGGGTGAATCTATATCACAGAGCAGCAACATTCCATAGAAAATCCTACTGTTTTCCAGAATAACATTTTTCCCTCCTGCCTACAAAGCTTCCAAATAAGACCTAGCTTGGTTTTCTCCAACAAATGATATTTACATAGTAGAATCACGTTTTAGAAAGATACACACAGTGTGATTTTTAAAAGCAAATGTCCAATGAAGCAGATTTTGTCTTTAAGGGCAATTATGCCAAGATCCCTAGCAAACCTACCACCTAATGACATGCTGTATATTTGTCTCTACCTCCAAAGCTTGCCATAAGCTGCAGTTGCCATCTTCCTGGACTGCCTTTGAAGTTGTAATGTTTTTGCACTTCAAAGAGGTACCAACACAATAGTAGGGATGAAGAGAGTGGGTCTTATTCCCCAATCCAGAAAATGTATCACATATTTTATGAGCCTAAATGGCTTTCTGTTTCATCACAAAAATTTTCCTTCACCAAAGGATTAAAACTAGTTAGAACACAATAAATTATATTAAGTAATATAGTCTGTTAGGCATAAAATAATTAGCAATGAAGTCTCTATGCCAATGGCTAGTGTGTGCCTTTTTAATGGATGTGGTGTGGCAAAAATAAACAGTAGGACTCTTGGCAAAATTATTTCAAATTTACTGTCAACTCCCTTTCTTGATCATTTTTAAGACTCTTTACCATCATCAAATGACTGTTTGCAGGAGTTGCATAACTCCTGGGTTAACTATGTAATAAATCAAAGTTTCTCAATAAAATTTATATATTAAAAATCAACAACTTGATGTCACCATTCAATACAATTTTCTATATAAAAAAGGCTGGATAAAAGTTTTCAATCTTTTAACAGCTTTAAAAGTAAGCAGTGAATGGCATCCAAACCTAAAATAATACCAACAACAAGTCTTAAGAAAATCATGCAGAAAGCCCATTAGACATTAAGTAAATACTTTGCTTCTGTTTTCTAGTCCCTTTTTGTTTGGTTACCATGGTAACCTGTTTTGTGGGGGTAACTTGGAATGTATAAGAATTTGTTGCAATTAGATGCTTGTGTCCTATTGGCCAGTATGGTAGAGAGTAGTAAAACTAAAAAGAAATAAAAGAGGAGAAAAGGCAAAGGGGAATGTGAACAAAGCCAACATGCACTTTGGGAACCAAAGAAAAATTCTGTAAGCCTAATTATCTTTTAGAACAATTTGCAAAGTTGTTTTTAGAAAAATTTCCATATCTTCCTGCCTTTGATTACTTTCCATATTCTCTAGTCTGTGATTTCTCACCTTCTTGACCTTCTTTAAACTACTCTTAGCTGTAACACACATATTGAATTTCATTTTATTTTTGTTGTTCTCTAATTATTGTGTGGATATGTCTTGTCCTTTTGTGAGACTGCAAAAGTCTTTCAAGGCAGGGGCAAATTCTCCAACTTTTGAGGCAATGTAGTTGAGTTGAGAAATCTGGAAGTGGAATTAGATGTAATCAATTGTTGTCTAGGTTCTGAAACCCATTAGTTTCATGGCATTTAGATAACCCTTTAACCCCCCTGAGCCTCCATTTCCAAATTATAAGATTCACGCCCATTTAGAGATGTTATAATCAGATTATGTTATACTCTCTACAGGGTTAAACCTATGGCACACATTTACAATTAACATCATGAATTAAGTATAACTGACTCAATATTTTACTTTGAAATTCTGTCTCAGGCAGCCCTAAGTATAGGGAAGATTAAGAAAACACCAGTGTGCTGGGGCTGTAATTCAGTGGCAGAGCTGCTAGCACATGTGAGGTTCAATCCTCAGCACCACATAAAAATAAACAAATCAAATAGACATGCTGTCCATCTACAACTACAAAAGATTTTTTAAAAAAATAACACCAGTACTAAGGAGATATTATCACTTTTATTATGGACTCACAGACACAAATTTTAAATCCATTCTCAGACAGGGTGAAGACAGCCTGCTTCTAAGATGAACAGAGGAAGCAAGTAGTCATACTCACAAAAAAAATAAAATAACAGTATCAGTTCATGCTCAAAGACTTGCTTATCCTTTAATATCACGTGACTCATGAGAAAGCTAAGCAGCATTACTTTCATGTCTCACCTAGATCCAGAGACTCAGAATTATAGAGAAATTGTTTACTTAAAACATCTTCACTGCTTCTCTTTTAACAATATCTATTAAAGTGTAGACCTATCACTAGACATATCAAATGGGTTCAAATCTCAGCTCAATTGTTTACCGTCCAAAGATTACCTAAATTCTCCTTCACTCACGGTGATCACTCCAGATGCTTTAAGCCCTTGTTCAGCCTGCTTAAGGAGGTTATCCATTCAGGCTATTTCAACACCTCCAGTAGCAAGAAACTCTCTATACTCTAAGGTCATTCGTTCCATGTTCACACAACTCTTAATTGTTAGGTAATTCTTCTTTATATTAAAACCAATCCCTCTTTTCTATTATTCTAAACATTGGTCCCAGGATAGAATTACTCTCTTGACATTGTTTGGGATTCTTTCCCTCTGGGTACACATCAGCTTTCTTTCTTCGAGAGGGCCCCAGAACTAAACACAATCCTTATCCTGGCTGATCAATGCAGTATCACCTCAACAGTTAATTCAACAAGCTTGATAATGTTCCTGATTAGGGCTATGCTGGAGATACAAAGATAAATTAGACAACATCTATGATTTCAAGGATACAGCCGTCTACAGGAGGAGCCAAGAATGTTAGCAAATACGTTCCACAAAAGGGCCAAGGACTAAGTCTGAGCATGCGGTAGTGTTCCAAAGAGGGTGCTTTCAATTCTTCCTGGGGAATGGAAAGGGGTCAGAATAAGTTTTATAGAAGTGTCACCTGATAGTGAGAAACAGGACTCTGGAAACAAGCAACAGTGCATGTAAAGCTCTGACATATCATTCAACATAACAAATCCGGGCGACTTTAAAACGTTCATTGTGACTGAAATGCAAGGTCTGAGGCACGACCAGACAAGAACTGAAGCAGAAGATGCAGGTAAGGGCCATATAATAGAAATCGGTATATGCCATAATAAGGCACCTGAACTTCGTCCTGTAGTCTAGTGATCTCCAAATTGGGGTGCATATACCACAGGGGGTACATAAAGTGATCAAGTGGGGTAAAATGTTAGAGCTTCCATTTTATTTTATTTTTACCCCAAGAACTAAGGAAAAAAAAACTTTTCTAATATGTCATTTGAACTGACACTGGCACCCTCAATAAGGTCTGAATGTAAACTGTCACTTGGTACAGAAAGCAAAGCATCCTGCAGGAAAAATAGGAATTCTACAATGTGGAGGGCTAGACAGTTGTCCATCACGGTGTCATTCATTTATTATTATTATTATTATTATTATTATTATGTGTTGCATTTTATGGTGTCCAATTGAATAGAATTATGGATTTATTATGTAGTTTTTAACTAGATCACTCTTCTAAAACAGACAAGTAACTTTAAAAGATTGCTTCAAAGAAATATCAGATGCAAGATAATTAAAATAGGGTAAGTACAATAGGAACAAATAGAAAAGAAGAGCTGAGCCTTCTGCTCCTGAGTCATTTCTTTGTCAGGGAAAAATACCAATAATTCAAATATATTAAATCACTGACCACAACTATATATGAGAAGAAGACTATTTAAGATAAGGATTTACATCTAGCCTCTAAAGACCTTACAAAATTCTACTAAATTTGATAAAATTAAGAAGCCTCAAAAAAACGAAAATGCTCATAACTTTGGTTAAATATACTTGTTTTTTCTGCCTTAGGAAATATGGCCATGTACTATGGTGACCCTAATACAATGATTCAAAGGCCCTGCCCATATTCCTTTTGTACACATTGGCCATGTCTAGAGCACCGCATCTTGCTGCAACCCATGTATCCCTCAGTCAGGGGGCTCTCTCTTTATGTCCACAAATAGGTAGGACAGAAGTGGTGGTCACTGATAAGAGTTGAAAGACTTAGAAAAAATCTGCACTGGTTCCAGAGTTCCCTCACGGGAGTAGCTCCAATTACCCACAGCAGAGACTCATTCTCTTGATAACCCTCCCTTTACTGGTTTTATTCCCTTCCTTTTCTCACTTCTATTATGCTTTCTTTTTCTTTTTCAGAAGGTATAGCTTCGGGGGTTTTTTTGATATTTTTTTAAATTGTTGATGGACCTTTACTGTATTTATTCATTTATTTATATGTGGTGCTGAGAGTTGAACCCAGTGCCTCACACATGCTAGGCAAGTGCTCTACCACTGAGCCACAACCCCAACCCCTATCACGCCTTCTTTATGTTTTCTGGGACTTCCTCCTCCAAAATTAAACTACTACTACCACTCAAATCTTTGCATAGATATCTGCTTGCAACCCAAGACAGCAACTAGATAAAATGTATTATTAGATTGAAGAAAGAGAGTAGAGGGGGAAGAGGAGAAACAAAGCTAAATATTTGGAGAAACAAATATAGAAAATTTGCTAAACATTTGGATAAAACTACTAATGCTTCTAACATGTTTCTATTCTCAGTATTTGTTACAGTCTATCTCAGTAATGAAATATATGAAGAACAACATTTTGTACAAGCCAACAAAGGGAAACATAATGGATAGTATATATTCTTATCAGTATTAATATCTATTGAAACATGGTGTTAAGGAAATACTGAGTATAAATACTAACTTAACTACAAAAGGAAAAAAAGAGATCCCAGGATAAAGAGATAAAGTTAACACCATAGAGAAATTCATAATCCACATCATTATAGGCAAGACATGCATGCAAAAATGGTGATACCAATTGGACATTTCATTGATGGGATTGATTGCATAAAAACAAAATCTTTTAAGTGTAGACAATATTTATAAATTTTTTTAAATTGCCTTTTAATGAGATAAAAATCTACCATGAAAATTTTATGTATTACTCAGAGATTTGTTAATTATCTCAGCAAAGAACTTAAAAAGAACTTTCACATTTAAAGATGGGTTGTGCCAACATGGTGATACATATTTGTAATCCCAGTGGCTCCAGGGGCTGAGGCAGTAGAATCCCAAGTTCTCAGCAATTTAGCAAGGCCCTAAGCAAGTTAGTGAGACACTGTCTCGAAATAAAATTCAAAAAGGACTGGTGATGTAGCTCAGTGGTAGAATGCCCCTAGGTTCAATCCCCAGTACTGTCGAAAAAAATTTTTTTTTTCTTTTTTTACTTACCTGTTTTACCAGCAGAATAGAGATGATTAGGTCTAAACCAACAATAGTGATAGAGAAACAATATGAACAGTCAGAAAAGTGAAAAGAACTTGGAAAGCTAGCTGTATGTGAGGGTCAGGGAAAGACTTGAAGTGCAGGTAATTTGACTCCTACTTTGGGGCAAAAGTAACTTCATTTATAATGGTACCTTCGCCAACCCAGAACCTCTGAGGACATACCAGGAAAACAATAGATTTAGGAGAAAAAGCTAATATATCTGATTAATCTGAGAGCTTATAAAAGATAAATATTGATGTCAGAAGGTTGGGCTCATAATAGAAAGTTGAGAGTTATTAACCTTATAATGGTACTTTGTTAATACAATCTAAAAATTATCTGAAAAAATGACAACATTATCTCTTCCCTTCAAGTCCTTGCATTTTCTTAATTTTTTTCAGTTGCAGATGCACACAATATCTTTATTTTTATTTGTTTAATTTTTTAAAATATTTTATTTTTTAGTTTTAGGTGGACACAATATCTTTATTTTATTTTTATGTGGTATTGAGGATCAAACCCAGCACCCTGCGCATGCCAGGCGAGCGTGCTACCGCTTAAGCCACATCCCCAGCCCTATTTGTTTATTTTTATGTGGTGCAGAGGATCAAACCCAGGGCCTCACACATAAGAGGCAGGCGCTCTACCACTGAGCTACAACCCAAGCCCATAGTCTTTGCATATTTTTTATAACTTTTCTTGCTTTACTTCATTGGCAGAGACAATTATTTTTACAAGGATTCATAAGCTACCCTCTCAATAATTTAATCTAAATTGGAAATGAGACAACCAATCTACAGTTAGCTACTTTTCTCTCTTTGGCAAAAAAAAAAAAAAAAATCTGTAGAGTTTTCTAGAGTCTCTCCTTCTTCTCAATATCTTAAAAAAAAAAAAAAAAAAACTTTTCAGTCTAAACATTTTCAGATTTTTTTTCTGAAAAAATGTATTGAATGAAAATTAATCCTGAAGATGAAGAAAACTTAATGTTGCAAAGAGTCCAGTGTAATTTCATTTAAAAGAGCAAACCAACCTCATGCATTTAAACAAATTATTTGATTGATACAAAATTATGCAACCACTTAAAATAAGGTCCACAAAGAATTAATAAAGGCATAGAAAGTTGTTGTGTTACAATATTAAATTACATGTAAAAATTTAAATGCAGTGTAACCACAAACATTTACAAACCAATAACATGAACTCAGAAAAGAGCAGATGCAAATTCGCCAACATTGAAGCATTATTGGTCTTTGGGTGCTTGGATTATGGATGGTTTCTTCTCTCCTTTCCTATAGGGTGTGTGTAATGTTCACAGTGGAGGGGCAAAAAAATCTTTGTTTCTCAACAAAGTATCATTTTAGCCAACTCTTTTCTTCTACCCATCCTTTAAAAATACTTGACTGTTAAATTAAATTAGATAAATGATTTGAACTACTACTCAAGTGCAATAAATTATTATTTAGTTATAAAGTTAGAGTAAAAAAATAATATAAAAATAACAAATGGCCTACTTCTGCTTCCCAGGATAAAATAATATATTCCCATTTATTTTTCAACAGAAGAAAAATCTTATTGGTAGTTAAATCTAGGGTGACAGATCTGAATTGCACATTCACTAGCGAAAAACTTCCTATCTGGATTACTGTATTAAATGTCCACCTCATAGATTGAAGAAACAAATTCAGCCAGTGTAAGTACAATAAAGATCTAAGACACAACAATATCAACAGAACCCCAAATTAGCCAGCTAGTTTCCAAGTAATTTCTATACACTCAATGACACAAAAATATTTTTTCTATATTGTTCCCATTTTGTTGGCAGAAAGATAGAATCATAGTATACAACTCATCAGGCTTCCAGAAGAATTCCATTTATAATCGAATATCAAATTTTTTTCTAAATAATATGTGTGAGTGTAATTCAAACATACATTGTTATTAAACTATAGAAGCAGAGGATATTTGACTTTAATAAGCAACAACATTAAACAAAAATTGTGAGTCAAATTGATGAAGAAGTAGAGGTGCACAGGAAGGCTGCAAGTGTTCAACAAAATCTGGGAGAATTTTGAGCAACTTATCCACACAAAGAATGAGGCCTTTCCACACACTCATACATTGCTGGTGGGACTGCAAATTGGTGCAACCATTCTGGAAAGCAGTATGGAGATTCCTTAGAAAACTTGGAATGGAACCCCATTTGACCAAGCTATCCTACTCCTTGGTCTATACCCAAAGGATTTAAAATCTGCATACTATACTAACGCAGCCACATCAATGTTTATAGCAGCTCAATTCCCAATAGTTGTGGAAGCAACCTAGATGCCCTTCAATAGATGAATGGATAAAGAAACTGTGGTATACATACACAATGGACTATTACTCAGCATTAAAAGAAAAGAAAATTATGGCATTTGCAGGTAAATGAATGGAGTTGGAGAATATCATGCTAAGCAAAGTAAGCCAATCCCAAAAAACCAAAGGCCAAAGGTTTTCTCTGATAAATGGATGCTGATCCATAATGGGAGGTGGGAGGGGGGAATGGGAAAAATGGAGGAACTTTGGACAAAGGGGAGGGCGGGAAAGGGAAGGGATATGGGAGCTGGAAAGATGGTGGAGTGTGATGGACATTATTACTCTAGGTACACGTATGACTGCACATATGGTGCGATGCTACATAGTCTACAATCAGAGAAATGAAAAGCTGTGCTCAACTGTGTATAATGAATAAAAATACATTCTGCTGTCATATATACCTAGTTAAAATAAATAAATAAATGTATTGAAAAAAAATAAAAGAGAATGAGGCCTTTCCAAACTTGGCTGCACACATGTTGGAGGTCTCTTTTATGTAGCTGAAATTTTTTCTTTCACACTTGGCTCATTTTATTGTGTGTGTGTGTGTGTGTGTGTGTGTGTGTTTACAGAACATTCCCTGAGACAATGGATAAATGTCATGTTTTGAGTTGTCATGTAGTGAGACTCATTTGAGACCTAGATAATGCTAGAGAAAAATAATGAAATTTTATTAGAATCCCAAGATCACATGTAGTAGCAGTTTATTTCATTTATAATATATATTTATTCTCATTATACTTATTATAAATTTAGAATTGACCCCTCAAAAAATGATAAGTGGAAAAGAATGAAATGCATCATATGGACTACAGGAGTAACAACAATTCTAGGAACACACCAAATGTTTCAGTTAGCTTTCTGTTGCTATGACAAAATACCTGAGATAATCAATGTATAGGGAGGAAGTATTTATTTTGCCTCATGGTTTCAGAGGTTTCAGTCCACAGTCAGTTGGCCCCGGTGCCTTTGTGTCTGTGGCAAGGCAGAACATCATAGTCGCAAGTACCCTAGTGGAGCAAAGCTGCTCACCTCATGGCAGCCAGGAAGGAGAAAGAGAGGAGGGTCCAGGGTCTCAAGATCCCCTTCTATGGCATGCTGCCAGTGACCTAATTTTCTTCTACTAAGCCTTACATCTTACAGGTTTCTCCAGCTTCTGAAAGCATCATCATCTGAGTCGTAGGGGAACATTTAAGATCCAAATCATAACATCAAGTGTTATAGTTTAGATATAGGTATCCCCCAGAAGCTCATGTGTAAGAGAATGCAAGAGGGTTCAGAGATGAAATTATTGTGTTATGAAAGCCTTAACCTAATCAGTGCATTAATCCCCTGATTGGGATTAACTGGGTGGTAACGATAGGCAGATAGGGTGTAGATAGAGAAGTTGGGCCATGCCCTTGGAGTATATATTTTGTCCATGGTGAGAGGTGCTCTCTCTGCTTCCTGGTGCCATGTTCTCAGCTGCTTTTCTTCCACCACACCCTTCTGCCACTGGGGCTCACCTTGAGTCCTAAAGAATGGGGTCAGCCATCTACAAACTGAGACCTCTGAAACCATGAGCCCCAGTTCCATTTCCACTCTCATTTAAACTTTCCCTCTTTTAAAATTGTTCTTGTCAGGTCTTTTAGTCACAGTGGCAAAAAAAAAAAAAAAAAAAAAAAGCCAACTAAGACACCAAGTAACATCATATAAGGATGAAAAACCTTGAAGCTCAAGTTCATTTAATATGTCATGGTTAGTGAAGAGTAAAACTAGGAGTTGATGACTCATTTATACCGGTTGTATGAGAAAAGAGACATCTTCACTTTGCTGTATGATCATTTTCTCACTTTTCAAAAGCATTTAATTCCTGTCCAATTAAAAATGTTTCCAAAGCAAACCTATTTGGCCATTCCATGGACATTACACATTTGTTTATGAATCAATTATTGCAAATTACTTGTGTGTGCTTCTCTTCATTATGTTAATTATGTGTATCATTACACTTTTTGTTTTGCTTGGCTGTATTTTAATGTCTAGCTAGTTAGGGACACTGACACCGAAACAAAGATTTGGCACATGGTTGAAATGGACTATAGCTCAGAATCAAATTTAAATAGTCTGTTGTGAAAACAGGAAAATTTTAACACTAAACAGAGACCAATATATTTACTCAACTAATACATGTTAATATCCATTGCGTGGGTAAAGAAATTTACTAACAAATATATACATTATACCATGAGAGGATGTTAAGATAAAAATGACAGAAATGGAGGTGAGAAAGACATGGGCTACATTTAAAATGTGTTCACTGAGATCATATTTCATTTTATTTATTTATTTAGTTAGTTGTTGATGGACCTTTATTTTTATTTATTTTTATGTGGTGCTGAGGATCAAACCCAGTACCTCACATGTGCTAGGAAGCATTCTACCACTGAGCCACAATCCCAGCCCCATATTTCATTTTTAAGTGATAATATTGTCCTTTTTCTCTTTCACAAGTTTTATTTGTTTACCCTCAACTGCCACTTCCACACTCATTCAAAACCAATAATTATAACAAAATAGAAGCAAGTGATAAAGCTTATTTACCTGTATTTATCCTGCTATGTGTGAACTACTTAGCTTAAGCTATTTCTGTTGGTTGAATCTAATTAATAATTTGGAGCATTAACTAATTTTTCTATGAAAAGCCACAATGTGACCATAAGAACAAAATGAACTCACATTAAGAAGAGAGCAACAGACATATAGTAATAGGGTAGAGTTGGTTTAAAGCACTAAAGCAGAAATATTTATGGATCACTCATCTTCAGCCTTTTCTAGCCCAACAAATCCAAATAGTATCATGCCTTATGTTGCTTTCTTTCAGTTTACAGATGCTGAAAACTTTCATTTTAAGTTTCTATCTCCTAGAAGTGGGGTGGCGGGGGGGGGGGGGGAAGCTGGTTATTATTCCTAAACCCATTGAAATTGCATTTGTGGCATCAAAATGGATTTTTTTTAAAGCAGGATGTTGGATTGATAGTAAAGCAGCTGCTCTGCAACAAACGAAAGCAAAAATTAATAAGAGACCTTAGCAAAAGAAAAACTATTGGTTTTGCACACCCAGAGCAAATTGGCTGGATTTAGAAGAGCACACTTTGATCTTTTCCAGACTAATTACTGCTCTGTGGTTTGACTGTTTTGTGCATTAGTTGCCCTTCATACAAAACCGAAACTGCCATGGTACACAGCTGTAATACAAATGAAAATTTGACATTCAGTAAACAAAGAATGGCAAGGGTCATTCTTTCAGCACAATAACTGCATAATACAATTTTAGAATGTCTTTTGTATACAAAAAAAAAATGACACATTTTAAGGCAGTTTTGAACTCAGAGTAGGCAGTCAAGGCTGTTTGTAAAAGATAGAGAAATTGCTCCCAACTCTGATCTATAAATATAGATTGAAAACAGTTTATTTCAACATTGTAAAAATGCTGAGGAATTTACATATTTAGAGAAATCAACGTGTTCATTTTTAGAAGATGGTTTTTCATTTGTCTATCAGGTTAATTGGGAGCAAATTTCCTAAGTAGTTATTTGCAGAAGCAATAATGGTCTTTACTCACCAATATGATTTTGGATTTGCTTCTAGAAAGGAATTCATATTATATTATTTCATATGACTTTATATAAAAGTGTAAATACATTCTTTTTCAGTGCTGGGGATTGAACACAGAACCTTACACATGCTAAACAAGCACTCTACCACAGAAGTACGGTCCACCCCCAAATACATTATTTTACATTAAAATGGTATATTTATTTTTCTGCAAATATAATGCATTAAACAATATTTTTAACAATTACCAGTTAAAGAATTACTTAAAGATCACCATAATTATTAAAGCATAAATCCTTCTATACATAGGAAACAGTTATCCTTTTAATTAGCATGATTTTAAATAGTTTGCACAGTTCTTTCCCCCAATCCATGGTTTCTCTTTTTGCTGTTTTATTTTCCCATAGTCAATTGCACTCCAAAATATTAAATCAAAAATTCCAAAAATAAACAATTCAAGTTTTAAGTTGTGTGCCATTCTGAACAGTATGATAATTTCACACCATCCTGCTCCATCCTGACCAAAAAGTGAATTAACCCTTTGTCCAGCATGTCCACATTAGTAGCCATCTGGGTTTTCAGATCCACTGTCATGGTTGGTAGTGCTTGTGTTTGACTAATCTTCATTTTACTTAATAATGGTTCCAAAGTGCAAGAATAATTATGTAAAACAGGTGTTAGAGAATAAAGCATGGAAAGACAAATTAGCTGTGTTGCTATGTGGCAATACTGCAGAGCATATAGGGGAAAAAAATATATATATATATATGTTTAATTTCAGGTTTGGGGTCTCTACCAGAGATCTTGAACATACCCACTGCTGTATTTTTATTTTTTGTTTTTGTTTTTTGGTATCACGGATTGAACGCAGGGACACTTAATCACTGAGCCACATCCCTAGTTCTTTTTATTTTTTATTTTGAGTCAGGGTCTCACTAAGTTGCTTAGGGCCTTGCTAAATTGCTGAGGCTAGCTTCAAACTTCCAATCCTCCTGTCTCAGCCTCCTGTGTTGCTAGGATTACAGGCATCATGTCCCGATCCCATGTCCCTGTCCCGTTCCCCCGCCTTCTGCTGTATTTCTAACATGGTTTTGACAATCACTCTAACAAGCTGTAAAATAAGTTAACATCAAATGACTAAAACATAGATCGAGTACATTGGGAGGTTTTTATATTATAGTATTTAATTCATCCCACAATTTATCCATCTTAATCTTTGAATCTATACAGATCCCCAATTTTTCAAAAATGCACATTCATGCACTTTCAAATATACCTATACTTTAAAAGCTAAAAGGCTTACAATAATTCTACCATTTAATGCTGAAATATTTCACGTGTGGAGGAATATTTGGTCAAAAAAATAATGAATTTGTCAAAAACTCTCCCACTAAACTGGACACATATACAAAAAAACATACACATACACACACACACACACACACACACACACACACTCTTCTTGCTTTATTTCTATCTCAAACTTTTGAAAAGAGGTGATTCAAATAATACCGATAATATGGTTCGTCTAATTATTCATTAGAAATTGGAACAAAAAAAGTTTACCCAGGATTGTTTGATGTCCAACAACCATAACCAAGTCAGTATATCATTGAGTGTTTAAGATTAGAAATGCCAAACTTTTCCTTTCAACTGTTTTAGAATACCACGCATTACATGTTGAACACATTTTCTGTCATTATTTCTTTAATTGCTATATGAATCATATAAATTTTTGAACTTCAGTGCCTTGCCTTTTTGCTTTCAAAACTTAGGTGGATACATTGTTCACATACACACAAAGCTGTTGTCTAAATGCCTGTTTTTGTCTGGCTTATTTACCTTTACCCATCAGAGCAGCTCTCCTGAGGAGGCAGGGGTAATAGTTACCTATTCACAGAAAAAGACTTCAGAGTTCAGCACAATAGATTTTCACACTATGTTTAAGAAAGGCTCAGAGCTACAGTACTAAGCGCCATGTAGAAAGGTAGATAAATATATAGAGATAAACCACAGGGGTCAGGGCTGGGGCTCAGTGATAGAGTGATTGCCTCACATATATGAGACACTGGGTTCGATTCTCAGCACCACATAAAAATAAATAAGTAAAATAAAGGTATCGTGTCCATCTACAACTTAAAAAAAAAAATAGACCTCAGCCAAGTGGGTTGGAGAGTAACAGAGAATCTATAAAGCTTTCTACTTCAGCAGCAATCAAAGCCAACCTCTGCAAATTAATCAGCCCACAAAACACCAAGAATGGAAAAACAAGAATATTGATTTGAGGAGGAGTAGCCTCTATTTTATTTTCCCATTAAAAATAATCCCAAAATGCTGTTCTAAACTGTGAATGTTTTCCCCATGAGGTATAAAACAACATAGATTCCTTTTTGCTAATAATTATTTTAAAAATTCAGAATGACTCCATGAAACACTTTTGTTTTAAATTCCAATTAGAGAGAAAATGGTACGCCCTTCTAAAGCACTATTTACCAAGCATCTTTTTCTTGAGAGTGTTAGAACTTTAGGATTACAGTAATTCACTGATGACCCAGGTGAGCACATTTTCTTTCCAACAACCATTAATTATTTAGTTTCCTTTTTATTTTGGGGGGGGGAAGGGTGGTGGGTAGCAGGGATTGAACTGAGGGCCACTCAACCACTGAGCCACATCCCCAGCCCTATTTTGTATTTTATTTAGAGACAGGGTCTCACTAAGTTGCTTAGCACCTCGATTTTGCTGAGCCACTGGGCATGCATTTTGTCCTTAGTTCTACCTTCAGATTTGCATACTATCTGCAAAGCAACACAGCATTAAGAAACATTTTTATTTTGCCTCTTCTTTTTCCAAATACCTGAATTCCACCTTACCTTACTCAAAATTTAGGAAGAAATGTGTTCATTGAGGTAGAAGTTTTTATAACACAAAATCACAATTCTGGAAAACAGAAATTAGATTTTATTTCACAGTAGAAGTTTGTTTTCCGTAACATTTTCTTAATGATCCTATAAAATAATAAAGAATTTTTCACATACTGTACAATCAGTCTTGGCCTTGTGATTAAAATGTCTCGGAATTTTCACTCCCAACTCCCAAAAATGGCTAATGTCCCAAGTTTGTGCTTTGGGAGATGCTGTAGTCACAAGTTCTGTTTTAAATTAAACACCTAATTAAAAGAAAGCCATTCATAAATAGCAATGTGTACAAATCAGGATGGAATAATAAGGGCTCTACACACATCCCTTTTTCCCCACAAGGCCCTTAGAACATTTTTTGTGCCTGGGGAAAAAGCTGAAATTTGTCAATTAGCTCAATTGCCAACACGTCTTTGCTGAGTATGCAAATTGGTCATCACTATCACGGCCTGTTTTGGTATGAGGGAATAAAAACAATTGTCATCTGGGCTGGGGCTGGGGCTCATCAGTAGAGCACTTGCCTAGCATGTATGAGGCCCTGGGTTCGATCTTCAGTACATAAAAATAAAATAAAGATTATTAAAAAAAAAAAAAGACAATTGTCATCTGCATTCTAGAGATACCTGCTAAAGCAGAGAGTTCTGATAGTCATGTTGAGATTATTACCAACATTACCTTGCTTCCTTTTGGCAATGACCTAACTCCATCCAGATAAGGGGAGAAAAAAAAAAGTCTTGACCTTTGGGTCAAAAGTGAAATGCGAATGCTTTCAGGAAACCCTATTAAAAAAATTAATCAATATACTACAGGGCTTTTAACTGTTCCCCAAACTATTTTTGTTCTTCTTGAGGTTGGAGTTTATTAGGAACTTGCTAAAATGGTTTTAATGCTTGCTGATCACTGAGAAGATTAAAGGCATAAATGGCCAAGGTTGGATGGCAAGGCTGCTGCTACCAAAGGCTTCACACCACCATGGTATCAATGCCTTCTTTTCATTTCTCTGCATTCAAAACTTACACAAGATTTTGAATTTTCAGGATTCATCCAGAGCCAGGGCAGAAAACAGCACATTCTTATCATTCCATCAAAAATTGAAGGTTATAGAGCTCTATGCCCTCTGGTCTTAAAAAAGTTATTTCCCATTTCTCTTTCCCATCTGTAAGGTGGGGATAAAAGATAGCTTTGTGGGATAAAGCTTGACAAGGGTGAATAAAGGAAATTGTGTCTTTAAATGATTTGAAGTCAAGTACAATTTAAGTTTTAAAAAAAATACCTTTAACGCATTATGATCTTACATCCAAGCAAAGAGAATGGAATCTCTTTGTCTTTTCATTTGAACACATTCAGTATCAATCATTCATTAAATATGCATACATAGTTCTGTGATACAAGTTATATTGTCATCCAGGAGCTTATTATTTCAAATGAAAGATTGTATGGCAAAGTACTTTATAAAGCACAAAGTACCATGCTAATAATCATAGTAAGAGGTATTAAGCACTTACTCTGTACCAGGCAGTTGAAACAAGTGTGAATTTAAATCTCAGAGCAACTTTGGGAGCTAGATGACATTATTCCCATTCTATAAATGATAAACTTGAGATTGGAGACACTGAGTTTCTTGACTATGTACGCAACAAAGAAGGAAGAACCCAGATAAGAAGCCTGAATTGGTCTAATGCCAAACTCATTCACATCACTCACATTACATTAAGTAAGGGCTTGTTAAGACCATAATGCTGCTTTTTCTCCATATTAGACTATGGGGGTTTTATAATAGTTAACCATTATACCTCCAAAAAATATACATGTTATTAACTTCAGAAAGTTGAACCACGGCATGTTTTCTTCATGAAAGGCTTTTTATCTATTGTTTTTCTTGTGCAGTGCTTACTGTGGGAGAGGGAGGGGTATGCTGGGGATTTAACCCAGGGGTGCTCTAACACCTGACCTAGACCCCTCAGCCCTTTCTATTATATTCTGAGACAGAGTTTAAGTTGTCCAACTGGTTTACAAATTGTGATCCTTCTGCCTTAGCCTCCCCAAAAGCTGAAATTACAGGTGTGTGCCACCATACCCAGCTAGTACTTACTTTTTTAGAAAAAGAAGTAAATATCATACCCTGGAAGAAATTGCCTCTGTTCTTATATTGTTGTTTATTTGCTAACATATTTGTAAATATTCAGTAATTGTAAGCCAAAAAATTAATTTTAATTAAATGAAAAAATATTTAGCATTAACATCTATGACACCAGAAATGACAGTGGCATTATATTTGTAGTCAAATAAATATATATTTGCCAATTTTTCATATGAATTTTCTAATTCAGAAATTTCCTGGTATGAAAATGATAGGTATAAACAAAATGGTATTTGTTAAATAATTTTAGTAATTTATAAAATTCATATTTTTCAAACATTCATCTTAACATTTTTGGTGATGATAGCAAGCAGTAATCTCTATTCTACTTTACAAAGGGAAAAATCGAGACAAAGAAGAGTGGTAATAGATTATAAAACAAAGTGTTTTATTTTCTTCTAATATTGAAGTAGACAAAAAAAATTGACCCAATCATTTAAGAGTACTTCTAACTTTCTTTTTTTTTTTATTTTATTTTTTGTAGTTGTAGATGGACAGAATACATTTATTTTATCTGTTTATTTTTATGTGATGCTGAGGATTGAACCCAGTGCCTCATGCATGCAAGGCAAGTGCTCTGCCACTGAGCTACAGCCCAGCCCAAGAGTACTTCTAACTTTAAAAACGTTTTATAAGAAAAAAATTTTTCAAACACTCACTCACCACAATTTTTATTTTAGAGCATTGTAATTAATTTTGGAGCATGATATGTAAGGGGAAAAAAGGAGTAAAAATTCAACTGAAGTGTTTTGTCCACTTTTCTGTCACTGTGACCAAAGGATCTGACAAGAACAACTTAAAGGAACAAAAGTTGATTTGGGCTCTTGTTTTTAGAGGTTTAGTCCATGGTCAGTTGACTTCACTGAGGCAGAACATCATGGTGGAAGGGCATGGTGGAGGAAAGCAGCTCAGGACATGGCAACCAGGAAACAGCACTCAGCAGGACAAAATATAAACCCCAAAGGAACACCTCTAGTAACCTACATCCTCCATCCATGCCCTACCTGCTTATAGTTACCACCCAGTTAATCCATAACTGGATTAATTCACTGATCAAATTACAACTTTCACAATCTAATTATTTCACCTCTGAAGATATTTGCATTGTTTTACACATGAATGTTTGGAGGACACCTTATATTTAAACTATAACATACAGTAAAACAAGTCTTGCTAGAATAATGAACTGTGATAATTGAATATTTAATTACAATGCTAAGGAAACATTTTCTATTATCAAAATATTTTTTCATTCTACCATTACAGTTACCCTGCAAAAACTTTTTAAAAGATTAGGAACTATGTTTTGAAGAAACTTGGTGTGAACTTTGCTAACAAGGATCCAAATAAGTTTTTAGATTACTCTTCCAAGAAATTGCAGTATTTCATGCAAAACGGTATCCACTTTACCACTAAGGTAATTTTTTACTCACCATGGAATGAAAATCTATATTCTACTCTTCCTTGCATGTCTCTTTAAAACCTTAAACCAGAGGAATAAGTCACATTTTGGACCGTTTTCTTTTTTTTAATCTTCTTCACTCTTCTATTCTGTTTCTAAAGGGATACTTAGTTTTAACTAGATTGCAATTTCATTTGAAAAGAATTGAACAGGTTTTCTAGAATGAGTTAAAGATTACCCATTGAGGGTATTTTTGGCAACTACCTTTAAAGATGCAAGGTTCTGTAAAAAATGGTATACCCAGATTTAATACAGATAATATTTGGTCCTTTGAGATAGAAATGATGTAATTGTGATATTGGCAGGAAAGATATGTAAGATGTACTTCTCACTTTTCTCTTTGGATAAGCACAATTTTCTTTGTAGAATTTTATTATTTTGAGAATGGTAAATACACTAGCAAATTTCTCACACGATGACAACAGAAACATCTAATTTTGTTTTTAATTTAAATGGTTAAATATACACAATACTATTTTGTTCTGTTTATAATTAGAATATGAAAATTAATGCATATATAAAATTATTATCACTATGAAAAAGAAAAGAGAAGGTACTAGTCTTGTAAACAGACACTAAAACATACTTACACACACACATACACACACATATATAGTATATATATAGTATTGTATAACTATGGCACATATTATATGTAAGTATATACATTGTATAGTATATATACTATATAGTACACATACATATACACACATAAACATTGCATTTTATGACTTGAAAAATAAAGTACTGTATATAAGTTGTTGACAAAATTTAAGTTGCATTTTTATAACTTACTATCAAAATAATTGCTTAAAAAATACACACACACACACACACACACACACACACAGGCTAAACACATTTGAAATGAATGTTTGGAGATTTGGGGAGGATTGTTTTGTGGTTCAGGGGATGGAACCCAGAGCCTCATTCATACTAGACAAGTGTTCTGCCATTAAGCAACATCCCCAGCCCTGTACTGCTTTTTAAATTATTTTCAATAATTGAATGAGTATCATGCAAAATCTTCACTTATATATTCTGAACTCTAATTCTAGAAACAATGAAAACCAACAAATAGAGATGTCAGTTGAGCCAAGGGCATTGCAGTCAGGGCTGACATGCAGAAACATTTCATAGCTCTCTTGAGAGCAACAAATCACCTGCCTCAATTGACTCTAACCGGAACTATCAGCTACATGCACTCATTATGAGCCATAAATGTACATAATTGTCTAAAAAGAGAGAAAAAAAGAAAGAAAAGGACCACTGATTTCTATGTATGCATTACCCTGTTTCACCTTCAGATGCCTCCTTGATGCCTGCATTCTTAAATGTACAAAAGTGACCAATACAATTACTTTAGATTCTATACCAGCCACCGTAGAGTTTAACTGAAATTAGAGGCAATCAACTATCAAGGGCTACCGGATGAGAACAGATGCAGAACATATTGCACAAGAGGTTTATTTCACTCCCCTAGGGCTGAAATGCACATTGGTTCGGAAAGTTGTGGAGCAATCTTGGAGTGAGGACTCAATCTCTGGATTAATTTTCATATCCCTGGAAGGCACATTTCCTGCAGAATCTCTGCTGTCCAGGATTTCCAGGACTCCCCAGATATACTCCTTCAGAAACATATTCAGCATCCTGAACTTTGAAATAAATCCATGGTATTTTCATCAAAGGCAAAAAAAAAAAAAAAAGTTAATGATTTCACAGGGAAGAAACCTGAAGTTTCTAGAAGGCTCCTTTGTGTATGTGCACAAACTTCATGGTATTACCAGAAACCCAACCAGTCCCAACATCACATCCATGTGCTTGCCTTTAGAATTCTGTGACATGCACACTGCCTGCTGAGAATATGAAAGCAGAGAAGTCAGAGAGGATAATGAACTAATTTCAGGTGTCTTCACCGTCTGTCAAAATGAACATTGGAAAGTGTTTGTCACTATTATTTACATAACACTGAAAGAAAAAGGATTTTGAAATTTGTTGTTGGTCTAGAACACTTGGCTAACACTTGCTGGTACATAACCCAAAGAAAACTGCATAGCAACACTGCAGCATATCACTGCAAAGAAATGCACTGAGGGGAAAATGGTCTGATGTGTGCCTCCAAACTAACATTTGACATATGAAAATTAGACCAAATACATAATCTGAAGATTTTTCATCCTTATCACAACCCATTTCTTACTGAACAATGAAGAAAGAATATAGTACCTTTCAAACAATAAATCCTTTATTGAGATATAAATAATATACAATGAACAGATTATATATAAATGGACAATTTGGTAAGTTCTGACATATAAATGTAGCCATGCAACCACCGCAATCTTTCCTCATTCCCCTTTGTATTCCCTCCTGCTCTCTCACCAGCTCTCCTTTCCCCCAATCCCAGGCAATCACTGATTATACTATGTCACTTTAGTTAGAATTTTCTAGAATTTTATATTAGTGTACAATTTGTAGTTGGCTTTTTTCACTCAAAATAATTATTTTGAGTTTCATATGTGTTGTTACATGTATTCTGCTGCATAGATATAACCCAATTTCTTTTTCTGATTACCTGTTAATGGATATCTAGGTTGTTTCAGAGGATCAACAGACATCCTGAAGTCGATTTACAAATGCTAAACATCTTCCCAAAAAAACCTCTAGCCCATCAAGAATCAATAAATGGGATGGATTCAAACTAAACAGCTTCTTCTCAGCAAAGGGAACAATAAAGAACATGAAGAGCAAACCTACAGAATGGGAGAAAATCTTTGCCACCTGCACCTTAGATAGAGCATTAATCTCCAGGATATATAAAGAACTCGAAAAACCTAACACCAAACAAAAACAAATAACCCAATCAATAAATGGGCAAAGAAACTGAACAGGCACTTTACAGAAGTAGAAATACGAATTATCAACAAATATATGAAAAAAATGTTCAACGTCTCTAGCAGTTAGAGAAATGAAAATTAAAACTACACTAAGATTTCCATCTCACTTCAGTTAGAATGGCAATTATCAAAAATACACATAACACTAAATGTTGGCAAGAATGTGGGGAAAAAAAGGTATACTCATACATTGCTGGTGGGACTGCAAATTGGTACAACCACTGTGAAAAGCAGTATGGAAATTCCTAAGAAAACTTGGAATGGAACTATCACTTGACCCATTTATCCCACTCCCTAGTATATACCCAAAGGACTTAAAATCAGTATACTATAGTGATGCAGCCACATCAATGTTTATAGCAGCTCAATTCACAATACCCAAGTTATGAACCAACCTAGGTGTCCTTCAATGGATGAATGGATAAAGAAACTGTGGTATGTATACAAAATCGAATATTGCTCAGCCATAAATAAGAATGAAATTATGGCATTTGCAGTTAAATAGATGGAACTGGAGACTATCATGCTAAGCGAAATACGCCAATCCCAAAGAACCAAAGGCTGAATATTTGCTCTGATATGCAGATGCTCCACAATAAGGAGAGAGGATAATGGTATTTTGGACTATACAGAAGGGAGTGAAGGGAGGGGAAGGGCCATGGGGGTAGGAATGATAGTAGAATGAACTGGAAATTATTAATCCTATGTGTATATATGATTACATGACCTGTGTAACTCTACATCATGTACAATCAGACAAATGAGAAGTAATACTCAATCTACATATGATGTGTCAAAATTTAAAAAAAGAAATTGTGAAAACAGAAATCTTTGCCCTGTTTTTTTGAGACAGGTTCTTATTAAGTTGCTGAGATTGGCCTTGGACTTGCGATCCTTCTGCCTCAGACTCCCAAATAGCTAGGATTACAAGCAGGCACCACCACATCTGGGTCTTCACCTTGGTTTTTGATGTTGGGAAAAGTGCATTGAATCTCTGCCCATTAAGTATGATGTCAACTCTAGATATTTCACAAATGCTTTTTATCAACTTGAGGAAGTATTTTTATGTTCCTAGTTTGCTAAAAGTTTTTATCAGAAATGGTTCTGGATTCTGTCCATTGTTGTCTTTGCATCCAATAAGATGAACATCTGATTTTTCTCTTTTTAGTCTGTTAATATGTTAATTTTCACTAATTGATTTCCAAATGTTAAGCCAATCTAAAACTTTAAAATAAGCTCTATTGGCCACAGTGTATCCTTTTTAAAATAATTTTTAATTTAATATTTTGTAGAACTTTTACATATTATATTCATGAGGGATAGGAATCTATAGTTTTCATCTCATATAATAACTTTGGCATCAGGGTAATGCTAGTCTCATGGTATAAATTGAAAAGCATCCCTTCCCCTTCAGTTTTCTGGAAGTATGATGTAGTATTGGTTATTTTTTTATTTTTTTTTTTTTTTGCCTTAAATGTTGGTAGTCTTTACTAGGAAGCTATCAGGATCTAGAATTTTCTTTGGAGATTTTTAACTACATTGAAAACACATTCCATTTATTTAATACTTATAGTACTACTTATATAATCCATTCCTCTGAGTGAGCTTTCATAATTTATGCCTTTCAAGGAATTTGTCCATTTTGTCTAAGTTGTCAGATTAATCGGCATAAAGTTGTTCATAATAGTCCTACCTTCCAATAGCTGAAGTAGTTTTTTTAATATATATTTTTAGTTGTAGGTGGATACAATACCTTTATTTTATTTTTTTATGTGGTGCTGAGGATTGAACCCAAGGCCTCACGTGCCAGGCAAGCACTCTACCACTGAGCCACAGCCACAGCCCCTAGTTGAAGGACTTTTTTAAATGGGATTTAAATGTGATTTTTCTCACATTCCTGATTTCAGCAATTTGTATCTTCACTTTTGCTTTTTGTTTTGTTTTGTTGTTTTTATCTTGATCACTCTGGCTAGAGGTTTATTACTTTGATCTCTTTAAAGAATCCGATTTCAAGGCTGAGGTTGTGACTTAGCGGTAGAGTGCTTGCCTAGTATGTGTGAAGCACAGAGTTCAATTCTCAGCACCGCATATAAATAAATAAAATAAAGGTCCATTGAAAAAAATTTTAAATATCATATTTCATTGATTATTCCCTATTGTTTTCATTAATTTTCATTGATTATTCCCTAATGTTTTTGTTTTCTATTTTATTGACTTCTACTCTGCTCTTAAATTCACTTTCTTCGCTTCCTTTAGGCATCATTTGCTCTTCTTTTTTCTACTTTTCCTAAGGTGAAAGTTGAAAATATTTATTCGAGATCTTTTTTCTTTTCTAATACAGGCATTCGGGGCTATAAACATCCCACTCCGTATTGCATCAGCAATCATCTACAGGTTTGTTATTGTTATTTTGTGATATTGGAGATTGAACCAAGGGTGCTTTACCACAGGAGTACATCCCCAGCCCTTTTTTTTTTTTTTTTGGTATGATCTCACTGTTTCCCAGGCTGGCCTCCATCTTATGATCCTTCATCTCAACTTTCCTAGTAGCTGGGATTACAGGTGTGCCCACAACAGCAAGCTCATCTACAAATTTTAATGTGTTTTCCTTTGAATTCAACTCAAAATATTTTCAAATTTAGGAATATGTTGTTTATTTTCTAAGTGTTTGAGAATTTTTAAGAGGTTTTTTTGCTTTCTAGTTTAATTTTATTATGAGCAAAGAACACATGTTCTTATGACTCAAATACCCTTAAACTTATTGAGCCATATTCTATGCCCCCAAATAGTCTGCGTGCATTTAAAAAGAATATGCATCCTGCTGGGTTAGGATTTAGTTCAGCGGTAGAGTGCATGCTTAGCATGCATTAGGCCCTGGGTTAAATACCCAACACCACATCAAGAAGAAGAAGAAAAATGCATTCTGCTACCTTGGGGTGGAGTTTTCTCCAACTGTCAATTAGATCAAGTCTGTTGCTTAAGTCTTTTATATCCTTGCTTATTTTTTGTCCAGTTATTCTATCCGTCATTGAGAGAAGAGTTTTTAAATCTCTGATTGTAAATATGGATTCATTTAGTCCTTGTTACTCTACCAGTTTGTGTTTCATGTATTTTAAATCTTTTATAAGGTACATAAATGTTTTTGATTGTTATGTCCTCTGGATGAATTGACTCTTATTATCATGAAATTATATTCTTCATTCTTGCTAATAGTCATTGTTCTGAAATCTATTTTATTTGGTCTTAATAATCATGCCAGCTTTATTTGATTATTAGCATAGAATATCCTTTTCCATCTTATCACCTTTTGTCTATTTGTGTCTTTATATTTAAGATGTGTTTCTTCAACTGGCTGTGTACTATTGTTTAAATATGGTAGTGTTCCTCAAAGGTCTACAAGTTTGAGGCTTAGTGGTATTGAGAGGTGCTGTGGAGGTTTAAGAAGTTGGGTATTATAGGAAGTTCTTAGGTGATTAGGTGTGTGCAAAGGGATTGTGGTATCCCAGTCTCTTCCTTTCTCTTTTCCTCTGTGTCCTGACTTGTAATATAAGCAATTTCAACCACCCATGCTCCCCGCCATTGCCATCTGGCACCTTTGCCAGAGGCCTAAAGCACAGGGTGGGGTTACACAATCTTGAGAATCATGAACTGAAAAAAAAAAAACCTTTCTCTTTATAAGTTAACTGCCTCAGGTATTTCATTATAATAATACAAAGTTGACTAATATATTATTCTTGCCCTATTACGTTTGGAAAAAAGCAGTAGTCCTCCAGAGAAATGTGAGGAGACATATGAAAATCCTAAACCCAAAACTCTCTTCCTGTCTTCTCTTGGATTAGTTGAGTAAAATAAGTATTTTTTTGGTGAGTATACAGTACTAAATTAGTGACTTTTTCTTTCATTTCTTGACAGATGCTTCTCCATTGTTTCCTCGCTTATATTGTTTCAGATGAAAAATCTACTGTCATCACTGCCTTCCTTCTTCAATATGTAACGTGTGTGGTGGGCAAATAGTCAACAATACCTGAGTTACATGAAAGATTTGGGACCTTTGAGTTAATGTAGTACAGATTTTTGACTTTGCATTGATGCTATAATGGAATGAGATCTTTGGAGATCTTGGGATAGAGTCAATGTATTTCACATGTAGGACAGAAGGTAGAAGGTAGACTAGGCAAAATCTAGGCCTCCAATAAATATCCACATCCAGAAATGACCTGGAACCTAGGTTATGTGTCAAATGTAATTAAGACTGCTGATCAGATGATCTCAAAATGGGGAGATTATCCTGGATTGTCTGGGTGAATCCAATACAATCACTAGGGCCTTTGAATTGAAGCAGAGAGAAAAAAGAGAGTCAGAAAAAGACATGGGAATATGGAAATAGGACCAGGGATGCATTTCTGGCCTCTAGAAACTGGAAAAAAAAAAAAAAAAAACAAGGAAAGAGATTCTTTCCTAGAACCTCCAGAAAGGAATATCGCCCTGGTGACACCTTTATTTTTAGCCCAGTGAGAACCATGACATACCTATGGGCTACAGAACCGTAAGATAATATTGTATTATTTTCAGACTCTAAGTTTGACATAATGTATACAACATCAAAAGAAAACATACTTCTTTCATTTCTGGCTGCCTTTGAGTCTTTGGGTTTGTTTGTGTGTGTGTGTGTGTGTGTGTGTGTGTGTGTGTGTACATGCATGTGTGTGGTACTGGGGATTTAATCCAGAGCCTTGTGCATGTTAGGCAAACATTCTACCTCTGAGCTACATCTTCAGCCCTTTTTATTTTATTTTTGAGAGGGAGTCTCACTTAGCTGCTTAGGCTACCCTTGAACTTGCAATCCTTCTGCCTCAGCCTTCCAAGTAGCTGGAATAACAGGTGTGCACCACTATATCCAGCTAAGAGTTTCTTCTTATCATTGATTTTGATTCACAGCATTTTTACGTGTCATGAACATATTCTCATCTTTTCCCTAGAAAAGACACTAGGAAAAAATATAATTTTTACATTTTTGTGCTGATAAGTTTAAAAAAGCAATACATGAGAAAAAGAGGAAGCAGAAGTTTGATAACTGAGCTGTTTACACAAAGTAAACACTTTTTATTGAAGACAGACTATAAAAAACATTCCTAATCTCTTAGTTAAGAGTAGAAATATCAACAACACTTTTTAAATGATTATATGTTATTATCAAAGTCCTAAGACTTCATTAATAAAAAAAGAAAGAAAAATAAGTATATATTAAAGCTACTCCATGGGAAAGCAGAATTCACAAATCAATAATACAGATGTTTTGATATGTACCACCAAAGAACACATAATAGGCTATTTTACCTTAATTGATTTAATAAATTTGTTTCAAGAATAATGCTTTAAAATTCTATCTATTGATCCATATAAACTCTATATTCTATCAGGATTATAAAACTATATTGGACTTTTAAATCTTTTTTCTTCTAAGGAACACAGAAAAGTTTTTTATATAGTAAGGCCCTGATTGTCACAATGGTCCCCAAAATTTCATCAAACAGTAATAAATCTTCCCAGATAAAGCCAATATCCTAGCCCACCACCGAATGCTAACATTGGTTGGAATTAGGAAATTTCCTGTTTTCTAACTAAAGAAACCCTATTGATAATTTTTTTAAAAATAATAGTTAAAGATTTAGAAAGGCCATATGGTAAATTTTTGTTGGTTTTTTAAATAATTTTTTTACCTTTAAAAAATTATACAAGTTATATGTGTTTATTTTCAAAAAATTAGAAAACAATTAATAAAAAGACAGGAATATCAACCTGTAATTCCACTACCTGATGCTATAGTTTGTATCTTGAATGTCCCCCAAAGGCTCATGTATTGAAGGTTTGGTTCCCTGCCTGTGGAGCTACTGGAAGACGGTAGAACATTTAGGAGCCAGAGCTTCGTGGAAGGAAGTTAGATCATTGGAGGCATGCCCTTGGAGGGAATACTGGAATTCTAGTCTCTTCCTTTCTCTCTCTTTGCTTCCTGGTTACCATAAGATGAGCAGCTTTGTTCCACCACACACTCCTCACCATGATATTATGCCTCACTGCAGGCCCCCCAAAATTGAGACAATGACCATGGGCTGAAACCATAGCCAAAATGAACCTTTCCTCCTTTTAAAATTAATTACCACAGATATTTTGTCACAGTAATGGAAAGCTGACTAACACACTTGAGATTACTTCCATTAACATGTTGATATATATTTGTTGAGATAGATATTTTCTGTTTGTCCTGCTGGTTCTGTTCTCAGTCTTTTCTATCCTGTTCTATGCTTTAGGAAACTGATTTATGTGGACTACATCAAAGGCTGACTTTCAACTTGGCTTAGCCAATGAGGAACACTAGTGAAAGAGGAAAAGGAAGCAGAAGAGTGAGGTCACAGCAACCACATGGTAGAGTTGCTACAAGAGGTCTACATCCCTTTATGAAAAGTCAAAAGTCCTGTCAAATGGCCCTCTCCACATAATTCTCCTTACCTAATTTCTCTGGCCCCTTCAAGCAGACCTAGATATGATAAGAACATCCTATATCCCACACCCTCACAAACTCTGGGTTCTATACTATTTCTTGTTTTTTCTCTATGTTCTACCTACATCTTGTAAATAATTCACCTCTGTATTGGACCCCGCTCAAGTCACTCAATGTGAGTATGTCATCTCTATCCTGATGCTATCTTCACTAATTCCTTCATCCACATTTTTGCATATGTATGTGTGCACATACACATAATGTTTTGCACAAAATGTCTGCATAATATGCCAGTTATTGTATAGTTATATCAAATCTATACAAATTGATATGAGAAATTTGCATTGTTCCCTTTTTCTATTCTAAACAATGATATAATGAATATCTATGTATATACATATACCTTTGCCCTCTTGTCTATATTATTGCCATAGAATACATTTTTTTTATTTTTTAGTTGTAGGTGGACACAATACCTTTATTTCATTTTTATATAGTGATGAGGATCAAACCCAGTGCCTCATGCACGCTAGGGGAGTGCTCTACCACTGAGCCACAACCCAGCCCTAGAATACATTTTTTTTAAAGAGAGAGAGAGAGAGAATGACTCTTTTTTGTAGATGGACACAACACAATGCCTTTATTTTTATGTGGTGCTGAGAATTCAACCCGGGTCCCACTCATCCTTCGGGAGCACTCTACCGCTGAGCCACAATTCCAGCCCCAAGAATACATTTTCAACAGCAGTATTTCTTAGATAAAGGGCATGTACATATTTAAGGCCTTTGATACTGTGAAACACCTGTCCATACAGTTCATAATGATACTCATTTCCCTATGAATACAAGAATGCCCAAATGCCCATTCTACTAACTCTCTACCAAAACATTTTGCAGATTGAATTACCCCTTCAGTTCTGTTGTTTTCACATGACTTAGTACTGTATACTCAACCTATACTCCAATCTACCCAACTGTTAGTTAGAAAACAATTCAAGAATCATCTCTTAAATTCCATTTCAATTATCACAAGATAGAATTTCCTGACGTTTTCTCCCTATCTCATATGCCCCCCAATAAGTATAGTCTTTTAACCTGTAATTTTATAAGTTAAAATTGATTTTGAGGGTATTAGTAAAACAAATACAGATAAATCCTAAACTAAAAAACACTAGGGTAAATATAATTAAAAACCCAGTTTCTTTTGTGAGGCTTAAAAGACATTTATTACATGATAAAATCAAGTGAATTATATACCATGTTGCAGAAAACTCTGGAGCCAACTGTTGTCAAGGGTACAAAAATGGAAAGCTATGTCCTCTCCACCTAGACCTACCATCTAATGAAAGAAACAGAAACACAAGTGAATCTAAAAGTTGGCTTGAAAACAATAGAATTATAAGAATAAATCCAAGAACTGGTTTTCTGAGGAGGAGAAGCAAAAAAGAGGTTGGTGGGTGGCTCCGTGGTAAACATTTGTCTATCAGGCACAAGACTTTGGGTTTCATCCCAGGAACCACAAAAAAAAAAAAAATTAAAAAAAAAAAATATATATATATATATAGAGAGAGAGAGAGAGAAAGTAATGAATGAAATGAGGCTATAAACATAATTACAAAAATAAAACTTTTTTCTTTATAAAACACTAGCCACAGCTTTATGTATGTATGTATGTATGTGTGTGTGTGTGTATGTGTATATATATATATATATATATATATATATATATATATATATATATATATAATATGTATGTTATATAGGTATTATATGTAATGAGAGATTTAAATTTTTTTTAGTTGTAGATGGGCACAATATCTTTATTTATTTTATTTTTATGCAGGATGAGGATGGGACTCTGTTCCTCACACATGTAAGGCAAGCACTCCACCACTGAGCTACAACCCCAGCCCGAGAGAGATTTATGAAGGGATTTTGTGAGAAAATAAAAACTATGAACATGAACTAAAAATACTCATTAAGGGCTGGGGTTGTGACTCAGTCATAGAATGTTTGCCTAGCATGTGTGAGGCACTGGATTCAATCCTCAATACCACATAAAATATATACATATAAATAAACAAAATAAAGTTTTAAAATATTCATTAAGTCAGCAATCATGAAAAAAAATGGGAAAATTCATCAAAGAAAACAGAGAAGACTACAGACTTTTTCTGAAAAGCATAGCCTTAAATTCCATAGTCCTATTGTCCTTCCCACCCTGGGTGAGAATACTCTCTGCCTCATCCAATAATCCTCTGAGCTTTGTTGGAGAAAAATCTCAGTTAAGAAGATGGAATCTACAATAGTTTTATGGTCATCAACCTTTAATGGACTCTCAGCTCTGAATGACAACTATAGAACAATGTTTCTAGTTGTGTTGCTTTCCCTTTCTCTACATCTCAGCAACATAGATAGAAATCTTCTCTTATTCTTCTCAAACTTCTGATTTCTGCCCCCTCCTGTTCTGCTAAATCACTCACCAGGCAACCTGAGGCAATCAGACCTCCTTTTATGGAGAAACAAAAACCATCAAAAGGATTCCCTCAAATTCCTGCCACCAGAACAATAATACAAACCTATCTGTATGTGAATCTTCTTTTCTTTCTTCCTGTTTCAGAGGAACAAGTGGCCTATCACTTGTTCCTTCTAAAGTACCTTACTCTCAATGTTTCTTCTCTGTCCTATATCTTCAAACTGTTCCTCTTACTAGTTCCTTCCTGGAAGCCTTCCAACATCTTCCCTTCTATGATTTCCCTCCCTTTTTACACCCCTTCATATCCTCATGGCCCTCTCTTCCATAACACACAATACTCTGGCTACTGCTTCGAACCTGTCAAATTTATCCCCTGCTGTTAAATCCAGTTGATACATTAGAGTTCTTCTTCTGCTTGTCTCCTAGACGGTATTGATACTGTTGACAATATTCTCCTCAATGTTAACCTAATAAACAGGGTTTTCATTTTCGGCTTAACTCATTTCTCTCCAGATTGAATTTCTATTTTGTAATACAATCTGTAATGGTGTATTAGCATACTTATTTAATCAGAACCACAAGGTAAAAAAATTTAATCCTGCCAAGTCTCCTTCCCACCTCATGTCCCAGTCTCTCAATTTCCTTGACCAGAGATCACATGCTGTAAGTACTGTGTAAGTCTAGAGCTACACAGTGCTATCTTTCCCACCAAAACTAGATTCTTCTTGCCAACATGAAGATGGTACAGAAGAAACAAAGCTGAAAGATGGAGACAGGCAGGCTCCTGAGGACATTGTTTGAAGTCTACTCAAGCTTTGGACTTTCCTAGTAATGAGGAAGATAAATCTTGCCCCTGCCTCTCCTCCTTTTTTTAAAACAAAGCTAGTTTAAACTCAGTTTTGTAATTTGCAACAGAAACAGTCCTGGCTATTACTGAGGAAATCAGTTTTAGAAATTTCTAAGACACAAAAGTAACAGAGCTACATGACCTGTCAAATTTTCCAGGTGGAAATCTAGGCCTGGAGAGGATCGGATAGGTTCCTAGGTCCAAGCCTGGCAAGAAGGAGTTTACATTTCACAAGGTAGTCATATGTGATTATGCACAAAAGGGCAAAGATCAGAAACAAGAGTTTAAAAGTTGGTAATTTGATAAAATGGTCAAGAATAAGCCAAACATCTTGAAATCAGATGCCAGGGAAAATCTTGGTCTTGAGTAAGCCTCAGGTTAGGAAACACATGGGTTTAGCTAAAGGAATCAGAACTTTCAAATGCCTAGAAAAAGTCAAGGATCCAGAAACAAAGAGACCAAGATTACACTGGATAAGCTGGAGGGTGACCAGGTCTTGACAACAAAAGCTGGTTAAAATTCATGTGAAATGGGAAGAAAAAAGGGTGGGGGAGGGAGGGAGGGAGAGAGAGAGAGAAAGGCAGGAAGGAAGGAAGAATAGATTTGGTGGGAAAATACAATGATACTAGCAACCAAAGACATGAAATTGCCTTAGAAAACAAGGTCAGTTTATTCTTTGGCTTCCTTTCCAGACACTACCGAGGGAAGGTCGTGCTGATCACAAAGGATGGCATAAAAAGTAGTTGTCATTCGTCTATTAGGTGACTGATATAATCAGTCTCATTAAGACCAGGGTAAGGGTCAGAAAACTAGATATACCGAGGTGTTCTTATTGTAAAAGATTAAAAGAAAAATAAGAAGCATAGAGAGATCAAAGAAAATTATTACAAAAAGATCATTTATATTCTGAAAATCAAAGATAAAGCAGGGAGGAGACATTGATGTTCAAATGAATACGGGCAACAAGCCCACAGTCCCGTTAAATAGTGATGTTGTTCTCTTTTGAACAAGACAAAGAGAAAAGTTAAAGTACTGACATTGAGGGTCTGGGTGATACAGGTGTCGAGTTAAAAGTAGGTACTTGTTATGTTAGAATCATTTAATACACAGTTTAAGTAATGTTTCCCCAGACCACATGTGAACCATGAATAACTGGTTTAGTTTTGGCTCTGTGTTGATTCAAACATCCTCTCTGATCTTTACAACATTCAGGATAAAACTGAAAAAACTTACCAGAAAAGCTTTCTTACAATGTTTCCCCAAAAACTTGCTAGTCACTCATCAGATGAGGGACAGTTCAAGGATAAGGAACAGCCTGTTATTTGATGTGTATTTACTTAAATAGAGGCCATGTTAAACTTTTCAATTAGAAAACATATTTTATAATACTTAGAAATATATAATTCAGTGGTAGAGGAGATTTTTTGCTAGGTGTTAAGTTTTCTAAAAAGTCTTTGGGAGCCCGAATAAAGCTGCTTACGACTTCTCAGACTCTACCCAACCTCACTGTTAGCCCATTCAAATAAGTATTAAAATGATCAGAAGTACCATAGATCATGCAAAAAGCTAGTTTATTCCAATTTTTAACTGAGTTTTGTTTATTCTTATTTGTTCGAAACAAATAATAAAGAGTTGAGGAAAGATCAATATGCTCTCTTTTGAAACTAAAATATTCGAACCAAAAAGATAAAAAGGTATAAACACTGCATCTTTTTTTAAAAAAATCACTTTTCTCTCATGTAGTTAAGAGGCAGCGCTTGGGATTTCCATTTCCATGAAGATCAAATACGTGTAAGTTTTTCTATTCTTCCCACTAACAACAACTAAAACCCCTGGACAACAAAACAATTATAAGAAGACTCTGAAAGGTGAAAAAATAAGTCAGGCTAGCCTTTGGAGATACGAGAAACAATACAGTGGTGAGTTGATTTTTCTTTTGTGCCTCACCTATCCCAAAGAGCTGAAGAAACTGGCAAACCATAATTGCCAGTGGATACAGATAAAATATGCTCCAACAAAAGATTGTTCTGTCTAGCCTCAGGACCAGGAAAAAAGTTACCTAATAAGACAGAAACTTTTTCAAAAATATTATTATTGGTGCATTAAAATCATATATAATAGTGGGATTCATTATGTCATATCTGTACACGTACATAATTTGATCAATCTCATTCCCCAGTACCTTCTCGTTTTCTCTTTCTCCCTCCCCCTAATTCATTTGTTCTACCATACTGATCAGATGTACTGATCTCCCTTCTATTATGATGATTATTTTAGTTAGTACATTATAATTATACATATAAGCAGGATTCTTTATAGTATGTTCATACATGGACTAGAACATTTGGTAGGCACTTCTCCCTGCCCTCCCATTCTCCCTCCCCTCAATCTCCTTCCTCTTCTCTATTAGTCTCCCTTCTATTTTTATGAAATTCTTTTTTAAAAAATTATTATACTATTCCCTCCTTGTGCCTCCCTCCTCCCTCCAGTTTCCACATACAAGAGAAAACATTTGACTTTAGACAGGAAACTTTTAAACAACCACTGTAGACCACATTACTCCAGTCAAACACCACAGAGAAAGTCTTAGTCCTTCACCCATACTATTAAAGGCTGAAGATCTCCAACCTCAAGAAGTAACATTGAAATGGAGTAAGAGAAGGCCCAGTGGAGAGAGAGATGGTTCACCATTGCCCAGTTGTAATGAGTTCACGCCCATCAGTGTACTTCAGACCATGTAAGAAGCTCAAACTCCCACCCTGCCCAGCAGAAAGGAGAGCCTCCTCAACCACAATTGTCAACAGAAGTCAAGTAAGGAACCTAAACTTCTACCTCCAGAAATTAGGCAGTGTCTCTCAATTTCCCTGCTAGAAGGGAGTGTGTAACATAATATGAAAATGATCAGGTTTCAATAGAAAAATCACTCATCATATATACCAATAACTAATGAGAGACCAGACTGAATAAAAAAAAAAGATGATCAATAGATGCAAATACTGAAATGACAAAAAAGTTAGAATTAACCTCAAAGATTAAAACAGCTGAGATAAAAATGCTTCAAAGAGCAATTATAAAGACACTTGAAACAAATGAAAAGGAATTCAAGAAAGAAGTTGATGATGCAAAGAACTAAATGGAAATTCTAAAATTGGAAAATAACCAAAGTAAAAAGCTCAATAGATGGGGTCCTGTTTTGAATCCACTATGCCAATCTTTGTCTTTTAATTGGTATATTTTAACCATTTATATTTCATATAATTATTGACATGTAAGAGCTTAATTCTGCTATTTTGTTTTTTGTTTTCTAATTGTTCTCTCTGCTTTTCATTTTTCCATTTTACTTTCCTTGACTTCCTGCAAGTTACTTGAACTATTTTTTTAGGTTTCCATTTGACTTAACTAGTGTTTTGAGTGTACCTCTTTGTATAAGCTTTCTATTGATTGCTTAAATACTACATTATGTTTACATAACTTATCTAGTCTCTTGATTATGTCATTTTACCAGTTTGAATGGAGAGAAATCTTACCTCCCTTATGTCCTTTTACTCTCCCCAACTTATAATTGTCTTAAGTGTCTTCTCTATGTATATTTAGAACAACCTTTGACAGTGTTTTAATTTTTGCTTTAACCATCAAGCATAATTTAGAACACTCTAGAGGAGAAGAAAAGCCTTTTATTTCCCCCACATATTTCCTCCCATGTGTTTTTGACCTTCCTAATGTTCCAAGGTCTTTCTTTGATCATTTTCTTTCCAGTACATCTACTGGGAACAAATTTTCTTAGCTCTCCTACATCTGAAAGCATTTTAATTTCCTCTTTATTCTTGAAAAATATTTTCATTGGGCAACAGTTATTCTAGGTTGACATTTTATTTCAGCAATTGAAAAATGTACTATTTCCTTTTGTCCTCTGTGGTTTTCAGTGAGAAATTTACTGGTTTTCCAGTTGTTTTTCCCTTTCCCCAGTAGGTAATGCATCATTTTTCTCTAGATCCTCTCATATTTTTGTCTTTGGCTTTCAGAATTTTAATTATAGGCTGGGTGCATTGGCACACACTTGTAATCTCAGTTACTCAGGAGGCTGAGGCAGGAGGGTCACAAGTTCAAGCCCAGCATAAGCAACTTGGTGAGACCCTCATCAACTTAGCTAGACCCTATCTAAAAAAAAAAAAAAAAAGCCTGGGGATGTAGTTCAATGGTAAAGCATCCTTGAGGTCAGTTACCAGTACAAAAAAAAATTAATTATAATGTCTTGGCATGGCTTTCTTTGGGTTTAAACTGTTTCTTCATTGAAGCTTATCTGATTTCTTGCATTTGTAGGTTTAGATCTCTTGCCAGTCTGAAGATGTTTAGAAACATAATTTCTTTTAGTTCTTGTCCAGCCCATGCTGTCTTCCTATTTGTTTCTGGGACTCTGTTAAAAACTCCATAAGAAGTATGAATAATAAGGTACAGAACAGGAGGAAATATTTAAGCCACATGTTTAACAAGGAACTAGTAAATATCTAGAGTATATATTAAAAATTTAAAAAATTTAAAAATTAAGCAACCCAATTATAAAATGAGCAAAGCACATGAAGAGACATTTTATAAATCTTAAATAAGCCCATAAAAATATTTTTCAGTATCATCAATCAGTAAAGAAATGAAGATTAAAACCACAAGGTATCACTCCATGTCTATTTCAATGGCTTATGTAAAAACAGAAATGATTTATATCCTGCTACTTTGCTGAATTCATTTACTAGTTCAAAAAGTTTTCTGATGGAATTTTTAGGTCTTCTAAGTATAGAATCTATTGTTAGCAAATAATGCTAATTTGAGTTCTTTTATACCACTCCTTGTTCTGTACCCAAAGGACATAAAATCAGCATACTACAGGGACACAGCTACATCAAGGTGTATAGCAGCACAATTCACAATAGCTAAACTGTGGAACCAACCTAGATGCCCTTAAATAGATGAATGGATAAAGAAAATGTGGCATATATACACAATTGAATATTACTCAGCAATAAAAGATAATAAAATCATGGCATTTTCAGGTAAATGGATGAACTTGGAGAACATAATGCTAAGTGAAGTTAGTCGATCCCCAAAAACCAAATGCCAAATGTTTTCTCTGATATAAGGATCCTGATGCATAGTGGGGTTGGGAAGGGGAGTATGGGAGGATCAGATGAACTCTAGATAGGGCAAAGGAGTAGGAGGGAAAGGGAAGGAGCATGGGGGTAGAAAAGATGGTGGAATGAGATGGACATCATTACCTAAGTACATATATGAAGACACAAATGGCGTGAATATACTTTGTATACAATCAGAGATATGAAAATTTGTGCTCTTTATGTGTGATATGAATTGTAGTGCATTCTGCTGTCATATAAAACAAATTAGAATAAAAAATAAATAAATAAAAGAAAAATTTTTTAAAGTAAAAAAAAAAAAAACAAAACAGAAATGACACCAAGGAAAATGTGAAGAAATTGGATCACTCATAACTTGCTAATGAAAGTGTAAAATACTACAGAAACTCTGAAATATACTTCGGGAGTTTCCTTAAAAGCTGAACATGCAGCTATCATACAGCCAGCAATTGTACTTATAGGCAGTTATCATAGAGAAACAAAGACTTATATTCACAGAAAAATATGTACATGAAAATTCATAGCAACTTCATTCACAATAACTAATGAAAGAATGGTTTTTAAAAACTGTTTGTTATATCAGTACCATGGAATACTACTTTGCCATAATAATAATAAAAAAAACTATTGATAAAACATTTTGGTGAATATCTGGAGGGTTGCACTGAGTGAAAAAGGTCATTTCAAAAAGTTACACGTGTGATTCCTCTTATATAATATTCTTGAAATGATAAAATTATAATTATGGAAAATAGAATAAGGTTGTCAAAGGTAAAGGAGGAGATAAGATTGAAAGAGAAGTGGATGAGGCTATAAAGGACAATCTGAGTGATCTTTGTGGTGATGGAAATGTCAGAATCCTGGTTTTGATACTGTACAGATGCTCCTGACTCACATGGATGAACCCATTGTAAGTTAAAAATGCATTTAATAATACCCAATCTATCAAAAATCATAGCTTAGCCTAGCCTGCCATAAACATACTCAGAATACTTACATTAACATACTAAATCATCTAACACAGATCCTACTTTAAAATGTTGGCCATCTCATGTACACACGAAGATGTATGGTTTGCAGACATGATAAGATGTGAATAACACAAAACACAATATCCAAAAACATGCCCTCATGATCACATAGCTGATTAGGAGCTAAAGCATGTGGCGGCTGCCCAGCATCATAAAAGAGAATTGTACTATGTATCACCAGCCCAAGAAAAGGTAAAAATTCAAACTTTAAATATAGTTTTGGGCTGGAATGTAGCTCAGTAGTAGAGCACTTTCCTAGCAAGCACGAGGCCCTGTGTTTGCTCTCCAGCACCACAATAATAAGCAAATAAATAAAGTACAGTTTCTACTGAATATGTTTTGCTTTCGTACCATAATAAAGCTGAAAAATCATAAGTTCAGCCATCATATGTCAGAGATCACCTGTACTACAGTTTTGCATGACGTTACTATTGGGCAAAACTGAGTAAAGGATACATAGGATCTCTCTGTATTGTTTCTTACAACAGTTTGTAAATCTGAAGCAGTTTAGTTTTATTTAAAGTTAGTCCTTCATTACATTAAAGAAACAACTTTGCCGCAGTCCGGCTGCAGCAAAATAACCAGGGGGTGATGAACAACTTGTATACATTGATACAGCAGGAGTGGGAGCTGTTTATTGTAGGACAACAGAGGTATTTATACATTCCACACAGCTTATCTAATTAACATAAACTCGATACAGCAGTCAACCAATAAGGAATCTCCACACTTAATGGCTCGCTGGTGTTACTTCACAAACCACTCCCTCTGGCAAAATGCCAGGCGCCATCCTGACTTGTTTACAGACTCTAACACAACTTGAAGTCTCAGGTATAATTCTTTTTTACCATACAGTTCTCAATCTAGGGAGACAAGTTATCTGCCCTGCACATATCTAACATACCATCATGGGACATTTGTATCAATAGAGATATGGACACATCTGTTCAAAAGAGAAAAGTGGGAAACACGTGGAAACGACCAGCCCATAGCAATTCTGAAATCCAGTAGAGCAAATCTGGAAATTCCTTGATTAAGAGTCAATCCCGCTCCTGCCAGGGAATAACTCTCAACTCTTATCTCCGATTTCTAGCAAGTTAGCTTTGCCTTCAGATCCGTCTTTCCTTTTCCATGAAAGACAGTCCTATCTTCAGCTTCCTCAGATTGCTTCCTGTCATAGAAGTTGAGGTCCAAAGACCTTTTTACTTTTGTACTGTCTCTGTCTCTTTCAGTACAAGATGGTGGTGTTTATTATTTTAAAAAAAAATTTTTTGTGAGTCTTCTTCCAGGTTTAGTGGAGTTTATTTTATTAGACAAAAGTCAAACCCACAAATCTCTGAAGTTAAGCCCTTTCTACCTTGGCTCTTTGCTGATACTGCTGAGGTACCAAACCCTTATAAGCTCCTTAGAATAGTTCTGTAGAAGTTATTTTCATCATTGTTAACCAAGAATTTGATACTCATACGTATGGTTTATCTATAGTCCCCTGGAGTTGATCTTTGCTCAGAGCCATTTCTTAATTTTCAGTACCATTTGGTTTTAGACGCCTTTGCACAAAGAATGCTTATTGCTACTGGGATGATTGTTGTTTTTAGGACTGTCCAGTAGGCAAAACTAAGAAATATATTCAAATACCTAATGCATCCATAATGATAATTCCAATTACAACTCAAGCTTCTATGTAACCTGTTTTTATTATGTCTGTATTTCCTTTCTACCATGTGATAATTTTAGTTTTAAAGTATTCAGGGGATGATAGAATTAGTATATCTCGTAATTATTCACTTGTTGTATCTCATACTACACAAAAGTCTTCAAATATTAATACTAGCACTACCACTAATATTATTACTTAAAACATTCTAAAAATTCATAAACTCTCCCTATACCTAAATTGTGCAATATTTACTTATCAGAGCTATGACACACTGTACTCCCTACCTCTTAACCAGTGAGTGATATGCTGTAGCCAGCTCATATCAGCTCAGGAGAGTCAATTGTTAAATTTTCAGGAATTTTACAAGCTGTTTGTTGAACACATCCATTATTAAAATTAAATTATGTAAACTTATTATATTCAAGGCAAAGTTTTAAAAATATTCAGATTCATCATTTCTTAATTATTTTATTACATATTATTAATAGTATACTTTTAAGGATATTTACATCTATTATATTAATTTGTATAAATACTATATTAATATAGAGTGGTGTGGCGATGCATGTATCTTCTCAACACCACATTAAGTGATATTGTGTTGGTAGCCTGAAGTCATCCACGGTGGAAATATTTACACCATAGAAATCAGCAAATGTTACAAATCGGTATTTGATTTACAGTTTAACATAAACAAAAATATCAACCAACATTTACATCAAAAGGAATTTCATTTGGAATTTCATTTATCAATGAGATGAGTGACTTCTTTGTTAGATCAGATAATAGTAGTGCATTTATTCATAATCTCTTTTTTCACCCTATTGTTGAAGATATCATTTAAAAAACTGGCATGAATTTTGCAAGAAATAGCATTTCACACTGAAGTTACAGGTTCAGATTGAAAATCAAAGTATGTTAACTTAAAATCTGATATTTCTAAAATAACATGGGGCCATTCTTATCCATCCATTAGTTTTAGATATAGAGTTAACAATATATTCAGTGCTCACCAGTGTTTTTTTTAGGTGTTGATGGACCTTTATTTTATTCATATATTTATATGCAGTGCTAAGAATCCCCAGTGCCTCTCACATTCTAGGCAAATGCTCTACCACTGAGCCACAAACCCAGCCTCTCACCAGTTCATATCTTAATGTCTCTCTAGTCATTTTGGTTGCCTGAAGTTTATTCTCTCATAGGTTGCATTCATTGGACTAATGTTCCCTGAGTTCTTATTTGTTGACAACAATTTCTTTCCTTGAGTGTCTTTCAATCTTTATTTGACCATTAGATATTTTAAATAAATAAAACTTCTTAAGGAAATTTACCATCCTTTACTACCTCACAGGCTCTTCAACATTTTTGTGGAGACTGTTGAAAAGAATTTTGTAGCATCCTTCTCTTGGAGGGTGGGTACTGGGAATTGAACTCAGGGACATTCAACCACTGAGCCACATCCCCAGCCTATTTTGTATTTTACTTAGAGACAGGGTCTCACTGAGTTGCTTAGCACCTTGCTTTTGCTGAGGCTGGCTTTGAACTCATGCTCTTTCTGCCTCAGCTTCCTGAACCACTGGGATTACAGGCATGAGCCACCAAGCCCAGCTTGCAGCATTCTTATTTACAAAAAGAAAATATGTGCAGGTACCTAGCCAGCAATACTATTGGAAGTAGTCTTTTCAACTAGAGTTTATAAATTCTGCTTAGTATTTTACCTCTTAACAATCATTTGGTATGATATAAGGAAGTAAATATGGTTGGCACCAATCTCTGAACAAAAAGTGACCCATAATAGCAAAACATGAGGCAAGGATGTGAGTGCAAGTAACTTACTTGGAAAAATGAAGGCAGAGAATTGGGAAATCAAGACAAAGATGTAAATCAACATGGTTCTGTTATGCATTGCTAGAGTGAGAATAAATTGGAACAGTCAGTTTGTAAAATAATTTGGACTTACCTTGTGAAGATAAGCATCGGTATAGGCAATGTATACAGAAATTCCACTCCTAACTTTATAACCTAGTGGAGATCTTGCATTCGAATATTAAGAAACACGTATAAGCACTGAATTTTTTATTTGTTCTTTTTAGATGTACATGACAGTAGACTGTATTTTGACACATTATACACACATGGAGTATAACTTATTCTAATTAGAATCCTATTCATGTGGATGTACATGGAATTTCACTTGCGGTGTACTCACATATGAACACAGGAAAGTTATGTCTGATTCATTCTTTTGTCTTTCCTATTCTCATCCCCCCTTCCCTTTTTTTCATTTCTCTTTGTCTAATCCATTGAACTTCTATTCTTCCCTTCCCTACCCCTTATTGTCTGATAGCATCTGAATATCAGAGAGAACATTCCACCTTTGGTTTTGGGATTGGCTTATTCCACTTAGTATGACAGTCTCCGGTTCCATCCATTTACTGGCAAATGCCATAATTACATTCTTCTTTATGGCTGACCAATATTCCATTGTGTATATATCCCACATTTTCTTTATCTATTCATCCATTGAAGGGCACCTAGGATGGTTCCATAACTTGGGTATTGGGATTTGAGCTGCTATAAATATTGATGTGGCTTTATCACTATAGTATACTGATTTTAAGTCTTTTAAGTATATATCAGAGAGTGGGATAAATGGGTCAAATGATAGTTTCATTCTAAATTTTCTTAGGAATTTCCATACTGCTTTCCAGAGTGGTTATACCAATTTGCAGTCCCACCAGCAATGTCTGAGTGTTCCTTTTTCCACACATCCTCACCAACATTTATTGTTATGTGTATTTTTGATAATTGCCATTCTGACTGAAGTGAGATGAAAATATCAATGTAGTTTTAATTTTCATTCCTCTAATTGCTAGAGATATTGAACATTTTTTATGTATTTGTTGACAATTTGTATTCCTACTTTTGTAAGGTGCCTGTTGTTCCTTTGCCCATTTATTGATAGAATTATTATTATTTTTTGGTGTTAAGTTTTTTGAGCCTGAGGTGCAGGTGGCAAAGATTTTCTCCCATTCTGTAGGCTCACTCTTCATGTTCTTAATTGTTCCCTTTGCTGTGAAGAAGCTTTTCATTTGATACAATCCCATTTATTGATTCTTAATTTAACTTCTTGCACTTTAGGAGTCTTGTTGAGGAAGTCAGTTACTAAGCCAACATGAGGAAGATTTGGGCCTACATTTCCTTCTAGTAGGTATAGGGTCTCTGATCTAATGCTTATGTCCTTGATCCACTTTGAGTTTGAGTTTTGTGCAGGGTGAGAGAGAGGGGTTAAATTTCATTCTGCTACATATGTATTTCCAGTTTTCCCAGCACCATTTGTTGAAGAAGATAAGCACTGATCTTAATAACAAAATCTGGAGATGCCCTAAATGTTTATAAACAAAGGAATAGAGTATTTATAACAGTAAAACAATTAACTATAGCTACATGCAACAATATGTATTAATCTTAGTGCTAATGTAGAAGGGTAAGAAAGTAAGTCTTAGACTATAAAACTATTTTTTTGAAACTTTGAAAACAAAAAAGTATACATACATGGGTATAAAGAGGTATAAAACATGTATATGTAAATACATATATGTGTATGTGTATATTATATATAGATAAATACAAATGTGTGTGTATATGTGTGTATGTAGTGATTATGTGAATGTGCATACAAGCTTTTTTTAAAAAAAAAAAAAAAAAGAAGAAGAAGAAGAAACAAAATTTGTTGAATGGTTTCCTCCTGGTAAAAGGCAGGTGTGGGATGGACAGAATGGAAAGAAAAATAAAAGCAGAACTCTTCCACATGAGGCCTACACACCACCACTGATGCCTCCATCATGTCTCTAGTGATCCCTGAGATATTCCAACACATTTTTCAAGTAGTCAACACTAACATAAATGGCCAGAGGGAAGGAAGGAGTCTTTGCCATCACTGTCACAAAGCATGTGGAACAAAGATATGTTTATGTGTTATTAAGGAAAGCAGACCTGAGAGGGCAGGAGAACTCACCAAGGACAAGATAGAAAGCATAATCACCAGTATGCAGAATCGGACACCAGTACAATAGCCTAGAATGGTGCTTGAACAAACAGAAGGATGTAAAGGGTGGAAAACACATGCTCCATGAAAACCTGGAACAACTGAAGAGTCCAGCCCAAAAAGAGCTGTGCAACTTCTAGAGACATCTTGTCTGGGCCAGCACACCAAGGCCACTGGCCACCATGGCTACAGCATTGGCAAGTCAAAGTAGAAATAAGGCCTCTTCTGCTAATTGTTGAGAGAGAGAGAGAGAGAGAGAAGATTGACAATGAAAAAGAGAGAGCAAGGGAAGGAGGAGGGATTAGAATAAGTTATTAGAAATTTTCTAGTTCTTGAATTGAAAGATAATTTCCTTTAAATTTACTATGTTATGAATAAATAAAATCAAAAGGACCATGTTTAAACCATGCATGGTGGAGCAACTTAGGAGATTGAGGCCAGAGGAACCCAAGTTTGAGGCCAGCCTGGAAGCTTAGCAAGACTCTGTCTCAATGTAGTCACATCAATGTTTATAGCAGCTCAGTTCACAATAGCCAAGCTATGGAATCAAGAGATGAATGTATAAAGAAATTGTGGTATATATACACAATGGAATATTACTTAGCCATAAAGAAGAATGAAATTATGTTCTCTCTGATATGTAGATGCTAACCCACAACAAGGGAGAGTGGAGAGGGAAGAATAGAAGTTAATTGTATTAGACAAAGGGGAATGAAGTGGGGAATGGGAATAGGAAAGACAGTAGAATTAATTGGACATAACTTTCCTATCATGGTGTATGAATACATGACCAGGGTAACTCTACATCATGTACAATCATAAGAATAGGATCCTAATTAGAACAAGTTATACTCCATGTATGTACACTAAGTCAAAATTCACTCTACTGTCATGTATATCTAGAAAGAACAACAACAAAAGAAAGACCCTGTCCCAAGTAAAAAGGGCTAGGGATGTAGTTCAGTGGTAAAATATCTTTGAGTTCAACCCCCCAGTACCACAAAAAAAAAAAGAAGGAAGACAGGATCTCATATATATCAGTTATAATGATAGCAGGACTAAACAGGACCATCATGAAAAGTCCAGGAGTTAGTAAATTGAGACTGGAAGACACTGGGGATCAAGAAATGTTAAAAAATGTCTTTACTCTTTGGAAACAGTTTGACGACAAATAGTCTATACACCTAGAAAACCAACTTCGTGGAATTCTAAAATATAAAAACCTCAAAGTGCCCTCTGCCGGCAGCCAGTGTTAACTACCACTCCTCAGTAATGAACAAAATAATGCAGACTTCATTGGTACTTAACCAAGCTTCAAGCTGGTGTTTATACATGGGGGTTGTGTTTTTATTTACTATCATGTTCTCCGACTAACAGAAATAAATTCAAATCCCGTAAGTTCAGATAGATCTAAATTTCACAGAATCCAGTTAAAAGACATTATGTGCTATCAATTTTCAAATATTACGCACAAATCTATATACTATTTGAAAATGAAATGCACTAGTAATTTTTAATTGTTGAGAAGAACTATTACATTAAAAATAGCCATTTTAGGAGCTGAAGCTCTAGCTCAGTGACAGAGCATTTGGTTAGCATGTGTGAGGCACTGGGTTCAACCCTTAGCACCACATAAAAATAAACAAAATAAAGGCATGCTGTCCATCTAAAACTACAAAAAAAAATTTTTAAACCATTTTAGAAATTATGTATTGGGCTGGGGTTGTAGCTAAGTGGTAGAGCACTTGCCTTGCATGCATGAGACCCTGGGTTTGATCCCCAGCACCACATAAAAATAAACAAAAATATTGTGTTCATCTACAACTAAAATAATAATAATAATAAAAAAACCCTATGTATCACAAATAGGTTTGTTTTTGTTTTGTTTGGATGTCTGGGGTCGGGTAACAGGGATTGAACTCAGGGACGCTCAACCACTGAGCCACATCCCTAGCCCAATTTTGTACTGTATTACAGACAGGGTCTCACTGAGTTGCTTAGTGCCTTGCTTTTGCTGTAGCTGGCTTTGAAGAACTCTCGATCCTCCTGTTTCAGCCTCCTGAGCCGCTGGGATTACAGGTGTGTGCCACCAAGCCCGGCACAAACATGCGTTTTCCTGGTCAAAACCAAATAAATCTATAACTGTCCTCTTTCAATCATTATTAAAAAAATTCTACAGAAAAGAGGAGGGAAGGATAAGATTACATAAAGAACCAATCAAATACAAATTAATAGACAAGTGAAAGGAAATCTAGTAGAGGAAGGAGGAGGAAGAGAGAAAATGCGGGGATCTTGAATTGAAATCAATTTCCATGCATGTATGAATTTTTTGAGATGAACCAGCTACTATAAAGCTCTAATAATAAATAAAATAAAAATTTCTAACTAAAAAGATGACTATAAAATAAAAATAAATTTATAGAATTATTAAAAGTATTTATATCTTATTAAAATTAATTTTATCTTATGGATTAATGTATTTTATTTTGAAGTTGGACTTAAAAGAGAACTAAATAACATTAAGTGGAGAGAAAAGAAATGTAGAAAAGTTAGATCATTCAAATTAATAATTTCTAAACTGCACATTTATTCCTCTGTGAACATAGTCACAGAAAGTTATTTAAAGTTTCAATATTGTTTATCTCTCTCAATAAAATTAGCTACTTGGGCTGGGGCTGTAGCTAATTGGTAGAGTGCCCACCTCACATGTGTGAGGCACTGGGTTCGATCCTTAGCACCACATAAAAATAAATAAAGATATTGTGTCCAACTACAGCTAAAAAATTTTTTTAATTAGCTACTTTATGTATTTATACAATAACACATACATACCTGCTTAAAATTTGACTCAAAAAATTATAGAAATCCTATGCTTCCTAATTTTCAAAGTTCTAATAATCTTGTGTCTATATGTTGAAGTCACCAAAATTTCCCTACACTGGTATAACTCAATGGGCCAATGACAATGTTTATCCCCCAATTAAAAAAAAAAAAAAACTATAAACAATCTAGTTCTAGATCTTGATGTAAAAAAAATGAAGAATTTAATTTTCCAGCATGAATTAATATTTATAAATTTGCAATCTGTAAGTTTTCCATATTATTAAGTAGACTATTTGTGATAAATAATATTCTAGAAATTCTAAATAGGTAATTAGGTAAAAACATAACCATAAAAATTTTCATTTTAAAAATTTTGAGGTGCAATCAGAAAACTGTGAGGCAAAAGCTTACAACATGGTTATTGATTTAATAGACAAATGTAAACTGTATATTATTTCCACATCCCTTCAGAGTACTTTGATCTATATTAAAAGTTGTTTCCTTTTAATCTCGTGCTTGTTTCTATAGTAACTCTAAAGCATATAATCAGTTGCAATGTCCCTAAGCCTTTTTCATGGCAAATTCTTTTCAGTTAGCAAACAGTAATAAAAACATAATCCTTGTTTAGAACTTTATCTTCTTCCTAATATCCCTTAATTAGTATGCAATAGGATTAAATACAACAACAGCCTCATTATGTAATTTCAAATAATTAGGAAAAAAGTACAAATTCTAAACTAAGCACTTAAGTCTTGTAGGAATTTACTGCCACCTTCAGGTTTTAATCAAAATGCATTGAGACTACAACTTTTTTATTTTCAGGAGACATCCCCTGGTTAATAGTATATCCTGGAAGCCCAAAGAACACTGCCCAAAATGTACTACAGCATTTCTAGGCTATATTTAATGAAAATCCTTAAAGCAAAACTGCTTTAAATGTTCCATATGGCAGTGCCCTCCAGCTAAAGATGACCAGGAACATATCTGTGTTGAACAAGTTGGGTTTCTTGCTCATTGCATTAAGGAGGAAAGTACACCATAGGGAACTGTGGGTGTCTGAGTAAAAAGGTATCAGAGAGGACCTATGGAATTTGAGCTTGAATTAGAAGATTTTGAGTAGTTTAAGGAAATGGGCTTTGCTTCAAGACCATGGATAAAACACTGTCAGGGAGTGGGGGTAATACTACCATTGGGCATCTTAAATCTTATTTATAAAGCAGGAGGAATGAAGTGAGGCTAAAGTTGTAATTAGCAAAGAAGGAGCTGTCATTCACAGAAGCCAGCATAGGGGAATACTTAGTATTTTTGTGATTTGCAGATTGACCTTGTTTTTGTCTCTAGTTAGACAAGATTTGAGGAGTATGACAGGGATCTTTACTGTCTCAATTTATCATGGTCACAGAATGGCCTTGTTTGATGTTGATATTCCATACAATTGTTGATGTTCACAAGGGAAGACCAAGGAAGGCCTAGTTGTGAGTGCTAGGCAGTTCCTAGTATCACAGTCTGACTGCTTTTCACATGTAAATTTTCAATTCTATGAATATGTTTTATTCTTGAACTTGCAGTGAAATTATAAAAGTTTTTGTTATTCAGGTTCCTGCTGTTTTAACAAAATACCTGATATATATAGTTCATGAGGAAAATTTTTATTTTGGCTCATGGTTTTGGAATTTTCAGTTCGTGGTGGTTTGGGCCTCTAGTGGGGCAGAACATCTTAGGTGAAGTTCGTGGCAGAGGAAAAGTACTCACCTCATGGTGGTAGGGAAACAGAGAGAGAGAGAGGGAGAGTGGGACTAGGGTTCCCTTCCCAATGACCTAACTTTCTCCCACTAGGCCTTACTTCTCAATAGCCCCAGACTGGTGACCAAGCCTTTAACATATGAGTCTTTAGGGGACATTTAAAATCCAAACCATAATCATTATTTTCAAGGTGAAATTCAACAGAATATGAAACACTAGTATTTATCATAAACATTACAAAAGAATGAGACCAGCTCAAAATAATTTGGAAAAAGGAATTTATTAGAAGACCCATGTAACATGAAGAAGATTATCATGTAGCTGGATTAGAGGTCAGCTAATATCAGGAAATTAAACACTAAGGAACTATCCATCTCTCATTTCTTTATCTCACCACATGACAAGAAACATAACTCTGCATAGTTTCCAAGTTTGATTACCCCAGTTTCACATCAAAGTGAGACTGATTCCCTTTCACAGTTACAGTTTTAGAAATTCCAGGGCTGGAGTTGTGGCTTAGTTGTAGAGTGCTTGCCTAGCATGCACGAGGCACTGGGTTCGATCCTAAGCACCACATAAATGTAAAATAAAGATATTGTGTCCACCTAAAACTTAAAAATAAATATTTAAAAAAACAAAAGAAATTCCAGGGAAGGGTTCTAATTGAGGGAACATGAGTAATATGAACACCTGAGCAGGCAACTGGAACCAAGAATGTTGGGGCATTAGAGAAATGGATGTTCTCATTAGGACCATCCATTAGGTCAGATCAGGAAAGAAACATTTCCTGAGGAAGAAGAACCAGAGCGCTGCAAAAGGAATTAAGTCCAGTTGAAAAAGAAGGAAAAAAAAATCAGTTCTAGGGCTAACAACCCCAACATAATCTGTGATCTTTACTAACAGAGATGAGATGGTACCATATAACCTCCTTCTGGATAGAAGGATAGAACTTCTCTCTCCAGGACAAGGTCACCCACCTCAAACCTATACAGGGAAACAGGAGAGAGAAAATGACTCTAGATACTAACACTATATAACATCTTCTTTTGACCTTCCTTTAATAAAATGTCTCAAAAGAGACTACACTAGCTTCAACTTTAGGAGCAAAGAATTTCTAGACTAAAAAAAAAAGAATTTTTAGACTTACAAATTTTAGTTTTCTAAGCTAAGAAAAAAATATGACCAGAAGGTCCTAATATATCACTAATATGTAAACAGTAAACATGCCAGAATTCTTACATTTATATTCATTTCATTTTAAACATGAAAAAATGTTAAATAACAACTTTAAGTTTATAGACAGTTCCTGGTACGTGCACTTAAATCACAAGTAGGTATTATCACTGGCTGCCCATCAATTAGCGGCCAAAGTGGTCCAATAAACTGGCCAGAGTGATAAGGTATATGGTCTAAAAAGAACTCAAAGATGCTGTCAGATGACATAACTCTGGCCCACAAATACCCCTACTGTACCAACAAAATTTCTGAAGTTCACCCACAAAGAAAATGTAAGAGAGATGCATTTTCTCTAACCCCATTCTGAGCTGTCATGTTCTTTACTTTTTTTTTTCTAGTATTTTAGATCACCTCATATTTAGCAAATAAAATAGTTTACATTCCAATTTGGCAAGAGACAACATAAATCCTAACTAATGTATTCATTCAAACATGTATGTCAAAACAACTTTTACATGAAGAAGACTGCAATGAAATGTATTCAGTACCCAGTACACCAACGTGAACAACGAAAACAGGTATCAGTGAGGGGTTTGACATTACCATTTGTTAATTATTAGTTGATGAATTAGATTAGTGATAATTGGGATAATTTTTTTTTTTAAGAGAAATGGGAGGAAAAGGTGGACTGAACATGAAAAACTAGAAGCTTTGCCAGGAAAGTTCCAGCATTTGATTCTAAGACAGAATCAGATCATAAACAGTAGCAGGCTGCTGCTGCTACAAGACATTTCAGAATTTCTAACAATTTTCCTAAATTAAACTTCTGACCAGAAGACTAAGAGGAAATTGCCAAAAGCAAAATACATTTTTTAGTATTTTAATCAAAGATGAGCATATACTTTCCTGAATCTTATGTTAAGGTAGAATAGTATATATGACATAAATATTAAAGTTTTGAAAATAAATATACTAAATCATAGTTTTTAAATAGTTTCTATTTATAATTTATAATTTCAACAGTACATTTTTATTAAAGTACAATATGTATGCATGAATATTTTTAATTAAGCATAACTTAGCTTTCTTTAACATCCAAATAGAACCCAAAAGAGGCTTAATTGTGGTTTAGGAAAGCAGAAACACTTGTGCAACACTCTACCACTCCATATTTATTAATTGTTAAAACAGTTCAAATCCTTCTTAGAAGTGGACAGATTACAAATAATAAAAGAACTAAATGTGCAGAAGTAATTCAAGACACTGCAAAGGACACTCAAGCACATCTTTTTATTATATACTAAATTTAAAAATACAAATCTTATTAAAAATGCTTATCAAACATTGTATACATAAGAACTGTCAAATACTGGATTATGACATTATGTACAGTTGCTAAGGTTAATTAGAAATAAAACAAAGTAGCATAACTTTGCTGATACTGAATTTCAGAAGTCAAATGTTTTAAAATTTGGCAACTGTGAAGTAGGATGTTTGCAGAGGTAAAACAGTAAGAAAACAAACGGAATCATGCAGATATTCTGGCACTAAGTGTTAATATGTAGATTTCTTCCTCATCCTCTTAAGTCTTGTTGTAACAGAAATTAAAGTGCATAAGACCACCAGGAATACATGATTTGGTTGTACCCTAAATATATACTACAGCTAACTGTGCTGCCATATTGAGGGTTTCAATTCTTTGTACTGTTCCTGAGGCTTTGGAAGTTCATTTTGAATGTGGCTAAGGGAAGGGAGGCCAACACTCTCTAAATTGCACCAAATGGCCCTAAAGTGTAAAAATGCCAAAGATAAAAATATTAATTTGGGAATAGACTCAAGGAAATTATCCCTATTTTGCCCTATGAATAAAATTAGAATAAGGACCTAGTTTTTACCTCTGGAAAATGCTTACTAAAAATCTGTTTCAAAAGATCAGACATGTACAGCAAGCACCACAATACTGTCAGTTACTATTCACCACTAACATACTGCATCATAAATACCAGGCATGAACACCTGCCCTCAAAAGGGTCACAAGAAATACAGGTAGAAACATGTTATCACTTGACACTAATTTTACTAATTGACATTAAGTATAATTCATTAAAAAAGGTCACCACCATACAATCAAGGAAGAGGAAAAGGAAAGCTATTCTACAAAAGTGCTCCTTTTAGCTTTCAAACCCAATAGTTTAATTTTGGGTAAAACAAGATTGTAAGGTAAGGCCATCAGTTCTAAATAAGCTGATGATGCCATATATACATACTCACATATATATGTTTAAATTTCAATTCTGATTTCACACCAATGTACTGGTACAAACCATTCATAGGAAACATTTTATCAGTCTTATTTACAAACATGATGAGTGACAAAGATATGGAAAATTTTAAAACTGCAGATAAATGTAGCCATAGTTCACTAAAGATGAGGCAGATTTGCATAATTTTTTAAAAAAACAAAAAATTATTAAAAAGAAATCCCTACCATATACACTTATTGGTCATTGTACATAATATAAATGTACTGATCATGATTAAATTGTTATTAGTATTTCTTTTAATAACATATCAATAGGAGATCTACTTAGAGTACTACCTACAAATACACATTCTCTCAGGATTTGATGAGAATATTAAGTTATTGAATACATTTTTTTACTCCCTTGGCAAATCACAGTTGGTAACACTAATAAGGTAGATTTAGATAACACTTAAATCATGATTACGAATGTTTAATTGAATATTTTCCTTTCTGTAGCTGGGAAATGTAAAGCTTAGATTTGCTTCCATCAGGCCTCTTAAACCAAACTTCATCATGGTTAATTGTTGTAATTACGGCACTAAAAAAAAAGAAGAAAGAATGAATGAATTACAATATGCCTTCTTTCCTCAGATTATTAACTGTCCTATCAACAGGACATGCAGTCAAGAATATCACATTCAGGGGCTTGGGGTGTGGCTCAGCGATAGAGAGCTAACCTAGCACATGCGAGGCCTTAGGTTCAATCCTCAGCACCACATAAAAATAAATAAGTAAAATAAAGATATTGTGTCCAACTACAACTAAAAAATACACATTTTTAAATTTTATTTTATTATTTTTATTTTTTTTTTAGTTTTCAGCAGACACAACATCTTTGTTTGTATGTGGTGCTAAGGATCGAACCGCATGCATGCCAGGCGAGAACGCGACCGCTTGAGCCACATCTCCAACCCCTAAAAAATACACATTTTTTAAAAAAGACATTAAAAAAAAAAAAAAGAATATCACATTCAGTAACACTCAATAGATAATAATCTTTCTTTTCTTAATAAGAATTGGTAAATTTTACTATTAGATCTACAGTCATGCCCTTCATGACACTTCAGTCAATATGGACCTCATATATAACAGTGGTTCCAATAAGATTATAATATAATGAAGCTGAAAAATTCTTATCCTCTGATGGTCATATCTGTCAAAACAGAGCATGATGTATCACTTACCTGTTTGTGGTAATGCTGACATAAAAAACCCTACTCAGCTGCCAGTCATATAAAAATATAGCATAACTATGTATAATACATAATACTTGATAATAAATGACTTTGTTACTGGTTTATACATTTACTATATTATACTTTTATCATAATTTTAGAGTATACTCTTTCTACTTATTTAAATTTTTTTTTAAAAAAAGGCTACTGTAAAACAGCATGCTGTGTTACATGGCAGGAGCCTCAGACATCTCATGTATACCACCTGTCTTGATTGCATCGAGGCCACTTAAGCGACTGACCTGTATTATCTAAGTTGTGTAAACATACTCAATTGTGTTCATACAACTGGAAAAATGCTTAATGGTAGTTAGCCACTGTGTACTGAACCTCTGAAACTGTGAGCCCAAATTACACTTGTCCTCCTCTCAGTTGTTCTTGTCAGGTGTTTTGGTCACAGCGACAAAGAGCTGACTAACACAATAGGTCCACCAAAAATTTATAAAAATTTATTTTATTTATTTTATTATTATAAAAATTTATTTTGGTTAAAGGTCATTATATTATGATCATAACAATTAACCTAGTGTAAGAATTAACAAACAGAATTACTTACCTGGATAAATAATTCCAATACTTCCACTTGTATTAATGCTTGTATTCATGAACTTAATATGTACTCTTGTGTAAACTCATGTGATCAAATCATATGTCAAGTGAAAAAACGATCCACACCCAACTAATGACACATTATAAATACCCTATGGAGGCTGTGAATATTTATTGACAATGGTACTTTAAAAAATATACTAAGCAATATTACAATGATAAAAGCCACTTACCTCGTAGGACATTCATCTTTTTTATCAATACATATTGTCTGTCCACGTATGTACCATTCACCATCATAATATAGTCTTCCCTCTTCAGATCTAGCACTGTGCAGATGTTTTTCCAGTTTCACAGGTGCTAAAGGGATCAGTTCAAAAACTGTTATATTAATAAGACATTGTCAGAAGAACAAAAGGGTCAGGACATTAAAAGCTAACACCAATCCATGCATACACATATGAAAAAACACTAAAAGTATTTCTAGTTACAAACCTAAAATCTAATAGAAACAAGATAATTTGATTTCTTACATTTTTTCATAAATTCACTGTTTTTAATATAAATAAGTTAAACAGTGAACAATAAACCATCAATTAGATATGTGCCTTAAGAGGGAAGTAGGTGCATTACCAATTACTAGTTTAAGTAGTAACTGCCAGTTTTAAATAGTACTAAAAATAACTGCCATATTTCCACTGAAAATTGTACTTTTTATGTTTTCTCCTTTGAAAGGCATATGATGTGACCCTTTCAAAAAAGCAGACTTTAATATATATTCAAGAGTTTCCTAAGAATTTTAATTCTAAAAATGATTAAAGTAGAACTTCTATTTTAAAACCCCATAAATGGTTTGGCATTAGTCAGATAAACTCAATGCAAGGGGGGAAAAAATGTTCCTTATAGAAGCACATGGTAAAAAGCACATGAAGAAGGCACCTCTTCATCATTCAAATGTCACTTCCTCAGAGAGGTCTTCCCTAACCACTCTACCCAATCCTTAGCTAATTATAATCACAACTTTATATTTCCTTCATAACAATTAACATTTGGAACTATCTTAATTGCTTATCTACATATATATTATTCCACCTTCCCTAAAGAGGTTCAAAAAGATCTATCCCTTTTTCCCATTGTATACACATAAACTAAAATGGTTCCTGTTATATAGAAGGTGTTCAGTAAGTATGCATTCTTTTGTTAATTCATTCATTCAATAAATGTCTGAGCACTTCCTATTCAAAATGAACAGTGCTGGGGGAAAAATGGTGACAAAAAGAGACAAGGTGATAGACTTCATGGAGCTTATAATTCAGTCAGAAGACGACAAGTAAACAATTAATTTAAAAGTACAAACTGAGATAAGTGCTATCAAGAAAACAAATGGGATGCAATAACGAAGATAACAGGGGTTAGGGGAGACCCCAAAATGTTAAGAACTATTGCTCTAGAGATTTAGGAAGTTGCCATTCCAGTTAATTCCTAAGGGTAGTACTTCAGTATAACACTACTGCAATTTCTTGACATGAAATAAATTTTAGAGAATTCCTTGGATTAAAGATAAAATGGAAATCAATCTCTTAATAGATTATCTGTTAGAATGTGATTAGAAAGACCTTTCCCTAATATTTGAAACATGTTTTTAAAAACCTAGCTTTATCCATAAAGGAAATCTTCCCTCTATGAAAAAAGGCAAAAATAGAGAAAGTTATCCTAGACACTAATGCCCATTGAAATGCTGGTAGTGATTTTAAAAACAAGTCAAGAAGTCAAGCACAGTGAATCAGGCCTGTAGTCCCAGCTATTTGGAAGGCTGAGGCAGGAATATTGCAAGTTCGAGGCTAGCCTGAGCAATTTAGTGAGACTCTGTCTCAAAAAATATAAAAGGCTAGGGGTATAGTTCGGTGGTAGAATGGCCCTCCCAAGTAGTGCCAAAAAAAAAAATCAAGAAAATGTAATTTGATGTAAATTTTACTAAGGCATATCAAAAATGTGTAAATCTTGGTGGACGATAAATTTCTTGGATGGACTCTGCTGGTCAGCATTCTAATCTCTCCCTCCCTAGAGAAAACACACACATAAGAAACTCTGTCCTCAACTTCAGAGGATCCACAGAATCCCTGAAGTCAATCTACAAATGCCAAACATCTCCCCTAAAAAAATCACTAGTCCATTAAAAAATACAAAATAAATACTCTTTTAATTACTGATTCCTTTTTAGCAAATAGTGAACACAGAAAGAAGAAATATACTGCATCTGTATAGTGTTTGTTGATAAAATGAAACCACTGATGGGGGAGTTATATAGTATGCAGATGATTTAACATCCGTGATTCAACAAGTCTTCTCAACTCATGACTTACGTTCTGTTTTCACTCTGTGTGGACCCAGTGTAGCCATTGCCTTAATTTAAAAAAAAAAAAGGTGGGGGGGGAGAAGTTGACTTGAGTTGAGATTGAAAACACATTTTGATATCTATTTCATATAAACAACACTACTGATTGGCTCAATAATAAATACAGTAAAATATAACTACTAGCTGCTCTAATAAATTCTTAATGTCTAAGATGATTGTTATCCTTTGTTATACACAAAGGATAACAATTTTTCCTAGAGATATTATCAATACCTGAAATAATTTCTAACTCTCAACTAAACAGTTTTTAAAAATGTAAAACTTTAAAAAGAAAATAAAGCTTCACTTTTAAACAAGCACAGAAATGTCTATAATTCTTGACTATTTAATGACAGGATGATGGACATATAATTATATAACGGTTCAAATGTTCACTTTTGTTCATTCAACAAATATTGGGTGTCTTCTATGAGCCAGGACCAAGTTAAGCACTATGCATAGAACAATGATATTATTATTATTATTGGGTAAACTAAATAAATGCTTTTCTATACTCTTGCATAAATTATTAGTCACATATTATGGAAAAATTACAAACTGCTGACATGTTTCTAATTCTTAAAATACTTTTGTAGCCCACTATTATTTGAAATAGTGTTACTTGCCTTAGAGAAAATATTGCCAAAGCAAAGCACATTTATAATAATTCTATTTTTATATATTAGTAAAAAAACATAAAATTTTAAAAAGTAGTCTACAAAAATATACTTGTGTTCCATCATTCTTTAATCATACCTTCCTAATTGTTGTCCAGTCTTCAAGAATATCAAGATCTTGTAGCATATAAACTATATATGGACGTTCAAAAGTCAAGGTTAATTTAGCTGTAAGAATATCACATTTTTAATTCTAATTTCAAGGTTCCTATTTTTCAGAGAATGAAACAATGATTTATGGACATAATTCTTTGGCATTATGAATTATGACTTCAAATTACTTTAAAAATCTTAGTATTAGAATTAATATATTCTAAAAAAAAAAAAAAGAATTAATATATTCTAGTACTTTTAATGCCATAAGCATATACCCTTAATCCTAGGCTATCATTGATTGTAAAATACAGCACCAACCAATCACTGTTTTTAAGGTAGAGGGGAAAAAAGACAGGGGTTGGGGGAAAGTATCATAGGAAATGGCAAGACTGATGTATATATTAGTTATTATTTAGGGAAATTTCAATTTGGGAAACAATAAAACATTTTTTAAAAGTACACAGAATTAATCATGCTATATACTAAACAACTGTTTCACATCAAAGCCCTGATGAACTGTAAAACCACATTATTTTTCACAGTTGAGATGGGGAGTAAATATCTTCTCCCATGTCCATTTAAATCTAAATTATATCTTCTACCTTCAACTGGTTTATAAATCACCTCTGTTTATTACAGGACCATTTAAATAAAGTTAATGTGTACTAGTCAAAAATTATAAAAGTATTACACAAATCAAAAATGTACATCAAAGAAAAAAAGTCCAGAAAATTTAGAAAAGGATATCTGAGACAACAACTGGCTTCTTTTTGTCAGGACTGAAAGGATCCTTTCTCTTTTTTCTTGACTGAAGTTCATCATTCCACAACTCTGGCAATCAAATAAAAATTAAGTATTAGCTGACTTCTAGCGACCACATGAGAAAAAAGGACTATACTTTCATGGTTGCTATTTATCTACATATAAAATATATACAAAATTTATATACATAAGACTGCATATAACTCATAAGCATCTATATATTTATGAATTGTCCTCTGCTTTTATTAAAGTGAAAATCAATTTGGCACTTAGTGACTAATAATTAAAGAGCATATGTCAAGTACTTTATCAAATATATATTATATGCATTGTTTTGCCTAATCTTCAAAGCTACCTCTAAGGTAGGTACTCTTACTATTTCACTTTAATAGACTCAGAGACTGGTTTAGAAAAGCCAAATAACTGTCCATGGCCACCCAACTAGTTGGTAAGGGAGCAATGACATCAGACTTCAGGATATCTGCTTCCAACATGGCTACTCTATATCAGAGAAACAAAATTTATAATGGATAAAATAATATATACTCAAGAATTATAGGATAACCTAGTAAACTATTATGGTTTGGATATGAGGTATCCCCCAACAGCTCCTGTTAATGCAGAAATATTCAGAGGTAAAATGATTCAATTGTGAAAGCTGTAACCTCATTAGTCCATCCTAGACTACATGGACTGACTGACTGGGTGGTAACTGTAGGCAGCTAGAGCATGGCTAGAGGAGGTGGGTGACTGGATGTGCCCTAGAAGAGTGCACCTTTCCTGTGTCCCCTTCACCTCTTTCTGCTTCCTGACCCCACCATGAGCTAAGCAGCTTTCCCCTCGATGCCCAGAGCAATGGAGTCAGCCATCTGTGAACTAAGATCTCTGAAATCATAACCCAAAACCTTTCTATAATACCCCGGAAATACCAAATTCACACTGGACTCTGTGGGCATCTCAGGAATTTGCAAGACAACACTCACTATTAAGGTTCCAGGGTACAGGAGGGAGATTTCTTTTCAGAACAGATCATGGGGGTCATTGCTAGCAGAGGCAGGTTTAGGAAGCTGTTTCACCATGTTGAGCTGGTTCTGCAGGCATGCAGAATGCTTGAGTTAAAGGGTCATGGAGGCTTCCACTGAGGTTTCAAAGGAAGGTCTGGGGAGCCAAGCAAAGTGTAGCAGGGTCAGAGTACCTGTAGGCTGCCTCAGAGAAAGGTGCATGAAGCTGTGAAGATGAAACCTAAACTGGAATGGAGATCTCAGGAATTAAAAATGGCCAGTAACCTGAACTGTCTGCTGAGAAAAGGTACTGGCTGCAGAGACAGCCAGGCTAACTGAGAGGCCATGTGTGTTAAACAACCAGCAAGGCCAAAGGGGCAGGGCTATCCAAGTCCTCTGGAAGTAACAATTAACAGCCAAGTGTCCTAGACATTGTATGTAAAGTTACAGGACCTATTTGCCTGGCTGGGTTTCAGTCTTGCTTTGGCCCCATCCTTCCTTTTTATGCCTTATTCCTACCTTTTGGAATGGAAGTGTTTACCCTATGCCACTGTATATTGAATATATGCAACTTGCTTTTGATCTTTACAGAGGTTCATAGCCAAGAGTTTGCCTAGAATCTCAGGAGACTTTAGACTTGAAATTATGGGAAATGCTGAAAATGTTAAAACTATGGGACTCTTGAAGATAGACTAAATGCATTTTGCATTGTGATATTTACTTGAGCTTTTGGGGGTTAGGGACAGAATGTTATGATTTGGATACGAGGTATCCCCCAAAAAGCTCCTATTCATGCAAAAATATTCAGAAGTAAAATTATTCAGTCCTGAGAGCTGTAATCTCAGCAGTCCATCCTAGACTGCATGGACTTACTTGGTGGTAACGGTAGGCAGGGGAGGCATAGCTAGAGGAGGTAAGTGACTGTAGTGTACCCTAGAAGGGTGCATCTTCCCTGTGACCACTTTCCCACTCACTATCTCTCCTTCCTGACCCCGCCATAAGCTAAGCAGCTTTTCTCTACTAGGCCCTCCCCCATAATGTGCTACCTCACCTTAGGCCCAGAACAATAAATCAGCCGTCTATGGACTAAGAGCTCTGAAACCACTAGCCCCAAATAAACTTTTCCTCCTCTAAGCTGCTCTCGTCAGGTATTTTGGTCATATCAATGCAAAAGCTGACTAAAACATAAATCTTCCACACAATATAGAAAATCTTTCTATAATGCCCCAGAAATGGCCAATTTCATACTGGACTGATCTAATTAAAAATACATGTTTCTTTTTCCTGAGACAAAAATCAACCTCCCTGTAACATTTCTCCACTCATCATAGTTTGATGCCAAAGAGAAAAGATTTGTATTTCTTGTCCCACATGACAGTCTTTCAAAATTTAGAGTGAAGAACATAAACGGTAACTGTCTACGATATATAAGAATAGTACCACGGTTCCATTCTTACAGTGGGTTCTTGTCATACTTCAGTCTGTCAGCATTTCTTTTCATGTGCTCTATTTTTTTTTACATATTTCTAAAGAGTAAGTTCAAATCAAAGTTATAATCATAATCATATAAAATTCTTTAGAAATCACCCTTTTTTCCCTCCTCTTGGGACATTCTGTTTACATCAAGTTAATAGCAGAAGACAAAGATATTATGAAATACTACAGAAGGTTTGGTGTCACAAACATCACCATCATGTCACTCCCATCACCTGAGGTAATGTCAATGCTGTGCCTGTCCTCCTCAAGCCTTCTTATCTTCTCCTCCAGCTCACTCTGGACTGTATCGTATAACAAAAGCTTTTCACTCTGAAAAAATAGATTATACTTAAGTAGAATGAAAATGTTGTTCTATTTCACTTAAGAACAAATAATTTATTCATGATTGTTTGTTTGACTTTGGTTCTACTTGAAAATTTTAAAGAAGAAATGTCACATAGATGAAAGAAATAAAATGAGAAAATAGAATCTAAATATAGATTTAACTACATGAAATTATATTCTCCTTAAGAATATCTAAATTAGTATGTGATAAAGAGGTAAATATTTACTTTATTTAAAAAAAACTCACACCAAGCTCTCATGGCCTCATATTAAATATAAGTAGGTCTCACCTGTCACCATAGTGGAGAACCTGACATTTTAAGTATATCATTATAAAATGGATCATATTTTCTAACAGGATGATAACTGGGCCTTTATTGTTACAGTGTTATATTAAATAGCCCAATATATCATAAAGAGAAAGATTTAAGTAAAATTTTAATATAACCATTTAAATCATTCAATTAAGTCAAAATTATATACTAATTATATCCAAATCTCTCTATAAAACCATAGACAGATTAACCTGCAAAGATAGACAAGGCTATTTACTGGCATATCAGATTAAAACCCAGGTCTATAAGGTCCAATCCATTGGTTTTGATTATATAACATTATAGCCTTTATTATAAAAGCTATAAAATGCACACATATTGCACAGATCCACTATATAAAAACCTTTTGACAGTTTCCCAACCCACCCACCACATGCTTATCTCTAGGAAGGATACTAGGCTATTGGGATATAGCTAGATAGCCTTGTGGAAGCTTCTGTGATATAGTTAAATTGAACTTTTTATTGAAGACATTAAGTTACACTTAGGTAGTAAGCATGTCTCCTACCTTGTTTTTGAGTTTGAAATAATTTACAGTCTATACATGCCCAAACGTTGTCCTACATGATAGGGAAAAGATGGTTTTTGTCAATAAGAGGCAAACCAAGAGCTAAAAAGAAAGCAAAGCTGAAAAAGACTAGAACTAGATATCATGTGTCATATGAAAAAAATATTGCATGTTGCTTTCTATACTTCCCTTTGCTTGTACTCATTTTGGTAAAGTCTTTTGAAATATTCCAGCCTTATATACAATGTGCTATAAGAACTAGGAAGTGCTATTTATCAGAGTAAAAAAACAGTAGGCCCCCTCCATGGTCAAGACACTATAGCAGCTATAAATAGATATAGTTTCCCTAACCAAAATGATTCTAAACACAAAACTGGAGGGATAAGCCTTCTGCTTTTTAAAAAATATGAACCTTTGGGGGCTGGAGTTGTGACTCAGTGGTAGAGTACTCGCCTAGTGTGGGTGAGGCACTGGGTTAGATCCTCCACACCACATAAAAATAAATAAATAAATATAAGGGCATTGTTTTTTTAAAAAAAAAAAATGAATGTTTTACTTGTGTATTCTCTTCCCTTCCTAGGCTGGGCACAACTTCTATAATAAGTACATTAATCATTCTTTATAATAATTTTTAAAAAGCCACAATGAGACTGAAATGTTTAAAGCTTTGAAAGCATTAATAAAGTTATTAAAGGTACAGACAGAAGTTCCTTGAATCCATTCCCTTTCTTGTTTCTCTCCTATTCTTTTAGAAAATACTTTTCCACCTTGTAGGACTTTCAAAAGGCTCCCTAAAGAGGAAAGAAAGTCAGAATAGAACAACTAGAGGATATCTAGAAAAGAAAGGAATACCAAACTCCCTTGTTTTGGTGCCTATAGAGGATTCTATATTCAATGGGTAATTTAATCATTTAAAAATACTATTTACTGGGCTGAAAAGGTAGCTCAGTGGCACAGTGTTTGCCTAACATGCACAAGACCCTGGGTTCAATCCCCAGCACCACAAATAAAACAACAAGGAAAAAAAAAACTATTTACACGTACATATTTGAATTCAATATCCTACATCACTCCACTTTTCACACTTAGAACCTGATCACCAGCCCTTTCTCAGACTGACACCTATGCTGCTCTCCTCAGTGCAACTTTAAAGAACCCCAAGAGAGTGGCCCCAAGGTTCCATTTTTGTACTATCCTCACAGTAAGTTGTGTTCTGAATCAACTCCCCTTTGGTGGTTGCCCCAACTTGAGATACCTCAGTTTTCAACTTCCTTCAGGATTGGAGCCTGGGAGATTTTTAAGGACTAGCATTATCAGAGAGTGACACATATTAAAAACCTACATTTATTTAAAGTATAATGCATTGAAATTATTAAAATATACAGATTAGAATTTTAAAACTTAGAAACAGACCCTGGTTGTGGGGAAATGATAAAGATGATTTTTCAAATCATCTGGAAAGTTAATGAAAATGGAAAAAATGAGTTACTATATCCTGAGAAATAACTAGTAAATCTTTGCTTTATATTATAGATTTTTAAAAATGGACTAAGGCCAGGTGCAATGGCATACCCCAATGACAGGAAGCTGAGATAGGAGCATCATAAGTTCAAGGCCAGCCTAGGCTACTCATGGAGACTTTTTTCCAAAATAAAGGAGTTGGGGTAGAGACCCTCTGGGTTCAATACCCGTACTAACAAATAAAATAATCCTCTAAGAATCCAGCAAAATGAATGAAAAAAAGACCCACACTAAGGTACATCATCTTGGTGTTTCTCAACACCAAGGACAAAGAGAAAATGTTAAACGTGTTAAACAACTAAAACAGGTCAGGATCAGGAATCAAAATGATAAACATTCATGCCTTCAAAATTCCAAGGAGCCAGCCAGGCACAGTGGCATGTGCCTGTAATTCCAGTGGCTCAGGAGGCTGAGACAGGAGGATCACAAGTTCAAAGCCAGCCTCAGCAACTCAGTGAGACCCTAAGCAGCTCTGCAAGACCCTGCCTCTAAATAAAGTATTTTTTTAAAGGCTAGCGCTGTGACTCAGTGGTTAAGTAAGTGTCCCTTGGTTCAATTTTTTGATAATAAAAAAAAAAAACAACTGAAAAAACACAGATTCCATACTAGAATGTCTAGAATTCCATAACCTTAACTGTAAGAGTTAAAGATGTTTTTGAACAAGAAAAGTGTAGAAGTTGTAAATAATTCTTTGATACTCCTAACTTAAGACAGTAGACAAAAAAAAGGGGGGTGGGCAGACTAATTGCTCTCTCCTTGAATGTGAGCAGAAATTAGTAAGTCACTTTTTTAAAGAGGAGGATGTGACAGAAATCTAGCTCATAAGAAAACACTGTTACTTCTGTTTTGCTCTCTTGGATCACTCAGTCTTAAAGAACTCAGCCATCAGGACACTCAAACACCTGTGGACAGGAGCATGTGGGGAGAACTAAGACTCCCAACCAAGAATCTACAACTGGCTCGCCTTGGGAGTAAGTCACCTCAGAAGGAGATCTTCCAGCCTCCAGTCAAGCTATCAGATAACTGCATTCCTGTCAACAGGTCACCTTCACTCCAACTTCTTGCAATGCCCTGAACAAGACTGCCCATCTAGGGGCTAGGGTTGTGGCTCAGCGGTAGAGTGCTTGCCTCGCATGTGTGAGGTTCGATCCTCAGCACCACATAAAAATAAACAAATAAAAATAAAGATATTGTGTCCATCTACAACTAAAAAAAAAAATTTAAAACTGCCCGTCTAAATTGGTTTCAAATTCCTCTGGCCATGAAGACTAAAATTAAAAATGTTTATTATTGTTTTAAGCCACTAAAACAGTTTTGGAGTAATTTATTATAAAGTAATAAATAACCAAAGCAAGATGTCTCAAAAAACTGACTCTATATACCCTTCCTCAAGATGCTACTGGAAGATATAATTTACCAAAATGAATGAAAAATTAAGATCTGGTAGAAGAGAGATGAAGGGAATTTCCAGGCTGACGGTGAAGAGATCTCCATGAAGACACAGTTGCAATTAACCTACAAAGAATCTGAAAGATAGAGCAAAGAAGACAGGGACAGCAGGAGGGAGTAGAGGAGTTGCTACCAGGAGGGAAATGGGATGATGCATTGTCTAATGCACTGGATAACATAGAAAACACCATTAGGACTTTGGTCCTAATGCTTTGGGGATTCAACCCAGAGGCAAATATGAGGATCTCTTATAGATCATTTTAGAAACCAAAATAAGACACTGTTTACAACTAAATTTAAAATAAAAAGTTATTTTGATCTTTATAGAACATGAGTTTAAATCCTCATACAATTGAAAATATATCATATTTTAACATTTCTTAAGTCCTTTAGATAACATGCTTTTTATTTTGCCAAATATTCAGGCTTTGTGAAAATTCAATAAGGTTGTCCACTGATAGCTTAATTTTTAGAAAAATAATAACAGTTTTAGCTAAACATGGTGATGCATGCCTGTAATCCCAGCGACTCAGGAGACTGAGGCAGGAGAATCAAAAGTTCAAAGCTAGCCTCAGCAACTTAGTGAGACCTTAAGCAATTTACCAAGACCCTGTCTCAAAATAAAAATTAAAAAGGACTAGGAATAAATAAATAAAACAGCTTTAGAAGGCTTTCTTAGATCCACTGGAGTCTCTAGGAAGAACTGATAAATAAACAGAAAACCAGCAAACAACTTAGCTTTACTTAACCCATTCACACAATTAAGATAATTTCTATTCCAAAATGTGTTTTAAGAATTAAAATGAGAACACAAGGGGCGGGGGTTATAGCTCAACGGTAGAGCCCTTGCCTCACACTTGTGAGGTACTGGGTTAAATCCTCAGCACCACATAAAAAAAAATAAATAAATAAAGATATAAAGAAAAAAAAGATTAAAAAAACATGAGAACATGAATACAAAGTACACACCCATAAGTTCCCTTTCCCTTTGTTTCCTCTTTCTGTAATGCCCTTGAACTACTGGTATCTTCTGAGTAATTATATAATTAAATAGATTCTTTACAACAGATTAATTATATGTTAAAGATCTATAACTAGAAGAAATTTAGCTAAATACTTAGCATCTCTATGAAGAAGAAAGAACATTCAAAGCTGAAATATTATGGAAGAGAAAGATTATCAGTATATATTTGTCCAAGTCAAATACATTACTGGACTGGGAATGAAGCTCAATGGTAGACTGCTTGTCTAGCATGCTGTTTACAACTAAATTTAAAATAAAAAGGCCCTGGGTTCAAGCCCCAGCACTGCAAAAACAATAAATACAATAAATAACAATAATAATTACTGACTTTACTTTTTTTAATATTTTATACCTTTGTTTTATTTATTTTTATCTGGTGCTGAGGACTGAACCCAGTGCCTGCACATGCTAGGCAAGCACACTACCACTGAGCTATAGCCCCAGACCTGACTTCAGTTTCTGACAATATGGTAGACTAGAGAGAGATATTATGGGGGGGGGGGGGGGAACCCTCCTAATAGACTGAGACATTTATTTGGGTAAAATACCACAAATAAACATCCTTTTAAAGGTAAGCTCTTAAGAAAATAAGTGTTATTTCCAAGGAGCGAGAAACCAGGCAGGTAGCCTAATCTTGGAGCAGTAGCTTTCTTGTATCAAAAACCTCGAAACATGTTTTTCATTCACTGCTTGGGAAAAGAGAAAGGTCCTGGGCCTAAGCAAAGTGGAAAACTGGAACTGAGATCTCTGCAAAAGCCCTAAAGGGTTATACCTCCAATGAAAAGGTAGACTGAAGTACATATAAGTGTCAGCCTTGGCAATAAGTGTTGGGGTGGAGGGCGTTCCCTGGCAATATGTCATCTCACACCCGACATCTACATTTTTGAGATTCAAACATAGAGTGTAAGCATCTTCCAAGAAATCCCAAGCACTAAAAATAACTTATTCATGGGTAGGTGGCACACCTACCTAGCTGAAACAATCCAGCATAAATAAAAGCAGATACTACTTGAGGGACTACAACCTTCATCCAAGGCTCAAAGAACTCCAACTGACAGAGCCTGTCATAATCCAGAATCATAAAATGAGGAATTAAGCTGTGAGATTTGGCAGAAATAAAAAAGCAAATTAAGACTCCAAGGAATTTCAGGTAATACTTTATTGAACAAAAGTATTAACTAAGAATTAAGATATATGGAATACAAAATGAGGACATACTTACGACTGTAATTCCAGAAGACAAAAGTAGACAAAAATGGAACAGAGACAATATCAGAAAGGATAATGGCTGAGAAATTTCTAGAACTAATAGAAAACAAATTCAGAAAGTTATAACAAATTCAAATCAAGAGAGATAAATTCAAAAAACACAAAAAAATCCTAGTCAAGAGAGAAAAATAATCTATACAAAGACACACAGTACAGCAATTGAAGAACAACAAAGGGCTTAAATGCAGCCAGCAAAGAGTGAGTTGGGGGAACAGCTATCTAAAAAATCATTGCAGACTTAAGCACAGTAGGCTAAATGTGAGATTCTAAAAATTTTAAGAGAAAACTAGACTGGGGGTACAGCACAGAGGTAAGAACACTTGCCTAGGTCCATCCCTAGCGCTGCAAAAAATACTAACAGTAATAATAATAATCTTAAGAAAAAAGAACTGCCAACCTAGAATGTTATATTCCCCTAACTTTCCTTCAAGAATCATTACAAATCAAAGCTATTTTTGGACAAATGAAAACCAAGTTTTTTACTAAGACACTCTTGGTGAGAGGATATTTAGGATGTATTCCAGGATGTATTTTGCTTCAAGAAGCAAAAAATGAACCTGCAAGGAAGGGTTATACTGAAAAACAGATAAACCTAAAAGGAACTAATTCTAGGAAATCAAAATAAAGTTTCATCTGAAGGAGAAAGACAAGATAGAACTAAAATCTGTCTATAACTTGTAATTTGGGAGCAAGTAACTGGAGTTAATTAAGCATGCTCTAACTCCAGAGGAAGAGCAGAATTAATGATTAATTTTTAGATCCTGTTAATGTACCCACACATGCTGAAAATTTAAGGCAATCATTAAAATAAAAGAAATTACTAGGAATAATGGCACATTCCTGTAATCCTGATCACTGGGAAGGCTGAGGCAGGAGGGTTCAAGACAGCCTCAGCAACTTAGGAATAAAAATTAAAATTAAAAAAAAAAAGAGGATGTAGCACAGTAGAAATCCCCAGTGTTGCAAATAAATAAATAAAGACACAGAAGAAATCATTAGAGGTGGGATATAGCTTTGTGAGAGAGTGCATTGAGCATGTACAAGGTCCTGAGTTCAATCCCCAGTATCACCAAAAAAAAAAAACAACAAACAGCAAACAGAAATAGAGGATATACTCTTATGATGTAATTTTTAAAACTTAATAAATTACCCTTCAAAAAAAAAGTCAGAAGGGCTAGAGTAGGGGGTGCAGCTCAGTGATAGAACATTTGCCTGAACATGCATGAGTCCATAGGTTTGATGCCAACAACACCAAAACTAAATAAATAAAATAAAAGTCAGAGAAGAATAAGAGTATAAATCAGAACAAATACAAGTCAGAAAATAAGTTGATATTATTAAAATATCACTATAAATATACCTGAACTAAATGGATCTGTTAAAAAACAGAGATAGCTAGAATAGATTGTCTCTTTTTAAAAATCAAGGCATATGCTATTTTTTTTTAGTTTTTGACAGATCTTTATTTTATTCATTTATTTATATGTGGTGCTGAGAATTGAACCCAGTGCCTCACACATATGAGGCAAGTGCTCTACCACTGAGCCACAACCCTAGCCCCATATGCTATTTTTTTTTTTTTTTGAGAGAGAGAGAGAGAGAGAAAGAGAGAGAGAGAAAATTTTTTAATATTTATTTTTTTTAGTTTCCGGTGGACACAACATCTTTATTTTATTTATTTCTTAATGTGGTGCTGAGGATCGAACCCAGCGCCCCATGCATGCCAAGTGAGCGCGCTACCGCTTGAGCCACATCCCCAGCCCATATGCTATTTTTAAAAAGCAATATGCATAAAATATAAACCCAGGAAAAAAGCTGGGAAAAAAGGTTAAAAATTTAATCAGCAAATGCCAAGCCAAATAAAACTAAACTGGGATAGCTGTTTTAATTATCAGACAAAATAGACTTCAAGATAAAAATCATTATTATAGAGAATCAAAGGAACAAAAATTATGGTTATTAAAAATATACAAAAATTCTAAATTGTGAGTCTGATATTAAAACACATGGATATACATATGTATATATAGAATATATACATATATAAAGAAAAAACTGACAAAAATACATGGAGATAATAGAAATTGAGCAAAAAAATCCCACATAAAATAGCAACAAAAAGAATAAAATTATTTAAAGGATAAACTTGAGATGAACAACTTGTATGTTGAAAACTAAAAAACATCACTGAGGAAAATTAAAGAAGACACAAGTAAATGGAAAGACATTCAGAATTCATGTACTAGAAGACTTAATGTTGTTAAAATGTCCATACTACCCAAAGTGATAGATAAAAGATAATCCCTAATCAAAATTCCAGTGGCATTTTGTACAGAAATAGAAAAAAAAAATCCTAAAGTTGATATGGAACTACAAAAGACCCCAAATAGCCAAAATAATCTTAAGCAAGAACAAAGTTGGAGGCATCAATATTACCTGATATCAAGATACATCACAAAGCTACAGTAATCAAGAGTATGGTACTAGCATAAAAACAGACATATAAACCAAAGGAATAGAAGGGAGAACACAAAAATAAACCCACTTAGGTAGAGTCAACTGATCTTCCCCAAGTTTACCAAGTACACACAATGGGAAAAAGTTAGCCTCTTCAAAAAATGATGATGCTGGGAAAACTGAGCATCTTCAAGTCAAAGAATGAAATTGGACATTTATCCTATACCATTCACAAAAATCAACTCAAAATAGATCAAGTATTAAACTTTATTACTGAGACTGCAAAACTCCGAGAAGAAAACATGCAAAATAAGCTTTATGACATTGGAATGGGAAAGGATTTTTTGGATAAGACTCTAAAAGCATAAACAACAAATGCAAAAATAGGCAAGTAAGACTGTTAAAATGGGGGCTGGGGTTGTGACTCAGTGGTGGAGCACCTGCCTGGAATGTGTGAGGTACTCGGTTTGATACTCAGCACAAGAAAGAAATTTTTAAAAAACAGACTGTTAAAATGAAAAATCTTGCTCACAGTAAAGGAAATAATTAAAGGAGTGAAAAGCAACCTATGGAATAGGACAAATATTTACAAATCATAGATCTGAATCCAACAATGGTTCAACATTAGGAAATACATTAATATAAATCATCACATTAATATATCAAGAGCAAAAAATGATAACTAAACTTAATAAATAAAAAGTATTTAATAAAATCTAACAACTATTCATGGTAAAAACCATAAGGTATTACTTCACACTGTTAGAATAACTATTATCATAAAGACAAAAGATAACAGTATTGGCAAGGATGGGGAGAAAAAAGAACCCATGCATACTATTGGTGGAAATGTACATTAATACAGCCATTATGGAAAACAGTATGGAGATGAATCAAAAAATTAAAAATACAACTATAGGACAATCCACTTCTCAGTATATACCCAAAAGAAATGAAATCAGTACTGAAAAAATACATCAAAGAGAGAAATGCACTCCCATCTTTACTATAGCATTATTTATAATACTCAAGACATGGAAACAACCTAAGGGTCTATCACTGAAGGGATGGATTTTTTTTTTAAATGTGGTGTATATTTATATGATGAAATATTATTCAACCTTTAAAAAGAAAAAAAAAATCCTGTCATTTGAACAACATATGTAAACCTAGAGGACATTACACTAAGTGAAAAAAAGCTGGGTACAGAAAGATAAATACTATATGATCTCACTTATATGTGGATTCTTTAAAAAAAAAAAAAAAATCAACTCACAGAAGCAGAGAATAGAATAGTAGTCACCAGGGGCTGGGAGTGGGAAGGGGAATGAGAAAAGCTGGTAAAAGGGTCTGAAGTTTCAGTAAGGAAAAATTAGTCCTAGAGATCTACTATATAGCATGGTGACTATAATTAACAAACACTGAAGCAAAAGAATAGAGTGGTGTTTGTCATGGGCTAGGAGAAGAGGTTAATGAAAAGTTGCTATTCCACTGACATAAAGTTTCAGTTATGCAAGATAATAAAGTTTTGGAGTTTTGCTGTGAAACCCTGTACCTATAGTTAACAATGCTGTATAGCACACTTAAAAAAAATTCTAAGAGGGGCTGGGGTTGTGGCTCAGCGGTAGAGCACTCACCTAGCACACGCAAGGCCCTGGGTTCGATCCTCAGCACCACATAAAAATAAATAAAGGTATTATGTCCAACTATAACTTTAAAAATATATATATATATATATTATATATATATATTTTTTAGAGGTCCAATGCAGTGGTACTTGCCTATAATCCCAGAAACTTCAGAAGCTAGGGCAGGAAGAACAGAAATTCAAAGCCAGCCTGAACAATTTAGTCTCAAAGTAAAAAATAAAAAGGCTAGGGATAGAGCTCAGTAGTGGAGTGTCCCTGGGTTCAATCCCTGTTACCAAAACAAAACAAGAAGCTTAATTCAATAGATTCAGACAAAACATTTAATAAAATCTGACAACTATTCATGGTAAAAATTCTTAGAAAACAATAATTAAAAGGAAATCTCCTTAACTTGATAAAAATTATTTACCAAAACTAAAAAATATATATATATATAACACTTATTGGAAAACTATTAGAAGCATTCTTAAGATTAAGAACATATGCCAAGGCTGGGCTTGTGGCTCAGTGTTAGAGTGCTTGACTAGCCTATGTGAGGAGGCACTGGGTTCAATCCTCAGCACCACACAAAAATAAATAAATAAAGGTACTGTGTTCATCTATAACTAAAAATATTAAAAAAAAACAAAAAAAAAACACAACAACACATGACAGGCATGGTTAAACCTGCCTGCATTCCCAGGTACTTGGGAAGCTGAGGCAAGAAGATCATAAGTTTGAGACCAGCCTGGGTAGCTCAGCAAGACTCCATCCCAAAAAAAAAACATAAAAAGGCTGGAAATGTAACTCAGTGGTACAGCACTTGCCTGGCACGTGTGAGACCCTGGGTTTAATCTCCAATAACACACACACACACACACACACACACACACACACACACAGACCAAGAACATGTCAATGATCAATGATGTCTGCTTTTATTGCTTCTATTCCATGTTGTACTGGAACACATGGATATTAGTGCCATTATAGCAAGTAAAACAAATTGAGGAAAACCAGAATAGAAGACACAAACTACCTTTATTCACAAATAACATAATTATCTCTATAGAAAATCTGAAAGAATCCATAATCAAATTATTAGACTTAAGAAAAAAGAAGGACTGGGATTGTGGCTCAGCAGTAGAGCACTCGCCTAGCATGGGCGGGACCCAGGTTTGATCCTCAGCACCACATAAAAATAAAGGCATTGTGTTGTGCCCACCTACACCTAAAAACTAAATGTTAAAAAAGAAAAGAAAGAAGGAGGAGGAGGAGGAGGAGGAGAAAAAAAGGGAGCTGGACGTGGTGGTGCACATCTGTAATGCCAGTTACTCAAGAGGCTGAAGCAAGAGGATGACAAGCAGGAAGATCACAAGCCTCAGCAACTTATCAAGACCCTAAGCAACTTAGTGAGACACTATCTCAAAATAAAAAATAAAAGGGGCTCGGGATGTGGCTCAGTAATTAAGTGCCGCTGGGTTCAATTCCTAGTGCCCCCCACCTCCCAAAAAAAGAAAAGTAGATAAGAAGCTGGATATAGTATCAATATACAAAGTTAACTTTTCTGTATAAAATAGAAAAAGCAATTTTTAAGTAGTTGTACTTAAGAAAAATTTACAATAACAATTTTAAGAAGGAAAAGAGCAAGGTAGGGTATCACATTATTAATACTCAGTAGATTGAAAGTTGTAGAAAAACATATTGTGATACTAGTGCAGAAATAGCCAAAAAGACCAATGTAACAGATGAAAAAAACTAGAAACAAGCCAGCATATACATAAATATTTAACACACAAGAGATGTACTGCTGATTTGTTGGAAAATGATAGATTAAATAAAACATTGACCTCACCTATCTAGATGCAAAAAAATAAAATTAGAACCACATTTATACCATACACAAAAATTAACTAAAGATAATTTGGCAATCTCAATGTTAAAAGCAAACTTTCAACTTTTAAAAGAAAAATACATTTTCCCAAAATGGAGAAGAAACAAAAGCACTTACTATAAAGGTAAGATAATACATTCAACTACATTAAAATGTAAAATTTGGGGGCTTCAAATCATCAAAAAGAATGCAAAGTTGCCATTGTGTGGGTAAAAACATGTGCAAAGCATATAACCAGCAAACCCTTTATATCCAGAATAGATAAAGGATATAATAAGGAAAAGACTAAAAACCCAATGCAAAGACAAAAAATATGAAAAAGTATTTCTCAGAAAAGGAAATCCAAGCAGCCAGGAAATATCAAAAAGATATTCATCTCAGTTGTAATCAAGAAAATTAAGCAACAAGCTCATTGTTTTTATACTATTTACTATTTAATTATATGGTTTATTATTAAAGTGAGATAAGAGTCAATATAAAGCTTGTCCTCTCATTTCTACCAGTCAAGGTTTCATGAAAATTTACCTGCAAAATTAGCAGAATGTTTTTAAACAATATTTGAAATAAACAGATCACATTGAAACACTTATTTTTTCACACAAAGAATACCGTCCTAAAATATGGAAATATGTCTATACAATCAGAAATTAATTCTATAGCCCAATATTCTGACTGCATCATTAGAGTATACATGTTTCAATCTAAAAGCCCATATTAATTATTAATTATATTAATATTTTCAGTGATGCCAGATGAGAATCATCACACAGTCTTTGTAGAGTATCACTTGAAAACTTTTTAAATTATCTCAGTTTTTTCTATGCTCCTCTGTGCTCTTTGCTAATATAGCTTTCAGTATGACTCTATTTTTTTTTAAACTCACACAAGAGATGAGATAAAGTACTATTTAATTTTACTTTACTTATTTTATGTACTTTTTAAATTACTGCACTCAGAAAAGGTTCAAAGAGACAGTTAAGCAAAATAACCGTACCTCACAATGCTGGCGAGAAGCTTGAATTTCACATTCATATTTGTTCTTTACAGATTCTAAGCAGAGCTCTCTATAGATTCCTGCAACAAACACAATTACTCTGATTATGTTAGCTATAAAGAGTTTCATTATTACTTCCCTACAGGAATTCAGTCCTCACCATATTTTAGAAGATGGATCAATAAGAAATTAATAAGCAGGCACATATCTGTGATCCCAGTAACTCAGGAGACTGAGGCAGGAGGATCACAAGCTCAAGGCAAGACAGGGCAACTTACTGAGGCCCTGTCTTCAAATAAAATAAAAGGGACTGGAGGTTGTAGCTCTGAAGTAGAGTGCTTCCCTAGCATGTGCAAGGACCTCGTTCAATCCCCAGTACCACAAGAAAAAAAAAAAAAGGAAAGAAAGTGAAAAGTGATTCTAACATTATCTTTAAAAACTAAAAATATAGCCGGGTATAGTGGCACACACCTGTAATCCCAGCAGCTCAGGAGGCTGAGATAGGAGGATTGCGAGTTCAAAGCCAGTCTCAGCAAAAGCAAGGCACTAAGCAACTCAGTGATACCCCGACTCTAAATAAAATACAAAATAGGGCTGGGGATGTGGCTCAGTGGTTCAATGTCCCTGAGTTCAATCCCCAGTACCAAAAAAAAATAAAAAACTAAAAATAAAAACAGGCTCATTTAAAATATACTCTGAGACAAGTTACTAAGAGTTTAAGAACTAGAAAGAAACTGCAATGATAATTTTTGTTCTTACTCCATTCTTCTAAAGAATGTTCCTAAATGTTTCATAAAGAATTACCAAAATGAAAAATAAAATCCTTTTTCTATGAGAAACAATACCAGAATAAAACTGACCAAATTATACTATTAAATCGCGTGAATGTACAAATATATAACAACAAATCACACTACTACATGTAATTATAATGCACCAATAAAAAAACAATGGGGAAAAAATCCCTCAGGTTTCTCAAAATAGAGACAATAGACTCTGGTTTCATCAATTATATATATTCAAAGTAACAGTTAGACACTATTCCCCTCAAAAACCACTATTTTTAAGCTACTATTTAGTTTCAGAGTCCTAGAGAATTTTATGTATAAACTGTTAAAATAAAATCCATGATGTTCACAGTACTCCTGACAGGGCTTCACCTGGATGACTGAAGCCCAAGAATATTTAACTTATAGGTAACAAGAAAATAGTACAAAAAAGGAAATAATGGCCATGCAAATATGCCATCACGAAAATGTGAAGTGAAGAACTCTGGATGTCTATACTAAGTTCTAAGACATTGTTTGCCCTAGAAATATAATTATCCCTTTTTGTATAGTAAAGACAGGAGATAGATACTGATACTATACCATTAACAAAACATTCACATATACTACTATTTGCAAAATCAAAAAGTAAGGGAAGCCACAGAGTAGAAAAGTGAACAGTTCATTAAAGTAATATTTCCTGATCATCCATTTAGGCTAAAACAATGTCAAAAGAAAATGAGGAACATTTTACTTTTAAGGGTAAGCCAAGTCAATATGAAAAGATAACAGGTTAATTATCATATATCATCTACATAATTAATATTAAGATCTAAAGAATAAAATTTAGTTTAAGATGAGTTTAGAATTTATTTTCAACAATGCTTAGGTATTATTTAACAGGTACATGAGGATTAATTAGCATCCCCCAAAAGAAAAACAATTGACATATCCATTAATTAAAGTTCACTTTTTAGTTTCACCATGAAAAAATTATGTTTTTTTGTTGTTGTTGTTGTTTTTGTTTTGTTTTGTTTTTGAGATGGGATATTGCAGGTCAAAATTCCCAGACTGGAGTGATCCTCCCTGCTTCACTCTCCGGAGTAGCTTGGACTATAGGTACATGCCACCAAGCCCAGTGCCATAGTGATCTTTCAGTACATATATCCCTTGATTATGAATGCTAGGACTCAACACTGAGACTAGATCCCAATTATAAACAGACTGAATTTTAACCATACAAATATAGTACATCCTATTCTATAATATCCTGATCAAACATTTTAAAAAATGCTTTTATACTTAAAAAAAAAAAAATCTACTACTTGGAAAAGTTGAGGCAGGAGGATCACTTGAATCTAGGAGATTGGAGCCAGTATGAGCAACATAGTGAGACCCCCGGATCTCTTAAAAACCAAAATAAAAATAATAAAAATCCTTCTCACTCTTACAGATTAAAAAGTATCAAAAGTACTTAAACTCTATTTCACAGGGAATTAAATTGTGATAGTAACAATATTTTTAATCAAAGTATCTTGGTTCAGTTTCTCCACACATAGACAGTATCTTTTCAACAACATTATGAGTGACCTAAGAGTTTTTCATTGTTTTTAAATCCCCCACAGCAGCCCACAAGAGGTTAACAAATAACTGAGCCAACAATTAATTTAAATATATGTGCAATTTAATGTAAACATTCAAGTATATCTGTAATCCTGTCCACGTGTAAATGTATTTGTGATCCCATCAACGGCAAACACTTCACAAACACCTTTAAAGCTAAGAAGTGTAGAATCTGCTATATGGAAAAAAATAGTTTACTTTCCTACCTGCTACCTTTGTACGAATTTGCATATTTTCTTGCAAAGTTGCCAGTGGTTCCAAATATTCTGGTGCTTTTCCAGCTATGACTTCTTGCAGTTTTGCATCCACCTGACTTAATCGTTCTTTATAAAGTCTTAACAAAGCAAAAATTAAGATGTTAATTTAAAAATTCCAACAAAGGCCAAAAATCTGCTGCTCCTATACATTATTTCTTCTTAATGTCATTTATATTCTAAGAACCTATATCAAATGTATTATTGCCTTAATCTCAAGTGGAGAATTCAATTATATTATTTTACTCCATGCATATAACGATAAGATAGAAATCTATGATTTTTTATAAGTATCACTCTTAAATTGTTAACTCACCGAAATTAACAATTCACTGAAATACAACTGAAAGCCAGGGACATTGGCAGACACCTGCAGTCCCAGCTACTCAGAGACTAAGGAAGGATGATTGCTTGAACACAGGAGTTCAAGGTCAGCCTGAACAACATAGTGATACCCATTTCAAAAAATGACAACAAAAATTGAAATAACTATATTAGGCACTCTTAATTTTTGTTTTTAATTGAAAAACAAACCAATTCTAAGAGAAAAAGTCATTTAAACATCAAGAAAAAAGGAAACCATTTGAGTAATTTAAATAGAGACATTACTAGTTGTCAAATAATTCCCTGGCTTCTCTCCAGTTTTCCTGAAAAGAACTCAGTATGATATTTAGCCTACTTAATTTTTTAAAAAGAACAGAAGAATTCAAGTGATGAAGGAAAGGCAATGAATGACTTTAGAACCTATGCTCTGGCCCTGTACAGTGGTGTGCCCCTGTAATCCCAGAGACTTGGGAGGCCAAGGCAAGAGGCTCACAAGTTCAAAACCAGCCCCAGCAACTTTGCAAAGTCCTGTCACAAATTAAAAAATAAAAAGCTTCAGGGATGTGGCTCAGTGGTTAAGTGCCCCTAGGTTAAAAACTCAGTACTCACAGCCTGTCCCCACAAAATAACATGTGATCAGGCATACCCAGTTCATCTCAACTACAAATGAAGAAGCTTTAACAAAATAGCTGCTCAATGAAATGAAAAATGGGGATGGAGCAGGAAGTTCCTGTTGCTCCTATTTATGAGTCTACTTTAATTTGCCAGCTGTCACAATACTTTAGTTTGATTATCAAAGACTGATCATGTAAGACAATTCGGTGTTTATTTTTGGCAATAAATATACTTCACAAATACTTAAGAAGGGAGACTATGGTACCCTGTACTAATTTCCAAAAGAAATCACTAACTATTCTTGTAGGTATTAGTATAACCAGCATTTGGCTTTTGAAAAACTTCGGGAAACTGGCTTTCATATTAAGTTCTGCTCTTCCTTCTTGAAAATATAAACCAATACAATTAAGACAATCAATATTAATTATGTATCATTGACCATTATAATTAGTATAAGAGGCAAGGCAAGTTTGAATGTTAATGCTATAATATCTCTTTTTTAGTTTTGTGGTCCCTTAGCAACCACAATATTATTTAGACAAATAACTGCCAAAATAATACATTGTCATGTCTGAGTCAAATTTTTCCAAAACCGAAGATACAATGATAAACAAATGTATAAAGTCAAGAAAGTAAATGATACTTATTTTTTTGAAACTATAACAACTACAGGGAAAACAACAAAAATTTTGATAGTCTCCAGTCCCATCCATTTACCAGCAAATGCCATAATTTCATTCTTCCTACAGCTGAGTAATACTCCATTGTGCATATGTATCACATTTTCTTTATCCATTCATCTATTGAAGGGCACCTAGTTTGGTTCCATAGTTTAACTACTGTGCATTGAGGTGCTATAAACATTGATGTAGCCACATCACTATAGTATGCTGATTTTAAGTCCCTTGGGGATATGCTGAGTAGTCAGGTAACCGGGTCAAATGGTGGTTCCATTCCAAGTTTTCTGAGGAATCTCCATACTGCTTTCCAGAGTGGTTACACCAATTTGAAGTCCCATCAGCAATGTATGAGTGTGCCTTTTTCCCCACATCATCACCAACATTTATTGTTATTTGTATTCTTAATCACTACCATTCTGACTGGAATGAAAGGGAATTTCAGTGTAGTTTTAATTTGCACTACTAGTGATGTTGAACATTTTTTCATATATTTGTCGACCATTTGTATTTCTTCTTCTGTGAAATGTCTGTTTAGTTCCTTAGACCATTTATTGATTGGGTTATTTGTTTTTTTGGTTTTAAGTTTTTTTCAGTTCTTTGGAGATTAATGCTGTATCTGAGGTGCAGGTGACAAAGATTTTATCCCATTCTGTTGGCTCTCTTTAAGTTCTTGATTTGTTTCCTTTGCTGTGAAGAAGCTTTTTAGTTTGACACAATCCCATTTACTTCTTGTGCTTTAGGAGTCTTGTTGAGGAATTCAATTCCTAAGCCGACATGACAGATTTGAACCTATTTTTTCTTGTAGTAGGTGCAGGGTCTCTGTCTAATGCCTAGGTCTTTGAGTTTTGTGCAGGGTGAGAGACAGGGGTCTAATCATTTTATTACATATCGATTTCCAGTTTTCCCAGCATCATTGTAGATGAGGCTATCTTTTCTCCAATGTATGTTTCTGGGACCTTTGCCTAGTATGAGATAACTGTATTTATGTGGGTTGGTCTCTGTGTCTTCTATTCTCTAACATTGGTCTTCATATCTGTTTTGGTGCCAATACCATACTGTTTTTGTTACTAGAGCTCTGTAGTATAATTTAAGGTCTGGTATTGTGATGCCTCCTGCTTCACTTTTCTTGCTAAAGATTGCTTTGGCTATTTTGAGCCTCTTATTTTTCCAAATGAATTTCATGGCCACTTATTCTATTTCTTGAAAAATGCCACTGGAAGAATGTAGTTGTTTTTTGTTTTTAATTTTATTTATTTTAGTTGCTGATGGACCTTTATGTTTTATTTATATGTGGTGCTGAGAATCAAACCCAGTGCCTCACACATTCAAGGCAAGTATTCTACCACTGAGCCACAACCCCAGTTTCCAATGTAGTTGTTTTTTAATGTGCATTTACATCTATCCTATGTTCTATCAAATCATGGGAGTCCATTCTTCTGTTGCCAACTCACATAAGAGTGCTGGCATTAGAACAGGAGGTTAAAGGTTAAAAAACAGTATCTATTAAGTACCTACCACATGCCAGGCAAACAAACAACATTGCTTCTCATTCCTCACAATAGATAGTAAGAACTCCATGATTATCCCCTTTAAATCAGTCAAAAAAGCATGGATTCAGAGCTTTTGTTTTTTCTACTCTACCACATTTTCTCCAAAATAATATGCTTTATGTGAAAGGAACACAGTACCACTGAAAGGCAAAAGCCTCGCTTCATTCATCACTTTCTGATAAATTACACAAAGCAGTTAACCTCTCTAAGCATTAAGTCTTTCAACCTTACAGAGTTGCTGCAAGAAGCTAAATAACACATATAAAACATATAATGTACATATTATCAAATGTAAGATAGAAACAAAATGACTTTGTTTCTATCTTACATTTGATAATATGTACATTATATGGGAAATATTTGGGAAATATTCTATTTTATTCTCAATTTTTAAAAATGCTATCTTTAGGGATTTAGTCAACAAAGGAATGAATGAAACAGATTAGAACCAAAGGTGCAAAAATCCATGGAAAACATTTTAATCACTGATATCCACACAGAAATCTTAAAACTCCACTCCACCACCCAAAAAAAAAAAAAAAAAAAAAAAAAGCCTGCCTCAAAACCCTCAGTTTAGTTAATGAGGTCTTTGGCAAGTAAACAATAGTTGAAGCCTCTCTTTCAGAACAGCCAGTCCCACAAAACACAAAAGGCAAAAAGTTGAAACAATGTAATTGCTCTCCCACTGGTATATATGTGACATATTTGAGACTCAGTGACAATGACCTTCTGAAATCACTACTTACTGATCTTTGAGATCTGTAAACTGTTTTTCAAGATTGGACATTTCATCTAAACATTCCATTCTTCTTCTTTCACAGTCTTCATCATCCATTTCTGTTAATTAAAAAAAAAAAGCAAATATCAAAGATAATATTGTGTTACAAATATATCTGAAGTTAATTCAAAAAGAAAAAAAAAAAAGCAGCTGGGGGTGGTGGCAACTCTGTAGGCTAAGGCAAGAGGATCACCAAGTTTGAGGCCTGCTCAGCAGCTTAGTGAGGCACTAAGCAACTTAGGAAAACCCTCTCTCAAAATAAAAAAATCAAAAAGGGCTGGGGATGTGCCTCAGTGGCAAAGTGTCACTGGGTTCAATCCCTAGTACCAAAAAAGGGGAAAAAAAGTAACATGAAGTTGATGTGCAAGATCTATATTAAGCTTTAAGAGAAAATAAACATTTATCCAAAATATTTTCCACTACAGAATTAATCTAAAATAAAGAAGAGAGTTTTAACTAAAGTGATCTCTACACTTTATGTTTATTCATTTTACTATTATGTCAAAGGACTTACTGTAAGCTATGACTATAAAGTAATCAACCTACTTTTGGTGTGTTCTCCACAACTCAACCAGAACTTAGCACCAAAAATGATGTGTCCTTAAAAGGTTAACACTGATCAAACATACTTCTGGAGTTCTTCCCTAAGAACTGCTCACATAGCTGATTTGCCAATCACATAAGAAAGAAAACTAGCCAGCGCCTGTAATCCCTGCTACTCAGGAAGCTAAGGCAAAAAGATCAAAGTTTAAGGTCAGCCTGGACAACTCAGCAAGACCTGGCCTCAAAATAAAAAATAAAAAGGATTGGGGATATAGTTCAGTGGATACAGTGCCCCTGGGTTTAATTCCCAGTACTGGAGAAAAAAAAAGAAAACTAATCTCATTATGTTTACCATAAGTTATCTTGGACTGATACTCATGCTCCCACTGTGTCCTCTTCCCAAATTTCTGTCAGTGAGAAAGAGGCAAATGAGGAAAAAACAAGCAAACTTTTTTATGGAAAACAACTGTTAGTTACCAGGTCTGTCCTATATTTCACATCTTTATTTTTATATCACATATATTCAACACTAAATGAATCAAAATAAATGAAGCACAAATTTATGTGCATCTTAATATTCATCAAAATAATGTTCAAATCATGAGAGTTAAATTGTTTTCAGTTATTTTCATACAGCAAGTATATGATTCCTTTTAATTTTCTAAAACAGATTTATAATAATTCTGGTTTTTAATAGCTTACTCCTTGGCTATTTAAAACCTGGTCCCTCCGGGCTAGGGTTGTAGCTCAGCAGTAGAGCACTCGTCTAGAACGAGCGAGGTCCTGGTTTCATCCTCAGCACCATATAAAAATAAATAAAATAAAGACATTGTATCCAGTTACAACTAAAAAATAAATACTAAAAAAAAAACCTGGTCCCTCAACATGACTCACTTCCCAAATTCTTTGGTTAGTGGAGGTTTCTCTGTAGCCTTAGGATCTGCTCAGTACCAAGGTTTGAGAAGAATAAAACTGGAAGTTTAACATGCAAGATGTCTGGTAGAACAATTTTACAAGAAGGAGAGCTGAAAAATGTATTTAAATAATTTCTCTGCAAACAAAAAATCTGTCTTGTAGGTCAATGTGGTAATGCGCACCTGTAATCCTAGCTACTCGGAAGGCCAGGGGGCGAGGACTGCAAGTTTGAGCCCCACTTGGGAAGGTGGCAAGACCCTGTCTCAAAAAATAAAAAAGGTTAGGGGTGTAGACTGGTCGTAGAACAACATGAGTTCAATCTCCACTACCAAAAAAAAAAAAAAGATTGTTTTTTAACTTGTAGTTCAAATTATCATTATAATTCTCACTAATTGCATTGTTTATTATTCTCTAAAATGAGATTTAAAATAAGTTAAAAATCACAACAAAAATATAAAATAAGAGTGGAAGAATTTTAACAAACAAAATGTAATTTTGTGAGATCCTAGTAACTAATAAAAAAACAAAGAATGGGGCTGGATTTGTGGCTCAGTGGTAGAGCATTTGCCTAGCACATGAGGCCCTGGATTCAATCCTCGGCACCACATAAAAAATAAATGAACAAAATAAACTACTTAAAAAAAAGTTACTTCATTTAAAAAAAAAAAAAAAGAAAGAATGGGGCTAGGGATGTAGCTCAGTGGTAGAGCACTTGCCTAACATGTATAGGACCTTGGGTTTAATCCCCAGCATTGAAAAAAAAAAAAAGTTAAATAATAAAAGTAAAGAATACTTGAAAACAAAATGCTTTCCAGATCTAGGAAACAAATTCAAACAATCTAGATGTTCTCTCTCTATATTCCCCACTTTTGAAATCTTACCTACTTCCATGTCTATATAAATGACCTTAGAATTATTTTTCCCATTCTAGGCAGGTTCCAACACCTTTCAGCACTTGTCAGTTTGGGCATTCTTACTTAAATATACCACAATCCTCTCAAAAGGAAGATGCCTAAAATTCTTTACCTTTCATCTTCATTCCACATGTTTTGCATTTCTATTTCTGTTGATGCTACAACCATTTTCCTTATATCTGGGTTTTTTTCTTAACTTTCACTCCTTAACTTGTATTTATCAATCCTTTTTTATGCCTTCTTTGAAATCTTTCACACCTATACCTTCCTTTTTCCTTTCCTGGCTCAAGTTCTTCTCCTAACCAAACTGGTTTTCTCACTCTTTTGAATAAGTCCTAATCTCTTCCCTTTGCACTTGCACTTACATTCTTTGTCCGATAGGAACAATAGAACATTACTCCCCCCAATTCAAACTTTACTCATTCCTCAAGATAATTAAGGTAATCCCATCTTCTTCAACTAGCCTTTGCTGACCGCCCAGCTCTGAAAATATTTACTCTGCCCCTGAATTCCTACCTTATTGTATATAGCTGAGCATTCATCTGGCAATTTAATCTAATTGTGACTTATGACAGCTCTTTAAAACCAGATCATAACTATTTATTTATATCTTATACAGGGTAGTGTCCTGGGCTGCACAAATAAGCCACTCATATTTATTTTTGAACAGCTGATATATTGATAGAAAGGACTGACATCCTCCCATGGAGATTTTCTGAAAAGCAAACCTGTAAAGAAGGCATGGGGTGATAATAGACTGTCATCAACCCACCATCAATGTTTCCCTTATGCAGCCAAAATTAGGCCAAGACAAAGAAGTCAGTCTCAACCTAATTATATGGACAAACGGAAAAGAATCCAGATAATCACAAATTCCATTCCTTTTTGAATAACCATTTCTAAAAGTTTGTAAAATGTGTGTTGTTAATCTGCCCTATCCATCTACTCCCCCAAATCTGAAACAGCTCAAAGGTTAGAAAAGATTGAAGGAAAAGATTAAAGATTTCAACACTGACCCAAATCAGCCTATGAAGATCTAAAACAACCCCAGATGTTGGTACCCTGCTCTCAGATTTGAAAAACTTCAGGAAGATACTACAAACCGGACAGCTCCCAAATTAGCCCCAGAAAGAGCACTGGAATAAAGTGCGGATGACGGGCTGACTTGCAAGCGAAGGTTAATTAGTTCTAAATCAGCCACGGACCGATACAAATCTATCCCTAGCCCCGACAACCATCCACGCAGAGAAGTACAGGTTGCATGTGTGAAAATAAGGAAAGAAGTCGGTTGTCTGAGGACAGAAGGCATTTCCTCGGTCTTTCTGACAAGTTGCGGGGCGTTCCCCGCCCGGGCTCGTAGTCCCAGGGCACTGCCGGTAGTCCCAAGGGTGGGTCCCACATGGAGCAGGGTGGGTCCCACATGGAGCAGGATGCCTCCACGTCCGAGAGCAGGACAAGCCCAGGCTCGCGCCGCTCTGCCCCGAGGACTGGAACCTGCCCAGAGCCGGGCAGAGCCCCGCGACCGGTCCGGGTGCAGCCTGGGGCCAGGAGCCAGTCTCCGCCCCTTCCCTATTTCCCCGCCCCGCTCTCCCAGAAGGACGCAGCTACCGGCGTGCGGAGAGCGGCCTGTCGCGTTCCTGGCTCAGCGACTCTGGTTCCCAGCTCCGCCGGGTCACGCACCTGAGCTATCTCCATCCTCAGAGACCGACGAGCTCTCAGTGTCCTCGTCCTCGGAGCTGCTCCCCTCATTTTCGGCGTAGTCCACCTCCATCTCATCGTGATGGTTCGTCTCTTTCTTATCCCCTCGGGAATGGACCGGCATTTTCCAGCCACGCCGTCGCTTCCCACTCCCGGCGCCCAGCCCGGCCACCGCCGCTTCAATGAAGGGCGCGCGGAACGCCCCAACCCACCCAGCGGCCGAGCTCTCTCTGAAACCCCTCGGCTCCTCCCCGCCCCCGGCCCGGACCTCACAACCTAACCCGCAGGCTCCGCGCTGGGAGCTCTGCCATTGGCGGAATCCGCCCCCCGATTTGGGGGCGGGGCTTGCGTTTCTGGGGCACGGTTGGTTGCTCGTAATTACTGCGCGGCCTTCCGGTGTGTGTCGGGAGTTGTAGTCCGTAGTATGCAGACTGCAGGGGCTGCAGGCTTCCAAGGTTCAGCAGTCTTGATCACGTCTTGCGTCTGGACTTCAAGTCCCACAAGGCACGAAAGCAGACACACTCGATCGCAGTTTATAAACTAAACAGAAACAGATTGTGTGAATTTGGTCCGTATTTATCTTTTTCCCGCCAATTGATTGTCTGACCTCCCTAGGCTTTTGAGATGCTACTGTAAGATGAAAGAGGCTTTACCTACTGTTTGAGCCTGGAGAACTGGAGAATCATCTCTTCTACCTTAGTGTCTTTATACCACCAATAAACTATTACATTGATTAGTAACTGTACAAAATAATTAGCACTTTCTATGTTGCACAAAAATCTTTAAATTGTTTTTGCAACTTTTGCAATAAAAAATATAGAGGGGAAGGAAGTATTATCTCGGCATTTTCAATCTAGTATTTTTTGCATTTTATTTTTTTTACCAAATGTGTCCGGAAGATACCACCAGTCTTGATTCAACTTTAGTTTTCAATGAAAAATACGTTTGATTAAATGAGGTATTTTCTCCAAGATAGGTTACATAGACGAGGAAGATTCAGAAAGTATTGTGTTCATTATAACTCATATTACCCTCATTATTAATCAAATTTACCTGTGTCCGATATCTTGGTAAGCTCATTACATGAATTATGTGGTTCAATTCTCCGTTTAATAACCCTTGTTTCGGGTGCCATTATTATCCCCATTTTACAGCTAAGGAATGTTCAATTGCAGACAAATCTTAAAACTACATTATCAGTTATGAAGATGGATAATTTGCTACTGAAAGCTATTTAATAGAATATTGTACATTGTTTAGCATTTCTTTCTCAAACATGAGATCCAAAGATATTTGATGACATCCAGTTAGGACTGGGGTTGTAGCTCAGTGATAGAGCACTTGCCTAGCACATGTGAGGCACTGGGTTGGATCCTCAGCTGATACATAAAAATTAATTAATTAATTAATTAATTAATTAAAGGTATTGTGTCCATCCACAACTAAGGGGGAAAAAGCTTTTAAAAAAAGAGCATTCAGTCATAATTTTATTAAAGTCAGTTTGTAATTAATGAAATATTTCAGAAAACATTTTAAAAGCTACCCATCTCCTACAGAGAATAAGGGACCCTCCTTATTTAAAGTCAACCTGCTTCTTTTCTCACTCTAGTCACCAAAACTGAACTTTTTGTAGTTGCTAAACACATAAGTTGTTTCCTATTTCAATATCTTTCACCTTCTATTCCTTCTGCAAGCCTGCTCCCCTCCTTTTCTTTTCAGCACATTTTCTTAACAGTACACATCACCACCAGGAACTCCACCATGTGTGCCATCAGGGTATTGTTGTGCTTTACAGTTGACAACTTTGTATTTGTTTCTATCACACTGTATTGTGAATTGTTTAGCAAACATATGTTGGATTCTGAGTTCCTTGAGAGCAGTCTTAGTCAGGGAAACAAATTCAAAATCAAGTAGTAAACAAGCAGGTAAAGATGGAAATGTCATGTGAATAATATGGAGTAAAGGGGGGCAGCTGCTTTATTACTACCAGCTAGTTGTCACTACCTGAGAATTCTGGCCTAATATGTCAGACCTTCTCATTTTCAAGAAAAACTGGAAATTCAGAGCTTTATATGAATTATTCTGATTTGTAAACATTATCTCAACAGAGTTTTTTTTTTTAATTTGTTTCTTAAACTGCAGACCAAATAAAAATACTGTGGGTAAAATCCCTGACCTCTTTGTTATATCAGCAGCTAGCTCAGTGTGTGCTAAATAGTAACAATTGCCTAAATTTCTGATCATTCTTTATGTGCCAAGCACTGTTACATACTTTAAATTATTTCATTTAATCCTCATAATAACTCTGTAAGGGTTATTACATCCTCCATTTTATAGATGAAGAAACTCAGGCATCAAGCAGTTAGATGATGTGGCCAAGATTACAACGCTAATAATAGCAGATCTAAGATTTAAACTCAGGCAGTCTAATATTAGAGTCTATATGCAACTACTGACATACAGGGCACCTCTATTGAGTACTTTCTGTTGTTTCTGCCATTCAAAGAAAAACAGAAAGAAGTTGGAGAGAGGGAGGAACAGGCTTAAGCATTGAACCAATTGATTAAATCTGGCAAAACATATAATCTCCTGTCATTTGTAAAATGAGAAGTTTACATTATGTTACTTTCAAATTCTCTTCCAGCTCTAAAATTCCTGCCATGATTAAATTTATATTTAAAGCAGACAAAATGATAGATTAGCCAAGCATGATGGCACATGCCTATAGTCCCAGCATTTAAAGGCTGAGGATGAAGGGTCACTTGAGCTCAGGAGTTCAAGGCCAGCCTAGGCAACAGACTCTGTCCAAAAATAATAATAGCAATAGGAGATTATGTATGATTATATTTCACCTAAGGGAAGAGTTTCTCTTCACTTTCCCCAGATTTTAGAAAAGATATATACAAAACATAAGAGAAACCATAAGGGTGAAAAGTTAAGTCTAGGAAAGAATATTATTGATATAGAAAATGCAAATTACTTAGTGAAATCAGAATGAAATTTCCTCAATCAAGGCAGTTAAAGAGGTAGTAGTGATGCCTTGTATTTATGCAGCATTTCGTATTTTATGTAGGGCTTATGCAAACATTGGTTACATTTTAAGCCTCACTTTTAAAAATCAATCCATTCATATTTATACATTCTTGAGAGCCCTCTGGAACTCATGATTGGTCATCAGCAATACCTCTTATATCTTCGTCCTCTTCTCTGAACTGTCCCTTGTACTTTCTTGTTCTAAAGGAAATATGACCCTTCCTTAGGACAAAGCTTCCTTTGTACTCTTCCTCCCACTGAGTCTTGTCATGAAGTGTCTTCCTTTATTTTTTCTATGTTCCTTCCTCCATTCCTCCCTAAAACTCCAACTTGTCATCTCTATCATGACTGTCATCTACAAACCTCCAGAACCATATTCTCTCTCTCTCTCTCTCTCTCTCTCTCTCTCTCTCTCTCTCTCTCTCTCTCTCGGAGGTGTTTACAAGGAATTGAACTCAGAGGCGCTTAACTACTGAACCACATCCCCACCCATTTTTATTTTGAGACAGGTTTCCATCAAGTTGCTTAGAGTTTCAATAAGTTACTGAGGTTAGCCTGGAACTTGCAGTCCTGGAATTGCAGGTGTGTGCCACCACCTGCAATCAATGTCATTCTAACAATATGTCTATGATAAGTCTTGGCCATTTAGTATTTATGAAGATAATCCTATACCACTCAATTCCCTACTGGATTTATTCTGGTATAGAGTAGACATAAAATAATTGTTGCATTTCCTTCTAATGTTCTTCCTATATCTTTTGAGGGTACAGTATTTTTCTAATCAATTTTATTGAAAAATTTAATATGACATAATAAAGCAAATACCTAGAAAGGTCTTTAAAATATTATATTATACCATGTTTTGTCAAAAGCTTCACATTTTACCACCTTCACTTCAGATTCTCCTTAATTCCTATTTGCTCCTTTTCTGACTGGTGGTTTTGATTATCTTACATATGCACATACTATTTTATATATCTACAATATTCCTCAATAATACATAGTATTTGTTTTAAATCATGATCATATTTTCAAATGATGTTAAATACTGTGAATCATGCTACAACTTTTTCCTAATCAGTGTTTTTTAAGACTTTTCCATTGTGATAGAGATGGCTCAATTCAGTTATTTTTGCATACTCTAATGTGTTTGTTGGTTAAATTATATGTCATTGAATGAATAATACAAATTAACAATTTGCTTGTTAATGGATATTTAAGTTGCTTCCAAGTTTTTCACTATTAAAAACAGTTGTCTCAATGAATATTGTTGTCTGGATCATTTAGGGCATATGTATGAGAATTTCTCTAGATCAGTGATCTTTAAAATGGGATATGTGTATCCAGAAACCATGGGGACAGGAAGGAAATATTAACGTTTCTGTTTACAAAATTTTCAGTTTCACCTGTTTGTGGAATAAAGTGGATAAAAGGAAGCAGCTAGAATTCCATGTTTTCTTCTGATTTGTCCTCATTGTATTCCTCTTGTTTTTCTGTTTAATCAGCAGATCCTGCCTCTCAAAGAAAGCAAACAATTCCAAGCTCCACCACATGATGGAGCTGAGACACCAGCTACACAATCCACAAACCTTGTCACTACTGATTGACCAGGCCAGATACTGATAGTTACAAAAACAAAGGCAGAAGACCAGAGGCTGCAACTAATAGTACTTGAATCAGAGTAAACATTTTCATCATTCAAACTAAGTGGACTTTAGGGACCTACATTGGCCACTAAATGAGACCAATTTTTAATTATGCTAATTATATAAGACTGGTTTCAATTGCTTAGGAAAGAAAGAAAGGAGCTTGAAATAGCCTTTCACAGGTTACAGGAGCTATCCTTATATTAATTGTGTATTTACCAAAATTACCAAAAATAGTTCTAAGATTAGCTCAATTCTAAATTTGAAAACACTGTTAACATTTTCATATTATTTCATTATCTCATGACAAATTATAATGTGCTTTTCTGTAATCAATACCTTGTTTAAGTAGAGAGATTTTTTCCTTTCCTCTAATTTTTCTCAAGAGTAAATGTTTTATATACAATTTTTAAAATCTATATTGTTCCTCTTCAGAGAACTTTTGGTATAGTTTATTTTTGAGTGGGCCTCCTAGTATCCATTCCCTTTTTGAGGTAATGGCACCCTGACTTTCAAGAACTCCCTCTGCTTCATTGAGCCCATGCGATTTAAATGACTAATCAGAATATTACATCATCCTGGTTTAGGATTGGACAAGTGAAACCTAGGTCATGATGGGCATTGTTAGAACTTTTATTAGAGCCATCTCTTCCTTTTGAAATTAAAAATCCTATTAATTCTGTAAGCCTAGGTTTTCTAGAGCCATATCTCCTTCCACACGTGACTATGGATAGGGTTGGGGGGTCAACACAGAAGAAAGGCAAACTTGAAATAGTGTGAGAAAAAAATTCCTGATGCCATTATTTAAGTATCTAGAAGTAGGTATGCTCAATGTTAATCTTTAGTCTTTCAGTTATATGAACCAATAGTTTCTTCTTTTTTTATTTTTTACTTTTTTATTCTCTGCATCACTCTGAATTTTTTAATTTGTTATATATATGCATTACAATTCATATTACACATATAAAGCACAATTTTTCATATCTCTGGTTGTACACAAAGTAGAGTTACACCATTTGTGTCTTCATATATGTACTTAGGGTAATGGTATCCATCTCATTCCACCATCTTTCCTTTTCCCCTACCCCCTCCCTTTTCCTCCCTCCCCTTTGCCCTATCTAGAGTTCATCTAATCCTCCCATGCCCCCCTCAACCACATTATGTAATTTCCTCTTTTCATTGAAGTTGTTTTGATGGTTGTTTATTACTTTCAGCTCAAAGAGTGCTGACTAATATAGGCAGATGGGTTTTTTTCTTTAAAATGTATTTTTAATGAAAGCAATAAATAAACTGTTTTAAAATCTCCCAAGAATCTTACCTATTCTTATTAAAAATCCCTTCTCATATTCATTAGTATATTAACAATTTATTGATGTCTATTATATGTGCTAATTTCCAAAGATCATTTGGTGAAACAGACACAGCCTATGCCTTCTCAGAGTTCAGAGAAAGGTAAAAAGATAAATATTAAATAAATATACAAACTGAGGTATGCTTTCTGATAGTGTCATGAGCATATATGTCACCAATGATAAAATTCAGGCTTCTCATTGGAAATTAGGAATTTGGACAACCTCAATGAGCATGACAACTTTCCAATATTTAAAATATTTTAAAAATCTTTTTCCCCCAAGAGTTGGGGCTTAAACCCACAGTTTTGGTCATGCTAGGCAAGTGCTCTACCACTGAGCTACATCCTGAGCAATTTGGAGTTTCTGATTTTTAATTGTTTAACGAAATTTAACTTTTGATAGATCTGTATATCTCAATGAACAATTATTTCCCAAATGACAAATGTATAATGTTACAAAATTGTGCATGGGTAAAAAATATATTCAAAGTGAAATATTTTAATATAGAGAGTAGAGAAAGTTTGTTGATAAGCTTTCATATTTCACATTGCAACTAATCTTCAAGAACCCACCACATTTTGTCATTAAGTGTAAGGTTCACAATTATCTGAAAAAATTATTAAAATACTTCCCTTTCTACTTGTAATGATATAATCCAGAATGATAGAATGATATATTCTATTAGGACAACATTAAAAAAAACAAAAAAGGGGGAAAAAAGAAAAGTGTATAATAATGACACTTTTCTCAATATTTTTATATAGAAAAATTATTTTTTATTTTTTCTTAAGTATATTTTTCCAAAAAAGCACAAATGTAACCATGCAATGGCTTATTGTTGTTATTTTCAATTGAATTAAAAATAGTTTTTGGGACTGGATGTAGCTCAGTGGTAGAGTGCATGTCTAGCATATGCAAGGTCCTGGGTTCAATCCCTAGCACATAAAAAAAAATAAAGTTTTAAAATTTCTCAGGTTTGCCTGGTGAGATGGCACATACCTGTAGCCATAGCTACTAAGGAAGCTGAGACTTGAGGGCAAAAGTTGAAGCCATCCTGGGCAACTTAGACACCATTTCAAAAAACAAAATTTCTCAGGTTTAATTTTTTGTTGTTGTTGTTTTAGATGTTGATGGGCCTTTATTTATTTTTTATTTTTTATTTTTTAGGGTAGTTGGACACATTACCTTTATTTTATCTTTTTTTTAATGTGGTACTGAGGATTGAACCCAGGGCCTCGCACATGCTAGGCAAGCACTCTACCATTGAGCCACAACCCCAGCCCAGATGGGCCTTTATTTTATTCATTTATTTATATGTAGTGCTGAGAATCGAACCCAGTGCTTCACACATGCTAGGCAAGCACTCCACCACTGAGCCACAACTCCAGCCAGGGTTTAATGTTTTAACAGGGTACTTTTAGAACAACTTTAGATTTATAGAAACAAAAAATGATCCAATGGTACAGAATTCCCTTATGCCTATACCAAGTTCTCTTCCTTATAGATGGTATTGTAGATTTGTTACAATTAATGAACAAATAATGATAGATTATTATTAACTAAGCTTCATTGCATTTCCCTAATTTATACATAATGTCCTTTTTATTTTCCCACCCAGAATGGCATATTACATTCGGTTGTCATTTCTACTCAGGTTCCATTTGGCTATGACAGTTTCTGACTTTCCTTGGTTATAATGACTGTGACACTTTAGAGGAACACTGGCTAGCTGTCTAATTTTTTTTTTTTTTTCATAATGAGACTGGAGTTATGGTTTGGAAGAGCACAGAAGTAAAGTACCATTTTCATCACATTGTATCAAGGATACACACTATTAATGTGACTTATTACTGTTGATGTTCACCTTGATCTTCTGGCTGAGGCAGTGTTTCTCAAATTTCTTCATTATCAAGGAACTTTGCCTTTCTCCATTCCATACTATACTCTTTGGAAGAAAGTTACTATGCAAAGAACACACCTAAAAAATATGAAGCTGTTCTCCATCTCCTTGAACACAGAATATTTTCATAAAATTTTGAAGTTATTTTGTATGGAAGACTTGTCTCTTCTTGTTTATTTATTCAGTCATTTATTTATATTATTAGGAACTCCCAGATAGTTATTTTATGCATCCCAAGGGCTGAGTTACATCCTCAGACTTTATATTTTTCTTTTGAGACAGGGTCTCACTAAGTTGCTTAGGGCCTGGCTAAATTGCTGAGGCTAGCTTCAAACTTCCAATCCTCCTACCTCAGTCTGAGTCACTGGGATTACAGATGTGAACAACTTTGCCCAGCTAGGATTAAATTTATTCTTAAGTGACACATAAAAACATAAAATTATACACATTAATGTAGTAAAAAATGTTTAAATATATATACACATTGTATGCAAAATGTTCTAGATTTATCTTGCATATTTTCTGTCCCAGTCCTAGAAGAAGCCATTATTCTAAAGAGCTGTGGTTCCTTTTATTGAAAAAATGGTATTAAAACCCAAAATCTGGGTGCTAGGTGTACTTGCTATTACTAGGGTGTCATTGTTTCTAAGTCTTCCAGCTGACAGAGCAAGGAAAAAACCATGTGTTTACTGACAATCTATATAAACCTATCTATAAATATCTCTGTTTTAGTCAGCTTTTTTGCTGCTGGGATTAAAGGACTTGACCAGCACAATTATAGAAGAAGAGTTTATTTGAGGGCTCACAGAGGTTGTAGTCCATAGAAGGTCCACTCCATTTCTCGGGGTTTGAGATGAAGCTCATTATCACGGCAGAAAACGTGGCAGACAGAAGCAGCTCACGTGGTTATCAAGAGGCAGAGAGAGAGACTCCACTGGCCAGATACAAATATATACCCAAAGCCTCCCGGCAATTCCCACCTCCTCCAGCCATACCCTACCAATTCGGTAACCACTCAGTTAACCCTATCAGGGGATTAAACCACAATCCAATCATTTCTCCTCTGAACCTTCTTGCATTGTCTCACATGTGAGCTTTTGGGGGACACCTCACATCTAAACCATGATAATCTTTATATGTAACTGTCAGCTTCTATACTAAGTCAAATTTGAATTCCTTCCAATGGGATGTCTCTAATTCTAATCAATTACCACATAAATCATTCTACCCCCTTTGCTTGCTTATTTGTAAATTCTCACTCCAATAATAAGAAACTTGGCTCTGGCCATGTGCCGTCTATTTGCTTAATTATTTATTTCTAGTATTCATGTATAATTTTTTTTTGAATTGTTAAACCACATCCCCATGGGGAACAACATTATCAAGTACAGTGCATATGTATATTTTCTTTTGCCTTTAGTCAGATTCCTCATATTCCCAAGTGAGTAAATTTTCCCTGATTTCTTTTTTCATCCCCATTCTTTACCCTCATTTCTTCAGTGAGGTTATTTCATGCATTGCCATATGGGTAGGTAATTTTGTCACATTCTGTATTCCAGCATAGGTCCTCAGACCTTAAAGATTTATTTAAAATGGCATACATTAGATTCTTTATGTATGCTATGAAGTTCTATAAGTATTGACAAATATATAGGGTTATGAGTGCACAATTACAATATCACATAGATATTGTTTCACTCCCCTAAAAATTTTGCTATCGAACTCTCTCCCTCCCTGCAAACAGGACAACCGATGACAACGAACTATCTTTTTACATCACTGTAATATTTCCTTTCCTGGAATGCCATATAATTAGAATTATACAGTTGATAACCCTTTCAGAATAGCTTCTTTCACTTAGCAATATTCATTTAAGATTTATCCACATCTGTCCCAGAGGGGCCACGGCCTGCTCAGGGCATCAAGAAATGTCGACGCCACCAAACCTCCTGGCCCTCAGGTCCCTGAGTGAGTGTAGCTGTCTACCGCTCCAGCTCCAGGAAGCGGTGCTTTTCTCAAGGGCCTATGCTTGTGGCCATCTCCAGCGCTCCATGCTTTGTCTGTCTTTGAGGGGCTTTTCGAGGGTTGGGCGCATCAGGGACTAGGGGCTGCCCTGAGCATCTGCAATGCTTTCTGGGCCATGTGGCAACTTCCTTTTGGCTGTTTGCACTGTTGCAGTTGGAAAAATTTGCACTTTTTGTTTCTTCTCATGAAATTGCATACCTGAAATGAAAACCATGGAGTTAATTTTGAGTAGGACCTTTCTTAAGACCTGAAATGGTTTTGGGCAGCACCAGGAGACCCTGAAAGGACTAATTGAGAGTTCAGAACTACAGTTTGCCAGCAGAAGGACTTATGGGAAAGAAGTGATTAGGAACACCATTAGAGAAACCTTTTGAATTCTTCAGGTAGTTGATACTTTAAGTTAAGTAAAACGTACACTACAGAGAAATCAAAGTCTCAAAAAACTGTATTATTTAACATCCTAATGCAAATTTAGGAAAACAAATGAAATGGTACATTGTTTTTTAAATTTTTTAGTTGTAAAACTTTCAAGCTCACCCCTGAGAATTTCCATGATTCTGAAACTTAATAATATTTCAAATACCATTTCAATAATAATAATAATTCTCAAGAACATATTTGGCATACCCAACGGAGATCTGAGAGTGGAAAAAGGTGACGAACAAATTACTTACCTATAATCTTGGCCACATAATAGACACTCAGGTTAAGTCTCTGTTTTTGAGACTTTAATATTGAATTCAATAAATGTTGGATTTTATTCAGATATGCAACAGAACCTACTAACTTTCTTTCACTTAAAGATTCTATACAACTGTTCCCAAGTTCCAGTTCTCCAGATGTTCCAATGTCAGGTTCCTTGATCTTGGAGTCTACACATGTAGATGAACTATTGCACAGTGAATGCTACATACAGAACAATATAAGCTCTGTTTTCTTTTCAGGCAGCGAGATAAACTCGAGTCAATTCAAAAGAGAAGCCATGCTGCATGTTTGCTACACAAAATTACTTTGCCATTGCCTTTGAGTCTTTAATTTTCCCTTCTCAAGCCTCAATTCTGTATTCACTTAACCCACTTGGTTCTGTTCTTGTGAACACAGGTCTCCCAAAGTCTCCCCTTGCCCTTTTGTCCCCTTTCCTCTGTTGAGTTAGGGAAAGTATGCATGTATCCCTGTCATTCCTACAAAAAGCAGTGTGGGGGGTGTGTTCCTAAAACTGTCTTGCAGTAGCAACAGCCAGGCAGGACTTTGGCAGCAGTAACTTTCTGAGTACATAGACAAGCATGTCAATCAGGAGTCCTTAGTGTTTTCAGCCCATTACTGTTGCAGTCTGGCTGGGCACAATTCACAAGCCACTTATCAAGCAGAAATGAACTTTATTTTTAGAACACACTCCACACCACATGAGCTCTTCAGGAATTCCCTCAGAGCCCAACTGACAAGACCGGCTTCCCACAAGCCTCTCAACCGCCCCCCCCCCACTCCTCCTGCTCTTGAGGACGATTGGCTGGGTCGCGTGGGCGGAGCCAAAAGAGACCCCCAATGAGCAGCTCCGTGGTCTGAAAGGGCGGGGAAACAGCCCAATGAGCATCACTGCAGAGGAGCCAATCAGCTAGCAGCTGGAAGTTTGCTGGCAGCTGGAAGTTTGCTGGGGCCCCTTCGGCTGTGGCTCTCAACACATTACCCTTCAATCCAAATGTCTGTACCTTCTGGAACTTTCCACTAGTTATTGTTGTTTTAAAATATTTTTCCCAATCTAGTAAGGCGTTTCAGTTTCTTTTTGTTATTGTTGTTGTTGTTATTGGTTGTTTAAAATCAAATTCCGTATAAGTAAGGGAGGAAATGTACAACACTGATTTGGAGGAGAAAAATTAAGGTTCTCAGAAGGATCAAAGCTGTACCATCTCTTTAAAGTGCAATGGATTTGTTCAGAATCAGTACAGCGATGACAGGAGTGAAATATAATGATGTAGATGATGTGGCCTACATGGGGTAACAATAGAATTACTCAGCTGGTGCCCTGGAGTCATGGAGCTTCAAGTTGCTGCAGAGAGATTGGCACCATGTTTTTAGGTGAACAGACTTCGAAGCTAATATTGGTTGGCTGTTTAGATTTTGAAGTACATATGCAATTGGGAACTGATAAGTTTGTGGAGAATAGTTTCTAAGTTCAGCTTGAGAAAATGTTGAGCCATTCGGACAAAAACTGTATGATAATCAAAGAAGAGAAACTGTCTAGCTCAGGTATACAGTGGGAATGAGACTTACCTCTTTATGCCATAAAACACTCAGACAAGTAGAAAAGATATCTGCCTTCCAGAGAAGAAAATAAAGAATGGTTGTCTGCCCTTTTATGTGCAAATGCAGATGGAACTCATAAGTTAAAATCAATCATTACTGGCAAATCAAAGATGCCCCCAAATGGGAAAGAGGACACAAGTACATTACCTGTGATATAAAAACCTAGTAAAAGATGTTTGGTTTACCAGAGAATTGTCTTTAGAATAATTCTTTCAAAACTTTGTTCCTAAGATCTGGTATTTTCAACTTAATGTTCCAAAATTCCATGAAGAAGATGTCAAGGTATTGTTACTTCTGGACAATTCCCCAGATCACCCTTATGCTGAATCACTAACCACTGAGGATGGTCAAATAAAAAGCATGTTCTTTCCGTATAATGCTTCAACTTGGATTAAACCAATGCATCAGGAGTATGATCTTGAGCTGCAAATGACTTTATAGATGGAGGCAACTGGAAGAAAATCTTGTAATTTTTCTAAGAAAGTTAAGATGAGAAAGATAAAGGAGAAAAAGAGATTTCCAAAATGAAAACCTACAATATAAAATATGCAATTTTTAACTGGGCAAAAGTTGGGATGAAGTAAAACAAATAACCATAGCAAATGCCTGAGGAAATTTTCTTTACAAAAAGCAGCCTATGATCTCCAAGGTTTAGAAGATAGGGATTACAGAGAGATTCTTGAATAATGTGGAGAGTTAAAAACTAAGCTGTATGGTGATAGGATATGATTAAATAGAGATGATGAACAAAAGGGTTGTCCCTCCAAAAACAAAAGGTTGGATTACAAAGGAAGTTGTCCAAAGAGAAGATGTTGAGAAGCAGGTGCCGAATTTAAGTTATCTGCTGTGAGAGTTTGGACTACCTTCTTGACTTTGTGGATGCTACATCTGAATTTGAAGGTTCTATTTTACTCTGAAAGAGATGCAACAAGAAGTAGTCAAGAAACAGTTCTAGAGTAGAATCCATTTGAGAATTAGTTTTCAAGACCTAGGCCTTATAATATCAAGAATACCTTAATATGCCTTCAACTTCTGATTCTAGTAATTAGATTTTGTGTTTAAAGACTTCTGCAGTTGAGCTGGGGCTGTAGCTCAATGGCAGAGTGCTTGCCTTGCACATATGAGGCCCTGGGTTCGATCCTTTGCAACATATAAAAATAAACAAAATAAAGACATGCTGTCCATCTATAACTACAAATTTTTTTAAAAAAGATTTCTACAGTTTTTTGATCATATATGATGTAGAACTACTGTGCATTGTCATGGTTTTTATTGATCAACATTATATTGCATACTAACATCCATTTACATATTAGTTAAAAATAGTTTTAAAATAATAATTTAAAAAAAATTTTTTTAGTTGTAGTTGGACACAATACATTTATTTTATTTATTTTTACGTAGTGCTGATGATCGAACCCAGGGCCTTGCAAGTGCTAGGCAAGCGCTCTACCTCTAAGTCATAACCCCAGCCCCAGATTTATGTTTCTTTTTTTTAAATAAAAATATTTATCCATATAGTTCTGTGGCTTGATAACTCATTTCTTCTTATTCTGAATTCATTGTATAGATGTACCACAGTTTGTTTATTCATTCACCTATTGAAGGATATCTTGTTGTGGGGACAGACAAGGTAAGGCACCAAAGATAGCAGGAAACAGTTTTATTTGGCTGCAGCCAAGTTCAGAAGGCACAGCTTTTGCTGTAATCAAGTTTCAGAATTTTATACCCAACGTGTAAGGGGAGGGGCTCAGAAGTTCACAGTCTGCAGAAGTTCATATAAAAGCAGCTTTTTCTTTCACTGTTCTGGGCAAGTTAATCCTTCAAGGAAAACACTTGAGAAGGGGAGAGCTGCTTCTCCCCTTTATTCCTTCCCCCCTGACAGCTGTTACCATGGAGCCTAAGTGGTAACTTCTCTTATCTTAGAAATGGAGACATCTCTGTGAAGCCCCAGCTTAAGGCTAGAGGCCTTGTTTACACATTTCTACAAAGTACTATACTGGATAAATGTTTATGAAAAAAACAGTAAGGGGGTGTCCAGCACCTGGAGTGCTGATTTCTTCCTGGCCAGAGGCCAAGTAAAATAGGGTAACATGAAAATAGGAAGTTTATCTACATTGAACTCTCTTGTAGAGAGTCTTTTGCTGACAGTCCTAAAATTAGCTATGGTGAAAATTTCTGGAGAAGCCCAGGTAAGACTTTTTGTGGAGGAGGGGGTGCCACTACAATCTCAGTTGCTTCCAGTTTTTGGAATTATGCAAAAAGCTTCTGTAAATGTTTGTGTGCAGATTTTTGTGAGGTCATGTTTTGAAATAAGTTGAGTAAAATACCGGGGAATACAATTGTTGGATTGTATGGTAAGACTATGTTTAGCTTTCTAAGAAACCGCCAAATTGTCTTCCTTAGTTAGTTAGCTGTACCACATTACATTCCCACCAGTAATGAATAAGAGGTTCTGTAGCTCCACATTCCCACCAGCATTTGGTGTTGTCAGTGATTTGGATTTTAGCCATTCTGAATGTGCAATAGTATCTCACTATCGTTTTAACCTTTTTCTTTCACTTTTCATTTTATTATTATGATATTAGGAAACAAACCCAGGAACCCAGGGCCAATATATACTCTACCACTGAGTTATATCCCAGCACTTTTTATTTTTTATTTTGAGGCAAGATCTCACTAAGTTCTCAGGCTAGCCTCAGACTTGAAAGTCCTCCTGCCTCGGTCTCTGAGTCTCTGGGTGTGTGCCAATGTGCTCAGCCAGTTTTAATTTTTAATAAGGTGTTCAATAAGAAAAATAACTTCTTAGAGTTAGTTTTGATCCTGAGATAAAAAGCTTCAAGGATGGCTGGTCATTATTGTCACCACTTCTTTTTGGTTTTTAACTTAACTGTTGAATTCAGATCTTTACCGTTGTGTTCCATTATGACTCACCAGGTAAGCATTCCAAAAATACTATTACCATTGCAACACTGTTGGAATTTCAACCTTCTCATTCATAAGTAATTAAACTAAAACAGACTATGGCTAAAGTAAAGAAAAAAAATGAACAAGCTTTTATAATAAAATGCAACCAATTAAAAAATAATGGCCACACATATTGACTTCCCTCCAGATCACACTATATAATAAGTAAAAACAAAACAAACACACAAAAAGTATTTTTTACTTTGGGGAAACTTGACCAACAACACTTCAGCCAAATGATCAAGGTCAACGGTGATAAATCATATTAGTAGTTTTGATATGATGTAATGAAAATGGAACTTTACATCTGCTGTCTTCCTTCCAAAACCCATAAACTTAGTCTAATTATGAGAAAATTACCAAACAAATTTTAATAGAGAGACATCCTTCAATATGCCTAACTGTACTCCTCAAAATCGTCAAGATTGGCTGGGGTTGTGGCTCAGCGGTAGAGCGCTCTTCTAGCATGTGCGAAGCCCTGGATTCGATCCTCAGTATCACGTATAAATAAATAAATAAATAAATAAATAAAATAAAGTCATTGTGTCCAACTATACCTAAAATAAATAAATATTAAAAAAAATCAAGGTCACCAAAACCAAGGAAAGTATAAGTAAACATGATCGCCAGAGGAGCCTAGAGAGACATGTACACTGAATCTAATAGGGCCCTAGATAAGACTCTGCAACAGAAAAATGACATTAGATTAAAAAAATAAGGAAATGGAGTTTAGTTTATAGTAATAATGTTTTGTAATTCATTCATTAAATTCAGCAAAATTGCCCTACTAAAGTAAGATATTAGGAGAAATAAGGAAAACTGGTAGCTGGGTACATGGGAATTCTCCATACTGTCAACTCAATTTTTCTGTTAACTATAATTACTTAAGAAATAATTCTGTTAATTTTTAAAAAGTTTCACATTTGGATAAATCTGACTTTATTTAAAAAACAGTAATGTATCACGATCATATATTGAAAAATTGATGGTGATATATTTTTCTTGATTTTAGGCATAAATTTAAATTCTAGTTCTCACAAGCAATATTTCAAGGTTAATCTTTAAATATTTTCTTTTCATAATACATGTCTATGGAAAGGGCTTATGCTTTCAAATAATTTTACTATGAATTTAAGTCAATGGTAAGAGAAGACAAGCAGTGGCTTGGATGTGTTATACCTAAATTATACAGTGTTGGTTTGTTCTGTGATGGTATTTCTATTATTTTCCTATATGTATTCCATATTTTGTCCAATATGCCATATAATTATTATTAGAGAAACATTACATTTTTGTTTTCTATAATTATTTCATCCACTCACCAAATGTTTACAAAGTGCCTGTGCAAGAGAAAGGAAAGAAAACCAACATTCATTCTTCCACTTTAACCAAGATTTATTGAAGGTATTTTGTAAAGAGCATTTTGCAAGAAGTTTGGGATACAGCTTTAAACAAAACCTATATGGTTTCTGTCCTCAAGGAGTTTACAGTCTAGTGGGAAAGCAAATCTTAAACTATACAAATTTCTCCATTTAAAGTCTATGAAGGAAAATGAATGATATGTCAGCCTTTATAGAAATAGTTTTCAATAACTTTTCTCACCTAATTAACACAACGAATGATGTGATTTATATATAAGGAAAATAAGACTAAGGGAGATTATATGTCAAGGGCTTCAGAGTAAGTCCTCATATGGAATATCTAATTTAGATTTATCTGATTCTAAAGATCATGCTCAATAATACTGTACTATTGCCTGAATTTCACAAGCCTGTGAGGACAGATCTTATTTTGATTTTTCTAGTAAGAAAACTGATAATTAGAGGAAATAGAACTCAAATTTCTTGAATAATTCACTTATTTTCCCACTATGTCATGTTTCCTCAAAACAAGCTCTATAACTTGGATGATCTAAACTGTAAATTTAGGAATTAAATACATTTTTCTAAGCTTTTAAAAAGAAATTACAGGATTTCTGTCAAAACCAAGTACAGGTAAGCAAAGATTTTAACATAATTTGAGTAGATGCCTTACATCTCTTTTCTTTGCTTATTTTGTTATTTTTTTCATACTAATTAAATATTTCATCATATTTTGGACAAGACTATTGCTGTTGGTGAGACCATAGGTAAGAGGAAATAGTTCTGCAAACAAGTAAACTCAAATTAATTTATGGAGAAAAGTTTCCAAGAACAATTTCAATGTATATCACTCAGAATTTCACTGATATTTTTCAGCTATTGCAGATTCCTTGGATGTCCCCCATCAACGTAATAAGAGATCTTGAATTTCTCTTTGTAGTGGAAAAGCTAACAACATATCCATGTTTATGTAAGATGCAGACAAGGGAAAGAGGATTAAAATAAACGTCAAAGTTTTCAGTAGAATAGAGGAAAGGAAGGCTGAGGTTGTGGCTCAGCGGGAGAGCACTCATCTAGCATGTGTGAGGCCCTGGGTTCTACCCCAAGCACCACACATAAATAAAATAAAGGTATTGTGTCCAACTACAACTAAAAAAAATAAGTATTAAAAAAAAAAGGATAGAGAAAAGGAATCAGAATCAGGAAAGGGAAAAGGGAAATACTTGGGAATGAGACTGGCCAAATTATATTGTTATATTATGTGTATGAACGAAGATGTAACAACAAATCCTACCATTATGTACAACTATAATGCACCAATAAAAATGTTTCAAAAACACAACATAATTAATCCTAAAAAAAAATTAAAGTTCTAAAGATTTCTTAATTTTTCTGTTACAATACGTTTCTGGTAGGCCTCAGTTATTTATGCAAGATAATTTTCTTTATTTTTGTTTTAGGGGGCTAGGAATCCAAGGCCTTGTGTATGTTTACATGCACTCCACCGAATTACACCCCCAACTACACGGAAGATAATTTTAAAGATGTGTAGTGCAGGATGCACTACACATTTTTAAACTACAGTAGACTTTTAGCCACTACGTAAAGCACACAAAAAAACCTTTTTTTAAAAAAATCTAAATTAGGCCCTAAAAGACTGGTACAATGAAGGCCTTCAGAATTGGCATGAAGCACGTATTTAACAACTTTTATGTTTTAGAAGTATCTTAAATTACACAGAAGATGAACGACCTTTTTAATAAAAACTATAGGACGCTGGAAGTTTGGCTACGAATCACGTTTACAATGGAGTACTCAGTAAAACTACCTTTACTGACTTTCTTGGGCTCCTCCCTGGCTTGGCTGCTTACACAGGAAACCAAGGTGGGTAGTGCCAGGGATGATCTCACGCTAGCGTGACGTCAAGAGCCCTTGATGTCAGAAAGTGGTTGCCAGGGGGACCGTTCGCCACCGACGGCAGAGTCGTGAAACCCCATCACTACACTACTGCCTCCGTTTTGGCTTCTGCAGGGTCTAAGCTGCTAAAGAAGCTTTAACCTAAAGGGGGCCTCAGGGAGAGAGGAGTTGTGGTGCTGCCGCCGAGAGCTCCACCTCCGTGGCTCTGGGTCCCGGGCAGGGGCCGGGCCTGTGGCGGTGCGCGGCGGCCGCTGAAGGCAGGCGGCGGCGGCGGCGGCGGCGGCGGCGGCGGGCAGCCAGCCCGGGTCTCCCTCGTTCGGTGCAGGGCCCGGAGAGGGAATCCGCCATATTGGAGCCGGAGCCGAAGGTGCCCCGGAGCCGCAGCGCGAGGCGGGTGGAAGTGACGGCCCTGGCCTCCACCGGGAAGGAGTCGTCTCTACTGGGGCCCGCAAGGCTGGGGAGTGAATGAGCTACTTGGGCTAGGCTCTTCCCCGCCCACTCCCTCCACTTTCTGCTGCCGGGACTGGGCCGGGAGGGGGCCGGAGCCGGCTGTGTAGGCGGCAGTGGCAGGATGTTCTCCAAGAAGCCGCACGGGGACGTGAAGAAGTCCACCCAGAAGGTGCTGGACACCAAGAAGGACGCATTGACCCGCCTCAAGCACCTGCGCATCGTCATCGGTGAGGAGCGAGGGGTGGCGGCGCCGAGGCCTAGATGGCCCGGCCTTCCCCTTGGGGGCCTTGAGGACTCTCCCTCGAAACCTGGCGCCGTGCGGGAGTGGAGGGCTAAGCGTTGCCTCTGCAGAGACGCGGAGGACGGATAATTTGGGGACCGGAAAACTTGGCACTCCGCAAACGCTTAATTACCATTAACACAGACCTATCCAATTTGGGTTAATAGTCTGAACTTATTTTTAAAAATTAGTATTGCTCCAAAAACTTAGATCTTTAAGACTTTAGGGAGACGTGTGTTGTGGATCATTGTGCTTTAGTGTCTATGTTTGCCAGATGACTGACTACTGCCATCCCCACCCAAATGAAAAGAAAAACAAAACCCTGTCTCAGACAATGCAGTCCTTAATCTTTCAAGTTTTTTGGCTGATGAGGGCAGGAGGAAGCAGTTATACTTCTTTGGGAAGTGGGTGGTTCCCAAAAGCTTGTGGGGAAGAGCCCCGCCCTTCTGTTAGTGCACCTTGTTCATCCTTACTGTCCTTTAAAGGGAAAACTATTATTAGTTATAGAAAGCAAGGTAGTTTATTGATTCCTTTGCTTGTTGAGATTTGTATAGAATTTTCTTTTTACTTAAAATTTTCTTACCTAAGTCATTTTGCCCTCCACTTACAATTTTGCTGACAGACAAAACATTGCTCTTGAGTTTTGGATATAATGTTAAATGAATCTTTTGGATATTTGTTCAGTTAGAAGGCCTATGAGGGCTGTAATAATGCTTTTGAAACCTCTGGTTCAGTACTTGGGTTTTTTTCGGATGAAGAAATTTGAGGTAAAAAGGAAAGTTATTTTGCCTGCGTTGATTTATAGAATTAAGGACGACTGAGTTTAGGACTTAGATGCCTGAATTTTAGTTCATTTGGGTGTCTATCTTCATTTGGTCTACCTAATGAGTTTTTGTTTTGGAAAGTGACCTTTATTGAGTGATATAAATAAGTCATTTATATAAGGTGTATGTTTCTCTATTGTTTACTCATACTACCTGGATACTACCAAATATATCGAACATTTGTATGGTGCTTTACAGTTTTCAAAGTGATTTCTCAAAAATTATCATAATCTTTGCAATAACTCTAGAGGTATAGATATTATCATTTATTTTTCACAAGTGAGAAAGCTGATTTGAGACTATTAACTGGTCATCTAAGCTGCTAGAAGGTTGAATCACAACTGGAGCCCAGATTTTATGTCTCCAGCTTATTTTTTACTACATTTATGACAACTAAACTTTGTCACAGTAAATTGTTATTTATTCCTGTGGAATAGAAAGAAAACAGTTCAATCTAGGTTAGCAGTGCCAAAAGCAGTCTCCTTTTCAAGAAAATGTAAATCTTCTAAATATGGTAGAGGTTGTGATCCTTTTGTTTTCATTCTACTTGACAGTTAAGTAATTCAACAAAAGATTTGGCTAAGAATGTAACAGAGAAAGTGTATGTGTAAACATAGAAGATGTATTACAGATACTGGCATTTTGAAATTAGATACTTACTGGAACTTGATTCCTACTTGGGACAAGCTGTAGGTTTCATAAATGCAAAGTGGTAAAATTGAGTTCCAAAAGAGTATTGAGATTTCCTAAATTGACTGCTATAGTTCTTTAGTTATAGAATAATTAAGGAATGGTTTATTTATACCTCTTTGGCATAGAGAATTTTTCCCCCCAATCTGAGAGACATGATCACATGTGTCAGATATTTTGTAGGTCCTAGCTTCTTCAGTTTGAAAATAATTTTTAAAAAGGAAAAAAAAAACAACCCTTTTGCTTTTTAGTAATTATGGACTTTTTAAAGTGGAGAGTGTACTGGAGTGTGTGTATACACACATATAAATATATATCCATATTCATGTATATGAACATTTACATTTATAATATCCTTAGGAACTTTCAAATGGTAAACATTCTGCTTTCAGATTTCTTGCACTGTGAGTGGAGGAGGTCCCTAGAGACTATATACTTCGGTAGTTTTAGAATGTTAGTTCTCAAGTAGGGACATTTTGCCCAATAGGAAACAATTCACAATGTCTATAGATACTTTTTCACAACCTGGGGAAGGTGCTTCTGGCATCTTGTGTACTAGATGTTGCTAAACATTTTACAATGCACAGGACAATCCTTCGCAACAGTACTTGAGTCCTAAATGTCTATAATGTTGAGGCTATGATACTTGTTAAAGCACAGAGTACAAGATGGACCTCCAAATTCTGTAATTGGTCTTAATATATCAATCAAATAAAACTGTTGTGTATTTTTAAATTGTTACAAATTATTTTATTTGAAATAGGTTAATAAATCAAGTGGGATAGAATAGGATGACAAAAGATGAACAATGTCTTAGAAGTATGCCAATTAGGTGTCTGATTTTACAGATGGAAGAGGCACTTTAAATCCTTTTTGGAAATACTTTTTTTTTTACTTAAAAGTAATTTTAATATTTATAAATTCAGTTGATTATAAAATTTTTAAAAAGGAAAACCCATTGTATTCTCTATTATTGAATGCTATTTCACTAAGTGATCTTAAGGAAAAACATACGTTACTACCCCTGAGCCTTCTTCATTGTACCCCCAAACCATGAGAATTTCCTTCCCTGAGTAAGTGAGCTTCCTTACCATAATGGCTTTGCTCTGGTGCTGGGAACTATGCTCTCTGATTGGGTTTCTCACCTGGACTAACTTTAGTCTCCATCATTTCTTTAGCCAAGTTTTGTTTGTTTTTGCCTCCTGAACTTTTCCACATCCAGTTCCTTCTCTTCTCCCAGGAGAGTGTTGGTGTCCACACCTGGCCTGCAGACATGCAGATTTATACACACAGTATTGCTGGTTCTAAGTAGGGTTTTATTTTTTTTTAAAATATTTAAAAAAAAATGTTTTTGTTGTTGTGTATGGACAGAATGCCTTTATTTTATTTGTTTATTTTTATGTGGTGCTAAGGATTGAACCCAGCGCCTCACACTTGCTAGGCGAGCTGTCTGCCACTGAGCTACAGCCCCAGCCCCGTAAATAGGGTTTTAAATAAGGTAATCACAATAAGGAAACTATTTTACAAAGTAATTGTGCATTACCAGTTATATAGTCTTACTTTTGTTAGGTCCTATCTGAACTATGTTGGACCAAACAAAACTGCATTCACTTAGGGTGTTTGTAGGAGTTCAGTACTTCCAAATAAATGAGAACATAGTCATAATTTAAATGTCTTGTGAAAACCTTTTTCCTGGCTTATGCTCCTACCATGGGATAATTTCAGTTGAATGCATATAACTTGATTCTGAAGAATTTAGATTTAAATCTGCTGTTTATTGTTTTGATATTTAATTTGTAGGAACTAGAAGTCAGGGTTTTCTTAAAAAAAAAGCCTTGTCTGGTTTCTAAAGCTTTGTGGTATCCTTTTTTACTATTCTTCCTCCTATTTCATAACAAATATCCTTAAGATAATGATAGTAAATTAGCAATTGTAAAGTGACTAAAAATGCTTGGCTTATAGTGTGTATTGACTAAAAGTTAATTTGCTTCTACTTTAAGATAGCAAGCCAACAATTCAGTTCTCTTTATTTAAAAATAAAAAGATAAGTGCTTATTTGGCTAAAAATAAATTGTTAGATCATTGTTTCTTTTTTAAAAAATATTTTTTTTTAGTTGTAGTTGGACACAATACCTTTATTTTATTTATTTATTTTTTTGTGGAGGTGAGGAATGAATGCAGGGCCTTGCACATGCTAGGTGAGCATTCTACCGCTGAACCACAACCCCAGCCCAGTTAGATCATTGTTTCTAACAGCTTGATATATAATCTGATATAGTAAAACTGCACATATTTAGAGTTTGTACAATGACACTTATACACTTTAGGAAATCATCATAGCAGGTGAGATTAAAGTTATCTGGACAATCAAGATAAACAGCCAATGACTGGCCTATAGCTAAATGGTAAACATGTACCTGCCAGGCATGTACAAAGCCTTAAGTTCTATCCCCAGCACCTCATTAAAGAAAGAAAGAAAAAACATAAACATAGCCAGGTAAGCAAGATAATATATTTATAATCTCCCCAAATTTCCTCATGTCCCTTTAATTCCTTTCTTTCCACCCCTACTTGCATCCCAGTCTCAGCAACAACTAATTTATGGTTACTCTAGAAAAGTTTGTGTTTTCTAGAATTTTATATAAATAGAATTATACAGTACAATCTTTTTTTTTTTTTTAATCAGGGGTTGAACCCAGGGGTGGTGCTTAATTATGGAGTCACATCCCCAGTCCTTTTTTATTTTTTATTTTGAGATAGGGTCTCACAAAGTTGCTTGGGGCCTCTCTAAATTACTGAGGCTGCCTCAGCCTCCCAAGTCACTGGGATTACAGGCATATGCCACTGTGCCTGGCTCAGTATAATCATTTTTTGTTTGGTTTCTTTTACTCAGCCTCATTATTTGAAAATAATCTATATTGTGGTGTGGTATGTCAACAGTCAATGCTTTTTTATTCATCATTATATGGCTGTACCACAGGTTTTTCCATTCACCTGTTGATTGGGGATGTTATAAATAGAGTTGCTATGAAGTATACTTGTTGTGTAGACACATACTTTATTTTCTCATGGATAAATACCAAGGAGTGGAATGACTGGGTCAGATGGTAGGAATTTATGTAATTTTTTAAGGAACTGCAAAATTGTTTTTCATCATTTTATATTTTCAACAGCAGTGATGAGGGTACCAGTTCCTCTGTATATGCACCAACACTATTCTGTATGGGCAGTTTTCTTAATTTTAGTCTTTATAATGGTTATAATTAATATTTTCTGATGTCTAATAATGCTGAATATCTTTTTTTAATATTAAATCACACAACACATTTTAAAGATATCTTTGTTTTGTTTATTTTTTTTTATGTGGTGCTGAGGATCGAACTGCCGCAGTCCGGCTGCAGCAAAATAAGGGGGGGCGGTGTGATGAGCAGCTTGTGTACATTGATACAGCAGGAGTGGGAGCCGTTTATTATAGGACAGGAGGGGTATATATACATTCCACACAGCTTATCTTAATTAACATAAACTAGATACAGCAGTCAACCAATAAGGAATCTCCACACTTAATGGCTCGCTGGCATTACTTCACAAACCACTCCCTCTGGCATTTTGCCAGGCGCCATCTTGACTTGTTTATAGACCCTAACATCGAACCATTGCCTCACATATGCGAGGCAAGCGCTCTACAACTGAGCTACAACCACAGCCCCAATGCTGAATATCTTTTCACGTGTTTGTCATTGTGTAGCCTCTTTGATGAAGTTTCTATTCAAATCATTTACCCATTATATATATACACACACACACACATATAGTATTATATACATATTTAGTTGCAGATGGATACAGTGCTTTTATTTTGTTTATTTAGTTTTTTTATGTGATGTTGGGAATTGAACCCAGTGCCTCATGCATCCTAGGCAAGCGTTCTACCACTGAGCCCCAGCCCCTCATTTACCTATTTTTAAATTGAGTTTCCTTTCTTATTCAATTTGGAAGTTCTAGGCACTTTAGACAAATGCTTTACCATTGAGCAGCCCCTGTATATAAATGTTTTATCAGATCAGTAATTTGCAAAGATTTTTTTTTTCCAGTTTGAGTTGTCTTTTCATTCTCTTAACATTTTGTTGTTTTTTTTTTTTTTTCAGCTTATAAATAAGCTGTTTATTGTGGCTTACATCATTCTTTAACATTTTCATTGGAGGAGTAGAAAAGCTCAATTTTGGTTAAATTCACATATCACCTTTTTTATGTTTTTTGTTTGTGTTTTTTGATAATGTTATTTAATATCTTTGCCTAACCCAAGATCACAAGGATTTTCTTTCATGCTTTCTTCTAAAAATGTTATAGTTTTTCAGTCTATTTAGGTCTGTGATCCATCAATTTTCTCCCCAATGCTGGGAATTGAACCTAGGGCGCTTACTACTGAGTTACATCCCCAGTTTATTTATTTATTTGTTTTTCTAACATGGTGAAACAGGTCTCACTAAGTTACCCAGGCTGGTTTGGAATTTGCACTCTTTCTGCCTTAGCCTCTTGAGTAGCAGGGCTAACAGACAGGCACCACCACTATGGCTGGCTTGAAATGGTCTCTTTATCCCTGAATTGTACTTTGATATTATATGCATGCTTTTGCTTTCATTTGATTAGTATTGCAGTGTGTGTGTGTGTGTGTGTGTGTGTGTGTGTGTATGTATGTATATATCCCCATCTTTTTAACCCATTTGAGTCTTTATATTTAAAGTGGGTTTCTTATTGATAGCATGTGGTTGTCTTTTTATAATCTAATAATCTGCCTTTTAATTGAGAGGCTTGGATGAGTATATTTAATGTGATTATTGATATGGCTAAGGTTGAGTCTGTCATCTTGCTATTTGTTTTCTATTTGGCTTATCTGTTTTAGTTCCACTGTCCCCACTTCTCTTTTTTCTCCCCCTCTCCTCTTTCTTTTGGATTAGTTGAGTAAATTTCATGATTAATCTCTTTTGTTAGTTTACCAGATCTAACCTTTTATTATTCTAGTGATTGGCTTTGTGATTTATAGTTATGTATTTTAACCAATAAGAGTCTACATCCTTAAGTGATAATATAGCACTCCTCATAGAATATAAAATCTTTGGGCTGGGACTATAGCTCAGTGGCAGAGAGCTTGCCTAGCATGTGTGAGGCACTGGGTTCAATCCTCAGCACCACACAAAAATAAATAAAATAAAGGCATTTTGTCCATTTATAACTACAAAAAAAAAAAAAGAGCCTTAATTCCATTTCTTTCTGGAGCCTTTAAACTTTAGTTGTCATACAGTTTACTTAAATAAGTAGCTATCTTTTAAAGATTTTTAAATGATTAAAAAGTCTTATATATTTACCCATTTAGTGCAACATTCATTTTCCTTTTCATTCCCATATTCATTTTCCTTTGCATTCCTTTGCATAGATATATATTCTGTTCAGTATAATTTTGTTCATGCTAGAAAGACTTTAACATTTCTTCTGCAGTGATTGTTGGTGATGGACTCTTTATACTTTTGTTTGTTTGAAAATGTCTTTGCCTTCTTTATTGAAAGATATATTTGCTTTGTCTAGAATTCTAGGTTGATGATTTTTTTCCTTTGTGTTTTAAAGAGTTTATTCCACTGTCTTTTTGTTCCCATTGTTTCTGATAAGAAATCTTATATCAATCATCTGTATCTTATTCTATGTAGCATCATTTTTTCGTCTGGCTGCTTTAAAGATTTTCTCTTCATCACTAGTTTTGAGCAATTTGTTTATGATATACTTTGGTTAGTTTTCTTCATATTTCTTGGCTTGAGGGTCATTAAGCTTTTTGGATTATTAGGAATTTGGAAGTTCTAGGCACTTTAGACAAATGCTTTACATTGAGCAGCCCCTGTATACAAATGTTTTATCAGATCAGTAATTTGCAAAGTTTTTTTTTTCCCCAGTTTGAGTTGTCTTTTCATTATCTTAACATTCTGTTTTTTTTTTTTTTTCAGCTTATAAATAGTTCCCAACAAGTTTGGAAAAATTTTGGCCATCTTTTTTTGGGGGGGAGGGAGAGATTGAATGTATGGGCACTCGGACCACTGAACCACATCCCCATCCCTGTTTTGTACTTTATTTAGAGGTAGGATCTCACTTAGTTGCTTAGTGCCTTACTTTTGCTGAGGCTGACTTTGATCCTTCTGCCTCAGCCTTCTGAGGTGCTGGGATTACAGGCATGTGCCACTACTCTCTGCCTAGCCATCATTTTTTCACTTATATCTCCTTTTCTTTTTAGAACTTTGTTTATTAGTATATGGAAAATATTAGTATTAAATTAGCATATTAAAAATATTAGGGGGGATTGGGGTTGTAGCTCAATAGTAGAGTGCTTAACTAGCACATGTGAGGCACTGGGTTTGATACTCAGCACCACATAAAAATAAATAAATAAAATGAAGGTATTGTGTCCATCTACAAAAAAAAAAAAGTATTAGGGACTGGAGTTGTTGCTCAGTGATAAGAGCACTTGCCTAGCATGGATCCCCAGCATCACAGGAAAGGAAAAGTAGTGTATTGGAAAGTGTCATCACTGATATTCTTTTCTTGAATTCTTTTTTATTTTTTATTATTTTCTTGAATTCTCTTTTTATTGATGTTTTAAATTCACTCATTTTTTTCCCTGCTATACATAAAATCTGCCATTAATCCCATCTAGTTAATTTTTCATCTCATAATTTTTTGAGACAGGTTTTTTACTCAGTATTATGTTGCCCAGATTGGTCACAAATTTGTGGCCTCAAATGCTCCTCTTGCCTCAACATCCCAAGTGCTGGGATTGCAAGTGTGCACTACCACATTCAGTTTTGAGGAAGTTTTTAAAAAATGTCACCTATTATATGTCCTCTTAACTTTTTAATATATGGAATAGGTATTAAAATGATTTAGCACATTTCTCTGCTAATTTTAAGATCTGCTTCAGTTCTAGATTAGTTTCAGTTGATTATTCTCATGCTGATTGTTTTATTATATCTTTGTATTCCTGGTAATCATTGGATACCTAATTGTCAATTATAACCCCCCCCCCCCCTTCTGGGTATTTTTGTATTACTATATATTTTTGAGCCATTTTTTAGGGTGCAGTTAGATTACTTGGAAATAATTTGATCATTTTGGGTCTTGCTTTTCTTATTTGTTAGGTGTTATCTAAAGATTAATAATTGTCTGCTATGATATGAGTACCTTCTTAAGCATCCTTTCTATCACCACACACATTAGGAGGTTTTGTTTTGTTTTGAAGTCCAGTTCTTAGAAACAGGCACTGTTCCTGTCCCTGTGTGAGCACTTGGTACTGTTACCTATAAATCTTTTACATGGTTCTTTCTTTGTCTTAGATTCCTTACAGGTATACTGTGATCATACTTGAAGGGGATCCTCTTCAGTTTCTTGGTTCTCACTGAGTGTAACCAGTCTCCTCTTCGGTGCTCTGTCCTGTGAACTCTCATTGCCTTGGTCTTCCTGAATGCTCAGCTCCATTTTCTCAACTCATGGAATCCATTGGCTCCACCTAGATTCCCTTTTCTTTCACCATGGTTTGGAAACTCTCTTAAGGCAGTAAGCTGGAGTGGTCATAGGGCACACCTTGTTTATTTGTCACCTCTGAGTCATCACTCTGCTCACCTGATATCCATGTCTTTTTCTGAAAAACAAAGGAAAAACCAAGAAACAGCAGTTTTCAACACACTGGACATCAGATGGTAATAATAAAAGGTTCTCTTAAGTGAATGAGACTAAAATTGGCTCATACACAGCCATTTGGTTCCCATGTTTTACTTTTTTGTATTTAGAGTAGAAATTTATTATCATAAATTGATTAGTGAAAAATATCTGTCTTTCTCAGTCTGAATATATTCATGCTTGTATTTGGGAATGTTTGAACTATAACCTGCTTATAAAAATAAGCTAATTTGGTATATTCTTTTCTATTTTTAAAAGTTTGATAAGCAGTTTTAGTAAGTAATCCTATGTATGACATTGATCCTTTACATGCTTTTTTTGTTTTTGTCTTTGATATTTATTCTTTAACTTGAAACTTACTAATTTGAAAAATTATTTTGACTTCATTGAATTACTTCATACTTATGTATTTATGAAGAAATGATTTACTGTGCAGATTATTGTTATAAACAACATTACCAATTAATCTGCTTACTAGAACAAACTGTTTCAAATACTATAAGTCAGTTTTGCATTAACATTTCATCTATTAAGGATTTTATTGCACCTAAAGAATTATACTTGGCTCATTGAACTAAATAAAATATGGAATGAACAATTAATGGTAAACAAGGACCGAGTAGCCACTGTTCAAAGAAAGAAAAATTATCAGGTTCCAGAGATGAGCTGATTACAACTAAAAGGCATTGAATTTGGTTCTTAGATTTCCTGTCAGCTAAGGTGAAAAGAGAAACATGTTATGTTTCTTAGAAAAGAAAGCATCCTTCTTTGTTTGTTTTTATTGAAACATTTTTTTCTTGATTCATATCAGTCACAATTTGTGTGTCATGTATATGTGTTCGTATGTTAGTTCTAAAGTCTCTTCTTACTGAAATATCCATGGTATACAAGTAGATCTTGGAGAAAATAGAAAGATGGGTGATTATTTTGTCTATTTTGGCAAATGGCATCATCATCTTCCTGGTTAAAGATAGTGTGGTAGAAAAAGAAAAATTGATGTTGGGACATTTGGATCTTTCATATCTCCCCAGCCAAGTTCTGTACTTCTTTGGTCTTATAATATTTAATATGTTCATTTTTTTCCTTAAATTTTTAGGTGGGTATAGTAGAACATGCGTGTAATCCCAGCAACTTCGTAAGGCTGTCAGGAGATCCTAAATTCTACCCTCAGAAATTTAGCAAGGCCCTAAGCAACCTTGGAGATGCAGTCTCAAAATAAAAAATTAAAAGGGATTAAGTACCCCTGGGTTCAATCCCTGGCAACCCCCCGCCCACCCACCCCCCCCCCAAAAAAAAAGTTTCATTTCTTGCTTGATCTTTTACAGCAGTTTACTAATCATACTAATCAGTCTCCCTATGAGGGTCTTTTGTCCTTTCCAATCTGTCTTAAATAATGCTTCCACAGTCTTTTCTGAAGCACATATTGAGCAAAGTACAAAATCCTTAGCTTGCATTGAAGACAATTATCTGATCTTAGCCTATCTTCTCAACTAAGTATTATAGTTGACTCATATTTTAAACAAAGCAATATAGTAGTACTTAACTCTAATAAAAGTTCTACCAGATGTTATCATAGAACTGACTTGTAGATGACACTGTTGCAAATGTATACCTTTTCCCCTATAAACACTTAGCACATTGTTTTATGTTAAAATGAAACACATAGGTTGTATATGCCTTATCTGAATTCTAATTCTCTCCTGAAGACACAGATTTCCTTGTATCCTTGAGAGTATATCCTCCCATTTCTGAAGAAGTCAGCATTCCTGCTATTGTAATATTGTTAGTATTGTGCTTCTGTTGCCACTGTACTCATCCGAAAATCCCCCATCTTTAGTGTATATGTTTCTTGATCAACTGTCCTTCAGATTGTTACTGCTCTTATTTCTCAACCTTTGATCATTCTGTAAAGGAGTTTGAGAACTAGCTTATCTTTCTCTCTTGTCACCATCTTAAATGACTTTAATGGATAATGAAATGACCCTTTTAATTTCCTATGTTCATTGTATTTGATATCTTGTGTACCTCTGCAATACTGGAGATTGAGCCCAGGGCCTTGTGCATGCATTCCCAGTCCTTTAATTTTTTTTTTTTTTTTAAACTTTGAGACAGCCTCACTAACTTGCCTAGACTGGCCTAGAACTTCCTATCAGGCTCCTGCCTGAGCCTTCTGAGTAGCTAGGTATATTTGATATATTTCCTTCCTTCCTTCCTTCCCTTCCTTCCTTCCCTTCCTTTCCTTCCTTCCGGAGATTGAATCCAGGACACATACTTGGCAGGTGCTCTACCATTGAACTATAGCCCCAGCCTGTCCGTATTTGTGTTTTTTTTTTTTGTTGTTGTTGTTGTTTTAGTACAAGAGATTGAACCCAGGGGCACGATACCACTAAGCTACATCTATATGAGATAGGGTCTCACTAAGTTGCTTAGGGCTTCAGCCTCCTAAACCATTGGGATTACGGGCATCTGCCACTATGCCCGTATTTGATATTCTTAAATTTGATAATCTTACTACCATTACATTCAAGCAATTTCCCTTTTGCAGACTTTTCTTAAGAAACCCAAATAAATCCTCCTTTCAGTGTTGGTGTTTTTCAGTGTTCTGTCCATAAGTTCTCTTTTCTTCTTACTCTATATATTATCCTTGGGTAAACTGCCTTGGCTTCAACTGCTTATTTATTTAGTGATAATCTCCCCTGTCCCCCACCCTGCCCTTTTTAAAAATTCTGATTTGTCACTTAAACTCTAGACCAGCATGTCCACTTGAATATGCTTCTTAGACCTTAGATCAGTGTCCTAACATCATCTTTTCTACCACATTATCTTCTTCAATCCCTTGTTATCCCTCTCTGGTACTTTACACTTAAACGTTAAACCAGAAATCACTTTCCATGATGCCTGTGCCTTTGTTAGTGATATTTATTTACTGTACAGACTGCCTTCACATTATCCTTATATCTGAAAACTTACGTTCTTTTTGAAATCTCAGGGAAAATTCTATACACAACTTTGATGAAGCCTTCCCTATCAGGTAGATGTAGGAACTTATTATACACTGTGAATATTTGCCTCTAGTAATTTAATTCTTTTGTTGCAACATAATTATTTATTTGCATGCTTATAATTTATAATCTTCGTGAGGGCAGAGTATGTCTTTTTTATCTTTCTGTCTCTAGACTCAGCATGGTGCCTGGCTGTATAATTAGGTGCTCAGTATACTTGGTGTAAGGAAAGCAAAATTGTTGTTTGGTGAGCAACTGTAAGCAACCAATTGGCTCTGGTAGAAAAAATATTTTAAATCAGTATTCTGATCTGAAAGAAACCTTTGAGTTGTCTTAAGAATCTGTGTTTAAAAAAAATTGATTCAGTAACTAAGTCTGTAGAATTAAAAAATAAGCAAATAAAAACAGGACATTAATTGAAAAATGTGTATGGTTTTATGGCAGATATTAGATAATCTCCCCCACTGTTGAAAGAAATTTTTATCACCACTTAACATGACACCAAATTTTAAAAAAACTTATATCCTGATGAGCTCAACATGTTAGCTCTAAAGTATACCACTCTTATTCTCTACCCACCCTTACCTCCACCATTTAACAAAATGAACTGGCCTGTAAATAAGACAACCAGGAGAAGGTACTCTGTGAAGATAGAACAGAAAAAGATTTAAAATTATGCTCTTCTGGAAGATTGGAGTTACAAGTATATTACACTAGCCAAGTAATGCCAACAGCTCCCAGAAGTTGGAAGAGGTGAATAACAGATTCTTCACTCGCTTCCAGAGGAAGTGTGATTCTTCTAGTGCTGGATTTGAGCCCAGTCATTTGGATTCCAGACTCTGGTCTTTGAGAAAATGAGGGTTTTTGTTGGTTTGGTTTGTTTGTGTATGTAGTATTGGGGATAGAACTAAGGTCTCATGCATGCTAGGTAGATGTTCTTCCTGAGCTACATCCCTAGCCCAAAGGGTAAGTTTTTAATATTTTCTTAAGCTACCAAATTTGTGGCTGTAATTTGTTGACATCAATCCCAGTTGCTTGCCTTTTTTTTTTTAAGTTGGACACAATACCTTTATTTATTTATTTTTATGTGTTGCTATGGATCGAACCCAACGCCTCTCACATGTTAAGCGAGCCCTCTCTTGTCTTTTTTTTTTTAATATTTATTTTTTTAGGTGTAGATGAACACAACACAATGCCTTTATTTTTGTGTGGTCCTGAGGATCGAACCCAGGTCCTGCCATGCGCTCTACTGCTGAGCCACAATCCCAGCCCTTCTCTCTTGTCTTTTTTGGCCTTTTAGCTTTCCATATAAATTTGAAAATCAGCTAATTAAATTCCATGAATGATATAGTTAGACTTCTTTAAATTGGGTTACAAAATGAATCTATAGATTTAAATTAACATCTGTAAGTTATCCAATCTTCCTTTTCTAAACAAGTTTATATTTATTTACTTAGGGTCTACAAAGTTTATAAATTAAAGTTTTTATATTTTTCTTTAAGAAAGGTTTTTGCACATCTTACTAATACAGTCAAGAACAGTTACATTTAAAAAGAATGTTAAATTTAATAAGGATGTTTGTTCTGCTTGTTACAGAAGGAACTCATGTGACCAGTAATGTAAAATAGATTTTAGACAAAGATTAGGAAGAAACAATGCTCTTCTAAAAACATGTTGATTACTACTTTTATAACAGATAAATTCTGAGTGGTTTAGATTCTTCACTAGAAAATGGAAAAACCTTAAAGGACTAGAAGGAAAAAAATAGGCAAGTATTTAATAATATTGGTTGGGGAAGACTACTCTTAAAATTTATGTGATAACTATAAATCATCAAGGAAATTTTGAGAAATATGTCTATGTGAAACATTGTACATTTTAAAACTAAAACCCATCATTAGCAGAGTTGGAAGACAAACAGCAAGCAAAAACATCTGCAATGTGTTTTAAGAGATAATTTCCTTAGTTTATGGACTGTTGTAAATATAAAACTTGGAAAAGATTTTAAAAGTATGTTGTCAAAATATGTGGAAACCAGCATGCTAAGGGAATATAAATTGAAGGGCAGGTTAAGTATCAAAATTTAAAATGTGCACATATCTTTTGAAACCTGCATTTCCATTTCTCAGTATTTACTCTGAGAAAGTAAATAGATAAGTGTACGAGATCACTTTAGGGTTTTAAAATAGTGAAAATTTTGAGCCCATTTAAATATTTATTATATAGGAATTGATTTTAGAATTTAGGTATGTTCTCATACTTGAATATTATGATTCTCAGGAACTGTTCACTTTTTTCTTTTAAATTCTTTTTAGTTGTAGATGGACACAGTACCTTTATTTTGTTTATTTGTATGTAGTGCTGGGGATCGAACCCAGTGCCTCACGCATGCTATGCAAATACTCTACCACTGAGCCACAATCCCCCCCCCTGCTTTTTTTTTTAATAAGTGCTGGGAATCCCCCCCGCTTTTTTTTTTTATAAGTGCTGGGAATTGAACCCAGAGCCTTTCTACTGAGCTACACTCCCCAAATTCCTTAATAATTGCTAAATATTAGACTTCATGAGAATACAAAGTACTTTTCAGATACAGTTCCATCCCTTCTTTGGGAAATTTTTAGCAGTGAGCATTTTTATAGATGGCAGTAGTTGTATATTGGTAATAATAGTTAATATTTTCGACCCCTTATAGTGGCAGGGTCCAAGCATTTTACATGTATTACTTGACTTAATCATTGCAGTAGCTTTCTTTGGTAGATAGTAATTTTAATCGTCAAGAAGACATGAGTACTAAATAAATTGGAAGCAGAGGGATATAGAAGAGAAACTCAGAAGATTGGATTCTGAATTCAGCTATATTATTTACTTAAATACTCTGATCTTCAATTTACTTGCCTATAAAATTAAAGTAAAAACACCTCAAATATTGTTTGAAGATTATATGAAAAAATGCACTTGAATTACAGAGTTTATGGAAGAATTTGAAGCATAATTTGGAATTTTAATTGGAAACCTAAAGTTAATAAAATTAAACCAGAGGGCTTGGAGTTCAGTGGGAAAGTGCTTGCTTAACATACTCAGGCATCGGGTTCAATTCCCAAAACTACACACATACACACACAAAAGTAACTACTCAAAATCAAGTAGAATTTGTTCTTAAAGAGTGAATTGAGGGCTGGGGTTGTAGCTGTGGTAGAGTGCCTGCCTAGTACCAGTGAGGTACTGCGTTCGATCCTGAGTTCCACATAAAAAAATAAATTAAAATAATAAAGTTATATAAAAAAAACTTAAAAAAAAAAGAGTGAATTGAACAGAAATTGAAACTATTGAATGATTCCCCCCCCCCCCTTTTTTTTTCTTTTTTCCCCCCTGTGGTGGCTGGGGATTGAGCCCAGGGCCTTGTGAATGTGAGGCAAGTACTCTACCAACTCTACCAACTCCCCAGCTCTTGAATGATCTTGATGATAGTTTAGATTTTGTATTTTGGTCTGTAGTCTATTAAAAATGAGTAAATTAGAAAATGATAAAGTTAGATGTTGGAAAACAAATGAAAAATGAATGAATGAAAGAAAAGGAAATTTACTGTTGGCGTTTTATATCACATAAATTCAAGGAAGTCACTTAGCAACTATTACTTTTTCCCCTCTCCATTCAAACATAACAGAGAATAGCTAGGATAAAAGGTGTGTTTGTGTGTTATGTTACCCAAATTTGTTGTCATTGTCTAAATTCTTTTAAGTCAGTAGCTTAATGGTTCCCAGTCATCTTCCCTTTTCCATCAATTTTTCTTGGGACCTTCTAGAGGCAAGAAGATTATAAAGCCACTGTAAGCCACTTCCTACAAATTGTCATTTCTTACTAAGTGTATTTAAGAAAAATAACCATCTATTCTTGTCTCTATCTTTGAAAATCTAAAAATGATGAATCTGAGCAACCATTTGAATATTTGTGGTATTTTGAGTAACTGCAGAAGAATAAGGGAGTTAATGGTATAGTAAAAGTGAATCATGTTAAATGTGAAATGTATTATGCATATAAAAGAATCATATCTAAATGAGTACCTGTAGAATGCTTTATAGGGACTTCATAGGCAGCTGTTCCTTGAAAGGTAATTAGAATTTCAATAGGATGAAGTGAAAGAAGAGCAGTTTGGGGGAAAGTAATGGTAGGAGCACAGACATGAATACAGGACAGCAGAAGGCAGTGGTCCTCCAAACTTTTCAAACATAATCTTTATCAGGCCTCAACCTCAAAATTTTTATTTACTAGCAAAGGAGAGTCTGCAGAGTGGCTCTAGTTTACTATTAATACAGATCTGCAGCAAGTTAAGTATACACATAGAGTATGTTGAGAAGTTTATTTTGGTTTGACAATACTGTGACATTTGTGCCTGTGAACGAATTCTCTAGATACTGACTGTACTTGAATATGATGATCTTAACTATTGTCTCATGATTTTTTTTTTTTTTTTTTTGCTTTAAAAGAAGAGTGTAAATTAGAGATGATGAGCTGGATCTTTCTTATATTGATCCTTAGTGGGACTGTCTTATTGAATGGGTACAGACTAATCCAGGTGCCTTTCACTTTTTTTTCATATTGTGTTGACACTGCCTCTCAAACTGTCTGTGAAGGACAAATATTTTGTTTTAGTTGATTAACTCCAGTTCAATAGACCAGTCCTTTACAATAAATAAATTAATAGAAAAGACTATTTTTTGCCTCCCATTGAGTTGTCTTGCTCCTCATAAAAAATAATTGACAAATTTAAGGGTTTATTGATGTATTCTCAACTCAGCTCATTGTTGTGTATTGCCGCAGTCTAGCTGGGCACAAAATAACCGAGCCACCACACAGCCTTGTAGATTCAAACAGCAACTCTTTATTCCCGAACTGTCATGGCACTCTACACGCACGTTCTAGGAAAATCCACACCTCCACCGGGCTCTGCATCCCAAAATACTCTCTGAATCCCGGGAGAACTCAATGGAAACTCAAGGAGCGGTTGGGCGGAGCAGGTGGGCGCCTGAGGCAGCAGGATACGCCCTTTTCCCAGCAGGGTCCACCTTAAACCTGGACCCACCCTAATCCAGCAGGATCCTCCCTAAACCCGGATCCACCCTGGTCCTTGAGCAGGGTCACCTTTCTCAAACATTCTTGCAATGTCACTGCAAATGACCTGGGTCCAAGGGAAGCCCATTTCCACAATGGAGAGTCCTCCCTCTAAGCAACATTGGGTAGGCTGACAAAGAAATTGCCATGCGTCATTCCTACTTGGCTATGGCTCTCAGCAGTGTATGTTTGTCCTTTTTTGGGGGGAGGCGGGTAATAGAGATTGAACCCAGGAATGCTTAACTACTGAGCTACATCCCCAGCTCTTTTTATTTTTTATTTTCAGATAGGTTGTCATCAAACTTGTGATTCTCCTGCCTCATCTTCATGAGCCACTGGGATTACAGGCATGTGCAACCATGCCCAGCTCTATATGTCTGTCTTTAACCTAGTACCACATTATCTTGATTACTGTCAGTTCTCCAGCTTTATTGTTCTTTTCAAAGATTGTTTTGACTATTCTGGGATCCTTGCATTTTCTAATGAATTTTAAAATCAGCTTCTCAATTTCTACAAAAAAGCCTATGGGGATTTGATTAGAAATTACATTGAATCTTTACAAAATTTGGGAACTATTGCTATCTTAACAGTACGAAGTCTTATTTATGAACATAGAATGTCTCAATTTATTTTGGTTTTATTTCTTCCAATAGTATAGTATAGTATAATATAATATAATGTAATGTAATATAATATAATATAATAAATATAAATATAATTTCTTCCAATAATATTTCATAGTATTCAACATACAAGTCTTGCAGTCCTTTTGATAATTTGAATATCTTATTCTTGTTTAATTTCATGTTTGGATTATGGATTCCTCAATACTAGTATATAGAAATATAATTGATTTTGCATATTGATATTCTGCAACCTAATTGAACTTGTTAGCACTAGTGGAATTGGTTTTGGATTCCTTAAGGTGTTCTGTATACAAAATCATGATATTTGTGAATAAAGATACTAAACATCTTTACAGTTTGTAAGGCTTTTCTTTTTCATGTGTAATTGCCTTGGCTAGAATCTCTAGTATAATGTTAAATAAAAATGACAAAAGAGATTATCTTTGTTTTATTCATGTTTTTAGGGGTATTCAGTCTTTCACCACTTAGCATGATGTTAGTTTTTTTTTTTTTTTAATAGATGACCTTATCAGATTAAGGGAATGCCTTTCTATTTCTAGCTTTTTTAGTGTCTTTAGCATGGAATGATGTTGGATTTTGTTAAATGCCTTTCCCATGTCAATATATTGAGATTATCACGTGAGTTTTGACCTTCATATTAATATGGCATATTACATTGACTGATTTTTTTTTTCATCAACCTTACATTCAACCTGGTCATGGGGCATTATCCTTTTTATAACTCTCTGGATTTGGTTTGCTACTATTTTTTTTTTTTTGAGGATTTTTACATCTAAATTCAAAAAGGATATTGGCCTATAGTTTCTTTGTAATAGTTTTCATAGAATGAATTGAAAAGTGGTCTCTAGTTTATGGAAGAATTGGTAGCATTCACCCAGGCTCTGAGCTTTTCTTTGAGGTTAGTTTGTTTGTTGTTTCCTCCTCCTAATTTAATCTTAATATGATGTTTTTATTTTCTAGTTCAAGTGTGCTATTGAACTTTTTCAGTGAATTTTTATTTTAATTATTATACTTTTTAAAAAATTATACTTTTTTAAGTTCTTTCTTCCTTTAAAAAAGTTTTGTGTCATTTTGATATTCTCTATTTGGTGAGAGGCCATCTCATACTTTCCTTTAGTAGCATGTATTTTAGACATGCTTTTCTTTTAAGTTTTTGACATTTAAGAGATGGTTTATAGTGTTTGTCTAGTAAGTCCAGTGCCTGTGTGTGAGAGATATTTTCTGACTTGACATTTTAAAATAATATAATATGGCAACTCTGTAAACCAGATTTCCCCTCCTTTTTAAGGTTTGTTGTTTTTATATTGTTGTTGCTCTTTGTTCCTTTAATGAGTTTACTAAAATAATTTTTGTAGTTTTTGTTTATATTACTACTGAATTCTTTACTCATTCAACTTAGTGGTCAGTTAGTGATTGGATTGAGATTTCATTACAAACTTGGAATCAGTAAGTCTTCCAGTCTTTGCCAAAGGACTGTGCATGTATATTGTGGCATTCAACCAATTTACAATTCTGCCTTAGTCTTCATTTCCTGCTTCTATAGACTCTTAAGGGCACCCAGAGGTGAGAGTTTAGCGTCTTCTCTAATCATTCCTGAGTTTGCTCATAACTCTAGGCATGTGTATGAACTTCTATATTCCCAGGAATTTGTCAGTTTTCAAAGTCCCCTATTAATACCTTGGTTTCCAGTTTTTCTTCTTATTCATTTATTTTGGTTAGATTTTTATTTTATTTATTTATTTTGTAGTTGTAGATGAACAGGATGGCTTTATTTTATTTTTTTAGAGAGAGAGAATTTATATATTTTTATATATATATATATATATATATATATATATATATATATATATATATATATATTCAGTTTTCGGTGGACACATCTTTATTTTATTTTTATGTGGTGCTGAGGATCGAACCCAGTGCTCCGCGCATGCCAGGCGAGCACTCTACCGCTTGAGCCATATCCCCAGCCCTATTTTCTTTATTTTTATGTGGTGCTAAGAATATGGTTTCATTTGTACCTGCAATAGATAGAAATAAAGTCTTTCGTCAATATTAAGTAATTGTTAGATTTTTTAACAGTCTTAGATATAGCTGACATACAATGAGCTGCATAGATTTAAATGTAAGTGTTCAATTTGTATTTCTTATGTAGCATATAGTTGGGACTTGCTTTTTTTTTTTTAATCTAGTCTGAGTCTCTGCAGTTTATTCATCTAAAATTTGTTTTTCACTCATTTTATCTGATCATTGATTTTTCTTTTTCTGACTTTGTTTAGATTAATCAAGTGTTGTTTGTGATTTTGTACTACTTTCTTTCTTGGCTTATTACCATTACCTTTATTATTTTAATAATTGCTGTTGTAGTTATAGTATATACATCTTTAACACATCACAGTCTACCTCCACTATGATTATACTATTTTTCATATAGAATAAAAATCTTTTGATAGTGTCCTTCCAATTTCCTCCTCCTGATCTGTATGCTTTTATTTTCATGCATTTTACTTTTGTCTGTTATAAACTCCACAATGCATTGTTATTTTGTTTAAACAGTCATTTGTCTTTGAAAAAGTTTTTGTTACCATTTTAAGTGCCCTTATGTAGATTGATATTTCTGCTCATCACTTCATTTTGTCTGGAGAACTTTATCAGTTCTGGTAGTTTGTGGGCCTGCTGGTGATTAATTAATTTAGCTTTTGTATGTCTGAAAATATTCTTTAGTTTGCCTTTATGAAAAATATCTTTAACTACATATAGGATTATAGTTTGGCAGTTTTTTCTCTAAGTACTTTTATTCAAAGTATTGTTGCATTATATCTGATGAGACATCTGATGTCATCTTTGTTTCAGTTACTGTTTTTAACATGTCTTTTTTTTTCTGGCTGCTTTTGAGATTTTTCTCATTGGTTTTGAGCTACTAGATTATGATATGCTTTGGTTTTCTTCACGTTTTTTGTTCTTGAAATTTTCACTTTTTGGGTTTGTGATTTTCATCAAGTTTGAAAATTTGGGGCCATTATTTCTCCATATATTTTTCTGTCCCTCCCCCACTTCAAGGGTTAATCAGTTACTTTTATTGTAAGGGTCCGGCGAACGTTGGAGGAAGAGACCACCAAGAGACAGACTCATGCAACCGCAAAAGGGGGTTTATTGAAGAATCCAGCGCGCTGGGGCTCCGTGTTCACTCAACAAGGGAGAGCAGCCCAGATCCCCGAGCAGGGGTTGAGCAGTGCTTAAGTACACCTTTTGGGGAGGGCAGGGGCTTTGCATACATCAGAGCAAATCATCATGAGGCGTGGGAAAATCGAACAACAACTCTTGAACATGATTAGTACATTCATTGGCAGGAACAGGTCGGGCGGGAAGGGGGGTACATTCAAACTGATTGGTTTGGGCCCTGAATGCCTAAGTGCCAAACTGCACAGGGTCCAGGTTATTTATCTACTGGACAGTCCCGGGAATTGTTTTAACAGCTACAGGATTTTCAGGTTTTGGGTGTAGCATAGGAACTTAACAATACCTGGTCCTTTACATTTTAACTCAGGCTTTGCAGCTTAGAAACTTTACAATACCCGGTCTTTTACACTTTAACGTTAATTTCTTTTACTCTTACATTATATTACACTACTTGTCTTCACAGTTCATTTGTATGCTTTTCTTTTCTTTTTTCTTTTTTTGGACACAATATCTTTTATTTATTTATTTTTATGTGGTGCTGCGGATTGAACCCAGGGCCTCTTGCATGGTAGGCATGCACTGTACCATTGAGCCATAACCCCAGCCCATGTGTGTGTGCTTATTTTTACAAATAATTTCTATTGCTGTCTCTTCAAATTCATTTATCTTTTCTTCTAAAGTGTCAATCTGCTGTTCTTTCTATCTAGTTTTATTTTTTACCCTAGACATTAGTTTTAACCCAAAGAAATTGGAATTGGGGGGACTGGGGTTGTGACTCAGTGGTAGAGCGCTCGCCTAGCATGTGTGAAAGTGCTGGTTTCCATCCTCATCACCACATAAAAATAAATAAAATAAAGGTATCGTTTCCAACTGCAACCAAAAAATAAATATTAAAAATAAATAAATAAGGTATAAAACAAATATTATAATTTAAAAAGTATAAAAAAATAGAAATGGAATTAGGTCTTACATTTTTTAAAAAACATTTTCTTTTTTTAGATTTTGATGGACCTTTATTTTATTCATTCATTTATATGCGGTGCTGAGAATCGAACCCAGTGCCCCACACATGCCAGCCAAGCACTCTACCACGGAGCCGCCACCCCAGCCCTAGTCTTACATTTTTTTGTGTGTCTTCCATCTCAGCTTTTTGAACATGTGGGGAAGACAATTATGTTAATGCCTTTTTGTGCTCATTCCAACATTTGTGGCAGTTCTGGTTTGAATTTGATTTGCTAATTATTCTCTTCATTATGAGTTATGTTTTTCTGCTTCTTTGAATATCTGGTAATCTTTAATTGTATACCTGATAACATGGTATATAATTATATCAGTGTATACAAGATATACAAGTATAAGGATTTATACAAGTATACCTTGTTGAGACCTGGATGTTTTGTGTATCTAAAAATTTCCTTGAACTTCATTGTAGGTTGCAGTTACTTGGAAATAGTGTGATCCTTTTGCATTTTGCCTTTATGATGACTCTGAAGTAATGATCAGTCTAAGGCTAATTATTTTCTCTCCTGAGGCAATACCTTCCTTATTAATCTACCAAATGGTCTATGAATTGTGAGGTTTTCTAGTCTAATGGCTCTTGGGTTGTATGAATGATTGTGACTGTTACCTAAACTGCTTTCTAGCAATCTCCTCCCTTTTTATGGGGGTTAGCTTAAGGTAGTGTGCTTAATTTTATTTCATTTTGATCAGAGTATAGTATGTACTGATATTCTTGGTATTTTGTCTAATTTGTGTCTTTATTCAGTTTTTGTCAATAATTCATTTTTACAACTGCTGGATTTAGAGTTTTATATGTAAAGTGCTATTTTGTGTTGTTCAGATCTTTTGTATACTTACTAGTTTTACCCCTTCTGGGTCTCAGATTGGATTAAAATATTACCTGTTATATATGAGACAAATGTGTTAAAATTTACCACAGGAATAAATGCTTTTTTTTTTTCTCCTTAGAATTCTGTTAGGTTTTGCTTTTTATATTTTGAAATTGTGTATGCACATTTGAAATTGAAGCTTCTTTGTTATTGACCCTCTTTAAGTTTAGTAATTCTTGCTGCCTACTTTGTACTTTGTTGAAAAATCAATATTGTTAGGATTTAAATTATATTTTTTATTTCATTCCTTTAATCATTTTGAAATTTAAACTTGAATATTTTTTAGTAAACGCCTAATAGCTTTATTTTTGTGATTATAGTTGTCTTGTGGAGTTAGTCTAGTAACATTTTTTGTAATTCCACTATTCTTATATGTATTTAAATTACTATATTCATTTTTGGTGACTTTCTTTACTCATTTCTGTTAGTTTGATAGGCTTTTCATATCTTTTTTTTAGCCCTCTAGACTGTTATACATTTTGTTGTTACTTGTTAATAATGAAATTTCAATAGCATATCATAATCCTCTTTTGTGTTTGTCCCCTTTTTCTTTATCCTATGACCTTCTTTCCTATTTTCCTCTCTTCACTTCTCCCCGTTTTTCTTTTTTGAGCTTGTATTTTTTGTTTTTATTCACCATTTCTATGTTTGCAGTGAAAGGTTAATTTGTCTTAGGACAGTTCACTATGTTGTTGGATCCATGATTGTTGATTATTTTAAAACAGTGGCTTGAAATGTTTAGTACTTTATTTATTAGAAGTGGATTACTATGACACAGGTTAGAGTATTCTGATACCATCATTTGAGAAGCATATCTAAATGGTGTTTTGTTGTTGTTTGCTTGGTTTTTTTGTTTGTTTGTTTTGTTTTTTGTATAGGGAATTGTACTCAGAGGCACTTAACCACCGAGCCACATCCCTAGCCCTTTTTATTTATTTTGAGACTAGTCTTGCTAAAAGTTACTGAGAACCTGGCTAAGTTGCTGAAGCTGGCCTTGAATTTGCAATACTCCTGTCTCAGCCTGTACCATCACATCTGGTTTGTTTGTTTGGCTGTGCTGGGAATTGAACCCAGGGCATTGTGCATGCGAGGCAAGCACTCTACCAACTGAGCTATATCTCCAGCCCCCTGTTTCTTTGTTTTTAATGAATGAAGAAGAATGATGATACAAATTTGTTGAATTTTCAGTTTGGATTAGTTACTTTTATAGGGAAATATGCAATATCTGAACTTTAAAGTTAGGAAAGTTGACCTCTGTCCTTTGCAATTTTTAGTTACGTATGTTTTATAGTGCTCAAATGTCTTTTAAAATATGTAGTAGAAAATACATTTATGGTGAATTTCTTAGTTTCTTTAAAGAAATACTAGCTCACAAATACTTCCAAAGTATTTCTGAAAATAGGGAAATTTTAAAAAATATTTATCTTTTAGTTGTAGTTGGACACAATACCTTTATTTTATTTATTTATTTTATGTGGTGCTGAGGATAGACCTCAGGGCCTCTCACGTGCTAGGCAAACGCTGTACCACTGAGCCACAACCCCAGCCCCTGGGGAAAATTTTTGAGTTCTTAAACTCTTTTTGTTTTTAAAAGTATTGACCATCAGCTTGTTGCTACATGAAACACTTTCCCTAGATTAAAATTTTGAAGGGCATAAAAGAAGTTAAGGAATTCTTGATGCTCCTATAGACTAGCAGCATCTGTAGGAGAATAATAATAGGTCATATGATATAATTAGAACTCACTAAAAGTCATAGAAGCAGGAGAAACAGAATGGGTAAAAGGATGGGACTTAGTATTGGAGTTTAAAATTGGTGGAATTTTTTCCATAATCTTTTTTTTTTTACATTTCCTTCTTATTCCATTTTCCTTTCTTCTATTATTGTTTTGGAAGGAATTATTAGTAAAAAGGTAAAAACCCCATATATTTTGTCTACCTTGTTTGTCTTCTTCCCCCATCATATATATTTTGTGAATTGGTAAACAACAACAACAAAAAAACTTTTTTCTTTTGGTGCTGGAGATTGAACCCAGGGTGTTCTACCATTGAGCCACATCCCCAGTACGTTTTATTTTTTAAAATTTTGAGACAGTGTCTCACTGAGTTGCTGAGGATCTACTTGTGTTACCCAGACTGGTCTGGAACTTGCTATCCTCCTGCCTCAGCCTCCTAACTTGTATTACAGCCATGCTCCACCATGCCTGCTCAAAAATATCTTAAGAGTTTTTACTTTGTAATAGTTCTTTACAAATAAATGTAGGGTAGAAATAAATTAGCCTAGTTTTGATCTGGTATGTTTTTTTATTAGCATTAGCAAGTATGTAGTTTCCAGGCTTTGTTAATATGCCATATGGGAAGGAAGTTAAGAGGCTATTTTGACTTCTTATGTCACATTGCAAAATCTTGGATTGACTCATGTTTTCTCTTGTTTTGTTTGGGTTTGTTATTGTTCTCATTTTCTTCTTTGTCCTGGGATGTTAATTGTGTTTAAAGCATTAAATTCAGGAAATCTAGATTGTAATTATAACAGTGTATTTCATTCTAATTTTATGTTCATTAAATTACTCTGAGGAATAAATCAGAATATAATATATATATATATATATATATATATATATATATATATATATATATATATCTGTTATGTGTGTTTTGTTTTGATAATTCTATAAAATATATTAGACTAGTATTTGTTGACAGTTTTTGTACTGGCAGATAATAGGTAAATTACTAGTGGTCTTTTCTTATATTACATTGGAGGTCAAATAGCATTGAGGTTAAGAATATGAACACTAGATATAGGGTACCTAGTGTTTAAATCCTGACTTTGCTTCTTGCTAAGTAAGTTGCTTAAACTCTCTGTGTTTCCTTGCCTATAAAATAGGAATAAGGTACTCATTTCATAGTGTTGCTATGAGGACTATAGAATTTAAATTCTGTGAAGTACTTAGGCAAGTGTCCAGTGTTTAGGAAGCATTTAGTTTGTGTTAGCCTTTATGTTTTTGAGTTCTATGAAAAGTTTTAATGTAGTTACTGTGAACAGTTAAGAGAGGATCTGTGTGTTCTAATACAAATCAAGATAAAGTAGTGCTGTTTTGCTTATTAGTAGGTGATACAGTCTATATCAAGGTGACTATTTCCATTTTACAATATGAATGTAATAAAGTAAAAATAATTTATTTACATTATTCATAGTAAATCACATTTGATTATATATTGTTTGCTCAACACTGCTGCTTGAAACATTGTTATTCCTATAGGAGAAAATGTAGAGAATCCAAGGGAATAGAGGAGAGATGCATCCTTCCCTATGATTTGGACTGGCAAAGCAAAAGAGGAAGTCTAGGAAAAATTCCATAAATGAGATGTCACAAAAGACTTACAGGATACAATAATATGCAAAAGAGTGTTTAAAGTACTAGCTATATTTTGTTACTGTTTTTCTTTACTACAACTATTATTATTATTATAGCAGTGTTGGGGATTGAATTCAGGGCTTTGCATATGCTAGGCAAGTGCCCTAGCACTGAACCTCATCCCCAGTCCTATTTTACTTTATTTTTATCTATGATTGAAGCTAAAGCACGCCAAGAAACAGATTTTTCTTTTAAAAATTAAACAGATTTTTAAATTTAGTTAACAATTTAGTCTATTTACAATTTAGTTTATTCTTTCTTTCTTTTTTTTTACGAGACAGGATCTCCCTGTATTGCGCATGCTGGCCCCAAACTCCTGAGCTTAAGTGGTTCTCCTGCCTCAGCCTCTGGAGTAGCTAGGATTGCAGGCACTCTATTACACTGGGCTATCTTTATTTGATTTCTAGATTCAAAAATCTTTTTCATTGCTTTTTAGAACTTTTTTTTTTTAGTTTTAAAATAAATAATGTGCTTTTTGTAAACAAATTGGAATAGTAGGAAGTACATAAAGTACAAGTTCTCCATGCCCCTTTTTTCTTTAATATTTTCATTTCCCTTGAAAATGAACCAAACAATAGTAAAACCAGTCATGTTTCCTGGAGGCAACCAGTGCTAATAATTTGGCATCTTCTATGCATAACTACTTACAACTACATAGTTATTTTTAGAATAACAAATCCTATCTCTTTTGTTTGCATTCAAGACACTTTATAACATATCTCAAGGTTCTTTTTCAATTTTGCTTTTATTAAAAATGTACTAAACTCCAGCCAAATGAGTTGCTTTTGTACATCCTATCAAGCTTCATGCATTCCTCATTCTATATTTTTGTTTATGCCCAAATGATCTTTCTGTTCACTACCTCATGCCCAGTGTTCACTACTATGTCTGTTTCAGACTTGGCTTCTATTCTCACATTTATGCCTTACTGAGCTTTGAAAGCAATTTTGTGTTTCTGAAGTACTTTGTCATTTCACTTTCAGTATTCTATTGTGCATATAGTTGTATGTTCAGTTTTGCATGCTATTTACTATACTGACAATTTGTTGGAGAGCAGTACTGTGTTTGAACTTTATAATAAAGTGCTTATTTTCAAAATTTATTGTTTGGTACCTATTCACTAATAAATGTATTTCAGATGTCATAAGTTATTCTTAGAAACAATTCTTTAAACTGTTTTGGTGAGAAGTTATAAATGTAGTGTGGAATTGAAAATAGACCTAAACTTCTTTTTTAGAGATGGTGAATGATTTTGAATAAGTCTCTCTGAAGATACTGTTTTAAGAAGCAGATTATGATGATTTGATCAGTTTTTTTAATTACACCTAAAATATGTGAAGACTAAAATTGTGAAAACAAAGGTATAGACAAATATGTTTCTCAAATATTTAATAAGATAGAATTTTTGGAGCAATTCTTTGATGGAAACTTGAATATATTTGTTAAATGTGATTTAACTTTTATGGACATAGTAATCACGAAAAACTTTAATTTTTTTTTCAGAGAATGCAGAATCTATCGATCTTAAACAATTTTTTGACCAACATTTTTCACATATATACTATGTGTTCTTTGAAAATTTTGTGACTATTGAAGCTAGTCTTAAACAGAAAGGTAAGATGTTAACATATATTTTGGCTTATGTTGATGTTTTCAATAATTATCATAACTTAAAAAGAGGCTCTTGGACTTCAGGATTTTACTATTACTTTATTTATTTATTTTTATCAGACAGGTTTTTGTTATCCTTCTCACATATTCTTTCTGGGTCTAGTGACGTGAATTTGAAAGAAAACTAATGGGTTAATATTACTACCCTTATTATTTCATGAAGGCTTAGATTTGCTTTTTCTCTGGTCAGGTTTATGTTTCTCCTTCCTATTTTCTTTGTTTTGCCCAATATGTTTGAATATCATTTTTATATTTTCATTTTTTGCAACTCATCTAAAGTTTCTACAACATATGATGATTTATTTTTAGACATAAATATGTAGAACCCACTTTTAAGGGGAAGGGTCTTGGAGATTGAACCCAGGATCTCACACATACTAGCAGGTGCTCTGCCACTGACCTATAGCTCTAACCCTAGAACGTAAATTTAATTACTCAAGAGTAGAGAGATGCTGTGAATAGTCTCTTCTCAGTAAGTGGAGTGTGCTTTAAATATTTTACTAAAGAATCACTGAAAAAACTCTTGAAATATTTATTTATTTACCGAGGATTGAACCCAGGGGTGCTTAATCACTGAGCCACATCCCCAGCCCTTTTTATTTTTTATTTTGAGATAGGGTCTCTCAAAGTTGCTTAGAGTCTCACTAAATTGCTGAGACTGGCTTTGAACTTGGCTGTCTTCCTGACTCAGCCTCTCGAGCTGCTGGGATTATGGCCATGCACCACTATGCCTGGCGAGTGCTTGAAATATCGGTAGAGCGCTCGCCTTGCACATGCAAGGTCCTGGGTTTGATCCTCAGCACCACATAAAAATAAATAAATAAAAGTTATTGTTAAAAAAAAAGAAATATTTTAAGCTTATTAAGTGATTGTTGTTTAATGAGTACAAAATAATATGCATATTTTTTCTATAAAATATATTAGGTCACAAGTCTCAAAGAGAGGAATTGGATGCTATACTTTTTATTTTTGAGGTAAGTACCTATGAATATAACTTTATTTATTTTTTTAAATGTTTATTTTTTAGTTGTAGTTGGACACAATACCTTCATTTTTTATTTATTTATTTTTATGTGGTGCTGAGGATCGAACCCAGGGCCGCACTTGTGCGAGATGAGTGCTCTAACGCTGAGCCACAACTCCACCCTATTTTTTTTTTAATATTTATGTTTTAGAAGTAGTTGGACAGAATACCTTTATTTTATTTATTTATTTTTATGTGGTGCTGAGGATCAAACCCAGGGCCTCGCACATGCTAGATGAGCACTCTACCGCTAAGCCACAATCTCAGCCCCATGAATATAACTTTAATTAACAAAAAAATAATCTGGGAACATAAAGAAATATATCGAAATTATCAGGTATATGATGAACCACTGTGAATCTGCCAGCTTTTTTGAAGAACTAATGACTTTTTAACCCATAAATATTCCTGATTGCTATAATTTTTGAATTCTTTAGGTACAGATAGATTTATGTTTTTATGTACTTGACACCACAAAATTAGCATGATATTCATTGTGTTTGCAACTAGTAAAATTTTTAATTTGTGTAAGATTTACACAAACATTTTTCTAAACTTCAGAACCATAACTGTTATATATCTATCTGTATATCATTTCTGCTTTAACGACTTTTCATTGCAGAGGTGTTCAAAATAGTCTTTATATATTTTTAAAGTTGTTATTTTACTTTGAATTGGAGAGGGGGAAGCATTTATAAACAATCAAAAGGAAACAGCTTGGAGATAAACTGAACAAAATTTGATGCTCTGCTAAAATGTGTTTTCCATTTTCAGTGTGCACATAAAAATGAAGACCTTTCCCCCACTTAAAATAACTCCTTGTTCTTTATTCTCTCTTTCAAAGAAAATAGTCATAGGAGTATTGTGATCTTTACTGATGATTCAGAGACCTGTAGAAAACCAGGACTAGATTTGTGACTTGAAAGCCATAGGAAAGAATTTAAAAATCAGTTTCTAGATGGCTGTGGTGAGGTGCATCTAAATCCCAGCTTCTTGGGAGGTTGAGGTAGGAGGATTACTTGAGCCCAGAAGTTTGAGGCCAACCAACGTAGCAACATCCTGTCTCTAAAAAAATTTTTTAAATAAATAAATTTAAACTATTTTGTCTGTTTCCAATTAAAGATAATTTATTGTTTAGTATTTTGAGTATTTTGATATGGTGTAGAAGAATTTGAACAACCTGATTAATCTCTTTTAGCAACTAAGCTGTTGATTTAGTCACAGTTAAAAAATTAAAAAAAAAAAGAAAATTGATTTTTTAAGAGTTCCAGACAACAACAACTGATATTCTGCAATTAATTTTCATTAGTCATTGAAGCCTGGAGAATTTAACTTAAACCTCCCAAGTGTTCATGTGAATTGTTTATAAGGCGAGTATTAACATTGACATTTTGAGAAAGAATAAAAGTATCCATAGAGAAAGCAAGGTAATGATTCTTAAAAAGGATTCTTTGGAATATTCATGCTTGTCCTATATTCATTAGGAGTTCTGATTGATGAATTAATAGAAGCACTTTCAGAGCATTCCTTCTATTAAAAATAATGTTTTTCTATGTATGATATACACAGTTCATTTGTTATTCTGTAATAGAAATATGTTTTTTAAAAAGACACTAAATTTTATTGGAAAAAACATGTGAGATCAGGTTTTGTTTTACTTCTTTTTCATTTTTGTGAACATGTGCTAGAGATTGAATCCAGGGCCTAATGCATGCTAAGCACCTCGTACTCTGTCACTGAGCTATATCCCCATTTCTAGTGTTTTCTTCTTTGTTGTTATTGTTTTCTTATACTGTCTCTCTGTTTGGAGACAAATGACGGGAAAAATCATAAGGTGATTTATTCTTTCAGGCTAAAAAGCATTATTATATAATGTTAATATGGGCAATTTATATTCAAAAATTTTTACAGTAGTTAAAAGCACATGTAATTTCCTTCATCTTTTATTAGCCCCTTAAAAATACATAAGGGGTTATATCTGAAGTATAATTTGCCATAACTTAGGAATGCTTTTGAGTAGCTCACAAACTTCATTTCAATTTTGCTATATTTTCATTTCTTTCCATACCAAAATAAATAAGATTGTGTAGTTGTTGGCTAGCTGTGGGAGACATACAGGAAGGATAAAGGTTTTATGTGTGTGTGTGTGTGTGTGTGTGTGTGTGTATGCACACACACATATATAAATAAATAAAAATCTGATGTGAAACCAGCATTTGTATATGTGAAGAACTTTATAATTACTTCATCATTCTGTAATAGCCTAAAATGCATACCATCCTTTGATCAAAATAGTATAAAGACACAGGTTTGGGAAATAGGCATTTGAGGTTGGAATCTGTTCTTTGACTTTCTAGCTTTGTAACCTATAGCTTACAACATAACCCATTTTCTGATTGGTTAATTGAGATGAATAAACCCTTTTCTTGAGATGATTGCAATGATTAATGAGATATCATTAAATAAAGTGTCTACTTTAGTATTTGGTCCTTAGGAGCATTGAATCAGTGGTGTTGCTAAATAATAGTAGTAATAAGAACAGCAATAATAACAAAAACATTTTATTTAGCAAGTAGATGATGACTCAGAGTATAGTTCAGCAATAAGATAGCTGTTGACTTAAGAGTAATACATACTAAGAGAAATAAGTAATACATAATAAAAGAAATAAGAGGTAAAATATTGAAAGTATTATATGTAAAAAGTATGTATTCTATATGTGTTAGATACTGTATTATATATATTATATACTGTATATATTAGCTTAACTAATAAGGCTATGAAATTTAAAATTTTTGTTTTTATATTTAGATCCATCATGACATGTGGGTTCACATGAATTCACTCAGTACAAAGAATTTGTTTTTCTTCCTTCCTTCCTACCTTCTTTCTTTGTCTTTTGTCTTTTGTGGTTTTTTTTTTTTTTTTTTCAGTGCTAGGGATTGAACTCGTGACCTCAAACACACTAAGCATGTGCTTTACCCACTGAGCTACAACCCCAACTCAGTACAAATATATTTCATTAAAGCAAAATATTACCATACTAGATTTATCAAAATGTTATAGGAAAAACACTTGAAGAAAGAAAAAACTACAAATATTAATGTCTTAAAGAATTAAAAACTCATTAATGTTATCCACAATGCAGAAATTCTAGGAATAGTAAATAAGCATTTTGAAGTATATTGGAATTAGTATTTGGGGCTGGGGTTGTGGCTCAGTGGTAGAGTGCTTGCCTAGCATATGTGAGGCACTGGGTTCGATTCTCAGCACCATATATAAATAAATAAATGAATAAAGGTTCATCAATAACTAATAAAAATTTTAAAAACAAAAAAGAATTAGTATTTAATCATTATCGAAAAATATACTTACTTTCTGTAACATTATAAAAAATAAATTTCACTGATTTTCTATTCTAAAACTTTGTTAGTATTGCTGGTTTTTTATGGGGATTTTCAAATATTGATCAAGATGTTAATAATGCTAAAGAATGCTAGCACCATCAGATTAGTTCAGAGCTATTTTCTTTTTTGTGTGTAATTTTTAAAATTTATATATGACAGCAGAATGTATAACAATTCTTATTACATATAGAGAGCACAATTTTTCATATCTCTGGTTTTGTACATAGTATATTCATACCAATTCATGTCTTCATACATGTACTTTGGATAGTAATGATCATCACATTTCACCATCATTAATTACCCCATGCTTCCTCCCTTCCCTTCCAACCCCACTGCCCTATCTAGAGTTTGTCTATTCCTCCCATGTTCCCGCTCCCTATCCCACTATGAATCAGCCTCCTTATATCAAAGAAAACATTCAGCATTTGTTTTTTTTTTTGGATTGGCTAACTTCACTTAGCATGATCTTCTCTAACTCTGTCCATTTACCTGCAAATGCTATGATTTTATTCTCTTTTATTGTTGAGTAATATTCCATTGTGTATATATGCCACATTTTTTTTTTATTCATTCATCTATTGAAGGGCATCTAGGTTGGTTCCACAGTTTAGCTATTGTGAATTGTGCTGTTATATACATTGATGTGGCTGTGTCACTGCATTATGCTGTTTTTAAGTCCTTTGGGAGAGGAGAGGGATAGCTAGGTCAAATGGTGGTTCCATTCCCAATTTTCCAAACTGCTTTACATATTGGCTGCACCACTTTGCAGTTCCACCAGCAGTGTATGAGTATACCTTTTCTTCTCCACATCCTTGCCAACACTTACTGTTGTTTGTATGCGTAATAGCTGCCACTCTGACTGGCATAAGATGAAATCTTGGAGTGGTTTTAATTTGCATTTCTCTAATTGCTAGTGATGATGAACATTTTTTCATGTATTTGTTGATTGATCGTTCATCATCTTCTGAGAAGTGTCTGTTCAGGTCCTTGGCCCATTTATTGATTGGGTTATTTGTTTTTTTTGGTGTTTAGCTTTTTGAATTCTTTATATACCCTAGTGATTAGTGCTCTATCTGATGTGTGAGGGATAAAGATTTGCTCCCAAGATGTAGGCTCTCTATTTACCTCACAGATTGTTTCTTTTGCTGGGAAGAAGCTTTTTAGTTTGAGTCCATCCTATTTATTGATTCCTGATTTTTTTTTTTAGAGAGAGAGAGAGAATTTTTTAATATTTATTTTTTGGTTTTCGGCGGACACAACATCTTTGTATGTGGTGCTGAGGATCTAACCCGGGCTGCACGCATGCCAGGCGAGCACGCTACTGCTTGAGCCACATCCCCAGCCCTGATTCTTGATTTTAATTCTTGTGCCACAGGAGTCTTATCAGAGCTATTTTCTATTTGTAATACTTTCACATAAGAAACTCTTCAGGGTTTAATAAGCCCTTTAATATTTCATTTTTCATAGGATGTAGAATCATTATTTGATTTTTGTTCTTTTCTTTGTTTTGTTCATATTTATTTTCAGAAAATTTTACAACTTCTTCCGGAAAGAATTCATCAGCGATGGCAGTTTCATAGTATTGGTAAGTGTATATTTTTGCATTTGAAAAAATAATGATATATGAATATGTTTTTTAATGGTTTGGCAGTTTTTTGAAATGAATTTATACTTCATGCTTTGCTAAAAACAAAATAAAGGATACAGGAATAGGTTGACTAGTAGTATAAAATAAAAAAGATAGGTGAGGGACTAGGGATGTAACTTACTAGTTGAGAGTGTGCTTTACATACATGCACTACTTTAATTCCTATCATCCTTCCCACATTAATTTGTTTGTTTATGATTTCCCATCAAAATGGGCATAGTAAATTTTTGAATCACTCTCTTCCTTTACTCTGAATACATTAGCAATGATAAAGGGATAAAAAATTTAAAAAAGGCCCAGCATCAAGACAAATATTTCCATGAATCAGAATGGAAGAGGAATGTTGAGCACCTAGAAGAAAGAAAGCTATACGCTCCAGATTTGAAAACAAGTGATGTGAATTTGGAGTTCGCTCCACTAGGGAAAAAAATATAAAAAAGATGAGGGAACTGGAGTTAAGCTTAAAGGGCCAAAATACAGCTTCACAGCTCATGAACTAAATCTGAAGATAAAAAGAAATAACAACAAAAATCCTCTTATCTGGAATTAGGCCAAAAATGCTTGCTGGTTTGGTGTCGTTCTGCAACAAGCACAGTATCACCACCTGGCTCTTAAGCTCTCATTATAAAACTTAGTATTCTCCCTTTATATTAAAAAGAAGAAGGGAAAAGGAGTCTACAGGTAGGCATTTGGCTTTAGTTCAGTGTTTGATGATGTTAGCCTTGATTGCTGGGGATTCTCATGCTGTTCTCTCATGGAGAGTACATAGTCATTAGGTCTATATTGTTGAAGTACAATGCTGTAGACCTTATAATTATTTATAAAAATTTCCTTCTCTTTTTAAAAAAGAGTCATAGAAGAGGCCCCACATTTCTTAATGAGTTCTGTCAAATGAAATCTTTGCTGAGGCTTTGAATAAGTAGGCTATCCCAGTTAGCAGTTCCAGTAGCAAAGGAATCTGGACAGATAGAGGGGACTTGATGCCCTAACTAAAAAAAAAAAAAAAAGACCTAAATATGTAAAGCCTGTTAAAATACATTTGTTAGATAAATTTTGAAGCATAGGTTGGGATTTTAGCTCAGTCATAGAGCACTTGCCTAATGTATATGTGGCCCTGGGTTCAATCCCCACCACTGCCAAAAATAGATGAAAAAATTTGAGACTATGATATTCCTGTTCTTTATATGAAATATATAGATACTTCATATATAAGGAACTCTTACAACACAATATATTCAAAATATAAGAATAGGCAAAAGATTTGAATAGACATTACACCGAAGATGAAATGAAGTACTAATGAGCACATAAGTTGTTCAATACAGTAGTGGAATCCCATTTATAATTCATAGTCATAAAACATCCTTGAAGGCTGTCTATAAAGAAACTTTTAAAGACATCTGAACTTCAAAATTTATTGTATTTCCTGAGTAATGTAGCCTTTAATCTCTAAAGGACCTTTAGGCTACTTAGGTATCATGATTAAAAGTAGTTTAAAAATGTCTGTAACTTGAGAAAATTCATAAATTGTCATTTTTCTTTGTCACTCAGAATTCTACAGCTGTTTACTTTCTTTTTTGTCTTGTGTATTAAGAAAAATAAATCCATGACTTCAGTTGAAATGTTTGTTTTCTTTTTGCGGTGCTGGGGATTGAACCCAGAGCACCACATGCTAGGCAAGTGCTTTACCATTGAACTATACCATCAGATCTCTAGTTGATTTTTAACAAGTAGTTTTGTTGACATATAATTTTTGTAGATAAAATTTATTTACTTAAGTAAACATTTCAGTTATTTTTTTGGTAAATATATATGGTCATTAAAGCGAGTTTTAGAAAGTTTCTGTCACCCTCTAATGTCCTTCATGCTCATTTGTAGTCAGTTGCTATTCCTACCACCAGGCCGTTTTCTGTTCTAGATAAACTTGTCTTATTTTAGATATTTCATATGAATGAAATTATCCAATATTTTGTCATTTGTATGTGGCTTCTTTCACTTAGCATAATTTTTTTGTTTTATCCATAACATATACCAGTATTCCTTTTTATTACTACATAGTATTCTTTTTTTTAATTTTAATTTTTTATTAGTTGCTCAAGACAATACAATGATCTTGACATATCATACATTTGATTCAAATGGGATATTCTATCATGTGGATACCCCATATATTTTTCTTTTCAACCAGTTAATAGGCATTTGTTTGCTAGCTCTCTTTCTTTTTGTTAATTCCTTTGGATTTGGAGTTCTATAGTATTACTGTGAATTAAAGACAATTTTTACTTCTAATATGATGTCTTTAATTTTTCTTTCTTTTTTGTTTATTGTACTTCCAGTACAGTGTTAAATAAAAGCAGCAGTAGTGGTCATCCAAGCTGGGCACTGTGGCACATGCCAGTAATCCCAGTGGCTCAAGAGACTCACTTCAGCAATTTAGTGAGGCCCTAAGCAACTCAGTGAGGCCCTGTCTCTAATAAAATAGAAAAAATTGATGGGGATGTGGCTTAATGATTAAATGCCCCCTGTGTTCAATCCCCAATACCCCCCCCCCCCAAAAAAAAAAAGATTGGTCATCCATGCATCATTATTCCATATTTTAGAGAGAAAACAGTTTTTTACCATTATTGTAACATGTTAACTAACTATAGTTTTTTGTAGATGTCTTTTGTTACGTTGAGGAAGTTACCTTCTATTCCCAGTTTATTGAGGTTTTTTTGTTTGTTTGATGCCAGGAATTGAGCCCAGGAGTGCTTAACCACTCAGTCACATCCCCAGTCCTATTTTTTTTTTTTTTTTGAGACAGGGTCTCTCTGAATTGCTTAGACCCTCACTAAGTTGATGAGGCTGGCTTTGAACTCATGATCCTCCTGCCTCAACCTCCCATGTAGCTGGGATTACAGGTGTGTATTACTGCTCCCAGCCCAGTTTATTTTTTTAATACCTTTATTTATTTATTTATTTGCTTGTGTGTTTTTTTTTTTTAATTTTTTTTAATTTTTATGTGGTGCTGAGGATTGACCCTATGCCTCAGGTGTGCTGGGCAAGCACTCTACCACTGACCCACAACCTCAGCTCCCAGTTTATTTGAGTTTTTAACCATGAACGGGCGTTGCATTTTGTCAAGCACTTTTTTATGCATCTGTTGGTATGATCATTGTCCATACCATCTGTGATTTTGTCATTTATTCTATTAGTATTATATATTTCACTAATTGAATAACATGCCAAATCAATCTTGCATCTCATTTGGTTACCATTTTTAGTCTTTTTTATATGTTGCTAAATTCACTTTGCTTTTAATCTATTAAAGCTTTTTTGCCTCTATGTTTATGAGGGATATTATTGTGTAGTTTTGTTTTTGTTTTCTTTTTCTTTTGGTACTAGGGATTGAACCCAGGGTTGCTTCACCACTGAGCCACATCCCCATCCCTTTTTATATTTTACTTAGAGCAGGGACTTGCTGAGTTGCTTAGGGCCTCACTAAATTGCTGAGACTGACTTTGAACTTGTGATCCTTCTGCCTCAAACTCCAAAGTTGATGGTATTACAGATGTGCACCATCACACCCAGCTATAGTTTCCTTGTCATGTCCTTGTCACTTTAATGTCAATATAAAATAGCCTCATAGATACATTGGAGAGTGGTTCCTCTGCTGTTTTCTTAAGAGCAATAATATTTCTCTTTCTTTTTTGGGGGTGTTTGGATACCGTGGATTGAACTCAGGGGTACTTGACCACTGAGCCAAATCCCCAGCCTTGTTTTGTATTTTATTTAGAGACAGGGTCTTAATGAGTTGCTTAGGGCTTTGCTAAATTGCTGAGGCTGGCTTTGAACTCACAATCCCTCTGCCTCAGTTTCCCGAGTTGCTGGAATTACAGGGGTGCACCACCATTCCCAGCTTCTTTCATGATATCGAACTGAATTCATTTCTGGTCAGAAGATATAGTTTGGGGAGCTGGGGCTGTATGTAGCTCAGTGGTAGAATGCTTGCCTTGCATGTATGAGGCACTGGGTTTGATCCTCAGCACCACATATAAATAAATAAGAAAGAAAGAAGATATAGTTTGGATGATTTGAATCTTTTTAAAGTTATTGAGGCACATTGAAGCCCAGAATATAGTCATTCTTCACTTGAGAAATTAACTTATGGCAATGGTGTGATTATTAAAAAAACAAAGAAAAGACTTGAATAAATGGAATCTTTTGTGATATTCATGAGTGATAATATAAAGATAACAATTCTCATTTAAAATTCTTGTAGGGATTTTTAAGTGTGGCCTGACAAGTTTATTTTAAAATTTAAATGGGAAATCAAGGACAAAGCAATTTGGAAGAATAAAAAAATTGGAGAAAGATGGTGTTATTGGGTATTTCCAAACCTACTAACAAGATGTAAATTTATAGTAATAATAACACTGTCAGTAGTGCAGGGACAGACAAGTAGATAACTAAAAAAGAACATTGCAGTCAAAGACCTTGGCTTATTTATGTGTACATTTGAAATATTATTGAGATGACATTTCATTTTATTTGAAAATAGTAAACCTGAAAGAGTTAGTACTACAATTAGTTGACCATTTTGATGGGAGTGGAATTCTGTTCCTTCCACACACAGAAATAAATTTCTGGTGGATTTCAGGACTGAAATGTGAAAAGCAACACTTTATTTTTTTTATATTTTATGGTACTGGGGATTGAACCTGAGACACTCTTACCATTGAGCTACATCCTTAGTCCTTTTTTAAATTTTTTACTTTGAGACAGGGTCTCACTAAATTGCCCAGGCTGTTCTTGAACCTGCAATCCTTTTGTCTTCACTTCATGAGTAACTGAGATTATAGGAGTGCACCACTGCATCCAGGGAAAAGTAAAACTTTAAAATTTTTTGTTGCTGAGCTGGAGATGAAACCCAGGATCTTATGTATTCTTGGTAAGCGTTCTACTGTTGAGCTACATCCCACCACATTTTAAAGCTTTTCAGAGAATATTTTGGTTTATCTTTTAACCCTAAAATAGGGAAGGATATCTTAGACATACAAAGTGCATGTGGAAAGAAAAACATTGAGCCGGATGTAGTGGTGTGTAACTGTAATACCAGATACTCAGGAGGCTGAGGCAGGACAATCACAAATTTAAGGCCAGATTGGAAAATTTAGTGGAAAAAAAAAATAAATGGGGGCTGGGGATGTGGCTCAAGCGGTAGCGCGCACGCCTGGCATGCGTGTGGCCTGGGTTCGATCCTCAGCACCACACAAAGATGTTGTGTCCACCAAAAACTAAAATACATAAATAAATAAATAAATTCTCTCTCTCTCTCTCTTTCTGTCTTTCAAAAAAAAAATAAATGGATGGATGGATAGATAGATATATAAATAAATAAATAAAAGAAAAGGACTGGGGGTGTAGTTCAATGGTAGAGTTCCTCTGGGTTTACTCCCCAGTACCAAAAGAAAAACATTCGTGAATTGATTATATTAAAATTTTAAAACTATTTATATATTAGAAAATAGCCCCCTTCAACAAAAACATGACTCAGTTGCTTAGGAGAAGATATTTCCAAATCATAGAACTGGCAGAGATTTAGTAGTCAGTATGTAATGTATAAAAGAATTCCTCATTTAAAGAAAAGACAGCTGGTGTTTGTTACATGCCTGTAGTCCCAGTGACTTGGGAGGCTGAAGTAGAAGGATCGAAAGTTTAAAGTCAGCCTGGACAATTTCGTGAGACCTTGTGTCAAAATAAAAAGGAATGGGGATGTAGCTCAGTAGTAAAGTCCCCCTGGGTTCATCGCTAGTGGGTGGCAGGGGATGGGGTGTGGGGGAGACAACCCAACTGAAAAAATGTACAAAGGATAGACAAGCATTTTGCAAAAACTTGACTGGCCATGTAAAAAGATGTTTAACATCTTTAGGAAACATCAAATGAAAACATTAAGATATTTAACACTTGTCAGATTATCAAACATTAGAACATTTGTCAATCTGTCTCCAAAGCCAACAATGTGACATACCAGAGCACTCTCATATACGCCAGTAGTATTGTTAATTGTCAGAGTTATTTCTGAGAGAATTTTCTAATATTTGGGAAAGTTGAAAGTGAGTAATTTTGTGTGTGTATGTGTCTCTAATAAATGATATTTAATTGTAATAATAATTGCACTTACACACACACACACACACACACACCCTGAGGAAAGTCACATGTATACAGGGCATCATGCACACAACATTTATTATAATATTCTTGGTAGTATGAAAAATTTGAAAACAAGCCAAATGTCCTGATATATAGAAGATAAATTGTGGTATATTTGTTTAGTGGAAAAAGTATACAGCAGTTAAAAATGAATTAACTAGAGCTACATAGATCAGTATAGAGCAGTTTTAGAAGCTAATGTTAGGTATGAAAATTGACTTATAAATGACTTATTTGTATGGTACCATTTATAAGGTCTGAAACCAATTTAAATTTTTATGAATTTATAAATAATAATGTAAAAATATTTTTTAGAAATAATGCTAAATTCTACGTAGTAGTTTCCTCTGGGGAAGAAGGGAAGCAAATGATTAGGTTTCACTGAAACCTACATGGTTCAGTGAAATATTAAAGATAATGAAAATAAATGAAATTTATAAATTGTAATAAATGTAGAGAAATGTTCAGATTTGTTCAAACTTGATGATCTTCTAGTTGTTTGTTAATGTTATTTTCAGTATTTTATTATATGTTTTCAATTTGCTGCTTAACTAGGGCATTGAGAATCTTATTGACCAAATAAAAAAGATATTCAATGTCCCTAGCAAACATCAAATGAAGACATTCAGATATTTAACACTCATCAGATTATCAAATATTAGAACATCTGTCATAGTTTAAAAGAAATAGGAATATTAAAGGCTTTTTGAAACTAACATAAGAAAATTAGTGTAATAGAAATATTTGTAAGGAAATATTAGACTTTTGGGTTTCTATTTGGTTAATTAAATGAAAATTTTCTGTAGTAGACTTTATTTGTATTAGTGATAGAGAAAGTATTTAATTCCATTCTTAGTCTAAGGTATATAACAGATTGTTGTTCTAAACACAATATTGGGTCTAGGTTTTTTTTTTTCAATAAAATAAATGATGTTTAATTGTAATAAACCATGTGTTAGAAAGGTAATATGTATATATGTAATTTTTTTAATGTCTCTCTGGCCTCAGTTTTGGCCAGAGGGATATCAAAGTCACTAAGAATAATTTAGAGGTTGCCAAGGACTTGTTTAAAAGTTTTTTTAAGTCTGACCAAGAACTCTGACATTTAGAAATAGATAAGGAGACGTGAATATTTAAAATCATGTGTGTGTTTTTTTTTTCTAGGATTGATTTTAAAGAAGCTACTTCACACAGGAAATTCCTTAAAGGTATAATATAATTTTATTTATGTTTTATTACTTTAAAAAAAAACTGAATAAAGCATACATACTACCTACTCCGTTTTTCCTACTTCATCTTTTCTTGAAGATTATTGAGGTATCTTACTTGAATTGAATTTACTTAATACTAAATGTGTACCTACATTTTATGTGTGAAAATAAATATTAATTAGCTTGAGCTAGGGCATTGAGAAGCTATTGTATTTGACATCTGCATTGATTCATTTACCAGAAAATTATTTAGCTATTCAACAAATTATTTTTCATTTTACCATAGTCATTTTTAGTTGTAGAAAATATGTACATACATATATTTGTGTTTGTGTGTGTGTACATGTATACACTCACAAACATCAATCATACACACACACACACACACACACATATTGGTTTCATTTCTTTTTCGTTAACTGACTGTGGTATGTTAAGAGAAGCTGCCCATTCCAAAAGCATCTTGCTGTAAGTTAGGTAAAGTCACACATTATAAAATGTACTTTTGATATCAAGGCTTGTGTATAAGCAGTACAGAGAAATAAGCCTTCTTAATATGTTTCTCCTTTTATCTGACTGGGCTGTGAGGTTTAGCCTCATGGCAGCAGTTGAATGATTTTGTCAGTGGCTGTTAACAAAGGTCTGATAGTGTAATTTCCAAATCGACCTGTGTGGTTAGGTTAGTGAAGCACTGTTGTTTTGTACTTGTCAGAGATTTAATTTTCTTGTCTTTCTGTTTTCTTACTGGGAGAGTGTTCATTTACTGATTCAAATACTTATTGTCTTCTTTGTATAAATATTGTTTTAGGTGCCTAGATATATTAATAGGCCAAAGTTCCTGATACGTAGCTTAGAAGCAAATAACAAATAAGTGAGATAATTTCAGAGAGCTTTTAAATACTTTTTATTTTATAATTTTACTTTTAGTATTTTTAATTTTAATAATTTCAGAACTTTTTAGGGAGAGGAGCATTGAGTTAGCAGTGCACTGAGATTCTTTTTACTATTCGTCTTTTATCAGACTCATAGTAAGGAACAATCATTGCCTTGTCTCTTTGTGCTTCTTGGATTAGAATAGTAGTGATACGCAAAAGGGAAGAAGAAAAGTGTAAAGGAGGAAATGGTTTTCTAACATTTTTCACAAATGGAAGTTATGGAATAAAAATTACATAATGGTTTTAAATAGAGACTAAGTTCATTCTTTACTCATTAAAAATTCATGAATTTTGATTAAAAATGAGAGTTCAGTAGATGTCCTGGTAATAATATCTATCTACCTCGCCCTCCCTTTCTCTTTTGTAAAATGTCATTCTGTAATCACCTAGAGAGCTATATTCTAAAAAAGAAAGTATTTCTATTAAAATAAAAACACTTTTTTATTTTAGATTAGGAGGGAAGGTGTTCGTCTTTTCTTACTATGGTTGCAAGCTCTTCAAAATAACTGTAGCAAAGAACAGCTCTGGATGTTTTCATGCTTAATCCCTGGATTTTCAGCACCACAATCTGAACATGGACCTAGAACTTTAGATAATCTCATTAATCCTCCACTCAACCTTCAAGAAAGTAAGTTCATGAGATGTTATCCTTCAGTATTTTTTTCCAGTGGTTTCTTAATGTATTTTTTAAATGTCTGTACATTTTATTAAATTAAATTCAAGGCGATGTTTTTTAATGTGAGTTTTATTATTATCAGAGTGTTGCAGATGAAGGCTAACAGATCACGGCAGGTATTGAAAACATATTTTATTACAGTTTCTAGGAGGAAGGGGCATTCCATGATATAGGGGGCCATGTGGGGAAGTACCAGGATCTATCAGAAGGCAGAGGAAATAGGACTGACTATATCTGGGCAAGGCCTTCTTTGTGATTCTGTGGGAAAGAACAGTCAAGCTGGAGTAAGCATGTTTAAGATTAGCTAATTGAATAATTTAAGTTTATTCTAGATATAGAGCTTGTCCATAGTTGTCTGGTACTTGGCCCTGGGGTGGGGTGAAGTATAGTGGTCTTGAGTGTTCAATGTAGAGGAAGTGGTGAAGGTGTGAACCCTGGATTGATTGGTTTGCATATGAAGGCACTGTCACAGCCTATAGTCATTTAATTATCTCTAGGACTTGTCTAGCTAGCCCTGGAAGGGACATTTTCTTCAGTTAGCAAGGCTTCAGATATATAAACATCAGAAACATGGTTAAAATAGACAATTGTAAGGTCTGGGGTGGTGGCTGAGAGGTCGAGCACTTGCCTAGCATGCATGAGGCACTGGGTTTCCTCCTCAGCACCACATAAAAATAACAATACTGTGTCCACCTATAACTAAAAAAATATTTAAAAAATAGACCATTTAACATTTATCTTTAATTTCTATTTCTTTTTTAGATTTTTTTTTTTGTACCAGGGATTGAACCCATGGGTGCTTAACCACTGAGCCACATTCCCAGCCCTTTTTGTATATCATTTAGAGATAGGGTCTCACTGAGTTTGCTTAGGGCCTCACTAAGATTGCTGAGCCTGGCTTTGAACTTGTGATCCTCCCACCTCAGCCTCCTGCTGGAATCACAGGCATGTGCCAATGTGCCTGGCTTAATTTCTATTTCTTATTATCATCTTGTATCCTGGAGTTAATTTGGATATACTTAGAAGTATCAAGTGTGTTTTACTTTGTGCAATAGATGATATAAAAATGTGTCATATAAGTTGAATTTTTATAAATACTCAATAATATGTTTATTGTTAAATTTTAATTATGTACTTTTGTATATATTTATGTATTAATTTTTTAAGGGCCCCAGCCTTATAATACCATGTAATTTTAATTATGTCCTATAGTCTTTGTGCCACTGTGATCAATATACCCAATAAGAACAACTTAGAGGAGGAAAAGTTTATTTGGGGCTCACTGTTTTAGAGGTCTAGTCCATAGATGGGCCAAAAGTGAGGCAGCACATCACAAATGAAAGTGTGCAGAGGAAAATTGCTCACCTCTTGGCAGTCAGTAAGAAGAGGGCAGAAGGGAAGGGCCACAGGAAGATGTACCCTTCCAGGGCATGCCCCTAGTGACCCACTTCCTCCAATCACACCCCACCTGTATACAGTTAATACCCAGTCATTTAAATTAGATGGAATGATTAGGTTACAGTTCTCACAATCCAGTCACTACCTCTGACATTCCTGTGTTAACACAGGAGCTTTTGTTAATAAAGGAATATCATACCTGTATTAACACATCTCACATTCAAACCATAACAGGCCCCATCTCCAAATATAGTCACATTGATGGTAAGAATTTCAGCATATGAATTTTGGGGGTACACAGTTCAGTTCATAACAGGTGTTCTACTGGGTAATATTTGCAATTTGTATTTCTATAAATTGTAGGTTTTGTAGTAAAGCAAATTGTACCTGTAGCATAAAATTTTAGAAACAATGCCAAGTTGACCAAAAAAATCTATAAATGAACCAGCTCAAGTAGGCTATTTATGCCCGCTTATTTATATTATATGTTATTTTGAAATACTTAATAGATGTTTTATAATTGCTTTTTCTTCTGGATAACTGTAACCCTATCAGGATAGGTTTCCTTTCATTACTACTTTTTTTTTTTTTTTTTAGTTTCAAATATGTTTGTGACTTTTACTCTCTCTCTTTGAGAATAGAAGTTTTGCTTTTTAGTCTGCAGGACATGGAAAATATGGAGACTCTATATGTGCCCCTAAAGAGACTAAGAGAACCTAATAGAAGAGGTCCAGTGTGTCTTAATGGGATTTTTATAGCTTCACAAAATAAAACATCATGAAGTGTATTCTTCTGTGGGGACAGGATAGTCCAGGAAATCCAAACAACAGATGATCAAGATTGTATTTTAAAAGAATAATTTTAAATAAGAGTTAGAAATACAATAGCATGTATTAAGAACTAGAAGCTATATAAGAAATTGTACTTTGTTGGCTAATGTTTACTGAGAGACATGTTTAGAGATCTACATGTGTTAAAGCAGGTTAATTGTGCTGCTTAGAAAATATTTAAGAGAATTCAGCTGATTTTTTTACATTGGCTTTGTTAAAAATTTTTTTGAAGATCTGAAAAGTAAAAAAAAGTAAATAAGCACTATGCTTTTTATAAGTATAATTAGAATGTTACTTTAATGAATAAGTTAACAATATTGTTAATGTTTTCTCATCATTTAGTGATTCTAGATTATTTAATCTTATATTTCTCATCATTGTGGGTTTTTGTAATGGACACTCCTAATGTGAATTTAAAATTATCAGAAGTTCATTCTCAAATGAGAGGTCATGTACTCTTAATCACTGCATATCTGTATTATTCAATCCTATGTTACATTCTGTCATCTAGAGTTCACAAAATGCCTGAATATTAAAGTTTATAGTTGTTGTGATGGACTGTTAGGATGACCTCAGAATGATTGACTTATGCTGCTCAGCAAATTAAACCTAGGACTTTGTGTATGTGAGGCAAGCGCTCTGCCATTGAGCTACACCCCTAGTCTTTGACCTCAGATTTATTTCAAGATTTCGTCATTGGAAAGTTTCAAGCAGTTTTTAAAATATACATGTTTTGCAGGTTAAATTTTATTTTGTCATATTATTGTATTATTAAATTTGTTTTATATGTATACTCTTGTCTTTTAGCTCAAGTCACTATAGAGGAAATCACTCCTCTTGTTCCCCCTCAATCAGGAGATAAAGGACAAGAAGACCTCACAAGCTATTTTCTTGAAGCACTTTTAAAATACATAGTAATTCAGGTATGTGTCATCTTCTTTGGTATCATCCTTTTTTTAAGCTCTCTTACCATTATTCTGTCTTAGTAGATATTTGCTTATTTTCTTGAAGACTGACAAATTTTTACTTTGGAAAATATGCATTAGTATCTCCTTCCCGAAATAAAAAAACTGGAGCGATTCTGAAACTCTTAGCTGATGAGGAAAATTTTAGTGACTATAGATTAGATCTATTTTCTAATGCCATCATTGATAATCAACAGTTGTGATACTGTAAATGAAAAGCTAATAACTGTTAGATTTAGGGATCAGTATGTTAAAATGTAACAATTAGGGAGGTAGGCTGCAGGATAGGAATTGGGAAGAAATGTAGTTTATACTTAAGCCTATTTATACCTTGGAATTTCTAAGCCCATATATTTTGTAAGATAACTTGTTCATTTCTAGATATGAATTGTGCATGTTCTGATTGAGAAAACTGTCTTTATCACATATATGTTTCTTATTACTTCCAAACTTAGAAATTCCCTGTACCTCAGAAACAAACGTTTAAAATTTAATTTGGATCCTGAGGTAGATTACCAGAGTTTGAATCCTGATTGCACATCTTACTAATAGCATGACCTTTGGAAAATTACTTAAATACTCTGTACTTTTGTTTTCCCATTTGTAAAACAGGGATAAAAAGAATCGTATTCCATTTTGGTGTTTGAGGCTTACATAGTACAAAGTGCTTGGAGTATAAAAAAGTAATTAGCACACAGTATATGTTCTATAGCAGATAGTTGTTATTATTATCATTATTATTACTAGTTTTTAAGAACTTTTATACTTCATATAGATTTTTTTAAATTGCCATGCTGGTTTATTGAGAGATGATTTAACTGTAAACTTTGACATTTAGGTTTACAATTGGATGAATTTTGTTACATGAAATTTTTACCACAAAAAGTGTTTTTGTCACCCTCTAAAAGTTTTTTGTCACAATAGATAGTTTGCATTTTCTTTATTTTCATATAAGTGGAATCATATAGTATGTATTCTTGGTTTGGTCTGCCTTTTTGTTAGCATAATCATTGTGAGAATCATCCATATTCTATTATCTATCTGTAGTTTGCTCCTTATTATTATTGTATAAACATCCATTATTAACACAGTATGACACAGTCCTCAGTCATTCTGTCACCTATTGACGGTCATTTGGGTTATCTTCAGTTTTTGTTTTACGACTAGTGGGGCCATACCTCCAACCCTACAGTTCAGGTTTTAAAAAATATATTCACAAGGTTAAGCAACCATCACTACAAATAATTTTAGAAAATTTTAGTCTTCCTAGTACAAAACCCCATTCCCATTAGAAATCAGTTCTCTTATCCTTTAGACCCTTGTGTCACCTGCCCTGGGCAAACACTGATCTATTTTTTGTCTTATGTATTTCTCTGTTCTTGACATTTCATATATAATAATATTACATATGATTAGTATATATAGTAATCATACTATATATGATCAAATTATGAAGTCAGTCTTTTTTGACTTCTTAGCAGATGTTTTCAGAATTCATCCATGTTATAGCATATATCGATACTTCATTCCTTTTATTATTAAATAATATTCTGCTGTATGGATATAGCACATTTTGTATATCTCTTCATCAATTGATGAATATTTGGTTGTTTCCTCTTTTTGGTCACTGTTGATATTTAGTCCATCATTACATTCTACATTCAATAGCTGGTAAAATACTGTCAGCAAAAGTTTCTCCTCTTCCCATTTTTTTAATCATGTTAATTATTTATCTCAATACAGGCTTATGTATTCATATGAATCACTGTGTTAGTATTCATTATCGTTGCTTATTTTGATGCTTATATTGTCCTAGATTTGGCCAATGGGAGTTTCTTTAATCTAACTTCTGTGTATTTTGAATTGTCCCCAGTATGCTTCCTTATATTCTAGCAGAGCAAGATATTTCACTCTCATCTTGTACCTTCCTTGCCCCATTCTGGAATCTTCTGTCTGTCCAAGGAGCCATAATTTATTTGGTGGTGAACTGCATTTAGCATCCAAGATCAGAGCATTCAGAATGTACATTGCTATTGCCATTTGGTGTTGCTACACCTAGATCCTATCAGTGGCTAGGATTAGAGAGTGTAAATACCTATTCACATACCCACATTTCTTCCTCCTCTTTTCCATTCTCCTTCTCTGAATTGAACTCAATACTTCACATTTTCAGATTTTGATCCAGTACCACTGAAGTCATTCTAGTTTCTCCTTTCCATATTTATAACTTTCTTTACTGTCAGTGAGAAACTTGACTCATATTATTCTCTGTATATTTACTTATTTTATCAGTCCTTCTTTTAGGTTATCAAATCTCTCATTACCACACTGCCTTGCTCAAAGACCTTCTCAGCTTGATTGGGCTCCACTACTCTATTCTGGGCCTTTGATAGCACTCTACTTATCTTCCTCACCCTATTAGAGTTATACACCAGACTGCATAGTTAATACTATTTTTATCCCCTCTTGCCCCCCTCCTCCCATTTCATGGACATTCTCCTTACATTTCTCAGGCTCTAAGTCTCTAAGTCTCCACTGGGTTACTGCCTTTGCTACATCTCTTTCATGTGTACTCTGCTTCCTATGTTCAGCGCTGATTATCTGCACTTGACTATTCCCACTGCTTACATACACATATACACACCTACAGCCACACATGCCTATTTTGTATGCCTTTAACCTTTGTCTTGAATTATTCAGGAAGGGGCAGAGGAGAAAGAACATTAGTATCTTTATCATTAGTAGACCCTACTTTTGAGTTTTTCAGTGCATATTTTACTTCTAAGGTTTCTTTGAAATATGATATATTTGTATATTGGACCAATTTAAGATTTTACCTTTTGCTATATATTATGATCTTCACAGTATTAATAGTTCAGTAAATTGTAACCTTTTATAAACTTGCTTCTAGTGGCTAACAATTAGATTTAAGGGACTCTGTCTACTGGGATATTCTAATTATATTGTTTATTTTTAGGTAAAAAGTTTAGAATGGAAGAACAAAGAAAATCAAGAAAGGGGATTTTCATTTTTGTTTTCACATTTTAAAAAATATTACTTGCCTTATATTTTTCCAAACATCTGCAAGGAGAACAGTTTATATCATCCTGTACTTGGTAGGTAGTGTTTGAAATTTTCCAAAAGATTGCATTGCATAAGAATAAAATATCTCTAAGTACAATGTTGGCATTTGTTACTTTTAGAAAACTGACCTCATTTACTATTTGTATTGGTTTATAGAGATACTATACCCAGATTCATGCTGAAAGTAAATCTATATTAATATGAATATGTTTGGTATGATCCTTAGACTATATTCCAAATTTTCTTCTTAAAATCCTTCAAGGGTTCAATCAAGTATTAGTCTTACTTGAATTCTGTATGAATAATCACATTGTTGTATATTTTGGTCATATCTTGTCCAATAATGAAGAATTTTGCCAAGATATCTGTCAGAGCCTTGAAGCAGAATCTTATAGACAAATCCTAATTTAGAAACACACCTTTGCCATATACCAAAGGCATTGGTAATCTGTATGTAGAAATGTCTTTTTTTGGGAAAAGATGTTCCTTAATGCCACATTTAGGTAATTAACATGCTCAGGTAAAACCTCATACTTTGTTATGACTTCAGAATATTGTGTTTCAGTCTTAGGTTAAGTAAAGTAAACTCTCATTTATTTTACATGGTTCTGGAAGTATCTTTGTACTTAGGCAAGATTCATTGAACTTTTTGATGATATTTTGCAAAAAAAACATGTTTCCATATATCAGCCTGTTATATATAGTTTCCCCCTCTGGGTTCCATGCTAGCATTTAGCAAATTTTAACATGCCTTGAAAAGTTAAATAAATAAATAAAACAACTTCTAAAACCAGAGAAGCAGTCCAGTGTTTTCTCAAATGCTTAAAAATGTAGGCTTATCTAAGCATAATTCTTTTTCTATCATTTTGCTTAGATATCCCACAGATGAGACCAAAGCCACATTATATCATGATAAAGAAGGATGCTGAAACCAATGAAGCTATCTATTGTACAAAGGAGCCTTTCATTAAAGCTCGTGTTATTGTCATTCGTTGGCTAGTTTCTTTCTGGTTGGAGCCAAAACCACATACAGGACCTCATATTCCTGGGATGGAAGGTGAAGTCTTACCAAAGAATATTCAGGTAATAAACAAATGAGAGAAATTTGTTAAAATTAGAAATGGCTCTTATGATTTAGTTCACTAATTTCAATTGCCTCGGGTATACAGCACATTTTAAACAAATAATATTGATATTTCATTTGTATAAATATATCCTGTAAATACAAATTTTAACAGTTATTATAGAAGTAATATTTATTTAATAAGAAATAAAACTTGGGTAACATAGAACATAATTTTAGTTGAGTCTCAGTTTCAGCTTCTGATTTACTTCTGTATTTACTTTAGTGCTACAATAGTCCCCTCTTACCACAGGGAATACATTCCATGACCCTCAGTTGATTCCTGAAATTATAGATAGTACTGAACCCTGTATCTGCTATGTTTTTTTTTCCATGTTCATCCATACTTATGATAAAGTTTAATTTATAAATTAGATACAGTAAGAGATTAATAACTATAATAATAATAAAACAAAACATTTATAACCATGTTATATAATAAAAGTTATTTAAAGCTTATGAATTATTTCTGAAATTTCTACTTGATACTTTCAGACCATGGTTGAGAGGGTTACTAAAATCATGAAAAGCTAAACAACATATAAGGAAGGACTACTATATATAGTATTAAAAATATTCTGAATTGTAGAAATAAATTCTTTCAAGTGGAAAGAACTACAGTCAAATGGTAGGACCATGATAACCCTTTTTAAATTCTAGGCATTCACAGAATGCAGATTTTTAAAGTCCTATCCCCACCCTTTCCCCATTTTTCAACAAAAACACGAGTCTAGAAATGTGATAAAAAAATTAGACAACTCTACAATGGAAGAATGGATATTTAGATTTCTGTTTTTTGTTTTTTTTAATAATTAAACAGTTTACCTCTTTTTCATATTTCTTTTTTGTGTTCTCTTTTCTTTCTTCGGTGTTATCTCAACTTGTCTATATTATGGTATTTTTACGATTATTTCCTTTTCTCAGATTTCTGTGTTGAATTTTTAAGGGGGTAGTATACCATGTAGACTTCCACAAATGGAACAAAAGCCAAATTTTCTGAACTCTAATGAACACACTTTATACTTCCAACCTATTTTGGGGGGCTGGGGGTGTGGCTCAAGTGGTAGTGCGCTTGCCTGGCATGTGCGGGGCGCTGGGTTCGATCCTCAGCACCACATAAAAATAAAATAAAGACGTTGTGTCCACCGAAAACTAAAAAATAAATATTAAAAAATTCTCTCTCTCTCTTAAAAAAAAAAAACTTTGTTTCAAATCCTCTAGAAAGAATTATTAAATGCAAAGACTCTGAGGCAGAACTATTTTTCTTGTCCCAGAAAATTATAGACTTTATTGATTTTGAAGGCGTATTTAACCCATTAAGTCATGTTTTCAAATCTGCAAATATTTCAAGGAAGTTGCCACAGGTATATTAAAATAGGTAATGTAGTTTATTATATGATTTATTATCACTAATATTAATGATGTCATTAATAGTATTTTGTCATTAATAATAATAGTGACTATTATCAATAGATTAGAACTCTAAAAAAATAAATATTTATCAGAGTTAAATAGTATATTTGTTGCTCAATTTTTTTTTTTTTTTAGGTTTTCCATGAAAGGAATGATGGGACATAATGGGTTAAGAAGGCATATTTAAACTTTCTTATTTTATGGATAACAAACCAAAACCAAAAATTGAATATCTTAGCAGAAAGTAATATACATTATCAGAATAGTGCAATGGCTACCATATAATAGTGGTAATTTACTTATTACCATTTCAACAGTTTTGCTCTTTTTTTTTTTTTAAGAGTTAAGCTTAATCTTCAATCTTGGTGAAAATTGTTATTAAAATATAGAATTTGGGCTGGGGATATAGTTCAGTTGGTAAAGTGCTTGCCTCACATGTACAAGTCCCTGGGTTCAATCTACAGCACCACAAAAAAAAAAAAAGAATTTTTCTCAAATGTTCCTAGATTTTTGTTTAGTTTTATTTGTACTTTTTTCTGTCATAAATTTTGTTTCCTTCCTTATTTGTTTTGTTCACTTTAGAATTTTTTTTTTAAATTAAAGCATCATTCAGTAAATAGTCCAGGGTTACTACTTCTGAGTTATTATTCTCCAAGACCTTAAGCTTCCTCTGTTTACATTATTCTTTCACATGCTTTAACTAGTAGCTTGTTTGAATTACTTAAATTTAATTATACTTAGGTAGATGATCAGTTACTACACATTTTGGAGTTTCTCTGTGTTACTTGGATGTTGAATTACTTGTAATGCCACTTAAGTATTTAGAATGGATTCTAAATGAAACTGTATGATTGCATTTTAAACAGTGGTATAAGTTACTTGTAGAATGCTTTGGATTATTCTAGTATTTCCTAAAAACTATATTCCCAGATATATGATTATGACATTCTTTCCCTTTTGTTTTTATTTTAGAGAGCAGCTGCTAGTTTGGTATCCAGAGAAGAAAACAAAAATGATAATGCTGATAAAGCAGACAGAACTACAGAACCAGAACAATCTCATTCTAATACAAGCACTCTCACAGAACGAGAACCTAGCTCATCAAGTCTCTGTAGCATTGATGAAGAACATCTCACAGACATTGAAATAGTTCGCAGAGTTTTTTCTTCTAAAAGAAGTAATGTAAACTTTGTAACAGAGATATTTCGTCAGGTAAAATGCTGAGGTTTTTTGTTTTGTTTTTGGGTACCAGGGATTAAACTCAGGAGCACTCAACTACTGGGCCACATCCCCAGCGCTTTTAATATTTTATTCAGAGACAGGGTCTCACTGAGTTACTTAGTGCCTCATTAAGTTGCTGACACTGGCTTTGAACTCCTGCCTCATCCTCCTGAGCCACTGGGATTACAGGCATGTGCCACCACACCTGGCGCCTCTCTGTATTTTTAAGTTGTAATAAAGACTTTAATATTGTATATACTGAGTTTTAGTTATTTAAAATTTATTCTTTATGAAGGTGTTTTTTAAAGTTCATATTTAGTTTTTTAAACTTAGATCTAATCCTTTAATGTTTTCCATTTACTTTAAAAAAATTTTTTTTAGTTGTAGTCGGTATAATATCTTTATTTATTTATTTATTTTTATGTGGTGCTGAGGATCAAACCAGTACCTCACACATGCAAGGCAAGTGCTCTACCATTGAGCTACAGTCCCAGCCCCACCATTTAATTTTTATGTATTTTAGTTAAATAACTTTTTCAGGTCCTCATGCATGCTAAGCGCTTTTTTCCCCCCTCAAAGTTCTTCTGTTTTTTGTTTGTTTGTTTTTTAGTGCTATTGATTAAACTCAGATAAAGCAGACAGGCATTTGATTTATTAGTCAAATGCTTTATGACAGTGCTATATCCTCAACTCCAGAATAATTTTTCAAATTTCTCACTTATGGATTGAAACTTTCTGTAATTTGACTAATAATTTATAAAGAATTTGTTTTATCTTCTTTTCTATGATCAATACAAGGTAACTTATGAATATAACTGATATTCCATTGCTTTTATCCTGCTTTCATATGTTCATGGTTTGGTTTGGTTTGGTTTTTGTGCTGGTGATTCAAGCCAGGGGTGCTTTACCACTGAGCTGTATTCCCAACCCTTTTTATTTTATTTTTTTTTTAAATTTTGAAATGGTGTGTCACTTAAGTTGCTAAGCATCACACTATGTTGCCCAAATTGGCCTTGAATTTGTAATCCTCTTGCCTCAGGCTTTTAAGTCACTGGGATTACAGGCATAAGGTTGTAATCACTGGGATTACAGGCATTCCCTGCCATAGGTTCACCTTTGTCCTCTATAGAGCATTCTGAAATTAAAGTTGATTAAGAAAAATATTACTTGGGGGTGGGACAGGGAGAAAGAAAGAGGAAAGATTTTAAACAGCTAGTTCACATAAAGGTACCTGGAAATTCCAGAGTGTACATTCTCAGCACATAGAAGTTTGTGGAAAATAAACCCTATGATTTAGTTCCCAGAGTTTTTGAAACCCTAGATTCAATTCCCAGCATGGAAAAACCACCCCCAAAACTCACTGTTCTTTATAGTAAAAGTATTTAACTTTTTCAGGTAAACATTATTGAGTTTTGTAGCTAGGATGTAATTCAAGTCGTAAAACATGTTAAGTGGTAGATGTGGACTAAAACATCCAGATCCTGATTCTTACAGTTGTCTGCAAAAACTTATTGAATGATTCAGGTTTTCCAGTTCTTGAGTCAGTTTGATCTCAATAGTTTTTCTAGGAATTTGTTTATTACATTTATTTAGGTTTATTATATTCTCTAACAATCTCAGAAGCATTTATATTCATGTTCTTCCTTTTCATTCCCATTAGTATCTATTTGTCTCTTTTTAAAAAATATTTGTCTGTTGTTTCTGTTTCTTTTAGGTGATATTTACCCAGGAATTTGTTGTTTTATTAATCTTTTCAAACAATGAACTTTTGGCTTTGATTGATTCTCTGTGTATTATATTTTTTCTTTAATTAATTTTTTTCCTTCATTAGTTCTTTTGATTGTATTGGTGGTTCTTTTCCTAGGTTATTAATTTTTAGACTTCATTTTTTTCTCATGTAAATAATTTTTAAGGTATTAAATTACTTCTTAATGTATTTTTAGCTGCATTTTAAATATCTTTAGGTGGAGTTTTCTTTCTTCTTTTTTTGGTGTGTGTGCTACTAGGGATTGAACCCAGGGCTTTGCACATGCTAAGCAAATGTGTAACCACTGAGTTATATCCCCAGTTATTTTTACATTTTTATTTTAAGACAGGGTCTTATGATTCTCTACCTTAGCCTCCCAAGTAGCTGAGATTATAGACATGCACCTCCACGCTTAGCTGTATGTAGCATTTTTTTTGTAATTGCTAAGTCCTAAATATTTTCTTATTTTCATGATGATACCTTCTTTGACCTATGAGTTATTTAGAAGTATTTATCTTCCAAACATTAGATTTTTCTAGTAGATCGTGGTGGCACATACCTGTAATCCCAGAACTCAGAAGGGCTGAGGCAGCAGAATTGCAAGTTTCAAAGTTAGTCTCAGCAATTTATGGAGACTCTAAGCAATTTATTTTATTTTTTTTTCTTTAATTTTATTGTTGGTTGTTCAAAACATTACATAGTTCTTGACAAATCATATTTCACACTTTGATTCAAGTGGGTTATGAACTCCCATTTTTACCCCGTATACAGATTGCAGCATCACATCGGTTACACATCCACTGTTTTACATATTGCTATACTAGTGTCTCTTGTATTCTGCTGCCTTTCCTATCCTCTACTATCCCCCATCCCCTCCCCTCCCATCTTCTCTCTCTACCCCATCTACTGTAATTCATTTCTCCCCCTTGGTTTTTTTTCCCCTTTCACCTCACTTCCTCTTGTATGTAATTTTGTATAACCATGAGGGTCTCCTTCCATTTCCATGCAATTTCCCTTCTCTTTCCTTTTCCCTCCCACCTCTCACCCCTGTTTAATGTTAATCTTCTTCTCATGCTCTTCCTCCCAACTCTGTTCTTAGTTACTCTCCTTATATCAAAGAAAACATTTGGCATTTGTTTTTTAGGGATTGGCTAGCTTCACGTAGCATAATCTGCTCTAATGTCATCCATTTCCCTGCAAATTCTATGATTTTGTCATTTTTTAATGCAGAGTAATACTCCATTGTGTATAACTGCCACATTTTTTTTATCCATTCGTCTATTGAAGGGCATCTAGGTTGGTTCCACAGTCTTGCTATTGTGAATTGTGCTGCTATGAACATCGATGTAGCAGTGTCCCTGTAGCATGCTCTTTTTAGGTCTTTAGGGAATAGACGGAGAAGGGGAATAGCTGGGTCAAATGGTGGTTCCATTCCCAGCTTTCCAAGAAATCTCCATACTGCTTTCCAAATTGGCTGCACCAATTTGCAGTCCCACCAGCAATGTACAAGTGTACCCTTTTCCCCACATCCTCGCCAGCACTTGTTGTTGTTTGACTTCATAATGGCTGCCAATCTTACTGGAGTGAGATGGTATCTTAGGGTGGTTTTGATTTGCATTTCTCTGACTGCTAGAGATGGTGAGCATTTTTTCATGTACTTGTTGATTGATTGTATGTCCTCCTCTGAGAAGTGTCTGTTCAGATCCTTGGCCCATTTGTTGATTGGGTTATTCGTTTTCTTATTGTTTAATTTTTTGAGTTCTTTGTATACTCTGGATATTAGGGCTCTATCTGAAGTGTGAGGAGTAAAGATTTGTTCCCAGGATGTAGGCTCCCTATTTACCTCTCTTATTGTTTCTTTTGCTGAGAAAAAACTTTTTAGTTTGAGTAAGTCCCATTTGTTGATTCTAGTTATTAACTCTTGTGCTATGGGTGTCCTTTTGAGGAATTTGGAGCCCGACCCCACAGTATGTAGATCGTAGCCAACTTTTTCTTGTATCAGACGGCGTGTCTCTGATTTGATATCAAGCTCCTTGATCCATTTTGAGTTAACTTTTGTGCATGGCGAGAGAAAGGGATTCAGTTTCATTTTGTTGCATATGGATTTCCATTTTCCCAGCACCATTTGTTGAAGATGCTATCCTTCCTCCATTTCATGCTTTTAGCCCCTTTATCAAATATAAGATAGTTGTAGTTTTGTGGATTGGTTTCTGTGTCCTCTATTCTGTACCATTGGTCCACCTGCCTGTTTTGGTACCAGTACCATGCTGTTTTTGTTACTGTTGCTCTGTAGTATAGTTTCAGTTCTGGTATCGCTATACCGCCTGATTCACACTTCCTGCTTAGAGTTGTTTTTGCTATTCTGGGTCTTTTATTTTTCCATATGAATTTCATAATTGCTTTATCTATTTCTACAAGAAATGCTGTTGGGATTTTGATTGGCATTGCATTAAACCTATAGAGAACTTTTGGTAATATCGCCATTTTGATGATGTTAGTTCTGCCTATCCATGAACAGGATATATTTTTCCGTCTTCTAAGATATTCCTCTATTTCTCTCTTTAGGGTTCTGTAGTTTTCATTGTATAAGTGTTTCACCTCTTTTGTTAGGTTGATTCCCAAGTACTTTATTTTTTTTGAGGATATTGTGAATGGAGTGGTTGTCCTCATTTCCATTTCAGAGGATTTGTCGCTGATATACAGGAATGCCTTTGATTTATGCGTGTTGATTTTATATCCTGCCACTTTGCTGAATTCATTTATTAGCTCTAATAGTTTCTTTGTAGAGCCTTTTGGGTCTGCTAGGTATAGAATCATATCATCTGCAAATAGTGATAATTTAAGTTCTTCTTTTCCTATTTTTATGCCTTTAATTTCTTTCGTCTGTCTAATTGCTCTGGCCAGTGTTTCGAGAACTATGTTGAACAGAAGTGGTGAGAGAGGGCATCCCTGTCTTGTTCCAGATTTTAGAGGGAATGCCTTCAGTTTTTCTCCATTCAGAATGATGGTAGCCTGAGGCTTAGCATAGATTGCTTTTACAATATTGAGGTATGTTCCTGTTATCCCTAGTTTTTCTAGTGTTTTGAACATAAAGGGATGCTGTACTTTGTCGAATGCTTTTTCTGCATCTATCGAGATGATCATTTGGTTCTTATTTTTAAATCTATTGATGTGGTGAATAACATTTATTGATTTCCGTATATTGAGCCAGCCTTGCATCCCAGGGATGAATCCTACTTGGTCATGGTGCACAATTTTTTTGATATGTTTTTGTATCCGATTCGCCAGAATTTTATTGAGGATTTTTGCATCTAGGTTCATTAGAGATATTGGTCTGTAGTTTTCTTTCTTTGAAGTGTCTTTGTCTGGTTTAGGAATCAGGGTGATATTGGCCTCGTAGAATGAATTTGGAAGTTCTCCCTCTTTTTCTATTTCCTGAAATAGCTTGAAAAGTATTGGTATTAGTTCCTCTTTAAAGGTTTTGTAAAACTCTGCTGTATACCCATCCAGTCCTGGGCTTTTCTTAGTTGGTAGTCTTTTGATGGTTTCTTCTATTTCCTCAATTGATATTTGTCTGTTTAGGTTGTCTGTATCCTCCTGACTCAATCTGGGCAGATCATATGACTTAAGAAATTTATCAATGCCTTCACTATCTTCTATTTTATTGGAGTATAAGGATTCAAAATAATTTCTGATTATCTTCTATATTTCTGAAGTGTCTGTTGTGATATTGCCTTTTTCATCCTGTATGCTAGTAATTTGAGTTCTCTCTCTTCTTCTCTTCGTTAGCATGGCTAAGGGTCTGTCGATTTTATTTATTTTTTCAAAGAACCAACTTTTAGTTTTATCAATTTTTTCAATTGTTTCTTTTGTTTCGATTTCATTAATTTCAGCTCTGATTTTAATTATTTCTTGCCTTCTACTTCTTTTGCTGTTGTTTTGCTCTTCTTTTTCAAGGATTTTGAGATGAAGTATGAGATCATTTATTTGTTGTTTTTTTCTTTTTTTAAGGAATGAACTCCAAGCAATGAATTTTCCTCTTAGAACTGCTTTCATTGTGTCCCATAGATTCCGATATGTTGTGTCTGTGTTTTCATTTATCTCTAAGAATTTTTTAATTTCCTCCTTGATGTCTTCTATAACCCATTGATCATTCAGTAACCTATTGTTCATTCTCCAAGTGATGCATGCTTTTTCCTTCCTTCTTTTATCGTTGATTTTCAGTTTCATTACATTATGATCAGATAAGATGCATGGTATTATCTCTACTCCTTTATATTGTCTAAGAGTTGCCCTGTGACATAATATATGATCTATTTTTGAGAAGGATCCATGTGCTGCTGAGAAAAAAAGTGTAACTGCTTGATGTTGGGTGGTATATTCTATATATGTCGATTAAGTCTAGGTTATTAATTGTGTTATTGAGTTCTATAGTTTCCTTGTTCAACTTTTGTTTGGAAGATCTGTCCAGTGGCGAGAGAGGTGTGTTGAAGTCTCCCATGATTATTGTATGGTGGTCTATTAGACTCTTGAACTTGAGAAGAGTTTGTTTGATGAACATAGCTGCACCATTGTTTGGGGCATATATATTTATGATTGTTATGTCTTGTTGGTGTATGGTTCCCTTGAGCAGTATGTAGTGTCCCTCTTTATCCCTTTTGATTAACTTTGGCTTGAAATCTATTTTATTTGATATGAGTATGGACACTCCTGCTTGTTTCCGAAGTCCATATGAGTGATATGATTTTTCCCAACCTTTCACCTTCAGTCTGTGTATGTCTTTTCCTATCAAATGCGTCTCCTTTAGGCAGCATATTGTTGGGTCTTGTTTTGTGATCCATTCTACTAGCCTGTGTCTCTTAATTGGTGAATTTAAGCCATTAACATTTAGGGTTATTATTGAGATATGGGTTGTTGGTCCAGCCATATTTGTTTATTTATGTTACTAAACATGATTTGTTTTCCTCTTTGATTATTTTACCCCCTTTACTGTCCTACCTCCCACTGTTGGTTTTCATTGTTATTTTCCATTTCCTCTTCCTGTAATGTTTTGCCGAGGATTTTTTGGAGAGATGGTTTTCTAGCTGCAAATTCTTTTAACTTTTGTTTATCGTGGAAGGTTTCAATTTCATCTTCCATCCTGAAGCTTAATTTCGCTGGATACACAATTCTTGGTTGGAACCCATTTTCTCTCAGTGTTTGAAATATGTTATTCCAGGATCTTCTAGCTTTCAGAGTCTGTGTTGAAAGATCAGCTGTTATCCTGATTGGTTTACCCCTAAACATAATCTGCTTCCTTTCTCTTGAAGCTTTTAAAATTCTCTCCTCATTCTGTATGTTGGGCATCTTCATTATAATGTGTCTAGGTGTGGATCTCTTATGATTTTGCACATTCGGCGTCCTGTAGGCTTCTAGGATTTGGGATTCTGTCTCATTCTTCAAGTCTGGGAAGTTTTCTCGTATTATTTTATTGAATAAATTGCTCATTCCTTTGGTTTGGACCTCTATACCTTCCTGTATCCCAATGACTCTTAAGTTTGGTCTCTTTATGTTATCTTGTATTTCTTGGATGTTCTGCTCATGGTTTCTTAACAGTCTTGCTGAGCTGTCTATGTTCTTTTCAAGTTGAAATACTTTGTCTTCATTGTCTGATGTTGTATCTTCTAAGTGTTCTACTCTGCTGGTAGTATTCTCAATTGAGTTTTTTAGTTGGTTTATTGCTTCCTGCATTTCTAGGATTTCTGTTTGTTTGTTTTTTATAACCTCTATTTCCCTGTATATTTGATCTTTTGCTTCTTGGATTTGTTTATGTAATTCATTGTTGAAGCGATCTTTCATTGTCTGATTTTGCTGTCTGATGTCTTCCTTGAGACTCCAGATCATCTGAAGCATGTATATCCTGAATTCTTTATCTGACATTCCATCTCTGCAGATATTACCTCTACTAACGTTGAGTTGTCCTGCATTGCTTGTGGTCCTTTCTTTCCTTGTCTCTTCATACTGCTCGCGTATCTTTCTGCTTGGTGAAACTGTTGTGTTATGGAATGTTCCCCCTATATATTTATATTGCTCTTGTATAGTTGTAAAGTCTCCCTTGCAGGCGCGGGCGGCGGCTCTGCCCCTCTGCAGGCCGCTGGGCCTGTTCTGCCAGTGGGTCGCAGGTCCACCTACCTTGCAGGCGCGGGCGGCGGCTCTGCCCCTCCGCGGGCCGCTGGGCCTGTCCTGTCTGTCGGTTGCAGGTCTGTCTACCTTGCAGGTGTTGGTGACGGCTCTACCCCTCCCCCAACCGGGGCGATGTGTCTACCACGCTCGCGGTCCGCTGGACCTGTCCTGCCGGTGGGTCGCAGGTCCACCTACCTTGCAGGCGTGGTTGGCAGCTCTGCCTCTACGCAGGCCGCTGGGCCTGTTCTGTTGGTGGTCGCAGTTCCGCCTACCTTGCAGGCGACGGGGGGGGGGGTGGCTCTGCCCCTCCGCAGGCCCCTGGGCCTGTTCTGCTGGTGGTTCGCAGGTCCGCCCACCTTGCAGGCGCGTGGGGCAGCTCTGCCCCTCTGAGGTTTGCTGGGCCTGTCCTGTTGGTGGGTCGCAGGTCCGCCTACCTTGCAAGCGCAGGGGTGTCTCTTCCCCTCCGCGGGTTGCTGGGCCTGTCCTGTCGGTGGGTCACAGGTCCGCCTACCTTGCAGGTGCGGGGGCGGCTCTGCCCTTCCGCGGGTTGCTGGGCCTGTTTTGCCGGTGGGTCGCAGGTCCGCCTACCTTGCAGGCGCGTGGGGGCGGCTCTATCCTTCCGCAGGCTATGGGCCTGTCCTGCTGGTCGGTCGCAGGTCCGCCTACCTTGCAGGTGCGGTTGGCGGCTCTGCCCCTCCGCGGGCCACTGAGCCTGTTCTGTCGGTGGTCACTGTTCCGCCTACCTTGCAGGCGCGGGGGGTGAGGGCGGCTCTGCCCCTCAGCAGGCCGCTGGGCCTGTTCTGCCGGTGGGTCGCAGGTCCGCCTACCTTGCAGGCGCGTGGGGCAGCTCTGCCCCTCCGCGTGTTGCTGGGCCTGACCTGCCGGTTGGTCGCAGGTCCGCCTACCTTGCAGGCACGTGGGGATGGCTCTACCCTTCCGCAGGCTGCTGGGCCTGTTCTGTCCATGGTCACAGTTCCGCCTACCTTGCAGGCACGGGGGGAGGGTGCGGCTCTGCCTCTCAGCAGGCCGCTGGGTCTGTTCTGCCGGTGGGTCGCAGGTCCGCCTACCTTGTAGGTGCGTTGGGCGGCTTTGCCCCTCCGCGTGTTGCTGGGCCTGGCCTGCCGGTGGGTCGCAGGTCCGCCTACCTTGCAGGCACGGTTGGCGGCTCTGCCCCTCTGCGGGCCGCTGGGCATGTTCTGTTGGTGGTCACAGTTCCGCCTACCTTGTAGGCGCGGGGGGAGGGGGCAGATCTGCCCCTCAGCAGGCCGCTGGGCCTGTCCTGCTGGTGGTTCGCAGGTCCGCCTACCTTGCAGGTGTGGTTGGCAGCTCTTGAGTCTAAGCAATTTAGCAAGAAAAAAGAAAGAAAAAAAATAAAGGGTTGGGGATATGCTCAGTGGTTAAATGCCACTGGGTTCAATCCCCGGTATCCCCCACTCCAAATTTTTTTTTTCTTTTCAGTTTTCTTTTTTCTTACAAACAGTTGGTAATATATCATTTATAATAAGTTCCAAGCGAAGTGGGGATACTGGGGAGTGAAGTTGGTCATATTTATGTGGATGTTTAAATATGCCACAGTGAAACCCATTGTTCTGTAGAATTATTTTACACCAATAAAAATTGTTTCTAAAATAAATAAAACTCATGTCCTAATATGTGATCAGTTCTTTTAAATGTTCTGTATGCCTGAAAAGAATGTATTGTTTAAAGATGTACAATGATTTGTAAAGTCCATTAGGTGAAGCTTAAGAATTGTGGTGGTCAACTTTTCTTTATCTTACTGAAATTTTTGGCTGGCTTGACCTCTTAGTGTTATAGAGAGGAGTGAGTTAAAATCTACTTTGGGCTTGAGATGAGGCCTAGTGGAAGAGTTCTTGCTTAGAAAGTGTGAAACCCTAGATTCAATTCCCAGCATGGCAAAACCACCCCCCAAAAAACATGAACAAAACTCCTATTTGGATGGTGATTTGTGTTTTTTTATGTATACTTCTGTTAATTTTTCTTTATTTTGAAGTTATGTAATTAAGGACATATAAGTTTACAAGTTTATTATTTTACATCTTCTTGATAACTCAGTTTATATTTGTGTGTGTGTGTGTGTGTGTGTGTGTGTGTGTGCCCGCACGTGCGTGCATGCGTGCATTGCTAGGAATTGAGTGCAGGGCCTTGTGCATTCTAGGCAAACACTCTACCACTGAGCTAAATCTCTGGCTGGCTAGCTCTATCTATGTATCTATCTATGTATCTATTTTTATTTTGAGATAGAGTCTCCCTAAGTTGCCAAGGCTGACCTTGGACTTTACATCCTTCTACCTTGACCTCCTTAATTGCTGGGATTACAGATGTGCACCACTCCACCTGATCCTATATTTCTTTTCATTTGTTAGAAATTATTTTTGCTTAAAATGTTTTGTTTGTAGCTACTTTGAGTATGTATGCTACTTTCTATTAGAATTACACTCATATATTATCTGTTTCATATGATCTTTTAGTGCCCTTCAATTTTATATGTCTCTTGTAAATGTGGTTGGATTTTTAAGAAATCTTTCTTTTAACTTCAATATTTTGTTATTTTTTCTTACCTTGTCTATATATTTTTTTCATTATCCTATTTTTTGCCTTCTTTTTATTTTTTTATGTACTTTTCCATTATAATTTAATGGGTGACTATTGATAACAGACACTTTAATTCATAGGGCTTTCTTTTTAGCTTTATTGAGTTATGTTTGATAAATAAAAATTTAATGAAGCAGGCACAGTGGTATGTGCCTATAGTCCCAGATACTCATGAGCCTGAGGCACGGGGATTGCTTGAATCCAGGAGTTCAGGGTCGGCCTGGCCAGCCTAGCATGTATATATTTATTTATTTGGTACTGGGGATTTAACCCATTGGTGCTTTACCACTTAGCTAATCCCCAACCCTTTTTATTTTTTCATTTTTAGACAGGATCTCACTAAGTTGCTTGGAGCTTTGCTTAGTTGCTGAGGCTGACCTCGAACTTATATTCCTCCTGTCTGAACCTCCCAATTTGCTAGAATTACAAGTGTCACCATGGTCCTATCTCTTCCTAGAAAAAGAGAAATTCTGTATGTTTATGTTATATCATATGTTGTTTTGATATGTGTGTAGTTTATGATTACAATATCAAGCTAAGGAATATGTTCATTGTCTTCATAGTTAGGAGTTTTTGTGTATGTCTGTGGTATAAACAGGATCAAATCTCTTAGCAAACTTTGAGTATAAAATAAAGTATTGTAAACTACAGTTATCATACTGTAAATAAGCTATCCAGAATTTATTCATCTTATACAACTGAATCTTTTGTACTGTTTGACCAACATCTCCCCATTTTATCCATTGCCCAGTGTCTAGTAACATTCATTCTATTCTCTGCTTTTATGAATTTGACTTTTAAAAATTCTTTAACTAACGAGATGTAGTAGTTGTCCTTCTGTGTTTGGCTTATTTTACTTAGCATAATGTCCTCAGGTTCCTCCATATTGTTGTAAATGGCAGGAGTTCCTTCTTTTTTTAAAAAAAAAAATATTTATTTTTTAGTTGTAGTTGAACACAGTACCTTTATTTCACATATTTATTTTTATGTGGTGCTGAGGATCGAACCCAGTGACTCATGCATACCAGTCGAGCGTGCTACCACTTGAGCCACATCCCCAGCCCAGGAGTTCCTTCTTTTTTAAGAGGTGGAATAATATGCCATCCTATACCACATTTTCTTTTGTACATTCAATGGTCATTTAGGTTGTTTCTACATCATAATAATGAGCATGTAAATAAATATCAATTATTTTGAAACAGTGATTTTATTTCCTTCAGAAATAAACACAGAAATCAGATTGCTGTATTATATGATAGTTCTATTTTTAAATTTTTGAGGAACTCCAATACTGTTTTTTCTGATATTTGTACTAATTTATATTCCCACCAAGAGTGAACAAAGATTCCTTTTCCTTTTCTCTGCATCATCATCAACACTTGTGATCTTTTTTTAATACTCATCATTTTAATAGGTATGAGATGACTTGCATTTCTCTGACGATTAGTGATTGAGAATTTTTTCATAAACCTGTTGGTGGCCATTTATCACCTTTTAAGAAATGTCTGTGCAGATTCTTTGCCCATATTTAATATTAGGGTTGTTTTTGCTGTTATTGGAGATCCTCATGTATTTGGCCATTAATCCTTTATCAGTTATATAGTTTGCAAATATTTTCTTCCTTTCCAAATGTTGCTTTTTCACTCTAATAATTGTTTCTTTTCTAATGCAGATCTTTTTAAATTTAGTATAATCCTACTTGTCTATTTTGTTGCTTGGTTTTGGTGTCATATAAATAAAATTATGTCCAAGATCAAGATCAAGAAGCTTTTTCCTTATGTAATCTTCTAATAGTTGTGTAGTTTTAGTGCTTTTATTTAAGTCTTTTTTTAATATTTTAGTTATAGGTGGACACAATATTTTATTTTTATGTGATGCTGAGGATCGAACCCAGTGCCTCACGCATGGTAGACGAGCACTCAACCTCTGAGCCACAACCCTAGCCCTGTGTTTAAGTCTTTAATGTGTTTTGAGTTGACTTTGTATGTGTTGTAAGATAATGGTCCAATGTGATTTGTCTGCCTATTGGATGTTCAGTTTTTCTTTTTTTTTTTTTAATTTTTTATTGTTGGTTGTTCAAAACATTACATAGTTCTTGACATATCATATTTCACACTTTGATTCAAGTGGGTTATGAACTCCCATTTTTACCCCATATACAGATTGCAGAATCACATCAGTTACACATCCATTGATTTACATATTGCCATACTAGTGTCTGTTGTGTTCTGCTGCCTTTCCTATCCTCTACTATCCCCCCTTCCCTCCCCTCCCCTCCCCTCTCTCTACCCCCTCTACTGTCATTCATTTCTCCCCCTTGTATTATTTTTCCGTTTCCCCTCACTTCCTCTTGTATGTACTTTTGTATAACCCTGAGGGTCTCCTTCCATTTCCATGCAATTTCCCTTCTCTCTCCCTTTCCCTCCCACCTCTCATCCCTGTTTAATGTTAATCTTCTTCTCCTGAATGATTCCCAAGTATTTTATTTTTTTTGAAGATATTGTGAATGGAGTGGTTGTCCTCATTTCCATTTCAGAGGATTTGTCGCTGATATACAGGAATGCCTTTGATTTATGTGTGTTGATTTTATAGCCTGCCACTTTGCTGAATTCATTTATTAGCTCTAATAGTTACTTTGTAGACCCTTTTGGGTCTGCTAGGTATAGAATCATGTCACCTGCAAATAGTGATAATTTAAGTTCTTCTTTTCCAATTTTTATGCCTTTAATTTCTTTTGTCTGTCTAATTGCTCTGGCCAGTGTTTCGAGGATTTTTGCATCTAGGTTCATTAGAGATATTGGTCTGTAGTTTTCTTTCTTTGAAGTGTCTTTGTCTGGTTTAGGAATCAGGGTGATGTTGGCCTCATAGAATGAATTTGGAAGTTCTCCCTCTTTCTCTATTTCCTGGAATAGCTTGAAAAGTATTGGTATTAGTTCTTCTTTAAAGGTTTTGTAAAACTCTGCTGTATACCCATCCGGTCCTGGGCTTTTCTTAGTTGGTAGTCTTTTGATGGTTTCTTCTATTTCCTCGATTGATATTGGTCTGTTTAGGTTGTCTATATCCTCCTGACTCAACTGGGTAGATCATATGACTTAAGAAATTTATCGATGCCTTCACTATCTTCTATTTTATTGGAGTATAAGGATTCAAAATAATTTCTGATTATCTTCTGTATTTCTGAAGTGTCTGTTGTGATATTGCCTTTTTCATCCCGTATGCTAGTAATTTGAGTTCTCTCTCTTCTTCTCTTCGTTAGCATGGCTAAGGGTCTGTCGATTTTGTTTATTTTTTCAAAGAACCAACTTTTAGTTTTGTCAATTTTTTCAATTGTTTCTTTTGTTTCGATTTCATTAATTTCAGCTCTGATTTTAATTATTTCTTGCCTTCTACTTCTTTTGCTGTTGTTTTGCTCTTCTTTTTCAAGGATTTTGAGATGAAGTATGAGATCATTTATTTGTTGTTTTTTTCTTTTTTTAAGGAATGAACTCCAAGCAATGGAGTTTCCTCTTAGAACTGCTTTCATTGTGTCCCATAGATTCCGATATGTTGTGTCTGTGTTTTCATTTATCTCTAAGAATTTTTTAATTTCCTCCTTGATGTCTTCTATAACCCATTGATCATTCAGTAACCTATTGTTCATTCTCCAAGTGATGTATGTTTTTTCCTTCCTTCTTTTATCATTGATTTTCAGTTTCATTCCATTATGATCAGATAAGATGCATGGTATTATCTCTACTCCTTTATATTGTCTAAGAGTTGCCCTGTGACATAATATATGATCTGTTTTTGAGAAGGATCCATGTGCTGCTGAGAAAAAAGTGTAACTGCTTGATGTTGGGTGGTATATTCTATATATGTCGATTAAGTCTAGGTTATTAATTGTGTTATTGAGTTCTATAGTTTCCTTATTCAACTTTTGTTTGGAAGATCTGTCCAGTGGCGAGAGAGGTGTGTTGAAGTCTCCCATGATTATTGTATGGTTGTCTATTAGACTCTTGAACTTGAGAAGAGTTTGTTTGATGAACATAGCTGCACCATTGTTTGGGGCATATATATTTATGATTGTTATGTCTTGTTGGTGTATAGTTCCCTTAAGCAGTATGTAGTGTCCCTCTTTATCCCTTTTGATTAACTTTGGCTTGAAATCTATTTTATTTGATATGAGTATGGACACTCCTGCTTGTTTCCGAAGTCCATATGAGTGATATGATTTTTCCCAACCTTTCACCTTCAGTCTGTGTATGTCTTTTCCTATCAAATGCGTCTCCTTTAGGCAGCATATTGTTGGGTTTTGTTTTGTGATCCATTCTACTAGCCTGTGTCTCTTAATTGGTGAGTTTAAGCCATTAACATTTAGGGTTATTATTGAGATATGGGTTGTTCTTCCAGCCATATTTGTTTATTTATGTTACTAAACATGGTTTGTTTTCCTCTTTGATTATTTCCCCCCCCTTTACTGTCCTACCTCCCACTGTTGGTTTTCATTGTTATTTTCCATATCCTCTTCCTGTAATGTTTTGCCGAGGATGTTTTGAAGAGATGGTTTTCTAGCTGCAAATTCTTTTAACTTTTGTTTATCTTGGAAGGTTTTAATTTCATCTTCTATCCTGAAGCTTAATTTCGCTGGATACACAATTCTTGGTTGGAACCCATTTTCTTTCAGTGTTTGAAATATGTTATTCCAGGATCTTCTAGCTTTCAGAGTCTGTGTTGTAAGATCAGCTGTTATCCTGATTGGCTTACCCCTAAATGTAATCTGCTTCCTTTCTCTTGTAGCTTTTAAAATTCTCTCCTTATTCTGTATGTTGGGCATCTTCATTATAATGTGTCTAGGTGTGGATCTCTTATGATTTTGCACATTCGGCGTCCTGTAGGCTTCTAGGATTTGGGATTCTGTCTCATTCTTCAAGTCTGGGAAGTTTTCTCGTATTATTTCATTGAATAGATTGCTCATTCCTTTGGTTTGGAGTTCTGTACCTTCCTGTATCCCAATGACTCTTAAGTTTGGTCTCTTAATGTTATCCCATATTTCTTGGATGTTCTGCTCATGGTTTCTTAACAGTCTTTCTGAGCTGTCTATGTTCTTTTCAAGTTGAAATACTTTGTCTTCATTGTCTGATGTTCTATCTTCTAAGTGTTCTACTCTGCTGGTAGTATCCTCAATTGAGTTTTTAAGTTGGTTTATTGCTTCCTGCATTTCTAGGATTTCTGTTTGTTTGTTTTTTATAACCTCTATCTCCCTGTATAGTTGATCCTTTGGTTCCTGGATTTGTTTGTGTAATTCATTGTCGAAGTGATCTTTCATTGTCTGATTTTGCTGTCTAATGTCTTCCTTGATACTCTAGATCATCTGTAGCATGTATATCCTGAAGTCTTTATCTGACATTCCATCTGCTGCAGCTGTTACCTCTTCTAAAGTTGAGTTGACCTGCATTGCTTGTGGTCCTTTCTTTCCTTGTTTTTTCATACTGCTTGCGTTTCTTTCTGCTTGTTGAAACTGTTGTGTTTTTGAAAAATTTTCCCCCTATATATTTATATTGCTCTTGTATAGTTGAAAAGTCTCCCTTGCAGGGTCGGGCGGCGGTCTGCCTACCTTGCAGGCACGGGCGGGGGCTCTGCTCTGCCCCTCCTCCAATTGGTGTGAGGTGTCTACCACGCCCGCGGATCCCTGGGCCTGTCCTGCCGGTCGGTCGCAGGTCTGCCTACCTTGTAGGCGCGGGCGGTGGCTCTACTCTGCCCTTACTCCAATTGGGGTGACGTGTCTACCATGCCGGTGGGTCGCTGGGCTTATTCCGGGCGCGGGAGGCGGCTCTCCTCTGCCCTTACTCCAATTGGGGTGTCGTGACTACCACGCCGGTGGGTCACTGGGCCTGTTCCGGGCGCGGGCGATGGCTCTGCTCTGCTCCTAGTCCAATTGGGGTGACATGCTTACCACCCCGGGCGGCCGCTGGGCCTGTTCCACCGGTCAGTCGCAGGTCTGCCTACCTTGCGGACACAGGCGGCGGCTCTGCTCTGCCCCTACTCCAAATGGGGTGACGTGTCTGTCGCACCGGCAGACCACTGGGCCTGTCCCGCTCGTCAGTCGCATGTCTGCCCACGTTTTGGGCACGGGTGTCGGCTCTGCTCTGCCCCTACTCCAATTGGGGTGTTGTGACTACCACGCCAGCAGGTCGCTGGGCCTGATCCGGGCGCGGGCGGCGGCTCTGCTCTGCCCCTACTCCAGTTGGGGTGACGTGTGTACCACGCTGGCAGGACGCTGGGCCTGACCCGCCGGTCTGTCGCAGGTCTGCTTACCTTGCAGGCGCGGGCGGCGGCTCTGCCCTGCTCCTCCTACCACGCCCCCGTACCACTGTGTCGCAGGTCTGCCCATGTTGCGGGCGTGGGTGGTGGCTCCGCTCCGCCCCCTCTCCAATTGGGGTCACGCGACCACCACGCCGGCAAGCCTCTGGGCCTGCTCAGGGCGTGGGCGGCGGCCCGGCTCCTCCCCTCTGGCTCGAAGACAAAGCGAGAGAGACTCGGGTGTCTGTGACTCACCCTCCCTACCAGGAGACCAACTGTTTCTGTCGCCGCTGGTATTGATGAAGTTCTCTCATCCGCTGCTTTCTGATGACATGAGATCTCTGCCATATTGGTATCCTATGCGAATGGCAGCCCTTCTTTCCCTTTGCCGGGTGACCAAAGCAATGGGTGAGTCCTGACCGGCCCTCACAGGCTCCGTCTCAGTCCTGTTGCCACTGCCCACGAAGGCTTGGTTGGTATTTACCTCCACAGTACTCAGCAGGACCCGGACCGAGAAGCAGTTTCCGCGGGCTCCTTAGCCCTGGGCCAGAGCAGTTCTGGGAGCCGGAACTCAGCCGCTCCGTGCTCGGTGTACGCTCCGTTAAGAGCAGGCTCCAAGAAGCAGTCTCCGTGGGTCATCTAGCACTGAGCCTGAGTAATCTGTCTGCAAGCCGTAGGCGAATGGCAGCCTGGAATTACCTGTTCTATGACTGAATGAGCTGTGGTCAGTCGAAAACATGGATGGTGACGTCACCTCTCCAAGATCGTGGCTGCTGGCCTCCTCTGTGATCTGACCGGTGTGGAGAACCGAATTGGTCCGCTTCCTTCCCCCGTCTCGAACCCAGAATTCAGCACTGAGTACGGTGCTTGCACGGCTGGCAGAAACTGCAGCGCTGTATCCCTGCGTCGCTATCTCTTCGTTTCCCAGCGCGCGCTGCAGACTCTAGCCGTGGGGCGATTTGCTGAATAAGCAGTGTTACCCTCCGTGCAACAAATCTCTCGCGTTTGAGTCCCCGCAGCCGATCCTCGTGCGATGGAAATCCTTCCTCCAGGTTCCGGAGCACCCCACTATTGCTGGAAATTCCTAACAAGATAGCCTTTAGCAGTCCTGACTCGTCATTCTCCCACACAGTGATGCGGCACACGGGGGCAATGCACTCCCCTCGCCGCCATCTTCCCATTCCGGATGTTCAGTTTTTCTAACATCATTTGTTGAAGAGACCATCCTTTCCCTATGTGTATTCTTGGCACCCTTTTTGATAATCAGGTGACTGTAGTTGTAGGGATTTGTTTCTAGGTTCCATAGTCTGTTTTAATGGTGTGTGTATCTCTTTTTTTATGCCAGTGCCATGCTGTTTTGATTACTGTAGCTTTGTAGTACATTTTTAAGTCAAGAAGTGCAAAATCCCTAGCATTGTCCTTCCTTTCTTCATTTTCTTTTCCTTTCTCTTCTCTTCTCTTCTCCTCTTTTCTTTTCTTTTCCTTTCTCTTCTCCTCTCCTCTCCTTTCCTCTCCTCTCTTCTTTTATTTTCTTTCCCTTTCCTCTCCCAGTATTGGGAATTGAACCCAAGACTTTATGCATGCTAAGTAGTCGTTCTTTCTTGTTCAAGTTTACTTTGGCTATTCAGGGTCCTTTGTTACTTGCCATAGAGAAATACGCTGCTAATATGTGGACTTGAATATCCTGGTTCTGTCAGTTATTTCTCATTGTAAATTTATAAATTATCACTTTTATGTATTAGATTTTAGCTGTGGCTAACAACAATATTTCTTTCAGATCATGTGTGTCAGTAGCATATTTTAGAATCTGCAAGGATAAATAAATTTTGGGTAATGATAACCTAAAGATAAGGAATATAACCTTTTTCACTTTGGAATGTAGTTTGAATGTATCAAATCACTTGGGAATATAGTTTGATAATTTAATAAACAATAAATGGTACTGGGAAAAATGAAATTATAAAAGCTCTAGAAATTGCTAATCTTATGAATTATTATATTTTATTTTTTGAGTTTTAGGTTCATAACAAAATTGAAAAATATAGAGAGTTTCTATAGGAATTTTGGACAATAAGTTAGATTTTTAAAAATAAGTTAAATTTTCAGAATTTAGAATAGAACTTCTTTGGAATTAAACTATTTTAATTTAAATCTTTAAGTAAGGGTGAGCTGTTGCTCCAACTATAATATAAATAGTGATCTAAATGACTTGATAACGAATCTGCTAGAATATGAGAGTGAGAATTTAGGAATGGATTTGTTCAGTTGAGGAAAGTATTAAATATTTCTAGGAAATCAATAATATTAAAAAATTAAAGGATTGCTAAACAACATTAAATATACTATTGAAATTGCCCATTAACTTTTTCATCATTATCTTGGATGTGATTTTTTTTGCAGGTTTGATTGAGAGAAAATAAACTCATCTTTACTAATTAATTATTAAATATACCTATTGGATAATTCTGTTGTGTAAAGTGCCAGGTTTTAGGTAAAAGGTCTTATGATTTTTAAAGTTAACATTAAATTAGTGGGTGGTGGTTCTAAAATGAAGAAGTAGAAGCAATTGTTTATTTTTTATTATTCTGATTTGTTATATATGACAGCAGAATTCACTACAAATCATATTACACATATAGAGCACAATTTTTCATATCTCTGGTTATATACAAACTATATTCACACCATTTGTATCTTTATACATGTACTTAATGTAATGATGTCCATCTCATTTCACCATCTTTTCTGTTCCCCATGCCCATTCTCTTCCCTTCCCACCCCTTTGCCCTATCTAGAGTTCATCTAATTCTCCCATGCTCCCCTCCCAACCCCACTATGAATCAGCCTCCTTATATCAGAGAAAATATTTGGCATTTGGTTTTTAGGGATTGGCTAACTTCACTTAGCATTATATTCTCCAAGTCCATCCATTTATCTGAAAATGCCATGGTTTTATTCTCTTTTATTACTGAGTAATATTCCATTGCATATATATACCACAGTTTTCTTTATCGATTCATCTATTGAAGGGCATCTAAGTTGGTTCCACAGTTTAGCTACTGTGAATTGTGCTGCTATACACATTGATGTAGCTGTGTCCCCGTAGTATACTGTTTTTAAGTCCTTTGGGTATAGACTGAGGAGTGGGATAGCTGGGTCAAATGGTGGTTCCATTCCAAGTTTTCCAAGGAGACTTCATACTGCTTTCCATGTTGGGTGCACCACTTTGCAGTCCCACCAGATGTGTACAAGTGTACCTTTTCCCCACATCCTCACCAACACTTATTGTTGTGTTCTCAAAGCAGCTATTCTGACTTGTGTGAGATGAAATCTTAGAGTAGTTTTGATTTGCATTGCTCTGATTGCTAGAGATGTTGAACATTTTTTTATATATTGATTGATTGATTGTATATCATCTTCTGAGAAGTGTCTGTTCAGTTCTTTGGCCCATTTATTGATTGGGTTATTTGTTTCTTTGGTATTTAGTTTTTTGAGTTCTTTATATATCCTGGAGATTAGTGCTCTATCTGATGTACAAGTGGTAAAAAGAAGCAATTTAATTGTGTTTTCATTTGTAAATAAAAAGTAAAATAGAAATGGTAACCATAACAGACATTTATAGTGAAAGGACTTTGAGAGTAAGATTGAGTATTTTTACTGTTTTATTTTGTATGTTGAGATTAATTATGTTTTACTGTAAAAATATAGTTTGCTATTTATTTATTTATTTGCAGTATTGGGTATTAAACCCAAGAATACTCTACCATTGAGCTGCATCCCTAGCCCTTTTTATTCTTTGAGACAGAGTCTCACTGAATTGCTGAGACTGGCCTTGAACTTGTGAACCTCCTGCCTCAGCCTCCCAAGTCTGAGATTACAGGCCTGTGCAACTGTGCCTGGCAAAATGTAGTATTTTTGTGACAAGGAAAATGTTTACTTTTTTTCTTTTTAACAGTAATGACAACCCAGAAAATATCTAAAGCAAAGAGTAACTAAGACATTCCTTTCTAAGTATTTTGCCTTTTAATTTAATTATAGATCTTGATTATATGTAAAAATGAAATATAAGAGCTTTAATTTTTTTCTTTATATGCTTAGAAAAGCTAAGCTGCCTTGTTAAATGTGATTCTTTTTTTTAAAATCTCTTTTTAGTACTAGGTATTGAACCTAGGGGCATTTTACCACTGAGCTATATCCCCAACCCTTTTGGAAATGTTTTTATTGAGACTTGTGTCTCACTAAGTTGCTTAGGGCCCTGCTAAATTGCTGAGGCTGGCCTCCAATTTGCAATCCTTCTCACTTAGTCTCCTGAGTCTCACGGATTTCAGGCATGTGCCACCATAGTCAGCTTACATGTGGTTTTAAAAAACATTTTGTATTCTAATTTTTATTTTTAAATTAAAATCATTTTATCAAAATGTATTTTAGATATAATCTCAAACCAGTAATGATGTAAGTTACAAAAATGTCGTTTGTTATTAAAAGTTGTATTTATATTGAACCTTGTAAGAGCATACTTTTAATGAAAGAAGAAATACTATGATTCTGAGATGGTATAAAGGAAGCCAATCTTTGTTCCTTTTACTTGAAATCAGTGGCTATCCACCATAAACATTTTTCTCTCTATGTATTTACAAATTATTTGGAGATAAAAGGCTTTTTGTGATAATGAATCAATGAACTTTTAAAAAAATTGTTTATATCTCACATCAGATAGAAATGTGTTAGTGATTTGTGGCAAGGGAAAAGATATCATTATGTCTATATCCTTTTTTTTTTTTCACTAGGCATTTTTATTACCAATTTGTGAAGCAGCAGCTATGAGAAAAGTGGTAAAAGTATATCAAGAATGGATCCAGCAAGAGGAAAAACCTTTGTTTATGCAAGAGCCTGAAGAAATTACAATCCCTTCTTCAGCCATACCTTGCATTGAAAATGTGGTAGACCATGATATTTCAATGGAAGAAGGAGAAAAAAGAGAAGAGGTAAAATTATAAGATTTATGTATTTGAGTGTAAGTTTAATAGTTTCATGAAAGAATGATATGTTAACACATATACTTAAATGCGAAGGTAAAGATATCTTTTGGTATATTTTGTAGTGTAGATAATGAAACAGTTATCTCAATACCCTATTGCAAAGTTCTGTGATGTCACAACCTTAAAAAGTTAATATTGAGGTTTTATTCTGATTCTTTTAAATCATTAACTAGATCAAATTTAGATGATGTTATATTTAGAACTATGGTACTGCATAAAAATGGATGTTATAGGTCATACTTTGTGGTATGATTACCAAACTACAATTCTCCCTCCCAGGGTTGTAGTGGCTAGCTTATTCTATGAATCGCTACCCAGCATAAACCAGTATGTTCTGAATTTTTCCCTAAACTCTTATGCTCTGATTAAAAAATATGAAACTTCCTGACTTGATAAAATATAGTGATCTATGATAAGAAGATAGAATTTACTCACAGAGGGAGAACTAGAGAAAGGAATGTAGAGGTGACATTTGGGTCCCTGATTCAATTTATTCTTTAAAAGCCTAAGTGAATTCTTATCATTTGGTTGTTTACTCTTGTAGTAAGTCACAACATACAAGAAGCAGAAGCTGAGATGGAGTTAGAAAAACAAAAAGTTTATCTGTTTTGTCTGATTTTCATTTTCACCAAAAAATATCTTACTAAATCTGAATGGGAATAATTTTTTATTTACTTTGGTGATTAATTTAAATTTTACCTCACCAGTGAAATTTAATCAGTGTGTTATTGTATGAATAAATAGGCCAATTTTATGGGGATACATTGAATCTGTGGGTGTATACACATTTGTAGAATACTTTCTCCTACTTGTAAAAATGGGAATTTTTTTTTTTTCTTTTTTTACTGGGGATTGAGTCCAGGTTTGCTTTACCACTGAGCTCTATCCCAAGGCCTTTTTATTTTTATTTTGAGACAGGTCTTGCTAAATTGCTGAGGCTGGCTTCAAATTTACAATCCTCATGCCTCAATCTCCAAGGTTACAGGCATGCGCCTCTGTACCTAGCTTGGGAAAAATTTAACTAAGAAATATAATTAAGGCTTGGGGTTAGCTCAGTAGTAGAGAACATACTTAGCATGCATAAGGTTGTCTTAGGTTCAATCCCCAGCACTTCTCCCACAAAAAAGCATGAAAATTATAATTGAAGTATGTAAAATTAACAATATAAATTATGAAATGATATTCACAGTACTATTTGTTATATATCAAGGGAAAAAATATCAAATGTTAGTCTAAATATTTTCCCAACTTCTGTAGTCATACTATGCCTAGATGATTCCTTCTTCAGACATACCTTACATTGAAAATGTTGTAGACCATATTTCAATCTAAACCTGCATTCTTTACACAAGAATGAGAGTATAAACTATCTATGTATGCAATTTAAAAACAGTGGAAGGAATGAACAAAGAGAAGGATGGTGAGTTAACGATATAGGTGTGTTGAATAACTGTACTCTATTGGTTACTTAAATGGAACAACATTGTTATTAGAATAATGATTTTTCAAAATGCCAGCAACTCTTTGTAATGGTATGCACCTAACCCAAAAGATATTGATTTGCATTTCTGGTAAATTTTGTAACTATTAAAATCATTTCAAAATTTTGGTGTAATAATTATAATTGGAAATAGGTTATAGATTCAGATAATTACTCAGATAAATTCTCATAGTATGTGTGAGACATTTGAAAGACATTTGGAATAAAAGATGTGTTTTTCTGTGTGTGTGTGGGAGGGGGCAGGTTACAGGACTATCATGGACCTTGTAGGATGTTTAGTATTCCCTGGTGCACCTCAAGGTATATATATTAAATCCCAGTGATGTATATTAGTTCTTGTGACAATAAAGCATCCTCATAAATTTCAAAGTGTCCTCTAAAGCGTGGTGTTGCCCACCTACAGAACCACTTTGGTAACACAAATGTGAAAAGACATCATTTTCACTTTCACATAACTTAATGTTTAGTAAGAACAGAAATATACAAGGTATTATAAAACAGTGTTACTGATATGATCTTAGACATGAAGGAGGAAAATACTTGTACTGTGCTTGGTAAAATCAAGGAATGTTTAATGGAGGAGGTAGGATAATATGGGAAAGGAGGTAGACAAATGGGAAAGGATCACGTGGTAAGAATACCATCTATAAATGTGTGAGAAACCTTGAAGATATTTTTATTTGGCTAGGTAAGAATAGGTGGAGAAAGTGATAGAAAAACATAGACAAGGATTAGATTCTGTTCACTAACTTGTATGCCCTGTTAATGGACTTTGATTATATTCTGGGCTCTGGAGAACTTTGAAGGATTATGAATAGATCGTACAGACCCAGAGTAGAGAGTAGATTGGAGAGCAGTCTAGAGTCAAGAGAGATCAGTTAGAAAGTTTTAGCAAAGTTCAGAAGCGAGATGATAAGTAGCTGCAGTAGGACAATGGCAGCTGCAGTGGAACTATAAGAAAGAGGGTAGATATATTAGTTTCTTTTGTGGTCGAACCAGTTGTACTTTGATAATTAATTGGCTTAGAGAGATGAGTAATGGGCAGGTGTTCCAAGTTTATTTGTTTTACAGCCAGGGTAGTTGCCACTGGCACATGAATAGGAATTTTTATTTTTTTACTTTTATTATGTTTTAGATAGAAAATTTTAAAGCTGCAAGTTTGTTTGTGGTGGCTAAATGGGCTGGATGGGTTGGTAGGAATGGGAGGCTGCTCTGATAGAGCTGAATTTCAGTTACCACTTCAAATAATGGCAGAATAGTTTGTATCAGACTAAACCTCCTGCATATTACAATATAAGCTTAATAAAAATATTTTAAAAACTATTTGAAAATATTGGTGAGTTACCAAAAGTAGGAACAAAGTAGAGGGAAACTTTAAAAAGAAAACTAACACTGAGTGAAATTTCTGTTTGTATACTTTTTACCTGAAGGATTTCTAATCTATTAAGACTTGTAACAGCTAAAACGCAGGCAGAAAACTGCATTCTTAGCTGTTAGAAGTATTAGTATTAGAATAATGGGAATTTACTACTCTTAAATAGGATACATAGAAATTATTTTCTTTTTTTTAAAGTTGTTTGAATTCTGGTATTTAATTTAGAACAGAATTCATCTTTTACAGAGCTTTAAATACTACAATTCCATTTTCTAATGTGTGAGAGAATAGAAGGGGTTTATACATTACATAATTTAGAAAAATGTCTCTATATCTGAAATGATATTAATTCTAGATAGTCATTATGGGTGATTTTTTTTTTTTTTACTTTGTATTTTTGTCATTGAGATTCTTTATAGGGCATATAGATTGCCTTTGTAATCAAGATATAAACTGTTTTGACAGAAACTTGTTTCATAGTGTGATCTAATAATTTCATTTCCTTTTTTAGCTTACCTGACCCTTTTTAGCACTCTAATGATTGAAATGTTAAAAACTTGGTATTTTGCTTCAGGAAAATGGGACCAATATTGCTGAGCATGTTCGAAATTCCAGTTGGGCAAAAAATGGCTCCTACCAAGATACTCTTCATAATGCCACTGAAGAAGCCACAGAACAAAACATACAAGCTGGTACCCAGGCAGTTTTGCAGGTGGATTACTTTATTAGCTATGTTTTTAAAACAAAATAATCATTAAATAGTTCAAATATATATAGTTCAGGATTTCAGTATATAGTATGACTTCTAAAATGTAATAAATCCATCCCCACATTTATCAATTTTCATTATGTCATATTTTTTATTTTTCCTTTTTATTTTTTAATCACTTTATTTTTTAAATTGTTTATTTATTCTAATTTATTATATAGGACAGCAGAATGCATTTAAATTCATAGTACACATATAGAGCACAATTTTTCATGACTGGTTGTACACAAAGTAGAGTCACACCATTCTTGTTTTTATACATGTACTTAGGGTAATGTCCATCTTATTCCACTGTCTTTCCTACCCTCCTGCCCCTTTCTTCCTCCTCCCTCTCCCTCCCCTTTCCTCCCCTTCTTCCCCCTCCCTCCCCTTTGCTCTATCTAAAGTTTCCTCCCATGCTTCCCCCAACCCCATCCTTATTATGGACCAGCATTCTCATATTAGAGAAACATTTGGCAAATGCCATGTTTTTTTCTCTTTTAATGCTAAGTAATGTTTCATTGTGTATATATATATATATACCACAGTTTCTTTATCCATTCATCTGCTGAAGGGCATCTAGGTTGGTTCTACAATTTAGCTTTTGTGAATTTTGTTGCTATAAACTTTGATATGGCTATGTAACTCTAGTATTCTGAGTTTTTTTGGAGAATCACAGATTTATTAATTTGTCAAATTATTTGCCTGTGATGGCTGTATGAGCTTATAGAATTTAGCATTATTTTCCACTAATGTGAAGGGTCCATTTTCTTGCTAATTTTACAATCCAATGAGTCGTTTTGAAAATAATTTGAATAAATGTAATATAACCCAATTTGCATTTGCAACGGCAGAATTTTTTGCAATATGACTTCACTTATTGTTAATTTTTTATTTATATATGACAGCGGAATGCATTAAAATTCTTATTACATATATAGAGCACAATTTTTCATATCTCTGGTTGTATACGAAGTATATTCATACCAATTAGTGTCTTCATCGTTTGGATAGTAATGCCCATCACATCCCACCATCATTTCTAACCCCATGCCTCCTCCCTTCCCCTCCCACCCCTCTGCCCTATGTTCATTATCGATAGCAATTAGAGAAATGCAAATCAAAACTACTCTTAAGATTTCATCTCTCACAAGTCAGAATAGCAGCTATTATGAAGACAAACAATAAGTGTTGGCGAGGATGTAGGGAAAAGGTACACTCATACACTGCTGGTGGGACTGCAAAGTGGTGCAGCCAACATGGAAAGCAGTATGGAGATTCCTTGGAAAATTGGAATGGAACCACCATTTGACCCAGCTATCCCTCTCCTCGGTCTATACCCAAAGGACTTAAAAACAGCATACTACAGGGACACAGCCACATCAATATTTATAGCAGCACAATTTACAATAGCTAAACTGTGGGACCAACCTAAATGCCCTTCAGTAGATGAATGGATAAAAAAAATGTGGCATATATACACAATGGACTATTATTCAGTAATAAAAGAGAATAAAATCATGGCATTTACAGATTAATGGATGGTGTTAGGGTAGACAATTCTAACAATTCCCAACAAACCAAATGTCGAATGTTTTCTCTGATATAAGGAGGCTAATTCATAGTGGAGTAGGGACGGGGAGCATGGGAAGAATAGTATGCTGTTTTTAAGTCCTTTGGATATAGACTGAGGAGAGGGATAGCTGGGTCAAGTGGTGATTCCATTCCAAGTTTTCCAAGGAATCTCCATACTGCTTTCCATATTGGGTGTACCACTTTGCAGTCCCACCAGCAATGTATGAGTGTACCTTTCCCCCCACATCCTTGCCAATACTTATTGTTGTTTGTGTTCTTAAAGCTGCCATTCTGACTTGTGTGAGATGAAATCTTAGTTTTGATTTGAATTGCTCTGATTGCTAGAGATGTTGAACAATTTTCATACATTTATTGATTGATCGTATATCATCTTCTGAGAAGTGTCTGTTCGGTTCCCTGGTCCATTTGTTGATTGGGTTATTTGGAGGTTTTTTTTGGTGTTTAGCTTTCTGAGTTCTTTATATATCCTATAGATTAGTGCTCTATCTGATGTGCATGTGGTAAAAATATGCTCCCATTCTGTAGGCTCTCTATTCACCTCACTGATTGTTAATTATTTTATTTATTTATTTTTATATGGTGCTTAGGATTGAACCCAGTGTTTCACATGTGTTAAGTGAGTACTCTACCACTGAGACACAAGCCAGCCCATTTTTTACTTTATAATATATATATTGATAAACATCACATAGACAATTCATAGGTAAATTGAGTACGGATAAAGGAAAAGTAAATTAAAACAGGAAAATAAGGATAGTAGCAAAGGAAAAGCAAATTAAAACAGGAAAACAGTGGTAGGGCACTTGCCTAACATGCATGAGGCACTGGGTTCAATTCTCAGCCCCACAGGTAAATAAATAAAATAAATGTCCATGAATAACTATAAAGAAAGGAAAGTGCAATTTTTTTTAATGCAATTTTATTTATTTTTTTATTTTTTTTATTGGTTGTTCAGAACATTACAAAGCTCTTGACATATCATATTTCATACATTTGATTCAAGTGGGTTATGAACTCCCATTTTTACCCCGTATACAGATTGCAGAATCACATCGGTTACACATCCACGTTTTTACATATTGCCATACTAGTGACTGTTGTATTCTGCTATCTTTCCTATCCTCTACTATCCCCCCTCCCCTCCCCTCCCATCTTCTCTCTCTATCCCATCTACTGTAATTCATTTCTCTCCCTTGATTTTTTTTCCCTTTCCCCTCACATCCTCTTATATGTAATTTTGTATAACAATGAGGGTCTCCTTCCATTTCCATACAATTTCCCTTCTCTCTCCCTTTCCCTCCCACCTCTCGTCCCTGTTTAATGTTAATCTTTTTCTCATGCTCTTCCTCCCTGCTCTGTTTTTAGTTGTTCTCCTTATATCAAAGAAGACATTTGGCATTTGTTTTTTAGGGATTGGCTAGCTTCACTTAGCATAATCTGCTCTAATGCCATCCATTTCCCTGCAAATTCCATGATTTTGTCATTTTTTAGTGCTGAGTAATACTCCATTGTGTATAAATGCCACATTTTTTTAATCCATTCATCTATTGAAGGGCATCTAAGTTGGTTCCACAGTCTAGCTATTGTGAATTGTGCTGCTATGAACATCGATGTAGCAGTATCCCTATAGTATGCACTTTTAAGGTCTTCAGGGAATGGTCCGAGAAGGGCAATAGGTGGGTCAAATGGTGGTTCCATTCCCAGCTTTCCCAGGAATCTTCATACTGCTTTCCAAATTGGACGCACCAATTTGCAGTCCCACCAGCAATGTACAAGTGTACCCTTTTCCCCACATCCTCGCCAGCACTTGTTGTTGTTTGACTTCATAATGGCTGCCAATCTTACTGGAGTGAGATGGTATCTTAGGGTGGTTTTGATTTGCATTTCTCTGACTGCTAGAGATGGTGAGCATTTTTTCATGTACTTGTTGATTGATTGTATGTCCTCCTCTGAGAAGTGTCTGTTCAGGTCCTTGGCCCATTTGTTGATTGGGTTATTTGTTTTCTTATTGCTTAAATTTTTGAGTTCTTTGTATACTCTGGATATTAGGGCTCTATCTGAAGTGTGAGGAGTAAAGATTTGTTCCCAGAATGTAGGCTCCCTTTTTACCTCTCTTATTGTTTCTCTTGCTGAGAAAAAACTTTTTAGTTTGAGTAAGTCCCATTTGTTGATTCTTGTTTTTATCTCTTGTGCTATGGGTGTCCTATTAAGGAATTTGGAGCCCGACCCCACAGTATGTAGATCGGAGCCAACTTTTTCTTCTATCAGATGCAGACTGTTTGATTTGATATCAAGCTCCTTGATCCATTTTGAGTTAACTTTTGTGCATGACGAGAGAAAGGGATTCAGTTTCATTTTGTTGCATATGGATTTCCAGTTTTCCCAGCACCATTTGTTGAAGATGCTATCCTTCCTCCATTGCATGCTTTTAGCCCCTTTATCGAATATAAGATAGTTGTAATTTTGTGGATTGGTTTCTGTGTCCTCTATTCTGTACCATTGGTCCACCCGCTGGTTTTGGTACCAGTACTATGCTGTTTTTGTTACTGTTGCTCTGTAGTATAGTTTGAGGTCTGGTATCGCTATACCGCCTGATTCACACTTCCTGCTTAGAGTTGTTTTTGGTATTCTGGGTCTTTTATTTTTCCATATGAATTTCATGATTGCTTTATCTATTTCTACAACAAATTCCGTTGGGATTTTGATTGGCATTGCATTGAACTATAGAGAACTTTTGGTAATATCGCCATTTTGATGATGTTAGTTCTGCCTATCCATGAACAGGGTGTATTTTTCCATCTTCTAAGATCTTCTTCTATTTCTCTCTTTAGGGTTCTGTAGTTTTCATTTTATAACTCTTTCACCTCTTTTGTTAGGTTGATTCCCAAGTATTTTATTTTTTTTGAGGATATTGTGAATGGGGTGGTTTTCCTCATTTCCAATTCAGAAGATTTGTCACTGATATTCAGGAATGCCTTTGATTTATGCGTGTTGATTTTATATCCTGTTACTTTGCTGAATTCATTTATTAGCTCTAGTAGTTTCTTTGTAGATCCTTTTGGGTCTTCTAGGTATAGGATCATATCACCCGCAAATAGTGATAATTTAAGTTCTTCTTTTCCTATTTTTATGCCTTTAATTTCTTTTGTCTGTCTAATTGCTCTGGCCAGTATTTCGAGAACTATATTGAATAGAAGTGGTGAGAGAGGGCATCCTGTCTTGTTCCAGATTTTAGAGGGAATGCCTTTAGTTTTTCTCCATTTAGAATGATGCTAGCCTGAGGCTTAGCATATATAGCTTTTACAATGTTGAGGTAAGTTCCTGTTATCCCTAGTTTTTCTAGTGTTTTGAACGTAAAGTGATGCTGTACTTTGTCGAATGCTTTTTCTGCGTCTATCGAGATGATCATATGGTTCTTATCTTTAAGTCTATTGATGTGGTGAATAATGTTTATTGATTTCCGTATATTGAACCAGCCTTGCATCCCAGGGATGAATTCTACTTGATCATGGTGCACGATCTTTTTGATATGTTTTTGTATCTGATTTGCCAGAATTTTATTGAGGATTTTTGCATCTAAATTCATTAGGGATATTGGTCTGTAGTTTTCTTTCTTTGAGGTGTCTTTATCTGGTTTGGGAATCAGGGTGATATTGGCCTCATAGAATGAATTTGGATGTTCTCCCTCTTTTTCTATCTCCTGAAATAGATTGTAGAGTATTGGTATTAGTTCTTCTTTAAAGTTCTTGTAAAACTCTGCTGTATATCCATCCGGTCCTGGGCTTTTCTTGGCTGGTAGTCTTTTGATGGCTTCTTCTATTTCCTCACTTGATATTGGTCTGTTTAGGTTGTTTATATCATCCTGACTCAATCTGGGTAGTTCATATGTCTTAAGGAATTTATCGATGCCTTCACTATCTTCTATTTTATTAGAGTATAGGGTTTCAAAATAATTTCTAAATATCTTCTGTATTTCTGAATTGTCTGTTGTGATGTTGCCTTTTTCATCCCGTAAGCTAGTAATTTGGGTTCTGTCTCTTCTCTTTGTTAGCGTGGCTAGTGGTCTATCAGTCTTATTTATTTTTTCAAAGAACCAACTTTTAGTTGTAAAATTTTCAAAAGTGGTATATATATATATATAAAATATATATATAAATAAATGAATAGCAGGGAATTCAAATCTCACAATGAGTAAATGAGAACTCAAATACTTCATCAGTACTGAATTTGAGCATCTTTACTCATGTGTGAATTTCTTATTCATATGCTTTTTCCCAAAGTTTTTTTTTATTAGCATTTATATTTTTCTTAGGTATTAGTAAGTGTTCATTTTATTCACTCTAGTTTTTGTTTGTTCATTTTGTTTTATTGTGCTGGTATAGGGATCAAGTACTGGCCTTGCACTTGCTAGGCAAGCACTGTACTACTGAGTTAAATCACCAGTCCAGTTTTTTTGTTTGTTTGTTTTGGGAGGTTTTTGGTATCAGGGATTAAACCAGGGACTCTCAACCACTGAGCCACATCATCTTTTTATTTTTTGAGATAGGATCTCACTAAGTTGCTTAGGGCCTTGCTAAGTTGCCAGGGTTGGCTTTGAACTTGAGATCCTCTTGCCTCCCCCTCTCAAAATGCTAAGGTACAAAATGTGCACCACCACATCTGGCACCATTCATTTTTTAATCAACCTGTTCTTGTCAAGTCCACATGTGTTCTCTTCTTTTTTAAATCAAATATACATTTTCAGTCCTTTTCCTACTTGTCAGGAGCATCTTTCAGAGTAGCTTGTACCCTCCGCACTGAGCTTCTTCACTTGTCTTTGAGAGTAGCATAGTCTCCTGTTTTTCTCCTACTTCACTGGCCAAATCAGATTCCTTTTTTTTTTTAAACTGACTTTTCTCTATTTCCCTGACATTTCAAGTTGAAATGCCCAGGAATCAGTTCTTGAATCTTTCACCACTCTTCCTACCCCCATTTTTTTTGCCCCAGTACTGGGAATTGAACCTAGAGTCTCATGGATGGTAGATAAACTCTGCCACTGAGCTACCTCCCTAGTCCATTTTTTATTTTGAGACAGGGCCTCATAAGTTGCCCAGGCTGGTCTTGAACTTGGAATCCTCCTGTCTGAGCGTCTGGAGTAACTGGTATCATAGATGTGGACCACTGTACCCAGCTCAATTCTTAAATTTCTTTTCCATTTATTTTCTTGTTAGTCTAATCCATTCATGTGGCTTTAAATGCCATGTATATACTACCATTTCTAAATTTTATCTCTAGTCTGGATCTTTTCATCTGAACTCTGTGAAATCTGAACTCAAATATTCAAATGCTAAGTTGGCATCTTCTTGGATATCTAATAGACTTTTTAAACTTGACTGCTCTTCTTATAGTTTTCCTTGTTTCATTTAATGATATCTCTGTTTTCCTGCTTCCTAGGGTTTCTTGTTTTACACACACACACACACACACACACACACACACACACTATAAATGTCTAACAACAAATTCTCTTTCTTCAGAGTGTATACAAGAATCTTGACTACTCAGCCTTCATTCTCCTTCATATTATGTCTCCATAATTTTTCATCTGTATTATTTCAGTTAACTCCTAGTCTCTGTGCTTCTTTCTACTCTTGCCCACATGTCCTCTTGGTCTATTCTTAGCACAGTAGCCAGAGGAATCCTAGCCAGAGGAATTGTAAGACAGATCATGTTCTTTCTCTGCTCAAACTTTCCAATACCTTTCCATTACCCACTAAGCATTAGGGCAAAAGTCTTTGTGAAGTCTATAAGACTCCTAAGAGTTAAACTAGTTGCTGGCCCACAGGATAATTGCAAAATCTAGAGTAAGAGTTTAGAAACTAAATCACTGTTCAGTCCTTTGAACTTACATTTCTTTGTGACTGGAATGCTCTTCTTCTAGACTGCTGCATAGCTTAGCTTTGTCTTTTCCTTATCAATTTATTCATATTTATATTCCTTCTCTATTTCCCTTCCTTCCTTTTGTGCTTATCATCTCAGGACAATGAGATGATAGTGAGCACCTGTTTTCCTATTCTTAGCTTTTTTTAAAAAAAAATATTTATTTTTTTAGGTGTAGATGGACACAATACAATGCCTTTATTTTTTTTTATGTGGTGCTGAGAATAGAACCCGAGTCTCGCCCGTGCTAGGCGAGTGCTCTACCGCTGAGCCACAACCCAGCCCCTTATTCTTGGCTTTTGATGGTACTCTTCTCATTCTTTTGCTGTGTATACATTTGTTACATTTTTTATAAGTGTTCTTTTGTCAGATTATTGAATTTTCCCTTTTTCATTGTTTGTTAAATTTTTGAAAAATAAAAAGTGCTGAGTGCTTTTTCTACATACATTGTGACAATCATGCTTTTTTCTATTTTAATCTATTGATAAGAATTTACTATATACATTGTGATAATCATGTTTTTTTTCTGTTTGAATCTATTGGTAAGGATATACTTACTAATAAGTACTTCTATGTTAAGACATCCTTAAATTTCTGGAATAAAATCATGGGATTACATGCCTATAATCCCAGCAATTCAGGAGGCTGAGGCAGGAGAATTGCAAGTTCAAGGACCTCTCAGCAACTTAGTGGGACCTTGTCTCAAAATAAAAAATAAAAATGGGTTGGGATAAAGCTCAATGGGAAAGTGCCTCTGGGTTAAATTCCTCATACCCACCCTCTGCTAAAAAAATTCTAGAATAAACACTACTATAATTTGTCCAGTTTGAATTGTTAGTATTTTTTAAATATTCTCATGTAAATGTTCACAAGGAATATTGACCTTTTATTTAATTATCTAGTCCTTGTTTGTTTTTTGATAATAAGGTTATATTTCTATGAAATAAATTGAGTGGTTTTCCTTTTTGTTTGTCTCTGAAAGAATTCATGCAAGAGAAGAAGCTTTGCCTGTAGTATTGTCTAGGCTTATTGTTCAGGGATATATCAGAGAGACCTGGATTACCAGTTTAGTTTTTTTCATGGTATTTGTATGTGCAACTTTTCTGTTTCTTCTTGAGCAAGTTTTGGCAAGTTATTGCTTATTCTACAAATTAATTCATTAAAGTTTCATTGCCATGAAATTATTTGTGAGTTGTCCTCCCCCTTTTTTTTAAAAAAAAGTATAGAATAGAGCCACAGTACACAGTGGCTCAAACATTAGTTGTTGTTGTTTTTCTTCAGTAGAAAATTGCTGGTTAACAGGCAGTTTTTCCATATTCAGTAATTCAGGAACTTTCAGCAATTTATTCACTTATTATCTTTCTTATATTGGGGATTTCTATTTGTTAGACCTCATTGTGTATGACCAATTGGCAAAAGAGAATGAAAATACGTAGGAAACGCTCTTTTCTTAAAAGTTTCGGCTAGGAAAGAAAATGCATCACTTGTATGGACATTATATCATTATTGGGACAATCATAATTACAAGAAAGGATGGAAAATGTAGTATAGCTATGTGACAAGAAATATTGGTGCATTATACTAATAGTGGAATTCTTTGAAACATATTTGTAGATATACATAATTTGATGAGTTTCATTCTCGAGTACCTTCCCTTTCCTTTCCCTACTCCCTTCCCCCTGATCCCCTCTCTCAAGTTTACTTGTCTTCCTTCTATTTTCGTGAGGTCTTTTAAGTTTTTTTTTTCTTTTTTCTTCTCTAGCTTCCTCATATTAAGAGAACATGATGACTCTTGACTTTCTGAATCTGGCTTATTTCACTTAATATGATACTCTCCAGTGCACTGAGTTGTCATTTTAAACTCTCTCCTGAATCTATAGTACTGCTCTCATTTTATTTCCAATGTTTTTTTGTATTTTTTTTTTTTTTTTGTTCTTGTTTTTCTTGATCAGCATAGCTAGATTTACAGAATTGGCTCTTTTTACTATTTTAAAAGTTTGCTTAATAGTCTCTTCTCTCATTACATTTTACAACTCCATTTTGTTATGTAGTTTCCAGGAGATTTATATCAGAATTGTGGACATAATGATGTAAATATTCTAAATTTGCAATAGATAACAATGTTCTGTTCTTCTGAAGTATCCTTGAGAGTGTCTGTACACACCTGTCACCATTATAACTTTTCCCTCTATAACAACATATAGTTAATGAGTTGGTTAGAATTAATTAAAGATACACATTGATGACCTCTCATTAGAAATATTTATAATATGTAATGTTTCCATAGTCTGTTTTCATTAAAAAGACATAGACACATAAAAATAAGAAAAAAGGGATAAAATATTTACAACTCATTCAGAAATTTTTTCCTGATTTTGGTGACCTTTTTTATTCTAAGCTTTATTGTTCTTTTCATTTTTCGAGAGGAATAGGGTTATTATTATTAAAGCTATCAGTTTAAAAATGCTTTTTGTTTTGCATTTGTTTTATTTTCTTTTGAGTGCCTACTAGTAATTATATATCTGCCTAGGTAAACATAAACATAGGCAAATTTAATGAGTTTAAATTTCAGATACTAAGCTGGTAGTAGAAGTTAGAATTAACCCACAGTACCTATAAGTTATAGTTATCTCCTAGTAATCAGCATCTAAGTTTTTTCTCTTTGTAAAGAAATTTGCCATTGAAATTCCATTGTGAATAGATAATGATTTCTTTTGTTTTAGGTGTTCATTATAAACTCATCAAACATATTTCTTCTTGAACCTGCAAATGAAATAAAAAATCTTCTGGATGAGCACACAGATATGTGTAAACGCATTCTTAACATTTATCGTTACATGGTTGTACAAGTATCAATGGACAAAAGGACTTGGTAAAAATTTTTATCCTTTATATTTATTTATTTATTTATTTACTATGTACACAAGTATAGTAATTATTGGAGGAATAGCATCTATGAACAGGGCTTGTTAAAATGCTGTCGGGCCTCCTAATGATTTTTTATTTTATTTTATTTTTTTTATGGTGGTACCTGTGCATGCTAGGCAAGCACTCAACCAACTAAGCTACATCCCCAGCCCCTAGGGTATCCTATTGAATGAATGAATAAATAAATTTAAAATGTATAATAATCATGGTGATAATAGTTCACTTTTTCTCAAACATCTTTGATCAAGTTTTCACAAGACCCCTTGGATTATCTTTCTGAAGTATGCATATGATGGTTTCCCCAATCCCAAGGAATGAATGCATACATATATGCATACATACATGAAGAAAGGAATTTATGCATGTATGAATGAATGAATGAAAAGATGATTCATCGAATGTGTAAATGCCTGATGCCTTAATCTAGCATTCAAAGCTTTGTATGATCAGTTTTCTGCCTACTTTTCCCTGCCTTCTCTTTTCCTCTTAAATTTTTTACCTATCCACCTTGCTTGATAGGACCCTTCTTCCCAGCGTTATCAAGTGCTTTCTTCTGAGCACATTCCAGACTTTTAGAATGATTGTCTGCCATCTTTCCCTCTTGTCACCAAAACTATTCTCTAAACTGTCTTCCTCTTTCTTCATATTTTACCCACATTTTCCCCCTTACTTTCTTTCATTCTATATTTGTATCTCTGTATAGTTCTTGTCAAACTTGTCTTGATCCCTTGATTGTGTATAAACATTGAGAGAGGCCCTAGAAGGTACATACAAGTTGTTTTATTTTTCTGTATCCTACATTTGTTAACATAATAATGTATTATGTATATAAATAATTTTCTTCAACAGTCCATATTAATAATGGACATGTAGTTATTTCTTTTTGTTTGGGGGGAGGAAGACAGTAAATATAATCATGTTTCCTCCTTTGCCTCATTTCTTAAGTGGAGCACTTGGCCAAAGGATGTGCCTTTTTAAAACTTTGCTACATAGAGAAAAGTGGCTTTATTTTGCAAATGTTCTTTACTAACAGTATTAATAAAATTCCATTTAAAATTAGTTATCAGTATATTTGAAATAGATCTTTGTGCTAGGTTTCTTTATAAGCTCTTTTACATGTGTTCCTTAATTTTCATAGCACTGTATAACATAGAAATATTCCTGTTTTGCATGGGATAGTTCTTAGGCACAAAGAAATTAAGTGACTTTTCTTTTTCACATACCCAGTAAGTGGTGAGCAGAGATTTGAATTACAGTCTTTCTGACTTCAGAAATTAAACTTCGTTTAATCATTCTTTTTTTAGTTATTTAATTTTTCTTTCTGTATGCGTTGAGTCATTGATGAGCCAAGTTATAGTGTGAGTCTTGATTTGTGCAACACAATTTTAGAGATTTTTTTCTTAATTTTTTAAGATCTCCTAGTGTCATAGTACTTTGGGAAATCCACAATTTATGTTGAATTTCTAAGACTTTTCTTTATTATTTAAAATCATTCTTATTTTTACAAAGTGAAAGGTTGTCTGATATATGAGTGCGTTAAGGTTTGACCATAAGTCAGATAAGATTTATTTGTAAAATATGTGCTTTATTGTATAGGTAGATGATTTCAAATAGCTTTTCATTTCATATAGCTAAACTAGAAGCCTAAGTTTATAAATGTGACACTTTTAAGGTTTTTATTTTTTGAATGATTGCATGTGTGTTCACTAATAAATTTAGGATATTTTTAATTAAGTGATAGTTTTCTATTTGATTCTGCCCTTACTTCCCAGAAAAACCATGACATCTAGATCTGGGACCTATTGCTGTCTCAGCCATATTTCCCACAGTGACTGTCATGTATAATGCTATGCCTGGAATGGGCCTGCAGAATAGCTAAAAAGGAGAAGGCTGTGATAGGCACTTGGGCTTTAGCCTGGTTGTGTACCCAACTAGAATTCCCTTGTCAGTCTCTTTTTCATTGAGGCTGAATCAGTTTTCAAAATATCAGATGTAGTTTTATTGTTTTAATAGTAACCAGCTAGAAGAAAGAGGGAAGATAAGAATAATGGTAGAGTTGGCTTGACTAATAATACACAAAAAGAACAAGAGATTTAAAAATAGCCAAAATAAAAAGGATTGGAAGAGCCATTATTCCTACTTTTTCTTTTTCTCCTAATTGCTCATTATTAAAATCAAAAATCTATCTTATTTTATCTGAGGCTATTGTGCCTGAAAATGACTTTAAAATGACTGATATAAATATAAAAATGGAATTTAAGAAAATATATTTTTAGTTGTTGATGAACCTTTATTTATTTATTTGTATGTGGTGCTGAGAATCGAACCCAGTGCCCCATGCATGCTAGGCAAGCACGCCACCACTGAGCCACAACCCCAGCCCATGAATGGAATTTTAATTTCAATATTTAACAAATTCTAAAAATTTGAAGTTCTTTTATATTTAATATTTGAGTTATTCCAAAGATAATGCTATAAGAAATATTAATTTGAAAGTTAACCACTAATCAAAAGCAAGCATATGCAAGAAGGAAACATTAATTAATCTTTTTACTTTAAGGGAACAGATGCTGCTTGTGTTGCTCAGAGTCACGGAGTCTGTACTGAAGATGTCATCACAAGCTTTTCTACAGTTCCAGGGGAAAAAAAATATGACCTTGGCAGGTCGACTTGCAGGACCACTTTTCCAGGCAATAAAAATAAAATAAATAGATGAATAGATGGATAGATACGTATTTTTTAAAGGATTTATTGAACCCTGAGCTTTGTTACCTGGGAAAAAAGATTTAAATCAGAAATCAGTTCATATTAAAGGTCTTTTGTAGAGCTAAATTAAAAGATGCTCATCTAAGTAGTTTATTTGCCATACTTACAAACTTAAACCTAGTATGAGTGGAAGAGATATTATGTCTGTGAAAAAAGTGTTATCACAAAGGGTTATGATGTTAATTTTATCTCACATGGCATGTTTATGTATTGTTGCAAAAAGCTGTCAGAGGACTTTAAGAGTAATAGTCTAATTGTTTGTTTTGTTAGACTTTAAAATTTTAAGTTGTTTCATGGTAATGAAAAACTAGTAGTCAAGATCCATTCCTACACTGTTCCAGAGACTTTTATAGTCCTTCTTCTTAATTTGAAATTTCAGTGTTAGTTTGATTACACAGAAGTTACACACTGTGGTTTTCAAAAATAGAGTCTTTGAAAAATAGAAAAACATATGTTTTTAGGATGACAGATTTAAAAGTAAATAAGGATAAAATCGTTTTTAATGTCAAAAACTGTCTCAGATCTAATTTTTTGGTCATAAGTATAATTGTTAAAAAATTATTTCATATATTAATCTTTTACCTAAAATTCTCTGTTGGTGGCAAATAACCCTTTAAAAACAGAAATATTTATTAACTGAACTCCCTTTTTCTTTTTAATTTTCCTGTTGTAATTAATCCAAAAGTGGAAGCTACAAGATAAAATTTTAGCTTATTGAAGGGCATAATTTCTTCTGTTGTTTGCACATTTTGATATTTACTCCTGTTCTAAGCTTTGTGCATTTTCCAACTTTATATTTGCTGTGTAAATTTATATATGAATTTCTTACTAAAATTTATAGAATTAGCTATTAGTGTAATGCAGCATGAAAGGTAGTTATGACTTTAGTGAGGTTTTTTTTTTCAGTTTGAATTACTGGTATGTTGGGATTTGGCATTTGTTGAAATGAAGTTTATAATACTAATGATTGCATGAATTACTTTCACAAGCACTACTATGAAGAAAGGGTCATGGATTTTTTGTGTTTTAAAATTCTTATTTTTAGGTGATTTTTAAAAGAATTGAATATCTGATTTTGAAGTCACACACTATATACATTTCATTGTTATTTCTGAATATTTGTCTTTGTAGACTCTTATAGTTGCCTGGATTAAAGCAAATCTAAATGTCTACATCTCACGTGAACTTTGGGATGACTTACTATCAGTGTTGTCATCGTTGACGTATTGGGAAGAATTGGCCACTGAGTGGTCCCTAACTATGGAGACACTAACTAAAGTTTTAGCTAGGAATTTATATAGTTTGGATCTCAGTGATTTACCATTGGATAAGCTGAGTGAACAGAAGCAAAAAAAGCACAAAGGGAAAGGTAAGAGTTGTTCAGAGGTGCTCCATATAAGTTTGTTTAAAATAATTGAGTTGGGGGAAACCAAGCCAGGGAGAAGGAGGGCAGTAAAAGTCATGTTCTTTCTTAACTATTCCTGCCTTCATATACCTAGGAGATTAAATTTTCCAACAATAAAGCATGTAAATACCCTGTAATTTTTCTTAATCTTAAAATTAATAGAAAGTTTGACAATGTTCTATACATAGTTAGCTAACGTTAATCTTACATATTTTATTTTGTTTTTGATATTTAACCAAAATGGAAATTTATAAAATGCCCTTTTTTTTTTTTTTTTCTGTATTGGGAATTGAACCCTGAGTCACTTTACCACTCAGCAACATTCCTATTCTCTTTTATTTTATTTTGATAAGAGGTCTCACTAAGTTGCTGAGGCCTTGAATTTGTGATCCTTCTGCCTCAGCCTCTTGAGAAGCTGAGAGTATAGGCCTGTGCCATTGTTCCTGCCTATGCCATTCCTTTTTTTTTTTTTTTTTTAATATTTTTTTAGTTGTAGAGGGACATACAGTGCCTTTAGTTTATTTGTTTATTTTATGTGATGCCAGGATTTGAACCCAGTGCCTCAACCATGCTAGGCAAGCTCTCTACCAATGAGCCACAACCTGGCCCATGCCATTCCTTTTTTAAAATAAGCAAATTTTAGTTAGAACTAAAGGAGTGATTTTACTTTACTCTACTTTAAAAGTATATAGTTTCAGCTGGGGTTGTGGCTCAACAGTAGAGTGCTTGTCTAGCACATTATAGGCCCTGGGTTCAATCCTCAGCACCACATAAAAATAAAAATAAACAAAATAAAGATATTGTGTCCAACTACAATTAAATAATAAATATATTTTTTAAAAAGTATGTAGTAAAGAATTGTGGAAATTCGTATTGGTGTCTGTGGTACTGGGGATTGAACCCAGGGCCTCACATATGCTAGGCAAATGTTGTATCACTGAGCTACCACTGATCTGCATTCCCTGCCCTGGAAAATTCTTTGAAAGTATTTTCTTTGTTTGAACTAAAAGCAAATGTTCCCTAGGTGTGAAATATGTCAGATGTTTAAAGAGATTGGGGCATAGCATAATGATTATATAATTATTATGTTTTGATATTCCTTGGTTTATTAGCAACTAATTATTAAAAATGCAAAATACTAACTAGAGAACACTTAAATCACATTTCATACTAACCCCTTTTCCAGGGTATGAAGAAGCTCAGACTCCTTTTTTCTCAACTATATGTTTCGCACATAGCTGTTATTGGCAGGTCGAAATTAAATAACCTTCACTATAGCAAGATTTTGGGTTAGCTCATTTACTATCTTTTTTCTTATCCATATGTTTTATTTCTATTACAAACAAGTCTGTTTCAGAGATTATAATAGTTTATTATTGATATAATTTTATAATTCTGCATAAGTTTTATAATATAATTTTATGTAAAATGAAGCTCAAAAAGGTCTTATAGTACATAGCATTTTATATTGTTATTTTGTACTTTATTATAAGTAAGCCTAAGAATATGAGGCAACATAGCACACATAAATTTAAAGGTATTACTGATCAGGTGACAGTATTTTGAGATTGAAAATCTACATTTCTAGGAGTTGGACATGAATTTCAGAAAGTTTCAGTTGACAAGTCATTTTCTAGAGGATGGAGTCGTGATCAGCCTGGTCAAGCCCCAATGAGACAGAGAAGTGCAACAACCACTGGCTCCCCAGGAACTGAAAAGGCGAGGAGTATAGTACGGCAAAAAACTGTTGGTATGTACTCTTCAAAGTCATGAGAATTGTATGGAACAATTAATTTATAGTCCTTAAAAACAATGTATATAAACATACAGTTTTTTTATCAGTTGATTTTGTTATGAAATGAAAAACTTGTATAGCAAAATCTTTTTTTTTCCTAATAGTATTTAGAGTCCAGTAGCACGCTGTTTTACCCTCTTATGCTATAAAGATTTAATCTTTCATTATTGTTTTTATGTAGTTCATTTTACTGTAGATATCCCTGATTTTAAAATGTCATTTTACAGCATTGAAATAGTAGAACTCTGATTCAGTTTACAGAACTTGAGTATTAACTAATATACTACTGTTAAATGAATGTACTCACAAACATGGAAATTTAGGGTAGCTAATTTTCAGTGCTATAATTATATAGATTGGCTTCATAGACATCCGACAAGGAATTCATGCTCTCTACTGGCAGAGAGCTGAGGCCAAGATGGAATCTACTGCTAGTGTCCCTGCTACTTTTAACAAATAAGGAAGAAATTTCTATAATCTGTGAAATGCCAGTGAAGGAGCACTAATATGAAAAATTTCTAGGCATAGGATCACTCGGCATGCTGTAGAGCTAGCTACCTTCTTAATTCTTTTCCTCTCAGATGTTTATAACTTGGTGTGAATATAATAGAGTATTTCTGTGAAAAGACTTTTGTCCTAACCTTTTTTCTCTTTCATCACTAAATAGCTAGATAACTTTAGATAATTTATCAAACCTTTATAGGCTTTCAGTACTTCATCTGTGAGTGGGAATGATAACACTTGTTTCATGACTGAAACAAAATTACTTGAAGTTATTTCAGGATTTATAATCTTGGAATTCCGGAGAAGGAGAATTTTCCATGGAAGTATCTGTATTGAATGGTAATCAGTAATAAATATTATTAGTTTTAAAACCATCATTATAAGGATAAGTCTTACATAAAACAGTGAGTTCTAAATTATTGAGATTAAAGCTTAAAAGAAGATGCAGAAATAAAAAGAATTAGTAAATTAAATTTTTTTAAGAATTAAAAATTATTGTTGATTTAAAATCCTTTAAAGGGATTGCATTTTCAGAACTGTCTTATAAAATAAACATATAGTTGTATTAATTGTATATGCAGGAAGAATAAGAAACAATATAAAGAAAAAGGATATTTATGGATTAAAATTAATTTAATGCTTTAGAATTTTGGTATATGGTTACTTATTGGAATCTTAAGGAAAATATTGGTTACGTTTGAAATGTATTTCTTCCAATGTCACATATATAGAAAATATCTGTGTATTAAGAAAGAATTATTTTTACATTTAAATGTTTATTTAAATCTTGAAATAATTTTAAAGTACTTTTCTTTCTGATTATAGAATTTATTCTTAGTTTATAAAGTTTAAGGAAGCACAAAGTCCCATTAGCTGTCCAGTGACAAATAATCATTTTTAATAAGTTGGCATTTATCTTTCTATTAAATAGTATGTAATAAAATACTCATCTTGAAATCAGCTGGCTGTGATTACTTTCTGATACTTAAAAGTTAGACAACCTTGCCATGAATTTTGTTTTGTGAATAAGCCTCTAAAAACAAAAAGTTAAATTATTAAAATTTTTGTTAAGAAAGGTACCTGCATAAAGTTGGAAAATCCTTCAAAGGACAACATTAAGTTAGAACATTATTTGGAGATATATTCTCCTAAAATTTTTAAATTAAATTTTTATGTTCTTAACGTACATGGTTAAAAATTCAATCTATGATAAAAAGTGAACAATACAGTAAGTCTTTGCTTCATCACTGCTCTGCCATTCCAGTTCACCTCAGTATAGACAACCGCTGTTACTAATTTCTTGAGCATCCTTCTAAAGTTATTTTATGCATATACAGGCATAAAGCATAGTGTCTACACTATTGTGAACCATGGTTTTTTACACATTTGAATGAAAACAATTTTTAAATATTCAATATGGAAGCACTGTTCTAAGCACTTAGGTTTAAGTTGTGAGAAAGCAAAAGTTCATTGGAGCTGAAAATTCTAGTGTTGGGGAGATGTGTAATAAGCAGATAAATCAATAAACATATCAGGTAGTAGTAAGTCATGAAGAAAACTCAGTACAAAGGACTAAAGAGAAAATTTTAAAATATTAAAAAAGGAAAACCAAAACAATTTAAATACAACAAAGGACTAGGGAATAATGGGGATGGGAAAATAGGATTGCTTTAGGTAGGGAGGACAGGGAAGGCCTGTTTTATCATATAAGAACAGAGACCTGAAAAAAGTATAAGAATGAACTTAGCAATGAACCTATAAGAAGCTCATTCAAGGCAGTCAGTAGAAAAAGTAAAACAACCGGAAGCCAGGAATATGCTTGGGTTTTTGAGGAAGAGTAAGAAAGTCACTGTGGCTGAAGTGGAGTATGAAAGGAAAAGATTCTTAGGAGATGAAGTCAAGCTATTATAATAATGTATCTTTAAAATGTTATGTATCAAAAACTGTTAAACTTCCTATATCTTATTTCATTCCATGGAAGTCCCATAATTTAACCTATGTCCTGAAGATGGACATATATTTTATAATTTTGTGCTATTTAAAATGGTATAGAATATGTATGCTGGTTACTTTATGCACATATGCGGGTTTATCTATAGGATTTGAAGTTAATTTGTCCCCCAAAGAGACCATACTAATTTATATTTGCATTCACAATAAAGAATTCCTGTTTCTTCTACATACTTAACCTTAATTATATTATCAATATTTTGCTCCATGGTAGTATGCTTTGAAAAATTCTGATTGTGCTTTTAATGTTTTTGTTGTTGTTGATGTTTTATTGGCTTTGTTTGTTTGTTTTATTTTTGAGATGGGATCCCACTATGTTGCCCAGGCTAGTCTTGAACTCCTGGGCTCAAGGGATCTTCCTGCCTTTGCCTCTTGAGCTGGGACTACAGGCATGCACCTATCCATTGTTTTTGTTTTTGGTTTTGTTTTTTAATGTGAATGAAAATGAGCATATTTGATTAAGTTCAAAAGTCACTGGGGAGCTTCCATATGGTCAAAGCATAAAAATGCAGTAGTCCATAATGATACCCCAAAATGTGTATGTGTTACATATAAGGGGCGGGGGATGTGAAGTTAAAACTCTTTATCAAAAAATTTAAGCTAGTGTAAATAGAAGAACTGAAGGGATTTTTTTTTTTTTTAATCTCAGTTTAAAATGCTTACAGAGTTAAGCAAGGATCATTATTTTGATGCTAAAGCCATTAGGTACAAGTTTGCTTGAGAATAGGATGTTCACTTGTAGTCATGGATCATCCCACATATTCTTTACATTTGTAAAGGGTAATTGTACCTTTACAATGGAGGTTATGGAAGTAATCACTTAATCCTGTATACCTGACTCCTATATTATAGTACATATAGGAAATAGAACAAGTTAAATGACTCCACGAAGGAACAAATAAAACTAGAATGTAGTACATTTTGTGAGACAACTGGCGTAGATTCTTCAAAAAGACATTTTCTTTTTAAAAGTTGGGGGTGGCGTTTGTTTTAGATTTTTAAGAAGACAATACTTGAATGTAATACATGAACACTTATGGAATCTGGTTTCAAAGAAAATAAATAAATAATTTTATAGGTAATTTAGAATATGATTGACTATTAATCGATGTTATAGAATTAAAAATTTTTTTTCTCAGGTGTAATAATGGTGTTAGCTATATAGGAGGATAACCTTACTCATAGATGAGTCCTGAATTATATAGGCAATGAAGAGTCATGGTATCTGCAAACTTACTTTCAGATACTTCAAAAACACATATATACAGCAAAAATAAAGCAAATTTGGCAAAATGCTAATAGCTTTTGAATTTAGGGGGTATGTATGTGTGCATTTTTATAACTTTAATCTTTTCTAGGTGTTTGAAAATTTTCTTAATAAAATATTGAGAAAAAGATTTTTTTTAAAGTCACTATATGATTTGTACTGTTGGTGTTTTGGAGATATTGGATATTTTTGCTACTTTTTTGTTATACTCTTAGATCCATAAACGTCAGGGAAATCTCTTAAGACACTCCGTCATGACCCTACTTTCCAGGCCAAACTGAAAAAGTAAAGCTATTTGCTTAAAATAGAGTAATGAGCAATTAGCATACTGGAAAAGTAGGCTGACCTTGGAGCAAACTGCTGATATTTAAATACACTTTGATATACACTTTAGGTATCCAAACTAAGACCTTGGCAAGCTTCAAGATTGGAGAATGGAATTGAAGGTTTTCACATTAAACTGGGGATCTTGACAAAGACAAAAGTTATTTTCTACAAGTAATGCTTGCTGGCAATTGGTACAAGCAAATGTAAATTACCTTTAGAGGAATGCAGTCTGAATTAGGCCTCCAGAAATTCCACACAGTAGGAACTCACAAAGATAACTTGGGGCTGGAGTTGTGGCTCAGTGGTAGAGCACTCGCTCGCCTGGCACATGCAAGGCCCTGGGTTCAATCCTCAGCACCACATAAAAATAAAGATATTGTGTCCAACTACAAAAAAAAAAAAAAAAAAAAAAAGATAACTCAATAAGTAAGGAAACAAACTGTTGGTGTGTTAACAAAATGAAAACAGATTTAGATCCCTAACAGTTATCAGTTATTGATCCTTGTTATAGGAATGTGATTTTTCAGATTGTAACATAACTGTGTTTGAAATGTTTAAAGGAAAAATGATAGACTCATAAAGATTTTTTAAAAAGAGAACCATATAGAGCTTATAGAAATAAAAATGTATTTATTAAAAGTAAAAAGAGTATCAGTCACTTGAAAGGAAGACCTGAAGAATTACCCAGGATAAGGATATGAAAAATATGAATCTTAGGAAATATGTGGAATGGGATAAGAAGGTCTAATGTGTCTAATTGGAATTCTGGAAGGAGACAATGAAAGAGAGGCAATATTTCAAGGGTAACAAATAATTGATAAAAGATATGAATCTTTAGAAACAGAAGCATATACTCAACTAACTAGAATGAATAGATACAAACCCATACCTAAATATGTTTCACTGACACTGCAGAATGGAAAGACAGGAGTTTAAAAGCTGCAAAGAGAAAAAAAAAAAAGAGAATCTACAAACCCTAAAAGCAATGTTTTTAGTACCGACAATGGAAGATAAGACGGTAAAATAATATCTTAAAGTGCTAAGGGAAAATAACTATCTTTAGAGAATTGTGTACTGAATAAAAGTTTCAAGAATAGCAATAAAATAAACACAAAAACTTAAAAATTTTACTACTATCTGACCTTTATGAAAGAGACTTCTAAAGAACACTATCAAGTGTTCTTGATTGTATTACAACACTAACTTTAGACTTGAAAAATATATAGGAAAAACATGATTCATTTTTTGAAGATTTCATTCAAGATTATAACAAATGTATGCCACTGTAAATACAAAAAAGTTCCAAGCTCTTCCTTTAAATTGATGAGAGGAAAGAAGGAACAGAAAAGGAATTATTTTTCCCCAAGGAAAAAGTTAAAAAGAAAAGAAATTCTGTTAAAGTTTCTATATAAAATTTCTACATAAAATTTTAATTACATATTATACTTCATATAAATAAGAGATACTGATTTGATTAAGCATTCTTCTACCAGGAAAAAATACTAACCATGGGAATATGTCCTTTTGACTATGATTTTTTAAAAAAAATTTTGAGGAATCTAAAACTTGATTTCATTTATTTTTTTAAATAAATATATTTATTTCACATCTGTTTATATTTTTCCTTTTATGTCACCAGTGCTTGGTTATACCTGTGTATTTTGGTCTTTGCTCTAACAAGTTTTAATGAATGATTATGTTAAAATCAACATAACTTTTTGTTATTCCAAATATGATTATAAAATTGTTGGTCATTTTCATAAGAATAAAAAGAATCTAGCAGGAAAACTCAAAAAAGGCCAGATTCTGAAATTTTATATACGAGTTAAATCTTAAACTACACTTATCTTTAAACCATTATACAGCAAGTCATACAGTGAAGTCAGATTGTTGCCATTATCTCAATTATTCCAACCTTTCACATCTTCCTGCACATGAATGAACTTGAAAACAGCTCTGAAGTCCTTTATTTTGCCAACATTCATAACATTTTGAAAATTTTTGATTATTTTTTCTAGTTATAAACTAAATAATACTTTTAGTTTTAATTAATGGTTTTGTTTTCTCTGTCTTCATAATCTGAAGGTTTTGTTTTTGAACTCCTACACATTTATCACTATTCATTAAAAATTTATTGAGCTCATATATGCCAAGTAATAGGAATTTAAAGAGGGTATACTTCTTGATTTTGAAAAGTTGAGGAAGCTAGCATAAAAGTATGCAGTCTACTAAAAAGAAGGAATTCTTAATTTGTTTTTATCTATTACTATATTATCAATAGTTAAATAATTGTACAGGAGAATAAAAAAATGGGAAGACATTTCAAGTATGAGTTTGTAAGATAGAAAAAGGAGACCAAGGACATTAGTAAGATATAATGCTGTTATATTGTTGTGAACGAGCATGAAACTTTTAGGGAAGTGTATAAAGTTCTCTGTTGCAGCAGCATGGAAGAATAGTGGAAGTTTCAGTAAATGGTTGATTTTAACCAAGTCAAAAAGGACTTATGTGATGGCTTAAGGAATTTACGCATCAGAGAACCAAATGTTTCCAGTAATCAGGAAAGCCTATGATTTTTAATTGTTGTTAACAATTGTTCCTTCCACCCCCACTGTCTATTTCACTATTAAACTGAATGTAATGCAGTGTTGTTTAAGCCCTCTATTCATACATAACAATGCATATAACTTCATTTAATCAGTAGTTTCTAAACTAAAAATTAAAATCTCTGAGAAGTTTAAATTACTAGTTTATTTCTAAGTCAAGTAAAATTTGTCTTTAATTTTGTGAACACAAGACTTTTTTAAATTTATTTTTTATTCTAATTTGTCATGTAAACACAGGACTTTTAAAGAAATTTTCAAATGCAGCCATAAATGTAATTTTTAAAATGTCATAAAGTTTAAAGTTTATTTTTAAAAGCAGTATTTAAAATTTTTGTGTTTTTGATTTGAGTGAGAACTAACTTGTCCTTCTCAAGAACATGATTCTTAATGCTGATTCCAAATTCTGTTAATGTTTCTACATAAAATTTTAATTACACTATTATATTTCACTATAAATAAGAGATACTGATTTGATTAAGCATTCTTCTACCAGGAAAAAATAGTAACCATGCACAGTATGTCCTTTTGACTATGATTCACCCATAATTTTATAAAAAAGACATGAGAGACTTGGAGACTTTTGGGGGGAAGAGTTTGAAAATAGGAATGGTTAGTTTTTAGAATTTAACTTCATTAAGAAGAATGAGAATTGCCCAGTGAAATGCCTAAATATGGTGTCAAAATTTTCTTTAATGATACTGAGTTCCTTTCAGTGTTTCTATTCAACAAATTTCTCAATTCTTGGTTTTGAGAACATTGTGCTAAAGTGTCTGTTGTTTTTAATGCTGTTCCATTGTATTTGCTAATAATAAAGAGCATTTTCCTGCTTTACACCAAAAAATTTACATTCAAAATATGTGTGTTCTCTGATTTCTTTTCTTACAGCTTGCCAGTATTTGCCGTGCTGAAATGTTTTAATTTAAAATTTCCTTCCTTTGTATCTTTTAGTTTTCTCTGTTGCTGCTTTTTCTGTGACACAAGCCTTTCATTATAGTCACTCTTCTTTTTTCCTTCCCCACTTCTTTCTTTTCCTTTTTTAAAGCCATGAGAAGCCGATCCATTGGTGAATGTGCTCTGCCATCGGCCTATATACGCAGTGCTAAAAGTGCTCCTGTTCTGATCCATACTTCCAAACCCTTCTTGCCTGATATTGTTCTCACTCCCCTTTCTGATGAGCTTTCAGGTAGTGCCACCTCTGCTAATTTCTGCACCACCTTTTTCACTTTTTAATCCTCTGCTTTCAAATTTTGCTTAATCAAATAAACTCTTCAAAGTTAATTTCTTTGGGGGAGGTATGGGAAACTGGGAAATGATTGAGAAATCAACATTTTGAGTTATTTGAACTCTAATGCTATCCTTGCAGTTCATTCTGGAAGTGCTAAGTTTAGTGCTGTGCCAATGTCCAATATTTTGGGTTGTAAAAGGCTAATATTTTTATTTATGTTTGGGTTTTTTCTTCAGGTGGTTTAAAGAAGTAGTAATGCATATTTGTATCATAGATGTCTCATAAGAGGTGACTTAAGATAATCAGAGTCTTGACTTTTAATTTCCCATTGTTTGACTAACAATATGGTAAATTTTGAATAATTTTTTCTATTATCTACAGTAATAGAACTAAGTAAGGGCATGTAGTCATAGGGGAAATACATAATCTAAAAGTTGTTTTGGAATAAATTGTATTTATATTAGATATAATAGTATGTAGAATTCATTTGAGTGAGATGCAAGACTCAATTTACAAGGAGCTTCAAAACCTACTCAGCATTTCCATTCTGATTTAGGTGCTTCATTTCTAGTACTGGGATTTCCTACTCTTTTATTAAGATTTAATTAACACCAAATACATGTTTTTTTGGATTCACTTCAATGGGGTTAGGGAATTATGCACACCCATATACATCATAACCCCAAACAAAATATAGAATGTTTACCCTAAAAGTTCTCTAGCAGTTGGAGAAGATTTTGAAAATAGGAATGTTTCATTTTTAGAATTCAGCTTCATTAAGAAGAATGAGAATTGCCTTAGAGAAGTACCCAAATATGGAACCAAAATTTTCTTTGAACTATTGATACTGAGTTCATAACCACCAACTCTCTCCCGCTGCACTTAAAACCACTTTTTAATTTCTCTCACCATAGATTAGTTTGTCTTTTGGAAAAAAAAAAATGTATAAATAAAACCATACAGTGTCTTTTCGATAGAAACACACTTGTCTTGGGTTCAGTTACTGTGCATTGTGCTAGTTCAAAGAAACTTACGTTGTTAGGTAATTTCCTATCCCTTTCTTAGAGTATTTTCTTAACGTTGCCACTTTTAGTGAAGGTGCTGGTGTTTTTGCTGTTGTTAATTATTTGTTTAAAGTCCATCTTATTACTCTTCAGTTCCTAACAGACTGAAAGAACTATGAAGGAAGATTCATTTGTATTAATAATGATATTTCAGTTGAAGTTCCCCATTCCTAATCCAAATAAGATCTGATATATCTTCCAAGTCAATGGGGCTAACATAATTAAGAATTATCAATTAGTAGGTTTAAAATATCTACCTAGGATTACAATTGGTATTCTTTGGAAATATTATAAATGAAAAAAACATAGTACTTGAGTTCCCAAACTGAGAAAATAAAACATTCAGTTACTAGATATGATATGTTTGTTTTTAAATTCAGGATACATTGACTGGGAAACATTTACTTCAAAATATTTTAGGATGTTTTTGAGAAGTGTCCAAGTATCATTGTGAAGCCATAATGCAATTAATTAAAATAGTTTATATTGAAATTAGAAGTCAGTTTTGCAGTTTAGTTGATGACAAAAATAAGTGAGAGTTTGGCCTCAGACGAACCTGGATGCTCAATAAGTATTTAAGAATGAATGAATTTTACACTAGAAGAAATAGGCAACATGAATATTTTGGGCTCTCATATTTTGTTTCTTCAGTATCTTCCTGAGTAGTATAGATTTTGGTTGCTTACATTAAAATTCTAACTTAGTTACTTAAGTTGGTAAACAAAACAGTGTTTCCGTCTTAACAACTAAAGTAGATACAATTAAAAGAAACTCCCAGTTTATTGTAAACTTTGCTTAGAGTTTTTTGCTTCAAGCTTTTAAAAACATTCAATGCAAACCATTTTTCACTTGTTTAGAAAAAATAAAATGAGTTTTAGTCACTGACTCTTAAGTTTGGTTGGATTGTATGTTTTCCAGTTGTTAAAAACTGTCAGAAAGATTTTTTTTCTTCAGAATTTTAATGGCTTTACAAAATATCTTTTCTGAAATGTAAAGAGTATTTTGGCAAGTGCCAAAATATTTTTAAAAAATCTAAAACAAAAATGAGGTCACTCCTTTTAAAATACTTAAGTACTACCTTAGCTAGCGCATGAGACGTTCCTATTTCATAATTCTTGCTTTGCTGTAAATACACAATTGAGAAAGATTGCCTTTTTAAAAGATTTTATGATTTAAATATTTATGAAGAGTGTTTAAAAGGAGTTTTTTGAGTGGCACTTTTATTGGTTTTATTAATTTTCCCCATTTGCAGTAAAATGTCTTCTATGATAAAATTAAGATTTAAATGATGTGGAGACACCAGTCAATTAAACAGAACAAATCTTATATCTGATGATCAAAATAATAAATGTTCATTTTTTTAAATGTTGGTTATATGTGAAGGTATATGAGAAAATATACATAAGCTCCTAAATCAATGCTTATTATTAGTAACTTAAAATGCTTTTGCTGTTTGTTTTATACATTTGTACATGTAAAAGTATAATTAGAGTGAGTTAGTTTGAATTAGAAATAATTTTCCTCTTAAAACTCTTTGAAAGAAACCACATATAACATTTTATGATGCAGAAGAAAAAAATTATTTTCCCTGAAAAAAAATTATTTTCCCTGAAAACTGACTGATGAGCAAAGCTAGAATCTTTCAATCTGCTACAGAAATTTATAATACCATCTAGGAGATGTATAGGTACAGAGAAGAAGAGATTAAATGCGCATAATGCCCATCAACATATTGAAGACTCCAAGAAGTCCTATTAAAAAATATGTAGTCCAATATTTCTTAATTTTTTTCCAGATATATACATATTGACAGCCTATAGTATTCAGGATTCAAAGAGGAAAAAATTGGAAAACATTGAACTAACCTTCTAATATGGAAAACAAACAAACAAAAAGCATTATAGAAATTGGATGGGATTGTTCTTATTCCAGTATATATTGAAGAAATCTGAGTTATTGAATTGATTATTGCCCCTGTGGTTCTCTAAGGCAAATTGAAGGCCTGGAGTTTGTTTCTTTAGGGATTAGCTAGTACTATATTTTTAAAAAATTACCAAAGCCTTGGATCCTCAACCAATTCAGTTGGTTGGTTGTTTCTTCCAAGGTTTAAGTAAATTTTACCTTAGTTTGATTTATAAGCCATTGATATACATTCAAAAGTCAGAACTGAGAAGGAAAGTAAACAGGTGAAGAAAGTGCAGGCTTAAATGAACATATAATAAAATGTTTTCTGGGTCTCTCTCTCAGATCAGGAATTTAGGTTTCTGTAGCTCCTTCGCCAAACAAAAAAGAGAAATAGCACTGAAACTACTAATAATGTTTCTAGCTTTTGGTTAGAAATAGAATTTATCAGAAAAGTACATAACAAAGTACTCTTGAATAATTGTGGGGGTGGGGAGAGTACAAGGAAATTCTTTTGAGCCCTCTTCCAACCCTGGCATTTCTGTTTTGTTTTTAACATGTTTCTTTGAGAATGGACCATCAATTTTCAAAGTATCCTATTTTTCACTAGCCCTTATTTTTTCTCCATTATATCTTCTTATTGTCCATTCTGTCTAGATTATTTTGTGATACTGTATGGTATAATTTTGTATATATCTGTCGACTAATTCTGTTGAATACCTGAATATACTTAAGCTCTGGGACCAGTTCAAGGAAATTGTCACTATGCCAATGTGACATGATTTCTTAACATGACTCATCTGTAACATTTGAAAAAAAAAAAACAGCTGGGTGCTGTGGTACACTCCTGTAATACCAGTGGCTTGGGAGGCTGAGGCAGGAGGATCTTGAGTTCAAAGCCAAGCCTCAGCAATAAGCAAGGCGCTAAGCAACTCAGTGAGACCATGTCTATAAATAAAATACAAAATAGGGACAGAGGTTGTGACTCAGTAGTCAAGTACGCGGAGCTCAATCCTCGGTACCCAAAAAAAAAAAAAAAAAAAAGTATTTTCCCACATGCTTGTCTCAGATTTTCATATATATTGTATGTGGGCAACAGCTCAGAGTGTGGAACTGCGAGTTGCACAAATACCTAACACCTCTTTTTGCAACTCAGTACTAACTCTGATGCCTCAGCAAGCATACTCTCCCTGGCCTCTCCTATTGACTATTGAAAATTACTACACTAGATTGATTGATGATCTCAATCATCATTCTTAAGCAAATTTGCTTTTACTGCCAAAAATAATGTCTTAATGGAAAAAATATGAAGAACTGAAGTGTGGTGGGAAGTTTATTTTGTGTATACTTCTATAACTGTTCCTTATTTAATATCAAATCATGCTGGAATTAAGTCTGTAGATCTGTTTTCTTTCATCCAGTTCTCAAGAACTGATGATTCTTTTGCCATTTTTGTTGTGATTAGACTCCAGCCTATCTAGTACAGAGCCTATAGGATGCTAACTTCAATCTGTAGAGCAAAATATTTTAATCTTTGTTCTTCTGTTTCCTTATTATAAAAAAGATGGTCTTTCTCACACTCGTTTTTCTATTCTACCTAATCAGGAGGAGAATTGTCTATTTCTAATTAGACAAGTAGCCCCTTCTTTGTACAGTTAATGAATTTTTTCCTATCAAAAATATGCAATAGGATATTAATCTATACATCTTTTCTCTCTATAATTTGTTGGTATAGCATAATTCCAAGTTACATTTTTTCTGAAATAATTTATTTTTAAAAGAAATGTTTAGGTTGACTTAAAATGGTGGTTATGTAACATTCTCATAAACAAATAAAACTATATTTCTAACTCTAAAAATATATTAGTTATTTTTCTATGTCCAGAATTTAAAAGTCATACAAACAGTATTAGAAGGATTAGAGTAGAAACAAAAGATAGTTTAGTGGGACAAATCTTAGTTGTTTAAAATTAAAATTATTTGAGTTGAGTTCATTAAAGTCTTTTCATATGATTTCAGTGATGTGATTACTGCTTTGAATTACCTACATTATATTAAATATCTAGTCTTGAAAAGATATAAAGTTTTTACTAGCATAGATGCTTTTTGGTTGTTAATTACCTTGAAGATGCATTGCCTTTGTTGCCCAACTAGGCAAAAAATAAATAAAATAAAATAACTTTGCTTGGTAATTAGCAGGAAAAAAAATGTGTTTCCAGATAGCATCAATTTCTATTTAAACTAGTGTGAATGATTTTATGAATTTAGGAGCCGTAAAAGAATTACAGTGAATATTGTGCTTGGTCAAGAAAAGAAATTAACTTTGGTAAAAGGGATTGGGGCACTTGGTTCTACAAATAATTTCAGATACTATTAAACTTAACTTGAGGTCCCCCCCCCCCTTGAAGAAGTCTTGGTTTTTACCAATTAGCTACTAATTTTTTATATAAAACAAATGTTCTTCCTTTCTACCAGTGTTTATCTAGGCCATGTGCCCAGTACTCATTCAAGCAATGGAGATATTCTAATGAACAAGACAGAAATCCTTAAGAAACTTAAATTCTGGTGGAAAGAAGTGTTTTTTTCCTTTGGTTACTATCTAATTTTCAAACTAGCAAAGGAAACTTTTCTTTGAAACAGAAAATTTAGAAAAAAAATTTATAATACAGACATAATTACCAATACTTTAATACTATGCATTATCAAGAAAACCTAGGGAGGGGTGGGTATGATGAAGTATCAAGGAATGAAGTTTATCAAACTGTGGTGACTATATATGAATTTCCACAGTGAATCCCGTGTGTGTGTGTGTGTGTGTGTGTGTGTGTGTGTGTTGTTATAGAGCACTAAATTAAAAGTAACAAAAACAATGAAAGAAGGGAGATCCCAGAGTATAGCAAGTGGATGTGGGGGAGGGAGGAGGGAAAAGAAAGAGAAGGTACGGGAGAATGAGATTGATCAAATTAGGTTATATGCATATATGATGATGGCATAATGAGTCCTATTATTATGTATAAATACAGTGTCCCAATAAAAATATAAAATAAAATTAGAGTTTATACTTGTAAAACTAACCTAAAAGAAAACCCAAAGATAATATATGACATTTCTGTAAATTTTAGGCTCTGCAAGAGGCATTTACTCAATGTTTTAAAGTTTTTTCTTGTTAAAAACATTTTATTTGTTTTATCCATTAAATGATTTCAAATATTTTAGGTTAAAATAATTTAAAAACCTGTTTTCCAAATTAAAATATTAGCAGCATAATTAAATTGTTTGAAGGATATTTTTATTCAACTCTGATACCATTATTGTTTTTAACAATCTAATACAAAGTTTTTCAGTTTTTTTCCTCTACAATTGACAAATATTTGTCTAGCTTTTGATTGCTAAGATTTTTGTCTTTATAGAAGTAAATCACTATGCTTCAATGTAGTTTCTTAATTAATTTCACCAACTTCTTTTTAAAAAATTAATGAATTATTTCATGAATATAAAATATAAAACGTGTAACATTATTTAAGAGAGAATATGAACTAATTTCTGCCTTATTTAAAATCATAGCTCTTCACTTTATAGCTGTAACCTTGGACAGATCACTTAAACAGTTTCTTGATCTTTAAAATAGGGCTAATAACACTTTCCTTACCACATCATTTTTAAAATTAACTGAGTTTAATTGGCACATGGAGCAATATAATATATATCTCTTTTTATAAATATATAATTGTGTGTGAGAGTGTGTGTGTGTGTGTGTGTGTGTGTGTGTGAATGATGATGTTTAGGCATATTTTCCCAACCAAATTTAAGGAATTGAAATCAATTATACTTGGGCTGGGGTTGTGGCTCAGTGGTAGAGCACTTGCTTAGCACATGTGAGGCACTGGATTCCATCCTCAGCACCACATTAAAAAAATAAATAAAATTATTTTAAAAAATCAATTATACTTGATTCAAGTGCTGACCTTGGTTTCCTGTTGCAATTATTTTTTCTTTGATTTTACACAATTAATATTGTTCCTATGTAATAACTATATTTAAAGCTTGAGTTAAAAAGATTTATATTTAAATTCTTCACCTCTACATTATTGGTAGAAAAATATCCAGTAAGATTTTTTTAAAAACTCTTCACAAAAGTTTTAGACCATATTTGGTGACAACTTTTTGGAAGGAAAACATGGGCAAAAATAATGATTAAGTGTTCTAATATGCAGGTGAGGACTATGGGAAGAAATTCCTACAAAGAGAACTTAATAGTAAACTTTCCTGGCTTCTTTAGAATGAAAAAATTGTGAAATATCAATACAGGGGAATAAAGATCAAAACTACTATTCTACTTTTTTCCCTGAAGTTCATGTGTTTGCTGCTCATCCATTAACATTAGGGTTTTGTTGTTGTTTCGGGATTTGTTGGTTTTTTTCCCAGTATTAGGATTGAACCCAGGGGTATTCTAACACTGATCTGTATCCCCAGCCCTTTTTATTTTACATTTTGAAATACAGTCTCGCTAAGTTTCCAAGGCTGGGCTTGACCTTGCCATCCTCTGATTTTAATATCCCAAGAATATGACCATACCTGACTGTAATGTTATATTTAATGTTTTGAATTCTTAAGTTTGAACTTCCATAACATCCCAACTGTAAAATTTTAAAGAACTTTTATAGAAAATTATGTGGTATTTATTCTTTGCTGAGTTCTGTAGGATTTTGTGTGGAAAGAAACATGGAGTGCATGTTGAGTATACTATCTGTCCTCCTGGTGGAAGAGAAGTATAACAAATCCCTAATTAAATTTGCCAAGATACATAAACATATATTAGTTATCTGCTGCAGTAACAAACATTTAATGAGCATAAATGCATGAATGTGAAGTTGGTAAGGAATTGTTCTACTTTTCATTTAGAAAAACTTCTATTTAATGAAATGCATAAGAAAGGCAAGCCAGTGAGTATTCCTCTCAGCTTAATGAGAAAACATACAATTGTTTCAACTTCAGGAGATATTTTATATTTGACCTGTGTTGGGAACATACACATATATCTTCAGGAATTTTTTTTTTGTACCAGGGATTATAGGTGTGCGCCACTGCGCCCATCAGGAATCTTGATATAATACAAACTTCTATGGATCTGAATTTAACCAAAGTGGATATTTTAGAGCCTCATACAAAAAGGGTAATATTAATGAAATAACATTAAGTAGCAAAACAATATATTAATAAATCATATATATATAATATATTTATTTAAATATTTATATTAAAATAGCAAAAAGACTGTCTCCTTTCGTTGATAACATGGCTCCTGAAAATAGTTTGCATGACAATTTTCAGTTTATAAATGAGGAAACCGGTCTCAGAGTCTAATGTAAATAAACCTATGTTCAAGACCTAGCACCATCAAGAAATTACTTTGAGATCTTGAACAAGTCACTGCTTTACTTTGGGTACAAATATTTCTTTCTTTTTTTTTTTTTTTTTAGTTGTTGACAGATCTTTATTTTGTCTATTTATTTATATGCAGTGCTGAGAATTGAACCCAGTGCCTCACACATGCTAGGCAAGCGCTCTACCACTGAGCCACAACCCCATCCCCATACTTTGGGTACAAATATTTCTTACGATTGTTCAGTTATAGTTCTGCTACTTTTAATCTTTGCATTATAACCCTAATAGTAGCAACAACTAACTTTTTAAACCCTTTGTCCTTTATTGATTATATTTTGCAGGCTTCTGAAAACAGTTTTTTAAGTTACCCATTCCTAGGCAACTTAAAGTCCCTCATGGCTTCATACACATGATATTTAACTTATAAAATTTCTCTTTGAATATGTGTATATATCTGAACAGTTAAATATTACTTCATCTTGTTATTTCCAATTTCATAAATATTTTGAGGATTCACTATATACTTCGTGCTTAAGGCAGTGAAAAATAATGCAGTGACATAGAACACTAATCCTACTTCTCAAAGTTTATGATTATGAATTTTAAAAAGTAACTTAATCTTTCTGGACCTCAACTTCCTCATGTGTAAGAGAGTTAATAAAGTGGGTAATCTCTAAATGTCCATTTTGACTCCAGAATCTGTGACTCTTATAAAGAGATGTAAGAATCTATTATAGATAGTTTTTAGAGTTTGGTGATTGTTTAATGGAAAGGGCCAATAATAAGCTAAGATTTCGTCTTAGCAGGTTTGTCAAGAACAAAAAAGTTGAATAAGTTTTTTTTTTTTTTTGTATGTATTGACTTTATTTGATAGAAGTGAAAAGATGTTAATATTGTAATATTGTAATATTAATTTAAGCAGAATATCTCAGAAGAACAGTCAGTTTCTGAAAAAGAGAACTTTTAGGAAGAGGGTGGAGATTTCTACTTATAATATGTCATCAGTCAGGCAAGATTTGAAGAAAAGATGACACACAGAGGAATTTACAGGAGTCTGCAATCGGACATTTAAATCATCTTTATGTGATAAAATCTGATTTTCTTATTTTCCCCATTTGGAATTTTAAGTAGGAAAAATTAAATAACAAGTTTGAATTGCTTGATTTATTGGCACAGCTCTATCTTTAACTGCACTTCCAAATGTTTCATTACCTCACTGTCTGTTTCTATGCATGTTAACATTTTAAAATGTATTTTGGTAGATTTCTAATTCATTGACACTACATGCTATAGTGGCTTGTGCCCATCATTTTTTTTAAACAGATTTGTATTTTTAATTGATTTTCTTTCATTGAACTTACAAAATATCTCAAGATTTTTTTTTTATTTTAAAGCATATACTTAGGCTGTGGTTAAAATGGTTGCTTATTTTTTATATTCATATAGTTCCTACTCTATATAAATTCTCTCTTTTACAGATATTGATGATGCTCAAATACTTCCCCGCTCAACTAGAGTCAGGCATTTTTCACAAAGTGAAGACACTGGAAATGAAGTTTTTGGTGCCTTGAATGAGGAACAGCCATTGCCTCGAAGTAGCAGCACTTCTGACATCTTGGAACCATTCACTGTTGAACGAGCCAAAGGTGCAGTTCCTGTCATTGACAGTTCATCCCGTCATGCACCAAGCTTGCAGAGTTCCACAGAGGCTTCTTCAATAACTAGATCCACTGAAAGCTACATCACTGATACTCATAGTAGAGAGTCTTCTCTGGAAGTTGGTGATAGCATATATGACCATCTTTGTCATTTAATAGGTCCAGTAGAACTTGCAGATTCAGCTTTCGAACAAATCCAGTACATTGACCTTGAAGGAGATGACGATCTTCTTTCTTCCCTGAAAGAATATTTTAAAGAAAGTCAGGGTAAAAATGAGATAGGTAAAGATACAGCTTCTCCAGAAGTGATTATTGCAGTAACTAGGGATGAAAGATCATCCTTAGATAAATTAGAATACACAGATCAGGAAATTAAATCAGAAAATGTCATGTCTTTTGTTGGGACTCCTGAAAATATGCAGTTTGAAAAAGAACCAAACTCATCTGTCTTCATGAGTAATATTGCACCTAATCAGTCAGATACTTTCATGAGACCACAAACTTCTGAAAAATCCGAGCAACCAAACATTGATAAAAAGTCATCGGAGCCTAGTTTAGATAGCCCTTGTGATAAAGAAAAAAGGAAATATCTGTATAGACAATCAGCCACAGAATTAGATGCCTGTGTAGACGTAACACTAGCTGAAAAGCTTAAGGGTATGCAAATTAATGAAAAAATCACTGTCCCACATGTAATGCATGTCAAGAAGACTACACTAAAACCATCTGTTAACCGCAGAGTGCCTCATAGTTCAAACACTAGCAAACTTTCTCCAACTAAAAGGAGCTTGTCTGAAACAGTAACCCATAGGGCCAAAATCATGAAAATTGCTACTAAGAAACGAAATAGTGTTCATGTTACTTTTAGACCATCTACTGAGTCTGTTCAGTTTTATAATCCTCTGGAAAACAAAGAGGCTCCATGGAAGATGAGACTACGGAAGCTTGGTGGCTTTAGTAGTAGTAACAATAGCAGCACCAGCAATCTCCATACCAACTCAACTAGTGGTACAGAGCTTGTAAAACCTGGTGTGTACAGGCCTTTAGATACAATTAGTGCAGCATCTGTTAGTAGCAAAACAGTGAAGGAATCTACAGAGATTCCCACTACCGTATTACAAAAAGAAGAAATTGCAAGTAATCAGTTAAGCAGTCGTAGTACTCTTAGGTCATCAAGTCATGAGGCAGGTCTACAGCAGGGCTCCCTGGGTGGCGTTTATAAAACTGTTGTACATGCTCTTTCGAAGCCGAAGGCAAATGTTTCCCCACAGAGGCAGAACAGAATGCCACCAGAGGCTCCACTGAGGGATCTGTACAGTCATGTAATGGGCTATTTTGGAAGGAAAGCTGCAGGTGAGCACTAACAGTGTGCAGAGCGCAAAAGGAGAAAGACAGCACCAGTTTGGCTTAATGCAACTGAAGCAAGCTATAAGCAATCAAAGAGCTTTGGGATGGTCACTGCTTTCTCTCTGTTTGGTTATGCATGCGCCTTTCCCCAGCTGTATTTTTCCCAGCATAAGATGTTTATTTAAATTACTAATTTCCCTTATAAGGCATTTAGTTAAACCTCTTTGCTGCTGAACAACAAGTTAGAAAAGAGGAAGATACAGGAAAAATTTAATGACCTTTCAAAGGCTACCTAAATCAGATATTTTCCTTAGTATGTATCACATGAGTCTTGAAATTCAAGTTTACTAAGGAGTCATTATGCTTTCTCTCTTGCCCAGCTATGTTTATTTTTAACAGGGCACTAGCTGTATCTAATTGGGTTCATTTGTTTTTACTGTTGAATTATGTGGTTTTATATTTTTTCTTGGTGAAAATTACTTTGACATCTAATAACATAATAAGTATCAAGGCCTACAATCAACACCTACATATAGTTAACTGGTCATTGACTAAGAAATTATTTGTTAATTTTCAAAATGAATTTAATAATTTTTAAGTCACTTCCAAACATGCCGTAAGCTTTTAGTGTTGCATTCATTTGAATGCAAGTCATGTAATTGAAACACTTATCATTACTTTCTTTTTTCTGATATTTTAAATGTGCATAAAGGTTTCATGAAGTTAATCCTAATTTAATTATGGAACCTCTGTGGACAGATTACAGAAAGAAAGCAAGATTATGATAACTGTTTTATCTTGATTCAAAGTTAAAATAACTTAACAGATATAGAAAATTAACTTTCAGCAGTAAGGTAGGTTTTGATTTTATTTGTTTTTAACATGGTTTTGTTAGCATGATTAACAACGCTGTATAATGCATCTTGCATTGAGCCATTAATGCCACCTGAGGGCAGTATTTGACAGCTTAGCAAAGCCTGGCCAGTAATATAAAGACAATGGTATTTCACAATGAATTCTGACCAGTACATTTTCTTATTCTGAAATGCTTTGTAGTTTCGTAGGAATATAAACAGTGCTGATTTGCTTTTCGTTTTCAGAGAGATTAATTTCAAATAGCAATAGCAGTGATATACTTACTTTCAGTAAGTTAGTTTCCAAAGTTAAAATTTTCTTGTAATATAAATCATAATGTAGTCATTTAAAAAAATCAAAATGATTTTTATAATTTTTTAAGCTTTTGTAAAGATGAACATCTTTTTTCCTGTACTAAAATTAGATTTTTTTTTTTAGTGGATAGAAACAACATTCTATGAAAATCATAGAATTTTTATTTATAAATATCCAAACTTAAATGTACTTGTGTCCCATTGAGATTTGCATAGATTGAAGGGATATATTTCTTGCAAATATTCTTTGGGGGAAAATAATAAATTATTAAGTCTCTAAATAGAAACACATAGGCAGGAAGATAGATAAATAAATATACCAGTTTCTTTAAAGGCAATATTAACCTGACTTCAGCTAGTGCTTATCTGTAAGCTTTCTTGCTGTTTAAGGTTATACTGAAGATTGACTAACATCTGCTTAGTTGAATAAAATAAATATCAATTTACTAATTCTTAAAATTAAATCTAAAAGAAGGAAAATTATTCATAAGTGCATGTTTGGCAAAATAATTGATATGGCATAGGTACTTTGAGTTATTTAAGTTTAGAAAGTGCAGTTAAATTTTTCCTCACTATATATAGTTATTTATTTGCTTTTAGTCAATAAAGAGGACATGAGCTCCAAACTGCCTCCTCTTAATAGTGATATTGGCAGCAGCAGTGCTAATGTTCCTGATCTGATGGATGAGTTTATAGCAGAACGACTTCGAAGTGGTAATGCCTCGGTAAGTTATATTTCTATTTTATTTATTTGGTTTCAAACAGGAAACTTAAGAGAACCAGAATATATGTATCTGTGTACATATATATGCATCTAATGCATATGTGGAAATTTTCTTTTAAAACAACCTTCTCCCATATTTAACCTTTTTAAAATTTTTTAAAATTTTTTTATTTGTTTTAGTTAATTATACATGACAGTACAATGACCTTGACATATTATACGTTTGAACCAGATGGGATATAATTTCTCATTTTTCTGAGTGTACAGGTTGCAGAATCACATTGGTCATGCGGTCACGTATATACACACATCAATAATAATGTCTATTTCATTCTATTATCCTTCCTTTCCCCCCATCCCCTCCCCTTCTTTCCCTTCCCCTCCCATCATTTCTCTCTACCCAATCTGAGGTGAGAGGGAAAAAAAAAGAATAGCTTCACCTTAACACTTTTTTTAAGTTAAGGTTTTTAAAATTACATTTTTGTAATACTTTTTAATCCAGAGATATAAAACAAGCAGGCTTGTAGTTTTCACTAAAAGAATATTGAAATATCTGTTTGTTCAAATAGTAGATTTAAGCCACTACCTTCCTAGTTCCCCCTACTTGGTCCCACCTTGGTGCCAGTTGCCAATGTCAATAGGAAAGATAACATTAGAGGTCATGTGGCCCACCTCCCATGGTTTTCATAATGCAAATATTGCTTAATCATTCCAGATAACTTTGGAATAGACTTTAAAGTTTTCTTTATTTTGAAGATAATGGCAATGTCTTATTCCTAATAATGCTTAATTGTTCGGGGAGGATGAGTATGTATGGGATTGGTCATACTCCATTTGAGTTTCAAATTTTTGGTGACTTATCTTTTTTTAAGTTTAATTTTTTTCTTTTTTTAAAATTTATTTTTTAGTTGTAGTTGGACACAATACCTTTATTTGTTTATTTTTATGTGGTGCCGAGGGTTGAACCCAGGGCCTCGCACACACTAGACAAGCGCTCCACCGATGAGCCACAACCTCAGCCCCTATTTTTTTTTTTTCTTGAGTGGGTAAAAATCATTGTAGAATCATTATAGAATGACTTTTTAGACATCATTCTTCCTTCTTACCCATTCTCTCTTCTATTTACTGCTGCTTTTTCCTGTTAAATACTTCACTCTTAATTCTGTTTAATTTGAATTTACTGCATGGATCCTACTGAAGCTTTGCTTTAGGTAGATCAACATTGGTGTAGGCACCAGATCCAGCCCTTATATAAATTGCTTAATGAGTATGTTTCCCTCTCCTCTTGTAGGCCCTAAGTCTCAGAACTGAATGTGATGATTGTCTTGGAAATTAAAGGTTTCAGATGTTTAATGAGAATACATTTTTTTTAATGTTTAAATGTTTCTTGAATTTTTAGACTATGACAAGAAGAGGAAGTAGTCCAGGTAGCCTTGAAATTCCCAAAGACCTCCCTGATATTCTAAACAAACAGAATCAGATGCGCCCTATTGATGACCCTGGTGTGCCTTCGGAATGGACTTCTCCTGCTAGTGCAGGGAGCAGTGATCTTATCAGCTCAGATAGTCATTCGGATTCTTTCAGTGCTTTCCAATATGATGGCCGAAAATTCGACAGCAAGTATCTTTTAACATTTGAGTAGTATGTTTTGTATTGTCTGTTCAAGACTGACTTATGAATTATATAGCAGTCATCTTCCTTTCCAAAGTTACTCAGGCAGTTGATCCTGCATATTTTGATTTCATTTTCCAGTAAAATTCCAAAGGAAGTTTTAGGGAATCATCTTAGGTTGAGACTAAGTGCCAAACTAAGTGCATTTAAAAAACAATTCTGCCCTTTCAAAAACAAATTATAATTTTAAGACCAGATGAACTTTATATTAAAATAAAGAACGGTTATGGTTATGACTTGCTACTATTTCATGTAGTCATATTTGGGAACCACTGACCAGTTATGTGCAGTGCTACATTACCCAGAACATTTCTTGAATTATTGTTTTATGTTAAAATAACATCAGCTGGGTGTGGTTGCACACGCCTGTAATCCCAGCAGCTTGGGAAGCTGAGACAGGAGGATTGCGAGTTTAAAGCCAGTCTCGGCAATAGTGAGGCACTTAGCAACTCATTGAGACCCTGTCTCTAAATAAAATACAAAATAGGGCTGGGGATGTGGATCAGTGGTTGAGTACCCCTGAGTTCAATTCCTGGGTAAAAAAAGAAAATAACATCAGTGATATAGCTTGTTACTGTATCACTACCACATAGTTATTCTGCTGTTATTTTCTATTATACTTGGCACCAAAATTAAAAAGAAAAAGTAAAAACCTTGGCAATCAATTTTGTGAAGAGCTAGGAGATGCATTGGCGAATTATGTAATTCCTCCCTTTGTGGATTGATTGTATATTAATTCCAGATAAAACATGATTTAAAAGAAAGATGATTTTTATCCTATATGTATAATTTGTATATTTCCTGTGCTAGAGATTATAAAATGTTTGAAAAACATTATGTTACTAGCCAGCAGAAAACATGAATAAGAATAGTGATGACGTATCATGTCTATGTAGATACAATAAATTATAAATAGAAGTTTAGGGGAAATGTTAATGTTTGGTCTTTTTGGTGATTCAGCTGTCTTTTATATAAATATTTTTGTTTTATAACTGGGATTCATATATTCTTTCTTCCTTATAGACTTTGGCTTTGGAGCTGACACTGGAATTCCATCATCTGTTGATGTGGATTCATGTTCTGGCCATCATCAAAGTGCTGAAGAGCAGGAAGTAGCTAGTCTAACCACACTTCATATAGATTCTGAAACAAGCAGTCTCAATCAACAGGCTTTCTCTGCTGAAGTTGCAACAGTTACTGGTAAATTTATCACCTTTATATGTTGTAATTGAGTTTAGATGGATCCTATGATTATCATTCATATGATTATCATGTATGATTATTCATGATTTTGATATGTGATTATATGATTATATGATTATTATGATATATGATACAAGTGATATAGCTTTGTATATACTTTTTTAGTCATTTGTTGTGCTAGTTTTAAGAATTACATAATATATAGAACCACACTTTTGAAGAATTAAGATACACAAACACATGTTTAATTTATATTGGGTTTTGCTGTATAGAAAGAAATAACAAAAGGGTAAAATTTGGCTATTGTCAACTTTAAAATATTGATATTTCTCTGCTAGAAAAAGCTTAAAGTAGAAAGAAAAGAATTTAATGTTTCAGCTACTTGCCTAGCACTAGCAGCACTATACAACTACCGTCAGTAGTTCTATACAGTATTAATTTATCCTAGGTACCTGAGTTTCTATAGCTGGGATAAGAATGGGAGTAGATATTCTTATTTTTACTGATGGCTCTGATTTTATGTTAGTCCTACGGTAGTATGAGATGGGGTACCTAGATGCAAAAGCTTGTACATTATAATGGTTTTGTTAACCTTGGCCAGTTCATATGCTTAATCTTTTGAAGTATTGTTATTGGGATTTTAAGTATTATATCTTAGGGAAAGGTATTGAAGAGTACTTCATGGTAATTTTATGAAATTATACTTACAGGCTCAGAAAGTGCTTCTCCAGTCCATTCAGCTGTGGGATCCAGGTCACAGACACCTTCCCCTTCTACATTGAATATAGACCACATGGAACAGAAGGATCTACAGCTTGATGAGAAACTCCACCACTCCGTTCTTCAAACACCAGATGATCTAGGCAATACTTGGAAATTAGATATTTGCCATTTTTCCTTTCAAAACATTAGTGTTAAAAGATCTTAAATAAGTCATCTTAAATTTGATTATGTATGATTATTATAAATGTTCAGACATTTCTGACTCTTAGAAATTTTTATTATATCATTTTTTCTAGCTTTTAAAGAAAGCTATTTATACTGATTTTTGCTCATTTTATCATAGTTGATTATAGTCTTGGAATTAGTGATAGTATTATTTTTATGTTATGTTATTTATTGATACAGTGCTATTTCCTAAAATTTAAAATACATAATTGGTATCATTACTCTTAATATTATATTTGAAGATCCTACTGACTCACTGGAGTATTATTGCTTACTAATCAAGCTTTCAGTGCAACAGTTTTGATCATCAATAATTTTTTTTATTGATTTTTGACTTTGTGGGTATTCAACTAAACTTTAAAAGTAAGCAGTCCATTGGGCTGGGGTTGTGGCTCAGTGGTAGAGCACTTGCCTGGCATGTGTGAGGCCCTGGGTTCGATCCTCAGCACCGCATATAAATAAATAAATAAATAAAAGATCCCTTTACAACTAAAAAATATTTTTAAAAAAGTAGACAGTCCAAATATTTTTATTTTTAAGTATATATTTAAAAAGTGACTTGGGGGCGCCAGGGTTGTGGCTCAGTGGTAGAGCGTTTGCCTAGCATGTGTGAGGCACTGGGTTCAATCCCCGGCTCCACATAAAAAAAAAAAAAAGGTATTGTGTCCATCTATAACTAAAAACATTTTTAAAAAAATGTTTAAAAAGTGACTTGGAGAACCTCAGAAACTACAAGTTAAAAAAGAAAAGTTAGGTTTACTAATTCCTGCATGATGTTACAAGTATGAGATAGACATTTTGCAAATGTACCAAAAACTTTAGTCAAAGACATAGTTGATGAAATATTTGTAATAACTACTATGAAAAGTCAGTTTTTATTGTTAATGCAACACATTTATTGTCTGACCAAAGGAAGAAATTTAAACCTGTATGTTTGTTGGTTTGTTTGTTTGTTTAATAACTATTTTGGTTTTTTTAAGGTGCTCATTCCTAATGTGCAGTCACATAGCTCTATTTTTCTAGTTTGTGGATTAATTTTGAACTTTTCCTTATTTTGACCTTCAGGTTTTTATTTGTTTTTATAGTACCCCCTAATTGTTTGTTAAAAATTTTAAACTTATAGGGCTGGGGCTGTAGCTCAGTGCCAAAGTGTTTGCCTAGCATGCATGAGGCACTGGGTTTGATCCTCAGCACCACATAAAAATAAACAAATAAAATAAAGGCATTATATCCATCTACAACTACAAAAAAGTTTTTTTTTTAATTTAGACTAGTAAAGTGAAAACCCATAAGTCCTCACAAATTCCCTAGTTTTTAATATTTTTTCCTTTATCTGTATCTACACATATGAACATATATACACAATATGTATATGTGCCTTCCTTTTCCTTTGCTGGACTACTTAAGAGGGAATTTCAAGATAGCAGACCCTTCACATCTAAATACTTCAGTGATATGTGCTAAGTGTTCATTTTATGTATAACTACAGTGGAATGTCCTCATTCATAATATTTAACATTGAAACTTTATTGTTTTTTTGTTCCATAGTCAAATATCCTCAGTTGTCCCTACAGTGTTCTTATAGCCACCCTACACCAACAACTCCATCCAGAATTTATTGAGGCATCATTGCTTACCTTTTTTTTTTGGTACCAGGGATTGAACTCAGAGGAACACAACCACTAAATCACATTCCCAGCCCTATTTTGTATTTTATTTAGAGATAGAGTCTCACTAAGTTGCTTAGCGCCTCACTTTTGCTGAGGCTAGCTTTGAGTCTTGCAATTCTTCTGCCCCATTCTCCCAAGCTGCTGAGATTACAGGCATGCCCCACTGCACTCAGCGGTTGCTTACCTTTTAATTGTTTAAAAATTTTGTTAGCTTTACTTGCGAAGGATAAGTTAGAGACAAATTAGTTGATTCCCTTCTATATTATAAAGGTACTGTAAAATAGAAAGGCATTATAGCAATGGTTAGAATGTCAGTGTTTTTTGTATTCTGTTTTAGTGGCTTTACACCAGAAGCCTATTTTTTATTATGGAGAAATATTAATTATTTAGTATCTTTTTAAAAATATTTTTTAGTTGTAGATGGACACAATATCTTTATTTGTACTTATTTATTTTTATATGACACTGAAGATCAAACCCAGGGCCTCACACATGTGAGGCAGGTGCTCTACCACTAAGCTACAACCCCAGCCTTAATTATTTAGTTTCTTAATAATACAGTCAGTTACTGTATACTTTACCTGCAGAGAGAAAATTAAAGCATTGCAAATAAAGGATATACTAAGAGTGAATTTAGCGTAAATTATCAACAGATTGGGGTATTATCAAATACAAAAAATCATAAACTTATGATTATTTCGTTCTGCAAAATTTTTAGTTCCCCAAATTCTTTAGATGCATTGGAATCTTTATTGACCTTTAATGGTGTTCTATACATTGAACAGAAGAACAGATCATATATTGAGTAATGTATTTTTTTAGAGCTAGAAGACAATAATGATAATCTAGCTAAACCATCCATTTTATAGATGAGAAAGTATAGACTCTGTGAAGTTATCAACTTGTTTAACACATAATCAGTGGCAGAAATGATGTGAGGACCATGTATTTATTACTTTTGATCTTGCTGGTATTAATAAGTAAAAGAAGTATGGTGGTTTTTATTAGCCTTGAATTTTAATAAAATTATCATTTTTGTGCCATTGTGATACCTCTTACTGTTAGGAATAGCTTCATTGTGAAGCACATAAATAAATATATTTCTTTGGAAGTTTTAACTACAAGGAATAGGTTTATGAAGACTTCATTTAAGAACTACTTTTACCCTGAGATTTTCTATTAACTTGATGAAATAACAAGAAGGAGTTGTTAGATAAAAGTGAAAATTAATGTATATATCAAAGAAATTTCTCCATCTGGTATTTGCCCAGTGAGTGGTATCCATATGTATATCTAGTTAGAAGCACTATTGTAATTATTGCCATAATAGGGAATTATGAATTGGTGAGGTCTTGACCTTCTCAGGAAAAAACAAAACTTAGGTACATTCACATTTCTTTTATTCACTTCTGTAGATATTTAAGATTGTTAATTTAAGTTCTTTTTGGTTTTTGCTATCAATTCTCTGGAAATTACTAACACAATTGTATTTTTTTTTTTCTATAGAAATTAGTGAATTTCCATCTGAATGTTGTAGTGTGATGGCAGGGGGTACTCTCACTGGATGGCATGCTGATGTTGCTACTGTTATGTGGCGAAGAATGCTAGGCATTTTGGGAGATGTCAATGCAATTATGGATCCTGAAATACATGCTCAAGTTTTTGATTACCTCTGTGAACTTTGGCAGAATCTAGCCAAGGTAAAAAAGACAATAAAGGATATAAAAGAAAAAGACAAGAAAAATAAAGTATTAAGAAATAGAAAAAGCTTAGAGAACATTGTTACATGCACACCTTCCTATAGATAAACTGGTATCCAGCATGGTGAAGTCACTTAACTATAGTTAAATATGTGTTTTGAACCTGAGTTTGAACTTTAGTTTAAGGTAAAGCAAACTGAAAGAGAAAATAGTTTTCATAGTCTTGTCCCCTTTTTTTTTTGAAAATTACAGATTAGAGATAACCTCGGCATTTCAACAGATAACCTGACTTCCCCTTCTCCACCAGTTTTGATTCCTCCGTTAAGAATTCTTACACCTTGGCTTTTTAAGGTAAGCTTAATATATAAAATATTAATTTTAAATTATCATTTAATAAGTTTGAAACAGTTTATAAAATTTGGACTATTATATGGTCTTCTAAAGCACTTAGTTTTTAGCTAGTATTTTTAGGAAGTCATTGAGCGTTATTTAAGAGAGGAGAGTAGGCATGCCAGAATTATAGGATACGTTGTTTTTATGTATTTAATAAAGCAAAAGTGAATATAGAAAATTATATTTGTATTGTATTTAAGTAAAAAATAGACCTTCAGTTGTATGACAGAATATGCTGTGTATATTTCAGAGTTTTAATTTTTTTAAAAGTAGTATTTGAAATTTGAGGTATTTTTCTAAGTGGAATCCTTTGTGATTTTTTCACCCCTACATTATAACATTTTGGATAATAACAGTAGTCTCAGTAGCCCCGAGGTTTGGTTTATTAAAGAAATTAAACCAACATAGAAATAAATGAAAACAGATATATTATTTGCTATATTCAATTAAATATCTAAGAAACAATATTTGTTTTTGAGTATTAAAACTGATTTTTTAATTTAGGCAACCATGTTGACTGATAAATATAAACAAGGTAAATTACATGCTTATAAGCTCATTTGTAATACAATGAAAAGAAGACAAGATGTATCTCCAAATAGAGATTTTCTAACACATTTCTACAATATAATGCATTGTGGGTTACTTCATATTGATCAGGTAAATATATATATCCCTTCTAAGAAATTATTTTATCTGTTTATCCTTAATTCTTAATTCTGTTTAACTTTTGATTTTTAAGATCTAGAATTAAAACTAGCTCCTGTATATAGCAGTTTATATAGAGTTTGATTCCATTTTAAGACCTTATTTGTTCTTAAAGCATGGTTGAAAATAAGCCATTTTATGGGTTAGGGGGTTGATTTGAGTGTTCCTCCAACTTTAATGTTATACCAACTAGTTTACTTTTTGAAGAGGTTAAATCATTCTTTGCTTAAATTGACAATATCTTTCTGTGATGCCCCATAGTCCCTATTACTAGACATTTTATAATTGATAGTTGATATTTGAAGCATATGAATTTGTTCACCTCATCTTACAGTAGTCAGAGCTGTTTTTTTCTACTTTTTCTTATTACCACCAATTATAGTAACATGGTTACAATTATATTGACTTTGCAATTGTATCAGTTATAATCATTAAATAGTCATAAATATAACCAGAACATTATTCAGGAGTCTTGATATTGGCTATAAAACTAAAAAGTATGGGAGATTACAAGTCAAAGTAATTAAATATTTTTATCCTTATGTGATTGAAACTTGACTTGTAGGTCACTACGAGAGTACTGTTAATATTAAAAGATGGTAATTATATTTCTTTCTGAAAACACTTCTAGCATTAATCTAAAGTAATCACAGTTTCTAACCCTATAAACATATCTCAAATAAATTGACACTATTAGTTACTAGAGAGAGCTTTTGTTTAAAATAGGTTAAATTGAGTAATATGACCAAATCCACTGAATCCTCATACTAAATGCCAAAAACATAGTGAATGAATAACCAGGAACATTCCCTTTAAATGTACCCACTTCTAGATTTCCAAAGTTGAACATCTATTATTTAAGGACTCTATATAAAAAAAGAGAATCTCCACAGTTGCCACATAGCAAGTCATGTGGGTTCAGAGATGAAAGTTATCAGTTGGAGACAAATAGGTAGCAGAAGATGCTACTCTGTTGTTCAGTTTTATATGTGTAGGCATTAACCCTCGAAGTGACAAGTCTTTTCTGCTATCTAGTGTGGAAAAAAATGTCATAGGCTTTGTCAGTTAAAACAAATTTGTTTTAAGTTTATGTATTTTTTGGAAGAATTCAATTAGTCTCCAATTAGTCATCCAATGTACAATTATTACTTTTTTGTTTCACATATTATTTATGTTTAAGGATATAGATTAGCTGGTACCCAAGATTATATATGTGATATTCTTTTTCCCTTTACTTCTTTATTCTAAGGATATTGTCAATACAATTATCAAGCACTGCTCACCTCAATTTTTTTCACTTGGTTTGCCTGGTGCCACAATGCTTATTATGGATTTTATTGTAGCAGCTGGTAGAGTGGCTTCTTCAGCTTTTCTTAATGTAAGTTTTTATTTATTTTTTCTTCATAATATAACAAGCTTTTGTTAAGCAGGATTCAACTAACAGAGCCACAAAGGAAGAACTGTTGTGGATAAAATATAACAAGCTGATATTGAGCAAAGTTCGTAGTTTTAATTGAGTTAGATTCTTGTATGTTAAAAAATGTAAGCAAGAAATTTTGAAGTGTAAGAAATCACTAAAATTACTTGATGAATTGACTGTAAAAATGGGTAACATCTGATAAGCAAAACAGGTAAGAATCTAAGGGAAAGAAGAAAGTGAAGAAAGGGCATTCATTGGGTGCTATCAAAAGATAAATAAGAAACAGTAGGGAATAATCATTATACAGTGTGTATAATATCAAATCATGATGTTGATCAAATTGAATGTATTCAGTCTTTATTTGACAAATATTTAATGGGGAAAAAAAATGAATGAGATAACCCAGGAAAATGCCCCCACTGTACTCTTAACACTGTGTGTGAGAATTTTTTTTCACACAGTTATGGAGCTGAATGAAACACAGCTCATGAGAAAATGCCAATGAAGTGGATATGACTGAAATATGTTCATATGTAAGTGGCAATGGTGAACTAGAGACGAAGGCAGTTAGCTGTGTATATAATGCTGAAAAGGTCAGATTTTATCCTAAGGAAGGATTGAATAACCATTGAAATATTTTAAGCAAGTAGTGACTTGATGAAATTAATATTTTGGAAGAATCACCCTGGAGCAATGTATAAATGAGAAATAACAACTGAAAATCTATTAGAAAAACTGAGTGTATATGGAAGAGAAAAATACTTGGGCAACACTTTAAAACTTGCAAAGCAATTTAACAGATTATATCTTTGAAAGCTGCAAAAGACTAAGAGTGAATGAAAGGAGTTCTATTTGTGCCGTGGCAAGGTACTGTGTATTAGATATTCATGAGGAGGTGTCAGGAGAAATACTGCATATCCAAGTCAAGAGCTCAAGGGAGGTGTTGGGACTGAAATTTATAAAGCTGGTAGATAGGAGTTTAAAGCTATGAAACTACATGCAGTCACCTAGAGGAAATGTCCAAATATTGAAGAGAAAAACCAGTATTTATGACTAGGTTTTGTTGTTGTTTTGGTTTGGTTTTGGGGTTTTTTTTTGTTGTTGTTGTTGTTGTTGTTTTGGTAGTATGGATTGAACCTAGGGGCACTTAACCACTGAGCCACATCCCCAACCCTTTTCTGTTTTTATTTTGAAACAGAGTCTCACAAAGTTGCTTAGGGTCTCTCTAAGTTGCTGAGGCTAGCTTTGAAATTGCAGTCTTCCTGCCTCAGCCTCTCAAGCTTCTGGGATTATAGGTGTGTGCCACCCCACCAGCTATAACTAGTTTTATAATCTTTTTTCAGTTCCTTAAGAACAATAATTTTGTCTTCATTGTGGTATTTCCAGGGCCTTGCCCCTATTAGTGGATATTGATTGATTGATTGAAAGTTAGCATATAAAGAAACATATAACATATAAAGAAAAAACGTTTATGTAGCTCACAGTTTTGGAGATTGAAAGACCAAAATAGCAAAGCTCTGGCTCTCTTACAAGGGCTCCCTGACTGGATCACTTCATACTGGACGGCATCATTATGGGAGTATGTGCAAAAGGGAAATGACATAGCAAAGGGAGGGGCCAGACTGGTACTTTATTTATTTGTTTGTTTGTTTGTTTGTTTATTGGTACTGGGGATTGAATCCAAAGGCGTTTTACCATTGAACTACATCCTCAGGCTTTTTAATTTTTTATGTTGAGACAGGGTCTTGCTAAGTTGTTGAATTCCTTGGTAAGTTGCTGAGATTGGCCTCAAATTTTTAATCCTCCTGCCCCAGCCTCCCAAGTTACTGGGATTGCAGATATGGCACCCACGCTTACACTTTATAATCACTCCCTCTTGTGACAATGAATTCAGGGTCCCATGAGAGTTACATTAATTCCTTTTGATGGCCCAACCCAGTGACCTAACTACCTACCACTGCGTCCCACCTCATAAAAGTTCCATCTTTCAACATCACCATGCTAGGGACCAAAATAAACCTTGGGGGTGAGGGGAACCACATCCAAAGAATAACAATTCCTTTGTCTGGAATATAGAGGGATATGAATAAATTAGATATACTGTGTGCTCAAGGGATATAGTCTGCAGCTGGGGTGATAGGAAAGCTTTTTAACAACTATGAAATATAGTGTATGTTCTAAGAGGAGGAACATAGCATAATGATGAAAAGCATGGAGTCTAGAGCCAATCTGCCTGGTTCATATCCCAGCTGTACTGCTTACTAGCCATGTGACCCAGGGTGAGTTATTTGATTTCTCTGTGTCTTAGTTTCTTTGTCTATAACAGAAATAGCTTGACTAGTGGGATTATTTTATAAGGATTTAGCCACATGGTTGGAGAATTATATGACACATTTTATGCATCATATAAAAGAATTTGTTAAATGAAATCATTGGGAATTTTATTAGTTTATAGATCTGATGCAGTTTTAATGAAAAAGCATATGAATAAGTCCCTGAAAGATCAATAGTATTTGTATAATGGAGGTAAGGGAAGGTATGCCAGGCAGAGGTAAACAGACATAATAAATGTGTTCAAAGAAGGGTGACAGTACATTTTGTTTAAAGGCTAATCTGCAAGATTGTAGTAGACAGAACAGAAAAGTTCTAAAGATCCTTGCTACTGGAAGTGCAGTCTGCACATTAGAAACATTAGGCACGATCTAGGTACTTAGTAGCAGTGCAGATTTTCGGACCTTATCCCAGACCTACTCAATCAGAATCTGCATTTTGGGGGATAGAAAATACTGGGGAGCCACACATGATAGGCAAGCTGTCTACCACTGAGCTGCAACCCAGTCCTTTTTATCTCATTTTGTTGTTGATGGACCTTTATTTTATTTGCTTGTTTATATGTGGTGCTGGGAATTGAACACAGTGCCTCACGCGTACGAGGCAAGTGCTCTACAGCTGAGCTACAACTCCAGCCCATTTCTTATCTCATTTTTGAGATGAAGTCTTAATAAGTTGCACACGCTGGCCTCAAACTTGTAATCTTTTTGCTTCATCCTCCTGGTAGTTGGGATAATGTATGTACCACATGCCCGCAAAATATGCATTTTAATTAGATCACAAATGATTGGTAGAATTATTGGTTAAAGATTGAGAAGCACTGCTTTAGATTATATCTTGGAAAGTTGTGAATGCTGCAGATCAGGTTATGATGCTATGTTAGCTTAAGAGTTAAATATTTTAAAGTGCAAAGAGAAATGGTGAGCCTGTCCCTTGCAAATATTAAATGAATATATTAATCTAAAAGATTAAATGGAAGACAAACTACAGACAGTAAACAAGTTACAAGTTTATTGTAGTATTATCAGTGTACACAGATTATTAGTCTTGGATACTGGTGAAAATGATAGAACTCAGAAGAGACTTATTTATAAACCAGTGCCAGTTTTTACTAACTTTTTGTGAAAACTATTACTCTTCAGTGGGCCAGTTGTACCAGCACATTTCCTTTAGCTTTTCTCAAAGTTCTTCAATAGAATTAAGCCCCAGTGTCAAAGGTATCTGTTTTTTTTTTGTTGTTGTTCTAATTAGTTATACATGACAACAGAGTGCATTTCAACTCATTGTGCACAAATGGAGCACAACTTCTCATTTCTCTGGGTATACAAAATGCATAGTCACATTTGTGTAATCATACATGTATAATATGGTAATGATATACATCTTATTCCACCATCTTTTCTACCCCAGGTCCCCTCCCCACTCCCTTTTGCCCCATCCAAAATTCCTCCACACATCCCATGACCACCCCCATTATGGATTAACATCCACTTATCAGAGAAAACATTCAGCCTTTGGTTTTTATTGGCTTACTTCACTACCACTGAGCCACAACCCCTGCCCCTGTTGTTTCTTGATAACTGCCATTCTGACTGGAGTGAGATGAAATCTTAGAGTAGTTTTGATTTGTATTCCTCTAATTACTAGAGATGTTGAAGTTTTTTGTATTTCTCTTGACTGATTGTATATCTTCTGAGAAGTACCTGTTCAGCTCCTTAGCCCATTTATTGACTGGGTTGTTTGTTTGTTTGTTTGTTTGGTGTTAAGTTTTTTGAGTACTTTATATATATTGAAGATTAGTGCTGTATCTGACATGCATGTGGCAAAAATTTGCTCCCAAAATGTAGGCTTTTTATACCTCATTGTTTGTTTCCTTTGCTAAGTGGAAGCTTTTTAATTTGAATTCATCTCATTTATTGATTCTTGATTTCATTTTCTGCACTTTAGAAGTCTTGTTAAGGAAGTTGGGGCCTCATTCGACATGATGAAGATTTGGGCCTACTTTTTCTTCTATTAGGCTCTGGGTCTCTGGTCTAATTCCTAGGTCCTTGATCCACTTTGAGTTTTGTGTAGGATATGAAAGAGGGGTCTAATTTCATTTTGTTACGTGTGGATTTCCAATTTTCCTAGTAGCACCATTTGTTGAAGAGGCTATCTTTTCTCCAATGTCTGTTTTGGGTACCTTTGTCTAATAGAAGATACCTATATTTATTTATGTGGGTTGTAAAGACAATGTCTTATATTCTGTATGCTTGGTCTACATGTCTATTTTGGTGCCAATACAATGCTGTTTTTGTTATTATAGCTCTGTAGTATCATTTAAGGTCTGGTATTATGATGCCTCCTGCTTCACTCTTCTTGCTAAGGATTGCTTTAGCTATTCTGGGTCTCTTATTTTTCCAGATGAATTTCATGATTGCTTTTTCTATTTCTATGAAGAATAACATTGAAATTTTGATAGGAATTGCATTAAATCTCTATAATGCTTTTTGGTAGTACGGTCATTTTGATAATATTAATTTTGCCTATCCAAGAACATGGGTGATATTTCCATCTTCTAATGTCTTCTTCAGTTTCTTTCTTTAGTATTCTATAGTTTTCTTTTTTTTAATTTATATATGATAGTGGAATGCATTACAATTTTTATACACATATAGAGCACAATTTTTCATATCTCTGGTTGTATAAAAAGTATATTCACACCAATTAGTCTCTTCATATATGTACTTTGGATAATAATGATCATCACATTCCACCATCATTTATAACCCCATGCTCCCTCCTTTGCCCTCTAACCCCTCTGCCCTATCTAAAGTTCATCTATGCCTCCCATGCTCCCTCTCCCTACCCCACTATGAATCAGCCTCCTTATATCAAAGAAAACATTCAGCATTTGGTTATTTGGGATTGTCTATCTTCACTTAGCATTATCTTGTCTAACTCCATCCATTTACCTGCAAATGCCATGATTTTATTCTCTTTTATTGCTGAGTAATATTCCATTGTGTATATGTGCCACATTTTTTAATCCATTCATCTATTGAAGGGCATCTAGGTTTGTTCCACAGTTTAGCTATTGTGAATTGCGCTGCTATAAACATTGATGCATCTGTGTCCCTGTAGTATACAGTTTTTAAGTCCTTTGGTTATAGACCGAGGAGAGGGATAGCTAGGTCAAATGGTGGTTGTATTCCCAATTTTCCAAGAAATCTCCATACTGCTTTCCATTTTGGCTGCATCACTTTGCAGTCCCACCAGCAGTATATGAGTGTACCTTTTCCCCCCACATCTTCGCCAACACTTATGGTTGTTTGTCTTCATAATAGCTGCCATTCTGACTGGAGTGAGATGAAATCTTAAGAGTGGTTTTAATTTGCATTTCTCTAATTGCTAGTGATGATGAACATTTTTTCATATATTTGTTGATTGATTGTATATCATCTTCTGAGAAGTGTCTGTGTGGGTCCTTGGCCCATTTATTAATTGGGCTATTTGTGGTTTTTTTGGTGTTACCTTTTTGAGTTCTTTATATCCCCTAGAGATTAGTGCTGTATCTGATGTGTGAGGGATATGTAGTTTTCATTGTAGATGTCTTTCACCTCTTTTGTAAGATTTATTTTATTTTATTTTATTTTTTGAGGCTAATGGGAATGGGTTAGTTTTCCTAATTTCTCTTTGAGAGGATTCATCACTGATGTATAGAAATGCATTTGATTTATGGGTGTTGATTTTATATCCTGTTATTAGCTGAATTAATTTATTAGCTCTAGAAGTTCTGTGGTGGAAATTTTTGGATCTTCTAAATATAGAATCATGTTTTTGGCAAATAGTGATTGTTTGAGTTCTTCTTTTCCTGTTTGTATTGTTTAATTTCTTTCTTCTGTCTAAATGCTCTGGCTAGAGTTTCAAGAACTATGTTGAATACAAGTGGTGAAAGAAGTCATCCCTGTCTTGTTCCAGTTTTTAGAGGGAATGCTTTCAGTTTTTCTCCATTTAGAATGTTGTTGCCCTTGGGCTTAGTTAGGTAGCTTTTGTAATGTTGAGATATGTTCCTACTATCTCTGTTTTTCTAGTTTTTTGAACATGAAGTTTTGCTGTATTTCGTGGAATGCTTTTATTGAGATAATATGATTCTTACCTTTAAATCTATTTATGTGATGAATTATGTTTATTGATTTCTGTATGTAGACCCAACCTTGTATCCCTGGGATGAACCCTATTTGAACACTATCTTTTTAATATGTTTTTGTATACAATTTGCCAGAGTTTAATAAGAGAATTTTTGCATATGTGTTCATCAGGGATATTGGTCACAAGTTTTCTTTCCTTGATGTATCTTTGTCTGGTTTTGGTATCAGGGTGATACTAGCCTCATAGAATGAGTTTGGAAGAGTTTTTTCCTTTTCTATTTCATGGAATAATTTGAGGAGTATAGGTGTTAGTTCTTCTTTGAAGGTCTTGTAGAACTCAGCTGAGAATCCATCTGGTTCTGGCCTTTTCTTTGTTGGTTGGTTTTGATAGCATCTTCTATTTCATTGCTTGAAACTGATGTGTTTACATTGTGTATGTCCTCCTGATTCAGTTTGGGTAGATCATACTTCTCTTGAAATTTGTTGATATATTTGAGATTTTCTATTTGATTGGAGTATAAATTTTTAAAATAGGTTTCTCATTATCTTTTGTATTTTAGTAGCGTCTGTTGTAATATTTCTCTTCCCATCACGAATTTTAGTAACTTGAGTTTTCTCTCTCCTCATTAGCATGGCTAAGTGTTTATCAGTTTTATTTACTTTTTCAAAGAATCAACTTTTTGCTTTGTCAGGTTTTTGAGTTGTTTCTTTTGTTTCAATTTCATTGATTTCAGCTCTGGTTTTAATTATTTCTTGTCTTCTGCTATTTTTGATGTTGACTTGTTCTTTTTCTAGAGCTTTGTGATGTAATTTTAAGTCATTTATTTGATGACTTTTTATTCTTTTAATGAATGAGCTCAATGTAATGAACTTTCCTCTTAGCACTGCCTTCATAGTGTCCCAGAGATTTTGATATCTTGTATTGGTGTTCTCATTTACCTCTAAGATTTTTTTTAATTTCCTCTGTTATTTATTCTGCTATCCATTCATCATTCAATAACATATTATTTAGTCTCCAGGTGTTAGAGTAGCTTCTATTTTTTTATTTTATTGTTGATTTTTAATTTCATTAGATTGTGATCAGATAGAATGCAGTGTGGTATCTCTAATTTTTTTTTATTTACTAAGAGTTGCTTTGTGGCATAATATATGGTTTATTTTAGAGGAGGATCCATGTGCTGCTGAGAAGAAAGAGTATTCACTCGTTGATGGATGAAATATTCTATATGTGTCAAGTCTAAATTATTGATTGTATTATTTAGTTCTATAGTTACTTTGTTTAGTTTTTGTTAGGAATATCTGTCCAGTAATGAGAGAGGTATGCTAAAGTCATCCATTGTTATTGTGTTGTGGTCTATTTGATTCTTGAGATTGAAAGATTTATGGGTGTTGATTTTATATCCTGTTACTTGCTGAATTCATTTATTAGCTCTAGAAGTTCTCTGGTGGAGTTTTTTGGATCTTCTAAATATAGAATCATGTATTATTTAGAAGTGTTTGTTTGATGTACGTAAATGCTCCATTGTTTGGGACGTAAATATTTATGATTGTTATGTCTTGCTGATATATGATTCCCTTAAGCAGTATGAAATGTCCTTCTTTATCCCTCCTGACTAACTTTGGCTTGAAGTCCATTGTATCTGAAATGAGGATGGAAATCTCTGCTTGTTTACGCAGTACATGTGAGTGGTATGTTTTTTTCCATCCTTTCACCTTCTGTCTGTGGGTGTTTTTTCTTATGAGTCTCTTGAAGACAGCATATTATTAGGTCTTTTTTTTCATTCCAGTCTGCCAATCTTTATCTTTTGATTGATTAGTTTAGGCCATTAACATGCAGGATTATTGAGATTTGATTTGATACATATTCCTAGTCATTTTGGTTTATTTTTTGTTTTTAACTTGACTTGTTTTCTCCTTTGAATGACTTTTCATTTAGTGTAGTTAGTTCCTCCTTTTGCTGATTTTCATTGTTTTGTTTTGTTTTTATTTCCTCCTCATGTAATATTTTGCTGAAAATGTTCTGTAGTGCAGGCTTTCTAGTTGTAAATTCTTTTAACTTTTGTTCATCATGGAAGGTTTTTATTTCGTCATCAAATCTGAAGCTTAATTTTGCTGAACATAAGATTCTTTGTTGGCATCCATCTTCTTTTAGAACTTTGTATATGTTGTTCTAGGACTTCTTAGCTTTAAGGGTCTGGGCTGAGAAATCTGCTGCAATCTGAATTGGTTTTCTCCTATATATAATCTGGTACTTTTCTCTTGTGGCCTTTAAAATTCTATCCTTGTTCTGTATGCTAGGCATTTTCATTGTAGTGTGCCTGGGTATGGATCTATTGTAATTTTGTACATTTGGGTCCTGTGAGCCTGTTATTTGATTTTCCATTTCTTTCTTTAGGTTTGAGAAATTTTCTGATATTATTTCATTGAAAAGATTGGGCATTCCTTTGGTGTATATTTCTGTGCCTTCCTCAATTCTGATAAATCTTAAATTTGGTCTTTTCACGTTATCCCATAATTCTTGGATGTTCTATTCATGGTTTCTTATTATATTCACTTTGTGTTCAGCTTTATTTTCAAGATTATATATTTTGTTTTCATTGCCTGAGGTTCTGTTTTCCAAGTGATTTAGTCTGTTGGTGATACTTTCTATTGGATTTTTAATTTGATTTATTGTTTCCTTCATTTCAAGGATTTGTGTGGGTTTTTTTCCCCCCAGAAGTTTTGTTTTGTTTTTTAGCTCTTCATTGAAGTGATTTTTTGCTAACTGTATTTGTTCTCTGACACCATCCTTTACTTCACAGATCAGTTTAATTATGTACATTCTGAATTCCTTCTCTGATATTTTTTCTACTGTGTTGTCAGTGGATTCTAACCATTTTGGTTCAGGGTGCTTTCTTCCCTTGTTTTTTCATGTTGTTGGTGTGTCTTCTAGCAGTGTGGATTCAAGGTATTATGGTTTCTACCCTATAGATTTATAGTGCCCCTATAGGTTTCCATTACTTTGCCTTTAAAGGGAAGATCAATATTAACAGTTACCAGTGCAAACAGTGTGCAGCCTTAAACCAAATAGTAGCTATTAAGACATTTACAGTTTTGTCGCAATAAACAGAAATGATGTATTCAGTTATTGTCTATAATATATACAATAGGTTTGCCAAAGGGTCTACAATTTAAAGATAGAGAGAGAACAGGGTAGTGTAGGATGTGATGTTTATGAGGTAGATGGGGGGAGAAGATAGAAGTATTAGATCATTGGAAGAGTGAAAGAGGAATCAGTAGAAGTTGGCTGTGAGCAGGAGAAAAGAGAGTAAGACAATCCAGGGAATGAAATAAGTGAGAGGAAAATGTAGAGAAGGAATAAAATAAGAAAAAAAATTAAAAATATTCAATAATGCAAAACTAAAGTGATATACAATAAAACTGTAATATACTACTCAGACATCCCAGTCCTCAGTAGCTTGATGTATGAAAATTACTTGGTTTCAAAACTGGTGGGGATGTGAAAACAGAAAAGAAAAGAAGAAAAATCTCAAAAGAAAATTGAACAATTATTTCTGTTGGAGTTCAATAGTTTCTCTGCTTCCCTTCTCATCCAATAGGTAGAGTTATGTGGAGTTTGCTGGTATCTCTACCCTCAGGAAGGTGAGGGTTTCTAGGGTGGTAGGGTGAGTCTTGGAGGCGGAACTCCTCAAGGTGCAAAATGGCAATTTCCAGTCTACATTGGAAGACTGCACCCAGGAGTCTCTTTTGGGGTCCATTCGTGTGATATGGGAGCCTGATCTTAGCCCCTTATGTTGCTTGCAGACCTCACAATTCCTGGTCTCTAATTTAGTCTCTAAACTGTTTCCCTCCCACTCCCACCTTTTCAACTTCCCAATCAGGCACCTCTCTCTCCAGAGGTCCTAAGGGCTGAGTGCTGGGGTCTACGTGCCTGTTGTGGAGAGCTGTTCTGTATCAGGCAGATCAGGACTAGGTGTTGAGAGCTGCAGGCTGGCCACATAGCTGCAAGCTCTAGGCTGGGTTGGTGGCCCTGGATACCCAGTGGATGCCAGACTGGTTGGCTGGGCAAGCCAAGAGCAAGATGCCCTCACACCCTCTTCCAATCTATGGACCCCATGCAAGGCGCTCTCCTGCCTCTCCAGCAAGGTGGTGTCTATTAGCACATCTAGCAGGGAGACCTCAGATGTTACCAAGCCTGCAGGTGCCTTGATGATGGTATTCTAGGCCCTGGCTGGCATCCCTATATAGAAGCGGCCATGTCCCTAGATGATGGCAGCAGCAGCGGCAAATCTGTAGGTACCTTGATGTTGGGCTTTCAGGCCCTGGAGAGTGTCCCATGATGTAGGCTGCCCCAACTCAAGATGGCAATGTTAGTAGCAGAGGTAACCCAATATGGTGGCTTAGGTGTCCCAAGATAGAGGCAACTGCTTTCAGGAATGGGTCAGTGAGGGTGGCCATGTGGTGACAGTGGGTGGCCTTGGTGCTGCGGGGAAGTAGGGGTTTGCAGAGGTGTTTTCTCCCAGCCCTACCTGGTGTCCCAAGGTGGAGGCTACCACATCAAGATGGCTATGATGGTAGCTGCAGTGTCTCAAGTTGGAGACAGCCACCTTGGGAGATGAACCCGCAGCCGTAGGCGGCTCAGTGATGGTTGTGGCCATGTTGGTAGATGGGGAGCCTGCAGCGCAGTTGGGTGGGCCTGCACTGCACAGTCGGTGTGTCTGCGTTTCATGTAACTAACTTCTCTATACATTGGTTGTGTGACATCTTTGGGAAAATAGAGAAATTAGTCATTTTCTGTATTCTCTGTTTTATATGATGAATATTTCTTAAAGAAGGCTAATATAGGAAATTGATCCTTTTTTGAAATCAAACCTAACACATCTCAACTGGAGATTTAAGATAGTCTTTCCCCCTGCATGGTGTTGGAACTATTTAGTCCAAATCTCATTCCCATTTTAGATCTCATTCATATATCATTTTCCTTTGTTAATATTTCTCTTCTTCCTTAGGCAGATTACAAGATAACTGATTCAGTTTTGCTTAATTACAATCACATTCTAGGTCTGTTCTCTTATATCCACAGGCCCAAACATTCCCATTTGCCTTAGCACCTTTACAGAAAAACTCTTAGCTAATCAATTTCATTATATATTTATTTTTTAAATGAGTTTCATTTTTATAGGATAACTTCTAAATTGGGAATGTGAGCTCATCCTGCTCCTTCAGACTCCTGCCTTGTATCTCTAAATCTAGAAAGGAGTCATTTTGTTTTGAAAAATAACATAGTAGAGTACTGCTACATTGCCTCTATTACAAATTATTAAGACAGGTAAATCTTTTGGAAACTGGTTTTTGATTAATATGAATAGAAGTATTATATTTCTAGTTGTTCAGTGTTTCACATTTTATTAAGTATTGTTAAGCATATAAATCTATTTGCAGATATTTTAATATTAAGCATTAGTAGGTAGGTGTTGTTGTTTGGTGGACATGCAAGAGGCAGAGAGGAAAAATAATGCTTAGTATTGATAATTGAGAAATGACTTAATAACAGCTAAGGAAAAAAGATGAAGAGTTACTTCAATCTGCAGGCCAGGCATACATTGTAATGTTTATTTTAGTAAGTATCATAAGCAATGCTTTTTCCATATGTGTTATATAAAACTTTTTTAGACTGGTGTTCGTTTCTTAAAGATATAATTGACATTTTCATCCACATTTATTCATCTGTAGGTTGTAACATACAGTCTAGTGGCATTGAATCATCTGCTTATTAGAACAATATGTCACATTGTGTGTTACCTTTAAAAAATAAAGTAAAATATGAAGTATTTATAGTTCTTCTTCAGGGTAAATGTGTGCTGTAGATAATGAGAGTATAAGTAGGAATATAACTTAACTATGGCTTATTTCTGCCTATTAGATACTTTTGAGGAAATTTCTGTTATTTGTCCTTTACCTCAATTGAGAATAACAATAGTTTGTGTAGAAAGTATACATAGAAACTTAATCTTTCTGTGTGTCCCCTTTTTGAATTTTGTTTTATACTCCTACTTCCCTTTATAATATAGTTGAGTAATAAAGTAATTTTAGGTTAGTGTAATAACAAATATATTTTAAAGATTTTTTAAAAATCTGATACATAGGCGCCAAGAGTAGAAGCACAAGTTCTTCTGGGATCTTTGGTTTGCTTTCCCAACTTGTATTGTGAACTGCCTGCTCTCCATCCCAATATTCCAGATATTGCTGTGTCTCAGTTTACAGATGTGAAGGTAAGAAATCAGATACAGTTTGTAGCATTTAACTGATTTTATAACATAAAATATATGCAATAAAATTTGTTTCTTTTTGAAATCTACTGAGTTGTTGAACAACATTAACCAGCTAAATCTCCCAGAACAAAAACTGGAATGTTAATTAGGATTATTGCCTTTTTATTTTTATTTTTCTGGATGTGTTTAAATTACTTTGGTATCTTTATCTCATTTTTGAACCTATTCATGTTTGTTTCTTAGGATTCATTCATTCACTCACTGAGCATTTATCAAAACATCCTATGAACCAGATGTGGTGTTGCTAATGTAAGGCTTCTGGAATTGAGATGGCAAACTATACCTACATATTTGACTCCCTCTCCCAATTTCTCAGCATGTAGTATCAAACAAAGTAATGGAAAATTCTGTACTGCTATATGAAACTTTGGAATTGAGGTAGTAATCCTATGTACCTAAATGTTACAGGACCTGGATAGTAGTTGGTATAATATTTTTTTTTCTTTGTACTAGTAAGTGAGCCCATATGTACTCCACCATTGAGTTATATCCCCAGGCCTTTTTATTGTTTATTTTGAGACAGGGTCTCTCAGTGTTGCCCAGGGTGATTTGGAACTTGCAACCCTCCTGCCTCAGCCTCCCCAGTAGCCATGATTACAGGCATGTGTCACCATAACCCTTCAGCCTGTGTAATATTAGCAGTGATTATATAGTTGCAAAGAGAACCTCTCCAGATCCCAGATAGTAATCCTTTAAAAAACAATGTGCCCAGGCAGGAGCAGTGTATTAAATACACATGTTAAAAATTTCAGATAGGAGACTCTCAAAAGGTTGTTCTGTGCCTCTGTAGAGTTCAGCCTCTATTGAAAGGGTAAAGTGTGTGACATGATCAGCATCCTTAGTCCTCTGAATTTAGTACTTCTTGTGTGTGTGTGTTGGGTGGGGGGGTGGTACTGGCAGTTTAACCCTAGGTTTTCCTACCACTGAGCTACATCTCAGCCTCCCCACCCTTTTTTTAAATTTTGAAACAGGGTCTCACTAAGTTCCTGAAGCTGGTATCAAACTTGTGATCTTCCTGTGTTAGCCTCCCAAGTTGCTGGAATTACAGGCATGTACCACTACACATGGCTAGACTCAGTGATTGTTAAACCTAAGTAGAGGGGAGTGCTGTGAAAACCTCTTTTAGTAAGGATAAAAAAAATCAGTGCTCTGAACCCACAGTATGCTGTTTAGTGAATAATTCAATCACTGTCAAGACCTATCTCTATCTGAATGCTTACATATAAATTCTAAAGGGCTTAACAATCCTGTGCCTGTCACAGTTATTCCCAGGTAGTCTCTATGATTGATCTTAATTTGTTCTCAGAATTAGAAAGGTTGAGAAAAAGACACTTTAGCTCCTCAGGGGTCATGCAGATGATTTTTATGTGTTGTCATGCAGATGATTTTTATGTGTTGCTTATATTTTCCTTAGAATCCATATTTCTCTTCATAACATTTATCATACTTGTAATTTCTTACTCAGTGCTTAACTTCTATTTTAGACAAATACCATGAAATCTTTTTTTTAAATAATGTTATTGTATTTTTTGTACATTTACTTTATTTTTATGTGGTGCTAAGGATCGAACCCAGGGCCTCACACATGCTAGGCAAGCGCTCTGCCACTGAACTACAACCGCAGCCCCCATGTGATCTTATATACTATTATATCCTCATGACCTAACACTTTTTGATATATAGCATATACTCATTAATGTGAACAAATGAATTTGACTTACACGTACAATCAAGTGGCTCAGTGCAAATTTACAATGACACTTAACAGAAACTACATGAATTTACCTTAGCTTTTCAAGGTTTAATAGTTTGTTTTATTTTCAGAAGATCCTGAAGGTCAAGGATCGATAATTGTTTTAATTTTCTCTACCTATTGAGATGATTATATGATTTTTATCCTTCATTCTGTTAAAGTGGTATATTATGTTTATTGATTTACATGTGTTGAACAATTCTTGTAGCCATAGAATATATCCTACTTGGTAATGGTGTATGATTCTTTTATTGTGCTGTTCAATTTGGTTTATTGTTATTGTTTTGAGGATTTTTGCATTTGTATTCATCAGAGATAGTGGCCTATAATTTTTTTTTCCCTTGTTAATACCCTTGTCTGATGTTGGCATCAGGGTAAATGTGACCTTATAAATTGAGTTTGGAAGTATCCTACCTGTTTAGTTTTCTTGGAAGAATTTGAGAAGGGTTAGTATTAATTCTTTAAATATTTGGTATAATTCATCAGTGAAACCATCTGTTGGCGGCTTTTAAATGCTATTTCTCAAAGCTTAAAAAAGATGTTCATGACTTTAAGATATTAATTCTGCTTTAATTATCTTTCTTATAGTGAGCCTTTATGACTTTTCCAATCAGGAAAAAAGGTTATTTTTTAACATATTCTTTTGGTACAAATTTCATAAATTGTTTTATTAGCTACTTGTATAAATAACATTGGATTCTTTATTAAAAGTATTTACATGAGAATAAATTGTTCTCTTAACTATTGTGTCTCTAATACCTCGTGCAGGGCCTAGCCCAAATTGGCCACCTAATAAATATCTGTTGACTAAGTGAATGAAAATCTTACTATTTGCTATTAACTATTTTCCTTTATTTTAGGAACTCATAATCAAAACTGTATTAAGCTCAGCAAGGGATGAGCCCTCTGGTCCTGCACGGTAGGTCAGGTATTCTTAGATTAACGTTTACTACAACTATTCTGTGTTTGAAATCTCATTTTAGAAGTTGATTGAATTTTTATAGCAGTTCAGGTTGTTTCAGACACACAAAAGCCATTCTGAACTACAAGTTTAAATTATTTGAATGATTAAATACTCTCACTTTTTTTTTCATGATTACATACTAATCTTCCTTCATTAAAAAATAATAATGAAAACCTGTTCATCTTTTTCAGTTATTTAACCCTGTGTCTGGTATATGTAAAATGAGTTATTTTGATTTATTTAAGTACATTTTGTGTTCTCTTCAGATTATATTTATCATTGTGTTCTTATATAATACCTTGAAATACAACATAGGCTCAATGGGTGTTTGTTGAATTGAATTAAAACAAAATATTTTTATGGTAGACTGTAATATATCTAAAAATAGTATGTTTTAATATTCATATGTATTGATCATGATTTGGGGGGGATTGATGCTGGGAATTGAACCCAGGAGTGCTCTACAGCTGAGCTATATCCCCTACTCTTTTAATTTTTTATTTTATTATTTTGAGATAGGGTCTTACCAAGTTACTGAGTGTCTTGCTAATTTGTGAAGGCTGGCCTTGAAATGCAATCCTCCTGTCTCAGCTTCCCAAGTTGCTGGGATTATTGGCATTTCCCACTGTACACAGCTGATTATGATTTCTAATAGAATATAAGCAACAAGATTTTTAATTTTTCCTTTTTATGTCTTAATCATATAAAACTGACATTTTCTGTCTTGCTAAATAAACCTTTCCTCAAAAAGAAGAGACTTAAATTAGGAGGTTGCCAGAATACACTATGTTCCCTTGCTTCCTTAAAATTTCAAGTTATATCTTATATTTCTTGATGCTAATTTTAATGTGTGTCATTAGTTTCAACATTAGTCCTTCTCCTCTGACTTTACCTCTGTGAAGCTTCCTTTTCCAATCATGTATATATTTGTTGATCCAAGATTCAAAAGGTATAGATCATGGCTTTGACCATTCAGATTCTAATTTATTTTTATTTTTTGAACATATATTTTTTAGTTGTAGGTGAACACAGTCTCTTTATTTTATTTTTATGTGGTGCTGAGGATCGAACCCAGTGCCTCATGCATGCTAGGCGAGCGCTTTACAGCCTCAGCCCTCTAATTCTAATTTAAATTTCTTTTTCTAGCAATTAAAAATGATGTAACATGAACAGTTTAGTTACATGAAACCACTCCATTACAAGTCTTTCTCACTTGGTAGCCAAGTTAACTAAAAACAAACCTCTTTGAGCAAATTCTTTTACCCTGATCTCATTCAAGTTTACAAGAATTTTCCCCAATATTTGTTTCATTTAATTCTCATCAAATTGGGAGAGATTGATATATCACCTTCTCCCAATTTTGTTATTCAGTAACTGATGCTTAATAAACTAATACTTATTAAACCTAAAGTTAACATTTATTAAGCCCTTTCTGTGTGCTAGGTGTGTTCTAGACACTTTGTATTTATTATGGCAGTGCATTTCATAATAACTCGAGAAATATACAGTTTTTACCTTTTGATTTATAAATACAGAAACTGGAGCCCAGAAAATTTAGATAACCTGCTCTATCAGATAAGGCAGAGCCATAATTATTATCCTCACAGTAGGGAAGAAATAAAGCAGTTGAATTTACTATGAAGACTTTTTGGCAGTTTTAATAGTAAAAAATTTAGTAGTACTCTAGCACTTTACACTGTGAGAAGAGACTGATCTGCTGTGTTCAAGTAGAAAAATATTTTTTTTTGGACTTAGAACCATTATATTATATACTTTATCAGAATCCTAAACTTGAACATGCTGATAGAATTCTTCCTGATTCAGATGTTGCCAGACATTAGAGAACAGAACAAAAATTCTACAAGTCCTGTTTTTGTTGGAATTACGTTGTAAATTATATGAATTTTGTGTTTTCAAATAGTTTTTAAAAGAATTTGTGGCCAGTTGTGTTCAATTTAAAAGGTACAACAATAGTATTTTACTTACTCCATCAACTTCATGTTTTTACTTAAATTCATTTTACTGTTGCCAGTCAATAAAATTACACTCTTTCCTTTTGAAAGCAGGTTAAATATTTGTTTGGAAAACCTTACAGTTTTGTCATTTTATTAACATGGGTTTGTTAGAAAGATGCCATGTGTTATCTGACCCTGTGACCTTGAGTAGTAGATTATAATAGAAAATTCATTTTAGGATTTAAGGGTTAGGCTCCCCCCCCCCCTTCTCTTCCTTAATCACCAATAGAATAACAAATTTATTAAATCACTTATACAGTGCATGTTCATTCTGTGTCACTTGATTGGTGTGGTGGTGATTTCATTTTACTGAAAGACTCCTGCACTTTTATTTGTATCATTGTTTGTTGCCTTTTTTGCAGATGTGTAGCACTTTGCAGTTTAGGTATTTGGATTTGTGAAGAACTAGTCCATGAGTCTCATCATCCTCAAATTAAAGAAGCTCTGAATGTAATTTGTGTTTCCTTAAAGGTAAAGACAACTTTTTAGTGACATTTATTAAGAACGCATAGTTATTTTTTCTTTAAATGTTAATTTTATCTTGTGCTCTTGAATAATTTATAATAAATGTCTTCATTTATTACATTTTTTCCTTGATCCTGAAACTTTAAGAATGATTTAAGAATGGTCCCAGCCTGGAGATGTCACTAAGTAGGAGACCTACCATACAACTTCTTTTGGATTTGAATTTTTCCTTAAAATACATATGGATGACTCCTAAGAAGGAAACCAGTCCTTTAAGACATAAAGGAATTTTTTTGTTTGTTTGTTTTTTAACTAGTATTTTTGTAACTTACTCTTGATTTTTAACATTTATGAAATTCTTGAGCTATTCAACTCTTGGCTTATCATTCAAATGCCCTCTTTTGTAACCAGAATAAGATTTTTTTCCACATTTTTTATTGGTGCATAATAGTTGTACATATTGATGGAATTTATGGTTACATATTTATATATGCACACAATATAACAATATAATTTGGCCAATATCACTCCCCAGCATTTCCTCCCACCCTCCCCAGAATAAGATTTTTTTCAGAAGTAGTAATGATTTAGAGAACCTTAATTGATAAATGGATATTTTTTTAATCAGAGGATGCTTGATATTATTTTTGTCTTAAAAATTTTAATACAGTATGTGTTTAAACATAAAATTTACCTAATAAATATTTTTGAATAGTAATAGTATTTATCTGACAGGTATTTCTGAATATGTACCATATTCAGGCACTTTGCTAGGCAAAATAAAGGATAATGTAATATAAAATTACATTATATTTTATATTAGTATATAAAATACTAGCTTCAAGATATAGACAGATGTAGATATAACTGAAAAGATTAAAATAAAGTCCTCTGTTTCCCTCCGCCCCTACCGTCATTAGAGCAGATTATGCTAAGTGAAGCTAGCCAATCCTTAAAAAACAAATGCCAAATGTCTTCGTTGATATAAAGAGAGCAACTAAGATCAGAACAGGGAAGAAGAGCATGAGGAAAAGATTAACATTAAACAGAGACGAGTGGGGGGAGAGAAAGGGAGAGAGAAGGGAAACTATGGTAATGGAAGGAGACCCTCATTGTTACACAAAATTACATATAAGAGTTTGTGAGGGGAAAGGGGGAAAAAAAAAACAAGGGAGAGAATTAAACAACAGCAGATGGGGTAGAGAGGGAAGATGAGAGGGAAGGGGAGGGGGGATAGTAGGGGATAGGAAAGGTAGCAGAATACAACAGTCATTAATATGGTATTATGTAAAAATGTGGATGTGTAACCGATGTGATTCTGCAACTTGTATTTGGGGTAAAAAAATGGGAGTTCATAACCCACTTGAATCAAATGTATGGAAGATGATATGTCATGAGCTTTGTAATGTTTTGAACAACCAATTAAAAAAAAAAAGAATTGTAATGCAAAATAATAATAATAATAGTAATAATAATGACAGCTCATGTATAATGGCATAATTTGACGTGAACATACTTTATATACAGAGTTACGAAAAATTGTGTTGTGAATGGATAATTATGATTGTAATGCATTCCACTATTGTCATGTATGTAAGAAATAAAAAAAATTTAAAAAAGGTTTTGCAGAAAAAAAAAAGATTAAAATAAGTGTTAACAAAGTAGGTAAAGCTAAGAATACTAGATGAATGGTGCGTTTGAACTGCAGTTTGGAGGAAGCAGAAATTTTGTCTTAGTTATCAGAGAAATTTTTGGAAAAGAGGAGGAATTTGGAACTTGAGAGAGTGAAATTTGGACATAGATAAGCATAAAAAGCTTGACTTCATGCCATTTATGTTAGTCAGCTTTTCATCATTGTGATCCAAATACCTGACAAGAACTTCTTAGAGAAGGAAAGTTTATTTTTAGCTTATGGTTTCAGAGATTTAGTTTGTGGTTGACCAACACCATTGCTCTGGGCCCATGGTGAGGCAAAACATGGTGAAAGGGAGAGGCAGAGGGAATCTGTTCCGCTCATGGAGGCCAGAAGTAGTGGGGTGATGTGAGGGAGAGTCACAGGGAATAACTCTTCTAGGGTATGCCCCTCAATGACCTGTCTCTTTCAGCCATGTCCCACCTCCTTTCTACAGTTACCACCCAGTTATTCCATTCAAATTAGAATGGACTAATTAGATTATGGCTTCCATAATCTAATCATTTTAACCTCTGAATATTCCTGCATAACACAGGTGCTTTGGGGGGACACCTTATATCCAAACTATAATGCTATTGGAGAGTCATCTGAGAGTTTTAAGTATAGAGAATGCCAGGATCAAACAATACTTTAGAAATTTAATTTGGAAATATTGTAAAGAGTACATTCAAACAAACAGTAGAAAAATTGATAACAAGATTAGTAATTAGAGACCAGTGCACAAATTCAGGTAAGAAAACATTTAATAAAAGTTTAATGAGGACAGTCAAACATTACAAAGAAAAAGTAAAAGTGTATATGTTTTTGGAATGCATTGTGACTTTTTTTAAATTTTGCAATTGAAGGCTTATCTTCCTAAGATTTTAATAAACGCTTATAAATGTATGATGACCAAAAAAGTATGTATGAAATTTAAAATTTTTTAGTCAGCTAATGCACTGATGAATAAATAGTTCATGAAGAAATTTCTTAATAAAAGGCCAAAGATTTATAGAATCTGAAAAGAAACCAGAGTATCATGAAGAAACTTTATATTAAACAATGATTTATTCTTGTTATTGCAGTTTACGAATAAAACAGTAGCCCAAGTGGCTTGCAGCATGCTTCACATGCTGGTTCATTATGTACCTAGACTTCAAATTTACCAACCTGATTCTCCCTTGAAAATTATTCAAGTAAGTAGTTTCTCATTTCTTTTTTTAGAAATATTCTTAGATATAGATATAAAGTTATTCAATAAGTTTTAAAAATTTTTGCATGCTTTTTTGTAATATCAAAAATCCTGTCTCATTGTGTTTATGTTAGAAACTTGTGTTCCTGGTTTTCAAAGTAAAATCATTAAAAAAGAATTTATTACAAATTTCACTTATTAATAGTAGTGAAAATGAAATACTACATGTAAACTTTTTATGCCATTGTCTTTGCAAATGTATATTCTGCTTCCTTTACTCTCTTAGGTGAGGAAAACATGCCATCCTTCCATTACCTAAATCAAAGCATTATTCTTTTTTCTTTTTCTGTCAATCATTTATGAGATTGTTATTTTTTCATCCTAATTATTTTTTCACTGTCTCTCGTATTTTCTACAACACATAACATATTTCAGCTCTTTATTATTTTTCTGTGAGATATTACAGTAGCCTTCTCTCCTGTACAGTCTTTTCCTACAAGTCATAATTCATATTCATATGACTTTTTAAAATTTATTTTATTTTTTGTATTTGTAGATGGACACAACACATTTATTTTATTTATTTGTTTTTGTGTGTCACTGAGGATTGAACCCAATGCTTCACACATGCTCAGCAAGCGCTGTGCCACTGAGCTACAGCCCCAGCCCCGCATTCATATGACTTTTATCATGTCACTTACCTGAAAAAAATAGGAACAAAATCTCTGGGTGTTTTTTTTAACTATAAAATAGATCCCAGTTTTTAGGTGTGAATTCAAAACCTCCAGGCAAGGACCCAACCTGCCTTTCCAGAATCGTGCAGATTTCTTTGAAGTTCCATGTTGTCCAGGCAACTGAATATGCTTACCATTGCTTAAACATACTCTTTCTTCCTTTTATCTGAAATGGTTTACTTCTCTCTATCCCCTTATCTTTCAGTAATTTGCTTAAATACCATCTCCTCAAAAAAATAGAATTTCCTGTCTGATCTTCCTAATCAGAATTTATCTTTTTTATCTTTGTATTCTTATAACATTTCTAGGAAAGGTGAACACAAATATTTATTGATCACCTTACCATCTACCAGTCACCCTATCAGTATCTTTTCATAAATATTTTATTTAATTCTTACATATTTTTTGAGGTAGAAGATTATTCCCTTCGTACCTCACTTATTTAAAATAAGGGAATTAAAGGCTTAGTAACTATATAAAGTCACAAACTAACAGGACAGAAACAGAATTCTAACGAAGTCTGAGAATCTGAAGTACAAGCTTTCCTCACTCATGCATGTCACTCATTAGTCTCTATAACAGAATAGTGAATAAAGCCTTTTCCTATATGAAGTATATTTAGAACAATTTTTGTACTTAATGCATCAAAGTAATAACTTATAAAAATATAACTTACAATGAAAATACAATAAACTTATAACTACATTTTTAATATGCACATTAAAAATTTTAATGAGACCAAATGATCATGTATAAAATTTTAGGGTCCTTAACATATTTTTTATCTTTACTATCTTTTGTCTAGGGTGACTTTTATGTAGAAAATATTTAGTATCTATTGACTTGAAATAGTTTATGGTTAAGAGATTAGGTTTGGGAGTAGACACACCTGGATTTAATTAACCACTTACTCTGCTGTGTACTGACTTTTAAACTGTTGACAAGTTACTAAGCCCATTGAAAGCTGAACACTTCATATCTAGGATGAAAATTTACCTCACAGGTTGCTTTAAAGACTAAAGCCAACGGGAGCCTGAGGAAGGAGGATTGTAAATTGAGGTCAGACTCAGCAACTTTGTGAGACCATGTGTGAAATTTTTTTAAAAAGTCCTGGGGATTTAGCTCAGTGGTAGGAAAAAAGCTAAATGAAAAAATTACATGTAAAGCACTTAGCACTTTTTTGGCTTATAAGTGATGAAATATAAATGTTAATAAATGCAGCTGTTATTATGTTATGTGGGACACAGTGACTGAATGTGAATGTACATTTGTGTGTCTAATAATAAAACGTTTGAAATTTTGAAACCTTTGGAAAATTTAACCACTGAAGATTGATATTCTGTGTAAAAATTAAGGTGGTTCTTTAAACACTTTTTTTTCAATATGAAAGCCTCCATATGCTTTTCTTTATTTTCTTCATCAACCTATATATCACAAACATTTAATAATATATCTGTGCAAATTGTTCTACTATATTTTATAGTGGCCAGAGCCTATAATAGTTATTACTCCCCACCTGTAGTTGAAGAAATAAAATCACAGAATACTGAAGCATTTCACTAATGGTTACCTATTCACAGAATTATGGGTAAAAGCCTAGTTTTATTAACAGTGTGAAGCAAGTGCACCCAAAATACTAGATTCAACTGGGGAGAAAAGCCTTGTTCTGTAAAAAGCATATTTAATTGTTTAAATTTTACATTTGAGTTGAGGAAATTAAATGCACATATTTATGGGTTATAGTATGGTTTTTCAATATATGTATACATTGTATAATGATCAAATTAAGGTTGTCAGCATATCCATCACCTTAAACATTTATCATTTTTTGTGGTGAGAACATTGAACATCCTCACTTTTAGCTTTTGAAAAACTACATTATTGTTAGCTATTGTTACCCTCCTGTGCAATAAAATACCAGAATTTATTTTCCTGTCTAATGTTAACACTGTACATGTTGATCAAGCTCTGTCTGTCCTTCCCGCACCCCTACTCTCCCCTTCCAATAGTAACTACTATTTTATTCTCGACTTCTACAAGATCATCTTTTTTAGATTCTACATAGAAGTGAAAGAAGATATTTGTCTCTATGCTTGACTTATTTCTCTTAACAATGTCCTCCAGGTTCATCTATATTGTTAAAATGATAGGATTTTATCTTTTTATCGTTGAATAGTATTCCATTGTGTATACATACAGCACATTTTCTTTATCCATTCTTCTGTTGATGGACACATAGGTTGATTCCATAGCTTAGTGCTGCAGTGAAGATGGGAGTGCAGGTGTTGTCTCTTCCACATTCCAATTTTGTTTCCTTTGGAAACAAAAGGAAACATATGGTAGTTCAGTTTTTAATTTCTTAAAGACATATTTTTTAGTTGTCAATGGACCCCCACTTTGTTTATTTATTTGTGGTGCCAAGAATTGAACCCAGTGCCTCACACATGCTAGGCAAGTACTCTGCCACTGAGCCACAACTCTAGCCCCATCAATTTTTAATTTTTAATGCTAGTTTTCTATTTAAAAAAAAATTTTAGTTGTAGATGGACACAATACCTTTAATTTTATGTGGTGCTGAGGATCAAACCCAATGTCTCCCATGTGCTAGGCAATCACTCTCCCACTGAGCTACAGCCCCAACCCTGGTTTTCTATTTTTAGTACTGTTTTTCACAGTGGTTGTACTAATTTACATTCCCATCAGTGTATAAAAATTCCCCTTTTCCACCTCCTCACCAACATTCATTATCTCTGCCTTTTTATAATAGCCATTCTGACTGGAGTGTGGTGATATCCCATTATGTATTTTTTGTTTGTTTAGTACTAGAAATTTAACTCAGAGCCTCGTGAATGCTATGCACACATTTTTCCACTGAGCTATACCCCAGCCCTCATTCTGGTTTTGATTTGCAATTCTCTGATAAGTAGTGATGTTCAGCATTTTTTCATATGCTTGACCTTTCATAGGCCTTCTTTTGAGGAATGTCTATTCAGGTGTTTTGCTTATTTTGTAATTGAGTTATTTGTTTTTTTGCTATTGAGCTTTTTGAGTTCTTAATATATATTTAGAAAAAGTTTTCTATTTAATTCATTGAAACAGTAAGCTTTAAAAATATAATATGCAATAAAAGTATAATAAAAATTTGTTCTAATACTTTTTTTTTTTTTTTTGGTACTGGGGATTGAACTCAGGGTTACTCGACCATAAGCCACATCTCCAGCCCCTGATACATTTTTTTAATAATCTCTTTTGCCTCATTTTAATAATATCTTTCTTTTTTATTACTTCATGTTCACTATTTTAGATTCATGTATATAATATACATAAATTGAAAAAGATACAAATTTTTTTAAGCATGTATTTGTTTCTGACCCCAAGTGTTTCAGATTCAGGTTCTTTTGAACTTGGAATATTTGCATAGAGTTTGCCAATTGAGCATCCCTAATCCAAAAATTTGAAATGCTTCAAAACACAGAGTTTCTTGAGTGCATATTAGTACTCCAGTGGGTTTGGATTTTGAAGCATTTTTGGATTTTAAAATTAGAAGTGCTCAACCTGTATAGGAAGATCTGGAAAGACAGTAATTTCTTGATCTGATTGATTGCAATGATTTTTGTAAATCTTTTTGTTTATCTGTATCTTCTGATTTTTTTAACATAATTGTGTACTTATATGCATTGATCCACTTTCATAATTGAATAGAATGAAATTATGTGTAGTTGGCAAAATATATGTGTAACTTCTATACATGAAGATTATAAATGATTGATAAGTATGTGTACTTGAAAAGATTATTTATTAAATAAATTACCTTAAAAAAGCAATGTATATATTAGGGTAATATATTTAAATAATGCATTTAGGAAAAATTTGCAGCAGTAGCTTTTACATCACTTTAGCATATAACAATTAATTTTTAAAATGTATCATTAACATATTTTGAACTTACTTATTTTCACATACAGATCCTAATAGCTACTATCACCCACCTTTTGCCAAGTACAGAAGCTTCATCATATGAAATGGACAAAAGGGTAATTTAAATTTTGATATTTAATATGTGGTCTTCTAGTTTAAAATACTTGTATTTTGTTAATTTTGCAAAGTCATATGTAACTACACGATATGAATTAATTCACCTTGTGTTCACAGTAAATTATAGTGTGAAATATGTCTTCCCATTATTTAAGTATAGCTAAATTATGTTTTAGTTTAAATTTCAGGCCATTTGATAAAATCTTTGAATCACAGGGTTGTAAGGAACCCTGGAGAACATTCTGTCCACTTATAATTATTTTACTATATCCTGCCAAATTATACCTGAAGATTAATTCTTAAGAATTCATTACCTCTGAAGGGAGCCACTTGATTTTGTAAAATTGTTTCTGGTGGAAAATAAAGATATTTCTAGTAAGCAAAGTATGTAAAATACATAGAGATAGGTACAGAGGAGAAGACATTTCCTCTGTTCACCAAAGAGTTCTACAAGATGGGATTTACTTTCATAAATTCATTATGAGGTCCTTTAATTACCTCAGATATTGTATTTATCAGATCTAGAGTTTCTCTGTGGTGTCTTTTAATGTTTTCATGATTTTATTAAATTCCACATTTCTTTATCAGTAACTTGCATCTTTTTTTGAAGACTCAACATACTTATTGTAATTATTTTAAAGTCTTTACTAAATCTTATATCTGGGTCATCACAGAGTTTCTTCCTATTGAATGTTTTCCCTCTTGCCTGAGTTCCATTTTCCTGTTGTTCAGTTATATACTAGATGTTATATATAATATATGGAGACTAGATTTATGCTGCCTGTTGTGGTAGGTATTAAACACATGTGGCTTTACATTAGAATTGAACTAAATTAAGAATTTACATTGAAAATTTAATCCCACATTTACATATTTCAAATACTCAACACTCCATCATTGCACAAAGTTGTGTTAGACAGGCTACTTTTGGATTCTGTTAATTTTTTCTCTACTCTGGGCTTAGTGGTGCACACCTGTAATCTCTGCAGTTTAGGAGGCTGAGGCGGGAGGATCTCAAGTTCAAAGCCAGCCTCAGCAATTTAGCAAGGACCTAAGCAATTTAATGAGACCGTGTCTCAAAATAAAAAAATAAAAGGGAATGGGTATGTGGCTCTGAGGTTAAACAACACTGGGTTCAATCCCCATTACAAAAAAAAAAAAAAAAAAACTCTGAAAATTATTCTGTTTCTTTTCCTTGTGACATCCCAATCCTGAATTCTGTTCTGCAGTTATTAGTGTTACTACCTCTTCTTAGTCATCTTGTATTGCATGAAATCTCAAGTATGCTTTATTTACTTCTTATGGTCTTCCCATTAATTTGTACAATTTGGAAGGTTTCATGTTTCTGTACCTAGTCCCAGTTTCTTTGTTGTGTAGACTACATACCTTTTACACTTTTATTTTTGCCATGTTATTTCTGCTGTCTTTCAAATCACTGATTTCATTAGATTACCTCAAAATTTTTAATTTGTTCCCTTCATATCCATTTAAAACTCCACTTAGACAGATTGTACAGTTCTTGGTAAACACAGTCTTCATTTTTAAAAGAGTCATATATATGAGATTGAGTTTTCATTATCTGAAATGCTTAGGAACCGAAGTGGGTTTTCTTTATTGTTGTTTTAGGAGGGTTGTTTGTTTTGTTGTTTGTGGTACTGGCTATTGAACCCAGAGGTGGTTTACCACTGAGTTACATCCTATTTTTTATTCTGAGACAGGGTCTTGCTAAGTTGCCCAGGCTGGCCTTGAACTTGTGATTCTCCTGCCTCAGCCTTTGGAGTTGCTTGTATTACAGGCATGTACCACCACACCCAGCTCAGGAGTGTTTTTAATTTTGGATATTTTTTGATTTTAAAATATTTGCATATACATTGTTAGATATCTTGGGGATGGGATGCCAGCCAAAACAAGAAATTCATTTACATTTTTTATATTTTTGTATTTTATTTTTTTTTCCCTAATCTACTTGAAGTTTCTTGATTTCCTTGTGTGGCTTATAGTTTTAATTTGTAAGGTGTTGATACATAGATAGTGACAAATACTTTATCTTCATTTTGAATTATAGCTTTTAGCATTTTAATTTTTTGTTTTAATTGCTTGGTATACCTTTGTTCAATCCCTTTAATTTTAGCATTTCTGAATCTTTTTGTTTAACTGTATCCTTGAATATAATATACTTGGGTCTTGATTTGTAAGCCAAACTGAAAGTCTTTGTCTCTTTAGCAAATTAAACCCATTTTGATACGACTTACATTTTTGGTCTCGCCTCTGTTATTTTGTCATCATCATTATTGTGCATATTATCTTATATTTTCTGTGTTTCTCTGCATGATGCATTTTCTTTTTTCTGATTTGTTTTTAAGTTCTTGATATTTAGGAAACTGCACTTTTGTTCTAGAGGTTATTTATAAACACACACATACCTTGCTTTTTACTTAACCTTATTCTATCTGGTTTGTGATTATTTAATGGTTTTTTTAATTATTTAATGAAAAAGTTAACTCCTATCTATCTTTTACCATATACATTAATAAATGAGTTCATCTCTTTTTTCATCTGCCTCAAATTTTGACTATTTTATTTCTACATATAACTTATAGAAATAAATCATAACAAATTTTTATTTTTCCATACTTATCTCCACATTTTTTTCTTTTTTTAATTCTTACAACTATAACTGAGATTTATAACTTGTTTTTTGTTTTGTTTTGTTTTTTGCTGAAGTTTACTCAGTCAGCTTCTTGGTTAGATAAAATTCATCTTTATTCTTCAAGATAGACTCATGAGAACAGAATTCTCTAAGCTCTTAAATATGTAAAATTTTTCTGTTAACCTTGTTGATACTTGAAAAGCAGTTTGGCTAGATATGGAATCCTTAGCTCATATTTGCTTTCCTTGAAATTTTGTTTTGTCTCTTAAATGCTGCCTTACTTTGTATATTGTTTATGAAAAATCTGATGCCAGTCTTATTCTCTTACCCTTGTAAGTTATTTTTCTTTTTTGCCTGGAGGCTCTGAGGGTTTTTTGTTTTGGTTTTTGGTGAGGTTTTGTTTTGTTTTGTTTTTGTTTTGTTTGTGTGTGTGTGTGTGTGTTTTAAGATGAGGGTTTATTATGTTGCCCAGGTTGGCATTTGCTCTTAACATTCTCTCTTCTCTCCTTAAAGCATTACCTTTCTTGTGTGCACTAAGTCTCTTCTTTCTACTCAATACTTGGATGTACCTGTATACTTTTTCATTGTTCTCATACTTAGGATGGACTTTTTCTTTCTGGCTTGGTTATAGATCAGTCTTAGGTTTGCAGCTGCTTCCCATCTTTTCTTACAGTTTTTACCAAACTTTCCTGTTCCTCTTCATGAAAGCCTGCAATAGGAAAAAAATTCCTGGGATTTGCTGTATATTTTTCTACTTAACAGAGAATTTGAAGTGTAGGTATTCTGTGTCTTCTGGTTATATGGAAAGAATGAGTTTTGTGATGTTTTATATTTCTTATTGTTCTTTTGGAGTATATGTTGGGCAACTTAGGCCAGAATTACTCCTTGAATTTTAGTTGGTCTTTAACCCTAGATATCAGCAGATCTCTTATTGCCACTTGATTGTCACATTCGATTGTCAATTTATTTCTTGACGGTTTACTTATTTCTTTCTATTATTTGTGATTCTTTATCCAATAAAATGGATACTGCTAGTTTGCTCCATGTTTTGGATGAAAATGTTGTTTATAGTATCCAATAGTTTACAAGTATCCAGTGAAAAGATTAATTTAGTGAATCATTTAGTGAGTAAGATTAAAAGTTGTATAAAGTAGTCTTTCTGGCAGGATTAGAAGAAGAAAGTGGAAGTGATTATAAAATGTATGGACCAAATCCTTTAACTGGTATTTGTATAATTAGGTAAGTGTAGTTAATTGATTTGTCTTGTCTGTCTTTCTTTTGTTTTTTTTTCCTAGGGCTCAGGATTGAACCCTGGGCGTCACATATGCCGCATAAGCATTCTCTGAGCCATTCTGAATATCTGTTGTCTTTGAAACTTAAGGTTTTTGGATCCATCAATTTTAACATTACTGTTCTTATTATGCTTAAGATTTTGTTGTGCTTTCCTTGAAATATAAAAGAAAAACCCACAATAATGTTCATAGGCAACATTTTAAAAATCAGGTCCAGGTAACATTAATAGGATTGGTGGTTCCTAAAATAAATTTTGGAAACCCAAAAATAAGATGGTGAATTATTGAGGAGCTCCTGTAAGTTTAAAATTATAATGATTTTGTTGTTATTATTGTTATAGTTGGTAGTATCCTTACTTCTCTGCCTTCTGGATTGGATCATGGCCTTACCTCTAAAGACACTACTCCAGCCAGTACATACTACAGGAACAGAAAATGATAAAACCGAAAAATCAGTCCTCAATTGCATTTATAAGGTAAACTTTTTTACTTGCTATATTATTTATCTGTTAAGGATTTTTAAAAACTACAGACACAACATTTTAGTATAACATTTTATTGTTTCAGATCTAGATATTTTCTTATAGATTTAGTCTACAGCAAGATAATTTAAAAGTTCTTCCTTCTAAGACACCATTGTTTTCATACAGAATTTTTTTAAAAATATTTATTTATTTATTTATTTATCTTTAGTTTTAGGTGGACACATTATTTTGTTTTTATGTGGTGCTGAGGATCAAACCCAGTGCCTCATGCATGCCAGGCGAGCACTCTACCACTGAGCCACATACAGAATTTTTTAAGGGAGTTAGATCTGTGTTGACTATAAGAATCACTATTTAAATTTTACTTGTTCTTTTGGCTCTAAAAAAGATATTAAACTTTACCATGATTGAAGCCCTGACGTTTAGAATCCTTAAAATTTTTGCCAAACTCTTGGGTTATCATATGACAGTTTTTCTCCTTTTATCTTTCTTTATTTTCATTTAAAGGTAAACCTTGGTATGTTCTTTTCACTTGTTTTTTAGGTTTTACATGGGTGTGTTTATGGAGCGCAGTGTTTTACCAATCCAAAGTACTTTCCAATAAGCCTTTCTGATTTGGCATCTGTAGATTATGATCCTTTTATGCATTTGGAAAGTCTGAAAGAGCCTGAACCTCTACACTCCCCTGATTCAGAACGATCTTCTAAACTCCAACCAGTAACAGAAGGTAAAATGAATTTTCATATTAATATTATTGCTTGGGTTCTTACGAAATATGATTTGAGGCCATGGGAGGAAATTATGGCAAAGGAGAATATCTCTCACTTTGTGGTTGTTTTACCTAAACAACTTAGTTATTATAGCACGTGTTTATTAAGAAATAAGTTCATATACACAATTACTAATATGTAATAGTTTTTCCATTATGCTTCTGACAAGTTATTCTTAGTTTTTATTTTATACAGGATTTATATAGAATAAGAGAACTTTGGAGTCAGACCTGGTATTGAATTTTGACTCTAACTTAATTGCTAAGTGACTATTACGTTATTTGTAAAATGCAGATGATATTATTTCCCTTAGAGAATTGATGCAAATACTGAGAAGGTTATTGCTGTATAGCCCATCACCCAGTCCTTGGTACATATGAACTCAGTAAGCAAAAACATTTTTTAAGCACATTATTTCTACAGAGTTTATTTTGTATAACAGCAGTGTTGAGTAACAACAGAGATCATATGGCTCACAAAACTGAAAGTATTTGCTCTCTGACCCTTTACAGAAAAAGATTGCTAATGCCTGGTATATTAGATTAATTGGATAGTTAATACAGAAGCAGAGAGACCCACTCATGAGACTATTGCAATGGCTAAACAATAGTTGCTGAAGGCTTATACTAAACTTTTCATTTAGTTACTAAAGAATGGTAGTAGAAATATACAGGAAAAGTAGATCTGAGGAATACTTAGGAGGTAAAGTCAAAAGGCTTTTGTGATAAGCTAGAGAAAAGGAGGAATCTATATTAGGTTTCTGACTGGTTAGATTCTGACTTGGAGATTGGTTAGATTTTTTCCAAACTAGAGCAAGAATATAAGAGAAAGTACAGGTTTGGGAGAGAAAATGAGAACAGTTTTGGTGGTTTAGTTTGTAATATCTTTTGGATATCTGTGTGAAGATATTTAATGGAAATAACTTATGTATGCATATCTGGATCTTAACAGATATAGATATGTTTTTGTGTGTGGATTCTGAGAAGAAAACATTGTAAAGGAAGGAAAACTATGAGAATAATTTCTTAGAAACTAATAGAGGAGATAGCTTTTAAAAAAAAAAAAAAAGAAAAAAAAGGCTGGTCAGTAGTGTTAAATGTACTTTTGTCGAAATCAGAAGGACTGGCATATATATCTGCTTTAGTTTCAACAGAGAAGTAGGAGGAAAAGGGGAAGATTGTGGATTGAAGCAGAAGATAAGGAAATTGGAGCCATTCCATGAAAAGTATTCTTTAAAGAAGCTTGACTTTAAAAAAAAAAAAAAAAAAAGAAGAAAGAAAAGAAAAGAAAAAGAAAAAAGTGCTGGGTACGGTGATGCACCCTGTAATCCCAGCAGCTTGGGAGGCTGAGGCACAAGGATCGCAAGTTGAAAGCCAGTCCCTGTAACTTCTAAGCAACTCAGTGAGACCTTGTCTCTAAATAAAATACAAAAAAGGGCTGTGAAATGGCTCAGTGGTTAAGTGCTCCTGAGTTCAATCCCTGGTACAAAAAGAAAAAAAATAGAGAAGAGGAGCAGCAGCCTGCTGAGAGGCAGAGCCGCCCCCTCCCCCTGCGCCGGCAAGGTAGAGGGAACTGTGACCACCCACAGAGCAGGCCCAGCGGCCTGCTGAGGGGCAGAGCCGCCCCCCACCCCCCGCGCCTGCCAGGTAGGCGGAACTGTGACCACTGACAGAAAAGGCCCAGTGGCCCGTGGCGGGACAGAGCTTCCAATCACTCCTGCAAGGTAGGCGGGCCTGCGACCCACCGGAAGAAGAGGAGCAGCGGCCTGCTGAGAGGCAGAGCTGCCCTCTCCCCCTGCGCCGGCAAGGTAGAGGGAACTGTGACCACCCACAGAGCAGGCCCAGCGGCCTGCTGAGGGGCAGAGCCGCCCCCCACCCCCCGCGCCTGCCAGGTAGGCGGAACTGTGACTACTGACAGAAAAGGCCCAGTGACCCGCGGCGGGACAGAGCTTCCAATCACTCCTGCAAGGTAGGCGGGCCTGTGACCCACCGGAAGAAGAGGAGCAGTGGCCTGCTGAGAGGCTGAGCCGCCCCCCACCCCCCACTCCTGCCAGGTAGGCGGAACTGTGACCACCAACAGAAAAGGCCCAGTGGCCCGCGGCGGGACAGAGCTTCCAATCACTCCTGCAAGGTAGGCGGGCCTGCCTGCGACCCACCGGCAGAAGAGGAGCAGCGGCCTGCTGAGAGGCAGTGCCGCCCCCTCCCCCTGCGCCGGCAAGGTAGAGGGAACTGTGACCACCCACAGAGCAGGCCCAGCGGCCTGCTGAGGGGCAGAGCCGCCCCCCACCCCCCGCGCCTGCCTGGTAGGCGGATCTGTGACCACCGACAGAAGAGGCCCAGTGGCCCGCGGAGGGGCAGAGCTTCCAATCACTCCTGCAAGGTAGGCGGGCCTGCGACCCACCGGCAGAAGAGGAGCAGCGGTCTGCTGAGAGGCAGAGCCGCCCCCTCCCCCTGCGCTGGCAAGGTAGAGGGAACTGTGACCAGCCACAGAGCCGCCCCCCACCCCCCGCGCCTGCCTGGTAGGCGGATGTGTGACCACCGACAGAAAAGGCCCAGTGGCCCGCGGAGGGGCAGAGCTTCCAATCACTCCTGCAAGGTAGGCGGGCCTGCAACCCACCGGCAGAAGAGGAGCAGCGGCCTGCTGAGAGGCAGAGCCGCCCCCTCCCCCCGCGCCTGCAAGGTACACGGAACTGTGACCACCATCAGAACAGGCCAGACCTGCAACCGACAGACAGAACAGGCCCAGTGGTCTGAGGAAGGGTAGAGCCGCCCCGCCCCCCGCGCCTGCAAGGTAGGCGGACCTGCGACCCACTGGCAGAACAGCCCCAGAGGCCTGCAGAGGGGCAGTGCCGCTGCCTGCGCCTGCAAAGTAGACAGAACTGCGACCACCGACAGAACAAGCCTAGCGGCCCGCAGAGGGACAGAGCCGCCGCCCGCGCCTGCAAGGTAGGCAGACCTGCTACCAACCGGCAGAGCAGGCCCAGTAGCCTGCCGGCGTGGTAGGCACATTGCCCCAATTGGAGGAGGGGCAGAGCCGCCGCCCGCGCCTGCGAGGGAGACTTTGCAACTATACAAGACCAATATAAATATATAGGGGGAAAATTCAATAGCACAACAGTTTCACCAAGTAGAAAGGAACGCGAACAGTATGAAGAGACAAGGAAAGAAAGGACCACAAGCATTGCAGGTCAACTCAACGTTAGAAGAGGTAATAGCTGCAGCAGATGGAATGTCAGATAAAGAATTCAGGGTATACATGCTTCAGATGATCTGGAGTCTCAAGGAAGACATCAGACAGCAAAATCAGACAATGAAAGATCACTTCAACAATGAATTACATAAACAAATCCAAGAAGCAAAAGATCAACTATACAGGGAGATAGAGGTTATAAAAAACAAACAAACAGAAATCCTAGAAATGCAGGAAGCAATAAACCAACTTAAAAACTCAATTGAGAATACTACCAGCAGAGTAGAACACTTAGAAGATAGAACATCAGACAATGAAGATAAAGTATTTCAACTTGAAAAGAACATAGACAGCTCAGCAAGACTGTTAACCATACACCAACAAGACATAACAATCATAAATATATATGCCCCAAAAAATGGTGCAGCTATGTTCATCAAACAAACTCTTCTCAAGTTCAAGAGTCTAATAGACCACCATACAATAATCATGGGAGACTTCAACACACCTCTCTCGCCACTGGACAGATCTTCCAAACAAAAGTTGAATAAGGAAACTATAGAACTCAATAACACAATTAATAACCTAGACTTAATTGACATATGTAGAATATACCACCCAACATCAAGCAGTTACACTTTTTTCTCAGCAGCACATGGATCCTTCTCAAAAATAGATCATATATTATGTCACAGGGAAACTCTTAGACAATATAAAGGAGTAGAGATAATACCATGCATCCTATCTGATCATAATGGAATGGAACTGAAAATCAACGATAAAAGAAGGAAGGAAAAAGAATACATCACTTGGAGAATGAACAATAGGTTACTGAATGATCAATGGGTTATAGAAGACATCAATCTATGGGACACATTGAAAGCAGTTCTAAGAGGAAAATTCATTGCTTGGAGTTCATTCCTTAAAAAAAGAAAAAACCAACAAATGAATGATCTCATACTTCATCTCAAAATCCTTGAAAAAGAAGAGCAAAACAACAGCAAAAGAAGTAGAAGGCAAGAAATAATTAAAATCAGAGCTGAAATTAATGAAATCGAAACAAAAGAAACAATTGAAAAAATTGACAAAACTAAAAGTTGGTTCTTTGAAAAAATAAACAAAATCGACCGACCCTTAGCCATGCTAGCGAAGAGAAGAAGAGAGAGAACTCAAATTACTAGCATACAGGATGAAAAAGGCAATATCACAACAGACACTTCAGATATACAGAAGATAATCAAAAATTATTTTGAATCCTTATACTCCAATAAATTTTAAGATAGTGAAGGCATCAATAAATTTCTTAAGTCATATGATCTGCCCAGATTGAGTCAGGAGGATATAGACAACCTATAAAGACCAATATCAATTGAGGAAATAGAAGAAACCATCAAAAGACTACCAACTAAGAAAAGCCCAGGACCGGATGGGTATACAGCAGAGTTTTACAAAACCTTTAAAGAGGAACTAATACCAATACTTTTCAAGCTACTTCAGGAAATAGAAAAAGAGGGAGAACTTCCAAATTCATTCTACGAGGCCAACATCACCCTGATACCTAAACCAGACAAAGACACTTCAAAGAAAGAAAACTACAGACCAATATCTCTAATGAACCTAGATGCAAAAATCCTCAATAAAATTCTGGCGAATCGGATACAAAAACATATCAAAAAAATTGTGCACCATGATCAAGTAGGATTCATCCCTGGGATGCAAGGCTGGTTCAATATACGGAAATCAATAAATGTTATTCACCACATCAATAGACTTAAAAATAAGAACCATATGATCATCTCGATAGATGCGGAAAAAGCATTCGACAAAGTACAGCATCCCTTTATGTTCAAAACTCTAGAAAAACTAGGGATAACAGGAACATACCTCAATATTGTAAAAGCAATCTATGCTAAGCCTCAGGCTAGCATCATTCTGAATGGAGAAAAATGGAAGGCATTCCCTCTAAAATCTGGAACAAGACAGGGATGCCCTCTCTCACCACTTCTGTTCAACATAGTTCTCGAAACACTGGCCAGAGCAATTAGACAGACGAAAGAAATTAAAGGCATCAAAATAGGAAAAGAAGAACTTAAATTATCACTATTTGCAGATGACATAATTCTATACCTAGCAGACCCAAAAGGGTCTCCAAAGAAACTATTAGAGCTAATAAATGAATTCAGCAAAGTGGCAGGATATAAAATCAACACGCATAAATCAAAGGCATTCCTGTATATCAGCGACAAATCCTCTGAAATGGAAATGAGGACAACTACTCCATTCACAATATCTTCAAAAAAAATAAGATACTTGGGAATCAACCTAACAAAAGAGGTGAAAGACTTATACAATGAAAACTACAGAACCCTAAAGAGAGAAATAGAAGAAGATCTTAGAAGATGGAAAAATATACCCTGTTCATGGATAGGCAGAACTAACATCATCAAAATGGCGATATTACCAAAAGTTCTCTATAGGTTTAATGCAATGCCAATCAAAATCCCAACAGCATTTCTTGTAGAAATAGAGAAAGCAATCATGAAATTCATATGGAAAAATAAACGACCCAGAATAGCAAAAACAACTCTAAGCAGGAAGTGTGAATCAGGCGGTATAGCAATACCAGACTTCAAACTATACTACACAGCAATAGTAACAAAAACAGCATGGTACTGGTACCAAAACAGGCGGGTGGACCAATGGTACAGAATAGAGGACACAGAAACCAATCCACAAAACTACAACTACCTTATATTTGATAAAGGGGCTAAAAGCATGCAATGGAGGAAGGATAGCATCTTCAACAAATGGTGCTGGGAAAACTGGAAATCCATATGCAACAAAATGAAACTGAATCCCTTTCTCTCGCCATGCACAAAAGTTAATTCAAAATGGATCAAGGAGCTTGATATCAAATCAGAGACACGGCGTCTGATAGAAGAAAAAGTTGGCTACGATCTACATACTGTGGGGTCGGGCTCCAAATTCCTCAATAGGACACCCATAACACAAAAGTTAATAACTAGAATCAACAAATGGGACTTACTCAAACTAAAAAGTTTTTTCTCAGCAAAAGAAACAATAAGAGAGGTAAATAGAGAGCCTACATCCTGGGAACAAATCTTTACTCCTCACACTTCAGATAGAGCCCTAATATCCAGAGTATACAAAGAACTCAAAAAATTAGACAATAAGAGAACAAACAACCCAATCAACAAATGGGCCAAGGACCTGAACAAACACTTCTCAGAGGAGGACATACAATCAATCAACAAGTACATGAAAAAATGCTCACCATCTCTAGCAGTCAGAGAAATGCAAATCAAAACCACCCTAAGATACCATCTCACTCCAGTTAGATTGGCAGCCATTATGAAGTCAAACAACAACAAGTGCTGGCGAGGATGTGGGGAAAAGGGTACACTTGTACATTGCTGGTGGGACTGCAAATTGGTGCAGCCAATTTGGAAAGCAGTATGGAGATTTCTTGGAAAGCTGGGAATGGAGCCACCATTTGACCCAGCTATTCCCCTTCTCGTTCTATTCCCTAAAGACCTAAAAAGAGCATGCTACAGGGACACTGCTACATCGATGTTCATAGCAGCTCAATTCACAATAGCAAGACTGTGGAACCAACCTAGATGCCCTTCAGTAGATGAATGGATAAAAAAAAATGTGGCATTTATACACAATGGAGTATTACTCTGCATTAAAAAATGACAAAATCATAGAATTTACAGGGAAATGGATGGCATTAGAGCAGATTATGCTAAGTGAAGCTAGCCAATCCCTAAAAAACAAATGCCAAATGTCTTCTTTGATATAAGGAGAGTAACTAAGAACAGAGTAGGGTCGAAGAGCATGAGAAGAAGATTAACATTAAACAGGGATGAGAGGTGGGAGGGAAAGGGAGAGAGAAGGGAAATTGCATGGAAATGGAAGGAGACCCTCAGAGTTGTACAAAAGTACATACAAGAGGAAGTGAGGGGAAAGGGAAAAATAATACAAGGGGGACAAATGAATGTCAGTAGAGGGGGCAGAGAGAGAAGAGGGGAGGGGAGGGGGGATAGTAGAGGATAGGAAAGGCAGCAGAACACAACAGACACTAGTATGGCAATATGTAAATCAATGGATGTGTAACTGATGTGATTCTGCAATCTGTATATGGGGTAAAAATGGGAGCTCATAACCCACTTGAATCAAAGTGTGAAATATGATATATCAAGAACTATGTAATGTTTTGAACAGCCAACAATAAAAAATTTAAAAAAAGAAAAAAATAAATAAATAAACCAAAAAGTGAATTAAGCTAAAGGATAATTTGGGTTAAGGAAATTTTAAGAATGAAGAGAGTTGAATTTATTTAAGCTGAGAAGGAATTAAGTGGTGAAGTCCCCGAGGAGATGAGCTGAAAAGTATTGATATATAGGATTAGCCATTCCTCTGGGAATAGAAAGAAAAAGAAGATGGAAGTAAATTAGGAATTTCACAGGATTTATTGAGAGCCCAATAGAAAATGGAAACCAAGAATTTTTGGTTGCACCAGTCAACAGTTAGTTAGGTGGATGTAACCGAAATGCAAGGAAACTATGCATTTCAGAATATTGGTATATGGTTTAGCTATGGAATCCAGTCTTGGTAAAGAATGAGCCGCTTCCAGCAAGTGACTAATAAATTGGGAAAAATCAAGAGTGATCTGGGAAGTCAGAAAGTAGATGTAGTTGGTATTAAGTAGAATATTGATGCTTCCAACCCATCCATAGAGATTTTGACTTATTAATCTAGGATTGCTGAGTTTTTTTAAAGCTCTGCATATGACTAATAAAACATGGACCACAAAAGGACCACAAAACACAGTTGAGAAATCACTAGCTGGGAGATTGTAGTCAGGTAGGCAATAAAGGAAGAGTTTGATTTTCAAAGGTAGAACAGTTATAAATGATTAAAATATCTAGGATGTGAATATGATAAGTGATTGATGACATACAATGAAAGTGAAGATACAAAGTTAGAAGTCAAAGAGTTCAGGCTGTAGTTTGGGGTTTGACCATAAGTTGCTACTGGCTTGTCTAGAACAAAAATAAACATGTGAAATAGGAATACAAGATTTAAATTATTATTCAGATATAAAAGAGATATACTGGGCAGTATAGTATAGCAAAAAATGTAGACAGTAATTGATATAAGCAACTTAAAATTTTTATCTCTTTAGATTTGACGTTGTAAATTAGGGCATTTATTTTAAAGTTTTGTGAAAAGTTTAGTGCTCTTTGCATTTTTTTCAGATGTAAAATTATAAAGTTTTGATTTAATACAGGATAGCATATTTATTAAATAGTACAGTAAATGGAGTTTACTTATATAAAAGGAAGTTTTTAATGTGTTTCATACAAATTTTACTGTACAATATCAGTCACTGTACAAGAAGCAGAGAAAAAGATGTAAATAGATGGGCTTAATATTGATACCAAATACTCCATAAAATATTATTCTCTAAATGTATTAAATTGTTCCCTTTAGAGTTCCTCAAAGGTATTGAGGACCAGATAAATGAATAATCTTTTAGGAACAGCCATGAGCTAACAGCAGGTGATTCTCTGGTCTGTAGTGACTACATGCTGTGGTGGGGGGTGGAGGTAATGTGTTGAAAATGACTGATCATTGTGCCCTTGTCTAAGGCATGCTTCATCATCTTCAAGTACTTTTTCGGCCAATGAATTATAAACACAGAGTGTCCCTAATCAGCTCAGTATTGGATTGAACAAGTCTGATTTGAGAACTATTGGCAGGAGTAGCTGTAATTATTAAATTTACTAAAGAATAAGGAAAGGTAGTGAAGTTGGCTTTTTGTCAAATGGTAGTAGTCTTATTAGCAAAAAGTCATCATTTGCAGGGTCAGAGTGAAAGGAGGCTCCAAAGGATTCATTCTATCCTAATTATAGTTTCACCTATACATATTATGAAAAGCTAATATTTAAAGCTTTTGCCAAAATTAACTTCCTCTGTGTGTTCTATTACAGTGCAGTGAATTGCAGCAGCTTTTTATATCTTGCTGCTTTTGTATGCCATAATAATCTGTAATTATGGGTTTGCTGCAAATGCTGTAGGGTTTGTTTAATCTGACAATCTGAAAAGACAACCCTGAATAGACTTATTTAAATGAATGCTAGTTACATAAAGCCTTAGAAGCATCGATATCTTCATTTTGCATATTCTCACAAAGTTGGTTATTTTAAAATTTCAATTTGAATTTCTAAATTAGAGAATTTCATGTCTTCTTTATATCTTAGTAAGATAAGTATAAAAGATGTCTGTTCTATATTTTATAGCTCAAAAATAAGTCTAAATAAATATAATTTCCAAATCAACAAATAGATTTTTAACCTTTCATCTATATGCATATATCCTGAATTTAGAGTGCAACTTAGGGGAAACAATTATTTTACCTACATCTGGAATCTTAAGTTAATCCTTTTAGTGTTTTCACTGTTAATAATTATGACAGATTTGTGAACAAGCTCTGACACTGCATTTCCACTGTCTCTTCCTTTGGAAAGAAGATGTGTAGGATGGACTGGCACCTGGGCTTTGGGGTTTGTTTTAGAGAAAAGGCTGGCTCATTCTTGGCATTTATAAGCAAGTTTGAAAAAGGAACTCAGAAAAATTGCATTTTACTTATAATGTGCTCAAAATTATTGTGTCTGTTATGTTCAGCTTTGTACATGAGTTTTTAATTCACTTTTACAAATGAGTCTGTGTTGTTTTTGCAGAAAAATGGGGCTGGGAGTTTTTGATTTATTCATGATCACAGCAAACCAAGATCAGGAATTGTGAATCCATTTCTGCGATCATTTCTATTAAATTTTGTTCTTTCCTTTGTTAAGAATATAAACTTTTTTGTTCTGAAGAGAAGATTCACTATTTAAAATGAGTCATCCATTTATGTATATCACTCAATAGGAAAAAAGGGAGAATAAAGTATAGAAAAAAAAATTTCTACATCAAAAAATTTTAAATTATTAATTCTAATTTTTATTACCATTTAAACACAATTTAGATTTATTTAGGTGAACTTATTTAGTTGATCCTAGAAATGTATTTGGTGTTTATGCCAAGGAATACTTTATATGAAGTTTCTATACACAGGAAAAAATACATTTTAAATTCATTGTTCTATATCTTACAAAGAAAAAGTTATTTTAACAAAAGGGGAAAGTAGTATAGAAATTAGAGTTGGAAGGCAAAAGACCAGCCCTGATGTGAAACTAAGGCAGGTAAATCACTTACCTTTATGAACCATGTGCAAAATGAGGAACACTAGCTAGATTAGTCACTGATGCTGTGGAGAATAATTATATTCTAAGTTACAATTAGAGAAGGGAAAGCAGACATTACATTGAATCCACCCCTGTTCTCATTATCCAGTGACAGTCTTGAAAATGGAGGATTAAATTAAGGTTAATCATTTAGTGTTGTCTTCTAGTATTGAATGGCTGATTTTCAGAGCTAGTATAAATTTAAAAATAGATCATATACTAAGAAACAAATTTTCATATTTACATGTATATAGATATAAAAAATCGACCAATAATGGAAGATTAAATATTTGATAGTAACATTTTAAAATTTTTAAAAGACTTAAAAAAAAAACTTTTCTTTTTCAGAGTTGGAAAAGATCATGTTAGTATTAATGGCATAGTAGCGGTTTAGTTGTGGACTCTCTTCCTAAAACCAGTATTAGTTCTGAGTCATAAGGGCTATAACCTTAAAAATGTGACACTAATCTTTATTGAGTATTCTTTTTGAGAAATACTAGCAGTGGGCAACCTAGTAGATCTTTTTTTTTTTAAGCTTATTGAGGTATAGTTTACATAAAATTTATTCTTTTTTGATGATGTAATTTTTCTATGTATTGATTATGTTGGTGGTAATACAATTACAGAAAGTCATCAAATTAAATATTTAAAATTAGAGATTTTGTTTTTTATAAATTAGGACGTTCTTGTTCGTTTGTTTGTTTTACAGTACTAGGAATTGAATCTAGGAGTACTCTGCCACTGTGTGATTTTTAACTTTTAAAAAAATTGGGGGAGCTCGGATAGTGGTTCAGTAGTAGATTGCTCGTCTAGCACATGTGAGCACTTGTCAGCACCACATAAAAGTAAATAAATAGAATAAGTTATGTCCATCTATAGCTAAATTTTTTTAATTTGTTTTTTTAGATATATGGGACAGTAGAATGTATTTTGACATTATATATACATGGAGTACACTTTATTCTAATTAGGATCCCATTTTTGCAGTTGTACATGAGGATAAGTTTCACTGGTTGTGTATTCATATATGTACATAGGAAAGTTATATCTGATTCATTCTACTGTCTTTCCTATTCCCACCCCCTCTTCCATTCATTCCGCTTTGTCTAATCCAGTGAACTTCTATTTTTCCCCCAAACCCCACATATGCTGATGTGTGTCAGCATCCAAATATCAGGGAGAACATTTGGCCTTTGGGTTTTGCGGATTGGATTTTTTCAATTAGCATGATAGCCTCCAGTTCTATCCATTTACCAGTAAATGCCATAATTTCATTCTTCCTTAAGGCTGAGTAGTATTCCATTGTGTATATATACCACATTTTCTCTTATCCACTCATCTACTGAAGGGTACCTAGGTTGGTTCCATAACTTAACTATTGTGAATTGACCTGCTATAAAGTTTAATGTGGCTACATCACTACAGTATGCTGATTTTAAGTCCTTTGGGTATATGCCGAGAAGTGGAATAACTGGGTCAAATGGTGGTTCCATTCTACGTTTTCTGCAGAATCTCCGTACTGCTTTCCAGAGTGGTTGTACCTGTTTGCAGTCCCACCAGCAATGTACAAGTGAACCTTTTTCCCCACATCCTCACCAATATTTATTGTTACTTGTATTCTTGATAATTGCCATTCTGACTGGAGCGAAATGACATCTCAGTGTCGTTTTAATTTGCATTTCTCTAATTGCTAGAGATGTTATAGGTTTTTAAATTTTGAGATATGGTCTCACTAAGATTCTGAGGCCAGCCTCAAACTTGAAATCTTCCTTCCTTAGCCTTCTAGTAGCAGGGATTACAAGGTGTGTGCCACTGTGCCTGTTCAGAATATTTTTAAATAATATTTATTCTGGCAGCTCAGCTCTAGTGTTCCTAACTGGTTAACTTTCAGAGAATAGAAAATATTATTAGGCAAGATTACTCTGACTGTGGTAGAATAATAAACATAATCACTCCATAATTATGTCTAAAACTAAATAGAGGCAAGAACACTAACCATACCCACAGAAATATTACAAAACTAAGCATCTCTTCTAACATGAATTAATAATACATCTTTAGCAGTAACAACTCTACTCTCACTTCTTCAATGGGAAAGTATCAAGATAACTGTCAAATCAGTTCTTCTGACACCACTCAATCCAGATCTAGCTTTTGCATCAGCCCTCCTTTGATCACAGAATCACACTAGCAGTGTTTAACTAGTTGGCTTTGACAAGTTGTTATCTATTTTGTGTCCTCTGTGTGTCCTTTGTCATCCTTGTTAACTCCCTTCTTTAAATCCTCACATAAAGTTTCTTGCCTGTGTAGGCCTCTCAAACTACTATATTATTTCTCTTATTTTATTATTTCATTCAACTTTTTAAAGTTACTCATAAGTGCATTGTTTGCTTTCCTTAATGTACTTAGGAGAGAAAAAAATGATTTTGCATACAACTAACTGCTAGACTAGACAACACTGACCCAGAAGATTCCTTAGAAAAATATAATACATAAGCAGGCTCATCAAATATTTTTGCCTTTTTTTAATTTTTGTTTTTAGTTGTAGTTGGACACAATACCTTTATTTTATTTATTTATTTTTATGTGGTGCTGAGGATCGAACCCAGGGCCTCGTACATGCTAGGCAAACGCTCTACCACTGAGCCACAACCCCTATTTTTGCCTTTAAAATATTTCCTTGGCATATACTAGCTATACTGACTTGCTGTTTAAATTCATTCTGACTCCTAAAGTTTAATTGGAATATCACTTTTCTCAGAAACACTTTTACATCATCAGTAAAAGCCAGAATTAAATGACATAGTGTGCTGTAAACTATGTCTCTGAATCTGGAATCTATTCATGAGATAAGAAACTTATCAGTAAGATAGATTTTATTGGCTTTTTAATTTGTGTTTAGAGTATTTCAAGGGATTGATTTATAATACTTTGATCCTTCAAAAGTGATATACATTTAAAAGCTTTGGTTTAAATTATGAATTCATTAGCAAAAATTTCAAAAAGGGCTTCCTTGGGGCTGGGTTGTGGCTCAGTGGTAGACCACTCACCTAGAATGTGCGAGGCCCTGGGTTCAATCCTCAGCACCACATAAAAATTTAAAAAAATAAATAAATAAAATGTGTTGTACCCAACTATAACTAAAAAATAAATATTTTTTTAAAAAGGGCTTTCTTGTAAAATAACTGTTTTTTTTTCAAGTTTTGTTTTTCTTCTCTCTTTACCATCATTCCTAAACACAGAATCTAAGTTATGAATATTAATATTTATTCAAATATTTGATAGTGATTTTAAGAATGTAATGAAATACATATTTGTTGTGACATTTTATTATTTCTATGACTTCTAGGAAACAGCAGTATTCCCACTCATTTATATTTTTTATTTCTAGTGAAAACCCAAATGCAACAAGGATTAATCTCTATTGCAGCTCGAACTGTTATTACACATCTGGTAAATCACTTGGGTCATTATCCAATGAGTGGTGGTCCTGCTATGTTAACAAGTCAGGTTTGTGAAAATCATGACAATCATTACAGTGAAAGTACTGAACTTTCTCCTGAACTCTTTGAGAGTCCAAATATCCAGTTCTTTGTATTAAACAATACAACCTTAGTATCTTGTATCCAGATCAGATCAGAGGAGAGTATGCCTGGAGGAGGTTTATCCGCTGGCCTTGCTTCGGCCAATTCAAATGTCAGAATCATAGTACGTGATCTCTCTGGAAAATATTCATGGGATTCTGCCATACTGTATGGACCACCTCCTGTAAGTGGCTTATCAGAACCTACATCTTTCATACTTTCATTGTCTCACCAAGAGAAGCCAGAAGAACCTCCTACATCTAATGAATGCTTAGAAGATATAACAGTGAAAGATGAACTTGCCCTCCAGTTTAAAAGATTTAGAGAAACCGTACCAACTTGGGATACAATAAGAGATGAAGAAGATGTTCTTGATGAACTCTTACAGTATTTGGGTATTACTAGTCCTGAGTGCTTACAGAGAACTGGAATCTCGCTTAATATTCCTGCTCCACAACCTGTGTGCATTTCTGAAAAACAGGAGAATGATGTTATAAATGCTATCCTTAAGCAACATACTGAGGAAAAAGAATTTGTTGAGAAGCACTTTAATGACTTAAACATGAAAGCCATGGAACAAGATGAACCAACACCTCAAAAACCTCAGTCAGCATTTTATTATTGCAGATTGCTTCTTAGTATATTGGGAATGAATTCCTGGGACAAACGGTAAGAATGAAGTAGAATTTTTTCCTTTTTTAATTTTTTTTAATGTTAGTCTTATTAACTTTCTGATTGAGAATTTTAGTCTCCATTCTTTTCCTCACTAAATTTTATCTACTAATTACGTCTTTGACCAGTAGGCATATTTTTTGGAGACCATTTAGTTATTATCAGGATTCAGGAAGATAAAAAGTTAATTGAGTAAACCATCAACATTTTCAGAATGATTACTAAAACTGTCTGACTTAGAAATTATAGCTCATATGATTAAAAGAAATATTTTTTTCAACCTTCATGTTATTATGTTAGCCTAACAATTTCTTTTTCTTTCTTCTGTTTTTTTGTTTTGTTTTTGTATGTTTGTTTATTGTTTTTTGGGTGGTAGTGCTGGTGATACTGGGGATCAAATCCAGGGTACTTTACCACTAAGTTACATCTCCAGTTCTTTTTATTGAGACAGGGTCTTACTAAATTGCCAAGACTGACCTTGAACTTGTGATCTTCCTACCTTTTTGGGAGTACAGGCCTGTGCCAGCCCAACAATTTTTTTTAGACCAACTATGGTTTGATCATTTCTGGTTTGAATTAGGGAAATTATCCCAGATTCGGGATTAAATCAAGAAAGGAATTGGATTTTGTTGTTGTTGTTCTCTTAGTGTTTTGTGTTCTTATGCATGTTACAAGATCTTATTTTAAAAGGCATGGCTAGAAATAAAGTTCAATATTAAAGTGCATGCTTAGCATCCATGAGGTTGTGAGTTTAATTCCCAGCACCAAAAACAAAAAAAGAAAAAGAAAGGAAAAACAGCTTACTGTAAACACATGTATTCAAGCGTTAAGGTAAGAGTTAAATGAAAAGAAGCATTGGACTTAGATGACCTAAGTTAGAGTCTACAAATTAAGAATAATTCTCACCTCATGTAGTGGAAAGAATTAAAACACAAAAACACCAAGATTTTATGTCAATATAAAGCATTATTAATATACATTTAGGTTTTGTTGGAGTCAGCTTTTATTTGGTTTTTTCTTTTTTCTTTTTCTTTTTTTTTTTTTTTTGGTGCTGGGGATTGAATCCAAAGCTTGTACATGCTAAAAGCACTCTCATATGAGCTATATCTCCTACCTCTAGTTTTAAATTTTTATGCTATAAAAATCTGTAGGAGGGGTGGAGTTGTGGCTTAGCTGTAGAGCACTTGCCTAGCATGTGTGAGGCACTGAGTTCAATCCTCAGCACCACATATAAATAAATAAATAAATGTCTATTGATAACTAAAAAAATATTTTAAAAAATTGTAGGAAACTGGAAAGCAGCAGCATTATTTAATGTGTCATTTCTTTTCCACTTATTGCAAGAGGAAGAAGCTTAGATATCACTGGACATTGAATAAATCTTAAAGTAATCCAAATGTATATAAAACATTGAAATCGAGTGTTTACAATCTTACTTGATTTAAATTTCTCCATTTATTAGAAAGCAGTATTCTCTGCCTAGGCCACATTTTTATCAGAAACACAATTTGTCTTATATGTCCACATATGGATAATTATCATTTAGTTATTGTATAAATGCATTCTATTCTCTTGCTGTGGAATAACCTATATCTTGTCTCCTGAGAAAAGTTTAAGATGGGAATCTGTATTTATCACAGCAAGCATTGATTTTTGTGTACATATTTTATATCTGTAGAACAGATTTGGCAAAAAAATTATAAGTTTTCATAGTGTAAAAGAATATACATATATTTTACATGTATTTGGACTATATATTCACATATATATGAATATATATATATATATATATATATATATATATATATATATATATATATATATATATATAGGAAGAAAGCAAATTCCTACAAGTACTTTTATTCATTTTTCTGGATATGAGTTTGGGAAGCATCTGTAAGGAAGGATTGAAGTGGTCAATAGATACGATCCACTAACAGAAATGTATGAAGACCTGGTAGAAATAATGACATATATTCTTTACATTTTTTTTAGGGTCTGTTCTCCTTTGTGTTAGAAGTATGAAAAGGCAAGAAAAGTGTAAAAGTTGCATGAGTAGAGTGGAAAGTATTTCCGGGACTGTCATGTCATTCACTGCAAAGGTGATGAAAATGTTTATAAATCTCTCTATTTAGGAGGAGCTTTCATCTCCTGAAGAAAAATGAAAAGCTACTTAGAGAACTTAGGAACTTGGATTCAAGACAGTGGTAAGTTGTTGAAAAATCTTCACATTTATAATTAGCCACTCTCATTCTCTATTTAGAATAATACTTTGAATAATATTGTAAACAGGGAGTTTATACTTTATTGTTGAGTTATAACTTTCTGAGTTATATGTATTGTATTTTCTGAGAAAGTATTTCATTATTCCTTAGAAATATATATTAATTTTAAGGAAAATTTAGAATTGCATTAAAATTTTGGGTATCTTATAATTGGTTATACTGTATTTGCATTTCAAAATCATCTTTTAAATCATAGAAATCTAATTGATCCTGGAAAGTGCCCTTAGATTTTTTTCTCATGCTTTGATAAAATTAGTCATATCTCTCATTAATTAAATCTAGTGATTCTGATAGGTTGAAAATCTAGCTTGAAACTAGCCACCCACTGTGACATCACAATTGGACAGGAACACAAAGTAAATAAGATGAGTTGGGCCTTTCCCATATGAATCAGCTCTACATGTTCCTCTCTCCTTTAAAATTTCTATATTGAACCATCTTCTTCACATTTATTTCAGAAAAATCATCTTGTTTTCTTCTACATATATTTCTCTGCTTTGTATCTTCTGTCTGTTGTTAGATCTTCTTTAAAAGGTAATCTTAGCCAGGTGTGTGGTACACACCTATAATCCTACCTACTCCGGAGGCTGACGCAGGAGGATCACAAGTTCAAAACCAGCCTGGGCAATTAAGCAAGGCTCTATCTCAAAATAAAAAGTAAAAAGGTATAGGGACATCGCTCAGTGGTAGAGTGCTTCTGGATTCAATCCCCAGTACTGAAAAAATAAAAATTAAAGAAGTAACCCCCTTTTTCACTTGTATTTCTGCTTAACTCCTCTTACCATAAACATGTTTCTTATCTGTCTTTAAACAAATCAAAAATGAAAACTTTCCTCCATCATTATCTTTTCAAACTCTGTCTTATTCTTCTCATGCTCTTTTACTACCAAATTTATGGAAATACGCAATCAGTATAATCATATTCTCATAGTTTCTAACCAGCTTTTGTTGTGAAGTTTTTAGCTTTTCTCAAAATGACCTATTTAAAATAATTTTAATTGTTTTTTAGTTATTACAGAAAATATAAAACAAAAAATATCCATATATTTGTAATACTATTGTTAACAAAAACAATTTCACTCTTTTTTCAAACAACTTTTTCTTTTACTTTTTTTTTAACCAAACTGGAATCATAGGGTTATATATTAATTTCTTTTTTAAAAATATTTAATTTTTAGTTGTAGTTGGACACAATAGCTTTATTTTATTTATTTTAATGTGGTGCTGAGGATCAAACCCAGGGCCTCGCATGTTGCTAGGTGAATGTTTTTACACTGAGCCACAACCCCAGCCCTTAATTCCTTTTTTTAACTTTATTATATTGTGAGCATTTTCCTCCTTTAGATATTCTTTAGCAATAATCTCTTATGACACCAAGTTCTGTGATTTCTGGAAATTTACAGTCTCTTGCTCCAAGATAGATGCATAGAAATACAATTATTAAGTCATAGCACAACAGCTTACTTCCAGCCCTATATGTTACAAAATTACTTCCCATTAAGTAATAATTTGTAACTCTACTGTCACTTAAAAACACCTTAGAACTTCAACCTAGCCAGCACAAGATATTAGTTATGTTTTTTCAATCTATAGCTTGAGTGGCAGATGATAGTGTTTTGTAATTTTTATTTGTTTATTACTAGTGAATTTTTTTATATATTTAGGTGAAATTGAACCTGTTTTTAAATTCTCTCTTAGCATCCCTTTTCTGTTTCTATTTAAGAATATTTCTTAATGGCAATACTCTGCATGTATATGTGTATGTGTTTTAAGGATTAAGTTTTGTACTGATAGTGGAAGTTTTACAGTTTACAGTTTTCAACTTGAGATAAACATAAAGGTTTTTCCTTTTTATGTAGTCATATCTCTCAATATTTTTCTTTAGATTTTCTCAAATGTTTGTTGTGCTTATAGAATTCTGTTTTGAAATCAGTCAAACTGTCTGTTAGATTTCCTTGTAGATCTTCAATTGGTTGTGGTGGTAATTATTTTACATTAATAATTCTTTATTTCTTCTGGATTACATTTTGAATTATTGAATGGGAACTGAAACTAGCTTGAATGTTGTCTATTGCTATAATTTGTTGAATGATCCATGCCTTTGCCATTAATTTGATATTTCTTTTATTAAATATTAAGCTGTCAGCTTCAAAGCTCTTCATTTCTATTGATTTTTCTGTTGTTTTGTACAAGTGTTACACTGTGATTTATTATAGCTTGGTAATGTATCTTAATATCTGATAGGTATAGTCATCTTTCTTACCTGCCCCCCCTTTATTCACAGTATTATTATTCTCTTCAATATTCTAGCCTTTTTAGTCATCTAAAGACATTAAAATTATGCTGTTACTTTTCAAGAAAATAAATCTTAGTATATGATTGGATTTTCAATAAACATCTCATATGGAAAAACATCACTATTATAATTATAATCTTTTCTGTTCATAATCATGCTATGTCTCTTTATTTATTCGAAGGCCCAGATATTACTTTTGGTATTTCTTAGGTGTTTTTATTATTCCTTTCCTATTCTTTTTTTTAAACATATATATATTTTTTAGTTGTAGTTGGACACAATGCCTTTATTTTATTTATCTTTATGTGGTGCTGAGGATCAAACCCAGCACCTCACAAGTGCTCTCTACTGCTAAACCACAACCCCAGCCCCTCTGTTGCTATTAATAGAACATCTCCCCCATTTTATCTTCTGAGTTTTCTTGTTTTTAATATTCATTCATCTTTTATCTGAAATTTTTAGTGAATTCTCTTATTTATTTTAAACAATTTATAGTTTTCTCTCTTTAAATTTTGTTTAGGTATACAATCAATTTCTACAGATAATCTCTTTTCTAATAGGGCTGTTTCTGCTTATATCTTATTCCACTGCCCAGAACTTTCAGGATAGTGTTGAATGATATAGTAAACAGTGAGCATGCTTCTCTTTCCTGATGTAATGGGAAAAACAAAAAAAACCCTTTTTTTCTGATTTGAAAAAGATAATTTTTATCATGCTGAGAAAGTAGTATGGGGTTCTTATAAGGAAAAGGTATTAAATATTATTGAAATACTTTTCAGGCCCTATGCAGGTATTCATATCATTTTGATTTCTTAACTAATTGACATTAAGTTTTAATATCAGTAGATTGCTAATAATAAAAATATTTATCATTTTTTGAGTAAACCCTGCCTAGTCTCTTGACTTCCTATTCCTAAAAGTTTTTTGTTGTTGTTGTTTTTGTTTTTGTTTTTGAGTAAGGGTATAGTCCATTAATTTCACAGGTTTTATAGTTATTTTTTTATCCTGTTCTTTGTATGTTTTTTTAGAATTAAGGTTATATCCAGCTTTATAAAGTAAGCTTAAATGTTGCTTAATAGATGGTAATTCATAATGGAAGGAGGCATAGGATGAGTGGAGGAACTTTGGATTGGCCAGAGGGAAGGGAAGGAAGGGGAATGGGCATGGGGATGGCAAAGATGGTAGAATGAGACAGACATTATTACCCTAGGTGCATGTATGGGTTGCATGAATGATGTGACCCTACTACGTGTACAACCAGAAAAGTGAAAAATTGTGTTCCATTTGTGTACAATGAATTGAAGAGCATTCTGCTGTCGTGTATAATGATTAGAAAAATAAATTTTTAAAAAAATTTTTAAAGTTCAGAAGAATTGGGCTGGGGTTATGGCTTAGTGGTAGAGCACTTGCCTAGCATGTGTGAGACACTGGGTTTGATTCTCAGTACCACATATAAATAAATAAAATAAAAATCCATCAACAACTGAAAAAAAAAATTTAAAGTTCACAAGAATTAAAATTGCTAATTTTTCTTTCAGTTTGTTTCATCCTTATTTGTCTTTTAACTCTTTTGGTGGTGCTGGGGATTGAACCTACAGCCTTCTGAATGTTAGGCAAGCACTCTACCAACTGAGTTATATCCCCAACCCCTGTCTTTTAACTCTTGGATCAACTTTCTTGTTTGTTTTCCAAAATATGTATTATTGAGATTTTTCCTAATAGATATTTATACTTGACATCATAATTTTTATTATATTCCTGTTTTCATTGTAGTTTTGTGGGATTTTTTGTTTGTTTGTTTTTCTTGATGTAGATAATCATCTTTGCTAAACTCCTTCTACTTACTTTCCCAAACTATCTACTTCCATGTGCCACAGAACCCTGTAGCACTTATCTATAACAGCACACATCACACTGAATATTAGTATTACTGTTATTAGTTATTCTTTTTACTTTTTTCCAAAAAAGAGCTATGTACAAATACTCTATGTAGTTTATGGATTCCCAATTCTGATTCCTCTTTCAAAATAATTTATCTTTGTTACTAGATGATCAAGTCCTTGGGGAAGGAATCATCTCTTCTTGCCATCTTGCTCAGCTCAGGTCTAGCTTTTACAAATTCTACGGTTCTGCTGAAATTATCTTTCTATAAGTTTGTATCCTTACCATCAGGTCTAAAATTCTTTCAGTCTACACCATCTCTTTAACTTACCTAATTAATTAAACTTAATTTAACTTAAGCATGTTTTAAAATTAGAGTAGTTTTAGGTTTACACAAATACCATTTAGAAAGTACAAAGTTTCCACTTACCTCTTCTCCCCCTGCTCAGTTTTGCCTATTATTTGTATCTTGTCTTAGTGGGGTACATTTGTTAAAATTTATGAACCAATATTGAAATATAATTATTAACCAATATATTATCAGTGAATTCACAAAGCTGCACAACTATCATTATATTCTAATTTTAGAATATTTCAGTCCCTCTGAAAAGAAACCTGGTGTCCATTACCAAATTACTTTCCATTTCCTCCTTAACTCCATTCCTTATCCCTTGGCCTTAAACAATAATAATCTATTTTCTGTCTTTATGGATTTGCTTATTCTGGATATTTCATATAAAATGGAATCAAACAAAACATGGTCTTTTGTGGAAGCTGCTTTCACTTACCATGATGATTTAAAAGCTTATCCACATTATAGCACATCTAAGTCTTCATTTCTTTGTATTATCAAATAATATTCCATTTTGTGGATAATCCTACATTTTGTTTTTTCATTCATTCATTGATGGACATTTAGTTCATTTGACTTTTTTTTAAAATTTTATTGTTGGTTGTTCAAAACATTACATAGTTCTTGAAATATCATATTTCACACTTTGATTCAAGTGGGTTATGAACTCCCATTTTTACCCCGTATACAGATTGCAGAATCACATCGGTTACACATCCACTGATTTACATATTGCCATACTAGTGTCTGTTGTGTTCTGCTGCCTTTCCTATCCTCTACTATCCCCCCTTCCCTCCCCTCCCCTCTTCTCTCTCTATCCCATCTACTGTAATTCATTTATCCCCCTTGGTTTTTTTTTTTTTCCCTTTCCCCTCACTTCTTCTTGTATGTAATTTTGTATAACCCTGAGGGTCTCCTTCCATTTCCATGCAATTTCCCTTCTCTCTCCCTTTCCCTCCCACCTCTCATCCCTGTTTAATGTTAATCTTCTTCTCATGGTCTTCCTCCCTACTCTGTTCTTAGTTACTCTCCTTATATCAAAGAAGACATTTGGCATTTGTTTTTTAGGGATTGGCTAGCTTCACTTAGCATAATCTGCTCTAATGCCATCCATTTCCCTGCAAATTCTATGATTTTGTCATTTTTTAATGCAGAGTAATACTCCATTGTGTATAAATGCCACATTTTTTTTTATCCATTCGTCTATTGAAGGGCATCTAGGTTGGTTCCATAGTCTAGCTATTGTGAATTGTGCTGCTATGAACATCGATGTAGCAGTGTCTCTGTAGTATGCTCTTTTTAGGTCTTTAGGGAATAGAACGAGAAGGGGAATAGCTGGTTCAAATGGTGGTTCCATTCCCAGCTTTCCAAGAAATCTCTATACTGCTTTCCAAATTGGCTGCACCAATTTGCAGTCCCACCAGCAGTGTACAAGTGTACCCTTTTCCCCACATCCTCGCTAGCACTTGTTGTTGTTTGAGTTCATAATGGCTGCCAATCTTACTGGAGTGAGATGGTATCTTAGGGTGGTTTTGATTTGCATTTCTCTGACTGCTGGAGATGGTGAGCATTTTTTCATGTACTTGTTGATTGATTGTATGTCCTCCTCTGAGAAGTGTCTGTTCAGGTCTTTGGCCCATTTGTTGATTGGCTTATTTGTTCTCTTATTGTCTAATTTTTTGAGTTCTTTGTATACTCTGGATATTAGGGCTCTATCTGAAGTGTGAGGAGTAAAGATTTGTTCCCAGGATGTAGGCTCCCTATTTACCTCTCTTATTGTTTCTTTTACTGAGAAAAAACTTTTTAGTTTGAGTAAGTCCCATTTGTTGATTCTAGTTATTAACTCTTGTGCTATGGGTGTCCTATTGAGGAAATTGGAGCCCGACCCCACATTATGTAGATCGTAGCCAACTTTTTCTTCTATCAGACGCCGTGTCTCTGATTTGATATCAAGCTCCTTGATCCATTTTGAGTTAACTTTTGTGCATGGCGAGAGAAAGGGATTCAGTTTCATTTTGTTGCATATGGATTTCCAGTTTTCCCAGCACCATTTGTTGAAGATGCTATCCTTCCTCCATTGCATTCTTTTAGCCCCTTTATCAAATATAAGATAGTTGTAATTTTGTGGATTGGTTTCTGTGTCCTCTATTCTGTACCATTGGTCCACCCGCCTGTTTTGGTACCAGTACCATGCTGTTTTTGTTACTATTGCTGTGTAGTATAGTTTGAAGTCTGGTATCGCTATACCGCCTGATTCACACTTCCTGCTTAGAGTTGTTTTTGCTATTCTGGGTCTTTTATTTTTCCATATGAATTTCGTGATTGCTTTGTCTATTTCTAAAAGAAATGCCGTTGGGATTTTGATTGGCATTGCATTAAACCTATAAAGAACTTTTGGTAATATCGCCATTTTGATGATGTTGGTTCTGCCTATCCATGAACAGGGTATATTTTTCCATCTTCTAAGATCTTCTTCTATTTCTCTCTTTAGGGTTCTGTAGTTTTCATTGTATAAGTCTTTCACCTCTTTTGTTAGGTTGATTCCCAAGTATTTTTTTTTTTTTGAGGATATTGTGAATGGAGTGGTTGTCCTCATTTCCATTTCAGAGGATTTGTCGCTGATATACAGGAATGCCTTTGATTTATGCGTGTTGATTTTATATCCTGCCACTTTGCTGAATTCATTTATTAGCTCTAATAGTTTCTTTGTAGACCCTTTTGGGTCTGCTAGGTATAGGATCCTCTCAACTGCAAATAGTGATAATTTATGTTCTTCTTTTCCTATCTTAATGCCTTTAATTTCTTTCGTCTGTCTAATTGCTCTGGCCAGTGTTTCGAGAACTATGTTGAACAGAAGTGGTGAGAGAGGGCATTCCTGTCTTGTTCCAGATTTTAGAGGGAATGCCTTCAATTTTTCTCCATTCAGAATGATGCTAGCCTGAGGCTTAGCACAGATAGCTTTTACAATATTGAGGTATGTTCCTGTTATCCCTAGTTTTTCTAGAGTTTTGAACATGAAGGGATGCTGTACTTTGTTGAATACTTTTTCTGCATCTATCGAGATGATCATATGGTTCTTATCTTTAAGTCTATTGATGTGGTGAATAACATTTATTGATTTCTGTATATTGAACCAGCCTTGCATCCCAGGGATGAATCCTACTTGATCATGGTGCACAATTTTTTTGATATGTTTTTGTATCCGATTCGCCAAAATTTTATTGAGGATTTTTGCATCTCGATTCATTAGAGATATTGGTCTGTAGTTTTCTTTCTTTGAAGTGTCTTTGTCTGGTTTAGGAATCAGGGTGATGTTGGCCTCATAGAATGAATTTGGAAGTTCTCCCTCTTTCTCTATTTCCTGGAATAGCTTGAAAAGTATTGGTATTAGTTCTTCTTTAAAGGTTTTGTAAAACTCTGCTGTATACCCATCCGGTCCTGGGCTTTTCTTAGTTGGTAGTCTTTTGATGGTTTCTTCTATTTCCTCGATTGATATTGGTCTGTTTAGGTTGTCTATATCCTCCTGACTCAACTGGGTAGATCATATGACTTAAGAAATTTATCGATGCCTTCACTATCTTCTATTTTATTGGAGTATAAGGATTCAAAATAATTTCTAATTATCTTCTGTATTTCTGAAGTGTCTGTTGTGATATTGCCTTTTTCATTCCGCATGCTAGTAATTTGGGTTCTCTCTCTTCTCTTCGTTAGCATGGCTAAGGGTCTGTCGATCTTATTTATTTTTTCAAAGAACCAACTTTTAGTTTTGTCAATTTTTTCAATTGTTTCTTTTGTTTCGATTTCATTAATTTCAGCTCTGATTTTAATTATTTCTTACCTTCTACTTCTTTTTTTTTTAATTTTTTATTGTAGGTTGTTCAAAACATTACAAATTTCTTGACATATCATATTCCACACTTTGATTCAAGTGGGTTATGAACTCCCACCTTCACCCCATACACAGATTGCAGAATCACATCAGTTACACATCCATTGATTTACATATTGCCATACTAGTGTCTGTTGTGCTCCGCTGCCTTTCCCATCCTCCACCCTCCCCCCCCTTCTACTTCTTTTGCTGTTGTTTTGCTCTTCTTTTTCTAGGATTTCGAGATGAAGTGTGAGATCATTTATTTGTTGGTTTTTTCTTTTTTTAAGGAATGAACTCCAGGCAATGAATTTTCCTCTTAGAACTGCGTTCATTGTGTCCCATAGATTCCAATATGTTGTGTCTGTGTTTTCATTTATCTCTAAGAATTTTTTAATTTCCTCCTTGATGTCTTCTATAACCCATTGATCATTCAGTAACCTATTGTTCATTCTCCAAGTGATGCATGATTTTTCCTTCCTTCTTTTATCGTTGATTTCCAGTTTCATTCCATTATGATCAGATAAGATGCATGGTATTATCTCTACTCCTTTATAATGTCTAAGAGTTGCCCTGTGACATATGATCTATTTTTGAGAAGGATCCATGTGCTGCTGAGAAAAAAGTGTAACTGCTTGATGTTGGGTGGTATATTCTATATATGTCAATTAAGTCTAGGTTATTAATTGTATTATTGAGTTCTATAGTTTCTTTATTCAACTTTTGTTTGGAAGATCTGTCCAGTGGTGAGACAGGTGTGTTGAAGTCTCCCATAATTATTGTATGGTGGTCTATTAGACTCTTGAACTTGAGAAGAGTTTGTTTGATGAACATAGCTGCACCATTGTTTGGAGCAATCATATATTTATGATTGTTATGTCTTGTTGGTGTATGGTTCCCCTGAGCAGTATGTACTGTCCCTCTTTATCCCTTTTGATTAACTTTGGCTTGAAATCTATTTTATTTGATATGCATATGGACACTCCTGCTTGTTTCCGAAGTCCATATGAGTGATATGATTTTTCCCAACTTTTCACCTTCAGTCTATGTATGTCTTTTCCTATCAAATGCATCTCCTGTAGGCAGCATATTGTTGTATCTTTTTTTTTTTTTTTTGATCCATTCTACTAGCCTGTGTCTCTTAATTAGTGAGTTTAAGCCATTAACATTTAGGGTTATTATTGAGATATGGATTGTTCTTCCAGCCATATTTGTTTATTTATGTTACTTAACATGGTTTGTTTTTCCTCTTTGATTATTTTTCCCCTTTACTGTACTACCTCCCACTGTTGGTTTTCATTGTTATTTTCCATTTCCTCTTCCTGTAATGTTTTGCCGAGAATGTTTTGAAGAGATGGTTTTCTAGCTGCAAATTCTTTAACTTTTGTTTATCGTGAAAGGTTTTAATTTCATCTTCCATCCTGAAGCTTAATTTCGCTGGATACACAATTCTTGGTTGGAACCCATTTTCTTTCAGCGTTTGAAATATGTTATTCCAGGATCTTCTAGCTTTCAGAGTCTGTGTTGAAAGATCAACTGTTATCCTGATTGGTTTGCCCCTAAATGTAATCTGCTTCCTTTCTCTTGAAGCTTTTAAAATTCTCTCCTCATTCTGTATGTTGGGCATCTTCATTATAATGTGTCTATGTGTGGATCTCTTATGATTTTGCACATTCGGCGTCCTGTATGCTTTTAGGATTTGGGATTCTGTCTCATTCTTCAAGTCTGGGAAGTTTTCTCGTATTATTTCGTTGAACAGATTGCTCATTCCTTTGGTTTGGACCTCTATACCTTCCTGTATCCCAATGGCTCTTAAGTTTGGTCTCTTTATGTTATCCCAAATTTCTTGGATGTTCTGCTCATGGTTTCTTAACAGTCTCGCTGAGCTGTCTATGTTCTTTTCAAGTTGAAATACTTTGTCTTCTTTGTCTGATGTTCTATCTTCTAAGTGTTCTACTCTGCTGGTAGTATTCTCATTTGAGTTTTTAAGTTGGTTTATTGCTTCCTGCATTTCTAGGATTTCTGTTTGTTTTTTATAACCTCTATCTCCCTATATAGTTGATCTTTTGCTTCTTGGATTTGTTTATGTAATTCATTGTTGAAGTGATCTTTCATTGTCTGATTTTGCTGTCTAATGTCTTCTTTAAGACTCCAGATCATTTGAAGCATGTAAATCCTGAATTCTTTATCTGACATTCCATCTGCTGCAGCTATTACCTCTTCTAAAGTTGAGTTTACCTGCATTGCTTGTGGTCCTTTCTTTCCTTGTCTTTTCATACTGCTCACGTTTCTTTCTGCTTGGTGAAACTGTTGTGTTATTGAATTTTACCCCTATATATTTATATTGCTCTTGTATAGTTGCAAAGTCTCCCTTACAGGGGCTGGTGAAGGCTATGCTCCTCCACCAATTGGGGCGATGTGTCTACCACGCCGGCAGGCCACTGGGCCTGCTCTGCTGGTGGGTCGCAGGTCTGCCCACCTTGCAGGCGCGGGCGGCGGCTCTGCTCTACCCCTCTTCCAATTGGGGCGATGTGTCTACCACGCCGGCAAGCCTCTGGACCTGCTCCGCCGGTCGGTTGCAGGTCTGCCTGTCTTGCAGGCGCGGGAGGCAGCTCTGCTCCGCCCCTCTTCCAATTGGGGCGATGTGTCTACCTCATTTGACTTTTTTTAAAAAAAAAATTGTAGTTGTAGATAGACAGAGTGCCTTTGTTTGTTTATTTTTATTTTTATATGGTGCTGAGAATCGAACCCAGTGCCTCACACATACTAGGTAAACACTCTCCCACTGAGCTGCAGCCCCAGCCCCATTGGTTTGACTTTTTAAATGTTATAAATAACACTGCTGTGAACATTTCCTGTACAGTTTTTGGTTTGAACATATTTCACTTCCCTGAGTATATACCTAGGAGCATAATTGATGGATTCTATAGTAACTCTTTTAACATTTTGAGGAACTGCCAGTGATATAGTAGCTGCACTATTTTACATACCCGTCAAAAAGGTATGCGTGTTCTACATTCTTCATATCCTAGAGCACTTGTTGTCTGTCTTTTAATATTAATCTTAGTGGATATGAAGCTGTTATCTTGTTGTGATTTTGATTTAAGTATCTGTTATAATGTCATTTTTCAGTGCTTATTGGCCATTTATATATTTTATTTGGGAAAGTGTCTGTTCAAATCTGCACTGAGTTGAATAGTGTCTCCTTAAAGTTTCATGTCTATCCAGAGCCTCACTGTAATTTGAAGAGAGGGTTGCAGATGTAATTAGTTAAGATGAGGTCATACTAGATTAGATTTGTCCTTTAATCTGATGTCTGGTGTCTATAAGAAGGCCATTTGAAGACACACAGACATATGCACATATAGGACAGATGTCCATGTGAAGGTAGAAGCAGAAATTGCAATGATATAACTACAAGCTAAGGAATGCTGAGGATTGTTAACAACCATTAGAGGCTAAGAAGTGGCAAGGAAAAATTATCTACTGGAACCTTTGGAGGAATATGGCACTGTCAACACTTTGGTTTAACTAATAGCCTCCAGAACAATGAAAGAATAAATATTGTTTAAATCCACCTAATTTGTGTAATTTGTTTTAGAAGTCTTAGGAAACTAATACAAAATTACCTTTTTACTATTTAACTGTAAGAATTCTGTATACATTTTTGGATACAAGTTCCATGTAAGATATGATTTACAAATATTTTCTGTCATTCTGTAGATCGTCATTTCACTTACTTGATAATATCATCCATAATACAAAAATGTTTAATTTTGATTAATTTTTATTTTCTCTTTTGTGTTGTATTTAAGAAGACCTTGCCTCTGTGTCCTCTATTCTGTCTACATGCTTAGTGAAAGAAGCCAATCCCTAAAAAACAAAGGCCAAATGTTTTCTCTGATATGTGGACACTGATCCATAATGGGGGTTAGGGGAGAGCATGGGAGGAATGGAGGAACTTTGGATTGGGCAAAGGGGAGGGAGGGGGAAGGGAAGGAGCATGGGGTTAGGAAAGATGGTGGAAATGAGATGGACATCATTACCCTAAGGGACATGTATGAAGACACGAATGGTTTGACTCTACTTTGGGTACAATCAGAGAAATGAAAAAATGTACTCTATGTGTGTACTATGAATTGAAATGCACTCTTCTGTCATTATAACATATTAGAATAAATAAATAAATTTTAAAAAATAAGACCTTGCCTAATGCAAGCTCATATTTTCTTCTAAGACTTTTGTGGGTTTAGACCTGCTATTCCATCATCCTTTGTTAAAAAGAGTTTTTTCCCCTTTGGTATCATTATCAAAAAACAATTGACCATAAACAAGAGTTTATTTTTGGATATGTGGCTCTTATTATATGTCAGTACACATTGCTTTGATTTCTTCGGCAGCAAATTTTGAAATCATAAACTATGAGTGCTCTAGCTCTGTTCATTTTCAAGATTGTCCATTCTGGGTTTGTTGCATTTTCCTATGAATTTTTATTATTAGCCTGTCAGTTCCTACAAAATAGATAACTCAGATTTTATTAGGGATTGCATTGAATCTGTAGATCAATTTAGAGAATACTGTCATCTTATCAGTATTAAGTTTTTTAATCCATGAATTTTTTAAAATTTAGATCTTTAATTTATTTCAACAGTGCTTTGTAGTTTTCAGAATATGTTTTGTGCTTTTTAAATTTATACCTAAGTATTTTATTCTTTTTGATGATGTTATAAGGAATTTTTTTTCCTTTTCTTGGCTTGTTTACTGTTAGTATACTGTTTGTATCCTCCAATCTTGGTGAGCTCATTATTAGCTTAGACATCTTTCTAGTAAATTCTTTAGAATTTCCTATATATAAAATCATGTTATTTGCAAATGGGGATATGTTTACTTCTTCCTTTCCAATCAAATGTTTAAATCAAAGTCTTGTTACATGTATTCATATATTCACTCTCTTATTCAAGCAGTTTTAGTAATTTGTGTTTTTCTAGGAAATTGTCCACTTAATCTCACATTTGATTTGTTCACATACAGTTGTTCATAGTATCCCTTTACCCATTTATTTCTGTAATGTATGTAGTGATGTCCCTTCTTTCATTCTTGATTTTAGTAAAGTCTTTTTTTTCTTATCTAGCTAAAAATTGTCAATTTATTGATGATATTAAAGAAACAATTTTGGTTTCACTGATTTTTCTCTCTTGTTTTGATATTCATGCTTTAGTCTGATATTAGTAGAGCCAGCATTTCCATTGTTTGTTCCACCTTCACCCACAGACTAATAGCGTGAAGGTTCACTAATTATTCCAAAAGGAATATAGCCTTGGGCCCTGCACATAGACTTCCAGACTACCAGGAATGACCAGATGTTATTTTTAAGTCTTCACTTCCTAGGCTTCTACCCTGAGAGTATTACTCAGTGCCGTTGAGGCTTTTCCTAGTTTGATAGGTCTCTGTGTCACTTTGGAAATGTTGTATACCTTACTCTTAATTGCTCCTGATTGGACATAGTATGGTACCTGTGCACAAGATTTTGACCTGCAGAATTGATCCCAGAAAGGCTCTTCTTTGCTGTGTCTTTCCCTCTTCCTCTTTATTAAACTTCTGGCTGCTTTGCTGTTTTGTTCTTGTCATCAAGCTGCTAGCTTCTCTTAATTGCTTTATTCCAAGTTGTGTCAACTTAGCAGTAGTTCTGCCTGAAAGTCATTCCTTTCAGGCGGAACTACTGCTAAGTTCTTTGCCTTTATGACCTGCCTTTTATCCTAGATACCTACCTTCTATCACACCTGAGCCAGGGTCAGCAACTGGCTTTTCCCAGAGTGACACCTTTGCTCTATAATTGAGATCTTGCGAGAGTTTGGCAGTCACTGTTCTTCTTAACTTATTTCTCCTAGCAAAATCTATACATGCACCTAGCAAGCTAGAATGGAGAATGTTAGAAAGTTCAACCTGGAGCACCCGAAGCTTCTGTTCTAAGAAAGGGAACTGATTGAGTAAAGGGTAGTCTATGTGATCCACTCATCCACCCTTGAAGAACTTCTGTAACACAGAGCTAGGCAAACATGAGAAATGCCACTAGGAACCTACATTTTCCATAGTAAAACCATAGGCTCAGACTAGGATCTGAAGGAGAAGAGGATATCTCTGTCTTCTAGACATGAGTAGAATGCCTAGGGCAAAACTTCTAATATGGAGCCGAGGGGGTGGGTTAAGGGAACAAGTTGTGGCTCATGTGTCAAAAACTGTTCTTCGCAAGATTTAATATATTTTCTTTTTTTTTTTTTAAAGAGAGAGAGAGAGAATTTTTAATATTTATTTTTTAGTTTTTGGCAGATACAACATCTTTATTTGTATGTGGTGCTGAGGATCGAACCTGGGCTGCACACATGCCAGGCGAGGGCGCTACCACTTGAGCCACATCCCCAGCCCCTTAATATATTTTCTTTAATGAATATTTCCCCATTTGCTATATGCCTTTAGGACATATCCAGAGACTTTGAATGATTTTTTAAGAATCATTTTTCAGTAGTTAAATTGTGTTTTACTTGGGAAAGTGACCGCCCAGATCTATACTCTGTGGTTTTGGGAGGTCCTTTGCCTTGCCAAATTATAGTTTACTGCTTATACTAATTATCCTAATGATGCATCAGGCATACTAAAAGTTTGCGTTTGTATTTACCAGCCTAAGTAAAATACTGCTATTATTGAAAGCACTGAAACCTCTTTGTTGCTGATATTGAAACCCACAATCATGATTGGCAACTTCCTTAAGATGCATGGCAGAATTTGGTTGTCAGACTAAACTGTTACCAGTACTAGAGATTGAACCCAGGACCTTATGTATGCTAGGCAAGCACTGTACCCCACTGCTCTACCTTCTTAGCCCTTTGTATTTTTTTATATTGAAACTGAATCTCACTGGCTTCAAAGTTTTGATCTTCCTGTCTCAGCCTCCCTAGTAGCTGGGATTTCAGACATGATACAGTGCACCCACCTTGACTTCAGTTCTCATTTACTTATATTGGTTATAGTTTTTTTCTGTTTATTGTGGGGTGTTTTTTTGTTGGTGGTGGTTTTGAGTTTTGGTAATTCCTTCATGGTATGGTAACTTTACCTTCTGGGAATAAAGGTTGTCAACCCATGCTTTGATAAATCAACATTGACCAAGCATAGTGTACCCTACTTAGCTTGGAAAAACAAATTGCTGATAAGAAATTTGCTTTTATGAATACCTTGAAATTTTTATAGAGATCTAAAAATGCATAAGGACTTGAAAATTAATCCACACAGTTTTATAGTTATATATGTTTCCTTTGTATTATAAGTATTCTGAAAGAATTAATCACTTCTCATTCATCTCTATATTCCTACTAATTCTAAAACAAAATCCTTTTAGCCCTGGGATTCAGCATATTGTACAACATACAACTCTTCACATGCTTATGCATTCACATTTATCTGTCCTTCCTTATACTCTTTTTCTTCATTTGTCAATCTTCTAACCTTCCCCTAACTCAGTATTACCCTTCTCCCTTAGAAGTTGCTGTTTCTCCAATCAGAAGTAGTCATGCCTTTTTTCTATTCCCAAGGCAATTTTGCCACTTTTATGATGTCTTACTTATATTGTAATTACCTGTCCTATTGTAGACTATAAGATCAAAGTCTTTTTTCATTTTCTTATTGCCATATATTTTGTACATAGAACTTAATTATTGGATGAATGAATGGAAAAATGAATTTTTGAATGATGTAATCTTTTTTTTTTTTTTTTTTTTTTTACAGCAGAGAGACACATAAGATTGCAGTATTTTATGTTGCTGAAGGACAAGAAGATAAACACTCCATTCTCACCAATACTGGAGGAAGTCAAGCATATGAAGATTTTGTGGCTGGTCTTGGTTGGGAGGTATTTTTTTAAATTATACCAAATATTTTATAGTCATCCCTTGTTATCCTTGGGAGATTGGTCCCTCATCCCCTGTGGATACCAAAATCCAAAAATGCTCAAGTCCTTTATATCAAACATTGAAGTATGTGCTTATGCACATATCCTCCTGTATTAATTCATCTTTAGATTACTCGTAATGCCTAATACAATGTAAATTCTGTATAAATAGTTATTATGATGTATTAAGAAATTTAAAAAATATATTTGTAGTTATAGATGGACAGACACAATACCTTTATTTATGTTTATGTGTTGCTGAGGAGTGAACCCAGTGCCTTACATGTGCTAGGCAAGCACTCTGCCAGTGAGCCACAACCCCAACTCTGATGTATTAAGAAATTTTGACAAGGAAGAAAGTCTGTATTATAGTGTTCAGCACAAATACAATTTTTAAAAAAATATTTTCCATCTGTTGTTTGAAATCACAAATGTAGCCCATGGCTATTTGGAAGCAGAGGGTTATTTTTCTTTTTCTTTTCAGCCTATTTTAGAGTCATTATTTTAGGAGACACAATAACTTAATGATGGTTTATTATTGTTTCTGTCTTACATCTCATCTGTGAATATAGTAGCAATTGGGACTTTGAAAGTCAGAGTGGTGACTGGTTTTTTTGAGACAATATTTTGTCAGAGTACTGAACTCATAGGTTTAGAAGATCTAGAGTTTCCTTGCAACAATGACTAATAGATTGGTGATCTTCAAACTAAGACTTTAGACTGTACAGAGCTTTCTATGGGCACATGTGCATGTTTAATTTCAAGGAAATTAATTTTCAGATCCTCAATTTACTAATAACTAATGCTAGAGGGCTTATCTGTACTCTTTTGCCTCTCTTTTTCTGTTCTTTTACTTTGTAAAAGAAGGCACACTACTCACTCACCCCAAATCCTACTTTGTCCCAGAGAGGTTTGGCACCAGTTCAAGAAGGTGTTCTCCTAAATGAGAGTCTCTGACAGCAAGGCAAGAAATATTGAAAGGTGTAGCACTTATGTTGTCCTGGCAACCAACTCAAGGTTCCTCTGTCACATCTGTCTATTTCAAAATTATTACTCAGAAGCCAGGTATTTTTCATAGAGGTTTGTGATATTCTTGTTTGAATTAAAAAATGAAGCACCAGACATGTTCTAACAGAAAATGAATCTGATATGGATGATTTTATCATTAAGCTAAAAGCAAACATCTTATGTATATTGAATCAGCCAAATCTGTAGCTTCAAATTTTTGACAAAAACATATTTAAGGTACATATACGTGAAACATAAGGTACACTGTAAGTTATATCTTTAGCAATCATTTAAATTTGTGATGAAATTTTTATTATAGTTGTCAACTTAATAAATAATTTCTTAAAAAGCTTATAGAGAACATATAAGCAAAATTGTTGAAGACCATTGCAGTAGACTTGAACCTTCTAAAGGACATTTCATCTCACTGATTTTTTTTTTTAATCCCACTGTTTTTCTCATGTATGGTATATTGGTCTTTAGTGTTTAGTATACACTTTTATGGCTGATCTGCTATTTTAAGTGAATTTTCTAAGTTCTGAGGCCTCTTTGCATTTACCACAGGTAATAATATTCTTTTTTTTTTTTTAGTTGTAGATGGACACAATATCTTTTTTTTTAGTTGTAGATATTCTTTTTTTTTTAATTGTAGATGGACACAATACCTTTATTTATTTATTTTTATGTGGTGCTGAGGACTGAATCTAGTGCCTTACCCATGCCAGGCGAGTCCTCTGCTACTGAGCCACAACCCCAGCCCCAATAATATTCTCTCACCCAATGGAGATGATTTAAAGTTCAGTAGAGGTGATGTGTCTGAAAAGTCTTTAAAAAGTATAAAAGATATTATAAATGGGTTCTCTGTATAAAATGCCATAAAAGTATTAGTAAAAGTGAGAGACGTGAAAAGAACAAATTAGTAGGACTCACTTTTTGATTTAAAAACTTACACTACCGAGCAAAGCAAATCACGATATTGTGCTGTGGTTCTAACATGAGGGTAGGCATATAGATCAATGGAATAGAATTGACAGTCCAGAAACCAATCTACTTATTTATAGTCAACTGATCTTTGACGTTGATGCCAAGACCATCTTATCAACAAATGGTGCTGAACAACTGGATAGCCATATGCAAAAGAATGAAGTTGGAGGGCTGGGACCAGAGCACTTGCCTAGCATATGTGAGGCACTGGGTTCAATCCTCAGCACCACATAAAAATAAATAAAATAAAGGGATTCTGTCCATCTACAACTACAAAAAAAAATTTTTTAAATAAAGAATGAAGCTGGAACTTACCTCACATCATATATAAAAATTGACTCAAAATGGACCAAAGACCTAAAATTATAAAACACTTGAAAGAAAATATAAGGGCAAGTTTTGACAAAGGATTTTTGGATGTCATACTAAAAGCATAAGCAACAAGGGAAAAACTAGATAATAAACTGGCTGTGGTAGCATATGCCTGTAATTCCTAGCAGCTAGGGAAGCTGACACAGGAGAATCACAAATTCAAGGTCAACCTCAGCAATTTAACAAGGCCCTAAGTAACTTAGCAAGACCCAGTCTCAAAATAAAAAAGGGCTGGGAATATGGCTTATTGGTAAAGTGCTCCTTGAGTCAATTCCTGGTACAAAATAAAATTAGATAATAAGAACATCAAAATAAAAACTTTTGTACTTCAAGGAACACCCTCAACAGAGTTAAAAGACAGCCAACAAAATTGGAGAAAATAATTATTATAATGTATCTGATAAGAGAGTTGTGTCTAGAATATAAAAAGAACTCAGACAAATAAAAAATTAGAAGACAATTTAAAAATTACCAAAGGACCAAATAGACCTTTCTCCAAAGAACACATGAAAAGATGCTCAACATCATTGGCTATCAGAAAAGTGCATATGAAAACCACAGTGCTATATCATTTCACACCCTTCAAAGTGGCTAGGATCAAAAATAGCTTTTGGTAGGATTTAGAACAATCTGAATTTTCATACACTATAAGAGGGGATATAAAATGATGTAACCTTGTGGAAAAGAGTCTGGCAACTCATCAAATGATTAAACATAAAGGTTCCATATAACTAAACAGTTCTAAATATGTATGAGGAGAAATGAAAGCACAAGTCTGCATGTAAACCTGTACATATATGTTTATAGCAGAATTATTCATAATAACGTAATAGTGAAAACAGCCCGTAGGTTCTTCAGTGGATAAATGGGTAAATTATATGTGGTATATCCACAAAAGTTATTAATCAGCCATAAAAAGAAATGGATACTGATAAGTGCTACAACAAGAATGTACCTTAAAAACAATTCTAAGTGAAAACAACAGTCACCAAGACTCCTTATTTGATCGATTTATATGTGATATCCACAGTATCTGTAGGTTGTACTTGTCTGTGAATGTACTAAAGTCCCATCAAATTTGTACAAAGGGATCTTCTTTTTTAGATTGTTTGAATACATGTACAGTCCCTATTTTCATGCTGAGCACAACAAAAACCCTCGATATTACTTACAAAACTAATATGAGATTGAAAGGTAGAGAGAAAGCAGAACAGCTATGGACTTTGGGACTGAGGAATGCATAATGATGAATTTTCCACGTTTCCTTTTTTTCCCTCACATATATACAAGACTTGGAACTGAAGATGTTTTGGTAACTGAAAAACATCATTAGAAGCTAGGCCCAGATGTCTGTAATCCCAGTGGCTCTGGAGGCTGAAGCAAGAGGATCACAAGTTCAAAACCAACCTCATCAACAGCGAGGCACTAAGCAGCTCAGTGAGACCCTGTCTGTAAATAAAATACAAAATAGGGCTAGGGATGTGGCTCAGTGGTTGAGTGCCTCTAAATTCAATTCCCAGTACCCCTCCCCACCAAAAATCATTAGGCAAAAATGACCCTCCCCCCCCCAAAAAAAAAAGCTAAAGGAGCAACCTATCTAAAAGGCACATATTTTTTAAAAATTAGAAAGTAATTGGTATACTCCAGCCAAATACTTCAGAAAATACCTTGACTTCATCCCCACCCCTTACAACAAAGGCCAAATAGGGAGTCTAGACTTCCACCTTCATGAGGCAATAATGAAGTGCCAGCAACACTACACTGGGGAAGTGTCAGAGAAGGCCAAGAAGAAAGACAATCTCCACCAGTTGGTAATGATCCCTTATGTATACACCCATACTTCAGTGGAAACTACATAGGAAACCTGGAATTCTTTTTAGTATTGGGGATGGAACCCAGGGGCATTCAAACACTGAGCCACGTGTCAACCCTTTTTGTGTATTTTATTTAGAGACAGGGTCTTGCTGAGTTGCTTAGGGACTTACTAAGTTGCTGAGGGTAGCTTTGAACTCGCAATCCTCCTGCCTCAGCTTCCCGAGCCACTGGGTTTAACCAGCATGTGCCACCATGTCCAGTTAGGAAACCTGGAATTCTATTTCCAATCAGCAGTAATGAGACCCTCTTACCCTGCTAACTGGGATAGTATTAGAGGAGGTCGGTGGAGAGTTAAGACTTTCCCTATAACCCAATAGTAATTAGGCCACCCTACCACTATATCAGTGGACATAACATAAGAAACCAGAATCCTTCCTCCGCCTAGCAGTAATGAGGCTCTCTCTCCCTTTGCAGGTATCAGTGGAGGTTTAGTGGAAACCTATATTCCTACCTTTACCTGGCAATAATGAGGCAACACCTTGTCCCTCTTCCCAACTCTTTTCCCTGCTGGAGCAGTGTTAGGAAACTACCAGCTATGTCGTTTTAAGACTTAGAGTCTCATAACATGAAAATATCCCATTTTTATTCAAAATCATTCAGTATACAAAGAACCAGAGAGATCTCAAACAAAATTTAAGAAGTCAGTAGATGCCCACACCAAGATAACAAAAATTTTTAAGCAACTATACAGAAATGCTTCCTTGAGCAATTAGGAGCACAGTTCAAACAAATGAAAAATAGAAAATATCAACAGAGAAATACAAAATACAATAAACAGCCAAATGGAAACTTTAGAGCTGAATGTATAATAACTGAAACAGAAAGTTTATTAGCTGGGCCCAGCAACAGAGTAGAATGCGAATGGGGGTACAGAAGAATCAGTAAACTGGAAGATAATAAAACAGTAGAAATCAACCTGAACATCAGAGACAAAACGGACCTAAAAACAATGGACAACTTTAGGGACCTGTGAGACTGTACTAAAAGATCTAACCTTCTTATACTCTGAGTCCCAGAAGAAAAGAGAAGCTAGGTCTGAAAAAGTGCTTGAAGAAATAATGGCTGAAAACTTCCCAAATTTTATAAGAAACCTAAAAGTACTAGGAGAAACCCAAACAGGATAAACCAAAAGAAATTCATACTAAGACTCATCATTATAAAAACTAAAGACAAAAACAAAAGTCTTGAGCAGAGAAAAAAGTAGACCTGTTTTAAGGGGGTAAACAAAAACAACTAGAATGATAGCAAATTTCTCATCAGAATCAGAACACTAGGAAGTGACATAGTATTTTTTCAAGTGCTGAAAGAAAAATGTCAACTCAGAATATAACTAGCAAAAATATCCTTTGAGGGAAAAAACACTCTCAGATGAAAGAGAACTTGTTACCATTAAGTTTTACCCTGAAACAATCACTGAAACAAGTTCTGTTAACAGAAAGGGAGTGTGGTAAAGGAAGGAAGAGAGCATGAAAAGAAAAATTAAGGGTAAATATTATACTTTCCTTCTTCTCTGAAGTTTTCCTAATTATGTTTGACGGTGGAAGCAAAAAATTATAACACAATCTGATGTGTTTCTAAATATATAGAGAGGAAATATTTATGACAGTTATATTACAAACAGTGGGGAGGGTACAGGGAAATACATTAAGTTAGGGTTACTATACTCAAGTAGGTATATTGATAGACTGTGATGACTTTATATATATATACACACACACACACACACACACACACACACATACATATACACAATGATCCACATTCTTTTCAAGTGCCCACAGGACATATCATATACACACACACACACACACACATGACCTAGGGCAACCAACCATTAAATAGTATTCAAAAAAGAATACTCCAAAAAAGTGATAGATAAATAAAAATAGAATTCTAGAAAATGTTTAAGTAACCCATAGGAGTCAGAAAAAATAAAATAAAACCTAGAAAACAAAAAAATAATAATTTTAGGCATAAGCCCTACTCTATTAATAATTATGTGAAATATAAATGCTCTAAAGAACAAATTAAAAGACGGAGATTGGCAGAATGGATTAAAAAGTATGACTCACCCATGTGTTATCTAAAAGAAACTTTAAATGTAATAGTGGAATCTGGCAGAAAGTAAGAGGATGGGAAAAGTTATGCAATCAAAGGGAAGTTAGATTTGCTATATTAATACTGGAAAAGGTAGATTGTAGAGCAAAGAAAATGACCAGGGACACAGGGACATTATATAATTTATGCAACGATCAGTCCACGAAGAAGACAGAGCAATCCTAAATGTATATGCATCAAACAACAGAACTATAAAAGATGTGAAGCAGAAGCTGAAGAATAGACAGATCCACAATTATATTCCCCCTCTCAGCAATTGAGAGAACTTGATGGAAAATCAGCAAGTGTATGGAAGAATTTAATACCATCAGCCATCAGGATCTACTCTACAATTTTAGAGCCCTTCACCCAACAACACAATGATTCACATTCTTTTCAAGTGCCCATAGGACATATCAAGGTAGACAATTTCCTAGGCCATAAAACAAACCTGAACAAATTCAAGAGCATTGAAATCATGGAATATGTTCTCCCTCCATAATGGAGTCAAACCTGAATTCATTAACAGAAAGGTATCAGGACGGCTGGGGTTGTGGCTCTGTAGAGCACTCACCTAGTATCTAGCTCAACCATCTAACTCATTCTCATGAAAATGGCCTTTTATTGTCCCCATACAAAATTTTATGGACTTGGGGTACTACAATGATTTGTTTACAGGTGTCCTACCCTGTGTTTTCCTTTAATGCCAGGAAAAAAAAAAGAAAATAAAGATTCTTTTAAAAAAATAAAAAAGGTAATGGGAAAATCTTCAACACTTAGGTTACACACAACATGATTCCTTTTATAAGACATTATTGAAATGACAGTTATAGAAATGGAAAACAAATGAGTGATTTCCTGGAGTTAAGGAAGAGCCAGGGTGAAAGGGATAGTAGATGCAGCTCACATAACAGGGCAACATGGGGGATCCTTGTGGTATTGAAAATGTTCATCTCTTAATCATATCAGTGTTAGTATCTGCAGTTATCTCCAAGTATTTGACTTAAAAACAGACCAGCAAAATGTTACAAAGGTGTTTACAGCAAAGGAACACTAAATTGAGACTTTCTTTTATCTTCTGTATATAATCAGATAATTGACATGAAAATAGATCACTTTCTCACTTAAAAAAAAAAAAAACTATACTGAGCTACCATTTTTCACCCATCAGATTAGCAAAGATCAAAGTTTGATATATTATTATATTTGAGAGGATACAAGGGAAACACAAATTTATTTATTTTCACAAATAAGACATGGTAGATGCTCAGTGTAATTTACTGAAGCATTGACTTAAGCAAGATTGGAAACAACCTAAATATCCTTAAAGTAGGAAACTAGTTATATTATTATACATCAATATAATGAGCTTCCATGAAGCCATGAAAACAAAACAAAACAAAAATGATGAAGCTCTTTGTAGAAGGGATATTTTTCAAGATATTTTAAATACAAAAAGCAAGGTACAGAACATTGTATTTCCATATTTCATGTGTACATATACACCACCTTACACAACATTTAATTATATATGCAAAGAATGCTATTGGAAGAATACTTAAGTTGTTTTCTAAGAGGGGAACTGAGTAGTGATAGATGAGAGATACAGAAAATATTTTGGTATACCTTTTTATACTTTCGAGTTTTTAATAATATACTAACTAGCCAAAACTAAATTTTAAAAACAATTGTAAGAAATTGAGGTGATCTTATAGTAATGGCATAAAAACAAATCTTTCTTTCATATGTTCAGCAATTAGTAATTAATAATGAGACATGTTTAATTCACATAATATAGGAATTTATTTTTGTAATTCTCCATTGTATCAGGTATTCAGATTTTATTGTTTAAAACTATATGCATAAGGGCTAGTAAAAGTATATGTACAAGGGCTGGAGTTGTGGCTCAGTGGTAGAGCACTTGCCTAGCATGTGTGAGGCACTGGGTTCATTTCTCAGCACTGCATATAAATAAATAAAATAAAGGCCCATTGACAACCAAAAAATATTTTTTGAAAAAAAGTATATGCATAAGTGCTTTTCTCTAGTAAAAAGACATTATTTAGGCTTTCTTTTTTCTTTGTTGTATTTCCCTAATTTTCTCCAGTGACCACAATTTCTTTGTTTCTTTGTAACACACAAGTCAATACAATCCAATGCAATGACCCTGATATTAATGTGTATAGTCAGGAGATAAAATTTTTTAAAGTCCCCCTTGTAGTTTTTTTTTTAATGTAATTGAAGTATAGTTCTGCATTGTTGAATTTTTGATCTGGACTATGATTGGTTTTTAAAAACTAGGAAGCCAGTTTTATGAGTAAATATGACACTCCTAATTAATCATTCTATCAAATTGACATTACTGTTTTAACTCTTCCCCAAATCATTTCCAGATTTGATTTTTACTCTCTGAACTTGTTTTTCACCCTCAGTCTTTATAATTTACTATTAACACCTAGTTTCCTAACAAAAGATGCATAGTGCACAGCAGTTAATTTCTTTCCTAATTAACTCCTACTCATTAGGAATCCTCATACTTAAGAAAAAATATAGGCTAGTCTTGAACAGATTAGCTCTTCCTCATACAGTGGTACCTCAGTATCCTTGGCAGGTTGGTTTCAGGACCCCTTTTGGATACCAAAATCTGTGAATGCTCAAGACCCTTATATAAAATAGCATAGTGTTTGCATAATGCACATCCTCTTGTATACTTTAAAAAATCTCTAGATAATTATAATACCTAATAGAATATAAATGTTACATAAATAGTTGTTATACTGTATTGTTTAGGGAATAATGACAAGCTGTTTGTACCTGTTCAGTACAGACACAGTTTTTTCTGAATATTTTCAGTGCATAGTCAGTTAAATCTGTATAAATGGAAGACGCAGATACAGAGGACCAACTACAGTTCTAGATTTAGTATTTATTGATAACATGTAAAAGACTTTGTTCCCATTGTTTGTGTAAAGTGAATGAATCATTTTCAATGGTATTTTTGAATTGTATTTAGTTGACTCATTTTATGTGTCTCATTGCTTCTAGGTAAATCTTACGAATCATTGTGGTTTTATGGGTGGACTACAAAAAAACAAAAGCACTGGACTGACCACTCCATATTTTGCTACCTCTACGGTCGAAGTAATATTTCATGTATCAACAAGAATGCCTTCTGATTCTGATGACTCTTTGACCAAAAAAGTAAGTGCTGAGAAAAAAGTATGTTAGAGTTAGAATCTAATAATAAAGAAAAAATATAAAATATGTAACTAATCCAAGTGATCAAGCACTGTTTCTCAGTGTAGTATCTCTATACCCAGTGTGGTCTTCAAAAACAGGATTATTTTAGAGTAAAGTGTAATTTCCTCAAAGAACAATGGTTCTTTAAGGATTTTGTGATTAAAAAATACAATTCTCTTTTTAAAATTTTTATTAAGTATATTTGAAATTTACAACATGTTGTGAGATACGAGAGAAGCAAATTAACATTCATCATTTCACTTAGTTACTTCTATATGATAGAAAAATGCAGCTAAAAATCTATTGTTAAACTAAAATCTCAAATACCATACAGTTTTATTAAACTACAGTCCTCCTGTTAATTAGCTCTCTAGACTTGTTCATCCTGCATATCCACTGTTTTGTGTTTTAACCTATATCTTTCCACTTTCTCCCCTCAGTTGCTTTAGACATGGTATTCTTCTTAGTACACACACACACACACACACAACACACACATATATATTCCACATATAAATGAGAACATGCAGTGTTTTTCTTTTGCTTATTTCACTTAGCATAATGTCCTCAAGATCCTTCCATATTGCAGCAAAATGCAGAATCTTCTTTTATTGTAAGACTGAATAATTTCCATTATATATACATACATACAAAAACATACATTTTCTTTATTCATTCATGAATATAGATGCTTAGGTGACTTCCAAATCTTTGGAGTGCAGATACCTTAATGAGGTAGTTATTTTTATCCCAGAAGAGGGATTACTGAGTCATGTGGTAGTTTCTAACTTATTTAGGAACCTCCATGCTTTTTCCCACAATGGCTGTACCAATCTATATTCCCCCCAACAGTGTGCAAGGGTTCCCTTTCCTCTGTTTTCTCACCAACATTTATCATCTCTTTTTTATAGTAGCCATTTTAACAAATCTGGTAGTGGTTTTGTGTTTCCTGATAATTAGTGATGTTGACCACCTTTTCATGTACCCACAGGCTATTCTCCAGAAAAATATATGTTTGGGTCCTTTGTCCATTTTTTAAGGGAGTTATTTATTTTAGCATTATTGAGTTTTAAGAGTTCTTTATAAGTTTTGGATATTAATCCCTTATCAGATATGTGGTTTGCAAAGTTTTTTTCCTAGTCTATACATTGCCTTTTTAGTTTGTCAATTGTTTCTTTTACTATGCAGAAGCCTTATAGTTTGATGTAGTCCCATTTATTTATTTTTGCTTTTGTAGCCTAAACTTTTAGTGTGATATCCAGAAAATCATTGTCCTATGATTTCTTCTAGTTGGTTTCAGGTCTTACACTTAAGGGGGTTTTTTGTCTGTTTTGAGCTGATTTTTAGTGTATGGAATAAAATAAAGATCTGATTTCATTCTTTTGCATGTGGAAATCTAGTTTTTCCAGCACCATTTTTTGGAAGATTCTCCTTTCACCTATGTATTCTTGGCACCCTTGTCGAAATTAATTGACCATAAATGTTTGTAGTTATTTCTGGACTCTATTCTGTTCCATTGGCCTGTGTTTCTGTTTTTATGTCAGTACCATCCTATTTTGGTTACAGTGATATTATTTAATATTTTTGGCTAGCTCCCATAGCACTTCATTATTTCCTAAATGGTTAAAACAACAAGTATGTCTTTTATAATGTTGAACTACTTTAGACCTCAGAAGCAGGTCTCAGAAAGGTAAATCAACCCCCACCTCACCCCACACATACCCCTACCTACCTTCTGACGTCCTTTCACCTTGCTTTTTCTCCCCAAGGCAGGCTGTGGACACTAGAATTTCTGTTTACCTAGGAAGGTCAAAGGAACTATCTTCCCTGGCTTTTCTGTCTAGGAGTCTGCCATAAGGAAATGTTTTAACATACTTTGTCTAAGAGTAGATCATAAGACCTCCATTTCAGAAGGAATTTTGCCATGTACTCACAAGGAAGGAACGATGCAAAAGAAGCCAAGAAGAATCCAGACAGACAGGCCTTGCTGGATTTTCCCACTTAGTCCATTAGTATTAGTTCAGACTCTTTGTCCAATCACATTTGTACAATGCTTCAATCATGCCTGTGCAATGAAATTTCCATAAATATCCAACAGGACAGGGTTTGAAGAGTTTCTAGATAGCTGAACACATGGGAGCTTCCTGGAGGGTGGCATGCCCAGAGATGCCATGGAAACTCTGCACTCCTTTGTAATTTTCCATGTAGTAAACCAGCAAACATGTTTCTCTGAGTTCTATGAGCTAATCAAGCAAATTTATCAAACCAAGGAGGGAGGTTTGGGAACCCCAGTTTCTAGCCAGTCAGAAGCACAGGTAGAATACCCTGGGACTTGTGATTGGCATCTGAAGAGGAGGTGGCACTTTTGGAGACTGAACTCTGTGGGATCTGATGTTATCCCCAGGTAGAACTGGATTAGATGACACCCAACAGGTGTCTGCTTTTGTAAAATTGCTTTCTTGGTTCCCTTACACAACTGGTGTCAGAAGCCATTATCATCCTTTTTTGAATGAGCATATGGGAAAAGCGGATTTCAAGTTTGGGTTTTCAATGTGTCATCAGAATTACTGTAGGTTATTAATATAATTTTATAGCACTCAATGTACCCAATGTGCAGCCATATATCAGTTAACTTCTATTTTTACATTTACCATTTTGTTACTATAATCAGAAATAATGAGTTATCTTCTACCATATAGTCAATAGGTTTACATAATGGTTTACAGTTTCTAATGGTAGAAGGGAGGACTGGGGAGTTGGCTGAGATATTTATGAGGTAGGATATAAGGATAAGGAAGTATTCGATTATATGACTAGTGAGAGGGTAATCATAAGAAGTTGGCTGTTAGTAGGAGAAACAAGAGAAAGGCAACCCCATGCAAGACTCCCTGTTACAACAGGATGACTGTTAGTACCCCTAGTATAGAGAAACCTCTGGTGCTGCCAGGCCCACAGGAACCTTGGTGACTTCTTACCAGGTCCTTATTGTTGTCCCTTGATAGAGGTGGCGATATCCCAGTTTCGTGGCAGTGTCAGCCTCAAGCCTATTTGTATCCTGATGTTGAGCTGTGGAGCCACGCTTTGGTGAATAAGGAACCCCAGAGCCGGGTAGCTCCCTGCGTGGGCACAGGGTGGGCCTCTGTCAGGATCTCTGGCGGCGGTGTGCTATTAATATAATTTTAAATCACAGAGTACAATACCTCCAACTTTCTTTTTCTTTCCCATTACTGCTTTGGTTATTTGGGGTTTCTTGTGATTCCATACAAATTTAAGGATTTATTTCCTATTTCTGTGAAGAATACCATTGGAATTTGGTTAGGGATAGTGTTAAATCTGTATATTGCTTTGGGTAGAATTGACAATTTAACAATAGTCTTTCAGTCCATGAACACAGGATATCTATTTATTTGTGTCTTCAATTTCTTTCATCAATGTTTTATGGTTCTCAATTTTCACATCGTTTACCTCTTTGGTTAAATTTATTTCTAAGTATTTGTGGGTTTGGGGGGGTTGTTTTTTGTCTTTCATAAATGGGATTCTTGATTTCTTAGGTCATTGTTACATATAAAATGCTGCTGATTTTGTTTCTTGATTTTGTATCCTATAAGTTTACTGAATTCATTTTTTATTTCTAACTTTTTTGTGGAATCTTTGGGATTTTCTACATATATAATTATGCCATCTGCAAATAAAGATAATTTTACTTTTTCCTTTTCAGTTTGGATTCCTTTGATTTCTTTTTCTTGTCTGATTGCTCTTGGCTAGTTCTTTGACTTTTTTAGATTTCAAAAATAAGTAAGATCACATTGAATTTGTCTTTCTGTGCCTAACTTAATGTCCCTCAGGTTTATTCATGTTGTCACAAATACCAGGATTTCCTTCATTTTTAAGCTGAATAGTATTCCACTGTGTATATATACCACATTTTCTTTATTCATTCATTTATACATAGACACTTAGATTGATTCTATATCTTGGTTATTGTGAATAATGGTTCAGTAAACAGGGATGCATATATCTCTTTGACATAATGATTTCACTTCCTTTGAATCAGCCTTCCTCAGCCTCCCAAGTAATTAGACTACAGATGTGCAAACACCATGCCCAGTTTATTCTAAACTTTTTGTTTGTCTCTTTTTTTGTTCATTCATTCATTTGTAAAACTGGGGATTTAAGCCAGTCACTTTACCCACTGAACTACATCTCAGTCCTTTTTATTTTATTTCTTTTAATTTTAACACAGAGTCTTGCTGAGTTTGCAAATCTGGCCTCAAATTTGAAATCCTCCTGCCTTAGCCTCCTGAGTCACTAGGATTATAAGTGTATGCCACTGCACCAACTCATTTTAAACCAATTTTTAAAAACATTTTAAACTAGTTTATTGGCTCCAAGTAAACTCATAGTGCTTTGCAATCACCATCACAGCCCCTTTCCATAACTTTGTCATTTTCATTTGGTTCAAAATATTTTTTTAATTTTCCCAATAGTGGTATTATTGGTTTATATGGTTTACTATTTTTAGTTTTTAGAGGAACTTTTATACTGTTTTCCATAATGGTTATACTAGTTTACATTCTCACCAGCTATTTACCAAGGTTCTCTTTTGTCCACATCCTTACCAATTAATTGTATACTAGATTATAAACCTAATACCATGCTGTTTTCAAGGTTTTATCCATGTTATATCATGTGTAAGAATTTCATTCCTGAAATGGCAAAACAATAATTCATTGTATGCACCTACCATACTTTTGTTTATCTATTTGTTGATGGACCTGAGTTGGTTCCACCTTTTAGCTCTTGTGAGTAATATTGCAATGAACATTAGCATACAATTATTTGTTTGAATCCTTATTTTCAATTCTTTTGGCTATACATCTAGGAATAGAATTGCTCAGTCATATATAAATATATGTTTACCTTTCTGAATAACTGTGAAACTGTAGTTCATAGCAGCTACACCATTTTATATCCCTGCTAACAATTCAGCCATACACAAGGGTTCCAGTTTTTTCACATTTTTGCCAACACTTCTTATTTTCCACTTTCTAAAAAAATTGCTCTGGTTATTTCATTGTGGTTTTGATTTGCATTTTCCCAATAACTAATGATGTTTAACATCTTTTCATTTGCTTATGGCCATTTGTATACCTTCCTTAGTGAAATGTCTAGTCCTGTACGCATTTTTAATAGGTTATTTGTATTTTGTTGTTGTTGCATTGAAGGAGTTCTTTATTCTAGTTATTAATCCCTTGTCAGTTATATGATTTACCAATATTTCCTCACATTTTGTGGGTTGTCTTTTCACTTAGTTGGTAGTATCCTTGATGCACGAAAGTTTTAATTTTGATGGAATTTAATTTTTCTTTTGTTGCCTCTGCTTTGGGTTTCACCAAATGAATTTGGATTCAGTCTCATGAAGATTTTTCCCTCAGTTTTCTTCTAAGAGTTTTATAGTTTTAGCTTTTAACATTTAGTTCTTGGACTCATTTTGAACTAATTTTTGTAGATGGTATGACATATAAATCCAGCTTTATTTTTTTGCATATGGATACCCAGTTTTCTTATCACCATTTGTTGAAAAGCTCTTGTAATCAAATCTGTTGGTCTAAATATCTGTCCTTATGCCAGTCCCCATACTGTTTCAATTCCTGTAGCATTGTAGTTCATTTTGAAATCAGAAAATATGAGACCTTCAATTTTATTCTATTTTCAAGACTGTGTTGGCCTTCAAGGTCTCTTGAGATTCTATATAAAAATTTTAGGATGAGTTTCTCCCTTTCAAAACACTGTTGAGATTTTGATGGGGATTACATTGGATCTGTAGTATCACTTTAGGTAGTATTAAGTCTTCCAATCCATGAACACATGGAATAAATGCCTTTTATTTATGTCACATTAAATTCTTTCTGCAGTGCTTTACATTTTTCAGTGTAAGTCTTTTGCCTACTTGGTTAAATTTATCCCTAAGAATTCTATGCTTCTTCATACTATGAAAATAGAGTTTTCATAATTTCTTTTGCAGGTTGTTACCATTAGCATATACAAATCCAACTGATTTTTATGTGTTGATTTGTATCTTACATCTTTGCTGAATTTATGTATTAGGTCTAATAAATTTTTGTGGACTCAGGTTTTTCTACAAATGAAATCATATTTCTTTGATGTTTCTGTAAAGGAACAAGAGCTTGGAGCTTCTTAGCTTGCCATTTTGCTGACATTGTACCCCAGAAAAAGTTTTAATTTTAAATTTAAAATTATTTAATAATATACCAGATGAAAGGGTGGAGTTTTGGCTCAGTGGTAGAGGGCTTGCCTAGCTCATGTGAGGCACTGGATTTGATCCTGAGCACCACATGACAATAAATAAAATAAAGGCATTGTGTCCATTTACAACTAAAAAATATTTAAATATATGTGTGTGGGCGGGGGGGGGGGGGGGGGCGGCGGCTCGGGATGTGGCTCAAGTGGTAGTGTGCTCACCTGGCATGCGTGAGGTCCTGGGTTTGATCCTCAGCACCACATAAAAAATAAAATAAAGATATTGTGTCCACCTAAAAAACTAAAAAATAAATATTAAAAAAATATGTGTGTGTACATATATATTACATATATACATATATATACATATGTATATATATATATATTATCAGATGAAAAAGTTCATATTTTCCCAATTATTTAGTAAAGAGAACAACTCAGATTATAACATGGCATAATATTTCCTGCATTTAAGAGGCCAGAAGCATTCTAACTTTTTATAATGCAAGCATGTATATATTTTAGCTGTTAAAATAATAATTATACCTGTTATTGAAGAAAATTACCCAGACTGGATAAGCTTTTTTGCTTAAATAAAGCAATTTAAAAGGTTTGTCCGATAGAGAATTGTACTTTCTGTGTATACTGATTTTTTCATTTCTCTGTGATTCCTGCTTTTAATCTGCTCCTCAGAGTTCTAGTAAGATTTTTCTCCATAATAGGCTTGTATTTTAGTTCTCTTATACTATCACTTCCTTTTTAATAGGTTAAACAGTAAAACTTAATCATAGAATCCAGTTATCTTATACCAGTTCTTCTTAATAAAAAATCACTTTCTGTATTGGTATTTTTTCTCCTGAATTTAATAAATTCTACATTAGTGGTAATAAGTTGGGGCCTAGAACATGTGTCCTATTATAAATGAACAATTGAGTATCATTAGGTTGTCCCCCCTGTCCTTTGTCCATACATCTTCAGGTGTGTTAATCCATTCAGTAGACACATTAATGAGCACTGGTTGAAGTGTAATATTGGAGGAAGTAAGGCTTGTTGACCTCAGCATGGAGTTTAATACCTCCTAATTAAATTAGATAGTCGACAGTCAGTATAAAGAAATTGCCATGCCTCTGGCAACCTAGAATTATTTATGACTCTGGTTCTTTGTTTTAAACTTGGGTAGGAGAAAATCATTTATATCCATTTTGTAGAAACCACTTTTAGTTCAGACTTTTTATTTAAAATATTATGCAGTGTTTTGTAAAATTTTTTAGCATTTTATTTTCTCAGAATGAGAAATAAATTTCCTTAGACCTATTTAAGTGTAGCATTTTTATTTTTTGTGAAGAAAAGGTGTTTCAAGGCTCAAGCCAGTAGCAGCAGAATGTTTATAATGTATACTATACTTTTGAACAAATTAACCATTCATTCTAGTAGTCTCTCTTAGAAATATACCACCATATCAACAATCCTGATATAACCCCAGTCCAAGCCATCTGTCCTATAAATTATCTCTACCTGAGGAAGATTGATGGAAAATGGTTAAAAATAATTTCCACTTAACTGAGTGTTATTCACCCCTAAAAATCAGAAGTGCTGCAAGCATTGGTATAAAGTGTTCACAGGAGCCTCTCTCATTTCCTCTATCTCCTTGTTCTAGCCACTTGCTGATACTCTGCTTCCAAGGTAGCTGAATCATCCTTTTAGAAGTTTGATGAAGATCAAGTTGAGATAATTGTAGCATACTTAGTTGGACACTCTAGTCTAGCTTTCATTTCCTGGACCCCCCAAAAGAGGGGAAAGAAGCACTTTATTTAAGTCAGTTCCCTCCGAAATACTATTAGTGTAATGGACAACATTTTATTTTCTGTCTTGAAATTTGGTCACAATAGTTGCATAAATAAATGAGCCCTGGAGACCTGACTGGTTTAAATTTTAATTTTAAATCTGTTTTTAAATTTTATGTAAAAGCAAAACATAAGATACTTTCCAAAGAATTGTGTGTTAAACATAATTCTGGAGAGTGAATTTTTAAAAAGCAAGTTTAAGAACTAGTACAATTTTTTAATTATTTTAGTCTAAGTGAGTTTAATAGTATAATTAATAATAGCTATGAAATTGTACTCATAGTTTCAGTCCCAATGCAGCAATTAACCTTACATAATTCCATTTTAATATAAGACCCTAAACATAACCCTAATTTCTACAAATGTCCTCCTCTTGACAAAGATAAATGATAGAAAAATACAGTGATTCAGTGCAAATTTGTCTCCCCAGTGTGAATGGCATAATTTGAATAGGATAGCAGTTGCTTCTCATTTCATGTAGAATAAAATTATAATTTCTTACTATGTCCTTTGGTGTTCTTCATGATTTGACCACTTGTCTAACTCTGTGATCTCCTTTCCTGTCACCTTCTTATTCAGTCTGGCCTCACTGAGTTTCATTTAGCCTTCCAACATATGAAACTCCTTTATGTATCAGAGGCTATATATACTCAACTGTTCTGTTTGAAATGTTTTTTCCTGCGAATTTCCTCCATTCTTGCTGTTCTTCTGTCAAACTTACATGACAGTTTCTTAGAAAGACCTTCCCAGACCATTCTGGCTAAAGAAGCCCCATTCTAGTGAGACACACTGCCACATTACCTTATATTATTTTATTTCTAACAGTTACCATCATGTAAAATTATCCTATTTGTGGTTTTTTTGTGTGTATATTTATCTGACTCTTCCCACTTCAGTATCAAAGTCATGAGAACAAGGATTTTGTTTCTTTTCTGCTGTATTACCAGCACCTAAAATCAGGCCTGTTGATGCTTAATAAATATTTCAAATCAAAAGAACTACCTATAGACACCTTTATTGTCATTCAGGCCTCACATTAAAATAAATGCCATAATTGCAGATAATTCTATTTTTATACTCTCTACCACATAGTTATAGAAAAAAAATTGCCAAGGTAAATCTATCTTTTTAATATCCAGCAACATTTATTGGATGCCCAACCCCTTATTAAGGCGTAGTACTAGATGTGCCTATTGATTTCAAAAAAAAAAAAAAAAAAAGCTTTTCTTAGTTTTTAAAAATGGATGATTCAGATAGCAAATGAATATACGAAAATAAGTGTGACTGTGAAAATGTACATGAAACGATGTTCTTTAAAATAATTGAGGGTATAGGATAGTTATGTTTTGCTAAATGTGTCTGGAAGGTAGTTGAAATGATAGAGAGGTGGGACAGTGAGAATGCTGTTTCATTTTCCACATACATAGTAATTGTTCTGAAGTAACTGCCTAACCTAATTAGCTTCTATGTGTTCTTCAGCTTTTTGTTCAAGTGCCATTATAGATAGTAGAAAAGTATATGTAGAGTATTATGTGTATTTTTAATTATTTATTTTTTAATATTTGATTATTTTGCTCCATTTCCTCCATTGAACCCTAAAGCTTTAAGAGCAGAGACCATATCTCTTTTTCCTCATTGCATTTGCAAAAAGCTAGCATAGCATAGTCAACTCTCAGTTAATATTTGCTAATGAATGAAAGGTGATCGATTGGAAGGAGTGAGGGAGGGTAGAGAGAAGACCTTTTAAGAACTCATGAACTAGTCCAGATATACAGGATGATTAGCAACTGCTCTAGAACAACAGTGGAAAGTACAAAGAAAATACATTTTTTAAAAATGAAGAACTTGTTAGACTAGTAAAGAAGCCAGTAGAATCAAGAAAACACTCTCGGATATTGCTCCTGAATCATTATAATAAGTTGATAGTTACCTTTAACAAAATGGGGGCTTTAGGAGCTTTTCAGTAAACTGATTTTATGAGAGATAATATATTTACCTTACATGAATTCTAGTCTACAGCCCCAGTTGAATGATATGGCACTGAGGAAATCTAGGAATAACTTCAGAGTCCCTGTTGATAATCATGGAGAACTAGAGTACTGCCTTAAGATGGATGTCTTTGTTCATTAGGGCAGCAACAGCAAAAGTACCGTAGACTAAATTGCTTATAAACCACAGAAATTTATTTCTCACTTGTATGGAGGCTGGCAATATCAAGGCTGGCAGATTCAGTGTCTGGTAAAAGGCCACTTCCTGGTTCACAAGCATCTGTCTTACTGTAACTTCATATGGTAGAAACAGCAAGTAAGTTCTCTATGCCTCTTTTATAAAGGGATTAATTATTTGTAAAAGAGCCCTCATGGTCTAATCACCTCTCAAAGTACCTGCCTTCTAATACTATCACATTGGGGTTAGAACTTCAACCCCAGTTTGTTTAAGGTGATATAAACACTGAATCTGTAGCAATGGCAAGCATCTGATTTTCACAAAAGGATACAGACCAGACCACAGAGTGCAGAAATGACAACATTCATGAGCTCTATGTCAGTACCTAGCAAAATAGGATTATTAAACAGATGGTTCGTGAGCACTTAGTTAATGAAATAGTGATCACTAGGAGCCACCATAAGTTCACCATAACAAATCACATCAAAATAACTTAATTTGTTTTAATAGGATTACTAGGTCAGGAACAACCATAGTCTGTATAAAGCATTTAACTAAGTTCTTTGTTGTGGACAAGTTGAAGAAATGTGGTCTTAATAGTAGTTAGGTAAGTATGTTCATGACTGACAGTATAATTATGTTCAGAACATAAATTATTTAGCAAGTGGCAATATAGGGATGTAGTTAAAGTATGGGTTCTGGGACTAGCCTTCCTGGGTTCAAATCCAGATTCTCCCACTTTCTAGTAGTTTAACCTTAGGCAAGCTCCATCATCTTTTAAGTTTTAATTCCCCACCTATAAAAATAGATATGATACTAATTATACTTACCTGTAGACATTGTAATGAAATTAAATGAATTATCACAAATCACACACAGAACGGTGAACACTTAACAAATAGTAACCACATGATAAATACCCTTAATAAATGTAGGAATTTTTTTTAACCAGGAAGAAAATCTGTAATGACTCACTGTTAAGACTTTTAGCCAAACCTGTCCCATTTGACATTTTTCTTCAAAACCCAAATGAAGACATAAGATTTGAATTTAAACATAACCTAAATATGGAAAAGAGAGAGTCAACACACACTGAATAGCAAAATTGGCTAACAATAGACCTTGCTTAAAAATAAATCTGAATTTGGCAAGATAAAATTTAATAAAGGATAAATATGAAATCCTTCCTAGTTTTGGCATTCATTTATACTTGCTTAAAAAAACTTTGTAAGAAAAAAAGATTTATGGATTTGACTTGATTAGAATTTGATTTAAGCAATGTTATTAAGATATAAAAAAATTAATAATTTAGTGACCAGAACAACAAACAGTTCCAATATTGGTTTGCTATATTAGATATTATATTCTGTTACAAATGATACAGTTTAATAGAAACATCAATAAATTGAGGCAATACACACAATGGTAAATATTTTATAAATTATAAGGAGGAATTAAGGGCACTTAATAACCTGGAAAAGGAAAGTGAGATATTAATCTTCAAATATCTTAAAAGATAATATATAAAATACAAATTGGATTTGTTTTGTAAGGCTCATTCAGAAGAACTAGCTTCAGGAGTGTGGATTTGACTTTGGTATAAATATTCGAGCAGAGGCAAGGTATGTACTTCTCAGAGGTATTGCAGTGAATTCCTACATTGTGTGGGAAATGATACCTTTAAGATCTCTTCCAGTGTTAACATTCCATAATGTGTCCAGGACTTTAATTTTATACATGTTGAACTTTATTTTGCTACTTTATCATCATAAATTAATAATGATAATCTGTAGGCTATGTTATATACCATTGTTTGAGTCAGCTTTTTCATTTCTGTAACTAAAGGACCTGACAAGAACAATTAGAGGAGGAAAAGTTTATTTGAGGGCTCCTGGTTTCGGAGGTCTTAGTCATAGAAGGCCAGCTCTCCATTCCTTGGGGGCTCAGGGTGAGGCAGAACATCATAGCAGAAGAGTGGTGGAGGAAAGTGGCTCAGGACATTGCACCAAGAAGCAGAAGAGAGAGAGAGAGAGAGAGAGAGAGAGAGAGAGAGAGAGAGAGCTCTGCTCAACAAGGACCAAATATATACCCTAAAGGCACAGCCACAGGGACCCACTTCTTCCAGTCACATTCTACCTTGCCTAGAGTTACCAACCAGTTAATCCCTGACAGTGGATTAATGCACTTATTAGGTTTAGGCTCTGATAACCCAATCATTTCACCTCTATAAACTTCTTGCATTGTCTTACACATGAGCTTTTGGGGGACACCCCCTATCTAAACCATAGCAACCATGAATTCCAAAACAGCTTCAATGGCAGTAGAAGTCAATCTGGAAGAGTAATTTGTTTGCCAGTCTTGTTAACAGACCTTTCCAATATATGGAATTTTTGTACTGTATTTCAGAAATGAATTGGCATCTGAGTCCAAAACATGTAGATAGGAACTTCTTTCAGAATTTTGAGAATGTACCTGCTGTCTATACATAGGGAACACAGTCTTTTAGGTCCATAAGAGATAAGAAATAAATGTAGAATCATATGCAAAGTATGTCAAATGCACATACATCTGAAGTTTCTGTTAACTTTTTAAAAAATATATTTTAACGCATTTTTAACCTTTATTTATTCATTTATTTTTATGTGGTGCTGAGGATCAAACCCACACATGCTAGGCAAGTGTTCTACCACTGTGCCACAACCCGAGCCTTCTGTTAACTTTTAATCACTAAAAATCCATTCATTTAGTAGTCTTTCAAAAATTCCCAAGATACTTAGTAGTGATTGGCAATTCTTTAGTTTGTTTAATTGTTGTACAACATATTTTAAAGACATAAAAAAGTGAAAACATTTTTTATGTTTTCCTCATGACAGCCCAAAATAATTGCTTTTTTTAGCATTTGAATGTAAACAATAAGGATTTTTATGAACCTTTTCCCTTAAAATGTTTGAACATGTTTTGAATGACTTTGTTATGCACGTGGTTCTATGCCAAAAATCTTTATTAAAACATCTTGGCAAAATTATGTGTTCTTTTCCATTGAACTTCTTCTATAACAGACTTAATATTATGTGGAAGATATTTGAAGACAAACTATAGCTATAATATAAAAGTACAGTTGCCCCTTTCTCTTGGTTCTTTAGATAAGTGGGCACTAGAAATTATAGGTAGTTTTGGCAAGAGTTCAAAGGTTAATGTAGCAGATAAATAAAAGGAATTTTCTGTAAATTGAGACCTGCATTATTTCAGTTGTCTTGTCTTTCCTAACCTAACTCATTTAATTTTAAAAAGTAAATACTTAAATTCTTCCTGACAGTGTGCTCAGCTTTTACTATCGTTTATTACTTCAATTATACTTGATATCACTTAGAACAATCTGCCATTTAGAAATCTCAGTATAGCCTGGAGCTTAGTATTAGATCTGGCTGCTATTGTAACATGTACAGCATATGACATTAATGTATCAAAATTAGATTGGATCATCCCTCCTGGTTAAATTTATTTCACATTTCTTTTGTATTCAGTTAACATAAACCTATTAGGGAAGCTGACACATGGGGATGGCTGTATAGGAAGGATATTTTTAAAGTATTTTGATTAAAAAATGAAATTATAGAGCCATGGCTTTTCTGAGTTGTGTAATCCTTTTTTTTTCTTTTAAAAAAATGTCACAAAGTCCACATCCCATATTTATATCATTCCAGTTATGTTATATACAGGCATAAAGGGGTAACTACAAGATTAAGGAGTTAACTCCAGGGTTAAGGAGTGACAGAAGAGAGCCTTTCAGTAATTGAACTTAACTCCTGTCTTTAAGTCACATATTGTTTTTTTGCTTACCCTATGCCCTTAATCAAAAATAAATGACACATTTTTTAAATAGAAATTTCTTATACATTAGCATAAAAACTATCCCTAGTTTTGTCTTCAAACTTTCCCACCTTTAATGTGACTAGAATATCGCAAAGTAAACTGAAAGTGGACTCAAATGTATTAAGTGGCAGAATCAATAAATGTACTAGAATAATAAAATTTATGTTTTACAGTAAGAATAAAATTCAAGAATCATAGGCATTAAGTTAATTTTTTTAATAATTTACAAGAAATCCAGCTTTGGATGCTTTATTTTGATGCAGTTTTAATTATAACATTAACTCAGATTGCCAGAAACACCTTTGTAACCATTACAGGTATCTAAATAACATTTTAAAGGCCTAATAACTCTCAAGATAGTTTCATAGACAAAGAAAACCTGGAAATTTGTTAAACCACACTTTGTATTACTCAATAAGTGATCATCCAATTCATGAATTATCTATTTCTTTTATTTCTCTTCCTGTTGCCTCCTTCAGGCCACTTTACCACTCATTAGCACTTCCAGAGAGTGGTCAGAAAAAGAAGAATCTCAAATCAGTCACTCTTGTAAACAATCTTTAAAAGTTTGGTAGTAAAGAATTGGTGCAGTTGCTAGTTAAGAAAAATTGACTATATGTGAATCTTTTTAAGTTCTCTCTGCTTCTCATTGACTGTGTGCAGTTAAGATTGACTTCTGCAGTGTCTCACACTGTCTTTAAATGTGTTTCATATGTTGTGAAAATGACCAAATGAAATTTAATCTTTTTTTATTTATTTACATTTTCTCCTTTTTATAGTATGTTGTTGTTACTAACTATATGACTATACTCAAAGAGCTTTTTATAAGGCACTATAAATTATTTTCTTGGTTTTCCAGTTGAGACATTTAGGAAATGATGAAGTGCACATTGTTTGGTCAGAGCATACCAGAGACTACAGGAGAGGAATTATTCCTACAGAATTTGGCGATGTTCTTATTATAATATATCCAATGAAAAATCACATGTTCAGTATCCAGATAATGAAAAAGCCAGAGGTAAGAACTCCTTTGCTCCCATTTTTAATACTAGATATTGAGTTCTGTATGGATTTGTGAATTCTTTCCATCTTATAGAAGAAAAATTAGACCAGGCATCAAATTGTGAAAATGGGGGGAAATGCAACCCAGTCTCTGATAGCAGAGTAGATTATCTTAAACCTGGTACAGAAGGAAATAAAACAGGATAAATAACAAGAAACTGCTCAAATGGGAGATGGCTCAATAGTGTCAGGGTGAAAGTTTCTGAATACTAATCTCATTAAAGGACCTATCTTTCACTAAAAGAACGATCATTGGGAGGTCAAGGCAGGAGAATGGTGAATTCAAAGTCAGCCTCAGCAATTTAGCAAAACCCTGAGCAATTTAGGAATACCCCTGTCTGTAAATAAAATATAAAAAGGGACTGGGGATGAGTCTCAGTGTTTTAAGTGCCCTTGGGTTCAGTCCCCCAAACCCCCCCAAAAATGATCATTTCCTAAAAGACTCAGAAGTAAACCCTCCCTTTAGAACAAGAATATGTGATTCCTATATTTTTATTTTATATGCTTATTAAAATTTTGTGAATATTTAGTCATGTTGCTTAATAAATGAGGACACTACAAATTTAAAAATAATAAAATAAAAATAAAAAGCCTACTTCTGTAACCTTTCCTACGGTTGAATGTCTTTTGTATTACAGCATAGGGTTAAAATGGCTATTACAAAAGTATTTCAAGATCAGAGAAGTTTGCTATTATTTTGTTGCATTTCTTTCTTTCTTTTTTTAAGCTTAACTTTTTTAGTAGAAAACTTACTCTTTGATAATTGATCAAGAATCTTCAGAATTCCTTGGATTGGGTTAAGCTTTTCATGTGTGAATTTTGCTGATGGCCAGTTTTTTAAAAGTTTTTATAAACCAGAGGTTAACATGCCATGGCCCACAGCCTGACTTTGTACAACCCACAAGCTAAGAATTATTTTTTTACATTTTTCTTTTTAAAATTTTTTTGACAAATAAGACAGTTTGTGGCCACAAAGCCTAAAATCCTCACTATGCCTTCCACAGCTTATTTCCATGCCTTCAGCTACCTTTTGTGCCATCGATATTCATATAAAATAATGTGTGTTGGTAGAGGAGCAATGCTGGGGATTGAACCCAGCTAGGCAGACACTCTAGCACTAAGCTATACCCCCAGGCCTACCTAAATAGAATAACTTTTGAAATTGTCATTCCCCTGTTGAAAATGGCATTTAATTTCAAAACACAGATTTTTTTTTTCCTAATATACCAAGGTAAAGTATTTTAGGTTCTGTAGTAAAGGTAGTCTCTCACAAAAGTATGAAAGACTTCCTGACTATAAAGATATATATCTTTCCTGTGTTTGCTCAGTGAGGAATAGGAATTTACTTCTAGCATTAGGTTTCTATATATAATTGAAACTACAAAATTTTGAAAATTGGCAGGATACATAAATTATTTAGTTGGTTACATGAAGCACATGGCTGTTTTGCATAGACACCCTGTAGAACATTGGCATTTTTTGTTTATGGTCTAGGATAAGTGATCCAGCATGGAAAATAATTTAATTATTGAACAGATTTTTTTACTCAAGGAAGAACTAAAGAAGCAGAAACACTTTTGAATGCAAAATGTTCTTGATTGCTCTTGTTTATAGTCTTTCTACAATTTAAATATAAAATTGTTTTCATTTCTTTATTAGGTTCCCTTCTTTGGTCCACTTTTTGATGGTGCTATTGTGAATGGGAAGGTTCTACCCATTATGGTTCGAGCAACAGCTATAAATGCAAGCCGTGCTCTGAAATCACTGATTCCTTTGTATCAAAACTTGTATCCTTTTTAAACAATATGGTTTCTACTCTAATGTATGTCTGCTTTTCCAGGGTAAATATTTCTGTTTGAAGACCGTTGGGTTAGTTTCTGTTTATTGATAAACCAATGGTGGAGTTCCTCCCCATTGATTTGAGTACTTATGATATATGAGTGATGTATTTTCTTTTATATAATTTTAATCAGTACTAATCTTTTGGTTAATTAATGAGAGTTGCATTATTTGTGGACATTCTGTTGCTCTGAAGATGCAGAAATAATCAAAAGTCATTGCAAAGAACTCAGTCTTATTGGGGAAACATATTGTTTTCAACATACATGCAATATGTATACTAACAAGGGGCCCCCACTCAGCTGGAGGGGATAGTGTTATCAGGAAACACTTCTGACGAATGTGAGGATTAAACCAATCTTGAGGGACAAATAAGAGTTAATCAGATTGATGAGATTAAGAGCTTTCCTAATAGAACAATATAAACAGAGACATGGAAGTATGAGAGGACATGCAGTAATTAAGACTGTAGTTTCTGGAGCCAGATTATACTCAAATTCTGGCTTTTCTTAAACTGTGTTTTCTATAACATCTCTGGGCCTCAATTACTTATCTGTAAAATAAGAATAATTGTAATAGCTAGCACCTGTTGTTACAAGAACTAATAATGACTCATACGTAAAGCTCTTAAGATAGTGCCAAGTATACAGCACATAGAAAGTTTTCAACTATTTTCTGATGGTCTTTTATAAAATGAATTTGTGTTTTTCATATACTTTTTTCAATATGATTAACACTATTTCATTATTACTGTTCTTTAACACAATAAGCTATAAATATTAGGATTTAAAAGGAAGGCTTTTAAAAATGTTTCATTCCACATGACATAGATATAACTTGGTAATCTGCCACAAATATTTTTTCTTTTGATGAAAATCTACTTAAGAACTCTGATTCCTACTTAATTTCTCATATATTCTGACACTGAAATAAAATTACAAATGGATTATTGTATGTTAAATTGATAAAGCTTAATGATGTTTTGGGGCTGGGGTTGTGGCTCAGCAGTATAGCACTTGCTTAGCACATGTGAGGCACTGGATTTGATCCTCAGCACCTCATGAAAATAAATAAATAAAATAAAGATATTGTGTCTATCTACAACTAAAAATTTTTTTAAAAGCTTAATAATATTTATATAACATTTTTTATTTGTAACATTTATATCTTTACTTACTTTAAATTAAAAATATGTTAAGTTTTTGAGTGAGTCATTTTAGTGAAATGATAATTCAGGAGATTTACATTATTAAAAATATAATTTGGAGTGTGTGCCTATAGTCCCAGATGCTTGGAAGGTTGTATGAGCCCACAAGTTTGAGACCAGCCTGGGCCACATAGCATGATCCTGTCTCAAAAAATGACACTAGGAGGAGTCTACTAAATGGAGATGTATAAATTGGAAAGAATTTTTTTTTTATTTTTTACATAGTATTTTTAAATTAGTGCTTTATAAATATACATAAAGGTGAAATTTACTGTGGTGTATTCATATATGTACATGGGATAGTTTGGTCAATTTCATTCCAGTTTCTTCCATTTCCCATCCCTCTCCTTTCCCCTCAAACCACCCTACACACACACACACACACACACACACACACTTTCTGTACTCCAGTGATCTCCCTTCTATTTTCATGGAATTCCCTTCCCTTACCCTCCCCCCTTCTTATTATTATTTTGGTCTTTGGTCTAGGTTTTGGATATGAGAGCAAGCATTCAACCCTTGACTTTCTGAGTCTGGCTTATTCCACTTAGCATAATGTTCTCTAGTTATATCCATTTGCCAGCAAATGCTAGAATTTCATTCTTTTTTATGGCTGAGTAAAACTCCGTTGTGTATATATACCACATTTTCTTTATCCATTCATCTGTTAACAGGCATTTTGGCTGGTTACATAACTTGGCTATTGTGAATTGTACTACTATGAACACTGATGTGGCTATATAACTAAAGTATGCTGATTTTGGTTCCTTTGGGTAAATACCAAGGAATGGGATAGCTGGGTCATAGAGTGGTTCCATTACTCATTTTTTGAGGAATCTCCATACTTGGGGTCCCACCAACAATTTGAGTGTACCTTTTTCCCCACATTCCTTGCCAGCCAGCATTTTTCTTGATAATTGGCATTATGATTGGGGTGAAATGAAATTGATTTGCATTTTTGTCCATCATTTGTATTTCCTCTTTTGAAAAATGTCTGTTTAGTTCTTCTGCCCATTTATTAATTGGGTTATTTGGTCTTTTATGTTAAGTTTTTGAGTTCTTTATATATTCTGGATTTTAATCCCCTGGGAGTGGGTAGCAGTGATATTCTCCCATTCTGTAGTCTCTCTCTTCATACTCTTTGTTTCCTTTGCTGTGCAAAAGCTTTTTAATTTGATGCCATCCCACTTATTGATTCTTCGTTTTATTTTTTACGCTTTAGGAGTCTTGTTAAGGAAGACAGTGCCTGTGCCAGTATGTTGGAATGTTGAGCCTATATTTTCTTCTAGCAGTTGCTAATTTCTGGTTCAGTTCTTAGGTCTTTGATCCACTTGGAATTGACTTGTGCAGGGTAAGAAGAGGATTTGGTATCATTTTATATATTTTTTTTCACACACACACACACACACACACACACATATATGTGTGTGTGTGTGTGTGTGTGTGTGTGTGTGTGTGTATAAAGTTGTAGTTGGACACAATACGTTTATTTATTTATTTTTATTTTTACGTGGTGCTGAGGATTGGACTCAGTGCCTTGCATATATGCTAGGTGAGTGCTCTACCACTGAGCCACAACCCCAGCCCATTAGTGTCAATCTTCTACATATGGATATATAATTTGAAAAGAAATTTCAGTGGGCAAGTTCAGTAAGTGATTAGTGTAAACATGGAGAAAGTATTTATTAATGTATTCATTCATTCATTTATTTATTTTCGTGCCAGGGATTGAGGGGCACTCAACCACTGAGCCACATCCCCCAGCTCTGTTTTTGTATTTTATTTAGAGACAGGGTCTCATGGAGTTGCTTAGCACCTCACTATTGCTGAGGCAACCCTCCTGTCTCAGCTTCCTGAGCTGCTGGGATTACAGATGTGCGCCACAGCGCCCTTAGTTTCTAAATCTCTTCTCTTTGTACAGTGTGTTGGTTGTTCTTGTGAATTGTTTTGAAAAGTATGCAAGTTGCTTATTGTTTTGAAGCAATTAGGAGAATCTATTCAAGAAGACCATTCAGAGTTTTTGTAAAGCCAGCTGAGTGTACCCAGTAATCCGGGTTATTTGCATTACCTTCAGAGCCTGGAATCTTGAAAGTCATTTCATCAGATGTGATTAATTCATCAAACTCATAGTTTCCCATTTTTAAAGTCTACATACCATATGATTTCTTAGGAAAATCAGGGGCCAAGGTAACTCAGTGGTAGAGCACTTGCCTGGCAAATATGAGTTCCTGAGTTCAATCCCTAACACCTTAAAAAAAAGTGGGGTGGGGCAACTCCACTCCCAAGATACAGTATCTTATTCTTTTGTACAAAACAAGATACTTAAGTAACCAATTCTCCTCTTCCTCATCTACCTTTTCTAAATTTCTCTTCTGATTTTCATCTCATTGTAATTCTTTCATAAAAGCTTTGAAGTAAAAAAAAAAAAAAACCAATAAAAAAAAAAAAGCTTTGAAGTCTTAAATCTGTTTCTTGGAGCATATTTTTCAGTTTATTATCTCCTGTATATCTCTAGAAAGGTAGCTAATCTTACATGAAATATACAGTTACCCATAAAATAATTTTATCCACATAGCTTCACCAAAGATGTCTTTGTGACCTTTACCTCTTTCACAGTTCACCTAATCCTGTTGTTCACCCTGAGGTTTAGTATCCTCCACAATTTCACTTTCTCAGTTGAAAGTAGAGCACAGAGGTGGATGTGAAGGAGTTTGCATTTTCCTTTACACACACACACATACACACGCCTTAAATTTTTTTGGAAAGTAGCAAAATTAGATTAGATTGAAATGCAAAACTCTATTTACCTCTTGTGTCATAAAACAAGAAATCCATTTATTGAGCAAATTTTTGACCTGAAGTACAAACAACGTTTAAGATGCACACTTCTCCAAGACGTTAAAAAATACAAAATCAACAATGTTGGGAATATAACTTAAATATTTTTTAAAATCAACTTCACATTCTTCTGTTCAGATTTTCATGTAATACTAGAGGTGCAAAAGTTGGATTTGCAGTTGTAAATAATGATTTTTAACTTGACCTCTGTCTTGCGGTCTTGTTCATGTTACAGAATCTTTTATTGTTTTTTGCATTGCTGGGGGTAGAACCCATGGCCTGACCATGCTAGGTAAGCTCTCTACCACTGACCCACTCTGCCAGCCCAAGTTATAGAATCTTTGAATCTCACTTTCTTCATCTGTAAAAATATACTAATGCCCGTCTAAGAATTGTGAAAATTACATAAGATAAATGACTTTGGATGTGCTTAGTAAATATAGTAAGTTGCATTAGTTTGACCAATGATGAATTCTGTTATGTGTAAAAATTACAGTCAATATAACATAATCCACCCAATACCAAGGTTACCTGATTATGTTTCTATGTTTGGTTGGTTAGTAGATTGATTTGTTGGATTATCAGACCTACTTCATGACATGCTTAATAGTTAATCATGTTGAGACATTAATAGATACCATGTTGGAGAAAATTCTAGGATGAAGAGAGACAATTGCAAATGAAAATAGAAAACATAAACAGTGTATTTTAGCAGCAAATCTGAATAGTTCCTACCAGAAAAATTGTGTGTGGAACACTTTAGAGTGAAAACATTAAACCAGATTAAACAAATTTTTCTTTACATAGAAGCTTGAATTTAGAAGCTATAGGAAATTGTTTTTCAAAACTGTTTTTTTTAAATATTTTTAATTGTAGATGGACACAATATCTTTATTCTATTTATTTATTTTTATGTGGTGCTGAGGATTGAACCCAGTGCCCCACATGTGCTAGGCAAGTGCTCTACCATTGAGCCACAACCCCAGCCCTCCAGTGCTGTTTTGCATGAAGTTAACCATCGTATCCATCGGTTCCATGTTCTAAAATTCAACTAACTAGAAACTATTTGAAAGAAAATTAAGACTTTTTCTTGTCATTATTCCCTAAATAATATAATTATGATAGCTATTTACATAGCATTTACATTTGTAGAGGTATTATTATAAGTAGTGTAGAGATAATTTGAAGGATACACAGGAAAATTGCCTTGGTTATATGAGTATACTACACCATTTTATATTAGACTTGCACATCTATAGATTTTTGGTATTCATGGGGGTACTGAAAAAGAACCCATAGATAATCAAGGGACAACTATATATAGTTATAAATACTCTTTCCTTTGTTAATTGGAAGAACATAACAATTCTCTCATAAAGATGCACAAAATTCTGTATTAATTCTAAATGTTGGAGACAATGACTTCCTTACAGATAGATTTCTTATTTTATAAATGAAAGTATATATAATAACTTACAACCATATACATGTACTTTAAGATGTTAAAATGTAGGAATATCTTTTAAATTTAAATAATAAATACTGATTTCCAAAATATAATGTGTGGGATTTAAAAATGTATGTTTTTGACAAATTCAAATTTGCTTTCATTGAAAACAAAATTATGCATTCTAAAATAGATCAATGCACTTAACATGAATTACAACAGTAATTGATATAGTAGTAGGCTTTGAAAATCACTACAGTTAATACTTTAATTCCCATAAAAGAAATGAAGGGGTAAAAACAATGTAATAAACAATTATATTTGGATAATTGTACTACTGGGTCAGTTATTTTATGCCCAGTAAAAGTACCCACTAAGATTCCATAGCATAAATTGTGCTATTTATAATCATTAAATATAGTTTAAATTTTACCCTAGGAACATCTTCTGTAACTATGAATCTAATGTTGTTCGCTAAATGAGGACAATATTGATTGTCATATGCTGCCCAAATCGATCGTGCTGGCAGCCAGAATTACAGTAATCTGTCAGTATTGATGACTGTCTTTCAAGCTTTGAAACCTCTCCTTACTTCACTTGTCATTTCTTGCCGTACTTGTACTTGAAAAGCATTTTCATGCAACCTCTGATTTTGTCAGGTACTTTTTTTTTTTAAGCTCAATTTATTGGTTTACTCATGCAATTAGAATTGAATTGAAACCCTAGGGAGGAAGACCAGGCAGATTCTAGGTAACCATTGGACCAGAGGGATATTTCAGGTTTGATCTTAGCCACCATTTCTTAGTTACCTAGAAAGAATGTTGGGGCGGGGGAGTGGGGGTTATTGTTGATTTATTTTTGCAGTGAGAACAACTCTAAAGCATTAATTTCATGGCCTTTGCCATTGTAACTCTATTCTATTCCTTAAATAAAAATTTTAAAGCAGTTATTTGTTTTGATCCTGAAGACATTTTGACTGACTTCTAAATATACATATGTTAAATATGATGCCATTGTGTACATACTGTTTCTTTTTTAAAGTGAGATTTACATGTAAAAATTTTCAGAATTTATAGTATATAATTCCATTGTATTAGTATTTAGCATTCTTAGAGAAATAGAATCAATCCCTCCCCCGATGATACTGAATCTGCCGCTAGTCAAGTACCTTATATTTAATGGTATAATATTTGCGTAGAAATACATACATCCTCCTGCATGCTTTAAATCATCTCTAGATTACTTTATAATATCCAGTATATAAATGCTATGTAAATGGTTGTTATTTTGTATTGTTTAGGGAGTAATGACAAGAAAAAATTCTGTACTTGTTGAGTAGAGACACAATTTTTTTTTTTTTATCCAAAGTTGCTTGAATATACAGATTTTTAAAAAATCTACAGATCCAGGTAGTAGAGATAATGAGAAAGAAAGAAGGAACTGGCTTTCACATTTGCAGGGCTTATCAAGTCTGAAAACTGTAGAGACCCAGGGAAGAGCTGATGTTGCTGTCTCAGTCTGAAAGTATCTGGAAATAGGATTTCTTCCTTTCTCAAGTGACCTCTGTCTCTTAAAAGCCTTTGACCAGATGAGGCCTACCTGCTTTATGGAAGGTAATCAGCTTTACTCAAAGTCTAATGATTTAAATAGTAATCACACCCAAAAAAAAAAAAAAAGTCACAGTTACAGTAACATCCGGAGAGGTGTTTAACCAAAAACTAGTTTCCATGACCCAGCCACATTGGCCGATAAAATTAACCAATATGTCCTGTTTCTTTTCTTCTTTCTTATTGCAGAATTCAATTTGAGAAAAGTACATAAATCATAAATGTACTATGATGAATAATTACAGTTAACTACCACCACTTCAAGAAATATAACTGTACTGTTTTTCTTCTTTCAAAAATATCTATTGATCATTTACACAGTAGTAGTAAAGATTTTGAGGTTAATGCAGAAAACAATCAGATGGTCCTCTTGTACTTATAAAAGAACAGAGAATAATATGTATGTTAGTAATTATTATGCAAGATAAAATGAAAGTATTATAGTAGAATAATAGATGATATGAGAGTTCCAAGGAAGAATAAATTAGTTTGGAATAAGAAGATCAGGAAAGAATATACAGAAAATTTGGGTCTCAAAGAACGGGGTTTGAGCAGATAGAATACAACATATCTATTATGTTCTTATAATTTACAACTTAGAGCTTTGTGTGGGTATCTATACATATAATATTCTGAAATATACAGTATGAGGGATATTACCCAATTAAATGATATGTTTAAAGAAATACTTTATACCTCGATTTAATATTCTTTCCTCCCATAGTCAGTATTATTTGATTTCTTCTAATCTATTTAGATTGACTTTTTCTTAAATGCCAGAATTGGGTTTCTGCTTAACTTTATCAGACAAATTACAAGAAGTCAATGATCATTCTTCAATTAGTCATAGTTTGTTATCCCTGCAGTTCTACTACTCAAATGTAAAGAACCTGTTGCAGAAGTATGAGAGCCAAAACTAAATGAAATGCGATTGATTGGCTCCGCTAATGTGGTTGCCTTTCATTATGATAGGACATTATAAAACTCTTAAGGGGGCCCATCAATATTGCTGTCATTTTATGTTAGCAGAAAATCAGTTTCTTAAGAAGCTACATAATTTTATGTATCTACTGTCTTTTATAGATCATTTTCTCAGAAGATTACATCAATAAGTATGAACTATCCTTAATTTAATCAGTAAAGAGAGGATAATAATAGTACCAAACTCAGGATTTGTGTAAGGATTAAGCGAAATTATCTACATGAAGCACTAAGCAGCCTGTTCATCATGTGTAGCAGCAGCTTAGCAAATAGCAGCTACATGGTGGTTGATATTATTAACCTTTATATTGACACTGGAAATATACTAAAACACAAACCTAAGTATACTGAAAGATTAACGATGGTTGTTGAACATTTATTGAAATAGGTCTACATTTGTTGACTACCTGCAAGTAATTCTTTTTATCTTACCCACCACAAACCTCATTTCTGTCAGTAGAGTTTTGTCAAATATACTGGTACTCCTCCCTAACTTCACCCCTCTTTGCAATCATCCCCATCACACTGACACCCAGGATACTCTATAATGTGTCTAGCTAAACCATGTTTATTTTCTAAGAATACCCTTCTCTTTCAAGCCCATATTTTTACTCTAAGAGTACCCCACCTCTACCTAATTATACTCATTCTTAATGACCTAATCCCTTACTTATTGCTCACATTACCTCAAACATTTTTGTTATAGTAATTACCATGTATGTGCACATATTAACATTTGTCTTACCCCCCTTGTTTCACTGACTTCCAGCACAGTCCCTGCCCTAAGAGTGAATGAATTCTTAACTCTTCATTTTTTTTTCTCTTAAACAGAAAATTTGCTACCCATTTACCAGTATATATTAAAAGTTCACTTGTATTTTTATGTTCTGTGTTTTTTTAATATTTTTATATGTTGATGAACCTTTATTGTATTAATTTACTTATGTGTGGTGTTGAGAATAGAACCTAGTGCCTCACACATGCTAGGCAAGCACTCTACCACTGAGCCACAACCCTAGCCCCATGTTCTATGTTTTTGAAGCTTATGATTAGTATAGATTCTGTTAAGAACAAAAAATCCCATTTTTTTTTGTATTAACTTATAATTTTGGTTCAAATTAAACTACACTACAACTCTTAAGAGCTCACTGAGTAGTAAGAAGAGAGAACCTAGGACAAGAAGAAATTGCCTCTGACATAGGAATAAGCCAGAATAGTACACACCCAAGGATTTTATATTTTGACTGGTTTATCATTATATTTTTATTAGAGGATATTATTGTTTAATGAGGATAATTTTCAGAGACCAGTAGTCAGGGGAGGTAAGGGGACAAGCTGTCTGTTTGGGAGAAAACAGAACTAAAACACCTCTGTAGTGAAAGAAGTTGTCTCAGGTATCCCATCCAAGAAGGAGGCTGTGTATAGCTGTAGCCCTAAAGGTTCACACTACCTTTCTGTATGTCAGGGAAAGTGGTAGCCACAGGAGAGCAGTAGGGGACAGATATGAGAGTCTAGATGCTAGTGAGGTCTACGTTAGTGATTCCCATTAAGAATCTTGTGTTGTTTGTTCTTTATACATTCTAATTGGAAGTCTGAAACCTCACAGACAAATTGGTTAATTGTTAAATACTCCAATACGTATAATTATGGTTATTCATGCTTTAAAAGAAGGGAAGGTAATTCTTCATACAAAAGGTCTCTCCAGCTGAATTATCCAAGTTTTGAGATCTTTGAAATTTTTTGTGGTCTTTGAAATGCTTGCAGTCATTTTGCCATTAATATTAACTCATTGTAGTGGGACCTCTTCAGAGTAGACAACATTCTTTTTTTTAAAAAAAAAAAAGAGTAGACAACATTCTTACTTACCTAATTGGAACATCTGAGTCCACTGTGTTAAAGACGTGAGTATTACTTGCAATGAATTGTTTGCTGTGTTTAAACATCCTGTTGGCCCGGATTTTGCTGCCAAGCCTTATAGTCTGCATATACAGAGAAATTATTTAAACAAGGGCCCTGGATATGTGCAGCAGTTCTGTGGTGACTAATATATTCTTTACTATCAGTTTTCATTTGTTCAGCTGTTCTTTCAATAAATGGCAGTTATGTGCCTATTGGGGTTTTGAGGGGCTTCCATAAAATCATTGTGGGAATATTTTTATTGCATGCCTTTCAAGGTGTTAGTTTTGGCCTAGCAAATCTAGACGATATCTTCAAAAAGATGCAGAAACAATTAGTGTAAATCTATCTGGCATGTCTAAAACTAACATTGTCTCTCAGTGTTCTCTAGACACAGTCTTTTCTAAGGTGTAACTAATATGGACTAGTAATAATTACTTATATTTAAATTGTGTGAGCTCACAAAAAAATGACTTCAGTGCATGGACAGATTCTATGAACATTTTTCTAATTCTAGAGATATTTAAGTTTTTACCCTCTATCAAGAATTCTAGAGATATTTAAGTTTTTACCCTCTATCTATAATGCACTAATAATAACATTAATAACATTACCAAACAATTTTGGATCATTGATCTATTACCAGATATTGTCTACTTCCTGCATGGGAGGCACTGAGAAAAAAAGCTAGGAAAAGAAAGGAAGTCACTGCTTTCAAGAAGCTTACGGTCTGCTATGGAAAAAGAATCCTATGGATGGGTAAATGAAGTGCACACTGATGAGAGTCCAGCAATAGTAGTATATACAGAGTAGGGTGGTAAAATAATTAATTTTAAGTGGGAGAAGATGGGTAGGACAGGGAATTAGGAATGGCTTTACCAAAGAAGACTGCTCAACTAATTACTCCAAAGAGAAAAGGGACTTTTCAAGATAGGAAAAGTTAGTGAAGAGTTTTTCAGGGGTGGGAAATGGCCTGGAGGCATACAAGTATGACATGACTAAAAAAAGAAAAAAGTTTGTAGTGCTGGGTGACATAAAGCAAAAGAAAGAGTGGTGGTGGCACATGAAGATCAAGAAGTAGGTCAGAACCATATTATGTAGTTAAACAAAGAAAAGCAATGTAAACGTGATTTGGTTTTTGTTTATTTTTTGTACCCAGGAATGCTTAATCACTGAGCCACATCTCCAGTCCTTTTTTTTTTTTTTTTTTTTCTCATTTTGAAACAGGTTCTCACTAAGATGCTCAGGTCCTCATTGAGGCTGGCTTTGAACTTGCAATCCTCCTTCCTCAGCCTCCAAGCTGCTGGGATTATGGGCATACTTCACTGCATCTGCTGTAAATTTAAGGTTTTCTAATGCTACCAACAGTAATATGGCAGCCTGTGTCTAAGGTGACAGTTCCTTCTGCTTTTATGTACTTGTCACCTATTTAGTAGTAAAACAGTTATAGTTTGAACTTATCAGTTTTCATTTTTTACAGAAGACTTTCCAAACTGTTTGTTTATTCATTATTTTCAAAGTCTCTATTTTTTGTAATAATTATTTAAGCCATAAATGCCAGGCTAGGGAACATCAGTATTACTTTTTTCTTATTGAGGCTAAGAAGATCTCTCGCTATTTACAAGTAATTGTCATCTTTAAAACAGCATTTGAGATTTTAAATTTCTTATGATAGACTCATGATATTCTTCTCATAGAACAGTCTTTTACGCTTTCCCTATAAAATGCTTTTCTACATGATTGTGCTTTTACACATTATTATACTTTAACACATTATTGATAAGTTGAGTGCTTTTATTCTTATAGTATTTTGACTTCATGGCAAAAAAAAAAATAGCAAAGAAAAATCACTACCATCATCTTATCTGTTTTGTCAAATCCAGTGTGACAGTATGGTCTACATATGCCAATCCAGACAGTTGGGTGATATCACAGTGTGCCAGAAGGAAGATAGAGAACTCCATCCAAGCCTGGGCAAACTATTCCCTAAAAGCAACCAAACTTGATATTTCTGCACTTCCGTTTTTAACTTCTCACCTATACTATACTAGGGATTTTTTCCCCATTCATTAAAACCCTGTATTGTTCTATTAGTGATAAAGGTGCTGTGGTATGCTCACATTATTATTTACCATACCTACAATATAATATGCAAATTTTATTCTAGTGTTTGTCTAAATTCAAAAACAGCTGTAGATTCAGATGCTGTTAAGGGATTTCAGAGAGCAAAGAATAAAGGATGTAAAGCTCAAATTAGTCTTTCAACTTATTTTACATAGGAATTGAAGTGCTTTTAATTCATCCTTTTCATTTTACTATATAAGGGATTTTGATACTGAATTTTTAATAACTAAATAATGGAATTAAAACAAAATGATGGGTCACAAATCTCTCCATTTTCTTCTAACTGCTTTTCCTCTCAAACACTAAAATACAGCCTATTTAAATCTTAACTTTTGCTTGCCAAACCACTGTTACCGTCCATCTGTTCATGCCAATTGTAAAGAAGGTTCAGTTTTTAGTGAAGCTTTGCATTTCACATAAGGTATGTGAAGTGAAATTTCACAAGGGACATGATGGATCCTGATTCTTAGCGATAAACCTTTGGGGCCATCAGGGTTGGCATATGGTCCAGTATGATATGAAGGCTTGGGTTCCCTGGCTTCACTTCTTTGGCGTGAAGCTGATAAAACCTGGCTCTTGAGTATTATTTCACTGGACACCAATCATGGGCAGCAGGAACTGCCCATTTAACTCTCTGTGGGAAGGAAGCCCAGAGAGCATTCACAATAGTACCATTGTCAAGTTGCAAACTGCTCTGAACAGCTTGACAGCTAGGGAGGAGGGGAAGGGGTTGCTTTACTAATTGCTGTTCAGAAAAGAGAAGGAACAAAAACAGTTGTTGTAGAACTGATGTTTCTACATTTACTTTCTTGATAGGAGTGTTGACTTTTGTTTAGCACATAGCTACCATCAAAAAGAAAGCAAATGAGTATATTTAAACAACCACCTGTAGTAATCACTTGTTAACATGCCATTACCTATTTTTAGCCCACAAGATTATAGCAGAGCAAATGTCAGTTTTGCTTTTTTTTATATTTTGATTAAAAATAATGTATTTTTTATATTCATAAAAATTTTAAAGAGGAGGAAGTAGATTAAAACCACCACAGTTCACAGAGCAAATAAGGTTATAAATTTGATTTAATTTCCTTTCCACTTTGTTTTTTAGAATTCCAAATAACATCTGAATACATATAAGCTATGTTAGTATAGAAATGTAAATTAGCTTTCTTTGTAACAGTTGCAAGTGCAAAAATAATCTACTAAAGATAAATTAGTTATCACATCTTAAAGTTAAATACTGTATTTATCATTTACATGAGTAGCTGATAATGATTTTAGTTTTGTATGGTTAGCTCATTGAATTGTTTCTAGTTCAAGTATTATTATAAATGTGAGAATTATTTCCTTTTTATGACGTATTATGTAGCCTGATATTTGTATACACACTCTTAAATTCTCTCTCCTGTCCTTTCCATTTTCTTCTGGTCAGTTCTGTCAATGGTAGGTTGGTCATTCTGGTAAAAAAAAAAAAACAACAACAAAACAACGATCATATATATATAGTAGATATTTTAGATATTGTATACAATATATTTTTATTAAAACTTATTTTCAATATCCAGGGATTCTGACTCCACAGTGTATTTCCACAGATGATTTTTTTTCCTGCTGATATTGGAATATCAGGGAGAGATATTTTAAATCTGTAAATTTTTTTTTATAAATGGGATGCTCTTGCCAAATTTGAAGAAAGTCAAATGCATGTTTTGTGAAATTAGTAAATCTATAAAATTTACTAGTATTCCATCTTCTCATATCTCCTTAAGTGATTTTAGCAAATGGGCACCAGTGCAGTATTTCAAAAACAGTAATTCATTGAATGCCCATTCTTCCTTTTACTGCAGAATAGATTATATTTAAGTCAAGATTAATGGATAGATTTTGATGTTAAAGTCCAGTGTCTAAGCCTATCATTCCCTGGGGGCATATAGTGCATTAGTTTAAGCCAATATAATGCTTATCATAGATTCTACGACACTGTCTTAAATGACAGTTTGCTGTACTTTATTACTACTTACTATGATAATAAAATCATTTTTGTATTCCCAATAATTATAGCATTTAAACAAAATCTTAATTAAATTAGTGCACATTTAGGTCGAGATATCACTTAAGTAATTGTACACTGTAAAATTTCACTTGTTTTTTTTCCCCCTTTTTGCAGTCTTCTTCCAGTATTCAAGTTTAGTATTTAGTTCAAATATATACATTCATTTCCTCAACTTTAATCTACTGAATTTTTGCTCCCAAAAGAAACAAGTCCATATATCAGATAAGGTTATAAATTTGGCTTAATTTCCTTTTCTAGTATCTGCAATGTTTTTGAAACTCTTACTCATAACTAGTGATTTTGAAGTAGTTCTGCCTCTACTATGAAGGCCTCATTATACTAAACTAATAATAATATATTAAGTAGATACTATCAATAATAAGAATATACAATTTTAGGAGCTGGGGCTATGGCTCAGCAGTAGCGCACTTGCTTAGCATGTGTGAGGCACTGGGTTCAATTCTTAACACTACATATAAATAAATAAAATAAAGGTCTATCAACAACTAAAAAAAGAGCACAAAGTTTTAATTTCATTAAATTTAAATACAGACAAGTTAATTTTTCTTTTAGATATTTTGCTTTGTACAACTTTCATGAAAGTGGAATCATGTTAGTACGTTTTGGAAACCACTGATGATTATTAGATTATTAAATGAGAAAAGATTTTCAGATCCTTTGGGGTAGTTTTAAAAATTTAAGCCTATTTAAGGTTAATCTTTTTAAATGTATTTACATGAACTTTGGTAGAAATGGGCTTATCAACTTTTTACTTAATGTTTTCATTTAGTAATTGATTTATGAGCAATTATATATGGTACAAATTTTATTCAACTCCAGTTTTCAATAATAGGGCTATCCTCACACTGCCTTAGCACCTGTTATGGATTTTGAGTCATCTGGCAGCCCATGGGACTTAGATAAAGAAGTACCAGGTGTCCTGCCTGTCTCCTAATTGAGACGCAGTGAAAACAATATAGTCTTGGCAATATGGTTAAAAGGATGGATTAAAGCCCAGCTTTGTCTGCTCTGACAAATCACAGCTTTTCCTTCATGATGTAGATAGTATCAGCTACTAAAGAATTTCATTAATATAAGGGATCATAAAAATAGACAATTTGTCATAACCTGTTGCAGACTTTCAGAAGAATTTTTGTTAACATGATATAAGTAAATAATACTACTACTCAGGTTCATACTGTTTGTTTAGGGAAATTTTAGTTTTATTGCATATGAACTAAACTATATGTTTCCTGAAGAAATTAGCTCCAATAGGAAAAAAATGGAACATCCTTCCCCCTGCCAGATTATTAATTTACCAGAAGATTTTGTTTTGTGTAAGGTAAGCAATATAGTTTGCTTTCATCTTATAAATAAACAGTGCCTATTAGGTCATTGGACACTTAATTTTCCTGTATATTTCAGGGAAGTACACTGCTTTGCCACTGATAACAGCATGAGATCCTTGAAGTGTACTTGCAAAAGATATCTACTCATATATCTCAATAAAGTCTTATTTTTCATCATTTAAGACTGAGCAATGATATTGATTTACAATGCTTAAAGATATTTCAAAGTCTTTTAAAAGTAAAATGTTATCTGTGACTTTTTCACTTTATGACAAGGATTTTTTTTACTATAATAATAAAAGTATAATGAAATATAGTATAACAAAATAAAGACATTTTTCAAAACTTGCTCACCTTAGAATTTAAATAAATTTTCATTGTTTTGGTCATCATAATTAACATGCCTAATCTACTTCTGTTTCTATACACACACCTAGATCATTGAGATTGGATGTAGAAAGAGTGTTGGGCATTAATTAAAAGTCTAAGGTTCTAGTCCCAACTCTAGTCAGCAGCTTTGTTTTTCCAAGCAAATTTTTTTAATATTTATTTTTTAGTTGTAGTTGGACACAATACATTTATTTCACTTATTTATTTTTGTTTATGTGGTGCTGAGGATCGAACCCAGGGTCTCGCACGTGCGGGGCGAATGCTCTACCGCTGAGCCACAACCCCCAAGCAAATTTTTGTACTCTTCCCCAAAGCAAGGCTTATTGCTAAATAATCGTTTTGGTGATTTGACTGTTTCCAGAAGGTAATGTTGGTGGATGTATCCTTACTCTAGTTCTGTCCTAAATATTCTCATTAAATGATGCTGCATTTTGCTATAATACCTCTCAAGATGGCCCTTTTATAAACCTAAACACAAATGATCCCCATTTTACAGTGGTTCAACTTAAGATATTTCAACTTTATTTGATGCAAAGCAATACATGTTTTAGTAAAAGCCATACTTTGAATTTTAATAGTTTCCTGGACTAGCAAAATGCCATAGATTGCTCGCTCATGATATTGGGCAGCTCCCAGACAGCCACCAAATAAGAGGGTAAGCAGCCCTGTGTTCTATAATGTACTGTGGTGCTAAGCTATGATATTCAGTAGTTTAAGTGTATTAAATGAATTTTTTACTTAGAATTTTTCAATTTACAATTGTTGCAACTCACAGTGGATTTATTGGGAGATAACACCATAAAATGTTGAGCATCTGTATTTAAACTTTTATTTTTCAGTTGTCTTTATTCTTAATGTACAGAGTATTTCCAGAAATCTGCCAAAAGTGAGCTAGAATTAACCTTCATTTGATTTTATCTATATATTTTTTTCTCCTCCCTCATTGTCTCATACCATTGTAGAATTTATAAAAAGTTTTAAAATTTCTTTTAAAAAATGATCACAACTAGTGAGGGAAAATATTTGTTTCCATGCTGACTTATATAATGAGTTGTAATTACTTTTGACATTTACGGATTTTTGTCTTTAACCAATTATTATAATATGTCTAAAGAAGTAATTAACAGTATACATTACATATTTATTCCTTGTGTTTTATTTTCTTTTTTATTATTAGTTATAAAAGGGTCAACAAGATCAAAGGGTAAGGTGAAACCAAACTCAAAAATAAGATAGCTTGAGGGCTTGGGGTTGTGGCCTAGTGGTAGAGCACTCGCTTAGCAGGTTCAAGGCCCTGGGTTCAATCCTCAGCACCACATAAAAATAAAATAAAAGTATGTCCAGCTACAACTAAAAAAAAAAAAAAAAAAAAAAAGTTTTTTTAAAGAAGATAGCTTGAAATTGGCTGTGGAGTTTTCCTAGCCCCAGCACTAGAGAGCCTCTTTGCTGGTTCTCCTAGTAAACTACACTTTCTTAACCCATTAAGTCCCAGGTTTTCAATTCTACTATTTTAATTCTACTAATATTTTAACTCAGTTGATAAAGGTGCATTAAAATAGGTTGGAAATCATAATCTACAGCATATATATTTTATGTATTTTTATATAATAGGAAACATGGAACTCTAATCATTCACCTGTTTTCTCAAAAGACCACTAAAAACAATTATTTCAGTTACCATAATTGGTACATTTACTGCTCAATTCACATTCATAAAGGTGTTATTCACCTGGGACAATAGGACAAAGGGATTAAGAAATAGTTTCTAGCCAGGAGTGTGGCACATGCCTGTAATCACAGCAGCTTGGGAGGATGAAGCAGGAAGTTCGCAAGTTCAAAGCCAGCCTCAGCAGCTTGGCAAGGCTCTGTCTCAAAATAAAAAGGGCTGGGAATGTGGCTTACTGGTTAAGCACCCCTAGGTTCAATTCCCAGTGCAAAAGAAACGTTTCTATTCCTAAATTTGGGGGGCAAATTTCAGTGGTCTCTTAGTGTCACTATTGTAATTTAGAGACTAATTATCCAGTAATTCTGTTTGGCAAATTTTGTCTATTTTGTGGTTAGACTTGGGGAGACTAAATCATGTATTTTGATCTTTATAACTTCAGTACCTAACACAAACATAGCTTAGAAATTTTGTGAATATTGAACAGTTGACTATCCAGTTTAAGTAGTCCTCTCCAATTTTTTTTTAAGTCAATAGACAAAATTTCTAAGCAGTTTTTACTTTTGGAATTGTCTCTTTTCCTATGGCTATTATTCTTGGAATATTCTACATAGAGAGGGAAATGAAATTCCTAAGTATTAAAACTTCGAAGAAGGCACTGAAATATGCAATTCTAAGGTAAATGTTCACTAATTTAGGAATTTCAGAGTGGACCTTTAATCCCTGAGACTGTATACCATTGAGTACAGGAATAAACACTGCATACTTGCCTTTGTTTAAAAGTGAGCCAGTGCTTTTGCTGGGTTAGGAAATAAAACATTAAACATGAACTTAAGAGGAAAATAATTAAGTGATAATATAGATCTTTGTTATTTGCCTACAGCTGTTAACTTTCATAATTTCTTTGTGAAAATTATATTTTATATTCATTCTTTTGTGTAATATGTATGTATATACACATAAAAATTTCCATTTCTTTTAGGCTAGTCATAAATTAATAATAATGTGATAATAATTTGAGCTATATGTACAACCCACTGGGGTCTGCCATGGAACCAGTGATCAAAAAACCGAAAAGTGTTCCCATTTTTAACAGTAAAAGCAAAAAATTTGTAGAGAATGAGGGTTGTTACTTCCAGTGGGATTGAACTTGATGGCACTCAACCACTGAGCCATATCCCCAGTCCTATTTTGTATTATATTTTAGAGACAGGGTCTCACTGTGCTCAGTGATCCTTCTGTCTCAGCCTCCCAAGCCCTTTGGATTATGGGCATGTGCCCCCACACCTGGCTGGGTTGTTGCTTCTTTAAAAGCAAATCTGACCAGGCACAGCAGCACATGGCTGTAATTCCAGTGACTCTGGAGGCTGAGACAGAAAGATTGCAAGCAAGCTCAAGGCCAGCATGGGCGACTTAGCCAGACATTGTCTTAAAAAAAATAAAAATTAAAAAAAAAAAAAAAAAAATATATATATATATATATATATATATAAATCTACCTTTATTCTCCCTATATATATAATAATAAAAGTTAAATACTTGATATTACTTAACCTTTGACATCTTTTCTTCATATTGTTTTTTACCATGAGAAATCAATTTCCTTACATCAAAATAAATCAAAAGTCCCTATTTACATATTACAAATAAATATTACAAATATTATCAAAGAGTTCTTGCATATGAATATAGGTACATTTCTTAAACCAACATTGAAAAGTTGTCCTCCAAGAAATAGCACTTGCTATTTACAAAGACATGAGCCAAACATCAAAATAAACTATTTTAACCTCAGATGTAGGGGCACTTTTAGGTTACCCTGTATTTATATACTTTTATACCCCAATAAAGTAAATAGGAGCAGGTGGTAGTATTCTCATTAACATACAGATAAACTATTTTTAAGAGAATTCATATACCTATTTTTCCAAGTCTAAGATGAAATTGAAACCCTGTTTTATAACAGCTGGTCTTGAAGTTTAAAATTAAAAGTAATTACTTAAATGTGTAATGATGTTACTATTACTGAAATGCAGATTAAATTTAAACTATTTCTTTGTTAAAGAGAATTTTGGTTCCCTTTATTATTTTTAGAACAGTAATATTCCTTTCCTTTTCTGCTTTTGCAGAAAGAAGGAAGGAGGATTAGTGGATAATTATATTGCTATGATTGCAGCACCTGTGTGTTATTTCTTTTGATTGGCTAGTTCCATATTAAAGATTCCTACCAGCTAAGAGTCTCCCTTATCGAATGTATTTTTAGCTAACTTTGGCTTGAGTTGTTTTAAATCTACAACAAAACCCTCTCAATTCAACTTAGATCTGTACTTTAAACTTTTGTTTAAATCTTTATCACCAATCATTTTAATATAACATTATGGATTTGTAATAAAACAATATGGATTTTTGTTAGTTTACCTTCACCTTTTTATCTTGCCCATTTCAATTTTTTTTTAATTTTAATGCCATTTGCAACACTTACAGTAAGAATATAGCCAGAGCTGTCCTCTTGTTGCTAGCCATCAAGTTTGTGTATGCCACTCAACTTATAGGTACTAATAACTCTTACCTAAAGAGCTGCCTTTTGTAAGAAAGAAGTGCCCAACTTATTATAAGGAGATACAGGGATTAACTGCTTTAGATTCTGGTTACAATTTCAGATGTTGACAGCACTGTTAGGAAGTTTATAATCATTACAATCACAAAAGTCCCTTGTTGTAGATCCAGGACTATGGTTTAAGTACTTAGAGTTTATTATATGTCTTTAATATATGTTTTCTGAAGTAAAAAGGGCAAAGGCAAATGTACTATAGATTGGGTTGATCTGTTTTGATATTATTTGTCTACATCAAAACTGAAAAATTAGGAAAAAATTTAGCTTTTAGAAGGTGAGTTATCTTAAACTATATTTATCAAGCTAACAGTGTTTTCACAGGTAACTTTAGATGTTAGCCTGTGTGATGACTACTGTCATTTCCCATTTAAAATTAACTATTAATGGTTATTTTCTTTCATTCTGCCACCTAGACTCAAAAAAAAATCATTTTAGAAAACATTGTATTCCCTATCAAAGATTTATTGTAATTTTATTAAAATTGTGTTTTCATATAAAATGAAGATGTTATATCAGGATAATTTAGTTTTGTGCCCTGTGTGTTAGTTTCTTCTGTTTTATAAACCTCCTTTTGTATAGCAAAGTAGAATTACTTTTCAAAATGTGTTTTATTTAGATAATAATTTTTTTCCTCTGATAAATTTACATTAGAAATATCTTGTTTTAGAAATATTAACATTTGCTTTCTTTCTGCCTAATTTTTTGTATAAACTCTAAATATAATAAGATAAAGTAAAATATTTCATTTATAGGCCCTCTGAAAGTAGAGCATTTTCAAAGCAGGTAGGTGTCTCCACCCTACTTTTCATGAAGCGTTTTACCCATTCAAGCAGACTTTTAAAAACAGCTTGTTTTGATAGCAGACTGTTCTCCTGTGGGCCTGCAGCCTTTGCTTCCTGGCAGCACCTTTGGTGCGAAAAGAGAGTGATCAATTGGGAGACTATCAGTGCCAGCATGCATAGAGTGATAAGTTAACACACCACTGGGAATTTCTAGGGCCCACCAAGATACTTCACTTCTAATGTGCTAACAAGCTCATTTTTCTACCTCTTGCCTCTTCAGTTATTTTTTTTTCTCAGAAGAGCTTAGAAGTTGAGTGCATCAGGCATAATGAAAAGCTCTGTAGGAGGGAGAAGCAATAACCCCATTTTTCCCTTTTCAGCCAAATAGAAAATTAGTTTCTGGTAATACACAAAGGCCAGTATTTTTTGTACAAGGGGCACTGCTGTGAATCAAAGGACTCTATTAACTGCAGAAAATTCGGCAGCTGTGAATCTCCCCCAATGAAAAAAGTACTTTCCAACAAGTTGTGAGATATGTAGTATTATTTAGATTGAACCATCAGTTTCATCCTCTGCCGTTTATAACCATATACTCCCTTTAAAAGTGTGCTGTGTTACTTTTCCCTGTTAAATTGGGCTAAAAAATATCTGTTGTTATTCCACAAAATCCTTATCATCAATCATTTTAATATAACATCTAATCGCTACCCATTTCAGAAGTAAGATTCTTCTGAAGTTCAACCCCAGTAATACAAAGCCATTTAAGGGACAAAAGATATCATAATCAAAGTCAAATGCATAATGATTATACTATAGTCTTTAACTCCTAGTCTTTTTACCTTAATGAACTTTTACAAACTAACTGGCTGTGGTATCTCCCATTGAATTATCACTTTAAATTGCTTCGTCTCAAATTAATTTCTTTGGTCTGTGTATAGACTTGGTCCACAATTTCTAGAATTGTGGAACTATAATTGAAGAATAAGGAATTTTAAGGAAGAAATATTAAAGTTGGTTTTAGAAAAAAATTCAGTAAAAAAAGAAGAATCAATAGGCAAATCTTTATTATTATTTAAATGTCTTGTGTACATTTTTTATTATCCTTATTTAAATGTCAACATAGCACACTGAGTACAGCAGGAAAACTTTTAAAAGTTGTAGAAGAAAGGTTAACTGATTTCTCAGTTCAAGAACTATACGACATGAAGTCAGCATGTGAGTTTTTCCTGATAATTGTATGTTGCTGCCTGCTGCTCTACATTTTGACAGCCATTTCCATAGTTGCTTTCGTGAACAACAGAAATATTCTCTCTCTTTCTCGCCCTTTCTGTGCTAACAGCACAATCAGACCTGCTGAAACAGGAAGCCTGGAGTGGGTTGTTCAAAAGCAACAACACTTCAAGGTACTGGTTGCTTGTCAATAATATCAGAGAAGAAAATGTGGTGAAAGAGAAGTACAGTATTTTTCTGTCAGTGTCAGTGCCCTGTAGATGCTTTGTTAGACAGTATTTAGGAGTCCTGTGGACTCTTTGCAAATATTCCTGCTTGTTTCAGTGTTATAATTGATTAGGTATTTTTTCCTGACACACAGATTCAGCTATGTATTTATCTTAACCGCATGGAGTTATTCCAGGATTATAGCAACAGAAGTCTTCCATTTAAAATGAGAACAATTGTTGAGAAAATGCAGTGATTTTAGAAAATGAAGAAGATATGCAGGAATTTTTACAATGAGTCTTTTCCAATGAAAAATATAGAATTTTGGACAAAGTATCTTAAAGGCAGCATTATAATATTTATTGCATGGCTTTTGAGAGTACATCTGCCGATGGAAGCTTATTAGCAAGAGGAGCTGACCTGAGAGTAATTGAATCCTTTCTCAAGTAAACTATTTGCTCTTCGAGTATGTCAGTATAATAATTATTTTCTAATAAATATCTCCCTGTTAAGCTGTCATTTAGTGGTATCATGAGGAGTAAACTTAAGAAGTACATTTTATGCTTTAAAATGGCATATTTTTAATCATATGCAAGAATAATCAGTGACTAATTTACTAAGAAGCAGTGAAGTTTAGCAATCATATTGGTCTTTTTTTGATGAGAGCTGTTCCTTTCCCGTATAAGCTGCATTTAAGTTCATCCTTAACAGAAGGAAATCAGCTATGAGGAGAGAGCACGATATCTGCAAACAATTGTCCAGCACCATTTAGAACCAACAACATTTGAAGATTTTGCAGCACAAGTTTTTTCTCCAGCTCCCTACCATCATTTACCATCTGATGCCGGTAAGATTAAAAGCAAGTATTAGTTACTTATTGTCACTGGAACTTGAAATGCAATACCCTTTTGTTCTAAAAACTTGCTTGAATAAAATTCTAATCATTGAAATATACACATTTTTTATCACTATTCAAATTTGGCCTGTAAATTTGATTTGTTTCGCTTTATCTAACTGCAGTTCCTCCAGAAGTCAACAATCTTCATACAAGTACATGCACCACATTTTATCTGAGCTAATAATAGTCCATGACCCTTGCTTCTCATGGGATCATTACTGAACTATCTGCAAAAGAAACACAAGTTGAGCATGTACTCTCAACTTTAGAGGATCAAATTTTATGGCCAAGAATATTGCCTCGTCATCTCTAATTTTACAAATAAAGCTAAACTGGTCTAGATTTAGAAGTACCTAATATGACAAATTGTTATATTTAAGGATTGTTCAGAGGGTACTGCATTAATATAATTAACTAATTTTGAAGAAATCAGTAAGAAAATAAATGACTCATGGCCTTCCTATTCTGTAATATCTTGCACTCCTTATGATTGTTTCATTTATTTTATTTTCCCTCTTTAGATCATTAAATATCAGTTCTGTTTATCTGAAGGTAAGATAAAGTGTCAACCAAAACACCCTCTGTTCTTCTCCCATTTTCTTTTTTCAAAATTAGCAAGCTCTAAGCTTGTAACTCAGACAGTAAACAAACTTAACAATACTCTGGTTCATACTAAACACTTCAGAAATTGTCACTAAATTTTTTCCAGAATTATACTAACTAACCCAGGTCTGCATGAAACACTAACATGGTTTGGGGATTAAAATAACTAATAATAGAACCCCATGGCTGAAATTAGTTACACCTTGTTATACTGATGCTTTTTATTTTGTTTGTTTGTTTGTTTTTCAGCATGAAAAAATAGTACTATTGAACTAAAGGTGGTGTATCTTTGTATTTGTAATGTATTGCATTGTTATTGGATATCTTAAGTCTTCTTGGTTACTCTCTGTGTGCCTTGCACTGTACTAGGCACCTGAAATAGAAACTGACTTTTGTAATAGGATGCAGGAAAGGAGAATATGAAATGAAGTTAAAGTTCTCTTTATGTTAACTATGTTTTCTTTATAAGTTTAAAAGGCATAGCACTCTTTCTTTAACCTAATCTATTTGAAAAATAAATTACTATAATTTTCAATTGAGGTTTAGTTAATGGAATTAAAGCTTCCATTCCTGTCATCATTAATTTGCCATTAGAAAAATAATTTTACCAAAAATCTTAAATCCATTTCAGTTAATATAAAAAACCTAGCAAAGAGAAAATCACATTAAACTGGGTTGGATCTTGAAAATAGATAAATTATAAGATTTGCTTTAATGGATTGACACTATCTAAAATTACAGTTTGGCATTTAGAAAGAAGGTAAAAGATACTAAAAGTAGACTAATTAACAGCAAAAATGAAAACTTAAGTATACTTGGCATTGTGGTTGTTTAATAATAAAGAATATCTGATGAATTACCAGACTGTATTAAAATTGATATGAGTAACACTTTTGTGTACCTCATAGTCAAGCCATAAACCGCACAACTGAGAAATACTGATAACCAGGTCACATTTGGACTAATTTTTTCCCCTTATATTTATAAGGTCAGTTCAGTTTTAATGTTATTGTTTCACAGCTATAATCTTTCATATTTGTCATCTTGATGGTGTTTTCATATTTTACATAGTATCTTACACTTTTAGCTAGGTATGCAATATAGGAAGTCATATTCTCACTTTCTGAAATGCTCATCAAATAATGCTACAGCAGCCAAGTCAAGGCTGTTGGCTTCATTTTTAATGTATTAGTATTCTTAATTTACTTAAGACCCAATTATCTAAGTAGTAATAAAAAGGTGAATTTGAACATCAACCTAATATTGTGGCTATAGTTTTATTTCAATTAGTTTTTTTTTAATTGTCTTTGCCTTTAGGAAACAATAAGACGTGGACTCTAATTTGTGAAAGGGTATTTTTGCCTGTAAACAACTTATGAGAGTATTACTGAATACATTTTTATGTGCTTTTTGCAAACTTTAATAATCATGACAAATTTTTTATCAGCATGGTTTTTCAGTTCAATAAAATAAATAAAATATATGTATTCCTCTAGTAGCAAAAACATAGTATCTGAATAATAATTTTTTCTCCCATTTATTTCAATTTTCCTTCATATTCCACCTCACACATATTAAGCCCTCTTTAAAGTTTTAACTCAGAGTGGGAGAGAAGACATGAAAGACCCACAGAATAGCAATAGCAATGTGGAAATGACTTCTTGTTTGCAAAAATGACAAAATTTGAAGTTGATTAGGTTCATTTTTTCAACATAGTAAAATTTGCCACATGAGGAAAAGGATTCATAATTACAGTTCAGAATCAACTTTAGATATCCTATGCATAGCCTACATATATGAAATAATACTGCCAAAAAATATACAATACTAATCAAATACTAATGCAGTAATTTGAAATTACATTTTGAAGAAATGCACAGTGATGATTATATTCATATGTTCATATTTCATAACATTTCTACTCAGTGGAATAGTATAGAAAAATATTATTTTGGGGGACTTACAGTTTAGCTCAGTGGTATATACATGTATGTTTAGCATGTTTGAAGCCCTAGATTCAATCCCTAACACCAAAAATTTTAAAAAACAACTAATTTTTTAAGTTTATTTGCTTCAATATGATGTAAAACTCATTTCCTCTTAACAGTAATATACCAACTGTGGTGACATTTAAATTAAAAAAATTTTTTTAAAGAGAGAGAGAGAGAGAGAAAATAAGTCTTTTTTGTAGATGGACACAACACAATGCCTTTATTTTTATGTGGTGCTGAGAATCGAACCTGGGTCGTGCCCATGCTAGGTGAGCGCTCTACCGCTGAGCCACAATCCCAGCCCTCAAAAATATTTTTTAAATAAATAACTTCTAGTATTAAAGAGACATGAAAGATTTGGGTTACCATAATCAACCCATAAGTTATAACTTTATTTTCTCAAAGTGTACTGTCTGTGTCAGTAGACTGATACTTAGGGGAAATTATTTTTATCCCTAAGGTCATTGAGGGAAATATTGTGATGTCACACTTTGTTGATCTTCCATAACTACATTAAAATATTATTAGATTTTTCTTGTCCTCTATTTTAAAAAAAAAATTACAGGAAAAAAAATCCTTTTATCTCTGTCAGGCATGTATGTGGAAAATATCAAAAGTTTTATAGCGACCTTCTTTTTTTAAACTTGTTTTGTATTTATAACATTTCTAACGGTGAACTTCAAAATGAAATCACTCTTCTTAGCTAAATTACAGTGGTAGTTCAAAAATGTTCACATTTTCCTCTAATATGTGTTACCTTTCAAATCATCTTTCTATTGTTATAATAAAAAATTCAAAAATGCCAACAAAAATAGGATACAAAAAGTATACAGTAAATATTCTAATTGAGCCAGGAGATTTCTTCCTTTGGGTTATTTTTCAGCAGATTATGCTAGAAATTTTGGAAGCACTCACATATATACACACACAGAGAAACATGAATATATATGCACATGCATATCCAAATATACAGACCGTTTTTTTATAATTACCTTACAAACATCAATTTGCAATCAAAGAAGTCTTATAAAATTAATAAGATTCAAATATAACTTATATGCCATCAAAGTAAGAGATAATCTAGAGTGACTATGAAGACCCAGAGTAGCATCTAGTCTACCTTTATTGTAACCTCAGTCTCACAAAATTTGTATTGCTGTATATAGATAGATCTGATAACCATTAATTCTAACCTGTCTTTCTGAATCTTTTGAGTAGGACAGATCATTAAATTTTAGCCATTGCTTTAGGTAATTTTTTTTTTTTTTAAGCTTGGTGATCTTCTTTAAAACTAACTTTAAATTTCTCCTCTTCCCAGGCTTTGAAATGATCTGAAAGAAAGTTGGGTGGTGGGAGTTTGCTATTTTTGTTTCTTTTTGTATTTGGTAATGAGAATTGAACCTAGGAGTGCTCTACCACTGAACTACAGCCCTAGCCCTTTTATTTTCATTTTGAGTCAGGGTCTTGCTGTTAGCTTAGGGCCTTGCTAAATTGCTGAGTCTGGCCTCAAACTTGAGATTCTCCTGCCTCAGCCTCCCAAGTCCCTGGAATTACAAGATTGAAAGAAAAGATTTTAGCCCCACAAAGATATTATATAAACATCCTAAATATTATTTGCAAATGCCAATAGAAAAGTCAGTTTCCTTCAATATATGACATAAGGTATGAAATTATAAGCAGCCAAATACGTCCTATCCTCTTCAGTACTTTGAACTTAAAAATTTGTCTTATATGTTTTTGAGTAAGAGGCAAATAATACTAATCTTAAATAATATCTGTTAACCTTTTGTAACAATAATTACTAGGTTCAGTTTCCACAAAGAACACTCACTTGGGTGTGGGATTTTTGTTATGAAAATAATAACGTAATAATTGAGTGGTTTACTGAGTGCCAGACACTCTGCTGAAACTAAAACTACATATGCTTTTGTTCTTGTTGTTTTTGCAATACTGAGTTTTCAAAACAGGTTCTCATGCATGTTAAGCAAGTATTCTATCACTGAGCTATATACACCCCCCAGCACTTTTTATAAATTTTATTTTGAAACAGGGTCTCACTAAGTAGCCCAACCTGGCCTCAAACTCATCATCTTCCTGCCTTAACCCCCTGAGTGCTGGGATTACAAGATGTACATCACCTCACATAAGCTGCATTCTCTCAATCTTCAGAGTAGTTCATTGAAGTTTTCCTAAATAAAAGCTTATCCAGGAGCATCTAGGACTCAAGGAAGCCAGGATTCCAATCTAGATGTATCTGATCTCAGAGTACATGATCCTAATTATTACAATTACACAATCTTATTTTCATCCTCTTCTTGCTGTTGGTACAGGTGAGAGAGAGATGGCCCAAAATTTTGTCATAATTACAAATTAGAAATTATTGGAAATTTTTATTTTGAGGGCTCTACTTTTCCTAGACATTGAAAAATCTTAAATATTTTTTTAATATTTATTTTTTAGTTTTAGGTGGACACAATATCTTTATTTTTATGTGGTGTTGAGGATTGAACCCAGCACTCTGCGCATGCCAGGCGAGTGCTCTACCGCTTGAGCCACATCCCCGGCCCATCTTAAATAATTTTTAAGGTTGCCAGCTAAAAAAATATGGGCTTTGAAATCAGACTGATCTGGATTTAAATCATTATCCTGCCATTTATTATCCACACAAACTCAAATTAATCTCTCCTACACCCAGTTTTCTCATTTGTAAGAAGGAAGTAAACTGTTACAAGTTTAACCTGGTTTTAAGTCTGAGCAATAGTAGTTCTTAAATATCTTAAAATGAAAATACTTGTTTGCCTGTATTTCTTCACTATTTTATTTTAAATGATGTGTTATGTTTCCCTCTTGACATTCAGTGCTATATTCATGCTACTCTTAAGCACTTATCAAATCCTTTAACAATATTAAAGCAGTAAGGTTATTTGGGTAATCTGACCTTTAACATAAGGTTGTATTTCATAGGCTCATCAGCATAAGAAAGGATAAATTCTTTGATTTCCCTAAACGAAGGGTATTTACCTTAAAGAAGGGTATGTTGTGTTCTCCACATTTGAACAATTATATTTCATAAGTAATTATTTTTTTCAAAACTGTTTCTAGTTTCTGATCCTTTGTAATCCTCATCTGTTTTTTTTCAGTCTGTTAACTTTTGCTCTTTATTTAATAGCTTTATCAAATAGCTACATTTACAGTGTACATACTACATGCCAGTATCTTTGCATATATAGTCACTAATTCCCACAACTTTGTAAAATAACTATTATTTTCTCCATTTTACAAATAACAAAATGTCTGGAGTCAGTTTGCTCATGATTAAACAGCTAGTAAAGTGACAACTTGGTATTTAATCTAATCCATGCCCGTATTCTTTCTAACACATTCATATTGTTTTTTAGATCAGTGTTAATTCAAGCTACTTTCAAAGTTACAGTATTTTAAAAGGCTGTATTTTCCCAATAACTTTGATGACAAACATGACCAGTTTAGAACTACTAAACAGTATAAATAAAATGATAATAAATAACTATCCATTGAGTTCCTTTTATAATGTATAAATCCCCAAAGTTATATTCATGATGTTATTTATAATAGTTTATTATAATCAATGTATAGTATATGAACCAGTTTATTATACTATCAAAGACAAAGATTCAGGGCTGGGGATATAGCTCAGTTGGTAGAGTGCTTGCCTCGCATGCACAAGGCCCTGGGTTCAGTCCCTGGCAGCACCAAAAAAAAAAAAAAAAAAAAAGACATAGGCACAGTCTCTATGAGCACTGTAAGAGTGTTAATAACAGATACATTATGCACTTAGGAGCCCATAGATACTTTAAAACTTGTCCTTGAAGATATATTAATAAATAATTATATAATATAATCAGCGTTCTTTATGACTCAGTATAAATCAACAGTTAGGCAGAATAGGATGTGAAATGAAATGCAGGTATCACTATATTCTTTACTTCTAAAATTGAGGTCTACCTACCGTAAATTATATAGAGTTTGGGTGTATCCAGTATATACCACAATTATCATTTGCTAAAATATGAGTAGGTATAGATAACTATATACCACATGTGCCAAAAATCCTTATTTGACACTCAGTTGACCAAAGAGGGATTTCATTTTGGAGGCAATAAGGGAGACATGAAGGATTTGCTGTTTTTGAAGAAAAAAAAAAAATTAAGTGATAAAGCTGGGATATGCACACAGGCAGCTGAAGATTAGCTTTATTTATATTATTATTAAAAGTAGTGAAAGAAAAAGATTTTAGGAATGGGAATAGTTAAGAAGAAAAATTTGTGATAGAAATGGATAAAACAGCTATGGAGTAAATTTGCATGGAGCTCTGTGTGTTTTTTGTTTTTTTGGTTTTGTTTTTGAAGAATTGAGTGAGGAAAATAAAGTTTGACAAAGTAGTATTCTCCAGTAAAACTTTTTGTGATGATGGAACTGTTTTGTATCTCTCTAGTATGGTAGCAACTAACCAAAGGTGACTGTGAACACTTGGAATATGGCTAGTACACCTAGGAACTGAAATTTTATTTAATTTTAATTGCATTTAAATTTAATGTGGCTATAGGTACCATATTAGACAGTACATCTCTAGATATTTTATGACTGAGTGGTTAGGATAACGTCCACTAGTATAATGAACATTTTTAAATGTACACATTTGTAAAAACTCTCATAGACTTTTTTCCCTTTTTTCTTTTTTTCCTTTTTGAACTTGTTTTGTTAGTTGGTAAGTATAACACTTGAATTTACAAAGTGCTGACCATTGTGAAACATCATCACCCTCACTCATTGCATGCCCAATTATATTTCATAAAAAGAACTGATTACTCTCTTCTCCACTCCTCAGTTAACACCTGTAAAATTCTGCACCATGTCTCTCATATCTGTTATCTATCTTCTCTTTTGTTTTCTTGCTTCTGCTTGCTACTCCATTTCTTCATTCACAACAAAGAAAGAAATGCAGTGATAGTTCTCTTCCTCCCAAAACCTCCGCTAGAAAACATTGGCCATCTCAAGGTAACAGCCAGGGAAGGCCTCTCATGATGGCTGGGAATAATATGCACTACCAGAAAAGCATGAGATACTGCTCTTCACCTTCCTTCTGCTGTCCATCTGCAGTGCTTCCCTAACTGGGCCATGAATTCTATTCTTCTCTAAATTTTCCAATATGGGTCTACTATGGGCCAATTCAGATCTTCAGGAGGAGTAAATTTGAACAAAAATATATTTCCTTCTTGTATTTTGAAGTCCAGTCTCATTTCAATTTAGAAAAGAAAATGTTGGAAAAGTTACTTTGAGGAGAGAGCTGACATGGAGTTTGAGTGACATACTTAAGAACAAATATGCATTTCCAAGGAAAAGTATAACATTTGGCCTTAAAAGCACTTTGAAATGTTCTGCAGAGATGCATTCTTAATTATTTAAGATATCTCAATAGAATATTCACTCCTTATTGAACATTTTTGTTTTTTTCTTATAAATATTTATAACTTCAATTTAAGTACAAATGTTTCATTATATGGAAGTACTAGCATTTTTTCCAAGTTTGAAGTGTCAGTGGGATGTCTCATTGGCTAACAAATATGCCAAAAGTCTCCCTACATAGTAAGAAGTATTAAGTTTAAGCCTGCAATCTGTGTGGTTGTTTAATGTCTTATTTGTTGGGAAAATATTTGATGAAATTTGCCTACAACATGCAAGGGTCTGTGGCATTGCTGTATGTTGGAGAATCATAATTCAAAGACATAAAAAAAAACAAAGGTGAAGAATTACTTTGTAACTTACAGAGTTCTCTTATTTGAATTTGTTTTGCTTGTTTTAAAATTTTACGTCTACTAATTCCACTGGCTATCTATATGCTATTACTGAATATAGTATAACTGCAAAAGTTCAAGTTAGGGAAACAAAAGCATTACTTATTTCTTCTAAATTAAGATGTTTTTGAGGCTAGTTTGTCTCTTTAACCGACTTTCAGATGAGAATTCTTATCCTCTTCCCTCCCCCTGGAATCTGTCTTGCTCCTTTTAAAACCCTACTTAAACACCTTAGCATGTATGATGGTCTCATAGGTGCCAAGTCCTCTTTGGAACTTAACTGTTAGAATTGTTCAGTGCTGTTTTCCTCTAGTTTGAGTAGTGAAGTGTCTGCCCACCCACCGCCCAGCTTTTTGTTTTTGTTTTGTTTTTCTTGTTGTTATTCCCTGAACCCTAGAAGTAGAATTGGTCTTTCTCACCTGCTTCTTGTGCCCTTCCTTGCATGCCACTAGTGCTTTGAATTCCTCATTTTTCTGCCCAGAGATTTTGCTTCCCATTGCTTTGTCCAGGGTTCTGGCTCTGGACATGATGATTGGCGCTATATGGCTAATATGATGACCTGAGCCACCAAATCACTGGGTTTTAACTACATTAGCAGGCTGTGGTAACAAGCAAATCTGGGGCTTGCTTTTTTTTTTCAAAAGACCTCATTAAGGGGTGGGATCCTTACTCCAGATCAGTAGCAAAAAGGTTATGTCTTATGAGATGAGAGGCCAGATGACTATATATTTATGTTCTTGCTGTTTCCTACAGGCTCCTACCCAGAGATTCTACCCAGTGAAGCTCCCACAGCAACGCAGGTAGATGGGGCTGACCTGGCCTCTCCAATGTCTCCTCGAACTAGCAAAAGCCGCATGTCCATGAAACTGCGTCGTTCCTCTGGCTCAGCCAATAAATCCTAAGGAGACAAGCAGCCCAACAGTGATCAGCAGTAACCACCTTAGCACGAACAAAGTGTTAATCCTTGCGGGCCTTCATTCCTGCCATAACATGCATGTTCTTTCCTGTATATTTGAGAAAACACTGGACTTAAATAATTTGTAACCTAATATTTTAGATTTGGACTATTTATTCAATTTGTTTTTTCCTCACACTCCAAGCTGCCATATTTTGAGGGTGTGGAGTTTTATTTTACACTCTTTACCTTCCTAGATAATTATGTCTAAATAGTTTTACCTTTAATTTCATGATTAATGTTGAGCCAAAATATAATTGGACAAATAGTCTCATTTTATTTATTGTGCCTCATTGCAGCTTTATGGCTCAATAAATGTATAATTTTTTTTTACAAATGTAAAATTAAGTTTAAGCATTTGTAAAGTTAGAGCAAAAAGTAACAAATCTGTTAATACAGATGTGTATAGAGTATTTGTTACAAAAATAAAACACTCAAAATGCTCACTTAGCATCTCAAATTCTTAAGTAAAATAATTTTAGCATTAACTTTTTCTTCCCAAGACAATGTCTCATTTCTTGGCTGTGCAGGTGATACCATGGCATATCCAATAACTAGAAAAATCATTGCCGAATTTTGATTTCTGTTTAGTTTCCAAATAATTTTCTAATTTGTTTTGCTTTTAAGTGGTATTGCTGTTAAATTGCTATTTCTGTCTTGAGATTGTGGCCCTTGATTATTGGCTGATAGATCCTGGCTTATCTGTGTTCTTTCTTAAGTAGCAAAAAGAAGATGATCCATAGGAGGAAAAAACACTTTTCTGACATAAATATGTTGCTTAAATTATGTGTATTATTAAAAAGAAAAGGGAACATGACCCAGGAGTCTAAGTTAAATCTAATATTATTAATACTGAACTTTCCAGTGCAAGTTGGTAGACATTCCATCCTCCAGAAGTATTTTCCTATGGTAGATAAGCTGCTCACATTTTGTTTTGAATGGGCATCTCTTAAGGAAATATGTAGCATGACATTGGTACCAACTGCATGTGTAAATAAATACATCATACTGGCAAACCATAGAATATAAATTATGTATCATTCATATAGTATCTACAAATTTGTAACAGTGGGGGATTGAAAAATGACATGGTATTTAATAACACAATAAAAATATTCTTATCATGTCCTGTCCATGATTTGTCTTACATATTTCATGTATTTTCAGATTTAATAAGCAGGGCTGTATGATTAATGGGGAGATGTAAAACATAAACTGAGATTATCTTAGCTAATCATGAAAACTGAATTTCCTATTGAGGATTCACTCCAAATTATTTCTCAGAGATCCCACCGCAGTCATTAAAAACACAGGAAATTTACACCTTCATGGGACTGGCCAGAAACTTCACCCAGTGCAGTTGGTTAAAGCATCAATTTATTACAGACCTTATGCTTCTTTAATTTCTTAAATGTTACATTGTTTTATAATATGCTTTCAGGACTAAAACTTTCCAGAAAAATTTTCTAAAACAGCTTTTCAGAGTTACTGAGTTCCCATGCACTTCATTTTTTGTTTTCTTGTAAATACAAACTAAAAATTTCTATGAATGCTTATTTTAAAAGATGAACAAATGGATAAGGAGTCCTTGGGAACAAACTTAACGATATAGACAATTTCCCACAGTCAAGGTGAAGGATTATAAAAAGGAGAATCAAACATTACTGTTCACATGTTTCTAAGGTGCTTTCAGTTTGTTTTAAATGAACATCTACTGGATTGATAGTAATGTATAATAAAATGAACTGAAAATACCAACTTGAGATAGTGAAATTAGCTTAGTGATATCACTTTAAAATTATAACAGACAGTTATAACTTTTGTCATTTTCAGGTGACACTATTCTGAACCTTTTTTAAGAAAATACTTTAACAAATAGCAATAGAAAATATATTGAAATATCAGTACATATTTTTGGCCTTTGGGCGCGTCGGTCTGTGCAGCTATACTTCAGATGGATAGCATTTCTACACCATGCGTTCATTTGCAAAATACATCTCCTGTCTTTGTATTCTGTCCAAATGGGTCACTAAAATTCTAAAGTAGAATACTGGCAATGGGGAGATAATAAATGTGACTTTGAAAATATGCTGTGTTCAGCCATTATTTAGACAAACAACAAAACAAAGCACAGTCTATGTACATTTATTTGGTGATAAGCATCTTACAAATCTGAGCTGTCAAGCAATGCTCAGCCAATATCCCAAATTCTAGCTATTAGGGGATGAGTACAGAATGTACACTGAATATGTTTTACAAAAAGAAATTCAAAAGTTGCTGCTGAAAAGAAAATATTAAATATTGAGTGAGTTGCCATTCAGTTTCATAGTGTATTACAGGTATTAACATCTTCCTTAAGCTGAACAAATTTCATATATACAGTATGAGATATACAGCAGAAGCATTAAATAATTTGGGTGAAATCTTACTAAAACAGTCAAATGTCAGGAAACAAGTTCTACATTTCCGAAAAGCTATGTAAAGAAAGGTTTAAAGCAGCTCTTCCTGAATACTGCACACAAAATAGCTAAAGGTAAGAATTTGAGAGTGTCTCAACTCCTTCTAGTAAAGTACCACCTCCAAAAACTAAGAATAGACTAGTACATATAATTGTGAAAAGGTTACAAGGGAGATTTTCATGTCCCCCAAAAGCAGCAAACATCCTCTTATGTTTCCTGGCCCTGGACACAGTGCTTGAATCTTTGCCCCCCTGTAAGTTTGGCACCAATCACATAACTTTTTAATTCACAGAATATACAATGCAAGATATCTGACCCTATTGAGACAGAAACTACATAGGTGCCTGTGATGGCAAGAGGAAAAACAAAAACTGGTTACCACCACGTTTGGTAGTCAGAACCCTTTGTAGACATTGAGACATGCATGCATTCACTGCAAATTTCCATAGGAATTACAAATCATATAGGATTTGTTAGGGTCTCCAGAGTTTTGAGGGGGGAAATCCTATTTTAGTGGGGAAGATTTAGTGAGGAAGATTTAAAGCTGACAGTCTATGAATATTTATACCTTATACATACCTGCTCTAGAGGAGGATTTTACATTTTTCTGTCTGCTCCCCTGGCAGAACATTGACTACTGCGAGAGTTTTAGGAGGGAAAGCATGGAAAAGAAAGTAAACTTGCAAGTTGAAGAAAGTCCCCACAGCGATTCCTATGATCTGCTTTCCCCAAGGCCAGCCTTGAAATCTTCCTGGTCTCTTGGGCCCTCAGCAGCCCGGCCTCAGTGGCATCTGCAGCAGCAATACTTGCCGGCTTTCTGAGGGGTGGCACTTATTGATATGCCGGGTCAGCCCTGGAGAGCTAAAAAAAGTGGACGGGCAGTGCTTGCATGAAAATATTTGCTGAGCACTTCCATCAGATGCACCTCCGGGGCCTGGTGCTTCACCAGGAGCCCCCGCCAGAGCGGGCAGGAGCAGCTCCTCGCGGACAGCGTGCCACAGCCGGTGCTTCTCTCTGATATCTGCGGATGGGAAGTGAGCCCCACACAACGGGCAAGCGAAGGAGAGTGGTGCCCTGCGTTCGGGGCCAAAGCTGGGAGCTAGCGCACGAGCTGAGCCTGCCTCGTGAGTTCCCAGGTGCTTGCGTAAATAAGCTTGGCGACGAAACTTTTTGTAGCAATATGGGCATATGAAGATCTCAGATCCCCCACCACTACTGGCACTGCCCGGCCCAGACACCTGGTGCCCCAACACCCCCTCTCGGTAGGAGACCTGTGGCAATGGTGACTCCCGGTGCGGAAGCACCTGGAGGCCTTGGTGCGAAGCACTGTCGTGGTGCTGATCCTCCCCGGAGCTGTCCCTGACCTGCGGGTGCTGATCCGCAGTTCGCTCTGCCCTGCTATTCTCTTTCCCTTCGGCCGGAAAAGATGCAAGGGACCCGGAGTCCGGACAAGATGAAGACAATGAAGGAGGTGGTTTCCCGTCGGCGGAGGAGACTGTGGCAGCGCTTGCTGCTGCAGGACGTGGCTTGTGCCAGCGGCGATGGGAGGCGAGGTTTGCAGGGCAACTGAAGACCTTATCGCACTCGGGGCAGCGGTACTCAACACGCACTATGCGGGAGCAACGATGCTGAGCCAGCGCGAAGGGGTCTGCGTACTGCTCCTTGCACAACTGGCAGATGAACTCTCCTAAAGGTGTGCGGCTGCCACCCAAGCCCCTGGAAGGTGGTCCCGGTTCCTCCTCCTTGATCTTCAGGCCCAGGACAGGGGACGTGGTCACCTCATCGGCAAAGCTTAACTTCCTCATGGCCTTTGGCTTCTTGATTCCGGCAGCCGTGACTCCAGGCGCACAGCCTAGAGGTACCTTGACACGGCGCTCGCTGCCAGAGGCTCGCTTCAGGCCCTGCAAGGTGGCAGAGAGGGGCGCAGGGTCCGGCTGGAGCGCGGGCTCTGGGAATGGTGCCCGGAGCGGCAGCAAAAACTGTTCCCCAGAGGTCGGTGCGGTTGCTGGAGCCACCGAGCAGGAGAAAGTAGCCACAGCGGCGGCACCACCGGGGAAAGACTCAGCGGAGACAGGAGAGCTGAGGCAGCGTTCCAAGAACGCCCGGCGGAGTTCGGTGCCCGCCGGCTTTGCGGGGCTGGGGCTGGGTCTGGGACCCTCCCTGTCATCAGCCCTCCATTCTGTGCCTTCCTGCCCGCCTATTCCCAGGCTCACCCCAGCCGCCCGACAGGGTGACCCGGACAGTTTCTGGGCCGCCTCCGCCGTCAGCCCCTTTCCGGGCTCCTCCTGGGTGGGGGGCACCGCCTGCTCCGCACCGGGAAGGGAGACATTGGGAACCTCCAGGGAGAAGGGCGGCGCCACCTGGGGTCCCAGCAAGGGGAAGACCCGCTCAGCTAGGCGCATTCGGTATGAGCCGCCTGTCCGTTTAGTTCGCTTCACCAGGAAGCCCCTCGGCATGGTGGAGTCGGGAACGCTCAGGCTCCAGGAGGAATGAGGGACCACAGGGCTGAGAGCGGGCGAGCGACAAGAGCTACACAAGCTTCGCCACGGCGGTCATGCCGAGGCTGGCTTTATAGCTGGGACGCGAGCCGAGGGCCTGTTGGGCCACCTCCTGGCTGATCCAGCCAATCAGGAGTGGGAGCGGGTGCCGGGGGCGGGGTTTTGTCTGCCAGGCTCAGCCTTGAAGCCCCAGCTGGGTGGCGGCGCACATCACTGCCCCTCCTAGCAGTGCCTCTGAGCCGCTAGAGGTCTGCAGAGGGGCAGCCTTCCCCTGCTGTTCGGCTCAACCCCGGCCCCAGGTGAAGACGCAGGAAGGTAAGGTCTGGAGTGTGAGGGAGTGCGGCCCTCCCCACCTCAGCCGCCTCCTGGGATGGGACCATCCATTGGAGAGCCCCGCACAGCAGCGACCCTGCGCCCCCCAGGCCTGACTGGAAAGCTCTGACGCTCAGGGAGGACTGTGGAGGGAAACCGCAGCGGGAAGTGGAGACCACAGGGTGGGTGTCCACCGGGGAACTGGTTAACATCCTCTGCAGGTATTGAACTGATGAGATGCTGCGATCGAGAGGCAGGGTGGCTAAATCCACCGCCCTGTGCCTACACTTGACGGTGGGAGCACGTCTGCCATCCAGTATCGATCGAGACTGCGATACTATGAGAATTCATCTGGGAAGAAGGGCTCTCAGTGCGGGAGATCGTGCGTGCTGGCAAGCCTCTGGAGCTCAGGACGCCAGCACGTTTGTGGGTCTTGGTCCTCCAGGCTGATAAGTGCCCCCTCCCCGATGGGAATAGGAATGGGGAGGGGAAGGGATCTAATTTTCAACTGCCCTCGCACAAAGTGGTTTTTCTGTTCACACTTTCCACTTGTGTTATCCAGAGACATGACTTAATGCCTAACTGGCCTGTTTAGCATGGAGTAGACTGAGTGAGAAATGCTGGTGGAATCAGCATTACATCTGCTTCCCCGTACATAACAAGCGATACTTTGCAAAAAAAAAAAAAAAATGTGCTGTAGTCCAAACTCAACAAATTTTCATCTGGCCCCCTGCCATGTGCCCAGCTCTGTCTTAAGAACTAGAAGAGATTTGAAAGTCCATAATACTAGCTAAACAATGAAATGATTAGACAATATTCAACAGGTGAAATGCCAAATTTTATAATATAGAAAAGTACAATGCGAGAACAGGAAAAGACGGGAAAGAACTGTGTTCAACTCTCCTTACTAAACCAAATTTGAGAAAAGACTGAGGGAGGTATTTTTAAAATAGAATATAGCAAGTTCAGTCATCACTAAAACATATTGTCTTCCCTCTCATGAATATTTCTACAAGGAGGACATTATTGGGGGAAATATTTGGAAGTAATTACATATTATTAATCACTGCACACTAAGAAATTTCTACCCTTGTGCGCACCCTGGGAAGGAGCCAGAGAGAAGGTAGTAACTGGCAAGTCATGCATATGCACAGACCAGATCCAAACTGAGGTCTAGCTAATTCCAAAGCCCAGACTCTTTCCACTATCCCAATGACTTCAAATTATTTTTCTTTCATAAAATCCCACGATAAAAAAATATGTTCTGTAATACACCCACAACTGAAAACAATTTTCACAAAATAATATTTCCCTTAATTAAGTGCAATGCTTTCCCGTTTTTCATTTAATTTATAATATTTTTGTTTTCGTTTTTCAGTACTGGGGATTGAACCCAGGGATACTCCACCACAGAGCTATATCCCCAGCCCTTTTTTGAAACAAGGTCTCACCAAATTGCCCAAGCTGGCCATAAATTTGTTATCCTCCTGCCTCAGCCTCCTGAGTAGCTGGGATCACAGGTGAGTGCTGCCACACTTGACTGAATTTGCTCTTAAAAGTATTTAAAAGTACTGGTCATAGCAAATAAACTGATTTCACAACTGAGTAATGGACTAAAACCCAGTTACATTGTTTCCCTTTAAGCAACATGAAATCATACAAAATAAGTAAATAAACCTGACATGTTATAACCAAATAATATTCTGAATTAGTATTTAAAATATTTAGGTCTTTTCATAGTGTTGGTATCCTTAGTTTCTCATGTTGATCATGTCTGATATATTAGTTTAAGTACCTCAAATTCTTCTCAGTTCTCCCCCCTTACTTCTCCCCATGACCCAGATATGTTATGTGGTATAGAAAATCTAATGTTAAGAATTTTCATACTTTAAGATAGACACTTTTCCAAAGGGGCTTTTCCCCAAAGGCACAATGCTTTGTAAGAACTGCTGACATATATTTTCTGCCAGATTAAATAATTTTAATAGCTTTCCATTGCCCTCAAGTATAATTTAATAACAACCTTTCTGGAAATCGGTGTAACAATGTATCAGAAACATTTTTTAAAAGGATATACCCTTAATCTACCATTTACTATTTCAGTAAGTCACCCAAAATAAGAGCAAAAATTTACTGCTCACAGCAGTTTACCACAGTGTTACTTGTAACCATAAATAATCAAAAAAGTAAATCATGGGATAGCTGTACTATAGTTAATTAGGTAACCATAAAAATGCGATGACATGGATAAATGTGTATATCATAACATTAAGCAAAAACAGCAGGATGTACAGTTGCTTGTACAATAAGGAGTTCAATTATGAAAGAACAAAAGGCACAAGGCACTGGGAGTAGCTATGCCAAAATGCTGTTATAATGTTCCCATAGTTAGTAGGAATTTTAAGTCTTTTTTTGTTTGGAGTTTTAAAACTTTTTTTTAATGCTCTGCATGAAGTTATCTTACTCTGACAATTAGAAAAAATACATAATATAAAAACTGCCTTAAATCTCTCTGGTGTTCAATGCAGTAACTTCCCTTTAGGATATCTCAACATCAAATGGAGTAATTGTACAGATAAGTAGCATTCTCCACAGCAATCAGCTTGAAACCTGGCCCTCACAGAGGTGAAAATCCTCTATCATGCCAGAGGTCTTCTAGTTGAAGAGCACTTTTGGGAGAAGAATAAGAATTAAACTGTGGGGAAGAGAAAGAATTTAGATGCCTGCTTCCCACTCATACATAAACCTAGATGATCCTTTGAGATACGAATATTTCTTTCTCTATTTTCTCAGTTAGATATTATGATAAATGTCTACCTGAATAATGAGCACATGCTCAGCAAGATTGTGAAATCTTTGTTTTATCTACATGTTTTCTCTTATCATAGGCAATCTTTGCCTCCTTTTAAACATCCAGGACCTTCATCTGCTCTGTTACACCTTAACAAAAACTCATATACACCGAATTATCTCTTAAGCTATTGATGCTTTAAATCACCTGACTATTTTCTAGGTCTAACTAGGGAATAAATTACTGTGATTTAAATTCACAAATTGAGACAGTAGAAATTCGGAAAAAAAAATTTGAAGACAGACTTCTTCCTACCCTAAAATCATATTATCTATAAAACAGGCTCAGATGACTGACCTACTTTTTAATCACTTGAATATGTAGGGAATTACTCAGGAGGAACTTTATTTCTTCTCTTTCTCTGCTTCCTCATCTCCACCTAGACATACCCCTGTAAAAGATTAACACCAGTTGCAGTTACTATAGATCTATTGTCCCCCAAAACCTAGAAGTCAACCATCTCTCCCAAATCTAAAACTGAATTTCTGTCCTGAAATGAATCTCCATCTCAGTTTCCTCATGTCAGTAATAATACCTTCATTCAGTTACCTGCCTAGACCAAAACCCCAAAACTTTTGGTTCAAGCTAAACACTCCTTAATCAACCCATTAGCAATCCTATCTTCAAAGCTTTGCCTGAATCTAAACACCTCTCAGATTCTCTATCACCACATTCTGTTTAGTCTTTTATATCCACTATTGCCTTCTCTATAGTGTAGCAGCAAGATGGATCCTGATAAAATATAAATCTGATCATTTCCCTCTTTTACTCAAAACCTTCAAATGAATTGATTTCTTTTTTTTCCTTCCTTCCCTTCCCTTCCTTCCTTCCTTCCTTCCTTCCTTCCTTCCTTCCTTCCTTCCTTCCTTTCTTTTTTTCTTCCAGTACCAAAGATTTAACTCAGGGGCTCTTGACCACTGAGCCTTTTCCTCAACCCTATTTTGTATTTTTATTTAGCAATAAAGTCTCACTGACCTTGCTTAGCACCTCCTTTTTGCTGAGGCTAGCTTTGAACTTGTGATCCTCCTGCTTCAGCCTCCTGAGCCACTAGGATTACAAGTGTGTGCTGCCTCTCCCAGCTAAATGAATTGATTTCTAAAATACTGAGCCATCAAATTAAAAAAAAAAAAAAAAGCATCACAATTTCTTACAGCTGCAACCCACCATGTATAAATCCAAAACACTGATTAATCCCTGGCTATTCCTAAATCACATCCTTCCACCACTCTTTTCCTTGTTCAATCTGTTCTTATCCACATTAGTCTCCTTAGTCTCCTTTATTTCTCAAACATGAGAAGCACACTTAACCTCTCAAGGCTGTTGTCTTCTGTTAAAATGTTTCTCTCTCCCCCCCGCCTCTCTCCCCTTTCTTCCTTTCTCTCTTTCTTTCTTTCTTGTGTTCCTTAACTTTGAATCTTTAGAATGCCACCTCAGACTGGGCATTGTTGTGCACACCTATAATCCCAACATCTCTGGAGGCTGAGGCAGAAGGATAGAAAGTTCAAAGCCAGCCTCAGCACCTTAGCAAGGTTAAGGCCAAGCAACTTAGCAAGACTCAGTCTCAATAATGAAAAATAAAAAGGGATGGGGGTGTGGCTCAGTGGTTGAGTATTGAGTGCCTCTGGGTTCAATCTCTAGTAACAAAACAAAACAAAACAAAAAAACAGCTCTGAAAGCTCTTCCCTAACCATCCTAATATCAGCCACCCTTCATCATTTTGTAGTCAGCTTTCTTTTTCCTTTGTTTTTGTAATTGTGTGTTCATGTGTGCATGCACATGCTGGGGACCAAACTCAGGGCCTCATGTGTGCTGAACATACACTCTGTCACTGTGCTACAATCCCTCAACTTTCTTTTTCTTCATAGCATTTATCATTTCCTATCACCATAGTATTTACTCATTAATTGTTTCCTGGCAAGCTATAAGGTCTCTGAAGGCAGGTTCATCCTGCTGTACATTTGTATCTAGAACAATACTAGGCAGGCATATAAATGAATTGATTTCTAAAACAGTGAACTACCAGAATTTTTTTTTTTTAAGACAGCGTCACAATTTCTTACAGCTGCAACCCACAGGCCTGAAGCCCATCTGAGTTCAGAGGAGGGAAAAACAAAATTTTGAAGATTCTAGATCCTAGGTATTGGGGAATCTTGATGCAGAGAAATGAAAGGAATTGAAAGGTCTTCCTTTCACTGTATGCCCTTGGAAGTGTTTTCTTCCCCACCTCAGCTACTCAAGCCATGGCTTAGGCATTCCAATTCCGCCTTTTTTTGGCAGGGCAGAAGGGTACTGGGAATTGAACTCTGGCACTTGGCCATTAAGCCATATTCCCAGCACTATTTTGTATTTTATTTAGAGACAGGGTCTCACTGAGTTGCTTAGCGCCTCATTTTTACTGAGGCTGGCTTTGAACTCCCATTCCCCTTTTGAAGTCATTCTGTACAGGGAAAATAAACCCCAACTTATAGCCAGAGTTGCTACTATTTTCAGCTTTTGTTTGCTTGCTTGCTTTTGTGTTTGTTTTGGTACAGGAAATTGAACCCAGGGGTGCTTAACCACTGAGCCACATCCCCAGTCATTTTTATTTTTTTAGACAGGGTTTTGCTAAGTTGCTTAGGACCTCACTAAATTGCTGAGGCTGGCCTCAAACTTGCAATCATCCTGGCTCAGCCTTCGGAGCCACTGGGATTGGTATGTGTCACCACGCCCAGCTATTTTATGCTTTTAAGTAGTCTCCATACTAAGAAAATGGGAGCAAAAATAAACCAGTCAGCTACTTAGATAGATAGAAACACAAGATAGACAGGAGAAGTCTGCATATGTGAAAAACAAGGAATTTCAGGCATAGGACATGGAAAGTAAGAACCAGGTTACTGGGAAACTCAACTAGGAGCTTCAACAGGAAGTGGCACAGACTTTAAAATGAAGATAGTCATCATCTCCACCACTTTTTAATCTTAAGCAACAGTTTCCTCATCATAAAATGGAAATAGCAATAATTATCTCACAGGGTACTTTGGGCATTACATATTGTCATGCATGTGAAATTCCAAAATGCATGCACCCAAAATGAATAGAAGTTATAAATTATGTGTTTGAGATGAAGGAAAACAATTGACAGTAATGGCAACCATAAATCCTGCTCAAATAACAATAACTTATTATGTGACTGGCCTCTATTTTATGCCCAATTACTATACAAGGCAGTAATGATTTCTGTATAGCATTTGATATGTTCAAAATTAATTTTGCTTCATATGGTTAACAAAAAAAAATTCATCAAACACATAAAAGATGGAAGAAGGCAATGTGGTTTATGGGGTTAAGCCATGAGTTGGAGTCAGTGAGGCCTGACTTTGGATTTTGACTGCCATTTACTTATTGTGTGGTTCCAGTTTCTTATCAGAGAGGCTTAAGAGTGTAGTATTTCCTATAAATGAAATCCGCTGATGTTTTTTAAAAAGCATTAAGTTATATAATCAGATCTTTATTTTGGAAAAATATCTAAGGCTATATTGAAGCAAAACCATGGTGTTGAGGGGAAGATATGGAGAAGTTAAGAGAGTGGGATGAGGCTTGACACAAGGAGTGCAGCCAGAAAATATTAAAATAGTTGACGGAAGATAATGTGGGCTCATAATGTATTGATAAACTATTTAATTATACTTATCTATATGCATGTTCTCCCTGCCCCCTGCATTTAACAGTAAAATAAATAATACATTCTACAAACTTGAAAGTAGAGGGAATTTACAACTTGACTTTCAACTTGACTTTCACCAGGTCATGAAAGACTGTTAAAATTGGGATTTATGTCAGGGACTATAAGCAATGAGAAGGTAGTGAACTTAAACTAGCAAAAAAGGATTTTTGAAGGCATGAGACATAACACTTCAATTGTTGTGCTGGGTCTTTTCCCTCAGGCATTCTCACACTCCAAATCCCTCGCTCTACCTCTATCTTCTAAGATAGCTCTTTCATCAAATGATTTTAGCCACTTCTTTGGCTCAATGTGTAACTCTCCTATATTGCAGGCACTTAAAACTTTGTCAATATTGCATGAAGACGTTTTCCAAATATTAGAGATTCTTCTATAAGAATTTTTACCTCCTTCTTTCCAGTCTCAAAGGAATTCGTATTTTCTGGAACGGTTCATTACACAAAAATAGTAGATTTGAATCCTTGCTTTGTTATTTACTGAAGAGGTTATCTTAGAAAACTTGTTTAATCTGAATCTTATTTCTTTATCTCTAAATTATGCATTACCATTACAATACATACATAATAGCATGAGAATTAAATAAGATAAACTTATATCCTCTATAGCAGTGGTTCATACTAGTGCTGCATATGAATATACCTACTTGGTGTTGCTTGTAAACTCATAAAGGTAGAGGTTGACTATCTAATTTGCTTTTCATTAAAAAAAAAGTGTATATGTATTCCAAATAAGCATTTTGGAATACTTACGAAAGATGTCTATCTGGCACAGGGCAGGCAGGGAGACCCTGTCAATCTTTATATATTTAGATTTAATATTTAATTCATATGCTTGAAAAGAATATGTAGTTTGCAATTGTACATGCCAAGTTTAGGTGTGTGTGTGCACACCTTCCTCCCCACACACATCCATAGTAATTTATGTTTTTTTCTCTTTGTAACTGTCAACTTTTGCTCTAGATAATCTTGAGAGTTTGTCATAATCTCAAGATTCATATAAACTAATTCAGCATCTGCTTGGTTAACTGAACCTCTCGTAAGTATAAAGTCTCCCTCTTCATCTTTAATAACACTTTTTGCCTTAAATAGTTTTCTTCTGATGTTTTTCTTCAAATCGGCTTTCTTTTGATTGGTATTTGCAAGGTATATGTTTTCCTTTTAAGTTCAACCTTTCTTTATCATTATGTTTTCAATGTCTCCTATTAATAGCAGTTGGATTTTTTTTAACCAGACAGTATTTAACTTGTAACTGGAGCATTAAGTCCTTTTACATTCGTGTAATTGCTGCTATATTTGGAATTCAATCTTCTGTCTTTAAAAATGTGCTTTATTTGCCTAATGTTACATTTCTTTTTCTCTTTTGTCCCTTTGGTTGATATCTTATTTTTATATATTGAATCTCCCCTTTACCAGTTTAAAACCTTTATTGTATTCCTCTATTGATTATTTTTTAAATTACATCATAATTTTTAGTTTATAAAAATTTGTCTCTGATAATAAAATGACATTAGAATACTTGAATGCCATGTACTTTTTTCCTAATTTATATGCTACAGTTTGGGGAGGGGTGTTATTTGTTGTTTTTTAGTACTAACATTGAACATGCTAGACACTAGGCAAGCACTGTACCACTAAGCTGTATCCCTGGCCCCTTTAAAAATTTTCATTTCAAGGCAGAGTAAATTGCCCAAGCTGGACTCCAACTTTCAATCCAGGTGCTGCTTCAGTCTCCTGAGTCGCTAGAATTACTGGCATACACCACCATGCCTGGCTTATTGCTTTGTATTTTAATGAAGTATTTTTTTAAAGTTCACAATATTATTGTTTTACACGTCATTAGATTTGCTCACAAGTTTTCCACTTGTTTTCCTCTTAATTCCTTGTATCTCAGAGTTTCCACAAGGGATTATTTCTCTCCTGCCTGAAATACATGCTTTAAAATTTCCTTCACTATAAATTTGCCAGTGGCAAAATATGTCAGCTCTGAGGTGTCTGAAATGCCTTTATTTTATCTACTGTAGAGTTTTAGGTTGGTAACTATTTTCTTTCAACACAGTGAAAATAACATTCTGCTCTTGTTTCCCATTTTTACTAGTGAAAAGAAAGGCGGCTATTGGTAGATGTTGCTCTTTTGAAAGTAATGTGTCCTTTTCTCTGGCTGCTTTTCACGTTTGTTTGGATTTTTTGTTTTTGTGGTGTTTGTTGTTGTTATTGTTTTGTTTTGTTTTGTTAGGGGTACCAGGAATTGAACCCAGCAGCACTCAACCACTGAGCCCCAGCCCCAGCCCTATATATTTTTTATTTTGAGACAGGGTCTCACTAGGTTGCTTATAGCCTCACTAAATTGCTGAAGCTGGCTTCAAACCTGTGATCCTCCTGCCTCAGTGGGATTACTGGGGTGCACCACCACACCAGACTAAACACATTCTTCTTAATTTTTTTAAATATATTTTAAGTTGTAGATGGACACAATATCTTTATTTATTTATTAATTTTTTTAATGTGGTGCTGAGGATAGAACCCAGTGCCTCAGCCATGCCACAACCCCAGCCCTTCTTAATGTTTTTTATAGTCTTATAGTCTGAGCCTGGCAAATCCAATAAAGTCTTTTTGAGTCTGTTTCTGTTGTCTGTTATCTCTGTTTATTCTTCTTTATTTAATCTAGTTTCATTGTTTACCTGATTTCTTTGATTATGTGCTCAACATTGTAGCTGAAGGATTATTTCTGGAATGATTTTTATACCTATGATGAAGGTGTCTCACTTCAGGGAGGATTTGTATTTACTTCTGCCCTGCACTTCCAGTTTAGAATTGCTTTAACCTAAGTTCAAGACTTGCAATTCACTGACCTAGGCAATTTGAATAAAGCACTAAATTCTCAATGGCTTTGGTGTCCCAGCATCCTATGGGGGAAGACCTTCTCCTAGACTTCCTCTCTTATCCAAGTCCTGGATTTTGCTTTTTGCTTCCCCAGTCCTGCAAATCTATACAATAAAAAATTTTAAGTTGTTTCAAGTCAGAAATTTCAAGTAGGGCAGACAGTATCCACATTCCACATTCCATTTTTTCTTCACCTGTAATTTGATACTTCCCTACTATCTTTTCATAATCTCTTACATTTTAAAAATATTTTAAAAATCTAGCTCTTTCAGTTATTTTCACTGGGAGGGTTAATCTAATTGACCTTAACAACAACAGAGCCATTAAGTCAAACCAACATTCAAATTTTTGATAAATATTGCAAAACTGTCCTTCTGAATGATAGTGTCTATTTATACTTCTATCAACAAGCAGAAGAATGCCACGTTCCCTGTACTCTCCACTATGTTCTGTTACTTATAAGGAAATGTATTCATCAATTAGATAAGTTAAAAGAATTGTTTTGTTACAATAAATGTGTATTTATTTTATTATTCATGAGATTTAACATCTTATAATCTGTTTATTGAATTTTTATTTCACTTTTTTAAAGTTAATGTACTCAAATTCTCTGTTATTTATTTTTCCTGGAGTCCTTTGGCTATCATATAGCTGGAACCAACCAGAAAGGCTGTATCGGTTGTTAAAATATTAAAATAATTTCATATCAGCAGATGGGCATCACCTTTCTGAATGCTCTCTCCCGAGCCTCCCACCCCAAATCCTCACCATTATCCATCAACTAAACAGTTCATATCAATATATCACTGGGTCTTCAGGGCCAGAGGCAAGCTTTATGGCCCTCCCACAATTCTCATAGGTTAGTAGGCATGTCATAGATATTGTCCTATATTTCACTGTAGCCCCTGTGAATGTATATTGAAACTATTTTTCCCATTTGGAAAGAAGACTGTAAAATGCATCAAACTGTATCCTATTTTTCCATTCCATAGTCCCTTCCTTAGATTTTATTTACAAATAGTTGTTGTTTCTCCCAAAATTGCTATTAATACTATGACTGTTTTATTATAAATTATCTCTTTGCTCTTAAAAAGCTAAAAAGGAATTTATTCACAAACCTACATAAGAGTTTCATTGAATTTTACTATGCTTTTGGAAACCTTTTAAACTTATGGTTATCTGTTTTGATGCTTTTGGCAGACACCACACATTTTAAATCTTGTAAATATCAGTAGAGGCCAAAATAAGTAATAGTTCATGTTGGAGAATTTGTAAAGCAGTTGAAACAAATTTTTGTTTATAATATGTGTGCCTTCTAAAGAAAGAATCAACTAATTTTTTATGGACTAAATCATCTTCATATTTGCTTACAATACTCATCTATAAATATGCGAGTCCCTTTATGGCCTTCTGCCAAATATGTTAGTTCGGTATCATGATCTGTTTTTATGACTTTCTGTTTTGAATCTGATAACCACACCATTGCATTGTTGTTATCTAGGCAACATCTTCCCAGCATTTCAATTATCTTAATCTCATGCAGACCCACATCAAAGGCTTTTACAAACATTTAGATATATTGTTTGTCCAGGGAGTTTCCTTTATCCACAAACTTGTTGAGTAATTTTATAAGACCAAATAAATCAGATTTGCCTGGCATGATCTGTCTTCATAAACAAATGCTGTCCATTGCCCATCACATTGTTATCTAAATGATTTCAGATCAATTTGGTTCACTCTAACTTGGGCAATTGCATTCTGCCAGCCCCAAACTCCCTCTGTTTTTCAATTGGAGACATTATTCTTCCTTTCACTTAACAAAGTGTTCTGTGAAACAAGCAGGCAAGTATCTGAACCAATAAAGCCTGGTTCCTGAAGATTTGCATCTGATAGGCTGAGACTATGTATCATATCCATGTCGTAGCTTTAACTAGTGACATTCTTACCTAAATCATGGTTCTAGATGTCATAAGTAGATTTGTTATATCAATGGGAAGTACAGGCAAAACAAAGAATATCTTCTTTTCATATGTATTTTTAGTATATACTAAGTTTCTTGCTACATAATTAGATTTAGTTGAAATTGAGTTTTATACCAGGTTAATAATTAGATATACTGGATGTAAAATGATTTCATTAAAAACTTGCTATATATTATACTGAAGCAGAACGATCATCCAATAAAATGCTTCATCCAAGAAAAATGATCATTGCTTTATATTTCAAGATAAATGAATAAGTTCTATTCATTACTTGCTGTATCATTACATAAAATGGATAAATTTGTTGATGCTCTTTCTCTTACACTTGTATGATGGCCTGTGACTTATCTCCAAAAGTGACATTTGCCTAAAACTATATGTAAATTGTGGGACAATCAAAATAGGTACTGGTCTAGCTGAAAATTTAATGTACTGAAAAAGCATATGTCCAGAAGGAGAGATGAGCAACCTTCTACATCCCTTTTGTTTTCCTGTATCTCAATTTTAACCAGGCTCAGCTTGAACTAATGTGTACAGTGTCCCTGATGCTCTAGTTTTATTGTTAGAAATGTTTAAAACAAAACAAACCCAGGTTTAAAAATTCAGTTATAACTCCCAGGGAATGAATGGTTCACACACTGGGAGCCATTTTAATGAGCTGTTGTAGCACCAAACCCACATAATTCAAGAAACAATATGGGAAAAGAAACTACAAAAGACACCCTAGATAGAAAAGAAAAATTGCCATTATTTATTCACTACAAGTATCTCCATTAGTAATAGAATGTAGTTAGTTTCTCTATCCAATAATGAATTAATCAAACCCCCCAAAATATATGCAAAGACTAGAGGAAATATTCACAACATTAAATCACAGTAGCATCTTTTTAAAAATTATATATCTCACACATATTCATTGCTCTAATTGGTAAATAATCATCTTTTTTTAAATTAAGAACAATAGCTTATGATACCAATTTTAATAACATCTTTCTTGGTTTTTAGATTTCTATTGCTTAAATATTAACCATGCTTATTGGTGGAAGACATTAAATACTGCATGTGTGTGGGTCTGCTTTGGAAATGATTATTAAAGAGGACAGTATTATTGTGAGAGAAAAAGAAAGTCTCAGTCTTTGCTGTATTTCCTTTACTTCCTTTATATACTTCCTTTATATATTTTCTTTACTTCCTTGAGACCTTACATAAGGATAATTAGAATATTGGTCTGGCTTCCATTGTATATTAGAGCTATCTGTCATTGATAAAACCTTTACCTGCCTTGGTACATTGTAACTACAGTGTTAATACATAAAAAATGTCATGCTTTTCTACAAAGCAGATTTCCCTAAAGGTATATTTGTTAATGTTTAATGAAGTAGGAGAGGTTAAGGGAGGGTAGAAGTACAAATAAGACTAACCAAGAAAACTTAAACATTCTCATCGAGCTACTTCATCTGAGCTCTACTACATTGTACACAGAAGATTGTTTGACTATTCTCCCAACCTCCCAAGGAAGGTTTGCAATCATTCTAGGATAGGAGAGAAATTAACTTGTTACATACAATGAATTCCTTAGATTACTAGGGCTCAGTTCTCCTCCAAACCAGTCAAGACTTGTAACTATATTCAAATATAATTCCTTAAATTATACATTGTAACTTCAAAATATGGTTAAAATGCAGATGAAAGCAGTTTTGATAGTATCTATCATTATCACAGCGTCAGTATAAATAAAGAAATTGCTTTACTCCCCAAAAAGGTTAAATGCAATTAACTTTTAAAACTTGTTTAATGGCCCACACCTGTAATCCCAGTGTCTCAGGAGGCTGAGGCAGGCGGATCACAAATTCAAAGCCAGCCTCAGCAACTTAAAAAGGCCATGAACAACCTGTCTAAAAATTTTAAAAACATTAAAAGAAAAAAAAAAGTCTGGGGATGTGGTTCAGTGGTTGAGTGCTCCTGGGCTTAATCCCTGATTTAAAACAAAACTAAAAATAACACTTGTTTAACAATGAAAGTAACATTGTTACTTCAAATCTTTTGTGGAATAAGAATTAGGGTGCTAATTAAAACAAGAACTATATAATATTCATTAGCATTCAATTGACTTTCACACCTTAAAAAGCCCCAATTTAATTTCCAGATCAGTAGGTTTTATTCTTACTTTTGTCAACAACTTATTGATAGACAACCTAATTTGCTGTTTCAACTTCAAATACTTGATTAAAAAAATATCGAGGGCTGGGGTTATGGCTCAGCGCTAGAGCACTCACCTCACAAGTTCGAGGCCCTGGGTTCGATCCTCAGCACCACATAAAAATAAATAAATAAAATAAAGATATTGTGTCCATCTACAACTAAAAACTAAAATAAATTTTAAAAAATATATAAAAATATCCAGGCATCATATTCCTGTAGATTCAACTACTCTGGAGGCTCAGCCCTCTTTTTAAAAATTATATATCTCACACACACACAAAAAAAATATAGGGGCCACCTCTCACTGGGTGTGTTGGAACTTAGAGCCTTCAAATGAAATTAATATCTATTTATGCTTTATGAATTTTATTATAAATAAGAAAGTAGACCACAATACTTATTGTTATTAAGCTTTTGCATCTATCTTCTCTGGGCAGGACCCCTTAAAGAAAGTTCCAAAATGAAAGGGATCAGGGAAAAGCAGCATATAAAAAGATAAGTAGGTGGTGAAAAAGAAATAAGTGAATAAATAACACAGTGGAACCAAAACATAGTAGATACCCATTAGTGTATTTCATGCGCCTACACAATGCCCTATAAATATTTAATATTTCAACGGAGAAAGTGTGTGTGTGTGTGTGTGTGTGTGTGTGTATTGGGTACAACTATGAACATATTTTGGACAATTATGTGCGAAATCCTCATCATGACCATTTTCACTGAACAACTTGCCTATAAGTGGAGGATTTTCTGAAACTGAAATTGCTATTTGCACTATGTGGTGCATTGAAGCAATTCAAGGCTTTCATTCCACTTCACTGGAAATGAAGATTCACTATATTAACGTCCTCTAGACACTTATGTGGTGTGAAATTATTCCCCTCAATTACAAATTCTTCCAGCTTTCTCTGTCCTTGCTTCCCTATTTTCAAGTCTCATTTCAAATACTCCACAAAATATTTGGCTTCACTTGGCATAAAAGAAGCAAACCTCTGTTCCTTCTTTCCCCACCTGTATATGGAGATAATAACACTTGCCTGTCTCATAAAGAGGCTGTAAAGCATAATATTTTATAAAGTACTTTAGATTCCTTAGATGTGAGGGCTAATGGAAACAAAATCTCTATCTATTCTTCCAGTTCCTCTCAAGTTGGCCATTTTCTTTTTTGCTTATTTATTTATTTTGTTTGGATGTTAAAAAGAAATATTTTGCTATTGAATGCTGAAGCTTAGTTTTATTTCCTTCAGCTTCTTCCCACTTTTATTTCCTGGTGACCCCTTCTGGTTTCACTACCATAGAATCACAGATTGCTTCCAAGAATTGAGTCAAGTATGATCTGTTTTATAACTAAAGCATTCAGACATGATCTAATATTATAACCAAGGAACCTCCCAAATACTAGTTCCTCACTTGAAGTTTCACGAGGACAAACTGGATACAATTTCCACTCCTTGCCATCACATGACCATGTATTCATGCTCTCTACAGGCTGGGGTGCAGCTCAGTGGCACAGCGCTTGAAATGCATGTGCAAGGCCCTGGGGTTCAATCCCCAGCAGTGCCAAAAAAGAAAGAAATCTTGAGCTCTCTACCCACCTGGTCTATATTTATTCTAATTGAACGTATTTATCTCTCTCATTAAATTAAAGAAGTGACTTGGTCTAGCCACAAAGTACCTAGAAGGACGTTTTATTCATTGTCTTAAATAAATGATTCATGATAATCATAAGTAAAGACAAATTTTATGTCTCCTAAGATAGCTGCGTTGCAAAAAAATCTTTGAGCCAAACTGGACTGAGCCTCAAGATGCTGCTGCCCATTATTTGTACATACAAAGTAGTCCCAGTGTTGAGACCTGCTCGATGAGATCCTTGGAGTTAACTGGATCATTTTTATGTATCTCCAAGTCACATTCTGACTGAACTCTTCTCTCTGGCGCCACGAATAAGAGTTTACACTGTGAGATTTAAAGATATGAGCCCCTTCACTACATACCATACAACCATTTCTTCAGAATGGTACTTGGAGAATCCATCAAGTACATAATAGAAGAACACAATGTGAAGTGAGAAGAGGAGTACACGAAGTATACAATGACACGATGATGTTAAACAAATAAATTAACTAAACAGTCCTCAAAGCGGGACAGATCCAAATTCCTGAACCAGGCACCGACAGTGGTGTTCACCTGTAATCCCAGCAACTCAGGAGGCTGAGGCTAGAGGATCACATGTTCAAGATCAGCCTCAGCAAGTTTGTGAGGCCCTAAGCAACTTAGTGAGACCTTGTCTCAAAAAATAAAAGGGGCTGCAGATGTGATTCAGTGTTTAAGCACCCCTTGGTTCAATACCTATATCAAAAGCTCATGCGCATGCACGCGTGTATGTACACACACACACACACACACACACACACACACACACACCATAAACAAAACAGATCCAAATTCTTATACTGGCTGGGCAATTTGTTATCTTTGTTACATTGAGTGACTTAATTAACCTCTTGTTGAATTCCTATTTCCTCATTGTTTTTTTTAAAAAAAAAAAATCTATGAAAGTTGTGAAGTAGTTTACTAGCTTATGTCTGATCCAATGTAGAAGCTCAAAAAAAGGTATTAAAATTATTATTAGGAAACATACCATGGAAATTTTTGAAATTGAACAAATGAAGAATTACCTTAACCAAAATACAAATGAAACGCTGCTGAAAACAGCCTTAGGGAAAACCTAAGAGATTGAATCACAGGGAGTCTCTTCATTGAGGAGCCAGGAAATAACTTTCTCCCTGTCCTATCTCACTCGCTGTTGAGTTCAGACGGTGAGACTTTTGGTAGAATAATTACAGATCAAGAATAATAAAACCACAATCTGAATAAAATAACTTCCAATTTTCTCCTAGGGTTGCTATCTGGGCAAGAGGTTCTCTGGCTCTCACGAGCCCTTTGATTATCTAACCAGGTTTAACAAGACAAGAAAGAAATAGGGCAATGAGGCAAATACTTGATCCAGTTATACAATTCTACATCTTATTCCTGTAGGTTCTCTGTAGGAGGACTGAGAAAGATACTCTATACTGAAATAATATTTTCTTCCAGAATTCTGGGTAAAGGAGCAGTTCCCAGACACAGATAAAAGAATGCATAGTGACTTGGAAAGCTGAGGCAGGAGGATCTCATGTTCAAAAGTAGTCTCAGAAACTTAGCAAGGCCCTAAGCAACTTAGTGAGACTCTATTTCTAGATAAAATATAAAAAAGGTTCACACACACACACACACACACACACACACAGAATGCATAGGGGCTGGGGTCATAGTGCAGTGGTAGAGTGCTTGTCTAACATGCATGAGGCCTGGTTTGATCCCCAGCACCACAAAATACAAAAAATTTAAAAATCACAGTAGCTCTGCCTCTTCCTCCTGTGGTTAAGAAAATAAATTGAAAGAATATCAAAGACTATATTTCAGATGTAAACAGTTTTTTGGACATCTCAGGAAAGTCACAGAAGACACCTTAAAAAAATAAAAGCTGGAGACCAATAGGTAGTGAATACATAGGTGGACTAATAGACTGACAGGAATTATTATTAGTGGAATCTCATTACAGTAGGGTTCTCCAGTGTGAACGATGTCAGACTTAATCCTTCAAAAAAGATTAAAAACATATTTGAAGTGACAGTTCATGCTCAAAGAAATGGTAAAGATTTGTCAGTGGGGGAAAATATAAAGGCTTTTAGTTTGTCTGGACCTACCTGAGCTAATTCAAACACTTATTACATTTCCAACCAACTTGAAATTCTAAGATTTATAAGAATCTTCAAGTGCATAGCCCATTATAAGAAATTGGATAAATAAATGGGAAGATGGTTCAGAAAAGCCATTTTTTACCATAAAGAAGTGAAGTAACTGGTAATATAGGCAGGTTTAAGTAACTGATTTACATGCTTTAGGAAGGCTTAGTAAGTAGCATAATCTGAGGTTTTCCTTCTGATCATATTCTTAATATGTTCCTAGGGTTCAAGAAATAGATAGAAAAAGAATTAATTGGTGTGCAGATATAAACAAAGGTTGTATTCTAGTCCAGCAAAGGTTTCTTGTTGTTGTTGTTGTTTTGCGGGGGTACTAGGGATTGAACCAAGAGGTACTCTCCCACTGAGCTACATTCCCAGCCCTCATTATTTTTTATTTTGAGATAGTGTCTCAGTAAGCTCCCCAGGCTAGCCTCAAACTTGCAATCCTCCAGTCTCCGCCTCCTGAGTCACTGGGATTACAGGCATGCACCCCATATTCCTACCAGTTCAGCTAGTTTTTCTTTTCCTTTTTGTGAATGCTTGTAATGGAGGAAAATTAAGCTGAGAGAGACTCTCTAGTCTGCTGTAGAATCAACCAACTAAAAACTGGGTTGTGCAATTTTATATTTGAAAAATAATTGTAGATGTACTCAGGTTTAAGTCTCTGTAGGAAAAAAAATAGTACTTACAAATATTTTTATTATGCTTTGCTTGGTCTGAATGTGTGTGTCCCTCAGCCCACAGATCTATACATTGAAATCCTGTCTCCACCAGGCATGGTGGTACACACCTGAAATCACTGGCAATTCAGGAGGCTGAGGCAGGAGGATTGCAAGTTCAAGGTCTCAGCAACTTAGTAAGACCCTGTCTCAAAAAATTAAAAAGAATGGAGGAGGTAGCTCAGTAGTAAAGCACCCCAGGGTTTAATTCCCAATAAAAAGGAAGGTGGGAGGAAGGAAAAAAGAAAAAAACAAACAACAACAACAAAAAACCCTTCTATCCCCTAAGGTGCTAGTATTAAGAGGTGGGGATTTTGGAAGTTGAAGAAGTCCTGAGGGTGGGCCCCTCATGAAAGAGATCAGTGCCCTAATAAAACAGGTCCCAGGGAACTCTTTCGTCCCTTTTACCATGTGAAGTTATAACCAGAAAGCACCATGTAGGAACGAGACGGTGAGCTCTCACCAGATACTGGATCTTGTACATGTATTTGTACTTGGTCTTGTACTTCCCAGCCTCTAGACCTGTGCAAAATAAATTTCTGCTTTTTAGGATACCCAATTTATTGTATTTTGTTATAGTAGCCCAAACACTGACTAAGATATGCTTAATTTTAGAATAATGAAAATTTAATTATCTTAAATCATAACTCTTATCAAATGAATTAAGCAGCTCAAGTATAGATTTTCCCATTATTTTAGCTCCTTTTTTATTTAAAAAATGTATAAATCAGTACCTTATCTTCTACTGCTTGAAAATATTCTGGATTGAGTTGTTTTCTTGTTTGTTATTGCTGTTGCTTTGATTTTTCTTTGTTTTTTTTTTCCAGTGGATGGAATATTATAAACTCCTTGGATTATAACCCATTTCTTTCACATCTTGATGCCACCTATAGCATCTAAAACAACAGAGGACTTGCTACATATTCATTGGCTTGAATCAAAGAAAATGTCTAAAAAGGATTTGCAAGATTCTATGCCCATTTCTGTTTTTAGAATCACACTAACATCAGCCTAGAAAGATAAAAATTAGTCCTCCTGTTAAACCCCAGAAAAAAGTGGTTGCCACAACTTCTAAAAGTAGTCCTGTCCAATGTTAAAAGTGCTTACAGACCCTGTATCTCAGCACCAAACAAACGAAAACATCAACAAAAATGTTTACAGAGAGCTAGGGCTGTAGCTCAGAGGTAGAGTGCTTGCCTACTAATTTTACTATTTATAAAATTAATTAAAATATATTTAAAAAATAGAAAGGGGATTATGTATATTTTACTTTTCTTTCTACTCCACTAATAGCATTTGTTTTATCATATTATAAAAGGTTTAGTACCATTAATATTATGTAGGAACTTTCTAAGATTTCTGTAGAATGTTGGGAGGAAATCAATAAGATAATTAAGAAGGTGGAAAATATTCATGAATCTTGATTTCATTCAGAAACAACTGTTATTATGCAGGAACAACTATTAAGAATAGAATTTTAATTCCTGCCATGAGATTTTAAAGCCTAATAAACAGAGTTAATTCCTCTTTCAGTATAATGTTTTTAGTATTGCCATACCTTTTCACTCACAAACTATATACCTCAAAGTAAACAAAATTGGCGTTCAAAGAGATTTTGAGTCATTAAAAACATGAAGTTGTTCAGTGACTATAATTACTAAACTTCTAGCAATTACTCTCTTTTCCTGACATCAGATTAAAAGTTTTATCATATATTAATTATTGCTTTGGGCATGGACTCTGAATTTCACTGAGTTCACCAGCTCTAGACGCCTACAAATATGTTTTGCTATAAATTACTGGCACTGTTTCTGTTGATATTCAGCATAATCAAACATTTGTAAGCATGCTGTCTTTTCAATCTGTTCAGCTGATGCACTTTACCTGATCTTTCATTAAAGTAATCAAAACACTTGCTGTGTCGCATCTAATGAATGTTGCATGTATGATTAAGTGCTTTCATTCATATTGCAAGTTTGATTTAATGTAATCTGCCTTTCAGACAGCCATTAGCCTAGCTCCTACGTGAATTCGATTAATTGGCTGAATTCTTCCAGATGTCCATTAAGCATTACAGGAATTTCTATGTAGAAACAGCAGGAACTGTCTAGCACAGAACCAAACAATGAAATGTTATATTGCTGCCATGACTTACAAAAAGCTGGATTCATTTTCATTAATAAAACATCTGTACTCCTGCACAGCTATGCATTGAGATGCATTTATTTTATATGTTTATTTCTCTTATGACTGTAAAAAGATAGTTAAACAGAAGCACATTTACTGATATGTAGACCCAGAGTTTAGCAGATACTGATTGATAAAACAGTTCATTTTTTTTAAGTTTACAGTAGGTCCTAAGCAGAAGATATATACTAACAGACACCTGTTTGAAACTGTATTTTAAAATACCCTGGATTATCACAATAGAAGTTTTAAAGTGACATTAGATATTTATTTTGAAAATGACTTGATGGCTCTGCCCACGCCCAAGCTATCAAGTCTTCAGAAGAGAAAGGGGTAAATGTGGCTGTCTGCTGGGATGACTTGCTATTGTTCTGGACACCTCTGGGTGTCTTTCCACTCAGTATGTTTTGTTTTGTTTTCAGTGTTAGTAGTTCTTAAAGAACAGGTAGAGATTCAGCCTTGTGTACATCTAGCTCAGTACATTTTACCACTTATAAATGCTTGTTACCCAATCATTTGGGGAATTTATGACTAATAATGGAAATAAAAGGTAAAACTGAAAGGAAGCTAGTATTAGACAAGGACAATTACATACTCTAACACCAATAATCATCTTGAAATTAAGAGAGTACCACAAAAGTAACTGTGTCTCGTATACAAGGATCTACAAATTGGTCTTACCCATTAAAGTTGAAAATCTTTTCTTATGCCCATAACTTTATGAAATGAAGTTTGTAATGTATGTAATCCCTGCTATAAAGACATATAGTATTGAACTTTAAGATTAAAATGCTTTTCATCCTTTTGTATCCTTAAACAATTAGAGAAAATAGATAAACTTGGAGAGGAGAAAAAGTAATCTCATAGCATACATTCAAACCATTCATCATAAACTTAAATATTTCTAAAATAATTGAACATTGAAATTTTAAGTTTTACCTGAAATGACTTCTCTATTAGTAGTTTCTACTTCACTGGGTGGGGCTGTTTTAAAAAGTGATTGTTTATTACCTACTAGTCTAGTCTAATTATGAGTATGTGAAGTTATACTAACTGGAAGAGGACATCTTTCAGGATCAGATCATCAGTCATACATGCCATGTGAATAACATGATGTCTCTGGAGTTCTATCATGGGGCTTAAACAGGCAATATCTGCCTTGATGGCAAGTTTGTCAATGTTTAGAGAACAGAAAATTCTAAAAAGGAAGATAGTTGACAGTCTCCTTGTTGGTCTTGTTACTAAAAGATTTAAAAATTTTTGAGTTTGCCAAACATTTTCAAAACATTAGCAAAAATTTACTGCTATGGAAATATAGAGACATATAAGCCACAGTCTCTGCTGCACTCATAGGAGAAAGCAAGCCTGTCCATTACATGACAAGCACCATTCTAAAAGTCATTTGAAGCCCTGTGACAGCATAAAGGTGGGAATGCTGCTCTCAATTCCCTCGGGCTTCACAGAGTGAACATGGCAGCTGCGTCTTGGAAGATGAGTAGAAGTGAGGACGGGGAAATAAAAGGAGGACATGGGAAGTAACAGGGTGTCTGAAGGACCAAGAGTAAGGCATGCTGGGAGCAGGGCGCATTGACTCCTCTTCCTGCTGTGTCCTTTCACGCCTAGAGATATCCATTTAGAGGATGGTCCTGATCCCTTACCATGCCCTCACTCATTCATTTCTCCTGTTAGAATGACTTGCTCTGACTGGTGAGATCTTGGTGTTCTCATGTATGCTATGAAATTACTTTATCTCTCTCCAAGAACTTGGTGAGCTCAGCTCAGCCATTTCCTTCCTTGCTCCTCTTTCTCACTGACCTGGTCTGCTCTTGACCTTACATAAGTTTAGAAGTAATTGGTTGCCCTGAGAGAAGAGGCCAGTAGTTATCCAATCCTTCCTGGGACAGGATGGGTATGTATGTCTAATTCTGAAGTTTGGAATTAAGAAAACCCTTATTTTCTACATCTAAGTCACATCCTCCAACCTAGTGATCCACAATAATAAAATTCAGATTTTGCTCTCAAATTGCCTCCTGCAGTAGCTTGAGAACTTGGACAAGGCATGGGAATGTAGTTTATCCTACCCCCATACCACCACCACCACCAACAACAACAACAAAAAAGAAAACCCTCAAGACCCTCAAGAAATGTACAGGCCTAGGGTCATGAAAGTCTTAAATTCAGAGGGTCGAAGCACTGAGAAATGAGACTGGAGAAGTAAGGAGGCCAGACTGTGAGAGCCACCAAACCTCAACAGAATTCACTGAAACACTTTGCTGCAATTCTACGATGGAGTCGTTATCTAGGAAAGTGACTTGTCACCCAAACAAAGCTTCTCTAGATGTGACTCCTTGCTTCTTAGGCAGTGACTTTCAAGCTTTACTGTACATTATAATTAATTGATAAATACAGATCTCAAGCCCAATCCTCAAATATTCAGATTGAGATTGAGTACAGTATGAGTCCAGGAAGCAGTACGTTTAAAAGATTCCATAGGTGATTCTCATGCCAGAATCTTTTTTTTTTTTTTTTTTTTTTGGTACCAGTGATTGAATCCAGGGGTGTTTAACCATTGAGCCACATCCCCAGCCCTTTTTATTTTTTATTTTGAGACAAGATCTTGCTAAGTTGCTTAGGCCTCACTAAATTGTTGAGGCTGGCTTTGAACTTGTAATCCTCCTGCCTCAGCTTCTAAGCAACAGGGATTAGAGGTGTGCACCACTATGCCCTGCTCGTGCCAAAATTCTCAAAGCCACCTCTGAAGAAAGACTATTGGAGGTCTGAGTTAAAGCTTTATAGTTCTAGAAATTCAATATTGTCAGAATACTCAGAGATGCTCGGATTCATGCCAACCAAATTCCAAAGACACCTAAATATAAACTAGACTATGGATTGATTTACAGTAAAAACTATAACTTTAAAAGACTAGAGTCCTTGGGACTATTGAGTGCATACTCTTTCTATAGGAAAATCTATATGGGAAGCCATATTACAGCTAAAGACTGCTCAGTTACCTCAGAATCAGTAGTGGGCCTCCGTTGGATTACCTGAACTAATAGCATCAGGATCTCCACTATTGGGGGTAGACTTGCCAGGGGTCTGGGAGTTGTTCCCTCTGCCCAAGGTCATACTGACAAATTCTTATCCTTGACCTCTTGTTATCTTCTACTTCTAACACGTTCTTCAGGGGTTTTTTTGTTTTGTTTTGTTTTGTTTGGGGCAGTACTGTGGATTGAACCCAGGGAGGGCCTCATTCATAAAACATAAGCACTCTATCCCTGAGATACATCCCCAGCCCCAAACTTCAAGTAAGATTAAATATAACTGATAAAGTTACTGATTTAGATATACTAATGTAGTTGCATTTATTTTTAACATATTCACTCACTACCTTAAATAGAATTCAGGTGCCCTCAGAACTCACATTCACATTTACAGAGTATTGTTCAGAGCTAAATATTTCTACAAGTGAATATAAACTTCATGGTGTTAGGCACTTCTTATTTAACACTTTAACCCAAGTGCCTAACATAAACAAATAATCAGGGCTGAGGCTGGGGCTCAGCAGTAGAGTGCTTGAATAGCAGGTGTAAGGCCCTGAGTTTGATCCTCAGCACCACATATAAATAAAATAAAATAAAGTGATTGTGTCCACCTACAACTAAAAAAAAATTTTTTAAAAGAATAGTCAATTATACATATATACATATTTTTTAATGAATGAGCAGTTAGCCTTATGTAATACATGACCTTTTTTCATTTTTTTTAAAGAGAGAGTGAGAGAGGAGAGAGAGAGAATTTTTAATTTTTTTTTTTTTTTTTAGTTTTCGGTGGACACAACATCTTTGTTTGTATGTGGTGCTGAGGATCGAACCCAGGCCGCACGCATGCCAGGCGAGCACGCTACCACTTGAACCACATCCCCAGCCCCTTTTTTTCATTTTTATTCTCAGAGGAAACCCTTAATTCCAAAGTCTGGAATGGCTACATTGCTACATTGCTGTTGCCTCCTATGGATTTACCACACACCTCAACAAAATGCCTAAAGTAAAATCAGCTTATATGTGTGTGTGTGTGTGTGTGTGTGTGTGATCTTAGTGTTTCATGTCAGAATCTGTTTTGATTTTTAGTATCAATCTTTGATGACTATGTTTTGAGTTCCCCACTGGTTAAAAAGAACAGGAAGTGTCTTCTCACACCAGAATAAAATGGAAGAGAAATGAAGATGACTAAAAACCATTTCTTAGTATTTGTGATGGACAACTCAATCTAAGAACTTTTTCCTTGGTGTGTCAGGGAATGTCATCAAATACACCCTGTACCCTCTTCACGAAAAATGTAAGGAAGAGGTTCTTTAGCTTCTGAGCTGAAAAAATGTTCATAAATATTGGGAAACCTCAACTAATTAAAAATGAAACGCAGCCAGCTAAGCTCCAGTCATTTTTAATTTACAATATGGCTTTGCTTCCGAGGCAAATGTGGACAAGTCACAACTTCTTTTGATGCCGGAGGGATTGAAAAAATTAAATCAGCAGGATTGGCTATTGATGTTTTCTAGCAAATGTTTTGAAATCTCTGCCTTTCATCCATCTTGTAGGAAAATAGGATTGCTTTGTGAACCTTCAAAGATATTAATTCCTTTAATAAATCCTGACTTGTATGTTGAAAACTTCTAACAGTTAAGTTTCTGTAGCAATCTCTACATCAGGGGTAAATGTTGCCCGCAGGCAGACTCCCAATTTTTTTTTCCAACTATCATCATTCTTGGTCTGAAACTGGGGCTAACCAACATTACAACAGATTAAACATACCTTCTGTTCAGCCTCTTTTCATAAGATTTCTTTATTATATTCTTTGCAAGGCAAATTTCATGACAGGCTGTTTGCCTTCCTAGTGATCAGCACTTAATGAGATAAAGCACAAACATAAGCAGTGACTGTCCCAGTTCTGTACTTTGATCCCTGCCCCTCTAGTCAATGTGAAAAAACAGGGAGAGCTTGAGGTTCTTAAAGTATAGTGAATATTTGTCATTTAATAAACCAATCAGAGTTTCATTCAATAAAATGAATAAAAATCAAGTATAGGAAGTCAAAACACAAATGCACAGAGATGGTACCATGTGTGCATGCTTGAAAGGTGAGCTCCACAGGGGAGGGACGCTGAGCATATTGTGAAGATTCAGGGCACAGTGTCTACTTTAACACTTTTCACCATGATGGTTAGACAAAGACAGTAGAAACAAGAAGATATTACCAAAACTACCCGATGACCCTCTTGAGGACAGCATTATGTCAGAGTTTATTAAAAGGAAGCATTTATAACATTGGTTTTAAATGTTGTTCTGAGGCATTCTCCTTGAAATTCCTGCTTAAGGGAGTAAATATTAATGTGCCTCTGCCGAAAAAAGCATGAGGTTTTCTGTTTTGTGCAAGGCATTAAGAAAGAGACTGATCAATAGACTGGCTTTTGTGGGAAAGACGCTTGATGATAAATAAATAAGCTAACACCTTTCCCTTGGAGACTAAACTAGAGGGAGGATCTACATAATTTTTGACTATAGAAAAGAAATTGACAAAGGGGCGAAAAAACGACCTATGTACAGGGCAGAATTAGGGACATTTTGAGACAGTTCTAGAGCCAGCAAGCCAGCAAGGTCCAGCATCTCTCTTCCATGAAAACTCTTTATCATTCTTTTTTTTTTAATTTTTAGTCATAAACGGACACAATACCTTTATTTTTATTTGTTTATTTTTATGTGGTGCTGAGGATCAAACCCAGTGCCTCACATGTGCCAGGCAAGTGCTCTATCACTGAGCCACAACCCCAGACCTCTTTATCATTCTTGAATTAATGATTTACTTTAAATTTATACTACTAAAAAGTTAAAAGTAATAAGGAGATTAATCCTATATAAACTGTCACGTTATTAATGACCATGGAACTATACATTTAGATATATTTTTCCTATTAAGATATAATAGTGAAGCTGGGTACAGTGACACATGCCTGTAATCCCAGTAGCTCATGACAGGAGGATCACAAGTTCAAAGCCATTTTAGCGAGGTCCTAGGCAATTTAGCAAGACTCTGTCTGAAAATAAAAAGTAAAAAGGGTTGGGGATATGACCCTGTGGTTAAGCGTCCCTGGGTTTAACCCTGGTACCAAAAAAAAAAAAAAAAGGAGGGGGCATTGCTGGGGCTGGGGCTCAGTGGTAGAGCACTCGCCTAACATGTTCGAGGTACTGGGCTGGATCCTCAGCACCACATAAAAATAAATAAAATAAAGGTATTGTGTCCAACTACAACTAAAAAATATATTTTTTAAAAAAGACATAATAATGAAAAATTGGGGCTGGGAATGTCGCTCAGTGATGTAACATTTGCCTACTCATTGATGAGGGCCTGGGTTTGATTCCTAGCACTGAAAACGAAGGAAGGAAGGGATAGAATAATGAAAAGTTAAATATTAAATACTTTAAAAATTATGCTTTTTAGAATAATTACCTACCTGTATAATTGTGTACAGGATGTGTATAGCAAGAACACACACACACATTTCAGAATATATATCACTGCTATCGAAGTCAATCAGTTCTTAAATTTAAATAGCAATGTTCTGCCTTTATCAAAGCAAAATATTTAAGAATAAAGAGTTAGTATTTCTATAAGTTCCAAAAGTAAATTTTAATTTCTTAATTCAATAATAATGTGATCTCCATAGTAGTTTATTCAATGTTTGAAAAAATCAGTTTTTAATTGAACTCTAGAGAGGATTCTACTTGCAGTTATTTCTTTTGCTCCCTGCCTTTGGAGTTTATGATTTTTTAAGTCTAAGGAGGATTCTGAGCCTCTTTATTTTTAAAAAATTCCATAGGTGATTCTACTGTGCAGTTAAAGCTGAGAACTAATGACTTAGAGGAACCTAATTAAAGAAAATATTGTCACCACTGAGACAACCTCTGTCATTAACAGCAGAAATAAACCAAATATGGGGCTGGTATTGTAGCACAGTGGTAGACCACTTGCTTAGTACACACGAGGCACTGGGTTCGATCCTCAGCACCACATGAAAATAAATAAATATAATAAAGGTATTGTGCCTGTCTAGAAATGTTTTTAAAAGCTACTTCATTAGAAAAAAAGAAAGAAAGAAAGAAACCATCAATAAGTTCTCAAACTACTCCAGAAAAAGAGTCACTACACAGAGTAGAGGTACTCTGTAAACCAAAAGTGGAGTGTATTAAGAGCTAATGGCATTATGTCAGCAAGAGGTTGGAGTACACAATTCCAAGAGGTGTTTTTATTTTTTCCTTTCTGTTTCCTCGTCAGTTCCAAGCTCTTTGTCCCTCCTCTTCCCAATAGAAAAACTAACAAACAAACGGAAACATAAAAACCAACTTTGTCCAAACTCTGGAAAACAATCAAAGATTTACAGCACCTAAATGAAAGCTGAATCAAGGAAAAGCAGCTTGGAAACAGTAGGGAAGGTTTGTGGTGCTTAAATGTTTTTTCCCTTCCCTCTGGATGATGGCGGTGTTAAAGTGGCAGCAGCTTGGGAATATTTAGAATCTAAATAATTTTCTCTGAGATCGTAAAGTTCATTTTGTAGGATCACAGGATGGTGTTGCTATACGTTTTGTTTTTTTTTTAATTTGTATACTGTGTCCAAAGTTGCATTTTTAAAAGCGTTAATGCTTTTTCTAAAGTAATTTGTTTTCTGGTAGGTTAATTGGTGGTTTGAATACAAAAAAAAAAAAGACAAGACCTGAGAAGACCCTCAGTGCTCACCTCAGGATGATCCCTATGCTCAGTGCAATCCTATATAATAAGTGTGAAAGTGACCACCACAGAGCCAATCTGCAAGTACTAGTAGAGTTGCTGGTTGTTGTTTTTTCCCCTCTCTCTCTCCCTCTCTCTATTTCTTTGTTTTGTTTTGTTTTAGTTCATTTTATTTTTTAGTTTCCAACCTTCAAGAAAATCTCTGAAGGAACAGAGTTTTCTTTTTTTTTATTGGTTGTTCAAAACATTACAAAGCTCTTGACATATCATATTTCATACATTAGATTCAAGTGGGTTATGAACTCCCATTTTTACCCCAATACAGATTGCAGAATCATATCGGTTACACATCCACATTTTTACATGATGCCATATTAGTGACTGTTGTATTCTGCTACCTTTCCTATCCTCTACTATCCCCCCTCCCCTCCCCTCCCATCTTCTCTCTCTACCCCAACTACTGTAATTCATTTCTCTCCCTTGTTTTTTTTTTCCCATTCCTCTCACAACCTCTTATATGTAATTTTGTATAACAATGAGGGTCTCCTTCCATTTCCATGCAATTTCCCTTTTCTCTCCCTTTCCCTCCCACCTCATGTCTCTGTTTAATGTTAATCTTTTCCTCCTGCTCTTCCTCCCTGCTCTGTTCTTAGTTGCTCTCATTATATCAAAGAAGACATTTGGCATTTGTTTTTTAGGGATTGGCTAGCTTCACTTAGCATAATCTGCTCTAATGCCATCCATTTCCCTGCAAATTCCATGATTTTGTCATTTTTTAGTGCCGCGTAATACTCCATTGTGTATAAGTGCCACATTTTTTTATCCATTCATCTATTGAAGGGCATCTGGGTTGGTTCCACAGTCTAGCTATTGTGAATTGTGCTGCTATGAACATCGATGTGGCAATATCCCTGTAGTACGCTCTTTTAAGGTCTTCAGGGAATAGTCCGAGAAGGGCAATAGCTGGGTCAAATGGTGGTTCCATTCCCAGCTTTCCCAGGAATCTCCATACTGCTTTCCAAATTGGCAGCACCAATTTGCAGTCCCACCAGCAATGTACAAGAGTACCCTTTTCCCCACATCCTCGCCAGCACTTGTTGTTGTTTGACTTTATAATGGCTGCCAATCTTACTGGAGTGAGATGGTATCTTAGGGTGGTTTTGATTTGCATTTCTCTGACTGCTAGAGATGGTGAGCATTTTTTCATGTACTTGTTGATTGATTGTATGTCCTCCTCTAAGAAGTGTCTGTTCAGGTCTTTGGCCCATTTGTTGATTGGGTTATTTGTTTTCTTATTGTTTGATTTTTTGAGTTCTTTGTATACTCTGGATATTAGGGCTCTATCTGAAGTGTGAGGAGTAAAAATTTGAGGAACAGATTTTTCAATGACCACACATGACAAAGAATAAAGCATTCAATAATTTAAAAAAACACCCTCAAGCTCTTGAGAAAAAGAAAAAACAATCTGATTTCTAGAGTTATCTCATAATAATATTCCAATGTCCAGTTTTTAATTTAAAAAAAAATCATAAGACCTACTTGCTAAGTGTGGCAGCACATGCCTGCAATACCAAATGTTTGGGAAGCTAAAGCAGGCTGATTACAAATTTGAGGTTAGCCTGAGCAATTTAGTGATACCCAGTCCCGAAACAAAAAACAAACAAACAAAAAATGTAAAAGACTAGCACTTACCTAGCATTTATGAGGCCCTGGATTCAATCCCCAGTACCAACAAAACAAAAACACATAACTTATAACTTAAACACACACACACACACACACACACACACACACACGTGCACAAAAGTGTAGCCTATTCAGAAGGGAAAAGAACCAACTGACTGAAATCACCCATAAAGTAGAAGAAGAAGTTAACTGAGTGGAATCTAAAAGGACTTGTGGGATATCATCAGGAAGACTAGAAAGACTATTTGAAGAAATCATGTTCAAAAACCTTCCAAATATGATGAAAGACAAAGAAAAATCCAGGACCATATGGCTTTGTGATGAATTCTAGCAAATGTTTAAAGAAGAGTTAACATAAATTCTTTTCAAACCATTCTGAAAAATTAAAGAGGATGAATTTTTTTTTAAGCATTGCTGGGTATGGAAACCAGGGCCTTGCATATGATAGCAAATGCTCAACCACTGAGATATGCTCCTATGCTCAACACTTTCTAACTCATTCTTAGAGGTCAGCATTATCCTGATTCCATAGCCAAATAAAGACACAGGGTGAGGTTGGGGTTGTGGCTCAGTGGTAGAGCGCTTGCCTAGCATGTGTGAAGCCCTGGGTTTTCCTCAGCACCACATAAAAAGATATATATATATATATAGATATAGATATAGATATAGATATAGATATAGATAGATAGATATAGATATATTTTTTTAAGACATGGGGAAACAATTATAGACCAAAAGACTTTATGAACGTAATGCAAAAAAACTCTCAACAAAACACTAACCTATTTCAGCAGTATATTAAAATGATGATATACCATAACCAAGTGGGATTTATCCTAGGAATGAAAGAGTGATGAGAAAATCCATCAACATAATCATACTAACAAAATGAAGGTTATAAAACACAGAATTATCTCAACCAATGAATAAAAGCATTTAGTGAAGTTCAATACTTTTTCATGATTAAAAAAAAAACAGAACTAGGAATAGAAACGAACTTTCTTTACACAGTGAAGGGCATTTGTAAAAAAAAAAAAAAAGTCCACAGCTAACACTAATGGTAAGCAACTGAAAGTGAGAATTTCCCCTCAGACCAGGAATGAGACTAGAATGTTCACTTTCACCACTGCTATTCAACATTGTACTGGAAGTTCTAGCCAGAGAAATTAGGAAGAAAAAAATAGTCAACTAGAGTAGAAAGAAGTAAAACTATCTCTATTTGCAGATGACAAGTTCCTGTACAAATATAAAATCTCGAAAAAAGTCCTCAAGAAAACTACTAGAGTTGATAAATGAATTTAGCAAATCCAAAAAGAAATTAAGAGAGTGACTCCATGGGCTGGGGATGTAACCCAGTGGTAGAGTGCTTGCCTGGCACATCTGAGCCCTGGATTCAATCCCAGCACTGAAAAAAAAAAAAAGTTATTCCATTTATAATAGTATGCAAAAACCACCACCACTTAGGACTAAGTTTAACCAATAAGGTAAACGACTAGTACCCTGAAAACTACAAAACTGCTAAAGGAGTTTAAATAAGACCTAAATAAATGGAAATAGAGTCTACATTCTTGGGCAAAATGACTTATGTTGATCAGATTTCAGTATTATACAGAGTGATTCAATACAATTATTACAAAAATTTCAACCGTCTTTTTTTTTTGTCAGAATGGAAAGGTTGATCTGCAAATTTATATATAATTTCATGGGACCCTAACTAGCTAGAAAAAATAAAAGAAAACTAAAACAAACTTAAAGGCAAAGATCAAAGTTGAAGGATTTACACATTCCAATTCCTAATTTTACTATAGAACTACAGTAATCAAAACATTGTGATACTAGCATAAGAATAGATATGTAGGTCCATGGAATAAAATTGAGATTCCAAAAATAAATTGATGGTCCATTGATTTATAATAAGGGTACCAAGATAACTCAGTGAGGAAAAATAGTCTTTTCAACCAACAGTGCCAGCTTAACAGATATCTATATACAAATGAATGAAGTTGGCTTCTCCTACCTCACACCATACACAAGAACTAAGAGGAATCGGATTATAAAATTTTATCTATGCTGTAGCCTCAATTGCATAAAGTTATATATCCATATAGTCTACTACACAGGAGAACACAGAATAATAAATTTAAGGGACTGGGGTTGTAGCTCAGTGGTAGAGTGCTTGCCAAGTATGTGTGAGGCACTGGGTTTGATCCTCAGCACCACATAAAAATAAATAAATAAGATAAATGTATTGTGTCCATCTACAACTAAAAAAAATTTTTTTAAGAATTAAAATTAGGGGCTGGGGATGTGGCTCAAGCAGTAGCGCGCTCACCTGGCATGCGTGCGGCCTGGGTTCAATCCTCAGCACCACATACAAACAAAGATGTTGTGTCCGCTGAAAACTGAAAAATAAATATTAAAAAATTTCTCTCTCTCTCTCTCTCTTTTAAAAAAAAATTAAAACTACTGATTTGGTATGAGGAGAGATTATAAAACATTTAAAAATATTTTAATCTGTCATTATACTACAATATTATTCGTGCAAGAATAAAAATTATTCTCTCAAAATTTTACAGATATCATGAAATAAAAATACAGTAAAATTACAAACTTTTTGGGGAAAATTATGGCTAGTTAATTGGGCCTCAATAAACATTTTTTTTCTTTTTTTTCCTCATAATAACCTCAGGACCTTGCACATGCCAGGAAAGTGCTCTACCACTGAGCTACATTCCGAGCCCTTTTTTTTCTTTTTTCCCCCATTTTCATTTTGAGACAGGTTCTTCCTAAATTGTCATGATGGCCTAGAATTTGTGATCCTTGTGCCTTAGTCTTCCAAGTATTTGGGATTACAGACATAGCTTGATGATTTCTTTAGTGATAATAATAATAATAATAATAAATAGTGATAATAATAATAATTATTATTATTATTTTGGCACTGGGGACTGAACTCAGGGGCACTCAGCTACTGAGCCACATCCCCAGCCCTATTTTGTATTTGATTTAGAAACAGGGTCTCACTAAATTGCTTAGCACCTTGCTTTTACTGGCTTTGAACTCACTTAAGGGTAAGCAAGTCTCATAAATGGGGCCAGATAGCCCCAAAATCCCGTAGTGGTCAATGCCATGGGCTGCTTTCAAGCAGAGTTTTAAAAATAATTTTAAAATGAGGAAATTGGTGTGTCAATGTAGCAGAACAACTGTGAGCCAATAAGGATCCCATACAATCCTAGATAAATTTCATTCATGTTGATTAAAGCCCTAAAAGATAAATTTTCTTTTTATGGAGAAAAAGACGTGAGGCCCTTCAAGAGATTACTAGGTCTGAAATGCAAACTTATGGGTGTGGCATAATGGCCTGGAATCCATTTCTCAATCCTTGGCTTTTCTTAATGCTTTCTAGAACTGGCCTGCTGAGAATTCCCTCAGTGTTCCCAACTAAATAAGTGAAGATCATAATGCATCAGGATTCTGATAATTAATCCAATGTTGTATTTGATGATTTGACTCCTGGGAAGCACAATAGGCTAAAAAATATCATTAGTAACACTCGGCTAAAACAAAGAAACGAAAAAACGTAACAAACCACATAGAATCTGACCATGGGAATGAAGGTTTTGAATGGTTTTGTTTTTTTGGAATGGTGAGTGTTCTGATACCCTTTATATGAGAGGGAAGGTGGCAGCCTCTTCTAAAGGAGTTGCCAGTCATGGCAGCTGGGAAAGAAAGTCTTATCTCTTTCGATATACCATCAAGATAATCAGAGGGTTACTGCTGTTAACAGTTGAGTGCTTGTGAAGCTGACAAATAGGTTGTGTGTGCACTGCATATGTGAATAAAAATAGACAAGGCAGTAAAGTCCTAAGAGCAAAGAGTGACCCTTCCCAAGAGACTGATTATCATGCAAGGTCATCATCAGCCCAACAATTCCCACACATATAAAAAAAAAAATCACTATCTTATTAACACAGTAGGATTTTATTAAATCCTAACAGAGTAGTGGGGAAAGTGATTTCCTTTGTTTTCCTCTTAGACCTGTCATCAATTTGGCAAAATAACTATTTCTGCCAGTTGTGACAGTAGGGCCACTGGAACACCTGCAAATACTAATCACGCCCTTTTTGGAAATGGAAGCAGTTGCTCTGTTAATAAAGAATAAGTGGAAGCCTATCTGGAAAGAGCACTTGGAAAATACAGATTTTTTACTTTCCTTACCAAGGACTAAAAAGACTAGTTTACATGTATGTGGCGATTGACAATTTTTAAAGTACTTTCTCAAGCATTGTTTCATCTGATTTTCAAATTATTTCGTTTCTGAGTAACCTGTGCCATGTTACTTGAGCTCCCAAAAGTTCAGTTCCCTCATCTGTTAAAGAAAAAAGGCAGGGGTGGGGGTGGGGTGTCCATTTACTTAACAAAGTTATTTCAGGGATATAAAGAGTGTGGAGTGAGAGATCAGTGCAGATTAGTTCTCAGCCCTCTGCAATACTGATTTTCAACACCAGAATAAGTTTCTGAGGAATAGATCTGGGCCCAGAACCGGAGTCACCTGAGTGCATCCCTGTACCAGGGAGGGAGAGTATTCCACGTATCTTATATGCACGCTTGATCTCATTCCCGAGCCCCCTTGGACAGAGCTATTCAGACAGTAATGAGAACTGACTTGAAGGAAAAGAGAGTTGGCTGTGAGGGGCGCAGAACTGTAGTCCTGGATATTTGGGAAGCTGAGTCTGGAGGATCACTTGAGCCCAGGAGTTCTGAACAACAAAGTGAAACCCTGAAACCCCCGTTCAGTTCATCTCTCTTTACACTCCCAACCTTCTCAGAGCTTTAAGTTTCCTTGATTCTGGTTTTGTTTCCAAAATAGTATATGAAATGACAAATAGTTTCACATTAAACCCTCAACTAGAAGGAGATTATCTTTAAAACATTCACATAAAGAAGGGGACTATGAAATAGTCAACCTTGTAATTGAAACTAGAACAAGTCACAGTAAAGCAAAAAATTATTATTATTGATTGGGTTTTATTTTTAACACCAGTTAAGTAACTGTGAGCAAAGTGTAAAACCTTCACTTGTTGATTTCTAAGATTAAAATCAATAAAACTGTCCATAATCTATACCTCTCAGGTTTGCCTCTCCATAGTAGATCAGACAAGAGTAATTAGATTTCTGCCTGACTAACAAGAGGAGAACTGTTTCATTTTGGATCAAAATCTTCTTAGTGGATTGAATCACATTTTCTTTCCTTTACCCATCAACACTTAGCAATTGCTTCTGTGTTATATTTGGTTCAAACTATCAAAATGTTATCCTATAATTTTCAGTCGAAAGGATGCCAGAGTTTAAAGTTTCATTCTAATTCTGGATTTAAAGATTATTCTTCCAATTTCACATTTTTCCAAAATTCTATGCTTGATATAGTTTTAAGTGTGATAATATCTATCCTCCTCATTCTCACAAAAGGAAAATCAACACATAATCTGAATCCTTAGTTCACTGAAGCCAAATCATTTTTATTGGTGCATTATAATTACAAATACTGGGGTTCATCATGCCATATTTGCACATGCACATAACATAATCTTTCCCAGAACCTTCCTTTTCCCTCCCTTCCTTCTTATCAGATCCACTTGCTCTACTCTACTGATCTGTCTTCTATATTGTTTTCATTAGTACATTATATTTATAAAGATAGTATAATTTGGTAGATTTTCCACAGGACTTCCCCATTTCCTCCTTTTCTCCCTCCCACTTGATCTGCTTCTTCTACTCTTGCTAGTCTCCCTCCTGTTTTTGTGAGATCCCCTTTTATTATTTCTTTTTTTCTAAAGCCATATCATAATTACTGCTTTAGAGTACAAAATCAGTAACAGACAAGCAAACATGTGACCTTGCCTTATCTGTATTCTATATACAAATGAGACTGATATTGTTGAATATACCTTTCTCTGATGACAATAATTTCACAAATGCTATTTCTGAAACAAAATTACAGTTCTGCATAGCCTTACTTATTTTTACATTAAACTAGGAAACTGAAGCCACTTCCCATGAAGGCATTTGATATTTCATCTAAATGGACTACCACTATGGCCCATACAAGCCCTGCCTCATGGTCCCTTAAGTATGGTCGCTTGACAATTTTAAAAGTACTTTCTCAAGCATTGTTTCATCTGATTTTCAAGTTATTTCATTTTTGTGTAACCTATGCCATGTTACTTGAACTCCCAAAAGTTCAGTTCCCTCATCTGTTAAAGAAAAAAGGCAGGGGTTGGGGTGCGGTGTCCATTTACTTATAAAAGTTATTTCAGAGATATAAAGAGTGTGGAGTGAGGATCAGTGCAGATTAGTTCTCAGTTCCCTTAAGCAGAGGGTATGTGGTAGGAAGAATAGCCATCACCATAGTTGCTTCAAGAGCAGGTTCTTCACTTTTGGATCTGTAGTTCTTAGAAATGAGAATACAGGGCTGGAATGTAGCTCAGTGGCAAAGAGTTTGCCTTGCATTTGCAAAGCCCTGGGTTAGATCCCCAGTTCAAAAAAAAAAAGACCAACAGAGAGAGAGAGGGAGAGAGAGAGAGAAAGAGAGAGAACAACATTAAAAAGCATTAAAAGTTAGAACATTAAAAAGCAAATAATGGTACTAGTAAAACAACAACTTTGCCAACTAGACATAACTGAGGGAAAGAGGCAGGGATTTCAGTTCTTCTTCTGTGTGATAACAATGATAGCCCCCACCCCCACCCCAGTATTGGGGATTAAATCCAGGGGCACTCTACCACTGAGTTCCATTCCTAGTCCTTTTTGCTTTTTTTATTTTGAGGAAGTAGTCCCAGCTGGCCTTGAACATGCATTCCTCCTGCCTCAGCCTCCTGAGCAGCTGGGATTACAGCTGACACCCAGCTGACAATGGTATACTGATATACTACACTTGGGGACCTTCAGTACTGTCAGGAATAATAAGAAAAAAGAATAGCTTCCAGAATGTTCAAAAAGAGAAGAATTGGATGTTCCTGCAGGAAATTAACTCTGCTTTTTAGAGGAGCTGCTGGTTTATTAGTTTGTTGGTTGTGGTTTCTTAAAAAAAAAGGACTTTCACTTTAGGACATTTCAGTCAGTTTTCTTATATAGAGCTATCTGCTTAATCACAGCAAGGGAAAGATGCTCTCAGCCACTTAGCTCCTTTGTATATTTTAGAGCATTTCATCCCTATGCAGCCTCAATTGGTAATGGTAGTTTTTCTTATTTTAATAAACATCAGAATAGAACTGCACCTGCACTTTAGAGTTTAGAGAATGTGTTCACACATATCATCTCATTTGACACTTACAACTGTGTGAAGTAGGCAGTGCAGATACTATTTTTGAAAAAAAAAAAAGAAAGAAAGAAAGAAGTGGGATTAAAAGTGGTTTAATAACTTGCCTAAATTTTGCAGCCATTTAGGTCTAGAACTGGCTCTCCTCCATTACATTGTGTCACTTCATGGTAATATAGCTCTTCAGGGTACTGCAGGGCAACACATTCTTCTTGTTTGAACATGAAATTATAGTAATACAGGAAGAAGTGGGCATTCACAAAATTTGTTCATGTACTATTTAGGTGACCGAAAGATGGTGTTGATTGTTATCTTGCAGCTGTGTGTGATTTAAATATTATGGAGTATATCTTATAAACAATCTTGAGTTGGGGAGAGGTTGTTTTGGCTTTTGGTTTGTTTTTGCTGGGGATTGAACCCAGGGCCCCACACAAGCTAGTCAAGTGTTCTACCACTGACTACCACCCTCAGCTTTAAGACTTTCTTTAGTGATAGCTGCAAATATATTTTTAATGAAAAAAAGATTTTTTTCTGATTCTATAAATGACACATGCTTTTCCCATGTACAGAAAATCATAAAGAACAAACTAGAAAATATCAGAAATCCCAGCAACTGGAGTAAACCACTGCTCTTACCACTGCTCTTTTCAGAATCTAAGCATATACACATACTCCAGCATGCATAAACACAGTTTTATATGAGATTGAATCCAGTCCCTACACATGCTAGGCAAGTACTCAACCACCAAGGCACCCTCCTATCCCCTGGTATTTTCTACTGTACAACATCTTAAATATGTTTGCATACCAAGAGATGATGTCTATTTAACCATTTTTAATTGCTGAGGATACAGATGTGCCTTTTATTATCTAACCCTCTACTGATGGAAATTTAACAATTTACATTCAAATTTTTTGCTATTATAAACTATGATGAAAATTTGGGATACATTTATGAAAGTATTACTAAATCAGAAGATACTTTAATTTTAAATTAAGATAAATATCACCACACTGCCCTCCAGAAATATTCTAATTTGTACTCATGTTGACAGTGACTGAGGACAAATTTTCCCACACTTTGAATGAGGTCAGGTTTTGTCAATAAGTTTTTATCTTTTCCCATCTAAAAAACTTAAATGGGGACAAACGAGAAGAGCCTATTGAAGTGGAAGCATTGAAATTTTAGATTCTGGCGACCTTTTTTGCCAGCAGAGCCTTCTACTCCTGTCTGAGGAGCTCAGTCAGCTTTGCCTGAGGGATATGAATGGCATCCCCTCAGGTATTTGCCGCACAAGACACCTCTGAGTCTTCTCAGGGCTGATCCCTACCACTCCTCTATTCTTCCAGACTTGTAGCTAGATTCAAGTTCCAGCAGACTGCAAAAGCTGAGGAACAAAATGTGAGTCAAGGAAAAATATGCTATAGTGCGAAAGGGCAGCATATTTCTAATTTATACAGACACAAATCTGGGGAGTATGTGTGGGAATATATGTTAAGGGTGAAGGGCATCAAATCGGATGAGTCCAGATGTACTGACATGAGCCCTCTGAGGATACAGAGGAAAAGACAAACTCAGTTTCTCCCACTGTTCTCTTACAATGCATCTGTAACACCAGGTGTGTGTTTGGGGGCAGGGTAAAGGGGTGATCCCCCCCCCACCAAGCAAGCAAAGCTGCTGCAGTCAACACCAATTGGCATCCTTTAGTTTTTTCAATCTGAGACTATCTACTGCCCCACTACCACCACTCCAGATGCCAATCATCAGCCCTAGCTTGTTTCACCTGTGCTTCTGACCAACCAGCTATAAATCAGTGTTCTCAAAACCCCCTCCTTGAGTTCAATTAATGTGCTAGATCAGCTCACAGAACTTAAGAAAACTTTCTTACATTTTACTGGTTTACTTATTTATGTATGTATTTATTTATTTAGGGTACTGGGAAATGAACCCAGGGGTGCTTAACCACTGAGCCACATCCCCAGCCCTTTTCTGTATTTTATTTAGAGACAGGGTCTCACTAAGTTGCTTAGGGCCTCACTAAATTGTTGAGGTTAGCTTTGAATTCGCAATCCTCTGCCTCAACCTCCCAGGCCACTGGGATTTATAGGCTTGTGCCACCGCATCAGGCTCATTTTACAAGAATATTACAAAGGAACCAGCGAACCTCAGATGAAGAGCTGGAGTATATAAGGTATGGGGCAAATGACTTGCAACTGCTATGCTCTCCCTGGGCACTGCATCCTCTAGGAGCACCAGGAATTTCAGCTCTCTCCTAGCTCTCTGAACGCTGTCCTTGTTCAGTTTTATGGGTAAACTCCATCCCCTAGCGTGATTGATTAAATCACTGGTCATTGGTGATCAACTTAACCTTCAGTGCTTTTTCCCTTCACAGAGGCTGGAGAGGAGGTTGCTCTAAAACCCAGCTCTCTAACCCAGCCTTGGTCTTTCCAAAACAGCGCTCATCCTAAAGCTACGTAATGCTAACCATTAGTCAACCCAATAACAACAACAAAAAGACATTTATTCTTTGGAGATTCCATTCCAAAGATTTTAGAAGTTGTATTCCAGGAAACAGGTTTTTTGGTGAATATCAAATATGTGTTTCATAAGCACAGATTCTGGTAAGGGTCTTGAAAGAGCTAAAACAGTTTATTTGAATGGTTGGATGAAACACGGACCAATAGATTGCCTACACTAAGTAAAGCAGAGAATTTAAAACTGCCTTGGATACTGCAAAGGAAGATATCTAAAGGGTTAGAAAGATCAGAATATTATAGTGGAACTACCTGGTAAGACCTATTCACTCACCCCATGACGGCCCAGAGAACACAGCTGTCACCATGACTGTCAGAAGTGAATTTGTGAGGGGAGCTTCAGCATTATTTCAGTGCTCTGGTATGAATCATCAAAACAGACAGTGACAACTCCTCAATCAAGACCCAGACATGAACCAGTTCATGGACTCATCCCAGAATGAAGGGGAAGATAGGTCCCTTTCAGAAGGACCCTACTACCCTGACAAAAATTTATATTGTTAACCTTCCTTCAAGCCTTCCCCCAAAGAAAACTTCCAGGGATTATTAGACACTTACTCTGAATTAACACCTATTCCAGGAGTTTCAAAACATCACCAAAATCTACTAGGTATCATAAAGGAAATATTTACCAGATCAATAGCTGCATATTAGTTGCCAGAGTATGTATTAATTTGTTTGAGCAACTGTTATGGTTTGGATGTGAGGTGTCCCCCAAAAGCTCACGTGTGAGACAATGCAAGAAGGTTTGGAGGATAAATGATCAGGTTATAATCTTAACCTAATCAGAGAACTAATCCCTGATGGGATTAACTGAGTGGTGACAGAAGGCAGGTGTGGTGTGGCTGGAGGAAGTACTTCATTGGGGGTGTGGCTACAGGGTATATATTTGAATCTGACAAGTGGAGTCTCTGCCTCTGATCATCATGTGAGCTGGTTCCCTCTCCCACACTCTTCGACCACGAGGTCCTGCCTCACCTCAGGAATGGAGCCTGCTGTCTATGGATTGAGACCTCTAAAACCATGAGGCCCCTAAATAAACCTTTCCTCCTCTATAATTGTTCTGGTTGAGTCTTTTAAGTCACAGTGGCAAAAAAGCTGGCTAAAATAGCAATGAAACCAAATCTGAAATAGCAGCAACAATTGGAGTCACCACTCACTTAAGCTTATGATAATCCAGTCACTCTTTAAAATCTATCTGTTGACCAGATGCAGTGGCTCTTGACTGTAATCCTAGATATTCATGAGGCTGAGACAGGAAGACTACAAGTTTGAGGCCAATGTGGGCAACTGAGTGAATTCTGTCTCAAAATTTAAAGAGAGCTGTGGTGTAGCTCAGTGGTAGAGTGCTTGCCTAGCATGTGCAAGGCCCTGGGTTCATTTCCCAGTGCTACTCACGCACATATTCTCTCTCTCTCTCTCTCTCTCTCTCTCTCTCTCTCTCTCTCTCTCTCATACACACACACACACACACACACACACACACACAAAATTATCTTTTTTCTGCCACCAAGCTACCTTGCAAACTGAGCTTCCCATCAGAAACTGAGTTATTTCTGATCCACCAAGCCATATATTTGGGTGTGTACGGCAACATTCCAAAGTTAAATGGAAGTGGTGTACATGAGATCATGCTGAAGCAAGCCCCCAAAGCATTCATTACATGACAAAATAGCTCAAATACCCATGGCCCTACTCCTGCTACACCATTTTCTCTCTCTCAGCCAGCATCTATAGTGTCATGAGCAACCCCTACCATTGGTTGATAAGGAAGAGAGAAATCAAACCTGATTTATAGGTGGTTCTGCAGGATATGCAACACTACCCACAAGGAAACGACTGCTCGATACAATGGTACGCTGAAAAAGGGTGGTAAAGGGACATTCTCCCAAGAAGTATAATACAGAGCAATGTACCAGGTTATTCATTTACTTGGAAAGAGAAATGACCAAAGGTATGAGTTTATACAAATTCATGGACTATAGCCAATTTGGTTAGCTGAATAGGAACATGGAAGGAACGTGACTGAGAAATTTGGTGACAGGAGGTATGAAAAAAAGATACATGGATTGACTTCTCTAAATGGGCCAAGCATATAAAGATATTTGTGTTTATATGAATGCTCAGCAAGAAGTAACCTCAGGGTTTGGTGAATGGTTGAGTATGAAAAGTTAAGAAAAATGATGAGTTGAGTATGAATATAACATAATGAATTTCACTATTATGTATAATTATAATGAACCAACAAAAAAGAAAGAAAAAGAATGAATTGAAAGCAATCACAAGACTATGAGTACAGGAAACCAAGAGAATGGTGAAACCAGGAAGCTCTTGGGGTCCAAAAAACAGAAAAGAGCCCAGTTTTTAAGAAGCAAATCCCTTGATGCTAGCGTAACACACAAGTAGAGATACCATATAGACAATTAGTTGTCTACAGGTGCAGATCTACATGGGACTAAAATGGGATTCGAAGTTGTAAGAATGTACAATCTTTTGTAAAAAGTAGCTGCCCTGGGAGGACCAAATACTGAGAGTTGTAAAACCACAGATGCAGGTGGGGTAACTTACAAGTCAAAGAGAAATAATGATTAAGAGACCTAATATAAGCATCCAAATGAGGGTTTTACTTGTTTTAAAAACTGGATAGTCAATGATGGTGAAAGCAATGAGCATTTAAGATTTTAAATAACTATTCATCACACAAAATTCTGTACATGAAAGCTTATACTAGCCTTATTGATAATAGCTTCTAACTGGAAACAGCCCCAATGTCTAGTAATATAGGCAAAGAACTAGTAATATATGCAGCAATGTGGGTGGATCTCAATAGAAATATGCAACAAGACTAAAGCCAATCTCAAAAGTTACATATTTATTTTATTCCGTTTATATAATACTCTCAAAACAAAATTATGGGCATGACAAACATATTAGTGGTTGCATGGGCTATGGAATGGGAAGGGGTGGGCATAACTATAAGTGAGAAGCATAAGAGATCTTTGTGGTGACAGGACAATTCTATCTTGATTATGACAGTGCTAATACAAACCTACCCACATGGTAAAATTGCATAGAACTATACATACAAATAACAGCACAGAAAAGTGGTGAAATCTCTAACTTTTCATGTAAGACTTCGTTATTTAACAAGTTACTATTGGGGAAAACTGGATTAGGGATACATAAGACTTCTCTCTACTATTTTTTTTCCACAACTTCCCGAGAACCTATAATTATTTCAAAATGGAAAAAAAAAAAGCTGTGTTGGGGGCAGAGGGGTTAGCTATTAGTTTTAGCCAGGAGCAGTTACTTTAAGGATATTTTCTGTAAACTGATGCAGACAGTAGTCAAAACACAAGAAACAAATGTCAAATAATCTCTTCTTCCAACTAAACCTCAAAAGTCCACAGTATTTTCTTAAGATTACAATTCATACCAACCAAAATGGAAAAGGCAATGCTAGGGGCATACTCAATGGTACAGTTCCTGCCTAGCATGTGCAAGGCCTTGGATTCAATCCCCAGCACCACAAAAATAAATAGATAGATAGATAGATGATAGATAGATAGATAGATAGATAGATAGATAGATAGATAGATAGATAGATAAAATAAAGAAGGAAGGAAAGGGCCCTTGAAAAGAAGGATTGCCTTTTAGAATGTAGCAAACAAAAGCACACAGTTTGAGAAGACTTTGGAGGTACTAGACCTTAGTGTCTGATTTGTTGAGCCTTAAATGCAAGAGGAAAATGGATTAAAGACACTGACTGCCTTTCTCTGACTCACTGTCCTCCAGGACAATTAGTTTTCAACCAGAATCAACATCCTCAAGGGTCAGAATTGCTGCCTATCAAGGATTTACTACCAAGGATTATTATCACTGAGCAGAGCAGAATAACTTAAGTGATAAGTCACTAGGGGGTATATTTGCAGCTCAGCATGTGGGACCAAAGAAGTTCAACACATTGCCTGATCTAAAAATAATCACCCTTGATGCAGAATCCTGCTATGTTCAGAAATTTAATATACAAGACAAAATGTTTCTATTCATCTCAGAAGTTCCTATTATAAATAACATATATCTGCAGATCTTATTGGTCCAAATGACTCACCTCTCTCTAGATCGTCTTCCCATATGCTCCTTAAGAATATATATGTATCTCCAAATCTCTAGATCTCCTTCTCCAAATCTAATAGTGACCCTCTCAATAAGTTTCCTTCCAAATTCATGAGAGAAAAGTTTTTCCTTGCCTTTGGATACTGTCTATAACATTCCATGTATAAATGGACTTTTAATTGCTATGTGTGGCAGCACACACTTGTAGTCCCAGTTACTAGGTTGAACAAGCCCAGGAGTTTAAGCCCAGGAGTTCAAGACCAACCTGGGCAGCACAGCAAAAACCCATCTATATACACCTGTATCAATAGACAGACAGATAAATGAAAGAGAAAATGAACACAAGAAAGGAGGGGGAAAAACCTATTACTAACCAGGGGACAAATCTTGGAAAATCTTGCTCATCTGTTTTGGTTTCATATAAATTAGGATGTTTCCAGAAAAAAAAAAATAGACTTAAATTTTTAGTACTGGAAGAGACCTTAAAAGATTCTGTAAAGATTCTATATCTCACTCCCGGCTCTTTTTTTTTTTTTCAACAGATGTAGAGCCAGGCAGGGTGGCTCACACCTGTAATCCCAACAGTTTGGGAGACTGAGGCAGAAGAATCATAAATTCAAAGCCAGTCTTAGCAATTTAGCAAGGCCCTAAGCAATTTAAGGAGACTCTGCCTCAAAACTAAAAAATAAAAATAAAAAAATAAGGCTGGGATATGGCTCAGTGATTAGTGTCCCTGGGTCAATCCCCAGTACAAAAACAAAACAAAAACAAACAAAATAAAAACAGACATAGAAACAGAGGCTGAAGAAATTAAAGTAACTTCAAGTTCATGAAACCAACAACATTAGAGACAAGAAGTTTAATGATTTTAATGCTGTTCTTAGAATCTTTGTTCTTTTGCCAAAACTACTATACCACTGCTACTACTATGGCTACCGCCCCAACTCTTTCCTAAATTTGAAGAGACATTTGAATCAGCTATAAAGAAGAGTACACCGGAGCACAGTGGCCCACGCCTTGTAATCTCAGCAGCTTGGGAGACTTTAGTAGGAGGATCACAAGTTCAAAGCCAATCTCAACAATTTAGCGGGGCCCTAAGCAACTTAGCAAGAGCCTATCTCAAATTGAAAATAAAAAAGGGCTGAGGATATGGCTCAGTGCTTAAGCACCCATGAGTTCAATCCCCAGTACCAAAAAAAAAAAAAAAAAAAAAAGTACAAAGCCAGGGGTGGTGTTTCACATCTGTAATCCCAGCAACTGGGGAGCCTGAGACAGGAGAATCTCAAATTAGAGCTAGCCTCAGCAACTTAGGGAGACCTGTCTCAAAATAAAAAATAAAAAGGGCTAGAAATGTAGCTCAGTGGTAAAGCACCCTTGGGTTCAATCCCCAGTACAAAAAAAAGAAAGAGCTCCTAACACATAAGAAATGATTAACATTTAAAGAGATGGAATTGCTTATTACCCTGATTTGATCCTTGTGTGTTGTGTACATCTATCGGATTATCATCTCTACTTCATAAAGTTGTACAAATGTTATGCTTCAATAAAGATGATAAAGGTCAATTATATTTTTCAGTTCAACCACTTGATATTAAAAGAATCTGGTCATTCATCTTAAAGAGTATGTGTGAGAGAAACAGAGACAACTTATATACATATATTGTACTTTGTGGCTATATTATAATCCTTATCAAACTGTATGATAGCTACTAGTAAACTCTGTTCACCTGTCACAATATAAGTACCTGGAAATTAGAAGCCACTTATTTTTCCTACTTTGTGTATTTACTTTTCCCCTTTAAAAGAATTAACTATTCCAAACATTTTGAAAAATATAATTATATAGCAAACATTCAGAATTACCAAATCTTTAATTTTTTTCTGAAAGAAAAAATGGTCAGTTGGGCTTTATTAAAATTAAAAACTTCTCTGTGAAAGACACTATTAGGAGACCAAAAAATCAAATGCTGGGATAAATTATTTGTGAAACACATAGTTGAAAATGGAATATTCAAAATACATAAAGAAATTATGAAATTTGACAAACAACTGAATTTAAAAAATGGGTAGAAGATCTCAACAGACACTTGACCAAAGGAAATATATAAATGATGCATAAACAAATGGAAATATGTTCAACATCATATGTCATTATGAAATTTAACATGAAAACAATAAGATACGATCACACAAGTATTTGTTCTAATTTGTTATGTATGACAGCAGAACGCATTACAATTCATATTACACATACAGAGCACACTTTTTCATTTCTCTGGTTGTACACAAAGTAGAGGCACACCATTCGTGTCTTCATATATGTACTTAGGGTAATGATGTCCATCTCATTCCACTGTCTTTCCTACCCCCATGACCCCTCCCTTGGAGTTGGAAAATTTAATACTAAGTGAAGTTAGCCAATCCCCAAAAAACAAATGCTGAATGTTTTCTCTGATGTAAGGATGCTGATTCATAATGGGGTTGGGAGGGAGTGTGGGAGGATTAGATGAACTCTAGATAGAGCAAAGGGGAGGGAGGAGAGGGAAGGGTGCATGGGGGTAGGAAAGATGGCCAAATCTTTAATTTTGTTATATACTTTTTTTTAGATGGAATTTTTTTTTCTTTTTGAGACAGACTCTCAGTCTATTCTCCAAGCTGGCCTCAGACTCTTGGGCTCAAGAAACCCTGCCACCTCAACCTCCCTAGTAGCTGGGACTACAGGCACACCATTTAGCTCAGCTAGTTGTGTTATATTTATTTCAGGCTTTTTAAAATTAAATATTAGAAACATTGTTGAAAACTCCCAGATTCATTCCCCTCCGTCCTCAGAGATAACCACTGTCTTGGATTTGGTGTTGTGTCATTCACATGCAAGTCTTTACAGTCTTACCACATATGTAGCAACATGAATGCATTTTATCGTTTTGCATATCTTTTACCCTAAATATTTTTCTGAAATTTGCTTTATTTATCTCTTATCCAACTTGCTAAGTTGATGAAGATGGCCCTTGAATTTGCAATCCTTCTTCCTCAGTCTCCCAAATCGCTGGGATCACAGGTATGCAGCACCATACCCAGTAATATTCTTTTTTTTTTTTTTAATGGTGCTGGGGATTGAACCCAGGGCCTTATGCATGTGAGGCAAGCACTCTACCAACTGAGCTATGTCCCCAGCCCCCTGGCAATATTCTTCTAGATGTCTTTTTGTGCCCACATGTAAAGGATTCTTTGCTATAAACACTGCTATTAAAGAATTGCTATAAATATTGACAAATTGATTTTAAAAATTTACCAAGTATTGACAAATTGCCCACTAAAATGGTTGTCTGATATTTTGTTGCCAAAATTTGAGTCTCCATTTGGTCCACTCAAACTTTTAAAATTTTGGCCAATCTGATGGGTGTGGTTTATTAGTTGACTTAAATTTTCCTGGTTATTAGTTATATCAAGTGTATGTTCCTATGTTCACTGCCCATATTAGGTTTCTGCTTCTGCCAATTGCCTGTTTTTATTCTTTGCCATTTTCTCTCCAAAGTTGATCAGTAGTCCTTCCTCATATGCTCTGCATGTACTAATTATTTGTCAGTTTCATGCATAACTTTTCTCAGTGAGACCTTTTTCTATTTATTTCCAGCAAACAAAAGAGTACCTAAAAGGGGCTGGGGTTATGACTCAGAGGTAGAGTGCTTGCCTCACATGTGCGAGGCAGGCCCTGGGTTAGGTCCTCAGCAACACATAAAAATAAATAAACAAAATAAAGGTATTGTATCCAACTACAACTAAAAAAAATCAATATTTAAAAAAAAGAAAAGTACCTAAAAAAACCCCTGAAATATAGAAAACTCTGCAGAACACTCTTTTTTTTAAAGAGAGAGTGAGAGTGAATTTTTTAATATTTTATTTTTTAGCTTTCGGTAGACACAACATCTTTGTTTGTATGTGGTGCTGAGGATCGAACCCGGGCCGCACGCATGCCAGGCGAGCCGGCTACCGCTTGAGCCACATCACCAGCCCTGCAGAACACTTTTAAACTTAACAAGAAAGAAAGGGATGAAGGGAGAAAGTGATTTTGTACATCATTCTGCCAAGGTATAGGCATTTGGAAAGGTTCTACAATAGACTTGACAAGACTAATCAGTTCATTTTAATTCAAAATATCTGATTTATTAATTCAGTAAAATTTTTACCCTAATAACATTGGGGGCTTTCTGTATTGTTGGAGGTATTGATGGTGATGGCTTTTTGTTTTATACATTGTTTTTTTGTTTTGTTTTGTTTTTTCGGTCTATCTGAGCAGCTGATTTTTTAACAAAAAGTAGTTTTTATTTCTTTTGCAGCAAGTCACTACAGTTGAAAAAACTGTATAACTAGGTTATATGCTCATAAGTAGGTTAATAAATATTACCTTACAATCTCTTAAGATTTTGTATTGCTGTTTTTTCTTTGTCCCCACCCCCACCTCTTACTCTATAGAAGGCACAGATACATAAAAGGTACATATAGTCCACATTTGCTTCCTTAGGCATAGGAATTACACTGGGCTATTTCCATACAGGCAGTATTCTCCTAGCTCTTCTCTATAGATGCCAATTAGAAGATTAGCGTCTTTTCTCTCTCCCTCTTTGCTATTAAATAGTCACACAAAAGCTGAGCTGACAAATTACTCCCTCCATGGTGCTCGACAAAGACAGACAATAGATCATCATCATTTACTATACTCAAATCCTATTAATCACAGATTAATGAGAACATGTCTAGTGGGGAAGAAATTACCAGAATGTGGGCCTATTGGCTTGTTACTCATGTAACATCTGCTTGGGCTTTACCTTTAGTGTCATGTCATCTTTTATCACATTGAAATAATGTTTGCTCCAGAAACATAATTAAGATAATGGAGCAGCTTCAGAGCCCTTCCCTTAATAATTAAAGAACTAGGGTTATATTTCTTAGTCCAGTGGCTTTTAAAAAACTAATTTCCCTCTGTTCTTGATTATTTCCTTTTTCTTTTGCTCATAATGAACTATCAAATCTTGGAAGCTTTTTTCCGCCTCTCTGTAAACTATGTGATTAATCCTCATGCCCAAAACTAGGACAAAGTCAGAATTTGAATTCCTTTTTCTATTGAGATAAAATTCATATAACATAAAATTCACCACTGTAACCACATTAAAATATACAAGTCAGTCAATTCCTTTTGCAATTTGAAACATCTTAAATTCAAATTAACACTTAAAATAACATTTAAGCTTCGTAAGGAATATTAAGTGCTATGTTTCTTTTCCTTAATTCTTTCTACAATACGCTGTCTTTTTAAATTTACTGATTTATCTCTTAAGTGCTGGGGATCAAACTCAGGGCCTCACAGTGCTAGGCAAGTGCTATTCTATTGAACTATACCATTCACCCACTGTTTTATTTTTTAATAGTCAAATACTTTTATTTTTTAAATCTGGGTTTTCACCCGTTTTTGATTCCAAGCTAATATTTTGTATTACCTTAAAACACAGAAGTTGAAATTTGGGTTCAAATTTAGTATTTCTCAAGGTCTCCTACTGCCTTCTTGTCCTAACAAGAGGTAGACCTGTGGGAACAGAGATCAAGTTTTTAAAACAAGAGAAAAGCAATGGCATCTGTAATCCGCTGATAAAGAGGGGGAAAGAATCATAATTCATGATTACAAAATTAAAGAAAGTAATTGTTCATGTTATTAAAATCTAGAACATGTATTTGTCACTCTTGGAAGGCAGTGGTGATTAGTGCTCAGGGCTGGATAAGCTGTGATCCGAGGCTCTGTGATTAAGCCGTGATTCAGCACCACAGGAATAAAAACAGCTCCACAACCAAGAGCTGGCAAGCAGCAGACGGGGGAGGGGGAGGCTTGCAAAGAGCTTCTTAATTAAATTTTAATTATTGCTAATTAGAACTACTGTTTTTTTATATCCCCAACAAGGAAGACAAGAGTTGATCTTGGCTTTTTATTATTCTGCTAATTAGTTTCCCAAGGAGAGGTTTGAAAGGGCAGGCTGCTTCCACAGTATCCAAGTTTTTAGCTGAGCTCTGTAAACTACAGGTAGATCTTACCCTTTCATATTGAGGTAGCTCTCCTTTGGTTTCAAGATGCCGCAGGGAATGAGAGTGGTCCCTGGTCACTACTGGAAGAAATCCCTGAATCAGTTTTCCCATTGTTTATCTTCTACTTTATCTTCATACTAGTCTCAAAGATTTTGCTTAATTATTAAAATAGATAGCCAAATCTCTTCATATACTAATGTGCTCAGATAAACTTTATGCCTTTGTGAATTGCCAAGTGTCAGAGACAGTCTGTACTGGATTTAAATAACCAGATGTATACATAACAAGTGACTGCTTGTCTGGGTGCATGCCTGTAATCCCAGTTATTTGGGAGGCTGAGGCAAGAGGATTGCAGGTTTGAAGCCAGCCTGGGCAAAATAGTGAGCTCCTGTCTTAAAATAAAGTAAAAAGGATATAGATCAGTGGAGAAGCAGCATGCACGAGGCCCTAGGTTCAATCCCCAGTGCTGGGGTTGGGGGGACTGCAAGTTTTCTCTAGCAGTGAATGGAATGCTTTACCGTAAGTAACAACAACAAATCTAAATCCTTGTTCTGAAGGGCTCCCAAGCTCTATTAAATACCATTTAAGATAAAATGTTCCCGGTGAACCACACTTGAGATTGCAAAGCAAAAACCCTAACTATAAACTTGAGGACATAATCCCAGAAGGCTCCCAAGATCTATTAGCATTATAAAACCTCTGCAAAATATGAATCCTATTTTATAAGTGCATGCATTTCATAACTCTTCTCCCAAGATAATAAAGCTAAGAGTTCTGAGTTGGTGCAACTCCCTGTGTTAATTACAATAAAATCCATCAAATGAAATTACATTTTTGGAATCAACAGCCTTTGGCCAAGCAAATCCACATGCCTTGACAGCCTCCCTTTGCAGTTGGAGTCACATTAACACATGTGTTTGTTTCCTCACCTCTTACAGACACAAGAGCCCTGTGATATGTTAATTCACACCAAATTCCAATCCTTTTCCTTGTCTTTATCTTCCCAACTCAATGATATGATGTGTCAACACCTTTCATACTGGGAAGGAAAAATGCCTAGGCAAGATTTTATTTTTACTCATTTTAATTAAAATTACAAAAACTAGAAAACAAAGAGTAAGTAAATTAAATCTGCCTTTCAGTGCCATTCACCGTCTGCCCTATCAATATCCACTGTGATCTGAATTAGTCTAAAAAGTCATCTGGGTCTTCCTTACACTGATTAGTCAATTAGCCATAACTCATACTGGTGTAAAATGTGTTTTTCAGGTCAGTAGGTTGCTCTCACAACTTTAGAGTAGTTGACATAGCAAATAAAAACAGACTTCTGAGACCGCCCCCCCCCCCCGTTAATATTCAAAGATTTCTGCGGCTGCTTTAGCTTATTTCATATTGGAAAGCTATCTAATGCTCATATACATTTTCAAAAACCATAAATACTACATAATCATTTTTTTCATTGTATTTTTTATGTTAGATACAGAGCAGGCTATTATCAACTTCATTTTCACAAGTGAAGAGAGTCCACTAGAAAATTGTCCAGCTCAGTTATACTCCTTCTGTAACTTATTTGTTATACTTTTGTTGCTTACTTTACAACCACCTTATTAGTCAACAGAATTGATTTTATTTTGCCTTGGGGGTGGCGGGAAGAGGAGGTTTTGTGATGCTGGGAATCAACCCAGGGCCTCACATATGCTAAGCAATGGCTATACCCCTGAGCTAACCCCCAGTCCTAAGACCTGGTTTTTTAAGAGACACTTAGACTGTTCCAAGCCTCTATGAGTCACCATTGGAAAAATCTCTAGACTGGGTGCCTTTAAAGAGAATGGGAGTAAGACAGAAAATGAAGGTGTCTTGTGGTTTGGTTCTTAAATGATCGCCACAGACCATGGGCTAAAGACATGGTTGTTGACCTGTGGAACTATTGGGAAGTGGTGGAACCTTTAAGAGGTGGGCCCTTGGAGAAGAAGCTGGGAAAGTGCTCTTTGAACCATGGCCCCTCCCTCTCTCTCCCTTTCTTTGCTTCCTGGCTGCTGGAGATGAGCAGCTTTGCTCTACCATGTACTCCCTGCTGTGACACCCTGCCTCACCAAGGCCCCAAAACAAAGAAGCCAACCTACCATGGACTGACATCTCTGAAACCATAAGCAAAAATAAATCTTTTCCTTTATTAAGTTGATTTTCTCAGGTATTTTGTCACAGTGCCAGAAATGACAAACACGAAGAGGGAAATAATAAAATAAAACAGGACAGTAACACTTCATAGAACATTAACTGCTTGCTAAGAATGGAGGAGTCCAATTCAGTCTGTGCACCTGGTGTCTCCCCATCTACTTCCACCCTCCCTTGCTCCCCACCTTGCCCCCCAAAAAAGAAAAGGAAACAAAACAAGAACAAACCTGACACCCGGTAGCATTCAAGGACACTTTGATATGTGAAGTTCCATTAGGATGGAATGAAGCAGGAGTTCTCAAAGGCTTGAATTCTCTACTCTTTTAACTTTGGACCACTTTAGTAAGTTGTAAGGTAACAATTTATCACAAATAGTACATACCTAAATTAAAGCACTTATGCCAAGGTCTGAATGTTGTGGCATCTCAAAATCCATATATTGAATATCCTAACCTCCAAGGTGATGGAAGAGATGGGGCCTTTGGGAGATGATTAGGACATGAGGACAGCCCTCATTAAGGTGTTTGGCACTATTTTTTTTTTTTGGTGGTGGTGCTGGGCATTGAGCCCAGGGCCTTATGCATGCTAGACAAGTACTCTTCTATCACTAAGCAGGGTTCAATCTCCATTACTTTTGTTTTTTTTATCTAGAGACAGGGTCTCACTAGGTTGTCCCAGCTGGCCTTGAAATTGTGATCCTTCTGCCTCAACCTCCTCAGTCGCTAGAATTGCACCACTGCTCTCAGTGGTGATTGGTGCTCTTACAGGAGGCTGAAGAGTCCAGAGTTCTTCTTTTCTACCATTTGAGAACGTGGCTAGCAGGCACCATCTGTGAACCAGGAAGCAGGCTCCCTCCAAACACAGATCCATCAGTGCCTTGATCTGGCACTTCCCAGCCTCTAGAACTATGAGAAATAAATCTGCATTGTTTATGAAGCACCCATCTTTATGGTGTTTTGTTATAGGAGCCCAAATAAACTAAGACAATAGGCAGAAGGTTTTGATCAAATATATAAATATCATTTCATATAAAAACATGCACAAAAGTTAATTCAAAATGGATCAAGGAGCTTGATATCAAATCAGAGACACGCCGTCTGATAGAAGAAAAAGTTGGCTATGATCTACATACTGTGGGGTCGGGCTCCAAATTCCTCAATAGGACACCCATAGCACAAAAGTTAATAACTAGAATCAACAAATGGGACTTACTCAAACTAAAAAGTTTTTTCTCAGCAAAAGAAACAATAAGAGAGGTAAATAGAGAGCCTACATCCTGGGAACAAATCTTTACTCCTCACACTTCAGATAGAGCCCTAATATCCAGAGTATACAAAGAACTCAAAAAATTAGACAATAAGAGAACAAACAACCCAATCAACAAATGGGCCAAGGACCTGAACAGACACTTCTCAGAGGAGGACATACAATCAATCAACAAGTACATGAAAAAATGCTCACCATCTCTAGCAGTCAGAGAAATGCAAATCAAAACCACCCTAAGATACCATCTCACTCCAGTTAGATTGGCAGCCATTATGAAGTCAAACAACAACAAGTGCTGGCGAGGATGTGGGGAAAAGGGTACACTTGTACATTGCTGGTGGGACTGCAAATTGGTGCAGCCAATTTGGAAAGCAGTATGGAGATTTCTTGGAAAGCTGGGAATGGAGCCACCATTTGACCCAGCTATTCCCCTTCTCGGTCTATTCCCTAAAGACCTAAAAAGAGCATGCTACAGGGACACTGCTACATCGATGTTCATAGCAGCACAATTCACAATAGCAAGACTGTGGAACCAACCTAGATGCCCTTCAATAGACGAATGGATAAAAAAAATGTGGCATTTATACACAATGGAGTATTACTCTGCATTAAAAAATGACAAAATCATAGAATTTACAGGGAAATGGATGGCATTAGAGCAGATTATGCTAAGTGAAGCTAGCCAATCCCTAAAAAACAAATGCCAAATGTCTTCTTTGATATAAGGAGAGTAACTAAGAACAGAGTAGGGTCGAAGAGCATGAGAAGAAGATTAACATTAAACAGGGATGAGAGGTGGGAGGGAAAGGGAGAGAGAAGGGAAATTGCATGGAAATGGAAGGAGACCCTCAGAGTTATACAAAAGTACATACAAGAGGAAGTGAGGGGAAAGGGAAAAATAATAAAAGGGGGACAAATGAATGTCAGTAGAGGGAGCAGAGAGAGAAGAGGGGAGGAGAGGGGAGGGGAGGGGGGGGTAGTAGAGGATAGGAAAGGCAGCAGAACACAACAGACTCTAGTATGGCAATATGTAAATCAATGGATGTGTAACTGATGTGATTCTGCAATCTGTATATGGGGTAAAAATGGGAGCTCATAACCCACTTGAATCAAAGTGTGAAATATGATATATCAAGAACTATGTAATGTTTTGAACAGCCAACAATAAAAAATTAAAAAAAAAAAGAATTAAAGTCAACATATATGCATGCATGTATCCCTATAGTATATATAGGATATATATATATATATATATACACACACACACACACACACACGCACACACACACACACACACTATATAGGATATACAGCATGTGGAATATATGCATGTTTATAGCAGCACAAGTCATAATAGCCAAACTGTGTAATGAAAATTGGTGTCCATCAACAGATGAATGGATAAAGAAAATGTGGTATATATACAAGATAGAGTTTTATTCAGCCATAAAGAAAAATGAAATTATGTTATTTGCAGGAAAGTGGATAAACTTGAGACCATATATTAAGTGAAATAAGCCAATCTCAGAGGTCAAAGGTCATATGTGGAAAATACAGAGGGAAAAGGAAAATATAGAGGAATGATATTCATCAAATTATATTGTTAGGGTTGTATGCGTGTAGGATATGTGACAACAAATCCCACCATTGTATACAACTATAATTCACCAACAAAAATATAGAAAAAGTTAAAAGGCTTGATGATAAACTAAAATAAAAAAAAAAAACTTAACTTCTTCAGGGTGTAGTGGCACATACCTGTAATCCCAGCAGCTCAGGAGGCTGAAGCAGGAGGATTTCAAGTTCAAAGCCAGCCTCAGCAACTCAGTGAGGCCCTAAGCAATTTAGTGAGACACTGTCTCAAAATTTAAAAAAAAATTTTTAAATGGGGGCAGGGGTTGCTGGGGATATGATTCAGTAGTTGAGTACTCCTGGGTTCAATCCCCAGTACCAAAAAAAAAAGTGTGTGTGTGGGGGGGGGGGTATGTGTATACACATATATGCATACATACAAGTTAGTTTTGCAAAATAGGATTCATATCTCCCAGCATACACTGAGTGTTCCAAATGGAAGGAAAGGAAGGAGGGAGGGAGGGAAAAGGAGAAGGAAAGAACTAGAAAACTAGAAAGAAGCTCTAAAAGAAAAGAACATTCCTTTATAACCTTAAAGCAGGTAGGGGCTTGCTAACTATGACTTAAAAGCCAGAAGTCCTTAAAGAAAATATTGATAAATCTAACTACATAAAAAATATTTTTAAGTTTCTACATGGCAAAAAAAATAGTATATGTGATATCAAAAGACAATTACAAATGAGAGGAAAATGATTGTAATTCTTTTCACAGACAAAAGGCAAATCTCCCTTGTCTAGAAGGCGTTCCTATAAATAGAAATAGGAAAAAGACTAATTAACCCAATTCAATAGTGAAATGAGCTAAAGATAGAAACATTTCACAAAAGAGGAAATAAAAGCGCTTTTGAACATAGGAAAAGATACCTAGCCTCACTTATAATAAAAAAATAATTAAAACCATACAGATATATCATTTCTTAGCTATTAAATTGACAAAAATCCAAAAATTTGAAAATGTACACTGTTAGCAAAGCTATTGGGAAACAGGCATTCTCATTTATTGCTGGTGGAAGTATAAATTAGTATGACCCCTGTAGAGGGCAATTTGCTATACCTACCCAAATTACATATATATATATATATATATATATATATATATATATATATATATATATATATATTTATTTATTTAAGTTTCTGGGTGCCGGGTTTCTGTTCTTGCGACTAAAAGGCTCAGGGGTCACTCTAGTTAAACTGGGCAAACTGGGCTGCACGAAATAACCACACAAGAGACACAAATACCTTTATCTTTGGGATTGCTGTGACGGCTCCTCTGACCTTAAGGGTACGCAGAAATAGAGAGAGAGAGAGCAGGCGCTGACCCCTTTTATTGAGGAGAAGCTATTCAAATGAGGCAAGGGGTCAGGTTTCAGGGGCTGAGTCTATCTTCATGATGTCCACTGTCAGCAGGTTGACTGACACCTGGGTAGGCCACACCCAAGGGCACAGTAAGAGGAGGGGACACACACAAGGCACTTCCATGGAAGATTCTATCCTAAACAGGGCAAGGGGTTATATTACAAAGGAACAGGTGAGCATAGATTCACCCATGGGGCTGTAGCAAGACACACCCATTTCTGTGACTGAGCACCTCAGCACCCAGCTGGGGAGTGTAACTCAGTCACCCATAAGGTTGGCCTCCCACATCTGGGGTTGCCTCACATGCACAAGACCTGACTGCAATCTCCAGTACCCCCAACATGCATGTGCATGTGCACACACACACACACACACACAGAGAGAACACAAATTCTTTGCTTATCAAATCCACTTCTGGAAACTTATCCAATAGGTATACTTGCATATGTTATTCAATGAAATATATCAGTAAACATATCAGTAAAAGACTATAAAACAGTCTAAATGTCCATTAATAAAAAATTAAATAAATTATGGTACATCTACATAATAAAATATTTTATAGACATAAAAATAACAAAAAAGCTTTATATGCTGATATGGAAAATCTCCATAATACTTAAATTTTTTCAATGCAGAATAGGGCTATCTTTTCCTTTAAAAAGTATAGTTTTTTTATTCATATATATTTATACCTACCTGATAACATTAATCTTGTTAGGAACCAACCAGATGAGAGTGTGACTCTGTATGTGTGTGTATATGTGTGTGTGTGTGTGTGTGTGATGCTGGGGATCAAATCTAGAGCCTCACTCATGACAATATCCCCAACTCCTAGAGGGAACTGTATTGTGTACTTTCTAGCCTTCAACCACAGGTATACCTGTTCTCTATGATCCTTTCTACTACTCAACTATGAGTTATAAATTATAATGAATTCTGGTGACCACTTTAATCATTTATTTACAAATTTTTATTGCCTCAACAGTAAACATTTTTTGATTTTTCATTTTTTGCAATATAGGAAATGTTAAGCTACATTCCCAGAATTTTTTTTTTTTTTACTTTGAGACAGGGTCTCACAAAGATGCAAGGCTGGCCTTGAACTTGAACTCCTCCTGCTTCAGCTTCCTGAGTAGCTGGCATTACAGGGATACATCATTACACCCAGCTACCTGTATGTGTTTTTTTTCTTTTTTGTAGTACTGGGGAGTACTTATCACTGCACTATATCCCCAACCCTTTATTTTTTTATTTTTAGACAGGGAATTGCTAATCCCTGCAACCTAGAAGTCTGATGCAGAAGGATTGCAATTTCAAGTCCAGCTTTAGCAATTTAGGGAGAGCCTGCCTCAAAATATTAAAAAAAGGACTGGGGATATAGCTCAGTGGGAAATCATCCCTGGGTTCAATTCCCCAGTACTTCAAATTAATTAACTAAAAAAGTAAATTTCTGTTTAAACAAGAAATCATTATTGGTTTGCATTTCCTCCACCCTGTCTCTTTGCCATGCATATGGATTTTCTCTGATTATTTGTTTTGGGGTGAGAAATAATAATTAATCAAAATGGTAGGTGCTTATCTTTCTTTACCCAGGAGATGAACTAGGACCCAATCCTTCATCTTCCCAGGCTTCCACTGCAATAATGAAATTCCATTACATTGAAAATGATGCAATTCCCCATGGGGTTAGTGGTACTCAGATTTGACTTATATGAATGATGGTGATGAGAATTAAAGGGGTAGGGAAATTCACAGAAAGAAAAGGCAGTGTTTCTATTTGCTTTCTGTGCTTTACTTTGCCTTAATTAAATTGTATAATGTCCATTAAAAACTTGCTTCCTTGCTGATGAGGAAAAATAAGACAAAATAATAGAGATAAATTGCCCAACAGCTTCAGAATTCAGTATTCTCTGAACAGTATTCTTCTTCCTTCCACCTCTGTTCTCCACCCCCACTGCTGATCAATTCTCATTATTAGCTCTTAGAAAAGCAGACAATCTCTGGGACAAGCCTGGCTTTAGATCAGAGAGTCAATATTCTACTGTAACAATCTGCCAAAAAACGCAATTCAGGCACATTTAAAGTGTGTCTCCCCAGAGGACAGCAAGAAACAGAGGCCACTGAAAAGAGGTTCACTGTTTGGTTTGATTCAACCACAGCCACCTCTGACATTTCTAAGCCAGTCAGGGAGTGAGCAATGCAGAGTGACCACAGACCACAACACAGAGGCTGCCTAGGTCAGGGAGTTTATCCGGCTCCCTTCACCATCATACAGAGATGAGTTCATCAAGACGAAGACACAGAGAGGCTACATGTGGCAGGAGGTATAACAGCAGCCTCACTTGGAAAATAATTTATGAGTCATAGGGAAAGTAACAAATGAAGATGCTTCAGAGTTGCAAGACACAGGATAAACATTTCTCTCTGTGTGTATGAAACTGTTATTTTTGTAGCCCAAAATGGTAGGGCATCTGCAATGTTATGTCATTCAACTCTATGTACTTACATTTAACAGTTAAAATACACACATAATAAAAAACAGAATGGAATAGAAATGATCTTGGAGAGATCAACTAGTGAGAAGCCAGAGGCCAGTAGAGAATAAACGGCTTGTTTACATGTTGTTAAGTGATTTTTTTAATATACAGACTGGGGATTGAATCCAGGGGTGCTCTATCCCTGTGCCCTTTTTTTATCAATATAATTTAATTAAAGTTAATACTTTTTTTCAGTGACAGAATATATGTATAGAAAGAGTGGAAGAGAGCTATGAAAATTTCATTTTAAAGAATATTTAAGTGTTTAGGGCTGGGGATGTGGCTCAAGCAGTAGCGCGCTCGCCTGGCATGTGCAGGGCACTGGGTTCGATCCTCAGCACCACATAAAAATAAAATAAAGATGTTGTGTCCACCGAAAACTATAAAATAAATATTTTTTTAAAAATAATATTTAAGTGTTTATTATGTAATAGTAATAAAGGATGTAAACTGTAATAAAATTATATATTTTAAATGCATATAAAAACTCTACAATATATACAACATTAATAGCATTTCTGGATGTTTATATTAGTTATAATATAAACATTCCTAACTCAAAATTTTGGTCATCATACAGATTTTGCCTTTTCTTCTTCCCAAACATCAAAACAACATTCATCTGTAACAAGAATGCAACTATTTTAAAATCCAAATTATTAAAATTTACATGCGTCACTTTTCTTATCTCTCATCTAGGTACAAGATAAAATCTCTCTCTCTCTCTCTCTCTCTCTCTCTCTCTCTCTCTCTCTCTCTTTTAGTCATACTAGGGATCGTCGAACTCAGGGGTGCTCTACCTCTGAGCTACATCTTCAGCCCTTTTATTTTTTTATTTTGAGTCAGGATCTCACTCAATTGCTGAGGCTAGCCTCAAACTTGTGGTCCTCCTGACTCAACCTCCACAGCTACTGGTATTATAGATGTGAGCCATCATGCCTGGCTAAGTTTACTATTCTCTTGAGAGCTAGCATCAGAATTTTTTTTAAATCTTTCTTTCCAAAGTATTTGCAGACAGGGGTCCTAGAGTATCAGAGAAAGAGGTCAAGATGCTTGTATGGGATTGAGAAATATGCTGTTCTGGAGAGGGAAAAAAGGGAGTAAAGAACTATTAAGTATTTTTTAAAAAACAAAAAATTCTTGATGTGGGTAGCATGTACCTAGTCTCAGCAGTTGGAAGGCTAAGACAGGAGGGTCACTTGAGCCCAGGAGTTCGAGGGCAGCCTAGGCAGCATAGTGAGACCCTATTTCTAAACTTAAAAGGAAAACAAAGAGATATTAACTAGGAAAGAAAACAATATATAAATACAAAGCTATTCATATATCAATAGCTGCTAATCCCACATTTATATTTGAACACATAGCGGGGAAAGGTTGTAAAAAACAGAGGGTTATCTTTTCTGTGGAAATATTATTGTTTCTTCCACAATTTACCAAGTTTTTCAAATAAACATATATTAGGTTTTTTGTTTTGGAGGTATTGGGAATCAGACTCAGGGCCTCATGCATACCAGGAAAGTGCTCTACCACTGAGCACCATCCCCAGCCCTTTCATATTATTTTGAAACAGGGTCTTGCTAAGTTTCTCAGGTTGTCCTTGAACTTGAGATCCTCTTGTCTCAGCCTCCTGAGTGGCTGGGATTATAGGAGTGTGCTATCACACTTGGCCATGTATCAATTTTATAATCAGAAAAAAAAAATTCTGAAAACCAAACGAGTTTAGGCAAATTAAGAGAAGGAGAAAGTATATGGAATGTGGTAAGCAAAGCCGTGAGGGTAGTGATGGGCTAGACATGATCTGGGAGCAATGACTGATGCTACCATCCCTTGAGAGATGGTGGGAGAGAAACTGAGAAGAGTATATTAGGACCTGCTGAAGACTTTGAATGCCAATTTAACCTTCTAGGACCTGGCTTTCTCAGACTAGAGTAAAAGAAAAAGGAAAAGCCCAGGATGCTAGGCAACACCATTTGAGTCTGCTTCTGAGAACAAACCCTAGCAAGATTGACAGGCCCAGCCAAAGTGATGGAATATCAAAATGGCCCAGGTGAGTCACAGTGGATGAAGGACATGAATCAGGGAAACTATTCCATCCAGGTACCAGTCTGCATTAGGTAAGTAGGATAGATTTTCAAAAAAGGAAATTATTAGGGGTCACCAGGCAAAATTGGGTCTGTAGTTTGGATATAGTAAATCTCAAGTTGATGCCAGGGAGTCCTCTACAGCAAGAATTCTTAACCAGAACATCAGAATCACTTGTGAATATCCAAAACAAAACAAACAAAAACATGCCTGTACTGTCCCCCTTTTTTCCCCCAGGAGACACATATATTCCCCAAATCTGACCTTAAACCTTCAGTTGACATCCTCCAGGATTCTCCTTCTCGGAATACACACTGGAAGAAATTATAGGAGCTGGTTAAGATCAAGTTCTTGAGGCTTCTTGTTCTCTGACCCAAGTTCAGATGGCTGTTCCCAGCAATGCTCTCCACAGTCCTAAAATGGTGTCCCTCTCTACAAATCATCAAGAATGAACAGACATTCCTTGTCTCATCACTGAGATGTGACACCTGCTAATGGATCTACTCAAGAAGGGCTTTCATCCATCCAGTTTCCGGATGGATAAAGTAAAGCTATTCAGTAAATTAAAAAGAATTTTCACCCATGCTCTATGCTAACCTTCATGCTTATTCCTGGCACTTCCAACATCAGTTAGGGCTATTTTTTCACAAACCCTAGTTCAGTATTTCCCAAGCCTCCCTGAAGATAAATCTCAGATTCTTATGTCCAAACATAGATCTATAATCACAATTTCCAGGGACAAGTTCAGGTAACCTGCTTTAGACAAATGCCCTCATAACCCAACCATACTTCTGTAAACACATCTCTTTGTTTAACACCTAACCTCAGCTTGCTGACCTGAGAGAGGTCCTACAGTGATGACTGACCTCAATTTGCCTGGGAGAGGCCTAGCACCCATAACATCCGAGACCTCTCTTCTGCCTGTGGGCTTCCCACAAGTTAAGTCAAAAAAAGACCCAGATGGCCCTCTTCTTTTAGCAACCCCTGTCAAATCTCCTTCTGAAGGAGGCAGGAATATAACAGAAAATCAGATCCTTCCCCACCCATTACAGGTGCGATAGATGTGTGCCCAGACAAATGAGTCAGTCCCTGAGGGTAATGCCTGGGAGACCTATAGCCTGCTCTACACATATTCCAAAGCCTTTCACAAATTTCCCTTAAAAGAACTTGGAGAAACCCTAGAGACTATCTGAGTTCACAGTGAAGACTAAGAGTGGAAAATACAAATGAAGGCCCAGGAAGCAAAGGCCACACATAAAAGCATACTATAGTTCAGTGATAGTGCATTTGCCTAGCATGCACAAGTTCCTGAGTTGGATCCCCAGCATCATTAAAAAAAAATACTAATAGTAGGATCTGGCATCCATTATATACAATCCTGTTATCATGAACCACACTATTTTCAGTTTTCTTTAAGCTTAATCCCACCAGTAAATAGCATAGTTGCTTTAGAACTACCTTACCCAGGCTTTGATATTTCCTACTACTTCAACCTCCTAGGTCATGATTTATATTCTTCCTGGCTCATCCAAACTGAATTGGTCACACAGAAACAAACCTATCCTATTGCAGCATCTTTCTTCTGGGAGGCAGTTCCATAAGGAAACCAACTGGGCTGGGCTCAGCGTACCCACATCTCCAGATGTGGCCCAAAGTTTCTCACATTTTATAAGAGAAACTAAAAGAGAATCTTGGAAGATTTTGAGCAAGAAAGAAAATAAACAATAAAATCAGTGCTTTAAGATGGAAAATCTGGCAACTGTGGGATGGGCATAAAGATAAAAGTTATGGGGTTCATGGGAAGGTTATTATAGTATCCAATATGAAAATCTGAAGGTCTGATTTTGTGCTGGGCATGGTAGCGTACACCTGTAATCCAGTGATTCAGAGACCTGAATTTTTTTTGAGGCAGCCTCAGCAACTTAGCGAGATCTTGCCTCAAAATAGAAAATAAAAAGTGTTGGGATATAACTCAGTGGTGGAGTACCCCTGGGTTAATTCTCAGTGCTGATAAATGCATACATACATACATACATACATACATATATGTATGCCTGATTTGCAAAGCGGTAATAGAAAGGAATATGTTGAGGCTGGGGTGTGTTTCAGTGGCACAGTACTTGCCTAGCATGTATAAGGCGTTCAGTTCAATTTTCCAGTAACACACACACACACACACACACACACACACACAGGAAGATGCCCAGATTAAGAAAAGAAAAACCAACTAACTCAGTGGAAATTTTTCCTAGAGATAAAGCAGGCCTAAGAGAGATTGAGGGTGGAATTGACATGACTTAAAAATAGGGGCATGGCATAAGAAAAGTGGGTATTGGAGAAAGCTAGTATTCCTGAGGGGCAGGTAATTTTAGGGATTATTTAGACAAAGCAAATCACTTAGAAAGCACTAAGCTTCATGCACCAACAGGGAAATAAAAATGTGATTTCCTTTGTGTATATGTGAATGGGCTTACTGTTTTCTAAATTTAAGAACAGCTCAGTGAAGAAAAAGAACTCAAATAGACAATTCACAGAGGAAGAAAGTCAAATGGCCAGTAAGCATTTAAAAGGATGTTCAATAGCAGAATCACAGCTGATAAGGATTGGCTTCTAAAAATAGAAATATAGAGCAAAAATCAAGTATAATAGTCAATTGTCTTTGAAAACTTCTTAAAAATCCAATGAAATATAGTATATATGTTTTGGTACCCGTGTATGTATTAGAATATAATGGGTTGAATTAGGGAATCCCTCAAACTATTCTCAGTTTTAAAATCATTTATTATATGAACTTGTAGAACTCAAAACTGTTATACTCATGGTTACCATTTATTATATCAAAAGGATTGAGATTAAAATTAACACAGAAAAAGGTGTATATAGCAGATTCCAGGAGAAACCAAGCACAGAGTTTGAGCTGTCCCTCTCCCAGCAGATCACACAGACATCACTTCATTCCCCCAGAAAAGTTTGTGACAATATGCATAAATTACTGTTAACTAAAGACACTCACCTGAGCCTTGATGTCCAGAGTTTTTATTGGGGAGTAAGGGGAAATCCATCACAAAGACCAGAGCACTTATATGACTGACCCTAACTACTCGACTCTACCCTCCCACACCCACCTCCTGCCAAGTGTATAATTGATAGTGTGGCCCAGGACCACAGGCAAACATGAACAGGTGTTCACCATAAATTACATTATCAACAAACTCTCTGGCATGGCCTGTGGTCACTATGCCAAGACACTGTTATCAAGCAAGTTATTCCAAGGGCTTAGAGCTTTCTCCCATGAGTTGGTCGAAGGTCAGTCCTGAAGACCTTTGGAATGTGCAGGATTCAAACACCTACACCTGCTAAGTTAACCCTTTAGTGCACATACACATAAAACTGTGATTATTTATGTAAAACAAAACTGTTAATACTCTGTATTTAAAGATTAGAATCATAATTCCTTTTTTGTTGTTGCTATTGGTACTAATGATTGATCCTAGGGCCTTGAGCATGCTAAGCACACTCTCTACCACTAAGCTATAACCCCAGCCACAATTCAATTCCTCTTTTAGGAATAAATTCAACTAAATAACAGATATTCACAAAAATCTATGTCCAAAGATGATGATAAAAGAGCAAAAATTTGAAAACAAACTAAGATTTTAAAAATGGTAAAATAAGTCAAGTCACTGTCTTATCTTGGACTTCTCTACAGCCATTAAAATGCATATGTTGATAGATGAATGGTACAGAATAGAAGATAGAGACAAACCACAGTCTGATTCTTGACAGGTGCCAAAAAATATTGGAGAAAAGATAGTCTTTTTAACAAATGGTCCTGGGAAAACTGGTTATCCATATGTAGAAGAATAAAACTAAATCCTTATCTCTTGCCCTGCACAAAAGTCAACACAAAATGAATCAAATTTTGAGGTGATCCATACTGGTCTAGAAATTAGACCAGAAACTATGCAACTCCTAGAAGAAACCCTAAGGTTTCCACACTCCAACAGATAGGAACAGGAAATAACTCTATCAATAGGACCCCTAGAGCTCAGCAAATAATGCCAAGAGTTAAACAAAATGAGATGGCATCTAATTAAAAAAACTTCTGCCCAGGGACTGGGGATATAGCTTAGTTGGTAGAGTGTTTGCCTTGCATGCACAAGACCCTGGGTTCAATCCCCAGCACCAAAATAAAAAAACAAAAACTTCTGCCCACCAAAGGAAACAATTAGGAATGGGAATAGAGAACCCACTGAATGGGAGAGGAAATCTTTGCCAGCTATTCTCCTGGCAGAGGAATTAATATCTAGAATATTAAAAAAAAAAAACCTCAAAACTTTACACTAAGCCAGACACAGTGGTGCCTGCCTGTTGTCCCAGCATCTCAGGAGGCTGAGGCAGGAGGATTTTACAAGTTCAAGACCAGCCTTAGCAACTTTGGAAGGCTCTAAGCAATTTAGGACCCTGTCTCAAAATAAAAAATAAAAAGGGCTGGGGATGTGACTAAGTGGTAAAGCACCCCTGGGGTTAAATCCCTAGTACCAAAAACATAATAATAATTTACACCAAAAAAAAATCAAATAACCAAATTGATAGTTGGGTAAATGAATTAAATAGACACTTCTCAAAAGAAGAGCTAGAATGGCTAACAAATATATTTAAAAATTCATCATTAGTCATTAGGGAAATACAAATCAAAACAACACTGAGATTTCATCTCACACCTCTCAGAATGGCATTCATTAAGAATATAAGTAATAATAAATGCTAGAGATTATGTGGAGAAAAAGGAACACTGTTACACTGTTGGTAGGATTGTAAATGAGTACAACCACTATGGAAATCAATATGGCAGTTCCTCAAAAGATTAGAGAGGGAACCATGCCTAGTTATGCCATTCCTTAGACTTTATCCTGAAAAATTAAAGTCATCATACTACAGTGACACATGCATACCCATGTTTATAACAGCACAATTCACAATAGCCAAACTATGGAAACAAACAAGGTATCCATTAATGGATGAATGGATAAAGAAAATATGATGTGTGTGTGTTTTCACACACATGTACACATATATGTAAACATATATACACACAATGGACTTTAATTCAGCCATAAATAAAAATGAAATTATGCCATTTGCAAGCGAATGGATAGAACTCAGCAAGAAAAGTGAACCAGGAGGCATCACAATACCAGGCCTTAAATTATACTACAGAGCTAGAGTAACAAGAACAGCATGGTATGGGCACCAAAACAGACATGAAGACACAGAGACAAACCCACATAAATACAGTTATCTCATACTAGACAAAGGCACCATAAACATACATTAGAGAAAAGATAGTCTCTTCAACAAATGGTGCTGGGAAAACTGGAACTCCATTATAATAAAATTAAATTAGACCCCTCTGTTTCACCCTGCACAAAACTCAACTCAAAGTGGATCAAGGACCTAGGCATTAGACCAGAGACCCTATGCCTCCTAGAAGACAAAGGCCCAAATCTTCATCATGTTGGCTTAGGAAGCAAATTCCTCAACAAGGCTCCTAAAGCACAAGAAGTAAAATCAAGAATCAATAAAGGGGATTTTATTAAACTAAAAAGCTTCTTCACAGCAAAGGGAACAATCAAGAATATGAAGAGAGAGCCTACAGGATGGAAGAAAATCTTTACTACCTGCACCTCAGATAGAGCATTAATCTCCAGAATATATAAAGAACTCAAAAAACTTATACCAAATAAATAAATAAATAAATAAATAACCCAGTCAATAAAGGGACAAAGGAAATGAACAGATACTTCACAGAAGAAGAAATATGAATGATGAAAAATATATGGAAAAAATGTTCAACATCTCTAACAATTAGAGAAATGCAAATTAAAGCTACACTGAGATTCCATCTTACCTCGGGCAGAATGGCAGTTATCAATAATATAAGTAACAATAAATGATGGTGAGGATGTAGGGGAAAAGGTTCACTTATATATTGCTGGTGGGACTACAAATTGGTGCACCACTCTGGAAAGCAGTATGGAGATTCTACAGAAAACTTGGAATGGAACCACCATTTGACCCAGCTATCCCACTCCTTGGTATATACCCAAAGGACTTAAAATCAGCATACTATAGAGACTCAGTCAAATACATGTTTATAGCAGCTCCATGCACAATAGCTAAGCTATGGAACCAATCTAGGTTCCCTTTAATAGATGAATGGATAAAGAAAATGTGGTACATATACACAATGGAAGATTATTCAGCCATAAAGAAGAATGAAATTATGGCATTTGCTGGCAAATGGATGGAACTGGAGACTACCATGCTAAGTGAAATGAGCTAATCCCAAAAAGCCAAAGGCCAAATGTTCTCTCTGATATGTGGATGCTGACTCACAATAGGCGGGGTGGGGAGGGTGGTGGGTGGAGGTTCACTGAATTGGACAAGGGGAATTAGGAAGGGAGATGAGAATGGGAAAGACTATAGAATGAATTGGACATAACTTTCCTATGTTCATATGTGAATACACGACCATTGTAACTCCACATCATGTAAACAACAAAAATGGGAAGTTATACTCCATGTATATGTAATATGTCAAAATACATTCTACCACCATGTATAACTAAAAAGACCAAATGAAAATAAAATAGCTAGAAGATGCTGGCAAATGGTAGGCATTCAATAAATTATAGTTAATAATAATAGTTTTTTTAAAAAGAAAATGGATAGAACTAGAGACCATCATATTAAACAAAATAAGTGAAACTCAGAAGGTCAAGTGTTGTAGGTGTCTCTCATATGTGGAAGTTAGAGAGGAAAAAGGAAAAGAAAGGTGGGAGGAGAGTCTCCAACACCAAAAGGAGGTCAGTAGAGAAAAGGGACCAAAGAGTGGAAAGTAGGGAAAGAGGGGGGAAGTGCTGGGGAGTGATATTGGCCAAATTATATTGCCATATTGTGTGCATATACAAATATGTAACAACATATCCCCATTATGTACAACTACAATGTACCAACAAAAAATGTAGAAAAAAATGCATATGTTGGTAAGTGAAAAATGCTACAATATAGTTGATCTACATCATCTACAAATTCTAGTCACTTATTTACTAAAACATTTTTGATGACAAAAATCAATACTTGAAACACTTTTGTAGTTACTTGCAGACTTGTGAAGAGTTTCCAAATTTTTGAGTCTCCTACATGCACATTTCCAGCTAAAGTCAAACATTGCAATGGTCTGCCTTCTTGTTTCAGCTCTTGTATTATAAACGAGTATCATTTTCATGGTTTATTTATTGCCATGTATTTCACATTTTTGTAAAATTTTTTTGAACTTTTCAAATGATTTTGCTATTTAAAATTCCCCCCAAGCATAGTGCTGTGTGTTACCAGATGTTTTACAGAGAAATACCTGGATTAAGTTCACTTGGGCATGACTTATGGTGCTGTTGGTCATGAGTTAAATATTAGTGAATCAGCAATATATATTAATGAATTTTCTTAAATAGAAAAACACATAGATTAAATTTATGTATTAATTAGTTGGTAGAAATGTTGTGACCAGAGGCTCATAGGAACCTAACCCTATACTTTCCCAAGACACAATGACTCTGTAGTCATTACTTCATTATTCCCAAATACCTTCAAAAGCATAACTATCAAAATAATGAGAATCATCACTCATACGGACCACGGAAGCAAGCAGGGGTGTCCATACTTGTATCAAATAAAATAGACTTCAAGCCAAAGTTAATCAAAAGGGATAAACAAGGACACTACATACTGCTCAAGGGAATCATACACCAACAAGACTTGACGATCATTAATATATATGCCCCAAACAATGGTACAGCTACGTTCATCAAACAAACTCTTCTCAAGTTCAAGAGTCAAATAGACCACAACACAATAATCATGGGAGATTTTAACACACCTCTCTCACCACTGGACAGATCTTCTAAACAAAAGTTGAATAAAGAAACCATAGAGCTCAATAATACAATTAATAATTTAGACTTAATTGATATATACAGAATATACCACCCAACATCAAGCGGATACACTTTCTTCTCAGCAGCACATGGATCCTTCTCAAAAATAGACCATACATTATGTCACAGGGCAAATCTTAGCAACTACAAAGGAGTTGAGATACTACCATGCATTTTATCTGATCATAATGGAATGAAATTGGAAATCAATAATAAAATGAGAAAGGAAAAATCCTACATCACATGGAGATTAAACAATATGCTACTGAATGAACAAAGGGTTACAGAAGACATCAAAGAGGAAATTAAAAAATTCTTAGAGGTAAATGAAAACTCAGACACAACATATCAAAATCTCTGGGACACTATGAAAGCAGTACTAAGAGGAAAATTCATTTCATGGAGTTCATTCCTTAAAAGAAGGAAAAGCCAACAAATAAATGACCTCACACTACACCTCGAAGCCTTAGAAAAAGAAGAACAAATCAGCAGCAAATACAGTAGAAGGCAAGAAATAATTAAAATTAGAGCTGAAATCAATGAAATTGAAACAAAAGAAACAATCGAAAAAATTGACAAAACTAAAAGTTGGTTCTTTGAAAAAATAAATAAGATTGATAGACCACTAGCCATGCTAACAAAGAGAAGAAAAGAGAGAACCCAAATTACTAGTTTACGGGATGAAAAAGGCAACATCACAACAGACAATTCAGAAATACAGAAGATAATTAGAAATTATTTTGAAACCCTATACTCTAATAAAATAGAAGATAGTGAAGGCATCGATAAATTCCTTAAGACATATGAACCACCCAGATTGAGTCAGGAAGATATAAACAACCTAAATAGAACAATATCAAGTGAGGAAATAGAAGAAGCCATCAAAAGACTACTAACCAAGAAAAGCCCAGGACCGGATGGATATACAGCAGAGTTTTACAAGAACTTTAAAGAAGAACTAATACCAATACTCCACAATCTATTTCAGGAGATAGAAAAAGAGGGAGAACTTCCAAATTCATTCTATGAGGCCAATATCACCCTGATTCCCAAACCAGATAAAGACACCTCAAAGAAAGAAAACTACAGACCAATATCCCTAATGAATTTAGATGCAAAAATCCTCAATAAAATTCTGGCAAATCGGATACAAAAACATATCAAAAAGATCGTGCACCATGATCAAGTAGGATTCATCCCTGGGATGCAAGGCTGGTTCAATATACAGAAATCAATAAACGTTATTCACCACATCAATAGACTTAAAGATAAGAACCATATGATCATCTCGATAGATGCAGAAAAAGCATTCGACAAAGTACAGCATCTCTTTATGTTCAAAACACTAGAAAAACTAGGGATGACAGGAACTTACCTCAACATTGTAAAAGCTATATATGCTAAGCCTCAGGCTAGCATCATTCTAAATGGAGAAAAACTGAAGGCATTCCCTCTAAAATCTGGAACAAGACAGGGATGCCCTCTCTCACCACTTCTATTCAATATAGTTCTCGAAATACTGGCCAGAGCAATTAGAAAGACAAAAGAAATTAAAGGCATTAAGATAGGAAGAGAAGAACTTAAATTATCACTATTTGCGGGTGATATGATCCTATACCTAGAAGACACAAAAGGGTCTACAAAAAAACTACTAGAGCTAATAAATGAATTCAGCAAAGTGGCAGGATATAAAATCAACACGCATAAATCAAAGGCATTCCTGTATATCAGCGACAAATCTTCTGAACTGGAAATGAGGAAAACCACCCCATTCACAATATCCTCAAAAAAAATAAAATACTTGGGAATCAACCTAACAAAAGAGGTGAAAGATTTATACAATGAAAACTACAGAACCCTAAAGAGAGAAATAGAAGAAGATCTTAGAAGATGGAAAAATATACCCTGTTCATGGATAGGCAGAACTAACATCATCAAAATGGCGATATTACCAAAAGTTCTCTATAGGTTCAATGCAAAGCCAATCAAAATCCCAACGGCATTTCTTGTAGAAATAGAGAAAGCAATCATGAAATTCATATGGAAAAATAAAAGACCTAGAATAGCAAAAGCAATGCTAAGCAGGAAGTGTGAATCAGGAGGTATAGCGATACCAGATTTCAAACTGTACTACAGAGCAATAGTAACAAAAACAGCATGGTACTGGTACCAAAACAGGCGGGTGGACCAATGGTATTGAATAGAGGACACAGAAACCAATCCACAAAATTACAACTATCTTATATTCGATAAAGGGGCTAAAAGCATGCAATGGAGGAAGGATAGCATCTTCAACAAATGGTGCTGGGAAAACTGGAAATCCATATGCAACAAAATGAAACTGAATCCCTTTCTCTCGCCATGCACAAAAGTTAATTCAAAATGGATCAAGGAGCTTGATATCAAATCAGAGACTTGGCATCTGATAGAAGAAAAAGTTGGCTCCGATCTACATATTGTGGGTTCGGGCTCCAAATTCCTTAATAGGACACCCATAGCACAAGAGTTAAAAACAAGAATCAACAAATGGGACTTACTCAAACTAAAAAGTTTTTTCTCAGCAAGAGAAACAATAAGAGAGGTAAATAGGGAGCCTACATCCTGGGAACAAATCTTTACTCCTCACACTTCAGATAGAGCCCTAATATCCAGAGTATACAAAGAACTCAAAAAATTAAGCAATAAGAAAACGAATAACCCAATCAACAAATGGGCCAAGGACCTGAACAGACACTTCTCAGAGGAGGATATACAATCAATCAACAAGTACATGAAAAAATGCTCACCATCTCTAGCAGTCAGAGAAATGCAAATCAAAACCACCCTAAGATACCATCTCACTCCAGTAAGATTGGCAGCCATTATGAAGTCAAACAACAACAAATGCTGGCGAGGATGTGAGTAAAAGGGTACTCTTGTACATTGCTGGTGGGACTGCAAATTGGTGTGGCCAATTTGGAAAGCAGTATGGAGATTCCTGGGAAAGCTGGGAATGGAACCACCATTTGACCCAGCTATTGCCCTTCTCGGACTATTCCCTGAAGTCCTTAAAAGAGCGTACTATAGGGATACTGCTACATCGATGTTCATAGCAGCACAATTCACAATAGCTAGACTGTGGAACCAACCTAGATGCCCTTCAATAGATGAATGGATTAAAAAATGTGGCATTTATACACAATGGAGTATTACTCAGCACTAAAAAATGACAAAATCATGGAATTTGCAGGGAAATGGATGGCATTAGAGCAGATTATGCTAAGTGAAGCTAGCCAATCCCTAAAAAACAAATGCCAAATGTCTTCTTTGATATAAGGAGAGCAACTAAAAACAGAGCAGGGAAGAGGAGCATGAGAAAAAGATTAACATTAAACAGAGACATGAGGTGGGAGGAAAAGGGAGAGAGAAGGGAACTTGCATGGAAATGGAAGGTGATCCTCATTGTTATACAAAATTACATATAAGAGGATGTGAGAGGAAAGGGAAAAAAATCAAGGGAGAGAAATGAATTACAGTAGATGGGGTAGAGATAGAAGATGGGAGGGGAGGGGAGGGGGGATAGTAGAGGATAGGAAAGATAGCAGAATACAACAGTCACTAGTATGGCAATATGTAAAAACGTGGATGTGCAACCGATGTGATTCTGCAATCTGTATACGGCGTAAAAATGGGAGTTCATAACCCACTTGAATCAAATGTATGAAATATGATATGTCAAGAGCTTTGTAATGTTTTGAACAACAAATAAAAAATATAAAAGTGCTTACTTAAAAAAAATAATGAGAATGAACTGAATGTGTATATATAATATGGAAGGATAGAGATCAAGATATTAACAGTGGCTATGTTTGATTACAAGAATGTGGTTGATTTTAATTATTTTATACTTCTCCATATTTGCCATCAGTAATATATATATATATATGGATGAAAACTTAGTTGTAAAATGAATGTAAGACCTTGAGAAACCGATTATGCCAATTAAAGTCCTTAATAACATAAAAAGTAATGAATGCATTAGTGCTTATGCCTCTAAAAGTACCAGTAGCTTAACTAACCATGTAAAGAAACCAACCAGGTGAGGACTTGGGTTCTCCCTTTGGAAGGAGGAGTGGGGGTCAGTACAGAGAGGTAGCTAAGGACTATTGTGCTTATCCTTAAGAATAAAACTTCAGCCAGGTGCGGTGGCACACGCCTGTAATCCCAGCGGCTCAGGAGGCTGAGGCAAGAGGATCACGAATTCAAAGCCACCCTCAGCAAAAGGGAGGCACTAAGCAACTCAGTGTCTTTAAATAAAATACAAAATAGAGCTGGGATGTGGCTCGGTGGTTGAGTGCCCCGAGTTTAATCCCTGATATAAATCAATCAATCAATCAATCAATCTTCATTCTATTCATTGTCAAAGGCACAGAAGGGACAATTCTGATTGGCTGGCCTCTTTCGGCTCATCTCCAAAAGAAGCATACTGACCAGCTGGGAGCTGAAAAGGACCAAGAATGCCTGGTTTGTTCCCACACTGATGCTTGGTGGTAGAGATAATAAAGCTGCTGCGGGCCTGGTATAACCAGCCCATCCCACACCACAGAGCGTCAGATTAGGCTTTAAGTGAACGTGTTATTTGAAAATCAATGCTAAAATCATAAAACACACACACACAACTCTGCTGTATTGTGACTGTCTCACCCCCAAGTTTTTCTCTGGGGAATCTGTGTTGTCAACACTTCACCCTCACATTACTCACAGGCGATAGCAGCTGTGGCAGCATTTTTTTATCCTTGGTTTGTTTCCTACTCTCCTGAGAGCCTTATAGAACACATCTCCCTTTATGCCAACTCTTCTTTTGTGAAGAATCCCACAGGGCTTCATTAATCTCTCAATCTAGCCCCATAGGTCACAGCTGTTGCTTCTGGGGCAAAGCACTGCCTGATAGCACAGAAACCCAGGATAGCCATTTGAATGGCAGAAAAGGGTTCCCACTATAGGCAGCTCAGGAAAACTGCATGTGACCAGCGAACTCTAGGGAGGACCTCCTTTGCCCGGCAAAGAAACCACGGCTGCCATTGGCTTTGAGATCAGGTTCTCAAATATTTAGAACAGGTAGATTCCAAAGAACAAAGTTTAAGCCAAAGGGAACTCTTTGGTTGAGACAAAAATTAGATGAGCTTAAAATTGAATGCAATGGAGTTTCCTTAAACAATATTTCCAAAATCCAAATGAATTAATTTTCTGATAGAATGCAGCTAGATACTAGCAAGAAAGAACTATATGAGAAACCGAAGGATGAATGCATCAAGCTGGGAAAACATAAAGCAATTAATGTGAGTGAAAGAGAGGTCCATGGTTCTAAAGGAAACGGAAATAGGGTGTTATTATCCTTTTGATGCTCACAGGCCAAGCCCTCTTCAGCAGGAAAAGGTCTCATTAAGCTAAATGGCCTGGAAGCTCTTAACACAGATGAATCAGAGGGAACATGTTTCCGGGGCAGGGAAAGAAAAGAGCTGATTTAAAATGAGAGCCAAAAAGCTCTTTCAAAACAAAAATTTCTTATTAACTATTTGAAAATCAATAAGAAAAAGAAAACAACTCAATAGAACTATGGATAAAGAGTATGAACAGGAAAGATTTTTTTCTCTCTCTCTTCTTTTCCCTCTCTCTCTGTCTCTCTCTCTCTCTCTCTCTCTCTCTCTCACACACACACACACACCCATAACAGAAAAAAATAAAAGGTTGGTCAAGAGTGTGAGAAAACAAATGAGGAAATAGTTTTGTTTGGATTGTTAATTAGTACAACTTTATTTGGAGGGAAATGTACATGTTACATATTTTATGTTCATCTTCTTTGATTCCATATTTGTTTCTAATAATTTATTTTACAAAAGTATGCAAGTGTTCAAGGATGTTCAGTATAGCAATGTTCATGACATTTTTAAAATAATCCAACTATCCATTAATTGAGGTTATTTACCTATTTTACTTAACACTGGAATGCTATTGAGTTATTTTAAAAATGCTACAGATCTTCATATAGGCTACATTAAGTAAGAAAGCAAGATGCAAAGCAGTAGGGTATGGCATTTATGAAATTTAAAAAGTTCTGTGATTAGATAATGGTATTGATGCACAAAATCATTTATATACTATGAGCCACCAAACTGCAGTTTGAAATGTTTAAAATGGTAAATTCATGGGATGTAAATGTTACTTCAATTTTAACAAACAGTATAAATAACATGATCTCATTTTTCTGTGGGAAAAATTATATTTACTAATATATGCATGGGAAAAAACCTGGAGAGAGATATACTATCTAATTGATAGTGATTATCTCTGAAAATAACAGATATGATACATTGCCAACACCCATGTTGTATATATCTCTAATATTTTAATTTAGAGGTGGGTGGGAGGCAATGCAGGAGATCAAACCCAGAGTCTTTGGTGTGCGAGGCAAGTGCTTCACCACTGAGCAACATCCCCAACCCTCTAATATTTGAATTTTTAATGAAAGAGTATTTAGAACTTCCATTTTTAGGAAAACAGATATCCTTGGGAAAAAAAATATATCCTTTTACTAGAAAAAAAAATCTCATCATTTGAGAACAAATCACTGAACCAGTAAAAACTTTTCTTGCAAAGACATTTTAAAATATCAGTCCAAGGGCTGGGGTTGCAGCTCAGTGGTAGAGTACTTGTCTAGCGCAGGTGAGGCGCTGGGTTTGAACCTCAGCACCACATAAAAATAAATGAATAAAAATAAAGGCATTGTGTCCACTGTCCACCTACAACTAAAATATATATATATTTTATATATATATCAGTCCAGCCACCATATGTATTAGTAGCCAACTATTCCAGAGGCTGAAGCAGAAGAATTGGAAGTTTGAGGCCAGCCTGGGCAAGTTAGCCAAACCCTGTCTTCAAATAAAAAATTTTAAAATTCCAGGGAGGTAATTCAGTGGTAAAGCATACCCTTGGTTTCTATCTCCAGTACTAAAACATAGATATAGATATATAGACATATAGATACACACATATATTTATATATTTTTTCAATGAGAGTTACATTGTTTTAGAATGGTGAGATTGCAAAATTTTTTTTTTTTTTGCTTATTATTCAATAAAGACATTTGCTGGTAAATGGATGGAACTGGAGACTATCATGTTAAGTAAAATAAGCCAGACTCATAAAGTCAAAGGTCAATTATGTTTTCTCTGATATGCAGAAACTAGTACAAAATGGGGATGGGGAAAATTCCATCAAATAGAAGATGGGTGGACTAAATGAAGGGGACTGAGGGAGAGGGAGAGTGATGGTATAAGGAAAAAACAGTGGAATGACTCTGACCTAACTTTTCTATGTATGTATATGAATATACCACAGTGAGTCTCACCATTGTGTATATCTACCAGACACTAAAAAAAACAAAACTTTCTCCATAGCAGAAAGATCAGTGGAGTGAAGGGAAGGGAAGGGGGAGGGTGGAGGGGAGGGAAAGAGGAAACACGGGGAGCTGAATTAGTGCAAATTATATTCTGTAAGGGTAAAAGAAATTGAAGTTAAAGTGTAAAAGTTAAAAAGTAAAAGACCGGGCATTGTAACGTTCCTAAGCTGCAAGGCCTGAGTTAAAAAGTGAAGGACTAGGTATTGTTAAGTTCCTCTGCTACACCCAGAACCTGAAATTCCTGTAGCTGTTAAGACAATACTCGAACTTCCCAGTAAATATTCCCCCTGAGCGCCTGGTTGTTTAATAACTTAGGGCCCTGTGCGATCTTGCACGTAGGCATCACAGGGCCTAAACCAATCAGTTTGAATGTGTACCCTGCTTTAGAACTGACCTATCACCCCCGCCCGACCTGTTCCTGCCAATGAATGAACTAATCATGTTTAGGAATTGTTGTTTGATTTTCCTGCGGTGTATGATGATTTGTTAAAGGAGACTGTGATGTATGTAAAGTCCCCGCCCTCCCCAAAAAGTGTACTTAAGCAGTGCTCAGCCCCTGCTCTGGGCTCTGGGCTGCTCTCCCTTCTTGAGTGAGCACGGAGCCCCAGCGCGCTGGAATGGATCCCCAATAAATCCCCTTCTGCAATTGCATGAGTCAGTCTCTTGGTGGTCTCTTCCTCCGACGCTTCGCCGGACCCTTACAATTCCATGATTTAATAATTATGTCAAAATGAATCCTAATGTCACATGTAACTAAAAAGAACCAATAAAAAATATTTTTAAAAAGAAAAAGAGGGAAAACGTGTAGATAAATCTTCAGTACAGTTAGATGCTAAAACTAAACCTTCATTGAGAATAAAAATGAAAACACTCATTTGTCTAGCAGGAATTGCTTGCTGAAGTCTCCCGTGAGTTATGCTTCTGTTCCCTGCTGGCTGCTGACCTCTGACAATAAAAATGAAATATTCAGGATCAGAAGATGAGGATTATGGTTCCACCTCAACCACAATATCTTTTTACAAAAAAAAAAAAAATCCTTTTACTCTGCTAAACCTTCCTTTCTTTTCTCCCTCCCCCCCCCCATGTTGAGCATGTACCCAGCTCTGCATGTAGGCTAGATAAGCACTCTACGGCTGAACTATACCCCTAACCCCTGCTCTTCATTTCTTCACCTCTAAAAATGGGGAAATGCTACTGAAGGAAATCAACATATGCTACTCCAAAATACCACGTTGGCATAAGGATTACTTTGAGCTAAAAGCAATTGAGAACCAATAAATGTAGGCAAAGTTATCTATCTGGCAGCAGGGCATAAATTGTCCTTTGAGGGAGGTATCCTTTGTACCAAGGAGAGAATGATTCTTATAACAATGTCACACCAAGACATGTGTGCATAAACAATCCTTACTAAAATAACCCTTATCTTCCATTAGTTTTCTTCACATATTTCCTAACCACCTCCCCCATAGTTTATCAACCACTGAAGCCCACGTTTTTCTTTGTTAAGAAAGGTTTATAAGCTATCATGTCTAAGCACTTCAAGTTTTCACTTCATTTTTAAGAAGTTCCAGTGCAAGTAAAATTATTAAAATCAATAAAAATCATGCCTTTTTTCCTGTTATCTGTCTTTTGTCAGTTAACCTTGGGCTGGGGATGTAGCTCAGTGGTAGAGCACTTAGTATATAAGAGGCGAGGCCCTGGGTTCAAATCCCAGCACCACCAAAAAAAAAAAAAAAAAAAAAAAAAAAAAAAATATATATATATATATATATATATATATATATATATATATATATATGCCTCATGCAGTGAGCCTAAGAGGATAGACAAAACTTTTTCATCCATAACACTGACAGATGATTAGAGTCATAAAGTTATATAATTAAATAAACAATTGAGAGCCAGGCTCAGTGATGTGTGCCTGTAGCCCCAGCTAAGGAGGAGGATGAGGCAGGAGGATGGCTTCATCCAGGAGTGAGACTGAAAAACCAGCCTCTATCTCAGAGCAAAGCCTGTCCAAGGAAGGGACATGGCCTTTGTCCTTAGAAAAACCCCCAGAGCACTCCTAAGCACATTCCCACCCTGTTAAGTTGTTTATCTACAAATAACAGGAGAGATCTGCTGCGCCAGGTGTCCCTGACTCAGTCTGGCTAGATGGGGATCCATAGCAGCCCCCTAGCAGCCACCAATCAGCATGAGACAGGGAAATACCTGGGATACCAGATAACCCTCTCAGTGGTTTATGGTGGTTGATAACATGTTGGGAAACCATTTAGTTCAGCACGTACACCCCTCTTGGCTTAAACCAATCAGTTCAAATGAATACCCCTTTGTACTGACCAATCACCCCTACCCAACTTGTTCCAGCCAGTGAATGTGCTAATCATGTTTTAGAGTTGTTATTTGATTTTCCCACGGTGTGTGATGATTTGCTATGATGTATGTGAAGTCCCTGCCTTCTCCAAAGAATGTATAAAACTGCTGCAAACCCTGGGCTCGGTGCCTCTCAGTGTCACCAGTTGCTGTGTGTGTGCGCGGAGGACCGAGCTAGCTCGCAATAAACACCTCTTTGCTGCTTACATCGATCTTGGGTCTCTGGTGGTCTTTTGGGGGTCCCGAATTCGAGCATAGCAAGACTCATCTCTTTAAAAAAAAAAGAAATTGAGAAGCCAAGCAAAATACTACACTCAAAATTTCATTTAGGGCACTGCATATTATTTTATATGATCCTTTGAGGGACCTCAAGGATGCTAGGCAAGTACTCCATCACTGTTCTATACCCAGAACCCCTTTTTACATAATCTTAAGAGAGTCTGTTATGGCAACTAAGCACAAAACCATGGTCAAATGTACATGTTTGTGATCATGGTCTCAACTGTCTGCTTACATGACCCTTTGAAAACCTAGTCGTGAGGTAACTATAGAAAAATGAAAAGAGGCCAGGCTTAGGTAAGCCCCAAAAGATTTCCTTCTCTACTATCTCCTTCCAAAATGTTGGCCCACAGCCTCAACAACTTCTCTTCAAGACCTACATATAAATCTTGTTCAATAAAAACAATTAGTAGAAGGGAGAACTTTCAACAGTCGTAATTATCTAAATGTCCCCACCATTAACCATTTGAATGACTCAATCCTCTACATTGATTGTTTCAATGAATGGTAATTAAAACCAAATAACCTCTAGGCTCATTTGATTTCTGCAATGACAGAACTAAACCTCTAGGCATTGTATGGCAAAGGCCCTGAATCATGGCAGGCAAAACACACCCAGGAAAAAGTGGTGGATAAAAGGGCATTGATTCCAGCAAGAACAGAAGGCAGCAAAGGACCACCCCAGGAAACACATTTCCATTCCCAGTAGATGGGGAGCCCAGTGACATCAATCCACAGTCAGGAAAACTCTCCTCCCAGGCTCTATAATGTGTAGGGGTGTAGTTAGAGTAACAATTGCTTCCCACTATTAACTCCAGATTCCCCAAACCAATAGGAACCTCGTGCCTGCCCTCTATATCACTTTCTTTACAGTTGAAAGCCTGCTAGAAATATCCAGAAAGCCTACTAAAAATATCTGTTTTCAACTCACACATGTGATTGAGAATTTTGTGTTTTTGTCCAAAGTAAGAATTTTACAAGGTATTTCCACCAACTCCCAAATGTAACAATGGACTAATATTAGATAGATGTATTTTGCCATATGTATAATACAGAGAGGAAACAGCACCACCCAAGTATGGCAGCACAGGCCTATAATCCCAGCTACTCCAGGGGCTGAGGCAGGAAGATCACAAGTTTGAGGCCAGCCTGGGACTCTGTCTCAAAATAAAAAATAAAAAGCACTGGGCTTATAATTCAGAGATAGAGCAGCCCTGGGTTCAATTCACAGTAGCACAAGAAAAAAAAATCATGAATGAGTTAAGGCAGGGACTGATCATAATCACTATTGTGCCCTTAGAAGTTAGTAAAGCACACAGTAAGTTCATAAAACTGAATTTAACACAAAATAAACTTACTGAAAACCTAGACCTAACAATATTAATGTACAAATTGCATTCTAGTAAATCTTTCCAAAGCATCATGTTAGTAGAGATTTTTAAATATATAAACTAGCAGGGGGGCAGACTTGATAAACTGTTGCACTGAGATACACACCAGGGTCTCAGCTTTTCCTCTACAGGATTAGCACCCCTTGATAGAAGTCAGAGAATCTGAAATCTGAGGTAGTTCAGCCCCTTTGGCTGGTCAGTTTATTTTTGTCTTGGAGATTGAACCCAGAGGCACTTTATCACTGACTTTTATCCCAGTCTTTTTATTTATTTATTTATTTTTGAGAGCAGATCTAAGCTGCTAAGAGTCTCACTAAGTTGCTGAGGGTCTTGCTAAATCACTGAGTCTGGCTTCAAACTTGTGATCCTCCTGCCTCAGTATCCTGAGTCACTGGGATTACAGGTGTGTGCCACAGGGTCTAGCTAGTTCAGCACTTTCTATAATGTGAACCAATGCTTATTAGGCACCTAATATGTGTTGGGTATTGTTTGGGGCTCTGGGATTTTAAGGAGGAGTCATATGGGTCAGCTATATCTATTAAAGATTTGCCCTAAGTCCCAGCTACTTGGGAGGCCGAGGCAGGAGGATCACAAGTTTGAGAGTAGCAGAACCCTCAAATAAATAAATAAATAAATAAAAGGGCTGGTGGTAGAGCTCAGTGGTAGAGTACTGCCTAGCATGCATGAGTCCCTGGGCTCAATTCCCAATACTGAAAAAGAGAGAAAAGAGTTTTGTTGTTGTTGTTTTGTTTGGGTATGGGGGATTGAACCCAGGGGCATTTAACCGCTGAGCCACATCCCCAGTTCTATTTTTACTTTTTTATTTTGTGACAGGGTCTCACTAAATTGCTCAGTTTGGCTTTGAACTCACCACCTCCTGCCTTAGCCTTCAGAGCCCCTAGATTACACAAGCACACCTCCATGCCTAGCCAAAAGAACTTTTAATTAAACCCATAATATTTTTTAAAATACTTTTTAGATGTTGATGGACCTTTATTTTATTCATTTATTTATATGCGGTGCTGAGAATTGATCCCAGTGCCTCACACAGGCTAGGCAAGTGCTCTACCACTGAGCCACAACCCCAGCCTGACATCCATAATATTTCATTTATTTAAAACCAACCTAAAAGCTCACCTCTTTCCAATAACCTTCCCTCCTACCCTGGAAAAGAAAAGAGGGTCATTGAAAAAGCTAAATCATCCACCCTATCTAGAGGACTGCTGCAAAGGATGTTCAGGAAAAGCGCTCTCTTTGCCAGCAAAAGATGCAGGAATAGGGATGTTCTGTTTCACTATTTTTCATTTCATTTTTCCTGGTCTTCCAGGCAAACTTGGACATCAGTACCTGCTTGTCCAGACCAAAACATAAAAAATGAAGTAAATCACAACTGCTCTCATTATAAGGATAACACCTCTCTTTAGGGACTGGATACATTTTGTCATCACAGTACAGAAGCCACAAAAATCATTAATAATACCACTTTACTTTCCCACAGCACTTTTCCATCTTCAAGCTCTCTCACTGGGAGAGCACAGACAGACACAGTTACATCAAGTCAGAAGTAAAACAGTGCCTTGACAAGACTACCATGGGTTTGGGCACCAACATGCAACCAACACAGCACACTTTCCTTTTTTCTAGGAATGTAAACAGTGTCTCTAATAACTTCCTCTGAACCAAATCTTGGCCTAATTCGTATCTTTCTATGATCTCAGCTCTCCAGAAACTTCTCTCACTGCCTCAGAGAGGACTTCCTAACTATCTGTTTAAAAATAGCATTTCTTCCCCTGAGTTATGTCCATAGTATCTATCACTACCTGACATTATTTTATATTCTAACTTATTCATTGTCTTTCATTCTCTTTAGAATAGGAGCTTCACGATGCAGTGACTTTGTCTGGTGTATTTGTTGGTTATCTAGGGCTTACAACAATGCATAGCAAGTATTAGGGGCCCGGTAAATATTTCTTGGATGAATGAATGAATCTGCCTTTCTTCCCGTCTTTGTTCATCTCTTTTCTTATTAATATTCTCTCCACTAATTGTATATATCCTCCAGAGGCTGGTGCACTGATAATGTGCCAAGACATTTCAATCTTTTGTTTTTAATTCAATTCCACATATCTACCATATGAAAAGCTGCCTCTTAGCCTCAAGTCTCAGTCAGGAAACAAACAGCATCATATTTTCTCCAAAAGGTTGGGGTGGAAGGGTCCCTTTTGCCACCAACTCTTCTCCCCTAGTTTTTTCAGCCTGTTTTTCCCCATTTTTTAATTGGTGTATTATAGTTGTACATAATAGTGTGATTTATTATTACATATTCATACATGCATCCAATATAAAAATATAATATTTTAGCCAATATCACTCTCCAACTTTTTCAGCCTTTTGTCACGGTTTATCATTAATAATATAATTCAGAATAATCTACCTTAAATTTGAATTGAACATTGCCATTTACAAAGTATCTTAACATTGGAAAATTAGGTATCTTTCTTAGAGAAATGAAGCTCATACTCACACAAAAACCTGTACATGAATCTTTGTAGCCATTATATTTGTAAGAGCTAGAACTAAAAATAACCCAAGTATTCTTTAGCAGGTGATGGATACACTGTGAAATACCTACATAATGGAGTGTTACTCATTAATAAAAATGAACGAACTATTGACACAAGCAAACAGATGGTTTCAAAGGTATTAGATTGAATGAAAAAAGCCCATCTCAAAAGTGTACATATTGTGTAATTCCATTTATGCAACATTCTCAAAATGACAATATCACAGTGATAGAGAATAGAACCGTCATTGACAAGGGTTAGGGACAGAGGAGGCTGTGACTATAAGTGGTAGTACAGGATGGTGGCCACCATTCTAAACCCTGCTCATGATAATGTTTACACAAATCCATACATTCAGTACAATTTCATAGAACTGTGTGTACCAAAATACAACAACAAAAAATGTACACGAAAGAACTGTGAACTCTGAATAAGATCTGTAGTTACTGTTAGTTTCCCAGTTTTGATGTCAGGGAAAGCTGAGGGAAGGATAAAGAGGACTCTATACTGTTTTGCAACTTCTTATGAGTATAAAATTATTTCAAAATAAAAGTTTCAATGATGTCTATTTTGATAAATCATACGTAGATATATAAAATCTGAAATGACCAACTTTTAACTACAAAGGTCATCAAACAAAAAGTTTACATTGAAGAGATCCTCAATTGCAACCATTAGAGCTGTATTTCATATTCTGGAGTTCTGCATATTCTGAATCTTTCCTAAAACTTAATAAATGAATACTACTCTAAATGGTACCTGATAATCATGATTAACAAGAAACAAATTTAATTTTATTAACAGTTACCGATGAAGATTTAAAGAATAACTAATTACACTGAAATGATCTGTTTTTACTCTCTGGACAGTGAGGCTTGTCATCAACTGTGCAGGAAGGAACCACCTCATCCGAAATATAGTTAGAGGGAGTAGGATTAATGGAGTGTCCTCTTAAAACCCTCTTATGTTCAAAATACTAATATAATTTTAATCTGTATTACTTCACAAGTCAATTTTGGCTAAATATGTAATGTTATACAGATCTTGTAAATAAACACCTGATCACTAAGAACAACAATAACATACAACCATAAAACCTGTGGCAGTGGCTACTGACAGTGAGTCTTAGCTGCTAAAGCAGCTCGGTACATTGGGGTTTATGGATGGCTAAGGACTCCTGCAAATTGTCTCATCACTGACTCAAAGCCTCTGGGGAGGGACTACTCTTATCTCTTTGTATAGATGAAGATATTGAGAGGTTAAGGAACTTGATCTGAGTTACACAGGAAATGACTGGCAGAGCTGGGAACCTCGATGGGTCTGATGTCACAATTGCTGCTTTGAGCCTACATACAGGGCCACGGTCTTTCCTGGCCTCCATCCCCCTCTGCTTCCCTCTCGTCAATCTTTGTGTTCATTTTCCTACCGCCACAATAACAAATTACCACAAGTGTAGTGGCTTCAACAGAAACATTATTTAACAATTCTGAAGGTCAAAAGCCCAAAATGAGTCTCACTGGACTAAGGCAAGGTGTCAGCAGGCTGTGTTCCTTCTGGAGGCTCCAGGAAAGGACATGTTTCCTCACCTTTTTCCAGCTTCTAGAGGGCAACTGTGTTCCTTGGCTTGTGGCCTTATTCTTCCATCTCCAAAGCCAGCAACATCGGCCGAGTCCTTCCCACGCTGCCATTCCACTGGTTCTCTCACTTTGTCCCTCTTTTACTTATGTGGACACTTGGGATTACACTGGGCTCACCTGGATCTACCAGGAGAAAATCTCCATCTCAAGATCATCTGCTCAGCAAACTTAATCTCACATGCAGCCTTAATTCCCCCTTGCTATGTAACCTAACACATAGTCTATGAGGTTAGACACATCTAGCCAGGTGTGGTGATGCACACCTGTAATCCCATTGACTCAGGATGCTGAGGAAGGAGGATAGCGTGTTTGTGGTATGGGCAACTTTGTGAGACCCTGTCTCAAAATAAAAAGGAAATAAAATGGCTGGTGATATAGCTCAGTGGTACAGTGTCCCTGGATTCAATAAAAAAAAAAAAAACAGATATCTGTGAGGGGGCATTGTTCTGCCTATCAACAAGTTGTAATGCTGGCATTGAAATAATCTTCCTATTATCTCTTCAGATAAATGTTAACCCTTTTTAAATGTTTCAGATGACCCTTCTTTGCTTTTCCTATTAATTCTGTTCCAATCTTTTCATTTATTTGTTTATGTTTTTGCTTTGTTCATTAATAATTCCATGGGGTTTATTAATACACACTTAAGAAAATCACAATTTAAAAAATAAAATGTGGGCTGGGCTGTATCCTAGTGGTAAAGTAACTTGCCTTATATGTGCAAGTCTCTGGGTTCCATCCTCAGCACTGAGAAAACAAAATAGCACCAATTCAGGCCAAATCCTAAAGGCAGATAAGTAGCCTTTAGGTTTCTGTGTAGTTGGTAAAATTCAGTTACAAATTTAGCTTACCATCCCTCCACTATGTCTCACATTTTGGGGCCATGGATTTTACAATCAGCTTCCCTATGCATTAGACATGTAAGAGGAAATTACAATTTATTTAGCCAAATTGTCCTAAGCATGAATGTAGAATATAGGCATTGTTTTATGTGTAAATTTTCTATTTATCTCAAGACTTTGTTCTTGAGTGACTGTTATCTGACAAAAGTCAGCTCCTTATTACCATTATAAGCTGTCCTGTATTTTTTTTCTAATTTCACTGCTGATAATTAACTCCCTGAGGAGGGCTCACATTTTGTACTTCTAATACTCAACAGGAATTGAGACTGTGTTCATTCGTGGTAGTGATTTAATAAATGCTATTTATCCTAGAGATATTACAAACAGTAGTGAATTTTCCATTATCAGAAACTAGGGAAAGAATAAAGTGGGCTGAATGGAGAATGTTAAGGGTCACTTCCCCAGCCATTCACTCAGCAGCACTCCATATAACCTGGGTCCACCTGGTCCATCCACTCTCACCTGTCTTCCAGCCAACATATCTCCTCCTGGGATATTTTAAACTTTGCCACCAGTTTCCTGAAGTAAATAAATATGGATTTCTCTGTAATATTCCTGGATGCTTCTTACATAAATTATAATTCCTAACTATTTCCACTTAATAAATCATATTTAATCACAGAATTAAAAATTAGGGCAGTTTCTCTTGCTTGTTAAATCTCTTGGGTTAGAAAAACAAATACCCAGTTTACCGACGTCAAAGGAAAGCAGTTCCACCAAATCCCAGTAGGTGGCGGTAACACCATGCAAACCGTTTCCAGTTTGATCTCTAATTATTGAAAAATATCCATCTTTTTTGACATTGAGGTTACAATATTTATTTTTAGTGTGACTTGATGGGCCCCATCTGTAATTTAACAATATTGGAATCAAATTCTGATACCTAATCACACGGATGTATGCTCTATTAGATTTCAATTAGCATTCACTCTGATTTGATTATAGGGCTTTAACCATTCAAACAGCTAATAGGGAGACATTTAGATAATTGCAGCTGTCTGGGATTATTACATTTGCTACCATTTTCAGAGTGATTCATGTAAAGGCTGGACCATAAAATTTGTTTGTGTTGGTGGAGGCAAGGAACCATGGCTTACTGGTGTGGGGGGCACTATTAAGCATTTTGCTATTGTGATCTGGCACTTAGGATTGTTTTTCATTAGGACGGGAAATAGGAATGTAGGGTGTTTACCATTTAGCTGTGCTCCAAAGAGATATTCTTGAGTCTCCATCCACAATATTGTTTCATTTGGCAAAAGAAAAGATGCATTAGCCAAGTCTCCTTTTCCTCTCTCTTAAAAATCGAACTGAATTACATTTAAACTAAACATATCAATAACACCAAAACTTACCTTCTGCAAAAAAAAAAAAAAAAAAAAAAAAAAGCCTTCCCCAATAAATGGGATCAGGGCTTACCTAATTCCACTAAGAGCAAATATTAGAGATGTTTGACCCAAGTTGCTAGATAAGCATAAAAGGGTAGTTGGACTAAATGACCTCACAGGTCCTTCCAGCTCCTACAGTTTAAGATTCTAGGGATCAACAACAATAACAACATCTCAGCCTGTAGGAGCAGAAGTAACCCACATGCAATGTCATTTTCTGGGTGGGACAGAGGGGCCTATTCTAAAGAGGTGGGCTACAGAAAGTTACCCTCTCTGCTCTTTGTGGACCACTAGGAGCCAATTCAAGTCAAGAAAGAAAGAGGTTATCAATGAAAACTCAAGTGTTTTAAAATCCAGCTAACTTAATAATTTATCAATAGGACTCCAAAAAAAAAAAATTCTGTTCAAAGATGCACATGCATTCTCTGATGGCTCAAACCAAAAAATCCTAGGGAAGTTTACAATGCTTTAGTCTGCTAAAAAATATTTTTCACATACCAATAAGAAAACATGAGGGGCTAGGGTTGTAGCTCAGTGGTACAGCACTTGCCTAGCAAATGTGAGGCACTGGGTTCGATTCTCAGCACCACATAAAAATAAATAAATAAAACAAAGGTATTTAAAAAAAGAAAACATGAGTCCTCATAAAGACTCCTACATTGTAACAGGTCCAGGACTTTTTTATTTTAGAATATAACCTCTCAGAATTCAGAATTGCATCTTTTTAGTCCATTGCAGGACTTAACCCAAGGCCCCACGGACCACACAGTCAAGCACTTCACTGTTCTATCTCAGGTCATATTGTTTACATAGTAAGATAAGAACATGCAAAACTTTCTTAGGCCAATGATCCACATAGCCTAGTTATTAATCTATCTTTGACTGTGATAACTATTATAAGATTTCTATTTGTTCGAATATAAGTTCAGCCATCTTCCATAAAGACAAAACATCCTTGTCTATCACTTAATGTGTTAATGGGTCTTTTTTTTTTTTTCTGTTACAGGTAGTTGTGTAGTGGGCCAGGACCCAAAAGCTTGACCATAAAAAGAACTAAAGGTCTGCCACATCTTACGACTCATAAGGGTGGGGTCAATTTTTCCCAGAAGTGCAGACAATGTAATTTGTAATACAGAAAAAATGCAGCAGACATTGCCAGGGCAATTCTCTTGGAATTTAGAAAAAGGTTGAGGCTGGGAGTGGGGCCTGGGGTGGAGGGAAGATGAGGTCATGTACATATACTTATAAAAGGTGGCCAAAGAAACATTTCCTTCCATATGTATCTCTTCAGACTGGTCTGTACACAATTGTTTTGAGGAAACGAGCAGTTCAGCAAATTTATCGTCTTTTATTACAAACTGATAATACAATTTGTATTTCTTTTGTGGATTTGGAGATCCACAGCTATAGGAGCTTCTGGGTCCCACTCAAAGTTGGGACCTAATTTTCCCTCAAAATAAGTAGGATGTTTTAATGCAAGAAAAGCAGTGACGTGACATTTAACTAGGGAACTTATTAAATGTTGTCACAATCAGTTCCTAAGATCCTAGCATTGATCTGGCTTTCTGTTACCTCTGACTTCATTTCCTATGACTCTTCCCCTGACTCACTCTATTCACCCAGACTGGCTTCTGTTGTCACCCAAGGTGGTCCCACCTCAGGGCCTTTGCACTGACCGAGTACTGCCTGGACCATTCTTCCTTCCTTCAGGACTTTGCTTCATTGTTGTCTTCTCATCTTCTCTAACTACTGTAGCCAAAAGGTCAAAAGGCTCTCTTGCCCTGTATTTCTATAACTTTCCCCTAATTTACTTCATACACAAACACACACACACACACATACATGTATATACATATATACACATATATATTTAATACATATATATTTAATTTTCAATGGGCCTTTATTTTATTTATTTATATGTGGTGAGAATCGAACCCAGTGCCTCACACATGCTAGGCAAGTGCTCTACCACTGAGCCACAACCCCAGCCCTTGATTTACTTTTTTCCTCCTTGGCAGTCTAACTGTTTTATATGTTACTTTTTCATCCTACACAGCTGCATCTCCTGCAAAAGGAGAATTCTCTGAGGGCAGTATTGTACTCTATCTCAAATGCCCCAGAATTTTGAGTGAATAAATTTCAGATCCAAGGCAGGGGGTATGACTCAGTGTACAGTGTTTTCCTAGCATGCTCAAAGCCCTGGATTTGATCCCCAGCACTATATGAAATAAAAATTAAATACAAAAATTTAAAAATTAATTGAGTTAAAAGTTCAGGTCCATGTTTATAATTTCCACAAGGACACTGATTTGCATGAAGAAAATATCCTTTCCAAACAAATTAATATTATTATGAAGAGGGTTTCTGAGAGACTGGTGAAGCAACCTGAGAGCCCTAACTGGAAACTTCAAGCACATCATTTTAGAGAGACAGGCTTATAGAGCAGTGGCTCTCAAAATGTGATCCCAGACCTGGTGGAGGTGGAAGGGGAGGGACCACATCTGTAATCTCAGCTACTTGGGAGGCTATGTCAGGAGGATCTCAAGTACGAAGTCAGCCTGGGCAATTCAGCAAGACCCTGTCTCAAAATATAAAGGGCTTGGGGTATAGTTTAGCTGTAGAGTGCTCCTAGGTTCTAACCCCAGCAATGCAAAAAAAAAAAAAAGTGGTCCCTAACCAGAAGCAATAGGTAACTTTTGTAACAAATGCATTCTTGGAGCTGGGCACAGTGGTGCATGCCTATAATACTACAACTCAGGAGACTGAGGCAGGAGGATTGCAAGCTCAGAGCCAACTTCAGCAATTTAGTGAGACCCTGTCTCAAAATAAAAAAATAAAAAGGGTTGAGAATGTGGTTCAGTGATTAAGCATCCCTGGGTTCAATCCCCAGTACCAAAAATAAAAAAATAAAAATAAAAATAAATGCATTCTCAAGCCCCAACCTGGATTTATTGAATAAAAATCAGTAGTATAGGGGCTGGGGTTGTAGCTTGGCGGTAGAGCGCTCACCTACCACATGCGGGGGCCCTGGATTCAATTCTCAGCACCACAGAAAAATAAATAAAATAAAGATATTGTGTCCAACTACAACTAAAAAATAAATATTAAAAAAAAAATCACTAGGGTAGGGCCCAGCCATCTGTGTTTTAACAAACTCTCCAGGTGATCTTTGTGTAAGTTGAAATTTGAGAACCCATGACTAATAGGGAAGATCAGCAGGCAAAATATCTGGAGATCTGCATTTTAGTCCTGATTGATTTAAATATGTGCCTTAGGTATGTAACTTAAATTTATCAACCGGCCAAATAAAAGAGATGCTAAATTTTTACTGCATGCTTTTAGTGTGGGAATGGTAAATCTTTCAGATACAGCCCTGAAGGACCCTGCTAGTTAGCCCTGCAATTGTGTACAGCCATGAGCCATGAAAGAATGTTTTGGTCCAAAACAGACCATGTACAATGATGGTACTGTAAGATTATAAGGGATTTGAAAAATTCCTATCACTTAGTGGCATCATGGTATGAGAAATAGAAAGTTCAATGGTTCATTTTCAGAACATAGCCTTAATAATTGGATCCAGTTGTAGCCATTTTAATTAAACTCCTTCTTTGCCTACCCCAATTTAAAAATTAGCTAATCGTGTAGATTGTACCCCCGAGCTCCTCCAATCAGAGTGAAGGGCAGCACTGCCTTGGGGATGCAAGCAGGCAGACCACCCGTCCAGGCACACTTGCTAGCCAGGTTCTGATAACACACCCTCTGTCAGGAGTAAATGCCTTGCTCACCCACTTTCAAGCAGGTGTTTGATTTCTTGCAGCACCTCAGTATTTTTAACAATTTTGGCACTCAACATGGGACTTCATACATTGTCCAGAGGTCATGGACATGTCCCACTCCCTTGTATGGAGGCCTTAGATCAGGGGTGGAAATTGTGATCCCTGGGGCCCACAATGGACCCAAAAATGGGAAGTGAATTGGCAACATGGGGAGAGAGCCCAAGCAAGCACCACTGTGCCCAGGAATGCACCATGCACTACTTCCATCAAGGCAGGAAAATCTATTCTGAAGCTCAAGTACTTCCTTGGTGGTTGGGACATCCCAGAAGCTGTGTGAGTGTGACTGAGACCTGAGTACAAGAAACCCCCCAAAAGGGGGAGGAGGTTGAGACTCTATTCAGAAATTCAAGACCACATGTAGGAAAGCAGGATGGGGGTTATACAAGAAATCCCTAGTAATTGGGAGTGAGCACAAAGAGGTGCTCAGGGTGAACAAGAAAATTCCAATGAGGGAAGCGAATACACAGGGAGATATTTAATTACAGAAACCTACAAAAAAATGGGGAATAAAAATTCTAGGCCTAGGGACAGGGAAGAACAATGGATCCCATATGTACAAATGTTTTCATTTGAGGAGTCCTAAGCAGGAGAAATAAACAGTGGTGATGATGGGAGCAAATCTGCCCCCATGGAAGATAAGCAGCCATATGAACCCTTGATTTCAGCATCTAACATGACTCTATTCCTAATGTTCCCAACTGCACGGGCCTTTTTGATGCCTATAAAAAAATACTGTAAAAATCTGTAACAGGCTAAAGAAAAAAAGAAATAAACCAGATGCAGAAAGATAAATATATATATATATATATATATATATATATATATATATATATATATATATATATCTGTAACAGGCTGTGTTTAACCTAGGTATTGTATGTCATGTCTCTCTCTATATATATATACTTGTGTCTATATCATGTACATGGTATAAGAATTGGCTCATAGATAAATGAGTACTCATAAATTTAATGAATAGATCCAAATGTTTTTCAGTTCACATGACTCAAATAAAGCTTTAACAAAAAAAGGGCCAATTTAAACTGGTAAGAATAAATGTGCCTTTAAAACTACTAACCCACAAGTCTTTCTAGGTAGCCAGCCAATCAGAGTGTTGGTGAATAAAAATAGTCAATGGTCAGCAATCAGAAGTAATCCATCTAAGTTGAGGTCTTAGTCAACTACAAAAACCACACCAGAAGGCTAACCAGTAGAAGTATTAATGGGCACCATCAAGGCCATTTGCTAATGTAAAGGACCACAAGGCTCACCTGTGGGAACACTCCAGCCAATTCCTTTAACTCACTGAGGTAGGAAAATGAAGGTGGAGGTGAACCCAGATGGGAGTTACAGGAAGGATTAAAACTCAGGCTAAAGGACACAACCAATAGCCTTCATACTTTTCCAATGTCTGTTTAACATAGATTTTGATCTATGCCCATACTCCAAACCATATAAGTCCCTAAATTGGCACACCAAAATGTTTGTTATTTTTTTCTTCTGCTATCCTGCCACATGGTAGGAGTTTTCTCTTTTCTTGTTTAAAAAATTCTACTCTGTTTACTCTTCCATTATTGTCTGTGGATTTTATTCTTCAAATTTGTGAGACAAGAACCCAGAAGGAAATTGGCAAAACAGTAGAATGAATCAGACATAACTTTCCTGTGTTCGTATATGAATACACAAACAGTGTAACTCCACATCACATACAACCACAAAAATGGGAAGTTATACTCCATGTATGTATCATATGTATGTATGTATCATATGTCAAAATACATTCTACTGTCATGTATAACTAAAAAGAACAAATAAAAATTTTAAAAACAAAAAAAAAAAGAAATTGGCAAAGCAGGAAATCTAGTTTTATCTCAAATCTCTGGTTTCATCTTGGTGGCCTGAATGGGGATCTTCAGAGGGTGAGTGAAACAGACTAATGCTCTATCACTTTGCTTTTCTTCCAGAAGTCCTACACTCCGTTTTATATATTCTGTCTCTATCAAAAATACTGGGAGCCTGTCAGCCAGTTAAAAGCAAACTCAAGACTCAGGGCAAAGGCTTTGCTGGAATGAGACATCAATCCCTTTCTGCCTTTGGCAGAGAGAATGTTGGTCTGATCTAGCCTCAGTCTCCTATCATGGCAATCCATTTGATTGAGAATCTGAGGTCTCTCTTAGAATCATGCTAAGTCTCTGGCGGAGGTTACTCCCTGGTGTGAACACAGGATCTCCAGAGATGGCCAAAAGCCAATAAATAGCAAATGGAAAGTCTGTCTCCACTTCAATCTCCTTTCATAACCTCTTACCTAATGGTAGAGAAAGGGCGTCCCTCAGAGATCTGCTTGGATCATAGACTGACTTCTCAGCATGATCTGAGGACTCCAAGGCAGAGCCTTACCTGTCAACCTACCAGTGCGTGGATGAGTTTCCCCTTTCTCTACCTTGAAGCAACCTCCCCCAGAAAGTTTAGAGCCCAGTCTCCAATCCTATCCCACTGAATCTCAGTTTTTGCTTGTTTATTCTTTATCAGATCATAAAGATTTTATCCTCTTTCTAGGTTTCTAACCCTGCCAGTTTCCCTTGGGGGTGGGGGTGATGACGACCCATGGCTATCACTATTTCTTTTTTTTTTTTTAAATACCTTTATTTTATTTATTTTTATGTAGTGCCTCACACGTGCTAGGCACGTGCTCTACTGCTGAGCCACAACACCAGCCTCCCCCCGCCACACACACACATACCAGGCTCTTACTATTTCAATTGCTCTAAGACAATTTTTCCACAGTTCCCCTAACTATTAGGTTGAGGGTCACAAATTTGTGGTCTATTACACAAGGGACATCATCCCTGGCTGTATAAATTAGATTATTTTATACAACAACTAGGACAGGGCTTTGGTGGCCCTAATTATGAATATGATGGCAAATATAATATCAGGAAAGATTTAAAACTTGTCCAGGACACATGGCTTTCAAGAACATGTCTTTCCCCTAGCACAGTAGCCAAGAAAGCAATTGGCCTGTCTCCTCTGGGATGCTCAACCCTGTCTACAGTGCTTCCATAGTTAGGGGTATAAACATTACAAAAAAAATTGAGGTTTCTCCACTTAAGAGAGAAAGAAAACACAGAAAAGGGATTTGGGGTCATGTGTTGGTAAGGAAAGACTACATCCAACCTCCCACATCCTAGTCTGGCTTCAATATGTGGTCACTAATATTTTTGAAGATCATAAAGGAAATTTTCAGTGAGAGGACATTGAAGGATATGTCAATGAGGGGCAATTAATTTGAGTGACTCAAGAGTCCTAGTCAGCCCTCGAGGGGCTCTGAGTTCTACAAGGGATCAAGGGACACCTTGATCTGGTTGAGGCAATGGAAGGCTGCCAAGGGATGCTTTCTTCTCCCTTGTCTTGCACACGGGTAGCACTCCATCTGGCACAAGCCCTTATACACTGGGATTCCCTTGACCTTCAAACCCTGGGGTAAATGTCTAATATTTTCTGTACTCAATTCTGAGCCAAATACCAGTTGGAGGACAGAGAGAGATGGCTCTTGAAGGAGGCATAAACTGTAACTCCATCTTATAGCTCAACTTGCATGAGCTATTACCCAAACCAGCTCTGGACCAGATTAAAAAAAAAAAAAAATGTCACTTTTAAATCCAAACCATGATGCTACTTTTTTATACTCTGGGGTTCTACTCTCAGTAAATTTCAGAAAGGGAAACAAAAGGGAAAAGGATGGAAAGGGCCTCCTCCATTGAATATCAATACGCCTAGTATTGAAAAAGGCCCCAAAGGAGACTCTGGGTACAACAAGCCTCTGGGTAAGTAGGGAAGTTACTTAAGGTTGACGGCATTATGACATACTAAGGGAGACAGGTCAGGCTCAAAAATATTTTGTGCTCCAACACCTTGAATACCACCTGGGGAAAAAAATTAAGGCACAGTTTTTGTATATGCCAGATTATCCATCCCTCTCTGGGATGAAATTTGTTATATAAATTAAATGCACAGATAATATTCATAAGGATTGCTTCAGAATATGAATTTAAGAAAGGGTCTAAAACTAGAAAAGAATATTAGAGGTATGGAAATATATTTTAGCATGGAAAATTAGAAGGTAAAAGAAACATTTTTGGGTGAGAAAGCATTTTGTTTGGTAAATTAATATTCTTATATCTAAGGATGAAAGTTTTCTTTTAACTGGATAACAGAGTCCCAGTATTTTGGATAGAGACAGAATGTATAAAATGAAGGGTAGGACTCCTGAAAGAGAAGCAAAGTGACAGAGCATTAGTCCATTTCACTTGCCCTTCTGAAGATCCCCAAGTCCAGGATGAAAGAGGACAAAACTAAGGATGTAAACAACTTATAGAATGTCTAAGGTGCAGAAGGTTTTTGGAAGGTAAATCTCAAAATGTGTGTGTGTGTGTGTGTGTGTGTGTGATTAAATTGACTATAATTAGCACCATTAGTTAAAGTTACTTAAATTTTAATGTACTGATAGGAAGCAAACTCTGAACATCAATCTGTTCTTTTCTATCAAAATAATTTTTTTGTGTGTGTCGGTTAGGTTTTATTATTTAGGGAAGCTAATTCTTAAAGGAATTAGGGTTTGTATCTGTTTTAAAATCTTTTAAATGATTACTTCATAAGTGATTAAATGAACAACTATTATTTTAGGTTATTATAATATAGTTTACACCCTAAATATATATGACCAGAGATATATATACATCTGAGAACCATGTTTGTATGAGCCTTATCTAAATGTTTTGTAAAATGAAAGTTTACGGAGGTTTACCAGCAAGATAACCAATATATGCTCTCTTTTGTACACTACATCTGAAAGTTCACATTGCCATTTGAAGACCTGACTTATATCTATGTGCTTTAACTAAGTCTATTTCTGATCATTAACACTGTTTCCTAAATGTATGAGTGATTTGAGGGTATCCTTTGATTGTTGCTGTTACCTAACACATGCAAACCTATGATTATTGTTACCATATACAATGGATTCCATATTTTACTTTAAAATTTAAACTTAGTTAATGTAAGGACACCTGTATAATTGTGACATTAACCATTAGTGGCTTCTTTGTATATTAGATGCATTCATGTTCTTCAAGTACACAAGCCTTTAAAATGTAAAGCTTGAGAGAACACTTTTTCAAGGTGATGTTCTCCAAACTAAAATCGCCTATAGCAGTAGTCTCCTTCAAATTTTTATATAGAAATAACAACTTTGGTGGTGTCTATTTATGTCATTTAATGTTTTGTAACTGGCTAAAGGAAACCTGTTATCAATAAGTTTTATATAGGGCTGGGATTGTGGCTCAGTGGTAGCGTACTCACACTGGATTTGATACTCAGCACCATATAAAAATAAAAATAAAGGAATTGTATCCATCTACAACTAAAAAAAAATAAATAAGTTACATACAAAGAGTGTTACTCTTTACACTGGGGTGGAAATTTAAATGTATTTTGGGAAGGTAATAAAAAGAGTCTGCTAAGGCAGGAGGATCGAGAATTCAAAGACAGCCTTGGTAAAAGCAAGGCCCTAAGCAACTCTGTCTCTAAATAAAATACAAAATAGGGCTGGGGATGTGGCTCAGTGGTCGAGTGCCTCTGAGTTCAATCCCCGCTTACCCCCGCAAAAAAGAAAAGCCTGATTTGTTCAAACCTGACATTGTAAAACATAGAAGCATTTTGCCACTTTTTCCACAAAAAGAAAGTTAGGAGCTCTCTTAGTTTTTGTTTGATTCATGTTTCAGATGTAATGTTGTGTTGTGTTATTTGTCAAGAGCCCTGTTTTATCTGAGATCTCTACCTCTCACCCTACTCCATGTTAGGATGGATTGCTCCAAAGTAGGCTAGACTTAAGTTTATTTTAAGTTGTGTTCAAAAGATAGATTTTTGATGTAAATATCACTGTGATCTCAAAGTAAACAAGGGATGTAATACAAAACTAAGTAAAGGTTTGGGTAAATTATAAAAGATATGTAAGATTGTAAGAGAGTTTTAAAAGAAAGTAAAATTTGTAAGGGATCTCATGTGTGATTTAGTTGATAAATTTATGTGTTTTGTGGAGGCAAAATAGATACCAAAGATATATTTGTGTTATAGAAATTATTTTTCTTGGTTCAAAGCTATTATGCAAACTGAATGTTTTCAGTCTTATTAATTTCATTTTGTATTTTCCTTACAGAATTTTATAATTTTTGCCTGTTAGTGTTTTGAAGAAGTACTCCTTCTAACAGAACAAACTGAGTTAATTTGAGATAATAAGCCATCATCTATTGGACAGAATAGGATGTAAGGCAGATTTCCAATACTAATACTAACCCTAGTTAAATGGAAGGGACAACTATAAAATTATAGACATTAAAGATAGTGGTGAAACTGACCTGCTAAATGTTTAAAACCAAAACTTGGAAATGTCCCTGATGCTTCCAAAGGAAGCCACATGTGGTCAGTAAGACCCTGACCCATCTCAGCAGATGGCTCCACTGGTAGAGGAAAAGCAAAAAGAGCCACAAGGTTTCTCACAAGTTCCTAAGAGTGATCCCTGACAAATCTTAACTGACTCTAACAGTAGATAGGAAAGATGTCAATTTTGACCTACTTGGTCTTAAACATCTGGCAGGAGAGTACAACCAAAACACAGCCACACATAGACATTTAAAAGATAAGACAATGGTTCTTTTACTTTGGATGTACATTTGTTTCCTTCTGAAAGTAAGTAAAACTGAGAGGTTATACAAGAAGGGCCTTATATAGGGGTGCCTGATAAATATCACAAAAAGCTCTGTCCGAGTCATAGGTTTATTCTGAGTCAATTTAGACTATTTATGCTCCCCCCATCCCCACTGATATGATTATTATGAACTGTTGCTCAGACTCCCCTCCTAGAGTTTGCAATTCATCCCTTCCAGCCTGGCAACTTGATTTTAATCAAGACCTGGAAAGAAGACAAGCTTCAGAGGAGCTGGAAAGGACCTCGTCAAGTGCTCCTAATCACCAGGATGGCTATCTGAACCGCTAAAAAGAGGAGAACTCATTACCATGGCGATTTCCACCGCAAAAAGTTAATATATCTAGGATGGATGGTAACCCCAAAGGGGAAATGAAAAGGAATAAAAAGAAAAAGGGAAATTCATGAACAACAGAAAGCCCAGTGTTCCATTTTCAGAACACAGCCTTAATTGGGTCCAATTGTAGCCATTTTAATTATAGCCCTTCCCTTTGCCCACCCCAATTTTAAAATTAGCAAATGGTGTAGATTTTACACACACACCCAGCTTCTCCAATCAGGGCAAAGGGCAGCACTGCATTAAGGATATAAGCAGGCAGACCACCCACCCAGTTGCCCTTGCCAGCCAGGTTCTGGTAGCATGCCCCTCTCCACTTTCAAGTAGGTGTTTTGTTTCTTGTAGCGCCTCAGTATTTCTAATAGTCTTCCTAATGTTGCAGCACAATGTGTTCCTCATGTGTTCGTGGTGATGCTGGGGTAAACAGACTTGCTCTGCCATTCATATAAAAGCATACGCATATAATTAAGTACAGTACATAATATTTGATAATGATAGTAACTGATGTTACTGGTTTATGTATTTATTGTCCTATAATTTTAATTATTATTTTTGAGTGTTCTTCTACTTATAAAAAGAGTTTACTATAAAACAGAATGCCAAGTTAGGCCAGCCACATTCTCACACATCTCATGTTCACTGGGTCTTGTGACTGCATTACTTTATCTTGTGTTTGATTTAACCTCATGATGTTTTGTTTATCGTGGCCCTAGGAGCAATGGGTTATACTATGGATGTGTGTGTGTGTCTCTGTGTGTAAATATAGATATATTCATCCTTTTAGCTTATGTGCACAGTAAGCTATTCCATCCAGGTTTGTGTGAGTATATTTATTCTATGATGTTTACACAATGATGAAATCACATACTGATAATTTTCTCAAATCATAGCTCATCATTAAATGACTTTATAATTGAACACAGTGGTTATCCTTTTTTTTTTTTTTTTTTTTTTTTTGGTACCAGGAATTGAATCCAGAGGTGCTTAACCACTGAGCCACATCTCCAGCCCTTTTTATATTTTTGAGACAGGGTCTTGCTGAGCTGCTGAGAGCCTCACTAAATTGCTGAGGCTGGCTTTGAACTTGCAATTCTCCTGCCTCAGCCTCCCAACCCTCTGGGATTACAGGTGTGCACCACCATACCCAGCAGTTTTTTGTGGGTACAAAGCCAAAAAGCACAACCAAAAATTAAGAGTGGAGAAAGGTAAAGAGAGAACTGGGGTTTATTTCCAAAGCAAGGCTCTCCCCAAGGAATAGAAGTGTGGGGATTTTATTTGGGGAGCTTATCCATATTCATACAGAAAAGCAATTTAGGGGAGGACACATTCCTGAGTATGGTCAATTTAAAGTGCACATTGCTGAGCTCAAGGTCAAGTTCCTAAGGTTAGGATGGTGGATAGGAACCCTTCTGGGCATGCACAATTCAATATTATAAAGATCCACGTTTATTCTAGGTCACTAAAAGAATGAACCAAAGTGGCTGGGTGACTTTAGCTGATTCTCTAAAAGTCTGAAAGAGTCTTAGATGAAATTTTAACAGTGGTCCACTTTATGCTTTGAATATAGCCCTTGCTGCCACTGAGATTTATTTTTTAAATTGACCTGTTTCCTTCTCTTTTCCTCCCTCTCTCTAATCTCTCCCCCTCCCTTATCTCAGAAGCAGGATTACCTTTCTTCCCCATCCTAGGCATAGTAATCTCTCCTTGAGCACACACCCACCACAGGAAAGACTACTTCAGACTTGGGGATGGCACCAGAAGATCTAAGAAATGACTGTCTCCCGAATTAACAAGTGAATTACAACACAGAGAACTCAGAATGTAGCCTTTGAATCACCTCTTTAAAAAACCCCTGATGGGCAGAATCACAGCCTCTGGGAAGGAGTCCCTGTGCTTCTTCTTTGCTAGCAAAGCAATAAAATTTCTTTTTCCTTTTCCTCAAAACCATGCGCTCATTATTGGGTTGACAATGGGGACAAAGACCAAGCTTTCTGTAACAAAACAAAAAGATAGGACAACTGAAGTTTCATTAATGCAGGGGTTTGCCCCCAAAGGCGTCCATTTCCTTAGTGGCTACCATCTTGACTGTACTTGAAAGAAATTAAACACATTTTAAATAAAATTTGCTTATCTTTCAGTCTGGCCTTTTTCTTCCCAAGCTACCCTGAATCATGAGCCTTCCAAACCTGTGCAATTTCATTACAGACGCACAATCTTGCTGAATTTGATACCGTTTTCCAAAGACTTGTCTTCTCCCTTTTTTCAGCCTCTGGGACATCCTCTCTCCTTTTTTCCCTCCCTCCTCTTGGGATATTCTTTCCCAGTTTCCTTTGCTGGCTTCTCAATTCAGCTCACCCCTAAAATGTTCCCAATCTTGGCCTTTGTTCCTCTACACACAAGTGAGGTGGCTTTGTCTTCACCCGGACTTTGGCTATTTCTCAAATATTGCATCCTGAGCTGGAGATGTGGCTCAGTGGTAGAACACTTGCCTGGCTTGCATGAGGCTCTGAGTTCAATCTCCAGCACTGGGAAAAAAATAAAAATAAAAAATAGAGTGTATGCTCTTAGAATGTCCCCAACCCCAACCTTAAATCCCCAACCAGTTCTTTATCCACCCAGGAAATGGATGTGTCCAACACAGAATTCTTCATCTTCCCCTCAACCTGCTCTTCCTCCCGGCTTCCTGATGAGTAGTCAGAGTCAGAAGCAGAGCGCTTAGACTCTTCCCCTTCCTTCACCTCAGTCAGTCAGTCACCAAATCCTGCAGATCCTTGTTCTTAGGAGAATCTCTTGTTAGCCATAGCACTTTCCAGTCTTTGCCTTTAACTGGCCACAGCCTCCTGCCTCACCTACTCCCATCACCACACTGTCTCCTAAAGCACCATTTAAAATGCCACAGCGGTCCCCCATGGCTCTCTAGGATGCCATTTCATTCTCTGTTCAGTCCCAAGAGCTGTGCACCATGTCTCTCCTGTCCAACATTTTCACAGATCTCTCTTTACCATACACCAAGTCCAGGGAGCTACTTGTTCACGCCCTCTACCAGCCATATCCTTCCCCAACCCTCACTCTGGCTGATTCCTCCTTGTCCTTTTCCAAGCCACCCTTGACCAACCCACTCAGTCTGCCTTACCTTCCCCTGTTCCATGCTCTCAGAGCACTTTGTCCTTACCCCAGCCATATCCTTTATCATTTCTTGGGAGAACTGCTCATTTACCTGGTCATCTCCCCACCAGCCTAGGAGCTTCTTGACAGTGGGAAGCATATTTTATTTTCTTTGTACTTCTACTCCCTAGCACGGTGCCTGGTACAAAACAAATGCTTAATAAATGCTGGACAAATTAATGTTTATTTTTCTTTATCTATGGTGATTTTTTTCTTAGAAAAATTTTTTCATATTACTCTTGCTTTGTCAATTTATTACATTCACTCTGTGTGTGTATATGTGTGTGTGTCTGTCTGTCTGTCTGGGCATCGTTGGGGATTAAACCCAGCCTGTGTCTCCTCTGCCCCACACACATTCTCTTTACTTTAATCAGTCCTTTGACAAAACAGCTACAGGCAGTCAGGAACAGACATTTGCTCTTGAACTAAGGAAGCAGGAACTGAAAATATGAATTTACCCAGACAGAAAGCCTCTGATCAGAGTTCTGGGGGAGGAAGGAGTGAGAATCTGTCAATGACATTTTGAAAGCACCAAATATATTGTCACCTTGAGCTTTTCCTGTGGGGAAGAAGGAGTGACAGAGGTGGGGGCTTTTGCCTTCTCTTGTGGGCAGGGCTCGAAGAGAGATTTCCCTGATGACTGTTCCTTTTGAATGCCTGTGGCCACAAAGGAGGCTACCTCAGGAACCCCCACCTATTTTTAGCCTTGATTCAACACCCTCCAGACAGCAACCCTCCCATGTATCTCTATGCTAATTTTCACTCTTGCTATCACTGATATGAATCACCCAGGGCTGGCCTGACAAATTGCTAGACCTAAAGACAAGAACAAAAAGACTTGAAGTGAGAGAGTCAAGGTTTTTTAACAGTGGAAAGTTGTGGTGATGCCCTGACATCTAATACATCTACAACCTCCTGAACTACTTCTATAAAACAGCTTATCAAATGTTGATGTGTAAAAACATTTAAATGAATTCTCTCTGTGATCAGTCAGAGATAGAGAGCTTCCACTGGATAATAGAGGTTTATATTATCCAGTGGAAACTTATCTGGGAAACAAATTGTTCCAGATGTTGCCTGAGTCAGGGAGACTCCAAACCACACACCAGTCTTCATACACCAGTGGGCTTTTCACTTTAAATTCTGATTCTGTTAGTTTTTGTATGCTTGTTAAACTAGGTCAAGCTCTTGAGAGGTGATATTTTGTGTGGAAAATACCCCTGTTTCTGAAAGTCATCAAATAGCACCCTGAAAGGGCATCCTGGTGGGCCTTAGCAGTCATACCCCTACCAGGTCCATTCAGCCTCACATCCATTGATGAGAAGAGGCAGTCTCTCAACCAACAAAACTATTCCAATTATGCCTCCTTCCCATCATTCTCTGTCCTCAACATATGTCTAACACAGGAGATACTCTAAAGTAGAGCTTCTGCCCCAATTCCTATTTATCTCTTACCCACGGGAGCTGGACTAAGCAAGTCCACCTATCTCCTAAAGGAGGCACCTTACCTATGTCCATAAGGTACTGAGAAGAGGAGTCTTCTTTCTGACCCTGCATCTGTCCCCACAGGTTATTCTCAAGCAACAGAAGAGGAAATAAGAGAAGGAAGGCACTGTCTAGGTCTTTTTATAATCTCTTCAATTCTACTGATGCTCCAATCCCCATTCCCCTAAGACAGTATGTGCTGGGTTCTGCTGTGTCTTGGCTTGGCGCCTCTCCTCCTAATACCCTTTACCCCAGCGTATCTGCTTCCTTTGTTAAGATGGGAATAATAATAGTTTACTCACTCGAAGGCAGAAGTTGGACCAGATGATCTCTGGAGGTTATCTGGAGATAATTCCCAGGTAGAGAAGGAAAGTTGATTGGAGTGAACTACTAACAGAGAAGGAGAGTCGAGGAATAATTACGATAGGTATGAAGGAAAAGGATACACAGGCCTAAAACAAGGGAATTGATATGGGAGACAGAAGAAATACATGTTGTCCTCCCCACCCAGCAAACCTTGTTCCATCCTATACAGTGAAGTGTCCATCTAAGGGTCAAAGTGGAGGACTGGCAATAACTACAGTTACATGGCAACATGTAGCCCAAGACAGTAAGCACTAGAAGGATCTGGGAGAAGGCTAAGCACTCCAGAAAAGATAAGGAAGGAGTCTTGAAAAGGGTGGGTTCTGGCAAGGAAGCTGAACAGGGAAGGAGGGTTGGGGACATAGTCCTGTGTGAGGCCACTGCTGGGGAGCACTGGAGATGGGAAGTGGCTAAACTGGGTGGGGTCTGACCCTGCAGGGCTGTAGGTATCAGCTGAGGAATTCAAAGTTTTCCAAGCAGGCTACAGCAGGCCACTGGAGGTTTTGTTATAGGAAATTATGGGATGGAAATGTGTATTAGAAACAGCATTTAAGAGAAAAAAAAATTCTGGTGATGTGAATCAAACCTTGTACATGCTAAACAGGGGCTCCACTATCAAGCTACACACCCAGCCCAAAGAAATGTAATTGTATAATTGTAACCCTTTTAGATAGCTTGATTTTTTTAACCACATATAGGTGTTATGTTTCAACTTAACTAAATTTTAAAACTGTATAAAATATATAGCCAGGCACGTGACTGTAATCTCAGCTACTTGGAAGGCTGAGGTAGGAGGATCACAAGTTCAAGGCCAGCCTGGACAATTTAGTGAGACCCTATCTTAAAATAAAAATTTTTTAAAAGAACTAAGGATGTAGCTCAGTAACAGATTGCCCCTGGGTTCAATCCCTAGTACCATAAACAAAAAAAAAAATATGTTCATATGTACACATATTACATATATAAGTATATATATATACATATTATGTTTGTGTATATACACATATATACATATACAAATACACACACACACACACACTTAGGCCAATACCTTTGAGAAAATTTTAAATAGGAACTGTCAAGCAATATTGTAGAGTTTGGAGGGGAAGCCCAGGAGCGGCAGTGTATGCAGTGATGAATTTGAATGCTGGTTCTGAGATTTCCTAGCTACAGCCTTGTGATTGTTTTACTTCAGCTATCTGAGCTTCAATTTCCTTTAAAACAGATATCCATCTAACAATGCTGAAGATTGAGATAATTATACTTGATAAGTATACCAAATATAGTTCAATGAATGTATAAATAACAAATCAGGAAACCACTCTGGTAGAGCAAGGCCTGAACTCATGTGGGGACAGTGGAAATGGAGAGAGGTCTGGGTATCAATTCAAAAGCAGGATGAACTGAGCTCACTGGCCCCAGGGGCTGCCAGAGAAGAAGCGCTCACAAAGTGGGCTCTGTCCTTGAGACGGTAGTAAATGCTACACTATTGTTTCAACTGCATATCCAGCCTCAGTTGCACATCCTCAGCCTCACTCTCCACACTTTCCTGAAATCCCCTCAAGAAAATATTTATCAGAGAAAAGTTCTTCCATAAATGGCCAAAAGATGTCGCCGCAGACAGTACTATCTGCACTGTTCCTCCTAGTGTGGATCTCCACCCTGCCATTTGTGTAGGGAAAATTCCACTGTGGCTCCCTGTATTTTTCTCTTTGTCCTATGTCTCCCCATCCTCTCTGCTCTGAAATCCATCTGGGTACCTTCCTGGCTTTTTCTACATTCATTGAACTATATTTGGTATACTTATCAAGTAGAAATTATCTCACTGTCTTGGCAATCTGGGGTACCCGTGAATCCTTCAAGGTGGCAGAGCCAACATGGAGACTGGGTTCTACATGTGCTTCCCTGATGTTCCTTCATCAAGTTTATAAAAATTACTAACTAAAATCCATATCCATGCTGTCAAACCCACCCAGATTCTCCCCAGCCCCCAGAGTTTCAGGAGCCACCCTGTTCCCTAGTTTTCTTTTTCTTTTTTTTCCTTTTTATTTATTTTATTTTGTTTTACTGTAGAAAACTTTTATTCGGTGGTATTATTTGCATACACTCTAATTTCTTGTTTATTTCTTAATATTTTTCAGAATTGCTGTTCTGGCATCCATTTGCATTACCCAAGCATTCATGATATGAAGGTTCATTAATTTTCAGCTTCGGAGGTAGAGGCAACACTCTACTTTTCAGGCATCACAGTTTCAAAAGTCTCCATCCACAGACAGCCAGCCGGTTCCATTCCTCAGGACTCGAAATTAGGCAGAACATCCTGGAGGAAGAGTGTGGTGGAAGGAAGCAGCTCTCGTGATCAGGAAGCAGAGATACTAACCCTATTTTTCTTCTCTTCCAGATGAGTCCAATTTTCAGATATTAGCATTCAAATATCTGGTGATGCATGAACCTATCTCGCTGTCTAAAAACATCAGTGTTCCTGGTTAAAAAAATAATCCCTGAACTTTAGCCTATAAACAGCCATAGGATATAGGAAATGATGAGCATTCCTGAGCCAAGCCGAGTGACTTATCCAGAGGGAATATGTGACAGTCATGGGACTGGACTCTGACAGCTGAGACCTGGAAACAAAGGAAAAACATTCCAGGCCAGTCTGTCCCTTTCTCCCTGCTCATGGCTTCTGACTGCAACTCTTCTTATTCTGTTTCCTAAATGTGTAAAAATCAACTCAGAATAACTTTCAGAATCAATATCTTTATAGTTATTCTTCTCCATTAATAGCCTCAGAGACAAGTGTTAGAAACAAATCTCAGTTTCTAATACTTATCCAAGAAACCTGGGGTTTGACTCCAGAGAACAGAGTTTCTAAAGGCAGGTCTGAGAAGGGCTTTATTCTAGTGTCAGGGCCAACATGGAGACTGGGTTCTGCATGTGCTTCCCTGATGTTCCTTCATCAAGTTTGTAAAAATTACTAACTAAAATCCACATCCATGCTGTCAAACCCACCCTTTCCTGTTAAAGATCAAGGTTCCCAAATCCTTTCTCTGTTTATAACCTAAAACAATATTTTAGCAACTCTGATTCTGTTTAACTTTGTCCAAGACCTTAGCCCACAGGGAGAAAAAAAGTTTCCTCTTTTCCATTAAGTATTTGTGATGGGTTTGGTTTAGCTCCTGATATTGAGAAGGATCTTTAGCCCTTTACCTAATTATGGTGCCCAAGTACAGGAACCTTATATCATTGATGCCTGATATCCTGCCAAGTACCAGGCTCTAATGTGGAACCTGCCTTATTTCTAGATCTCCTCCTACCCTGACTAAACTCAGAATGAATTTATACTTGAGACAAAACAGCAAAGACACTGGCACAGAGGGAAACAAAGTGCTATTAAGCCTCCACCACCTTCTTGATTTAACTACTCCTCCCAGAACACAACAGAACATGATCAATCCTACACACCTATAAATATTATTTGGTTACTGCCAACAAGCCTTGAAAAGGGAGAGCCAGGAATTTTGGCCAAGGGTGACATGTGCAGGCCTCCTCCTTCCCTTGCAGCAAGTTACCCAATAGGCAGCTTGGGCATGTGGTTAGGGCACCACCATGCTGGTTGCAGCATGAGCACTGCACAAGATGTTTACTGAAATAATGTGGTTCAAAAGTGTGTGTGTGTGTGTGTGTGTGTGTGTGTGTGTGTGGTTCTTGTGAAGAAAAATCAAAACTTTGTTGGACTTGTACATATTTTACAGCATAGTGTTTAAAAATTCCTTTAAGGGAGGGACAACTCTCTTCAGGGCTCAAAGTCTCTAATTCTGACTCTGCCTGCCAGCAGCAGCCCTGCACATCCTGGATGGACACACTCTACCCTCAGCCTTCCCAGGAGCAGAGACCTTCTGAGGCCAAGGGAGCAGAGAGCAGGGGCCTTCCCCCAAACCACCATTAAAACATCATACCTTGACTGGAAAAACAGCTTTTAAATGTGTGGCCTATGGACTTTGTTTAGCCAAAAGACAAAATTGCATTGTTTGGTTTTCATAAAAGTTTTGATGTGAAAATTTTCACATCAAAATACATTTTCTAATTTGTATTTTCCTTTAACAATGGAAGATCAGCACTGAACTCAAAATGCCATGTGGCAAAGATTAATGACCTGAATAGAAGGAAAGCACACTCAGATCTGGGCTGCTGGAGATCCAGCCACTCCCCTTCAGACTCACAGGGCAGCTTCATTCTTCAGGGAAACCTGCCTGGCCTCTATGGAGGGTATTTGTACTTGAGATCCTTTAAGGCTTTGATCCTCATTAAACTGCAGAATTTGTAGCAAAGGGAGCACACTATAGCTTTGAGAGACTATTTTCACTACCCTGTGAAAGGTAGTGACAGCTATTTTTCTATAGAAAATAGCAATAGCATGAGGGCTCCAGGTTCAGGGGATTGGGGAAGGTATAGATGGTTACTAACTACCGAAGGAGAGAAGAAGAAAGCCTGAGATTGGATGTAGAATGTACAGTCAGAGGGCAGAGAAAATAGCTCAATGGTAGAGTGCTTGCCTAGCATAAACAAAGGCTCTGGGATCAATACTAGCAACACACACACACACACACACACACACACACACACACACACACACACATTCAGAATGTCACAGAAACCAGGTGCAATAGCCCAAACTTGTAATCTCGGCAACTGGGGAGGCTGAGGCAAGAGGATCACAAGTTTGAGGCCAGCCTCAGCAATTTAGCAAGACCCTAAGCAATTTAGTAAGACCCTGGGGATTTAGCTCAGTGGTGAAGTGCTCCTGGGTTCAATCCCCAATACAAAAATAAAAAAAGAATGTCACAGAAGGATTGTGCATTAGGAGTGTGCCTGCCTTGCTTGGTCTTCAAGGACCCTGCTACAGTTCCTCTCTCTTCCACCCTGGCTATACTGAGTGATAGTATCCTGATTCAAAAGTTTAATTTTCAGGGCCCAAAATAATTTAGGTTTAATTGGCCTAGCCAACTGGCACAGGCCCACGATGCTAAGAAAATTGCGCATTGTGGTACAAACCTGTAATTCCTGCTATTTGGAAGGCAGAGGCAAAAGGATTACAAGTTTAAGGCTAGTCTGGATAATTTAGCAAGACCCTGGCTCATAATAAAAAATGTTAAAAAGAGCTAGGGTGTATGTTAGTGGTAGATTGCCTCTGGGTTTAATCCCCAATACCATTAAAAAAAAGAAAGGAAGGAAGGAAATGGAAATGGAAGATGTTGGAGCACCTGGTTAACTTACAAAATTTTCTGCACTGTAAAATCACTGGGCACTTCAGGAAGCAGGCTTAGCCTGTACTGAGCATTTCCCACCCAGGAAGAATGCACAAGTGACCTGCAGCCCCACCAGGCCCCACGTTGCTTGTTGCTCATTTTCTCATGTGGGTGCTCTTGCCCACAGGGAAGCCTTAGAGGATCATAGTCCATCTTGTCATTCTCTATGGCTACATCCTGAGTTAAAATACAAAGTTAACCTCAAGGTGAAACTTAATTCTTTGTCTTCTGCACTAAAAAGAAAAAAAGGCTTGGGAGAGTAAATTGGGGTACAGCAAGTGCTTAGCATGTACAAGGCCTCTGGGTTCAATCCCTGGCAACCTATACACACTCACAGAACCTCATAACATTAAAATTTGTTTATGTAAGGTTTTAACATTTTTAAAATGTTCAAAGTTAGTTAAAATGTTTGACAATGAAGAAAAATTCAAGCACTGTGAAGGGTCTATAAAGACCTTCCTAAACCAAAAGTCAGACCCTTTTGTTGTCTTCTTCCTTTTTATGTACAAAAAAAAGAAGAAGAAAATTAAAAAAAGAAAGAAAGAAAGAAAAAGTGTGCTCATGGTTCTGATTTCCAAGCATATTCTTTTTCACCCAAGTTGTAATGTTTGTTGACTTAAACCATATTGAGCCATATATGAGGGGAGAATACCTGTTGGTTCACATTATTCAAAACTGTCTCCCAGGGTTGCAGGAAAACAAAAGGTAGTTCCTTGGGAATCCCCACCTCATAAAGATTCAGCACCGCCCTAATTTTTAAAAAGGCATTGTGACAAATCAAGGAACACCTAGGTCTGACTCTTACCACTAGGTGTCACACTAAACAATCAGGAACAGACCACCATATCCTGAATGCTATCAGGAACATAAAACTATCAAAGGAGGTGCAAAGAAATTTATGCCTGAATTTTTATGACTGCAGTCCCAAATCCTCTTCTGGTGTACCTGTTGGTGGTGCTTTTACAATTCAACATTGCTGTACATTTAAAAAAGATATCCCCAGATAGGGGGAACACCTTCCCTTTCTTTTACAGTCTGAGTAGAAAGGATTTAGAGTATATTCCAAATTGTAGTGTATTCGGTCTCATTTCATGATTAGTTTTTAAGTGTTAATTTTACAACTTCTTTGGCCAAGTGGTTAATATATTGGGGTAGAAATTAGATGAACTGCCATAGATGCCTGGGTAAAAGTCCATGCATTTCAGTTTCTTTTTAGGAAAATGGGAATAATACCTATTTACAAGATTAGTTTTGAGAACTAATAATGTAATACGTAAAGTGTTGGAGTTCTTTCAAAAATTTATAGTATGATATTCCCAAAAGCCTTGGCCATCCTTCCAAAGAAGGATTAAATATGCATTTGTGAACAATACATTTTTAAGCCACGGAAGACCTTAGGTAGAATTAAGTCCAATCTTATTTTAAACACAAGTATACCACTAAAATGTTAACTGACATCTCCAACTAATATGCAGTTAATTAGAGCTACAACCTAGAATTAAGATCTCCTGTTTAGAGTCACTGTTTTACACTGCCTTTATAATTGTATACATGCACACCAGAAGCCTAAGAGATAACGGAGTCAATCCCAGGGAAGTTTTCCTTTGAACATATGATCATTACTACCTGGAAGTTTTTATTTCTTGATTTTACTTTTTTCCCTCCCCTCATAGTTTGTCTTTAACCCTATCAATTCTGTTTCTCTACATTAAAATATTGAGAGAGGGGGTGAAGATATAAAGAGAAGGGAAAGGCTGGTTAGGGTACAACCAGTCAAGGAAAAGATGACTGCAATTATCTACAGAAATCTTTGCAGAACTACGGGGCATTTTTAAATATATATATTTATTCTTTAGTTGTAGGTGGACACAATTCCTTTATTTAATATTTATGTGGTGCTGAGGATCAAACTCAGGACCTCACACATGCTAGGTGAGCCCTTTTCCTCTGAGCCACAATCCCAACCCCAGAATCTTTTTTTTTTTTTAATGATACTGGGGATTGAACCCAGAGCCCCAAACGTGCTAAGCAAATGCTTTACCACTGAGATACATCCCCAACACCATTTGGGCAAATTTGGAAAAAATCCCAACCTGGGGGACTTTATTTTGGCTGGATCGATTCTATAAGAAGCTGATGAACTCAAACCACGCCTTGAGAGCAGGAGGTGGGGTTGGGGGCAGAAGCATCAGTTCTATTTCTCCAGATGAAATCAGAAGATAGTGAACCCAAACCCTTTATCTCTGGAGTGGGTACCCAATGCATGAATGTATCCTACAGCCGCCCTCCTGCGGAGAAGAGGAGCAAGTTGAAGGCAGCAAGAGATGTGGGGGCAATGTTAGGGCTGCCTTCAACCTCCTGCAGGATGCCTAGCAGTTATTTTCTTGGCTGTCCTTAAAGGCCAATCTTGGGTAAGGCACTAACCTAGTCCTCAGCTGGGCACCCAGAAGTAGGCTCAGGATCAATTCTCTGCAGCAGCACAGGTAAATCAGACAGTAGGAACTCAATAGTTATTGAGGTATCTGCAACTTCTATTACAAAGATTTTCACAACGTTTGTGTGTGTGTGTGTGTGTTAGGGATGAGGTAAAAGTCCCTGCACCATGAGATGAGCCTGATATTGGCAGAAACACTGACGCCTGCGACCTTTTAACAACCAGTATGTCTTTCCCAGCAGAAAGAAGTTTGGGGGAAGCAAATCCCTACACCTAGCCATCATTTCCACCCTTGCGTTTTCAAAAGATCTAAAAACGGAAAGGACCGCAGGTTGGCAAACCCCAAAGAGGAACCGTTCGCCCACCAAGTCTGAGTCCTTAGGATCTCTGCAGCCGACGACCCCAAATTAAAACGATCCTGGGAAACCCCAGGGAAAGAAGCTTTCTTGCAGAGGGACAGGGTTACTGAGTGCAAGCTGCAGGGAAGTACCTCGGGGGAGGGGGCTTGATCGGGAGGACTTTCCAGCCACTCAGCGCTCATGAAAAAGTTCCCAGTACATGACCCCAGTGGCTCATCGCAGGGAGTTTCTCTAATGAACCCCGGCTCGGGGCTTAGGCTTCTTAGCAGAGGACGAGGCCAGTTCTCTTTTTCTGGTCTGACTAGCTTGGAAATTCCCCGCGCCTGACCCCGCCCCGGAGAAATCCCCTGCCAGCGTTATAAGGGCGCCGCGGCGGCGCTGCCGAGCCCACAACAATCCGAACGTGCAGTTCTGCCTGCTAGCGACACTGCGAGGAAGGCAGCGCGCAGCCCACAGCCGAGCGCACCTGGGGACAGCGCCCGGAGCTCTCAGCGCGCCATGTTTCAGCCAGTCGAGCACGCTCAGGAGTGGGCCATGGAGGGCCCCCGGGATGGGCTGAAGAAGGAGCGGCTGCTGGATGACCGCCACGACAGCGGCCTGGACTCCATGAAGGACGAGGAGTACGAGCAGATGGTGAAGGAGCTGCGGGAGATCCGCCTCGAGCCGCAGGAGGCGCCGCATGGCACCGAGCCCTGGAAGCAGCAGCTCACTGAGGACGGAGACTCGTAAGTGTTGCGGGCCCGGATGGCGGGGGTCGGGCGGACGTGCGGAGCAGAGTGGGCGCGCGGGGCCTGCAGCTCAAGCCGCGGGCAGAGGGGCCTCTATTGCCTACGGGTTTTCTGCACCGTTGCGAACCCTTGCAAAACTGCAGGGCTGCGCGTGGGGAAAACGGGAGTTGGCTCGGGCTCCGAGGGCCCAAGGCTGGGCACCTCTGCTTCACAGCCGCCTTGCCACACACCCCCATCCCCCCGGCCCCGACCTCGCGGCCGGGGGCGGGGCGGCGGCAGGGACGCGAAGTCCCCAGTTGCATAAGGCGGCGGGCCGGGAGTTTCTGGGCCGCCGGCGGGCGCCGCGCGGCCGGGAGGGGAAGTACAGGGCGTTCCGGCCCGGCTGGAGGGCGGGGCGGTCTGGCCGGCGCCCGCCGCGGAGGGGGTGGGGCCCGGAAAGTCCCTGGGCGCCTGCCAGGAACACTCAGCTCATAATAACCTCGCGGAAAACACCGTGGCCTCGGCCTCCAGAAACCCCGACCTTGCGCAATCCCCCGCAGCCTGCGCTTCTTGGGCCCCACGCAGTGCACTCACCACCCCTGGGGGGTTTTCCCTCTCTTCCCCTCAGGTTCCTGCACTTGGCCATCATCCATGAAGAGAAGACACTGACCATGGAAGTGATTCGCCAGGTGAAGGGAGACCTAGCCTTCCTCAACTTCCAGAACAACCTGCAGCAGGTGGGCCCCTTACCCTGCCCTGTGCCCTCTCTGACCCCATGGTGGAGCTGGATATATAGTACCCTTGCCCCCAGATCATTTCTAAATTAACACTCCCTGGCCCATACTGCTGTGGCCTTTTTCATTCAAATCTGCCAGCTTCCTAGAGAGTGAAGAAAATTCCATTGGTTTGGTGAGGTCTTTATGACCTGCTGAGAGCCTCTGGTATTTGCCTAACCCCCTGTACCTGTCTGCGAGGAGAAGCACCCACAACCAGGAGATGTCTGGGATTCAGGGAATCAAGTTATGGGTTTGTTTCCATGGCTTATCCTTCTTTGTATCCTTTTCCATTTGTAGACTCCACTCCATTTGGCTGTGATCACCAACCAGCCAGAAATTGCTGAGGCACTTCTGGAAGCTGGCTGTGATCCTGAGCTCCGAGACTTTCGAGGAAATACCCCCCTACACCTTGCCTGTGAGCATGGCTTTCTGGCGAGCATAGGAGTCCTGACACAGGCCTGCAGCACACAGCACCTCCAGTCCATCCTGCAGGCCACCAATTACAATGGTATGTTTGACTGCCCCATCCAAGGGCAGTTGCCATGGAGAAGGGGCGTGTGGGCCAATTTAAGGAGTAGCGCAAGAGCTTAAATTTCCAGTATTTGAAAGGTTGAGGAAACACGCATTTGACATGCCTGTTTGATGTCCTTATAAAGTTCAATCAGAACCCAAATTCTGAGTTCTTAAATTTCATAAGATATAACCATTTGTCCCATAAAATAACAGGGGTAAGGTTCTGCCTCATGTGTGAGGGTTGACAAATGACTATACTCTTTGCCTTTTGTTCTTCTAGGGCACACGTGTCTGCACTTGGCCTCTATTCATGGCTACTTGGGCATCGTGGAGTTTTTGGTGTCTTTGGGTGCTGATGTCAATGCTCAGGTGAGTGCTTCATAACCTACAGATGGAGTGAGTCAGGCTCCTCCTCAGTAACACTAAGCATACTCTTTTTGCAAGCAGAAATGCCAAACTCAGCTGTATATATCTCAAATTGCTCTTGGTTTCAGGAGCCCTGTAATGGCCGGACAGCCCTCCACCTCGCTGTAGACCTGCAGAATCCTGATCTGGTGTCCCTATTGTTGAAGTGTGGGGCAGATGTCAACAGAGTAACCTACCAAGGGTACTCCCCATACCAGCTCACCTGGGGCCGCCCGAGCACCCGGATACAGCAGCAGCTGGGCCAGCTCACCCTGGAAAACCTTCAGATGCTTCCTGAAAGCGAGGATGAGGAGAGCTATGACACAGAATCAGAGTTCACAGAGGATGAGGTTAGTTTCCATTAACATCTTCATCACTCTGCCCAAGATAATGAGGGCTATTTTCCTGTACCCTCCCAGGCCCTAGAGCTACTCTCTATTACAGGGCTCATCAGTTTCTCAAACTTGAACCTATTTAACCAGTATCCAAGAGTATGCCTTTTTTTGGTTTGTTTGTTTTGTTTTATTTTAATAGCTTATCCTTTCTCTTGATCCTGGGAATTGAACCCAGGCCCTTGTGCATGTGAGGCACCTGCTCTACCACAGAGCTACACCCTAAGCAATAGTTTAGCTTTTTTTTTTTAATGAAAGGAGCATTCAAGGAAAATTCCTTCAGCCTGTCAGTTTCATTATATTTGGGTTATGGAGAAGGGATTCCAAGAATACTTCAGTTATTTTCAGTAGCCTCCCTACAACACCCTTGGCCAAGTTCTGCAAGTTTAACATGTCTTTTTTCCTCTTGTTTTAGCTGCCTTACGATGACTGTGTGTTTGGAGGCCAGCGCCTGACATTATGAGTGGAAAATATTGAAAAGAACATGGACTTGTATATTTGTACAAAAGGAGAGTTTTATTTTTCTAAAAAAAGAAAAAAGGAAAAAAAAAATTCAAAGGGTGTACTTACCACCCACACTTCACACTGCCTGTCCCCAAACATTCTGTTGTGGTAGATCAGCCCTTATTTTGTTATTTTTGTGAACTTTTTTATGGGGAAGCAAGAAAGATTGGAATTCAAAGAAAACCTCTTTAAAACTTCACCTTTGTAGGGTTTATGGAGAAGGTTTTGATGAAAGAACTACATTTTATTTATTTTGCTGTTGATTGAATCACTGTTTATTTAGTGGCTGACCCCAGTTGTGTCCTGTCACATGTAATAACCAGGTGTTTGGTGGTGTGGGGTTAAAAGTCACTACCTATCAAGGTTTGTATTACCCTCCTGTAAATGGTGTACATAGTGTATTTTGTTGGTAATTATTTTGGTACTTCTAAGATGTATATTTATTAAATGGATTTTTACAAACAGTTATTCCTGATCATTGTCTTCAAGCTGTCAAGGGACTCCTCCATTCTGAGAGGAGGTAGAGGTGGAGGTAGAAAGCTGTGGGGGAACAGCCTGTTGTGGAACTCTTTCAGAGAGCAGCTTCTCACACTTATACCCATCCTCCCAGCAAAACTCTGCAGGCAGCCCCTGGGCCTGAGTGGGAGGGAGGCTGTCGCAAGCATGAAAGGAAATGCCAGTCTCAGGCTTAGGGTGGTGACAAGCTGTTCATCCTGTAGCTGAAAGGCTCTCCGTTGTCATTTTCTTTCATCCCCTTGATTTAAACTGTTGCAGAACCCTGCTTCCACTTCAGGAAATTATTTTGAATGAGAGGAATATGAATTCATATTTTATAGAACTGGGAAAAATCTCGTAATAGTGGAAGTTCCTAAGGACATGGACTTGGAAATGGGACTACACTGATATCTGTTAGCAGATGTTGTGAACATTGCAGAAGACAATCCATGTTAAAAACAGCAGAGTGCCAGGCATATAGGGCTAAAGAAAAATACAAGCTGTTGCACAACGTCCTGTATTTCACAGTGGAAGAAATTAGAATGGCCTGTCACCTTTTAGGAGAGGTAGATGGTTAATTTTTAATTTTTACCCTTGTTTTCAGGCAGTTAAATATTTAAATATATTGCATCTCTGAAACTACCTATTTTGTTATTGGCTGTAGTGCAAAAATACTACTGGCTTCATGAGTCTTACGTTTTGCAAGAAATCAGTAATTTGTGAAAGTTGAATTTAGATACTCTGTAATTAGCATTTTTTCACCCTTAGAATGTATTTCTTGCTTAAGTAGGAGAATAAAGCTTACGACATTTTATAAAATGAAGAATGGTGTATAAACACAATTCATGTACTTCAGCTTATAGCTAAGAAAATATTATCCCTTCTTGATCCACAAATGATTCAAATTCAAATAAATATGATCATCCCCTCCCTCAGACCAAAAGAGGAGCCAACACTTGTTGAGGTCTTTCATATATAAAGAGCATTACTGCAGAGCTGGTCAAAGCCAGCTCTGTCCCATCTTAGCAGCCTCAGTCTATCTAGAGCCAAGTATTACCCATGTTGTGCACTGTGCTCATCCATGAAATTCCTTGTCCATTCCAGAGCACCTGAACATGGGTGTTAAATGCTTGAACACATAAATGTTAATTTAGGTTTAGCTCTCTCAGCTGGTAAGTGAAAAGGGTAAAGTGGGGGTGGGGGAAATATCCATATCCTCAAACTCAAAGAACGAAGATTGGAAATTGGCTTCCCATGGAATGATGCTCTTAGTGCACCCTACTCAGAATCAACTCTTCTTCTGACTGTAATGGTGGCGAATGTGTGTCAATTCATTCATACAGGTTCACTTTAGTTCTGTGCTAGAAACCTGGAAAAACAGAGCAAAGGATATTGCCCATCCCCCACCTCCTTAGGGGCCAGCTCTTTGAGTAGGGGCCTCACTCTCCATGGTCACCACAGGGAGTGTCCTCTTCTGACCCACTTGGGCCCACAATCTCGCCTTTCTAGACTTCAGCTTATCTTCTCTTCAAGACCCCAACCCGCAGTTTGGGTTTTGTCATCTGCATAAACTCCAACATAGCTGGTCCTTAACTTTCCAGTTCTATTTTTCCATCTCCTTTTCTTCCCCTTCCTTTCCATTATTCTAGTTGTTTGGGTGGCTGGAGCCTAGAGTTTTAGTTTCCTAACAGAATATTTTTAGAATGGAAACATTCTAATTGGTAGAAAGTTTTGTTCACATTTCTAAGCAAACAAGAACAGAAGTTTTCAAAGAAAACAGTTTGGCAGACTGAAAGCCTTAGTTTACACACTTCGATTTTCTCCTGGAAGCTAAAGGTCCCATCAGGGCAGGTAGAAGTAAGGGAGTCTTGGGAAAGAGAGAAGTAAGAGGAGGAGGAAATAAATGTCACGTCAGCAACTTCCTTGAATTTAGTTCCTCGATTCCTTCTGCCTGCCTCATCTAGCAGGATAAATTTCCTTTATGGGTCATGTGTACCAAATCCCCTTCCAGAGGAAAGGGATTTCTTTAAAGAGGCACAAACTATAGTCTGAGCAATCTGATTCTGAGGCCTGGAAATGCTGAAGGGGAATTTGCATTGAAATTTCAATAGCTACTGGAAGTGATTAAGTGGTGACAGTTAGAACTGAGTCAGTGAAATAGATTCTTCCTTTGTTCCCCTTTGCTCCAGATTTTTACTAACTTGCCCTAGGTGAAGCTGAAGTTTCATTTGGCAAGAAAGGTCAGAGTTCTGGAACTAGAGTCAGAAACCTGCCCAAGAAACCTTCCCCAACCTCTGGTCCCTGGACAAGAATATCCCAGGTTGTTTCTGAATCTTAAAGGAGCGTTATAGAAACAGAAACTAGATATTATATGTGTGTTTCCCTCCTAGAGAAGTGAGATTCTCAGTCTCATTCATTCATTTGCATTATAAATAACCATTATTCTCCAGGCCCTCTGCCAGGAGCTGGAGACACAAAGATGAACAAGTCCTGGCCTTTGCCTCAAAGTGCTCCTTGCCCAGGTGCAGAGAAAGGCAACACATGTAAGACCCTATGGGGAGATGAAGCACAGAGCAAGACCTGAGCTCGAAGTGCAGGCATCCAAGGCACAGAAAGGTGGAGAATGGGAACGAAAGTTTATGCCCCAGCTATCTATTTCCCTAGCAGTACTGTCTATTCTCTTATCCCATGCTCCAATCTACCAGTAGCACTTTTTTGTTAGGTGGCAGGAGATCAAGTTGTGTTCATAACAAAACTAAATTCCAGGCTGAGGATTAAACTGACCATCCATAGCAGGCTATGCTGCTTTTTGTTATTGTTGTTGTTCTTTTTAGATACACATGACAGTAGAGTATATTTTGACATATTCTACATGCATGTGTATATCTTATTCTTGTGGTTGAACATGACGTGGAGTTACACTGGTTGTGTATTCATATACAAACAAAGAAAAGTTATATCCCATTCTTTCCACTCTTTCCTATTCCCGTCTCCCTCACTTCCCTTCATTCCCCTTTGTCTAATCCAATAAATTTCTATCCCCGCCCTTATTGTGTGTTAACATCTGCATATCAGACAGAACATTCAGCCTTTGTTTTGGGGGGATTGGCTTATTCCATGATAATCTCCAGTTCCATCCATTTACCAGCAAATGCCATAATTTCATTCTCATTTATGACTGAGTAATATTCCATTGTGTATATATACCACATTTTTAATCCATTCATCTGTTGAAGAGCACCTAGGTTGGTTCCATAGCTTAGCTATTGTGAATTGAACAACTATAAACATTGATGTGGCTGCATCACTGTAGTATGCTGATTTTAAGTCCTTTGGGTATACACCAAGGAGTGGGATAACTGGGTCAAATGGTAGTTCCATTCCAAGTTTTCTGAGGAATCTCCATACTGCTTTACAGATTGGAAAGCACCAGAGTGTTTGCACCAATTTGTAGCCCCACCAGCCATGTAGGAGTGTACCTTTTCCCCACATCCTTGCCAACATTTATTGTTCCTTGTATTCTTGCTAATTGCCATTCTAACTAGAGTGAGATGGAATCTCAGTGTGGTTTTAATTTGCATCTCTCTAATTGCTATAGATCTTGAATATTTTTTCATTACACTGCTTTTTTCTTGCCTACAGTAGTAAGACTTGAACATGATACATGCTGGGCAAGCACTTTACGGAGCTACAGACCTTACCATTTTGGTACAGTTTCACTATGTTGCCCAGGCTGGCCTCAAATTTGCAATCCTCCCACCTGAGCTGGGATTACAGGTGTTCACCACCAGGCACTGCCATACCATTTTTTTTTTTTTTTTACATCTGTGTGTGACCCTAGATTCTAGAGCCAAATCTGGAAGAAATCTGCCACCTGTCTTTGAGTTAATGACAAATGAGTGCGTGCCTTTATCCAGAGCTTCTCAAATTTAACATGCACTTGACTTGCTTAGATAACTTGTTGAAATGCAGGTTCTCATTCAATTGGTTGGGGCTGGCTTGAGATTCTGCATGTCTAATGTTTTCCCAGACAATGTACTTCTGGTTTAGGATCAGACTTGAATCTGAACTAGGCCTTAGATGGTGCTGTCTGCCACCCCTGGTGGTATCACTGCAAACTGGCCTAAGCACTTCTATAGCTGCTCATAGGGAAGATCTAGCATTGGGCAATGGGAGTTTTTTTAAAAGTAGGGGTGGATCCTGAGCACTGGCACTAAAATAGGGACCAAGGCCATCAAATCTGCCATCAAACCAGGTACATGCAATAAGGGAAGAGGCTGACACAATACAAGGTCAAAGGCATAATCATTGGGCTCCAGAAAAGGAACAAAAGTCATGTAGGAGCTGCTTTTGAAGAGGTAATTTGCCTACTAAGGAGATGAGGGCTCGGGATGTGGCTTAAATGGTAGCATGCTCGCCTGGCATGCGTGGGGCACTGGATTCGATCCTCAGCACCACATAAAAGAAAATAAAGAATTTGTGTCCACCTAAAACTAAAACATAAATATTTTTTTTAAAAAAGGAGATGAAAAGTTGGTTTTAAAATTGGGAGCCTGAGGCAGGAGGATAGAGAGTTCAAAGCCAGCCTCAGCAAAAGGGAGGCACTAAGCAATCCCTAGTAGCCAAAAAATAATTTAATTAAATAAAATGAGTTAATCTGTACCTTTGTATGGGCTGTTGTGGGTGCAGGTCACGCCCTGACTAGACCTCAGAACTGGAAGGAATGGAGGGGCAGCGCTTCCCTCCCTGTGATAGTGTTCCTATGGCCCTTACTGAAATGTGAGAAGCCTGACAAACAGTAGACTAAAATGCATGAGGAAAAATCTTAAGTAATGAGGAGCTTCCCTTCGGTTGTTGCCATCATTTCATATATGTTTAAAATTTATTGAGTAGAGCCTATATGAAAAGACTTAGCTGTTTAAAAGCAAGTTAAAATTTTTAATTGTCATCTTTTTATTTTATACAATATTTTAAAATTATTATGTTTTCATTTTATACAATATTTTATTCACAATGATATTTAATGACACTATTTATCATGGGATAAAAATTAAAAGTAAAATAATTGCAGTTTTTTATTAAATTTATATATAATGTTTACTATGTGCCAGACAGTAGTCTTAAGTGAACTCCCGTGATTTTCTCTCTTTTTTTTCCCTTTGGTACCAAGGATTGGACCCAGGGGTGCTTGACCAGTGAACCACATCCCATCCCTTTTTTATTTTTATTTTGAGACAGTGCCTCATTAAGTCGCTTAAAGCTAACTACTGTAATTCTCAAACCACCCTGTGAAGTATTTTCATATTTCTTTGAAAAGAAGCATAGCAAAGTGAAGAAACATGGCCCAAGGCTAAGGGTATATCTTAGCGGTGGAGCATGCACGAGGCCCTGAGTTTGATTCCTAGCACCTAACAACCACAAAAAGAAAGAGCCCTGTCACACAGCTAGTCAATGGAAGAGCAAGATATGGATCAGCTCCAGGTTCACATTTCTAATCGGTGGCATGAAACAGCTTCCAACTAAATGTAGGCATTCCCACTAATAAAAGTGATTTCAGATCATCAATTGGGGATATGTTCTTTATGTTCTGTGGTAGAGCACTGGCCTAGCCTGCACAAGTCCCTGGGTTCAATTCCCAGCACTGCAAACAAACAAACAAAAAAAATAGTTATGTGATTTCAATGTGGCTGGTAAGGATTAACTAGCCCAAGCTGAAGTTCTTTAAAAAAAAAAAAAAAAGTCTTATAGAAATTGCAAAATGATGCAGAAAATGTAAGACCTAAGATCTTAGAAGACCAATAACTGAATAATACTTTGGGACTCAGGCAGATCTGAACCCAAATCCTAATTGTCTCCCCGCAAATTCTTAGCATCAAGTTTCATATGATGCTAATAAAGGAAGTGAGGCATGTCTCTCCTTCCAGGAGTTTCCAGTGTGCGGTCTATGTTTGCTTCTGACTGAAGCTTGGGTCTACCCAAAGTCACCACATTAAACATTTTGGTCAGACTTTTAAAAACTTTGCAGTATTTTAATATTCCTCCCGGGGGATGCCCAAAACAAACAAGCAAATGCAACTTTTTAAGAACCAGTGAATGAACTTCTTTCAAGTGAGATGTTCTAGTATTGATTCAGTTTTAAGTTGGTTTTTAATGTTCTCCTGTGGCTGCCTTTCCACCTCTATCCCTGGGGAGCAAAGTCACTGAGGAGGACTTTGTTATATGGCAAACTGTGTGTGACCTAGCTATGGAGCAGCCAGTTCTGTAGACCTTTACGTGTACGTAAATTCAATTATTTTCTTCCTCAAAACACTTAGTAAACCTCTGGTTTGAAGTAGAGACCTAAGCCATAGATAAATAAATATCCAGTCATCCACAAGTCAAGTGGGAATAGACAGCTTTCCCTCTTCAGGCTGAGAATTAAGAATAATCGTACCTCCCATGATTGACCATGACCAGCGTGTGTAGTACTTCTCAGGCCTGAAATGTGTGATGTAGGGCTCTGTGCACATGCCTGTCCACCCATTGCCCACCAAGTACCCACCTAAAACAGTTCCAAACATGGAGGACGTGAATGACCTCTGGACTAAGCTTGGCCCCAGAAGTCTTCTCTCCTGGCTTTTAGCTGGGGCTCAGATAGTATCAATTCCACCAAAAGGGCTTTCTGAAAGGAGTGCATCAGAGTTTCTGCTCTGGGGAAGAGAGAGACATTGGTGGGTATGTGATCTTTGATCTTGCCCATTGCTGGCTGCCTAAACAGAACCCCACAACCTGCTGATAAGACAGAATGAGGCCGTTGCTTAGTGGACAGGCAGGAAATGTCCTCAGAACCTCTAAATCACATATGTAGTGGGAAGAGAGTGGTCGGTTCTCTCTGAGAATTGCAAGTTTGATTTAAGGAGGGTCTTTTGGTGCAGAGGCTTGGTTAGGTTGGAGGAAAGATCATTAGATAACAGTGTCATGTTGTTGAAACAGCAAGGTGAGGGGTTTGAAGAGTTTTAGGTGTGGAATATTTATTGATTTATTCCTTTTTAAAGAGTTGATGTGTCTTTTGAGAGATTCCTGTAATGAACAATCAAGTTATTTGCCTGGGCAAAAGTCTCTTGAAATAGTAAAGTTATTGTAATGAAGATAATGGAAGAATGAAATCATGTTAATTTAGACAGTAATTTGGGGGGCAGAAGAGATAAATATTACTTTAGTTGGATTAGTCATTAGGCCTAAAGTCCTGAGTAATAGGACGCATGACAGGTACATTTTGATGTATTGAAACAAAAAGAAAAAGCTAAAAATTCAGGACATGAACCAACCCATGAACAGCATGGTGGCTGGCATGTGGGCAGTGGAGCAGTGGGACTGTGGGGCAACCAGGATAGGGAGTATGAAGGAGGGGAAATTGGAGAACAAGCATCACCTATTCTAGAATTTCATGTGTAATTGACAAGCATTAGTTTGTCATAAGCATCTAGCCCATTAGTTTCAATCTGTCCTTAGTGTCAATTCCCATCACACTTCAAAGTGCCCAGGTAATTCAGCCACTGGTGAATAATAAATAACAGCAGGTGTCATTTGTCAAACAGTGACTCTATGCCAGGCATATACGATCATGGTGGGAATTATTAAGGAAACTGAGCTTCAAAGAGGGTTAGTAACTTGTCTGAGGTGGTACAGCCAAGAAAAGTGACAGTGCTGAGATTCAGACCCTGTCCCTTCTTGCCTCCAAACTTTTGTCCACCAGACTGGCCAGAGTGAGCCTCCTCATTTTGCTGAAGATGTGAGGAGTTCCTCAAAGCTGCCATTTTTCCATTGCCACTGCCTGTGGTCACTCTGGCTACTTATTTTACTCTGAGGAAAATAGGTTTACACTTATTGTCAGTAACATTTGCTACTATTTCTTTTTTTTCTTTTTAGAGAGAGAGAGAGAGAATTTCAATATTTATTTTTCAATTTTTGGCGGACACAACATCTTTGTTTGTATGTGGTGCTGAGGATCAAACCCGGGCCGCACACATGCCAGGCGAGCGCGCTACCGCTTGAGCCACATCCCCAGCCCCAATTGCTACTATTTCTGTTGTATAAATTTACCTTAGTGGAAAATTGAAAAGCTACCTCAGAAGAGTGTTCAAAAAATAGGTGATAAAGTTGTTCTAAGTGCACTGAGAACACCAGGAGCACAGTAGTCTGAGGCCCTTTAGGCTACTCCAACCAAATTCCATGGACTCATGGGTGATAAGCAAAAGAAATGTATTTCTCAGTGTTCTGGAGCATTGAAGTCCAAGATCAAGGTGGCAGTAGATTGGTGTCTGGTAGGAGCCTGCTTTCTGTTCATAGATGACATCTTTTCTCTGTCAACAAAGGAGTGAACTCTCTCTCTGGGGTCTCTCTACTATGGTGCAAAGTGTGAGCTTGATCTCTGGGGTCTCTTTGAAAAGGGCACTACTCCCATTCTTGAGGGCTCCACTCAATCACCTGATCATCTCCCAAAGGCCCTGGCTCCTAATACTCCACCTTGAGGGTTAGGATTTCTACATGAATTTGTGGGAGGACATGAACATCTGGCCCACTGCAGTTGCTGTGGGCAGCCCTGGCACACCAGGTTTAGTGGGTGAGAGGCCTCCTGGCCACAGGAAAAGAGGCTCCTGCCCCAGTTCTGGTCCCAGCACAGGCAAGAGCTCTACTGCTGAGCCCCACCCCCACCCCAACCTCTACCATCAGAGGGTTTTTGAGAACAGGAACTCTTCAACAAAAAAGAGAGAAAACTCTGCCTCCTTAGAGCCAGCTGGGAAACACTGGCTGAAGAAATTATGTGATATTAAGAGTGAATTTTCTAAAAAGCTAATTTCCAGCTGACCCACTGGGGTTGAGGGAGGTACTTCAAGCAGACGCCTGTAGGACCTTGTGTCTGGGGGAAGCCCAATGGCAGGCACACACACCCCTCTTGGCTTCCAGAAGAGAGGCAGCCTCCAGAGTGATTACCTATCCCTGAAGATTCAGCCTGATCTGCGCGCCACTCTGGGCCCTAATCCATATAATTGTGTGACCTTGGGCTTGCTGCTTAACCTGAGTCTCAATTTCTCATCTATAAAGTTGGGTTGTTAGAGCTGCCTGGCTGAGTGGCTGTGATGCATGACTATCACTAACACCATCTGTAAAACTCTGGCAAAGGGCCATAGTAGGTTCTTAGTAGATGAGAGCTTCTGCTAGAAGATTATTAATATTATTAATGTGAAGAGCATCTGACAGCCTCCTGACAGGAATGTCATTCCCTTCAAGACAGCCCTCCATCCTCTACTCTCAGGGCAACCCAGGACCTGAGGAACTAGATCTGCTAAGGACAAATTAGGACTTTCAATCTTTCCTCTTGACCCCCTCTGACCAGTCCCTCACCCAGTGTTCCCACTTTATCCAGCCCTTCTCAGCCTCCCAACACCTGTGAAGTGTAGACCTGACTCACAGGAGCTGCCATGGGCTGATCAAAGGTGTGAAACTGAGGGTCTTCAATGGATCCAGACCAAGTGCAAGCCTAGGAGACTTCTGACCTCTGAAAGTTCCTTGAAGTCCCAGAGAGTGAGAGAAATTGCTGCTCTTGTCACCAACAATGGGCCAGGTCACAGGTAGTGAGAGATGTGTGTCAGTGGAGAAATACAACATGGTTATAGAATGCTGGGATGAACACCCCTCTCCTGGGACGGTGCCAGGAGCCCACTGTTATAAGAGGAGGCTGGTCGGGTATGCGTCCTCTAGCTCCCAACCCTGCCTCAGCAAAATAGAAAGTAAATTTTTATCTATTTATTTATATTATTTATGGTGCTGGGAATTGAACTCAGGGATACTTTACCACTGAGCTAAATCCCCAGCCCTTTTTATTTTTTTGTTTTGAGACAGGGTCTCACAGAGTTGCTTAGGGACTAGCTAAATTTCTGAGGCTGACCTAGAACTTGTAATCTTCCTGCCTCAGTTTCCTCAGTTGCTGGAATTAGCCCTGCACCACCACACAGGGCTAAAAGGTGAATTTTTCTTATAGAGATCTTTCCTGTCCTCCCAACCACTTGTGGAAAAGGCAGGGAAAGAGAGCACCGAACCCTATAGCAGCATTGACAGTGTTTGAGGGAATGTGGGAAAGAGGACATCTGTATTGTACAGAGGCAGCCTCCATGTGCCATTAAGTGGAAGGGAAATAGACATGTGACAGAACACTTTGCATAGTATAATCTTATGAATAATAAAAAATTACAGTGAAGTGCTTTACTCATCAAGATTATTGGTTATAAGCAAAAGAAACTAATTATGGGTGATTTAGGTTCTCCAGTTGGCCCACAAGCCAGAGAGAAAATGCTATGAGTTTGCCTCCACTGCTAGCATCCCAAACTCTGCACACTGCTGGGCTTGGCTATCCACTGTGCCTGGAATGGATTCCACACAATCCCTCCCATTATTAGCCTCTGATTCAAGGTCTGAGCAGAGGGTGAGATTGCTGGAGCCTCAAGTCATGTGCCACATGAGGGAGGCTGCAAAATGAGTGCTGGCATTTTTATTTCCAGTTAGCACAGTCTCCAAACATAGACAATGGGTTCTTCTGACATTTTTAAGTGACAAATGTCCCAAGATGTCAACGGTGATGGGTAGCTGCATTTTAGGCTTAAGAAAAATTAAAAACTTTCTATAGAGAACCTCAAATATGCAAAAATGTACACAGAATATTAAAAATAAATCCCATGTCCAGCTTCAGTTATCAGCTCATGGGTAATTTTGTCTCATTTATACTTCCATCTACCTCTTCCCCAAAATCAAAGTAAACACCAGTTGTCGCTTCATATAAAGCCATCCCTAAATATTTTTTTAGTTGTCAATGGAGCTTTATTTTATTTATTGATTGAACTCTGCTACTGAGCCAAATCCCAGTCCCCTTAAATATTTTATTTTATATTCTTTGTAGTGCTAAGGATGGAACCCAGGCCTTGTACATTCTGAGTAAGGCTAGATTCTTGAGTTACATCCCTAGTCCATAAAGACTATATTTTATTTTTTTAAATATTTATTTTTTAGTTGTAGGTGGACATAATACCTTTATTTTATTTATTTTTATGTGGTGCTGAAGATCGAACCTAGGCAAGTGTTCTACCGCTGAACCACAACCTCAGCTCCAAGACTATATTTTAGAAATTTAACTGTGTGTGTGTATGTGTGTGTGTGTGTGTGTGTGTGTGTGTGTGTGTGAGAGAGAGAGAGAGAGAGAGAGAGAGAGAGAAATATGCTGGGGACTGAACCCAGGGCATGCTCAGCACATATTCTACCAAAGAGTTACATCCCCATCTCTAAAAGCATAACTTGAATCATCATCACACACACACACACAAAAAAAAAACTAACATAAGTCAGGGAAATGTATTCTTTTTATTCTTTTCTATCACTTTGATTATTAGAAAAATAAACAAATAGTAAAGCTATTCTCATTTTTAATTTGTTCTCAAAAACATTAATCCACAGTGGAATGTGCTCCACATACCTATCTGTGAGGGAAAAGGACAGCCAGAGGACACAGAGCATATCCCAGGATGACAGTCAGTAAGGTTTACATTACAAAGTAACTCAACCCCTGACTGAGAGCTCCAGAGCCTCATTGGAGCAGGGGACAGTGAAAGGTGAGGCTTGAAACACCATCAGAAGACACTTGGGTCTTCCTCCTCTGCCCCTCTCCAAGGAGCTTTGCCTGCTTTCTCTCTGCAGGAGGCTCCCCTATGTCCTGCCCTCAGCAGGAGAGTGTGGCTGTGCTGTCACGCTGCTCCCCCCCACAAACCAACCCCTCAACCCCTCAGCCAAGGGGTTGTGAGTTCTCTTTCTCTCTCTCTCTCTCACACACACACCCTCACACACCCAAACACCTGCATGCACCCACGTAGGCACGCACACACATGCACACTCCCAGGGAGAGCACTCAGACTAGTCTAATTATATCCCAGGAACTGGGCCATGTTTAGCTCCTGAGAGCGCTGTGCTAAAACCCTGGCAGAGTCTAGACAGATCGAGGGCAATGATCAGAGGAGGAACATTCTTTTAAGCTGGAGAAGAAGCCCAGCGGAGTGCCCATCTCACAGAGGCAGTTTGGTCGGGGAGAGAACCAGGTGCCAGCAATGGCCAGAAAGTGATTCAGAGCAGGACAACATGCATGACACAGGTGACAGAGAGGCCTGGGCAGCAACTCAGAGCCTCTGTTACTTGTAATGCAAACCTGTATGCTCTGACACTGACCCTCCCAGGCCTTCTTACAGATGTTTTTCAGAACTAATTTAAAATGAGAATAGCTTTACTGTTTTTTGTTTTGTTTTGTTTTCCTGAAAAAGCAATAGAGAGAAAAGCAGGTCCTGTGGACTGTGGCATCACAGAGTACCAGACTGCACACTGCTAGGGACTTAACTGTGTGACTGTTGCCAAGGAGAGCTCTGTGCCATCATGGGCCTGAGAGCAATGACTGTCTCCAGTTTTCTGAGGTTCAACCATGCAAACCAACCTGTATCCACCTGGCTCATAGGATTTCCAGGATGAAGGAAGGAGACAGAGACGGTGGGGCGGGGTCTTTGGGTGGTCCCTTTATGGCCTCTGTCAAGGAAAAGGGTGACCTCCCTTCTCCTGAAAGTCAAGAGGGTCTTTACATAGGAACATCTGATCCAACCCAGGCCTTCTATAGGTGCTGGCAGCAGCCCAGGGAGGGTCAGTGACTGCTTCAAACCAAGTTCCTAGAGCATTGATACAGATCCAGTGAGACAACCCTTACCCCAAAATCTTACCAAGATTTAGACAGACAAGAGGCAAGACCTTTTATTGGGGAAGGTGACAAGGTGATATATGAGGCATTCCTCAAAGAGGGAGCTTTTATGGTCAGATGGTAGCAGCAGGACCAGACTATAGGAAGCACCTGGATTTGGCCTATGGCACTAGTGAGCCATACTAAGTTCTTGAGCAGGAAAGTCACAGGATAGAAATCCATTGGTGATACTTGAGAGTTTGGGAGGCAGAGAATGCTGGGAGGGAGCCCAAGTAGGAAGCTGCTGCAGTTGTTCAGAGTAAGAAAACCCAGGCCTGGATCTGGTCAGGGGTGTGAATTAGGTATGAGATATATTATGAAGAGCAGATTACAGGATATTCTGGCTAATTCTCTGCAGCGCACTGGACAGCTGAGTGGTTAAATCCATCCTGATGCTTATGTCCAAGAGCAATAAAACAGCTCCAGTAATTAAAGCAGGGAGGAATTTAATGTGGTGAAGAACTCACAGGATGGACAAGTGATTACGGAGACCAAGCTTGAGAAGGTCAGGAAATGACAGCTCCAGCAGGCCACAAGTGATCATGGCCAGGATGTTGATGCCACAGCCATGCCTACTGCACCTGCTTTTGTAAATGACCTCTACCAGTGTCCTCAGCTGCTCACCCAGGAGCCAAAGCCCTAGGTGAAAACATCCAATTGGCTGGGTGGTTGCCACATTCCTGGAGTGGGGTGAGTAGGAAGGACTTGACCTCTTCAGCTGTCCTGGAGGGAAGTGGGTAGGAGGTGATATCCTCTGAGGAGGTCCGGGTATTAGGCTCTAGTCCCCCTAAAATGGCAGCCAGCCTCCACCTGGCCCTGGTCTCCGTCCTGTTGATTTCCCAGTTTGCTGAGAGTTTTCCTGAAATTACTCTGCATGATTACTGTCCCCTATAAGGGCCTCTCCTGGCCCTCACCAGTTGTTTGCTTTACAATTTTTGCTTAGTTTTATGCTACTGTGGATGGTGGTGAGTGGGCTGATCCTGAGCTAGGGTAGCCCTGAGTGGTCCATAGTTCCTTAGGTCCCCCTTTACACAGCCCTGGAGCAAGTCTTCCATCCAGAGAGAGCTGCAAGTCCTTTGGGGATGTTTGAGGCCCTCAGGGTGCATGTCAAACTTGCCTACCACAGTCTGTCTCTGGCCTATCCATGCTTCTGCCCGAAAGGCCTGTGTACTGCACCCATTAATCCCTATGTCCAGCTGGGCAGGACAACCCCTCTTCAGCCTTCAGTTCCCCTTCCCCACCCTCTTCAGGGTTCCTCAGTTATCCCCCTCCTTCTCACACATCTGTACATGTTTCAACCAATGTATTTTTTTTTTCTCAGAAATATCCCAATTTGGGGCTGGGGTTGTGGCTTAGAGGTAAAGCGCTCGCCTAACATGCGAGAGACACTGGGTTCGATCCTTAGCACCACAGTAGCAGAATACAACAGTTACTAATATGGCATTATGTAAAAATGTGGATGTGTAACTGATGGTGGTTCTGCAATCTGTATACGGGATAAAAATGGGAGTTCATAACCCACTTGAATCTAAAGTATGAAATATGATACGTCAAGAGCTTTGTAATGTTTTGAACAAGCAATAAAAAAAGAAAAGAAAAGAAAGATATTGTGTCCACCTATAACTAAAAAATAAATATTAAAAAAAAGAAATATCACAATTCGTGTGTGATACTTCCTTGAAATCCTTATTTCTTTTTCTCTAAGAAAATGGGATGTGATGCATAAAACAACAAAATTTCTGCTTACTACTCCTACTCGATTCTTTCCCTCCTCTGGTCTCTAAAGGGAACACTTTCCTGAATTCGATATATAGTCTTGCAGCCCATTTTGTGAATTTTTAGATTCTTTTGTCTTCATATCTGGGGCTTGGTACTAGTCTTTGGCAGTGTTGATTATGTCACAGTGCTCCAGGAATCATTCAGGCTATTCTTTTTCTTTTCTTTTTTTTTTTTTTTAAGTTGCACAATTTAATCTGGATATTAAAAGAACAGGCTATCATTTTTCCTATTAGTTGTTACCAGAGCAGTCAGAACACTACGTTGTGACTCTCACCCTTTTGGATTCCCCATTCTGAGGGCAAAGTCTATGCCTTTTCTGTTATAGACTTTGCTGGAAATATTCCCAATTAGGTATATTTCCAATAAGGTGCTGGAAATATTTTTTAATAAATGTGCATGAGGCTCAAGAGTTCTTTTATTTTTTATTTTTTCTTTTCAATATTTCTATTAGAAATGTCATGTCCATGCTTCCTTCCCATCTTTCTCCATCATGTCTACTCTCCCCCCCATCTCTCTCTCTCTCTTTCTCTCTCTCTCTCTCTCTCTCTCTCTCTCTCGGTATTGTGGTGATCGAACCCAGGGGCACCCACCACTGAGTTACACTGCCACTGCCAGCCTTTTTTTGTTGTTGTTTTTGTTTTTTGAGACAAGGATCTTCCTAAGTTGCTGAGGACCTCACTAAGTTACTGAATCTGGCCTTAAACTTGCAATTCTCCAGGTTTAGTCTCCCCATTCACTGGGATTACAGGCGTAATCCACTGCGCTAGGCTCAACATAACTCTTGTTGCAAATTTTCAGCTGTTCCTGTATCAACCCCACCAAAAAAAAAAAAAAAAATCCCTGATGGATTGGAGTTAGATATACAATAACAAACAAAAATCATAACATCTTTTTTAATGAAAGAAAATATGTAATATAATATTGGAGATGAGAGGATTTTTCTGTTTGCTTGTTTCTTTAGTGGTACTGGGAATTGAAATCAGGGGTACTCCAACACTAGGCTATACCCCAAGGCCTTTTTTATTTTGAGACAGGGTCTTGATAGGTTGCCCAGGCCGGCCTTGTACTTGCTGTATTCCTCTCTCAAGCTCCTAAATTGCTGAGATTACAAGCATGTGCCACTGTGCCTGATGACTTTCAAAGTTTAAAAGAGAAGTAATCAAATAAGAAAAGACGGATAGATTTGATTAAAAACATGGTAAGCCATATTAAGCTGAGATGTGAATGGTTCAACCCCAGAACCCCACCACCACCAAAAAAAAAAGGTATGTTGATTCTCCTTAGCCCACTTTAGATACTCTACCTTCAAGGAAATAATCCAAAATAAAAAAATGTGCAGAGATATTCATAGCAGTGCTATTTATAACGTCAACAATGTGGCAAGTCCATGTGCCCACCAGTAGGAGAAGTATTAAACTGTGAGACACAGAACAGGAAAAGGGAAGTTACGTAGGATGAATTTTAGAAAGAACACAAAATATACCTATTCTATGCTCACACTTATGCAAAATATACAAGAATATGAATGCAGACCTGGAACAATCACAAGGGACAGGGTTGTAAGGAGGCCTGGGCAGGTAAGAGGCCTTTGGCTTTGTCTCTGCCTTGAGAGGTATTCTCAGAGAGAAACTGAAAATTGGAATGGTACACCCAGGTAAGTAAATTTCTCTTTATATTTAAATGTTGTTAATATCATTAAAAGCTTTGTTATGTGAATACAGCAGCATTCATAACAGGGATGTCTAGAGCTTTGCTAGTTTCCAAATGTGGACATGGGGAAACATTCCTACAGCTCCTTACCCCCTGAATCACATCTTCAGAGGGCCCCTGTGTGTCTTATATATACTCTTGCATCATCTGCTTATTCTTTCCAATAATCACTAGATTTTTTTTATTATTATTGTTTTTTATCTTTTTGTACTGGGGATTGAACCCAGGGGTGCTTAACCACTGAGCCACATCCCCAGTCCTTTTTATATTTTGTTTAAAGACAGGGTCTCACTGAATTGCTGAGGCTCACTTTTAACTTGAGATCCTCCTGCCTCAGCTTCCCTCCCCCACCCCACTTTGTGAGAACTGATCTATAGCCAGCCAAGATGAACAGAGGCTAACCAAGCCTTGACGGGAATCAGGTGCCAGGTAAACACCAGGCTCACTCACCAGCAAGTAATTCCACTTCTGTACACTGGGCTGGAGGTGCACAGTTCAAACCTTATCCTTGCAAAATCACATTTCCAGCATCAGGCTAGCTCTCAGTTGGAAAAGGTCAAATTCACAACTATTAATAGTCTTCTGGAATAAGAATGAAGCTGTGGTGGACTAATACATTGGCGCCCTTTAATGAGGCACAATCTTGGAATCCATGCCCTTTCATAGTTCTTTCCCACATTGACACTGGCCTTGACTATGTGGCTGACATTGGCCAGTGGGACTCTAAGGAGGCATGACAAAAGAAAAGCCTTGAGAAGCGCTCACACTTTAGGTCTGTCACTCCTTCTTTGAATCTAGCTGCCATGCTGTCAGGAAGTCCTAGCTAGCCAGCAGGAGTGTGGAGAAGCCTGGGAGAACAAGACCCAGAGAGGAACAGAGATTCCCGGCTGAGCTCCCAGCTGAATGCAGCCACCTGAGCAATAGCAGGTGACACAAAAAAACCTTTTTGCCTACAAACAGGATCATGAAAAATTATAAATCAAGGTCTTCTTAAGCCACTAATTTTGGGGGCTCTTTGTTACACAGCAATAGAAAACCGAAACTGATGGAAATGCATCTGAGATATTTAGCATAGGACATTAAGTCAGAAAATAAACTACAAAGAAAAATATAGTGATCAAGCACATACCAAATGCATGCCTATAAACAAACCAGGATAGAAGCCATTTAAAAGTCATATAAAGTGGCCAGGCATGGTGGCACATGCCTATAATTCCAGGGACTCAGGAGGCTGAGACAGGAGGATGGTAAGTTCAAGTTCAGTCTAATCAACTTAGCAAGGCCCTAAGCAATTTTCAGAGACTTGATCTCAAAATAAAAAATAAAAAGAACTGGGGATATAGCTTAGTAGTAAAACACCACCCCCCACACACTGGCTGGGATTCAATCTCCCTAGTACCAAAAAAAAAGGAAAGGAAAGGAAAAAAAATATTATATAAGGTATATGCTGCTCATTAGGTTACTTTCATCAACGTTATCATCATCATCTTCTTCATCACCAGCATTACTTTCCAGTACTGAGGATTAGGATTAAACTCAGGGTCACTTTATCATAGAACTACACGTCTAGCCATTTTTATTTTTTATTTTGAGGTGGGTCTTGCTATGTTTCCTAGGCTGGTCTCAAACTAGCTATTCTCCTCTCTAAGCCTCCTGAGTTGCTGGGATTACAGGCAAGCTCCACCATACCCAGTTTTTAAAATTACCTTCTTCCTTCCCTGTGCTGGGGATTTAACCAACCTCAGCTCCTTCACCTTTTCCAAGAGGCCTTCCTGTCACCCGGAGATAGAATTGATCCCTCCCTCCCTCCTGTGCTGCCTGGGACCTAGCATGTCCCTCACGTCTCTCTCAGTGGTCACATTCCTCACATCCATCTGTGGTCACTCACATCCATCTCAATGGTCTCATCCCTCCTATTCATCAATGGTCATGGCCCCTCACGTCTGTGGGCCCTCCGGTCAGCATGCAAAGCCCTGTGACAGCTGCAGCTCTGAGTAGTGTGCAGAGGAGCTGGTTCTTGCTTTAGCTCTGTGGTTTCTGTGTGCCAGCTGTATTGCTCAGATGGCTGAATTCAACTGGGAGCTCCTGGGCATTGGGCATCTTTGCTGTTGTCAGGAAGCTGCCTCATTCCCCCATGCTTCTCCACAGAGCTAAAACAAGAACCAACTTCCCTGCACACCTCTGTGGTCTAAAAGTTGGTCAAGCCTTGGGTGTTTTGTTTGTTCGTTTTCTTTTCTTTCTTTCTTTCTTTTTTTTTTTTTGGTTGTTGTATTTTGCAGAAGTGGGGATTGAACAACCCAGGGGCCCTTTGCCACTGAGCTACATTCCCAGCCTGTGTGTGTGTGTGTTTATGTGTTGCTAGGGATACCCCCAGTCCTTTCTATTTTTTATTTTCGGACAGGGTTTTGCTAAGTTCCCCAGGCTGGCCTCAAATTTATGATCAGTTTGCCTCAGTCTCCCAAGTAGCTGGGATTATAGCGCTGCCACACCCAGCCTCATTAGATTACTTTTTAAGTATATATTTTAAAAGTACTACAAGTAGTTTTAAAAGTTTGTTATGGCTCCAGTTCTCAAGAACTGTTGGTCTTTAGGAAAGTAGCATCGGGGCAGCTCATGGGAACAATGCTGATGACCCCCAGCCCAGAGAGGGACCATCTGAATGGAAGAAGTTCTATGCCAGCTGAGTGGCTTACAGAAATCTGCATCCCCCCCACCACCACTCTCTTTTTCTCTCTATCTCTCTGTGGTGATGGTGCTGGGGATTGAACCCAAGGGCCTCATGCATGCTAGGCACTGAGCTTTCTTCTTATCTCTTTTTAGAGAAAAGTGTTTCTGGACAAAGAAGGAGCTTCATCACCAAACAAAACCAGTGTGGGTGCGCATGTGTTTGTGTCTGTGAGAGAGTGAGGGAGAGAGAATCAGTCTAATCTCAGAACACTCCTCCTCCCCAGTCCTGAGCCCTGTGACTGAGGCAGTGCTGTGTTTAGTCCCCAGCTCAAGGACCTTTCTGGGACTCTTGGACAGGTCTGTAACTCAACTCTTCGAGTCAGTTTCAGACCAAACCACAGTGTGGTTGACCTCAGCAAGTGGGTGACACAATGTGATGTACAAAGCTGGGATGTTCTGAAGTTGACTGAGTTCTTATTGGCTGAAATATATACTATGTGAGGGCTGTACAAAATTAAGGAAATTACAGAGTTGGTAAGGAGGGAATGACATCTGGGAAAGTACTTTAAAAAATAAACAAACAATTCAAGTAGCTGGGTGCAGTGGCGTTTGCCTATAATCTCAGCTACTTGGAAGGCTGAAGCAAGAGGATCAAAAGTTCAAGGCCAGTGTTGGCAATATAGCAAGACCCTGCCTCAAAATAAAAAATAAAAAGGATTGGGGATGTGGTCACTGATAGAGTGCTTGCCTAGCATGAGTGAGTCCCCGAATTCAATCCTTCCAATTTCTTGACTAATTATAATTCATATATGTTCTATAAAGTAATATACTTAATAAGAGCAAACAGATAGTAAAGCAAAACTAGAAAACCATTGATCATTCTGTTTGAAAGTTTGGTCGTGATTCTATGTTCTATCATAGGTAAATTTTCTGTTAGCACTGTTGCTTGAGATGGATTAATAGTTCAAAATTTCCTGGTATTCTAGAAAAATGCCTTGACTACCAGGTCCAAACAAGTCTGTAGTCCTCTTGCAGAAGTGCATCATGTCACTCAACCATTCCAGACTCTACCATTTCTGAAAAAGTGAAAGCACTAGTCCTTGAAAACTGAGCCTGGGGCTTCCCCAGAGAGTTTAGGGGTCAGGATCTTGTTAAATCTGAGACAGTCAGAAACCCCCATGAAAAACAGGACCCCTTAGAATTAAGGGAATAAAATCTCTCCAGAAAAAAATGAAACAGTTAAGTTAGTTTTAACAATGGAAAATCAGGTGTTAACAAATGGAATAGTCTTCAAGCCCATAAAATTTAGGTGACACACCAGGAGACAGGAGGATGAGAAGTCAACTTCAGCTTTCAGAGACCACATAATCAGCAGAAATACCAAGAAATCAGGGTCAGACAAGACAAGGTCACTAAAATCAAATGTACTAAGACAGAACAATAGTATTTCCTTTTCTTTCTGAAAATAATATTAAGGGCTCTTTCAGATGATAAGGGGTAAATTCCAGGTGATGAAGAGCAAATTCATGGGTAGAATAGTCATTAAAGTAACCTACAGTTACCTTTACTTTATTAGCATAGTGAAAAACACACCATAAGACAGAGATGATAGCAATGAGACATACATCACATGGAGCAGAGATGCTATCAGGACACTGGATCCCTGCCTACCCTGCAGATGCTGTAAAAGCTGTACACCTTTGTCCTTCCCTTGAGTTGGTCTTGGATTTCTTTCCCAGAAATCTCTCTGCCTTCTTTATGTTCAAACATAAGAATAAAAACTCTTGTTCCTGTGTCAATATGCCTTTATCTGATTCTTCTGATGGAGAGTCCGTGACACTTATTTAGCAGGAAGAGCATTATTTGCAACACTTCTGGTTCCCTTTGTGGAATGAAGAAGTGCTGAACCATTTCTTCTGAGTTATTCCTGTAATAAGCTTCCTAGTTTTCCCAAGACTCTTTTATATTTCATTTTTCCTTATTTGAGACATGAGTGCAATGAGTAGCCTAGTAAAAGTCACAGCCAGTAGGGTGACACTGACCTTGACAGCTAGGACTGCTTCAGGTACAGGGAACTTTTTTTTTTTTTTTTCTGGGTGGAAATGCAGGGTAGAGGAATGCCAGGTATTGAACTCAGGGGCATTTGACCATTGAGCCACATCCCCAGCCTTAATTTTATATTTTATTTAAAGACAGGGTCTCACTGAGTTGCTTAGCAACTTGCTGTTGCTGAGGCTGGCTTTGAACTTGCAATCCTCCTACCTCAGCCTCCCAAGCTGCTGGGATTACAGATGTGTGCCACCACACCTGGCACAGGGAATTCTGTAACCAAATCTTTCTGTTTGCCGAGATCTCTAGTCACAAATGCAGGAAAGATTGCCCAGATCCTTCCCCAGGAAAGAAGGGGTTCAGCTACACATGTGGTGTTGCCTCACCTCCTAAACTGGCTCCTTCAATGGCTGCTTTGAGTCTTAACTGGAACTCTTTGTCCCAGCTGCTCAGTGAACCAGGCCCCCGTGATCTTGATAAGGGGAAGGCACTTTTTCTTTTTGGTTTGCTAGTTCTGCATCTTGACTGGCTCTTCAGCCTCATTCTTTGAATAACCACACTCACTGGTGAGGATTCCATGACCCACTCTCCAGCAGCCAGTAATAGGGGTAGAATCAAGGAGAGGCTAGACGAAAATTTAACACACATTCCTAAGGTTGGGCATGAATGGAGAGGTGGAAAACTGCTTAGGAGCCTGGGTACTGTGCAGGAGAAAGGAACACTGACAAAGGTGGAAAAAAAATTGATTGATATTAACATTTAGAGCCTACTTTGAAAGATCCTGAGGGTCAGAGGATTTCAGAGAGGTGAACAATCACTCCCACAGGGGTCATCAGGGAGGGCTTCAGGAGGTGGCATTTTACTTTCCTTAACACACCAGGAATCATCCCTTCCCAGTTTTTGAACAACCAGTTTTTAGCAAAGCCTCTTTGACCTGTGAGTCCAGGCCTTTGGCAAGGGGTTTAGAAACGTTGCTCAGAAAACAATTGAGGAGAGCAGGGTTAAAGGGGAGGTGCTGGGCCACACTGGAGTTTTGGACTCTAATCCAGCTCTGCAATTAAGGAGCAAGTTCCACCTCCCAGATCCCTTCCTTGCCAGTGTACTCAAGGTATTTGGGGAGTTTGCAGGAAGCTCCCCAACCTCTCCTCTAGATTGCAAAGTCCAGACTCCTTTGAGTTCCAGTCCCCACCCTGATTTCTGGCTGTATATCTGTGCACCTGGGGAAGAGGCTACAACAGGATTCATCTGACTCATGTTTCGGTAACAGGATGCATTTGTGGGACTCTCTGAACCGGGAAAAAACCCAGAGTGCAGAGCATGGACTGGCCGGCGAGCGTTTCCTCTTTCTTCGAAAACTGATGGGCAGTCAGCATCCCTGTGTTGCACAGGTCAAAAAAAGACATCACCCTGTGTGCCCTCACCTCCTGCCTCCAGGTATTCCTTATGGGCTGGACGTGAACTGTGGGTTGCTTACTTGCTATCCCATTGGTGGGGCTGGCGGGGAAGGAGGAGCTAGTCCACCTGGACAAAGGAAGTCTCAATTTGTTGCAATGATGGACACAAGGACGACGGGTACCTCCAGAGGAATGTGTTTGGCACACCAAAATCTCTGACTTAGGAGTGTTTGCTGCAGGGCTTGCTCCCAGGAAATGCAGTATTCAAAGCACCAGACACCAGACCCATCCATTTCTTTAAATCTACCCAGCTTGGATCTTCCAGACCTTGCCCGCCCCCCCCCCCCCCCAGAATGGAGGGCAGTGTTTGTGGAAGCCACTTTGACTGGATCAGGTTGGAGACAGCCTGGAGAAGAGGAGAGGGCCTAAGTGCATCAAGGCAGGAGTCAACTGTCACAGGCACACATGGTGGGTAATTTGGAGAGAGTCTGATAAAAAAGACTGTTTACAAAGGCAGGGCCAGGATGTGGCAAAGCCACTGGGGTTAGTGCAGGACTTGGGGCTCCTGGCAGATGTCCAGCCGGACACTTGGCTGCGTGAGAGGGCAGCAGAAACCAAGAGAGTTTTCATTGATAACTGTGTGCCACCCTCAGGTGACCAACAACCACTCTTTTGTTGTTGTTGTTTTGGTCCCAGGGATTGAACCCAGGGGCACTTAAACACTGAAACCCATATCCCCAGCCCCTTTTTTTTTTGTATTTTATTTAGAGATAGGGTCTCACTGAGTTGTTTGGGACCTCACTAGGTTGCTGAAGCTGGCTTTAAATTCATGATCCTTCTGCCTCAGTCTTCAGAGCCACTGGGATTACAGGCATGCACCACTGCACTTGTGGCCCAGCAGTCACCCTTGAAGACCCCACAGGAAGTCAAGGGAATAAATTCTGACTTCACTTTTCCCCCTCAACCCATCTACTCCCTGTATTTTCACTGAGCTGGGCCCAAACAGGACCCTTTTGACTGTACTGTCCTCAAGGGTAAGTGTAGCACGGCTAGCTAATGTTTAAGTGGTTTTGTTTAAAGATAACTGTGTGAAAATAGCTGCATCCAAATGTCCCAAGAGTCAAAAATTGTCACCCTAAAATGCCCTTCCTCCTGCTAGTTTGTTTCTCTGAACCTATTCATGGAGGATGGGATGAGTTTCCCTCTCTCTAGGGCTCTGGGCCAGTTATCTTTAGGCACATATTAATCCTGCTCCTCTGTCACTCAAGAGGTGGCACACAGCCAGGACCTCTGTTCAGAAAAGCCCTTGAATGGCCACAGGGAGCAGGCTCTGAATCATACATTCTACTCTGACGCCATTCAGCAATTCTGTCATTGTCCTTTCTCTGGGCCACTTTGTACAAAGAGTTCCAGATGAAGGAAAGCATCAGTAATTACAAATTGCTTCAAAATGAGCAATCTATATAATCCTGACAACGTACAACATTAAAAGGAACTTAAAATCAGGCTGTGTGAGGTAGAGCACACCTGTAATCCCAGTGGCTGGGGAGTTGAGGTAAGAGGACCGCAGGTTCAAAGCCAGCCTCGCAACTTAAAGAGGCCCTGAGCAACTTAGCCAGACCCTGTCTCAAAAATAAAAAAAAGGGCTAAGGATGTGGGTCTGTGGTTTAGCACCCCTGGATTCAATCCCTGGTACAAAAAAAAAAAATCCACAATTGTACCTACCAATTGAAGTGCAATTTTGGTTTTATGCAGAAGGAAACCAGATTGAGGATATTTGAACCTATGTCCAGAATAGTCTTAGGAACCAAACTTACTTTCTGCCCCAAGGAGTTAAGAAGTTTAAAAGGAGTTGAAAAAAAGTCATATTTATTGGACACTTTCTCACTGTGTGATCTTAGACAAGTTTTTTGTTGTTGTTGTTTTGTTTCGTTTTGTTTTTTTAGAGAGAGAGAGAGAATTTTTTAATATTTATTTTTTTTTTTTTTTTAGTTTTCGGCGGACACAACATTTATTTGTAGATGTTGTGTCCGCCGAAAACTAAAAAAAAATAAATATTAAAAAAATGTATTTTAGGGTTTTGTGAGGGTTAAATGAGTCCATTCCTGGAAAACACTCTTATACCTGGTGCACAGAAATAACTATTTAAGTGTTATTTCAGTGTCAGACATTATCACATAAAGAGAGAGGTGCCTAGTTTTTCTCTCAAGAAGATCATAGCTGCAGGAGACTAAAGCTGTGACTCTTCAATGTCCAGAGCCAGTCAGCCAGTAAAAGATTCAGCCATGGGTCTCTTGGTCTTTCGTTCCCTGGGGAGAGATGTTCCCAGAACTCTCTCCCTGAGTTCTGACTGCTCTGGCCTGAATGGCAGGCACCTAGACTGGCACTGAGGCACTTGGTGGAAGAAAGTAGCCCTGAGATAAGAATCAGAAGATACTCAGTAAAGCAGCTGATTTCCCTTAATAAGTGCCCTTAATTTCTCTGGGCCTCCCAGTTTCTAGCTGTACATTAAAGATAATAATCCCTCTTCTCCTATGGACAGGCAAAGCATTTATAAAGATCACAAGCCAAGGACTTCAGGATGTAACTCAGTGGTAGAGCATTTCCTTAGCTTACCCAAAGCCCCAAGTCTGATCTCCAGCACTGAAAAAAATCACATGCAGAATAACTTTAAGCTCTTCATAGATATAAATTCACAACGCAGTCAGATATGGTGGCAAATGCCTGTAATCCCAGCAGTTTGGGAGGCTAGTGCAGGAAGATCAAAGCCAGCCTCAGCAACCTAGCGAGGCCCTAAGTAACTCAGTGAGACCCTGTCTCTAAATAAAATACAAAAAAGGACTAGGGTTGGGGCTGGGGTGGTAGCTCAGTGGCAGAGCGCTTGCCTAGCATGTGTGAGGCACCAGGTTCGATCCTCAGCACCACATATCAATAAATAAAAGGTCCATTGACAACTAAAAAAAAAAAAAAGGACTAGGGTTGTGGCTCAGTGGTTAAACACCCCTGGATTTATTCCCCAGTAACAACAACAACAAAAAATTCACATTGCAGAATCCTTATTGTACCTCTGATCCCGATTTGTACTCTCAAATGCTCAGCCAAAAGTGGAATGGGCTAAAATAAATCAAACACAGTGGTGTGCGAGGACCCTAGGGGAGCTCTGAGCCAGTTGGAATCCTGGTCTGCCCTCCAATGCCTGGCCTTCTGCAGGGAGGGGTTGTTGGTCCAAGAGAACCCTTTAACTGCCAGGGGAAGGAGGCAAAGGAAGATGTCCTACCCCAGGTGGTTCCTGGGTTCTAGGAAGAAGCATGGATTCCACCTCCATCTAGTCCAAGAGGCTAGGAGATGGTGCCCTGGAAGAAGGAACCTCAAAGAGGGCTCAGAGGGAGAAGTGAGGTGGCTGGATGTGAAGCAAAAGTTCCCTTTGCAAAACTAAAGCCTCTAGTTGCAGCCGGATGTAGGTGAAAGTGTTAGCGGCGGGAGATAAGGGGCCCAAGCAGAGCACCCTCTGATGGAAGATAAAAATAGAAATGGAGCTCCCCACCCCCACCCCAGCTGAAGAACATTTGTATGAAAAGCCACACTGGAATGATGCAGAAGCAGCCCAGCAAATTGTGCTGATTAAATGAAATACCAAGAGTGCAGGGCTTAGCACTGGCCTGGCACACAGTAGATGCACGATGAATGTTGTTCCCTTTACACACACACACACAACACACACACACACAGACTGTGTAAGCGTGGGGAAGGTGAAGAGTCCTTCTCAGTGGTCTGCCCTAAGTTGGGCCAGCCTTCACACTAAGGTGAATCAACTATTACAACAATGGCGCTTCCTGCTCCTCCTCCAACCACTCATTTGCATGGAGGGTTGGGGGACTGGATATAGGGGAAGCAAAGAGGGAAACTCTAACAGTTGAGCCACAGGGGTTGGTGCCAGTCTGGATTTTGCATCTGAGTAGGCTGAGAACCAGGAACATGTACAGAGCACCTATTCTGTGCCGCTCTCTGCCAGGTCCTTTGCTTATATTCTCATATAATTGTCACAACTTGGTGAGGTGTGTTCAAACCTCTTTTACAGACAAGGAAACGAAGGCACAGAGGGTTTATTTATTTATATATTTATTTGTATTTTATCATTTTAGAGACAGGGTCCTGCTATGTTGCCCAGTCTGGCCTTGAACTCCTGGGCCCAAGGGAGCCTCCTGCCTCCTCCTCTTGAGAATCTGGGACTGGATTACAGGTGTGCACCATTGAGCACAGAGAGAATATCATGTAGTTGCCCAGAGTCTTATAGGTAGGTATCTTAGAGACACATTGTCTTTTCTGATGGAGGGTCCCTCAGAGAGGTTCTGGAGCCAGTATAGATTCTGGGTGAGTGGCTACAGAGGGACTGGGAGCTGCAGCTCAAGGAACTGTGTGGGTCAAGACTGGTTTGGTGAGCATGCAGCTCTGTAACAAATGGGTCAGGGTGTAGTCACCAGGCCCTCTCCCCTGAAGTAAGAAGGGGTCCCCAAGCCTTAGATTCCAATGTGGGTGAGACTGCTTTCTGCCTTCCCAGTTGATGCCCTTGGAAAAGCCCCTGCCTGCACCATGGGCCACAGAGTGCTGTGTAATTTCCTCTGTGGGTCAGTTCTTCAAGTGAGGGCTATGACAGAGCCATGACTCAGGCCTCGGCCTGACACTGACAAGCCACCAGCTGCTTGGCTTCAGCTGGCTCAGTAAATGCAGGAATGGCTCTCCACTGCCTCCCTCCATTTCTGCTCTGTCCTGCTCTAGGAGAAGTGGGGCCGTTCCCAGGGTGGGCCAAGTAGATGTTCGCTGTGGGTCAATTGGGTCCAGCATGTCAGGGGCCAGGAATTCTGGGGGCATGACTGGGGAGAACCATGACTGAGACAGACCCTCAGGAAAAGTCAGCCTTGTGCCTCAAGGGTCAATAATCAAGGTGTCACCAGCCAGATGTTGGAGTTGGGTCTGATGTCCCCACTCCCAAGTAAGAACATAGTCCACTCTCCCACCTGCTTAAGAAACCCATCAGGGAATTTCTTTCTCCTATAGAAATATGCTTTGCTTAGTTAATTAAAAAAAAAAAATCAGTATTTACCTCAAGTTGCCTTTAAGGAATATACCATGTATGGACCAGGGCCTTCAAACTCAGCAGCTTACTGAGGTTTTTAGAAAACAAGCAAGATAATCTTTAGCTCCCTTTTTCTGAGTTGACAGTGGCACATCCAAAGGCCCTCCAGGAGGGGAGGCCCAGGCCACAGTGCCAGTCATACTTCTGGGCAATTTGAAGTCACGTGTTGTGTCACTGAGGCTGTGACTCAGTCAAGTGCTTGCCAAAGCTTATTCACAAAGGGGCGGAACTGCTTTGTAGGCAGTTTCCCAAATGAGGGCTCTCCACCTCTTTGGGGGAAACTGAGCCAACATAAGAGATAGGCCTTTCCAGCTGTCCAGGTGGAGCCAGGCCTAGGAGGAGTCAGTTCTGTATCCTCAGCCCCTATAATTTCCATTCGGTCTCTCAGATAACAGAATGAATGACAGAACAAATGAAGTGAAGCTGGTATAAAACCCTAAAGCCCCTACTCTTCATTGTAGGTATTCCCCATAGTCTTTATCCTCAGGGAAGAGGGGTGATGTTTGTGTGGCCCCTGAGAGGGACCACACAAAGCAAGGATCCACAGAGTAAGCTGATGGCCAGATGAGAGCAAAGAGGCCCATGTACCATATGCATTTGTTCTCCCTCTGCATGCCTCCAGAAAAGTGGGACCAAATCCCCCTTTGAAGGAATGGTGCCACTTGGTATCTAGGCTTTTTCTGGAATTATAAATAGCTGGTGTTGGCTGAATCCTTGAAATGAGATTCTTCTTATTATTATTATGGTTCTCCTTGAGGGAAAAAAATCCTGGTGACAGATACTAAGACCTCAGGGTAAGCCAGTATGGTCAGGCTGGGAGGAGTGAGCAGCCACTTGTGGACCTGTCAAGCTGTCCTCCGTCAGGCTATCCAGTCAGGTTGTCCCAACACAATGGGCGCAGGCAGCTGTCCACACTGTAGGCACCACCAGCCCTGCAGCACCCCCTCCCTGGCTGGAAATCCCCACCGTTTGTGGGTTGGACACCGTGGTTTGGGCAGTTGCCACCATAGCTATTCTCTACCACACAGAGAGGGACCCAGGCACCTTGGCTTTGGGTGGCTTTTAATTTTATTTCCTCTTTTCATCCCTTTTCTTTCTTTGCCTTCTCCTCTGTAAATCAAATTACCTAATTAACAACCTAGAAGGTGGGAGGACTGGAACCCAGAGAAGATGTGGCACTGGATACAGACTTCTGATGGAGGAGCGAGCTTAGCAGCAGGATTGTATTATAAGTGGCCCCTTGGCCCATCCAAATTGTAGGCAGATGGCTTGCCCCCTGGATGCATGATGTCTCAGGTTCTACCTGGGAGATACCAGAGGCCCAGAGAACAGAATAAAGGAAAGAACTCCAAGGGTCCAAAGGAAGCAAGGTGATAAGGACATCAATAGTTTATTAGGCTGATCCCCTTAACCAAGCTAAAAGGAAGGTGGGGGAATTCAAGCTGGCTGTGTGCCTAGGGTGGGATGTCCCTGTGACAGGATTTCTCACTTGCTGGGACCTTCCATAGAAGTGCATTTATGCCATTCTCTAACCATAAACAAATGAAAACTCTCAACTGCTTTTAAAGACTGTTGTCTCTAAAAGGAAATCGGGACTGCATTTTCCCACAAGAAGTTCAAGGAATTAAGATTACTCAGAACTCCCTCTCTACATTCTTGTGAACATTTGAGAAATTCCCAGTGTGTCCCTTTGCCCTCAATGCGGGAAGCCAGACATGTGCCGGCTCACACCCAGACAAGCCTTGTTGGACTCATAGCAATTGCACAAACCATTGCGTAAGTGCAAGTGTGTGTGCGTGTGTATGTGTGTGTGCGTGTGCGTGTGTGTGTGTGTGTGTGTGTGTGTATGCGAGCGCGCAAGTGTTTTACTTTGATAAGGAAAGGAAATGCAAATAAAGAACAATGACTTCTGGTAAATTTATGCCTAAAAGATTATCTCTGTCCTACTCTGTTCTTCTCATCTCCTCAAAATTCCTCTTTTCAAAATCTCTCCTCCTGGAGCTCATTTCCAGGACTGCTGAAGGACATACAACAACTTATATAATTAATTCTGTGAGACCTTTCCCACTTCGGGGCTCAGTTACCCTCAAGCCCAGAGATGGATGCAGGGACTCTTTAAGTGAGAAGACACCCCCACTCCCACCAGGTCTGGGTCACATGGGCTCCTCTCCGGAGGAGTATTCTCTCTCTCTCTCTCTCTCTCTCTCTCTCTCTCTCTCTCTCTCTCTCAAATAAAATTTACTATGGCATTTATCTGGTGTTTAATCTTCAGCCCTGAGGGAACAAGGATCCAATCCTGATTTCCAAGACCGGTATAACTGGAGATCAAATCTAGGACCTTGCTGCTTGTACCACTGAGCTACACTCCTAGCCCACTATTAAGCACATGAAATGTGCATAGTCTGAAATGAGATATGCTGTAAGTATAAAATATACACTGGATTTTGCTGGACACATTGGCACCTGCCTATAATCCCAGCAACTCAGGAGACAGAGGCAGGAGGATCCCAAGTTCGAGGACAGCTTCAGCAAAATAATGGTGAGAACCTGTCTCAAAATAAAAAATGGAAAGCGCTTGGGATGAAGCTCAGTGGTAAAGTGCCCTTTGGAGTTCAATTCCCAGTACCACCCCCCCAAAAAAATACTTATACATGCACACACACACACACACACACACAGGATTTCAAGGACTAGTAAGAAAAAAAGGAATATAAAATTAATAAAAATAATTTTCACCAATTACATGTAAAAATTACAGCTTGGAGTTTTCTAATTAAATAAGTTAAAATTATTTTCATTTATTGTTTTAATGTGGCTACTAGAACATTAACTATTCCTTCTGTGACTAGACATCTATTTCCAAGGCAGCACTGCCCTAAACTGGTGGCCCTTCTTGGTGGCTAGTGCAGCCCTGGTCCCAGCCCCATCTCTACTTCCCACTGAATCGCAGGCCTTTAGCTTACCTGCTTTTCCTAAGCAGAACTGGAAATAAACTAGCCCAAGTATGTAGGTGTCTTGATTCTTGGGTTCTTCAGATAAGATCTGAACGTCTCCCTGAAAAACTCTTTTCCTTTTTAAGCAGTTATTTTCTGAGTGCTGCCTGATCTTTTAATATCCTCCACTTAGTATAAAGGCACACAGAGGCTTGCTTACAAATGTTAGAGATAGCTGATAGGTGGCTACATGATAAGCACCACACCATTTGAATAAAATATGTAAGTCACAGGAAGGCTTTGGTTAGGATACAGTAGAGGCCAAGGTCTGGAAAGACTGTGATCAAGTGTTTAAGTGGTACTAACAAGCATCATAGCAACATCAACAGAACATTTCTTCCAAAACATGTATTGAGCAACCTATGTATACCTGGGAGGCCCTAGGTGATGAATTCAGCTCACTGCTACAGGACCATGGAGGAGAGGGGACTGGCTAGTGTGTGATACATACAGGAAAGTGTCCAGCAGCTCATCACTCAGGCCATGAGTCTGTGTGTCTGTGTGTATGCAAGTGTACTTTTATATGGTTGTAATTGTAGGGCAGTGCAGGTGTTACTTCTTTCTTATTGGCATTTCCATGTTCCTATATAGTCCTCATATCATCTTTTTAAATAATTGAATAATATTCTACAAATTACTTTGTCCCTCTATAGAACTGTTTACATGTTTGTTTGTTTGTTTTCCCCAGTACTGGGGAGGGAACACAGGTCTTGTGCATGCTAAGCAAGCATTTTACCACTGAACTAAATGCCAGCAGTTTGTCTGTTTGAGACAGGGTCCCATTAAGTTACCCAGGCTGGCCTTGAACTTGTGATTCTTCTGCCTCCACCTCCTGAGTAATTGGTTTTACAGGCCTGTGCCACTAAGCCCAGCTTCTATAGGACAATTTGTTCTCAGTTTTGTATATTTAAATAATATAGCATCAAAATGGGATTTGCTTTACTTTTCTACCTTTCCTTTTTGATTTATATTTTCCTTGAGATAAATTCTCAGAAAAGAAACTACTGTGAATGTTTTTCTAGTTCTTGAGAGATATTGCCAAGATACTATCCAAAAGGCGTGTATGAACTTATCTTGTTCACAGAATTGGTTGCATATGTTAAGTTTCTTGCACCTTTGCCAGAAGTATTAAAACACGCATGAGCATGAATGCACACACGCGCACACACACACATTTAAATACTATACAAATGGTATCTCTCTGCAATATTTTTGTTGGTATTGTTGCCATGCTGGAAATCAAATCTTGAATCTCAAGCATGCTGGGCAAGTGCTCTACTGGGTTACACTCCCAGCCCTCTGCATATATTTTTAAATCTTCATACCATCAAGGGCTGATCATCCTTATTGAGGTATTTTGTTTATAAAGGGGAAAAAAAGTTGTACTTAATTTCTACCGAGAGAGAGAGAGAGAGAGAGAGAGAGAGAATGTCATCAAGTGTTGAAAAAAAAAATTTAAATGTCCTTGAAGTTATCGGTGGAATCTGTTGTTGGAGGAACCCAGCAGTCTATGTGGGTCTCCAAAGCACAAGGGTTATGTAAGTGAGTCTCCTGGTCCAAGGCCTGCTGATGCTACTCCAAGGATTGCTCTCCTGGTGCTGAATGCCAGAGGTTCCTGATGAGAACCCATGAGAGGGTCCTGAACATGTGTCCATCCTCCAAGTCACCAGCTCCTTGGTGCTTCCACGGAACTTGTGTGTTAGACCAGATGGGTTCTACTTCTGTGGTCAGCAATACCGGCCAACTCAGGTAGCGACAGAAAAACTTGACATGAATTCCTGTCAGCACAATGATGTTGAGGATGTCTATCAGAAGACTGGAGGCTGGCCAGGGAGCAGTCCTCAGTCTGGCTTCCATTCTCAGTAGTATCAGACTCTCCTTTCGAGGCAGACATTTATACCTGGCATCTCTCTCCAACTCACACTCAAGTGAGCTGTGGCTTTATGGTGTGAGTCTCTGCCCAAGCACATACCTACTTGTGAAGTAAAGCTTATGTTTACATAAGTAATCCTAACTGCAACACTTACCATATGCCAGTCTCATCGAAGCATTTTGTTTATATCTATTCATGTTACCCTAGCAACAAACCTATTATTAGCCCTTTTTATGAGGAGGGTTAGTACTGGTGATTGAACCCAGAGACTCTACGACTGAGCCATATCCTCAGCCCTTTTTATTTCTTGTGACAGGGTATCATTAAGTTGCCCACACTGGCTTGAACTTGCAATCCTCCTGCCTCAGCCTTCCAAGCAGCTGGGATTATAGGCCTGTGCCACAACTTAGCTTATTAGCCATACATATATTTTTTTGGTTGTTAATGGACCTTTATTTTTATTTACTATTTATGTGTTGTGCTGAGAATTGAACCCAGTGCCTCACACATGCTAGACAAATGCTCTCCCACTGAGCTACAATTCCAGTCTTATTTTTATAGGAAAAAAAAAAGCTGCCTTGAGGTTTATTTTATTTTTTCTTACACACCTCGTAACTAATGAGGCCAGTATGTACACTACCCATCATGAGCATTCACACCATACATTCATGCATGCTCATTGTTTAAAAACTATAAAATTAAAGATCCAACACAGAAATGTATGTAGTAAAACTTAACGTATCTCTTTATTACTTCTCCTTATAGGTAATTACTTTGTTGTTATTATTGTAGATGGACAATATATATATATATATATATATATATATATATATATGCGCGCACACACACACATATGTGTGTGTGTGTATGTGTTTATTTATTTATTTTTATGTGGTACCAAGGATCAAACAGAGTGCCTCACACAAACTGGGCAAGTGCTGTACCACTGAGCTACAGTCCCAGCCCAGGTAACCACTCTTTATTGCTTGTGTACATCCTTTCATACCTGTTTTTAGGAATGATATAATCTTAGGATTAGGAAAGAACTTAAAATAAACACACATATATAATACTATATGTATCATATTTTTAACTTGTTAATTTCATTTGTCAAAATGCCTTAGTGATAGTTCCAATAAGTGATGTAAATCTACCTCTGTCTTTTTTTTTTAATTGTAGTTGGACACAATACCTTTATTTTATTTATTTATTTTTATGTGGTGCTGAGGCTCGAACCCAGGGCCTTGCATGTGCTACGCGAGTGTTCTACTACTGAGCCACAACCCCAGCCTTGTACCTCTGTCTTTTAAAGATTCCAACCTGTAGCTGTATCACAAATTGTACATCTGGGTTCCATTTGATGATCATTTAGTTGTTTCCAACATTTTACTAGGTAAACAGTGTTGAAATAAACATCCTTGTGTGTGCCTTGTGTGAGGATGTCAGAGGGTAGATTCCCAGAAGTGCAGCTGCCAGTTCAGAGTGAATCCACGTATCGACTTGGGTTCCAAAAAGCTTGGGCTCATTTTTACTCTCCCCAGTAGGACTTGAGAGCACCTCTTTGGCCACCCACTCACCAACATTGAACTGTAGCAATCCTTAACATTTTTTTTGCTAATATGATATTTGGAAAATGGGATCTCTTTGTCTGAATTTGATTATTTTTGTTTGCTTCATGTTGGCAGTTCCCTTATTACTCATATGCTGCTGGGCTTTGAATGTCTTCTTAATAATTCTTTTAATAATTCCTCATTTCCATTCTTCTTAATAATAATCTAAACTTATCTTTGAAACTCTTTGTTGATCTCACCTTTGAGCTTAGGTAGATTTTGTTGAGAAATAGGAGTTTCCGTTTCTAGGGCAGGTCAAGTTTATCTGGAGGTATCATAGTCCCTGTGGAACTTGGAAGAGTGACAACAGCCCAGCTAGAGACAAGAGCCCTGATTCTCTGCCTCTCCCTGAATATGCTTTCTTATTGGTCCTTCCTATCCCCACTGGGAGCCTCAAATCCTCCTGCCTTAAGGATAATCTGTTCTAGAATATGCCAGCAATGATGGCCTTTGGAAGGTTGTGGACTTTTATCACAGTCTGTAAGGTGGCTGTGACTCAGGTCATGATGTCTAAGGCTGTCACATGGAAAGCACCAATTTCCCCCACAAAACCTCCCACTACCCCTGGCTCTGGGCTGGCATAAGTGTTTGCTGTACCTTCCTCCCACTAGTTTTGTTTCCCACTTGTCTCTGCACCTTATAAACCATGATAAAAATAAAACATCCACAGACGCTAAACCATTCAAATAGTACAAAATTATTCCATGAGAATATATAGACAGATTTTTAGCTTTTGTGCACTTTAAGAATATACCCACACACAAATATGCATTATTTGTACATGCATTATTTGCATTTTTAAAAATGCTAGTGGATCACCTATAATCCCAGTTACTTGGGAGGCTGAGGCAGGAGGATTGCAAGATCAAGCCCAGCCTGGAAAATTTAGTGGGACCATGTCTCAAAATAGGAAAAAAACAAAAACAAAAAACCCAGGAATGTAACTCAGTGGTAGAGTGCTTGCTTAGCTTATGCAAGGCTCTGGGTTCAATCCCTAGCACCACAAAAAAATAAAAATAAAAGAGAGAGAGAGAGAGAGAGAGAGAGAGAGAGAGAAGGAGGATTAGGGATAGCTCAGTGCAAAGCACCTCTTGGTTCAAGCCTCAGTGCTACAAAAAATTAATTAAGTAGTTATTTAATTAAATAAAAATGGGAAACAACTATAATAATTTTTCACCTTGGTTGGTTTTTTTTTTTTTTTTAGTGTGTGTGTGTGTGTGTGTGTGTATGTACTGGGGATTGAACCCAGGGCCTCACATATGGCAAATACTCTACCACTGAGCTATATCTCCAACCATTTTTAATTTTTATTATTATTTTTTAAGAATTTAACTTTTATTTTATTTATTTGTTTTTATGTGGTGCTGAGGATCAAACCCTGGGCCTAACCTGTGCTAGGCAAGTGCTTTACCACTGAGCTACAACCTCAGCACCCCTCAACCCTTTTTTATATTTTTAATTTTGAGACAGGGCCTCAGTGAATTGCTCAACATGGCCTTGAATTTGTGATCCTCCTGCCCCAACCTTCTGAGTAGCTGGGATTATAGGTGTGTACCACCGTGCCTGACTTCACATTGTTTTTTCAAAAGTTAATTGTTTCTCAGAGATTTATCCATATCGGCATACACAGATCCATTTCATTTTGAATGGCCACATAGTATTCCATTGATATATCATTATTTATTTATTTTTCAGTTCCTTACTAATAGACCTTTAGGTTGTTCCAATTTTTTTGCCATTACAAAAACATGCTACTTGAACAAACATCCTGTGGCTATGTGGGGATATATTTACAGGGTAAATTCCTACAACTGGAACAGTGGTCAAAGGAACTGTGTACTTCAGTTTTGAAAGATATTGCTAAACTGCTCTCAATTAATGAGGTTGTAACAATTTTATTTGTTTGTTTGTTTTGGTACCAGGTATTGAACTCAACCACCACTAAGCCACATCCCCAGCCCTATTTTGCATTTTATTTAGAGATAGGGTCTCCCTGAGTTGCTTAGTGCCTCACTTTTGCTTACGCTGGCTTTGAACTCCTGATCCTCCTGTCTCAGCCTCTGGAGCTAGGATTACAGGTGAGTTGGTAACAATTTATGATCTTATCAACAGCCATTGAGAGAGGCTGCTTCTCTGTCCTCTCATCAGCATCAGACTTTACTAAACTTATGGCCAAACGCAGTGCTGCATGCTTATAGTCCCAGTCCCAGGCACTTGGGAGCCCAAGGCAGGAAGATCGCAAGTTTGAGGACAATCTGTGTAAGTTAGTAAGACCCTGTCTCAAAATAAAAACTTTTTAAAAGGCTGAAATGGAGCTCAGTGTTAGAGTGCCCCTGGGTTCAATCTCCAGTATCAAAGGGTGGAGGGTGGAAAGGATAGGGAGAGGAGGAAAGATCTTCACAAAGAAACTTAGTATTTTATTATGTGAAATGTAGTCATTTTCCCCAGCATATTGCCTTTTGTTTGAAGGGTTTTATTGTATAAATTTGATCCTTATAGATTCTGGGTTTTCTGCCTTATATGTAGCATGTTAGAATTTCAGTGCACATATTTGATTGTACAAGAATTCATTTTTCATCCTTGACCTCATTTCTTTGTCTCAGTTCCTGCTCCCCTGATATGGAAGACACTCAGCATTGATCGAGTCAATCCAGAGACTGGCTATTCCTCTCCCACCCTCCTGCCAGTTCCTGGAATTTTCTGGAGTCCAGGTGCATTTACCCAGCACATGGGAGGAGGCTAGAGCTCATTCCATCCTAGGCCAGCTGTCCCCCTGGCATCTGCTGGAGTTCCCTCTCTGGTCATTTCTGGACTGTCACTTCTTGCCCACAAGTTCCTTCTGCAGCTATTCTCTCTCCTTTGCCCATGCTCTCCCAAGTACACAGGACTCTCTGCAGCCTGCTGCCATGGAAAGATGGACATGCCACATGGCCCTTTCTAACTTTGCCACCTCCCTTGGACTCATTCCAGGAAACTCAGGCAGGGCCCACCCCCTCAGTTTTGCTCTCATCCCAAGTCCCGGGTCTCTATCAAGTTAGAGACTGGGAAGCCTTTTTCTCTTTGAGGAGCTTCCCAAATATAGTTCTGTATCACTTATACTCCTGCAGAAACTCCGAGGTTAGAAGATTTTCTTTCTGTAGTTTTTCCTCCTCTTTGTGTCCTCACATCCCTTCCCTGAAGTAGTGAGGGGTCTTAGGTGTGTGAGAAGGTGTGAGGCCAAGGCTCTACAGCCCTCTCAGGAGAAGTGCTCAGCCAGGTGTGAGGCCTATGCTCAGCCTCAGCCAGCAGTTGTCTCAGGACCGCCCCACCCCACTGCTCCCTGCTTGTACTTTTCTCAGACCCTCATGTGACACCACCTGGGCTGCTGTGGTTTGGGCACATGCCCTTTGTATGAGGGGCTGGCCCATCAGTCTGTCCTCCCTGGCCTGTCCCTGCGGGCCTGCACACCCAGGTACTGGGTCAGGATGGGTGGTACTGAAGAGCTTACCGTTTTTAATGAGCTGAGCTATTCTTGTTGTGAATGCTCTCCCAGAATGCCTGAAGGGTGGGACCTCAGCAAGGGGGACACTCAGAATGTCCCCCAAGTTGCCTCCTAACTTCTGCTTTCTCCTGAAGTCTTCTCTCCACTGACCCTCAAGGGTTTAGAGGGGAGAAAGATTTCTCTGCAGAGAGTGTTCTTTGTGGATGAGGTCTCCTTCAACCCAAGTATGGTGAGCTCCCATCTCCATCCCTGCTTTGCCGGTTTTCTTCAGTCCAGGAAGCAGAAATACCTCACCACCAGCAGCTCTTCAGACCTTATGGTGGACAGGAGAGGAAGCTGTAGTGGAGGTGCAGGTTATGATCTTCATATTTACACAGCTGAATCCATTTCTTACATTGTGATTATACCTTCCTACTGAATGCCCTGACTTCACCTTTACTTGGCCTCCAAAGAAATCAAAGCCCGACCTCTCAACCTTTTGGTCAAGAGGGACAAGATTCTTTCTGGAAGTTTCTGCACTCCTGAAAGTAGAGATTACAATGTGAACAGCCATCTGCACAGAGAGGATCCTCCTCTCTGCCTGCCCTGCTGTCTTGTCCAGAGGAAGCTCTCAAGTCATCCTGCCTGTTTAGCTGGTCTCCAGCCCTCCAGCCATTTCTAAGTGTCCCCTAAAGTGTCCCCTGAGAGCTCATCTTGAAACTTGACCTAGTTTTGCAACTTTGGTGGTTGCTCCCAGGGCCTTGTTTCCTTTAGTTCTTTCATGTTAATTAATCCTCTCTTAATGCCTCTGCCTAGTTTAGTGCTGGCTTGTTTTAGGGCCTCTGGTCAAACTCACGGCTAATCGATATGCATTCCTAGAGATTTTTGAGTCTAGGGACTGATTCAGTCCCACTTCTGTTGTTGGCCTTTTGGTCCCTTTACTTCTCTGAACCTTGTTCTTCATCAGTTGGAGGGTGAAAAGCACAGTACTGTTCCATAGGGTGTTTTGTGCTTCTTAGGCATTCTGAGCACATTTATGTTGATTACTGTTAGTATTAGGGGGAAAGCATTTTTCTTTGTAATTTATCCTACACCTTCTAGCATAAATCTTGAATCCTATATATTTGCTTGTGGGGGGAAGCTTTCTCTACCATTTTCTCTCCTTTTTTTCTTTTTTTCTCTTAGGGATTAGGGATTGAAACCAGGGGCACTTAACCATTGAGCTATATCCCCTGACCTTTTTATTTATTTTGAGACAGGGTCTTGCTAAATTGCTGGAAGCTGACCTCAAACTTGTGATACTCCTGTCTTGGGCTCTCAAGTTGCTGGGATTGTAGGTGTGCACCACTGCACCCAGCTCTCCTCCATTTTTCTGCAATTTTTTTGTTTTCTTTTCCTTTTTTTATTCAGTGCTGGGGATTGAACCCAGGGCCTTGCACATGCTAGGCAAGTGCTCTACCACTAAGCTATATCCCCCCACACACACTTAAATACATTTTCTTTTGAAATGGGTATCCCACTAAATTGTCCAGAGTGGCCTTAAATTTGAGATCCTCCTGCCTCAGCTTCCTGAGCAGCTGGGATTACAGGATTGTGCCACTGTACCCAGCTTTTACAATTCTTTCTTTTATTAGAAAGTGATGATGATAATGGTAATGCTAGAGTAGAAAACAGTATAGGGTATGCACGAAAAAATAAATAGGCTCTGGGTGCTCTTAACTCCCAGGGTAGGTGTCAGCAAATCCAGGTATAAGTTAACAAACTTTGGAGACAGAAAGTGGCACATTCTGTTATCCCAGATACTTGGGAGGCTGAAGCAAGAGGATTGCAAGTTTGAGGCCAGCCTCAGCAATTCACCTGTCTTTAAAAAAAGAGGGATGTAGCTCAGTGGTAGAGCACTTTCAGGTTCTATCCCCAGTACCACAAAAAAAAAAAAAAAAATATGGAGGGGTTGGAGATGTGGCTCAGTGGCAGAGTGCCCGCCTGGCACATGTGAGGCACTGGATTCAATCCTCAGCACCACATAAAAATAAATAAACAAAATAAAGATATTGCGTCCATCTATAACTAAAAAAAAAAAATGTGGAGACCCAGTGCTGGGCTCCTCACATTTGTGAACAAGAGCTGGGCCCCTCCCTACAGGCCTGGTGTGGATGCTTCCCAGAATAATCTATCCTACACCGTCTAGCATAAATCTGGAGGCCTATGTTTGTTTGGGTGAGGAGGCTTTTTCTACCATTTTCTCCCCCATGGATGCAGGGACCATCAAGGACTTTTTTGCTTCCCTGTGTTTATCACATCTGGAACATAGGCTGTCAGTCTAGGACACAGGGCCCCAACGAGATGAGCTGGGCTACTATGGAGCTAGAAGTGTGAGTTCCTGAAAGGGACAGCAAGTCCAGAACCCAGGGAGTCTGCAAAGTCTGAGGACCTGGCGGCTCTGAAATCCAGGGGTTGGTATAGCATGCAGGGAGGCAGAATGGGAGCTACACCAGAAAAGGAGCTGGAGGCTAGCAGCAAACTAAAGAGCCTTCAGGTCCATCTGTACAGCAAAGGGTTACAAACACCCTCAGTTTCCAGCCATGTAACTCAACAAGGGCTAAATATCCATACAAGGAAGGCTGACCAGAAAGATGAGAAATTGTATAATGGGAAATGATACCCGAGATGTGTTAGTAAACAAAATAATTTGTGTTTTCTTAAAGGAAGAAGAATATTCATATATATTTGCTAGAATATGCATCAAATATCTCTGGAAGGATTCACAAAAACCCATCAGGGAGTTAGTATTTAAAGGATACAGTCTCAAATGACAAAAATGAGAAAGTTCTGGAGATGGATGTGGCGATGGTTGCACAAGAACGTGAATGTACTTAATGCCACTGAACTATATACTTTAAAATGATCAAAATGACTGGATGCTGTGGCACACACTTGTATTAATCCTAGCAACCTGGGAGGCTGAGGCAGGAGGATCACAAATTCAAGGCCAGTCTCAGCAACTTAGTGAGACCCTGTCTCCCCCAAAAAACGTAACTAATTATTGAAGGCTGGGGGTGTAGCTCAGTGGTAAAGCACTTGCCTATCATGCATGTGGCCCCGCACTCCATCCCCAGCATCATGAGCACACAAAAGTTAAAATGGTAAATTTTATTTTATACATCTTTAAGCACAAAAATAAAACGAAGCATTTCAATGCTTTCCTATAGGGAAAATTGTGCATTTGAGAAAGACAGGGAGGGGGATTTTTCACTGTACATTCTTTTATACCTATTTAAATAAAAAATAAAAATTAAATGAAATAAAAAATATGAGAAGCAGCAAGTTGATAAGGCCCTGGGACAATCTAAGCTTTCTTCTACCTAGAGCCGAGAGACAGTATGGGGCAGTGCCATCCATTTACAAAGTTGGCAGAGGGTATAGCAGAAGCACCAGGGAGGCTGCAGCCGCCCGGGGACAATAGCAGAGACACTAACATTACTAGAATGAAGAAGGAGAAAAGCTGTGACCTTCCTTCCAGGGTCACGGCCCAGTCTGGGAGGCCTTGTGGGAAGGTTGTCAGGGAATGAATACAGACATCCCTCCCCTTCCTCCCTTTGATCTTTCTCCAGGCTTCCCATTGGCCAACACCAAAAGGCAGCCAGAGGACAAGGGCATTTGTCCATGCAGCCAGGGGCCATCCTGCCTGGGTGTGTAGTCCAGTTCTTCCACTGTGACATGGTAAACACTAGACACAGGAATGATGACTATTACAGCTTGCTACCTGAGAACTTAATTTTCTATGGCTCCTATGGAGGCAGGATCCAATGGAGCAGGCCCATATGAAAGACAGCAGGAAAACCAGCAGTGGGTAACCAGACAGACTGGCCCATAGCAATAACAGTAACGCCTATTAATCTGTCCTTGCCCCTCACAAACGGAAGGATGATTTCTATCCCTGTCAGTCCTGGTTCATGATAAATATAAATGAAGAAATAGAGGAGGCTATGGTGGCACTTGCCTGTAATTCCAGACACTAGGGAGGCTGAGAAAGGAGGATTGCAAGTCCAAGGGCAGCCTTAGCAATTTAGCAAGACCCTATCTCAAAATAATTGAAGAAATGGATGGATGAGTGGATGGATAAATGGTATACTTGAAGGACAAATTAGTCAATGTAGAGAGGAGCTGGTGACAAGACTAAAAAGACAGTTCGGATCACATGGGAAGGGTTTGACATGAGTATGAACAGGCAGGATCTGGTGGGTGCCTGGGTTAGCTGGGATTGACCAGTACCTTCAGCAGTAATAGAAAAGTGGAGGCTCCGAGGAGGAAACTCATAATCAGCAAAGTTTCTACTTCTGCATTTCAGATGTGTCATTTGCCTCCCAAGAGGACAGAGTATGTGTGTTGAAGTTCATTCTCAAGTCAGGGCTCATGTCTCAGGCTTGCTCTGACTGCCTTCCAGAGCTTCAGCACAGCCTGGAATTACTCCAGGGCCAAAGGAAACGCACTTACCAACATCTATCCACCTCTCCTTGGCCACAGGAGTCCAGGACCAGCAGTAAGTGGGTGGGAGCCAGGGTGTGTGGGGGGGATGAGGCTGTGGCCAGTGGAGGCCTTAGGACATGCATTGGTCAATGTTGGCACTTGAAGTCCTGGGCAGCAAGTTCCTCAAAAGCAAAACCACTTGAAACATACCATTTAGAACAGCTGAGGCCCTATGGCCAGGCCCTAAAAGACTTTTGTTACAGAAACCCCCAGCCAGCAAGGGCAGCTGCTATCTGGAGATTCCCAGAGATGCATCTTCCCACTGCACTTTTCACAGGGCCTGATATGGCTGGGGGGAAGGGGCTGAAGGGTTGAGGGCTGAGGGTGTGCTCTGGGGAAACAGCCACCCCATGGCCTCTGCTGCCTCCAGGACCCCTCACCAAGATCAGGTTTCTCCATTTTGATTATGTTCCCCTCTTCTTCTGTTTTCGGCTCTTGCTTTTTCAAACCCAGCGAAGTGAGGTTGGAGGTTCAACTGTCCTGAGGAGCAGCCAACAAGCGGGAGAAGACAGGGGACTTGGCAAGCACACAGTGTCGCCTCTGTGGGAGCCGTGAGGCTAATTATACTCAGCTGGCAGCCTGGCGAAGGGAGTTTCCCAGCTCCCTCGCCTGCCCACTTCTGTGTGGCAGATGCTGTGGGGAGGTGTGGGGACAGAGGGCTTGGGGAGCAGGCCGGAGGAGCTGAGCCAGGCCTTGAAGAAGAGCCAGGCCCTGCCCATGTCTGGCTCCAACTAAGAACTTGACTTAGAATCTTAAAAGGAGGGGCAAGCCCAGCTCTCTCCCGGATCCAGAGATTTGCCAAGGGGAGTGAGAGGCCCAAAGTTCACCCAGCTGGGTTATGGCACAGCCAGAAGGGGACAGAATGCTCTGGTGGAGAAAGTACTGTGCCTTTCCCTTGTCCTAAAAATCTTGGGGACTTTCCTGGGGCTGCTGTGTACAGATGTGCAGGTGTGGGCTGAGACATGTGTGGGGCTATGTCCATCCAGCAGTGCCTGCTAGGCCAGTGTTGGGGAGGGAAGGTTATAGAGACGAGTGCCGTCATTGGGGTAGCTGCTGGCCTGGGGTACCCTTTCCCACAGAATGGGTTTTAAGGAAGAGGACACAAGAGACACTTTTAGGACTACACATCTACACAGCTGGCTAACCATCCTGTCCAGCTCCTGAGCCAAGTTCTTAGCCTGGGAAGTAACCAGTAGTATGTAGAGCAAAGACCATCCTCTTTCCCTCTGCTCAGACTATTTGCTCCAAAATCCTTCCCTAAGGATATCGTACTAACACATGTACTAACGACTGTGGCAGGGTCACCTCACGGAATCAACTGGATTTCATTCTGAGTGGCTCAAGCCACACAGAATTAGAATAAGGCTTGAGCCTGTGGAAGTCAAAGTTGCATGTCAGTGTGGTATCTACGCTTGATCTGAAAAATACAGACTGTGGGCGTTAGTTACCTGTCAGAGTATTTGGGGACAGGACCAAATATTTAATTTTATACCTGCCTCTACATAATTTACAAGGATTTTGGATTTACCCTATTCATAGTAAACATCTATGGACACCGTGAAGGTCCCACTCAGCATTGTCTCTGAAGACCCAGTGGGGAGCAAGTATATCCCATATACCCCACTCACACTGAGACTGGGCAAAGGCTAGACAGGCAGTATAGATAATGAAAGATTGGGCTGGGAAGGTGATGGCTAATTCAAAAAGAAGGAAAATGCTAATACGTCCAGAACACTTCCCCTCTTCACAACTTGTTGCCAAGGTTACCTGTCTCCAGGGGATTGTTTCTCCCAGCAAGGAGTTGTTAATACCTCCAGGGTGGCTCCTTTTCTGCTTCTGGTCATTCCCACCTTTTGGTCACATAGCAAGATAAGGGGAAAAGGGGACAGGAGAAGAAAGGAAACCTGAACCCTATAAAGGGGCAAGACACCCTCACTCCCTCAGGCACCTGCTCTGGACCCTATCCTCTCCAGAAGACTCTCTCTCCCTCTCTCTGTTCTATTTTTTAAATGAATGTACTTTTTGCTCTTGCTTTGGCATTTTGAGCATGTTTTAATCTTCTGCACCAGGGAAACAAGGAGCTGATCCAGATTTTTGATCCTGATTTCCAAGACCAGTTTTAACATGAGTTTATGCTCTAGTAGGTAACGCAGGCCAAAGGACCAAGAGACAAGAAAACAAATGAACAAGATAATGGCATATTGTAATAGCATCAGGGAGGAAATTACAGACCAAAGTAGAGGCTAATAGGCTTTTAAGCACTGAGGTGTCACTGAGTGTTTACCTTGTCTTAATCTCCTCACTTCTGAAATAAGACAGTAGAAAACCCACCGCAATCTGTGTCAAAGAAAATCAAGCCTTGAACTACCTCCAGACCACAGAGCTAAAACAAGAACCAACTTCCCTGCACACCTACTCAGAGCTGCAGCTGCCACAGTGAAGAGGCTTGCAGGGCTTTGCATGCTGACAGGAGTGCCCAGAGACGTGAGGGCTGTGACCATGAACAAACGTGAGAAACGTGACCACTGAGACAGGTGTGAGAGATGTGCCATCTCCTAGGCACCACAGGAGGGAGGGAGGAATCGATTCTAGCTCAAGGTAGCAGGAAGGATTCATGGAAAAGGTGAAGGAGCTGAAGTTGATTTTGAAAAATGAATTCAAATTTGTAGGCTAGCAAGCAGGGGACCCCACCTGGCACAGAGGTCCAGATGAGAGAACAGAGAATCAGTTCTGACCTGGGAATCAGGAGGAAATGGGTGCACTGGAATGGGGTGCAGCAGGCAATCAAAGGGGAGAGTCCCAAGGTTGGGCTGAGGAGTGGACTCAGGGCCTCTGGCAAGGCAGGAGACCAGACAGCACCCAAGTAGAAGACGCCAGCCCTCTGTGACACCTTCCCCTCTCTGACACCTCTGCAGCTGCTTCTGTGGCTCTCTTGGGGTTTTCCCAAACTGTCAACTGGCCAAAATACTTCAGGGCAAGGCCCTGCTGGGGTCACAGGAGAGGAAGGCTCTGCAGTGGGCCCCTGGGAGGCTGCTTCTCGTGCCTAGCTGGCTCATTCCTCTGCAGAGAGCACCAGGATACTGAGAAATATTGCTGTCTCTGTTGAATTTCTGACCAGGAACACAAAAATCCAAGAGTGAAGCAGCTACCCTAGGAAGAGGAAATTTGTGCTTTGTACAGAACTGCCTTCAACTGGGTGTGGCCTGATTGTTCAGCGCAATGGTTCTCAAACTCAGGCTATGAGAATTACCTGGAGACAGAAGGACTTGTCAACATGACTCTTTCCTGCCCTTCCTCTCCTTTGAGATTAGAACGTCTAGGGTGGGACTTAGGCAGGTGCCAAGCACCAGGGCAATTCTGAAACAGGCAGCCAGTGGGGCCCAGAGTTCTGGAAGACCACATGGCCCAGAGCTACCAGAGTATTTGGTGGCTAACTGTGGGGATGGCAGCTTAGGCGATTGCAGAACTTTTCCTTTGGTCCCCCTCACCCTACCCTGCCACAAAGTCTGTTTTTGTTTTTGTTTTGGTGGGGAGATTGAACCCAGGGGTGCTCTACAACTGAACTACATCCCCAGTCCTTTTTATTTTAAGTTGCTAAGGGATTTGCTGAGTTGCTGAGACTGGCCTTGAACTTGGGATCCTCCTGCCTCAGCCCCCTAAATTGCTGGGATTACCAGCATGTGCCACTGGGCCTGACCTGCCACAGAGTCTCAGAAGGGGTCTTCCCCTGGCATCCCTGTCTGTTCCACCTGTGCTCCAATAGCTGAAGCAAAGGTTATATGTGAGGCCTGAAAGCCCCCTCCCCCAAATTGGCAATCTTATTTTCTCCACAAGAAAAACAGCCTGAACAAAGCAAATAAAGATTCCTAGTAGCCACAGGTGAGGGAATCCAAGGCTAAAATGCATTTGCCTTTACAAAATCAACATCCTTGGCCTCTCAGCATTTACGGGCATGGTGTGCAGTCAGTGGACAAAGGTGAATATTCCAGAAGACTTTGAAATGACCAGGCAACAGAGGGAGCTCCCAGCTGCTAAGAATCTGCAGGAAGTAGGGTAGACATGTTCTGCCCACTCCCACAGCTGTTTGGCTGTAGAAACAGCAGGAAGGGGTGAGCACTCTGGTTGGTGAGGAAGGACAGAATGGAAAGTATGCTAAGCAGGTCAGCGATGTTGCCTTTGGCCAACAACCCCTCTCCAGGGTCAGAACAACCCCTCTCCAGGGTCAGAAGGCAACCAAGCAAAGACACACGGTGTTCATTTGGAGGTAAATGAACTCTCAATTAAGAGTCGTAGGGGCTGAGGTTATGGTTCAGTGCTAGAATACCTGCTTAGAATGCATGAGGCCCTGGATTCTGTCCCTAGCACACAACATACACACACACACACACACACACACACACAGCCCACAGATTCTTAGTCCTCTGCTGTCTGCTGTCTCTTAGGTCTTGAACTGCAGCCCTGGCATGGGATGGGGTGGGGGGCAGTGGGGAGGCCCTCATTACTGACAGGGGAGGCTCTTCCAATGTTCTCACTGGAGCTGAACTGAACAAGGCCTGTGTTAAGACTTGCCAAACTATGTCAGTATTTCAGTATCCTTTGTGGGAGGCAAGGATTTTGCCCTGATGATTCTCTCCCCTGTCCAGCCCCAATCCAGTTCTGACCTGGGACCTGTCATCTCTCAACAGTTGCCATATGAAGGGATTAGGAAGGGCTGCCCTGTTTGAGTGGGAGACGGTCCTAAACTCAAGAGTTCTAAACTCCAGAGATTCTCACATCACCAACCACAATGAATAAATTTAGCTGCATGATACCATCCATCAGAAGGCAAATTCTGTTTTTAAGTCATAAGGCAAAGGCTTGCTTCTTATCAGGCCATGTGCCCCATTTGGTCCATACCCTAATTTGGAGTTCAATATGTGAAAATGGGAAAGTTTCACCTGCTGTATTATTATTATTATTATTATTATTATTATTATTATTATTTCACCTGCTCTATTATCTATTAATGGAGAAGTGTCCATTCTCCTTAAGCAATTCCAAGCCAATCTGCAGAACTGAGCTGGATACAAAGGCCCATGTCATTTTGAGGCCTTGAGAGCCCCTGGGCCCCTTTTACAGGTGAAACAAGCTCTAAAACCTGGAATGTGGAGTAGGACTAAAATGTGGATTAACTGCTGGATTTCACAAGGCAAGGCCTGCATGTTTCACAAGATGCTTTGTGTGACAAGGTCACTGAACTTCAAACTGACCTGGTTTTGAATCACCACACCATCCATGTGACCTTGAGCCAGTCACTAATCTCTCTGAGCTTCAGAATCCCATCTCAGTCAAGAAAACATCCACCTCATAGGATTGCTATTGAGAGAGTCCAGGAGGTAGTGTTTATTTTCAGCACCTACCTAGGGGCCTGGTACATAGTACATGGTCAGCATGGGTTCCTCCCACCTCTCCTCAATTGGAAGCAGGAGCCCTTAGGATTCCATTCCTCTCCTAAGTGATCATGGCCTCATCATAGGAGGGAGCTGGGAGAGCAGACAACATTCTCCTTAGACCCTCACCTAGGGACCACAGAGTGGAGAGGAGAGGGTTGGGGAGAACTTAGGAGTCAGAACACTGTGAAGGTTTTGGCATCAATCCAGTCTTCCTCTGTCACTGTGAATTAGACAGGCAGTCGGTGTAAATCCAGTCAGGTCAGATCAAGGAGGCCAATTTGGAGTGAGTCTTGGAAGTTGGAGTCTGCCCCTGAGGGATTGAAATGTTAATTCCTTCAGAGCCCTTCCTCCACCCTTATCAAGAACCTGCCCCTGCTCCTACCTGTTGTCAAGGTAACCTGTCCCAGGAATTGCCCCTCCCTACAGGGAGCTATAAGGTTGTTAAGGTTTCCTTGGCTACTCCACCCTGCCCTTCCCCCTTTAGTCCACCTGTTTCCCACTGTTGGGCCTTTCCACCAAACATTCCTGAGCCTAGTCACAAGATAAGGGGCAAAAGGCAGGAGAACAAAGAAAGCCTAGGACATGTAAAAAGGGCAGAACACCTCGCTTCTTGGGATACCATGATACCAGCGATGGCCCCCTTCTTCCTCCTGGGAGAAGTCTGTGTTACCCCTTTTAAAATAAACCCTGCTTTATATGTTTGCCTTGGCATGCTTCTCTAACGTTCAAACTTCAACATGTGGGGAAGCAGGACTCTGTTAACTGGCGGTAACAACGGTTACCCCATCCTTCTCCCATCAGCTGTGAGGTGGCATCTCTCTGGCGCCCACCTGCAGGGCACTTGACCATTCCCTACCATGTGCAATGGCCCACACTCTGTTGCAACTTGTAAGGCACTGCAACTGGCCTTTCTCTGGTCAGGGTCTCAGGCTGCTGTGACCATGAGGTTCACATCAGGGGCCAGCCTGCAGACACACAGAAGGAAGTATGCTCCTGCATTTGTCACTACCTGGAACTCTGGGGCTTAGAAGTATTTGTCCATGAGTCTTCACTTTCTGCTCACCACAGGGCAAGGAGTTTAACTTAGGTAAACAGAGCTAATCAATGCTAACCATAAACTTTAATATATAAAAATCATAATTTTTAATATATACAACCATTTTATATATTAAATAGAAAGGAAATACATTGGAGCACCTGAGGTTTTTGTGTAGCCTTTCCTTGGGTTGAGCTCAGTTTTCTTAGAGGCAAAGCCAGGGCCACTGGCTTATACCTGATCTGTAACTAATGCAGTCCAGTTTGGGCTTTGTCCTAGGGCTCTTGGAGAGGTACCCAGGGTCACAGGGCCTGCCTCACCCTACCTCTTCAGGTCCCCAGGAGACAAGGACTGCATGATGCCTGCGCCCTGTGTAGCCCCAGGAACAGGTTTGCATTATTTTGTGGCTACTAGCAAATTTCCTGAAGGAGACTTTTGGAAGTACTAGGAGCCGCCCACAGGGGAAGCTGAAGGAAACTGGAGAGCAAGAGGCTGGGAAGAAACCGGCCTGGGCAGGGGTGGAGGCTGAGGCTACTGGGCCTGAGGCACTGGGCTGAGGGATATCTGAGGCTTTGAACCCCTCCTCCACCCTTTCAGGTTGCAGAGGGGGAAACCGGGTTCTGAGCAGGCCTGGGCACTGCCTGGGCCGCCCTCTCTGACCTGCAGGAAAGCTTGCCCAGCGTAGGACTGTGTCAGCAGCAAGATGATCTAAGGAGTTGCCGACCAGGCTGCAGAATGAGATGGAAAATTCCCACAGCGCTCCTGCATGAGGCTGCATCTGGGGTGGGGGTGTGCTCCTCTCTGGCCTTGACTGCATAGGGGAGGGCTGGGGGCAGCAGCAGCTGAACAGCCTCGTGGGGTAGGGAATGGACACCCAACCTTGGGTCTTTCACTTTGTCTTGGGTCTTTGGAACTGGCCTGACTGTGGGCTTTGTGCTATATGGGGGTGGGGCTGTGGGCAAGGATGGGGAAGTGATCAGGAAATGAGGGAAGACAGACGTACTTTCCATACATAAAAAAGGTCCAGTGATCCTCCAAAATAGGCTGAGAATCTGAAAAAATGAGGCCCTACTGGTTTAAAAAATCAAGCATGTCAAGATTTTAAATTTGAGTAGCTATTACACCTCAGATGCATAATTTTTTTTAAATTTTTTATTCTAATTTGTTATATATGACAACAGAATACATTACAATTCATAGTACATATATAGAGCACAATTTTTCATGTCTCTGGTTGTACACAAAGTAGAGGCACACCATTCGTGTCTTCATACATGTATTTAGGTCCATCTCATTCCACCATCTTTTCTACCCCCATGTCTCCTCCCTTTCCCTCCCTCCCTTTTGCTCTGTCTAGAGTTCGTCTATTTCTCCTATGCTCCTTATATCAGAAAAAAAAACATTTGGCATTTGGTTTTTTAGGATTGGCTAACTTCACTTAGCATTATATTCTCCAACTCATCCATTTACCTGCAAATGCCATGATTTTATTCTTTTTTATTGCTGAGTAATATTCCATTGTGTATATATATCACATTTTCATTATTCATTCATCTATTGAAGGGTATCTAGGTTGGTTCCACAGTTTAGCTATTGTGAATTGTGCTGCTATACATGACAGTGGAATGCATTACAATTCTTATACATACACAGTATAATTTTTCATATCTTTGTATATAGAGTATGTTCACGCCAATCGATGCCTTTATACATGTACTTTGGTTTTTTTTTTTTTTTTTGCGTTACAATTCCTTTTACACATATATACCACAATTTTTCATATCTATTTATATATAAAGTATGTTGACACTCAATTCGAGTCTTCATACATGTATTTTGGATAATGTATCCATCACATTTCACCTCCCTTGCTAATCCCCTGCCCTCTTCCTTCCCCTCCCACCCCTCTGCCCTATCTAGAATTCATCTAATCCTCCAATGCTCCCCCTCCCTACCCCACTATGAGTCAGCCTCCTTATATCAGAGAAAACTTTCCACATTTGTTTTTTGGGGATGGCTAATTTCACTTAGCATTATCTTCTCCAACACCATCTATTTACCTGCAAATGCCATGATTTTATTCTCTTTCATTGCTGAGTAAAATTCTATTGTGTATATATGCCACATTTTTTTTTAATCTATGCATCCACTGAAGGGTATCTAGGTTGGCTCCACGGTTTAGCTATTGTGAATTGTGCTGCTATAAACATTGATGTGGCTATGTCCCTGTAGTATGCTGTTTTTAAGTCCTTTGGGTATAGACCAAGGAGAGGGATAGCTGGGTCAAATGGTGGTTCCATTCCCAGATTTCCAAGGAATCTCCATACTGCTTTCCATATTGGCTGCACCAATTTGCAGTCCCACCAGCAATGTATGAGTGTGCCTTTTTCCCCACATCCTTGCCAACACTTATTGTTGTTTGTCTTCATAATAGCTGCCATTCTGACTGGAGTGAGATGAAATCTTAGAGTGGTTTTGATTTGCATTTCTTTAATTGCTAGCGATGATGAACATTTTTTCATATATTTGTTGATTGATTGTACATCACCTTCTGAGAAGTGTCTGTTCAGTTCCTTGGCCCATTTATTGATTGGGCTATTTGTTTTTTTGGTATTTAGCTTTTTGAGTTCTTTATATACCCTAGAGATTAGTGCTCTATGTAATGTGCAAGTGGTAAAAATTTGTTCCTGAGCCGTAGGCTCTCTATTCATCTCACAGATTGTTTCTTTTGCTGAGAAAAAGATTTTTAGTATGAATCCATCCCATTTGTTAATTCTTGACTTTAATTCTTGCACTATAGGAGTCTTGTTAAGGAAGTAAGGACCTAATCCGATATGGTGGAGATTTGGGCCTACTTTTTCTTCTACTAGATGCAGGGTCTCTCGTTTAATTCCTAGGTCCTTCATTCACTTTGAGTTGAGTTTTGTTCATGGTTAGAGATAGGGCTTTAATTTCATTTTGTTGTATATGAATTTCTAGTTTTCCCAGCACCATTTGTTGAAGGGGCTATCTTTTCTCCAATGCATGTTTTTGGCATCTTTGTCTAATATAAGATAACTGTAATTATGTGGGTTAGTCTCTGTGTCCTCTATTCTGTACCATTGGTCTACCAGTCTGTTTTGGTGCCAATACCATGCTGTTTTTGTTACTATTGTTCTATAGTATAGTTTAAGGTCTGGTATAGTGATGCCACATGCCTCACTCTTCTTGCTAAGGATTGCTTTAGATATTCTGGGTCTCTTATTTTTCCAGATAAATTTCATGACTGCTTTTTATATTTCTATGAGGAATGACATTGGGATTTTGATAGGGATTGCATTAAATCTGTATAATGCTTTTGGCAGCATGGTCGTTTAGACAATATTAATTCTGTCTATCCAAGAACAAGGGAGATCTTTCCATCTTCTTTAATTTCTTTCTTTAGCATTTTGTAGTTTTCATTGTAGAGGTCTTTTACCTCTTTTGTTAGGTTGATCCCCAAGTATTTTTTTTTTTTTTTTGAGGCTATTGTAAATGCAGTAGTTTTCCTCATTTCCCTGTCACTGATATACAGAAATGCCTTTGATTTATGGGTGTTGATTTTTGTATCCTGCTACTTTGCTGAATTCATTTACTAGTTCTAGAAGTTTTCTGGTGGAATTTTTTGGATCTTCTAGGTATAGAATGAAGTCATTGGCAAATAGTGCTAATTTGAGTTCTTCTTTTCCTATAAGTATCCCTTTAATTTCTTTCGTCTTAATTGCTCTGGCCAGTGTTTCAAGAACTACGTTGAATAAAAGTGGTGAAAGAGAGCATCCCTGCCTTGTTCCAGTTTTTAGAGGGAATGCTTTCAATTTTTCTCTATTTAAAATGATGTTGGCCTGGGTCTTCGCATAGATAGCTTTTACAATGTTGAGATATGTTTCTGCTTTATCCCTAGTTTTTCTAGTGTTTTGAACATGAAGGGATGCTGTATTTTGTCGAATGCTTTTTCTGCATCTATTGAGATGATCATATTATTCTTAAGTCTATTGATGTGATGAATTACATTTATTGATTTCCATATGTTAAACCAACCTTGCATCCCTGGGATGAATCCCACTTGATCGTGGTGCACCATCTTTTTGATATGTTTTGGTATTTGATTTCCCAGAATTTTATTGAGAATTTTCGCATCTATGTTCATTAGAGATATTGGTTTTCTTTCTTTGATGTGTCTTTGCCTGGTTTTGGAATCAGGGTGATATTGGCCTCATAGAATGAGTTTGGAAGTGCTCCCTTTTTTTCTGTTTCCTAAAATAAATTGAAGAGTATTGGTATTAGTTGTTCTTTAAAGATCTTGTAGAACTCGGCTGCGTATCCATCTGTTAGGTCGGTGGCGGTGACTTAGAACAAAGCAGCCTGCGCGGAAAAGGAACATCAATCAGGTGCCGGGTGGAATCGCCTGTCAATCAGTGAGATCTCTTGACTAACACCTGTCAATCAGCAGGACCCCCTGGCCAATCCTGGAGTGCAGCCAGCTCCCTGACCAACTCCAACGGGACAAGGGACCCTAAAAACACATTTTCCTGTCCCAAGCCCTTCCCTCCTGCTGTAAGCCCCATAAAAGTCCAGTCTGGTCGAACTTCCACGTGGTTTCTCCTCAGACCCTTCTCCTTGTCCACTCTGTCAGTCTGATCGAGTTCTGCCAGGGAGTGGAATCTCAATAAAGCCTCCTTCCTCGGCCTTTTAAAATCTGTCTTCTTTGTTCGCTGCCCAACTCACCTGATCTGACACCATCTGGTCCCGGACTTGTTTTGGTTGTTAGGCTTCTGATGGAATCTTCTATTTCATTGCTTGAAATTGATCCGTTTAAATTGTGTATATCATCCTGATTCAATTTGGGCAAATCATATGACTCTAGAAATTTGTTAATGCCTTCAATATTTTCTATTTTATTGGAGTACAAGTTTTCAAAATAATTTCTAATTATCTTCTGAATTTCTGTTGTGAGATGCATACATTTTTAAGTCCAAACAATACTGGTTAATATAGTACTACAAATATATATATATATCATACACACACACACACACACACACACACACAGAGCTAGCCTTAGGGCTTTGGGCAGAATATTTCTGGGGGTGCCTGCTGTGTGCTGGGCAGGTTCACATGGAATTTATCACTCAATCCTGGTTGGTAAGGGCCTTGTCAGCAGGATGACATGTTCCATCAGTACAAAGCAAGAGAGAAAAGTTCTTGCTCGGTGTTTTTCCTGTTTCTCCCAGAACAAACTGGAGAAACTGGCTGGAGCAGGCTATTTGGGAGGACTTGGAAATGCAGGGGTTTTTTGTTCATTCTCTAGAGCAGGAGTTTTATGGTCTCTGAGCCCTAGGAAGATAAAAAGGATCCAGGTGTCAGGAGGAGTGTCCTCTGGACACTTGGCTGGGAGCCCAGTAGCCAAGTGCTAAGCCCTGAAAGGCTCCCCCACCCCTGTGGGGCCCGGCCAAAGGGAGGAAGGAAGGAAGCTGCGCAAGATAGGATTTCCCCACCCCAAGGCCAGCCATCCTCCTGGCTCCAACAGCCTGATAAGCAAGCTGGTTTGTTAGCTGACCTGGAGTTTTCTATAGGTGACAAGCCACTGGGAGGTTGCAAAATCCCTCCTGCATAAGAAGGACTCAACAGGAAAAAGAGAATGAAGAGGTAAAGGAAAGGCAGCAGAGTACAAATTCAAGAGATGATGTGGCCTTTTGAGATGGATGGGTATATTTTGTTTTCTAGTTTATTTTCATATTGCTTTTTTGTTATTTCCAGAAACTTTAATGTTTTAAACCTCTTTTATAAAATTCAACAACTATTAGAAATCTATTCTTTGCAGAAGTTATTTCCATTTAAGTGGCTGAAAATATTGTTCATCATTACATGATTATCAAATGACTATGAAGAATATAAAATTAAATTTAGTGACTTAGTCACTGCCTTGCTAATTCTGCTGTAATTTTTTCAAATGTCTTGTTTTTAATATAGCGGACTATCTCAATACTGGCTGGATTAAGTTGAATAAAGAATTTTTATGTTAAAAAAAAAAAAAAAAGAATGTGAAGAAGAGAACTTAGAAAACCCCTGGGCCGTCTGTAGGGGCTGATTCATTTCAGAGCCCCCAGGCATGCAAGAGGAGCTTGGCAGCAATGAAGTTTCATTTCCAAGTCTCTCCTCCCCTTTGCTCAGCCCCCCTAGTCACCTCCACCTTGGCCCCTCCTTTCTCAGTTGGTCTTGACTCACACACACTTCTCAAGGACATCAGGATGAGGAACCTGGGGGAGCGGCGGGGGACGGACAGGCTCTGGGTGCAGGTCAGGAGCCTCAGAACCCTGTGCTGGGGTGCCACCAGGGCTCTTGAGGACTCTGCAGCCCTGGGGCTGGAAGAAAATGGAGACAATGTTGAGCCCACCTTGCCCCTCAGACCATTTTGGTTCAGAAAGGGTCAAAAGCAGCTTGCTTTCTGATGCCATCTTGTCTGCTCCTCTAGGAGAAGGTTCTAACCAGGCAGGACTTGCCCTAAAGGCAAGGTCCCCCGGTGGGGAAAAGCCACAGCCTGTGTGCGCCACGTGCAAGTGAGTGATGGAAGGCTCAAGAGGAACCTCTTCACCTGGAAAGAAGTGGGAAGGTGACTCACTGGTGAACTGCAGGCTCTGGGCAGGTTCCACAGGGCCACACCTGCTCTCTCCTGGCCAGAGAGGGAAACTTTTAAACTTCAGCTTGGCTTCTACCTTGCTGATCCTTCTACTTGAAAATGTTCTCAGGAAATTACATATTGGAAGGTCGGGGTGCTGTGGGGAAAACCGGAAAGCACTCTGGAAGGGCTACACCAGACCCTGCTACTAGATACTTATTTGGTGTTCTTTCAGCACTTTAAATGTATTATGTCTAATCATTTCAGAGCTCCCTTTGAAATGGATCCATTTTACAGGGAGAAAACCAAGGCAGTAAATTCCTTAGGCGTGAAGTGAGTCTGGCTATTTGTTGGAGAGTTAGCAGTATCAGCAGTTGGAAGTCTGAGGCTGTGAGTGACCTTCTCCCTTCCTCTCTAGTCAGTACTTTTGTTATCTGGGTCTCTTTGAGGCCAGATTTAAAATGAAGCAAATGGAGGATAGGGGTTTTGTGCTTAAGTGTGTAGCTATTGGGAGGTTGGGCCTTGCAGCAGGACTTCCCCTACTCCCTGTCTTGCTGTTTGGTCTGGCATGCAAGTACCTACACAGGTGTTCGAGTGCCTATTTATCTCCTCCCTAGAAAAACTCTCTCTCCAAGGCCACCAGTTCCCATTTTGTGGAATGAAGTCTGGAACTGGGGCTTTTCAGATGTGAGAAATCAGCTGTGAGTACCTGCAGCCCTGCCTGCTTTAGGAGAAACTGCACACTCCCTTGTTTCACAGTGACCTTTTGTTTTTTTAAGTACACTTCACAGAGAAAGACAAAAGAAGAAAAAAAAACCCCAGAAGGGATCTCTGCGTACTTTGTGGCAGGAAAGGGGTGCACCCCACGAATTACAAATGCAAGTTGTTAGAGACATCTTCTGTCAATCATGGGCTGTTGGTCTCTGGGGGTGTCCCTATAAGAGGACTCCATGTTTAATCTGCTTCTGCAAAAGGGCCAACTTCTACCCTGCTGATGCAGACAGGATGTGAGGCTGCCACAATTTCTCAGTGGCAGCTCACTTGGAGGAGACACTGCAAGAGAAAGAGATGCAGGACCTAAATTCTCAGCCACTCCAGAAGCTCAGTCGATGTTACCTTGTTAATCACTATGTGCCTGAAAGTATGGTCTGACTTGTAGCAGGGGCTCAAAATTATTTGCTGTGAATAAGTACTAAGAAAATGCTTTCTAAATTGATAAGGAGAATTTAGAATTTTTTTAAATATTTATTTTTCAGTTGTAGTTGGACACAATATATTTATTTCTTTACTTTTATGTAGTGTTGAGGATTGAACCCAGGGCCTCGCACATGCTAGACAAGCACTCTACCACTGAGCCACAACCCCAGCCCTAGAATTCTTTCCTCTTTCTGGAAGCACATTTTCTTGGGTATTGCTGGATGGAGGCACAAAAAGCAAGTGATCTCCAGGTCACCCTGTCACAGTGGGTCTCTACAGACATTCTATGAGGATCCATGGGCTACTTTTTTGGAGGGGGTAAATGTGTCCTATGCTGTGTCCATCCAAAACTTAGAGCTTATCACTTAAGAAATACCAGCATAGCTATCATCGCAGAAGTTTTTTTTTTTTTCTTTCTAGTACTAGGGATCAAATCCAGGGGTGCTCTACTACTGAGCTACATCCCCAGCTCTTTTAATTTTATTTTGAGACAAGGTCTCACTAAGTTGCCCAGGCTGGCCTTCAACTAGTGTTCCTCCTGTTACTCCTGGGTCTGTGGCATTATAGGCATGTGCCTCTGCTTCCAGCTCCCCAGAAGCTTTTTTGCCTGAAGCTTTTGCTGAGGACTTATAGAAGCTCCCAGAAACAACAGGGGTAGTCAGGTCCCTGGAGGTTGCCCAAGCAGTGTGGCCTCAGTTATATTGTTTCAGGCAAACATGGCTCTGATGGTAATTATAGACTAGACAGTGAGAATCCAGCTGGTAACTGAAGTGCTGTTCATGGCCTCTGTCCCTGGAAAACCCCAGCTAGGTTGAGCACTCTGAGGCTGTTAGCTGGGCCTCCCCCCAAATCATCCCTACGCTGCCCAGGGAAACCAGGTCTTTCCTGTGCTTCTTCTGCTTCTCCATTTCATCCTCATTCCAGTCCCCGTGAGAGCTTAATCATTGCAGCACTTGGTAAAACCCTCACAACTGGGTTAACTGTGAGGTTTGCAGGTCACCCCTTGCAATAAGGTCAGATGTTGGTTTCTATGTGAAGAATGCTCCTAATCCAAAGCATTTTTTGTGGTAACTGCTCAAAAGGGGCATCAGTAGCTTCACTAAAGTATATGCAGTACCACCTGCCATCTGAGGCAATGGTACATTTACTTCTAATGGCATATTTTCCTATATTCCTTTACATCCCTCTGGATCTGAGATAGGTCTCTCAGTGAGAGGGTCTACCTAAAGGCATGTGAATCTGTCTCAAGCCCTTGAAAGGATGGCCACAGGATGAGGTTGCTATGTAGCTGGGCTGCCCAGAGGGTTAATTATTGCTAGACATTTGCATGTTTTATCCCCTTCACTGGCTGTAAGAGTCAAGGATGAGATCAGCAAAGGCACAGATGACATGAACCTAATGCACAGGGTCACTTTGCAGAAACTCAATTGATTCTTCAGCCCATTAACCAAAACAGTAATGAATCTGGGATGAGCTCCTACAATTTGATCATGTGTGATCATGTCACCTGCAGTTGCCACTTCCTAGCTTACAGCATGCACCAGACCTGACTCCCAAAACACACATGCCCAGTCGGGCACGGTGGTGCAAGCCTGTAATCCCAGCAGCTTGGGAGGCTGAGACAGGAGGATCACAGGTTCAAAGCCAGCCTCAGTAACGGAGAGGCACTAAGTAAATCAGTGAGACCCTGTCTCTAAATAAAATACAAAAGAGGGCTGGGATGTGGCTCAGTGGTTGTGCCCCTGAGTTCAATCCCTGGTACCGAAAACAAACAAACAAACAAACAAAAAACCCCCAAAACCCACATGCCCACAGCAGCATCCTGGGAGACTATAGTTTGATAGGCCAGGAGTGAGGACCTGGCTTGTACACTTTGAAAAATTTCCCCTGACACTTCTGATGTGAAACTCTGGCTAAGAACCACTAATCTAGCACATTTTAAATTTAAAAGTCTTCACTGCTAACCCTCATGGGATGTGGGCATAGGAAAGTGGTGTCACAGAGAATTTAAAACCACACAGAGTTTGTGATTTTTTTTTTTTTTTTTACCTTGTGTAGAGGGGTCTGTTGGCAAATAATACATTTTTGTTACCTAAGAGGCTCTTCTTGAGTCAGAACCAAGCACCAGCATGTGATGGTGGTATCACTTTTCATCTAAAGAGAAGGCAAGCAAGATTCCTAGGGGCAGGAGGTGAGGTTGTTCTAACCTGCAGTCAGTCATTTGTATTAAGAGGTGAGTAGGATGAACCGGGACAGCAGGAAGTTGCAGTCCCATGGTGTCTCAGGTGTTTTGTCTAGTGGGGAAATGCGCACACACTTAATGCATGCGCAGAGTGTAAGACACCAGGCTTCATGGCTTTGTGCCCTGCAATTGAGGAAAGTGGCCCACACAAGATTTGAAGGATGGTGTTGACCAGCATGTGACCCACAGAGCAAAACTGCTCTCCAGGTAATGTTATTGTAGGATGTGGGTGCAATTAAAAAATAATAATAAATGAGTAAGAATATCCATACCTTCTCTTTATTTTACTGGAAAAATTTTGGCTTCTTTTCTCATAAAAGAAATGAAAATTTTAATCAGGTTTTCTAAAAGCTATGTTTTTCAGTATAGGTGTTTTTTTTGTTTGTTTGTTTTTTGTTTTTGCTGTCGTCCTAGGGATCTATCTCAGGGCTTCACACATGCTAGGTAAGTGTTCCACAACTGAGCTATACTCCTAGCCCTCAGTGTAGGGTTTTAACATTTTTTTTTCCTTTTTTTTTTTTTTGGTACCGGGGTTTGAACCCAGGAGCACTGTACCACTGAGCTACATCCCCCGACCTTTTTCTGTTTTGAGACAGGGTCTCGCTAAGTTGCCAAGGCTAGACTTTAAAGGGGTGATCCTCCTATGGTGACCTCCCCTGGGCTTTTAAATTTCAGGACTTAATTTTAGTCTGATTCTATTATAACAGATCATTGAAAAACACCTGAAAATAAATTAAGAAATCAGAAAAAATATTTGTACCCATTATAAATAGTTTGGATTATCTATTATGATTTTTCCTCAGGCCTTAATGCTTTTTTTTTTAGGTACTAGGGATTGAATGTGGGACACTCTACCACTGAGCAATATCCCAAGTCCTTTTTATTTTGAAACATACTCTTTCTAAATTGCTCAGGCTGGCCTTGAAATTGTAGACCTCCTGCCTCATTCTCCTGAGTAGCTGGGATTATAGGACTGTGCTACCACAATTAATACACTTTTTTTTTTTTAAGAGTAGTTTTAGATTTACAGAAAAAATGACCAAATGGTACTGACAGTTCACATATAAATATGACCCCAGTTTTCCCAATATGTTGTATTGCTGTAATACATTGGTCACAATTCATGAACTAATATCAATATTTTTTTATTTTTTGTAGTTTGAACCCAGGACTGGATGCATGCTAGGCAAATGCCCCATGATTGAGCTACATACTCAGCTCCTCAATACATTACTAATTAATGTCCAAATTTTATTTATATATATATATATATATATATATATATATATATATATATATATTTTTTTTTTTTTTTTTTTTGGTATTGGGATTGAACCCCGGGGCACTCAACCACTGAGCCACATCCCCAGCCCTATTTTGTACTTTATTTAGAGACAGGGTCTCACTGAGTTGCTTAGTGCTTCACCGTTGCTGAGGCTGGCTTTGAACTTGCAATCCTCCTGCCTCAGCCTCCTGAGCCACTGGGATTATAGGCGTGCACCACTGAGCCCGATTGTTTCTGGGATTTTCTATTCTTTTGCCAATACTGTGTTGTCTTGATCACTGTCTTGAAAATAGGTCCATATAAACTTTAGAATCATTTGTCAATATCCACAGAGTAATTTGCTGGGTTTTAATTGGGATTGTATTGAATCTATACATCACACTGGTGAGAAATTACAAAATTGAGAATATTGAATCTTCTTATCCATAAACATGGAGTATCTCTTCATTTATTTAGATAAGATTTCTTTCATCAGTCTTATAGCTTTCTCTAGATAGATCTTATATGTATATTGTTAGATATATAGCTCAGTATTTCGTTTTTTGATACTAATGTAAGTTGTGTTTTGTTTGAAATTTCAAATTAAAATTCTTCATTGCTGACATACAGGAAAGCAATTTAACTTTTGTGTTTATTTTTATGTGGTTCTGAGGATAGACCCCAGAGCCTAGCACATGCAAGGCGAATATTCTACCCCTGAGCCACAACCCAGGCCCCAACTTTTGTGTATTATTATACTTGTATCCTTTAACCTTCCTGTGAACATATATTAGTTCCAGGAGTTGTTTTTTTTTTTTTTTAAATTCATTGTTTACATTGTTGAGATCATAGGCTTGGTAAACAATCTAATATTGTACCCCCCCAATTTTATCATAAGCACTTTTCTGTGCCATTTAAAATTCTTGTAAAATACTTTTAATGGCAGTAAAATATCTTGAACTATAATTTATTAATCAATTTCCTTCTGCTGGATATCTAGAGTGTTTCAATTTCTTTATACATGTTCTTTAAAACATGGAAAATATAGAAAAATGTTTGTTAATGATATGCAGTTGTAATTCCACCAGTAATAACCAATGATAGCATTCTTTTGTCTTCTAGTGTTTCATTTCTGCAAGTGGTTCTCCCTTCTTCGGAAATAGGCTTCTTTGAATATCTGATAAAAACTGTGGGTCTCTCCCAGGAAATTAATACATATACCAAATTTTGCATATAGTTTCAAAATCTATAGCCCATCCCAGAAATGCCCTATAAGGGGCTGGGACATTCATACATCAGTTCCAATTGGTATTATTTACCCTGCAATTTCCAGATCGTGTTGGGATTGTACAGACCGAGCAGGTTTTCCTGATTTCAGAGAAGGTCCTGAGGCACATACTCAGCTCCTCAATATATTACTAATTAATGTCCAAATTTTATATTAAGTTTTTTTTATTAAGCTATAAGACTCAAATGAAAGAAATCTGATCTAAATAAATGGAGAGATGCTACATGTTTATGGATAAGAAAATTCAATATTGTCAATTTTGTCATTTCTCAATTTTGTCATTATGTGTAAAGTACTCCTAGGTTTAAGGGGGAGGAGGGAGTGGATAAGGATAAAGCCATTTGGTGCATATGCCCAGATTTCCTTCAAGGAAAGTATAAGTATACACTTATACCAGGACTGCAGACAGTAATTTTGAGGTGGGATGCTGTTGGCAGGAGTCAGAACTGTCTACCACTGAAGGGCAGAAATCAGAAAGGCAAAGGGAATGAAATAGTTTGTCTCAGGGATTCTGGGAATTGCACCCAAGGCCTTGTGCGTGCTAGGTAAGTGGTCTACCACTGAGCTATTCTCCCACGACTACACTGTATGTATCCTGTTTCTTACATAATGTTACCTGTTTTTCATGTCACTAAATGTTTGTCAACACAGGTTTGATTATTTTTAATAGGTTTTTTTTTTTAGTTGTAGATAAGCACAATACATTTATTTTTATTTTTTTATTTTTATGTGGTGCTGAGGATCGAACCCAGTGCTCACACATGCCAGGCAAGTGCTCTGCCACTAAGCCACAACCTTAGCCCAACACAAGGTTTCCGCCCATCCTCCCACCCCCCGCTTTTTTTCTCTTTTGGGTACGGGGGTTGAACTCAGGGGCGCTCAACCATTGAGCCACATCCCCAGCCCTATTTTGTATTTTATTTAGAGACAGAGTTTCACTGAGTTGCTTAGCCCTCGCTCTTCCTGAGGTTGGCTTTGAACTCACGATCCTCCGGTCTCCCTGGAGCCGCTGGGATTATAGGCATACGCCACCACCCCAGCTGATTAAACGATTTAAACCATTTTTTTTTTTTTTTTTAGTGTAGTTGGACACAATACCTTTATTTTATTTATTTATTTTTATGTGGTGCTGAGGATCGAACCCTGGGCCAGCGTTTTACTGCTGAGCCACAACCTCAGCCCAATTTTAACCAAATTTTTATGAATGATGAGTGCTGGCATGGAGCAGGGTGAAAGAACACTTCCTGGCATCCGTTTCTCTGGCTGTGAAATGAGAACATCTGCGTCTTAAATTCAAGTTGGAGCTTAATAAACTGTCAATGCAGGAGAGGCCTTCGGGCAAACAGCATAGGACGCCTAAATTGGAGATTAATTTCCTGCCCGCTCCACACACGCAGATGTGGGGCGGGGCCGAGAAAGCGAGAGCGCATTCAACACAAGGGTTTTAATGGCTGCACAATACTCCTCAGAATTGAATGCCATATAATTTAATTTTTGCACAGTATTGAATGCAATGTAATTTTTAAATAAAAACTGTATCATTGTATCTAATTATGCATGTTTGACAAATTTTTACGAACAGAATTGCTGGGTGTGGTGGTGCGTATCTTTTATCCCACTCACGTGGATGAGGAAGGAGGATCTCAAGTTTGAAGTCAACCTCAGTAACTTAGCAAGATCCTGTCCCAAAATTAATAAATAATAATAATAATAATAATGGCTGGGGGGTTTAGTTGTGTGTAAGGTACTCCTGGGTTTAAGGGGGAGGAGGGAGTGGATAAGGATGAAGCCATTTGGTGCATATGCCTAGGTTTCCTTCGAGGAATATGTATACACTTATACCAGCAGGAGCAGCTGATTTTTTATTTTGGAGGTGGGGGTGCTGGGGATTGAACTCAGGGGTACATCCCCAGATTTATTTTATATTTTATTTAGAGACAGGGTCTCACTGAGTTGCTTAGTGCCTTGATGTTGCTGAGGCTGGTTTTGAACTCTTGATCCTCCTGCCTAAGCCTCCCAGGCTCCTGGGATTAGAGGCATGTGCCATGCTATCTGACCAGCTGATTTTAAATGTACCTCATCATTCCCTTTGCAAAAACAAATATTTATTGAACATTTGCAATGTGTCAAGTACATTATGTATTGTTTTAAATTTTAGTAATTTGATAGAAAATGTTATGATTTTCATTTAAAATTTGGATTGATCATTTTTTCAAGTTTATTGACTAGGAAATTTCCATGACTTGTCTGTAGTGTTATTATACTTCTATTTATGTGCTGGTATTTTCTTACCTTTTTGTTTTCCTTACTACTTGAATTTTATTTTGATAGGTATTTTCTGGTTAGCAAAATGTGACATTTTAAGTAGTGAGATATACAAAATTTTTTTTTTCCCTTTCATGATTTGAAAGGTGCTTTTGTTTAGAAAGGTGCTTCATCATTTGGGGATGTTTCTAATCCCAAGCTTTTCCCCTTTACTTTTTCTTTCTCTTAAAACATTTTTAAAAATTATCTGAGCCACCTGGGTTTTATTTTGGTGTGCAATGTAAAACAAGGAACATTTTTTTTTTCTTCTATATAGTCATTTTCCCCTCAGAATTACTTCCCTATTGCTTTGTGGTGCTAATTTTATCTTCAATTAAATTCTTACTTACATATGCTAAGGTCTGTTTCTGGGCAATCCCAAGTTTTAAAAAGTGTTCTTCTAGTATTTTAACTAAAATAACTTTAATCACATTAGTTTGGAAAAGAATTAACTTCACAGTACTCAGTGCTCCCAGCCAGGAGCCAGATGTGTCTGGTTTTTTTTGTTTGTTTGTTTCCTTCGTATGGATCAGTATTTTCCAGTTAGGATTATTCCTAGACATTTTATGTTTTTGTGGCTACTGTTTCACACACAAATTCTGTTTTCTGATGAGATCAGGTGGGTTCATGGTTGTATGGTTATAGGTGCCATACTACTAAGCAATTGTTCCTGGTATATGAAAATAGTTATTTTTTAACTTTTTTTTGGGGGGGGTGCGGTCATGGGGAAAGGGAAACTTGACAAAGGATAATTATAGATTTCATCTAATGTCCTAACAAAGACATGTCTGAGATAAGACCATTGTGGCATCTCATCTAGTCCTTCCCACTTGTTAGTTGTCTGATCCTGGCCAAATTACTTAACATGAACCTTCAGTAGGGGAATATTAAACACATTAACTACACTTTTTTTTTTTTTTGGTCCTGGGGATTGAACCTAGGGGGTGTTCTGACACTAAGCTACTTCCCCATCCCTTTTTATTTTTTGAGGCAGTCTTGCTAAAATTGCCCAGGCTGGCCTTGAATTTGTGATCTTGCTTTATTTTTGCAAAGATAAAGTGAGATAGATAATGAAGAACATGAAGGGCTTCAAATCTATTTAGCTCATATTTTACTGCTAAGAGTTTTAAGAGATCCTTGCTTTTGAAACTGGAGACAACTAGATGGCTGAAATTAAATATTAAATTTAAAACAGTTTAAAGAATAAAAAGACAGGACCTGCCCCAATAAAAGCTGATACTTTATTAGGTCTTTTTTTTTTTTTTTTAATACCTTTATTTTGTTCATTTATTTTTATGTGGCACTGGGGATCGAACCCAATGCCTCTCATGTGCTAGGCAAGTGCTCTACCACTGAGCCACAACCCCAGCCCCCCTAGGTCTTTTCTTTTTTTTTTTTTTTAAAGGTAAACAATCTAAACAGCTAATTGTAGTACTATCTCCTGATACCTTTTAACTTCATCTTATTGAGTTAGCTAGATTTTTCCAGAATGTAAAATAAATGGATAACAGTCAGCCTGAGATCATTCTTGATTTCAATGGAAGAACCTCCTATTAATTCACCATTACATCTCTGTCAACTTAGATTTTTTTCCTTTTATTTTTGGAAATTCAGATCAACAAATGTATTTAATCTTAGCTTTTTTAACTCTAAAAGAGATCTTTAAGATCATTTATATAATAATTTGATTATGGCACAAATTCGAATTTTGAATTTGAGGGCTAGTGAGGAAAGCCAAAACCTGATTTGTTGTTCACATTTCTTAAATGGTTCATGAAAACTGTTCCTTCAAACTGAGGTAGCAAGAGAAGGAAAGCCAGGTATTTACCCAAATAGTTTACATTCAATCATGTCTGAACAAACCCCTGTCAATATTCTTATATTCTGTCTGTATATATATTAGCTTATCAAAATACCTTTTTAAAGATCTAAGGCATTTTTCTTAGTATTTTGGGTAACATTTTCGAATTAGCTGTTATCTATCCCAGACTAGTTTTTTATTTTTATTATTTTTTTAAATTTTAATATTTATTTATTTTTTTTTAGTTCTTGGCGGACACAACATCTCTGTTGGCATGTGGTGCTGAGGATCGAACCTGGGCCGCACGCATGCCAGGCGTGCGCGCTACCGCTTGGGCCACATCCCAAGCCCCCCAGACTAGTTTTTTAAAAACACAATTTAAAGTTCACATATGAAAATAGATCAATTTCTTCCAATTCTCTCAAGTAATTTTTTTTAATATTTATTTTTTAGTTCTTGGCGGAGACAACATCTTTATTTTTATGTGGTGCTGAGGATCGAACACAGTGCCCCGTGCATGCCAGGTGAGCGCGCTACCGCTTGAGCCACATCCCCAGCCCCTCAAGTAATTTAACCAATATAATATACTTTTTTTTGAGACAGGTTGCTTAAGTGCCCAGACTGGCCTTGAGTTTGGGATCCTATTGCCTCAGCCCAAATTGCTGGGATTACAGGTGTGTACCACTGTTTCTAGCCAGAATTTGTTTTCTATCCCAAATCTTCTTATAGAAACACTGAGTTATTTGCTAGTCTTTCATCCATGATTCCAGAGGGATGGTATCAGTCAAGGGTCCAAGGGTATATTTCAGTCTATGTAGGGGAGTAGTCCTACAGACCCCACTTTCAAAAGAATGCTAGCACCTTCAGAGAGCCTAAAGGATTTTGATGGGTAATCTAAGTGGCAGCCTCTAAACTGAAAGTCCCGCTTCCCTCTTAGGAAACTTTATTACTCTTGACTCAGCTCTGTAGAGGATGTGGTTGGTGAAGTTTCCTGCTTCTAGTGGTCACATGCTCCCATGGCCTCCCTGTATGGGCCTGATGGCTGCAAACAGGAGCAACTCTGATTTTAGGGATTGGAAGTAGCAGCCACAGTGACCTGTTTGAGGTCATTACCATCAGTCTCACCTGGTAAAAATGAGGACATGAAATGTATTAGCCTGACTCCAGGATTTCTGGATTATCTATAAATTAGTAGTTCATTTCTCTAGGGAATCACTCTAAAAATTTTAAAACCTTAAATCCTGTACATTAAAAAACCTAAATGAGCCGGTTGTGGTGGCATACACCTATAATTCCAGCAGTTTGGGAGGCTGAGGCAGAGGGATCAAAAGTTTGAAGGCCAGCCTCAGCAACTTCGGGAGCCCCTTATCGACTTGGCAAGACCTTGTCTCAAAATTTAAAAAAAAAAAAAAGGACTGGGGATATGGCTCAGTGGTTAAGTGCCCCGGGTTCAATCCCTGGTAGCAACAAACCAAAAAAACAAATGGATAATTTTGCATATACAGTTTACTTTGTATTTCCTTAACATTGCTAATGTCATTCTCTCTAAACATTAAAGAAATTCCTTAGCTGGACATGGCACCAGCCTATAACCCAGTGACTTCGGAGGCTGAGGCAGGAGGATTACTTACAGGTTGGAGGCCAGCCTTGGCAACTTAGTGAGACTCTCACAATTAAAAAAAAAAAAAGGGCTGGGGAGCAGGGAATAACCTGATTTCTTATTGTTTTCAATACTTCAAGCACAGAAAATACACACTGTGCTATTTTCTGAACATTCACAGCTATTTTCTGAAGGTTAATTACAATTCTACAATTGAGTAAAGATTAAATGTTTAGTTCACTGGTTGAAGACTGCTGAGGGTATAGTTCAGTGGTAGAGCATGTCCTGGGTTCAATCCCCAGTACCAACTCCCCACCCCCAAACCTAAATGAAGACAACCTACTGAAGACCAATAGGCTAATTTTTTTTTTATTATAGGTAAAGCCTTCCAGATTTAGCAATAGCCCATTAGAATGAGGAACTGTAAAATAAAAGCCTTGTCTCACATGCTAGTTTACCGTCAGAGATGGTTTCAAAGCCAGTGTTGTAGTCTGCTATTATTAATTATGCCTTATAGCTATAGGATAAATTTGGGGCTAAGTCCCTCAAATCAAGGAAACTTGTATTTCTGTTTTGTTTTTTTTTTTGTACTAGGGATGGAACCCAGAGATGCTCTGCCACTGAGCTCTATCCGTAGCCCTTTTTTATCTTTTATTTTGAGAGTATCTTACTGAATTGTTGAGGGTGGCCTTGAACTTGGAATCCCCCTTAGGCTCCCAAATTGCTGGGATTACAAGTGTGTGCCACCTGCCCAGTAAAACCTGCATTTCTGCCAACAAAATGACTAACGCTATCATATGAAGACGGCAAATACTTAACACTCTGCAGGTACTAAAGGATTAATACTTAAAACTGGAGGCAAAAAAAGTTAGAATACCATTTTTCCAAAAGCACTGTTTTTATTTATACAGAGTCCTAACTACTTCAGTAGTAGGAGTGGGAGAGGTTCCTTTTTCAATCCAGGGCCTCTATAATGTTGGTTTGTTGTTACCAAACACACAGACAAGTGGCATCATGGATTTGGTAAACTAATGACAATGTCTAGTCTCTCTCTGCTAGTGCAACAAGGTGAGCATCAATCTCTGCTTCTGTAAGAATCCTAGAAAGTGAAAGGGTAAAAAACAACAATTACTTAAAAAAAAAAAAAACTCATTATGCAAAATGTCAAACACATAAAAGACAGTGTAACTCCCATGTATCTATCATCCAACTTCAACATGATCAATTTATAACCACTCATTTTAAGATATTCACCCAGTTACTACTCCCTCCGTATTTTGGAGGAATTCCCAGACATTATGTCAACTTCATCTATATACAGAAATATTTAGTTGTTTAATATTAGATCCAGAAATAGGTCTTTTAGAAACAAAACTCTTTTAGTTATGGCAGAGATAGAAATATTTCAACTGAATAATATAAAGCTAACCTATACATAATGTCCTCAATTTAGCAGTGATGTTGGAATGCCTTTATACCTAGTGTAACTCAAGTTTCTTATCAGTTGAAAGATGAAAATTTATATAGAAACTTACATGAACTTTTTAAAAAAGTTGCTCAGATTCAGAAGTCCATGAAAATGAAATTGTAACTCTATGAACAGTCTTTTAGTCAGAAGGTGCTCCATTTTGAATATATGACATTTTCTAAATTACGTTTGCTTTCAAAGGAATTAACTGCTTGACAATCTTGTTGATATGACCTATTATTGCTGGATTCCTAAGAAGTGAAATTTATTGTTGGGCATGGTGGAGCACACTGTAACTCCAGCAACTTGGGAGGCTGAGGCAGGAGGTCTGCATTGTTTCACTAAACCATTCAGTGAGACTCTGCCTCAAAATAAAAAACAAATCAAGACTGGGGATGGAGTTCAGTGGTACAGCAAACATCGTCAGTACCAACCAACAAACAAAAAACAGGTGAAATTTGTCAAATAAGTGCAACACGGGGGGAGCAGTATTAAGCTATAATTATATATAGTTGTTAATGCTTATGCTGTATGTCCTAGTTACTAAAGTATACTTACTATCACAGAATTTATAAATGATAAAAGGTTTTTGAAAGACACAGAATCCTTGTTTTTTTTTTTTTTTTTTTTGGGGGGGGGGGAGGATGGTTGGGAGATGGGTACCAGGGATTAAACTCAGGGGCATTTGACCACTGAGCCACATCCCCAGCCCTATTCTGTATTTTATTTAGAGACAGGGTCTCACTGAGTTGCTTAGTGCCTCACTATTGCTGAGGCTGGCTTTGAACTCTCAATCCTCTTGCCTCAGCCTCCCGAGCTGCTAGGATTACAGGTATGCACCACTGTGCCCAGCAGGATCCTTAGTTTCTTACCTGATTATTTACTTACTTTTTTGGGGGTACAGGGGCACTTTACCACTGAGTTATATTCCTAGTCCTTTTCTTATTTTGAGACAGGATCTTGCTAAAATTACCCAGAGTGGCCTTGAATTCTCACAATTCTCCTGTCTCAGTCTCCCGAGTAGCTGGGATCATTAGGTGCATGCCACTGTACCCGGCTCTTATCCAATTTTTAAAATAAGAGATACAAATAAAATTCAAAGATTGATAATCAAAAATTCTTAGACTAGAAAACGAGAACTAATGGCATCCTCCCACTACCGTAGTACTGGGGACTAAATCCAGAGGCTAACTACAGGTTCTTTAAAGAGATATATAAATTGCTCCTTCTGGATTTTTAATGTACAAAAAAAGGAAACAAAAATGGCAACCTTAGCCAGATGTGGTAATGCATGCCTATAATCTCAGTGATCATGGACATTGAGACAGGAGGATCCCAAGTGACCATGGACATTGAGACAGGAGGATCCCAAGTTTAAGACCAGCCTTTGCAATTTAGTAAAACTCACTCTCTCAAAAAAAAAAAGAAAAAAAGAATTGAGTATGTAACTCAGTGGTACAGAGTGGTACTGGTTCAATTCCCAGTACCACCAAAAAGGAAAAAAAACAAAAGGTAACCTTGTTTTACAAGAAAAAAAATTAGGTTATAATCAATCCTGTTTTTGTTTATTTTTAATCATAGGAATTCACATTTAGATCACTTACCTACAGGCAACCAAAACTTATATTTTGGCTTATCCACCCTCCACCCCAACCATGATTATGTGTTCTTTCAGTTGTGATCTAAGAGAAGACACATAGTTCCTTGCATCTAATCCCAAAAGCACGCTAGTCCATGGTATGCAATCTATCTCACAGGATGCTGGAAGAATTAAGTGAGCTGATACACAGGAGTTAGTTACTTAGTAACAACACACAACACTCCAGCATCTGCAACTCATCAGTTATATTCAAAATTCCAGTTTTCCCAAAGATTTCTAGATAATGGTGTGATTTATATAAGTACTCTTAAAAGTTCCACTTAAGCCAGGCACAGTGATTGCATGCCCCAGCAACTCAGGAGGCTGAGGCATAAGGACTGTAAGCTCAAAACCAACCTCAGCAACTCAGCAAGGCCCTAAGACTTAGCAAGACCCTGTCTCAAAATAAAACATGAAAAAAAAGGGGCTAGGGTTGTAGCTCATCGGTAGAGCACTTGCCTAGCATGTGTGAGGCCCTGGGTTCTATAAAAGGCACCACATAAAAATAAATAAAGGTATTGTGTCCAACTACAATTAAAAAATAAATAGTTAAAAAAAAAAAAAAAGGCTGGGGATGTGGCTCAGTGGTTAAGTAAGCAACCTTGGGTTCAGTCCCAGGTGCCAAAACAAAAACAAATTATCCTTAACCACAAAATAAAAGTTCCACCTTCAAAACTTGACAACTACTGTCCCACATAGTAGGATATGCCTACATTCCCAGCTACTTAGGAGACTGAGGTGGGAGGGTCAATTGAGTCCAGGGGCTCTAGGCTATAGTGTGCTATGTTGACCCCATGTATGCACTAACTTTGGCATCAATATGGTAACTTCCCAGGAGCATAGGACCACAGGTAGCCTAAAGAGGGGTGAACAACCCAGGTCAAAATGGAGCAGGTCAAAATTCCTGTGCTGATCAGTGGTGGGATTGGGTTTGTGTCTGTGAATAACCACTGCACTTCAGCCTGGCGAGACCCTGTTTCTTTTCAATGCTGCCCTATCAAGATTGGTAGCACAGGGCTGGGGTTGTGGCTCAGTGGTAGAGCGCTCGCCTTACACATACGAGACCCTGGGTTCGATCCTCAGCACCACATAAAAATAAATAAGTGAAATAAAGGTATTGTGTCCAACTACAATTAAAAAATAAATGTTAAAAAAAAAAAAAAAAGACTAGTAGCAGCCACACCCTGTCCTCTAGCTTTGAGATACAGAGATGTGGTAGCCATTAAAAGAATCAGACTGAAAAAAAAAAAACAAAAAAAACAAAAAACACAACTTGAAAATTACTACTGAGGGATTGGATTTCTATCAGCCTTAAACTAAAAAAATAAACCCTTGTGCTTGTTTTCTACTACTATTTTTTTTCTGCAGTACTAGGGATTGAACCCAGGGCTTGCTAGGCAAATGATCAATCAAGAGCTACATTCAGTCTTTTTTAAAAAATTATTTTTATTTTGACACAGCATCTAAGTTCTCCAGGCTGGCCTCAAATTTGTAATCTTTTGGGCTATAGTTCAGTGGTAGAGTGCTTGCCTAGCACGTGTGAGAAACTGGGTTTGATTCTCAATACTACATAAAAATAAATAAATAAAATAAAGGTACTGTGTCCATCTACAACTAAAAAAATATATTTTTAAAAAATTTGTAATCTTCCTATCTCACCTCCTGCGTAGCTGGGTTTACAGGTATATGCTAACATGCCCAGCTCTTCTACCGCTGAACCACAGCCCCAGCCCACACAGCTCTTATTTTACTGCTTATATAATGAACGCGATTTGCGGCTGGGATTGTGGCTCAGCAGTAGAGCGCTTGCCTCGCACAGGAGAGGCCCTGTGTTCGAGCCTCAGCACCACATAAAAATAAATAAGTAAAATACATATATTGTGTCCAACTACAATTTAAAAAAATAAAAGGACATGATTTTGTGACACCTCTGGTGTTAAACATAAAGTGACTCTTAAATAGAAAAGAGCTATTATTGTCTTTTTTAAAAAAATATTTAATTTTTAGTTGTAGGTGGTGCTGAGGATCAAATCCAGTGCCTCATGTGTGCCAGGCGAGCACTCTACCATTGAGTCACAACGCCAGCACCTACTGTCTGTCTTATAAATAAGTGTTCCCTACCCCTCCCCTTGCCCAGGGCCTCTAGCATGCTACCCAAGTGCTCCAGAACTAAGGTGCACTCCTTGCTCTCCAATAAATTAAAATAGATTCTCAAATGCTGAAGAAAAAAAAAAATACTACAATCATAGTTCATCCTCACCCTCCACCAAGTTACAGAACAAATGGACCCAAAGGTCTCTCTCTACCTTTCTAGTCAGAAATTTTAGCTTAGTAAATTTCTTTAAATACATGGTTCATAACATAACTTACCTGAATTTAGGATTTTCAACTGTAACTACACCAACTTCTATTTCTGAAGGTTTGAAATCAATTGATAGAACAGTAGACAGGCATGTGATTGCAGTCTGAAAAAAGTATTAATATTAAAACATAGTATTTCAAAATTATAAGAATTTTATAATCCTAAACTTATTCAAATAATATGAGTTCATCAAACGCTATTACTTCTGTTCCATATTTTAGTAATATAGTTCTATAGCCTATGTTACTAACAGATTGATTAACTATAATGTGTCATCTGTCAATGATGGTAAACTTACTTCTATTATAGCAAGCTATAAATTAAAGGGGTACATGAAAAAATAGGATGCTTTATATAAAATTTTATTTGTGGGGTTCGGGTTGTGGTTTAGTGGTAGAGCACTTGCATAGTATGTGTGAGGCACTGGGTTCAATTTTCAGCACTGCATATAAACAAGTGAATAAAGTAAAGGTCCAGCAACAACTAAAAAAATTCTCATATATATATATACATACACACATATATATATAAATATAATTTTTTTAAAAGTTTATTGGCTTGATGACCACTACATGCAAGGTATTACACTTAGTGCTGATGTGAGATGGAAAGAGAATAAATAATAATACAATTTGTACCTTCAAAGATTTTATAGTAGTAAGAATTTAAGAACATTTAAAATCTGATGTATTAATATAATTACGAATTTAAAAATTTAAGAAATATTTTAACAAGATCTATTATCTCCAAGATGAAAACTTTACATCTCTCAGTATAAGATAAATTACTAACCAAATATAAAAGTTTATATTTATTTATGTATATGTGTGTGGGGAGCAGTATTGGGAATCAAATCCAGCTTTGAGTATGCAGGCAAGTGCTCTACCATTGCGCTATATCCCAAGGCCCCACATAGAAAAGTTTTATTTATTTATTTATTTTGTGTGTGGTACTAGGTTCTCACATGCTAGGCAAACACTATCACTGAGCTACATCTCTAGAGCCTAAATAAAAAAGATTTCTTTGTTGTTGTTGTTTTGGTACTGGGGATTGAACCCAGCCAGGGGCACTTTACCACTGAGCTACATCCCTAGCCTACCCTGCTTTAAGTTTTTTATTTTTTTTTAATTTTAAGATGGGGTCTAAGTTGCTTATAGTCTCATTAATTGTTGGTGCTGGTCTTGAACTTGTAATATTCCTGCTTTGGCCTCCTAAGTCTTAGGGGTTACAGGCACATGTGTCACTGTACCAGACTATAAAAGTTTTAAATGGTAATTTTTCAAAAGCATAATGTTAGTCTTCAGAAAGGCCTTAGTTCCAGATCCTCAGATCCAAAATTCTGCTTAATTTTGTTGGCAAAAATAAAAGGCTTCTTGGGTTGGTGTTGTGGCTCAGTGGTAGAGTGCTTGCCTAGCATATGTGAGGCACTGGGTTCGATCCTCAACACCACATAAAAATAAATAAAATAAATTCATTGTGTCCATCTACAACTAAAGAAAAAAAATTTTTTTTTTTTTTAAATAAGAGGCTTCTTTACAGTCTAAGATTACTAAATACTTGGGTAAGAATTTTAGCTTGTTCTTTGTCAATTTAAAATTTACCAATTGTAATGAATAATCTCCTTAAGAACTCCAAAGCCGGTTTGGTGGTGCATGTCTGTAATCCCAGCAGCTTGGGATTTACAGCCAGCCTCAGCAACTTAATAAGGCCCTAAGCAAACTTAGTGAGACCCTGTCTCAAAATGAAAGATAAAAAGGGGCTTAGGGATGTGGCTCAGTTGGTAAGTGCTCCTGGGTTAAACGTCCAGTAGAAAAACAAAACAACAAAACCAAAACCAACCAACCAAACAAAAACTCCCCAAAAGAACCCCATAGAAAACTAGCTATACTATCTTGCATCCCAGATATGTGTGTGTGTGTGTATTCCCCCACCCACCCAAATCATTCTGTGAGGATGTACTTTTTTTTTTTTTAAAGAGAAAGAGAGAGAATTTTTTTTTTAATATTTATTTTTTAGTTTTCGTCGGACACGACATCTTTGTTTGTATGTGGTGCTGAGGATCGAACCCAGGCCGCAGCATGCCAGGCAAGGGCGCTACCGCTTGAGCCACATCCCCAGCCCCGAGCATGTACTTTTACTAGGAAAATGTGTGCTTCCTTGAGAATTCGGTATGTGACTATTTTTCCTTTAGGACCAAAAGAGCAATATCACTGACTTCTAACCTTTTCACTTTTGTCACCAGGAAGCTTAAGCCTAATTTGAGTCTCTCAACTATAGTAACCATGCAAGTCTTTGGGCCCTACTCTTATTCATATTTTCCCATTTTATCATGTGTATTCTGTTGAAGCCTATTTCCAATATATTTATGAAGCAAGACAGGAATTAAGTGATTAAAGAAGTCTTCATTTTTCTATGTCATTTGAATGACATCAGTTTTACTATTAAGCTGACAGACTTTGGTCTTGTGATATAACTCAGGAATAACCCTTTTCAGACTATCAATTAGGCAAAGATTTTCATTGTTCTACAAAGCATTAAAAAAAGTCAATTCTATGGGTTGGGGTTATGGCTCAGCGGTAGAACGCTCATCTAGCACGTGTGAGGCACTGGGTTCTATCCTCAGCACCACATAAAAATAAATAAATAAAGGTGCTGTGTCCAACTACAACTAAAAAAATATAAAAAAAAAAAAAAAAAAGTCAATTCTATTTGGTTAACTTACTTCTACTGTCTGTTCAAATGTCCAGTCAAATTTCTTCTTCACTTTTTTTTCAAGGAAGCTGGTTGACTCAGTTTGTTTAACTCCTGCTGCAGTGGCTTTAAACCCACAGTAGTAACCTGCAGGATCACACTTGTACACCTGAGGGCCTTGTTCTTCATCTATACCAATTAAAATCATACCTAAAAAGAAACACCCTAATTAAATATATTATACCTTTCTTCTACAACAAAATTTCCTCTTTCTTGTGCTATCACAGAACTGTTGCTAATTATTATTTTGGTCATCAATTTTGTGACATGTGTTTTGCTTTAAGAAAAGTGACAAAATATGTTATCAGATAAATTAGGCAACAAATAAATTTCTATTTTGCAAAAGGATGTATCACAGATTAAGAAATTGAGTATTACAAATGTAATTTACAATTTTTCTAATCTATGCTACTACCCAAAGCATACTTATTTGAGCCCTTAATCCCTTATGATGTTACCTGGTCAAATAAACTTTGAAAACATTTTCATTTATCCCTTTTATAGATAATTAATAACAACATATTAAATGCTCTGAAATGTTCTGTTATAGATTGGCTTATTTAGCTTTTATTCAATATTTCTTATACTCGAATCAGGTGTTATGGTTTGGATGTGAGGTATCCCCCAAAAGCTGACATGTGAGACAATGCAAGGTGAAATGATTAGATTGACAGTCTTAACCCAATCAGTGAATTAATCCCCTTATATGGATTAAATGAGTGATAATTTAAGGCAGGCAGGGTGTGCCTGGAAGAGGCTGCTCACTGGGGCATACTTTTGGGGTATTTATTTTGTATTTGGTGAGTGGAATCTCTGCTTCCTGATCATCATGTGAGCACTTCCCTCTACCACATTCTTCTGCCATGATGTTAAGCCTTACCTAGAGCCCCTATGAATGGAGCCAGCTGTCTATGGACTGAGACCTCTGAAACCATGAGCATTCAAAATAAATTTTTCCTCCTTTAAAATTGTTTTTGTCAGGTCTTTTAGTCACAGAAGCAAAAACTTGACTTAAAACACCAGGACTACTTTTTTTCTTCTTTTTTTAAACTTAAGAAATAACTACTAAGGTTCCAGGGAACTAACAATGTATGGAACACATTTTGGAGCTAACTGCATACCTTTATACTGCTCATCTCTCTTCCCACTGGTATATGCCCCCTTAATAAAGTCAGTACAAACCAATCTTTAAATTTAATATAACTTTATTACTACAAATCTAAATGTTATCACACCATGGACATACAATTAAACATCATAATCAAACTTCTTTCTATTCAACAGAGCAGATAATAAAGTATTTAAGTAATGGCTTAACATCTGATTTCTTATACTCTAGATTTGAACCTTTTATATAGTGTCCTATAATAGAATATTCAGTATTAGCCGGCTACTGTATTCAGTTATAGATGTTTTATACTATCTACTAATGAGGAATTTTTCAACTTTATTTTATTGACACTCTACAAGATGCCAGATATCTGCTTTATTTAAAAGTTATGTCACCTGTAATTTTCTTTTTTTATATTTTGTAATTTAATGGATATGGAGTACAAGAGCAACACAAAATACCCACTTACTACTTGGAGGAAGCAACAAATACTTTACTCCAGGGTTTAGAAAAATGAGAAGGGTTTAACAGATCATAAACACATGAAGGACAATCAAAAGGACCAACATATACAAAGACACTAAGACATGAAAGGGCAGGGTGCACCCCAGGAACAACAAAAAGATCCATACATTACAGAGTTTTCTGGTAAGGGAGAAGAAAAGAGCATAAGAATCAGGGTAAATGGGAATAAACTATAAAGGGTCTTGATATTGTTCTAAAGAATTTGGGATTTATGCTAAAGCTGATTAAGAATCTATTTTTATCAGGAGGCAACAATAAAAATTCAATTTTAGGATAACTCATGAGTTAATATGGAGGATAGACTAGAAAGAAAAGGGAGAAGAGATTGAAAAATTAGCTAAGCAACAAAAGCCCAATATGATGAAAAAGTAACACGAGGCAGAGAAGGAAAATATACTTAGGCAAAACTTTATAATGACCAGAAAGGTGGCATGAAGACAAGAAAAGAGAAGTTGAGAATGAATGTAGAAAAATAGCAATAACTTAAAGTTTGAAGTGTTTGTGGGATATAGAGGGACTTGGTTAAGATAATGCATGAGCAATTGGTACAGAGGTAGTAAGTGAAGTTATTCAAGTGAATGAAATTTAAGAGAGAAAAGAAGGACCAAGGTCAAAACCAGGTGAGCAACAACATTTAAGGAATCAACAGAAGAGGATGAGCTAAAGAAATTAAAAGAAGAATACTATTTTAGAAATCAAGGGAGAAATACTTTTTAAGTAAAAGGTCAGCAGAATCAGATACTAAAGAGAAATATCATTACATTTAATTCTCATGCATGACAATGCCAGAAACAAACATGTATTGAATTTTTCAGGTTAATTTATTTATTAAGTCTAAAAAATGGGTAAACTTTATCCTTCTCTCAATAAAATTCTATTTGTTTCAAAAATAGGAATTTATTCTAAAAACGTGAATTATAGGCCTGTGTGTTACTAACTCTTTAGAGTGGTCAAAAGAAGTAGCTACATTGTCAAGATGCCTAATTTAGGTATTTCCATGGAATTAATTAATCTAGAATTCCAATAGAATACCTTAACAACAGCTCAACAAAATAGGAACTTGGATCTTTTGAATCACACACTCAAATAGACATATTTTTATTAAAAAAATCTAACAGCACCTAATGCTTAAAGATATCTATCATACTGTTTTGAAACTTATTCTTCATTCCTGATTTATTAAAATATTTCCCCACCTTATGTAATTTCTAAATCACATGTTTAAAACCTAAATATCTCTAAACACGTTTCTCATAAAAATTACAACTGATCAATTATTTGGGAGGCTTAGGAGACTTCTTAGTATACTTACAACAACCAAGTGGCCTCATTTCAGCATTCTGTGTGTAGACCTGAGAAATATCAGCAATTCTTTTACACAGCATGTCCACAGGAATCTCATAGCCATACTTGTATTTCCAATTAGCTGCTTCATAGCGTGCCCTTTGTACCTGGGATCTGCTGTCGGCTTATAGCATTAAAAAAAAAAGACAGACAGACCAAAAAAAAAAAAAAAAAAAGGTTTACTTCTTTAAAAGGAAAGAATGAACCTGAACATCAGGCAACTTCCTTTCCATAAATACCTATACCTTTCTGTATATCTCTATTATGAGTTAAGAAAAGTCTTCAAAATGGGGTCCACTATGGCCCTTTCTCCCACCAATGAATATGGAATGACTCAGCAACAAGGTTTTTTTTTTTTTTAAAAGATGAAGCTTGTCAAGTACACTGGCCCTTGCCTGTAATCCCAACAACTCAGGAGGCTGAGGCAGGAGAATCTTAAGTTTGAGGCCAGCCTCAGCAACACTGTAAGACCCTCAGCAACTTAGTGGGACCCTGTCTCAAAATAAAACATAAAAAAGGACTGGGGAAGTAGCTCAGTGGTAAAGTCCTTGGATTCAATTCCCACTACCACCAACAAAGTAAATAAATAAAAGAATGAACCTGAAAGTAAATAAATAAAAAGATACAGCTCTATATACTGCATTGCCCATTTATAATAAACCTTTCACCAGTTGTCACAATTATTTTTTTTTTGGTCGGAATAGTTTCTATAAGAGTCAAATTACTTCCCAAAGCACAAGGTTTTAGGACAGAGAATAATATCACTTGATCTTTGTTTCAGGCTTGAATTTTCCCTTGATTTCAAGAAACAGAAACCCAAAGTAATTTTCTTTTTTTCTTTGAGTTGTTGGGGATTGAACACAGGGGCACTTTACCACCGAGCCATATTCTCAGCCCTTTTTAAAATTTTTGAGACAGGGTCTCACTAAGTTGTTGAGGCTGGCTTTGAACTTGTGATCTTCCTTCCTCAGCATCCTGAGTTGCTGAGATTACAGGTGTTGTATCACCACACCTGGCCCCTAAATAATTTTTATAGTATTTCTTACCCATTTTTAATCAGTGTCATGATTACCAAATTTGAGCAAGACATAATGACTTAGGTCTCCTTAAATACTAACCACATCTGAAATACAGTTTCTATGAGAGGTGCTTCAGCCTATTTTCCCTAAAAGTAGCATAAAGACCTGATACCATTACATTTCCACCTTCAAAAACACTCATAAACTGGGCAGGGTGGCACATGCCTGTAATCCCAAGCAGCTCAGGAAGCTGAGGCCCTAAATAACTTAGTGAGAACTTATCTCCAAAATAAATAAATAAATAAATTAAGAGTGGGAGAGGGAGCCTGGGTATGTAATATAGTGGTTAAGCAAAAACCACTCACAGTACTCTTAAAATATTGTTTCTAGCCTGAGAGTATCGCATATCTACTTATATCACCTAGAAAAATCAGGCACTTTGGTGCTCTAAAATTAAATGCAAAACTCAAAAAAGTATTTGAAGAAAATAACATAAGGCTAGTATATTTAAACAGACATCTAGCTGATTACCTGTCATTCCAGTCATCACACAGCCAATGTTTTCAGTTATCTTGAATAAGTGAGTCACTGTGCTGGAATCCAATAATTTGTCCTAGTGAACAAAATAAATCAAAACAATTTAAAAAAGAGAAACACCTTACAGGTCTCCATAATTATAAAAACATTATGCAGCAATAAACTATATAATGTTACTAGACATATAAAGTATTCTAATCACTTTATGGTTAAAACCAATTGGGGGGGTGGGACTTTGTTTTCCTTTCCTAGATATTTTTCCTGTGGGTTTATTAAACTTGTATCAAGGTCCTAGAAGACAAAAAATTTAGAAATTCCCTTGTGCTCATAATCATATCACTGAATTTAACATGTTACTTCTGTCTACTCAGCTAAACCATTTATAGATGCTCAACTAATACTCCTTGAATAACTAGTAGGAACGCAGTCAAAGCAAGAATAATGTTAACATATGAATAAAGTAATACACTTTTGTACAAACTCATGAAAAATTCTCTTGAGATGTAATACTTACAGGTACTTTCTTCTGTGTGACAATTACTGCACAGTCTTTCCCTCTGACAGCTACTGATGTAAGACCACCCTGGTTTATAGCCTTAAAAGCATATTCTGAAAAACAAATAGGTTTCTTTAAAAGGTAGAATAATTTATTATAGATTCATACAATGCAATAACAAATAGTCATTAAAAAGAAAGAAATTGCCTGGATACAGTGGCACATGCCTATAATCCCAGCAAGTTGGGAGGCTGAGGCGGGACGATCACAAGTTCAAAGTCAGCCTCAGCAATTTAGCAAGATCCTTAGTAAATTAGTGAGACCCTGTTTTAAAATAAAGATAAAATAAAAAGGGCTGGGATGTTGTTCAGTGGTTAAGCAACTCTAGGTTCAATCCCCAGTATCAAAAAAGATAAAAGGATGAGGCTGGACTGGGGATGTAGCTCAGTGGTAGAGCACTTGCATGTGTGAGGTTCTACCCAGATTCCATCCTCAGATCCACAAAAAAAGGAGAAAAAAAGAATGAGTTTGAGCTATAAAAACTAACATGGAATGCATCTAAGATATATAAAGTCAAAATAATAAAAATCTAATAAAAAAAAAAGTTAAGCCAACTCTTTGTTTTCCATTTCCATTTCACTGAAATTATGAGGCTCAAGCCTCATAATTTAAGTTTTAATTTAAGTAATTTTAATCACAGTTTTAATTTAAGTAATTTTAATCATAGCAAGTCTTTACTGAACATGTTTTATCATTTAAAATTCGTTTTGGAGCCCAGCCTGGTGGTGCACACCTGGAATATCAGTGACCTGGAAGTCTGAGGCAGGATCACAAATTTGAGGGCAGCCTCAGCAACACAGCAAGACCCTGTTTCAAAATAAGTAAAAAAGACTGGGGATGTAGCTCAGTAATTAAGCACCTCTGGGTTCAATCCTCAGTACCCTCACCCCTGCCAAAATAAATAAAATTTTGGGGTTGAGGATGTAGCTTAGTGGCAAGCTCTAACACTACAAAAAGAAAGAAAAGTCTGTTTTGTGGGTCTTTTCTTTTTTTCCCCAGGTCAAATTCAGCTGCTTTAAAATTTCTCAAAACTTAATATTTCTGTTAGCTTTGTTCAATAACTAATTTGACCACATGTGGTTTTAACTGCTTTTAGATTATTTTGCATTGATTTGTCTACCAAGTTGAATTTTTCTGGATCATGCTTTTTGCAATTTTCATGTTACCTTCAACATATGGTTCTTTTGATTATAGATGAGACTATCACTTGCTGTGTTATTCATTTCTGTAATATTTAAATTTAATAATAAAGATATTGAAATTAAGAAAAAGCAGCAAAACATGTTCATTGTAGAAATGTGGAAAATACAGAAGATAACTAAAAGGAAAAAATTATTCATAATACTAATTATATACATTTTGACTTGTAATACATTATTTCATGATTCTGTCAAGTGTTATTCTAGACAAGGTTTTGATGCCTGGCTTCATCTGTTCAAAAAGTCACAGTGATAGGAACTAGTTAAGAAGATACTACCTATGAAACCAAAGAATTTCCTTTAATAGGTGCTGTAATAAAAATTATCTAATATTTCTAAGTGGCTATATATTTAAGATAGAACAAAAGAATAAGGCAAAAAGATTCTAGAAAAATCACCTTGAAAGAAATCCTCAACTCTAGCTTAAACTGGCTAACTATAATAACTAATTTTTATCATTCTACTGTATTACAACTCCTCTCATCCTCCCTTCCCTGTTTTGGTGTTACTAGGGATTGAACCTAGGTATACTCTACCACTGACCTACATTCCCAGCCTTTTTAATTTTTTTTTTTTTTGAAATAGGGTCTTGCTAAAGTTGACAAGGGTAGCCTCAAACTTGTGACCCTCCTGCCTCAGTCTCTTGAGTTGCTGGGAAGTAGTTACACCTTTGTGTAACCCTCTTTCCTTGAGTGTAGTCAGCACCTAGAACCCACTCCTAACATACAGAATATGGTAAAGTTGATGGAATGTTATCTTTATAACATTATATAAGACTTGTCTCGCTGGCCAACTCACTCTATAGATTCTTCTTGTAAGTTTGATAAAGTAATTGGTCTCCAGATTATAGTCATCAAGAAGCTGGGGCTCTCAATTATACACACAAAGAAATGTATTCTGCCAACAACCCCAGTGAGCTTGGAAGTAGATTCTCCCTTCAGGCAAGTCTTCAGATGAAAACACAGACCAATTCCAGTATCATGATTGCAGGCCTGTGAGTTCCTATGCAGAACTAGCTAAGCTGTGCCCAAACTACTCCTGACTCATAGAAACCATGAGGTAATAAAATATGTGTTGTTTAGACAGCTAAATTTGTGCAATTTTTACAAAGCATGAAAAGTTAAAATAGCTTTAACTGCTTTCATTAGGAAGTCTAAAATCAGTTACCTAAATTTCTACTTTAAGAAGCTAGAAAAGAGCAAAGCAAAAGTAGTTTTTTTAAACAAAAACAACAAACCAATAAAATTATACACCCTGTAGTAGACTGCATAACAGCCTCCCAAAAGATACCCATGCTCTAATCCCTGGAACCTATGAACTCTATCTTCAAAAAAAGGAGGTCTTTTTTTGAGTACCATATATTGAACCCAAGAGCGCTTAACCACTTAGACACATCCCCAGACTTTTTATATTTTTATTTTGAGACAGGGTCTCACTAAGTTGCTTACAGTCTCAATAACTTGCTGAGGCTGGCTTCAAACTTGTGATTTCCCTGCCTCAGTCTCTCAAGTCACTCAGATTAGAGGTATATGCCACTGCACCCAGCAAAAGGGGAGGTCTTTGCAGCTGTGATTGCTCAAGAGTCTTGAGGAGCTAGGGTTGTGGCTCAGTGGTAGAGCACTTGCCTGGCATGTGTCAGGCTCTAGGTTCGATCCTTAGCACCACATAAAAATAAATAAATAAATAAATAAAGGTATTGTGTCTATCTACAACTAAAACAATTTTTTAAAAAAACTAATCTCGAGATGGGGGGATTATTCTGGTAGGTTCTAAATGCAACCAAATATATCTTTAGAAGAGGCAAGTAGAGAGAGAGATCTGAAGATGTTAGCCTTGAACATTAGAATGAGGAGGCAGGTCACAAACCAAGGAATGCTGGCAGCTCTAGAAGCAGAACTTTGGGCAGGAACAGATTCTCTTCTAGAGCTTCCAGAGGGAGTGCAGCCCTATCCAGCACCTTGATTTCAGACCAGTAAAACTGACTGGACTTCTGGCCTCCAGAACTGTAAGAGAATATATTTCTGTTATTTTAAGCCATCAAGCATGTGATAATTTGATAAAGCAGCCACAGGAAGTGAATATAATACCCGAGCTAATCAAGAAGATAAGAGCTGCCAGGCGCTGTGGCACACACCTATAATCCTAGTGGCTCGGGAGGCTGAGGCAGGAAAATCTTGAGTTCAAAGCCAGCCTCAGCAATGGCGAGGCGCGGCGCGGCGCGGCGCTAAGCAACCCAGTGAGACCCTGTTTCTAAATAAAATACAAAATAGGGCTGGGGATGTGGCTCAGTGGTCAAGTGCCCTGAGTTCAATCCTCCGTACCAAAAAAAAAAAAAAAAAAAAAGAGATAAGAGCAGCCAGGTGCATAGTGGTGCATATTGTAATCCCAGAGACTCAGCAGGTTGAGACCCTATTTTAAAATAAAAATAAAAAGAGCTAGGAATAGGAATGTGGCTCAGTGGTAGGGCATCCCTGGGTTCCATCTCCAACACCAAAAAAAAAAAAAAATGTCATGGACCCAGTTAATTCACGTTGGTTTAGAATGCAGGGTAGGTTTCCTAGAGATTTTAATTAACTCAAAGTGAAACATCACATGAAGGTAAAACCAGGAGTTTGTTTTTCTTGGGGAAAAAAATCTGGTAACACTTGATCTTCATTCTCACATAATAACTGCAGCTCAGAGTAAAAATCACCCAAGGCTGGACATGTATTTTGCAGTTTCCCACAGGTACCACCACCTCCTACGGCATCTCATCTAGCCTTTTCACTCACTGGCATTACTTATTTGATTTGTGTAAGAGCTGCCAGGCGCTGTGGCACACAACTGTAATCCTTGTGTGTGTGTGTGTGTATGTATGTATGTATGTATGTGTCACTCATGCACTAAATGAACACTTCCTCAATATTTAATGCACAGTAAGAGCCACAAAAGACACAGTACCATCACCCAAGGTAATACACACTTTTGTCATGCAAAATAAAAAATACCATACATATAAAAATGCTTCTCAATAGAGGTACACCTGTGAATTTGTCAGGATCCATTAAGGGAGTTCTCTTTGCTCTCTCTTTAGACTTAATGCTGTTCTACAGAACTTTAGTGGTGATGGCAATGTTCTTTATGTTTGCACTGTCCAATATAATAGTCTTCAGCCACATGTAGCTACAGAGTATTTGAAATGGATTGGTGGAACTAAGGAACTGAATATTTAAAGTTTTTAGTTAGGAAAATCATTCCAACTATTCCTTTCCTGCTTCTCTGAGAACTTTCCCTCTCAAGTATTATTTTCTCTAGGAGTCTGTCACTTTTCCCTAACCTTGGATGATTTTATCCTGTAACATGGATTCAGTTAAACCTATATAATCACTACTAATTCTGTCATCTCTAGTTCTGGAACCATATTTGCAAATTTGTATTTCTTCCATATACATGTCTGAAAATAAGCTCCTTTTCTCCATAAATCTGTTTCTTTTCTAATAGTGCTTATCTTGAATAATGGTATTACTAGCCACTCAGTTTTTCAAGACACAAACTATCTTTTATTTTTCACCTTCTTCTTCTCTTAGAAGCCTTGTCTGGCCCTCCTTGGCAGTCAGTCTAGTTACTTCCCATAGTACCTTTTGTTGTGCCATTATTTTAGTACTCACCAAGCTGCACTATAATTTTCAATAAAGGTTAGCATAAATGAATCACCATTTTAACATTATCATCATAAAACATATTTTCAGAATAAATTCCAGGAAACTAGAAAGTGCCAGAGTAAAGAATTCAGAGAACACCCACACCTAAAGAGTAACCTTCAGCTGGGTGCGGTAGCACATGCCTGTATTCCTAGCGGCTAGGGAGGCTGAGGCAGGAGGACTGCAAGTTCAAAGCCAGCAGCCTCAGCAAAAGTGAGGTGCTAAGCAACTCAGTGAGACCCTATCTCTAAATAAAATACAAAACAGGGCTAGGGATGTGGCTCAGCAGCCAAGTGCCCCTGAGTTCAATCCCCAGTGCCCCCCCCCACCCTCAAAAGAGTAACTTCTAAAGAAAAACTAGGAATGTAAAAAAGTAGTATCACATGTTACAGAAGAAATAAGCAACATGAAGTCCAATAAAGAAAACACAGAAGAGTTTGTGGGCAGCATTTTTTTTAATATATGTATATTTTTAGTTGTAGATGGACATAATACCTTTATTTTTATGTGATGCTAAGGACTGAATCCAGTGCCTCACATGTGCTAGGCGAGCACTCTACCACTGAGCCACAATACTAATCCCTGTGGGCAGTATTTTAAATGCATTTATTTATTTATTTGTTTATTTGCCATACACAATAACTTTATTTATTTATTTTATGTGGTGCTGAGACTTGAACCCAGTGCCTCACACATGCTAGGCAAGCACTCTGCCACAGAGCCACAGCCCAAAAGTTAGAATTAAAATTTTGGTAACAGTATCTTAAAACACTTCATTTCCATCACTAAAAGTTTTTGTTTTGACTAAAATTTCAAAAACTTTCAAGACTAAAAACACCATTATGCTAATAATGCACAAATGCTAATTTGTCCTTGAAAGTTCAACATAATACAAGAAAACTGTATTAGCCCATTCCCTAGTTTTTCCATGGGTAAGATTATAATAGATTACATTCAACCCTAAGCTTAACTTAAATACATAGTAAAATACCTCAAGTATTAGGTGGAACCACATGAAGCTGCCAATATTTTCATATAATTAATTCAGACAACAAACCATCAGGTTAGGAAGTAACCTTGCTCACAAACCAAATGGTTAATAGTTGTTTTATAAACAGACATGTCTTTTCCACAGTAATCTCTTACTTACTTTGCTTCCTTCCCTACAATTTTGCCCAGCACTTTCCCAATTTTTCTAGTATGCATTTATATAACACCAGCACAAAACAAGAGCTAAATATAAAAGGTAGTGTGTGGCAAAAGTTCAGGACAAGCACATAGTATCAGACAATGGCTCACAATGTTAGCAGCTGACTCTGATGGTAGCAAGAGGAGAGATGCTAACCTCTTTATGGATCGATCCTCATCAGGCTTTACAAAGCATCTACAGGTGATTCTGAGGGTCTACCAATTATTAGAAATGCTATTCAAGGCTTTTTCCACCATAATTTTGTTTAAAATGCTGTACTGAATTTAGGGTTATAAATATGATTTTCCCCCTATACAAACATGAGCTGGAAAAATAAAAATGAATTGAGAACCATACATGCCATTAAGTTTGGATAATAAAAAAAACAAGATATTCCACTGCGGCAAGGAAGGATAGTGTATCTATATTCCATTTCAATACTATGTGCCTAAAAACTTTCTGTTAAGATTTTTTTGAAGCTGCTTATTCTGTCTTTTCCTAAAGTTGTAAGCTACATTATCAGGAACCGTGACTCATTTCAGTGCTTCCTAATATTTTACTTTTTAAAATGATGATTCTCAATGGAGTAGGGTCACTAGAAATCTTGGCACTGACATAGGGAGAGGGAGAATATGACATTTGAAAAATACAGTAGTCTTCAATTCAATCACCTTTTATGTAGTAAATATATATACATATACACACACACGCGTAAGTATGTATGTATACACACACACATCTAATTTCAAATCAGATTCAAGGAGGGCATGAGGAGACTGGGTTGAGAAACACTGCTTTAAAATAAGAATTTTTTCAATTGCAAAAGAAGCAAACAGTTAAGTACAGCCATCACGATGGCTCAGCCAGCAACAAATTGCATATACAATAGTAGTCCCCTTGCCTAGAGATATAGTAGCTGTCTTATTCTGTGCAAGTATACACTATGATAGTCACACAACAATGAGATCAACTAACTAGGCATTCTCATCATTAACTGATATATGATTGTACTTCTCAGCTCATTTATTTGAGTTTCTACTCCATTTACATCAGCGACTTGTTTCTCCTTCTTTTTTTGGTACTGGCAATTGAACCCAAGGAGCACCTAAGTACTGAGCCATATCCCCCAGCCTTTTTAAAATTTTATTTAGAGACAAGGTCTCACTGAGTTGCTTAGGGCCTCGATGAGTTGTTGATGCTGGCTTTGAACTTGTGATCCTTCTGTCTCAGCCTCCTGAGCTGCTGGGATTACAGGTGTGTGCTACAGCGTCCAGCTATTTCTTCTTCTTCTTTTTAAAAAATATTTATTTATTTTTTTAGTGGTAGTTGAACACAACATATTTATTTTATTTATTTATGTTCATGTGGTGCTGAGGATCGAACCCAGAGCCTTGCATGTTTGAGGCGAGCTCTCTACCGCTGAGCCACAACCCCAGCCTGTTTCTTCTTAAAAGCAATACTTACCGAAACATTTGAGTGCTTATATACTGGGCACTGTTCTAAGTGCTTTGCACATATCAACTCATAAATTTTGGTGCCTAGGGGAGGGGGGATAGTAGAGGATAGGAAAGGTAGCAGAATACAACAGTTACTAATATGGCATAATGTAAAAATGTGGATGTGTAATCAATGTGATTCTGCAATGTGTATTTGGGGTAAAAAAGGGAGTTCATAACCACTTGAATCGAATGTATGAAATATGATATGTCAAGAGTTTTGTAATGTTTTGAATAACCAATAAAAAATAAATAAATCTTGGTGCCTCATAAAACTAGGTAGAATCATCTCCATTTTATAAATGAAGAAAATTCTCACATTTGGTGTGGAGATGACTCGAATCCAGGAACTCTGGCTTCAATAACATAATAAATACTACTTTCACATTTTATTTACAAACTATCTTTTCCAATCTCTCTCTACCAGTCCACTTCTTTTGAGTTCCGTAACAATATGCTTCATTTAGAAGCAACTAGGCAGTTCTCACATTCAACCGGCAGACAAATCCAAGTGACCATCCTATTCTTCTTTGCCAGACCTATCCAGCAAAGCCTCAAAAAGCACGAGAGGAGCCTTAAGCAGCACGGCTTGCCAGCCACATGTGGTAGCACAAGCCTATAATCCCAGTTACTCAGGAGGCTAAGGCAGGAAGATGGTAAATTCGAGGACAGACTGGGTAATTTAGCAAGACCCTGTTTAAAAATAAAAAGGACTAGGAATGTTGCTCAGTGGCAAAACACCCCTGGTAAAAATACACACATACATAAAAATAAAATAAAAAGGGCTGGCGTTCAACATGGTGGTCCATGCTTGTAATCCTAGCTACTAGGGAGGCTAAGGCAGGAGAATTACAAGTTTAAGGCCAGTTTCAGCAACTTAAAATATAAAATATTTAATATTTGTATATTCAAAATAAATAATAAAAAGGGCTAGGTAGATGTAACTCAGTGGTAGAGTACCCTGGATTCAATCCTGAGTACATCACACACATACAAAAGGGCTGAAGGTGTAGCTCAGTGGTAGAGTTATTTGCCTAGCATGTTTAAGGTACTAAATTCAATCTCCAGCATCAGGGGGAAAATAATGTAGCCAATCTTAATTTGATCAACTAGATTTTCCCCACTGGTAAACTGAGGAATTGCTCAAATTAATTTTTTTTTTTTAAAAAGGAAGTTTTAAACTGGGTGTGGTGGCACATGCCTGTAATCCCAGGCTTAGGCAAGAGGAATGAAAGTTTGAGGCCAACCTAGCCTCAGTGAGATCCTCCTCAACTTTGTGAGACCCTATCTCAAAATAAAAAATTTAAAAAAGGACTGGGATACAGCTCAGTGGTAAAGAACCCCCGAGTTCAATCTCCAGTACCAAAAATAAAATTTTATTGTATATATTTAAGGTTTACAACATTATAATATACAAGCTAGGTGCCCTGAAATTAAATTTCTTTTTCTGCCCTGCTGCAGTTCTGGGAATGAACACATGACCTCACACTAAATTATGTTCTATTACTGAGATACATCCCTGAAAACTAAATTTCAAACCTAGGTGTTCTAATTTTTTTTTTTTTTTTTGGTGATACTGGGTATTACCCAAGGATGCTCTAACACTGAGCTAATCCCGAGCCCATTTTATTTTTTATTTTGATGCAGGATCTTTCTAAGTTGCTGAGGCTAGCCTTGAACTTGCAATCCTCCTGCCTCAGCCTCCCAAGGCACAGGGATTACAGGCATGTGTCACCATCCCTAACAGTACTTTATGATTTTTAACATGTGCAAGCAAAATACTTGTGTACATATATTAAGAAAAAAATTTCAAATACTACCAAAGAGTATAAAATGGGGGGAAAAAATCTTTCTCCCTACTTACTAGGAGCAAACATTGTCAATGTTATACTTTTACAGTTATAACGTTATGTTTAGAACTGTAACTTTCAATTTATACCCCTATTTATCAACTTTAGACTACATTTATTTATTTGTTCTGGTACTGGGGACTGAACCCAGGATCTCAAGCATGCTAGGTTAGTGCTCTACCACTGAGCTACACTCCTCCATCCTCGACATTTATCTCTTTGAGTCTTAACTATGGAAGATGAGGAACATTCTTACTTTTCCATTAATCTTTTCTTCATCATCACTCTATTTTTGTTATGTTATTTTCTGGCAGTTAAGATTAATAATTTGCACCTTACAATTCTTAGATGCTTTGTCTTTGGAGGATTCTAGAGTTTATAAACCTAATAAATAGCATTTACAAATAATGAGTATATACATATATTTCACAGGAGAACTAAGCATAGATGGATCCAAAGAAAGGAAAACATTCCACATCTACAGAACTACTAATTTAATAGACCCTCCACCCCCCAAAGCCAAAGAATCAAAAAAGCACGTGATAACATTTATGAGGAATTAGTATGTAGCAGGCATGCATTGCCTTATTTAATCCTCAAAACAACCTTATGAGAAGGAATTATTATTAGCCTAATTTGCAAAAAGATACTAAAGCAAAGATTACACAATTTGTCCAAATTAGCTAGTATAGAACAGGGATCTCAATCCAGGTATGGCTCCGGGGCCTGAATTCTTCACCACTATACTGCTTGCTCATACTAACCATTCTTTCACTTTCTTTCTCTCAGCAACGTCTAACTGATGTCCTGAATAGCAGAAGAGTGCTATTCAACAAGGCACAGATATTAAAATCATTCTGTTTAGATCTTAAACTTGTTTTGAACTGCATGTTCTCTTCCAAATCCTATTAAAATGACACTATACTCAGCCTTTCTATTCACCAAATCTGAGAAACAATATAAACTATGCTTTGAAGGCCAAACACAGGGGTGTACACTTGTTATCCCAGCAACTGGGGAGGCTGAGACAGAAGGACTGCAAGTTTGAGGACAGCCTCAGCACCTCAGTGAGACTGTTTCAAAATTAAAAAAATAAAAATAAAAAGGTTGGAGATGTAGCTCACTGGCAAAGTGACTCTGGGTTCAATTCCCAGTATAAATAAATAAATAGTCTATATTTTGGGGTTGGTAATGTAGCTCAGTGACTGAGTGCTTCCCTAGTCAAGTGTGAGGCCCTGGGTTTAACTTCCACCACCATAACAAAAACAAAAACAAAAACAAAAAGATGCTTTATGCCTAGATTCTACAATGCAGGATATAGGCAAGACATAGGTCTAAGTGTGGCTTTCTCTGTTCACAAATTAAAAAGCACAAAAATAACACTCACAGCAGTAGTCCAATATAGGAAAATTCTTTAAAACTCATGAATAAAACACTAAAAATGAAAAATCCTCAAGGAGACAGCTGTCATCTCTTTGTTTTATATTTGGTCATATTTTTCAATTGAGGTCAAGTTAAAAAGGTTACTGATTCAACATGATGCTGTTTGTTGCCACATTATATACAGTATGTAGCAATATAATGAACCTGTTCCATCCAAGCTTTTTTTTTTTTTTTTTTTTGGTGGTGTTGGGGATTGAACCCAGGGCCTCTGCATGCAAGCGCTCTACTACCTAGTTACATCCCCAGCCCTCCAAGTGTTTTTTTTTTTTTTAATGTTTTTTTAGTTGTTAATAGACCTTTATCTTATTTATTTATTTATATGCAGTGCTGAGAATCAAACCCAGTGCCTCACACATGCCAGCCAAGTGCTACCACTGAGCCCCAGCCCCAGCCCCTCCTCCAAATTATTTTTACTTCTGTTAAAAATTTACAGGTGACTAGAACGTCATTTATAGGCTACCTTTCTGCTTACGATTTTTTTTTCTACTTAAGATTTTTAAGGACACTAAGGTAGTAAACTAAAAAAATAAAATAAAATAAAACTATTACAGACCAGATGTAAAACAGAATCTTCTAACACTAAATTCTCTATGGCAAGAGGTCAAAGGCCTGCTTTTAATAATAACCTAACTCCGACATTACTGCAATTGAACTGAATTGAATAACTGATAACTAGTTTAGGATTCTTTTCACTAAAATTGATCTTCAGTAACAGTACATCATACCTCATCTAAAATTCAGAACCAGCTTTTAAACTTTAGGAGCAATCCCACAGGTGTGGGTTAAAAGAAGATGCCAGTTTCAAGAGCAGCTCTATAACTGGAAGCCATTCATTCTATCTACAGTTTTCCAAAGATGTCTTGAACTTGGTAGACACTTGAAAATTGGCACTTCTCATTTTCCTTCTTATCCATTTGGTTACATATCAATCACTTCCTTTAAGCTGTGAGCTCCAAGTATGGGACAGAGTGTAATATTTATTTTTGTAACCCCTAGAAACAGCACAGGAACCTCTGAATGCTTGCGTGGATTTAACCACAGGACAAGGAAGTCCATGCTGCAAACAAAGAAAAACGGGGCATTTGAGTTGGGAAGATAAGGAAGCAATCATTTCAAGGAGATAAGACTCTGGGCCTATCAGGACAGAATGGAAATGAAAGGGCTTCAGGAAGCCAGAGGCAGGCATTAGTCCTTGTCTGCCTTAACTCTTTGTGTTCAGGCGCTGCGGCGCTCGCCCAGACGAGGCCAGGCTTTCGTTTCGCCTTCGGGACCCAGAAGCCTGCTTCCAGACGGGCGTGAACACCAACGCACTCAACCTCGACTAGGCGCTTCCTTCCCAACTCCGGCCCTGCTTCAGCTCCAGACTAAACTCGGGTCGCGTCTGCTTGCTCCAGGCCGAACCATGACAGGGCAATTCAGGTGGACCATCGGGCGAACTTGATTCACTCACCTACTTGGTAAAGCCGGCCCTCGGGCGAAAAAATGGTAATGTGGCGGTCAAAACCAGCGCTGGAACCACGGGACATGTTGGTACACCCACTACTTCAAACACAGTCTCGGGGCCCCCGGAGCTCCGGCACCAGGCGTACAAACCCCTGCGGAAGTTTCAGTGACTGCTTCCGGGGCACCGGCCGGTCTTCTTCCGCTCCGGCCGGCCGAACTCACGGCCCTAGTGTTCATTCAAGCGAGGAGGGAGTTTTAGGGTCCCGCCCCCATTAGGGGTGGGACGCCGAGGGCCGAAGGTTGAGCTTGTGGAAGATGGTCAGGTGAAGTGGGGGTCGTGCAGTCTTAGGGCTTGCATGCTGAGAATGAGTTGACTACAGCAAGAACGAAGCAGCTAAATATTAAAAAGAGAGAAGGTGTGTGTGTGTGTGTGTGTGTGTGTGTGTGTGTTTGGGTCAGCGGTAGCGCACTTGCCTGGCACGTGTGAGGCACTGGTTTCGAGACGCAGCACCACCTATAAATAAGTAAAATAAAAGATCTATCAACAACTAGAAAAAAGTATTTTTAAAAAAAGAACGAAGCAGATTTCTAGGGCTGCTGGGTAGTTATTTGCCTATCAGTGTGATCACGTAATGTAATCACATCTCGTTAGTAGTGGCATCTTACATCCAACCTGTGTCTGACCTGAACGCTAGTTGTTCTTCCTTACTTCCACGTTACTTGCCACTTTCCTTCCTACGACGGAGGCGGGGTGGGTAGGATAGCAGCTGCAGTAGCAGTAACCCTAAAATGTAGGCTCTGAAGGGGTTCAAGTAGTCACTGGAAAGAACGGAATTTTCTTCTATCCTGGCAAGATCTTCCTTTGGACAGCAATTTTTTTTTTTTTAGAAGTGGAACTAAGGTTGAAATACAGGTAATGGGGAAATCCGGAGGTTAGCAGCCTTGATGGATAATGAACAAGATCAGAAGGGATGAGCAGGTTAGTGTTGGATGGATTAATGATAATAATTCCAAAAAAGGGGATGTCCCTTGGGAAAACAGCAGGTGGATTTTCAAATTGTAGAAACGTGCTAATTTTGGTTTTACCCAAATGAAGAGTCCTAGTTAATGAATACAGAATGCAAAAACATAATGTTGGCCGAGTTTTCCCCCCTAGAACCAAAGAATGTCTAAGAACATCATAAAAGAATTCCAATTTCTCAAGAGTGGTTTTTAAAAATAAATTTCTATTTTATTAACCTGAAAAAGAAATTCAAAACTGAAACATAATTAAGAAAATAGTAAATGCAAACAGCATCTCTGGAACATAGGGTACTTTCCAGCTCTAATTGTACTGATAAGAGTTGTCCCTTCTGGTTCAGGTCTCCACTCGCAGAATCAAGTCGACCTTTTGAGTATTGTTTTCTGAGAGAGAGAGAGCGCTTGTGTTCTGTAATTCCTATAGTTTGCCTGCGAATCATAGAATTCTCTGTAAGGCTGCTAGGAGGATGAACTCATTTAATCCCTCTGTCTCAACAGCCTGCCCTATGCTGATGTCTCAAATTAGGTCTTACACTGAAACTGTTTTTGAAGCTGAATCTTCTCTTCCATACTAAGCCACTTGGCATTTCAAAACCCAAAATGTTTAAAACAGAATTCCTTATCTAATCTCTTCCCTCTCAAGCCAATTCCTGCCTTTTTACTACACATTCCAAGTACTCAGCCAAACCTTGCTATATTCTTTTTCTTTTGGTATTAGGATTGAATCCAGGTGCTTCACCACTGAGTTACATCCCTATCCCTTTTTAATTTATAGACATGTCTTGCTAAATTGCCCAGGCTATCCTTGAATTTGGGATCCTTCTGCTTCAGCCTCCCAAATTGCTGGGATTACAGGTGTGTGTCGCCATGCCTAGTTGAATAAAATCTAGTCTTTAGCATTCAAAGCTGTTAACCTATCTTTTCAGCCTTTTCTTCTATACTTCATTCTCCTATTTCTATTCCTGGATAATACTGGCACTGCTCTGAGCTGCACTGCCTGATCACCCCTCATTCCCCAAGCTCCTGTCTCCTTTAAGGATCATTGATTCTAAGAAGCCCAAATCTGCCAGTGATCTCTTTCTTACTTATATGGCCAGGGCATATTATTTGAATCTTTAAATAGTCTGAACCAAATGAGATGGCCTTTTTCCCCGTTCTGGGGATTAAACCCAGGGTTTCATGCATGGTAGGTTAAGTGTTCTCTGAGTTAGAGATGGCCATTTTTGTGGGTCAGATATTGGCAATTACGTGGTTTAGAGTCAGATGTGTGGGTTTCATCAAGAGTGGCAGGGCAGAGGCTGGGTACTTTTCATCTCTATATCTTCCACTACCCCTGGCATGGGGATTGGTTCATAACAGTTCAACAGTGACTATTAAATTGAACAGAAAACTGTAGAAAGGGAACACTGAGAAATGTTTTCATAGCTGCAATCTTTTGCTTCCTTTGTAGACATGATTCTGGATATTCACTGTCCTATAGTGATGGGATATTTCACACCCTGCAGGCTGTGAGAATTATTTCACACATTTGAACTTTTTTTTTTTTCTTTCCTTTTTTGGTACTGGGGATTGAACCCCAGGACACTTTGCCACTGAGCTACCTCCCCAGCTCTTTACACATGCGTACACACACACACAAACACACACACATACCCACTTTTTTTTTTTTTTTTTTGAGATGGGATCTCACTAAGTTGCTTAGGGCCTCAGTAAGTTGCTGAGACTGGCCTTAAACTTATGATCCTCCTGCCTCAATCTCCTGAGTCGCTGGGATTACAGGTGTGCACCACCATGCCCAGCTCATTCAAATTTTGAGGCATAAAACATGATATGTACGTTTTAATACTTTTTAGTATACTTCCTGGATGGAATCAAGTTCGTTTTCAATACAAACAGATTGAAAGCTAGATTAGAACCACAGTCTTCTTGAGGGCAGTGGCCTTATGTATTTTGCTCACCAGCATCTCCTTAAACCAAACAGGGCCTAGCATAAAGTAAGCATCAGACCATTCACAGAATGTACATGCTCAGTATTTAAAACTTGTATTATGTTTTTTTTTTTTTTTTGTGTGTGTGTGTGTGTGTGAGAGTGGTACTACAGATTGAAACTAAGGGTGCTCTACCTCTTCTGGCCCTTTTTATTTTTTAATTTTTAATTTTTTTTTGGTACCAGGGATTGAACCCAGAGGCACTAACCACAGAACCACATCCACACGTCACTTTTTTAAAATTTTTTATTCTGAGACAGGGTCTTGCTAAATTGATTAGGTCCTTGCTAAATTGCTGATGCTGATTTTGAATTTGCAATCCTCCTGCCTCGGCATCCCAAACTGCTGTGATTATAGGCACATGCCACTGCACCAGGCTATTTTTAATTTTGAGACAGGGTCTCACTAAGTTGCTCAGGTAGGCCTCCAACTTTTGATCCTCCTGCCTCAGCCTCCCTAGTAGCTGGGTTATAGGTGTGCACCCAGTTTGTATTTCTTTATTTGAAAAGACTTATGACTAAATGAGAAATCCAAATTTAAGTTTTTCCACATAGGCAAATGAATTCCTCTGGGAAATCTTTCAGAAAGACAAAACCTTTGCTGATTCCAGTGCAAAGGGAAATCCCCTGTAAGTGGATTTCATGAATGTGTGCCATTGGCCACCAAGCAGCAGCTAAGCTGCTTAGCCAGGTGGACTTCCCCCTGGGTCAGGGAGCTTTCACTGTAGTCTGGGCACCAATACTTCTGCAGCTTTAACATGAGCCTGTGGGGCAGATTTGCTGTGTCTGTGTGGAAAATTTGATCTTTCTCTTTGGGGCAGGGGGGCACTAAATTAGGCTTTTGAAATGACTTTCTGGGTTTTTGAAAAATTTTAGAGATGACTTGACATCTCGTGAGTCTTGGAAAATTTCCTGGGGGCCTCTGTTTGGCAAGGCCTATATTCTCCCCGGGGGTGGAAGAAGGTGGAAGGTAGAGGTTACCCACAGGCAAAGGTAAGAAATAGCAGTGTAGATTTCCCAGTGACTGCTGACATGCTGATCATATGGTGCTTAAAGGCAAGATAAGAATTTAGCCCTTAGCTTAAGGCACTCTGCTGGCAGTTTCAGTGAGCCAAGGGAATAGAAAAATGAGGCCTGGGTTTCCATGGATGTTAGCAGGAATTGGAAACAATGCCCTGTGAGTTGGCTACAAATACTGATCATAGAGTATTTTAGAAGAGTTGAGATTTCCTGATGTTAAGGAGCCCCAAAAGACAACTGTGGCCAGGACAGCTAGGAATATAACAGCTTTGGGTAAAAAATGAGAGGGAAATAGGACTCTGCCCAGCTCCCTGGCCAGACTTTCTCCAGTCCAGAGCCTCCTGAGAGGACTCCTTGAGGGCAAGAACCTGACCCTATTTGTATCTTTCCATTGTTTTAATCTTTCTAAGATCAATCTCAGGCCTGCAAGTTCTTCCTGCACTATACTAGTTATGATTGATTACCTAGGAGTACAGTAATTCTGAATGAGTCTTGGAGAAGGAAAAAAGGGTGATTTATCTGCATTCTAATTCTATCACTTATGGGCTAAGGAGAAGTCAAATGTGGGCCAGGGTGTGATTTCTGTGACTTATATGAGGTAACTTCATTATGCTTCTATTCATATGCCCTTCAAACCCCTTACTTGGCCAGTGAAATAATGCTCCTCAGCCATCTTATCCATAACATCTAGTGTGAGTGTGGTTTTCTCACTTTCTAGTCCCAATGAAGGGTACAATACAGTGTCTGTCAACATAGCAGTCATAGGTACCTGTTATTCTATGCCTGGAGTCTCAACCATTACCCAAAATGACAAATGCTTTCCTTTGGTTTGTAAGGGAATAAACCTTTATCAGCTCAATCCAAATGACATTTAAATACAATTATCCATAAACCCCTTCTATAGAGCTCAAACCTTTAGCTTTTCAATTCACCCTTGATTTTTATCTATAACAACTTAAGTATTATACTCATATAACTTAAGTATTATCCTCATAACTTTTCATGTTTCTCTTGTTTTCCCCAATACTGCTTTAAATGAAGACCCAATGCTCAGCTTTCTTATTTCTCCTAAGAGTGGCATGAACAGGACTGTGTGAAAGAGAATTCTCACAGGTCTCCCCAGAAACTGGAAGGAGGCAATGGAAGACACCAGCTGGTATGGGCTTAGCCGTTGGTGGTTTTTAACACATAACTTCCCCTTAAGCATGATAACACCGGAAGCCCTTCATAGCTTGAAAGAACAGCAAATGTTCCAGTGAAAAATAAAATGGGGAAGAGAGAGATAAGGTCCCGAGCTTTGAACACCATCAGGCTCTGCTAAGTATCAGAATCTGAGCCTTGCCACAGACTACCTGGTGCCCACAACCTCAGTTTCTTCTCTCAAATAAGGGAGCATTCTGTACCCACTTTAAAAACATAAAGATCACCACTTCAGTGAAAATAAGCCATTTACCAGTAGACTTGAAGTCAGCTTCTCTTTGTGAAAGAAGTAGGCACTGGTGAAGAAGCACTGGATTATTTGTTAGTTTGCTTTGTTCTATCCCTACTAAAGAATGAAGTCGGGCTGGGATTGTGGCTCAGCGGTAGAGCACTTGCCTAGCATGAGCAAGGCCCTGGGTTCAATCCTTAGCACCACATAAAAATAAGTAAATAAAATAAAGATATTGTGTCCAAATACAACTAAAAAATAAATAAATATTTTTAAAAAAGGAATGAAGCCAAGTACTACACAGATCTGCACTGCACATGCAATTATTCAGAAGTGAAACTCTATCTTCTTCCTACTTTGGAAAGCAGCCAGTTCTTACCTACCCTGTCCTATATACATGTAGCCTCACCCATGATGTGGATAGAGGAATGAAACTGCAAATTTCAGTTCACTGATATTTCCCACCTCTGGTGTTTCCTTACATCTTGGGATCTTTATGAATTTTATTTAGACTTTATTTACTCTATTTCTCCCTCACCCCAGCTCCCTGATCAGGTAAAAGAAAGGGAGATGCAGAAGTTGGCTAGGCACCAAGACAGTGAGTCAAGAACAAAGAGGAAATAAGACTCAACAGCCTTCCTTTCAGCCTAGAGACACTTCCTCTTCCTTGAGGTTTCCTAATTGGCTTCCCCTAATTCCTATTTTCTTACCACAAAATTAAGTCATCTCTGATGCTCAGAAGAATCAAGTTTTCTTGGGGTAAATGGAGAGAATGAGAAAGGATGCAAATAAATGAGGTTTCTGGTCATTTTAACCAATATTTTTCAGTCATTAAATTCAGGAACTGGTTCTTGAGAATTCAGTTACTGATGGGAAAGCAAGACAGTGCTCCAGTTTTATCTTCTATTTGCTTTGAAATGACTTGAACTTCAGCTGACATTCCCAAACTTCACTCAAAGTGCATTTCATCCATAGTGGTGAAACAAATGCAAGTTTTAAAAATCAACCAGAGACAGCAGATTTATTTATTTATTTTATTTTTTAAATATTTATTTTTTAGTTTTCGGCGGATACAACATCTTGTTTGTATGTGGTGCTGAGGATCGAACCCTGGCCGCACGCATGCCAGGCGAGCGCGCTACCGCTTGAGCCACATCCCCAGCCCCGAGACAGCAGATTTAGACATTAAAACGTTCTTAAGATTAAGACTCTGGGACTGGGGCTGTGGCTCAGTGGTAGAGCACTTGCCTAGCATGTGTGAGGCACTGGGTTCGAATCCCCGGCACCACATAAAAATAAAACAAATAAAATAAAGGTGTTGTGTCCATCTACAACTAAAAAAAATATATTGAAAAAGATTAAAACTCTGGAATGATGTCTTGCAACTGCACAGCAAATTTTATTCCGGTTACTACAGTGCCATGTACGTACAAGATGCCTAACCCTAACCCTAACCCTATCTCTAATTCATTTAGAGAAGGAAGGTTGTTAAATGGTATTATTACAGAAAGCAGTATTGAGAAGTTATTTTCTTGAGGATCAGTGATACCACAGACTAAGTTCCTGGGCAAGCCAGCTCAAACAAAATACCAAGGAGCGAGAGGGGAATTCACTCAAAGGAGAAGTAGGCATGAGAGGTAAAAATAGGAAGACATTTTCTAAAAAACTTCTCCAAAATACTTCAGCAACATTCTCTGTGCCCCTTCTATGGACAAGAAGCTGCACTAGCTGCTGTAGGAAACACACCATGAACGTGATGGGGTCCCCACCAGAGTTCAGGGAGGAAGATGAAAGATGAATGAAAGCAAAGCCATCAGGATGACTGCAACAGAGCACTGCAAATAAGGAAATGACCTTATATGCAGATGAGCCAGAAGGCATTTAAGACTGCCAGCTGAAGAAGCATGTAGATGTTAGAAGCATCTAAGTGGGTGGTACTTTGGCGCAACATGAAGTGGGAATGGCATGAACAGAGAAGCAGGGAAAGAAAATGAGGGTCTGAGTTTAGGACAAGCTAGGCCATTGCCTAGGGCAATGACTAGGACACACCTTGAATATTTTTTGAGTAAGAGTGGCATGACTAGAGTTATGCTTTGGATAGATAACCTGGTAGTAATACTTATGATTAATTGTAGCTATAGTTATCAATGAGGAGGCTGCTGATATCCAAGTGAAAGATTTTGAAGACTTTAACTAGGATGGTAATAGTGGGAAAAGAAAAGAGATTATTTGCAAGAATTTTAAGAGCTTCCCACCTCATTATTAAAAATAATACACTATTCACAGTAGGATTGTTTGTAATAGGCAAAAATTGGAAGCTATCCAAATGCTTATCAGCAAATGGACAAATTGTGGTATATTTATATTATAGAACATTATATAATAATACAAATGAATGAATTTGGGGAAACCTGACTGTTATTGAGGTGGCCTGGGCCAGCTCTGGACTGCGTGCGGCCTGCCTTGGGCAACCAGCGTGCTCACAATGGGCACCCCAGCCTTGTAGTGAGTGAGCTGTCCTATTGGCAGGCCCCCACTGAAGCCCAGGGCCACAGGCAGGCCTCGGCCAACATCTTCCAGGATGCTGACCTGCTGCAGATTCCAGGGCCTGTTTCAGTGCAGTGGGGACCAGGGGGCTGAGGAATGGCTCCAGATCCAGGAGTGTGCAGGAGATCACTGAATAGAGGAGGCTCCCCAAGCAGAAAGCCCAGGCTCAATTGCTACATCATTGCAGTTAACCGCTAAGTCCTGGAGCACCGCTTCCCATTGGCTGGATGCACAGAGCACTGCCACTAAGACGGCCTCTAGTGAGCAGCACTGGAACTCAGGACAAGTGCTAGGATCTGCCAGAACTTTGGGAAACCAGGTCCCATAGGCTACCTCTATCAGATCAGACACTGATCCCAGGAAAGGTCTGGGAATTGCAGGATTTTCCCCAGGAATCATGGTGACTTTTGCCAAAGGCCTGGGAGGTGAAGAAGGGAGACCTGAGATAGGCAGCCCTGCAGGAAATAAATAAAGGAAAGCAAAAGGTGCTGCCACTAGTCTGCTCAATTCAACAGGATTGGAGCCTTCCAGTGGGCTCTGTATCATGTGAGATCCATTCTCACCAGAGTGGGGAGACACATAGAGACTGTTCCTGCCTCAGCTCTTCTCAATCCAACACTGTACTTGGGCTGCATGATATTCTCTTGGGAATCAGGTGATAGGCACTCAGAATGCAGTAACTTCTCACTTCTGTCACTAATCTGCTGGCTACTACTGTCACCCATAGTTCAGCAACCTGTCCCACACCCCTGGTGCTGTCAGGCCAGCATGAGAAAACCATGGTTTAAGTAACAAATAAAACCATTTGCATAAAAATGAATGAAATATAACTTCTTGCAACAACATGGATTAACCTCACAAAATGTGGAATAAAAGAAACCATAAATAAAACAAAATCCCGAATGATTCCATGTGTACAAAATATAAAAACAGACAAAAACAAATTTATACTATTAGAAGACCTGTTACCTTTTTGGGGATAAGAAATGGAGGAGGAAATCATAAGGGGGCTTCTGGCAACAAGCATTATGAACAGATTGTGATATAACTTGATTTTTGTTTTCCCATTCTTCCTTTGCTCTTTCTTCCTAGATGAAAATTCTAGTAGCTGGGCACAGTAGTATAATCCCAGTGACTCAGGAGGCTGAAGCAGGAGGATTGTAAGTTCAAAGGCAGCCTCAGCAACTTAGTGAGGCCCTGTCTCTAAAATATAAAAAAATGACTGGGGATGAGTTGAGTGCACCTGTGTTTAATCCCCTGTACTCAAAAACAAACAAACAAACAAAAAAACTAGCAGTTCAGCTGGGAGTGGTGGCACACACCTGTTATTTCAGTGACTTGGGAGGCTGAGGCAGGAGGATTGCAAGTTCAAGGCCAGTCAGCAATTTAGTGAGACCCTTAGCAACTTAGCAAGACCTTGTCTCAAAATTTAAAAAAGGACAGAGGATGTAGCTCAGTGGTAGGGCTACCCCAGGACCAAAAAAAGTCTAGAGTTCCCATTACTTCTCTGTTCCCCTTAGATTGTACTATGCATTGTACTATGCATTCATAGTACAATGTCACTTTAATAAGTGCAGTCTTAATTCAGAAATTAGAATATCAAGTTCTAAAACAACAAAAATTTCAAACAGCATTACAGCATTCTACTCTGCCAGTTTAGGTTGGCTAAAGCCTTCAGTGTAAATAGGGTGGGAGCATGGCTGACTTTTCCTTCCTAATCACTCCTAGTTTAGTTCCTCCCCTACTTGCTTCTTTTCTTGCTCCAGCCAGGTGGATGATAAGCAGTAGAGGGTTAAGATGAGGAGAGGTGAGGGGTGGGTGACTTAATGCTTTCTAGGCTTAGCAAATGTTTAAGGCTGGTGTCTCAAGCCTGGCAAGTAATTAAAGCCTATGCTTCCTCTCTGGGCTACTTTTCTTGAAAATTTTTCAGTGGTTTTCTGGTGGGTCACTATGTCTTTATATCTAGGTAGTCATTTGCAGTTCCTTCCTCAATCCCTAGGCATCCATAAAGTTCCTTCTAGTTCAAGACAGCTCTAAGGCAACTCTCTTCCCACTGTTGGTACCCATATGGCTCTCAGGAAATAGGCAGTGAAGGCCAATTTCAAGGCAGCAGCCTTCCCTGGCTTCCATCCCAATGCTTTTTGCCAGCCTTTCTGTCATCCTTTATATTTCCGGTCATACAGTCAGGCCCTATCTACAGTTCAACTTTCTCAGGCATCACCTCTCTGAGTCCCCCCCATACTACGAGCTCTAAATCCTAGTATGAAGACATGTTTCCTGGAGCCTTTTGATTTAGAGGCACCCAAAGAACTCAGAGCATAGCAGCAGCTTTCTCCAAGGAAACATCTTTATCATTCTTCTTTCTCTGACTCCTTTATATCTTTGATCTGACTCAGAGAGCAGAGTTGTGAGACAGATTCTTCTTCATTCCTTTTGCAAAATCTATATATGGGGGTCTGCCTCACACTCACCTGGGAATCAGGTTATCTACTGTATTTGTGCCTCAGTTCCTACAGAAGAGTCTTATTGTAATTCCCTATTATACATACTTTAAAAATTTCAGAGTATACAGATGATGAAGTGAAATTCATCTGCAACCTCAATACCCAGAGATACCTGTTAACATTTTGGAATCAATAAAATGTCATTCCTTTCAGACATTTTCCTCTAAAACTATCTTCTTTCCTATTTAAAATATGGCATAGTTGCTTTTGTATTTATTCTATGCTAACACATGAAGTATTATTTTAATTACTGCAACATTTAAAACTGCTTATTTCTTCCTTCAATTTGAACAGTTACTTATTTCTAATTTTACTATTACCAGTATGAATGAGTTGTTTCCAAAGTGAATGAATCTGCGTGTCCACAGGCTACCCAGAGATGATGGTCAGTTGCAAATGTGGAATTGGAAAGAGACTAGGCATAGAGAGAGGTCCTTTGTGAAATTTCACTATGAAACTATCCCTGGGAAAGCACAGTTTTATTAGTCCAGAAGTCTGAAGGTATTTGTAAGTAGATGGGAAGGAGCCAGTGGGAAGAGATAACTGAAAGAACAAGATCCCAACTCAGCAAGGAGGGACAGTATGAAAGCAAGTAGAAAAGGAAACCTAGGAAAGAAAAGGGAGAAAAGCCTCAGGATAGGAAAGGATAAACATTGCTGGAGAGGCTCATGGCTTTCAGTTTCTAGTTGTCTGCTGGGAATGAAAAATATGATTATGACTTAGAATCATGAGTGTTACCCTTTTTATTTTTAAAAAAATAATCTTGGAGCTCAATGAGGCCCTTACTACTTAAATTATGACCTGCAACATTGGCATTACCAGGGACACCTGAATCAGAATTGACATATTTTTCTTTGGTGTTAAGCACACACTCTACCACTGAGCTATATCCTCACCTAAAACTGGCATTGCTGAGGTTGGCTTTGAACTCACTATCCTCCTGTCTTAGCCTCCTGAGCTGCTGGGATTATAGGCATGTGCCACCATGCCTGGCCCACAACTGGCATTTTAAGTAAGATCTCCAAGTGTTTCTGTACCCATTAAAGTTTGATAAGTACTGCAACTGACCATCTCCTGGGTAGCCTGTGGCCACTCAGATTCATTCACCTTCGCCACTTAACAGGAGAAAAAATAAGAGCCTCAAATTAGTTGTTTTTCAAGATTGTAAAGGAATTCAATGCAAAATGGATAAAAAGGACCTTCAAATGAGAGTGAAGTTCCAACAGCATAATTTCATGACTTTTTTTTAGCAATACTGTGGTATACAGGACTGAAGAAAGTAGAATGTGGCTACTCTACAGTAGGTCTGGAATTGAAAAGATGGACGTAGGAGGTGAAAAGAATGAAATTATCTGGACTGCTATTGAAGCAGTTCCTCATATGAATGCTTTGAGGGGTGGAGTGAAAAAGGTGGGGAGGAAGGAAGTAAAGCCAGATGGGGATGGGCAATAGAAGCCTGGTAGGCTTGGAAGGGACAGGCCCAAAAACTAGTCAAGGGACTGGTGGGTGGGTTGAAGAAGCAGGGCAGGTAAGGGAGTCATGGTCCAAATGAAGAATTTCAAAGTTTGAAATCCTGAAATTAGAGCAGTTTTAAGCAATTAAAGAGGTTCAGGATGGCCATTCACAGACGCCAAAAACCAAGAGTAGAAGAGGTTAAGAAACAAACAATGAGACCAGAACATGGATGGAGTTGAAATCTTTATGGAGTTAAAATCTGCAGTAATACTGGCAAGGGAAGAAAAATGTATCCTATTGACACCTGAACAGTACAAACTGTTCAATACTGATTTCCTCACATAAACTTCCCTTGGTGTGTCAAGGAACAAAAAGAATCACATGACTTAAAAAAAAAAAAGAAAAAAAAAACTTCTTTATCGGTGTAAAGCAGCAGTTCTCATCAAAAACATGGTCTGATCAGAGTTTATTTCTTTAGGAGCAGAGATCAGAGGGCCTGATTTGGAAAATACCCATTTCATTAAGGATTTGACCACTCCTGCCAGAATGGACCAAGTGCCAAAGGACGTGACCTTTAATTTGAGCCAATAGCTATTATCAGTGAGACAGCTTCCTGAAACACAAATTTCCTTCTGAACACAAGCAAACCTTGAGGAGAAATTTGAGTATAAAAATATGTGAATAGTATTTTATGATATACAGCAAAGCCATAATTTAAGCTAGTTGATTCTTTTTATAAATTTACATTTTATGATTACATAATAGAATACATAAGGAAGAAGTGGTAGAAGACTATAAGAACAAGAAAAAGTGTTCATTTTCTGTCAGATTAAAAAATGTTACAAAGAAGTGTACACAGAATGATTCTTTTTTTAGAAAATGGATATACGTACGAACAATAGTAATAGATGTCAGCTACGGAACAGAATTAAAAAAATGTAACTTTCGGTTCTAGGGCAAGGTCATTGAAAAGAAGAAACTTCAAGAACAATTTACTTCCAAAGAATTATTAGTGCCCATTAAAAAAGATGGACATAGGAGGTGATATACTATATTATTATAGTACATCTTAGGTAACAAGTCTAGATGGGGGACTTACCTTTTCGAGGTCTTGCCATAGCTACCTCCAAAGGAACCTGTTTCATACAGGTGATGACTCTATCCCATTCTCCCAGCGCAGCACTCCACTGTGCTCTACAACAGCCAAATGGACAGAATTTTCAGGAATTCCATTTGCATGTATCAGGACACTGATGTTCTTCTGTTCTGATGTTGTCATAAATACCACAAGAGATCTCCTTTAATAATGGACTTTAGGGCTGAGGATACAGCTCAGTTGGCAGAGTGCTTGCCTTACATGCAGAAGATCTTGGGTTCAATCCCCATCACCATAAAAAAAAAAAAAAAAAAGACTTTAGGCCAGGTATGGTGGCGAACACATGTAATCCCATCAATTTGGGAGGCTGAGGCAGGAGGATTGAGAGTTCAAGCCTTAGCAATTTAGTGAGACCCTGTCTCAAAAAATAAAAAGAGCTGGGGATCCCTGGGTTCAATCACTAGTACAAAAACAAAACAAAACAACAACAAAAGGTCTTTAAATACATAGATGTGAGCATTTCTGGGTCTAGTCATGAACACAGGAAGGAGAAAGATAAGGGGGGAAAAGGCAGGAGAACAAAGGAAGCCTAGACATATAAAAAGGGCAGAACACCTCGCTTCTTAGGATACCAGGATACCAGCAATGGCCCATTTCTCCCTCCCGGGAGAAGTCTGTTACCCCTTTTCAAATAAACCCTGCTTTATATGCTTGAAAAAAAATAAAATAAATACATAGATGTGAACTGAACTTGAAACCTAATAATGTTCTATCTAACTCAGTTGAAAGTGATGAGACAAAGTGACGTAGTCTCTTGAAAATGAATTTATTTCTCTAACATACTGGGGATTAAGGAACCTATCAGTGATTTTTTAAGTATTTGCTTCTTAAACAAGATTTTAAATAGCATCAAAGAGATAACTGGAGCAGTCATTTCAATGTGGTTGAAATGAACTTCATAGCAAATTTCTTGTAAAGAGCCACCCAAAAAACCTTCACGTTACTGCTATTTATAAGCAATTATTGGGGCTGGAGTTGTAGCTCAGCGGTAGAGCGCTTGCATAGCACATGTAAGGCACAGGATTCAATCCTCAGCACCACATAAAAATAAAGCATTGTGTTCATATACAACTAAAATATTTTTTAAAACTATTAAAAAAGAAAATTATCATAGTTATCTGAATAACCCAATCTATTTGACTGGAGTATACTTCTGAGGATACTCTGCTAGCAAAAAAAAAAAAAAAAAAAAAAAAAAAATTCAGCTGCCTCAGTGACTAGATAATTATCTTCTTGTTTATTTCAGTTGCTCACTTGAAGCAAGTTGTGTATATTGTAGTCTCTGGAGGCATTTGCCAGATCAAATATTGTCAATGAAAAACAAACTAGGGAGAACTTCAGAAATCTTCAAACAGCGTAAAATGGAGATGATTTGAGAAAATTAAAGACTATTTTCAAGACTTATTAAATTTACTTCTCTGTATTGCCTCTTGTGTTTTCTTTCATTCTACTATTTTCTGACTTCCTCTAAGCAGATCTCTGAATGGAACCCTATTTATATAGCATAGACTTAAGTAGACTGCTTGTCATTAGTAAGGGATGAGATAAGCAGTCTTCTTTCCTTTCTGCCCCCTTCCAAGTGCCTTTTATTAATTTTTTTTTGATGGTGCTGGGCCTTGTGCATGCAAGACAAGCACTCTACTAACTGAGCTATATCCCCAGCTTCCTGTCTTACTCTTACTCCCCTCCTCCTGGCAGTAGGGCTACCAGCTCTATTGATGCCTCATTCCCACTAGTCCTTATTCTTTCATGCAATCCCCACCTAGGATTGGCCAGAGTTAGCAGATAGAAATACAGGATATCAGATAATGTGAATTTCCAGTTGACGGTATTATTAGCAGAAATATGTCCCTGGAATACTTGGGACATATTTCTTTTAAAATAAAATATTTACCTGAAATTCAAATTTTACTGGGAGTCCTGTATTTTTCTGGCAATCCTGCTTCCTCCTTATGGGCTACAGGAAGCTCTAGCAGATGCCTAGTTTCTCTGTTACTAGGCAGCTGTTCTAGAATCCCAGAACAGACTGCGTAAGTTTCATTCTGAAAGAATGTCCAAACCTCAGTACCACCATTGCATAACAGTGCTCTATACTCTATATTCCCAGTCATTCCCAAAAGGGTTCCCTTAAAGACTTCTCTATAAATTCCAAATTGATGAAGGATGGGGAAAAATATCAGATCTGGACTCTATTTAGCTTTGTCCCAATTGCCCTGATAATTTTAGTTTTTAGTAAATGAAGAGTCCCTGTATTAAACCAGAATTCAGGTGCCTATATCTAGTAAACCCTTGCTTTTCATTCTTGCTTTAGAATGAAGCTATCAGGACCTGGGTGAGGGTGGTTTCACTTGTAATCTGTCAGATAATCAGGAGGGTTAGATAGGAGTTATAGGTTAGCCTGAATAACAAAACAAACAAACAAACAAAAAAAACACCTACCAGGGAAGAAGAGTCTAATGTGAACATTTACAATAGTTTTTTGTTTTTGGTGGTGCTGGGGATTGAACACAGGGCCTTATACATGCAAGGCAAGCACTCTACCAATTAGGTTATATCCCCATCCCTACAATAGATATTATAGTACCATAGGACAATTATAATAAGTGAAAAATATGCTAAAAGGTCAAGGAAGCAGTAATTATATTTAAATGCAAATTTAAAGAGAAACAATAGATGTAGAAAAGGCCTTTGACAAAATTTAGCATCCAATCATGATAAAAGCATTGAAGAAACTAGGGATACAAGGAATCTACCTCAACATCATAAAGGCTATATGTGAAAAACTCAAAGCCAACTCAAAAATAAATGGGGAAAAACTGAAAGCATTTCCTTTAAAATCTGGAACAAGGCAAGGATATCCACTCTCACTACTCCTATTTAATTAGTGCTATAAATTCTAGCCAGAGCAATTAGGCAAGAGAAGAAATAAAAGGAATAAAAAAAAAAACAGGAAAGGAAGAAGTCAAATCATCACTGTTTGCAGACAGTATGATCCCATACTTAGAAGATCTGAAAAAAATTAAAAAATACCACCAAAAGACTGCTATAGCTAATAAGCAAATATGGCAAAGTAGCAGTTTACAAAATCAATAAATATAAATCAAGAGCTTTCCTATATATAACCAACAATGAAACTGCAGAGAAAGAAATCAGGAAAACAAAAGAGGTGAAAGACTTCAATGAAAAGACTACAATGAAAACTTTAGAACATTGAAGAAAGAAATTGAAGACTTCAGAAGATGGTAAGACCTACCAAGTTCATGGATAGGCAGACTTAATATTGTTAAAATGGATATACTATAAAAGGCAGTGTACAGATTCAATGCAATTCCCACCAAAATACTATTGACGTTTTTCACAGAACTAGAAAAAACAGTCCTAAAAATCAATTGGAAGAATAAAAGACCCAGAGTAACCAAAGCAATTCTAAGCTAAAAAAGCAATGGTAAAGGTATCACAATACCACAATATCTTGTATTTCTATCTGCTAACTCTGACCAATCCTAGGTGGGGATTGCACAAATTATACCACAGAGCTATAATCACAAAAACTGCGTGGTACTAGCATAAAAACAGAAACATAGACAAATGGTACAAAACAGAAGACACAGAGACAAACTCACACATCTACATTCATCTGATCCTTGACAAAAAAAAAAAAAAAAACATTGGAGAAAAGACAGCCTCTTAAACAAATGGTGCTGGGAAAACGATTATCCATATGTGGAAAAATGAAACTAGACCCTTATCTTCACCCTGTATAAAAATCAACTCAAAATGGATCCAAGACCTTGGAATTAGACCTGAAACAATGCGATTTCTAAAAGAAAACATAAGGTCAACACTCCAGTATATATAAAAGGCAATAACTTTCCCAAGAGGACCCCTAAAGTTCAGGAAATAATTCTGGGAGTTAACAAATGGGATGCCATCAAATTAAAAAGCTTTTGCACAGCAAAGGAAACAATTAGGAATATGAAGAGGGAACCTACAGAATGAGAGAAAATCTTCACTAGCTACTCTGTAAGTACAGAGGATTAATACCTAGAATATATAAAGAACTCAAAAAACTTACACCCAAAATTCAACCCAACTAATAAATAGGAAAATGAATTGGACACTTCTCAAAAGAAGAAAAATAAATGGTCAAGAAATATATGAAAAAGTGTTCAACATCATTAGCATAAGGAACTGCAAATCAAAACTAAGTACTGAGATTTCATCTTGCACCAGTCAGAATGGTAATCATAAAGAATACAAATAATAATAAATGTTGGACAGGATGTGGTGAAAAAGGAAGACTTTTACACTGTTGGTGGGATTGTAAAATTAGTACAAGCACTATGGAAATCAGTATGGAGGTTCCTCAAAAGACTAGGCATGACGGGCTGAGGTTGTGGCTCATCAGTAGAACACTTTCCTAGCACGTGCGAGGCCCTGGGTTCAATCCTCAGCACCACATAAAAATAAAATAAATAAATAAAATATTTTTAAAAAGATTTATTTAAAAAAAAGACTAAGCATGAAACCACCATATGATCCAGCTATACCACTCCTCAGTATTTATCCTAAAGAATTAAAGTCATCATACTACAATGATACCTTCATATCCATGTTATAGCAGCTCAATTCACAATAGCCAAACTACGGAACCAGAATAGGTATACATAAAGAAAATGTGGAATATATGCATAGTGGAGTTTTAAGTCAGTCATAAAGAAAAGTGAAATTATGTCATTTGAAAAAAATGGATGGAGCAGTGAAAGTTATGTTAAGGAAAATAAGCCAAACTGAGAAGGTTAAAGGTTGTTAAGTTTTCTTTCATTGTGGAAGCTAGAGAAGAAAAAGGCAATGAAGGAGATGGGGTGGGGATCTCATGAAAATCGAAGTGAGATCAGTAGAGGAAAGGAAGGTCCCACTCCATGGAGGGAGAGAAGTGCTGGACAGTGATACTGACCAACTTAATATTGTTATATTGTGTGCATGTATGAATATGTAACAACAAATCTCATCATTATGTACAACTCTAATGCACCAATAAAAATATGGGAGAAATTTAAAGAGAAAATTAATTTAATATGAATAGGCACATCAGATGAGGTAGTCCCAATGGATCCCTGAGAGAATAAACTCGGGCTTCTTAAGATTTTATTTACTGGATCTGAGAACAGCAGGAAGAAAAGACTGGAGGGCAGAGGGAAGGACAAAGTATTTGGGAATAACTGCAAATATTTCTAAAGAACATTCCCTTTTTAAATTAAATTTCTTCCTTAGTTTCAAGTGATAGAGTCAATACTCTTTCAAAGCCTTCAATGTATGAGTGACTTTAAAAATACTATCAATCCTCCCAGCAGATCAGGAGGTTGAGGCAGGAGGATCACAAGTCCTAAGCCAGCCTCAGCAATTTAGGGAGACCATGCCTCTAAATAAATAATAAACAAACAAACAAACAAATAAATAAATAGAATAAAAACAGGCTGGGGATTTGGCTCAGCGGTTAAGTACCCCTGTTTCAATATTTAGTACCAAAAATAAATAAATAAATAAAAATAAAAACTATCAATTCAGAGAATATCTTTTTAATGAATTACTTCTTTTAACTGTATCTTGGCTCTTGGTTACAGGTAGCTTTTGTTTCATTGAGGTGAGCAGAATACAAATGGACAGCCTAAGTGCTTGGTTCCACTGCTTTCTCTAAGAGACACCTACCCTCCCCGGGGTCAATGCAGCAGTGTGATTTACTCTAAGAAGCCCTACAAAGTTCCTCCTATTCCTGGAAGAGAACAGATGCACCTCAATTAACTGCAAGCAGGAGTTAGAATTCTGTTTATGAACAGTGTTAGAGTTTTAAAGAATGTAATTTCTCTTTCACAGTGTTGCACATTCATGGGTCATTCAGGATTCTTCTACCCTTTAAGTATGCTCTTTTCCTTCTACTTTTTCTTTTCCCTTTCTCTTACGTGGCTTATGATAGTTTCTAAACCTAAGTATGGGGTGTATTGTCTGAGTTTTTATGAACGCCTCTAGTTTAAATCAAGTGTTGTGTAGGGGAAAGTGTGTTTGACCGGGAATCTAAGAGGCAGGTCATATGTCTCAACTAACTATGGGATTCAAGGAAGTTACATCATCTTTTTGGGTCTGTTTTTCATCTCTAAAATGTGGCTATTGTATTTAATGCTACTCAAGGTTCACCCTACTCTAAAATTCTAGGATTCTCCTTGTATCATCCCCCATCTCTATGTGCTTCTTTTTTGGGGGAATTTGCATTAGGTTTTTATTTTAAGAGTACAATTTTTCATATCTTTGTATATAGAGTATGTTCATGCCAATTCATTCCTTTACACATGTACTTTTTTTTGCATTACAATTCTTATTACACATATATACCACAATTTTTCACACCTGTTAATAAGTTTTTTTTAAAAAAATTTTATTTATATATAACAGCATGCATTAGGTTTTTAAATGAACTTAAGAAATGCTTTAAACATTTTTTTCTTGTAACTAGGATAATTCCAGGTGTGGTAGTGCACTCCTGTAATCCCAGTCACTTGGAGGGTGAGACAGGAGTATTGTCAAGTTTGACATCAGCCTTGGCAAGGTAGTGAGACCCTGTCTTACAATAAAAAAGGTTGGGGGTGTGGCTCAGTGGCAGAGGGCTTCTAGGTTCAATCCCAGTCTGTCTATCTCTCTCACACACACAAACACTCACAGATTAGCTTGCTGGAAGCACTATTTTCTAGGTATATGTGGGCTCTTATATGTGTACTTAAGTATGTATGTAGTTTACATAAAACATGTAGGTTATGAAATTTAGAAAATAAGCAGATTGGATTTATGAGAGCTTTCTAATCCTTAGCATCTTTCAGTGCTCTCAATTTACCAAACATTTTCCTGGAAAGCTCTTCTGTCTAGGCAAGAAGTAGTGTTGAATCCTGTTAGTGGATAAGAAGATAAAATAACCTCTTCTGAGTTCTTCCTGGATTATTTATCTGTACATAATATACACCCTACTTATACATGTGTATTAGTTTTGTGTAAATGAAGTCATCGTTTATTTCATGCAAGTAACTAACTTTTCTATGCTAACATACATTTTAGAGGTATATGTAAATGTATCAATTTTAAGAGTTTAGTGTGAATTTTAGGGGATATATATATATATATATGCATGTACACACACACACACACACACACACGCATACAGGAACCTATGTTACCATTACCCAGATCAATATATAGAACTATCACCCACAGAAAGTTTTCTTATGTTCCTTTTCTCATGGAACTACTATTCTGAGTTTTAATCACCATAGATTAGTTTTGCCTGTTCATTTATATGTGAGATGGAAAAAAGTGTCATAATGGGTAGATATGCACATTTTCAGCTGAAATCAAGGGCCAGTGAGGTGTAAACTGGCTAGTGAGAGGGTAAAACTGACAGGCACCTATTAAAACTTAACTACATTGTTAAACTCAGTTAAATTTGATTAAATCTAAAAGTTTTTGTATACTTTAGAAATCCCTCATGCTAAGTGATGGTATTAATAGTGTTCACAGCCAATTGTAGTGGTATACGCTGTAGTCCTGGCTACCTGGAAATCTGAAGCAGGAGCATCACTTGAGTCTAGGAGTTCTGGGCCAGCCTGGGCAACAGAGAAAGAACCCTGGGATGTCTCTTAAAAATATTATTTTTCGAGGAGTCTCAAGATGGTGGGCAAGAGGGAGGCAGAATTTTGTGTTGCTCTGTGATCCAGATCTCACCTGGTTGAATATTGCATCTCTGAGAGTGTTAGATGAACCCTATACAGCTGCTCTCCACAGAAATCACCAGCGCTGTGACCCTGTGCAGGCTTCTGGGCCTCAGAGTGACCCAAAGCCCCAAGTTCCAGCCTATGCAAGGCTCAGCAAACGCCTTAACAGAATCACCTATCAACACATCTGCAGATTTTCAAGACTTCCATCTGCTCCCACGCAGGCCACTCAGCTGCTACCTACCCACACCACTGCCTGCCCCCCCACCTCACCAGACACCCTGGCAATGAAAGCAGACCACCACCATCTTGGCTTAACATTCTCGCCATATTAGGTGGGGGCAGTTCCCAGATTGGATCTCCAGCGTCCAGGTACCAGGTTTCCAACCTTCTCTCCTCCCCAGCAGTAGCTGCCCAATACAGGTGTACAGTGTGACCAGGGAGCCGCCCAGGGGTGAGAAGTTCCTCAATTGGGAACTGCTAGGGGAGAGGGAGATAGGGCTAAAGTTTGGAGCCTAATAGAGAGACCAGGAACTGGGAAATCTCCAGGCGCTCAAGTCATACAAGGGGTCCCCAAAAGAGACCCGTGAGGTGCAGTCTCCCCGCAGGGACTGTCAGGTGCCACTCCCTGCATCCAGGCTCCCTGTGCCTGGACCAGTCTTCCCACCCTGGTTACCTCCACCATCCGGAGGGCAGAAACACCAGCTTACAAAAGACGACCCCACCTATTGGATGAGAAGAGAAGAAGGAAAGATATGGATCTCTAAAGGTAACTACAACCCTGGTTTCTTCCTTCAAGTTTTTTTTTTTGTTTGTTTTTTCTCTTCTACCCTTCTATCCTCCGGCCCTCACATCCCCAACATATGTGAAACCAGGAACTTTGCATGATATAGGACTTTGAGGACTGAGTCATCTGAATAATATAGAGGTATTGTATATGCCCTTATTTTTCTTTTCCTTTTCCTTCTTTCATTTTTCTTTTCACCTTCAAATTTTACTGTTTTAACATCTGCATTTTTCTAAATACATGTGTGTTTGTTTTATGTACTCTACTGTCATCCCATGTACTTGCCTACCCTAAATTACTTCCTGTCTATTCTCTTGCTACTAACCCTCTTCATTAGATTTCTCCTTCACACTTATTAACTCTATATCCTCACATCCTCATCATATCGTCCTATGCCCCACCCCCAGTATATTGTCCATCATCAGAAACTGTAAACCTTTTTACAAAACTACTAAACTATTACATTATCTAAAATATAATCAATATTTTAGATAATAATTGAATCCAACATTTCTGTACATTGAGACTAAACTATAAACATCTTAATAACAACAAATTGTTCAGTATATTGTTGATATTGGGATCTGTTAACATTGTCCTTCCCCACAAAGGAGAGGTCTTGGAATCCTACAAGAACACTACAAACTTATAGGGTAAAAACAATAACAATCTGGATCCACAGAGCTGGAAGGGAAGACACATGAGCAACATGAAAAGACAAGGGAAGAAAGTGCCCCAAACAAAACATTAGAATCATTTGCAGCCACAGCAGAAAAATGACAAAGAAGGAGTTTAGGATGTACACAGTTAAAATATTCTGTGAACTCAAGGAAAATATAAGAGAGCAAATACAGGCAGTGAAAGATCACTTCAACAAGGAGCTACATAAACAAATACAGGAAGCAAAAGATAATCTCAACAGGGAGATTGAGGTTCTAAAAAAACAAACAAACAAACAAAAAAACCAGAAATCCTTGAAAGAAACAATAAACCAAATTAAAGGCTCAAATGAAAGCATCACCAACGGAGTGGACCACTTGGAAGATAGGACATCAGACAATGAAGACAAAATATATAATCTTGAAAAGAAAGTAGACCACACAGTGATAATGGTAAGAAACCATGAGCAGAACATTCAAGAAATATGGGATAGCATAAAAAGACCAAATTTAAGAGTTATTGGGATAGAGGAAGGCATAGAGGTCCAAACCAAAAGAATGAACAATCTATTCAATGAAATAATATCAGAAAACTTTCCAAACATGAAGGATGAATTGGAAATCCAAATTCAAGAAGCCTACAGGACGCTCAATGTACAAAATCACAATAGATCCACACCAAGGCACATAATAATGAAAATGTCCAACATACAGAATAAGGAGAGAATTTTAAAAGCCACAAGAGAAAGGAATCAGATTACATATAGGGGAAAACCAATTAGGATAATGGCAGATTTTTCAACACAAACCCTGAAAGCTAGAAGATCCTGGAACAATATATATCAAGCTCTGAAAGAAAATGAGTGCCAACCAAGAATCTTGTATCCAGCAAAATTAAGCTTTAGATTTGAAGATGAAATAAAAACCTTCCATGATACACAAAAGTTAAAAGAATTTATAGCTAGAAAACTGACACTACAAAACATCCTTGGAAAAATATTCCATGAAGAGGAAACAAAAAACAACAATGAAAATCAGCAGAGGGAGGTAGTACCCTAAAGGAAAAACTAATCAAAGAGGAAAATCAAGTCAAGTTAAATAACAAAAATAAACAAATATGGCTGGGAATATAAACCATGTCTCAATAGTAACCCTGAATGTTAATGGCTTAAATTCACCAATCAAAAGACACAGGCTAGCAGATTGGATTAACAAAAGACCCAACAATATGCTTCCTCCAGGAGACTCATCTGATAGGAAAAGACATACACAGATTGAAGGTGAAAGGTTGGGAAAAATCATACCACTCACATGGACTGTGGAAGCAAACAGTGGTTTCCATCCTCGTATCAAATAAAGTAGACTTTAAGCCAAAGTTAATCAAAAAGGATAAAGATGGACATTACATACTGCTCAAGGGAACCATACACCAACAAGACATTATAATCATAAATATATATGCCCCAAACAACGGTACAACTGTGTTCATCAAAAAAATTCTTCTCAAGTTCAAGAGTCAAATTGATAACAACACAATAAATAAAATTTATTATTATTGGGTGACTTTAACACATCTCTCTCAGCACTGGATAGATCTTTGAAACAAAAGTTGAAGAATATTTCAACCTGCTTCAAGCGGATACACTTTCTTCTCAGCAGCACATGGATCCTTCTCTAAAACAGACCATATACTGTGTCATAAAGCAACTCTTTGCAAGTACAAAATAGTAGAGATACTGCCATGCATTTTATCAGATCATAATGGAATGAAATTGAAAATCAATGACAAAATAAAAAATAAAAATTACTCCAACACCTGGAGACTAAACAATATGCTACTGAATGAACAATGGGCCGCAGAAGACATCAAAGAGGAGATTAAAAAATTCTTAGAGGTAAATGAGAACATAGATACAACATATCAAAATCTCTGGAACACTATGAAAGCAGTTCTAAGAGGCAAGTGCACTGCATGGAGTTCATTCCTTAAAAGAAGAAAAAGTCAACAAATAAATGACCTCACATTACATCTCAAAGCCCTAGAAAAAGAAGAACAAATCAACAGCAAAAGCAGTAGAAGGCAAGAAATAATTAGAGATGAAATATAAAAAGAAACAATTGAAAAAAATGTCAAAACAAAAAGTTAGTTCTTTGAAAAAATAAATAAAATTGACAGACCCTTATCTACGCTAACAAAGAGAAGGACAGAGAGAACTCAAATTACCAGCATATGTGATGAAAAAGGTAATATCACAACAGACACTACAGAAACACAGAGGATAATTAGAAATTACTTTGAAAACTTATACTCCAATAAAATAGAAGATATTGAAGGCATCTATAAATTTTTTAAGTTATACAACTTGCCCAGATTGAATCAGGAAGATATACAAAATTTAAACAGACCAATACCAAGTAATGAAATAGAAGATGCCATCAGAAGCCTACCAACCAAGAAAAGCCCAGGACTGGATGGATACACAGACGAGTTCTACAAGACCGTTAAAGAAGAACTAATACCAATACTCTTCAATTTATTTCAGGAAATAGAAAAAGAGGCAGCACTTCCAAACTCATTCTATGAGGCCAATATCACCCTGATTCCAAAACCAGGCAAAGACACATGAAAGAAAGAAAACTTCAGACCAAATATCTTTAATGAACATAGATGCAAAATTCTCAATAAAATTTTGGCAAATCAAATACAAAAACATATCAAAAAGATCATGCATCATGATCAAGGAGGATTCATCCCAGGGATGAAATGTTGGTTCAACATAAGAAAATCAATAAATGTAATTCATCACATTAACAGACTCAAAGATAAGAATCATATGATCATCTAAATAGACGCAGAAAAAGCATTTGACAATATACAGCACCCCTTCATGTTCAAAACACAAGAAAAACTAGGGATAACAGGAACATATCTCAACATAATAAAGGCTATCTATGCTAAGACCCAGACCAACATCATTGTAAATGGAGAAAAATTGAAGGCATTCCCTCTAAAAACTGGAATAAGACAGGGATGCATCTTTCACCACTTCTATTTAACATAGTTCTTGAAACACTGGCCAGAGCAATTAGATGAAAGAAATTAAAGGGATATGTATAGGAAAAGAAGAACTTAAATTAGCACTATTTGCTGACGATATGATTCTATACCTAGAAGATCCAAAAGCTCCACCAGAAAACTTATAGAATAAATGAATTCAGCAAAGTAACAGTTTATAAAATCAACACCCATAAATCAAAGGCATTTCTGTACATCAGTGACAAATCCTCTGAGAGTAAAATGAAGAAAGCTATCCCATTTACAATAGCATCAAAAAAACAAAAACAAAAACAACAACAACAAAAATTTGGGGATCAACGAAAGAGGTGAGATCTATACAATGAAAACTACAGAACCCTAAAGAAAGAAATCAAAAAAGATCTTAGAAAATAGAAAGATCTACCTTGCTCTTGGATAGGCAGAATTAATATTATTAAAATGACCATACTATCAAAAGCACTATACAGATTTAATGCAATTCCAATCAAAATCTTAATGGCATTCCTCATAGAAATAGAAAAAGCAATCGTGAAATTCATCTGGAAAAATAAGAGATCCAGAATAGCTAAAGCAATCCTTAGCAGGAAGAGTGAGGTAGGTGGCTTCACTATATCAGACCTTAAACTATACTACAGAGCAATAGTAACAAAAACAGCATGGTATTGGCACCAAAACAGACTGGTAGACCAATAGTACAGAATAGAGGATGCAGAGACTAACCCACAAAATTACAATTATATTAAACAAAGGCACCAAAAACATGCATTGGAGAAAAACCAGCCTCTTCAATGAATGGTGCTGGGAAAACTGGAAATCCATATGTAACAAAATGAAATTAAACCCCTATCTCTCAACATGCACAAAACACAACTCAAAGTGGATCAAGGACTTAGGAATTAAACCAGAGACTCTCCATCTAATAGAAGAAAAAGTAGGCCCTAATCTTCATCATGTGGGATTAAGTCCCAACTTCCTTAATAAGACTCCTATAGTGCAAGAATTAAAACCAAGAATCAATAAATGGGATGGACTCAAACTAAAAAGTTTCTTCTCAGCAAAAGAAACAATTTGTGAGGTGAATAAAGAGCCTACACATCTTGGGAGCAAATTTTTACCCCTCACACATCAGATAGAACACTAATCTCTAGGTTATATAAAGAACTCAAAAAGATAAACACCAAAAAAACAAATAACTTAATAAATGGGCCAAGGACATGAATAGAAACTTCTCAGAAGAGGATATTCAATCAATCAACAAATATATGAAAAAATGTTCATCATCTCTAGCAATTAGAGAAATGCAAATCAAAACTACTCTAAGATACCATTTCACTCCAGTCAGAATGGCAGCTATTATGAAGGCAAACAACAATGTGTTGGCGAGGATGTGGGGGAAAAAGGCACACTCATACATTGCTGGTGGGACTGCAAATTGGTGCAGCCAATATGGAAAGCAGTATGGAGATTCCTTGGAAAACTGGGAATGGAACCACCATTTGACCCAGCCATCCCTCTCCTTGGTCTATACCCAAAGGACTTAAAAACAGCATACTACAGGAACATAGCCACATCAATGTTTATAGCAGCACAATTCACAATAGCTAAACTGTGGAACCAACCTAGGTGCCCTTCAGTAGATGAATGGATTAAAAAATGTGGCATATATACACAATGGAATATTACTCAGCAATAAAAAGAGAATAAAATCATGGCATTAACAGGTAAATGGATGGAGTTAGAGAAGATAATGCTAAGTGAAGTTAGCCAATCCCAAGAAAACAAATGGCGAATGTTTTCTCTGATATAAGGTGACTGACTCATAGTGGGGTAGGGAGAGGGAGCATAGGAGGAATAGACAAACTATAGATAGGGCAGAGGGGTGGGAGAGGAAGGGAGGGGGCAGGGGGTTAGCAATGATGGTGGAATGTGATGGACATCATTATCCAAAGTACATGTATGAAGACACAAATTAGTGTGAACATATATATACAGAGATATAAAAAATTGTGTTCTACATGTGTAATAAGAATTGTGATGCATTCTGTTGTTATGTATTTAAAAAATTAAAGCAATTAAAAATATTATTTTTCATAAAAGATTGAAACCAATTTGGAAAAGGGCTTATAATTTGGATTATAGCACGAACAAAAGGGCTGGAAATATAGCTTAGTGATAGAGTGCTTGCATAGCATGTAAGAGGCCATGGGTTTGACCCTCAGACCCACAAACATAATTATTTAAAAAAACATTTATTTTAAAAATAATTATTTTAATTAACTTAATTAAATGAAGAAGAAATAATTGGTGGGAATGGAAGGTGAAGTCAGAAGCAGCAAAATGGATACTAGAAGAACTATCTGTCCTCCAAACGAAGTGGAATAGCTGACCCCATGGTTTAGGCTTCATTAAGTTCCCCAATTCTGGATAAGCCTCCAAAAGCAAATGTTAGTGGAAAAAATGCAGCTAATTAGAAAAGATATTATGTATCATTTACTTAAAATAACAATTTATTGACATATAAACCAATAGAACCAAACAGTATTAATAAAACCCTTTTATCTTCAGGACAGAGGCAATGCTCTAAGCGAGCATTAAACAGCTCTGAAGCTGCCAGGCACTCCCCACAACTTAGGAGGCTGAGGCCCTCAACTTAGTGAGACCCTATCTCAAAATAAAAAACAAAAAGGGCTGTGGATGTATCTCAGTGGTAGAGTGCCTCTGGGTCTAATCCCAGTGCTAAAAAAACCCACAAAACAATAAAAACACCAGAGCTCTGATGCTAACAAAGGAGGGCACTAAACACAAATTTAGCATAGGGGTAAGAGTCTTTATGTCTTTCGGTGAAGACAAAGCCATTTGGTTGGCACTTCATAGGAATATCTTTCCACCAGGTCTTCATCATATGGTATGTGCCAGGAGTCTCCAGTTGTTTGCACCACTGTGTCATAGGTGAGAATATGCTGTTGAATTAAAAAGAGAACCAAACATTCAAACATTGAGAATAATGATAAAGGGCTACCCAGCTATTTCCCTTTCTTTTCAGACAACTTCTCAATTTACTTTGGAAGAGTAGTCACTGTCTTAACAATGGATTTTCAAAGAGCAGCTAATTCAGTGATGATGAATGTTGGAAGATGGATATTAGGGAAAATTTTCAAATATATGAAGGTAGAGAAATAGCATAATGAACTCCCACATACTCAGCTTCAATCATTATCAACTCACAGCTAATCTTATTTTATCCATACCTTACCAACTTCCTTGCCATATCCCTCTACCACCAAAATTATTTGGAAGCAAATTTCAGATACCATTTCTTCTGTATTACTTTACTGTATAGCTCCAAAAGATAAGGATTTATTTTTTAAGTGTAATATCAATAAAATTATTATATTTAAGAAGTAATAATAACTGGCTGGAGATATAGCTCAGTGATAAGGCATATCATATGCTTAGCATGTACAAGGCCCTGTTTTCAATCCCAACACACACACACACACACAAACACACACACACACACACACATACACACACACAGAAGAATGTCCACCAAAAACTAAAAAAATAAATATTACAAAAAATTATCTCTCTAAAATAAATAAATAAATTCTTAATATCATCAAATTTCTACTGCTTATATTTCCTGATTATTATATGTACATATATTTCATGATTTGTTTGAATAGAAATTAAACTAAGGTAATTACATTGTGACAGTGAGATACCTCTTATTTCTCTTTCAATCTAGAGGCAATTTTTCTCATCCCACCTCTATTTTTCTTACATCTGCTTTTCTTTTTGTTGTTGTTTGTTGATTTCAGAGGAAATCAGGTCAGTCGTCCTGTATCATTTCTCATAATACGGCCCTGATTTTGCTGACTGAGTCTCTGTGTAAGTATTTGATACTTATTTCCTGTAAATTTGTTGTTTTATAAATTTTTATTTATTTTTAAAATTTACAAATAAAAATTATTGTATATAGCAGTGTTTTGAAATACTTACACATTGGGGAATGGCCACATCAAGCTAATTAACATATGAGTTACCTCATCTATTTATCACTTTTTGTAGTGAGAACACTTAAAAATATATTCTCTTAGCAATTTTCAAGGATCTAATATGTTGTGCCAGGTGTGGTGGCACACAAAGGTAATCCTAGCCACTCGGGAGGCTGAGATAGGAGGATTGCAAGTGCAAGACTAGGTAATTTAGTGAGACCCTATCTCAAAATAGAATATTTTGTAAAGGCTGGGGGTATAATTCAGTGGTAGATTATCCTTGGATTAAACCCCCAGTATCACACACACACACACAAAAGAATATGTTGTTGTTAACAATAGTCAATCATCATATCGTACAATAAATTTCATAAACTCTTACTATCTAACTGAAACTTTGCATTTTTTTGTCCCACATCTCCTCATCTCTATGATTTTTGACCATCAGAACAATGGGCCAGTGTATTTTTCTTTATTCTTTTCTCTCCTTTTTCTTTTTTTTTTTTTTTTTTTGGAGTGGGGCTCAAACACAGGGGCATTCTACCTCTGAGCTACATCCCTGGCCTTTTTTGGAGGCAAGGGGGTACCGGGGCTTGAAGTTAGAGGCACTCAACCACTGAGCCACATCCCCAGCCTTATTTAGTATCTTAAAAGAGACAGGGTCTCACTGAGCTGCTTAGTGCCTCGCTGTTGCTGAGGCTGGCTTTGAACTTGCGATCCTCCTATCTCAGCCTCCTGAGCTGCTGGAATTAGAGGTGTGAGCCACTGCGCCTGGCTCCCAGCCCTTTTTATATTTTATTTTGAGACAGGATCTCACTAAGTTGCTGAAGCTGGCCTCAAACTTGTGGTCCTCTTGCCTCAGCTGCCCAAGTTACTGGGATTACAGGAACATGCCACCATTTCTGGCCAATATATTTTTCTGTAATAATTCTCCTTTGGATTTTTTCCCCTTTGTTTTCACAACAGGCATTTCTGTGCTATAAGTATCTAAACTGCCTCAGAAATGATTTTAAACAGGAAAAATTAGTTACTCAGCAAAAGTAAAAGTATGACAAATGTAGGGATAAGAATTTTGAAGCTGGGTGTGGTGGTGCATGCCTGTAATCCCAGCAACTCAGGAGGCTAAGGCAGGACTGCGAGTTCAAAGCCAGCTTTAGCAACATAGCAAGGCCTTAACCAACTTAGTGAGATCCTGTCTCTAAATAAAATGCAAAAAAAGGCTGGGGATGTGGCTCAGTGGTTAAATGCCCCTGGGTTTGATCCCCAGTACCCCCCCCCCCCCACAAAAAAGAATTTTGAGCCATTGCAAATAAACAGGGAAATGAAAAACCCATGTAAGAAGTCATAATTGATTACAAAATTGAAGTCACAACAAATGGCATCCCAGGTGTTTCAATATATCAGTTAATTTGGGGGATGACCTACAAGAACTTTTGCTCTGACAGACGCTCTGTTTCCAGGAATTGGCAAACAGTAAATACTAGAGTAAAACAACAACAAAGCATCTAGAGCTTTCAATTAATTACAACACTTTTTTAAACAATGCTACATTCTTACTATATGTTTGACTTTGTTAACATCATACATAGAGAACAGATACATACCTGAAAGGTTATTTTTGATCCTGGAAACCTATTTATAATTGCCAGCTGATGTCCTTGCTGCCACTTAAAGAATAGACGTTGGGTCTTGATATCAGGTAGACAGGCCTTGTGATCCCGCATTAGGTCTTTTGTGATAAACTTGCAGTGATTCCCCGAATTCAGTGTGGCATATAGAAGGAATGGATCATCTTCTGAGCTGAACCAGTCATAAGAAAGGACAGAGTCAAATACACCCCAGGAGACAGAGGACAGCATTTTTCACCAAGCATTTTACTTATTTTCCTACTTTTCTTAGAGGTGCCTCTGAATTCCTGACAGACATAATCTCAGTGATACTTAATAAACCACCTGGAAGTCCTTAGCTGGTAAGCAATACTATCTAGAGTCCACAGGGAAAGCTGAGGGGAGAGGATAGTAGTGTCTGGGACTCTTTCAACTCAATGGGGCTAACAATTTTCTTTTTACACTTAAAAGCTGGTTCTTTGTGGACATTTTTCCTATTTGCCTCACTTACCACAATGTACACAGTTTTTTAATTTTTCCTCACTCAAATTCAAGAAAATTCCAAAAAAGTACTAGGACAAGATGACACTTTCTTTGTAAGCCACCAAATAACTGGCTAGTCCCAAATCTGAAACTGTTATCTCAAAGCAGCTTGTGGGCAGTCACTAGGATCAGCACTGGATGATGACTCCTACTTTGAGAAGAATCAGTGATTCAGAGTATCCAACAGATTGTCAATCTTAGCACTTACTTTTCATGTGTGTGGCAATAACTACCTTGGCTCAGTAAATTCGGACTAACCTGCGATATGGATGCTTTGTGCCTTAATTAAAAAGACCCAAATAGGACCACTTAAAATTCAGCTTATACTAAAGGAGTTCAAGTGAAATGACTGGAATCTGCCTTAAAAATCCCCGGGGGAGGAGGGGGGGAACAGATTGGAAAAAAAAAAAAAAAAAAAAACACAAAAAGAAAATGTTGGTACAAGAGGAAGTGAGGGGAAGGGGAAAAATAATACAAGAGGGACAAACGAATGTCAGTAGAGGGGGCAGAGAGAGAAGAGGGGAGGGGAGGGGAGGGGAGGGGGGATAGTAGAGGATAGGAAAGGCAGCAGAATACAACAGACACTAGTATGGCAATATGTAAATCAATGGATGTGTAACTGATGTGATTCTGCAATCTGTATATGGGGTAAAAATGGGAGCTCATAACCCACTTGAATCAAATTGTGAAATATGATATATCAAGAACTATGTAATGTTTTGAACAGCCAACAATAAAAAATTAAAAAAAAAAAAAAAGAAAATGTTGGGAGATGTATGGAACAAGATTAGCAAAATGATGCTAATTATTGGAGGTGGGTGAGAATTACATGGGAATTCACTGTACATACTATTTTTCTACTTTATGTTTGAAAAGGCTTCTTTGGTACATTAGTAGAAATTAGAGTCATATTAAAAAATTAAATATCCACAAAGGGGAATGAAGGGAAGAGGGTGTATAGGAAAGATAGTAGAATGAATTGGACATAACTTTCCTATGTTCATATATGAATACGTGACCAGTGTAACTCCACATCACGTACAATCACAAGAATGGGAAGCTTAAAACTATATATGTATAATATGTCAAAATACATTCTACTGTCATGTAAAACTAAAAATAACAAAAAAATTTTAAAAATTAAATATTCAAATTCAGAGACACAGAAGGTCAGTGAATCAGCCTTTACAATTGAGTTTGGAACTTCAGCTGGTACAGTAAACACCTGCTGCAAAACCAAACAGTGAGACCAACTTCCAACAGACTTCTTGGTTATAATACTGCATTTATCCAATTCTTTCAAACAAGAAAAATAATAATGATGGGCTAGGGCTGTAGCTCAGTGTCAGAGCACTTGCTTAGCATGTGTGAGGTGCTGGGTTTGATCCTTAGCACTGCATAAAAAACTGAACAAATAAAGGCATGCTGTCCATCTATAACTACAAAAAAAAATTCTTAGAAAAAAAGAAAAATAATAATGATGATGACAGAAACTAAGATATATGCTTTCCATGTATTTTGTGCTGTACAAACAGTTTAACATGTATAATTTATAAGTATTGTCTCAAATAACCTTCCCAACATCATGAAGATTACATATGAAGAAAGGAAGACCCAGAGAAAGGAATACCTCTCCCAGATGGGAAGTGGCAGGGCTATAATCTGAACCAAGCATGCACTCCTAATGACTACTAATGTTGCCTACAGTGATTGCATGAAGAGGATCTGGTCTTCTTTTGGAGAAATGGAAGCTCCTTCTCCTAGCAAAAGGAAAAAAAGGACCTGGTTTGGAATTCAGATGAGGAGTTGGCCTCCTGCTTCATGCAAAGAGAGTCATTTTTTAGGAATAAATACTTTGGAGAATACTAACAAACCTGGAGGCTATCACATTGGAACTAATGAAACCTAGGCTTAGGGCTGAGGCACACAAATAATCATCATCCAAAGCAAAGTGAGAAATAAATTTTTGTTATTAGCCTAACTAGTATGAAAACCTAAATGCACATTAAAAGTTCATATGTACTATTGAAGATTTGTGCTCCTGCTGGTTAGCTGCTTTCTTTTTACTTCATGGACAGTCTACATTTTTTTTTTTTTTACTGACCATGTTCCCCATATTCTTTTTGCTTCATAAGAAGCTGTGGCTCAGTAGCAAATTTCTCTTTATATTCAGGATAAAATCTAAGCCCCTTGTATATCTACCAGGACCCATAAGATCCTCTGTAATGTGGTCCCTGACTTTTCTATTATCTCAAAACTTAAGTACTTCCCCTGTTGCTGTTCTAGCCAATTCACATGGTCCTCTTGCTTTCTTCATAAATGCCAACTTTGCAGGGTGCAGTGGTGTACACCTGTAATCCTGGCAACTCGGAAGATTGAGGCAGGAGGATTGCAAATTTGAGGCCAACCTCAGCAACTCAGTGAGACCCTACCTCAAAATAAAAAATAAAAAGAGCTGGGGATGTATCTCAGTGGCAAAACATCTCTGGATTTAATCCCCAGTACCAAACAAAAATCTAAGCTTAGGGCTGGGGATGTGGCTCAAGCGGTAGCCCGCTTGCCTGGCATGCATGCAGCCCGGGTTTGATCCTCAGCACCACATACAAACAAAGATGTTGTGTCCGCTGAAAACTAAAAAATAAATATTAAAAAAATTATCTCTCTCTCTCACTCTCTCTCTTAAAAAAAAAAATCTAAGCTTATTCCTGCCCTAGGACTGTTTTTTTTTTTTTCCTGAGGATTGAACACAAGGGCAAAGAAGCTCTACCAGTGAGCTAAATTTCCAGCTCTTTTCCCAGGGGCCTGCTAAATTACTCAGACTGACCTCAAACTTGCCATTCTCTTGCCTCAGCCTACTTAGTAGCTGGGATTATAGGCACATGTACAGTGGCTTTGTAAATGTTTGTGTTTCCTTCCTACCATTCAATCTTCCCAGCAGATTTACCCCCTCACAAAGGTCTTTCCTGATCACTTCAACCATTACCCTTTGATCTAACCCCTACCTAATCTCATTCTACTTTGCTTTATATTGCACTGACCACTGCCTAAAATGATATTACCTAATCTCACCCCTGATTTGTCTTCCTCCTATTTCTCTTTTCCTGATATCTCTTTTATCCTCATCTATTTAAGTTTCTTCTGTTGTAGAAACTATATTTTGTAGCTGCATCAAAATATTTTTTTGAATAAGGTATGTACATATACATCCATTTTTAAAATTGCAAAAGCAGGTAACACACAAGCAGATGACTAGAGCCTAGTGTAATTTACCTTTTATCTCCATTACTTACATGTCATCAGCAAAAAAACAGCTGGCTTGCTTTTGCACTTTTTCCATCTCATCCTTTCTCCACCGGAAACGCTGTGTTAGCATGTGCTTCCGGCCCAGGATCAGCAGTTGCAGATTCTGTTTGGCTAGTTGAGAAACTACATCCAAGAGCTAAAAAACAAAACCAGCATCCAAAAGGGTCAAGAGAAAAATCTCAAGTAAGTGGAGTGATTTTTCTACCTGGTCATCTTAATGGTTAGGCTCTGTTTTCTGAAAAGCGGGTAAGAAAACAGCCTTTAATAATTTTCAATCTTCGAAAGCCCGAGGAAAATGCTTTCTTATTACAAATTAATGTATAATACTGACCACAGGTTATGCTACACTAGATCCAGGAGTGGATTTCTAAACAGAGCTGTGTCTGGTTGTTTTTATTTACACATAAAAAAAAAAGAAAACTATACACACACACACATATATATTTATATATAACTAAATATATACATATATGCATACATGTGTATGAGTGTGTGCATGCATATTTATTTAGTTAGTTTAAAATAAACTGAGTTCTCTAGAACCTATGGCAGGCATTTATACTAAAAAAGTTTGTTTTATGGATTCAGACATTGAAAGTACATTTATTTCAGAATACACATTACTTTTTCTTATCTTTCTTTCTCTTTCTCTCTCTCTCTCTCTTTGAGATGAGTCTTGTTAAGTTATCTAGGCTGGTTTCAAATTTTTGATTCCTCTGCCTCAGTCTTCCAAATAGCTAGCATTTATAGGCATGTGCTACAGCATCAGGCTCCACTTATTCTTTTTATAAAACTATACCAAGATTACAAGTTATTTTTCAATGAGCCTAGATATAAAATGGCAAGTGGATTCATTAATAGGGATCACAATTCTAAAATTTTTCCATATTCATTTCCACAACATTGTAAAGATACAGAAAAGAATGCAAACCAAAATACTTTTATTACTGATTTTTAAAATTTCCATCCAGCTAGGGAGACAAAAAAGACAAGGGTCCTTGCAGCTATAACCTGGCTCAGATAAACAGCCCTGAATTTATTAATATTAGGTTAAAGGTAGAAGCCCAAGGAAGGGCAGAAAAATTAGCTTGAACTACTCTGGGGCACCATCTTGTGGCTAAAAGGTCTCCGTTAACAGCAGCTCTCAGAAAACAACAAAAACAAAGGAGAATAAAGAAAAGACACAGGAAAGAAACATGAGTGAGCAGAATAAAGGCAATGGCCTGAAACACTATGACAGTCCAGCTATAAAAACCTACTTCCTTTGGAGTAAATTCCAAGGCTGGATCTAGTGGGTTGGGTCAGAGTCAAAGGTATATTCAGAAGATCAAAGAAAAGGAAAATTCAACTTAATTCTGTGTTAGATGAAAAAGAAATTAAATTTGGAAGATAGTACACCCCCCCCCGCCCCGCCCACAAAAAGAGGGATTGAATGCAGGGGCGCTCAATCATGAGTTACATTAGCTACATTCACAGTTCTTTAAATTTTTTTAGATATAGGGTCTCCCTAAGTTGCCAAGGCTGTCCTCAAACTTGCAATCCTCCCGCCTTGACCTCCTGATTTGCTGGAATTACAGGCATGCACCATTGTGCTTGACTTTATATATCAGTCTCTCTCTCCCACTAAGTACAACTAAATCCCCCGGACAGCATATATAAAATTAACATGGGAAGACTTTTTTTTTTTTGGTAGAACTGGGGATCAAACTTGGGGCCTTGAATATGCCAGGCAAGCACTCTACCACTGAGCTATACCCCCAGCCCAGGAAGGCTTTTAAAGCTAGGGATAAAAGGCAAACTAGTGGGCTGGGGTTGTGGCTCAGTGATCGAGTGCTTGCCCAGCATGTGTTAGGAACTGGGTTTGATTCTTAGCACCACATATAAATACATGAATAAAGGTCCATCCACAACTAAAACAATATACATTAAAACAACAAAACAAAAACAAACTGGCTAAGGGCCTCAGGACATAAGGAATGGAAAGGCCAAAGCATGTAGTATAAACAAGCAAACAAACAAAACCCAAACACCACACAAACCAAAGGTCTGTTCCCTATCTACCTGGAAAATACCAGGTAAAATAATGACACCAGTAGACTGTGATGCAAGTTATAACTAGAACATGTATCTTTGATACACTCAAAGATGCTACAGATGAGGGCTGGGGTTGTGGTAGAGCACTTGCCTAGCATGTGTGAAGCACTGGGTTCGATCCTCAGCACCACATAAAAATAAAGAAAGAAAGGTATTGTGTCCATCTACAACTAAAAAAATTTTTTAAAAAGATGCTACAGGGGTTTGGGGATGTGGCTCAAGTGGTAACGCGCTCACCTGGCATGCGCGGGGCGCTGGGTTCGATCCTCAGCACCACATAAAAATAAAGATGTTGTGTCTGCTGAAAAACTAAAATATAAATATTAAAAAATTCTCTCTCTCTCTCTTTAAAAAAAAAAGATGCTACAGTTGAAAAGAAAAAAATCCAAAACCCACTAAGATAAATAAAAGTGGAATTCTAAGAAAAGTTCAAGTAACCCACAGGAAGGCAGGAAAATAATTCAGGAAAAACAAACAATGAAAATAGATAATAGAAAACAAAAAAATAAAATGGCAGGCATATGCCCTAACATATCAGTAGCAGCATAAGGTATAAAGGGCCCAAATATGTCAATTAAAGGACAGACATTGTTAGAGTTGAATTTTTGCCAATCTTACATGTTAAAAATATAATTCTATTACATGCTAACTAAAAGAAACTCAATTCTGATTTAGGTTGTTTTCAATATTCCATACTATTTTGCTATCATCCTTAAGATGTTTAAAGTACAATTCTCTAGTAATCAGAAGAGTAAGAACATTTCAGATTAATATTTGGTACAAACATTGTCTAGTTTGGCTTCTACCCTAGTTCGATTTTTCTCCTGTAGATAAAAAGATTTTTTTTAATTTTTTTTAAGGCTCACACATAACATATTTAGTTTTGGCACCAAACTACTAAAAAGTAGTTCCTGACCTCAGGGTAAAAATATAATTGGCAGGGCTATAAGTGTTAGAAACAACTGCGTAGGGGTGCTTAGGAAATAGAAAACTGGGAGGTGGGAGAGGCCAGAGAGGGCCATACTTCTGAGTAATCCTAAAAAGCAAATATCACTTCCTTTTCTATTCTTACAACTTTTTACCTCCCCCTCTTCAGGCTCTAGTTCTAGTACTTCCTGGGATTGTATGTACTATACATTTTCAAAATGTCTAAAGTCTTTGGGATGTGATGTCTATCAAAAATAAGAAAATCTGTGCCAGTTCTTGATAACTATAAAACCGGGCGAGGTGGTACACACCTGTAATCCTAGCAGTTCGAGAGGCTAAGACAGGAGGATCACAAATTCGGGATCAGACTGGGCAAACTTTGTGAGACCCTATCTCTAAAAAATATAGAGCTAGAGATATAGTTCAGTGGTAGAATGTCCCTGGCTTCAATTTCCAGTACCACACATAAAAAGGGCTGGGTATGTAAACTCAGTGGTAGAATACTCCTGGGTTCAATCAGTCTCTAGTATCACAAAACAAACAAACAAAAATAACTATAAGGAGGCTTAAAATATTAAAATGATATCATTATTACAATTAAAAATTTAACAATTTCTTAATTTTAAATATCCAATGGTCATATTTCTCCGAATTTAAAATTAAAATCTAAAAAAGCTATGTCCATTACAATTGCTTGATAGCTTTATTAAGACTCTCTATAAGCTCCTCCTCCATCTTTTTTTTTTTATTTTTTAGTATACTGGGGATTGAACCAGGGGGTGCTCTACCACTGAGCTATATCCCAGCACTTAATTTTTAAAAAAATTTTTTTTAGTTGTAGATGGACACAAATATCTTTATTTATTTATTTTTATGTGGTGCTAAGAATCAAACACAGTGCCTCACACATGTGAGGCAAGCACTCTACCATTGAGCCACACCCCTAGCCCCTAAAATTTTTGAGACAGGGTCTCGATAAGTTGCCCAGGCTGTCCTCTAACATGTGATCCTTTTCCTTCAGCCTCTCTGGTAGCTGGGATTATGTGTGTGTGCCACAGTACTGGCTTCCTCCTCCATTTCCTTTTCCCCTTAGAGTAAAAGAAATGTGGCTATTCTTACAAAATTTCCCACATTTAGGGTACTGCTCATTGCCTCCCTCTGACATCACATAATAGAACCTCCAGTTCTCTATCTTTTCTGTAAAATGGTAGTTGGATCTAGAGGCTGGATCAAATTCAAGGATTTTGTTTTGTTGTTGTTTTGGTTATGCATGTATAATAGTGTGCTTGTGGGTGTGTATATGTACCTATTTAAAATCATCTTTTTTTTGCATTTAAAAATTATTTTTATTTATTTATTTTTCTTACATACATGACAATAGTGGAATGCATTACAATCATAATTATCCATTCACAGCACAATTTTTTGTAACTCTGTATATAAAGTATGTTCACGTCAAATTATGCCATTATACGTGAGCTCTCTTATTTATTTTTTTAAATCATGGTCTTGATAAAGTTAAAAGGCTAGTTCATCTATCAACATTACTGAGAACCTTCTCTATAAGGTTTTATAGACACTAAGCAGGGACTGTTATTGATACAGATCTAAAGGTACAATTAACCTCAAGTGCAAAGAGGGAGCATAAAGGAGGGGTGCTTCCATCAGACTCAGGGTAAGGTCAGAGAAGTCTTCACAGAGCAAGTGACAGCAGAGCTCAATTTTCAGACCAATTATCCAGGCAACAAATGGGAGTTTCCAAAGACAAGGAATGGCATGTTGATTGTGTTCTTTATCAGCACACTGAATTTGAGAAACTGTAAGGTATCAAATGTGGCTGAGGCAGAGGTATAGAAGAAAGTACCAGAAATACTGTAGGAATAAATGCAGGGGTCAGATTACAGGGGTCTGTGAAAGCTGATAAATCTTCCTGCATGAAAGCACTGGGGGATAAGCAAAGGATTTAAGACAGCACAGTGACATAACTACCATTTTAGAGAGATCAAAATTATGGAATGCAAGAAGGCTGGACTAGAACAGGCAGATCAATTAGAAGGCTTCTGCAGTAATCCAGGCAAGAGATAATGAGAAAACTAGCAATAAAGTTGGAGAGATGAGAGCCAGTAAAGCAGAACTGAGCAGACTTAGTCACTGACTAGATGTGAGAAATAAAGGGGAAGGATAAGGCAAGGAAGATTTGGACCACCAGACAGAGAATGGTACCAAGACAAATTCCTTTATTTATATGTGGTGCTGAGAATCGAATTCAGTGCCTCACACATGCTAGGCAAGCACTCCTCTACAACTAAACCACACCCCTAACCCCCCAAGACAGATTCTTGAGAGGAAGAGCTCTTGATATCCCTAGGTAGGAGATTTTTCATTAGGTAGCTGGTTATGTGGGGCTCTACCATTTATGGGAAGGCTCTGGGCTCCAGATAAAGATCTGGGAGTCATGAGTGTAGATGAGCTATAATAGGATAGGATAAAGGGAAGAAAGCAGAGGATGAAACCTGAGGATAGTACTATTTAAAGGAGAGTGTGAAGACAGAAGAAGAAATATAAGGAAGACCAGAAAAAGATTGTAAGGAACATTTTAAGAAGGAGGTAGAGGGTTAAGTATCAGTGCTACAAAGGCATCATGTAAGATAAGGACCAACATGTGGCCTATAACTCAGTGGAATAATTTGATGATCCTATAGGGATTAGGAGTGAGCTTTCAGTTGCTTCCCTAAACCCTATGTAAGACTGCAGTTTGCTTTGCATGGACAGATTGCATCCTACAAGCACAGCTCTGTTTTGATGAGCAATCAGTTCTGTTCTTTATTTCACATACTGAGTGGTATGGATTCTTCAAAATCCAGCCTTCCCAGCACCACTGTGAAGGGAGCAGGTTTTTTGGATTTGTTCTTTAAAGAAGAAAGAAATTTGAGAATATTTACCTTTTGATCACACACACACACACACACACACAAAAAAAAAAAAAAAAAAAAACAGTAGCAAGGTAGAGGCTGAAGACATAGGCATAGAAGTGACAACTGCTGGAACAAGGTTCCTGAGAAAGCAGCAAGAGGCAGAATCCAGAGAAGAGGTGGAGAGAAAACCTCTTGCACTGAGATAGAAGAAGGATAATGATGGATTTAAATACAGAAAAATCTGATAGTATGTGTGTAAATGCATGGTATGTATGTAGATATGTGAAGCTGTTCCTCATGAGACCTTCTATTTTCTTTGTGCAATAGGAAGTGAATCACTGGCAGAGTTATGGGGAGGGAATGGAGTAGGAGGCTTCAGGGTCATTGTGCAAATGAGATAGAGCTGGTATAGAGACTGGGAGTGGGAGTTTCTACATGACCGCGCACACACACACACACACACACACACAACCCTGAATGGGGTAAAGCTGGGGCTTAGTTTGAGGCCAGCAAGCCAATGCCCAGAGGTAGCAGCAGTCAGCCCAAATGTGAATTTACAGTGCTCAGTGTCCTGCCTGCCCAATAAGAGGGAGCAATTGGAAGACAGCTAGTGAGAATTAGTTTCTTGTTCTACACTAACATTTGGTGAAAAGGCACTTTCTGGTAGAACTATAACTGAAACATCAGTCATCTAATATTCTTCCTTTTTATTAGTAGTAATTGAATTCAGTAGTCCAAATTCATATTTATATCACCATAGTATCTGTGATTTGGGTTCTGGCCTGAGTTGGAAATTTTGAATTCCAATTTTATTTATTTGCTGAGATACAAAATGTGAATAAAGTACCTCTGCCTATGCCTACATCTCCCTTCTCCCTTCTCTATCCTTAACAGTGTTATAAAAATTATCATCATAAATGAAAATGTAGCTGGGCATGGTGGCACACTCCTGTAATCCCAGCAGCTCAGAAGGCTGAGGCAGGAGGATCATGAGTTCAAAGCCAGCTTCAACAACTTAGTGAGGCCCTAAGCAACTCAGCAAGACTATGTTTCTAAATAAAATGCATAAAAGGGCTGGGAATGTGGCTTAGAGGTTAAGCGCTGCTGGCTTCAAATCCAGGTACCAAAAAAAATAAAAATAAAAAATAAAAAAAGTAAAATGGTATTTACATACAAATTTTTTGTATGTAAAGATGAGATAATCTTTGATAATTTTCTACAAGTTCTCAAAGCAATTTAGGAGGGAAGTCAGTGTTTTCTCATTTAGAGACTAAAGGAGCTAAGAGAAACCAGGGACTTATTCAAGGTGTTTCTGGGTGGTAATTCAGAGAAAGGATCTCAAAACCACCTGGATTAAAGGGGATGTTCTCTCTAACAATGCCTCTTCCTTTTAAATAAGTTTAAGAAACCACCAGAGGCCTATTTGATAAGGTGGTCCAGGAAGGCCGTGTGTTAGTGAAGTACATTTTCTTCTTTTTCTTTTTTGATACTGGGAATTGAACCTCAGGGTGCTTTATTACTAAACTATATCCCCAGCCCTTTTAATATTTTACTTTGAGACAAGGTCTTGCTAAGTTGTTTACCCTGATCCTTGAAGTAGCAGAATGTGTCTTCATGCATAGGTGTGGCCTCCCACAGTGGGTCTTATTAAATTGCTAAAGTTGGTCTAGAACTTGTGATCCTCCTCCCTCAGCCTCCTGAGTCACTGGGATTACAAATGTGGGACACCATGCCCAGCACATTTCCTTGATTATCGTACCTCTTTACCTTCTGTCAAACTTCTCTTCCTTTAATAAATCAGTGTAGGAATGGTGAGGAAAAACTTAGCCTTAGTTGGGGAGAGGTTCCAAATCTAGTTAGGGTCTAGATCTATCCATTAGTTAAGGTTCAGTACTCTTTGGATAATGCAGCTAGTGTCAACTCCTAGCACTTCTGATGCTATAACTCCATGTGTGAAATAAATGAATATAAATAGCTTTTAAGAAATCACAAAAGTTCAGATTCCTGAGCTCAGGAATAGTTTTCTTCTCTTTATAGGACCTGAGGTAGCAGGGGAATCTGGATTAAAGCAGAAATTGTTTTCACAGCCAGTGGCTATTTTAGTGCAAATTGGGACTGTGCAGAGGGTTTGTGGAGCAAAGAATCATCTATTTGACAGGTTTAACCTATTTTTTTGGGGGGGGGGGGAGAGTGTGGTACTGGGGATTGAACTCCAGGGCACTTGACCACTAAGCCACATTCCCAGCCCCATTTTGTATTTTATTTAGAGACAAGGTCTCACTGAGTTGCTTAGCGCCTCGCTTTTGCTAAGGCTGGCTTTGAACTCACGATCCTCCTGCCTCAGCCTCTGAGCTGCTGGGATTACAGGTGTGCACCACCGTGTCTGGCTAGGTCTAACCTTTTGGAAGTCTCATTTTTTTCTCAGATAAACTATGTGAGTCTTTACACCAAGGAGGATGTAAAGTGATTTAGTGTGTGCCTCCTTTCTTTTCCTACCAGAAATTTATGTTCATTGGACAAGCATCATGATAAGTGCTTTCATTATCTCATTTTAATTACAAGACAATTATATGAGTTAGGTCTTATCATTATTTTTGATCTGCCTTCTCTTTACACATATACAGAATTGCAGTTCAGAACCTAAGCTGATAAAGGAAAGCAAATTCATTTTAAATAAAATACTGATGTTAAGGACAATGTTTTTCTTTATTCATAAGTGTAGATACTTAAAATTCCATAAACAACAGAAGTTCTTAAAATAAGCACTAATAGACTACATATTCTTTCCACATAAATGAATTCCAACTTCTAACACTAGTTACAGTTGTTTGGGAGACTGGAGCCAGGAAATACTTCTCCATTTTTTTATATGATTGCTTTACTAAAAGACAACCTCACTGTAATGTGGGGATTAAACTAGGGCAAATGGTACTGGGTGGGAGTTTTCCTATTTGACTCTGGCTAGAATTCAGAATATGATGGGGTTAAGTCAAAGACAGACAAGAGAAAGCAAGAAAAATAAAGTTTGTTTTTTTTTTTTTTCCACAAACTAAGAAACATAAAACCACTGTAGGGACAAAGATTATGAAGAACTCTCCTGGGGCAGTGTTCTAGGACTTGAAGACCACAAACATAATGTTTATAATTGATGCATTGTACTCTCCACAAAGTTTATAGCTGAAAAACAAGGGAAGTCATAAGTTATACTAGTACAATGGAGTTTTCTATGATGTATCTATAATGTGATTCCCCTCTGCAGGCTAGCTAATACCCAGTTTCATTCCAATCTTTATCTTTATTCCTTTCATTTTTCTCTTCAGCCAAGTTTTAAGAAAAGAACCCCTGCTCTAAGATGATGACTCTATATTTCTTGAGTGACTGACATTTTCTGTGTTCCTATGAAAATGCCACCAAAGAGGAGAGTGCAAGAAATCCACCAAAGTTGTGGCTCAATGCTTCTGATTTCAAGTGGTCACATCATGTTTTCATTTGCCTGATGCTCAGCTACTGCTGTATCAGCCTCAGTTTTACCTTGGTCAGGTGTTGCTGCTTGCAGAAAGAGGTCATTATTTATTTAAGGAAAAATTAATAATGGTGTTTTGCTAGAACTATTAAAAAACTATATATACCATATAGGATGAAGTAGCATTTGATGAAAATGGGAGAATTGGAAAATGATAAGAGAAGTGTTTTGGTGAAAAAGCAGAAACTGGGGCAAAGAGGGAGAGGGAAGCTTTCCTGGGTATATGTAAGCACTATAGACTTTTTAAGTTTGGTGGAGAAGTTCCAAGAAGGGTGAGGCTAAGATGGGCTCCTACCTCCATCTCTGTGCACAGAAGATTTAAAACTACTTAATGGCTACTACTTTGCAGGTCTTGGGAAGAATATATATACACAAAATTTAATCACTACATCATGATGTCATAAATGATCCCACTGGTTTATGTTAAACCCACTATCTGCTATATCCTGCTTTTGTCAATCTTTGGTATTTTAGGGAGATTTCAATGATCTCATCCTGTTCTTAGTCAATGAAACAATTCTACTGAGGAAGAGAAATGCCCTTTCTGCTTTGGGAACATCCTGTCAAATGTGGGATGTGTTTCCTCAATATCGCTGTCTGCTCTGATGCCATTAGCACCCACACAGTTATCCAGCCTTTTAAAAATATTAAATTGTTGGACTGGATGGGTTTCCCCAGCTAGGTGAGACTCAGAGCTGTCTAGAAGACAAAAGATTTGGCTCCTGACTCATAATGTGACTTTTCTCCATACATTTATATGCATTCTTTGTTTTTTTTTTTCATTTCTCTGTAAGATATCTGTGCTTCCTTTATCCTATGAGCCAAGAAAAGATAGATATTTTGAATATAAAAAACTAATTTCAGGAAAAAAATTAATTTCAGGAAGATTAAACTAACTTATTCTGATGCATTTAAATTGCCACCCTTAAAAGGTTTATTTAAAATTTCCCCCAGAATTCTAGATCCAGTCCAAGTTATAGGAAATGCTTTACTCACTCCGGGAATGATGTGAATGCTTTCAGAATCAAAGGACATCATTTAATAATTAAAAGAGAAGTAACATAGCCAGGTGTGATGGAGCACACCTGTAATCCCAGCAATTTGAGGTCTGAGGCAGGAGTACTGCAAGCTTGAGGCCAGCCTCAACAAATAAGCAAGACTCTCAGCAATTTAGCAAGACCCTGTCTCAAAATAGAAAATAAAAGGGCTAGGGATATAGTTCAGTGGTAAAGTGCCCCTGGATTAATCCCTAGTACAACAAAACATAAATAAATAAAGTTAAAAAAAAAAAAACAAGGGGAAATACTGGGGAATTATATTGGCCAAATTATAGTTATGCTGTATGCATGCTCGAATATGTAACAACAAATTTCACCATTATGTACTACTATAATGCACCAATAAAAATATGAAAAAATCCAAAGTATATAAAAGACCTGACTACATAAAAAGACATCTTGGAAAGCTCCAGTTAATGTTCTGAGCCATCTATCCAGTCCTGCAAGTGGAAGCAAAAGAATTTACATATTAAATGAAACTGAACAAACACATAAAAGAGACTTTTCCATTTGCTATCTATTATGTAATAATATAGTAATAACAATTAATAGCAAAAGCTTTGGTGTCAGGCTGCCTAGATTCAAATTCTTGTTCCACTATGTACAAACTTTCTGACCTTGGGAAAGTTACATTTCCTTTCTGTGCCTCTGTTTCACTGTTGGTGATATTAACTGGAGAAATTGTGATATTAACTGGAGAAATCACAGTAGATAATGCATGTAGATACAAAGCACACTGAAAAGTACTTAATAAATGTTAGCTATTATTAAACAATACAGTCTGGATTCATTGATTTAGAGCCCCCAATCTCTACTCTATCAGAAGGAGTAGGGAAAAAAGGGAGAAGAGGAAGGGGGAAAAGAGGGAGAGAGGGAGAACATTGTGAAAAAGAAGAAGAAGAAAAGGGAGAAGGAAAAGAGGAAGGAGGAAGGGGAGGGAGAGAAAAAAGGAAAGATAAAGAAACAGAAAAGTTTCTTTTGGCATCATCACAGACTTGGATGATTTTTGGGTTAATCTCTGTCAACATTTAGTAAGAGTAGAACATAAACTTTCAGGTTAAGAAGACAAACCCTGAACACACACATCTATCTAATCTTAATTGCACTTGAGATGTCATTAAAACTATAATATAATCTCTCTAAAATGACAAATCCATAAAGACTTGGAATATGACAACTACATAACTTTTGGAAAACAGAAGATGCACAAATGATAACTGATCTTGAGATCCAATTCAGTCAAATCTGAAGAATGGTGGCTAAGAACAAAGGACTGGTGGTATGGCTTGGTGGTAATGCTTGACTAACATGCATGAGTTCCTGGATTCAACTGCTAGCAACTCAAGGGGAAGGAAGAAAGGAAGGGAGGGAGGGAGGGAGAAAGACACAATTCCTCACAAAGACTTTTCAGTACTCTAGTACTGAAAAGAAATGAAGCTCAATGGAGATGTGTGGCTTAACTAAGAAGTGGATAAAAGCTGTTGAAGAAACATTTGATTCCTAGATTCATGCTTTCCACCTCCTTGAATCTATATTGCTTCTGATAGGAGATGAAGTCTGAGGGTTCGTTATTTGGGTTGAGAGAGAGAACAGGAATCACAGAGGTGAAGGAGTCATCAAAATAACCAAAAAACATTTCACCAAACAAAAGGTTTCTAGAATGGAACAGTTCTTTGATAACAGACCATACCAAGTCACACCACTGTGAAATTTTAGAATACTAGAGACAAACAGAATATCTTTGAGAGTAACACTGGGTCAGGCATGGGGTGCATGTTTATAATCCCAGAGACTCGGAAGGTTAAGGTAGGTGGACCGCAAGTTCAAAGCCAGCCTCAGCAACCGAGGGAGGCCCTAAACAACTTAGCAAGACCCTATCCTGAAATAAAAAAAAATTTTAAAAAGGGGGGTTGGGGACTTAGCTCAGTGGTTAAGTGCCCTTGGGTTCAATTCCTAGTATCAAAAACCAAAAAAAAACAAAACAAACAAACAAACCCACAAACAAAAAAAGGAGTAACATTGGAAGTATGAAGCATTTTCTTCAAATTCTGCAAAAATATTATTTCTAACCTAGGGATTTATTTTTAGCCACACTATTCATATATAAGAATAAGATAAAATAACATTTCAGACATGAAATCTCTCAAAAGTTTACCTCCCCCCATCCCAATGCATCCTTCTTTAAGAAGTTCCTAGAGAATCCCCACTAAAGAGACTAATCCAAGAAAGAGGAAGGCAGGAAAGAGAGATCCAACAAGGAGAGAGGCAATGGGAATCCCCAGGAAGATGGTGAAGGGAGACCCAGAATGACAGTTGTGTATCAGAGAAAGATAGTAATGAGTCCAGGTAAGGACTCAAGAGATAAGCCACATTAAGGACTATTATTTTCAAGATCCCACTACCATTATACTATTATTTTAACTGAGCATGGAATGCCTGAGTATTTTCCATGGCTTGTCTTAAAAGGAGCCAGGGTTCCATACTCTCTGACATATTATTGTTGCCTCCATCAGTGAAGACTTGCATTTTACTAAAAATGCAGAAAGTTTTGTTTTGGCCTACTCCTGAATGCTGAAGGAATGCCATAATGAATTTAGGGGCAAAGAGAAGTTAGCCCATTCTGTTTAACCATAGTTCTGTTGGAAGTCATGTACTTGATCTAAATAATAGCTCTGTCAGATGCCCTGCCTATGGTATACTCTCTTTTTCCTAAGACTCATGTTTGACCTTGAACTCTGACTTCCCTAGATAGGACTCCTACAGAACAAAGCTAGATAATGAACCAAAGACTATGTTCAGCTTATCTTCTCTAGGAAGTTTTCGTTTAATAGTGACAATACTGTCCTTTCCTCACACAGCTACTGTTGAATTTTTCAAACCCAAATTATAAAAAGTAAGAAAATTATTTACATATAAGTTAGGATTACATTACTCAGATGGGGTGAGAGAAGGGGAAGAAGTTATGAAGGGAAAGGAGAAGAAGTTATAAAAGGCACAATGGAAGTCAACTGGTGGGTACAGAGGTTATTAATTAATTTCTCCTTAAATTACACAATTACATTTAAATAGTGTTCTTTACACATGACACATTTTACACACACACACCATAGTCTTTTTATTACAAACTATATGGAATTGCCAGTATTCTACCATCTTTGATGTAAAAACAGCAACCTCATAAGTTTAACCCTACTAGTTCAGGTTCAGTAATGTGCCCTGTGCCCTTGAAGCAAAATAAGAGCCCAGTTTCCTCACATGCAAAATGTGGAAGGGAAAAAAATAGGTGGTTTCTGTCTCAAATTTAACAAACTCCTATAATTGTGTAATTGTCATGTTGTGTATGCAGAACAAAATAATTCCTTTCTCTAAAAAGTTAAAACACCATAATGGGGGGTGGGGTGCTAGGGAAGAATAAAGGAACACTGGATTGGGCAGAGGGGAATGAGGGGAGGGGAGAGGGTGTGGGGTGGGAAGAATGTGGAATGAGACGGACATTATTACCCTATGTACATGTATAATTGCATGAACAGTGTGACTCTGTATCGTGTACCGGCAAAGAAATGAGAAGTTGTGCTCCATTTGCGTACTATGAGTTGAAATGCATTCTGCTGTCATGTATAACTAATTAGAACAATTACAAAAATTTAAAAAAAAGAAAGTTAAAACACTTAGCCAGTCACCATGGCACACACCTATAATCCCAGTGATTTGGGAGGCTAAGACCGGAGGATCATGAGTTCAAAGCCAGCCTCAGCAACTTAGCAAGACCCTAAGCAACTCTCTAAATTAAATACAAAAAGGACCAGCGATATGGCTCAGTGGTTAACTGCCTCTGGATTTAAACAAAACAAAATAAAATTTAAATTTGGAAATTACTGTGTGTTTCCCAGGAAAAAGATCTGCCAAACATTATAGTCACATAACTATAATTTAATAGAACAGAACAATGAGGACTTAAAAACAGTTTTTAGAAATCCCCAAACCTTCACATCTCTCTTACTTCTGCTTTTCTTAGCAGAAATGGGGATACAGAAACTGGAAATGACAGGAAGTAATAATGGGGATGTGATTTGAAGGACAGTTGTGAGAGGAGGAATTAAGAGTATAAACAAGACAACTATGTTTGGTCTACTTCTCTAATCAGGGCAAAGACATGAATGGGATGAGATGATTCTTTGGCAGAATTGCTGTTTTGACTCTTTTTTCAGGCATTATAGATTTGAAAGTAATGTAAATCAAAAAGAATAATCTTCCACTCCCCACCCCCCACAATCAAGCTGAGTTTCAGCACAATTATGATATGCACTTTAAGTACTTTTAAATGTTAATGTTTTTATACATATCACCATTTAATCCTCATAGAATCCTGTAAATTTGGTATCATTATTACTACCTGTTCTTACTCTTCTTTTACAAATGTGGAAAACAAGTCTCAGCAAGGCTAAGGAAATAACCCGATGTCACAGACTAGCAAATAGCAGAACAAGGTTTCAAACCTAGGTAATTTTAACCTTAAACCTACACTTTTATTAATCTGTAACCCTAATACTATATAACTCTCAAATTCAAACTTCTTTCTTTTCAAAATACTCCCTTTTAAAAAAGACTTTATTTATTGTAAAACTTTTCCTTCTTAATCCCATCCCTTATTCTACAACTATGACAAAGTGACTATGACAATTCTAGTAGCATCTACTGCTTCATCCTTCTTAATTGAATTGTGGGAAATCCTAGGTACTTTGTTGGAAAGCCTAATACTATATTTGTACACTGGGGTTTACTTATAGCAGTACTTTGTGATGTGCTGGGGCTACTTTAAGCCCTAGGATATACAAGATATAGGCTTCTGGAATGAAACTGTTACTTCAGGTTCTATACAAAAATTTACCCAATGAATGTACCTCTGCTCCAGGATACTACGGAAGAACAAGTGGACATAAAGATGAACAAGACTGATCTCTACCCTGAAGGAGCTTAGAGTCAAGTGGGATTAAGTGAAAGGTGTTGGAAGAACTGCTACAAGGAGGAAGCAAAGAGGAGCCTATGCAAAGTTCTGAAAGCTAAAGTGGAACTTCGAAGTCTAATAGAGGTGGAGAGAGGGGAAAACATTTTAGATGAGTGAAACAGCACAGTATATGGGGGGAAAACAGAAATTTTAGAATCAATGGGGTGTCCAGTGCAAGGTGAGAGAAAGCAGGAACTGAGGAGAGGGGAGAGATGAGACTGAGAGGCAGGCAGGAGTCAAACAATGAAGATTCTTGCCTCCTGCACACAGGACCAGTTTTGTGATGAGAAGCCTCAGAGAAGTGACACTTTCAGATGTCCATTTCAGAAACAACACTCCCACAAAGGTTCAGAATGTAAGGAGGCCAATTATCAGATGTCAGAGATAATGAAAAATGAAAAAGGTTTGACTAAGAACAAAATTAACTATAGCAGCACTGTCCAAGAGAAATACAATGTAAGCCACAAACGTAACTATTTGACGGTTACACTAAAAAATATGAAACACGGTGAAATAAATATTAATAATACATTTTACTTAACTCACTGTATCAAAATATATTCCAAGATGAAATTAACATAACAATTATTGAGAGCTTTTCCTATATTTTCAATTTTTTGGGGGGGTTTAATTATTGTTGTTTTTGCAGTGCCAGAGATTGAACCCATAAACTTGGGTGTGCTAGGCAACCACTTTACCACTGAGCTATATCTTGTTTTCAAAATCCAGTGTATGTTTCACACTTAAATGAACATCTCAAGTGATCAACAGCAACACTTGCTAGCAGCTACCACACTGGACAGTGCAGGACCAGAGGGATTACTATAGGAGGCAATGTGTTGGCTTAGTCAACAAATTGGCTATAAAGAGGCAGAAATCACTGTGATTGCTGCTTGGGCAACTGGATGGAGGATGGTACTAGCAAGGTGCCAGCAAACCAAATAGAGGATACAGAAAGAAGGACAGGTCTGAGAGAAGAAGATGATAAATCATTTGATTTTTAGCTTGTTAACTCTGAAATGCCTAAGCATTATTTGCCCAGGATGATCTAGTGAATAAATGATAGAGTCAGAATTTTGATCTAGATCTCTTTGATACTGACTGTTTCTAAAGAGTCCTTTGAGTGGAGATTTAACAAACAAGCAAAAAAAAAAAGATATAGGAGGTCAGTTTTCCTTTATTTTCATTCAATATGAAATACCTTCACACTGAAAGAACAAAATAAATACCAACCAACCAACAAAACAGATACACATATTCCACCTCTAAAGTAATTTTACTTGTTAATATTTTTGAACAATAAATTTTTTGGCAATATTCCTAAAATTTATTTAATCTTATGAAAAAATAACATTCCAAGGGACTTTGTTCTAATGTTTAAATACACACCCAGGTTAGAAGTGGGATTTTTAGATTTCATCAATATCAATAGGAAAGACTGGGATGAATCTGACATAACTTTACTATGTACATATATGAAAACACCACAGTGAATCTCAACATCATGTTCATCCACAAGACTGAGATCCTAATTAGAATAAGATATACTCCATGTTTGTATAAATATGTAAAAATAGACTTTACTGTCATGTATAAAAAAAAATTAAAAAGCAATTTCATCAATATATCATCTCCATGCCATAGCTTAAGATGTTAACTACCAAAAATAATCTAATAGCCAGAAAACTATGACCTTCTAAAATGGTATAGAATAAAAAAGCAAAAATAAAAACAAGGGGGTGCAGTCTAATTCTATATGCTAGTCCAAGTATGTTTCCCTGAACTAAATTTTGGTTCTCCTCCAACACCTGATGATTTCTAAATTATTTGCTGTTTTAAAACACAACTGTTTTCCTTAGAAATGCTGTGTCATGGGCTGGGGATGTGGCTCAAGTGGTAATGCACTCGCCTGGCATGCGCGGGGCGCTGGGTTCAATCCTCAGCACCACATAAAATAAAATAAAGATGTTGTGTCCACTGAAAACTAAAAACTAAAAAAAAAAAATGCTGTGACATCATTCACACATGTAACTATAGATGAGAATAAATAACAAAAAAAGAAAACCCATCTGGGTAAATTTTAAAACAAGGAAATAAAATGGTGTAAAAGTTGACTACCACCCAGAAGTAGTAGCCACATATTTTTAAAGGATGCTAAAATAAGACTGTGTGTGTGCAGAATGCAAGGAAGCTGTCTGAGGTGCAACTTTGGTGGTAATAAAATGACTTCTGAATAATCAACTGTAATGCCAGTCAGTACAACATTATTATCAAGCCCTCTGTTTTAAAACTTCTGATTATTTTTCTATAGAGCAGAAGATCCTTGATTTTCTTTAGTTAAACAGGGCAGGACAGTTCATATGAGTGAAGAACTTAACATGGCTTATCACTGAGTTGGCACAACCATGCTATGATTTTATTCACTTATGTTCACAGTTAATGCATGAAATGTCCAAGAAATAACACATTACCTATAACTTGTTAAAGGATACAAGAATCCCATTTATAAAATATAGACCAGCAACCTAATTTTATTATCTAAGTTCTTTTCTTTTCACCCACTTATTGCCTGATCTAATCATTTCTTATTTTTTAACATGCTGCCAAGCTGATACTCAAATGCTGAGGGACTCTGACATGCTCACTTGCTTTGAGAAAATATTGTTTGATTTTGCAGAAGCAGAATAAGTCTGGAAAAAGCATAAGATATGGAGAAAAGAGTGTGGATTTATTGGGTTGTTACCTCTAGGCAAGTCACTTAGCTTCTAAGACAGTGTCTTTATATATAAAATGAGAAAAATACAACTACTCAGTCCATATGGATATATGTGGATCGAATCAGATAATATCTGAAAGAATTTTGTGATCTTAAGAGTTTACTCATTGTCACTGATAGGCTATGAAAGCACAGATGATGTAGCACATTGATATATAAATTGACACGCTACCTTAAAAGGTTATGATTTTAAAAGAATTAAGAGATTTTTCATAAAAATAGATTTGCCATATTTTTTCAAAAGCTCTTTACTTTAGTGCCTTGATTTTAAGCACACTCCCTTTCTTCCTCTCTAAGAAGTGGGGTCTTGCTAAGTTGCTTAGGTTAGAGTGTAGTGGCTATTCACAGATAAAATTCCACTACTGATTAGGGGAATTTTGGTCTGCTCCATTGCTGACCTGGGTCAGTTCCTCTCTCCTTAGGCAACCTAGTGGTTCCCCTGCTTCTGGGAGATCACCGTTTAGATGCTGAACTTCCTGTGGATACCAGATTAGCATAGGTGAATGTAACCTAGAACTCTAGGCACAAGTAATCCCTCTGCCTCACCTCCCTGTAGCTGGGAAGACAGGCACATGCTATGTACTGAGCCCTTTCTCTTAGATTTCACTTTCATCACTTTTGTTCAAGATTGCCTTAGACCCTCCAGTGGTCTTTCAATGTCTAGTTTTCTTTGAACCATTGCCAGGTCCTTTTCCTACAACATAGCTTTCTTTGTGTCATTTTCTCCCAAATCTCAATTTCTGGCACTGATAGGCTGTCCAAACACACAGGTGTAAACAAATCCAGAACACTACCTAGTGAGGGAAGGGCTACATATGTGGGTTTGGGAATTATAACTGCATGCCACAGGGCATGAGAACATGGCATGGTGAGAAAAACCACAGACTCTGGAGTCAGACTTGTGCTTGATTCTGGATGTTACTTATATTTATGGTCTCAGGAAGTGATTTAATTTCACCTCAATTTCCTCACTTGTAAAATGAGAACTTATTTATTAAATTTATAGGATTGCTTAAGAACAGTGTCCAGCTTTAATAGTACTCAATGTTTTTATTTCTGATCCTTCATAAAACAGAAAAAATAAGATGTGTTGACTTATAATAGTTATGTGCATTGTAAGTTTAGAGTTTTACTTGCTTCACTTAATAAGCAGATACTACATCTAATTTTAAAGTTCAAGCAGGTAAAAAGACAAAACTGGAAAGGGGGACTATTTAACAAAAAACTCACATCAGTTACCAAAAAATACATTTTAATATATTTATACATGGCCCCAATCAAAAATATGAGATGTAAGTATATTTAAGCTGGAAAGTTATGTGGTCACATTTGCCTGTGGAAGAGGATATGTTTGAAAGAAACAATACTGGAGAGAGAAACAAGTTAGGAAAAGAGAGTAAGTATTATAGGTGCTAATAAGGATCTCATGAGAAAGGAGAGAGAGAAGAGAATAGATTTGAGAAATAAGTAGTAGGTAAAATTGATAATACTTGGTGAACAAGTAGATATGAGGGTTAGGGAGAGGGAGGAACTACAGATCATTTCCAGGCTTCTAGCTTGGATGGCTGGAAGAATAGTAGTATTACCTACTGGTATACACATCTGGAACAAAGATGCTGAGTTCAGTTTTGAACATATATACTTAGTTTGAAGTGAACGTTTAAGGTAGAGATGTAGATTTGGAACTTAGCAGCACATGAAAGTAGATGAGATAAACCAAGGCAGTGCCTGAGACACAGCTTCAGGGAACACTACATTTCAGAGGTAAGAGGATGTAGGAGAATTAAAAAATAAGTCAGAAATTACAAAAAATGGACAGAGTATATTCAGAGGGACCTGTGTAAAGTCATAGAATTTAAAGACATAGCTTCAAGAAGAAAGGAATAAGTGAAGTATTAAATGCAGAAAGAGTGATAAGGACTAAAACTCCAGGTCCACTGGAATTGGGAATTAGAAAATTACTAAAGGCCTTAGGGAGAACAGTTTCAATGCAGCTACTGGGGCTATGCCAGACTTCAGTGGCCTGAGGGGTTAGGGAGTAAGTCAGTAGCAAGAAAGAAATTGTTTACCAGTTATTTTAGAAGTTTAGATGATAAGGTGAGGGATTGGAGCAAGCTAGCAATGGAGAGCCAAGTGGACTAAAGAATTGAAAAAGCATGCCACAAAGAGATCAGAGAGGTATTTCAAGAAAGAGAGGATAAACAGACAAATGTGTTGAAATACAAAGAACAGTGTGTTACAAGGGCAAGAAAATGGGCTTTGAATGAGATGTGTCTAGTCCTGTGACTTTGCTGCTTACTTACTATGAGACACATTACTAAACTTGTTCTAGACCTAGTTTCCTCATTCTTTTTTTTTTTTTTTATAACCTCTAGGGGTCTGCTAAAAAAATGCCCAGTATTCACTGAAATTTTATTCTAGTGATCTTTTTTATCTAAGTTTTGAATAGTTTTTAACATACCACATATTCTACTTCTTGAGGAATACATGTTCTTCAGTGTCTTACATAAAGTTTTGTATATACATATGTGTGTGTTTGTACAATAAAAGACTAAAAAGGGAAAGAAAATCTAGTTTAGTTCTACATAAATATGAATATAAAATATAGCACATACTACAGAAAATAATTGTAAATACCTTTTCATCTTAATGGCTTACTTCAGATGCATGACTCTGAGGACCTTATAGAGTTCATATTGCTTATACTACTGTCTTACTAATATTGCTTCATGAAATATAATATTTACATTAAATGGGATACATAGAGACTATAAATATCCTCACAAAGCTCAAGTCTAATTTTACTGTCACATGGGTTAGAAGAAAACTTGGTTTTCAAAGCTTTCTGGAATTTAGAATTAGAGATAAATCTTTGGCATCTGATCATACGTCTTTTTACCATGTCAATAAATAGATAAATATTTTTTAGTTGTTAGTGAACCTTTATTTTTTATTCATATGGGAGCTAAGAATTGAACCCAGTGCCTCACACATGCTAGGCAAGCGCTCTACCACTGAGCCACAACTCCTAGTTTCCTCACTTAAGCAGAGAATACCAGTATCTCTGTAACTGTTGGGAGGATTAAAGAGATGCTGCATATACAAATGTCTAGCATAGGCACAATTGCTTGGTCCACAGAAGGTATTAGTTTCCATTTTCCCTCAGAGGTCAATGGTAACATAGAAGAGTACCATTTCAATTAGGCAGTAAAGATGTAAATTAAGTTGCCCAGGATTAAGGCATTCAGTTATGTAATATTAAAAATAGGGAATGACAGTTGAGAGAGGAAAGGATTTGACAGTTTAATGTTTGAAGTCTTAAAAGGATGAAGTAAATGAAAATGCCAAGGAGGAAGTAGGGCTAGGGGAGAAACCTTTTGTGTCTTATATATGATTAGCATATCTCAAAAAATGATTTGAAATAAGACTTTTCTCTCTGAACTGTAATAGAGCTGCATCAGAGACAAGTTTTAAGAAGTGGGACATGAACAAGATCAAAGGACAAACAAAGCTACCTCATGGGGAAAAGCTGTTGGTAGAGCTCAAACCTGATGTTGTTCATTAAGTAAAAATCTAGGAAACAAAATATTTGGAAAAATTAGTTTCCAAAGCAAATTTAAATCCAAGTATCCTTGGGCCTAATTGTTAATGAATGTGAAATATACAGCTAGGAAATTTGTGGATAGAAAATATTCCCTAATTGCACAATCTCTAAACCTTTCCATCTAATTTTAACTACGTTGATGTGTAAATAAACATAATTCTCAAATTTTCTGGCCCTGCATGCATAAAGAATCACTTTTTTCAATGTATGTGGTATTCTAATAATGAATCTTGACACAAAATCTCTCTTGGATAAATTCAAAGTTATTTTCTATGTTGAGTATATGTAAGTAAGTATTGTTAAGTATTTTTAGTTCCATATTTTAAATACAAGGAAAACCTAAGTTTTAAAAAACTTAGGAAAATTGAGCAGTCACTGAGCAAGATAATGGTAGCATGAAGTCCAATGGTATTATTTTTCCACAACTTTATTTCTAACAAATATGTTGATGCAAACTTTTGTCTTTGAAATGTAGGGTACACACTACTTATTCTTCTTCTTCTTTTTGGATTCTGGAGATTGAACCTGGGGCATTTTACCACTGAGTTAAATCCTCAGTCCTTTTTATTTTTTATTTTGAGACAGGGTCTCACTAAGCTGCTTAGAGACTCATAAGGTTTCTGAGGCTGGCCTCAAACTTGCAATCCTCCTGGCCTCAGCCTCCTGAGTCACTGAGATTACAGGTATAAACCATTTCGCCCGGCTAGGGTACAAATTTTGTTTTTTGTTTTTTGGAACTGGGGATTGAACACATGGGCACTTAACCACTTAACCACTGAACCCATCCCTAGCTCTTTTTATTTTTGAGACAGGGTCTAAGTAGCTCGGGGCCTTGCTAAATTGCTGAGGTTGGCCTCAAACTTAAGATCTTTCTGCCTCAGCCTCCCAAGTTGCTAGGATTGCAGGTGTATGTCACTACTCCCAGTGGGCACAGACTTTTTTTTTTTTTTTTGGTATGCTGATTTTACTTCATTTTTTAATTTGTTTTTTTTCTAGATATACATGACAGTAGAGTATATTTTGACATATATACATAGAATAAGTATAACTTGTTCCAATTAGGATCCCATTATTGTGATTGTATATGATGTGGAGTTACACTGGTCATGTATTCATATATAATGATAGGAAAGACATGTTCGATCCATTCTACTGTCTTTTCTGTTCCTATCCTTTTTTCCCTTCCCTTCATTCCCCCTTTGTCTAGTCCAGTGAATTTTTTTTTTTTTTTTTTTTTTTTTGGTACTGAGGATTGAACTCAGGGGCACTTGACCACTGAGCCACATTGCTAGCCCTATTTTGTATTCTATATAGAGACAGGGTCTCACTGAGTTGCTTAGAGCCTTGCTGTTGCTGAGGCTGGCTTTGAACTCTCCATCCTCCTGCCTCAGGCTCCTGAGCTGCTGGGATTACAGGCATGCACCACCATACCTGGCTAGTCCAATTAACTTCTATTCATCCCCTCCCTTGTTGTGGGTTAGCATCCACATATCATAGAGAACATTCTGCCTTTGGTTTTAGGGGATTGACTTATTTCACTTAGCATGATATTCTCCAGTTTCATCCATTTACTGGCAAATGCCATAGTTTCATTTGTCTTTATGAGCTACAACCCCAACCTCAGAGATTTTCTTCTTAATTGGCATGTTATGTATGCCAAGAAAAGTTTATCAAGTTGCTTTTGTTTCTAACAATAATAACAACAACAAAAATCAAAATGGCTGATTTTATAGCTCATAGAGTGCTTGCTTCATATGCATGAGGCACTACAGCACATAAAAATAGAAAAAAAATCATTAACATAGCCATACCATTTAGGGAAGTAGAAGTCAGAAGAAAAATAAGATTTTCACTATAACGTGAATGCCTCACCCCCAAAATAAATCCTTGAGCCTATGATCAAGTGAGACAAACATTGTAGAAATGATCTGCAAACTCTTATATGCTATCATAATTTTAGCAGTTTTTATTAATTTCCTAAAGATTAATCAACTAATTAATGTCCACTGACCAAATTTTGTGCTTCAGCAAATATGTATGTATACAAAGTTGGTAACTTAAACAATTCTTTGTGTATATTTTTCATTCTCTTCTATTTCTCAGATTTCAATTTGACATAAATTGTGGAGTGTTTATGTGTTTTAGAACCCTCAGCATTATCTTTATATAACCAATAAACAAATACAGAATTTCTAAGGACATGAGGTTTAGCTGATTTTATGAAATTTTTTTCACCTTCCCAGTATTTTAACATTTTAGCTTCAAAAAAAGCACTAATGTCTCTCTCTGGCTCATTATTACTCCTCCAATGCTATTTCATAAGGAGTTCATTGCATAAAGAAGATCTTCTAAGTTACTCTAAATTCTGAGCAATGCAAATGGGTTTACTAAGCCATATTTTTTTCTGTTCATAATCTGTCTTCTGCCAAGATTTTTATCTGGCATACTTTATGTGCAATTTCCATTAGAACAACAAAACCAAACAAATACAAAACCATGTAGTTCTTTGATGTATAAAAAACATCTATAGTTGGCTTCTCTGGGAGGAACCACTTCCATTCATAACCACCGATGTTTATCAGGATATACTCGTTGACAGGCATGAAAAATAAAAAGTGGGAAGTTCCCCGTAACCAAAATAAAACAACAACAACAAAAAGGTACAGATACTTAAATGATCCTTCACAATACTTTCCTTCTACAATATACTTTTAGGACTTTAGTAGGTTACACACTAACCAAATAAAAAACAACTGGTATACACTCTCCTCAAAAGTGGTAATGTTCCAAGAAAGTTTGACTTTATTTTTGTATGAGTAATAAATTCACATGGTTCACACTCTAAAAGAAAACCAACAGTGTTCAATGAAGTTTCTCTTCCATTCCATCTTCATCCACCTAGCTCCTCACCCCACAGGCAACCAATATTATCCATTTCTGGGTAGCTTTCTAGAAAGAACATCAACAAATGTGCATGTATCTGGGTGTTTTCTTCTTCCTTCATCTTCTTTTTTTTTTTTTCTGGCATCAACAGGGATTGAACCCAGGGGTGCTTTACCACTAAGCTATAACCCCAGCCCTTTTTACTTTTATTTTTTGAGACAAGGTCTTGCTAAATTACTATTTTGCTAAGTTGCTGAGGCTTGCCTGGAACTTAAGACCCTCTTATCATCCTCCCCAGGATTACACCACTGGCTTCTTTCCACAATTGGTGTCACACAGAAGCTGGCTTCTTTCCACAATTGGTGTTACACAGTCTATCACTTTTACATAGACTCTTAGGCATTTGTCCCATTATCCCATGGTGTGAAAATTGATTCTTCTTGTATCTGTTCTTTCATTGAACCACAATAGCTTCCTCAAGTACTATGAAAGAGTTTGAGTCAAGTAGACTTGGAAGGAAAGTACACAACCTTATATAGGATCCTGTCATGTGCGTAATCACCCAGTTTCCAATTACTGCCCTCTAAAGAGAAAATGGTTGTATAACGTGATTTCTGAAACAAACAGGGGTGAGGAGGTCTGGTGATGATATAAGGAAATTGAACGGAAATATATGATTAAAATAGAAACTTTGTAATTGTTAAAAAAAAATCCAGTGAATGAGAAAAATTACCAAAGAATGAAACTTTAAAAAAATGTTTTTAGTTGTAGATGAACACAATGCCTTTATTTTACTTTTTTAAAAAATATGTGATGCTGAGGATCGAACCCAATGCCTTACACATGCTAGGCAAGTATTCTACCACTGAGCTACAACCCCAGCCCCAAAGAAAGAACTTTTCAACTGAACCTTTCTCACTAATGACCCTGATCTGCTAACATTTGCTAATCATTTCAATCAAATTGTATGAACTTGTATTTACCATATAAGTACTGCCATCTATAGGGCATGTAGAAATCATGGCATTTTGGGGATGGAGAAAAGTAATTGAAATTAAAGGTCTGACATGCTATAAGATTTTTTTCTTTTTTATACTAGGGATTGGATCTTGGGGTACTCTACCACTGAGCTACATCCTATTATCCTCAACCCTGTTTTTTTTTCTATTTTATTATTTTTAAATGATTTTGGTACTGGGGATTTAACTCAGGGGTGCTTTACCACTGAATCACATCCCCAGCCCTTTTTATTTTGAGACAGGGTCTCACTAAGTTGCGTAGGGCCTCACTGAATTGCTGAGGATGGCCTAGAACTCCTCCCTCAGCCTCCCAAGTGCCTGGGATTACAGGCCTATGCAACTGCAATGGGCCTTTGTTTTTATTTTGAGACAGAGTCTCACTAAATTCCTGAGGCTCGCCTCCTGCCTAATCTTTCTGAGTCACTAGGATTAGGTGTGAGCCATCACATGTGGTCCAAGTTCATGTCTTCATGCCCTTTTAAACAACTGATTTAGGGCTCATAATGTAGCTCAATGGTAGAGTGTTTGTCTAGCAAGCATGAAGCCCTGAGTTCAATCTCCAGCACTAAGGGAAAAAAGAAAACAAACAAACAAAACCCTGCATTTATTCAAAGTTATATGTTTTCTTTTTATCACATAAAATGAAAGGGCAATACTATTCAATGAAATAGTTATTAGCTTTTAAAAATTAATATTGTATAGCTAGCACTTATGTTTTTAAGTCTTTAAATTACCTGTTATATAACTATGGACAATGGAGAAAAAATAATTTTTAATTTTAAATTGGAATTTTAAGAAATGTTTTCAATATACTCAAATTCCTGCTTATTTAATTTTGTTATAAGATAAAAATGGAGATTCTCTGAGGAAAAAAAAAGTTTTTGGGAGAAGTAAAAAGGGACTTTTATTTTAGGTGAGATTCCTCCTACCTAGGGAGACAAGAGAAAGGAGCAGTAAGAACATTCAAAGTTTATGGACTGGCTCAGATTTATGGTTGCAGCTGGAGAAGCCTGAATGAAGGTATCCCAGGCCACATGTGATTTTTATGCTCCCAAGGTAACATTATACCAACGTGTTATACTGTCATAACACAGCTTTAAGGTAAATAAGTCGAATCCATTAAAGTTAGTTTTTTAAAAAAAATTTGTTCTAATTAGTTATACATGACAGTAGAATACATTTTGACATATTATACACAAATGGAGTAAAATTAGGTTTTAGAATTAAAAAAATTATCTTTGGTTGGATACAGCCAAAGATAAACCAATATTATGAGGATAACAAGAATTTTTGTTTATTTAACCAACTACTTTTAACTGGGTATTAAATTTTAAACAATCAGATCTCATTACAGTAAGGATGCCACACTTTGATAATAGAAAATGAGTACCAAGTTACAGTTAGATAGTCATTGCATAATACAATGACTATAGATAATGATAATATACTATATATTTCAAAAAAGCTAGAAGAAAGGACTGTGCTTTCAATCCAAAGAAATGATAAATGTTTGACATGATTATGCTGATTTGAACATTATACGATGTATACATGTATTGAAACATTATGTGGTACTCCACAAATATGTGCAACGTTTTTGTCAATTAAAAATAAAAGATAAGTAGAAAAAAGGCAATATTTGTGACTATTTTCCCACCCATACTGCCTACTTCCAAAGTACTACTTTGTTACATTGTGCTATTTAAACACAATCCCACATATACTACAATAAACAAAAAGGAATTTGTAGTTAAAGATACACAAAAAGATTTAGATATAAACCACGTAATTTTGCTGGGGATATAGCTCATTTGGTAGAGTGCTAGCCTTGCATGCACAAGGCTCTAGGTTCAATCCCCAGCACCACAAAAAAAAAAAATAAGTAAATAAATTAAATAAACCATGTAATTTTGAACTTGGGAAACAGGTAGGAGGACCAAGCAGACAAATACTAAGGGGGAGGTAACACTGTTGTACCTAAGCAGTTTTTGAGAAAGTTAGAGCTAAGAAGGTTAAGATATTTGAGAAAGTCCTTAACTAATTTAGTTAGTTGGTTTTTGAAAAATAACATTTCCCTAGAGGCTCAGGAGGCAGAGGCAGAAGAATTGTGAGTTCAAAGCCAGCCTCAGCAAACGTGTGGCTCTAAGCAACTCAGTGAGACCCTGTCTCTAAATAAAATACAAAATAGGGCTGGGGATGTGGCTTGGTGGTCGAGTGCCCCTGAGTTTAACCCCTGGTATCACCCCCCAAAAAATAATAACATTTCATGTTTATTAGATATTTTCTGGTATAAGCTGCAGCATTTTTCCCCAGTGGAAGAAAATAAATTGAAGAATCTGCTAATATAATGTTTAGGACATAGACTCTGAAACCAAATTTCTCTAATTCAGATTTTAGCTCTCTCATTTACTAACCGTGTAACCTTAGGGATGTAACTTAACTTCTCTAAGCCTCAGTTTCCTCATCTCATTAGTGAAATGAGAACTGTCAGTAATTCCTACCTTACAGATTTGTTTGTATGACTTTGAACATATATGCCATGGTAAGTGCTATATGAATGTTTGCTAAATAAAATATGATAGTTTAAATGTTTATCTGATTCACATGTTTGTATATTTATTTCATGTCTCCAGATATATAATATGATGACATTAGGTGAAAACTTAATTTTTTTTCCTTGACTTTATTTTCTTGACTTTATTTTCTGCCCTTCTTTCTTTTCCCTATGATTTCTTTTCTTACCTACCTTGCCCTGGTACTGTGAACCCAAGGGTGCCCAACTACTGAGTTACATCCTATGTCCCTCCACTTTTTAATTTTGAGAGAGAGTCTTGCTAAGGTGCTTAGGTTGACCTCAAACTTGGATTATCCTGCCTCAGCCTCTCAAGTCATTGGCATTACAGGCAGGTACCACTGTGTTTGGCTTTCCCTGTGATTTCTAACTCTTGCTTCTATAATGCTAGCTAAAAGCTAAGTATCCAAAAAACAGTACACTTCTTGCCCAGGTTCCTTAAAAATGTCTGCTCCAATTCTGTCATGCCTTTAGGAAAATGAGAGGGGAAGAGAGGAATATTATCACTTTCCCTATTAGATATATGCCACTAAGCATTAAAGCCAATGATGGGTAGAATTTGAAGTCTTATAAGACTATCTGAAAATAAACACAACTCACACACAGAGGTGCTACTGTGATATCTACATAGTAACAGTAGTACAGTCTTCTGATAATTTATCAGCAAAAAGTCAAGCAGATAGAAAGCAAGCTACTAGCCTCTTTCCTAATAATAATTTCCAGAACATGGATAATGAGAAAAGTAAATTTGTAAAGTTTACACAAAGAGTCAAGTATTACTGAAACTCATAACACTGAAAAGTAATGTTCTATTCTAGTATACTGTTGTGGTTAATGTACAGTGATGATTTCCTAATATAGATTACAAAACAGATATACACAATATACAATAGTAAAGGGAAATGTCACCTCTCCCAGCATCGGGGAAGGGTTTCATTCTGGTAAAAGTACAGCACCTGATAAACTGATACTATATTTATAATTTCATTTCTCAGAAAGCAGAGGAAACAACAAAGAGAACTGCTATTCAGAAGTATAATGATGGACAAGGAGGAAACTATAGGTGATTTAGGAGTGACAAGAGCTTTTAAAAAAGTGAGTATGTTTTCTAGCGTGGACTCTGTTAATAGCAAAGGAAGGAAACCTTTGGCATAGAAGAACCCTAAACCCTAAGAGAATAAATTTCAAAGTGTTCAGAGATAGGATGGGTGTAATTACAAGTCAGACACTGTAACAGACAATGTAGAACTCAAGATAGATGTAAGGCCTTAAAAACAAAATTAAAATGATAATATAGTTGATTCTAATAAGGAAAATAGGAGGGAAAAAACTAAAGGAAAAAAAAAAACAGGTTGCAATACATTTATTAAAGGATAAAAGTTGGGCACGGTGGTGCATGCCTGTAATCCCTGTGGCTCAGGAGGCTGAGACAGGAGGATCACAAATTCAAAGCCAGCCTCAGCAATGGCGAGGTGCTAAGCAACTCAGTGAGACCCTGTCTCTAAATAAAATACAAAATAGGGCTGCAGATGTGGCTCAGTGGTTGAATGCCCCTGAGTTCAATCCCCGGTACCCACCCCCAAAAAAGGATAAATGAAAAGAGTGGTATAAACTCACTATAATATCAGGAAGGTTAATGCTGTACTTTTACCAGAACGAAATTATTTTTTCCTTACCCCTTTGACCATGTTTTTTGGTTTTGTTTTGTTTTCCTTATAGGTCAGACCTGCTAGTTAAGTTCTAAATTTAGAGGTGAACAAATGAAAGAATTAGAAACTCATCTTGGGAGAAGAACATGGGAACCAAAATGGAACAGAGGTGGTCTATGTTAAAGTCTCAGCAGAGCCATAATAGGCAATTTTGTGGCCAAAAGAATGGTCGGTAGAAACCCTAAAATTGGGGCATGTTAACTTGGGTTAAAGATGCTAGATGATTTATAAAAATTGGGGAGATAAGGTTGGCACCACTGGTAGAGCTGGGTGATATGCCATATTTCTTTCAACTTCTCCCTAAGGTAATTGTTACTGTCGAGCTTTTTGCTGGTTTTATTATATATGCTTGTATTTTTGCTTCTTGATTTTTTTTTTTTTTTTTTCGTTTTTGGTGGTACTGGGGATTGAACCCAGGAATACACTACCACTATATTACATCCCCAGCCATTTTTATTTTAAGACAAGTGTCTCACTAAGTTGTCCAGGCTGGCCTTGAACTTTTGATCCTCTTGCATCAGCCTCCTGAGTCATTGAGATTACATGTGTGCAGGACTGTGCCCAGCCATTTCTTGAGTTTTGCTTTGAGGTTCTAAACATCTGTAGTACTGTTGGGATACAAACCAATTTTTAGGCCATTCTTTCCAATGATTGGAATTTGGATTTGGGTTTTTATTGAATAATGTTTCTAAATCTTCCACCTGGTTTTTGGTGAACATGGTCCTTTCTTCCATGTATGTTTCTGGTGTTTGTTTTTAGTGAGTCTGGCATGCTTTGCTCTCTGTTGTTCATGTGTTCAGGTCTAGTGACCAGTTATTGTTATTATGAACAACAAAAAAATCTTTTGAAATGTTTGGAAAAGTTAGCATATTAAGAAATGATTAAAAGTAAATGATTAAAATCATGCTCAAGTTGAAAATTCTAGAAAAAAGACCAAATGGGAAAAGAAATATAAATATGTAGCTCAGTGGTATAGCACTTCTGGGTTCAATCCCCAGTACAGATGTACATACATACATATGTACACACATACCTGTATAAAGTATGAAAATAAAAAGCACAACAAAAGAAAAAAAATAAAATTTGACATCAAAATTAAAGACTTGTACTTCAAAAGTCACTTTCAAGAAAGTGAAAAGACAACTATAGAATGGAAGAAAATTTTAACAAATCATATATCTGATAAGGATGAAGTATCCGAATATATAAAACTTCTTACAACTCTTATTAAAAAAGAAAATATTCAGTAGATGAATGGATTAAAAAATGTGGCATATATACACAATGGAATATTACTCAGCAATAAAATAGAATAAAATCATGGCATTTGCAGGTAAATGGATGCAGTTGGAGAAGATAATACTAAGCGAAGTTAGCCAATCCCCAAAAAACAAATGGCGAGTGTTTTCTCTGATATAAGGTGACTGACTCATAGTGGGGTAGGGAGAGGGAGCATGGGAAGAATAGACAAACTCTAGATAGAGCAGAGGGGTGGGAGGGGAAGGAAGGGGGCAGGGGGTTAGCAATGATAGTGGAATGTGATGGACATCATTATCCAAAGTACAGGTATGAAGACATGAATTGGTGTGAACATACTTTATATACAGAGATATAAAAAAATAATAAAATAAAGGTACAAAAAAGTCACTTGAGGTACCACTTCACCCTTATTAGGATGACCATAATAAAAAAGATAATAACAAGTGTCAGCAAGGATATAGAGAAATTGGAACACTCACATACCGTTGGTGGGAATGTAAAATATTGTGGTCCTTTGTAGAACCATGTGGTGGCTCTTCAAAAAGTAAAAGAGTTACACAGATACGATGGTACATGCTTGTAATGCCAGCAACTTGGGCGGCTGAGGAAGAGGATTCAAAGTTTGAGGCCAGCGTACACAATTTACTGATATCATACCTTGAAACAAAAATTAAAAGGGCTGGGGATGTAGCTTACTGGTAGAGAGATGACCTAGCATGCATGAGGCTCTGGTTTCAATCATCATCAGTGCTGTAAAATCACAACCACCAACAACAATCCAAAAGCAAAACAAAGAATTACCCATATGACCCAACAAATCTATCCCTGGTAGATATCTGAGAGAAAGAAAAAACACATTTATACACACAAACATGCACACAAATGTTCACAGCAATACTACACATTAGAGTTAACAAGTAGAAACAACTCAACTGATGAACAGATAAATAAAATGTGCTACATATAATATTATCTGGCAATTAAACATATCATCTGACAATTACAATAAATGAAGAACTGAAACATAGTACAATACAAATGAATTTTGAAAACTTTATGTTAAGTGAGAGAAGCCTGAAACAAAACCTTACATATTATGAAATTCCACAAGATGCCCAGATAGGTTAATCTACAGAGATGGAAAGATTAACAGTTGTCTAGGAATAGAGAAGGTTGGGGAAAATGGGGAGGCACTGTTAAAGGGTATGGGATTCTTTCTTTTCTTATTCCCTCCCTCCCTCCCTCTTTTCTTTCTCTTCTTCTTCCCCCTACTAAATTTTTTCTTTTAGTTATAGATCCTTTATCTTATTTATTTTTATGTGGTGCTGAGGGCCGAACCCAGCACCTCACATGTGCCAGGCAAGCGCTCTACTACTAAGCCACAACCTCAGCCCTCTCTCCTTCCCTTCTTTACCTTCCTTTTCAAATGGTACTGGCTACATTCCCAATTCCTTTTTTTTTTTTTTTTTAGTTTTAGATGGACAATACTTTTATTTATTTATCTTTATGTGGTGCTGAGACTCGAACCAAGTGCCTTACACATGCTAGGCACTGAGCCACAACCCCAGCCCCGCCAATTCTTTTTTTTTTTTTTTTTTAAGAGAGAGAGAGAGAGAGAGAGAGAGAGAGAGAGAGAGAATATTTTTTTTAATATTTATTTTTTAGTTTTCGGCGGACACAACATCTTTGTTTGTATGTGGTGCTGAGGATTGAACCCGGGCTGCACGCATGCCAGGCGAGCGCTCTACCGCTTGAGCCACATCCCCAGCCCCCGCCAATTCTTTTTAAAAAAATTTTTTTTAAATTTTGAGACAGGTCTCACTAATTTGCAGAGGCTGGACTTAAATTTGTGATCTGCTAGCTTCAACCTCCCAAGTTGTTGGGATTACAGGTATGTGCCACCATGCCCAGCTTGGGGTTTCTTTTGGAACTAATGAAAATATTATAGGGGCTGGGGATGTGGCTCAAGCGGTAGTGCGCTCACCTGGCATGCGTGCGGCCTGGGTTCGATCCTCAGCACCACATACAAACAAAGACGTTGTGTCTGCCGAAAACTAAAAAATAAATATTAAAAAATTCTCTCTCTCTCTCTCTCTTTAAAAAAAAGACAATATTATAAAACCAATGGTGGTGATTGCTATACAACTCCATAAATATACTAAAAACCACTGAATTGTATAATTTATTCATTTCTAATTTTTTGTAATACTGGGGAATCAACCCAGGGCCTTCCACATGCTAGGCAAATGTTCTACCACTGAGCTACATGCCCAGCCCTTTTTATTTTTCAGGCAGGGTCTTGCTAAATTGCCCAGGTGGGTCTTGAATTTGTGATTCTACTGTTTCAGACTTTTTAGTACCTGGGATTTCAGGCATGGACCACTGCACTCAGCAAATTGTATAATTAAAGTATGTGAATTTTATGATATGCAAATTATATTCTCAACAAAAGATTATAAAAATAAAAAGTGATTATGACTGTAAAAAAAAAGAATCTTTGCTTTTAGCCTAGTTCAGAGACTAAGAACCTTAAAATATTTAGTTTTTGACTCAGAAATTTGAACACATTTATGTATAATATTTGAATGTAAGATAGTCTTCACAGAATTATTTTTAATATTAAAAACCTGTAAACAGCATAAATATTGAACAATGGAAAAGTGGTTTTGTAGTCATTACAAATGACGATTTCCAAACTATTAATTCTGTGGAATAGGTCTCACCAGATAGGAGAAGACAAAAACAAATCTAAATATTTATGTATATATTGTCTCAAATTTATAGAAAGAAATTGAAACTATATTAAAAAAAAGTGGAAATACACTAAAATGTTAAACCTGGCTATATTTGGGTTGTAAGATTATGTTTATTTTTTATTTTCTTCTTTAAAAATTTCTTATTTTCCCAAAGAAACACACACTTTTGTAATTAAAAAAAATACTTTAAAAAATAAAACATCATTGGTCTGGCTGGGCATGGTGGTGTGCACCTATAAGCCCAGAGACTCAGGAAGCTCTAAGACAGGAGGACTGCAAGTTCAAAGCCATCCTCAGCAACTTAGCGAGGTCCTAAGCAACTTAGTGAGACCCTGTCTCAAAATAAAAAAATAGTAAAAGAGGGCAGCCCTGGGTTTAATCCGCAGTACTAAAAAAAAGAAAAAAAAAAAAAAGAATTGGTCTATATGACTTCATTTAAATAAATTGAAAGAATGAAACATTACTTCTCATAGGTTGGGAGTTTGAAGATTACAATATTATGCCAAGATTCTACTTCTGGGGGCTGGAGATGTGGCTCAAGTGGTAGCGAGCTCGCCTGTCATGTGCGGGGCACTGGGTTTGATCCTCAGCATCACATAAAAATAAAATAAAGATATTGTCTCCACCTAACACTAAATAATAATAATAATAATAATAATAATAATAATAATAATAATAATAATAAAAGATTCTAATTCTATTCAGTTTCTTTCAAAAAAAAAAATGCTGAAGCACTGAGAAATACCATAGCACCCTCTTTTGGAAGAAATGCATTTTTCTTCACAGGGAGCCTGCTTGAATCACTGTTTTCAGAACTGAGTCTTTTTTTTTTTTTGGTGGGTAGGGGTACTAGATATTGAACCCAGGGATGCTTTGCCACTCAGCTATATTCCCAGTCCTTTTTATTTTTTATTTTGGGACAGGGTCTTGCTAAGTTACTTAGGGCATAAGTTGCTGAGGCTGGCCTTAAACTTGTGATCGTCCTGCCTCAACCTCCCAATTCACTGGGAGTACAGGCAAATGCCACCCCAACCAACTTGAAAGAGTTTTTAGAAATTATTAAATCAGTTCTCCTAATTTTATACATAAGGGAACCAGTTCAAAAAGGAAAAGAGACCATCCAAGATCACAGAAGGACAAAACAACAGAGCTGGAAATGAAGTCTCATATTGGATCCTAAGCAAACTTTATTATTTTTTTTTTGATCTTCCTATTCTTCATTCAATAAACATTGTTACAATAAAAAAAAATTAATGCTCTCTCAATCTTCAACAGTCTGAAAGCCTATACTCAAAAGGCACTCCAGGCATCCAGCTATTTAAAAGTTGAATTTTAGAAAAACATGTCCATTCTTGCCAATTGCTTGATAAAAATCAGAGTAAGAATTTGTAAAACTTCACAGCTTTTGCATTTGTCTATTAATAGTAATCTACAAAGGAGCAACAGGGATCTTGCAATAAGTGGCCTGAGGTGATTTGTGAAAATGATTGTTTAATTGATCCAGAAAACCCCACAAAATCGTGCAAATCAAGAGGTTCTTATCTTCCTGTTCACTTTAAGAATACCCCTGAACTGCCCAAGCAATCAAGGTTATGCATATTAACAAAGCCACCAAATATCTGCAACATCACATAAGAAGCATTCCACTGTTAGCAAAATGGGGATCTAACTTAGTGGTATAAGGCCCTCAATCACCAGCACTGCAAACAAACAAAGAAGAGTGTTGAATATTTTCCTGCTTACAAATACAGAATGTAATGTTGAACTTAAGAGTTTAGATGTAGGTTCTCTGGTCATTGAATATATTCAGGGGAATAAAGCATCCAAGATGAGCTGCTATGCTAAGAACACACGGTTATATTAACTCATATATGAGTTCCTCCTGCCACAATGAAATGACCCTCATTGAAAAGGAACAATTTTTCTGAAACCAGAAGGGGAGATTGCACAAAAGAAAAAAATATCAAGAAGAAACTAAAGAAACAAAAACTTATGGCATGGAAATAAATGCAGCATAAAATAAATGCAAATAAAAGTTTAAAAAAAGGTAATGAGACAAGAGTAAAATCATTCCATTTAATTTGAGGAAACAAAATCTTAATGAGAATATTTTCCTAGAGCTTCTTAGAAAATAGGTGACCATAAAATTGACCATATAATTGACCTAACGTACCAGGACATTACTATGGAGTAAAGTTCTACAATTCTATTATTTAGGCCAGTTTGTGAGTGACTATTCACAAAAACAAAACAAAAAAACAATACATAAGTAGTTTCCAAAAACAAAATAAGAACTGTCATTTAGCTTTATCCTCCTCTATTCTTTGATCTGAATAGTAGTACCAATCCTTCCCTGATCGTATTCTTTGAAAAAACACCCAATTTTCCTCTTCTTTGGAAGATGATTGACAAAAAAATTTTGACAAACAATGAGTACAGAAAAATGTGTGCTTTTGGTCATCATCACTATTAATAGTCTTTAATAGTGGGCTGGGCACGGTGATGCACATCTGTAATCCCAGTGGCTCAGGATACTGAGGCAGGAGGAATGTGAGTTCAAAGCCAGCCTCAGCAAAAGCAAGGTGCTAAGCAACTCAGTGAGACCCACTCTAAATAAAATACAAAAGAGGGCTGGGGTTATGGCTCAGTGGTTGAGTGCCCCTGAGTTCAATCTCCAGCACCCCCCCCCCCCCGAAAAAAAAAAGTTCACCAGTTTCCCTATGGCACCTCAGTCAATTATTTGTGTGTGTGTGTGTGCACACATGTGTGTGTATATATGTACATGAATATGTATATATATTTATCAATCATCCTACAAATAAGAGTAAAACAGGGTATTTGTGTGTATGTCTGTGTGTGTATAATGCAAGGGGATATGTACATGAGACCTACTGTGACTTTTTATATTAAAGAAAACTGAGGACAGACTGTTTGGCTCTTTATTTTAGAAGCTTTGCAGGCATATCTTAGTATTCCAGATACCTAAATAAATTTATTTATCTAATATCTAAACTAGGCAACATTTTAGGTATTTCTAGTTAGTCACATGTGTTGATATTCAAGATTATTGATACTTATCAACATAGGTCTCTTCTTGTAAAATTCAGCCACTCTTAGAATACTAGCTATTCTTGCTACCCTGCTGACTTCCCAGGCTATGTCTTCTTTATGAGCTGATCAAACCTAACTATAAGCTAAAAGTTAAAAACAAAACAAAATAAATCAAGATGCATCCAAAATTCAGATATTTTAGATGACTTTTGACTTTTCTTCAACTGATTTCTGGATGAAATATAATTGTAAGCAGAGAATGAGATAAAGCTTCTTTACTATCCATATTGAATAAATATTTTGTTAATGAAGAAAAGAAGAATATAGATGTGTTTTGACATTTAATTTACATGCTACACATAGGAATATTTTTTAATAATATAGCGTAAGATCTTTCTTTTAGTAAAATAAAGTAAAAATTTAATTTATAACATCTAGTTAATTTCTCTTTTTTTTCCATTCATGTGTGTATGTGCAATTTTATGGGTTTTAATCATCTCCACTATCAGGATATAGAATAATTTTATCATTAATTTTTATAATTTTGTTCTAGTTAATATTTTTCCTTCCTTCTCTTTCTTTTCTTTTTGAGACACTGAAGATTGAACCCATGGGGACTCTATCACTGAGCTACATCCCCAGCCCTTTTTATTTTGAGACAGGGTCTCGCTAAGGTCTTAGGCTGGCCTTGGGCTTGAAATCCTCCTGCCTCAACTTTCCAAATCTCTGGGATTACAGGCGTGTGCCACCCACCATGCCCAGCTGTGCTGGTTAATATTTTAATACTAGGGTGTATTTTTGTAATATAAATTTAAAAGATCTTATCTATTTTAGAGAGTGCTCTAGGCAAGTTAAGAGATGATAAACTGGGGAGGGGTATGAAGTTAGAGGGAGGACAGACAGGTAATAAAATAATTCAACATTACTATAGGAAATACAATTCAACTGAATAGAGATGCTAAGAAATCAAGAGAAATTATTAAAGATAAAAAATCCTGGGCTGGGGTTGTGGCTCAGCGGTAGCACGCTTGCCTAGCATGCGTGAGGCACTGGGTTTGATTCTCAGCACCACATACAAATAAATAAAAATAAAGGTCCATCAACAACAACAAAAAAAAAATTAAAAAAAAATCCTAAGAAGTTTCAGACAAAGTAGAAACTAAAAGTGACCACAATACAAAAGGGTATAGTTAGGGTTTGCTGTGATATCAAACATCACTAAGTAGTAGCCTCTCCATTAATCTGTGGTTTTATTTTTTAATTTTTTTTGGTACTGGGAATTAAACCCAGGGGCACTTAAATACTGAGCCATATCCCCAGCCCTTTTGAGACAAGTTCTCTCTATGCTGCTTAGGGGCTCACTAAGTTGTTGAAGCTTGCCTTGAACTTTCGATTCTCCTGCCTCAGCCTCCTGAGTCACTGGGATTACAGGCATGTACCACCATATGCCTGGCTGTTGTTTTACTTTCTATGGTTTTTTAACCTGTGGTAAATTTTGGTACAAAAATATTAAATAAAAAATTCCATAAACAAACAATTCATAAATTTTAATTTGTGTACCATTCTGAATAACATGATGAAATCTTGTGATAGAACCAAAAGAGACACTGTCCATTCTAAGCCATGTGTGGGAGGTTCTGGAGCAAAACACAGACTAAAAGAGCTCACCAAACATTCTGAAAGTCTTAAAATACATGAGTCAAACATTCATTTGACATTTTTTTTTTGTATCTACCACATGCCAAACACTGTGAATACAATGGATGTTGAGGTTTCTAGAGCAAAAAAACATTCCCTGTTATCAAGGATCTTAAGATTAGATAACTGCAATTTTGTGACTGGTGCTATGACAGATGATAGCAGGATGCTCAGAGAGCACACAGGAGGGGCCAAGTGCCCCTGACCTAAGAAGACTTGATGGGGATGAGCAGGTGGGTTTTGGAAGACCTCCTGGAAAGACTCCCAAACTGACAAGTGCAGACAAGAAGTAATAAGACAACTAAAGAAGCAGTATGTACAAAGGTACCAAGTCACAGTCACAGCACAAGCTTGAACTGGTTGGTAAACTGAATACTTTCTACTTCAAAACCACGTTGATATCTAATTAGCCCCCCCCCCAAAAAAAAAAAATCATTGGTAACTTTAAGATAGGATCACACTAAACTTCCTTAGGGTCTCATTAAATTGCTGAGGCTCACTTTGAACTTTCGATCCTCCTGCCTCAGTCTCCCAAGTCTCAGGGATTATAGGCCTGGGCCACCCCCACTGACTTTCACTTTCATTTCTGAAGCAGCTTTTCTCTGTTAATAAAGACAAGGAAAGTTGGCAAGGTACACAGAGAGAGGAAATAATAAGTGTAATTAAACTTAAAATCTGGCATCAGAAAACCTGGGTTTGACCTTTATTAGCTATGAATTTATCATGCAAAAATTTCTTGACTCCTCTGTTTCTATATCTGTAAAAGAAAAATAATAGCTTATATAGAACTGTTGTGAGGATTAAACAATATAATATATATATGGTACTCAGAAGAGGTATTGGCACATGAAAAATTCTTAATACAAGTTAGATAAAACTAGGAAAAACAGCCTGGTGGCTCATGCCTCTAATTCCAGGGACTTGGGAGACTATGGCAGGAGGATCCCAAGTTCAAGGCCAGCCTCAGAAACTTAGTAAGACTATCTCAAAATGAAAAGGGTTGGGGACTTAGCTCAGTGGTAAAGTGCCCCCTGATTCAATCTCTAGTACTTCCCCAAACAAACAAGAACAACAAAACCTAGGGAAAAGAAAAGACAACACAGCCATTATGAATAAATTAACTGGAAACTCCATAATAGCTTTTATGTGTGTAGGAGGGTTGAACCCAGGGTCACTTTACTACTGAGTTACTTCCCCAGCGCCTTCTAATTTTTAATTTGAGATAGAACCTGCTAAGTTGCTGACACTGGCCTCGACTTAAAATTCTTCTGCCTCAGCCTCCCAAATTGCTGAGATTATAGGAATTAATATTTCTGAACAAATGACAGAAAAATTAGTTTGAGCCATAGGAAAATCTAAGAAATATTACTTGCAGTTTCTGTACATAGAGTTATGGCACAATTAACATGTCAATAATGTTTTGTCTTCTATTGTAGACATTTGTCTTTTTTTTTTTTTTTCTTCTGGTTCCCCCTAACAATTTAAAATATTCTTAAAGGATGGAGACTATGCTTCTTTCACCTTTGCAGTCTTTTCCTTTTTGATGCTGGGGATTTAACTCAGGCCCTTGTCCATGCTAGGCAAATGCTCTAACAACTGAGCTATATTCCTATAGCTGCACCTAACATAGGCCTTTAAACAAGGAGGATATAAAAATACTTAACAAATAAAATGATTAAAATGTTCAGATCAATGTAGCTGGCGTAAGTGGAGACAAAAAATAAAAAGAGCTTGGGAGGTAGCTCATAATAAATTTAATGTCTTTGTGGCAGAGCAATCTCAAAAATATATGAAAATCATGTGATTAAATGTGATTTATTAGAAATTGAACAGTATTCTTCTTACAAGGAAACCTCGTGACTAGGGAGGCAGAAATCTTGAAATATACCCTCAATTTGAGCCCATAAAATTAAACATTAAGTCTTGTGGTCTCATTGACCCATTTTTCTTTTTTTAGTAGAAAAATATTTTTTTTCTCATTTCTTTCACAGATCATCTCCCAACACCACTTTCCAGTAACATTACCATGTGACAAAAATATCACCTTTAACAAAGGTTTAAAGAGGAAAAAAAATTGAAGACAGGTAAGTAAGCAGAGTATTACCTAAAAATATAAGCTGCTTCTCTGCAGGAAGTTGTTTGTGGTTGCTAGATTAAAGGAGATAATGGATAACATTTGTGAAATACAAAGCTCAAGATAACTACATATGATGTACATATTCAATAGTTCAAAATTTAATAAACCAATTCAATAAATAATCTTAGGATGCTTTTGCTTTATTTTCAAAGCAGAATTTTTGTTTTTATTGCCTCAATGTAGTAATAAAATGATCAGTTTTGTTCTTTTCTTTTTTGGTAGTAGGTATTTAACCCAAGGGCACTTTGCCACTGAGCTATATCTCAAGCTCTTTTTATTTTTTGAGACAGGGTCTTGCTAAGTTGCTGAGGATGGTCTTAAACTTGCCATCCTTCTGCTTCAGCCTTCCCAAGTCACTGGGATCACAGGCATGAGCCACCATTCCTAGCCAAAATGATCAATTCTATCAAAAGGATATCTTTAGACCAAAATCTGAATGTTATTAATGGTAAATCAAGCCAAACTAAGTAAGGTTCAAATTCACATAACATGCAACTTCTTCACTTGTATAGACTGATCCTAAGGAAGTACAAAGCATTTTACTATCTAAAATTACCTTTTAATTTATTCTAAAAGAAAACAAGAAAGCACTAAAAAAGTCAATTATGAATATCTGTATGGCTTCTCACGCAACAGGTAAATAGTAATTGGTGACTTTAAAAATTCAGAAGACAATTATGCTTTAAGTCCATTTTTCCCCAAGTATATTTTGAAGGACTAATATATCCTTTAAGATACTTGGAAAAATTTCCATAATCAAATAATATATACTTTCTTGAAAAATATCTGCACACAATGTGTTCTCTTTCCCTTTATACTTCCATTTTGAAGCTAATTCCTCAATGTGTGCTTTGGCCTTTATCAATTTCCACCTTCTCAGATACCCTATAGCATCATTCATACTCCTTTGCTCTTACACTATCAGCTGCAACTCCTCATCTGGATATTTTTCATTTGTTTTCAAATGCCCTTGTTTGACCACACACCTTATCCCCTTCTAGATGCTGATCTACTTCTGTCCTTTTTATGTTCTCAATTTCCTTCACTCCTCAACTCAAGTAATGGTTGAGAGGTGAGCCAGTAAGATGATGCTGGATTGATTCAATTGTATATTAGACCTTTACTGTCCGCCTCGGGCACCCTCTACTTTGGAGTTCTCGTGAGGATTGCCTGGGGAGTTCGAGTTGGTTGGGGAAGTTCCGGGAGAGGGAGTTCTGGTTGGTGTGTGGTGTGTTCCTGGAGGAGCAGTGTGGGTGGCGTTCGGGAGAGTTCCCGGGGAGTGTGCGTGGAGTGCTGTGGGAGTTCAGAAATAAAGTTTGTTTCTGCTTGAGTGGCTTGTGATTTTTGCCCAGCCAGACTGTGGCATTTGGTGGCCCGTGTGGAGAACGCCTGAAACTCGGAGGTAAGTGAAATTGCTCGCCCCTGAGGGAAGGCGAGAGAATGGGTGACCATTTCAAAAAACAATGTGTTCTTGTTTTGATTTGTTTTGTTTTTGTTTCAACCTGCCTATCCCTAGAACTTTCTCAGGCAAACTGAGAAAAATGGTTGGCTCAAGGTTTGAAGTTGTTCGCCCCTGAGGAAGAGATAGAGATAGACCACGAAAATACATTTCAAGAAAATAGGAAAATTGATACAATGATTTTTTGTTCCGTTTTTGTTTCATTCTGTTACGGTTTTGTTTTATGTTATCTTGTTGGGTTGCGTTATCTTTATAGTAGATTAGAAATTAGTAAAAAACAAACCGAAAGAGTGTTAAGTAAATTGTTAGAGGTTCAGACCATGGAGAAAGACATTTTAGATCAAGTAAAAGAGAAGGTCTCTTGAGCTAGTCAGACAGAGGAAGAAAATTTAAAGGAGGAAGAACTATCAGGGAAAAAGTTACAACAGGAGGCTGCTACTAACACCTTTCTATCACCAGAGGGTTGCTACTAACACCTTTCTATCACCTATAGAGACAACTTATGCTATGCGGCCCCCAACCCCCGTAGTTAATAGATGGGATCCTGAGAAAGGACCTCAAAGATTAGCATGCCCTGTACTTGAGCAGGCAGGAGGGCAGCGAATTCACCGTGCTTTAGATTTCAAAACAGTGAAGCAGTTAAAGGAGGCTGTAACAGCTATGGTCCCCAAGCACGCTTCACTGTAAGCATGGTCGAATCCATTATCAACTTGGACATGACGCCAGCAGACTGGGCTAGCATGTGTAAAGCTGTGCTAAATGGAGGGCAATATTTGTTATGGAAGGTTGTCAATGAGGAATTCTGCACAGAGACGGCTAGGAGAAATGCAGCAGCCGGTTATCCTCAGAGAAATCTAGATATGTTGTTAGGCAAAGGACTTTATGAGGGTCAGCAGCAACAAATTAGATATGATCCTGCTATATACTCACAAATTGCTGCAGATGCAGTTAGGGCATGGAAGACTTTACAAGGACATGGAGATTTACAAGGTCAATTATCTAAGGTAATACAGGGAGCTAATGAACCTTACGCTGAATTTGTAGATAGGCTTATTCAAACAGCTACCAGAGTTTTTGGGGATACAGAATAAGCAATGCCATTAATAAAACAACTGGCTTATGAGCAAGCAAATCATTGGTGCAGAGAGGTCATTAGACCATGGAAACATGAAGATTTAAACACATATATTAAATTATGTAGAGACATTAATGAACAAGAGCAAGTCTTGGCAGCTGCAGTACAACAGGCTTTAGATGCCAGGCCAAAAACATGCTACAATTGTGAAGAAACAGGACATTTTAAAAGGAATTGCCCCATAGGAGGAGGGTTTAACAAAACTAGGTATCAAAGGGGTAGAATACCGGATATTTGCCCATGATGCCATAGAGGGAGACACTGGGCTAATGAATGCCGTTCTCAAACCACCATAGAGGGTACTCTGTTATCAAAAAACGGACAAGGACCAGGTGTTTACCCACGATATCATGGAGAAAGGCATTGGGCTCCATTGCCAAAAAATGGACAGGGGGGCCCAATGCTCCGGGGCCCATGACCACAAATATACAGGGCACTAGAGGAACCCAGCAACACCATCAGGGTAGTTCCCAGGACACATTATCCATCAGATCTCTCATCAGACAAACCAGAGGGAGTGCAGGGTTGGACATCTGCACCTCCGCCAGAGCAGTACTAACTCCAGAGATGGGAGTTCAAATCATTCCCACAGGAGTAAAAGGACCTCTTCCCCAAGGAACAGTAGGGTTATTGTTAGGACGCAGTTCTTCTACTCTAAAAGGACTTATGATAAGTCCTGGGGTAATTGATCCTGATTATGAAGGTGAAATAAAAATTATAGCTAGTTCTCCAAGAGGTATATCAGTAATTTCACCAGGAGATAGAATAGCACAGTTATTAATAATACCCAGCCTGCATGATAAATTTTCCAGTATACTATAGAAAGAGATTCCAGGGGATTAGGCTCCACAGGTGTAGATTGGGCTATGCTTTCTTTAAATTTAGATTCTTGCCCCATGCTAAAACTAAATATTCAAGGACATGAATTTAATGGGCTACTGGATACAGGTGCAGACCTTAGCATCATCTCTCATCAAGAATGGCCAAAACATTGGCCATTACAACAAGCCACTCAAACGCTTCGAGACCTAGGAGTGGCAACTAATCCCCATAGAAGTGCAATGGTATTAGATTGGAAGAATCCTGAAGGATGTGAAGGAACTATACAGCTATATGTATTGGATCATCTTCCTATAAATTTATGGGGACGAAATGTCCTAGATCAATTAGGTTTGACATTAACAAATAACATCAACCCAAATGCTCCCACTATTATGGCTGGACAAGGTTTTAGGAAAGGAAAAAGATTAGGAGAAAAAGGACAAAGTATAGTGGCACCAATACAAATAGATCAAGAAATAGATAGATATGGATTGGGTTTTTAGGAGGGGTCACTGAGACAATAAAAATTACTTGGAAATCAGAAAGACCAGTATGGGTTCCTCAGTGGCCCCTGCCTAAAGAAAAGATACAAGCAGCCCATGACCTGGTCAAACAACAATTAGCGGAGGGACATATACAACCTTCCATATCTCCCCATAATACTCCCACTTTTGTCATTAAAAAGAAATCTGGTAAATGGAGATTATTGCAAGATTTAAGAGCCATTAATAATGAGATGGTTATTATGGGACCTGCTCAATCAGGGATTCCTCAATTGTCTGCTTTGCCAAAAACCTGGTATGGGAGCTATAGATATTAAAGACTGTTTTTTTTTTTTTTCAATTCCAATTCATCCTGAGGATAGTCCACGTTTTGCATTTACTGTCCCTGCAATGAATCATGAAGGTCCTGATCAGAGATATGAATGGAAAGTACTCCCTCAAGGATGGCTAACAGCCCAAATATGTGTCAAATTTATGTTAACAAATCAATCCAGCCACTTAGAAATCAAAATCCTGAACTACAAATATTTCACTATATAGATGATGTATTATTAGCACACAAAGATAAAAACACATTGCTAGAATGTTATGCCACACTTACAAACTTATTAAAAAATTATAATCTAGAGATTGCAATAGATAAAGTACAATTAAATTTTCCAATTAATTAATTAGGAGTTCTATTATCCTCAACCATGGTCCCTCCACCAAAAATTCAAATACGAGTAGATCAACTCAAATCACTTAATGACTTTCAAAAGTTATTAGGAGACATAAATTGGATAAGGCCTTATCTAGGCATACCAACAGGAGAGTTAGGACCTTTATTTGATTTCCTAAAAGGTCCATCAGATCCAAATTCACCCCAAATGTTAACGCCTAGAGCAAGAAAGGCATTAAAAATCATTGAAACATATATGGAAAATATGCATTTGGATAGAATTGATATAAGTTTGCCCTTATTATTTATTGTACTACCAACAAAAAATATTCCTACAGGAGTATTTTGGCAAGAAGGTCCATTATTGTGGACACATTTGTCTTATTCTCCTAACACTATTCTTACTAGGTATCCTGAGGCTGTTGGACAGTTGATACTCAAAGGAATAAAAGCAGCAAAGGGAGTGTTTGGAATTTCTCCCAATAAAATTATTACTCCATATACTATGGATCAAATTGATAAGTTAGCTAATGAGTTAAATACTTGGGCAATAATCATGTGTAAATCTAATGTTTCATTTGATAATCACTTACCATCTAATCCTTTGTTGTCTTTTTGGTCTTCGCATCCTGTAGTTTTTCCAAAAATGACAAGAAAAACACCTATCATGAATGCTCCAAATATATTCACTGATGGGTCAAATAATGGTACAGCAGCAAAAAATTAAAATATTTAATTTATTTTCTGATAGTCAGTATATAGTTAATGCTATAGTATCCCTTGAAGATGCTGGTAGGATTTCCCCTTCCTCTACTGTTTTCTCTTTGTTTTCCGCTATTCAAAGTCTAATCTGGGATAGAAAAGATCCATTCTTCATAGGACATATCAGGGCACATACAGGATTGCCTGGAGCCCTTAGTTTGGGCAATGATTTAGCAGATAAAACTACACATGACATACATATTTTTTCTACACTAGAAGAAGCTACAAATTTTCATAAAAGGTTCCATGTCAATGCTAATACTTTACAAAAGCGTTTTAAAATAACTAAGGAACAAGCTAGACAAATAATAAAACAATGTCAAAATTGTGTGACCTTTTTACCACAAGTTAATCTTGGAGTCAATCCTAGAGGACTGATACCTAACCATATTTGGCAGATGGACGTCACACACTTGCCAGAATTTGGAAAATTAAAATATTTGCATGTTACAGTTGATACTTTTTCCGGATTTTTGATGGGCTCCCTTCATGCTGGAGAAAAAAACTAAAGATATTATAGCTCATTGCTTACAAAATTTTGCCCCTGTGGGCGTTCCAAAACAGTTAAAAACAGATAATGGCCCTGGTTATACTTCTACCTCTTTTAAACAATTTTGCTCATTATTTGGCATTACTCATATAATAGGAATCCCATACAATCCACAGGGGCAAGGCATAGTTGAAAGAGCTCATCAAACTATTAAAATGTACTTATTAAAGCAAAAAGAGGGAATTGGGAAGGGGTATATATCCCCCAAAGATAAACTTAAAATAACCCTTTTTACTCTAAACTTTTAAAATTTGGATTCATCAGGGCTTAGTGCTGCGGAAAGGCATACGTGTCCAAAAAACGTACATAAGCCTAAGGTACTTTGGAAGGATATTCTAACAGGACAATGGAAAGGTCCTGACCCAGTGATTGTCTGGAGTTGGAGGTCTGTTTGTCTGTTTCCACAGGGAGAACAGCAGCCGATTTGGATTCCAGAGAGACAGACTAAAGCGATTTCTACAGACCAAAAAGAAGATGACTTGGCTCAAATCCATAACAGCTGATATCCTTACATCTGCAACAGTGGTTTCTGACACCTGGAGGCTATGAATAATGAACACCATTAAGGCCTATTTCAAATACAATAAAAACCTTGGGGCTTGCTTGTGGGAATACCTTCAGACCCATATGCAAGTTACAGGAAAAAGAATGGGATATCAAAAGAAGAGTCAAACCCAGGTGGTAATCAGGATGCTTTTTTCAATATCTACTTTACTATTGCCTTTTCCCACATCATGAAGTTCTATTTTATTTTTTGAGCTCATACAGACCTCGGTTAATGTTTTTCTGATCAGTTCTATTTTTGACTGTGGAGTTTTTAAACACTGCAATGGAGATTTCACCTATGAAAAGCTACAAGGCCTTTACTATTGTCCTATGTATTGTATGTATCATATTATGTGTGCACACTTGTGTTGTATGTCTGTATGTGAGTATGTCCATATATCATATATGAGGAGCGCTCATGAAAAAATGGATCCAAATATTTTTTTTTTATTCACGTGATTTAAATGGTTTAATTTAAATTGGGTAAACAGCTGTTGAGGATTGTTTTAATATGTGAACAAAAAAGGAGGTTAACAGATCTGTTTGTTCACGTTCACCTTTCTTTTTCATTACATTTAATAATTCTGTTCAGGATAATGTAAATTGTTCAGAAAATTGTTTTCTTAGTGCCTGCTGGAATGTTACATAATTTTTTTAAAGCCATCATTGCCAGAATTCCTATCTTCATTCCAGTGCCGGTGAAGACAAAGATAAAACCAAACTACAGCTTCTTCGATAGCTATCACAACAAACTGTATAAACTGATACATCAATGAATAATGTAACTCAACAAGTGATGCTCAATCAAGGAGTCGATTTACTTTGGGAGGAAATGGACATATTAATGGATTCCTCTGCTTTGAACTGCTTGCAGAACTTGCCTGGACTATGTACCACTTGTATGCATTGTGAACTATCTGTTGGTGCTGAGAATTGTGGTAGTGCTGGGGTATCTTTGCTGATGGTGTCATGGGTGGTACAATTTTTCCAAAAGAAACTGTCATTTGGCTTGGTGTCGTGGCACTTTTGCATCCTCCTCCCTTCTGCTTGTGATGGTCTAAAATCTGGGGGCCAACATAGGTGAGGCAAAGAACCTCACCCCCCCACTGGCACCAAGGCCAAATTTGGGGGCCAACAGAGGTGAGGCAAAGAACCTCACCCCCCCACTGGTGCAAAGGCCAAATTTGGGGGCCAACAGAGGTGAGGCAAAAAATCTCACCCCCCCACTGGTGCTAAGGCCTATCCACTAGTATGGCTGTATGCTGGACCGGTAGTCAATGACGGGTAAGATCCAATTGCAATGGTACCAACCTAAGACAGGAGGCTGATGCCTGAGGTCAGCTCATCCGATGACAGGTAAGGACCATATGTAGTATTGGACAACCTAAGACAGGCACAGTCCCTAAGCCACATGCTTCGGGTTTAATTAAACAGAAGGGGGGAGATGCTGAGAGCCACAGCTGAGTCGGAATGGCCCCTGGCATTTTGCCAGAAGTAATGGTTGAGAGGTGAGCCATTAAGATGATGCTGGATTGATTCAATTGTATATTAGACCTTTACTGTCAGCCTCGGCACCCCCGCTACTTTGGAGTTCTCGCGAGGATTGCCTGGGGAGTTCGAGTTGGTTGGGGAAGTTCCGGGAGAGGGAGTTCTGGTTGGTGTGTGGTGTGTTCCTGGAGGAGCAGCGTGGGTGGCGTTCGGGAGAGTTCCCGGGGAGTGTGTGTGGAGTGCTGTGGGAGTTCGGAAATAAAGTTTGTTCCTGCTTGAGTGGCTCGTGATTTGTGCCCAGCAGGACTGCGGCATGCTGGCCCTTTCACCTTCATAGCTCACTCTATGATAGTTACCAATCATCTCCATACAACAAAATCCAGTAATATTTCCAGATGTTTTTTCCCTGTGATATTTCTGCAATATTTTACAATATTGCAGAGTCTCTTTTGACACACGCTTCCCTGGGCTAAAAAAGTCAATTAACTACTCTTCTAGTTTACCTCCAACCTCTGTAGTCATTACTTTGTCTTCTTTGCAAGCTCATCATCTTCTACACAAAAGTACGAGAGTTCCTTCAACCTCAGTCTGAGAATTTTTCCTTTCTCATTCCATACAGCTTATCACCCACATGCCTGAGTTAAAATTTTCCTCTTCTGCTTAGTCCCCTCTTCTGAACTCTAAGTCAAAATGTCCACAACCTATTAAGTATTTGCTTTTACTACCCTCAAGGTATCAAACTCAACACATCTAAAGCCAGCCCCCCTAAATCTTCCCTCTAGACTTCCTTCAATCTCTCAGTTTGGCATCATCATTCATCTAGTAAAATACACCAATGTCTTGATGTCATTCTTGGTTGTGTTTTCTCATTCACACTTACCCCATCTGGTTCATTACCAAATTCTCTTCATTTTACTATCTCTATTGGAGATTCATTCCCTTGCCATCAAGTCACAGTCTCTCCTTCTCTAAATCTTTTTGTCATTCTGTGCTACATTCTGGTTGAATATCTCAGCATTAACTTCCACTTCATAAACTCTTTTTCATTGTGGCCAGTCTTGTCTTTATCATGTTTATTTCAATGACTATTTTTAATTCAAGATTTCTGATTCTTTCAAAGGTTTGTTTCTTTTCACTTCTGTCTTTTTTTTCATGTTTTATTACTTATCTTACATGAATTCATTCATTTGTATCTGAGCATATTCAGCAAACTTTAAAATACTTGAAGCTTAGAATTCATTTCATCTCTAAATTTATGTTTTAGTTGTTCATTTGTTGGTTGTCTTTCTTAGTGTTAATTTCTTTATATTTTGGAATTTTGGTTTGCAGACTTATTTTCATTTTGAGGGAAATTTTGTTTATTTTTCTATTTTATATTCTCTCTCTTAATTTCCTAAAAGTTTTAGGATTACTCTCCTTCCTGGTTCCTAAGTCCAGTTGACATGGGGTCTCTGTAACATATCTAGTCGCTGGCAAGTTGCTACACCATTTCTTATGTCTTCATTCTTGGAATTTATAAGTAGTTACAAGCAATACCTCAAATGGTAGTTAAAAGTTTTCTTTCTTACTGCAGCCTCTGTTGTCATTTTAAGAAACTTCACTCTTACTTTAAGCAATAAATCTTTAAGCAACCGTTTCTGATGTGACATACAATTAGACTGTATTACCCCAAGGCAGTTGAATTCCCTACTTCCATTCCTGTTCCAAGACTCAGAACTAAGCAGGCCTATGGTTTTGGCCCTATCAAGACACCGCCCCGCCCTGCCTAGCCCTATACTGGGGATAGAACTGAGAATACTACCACTAAGCTATATAACTAGCCCTTTTCAATAGTTTGTTTTGAGACAAAGTATTCTTAAGTTGGAGGCTGGCCTTGAACTTGCAATCCTCCTGCTTCAGCCTCCCTAGGAGCTGAATTATAGGTACATTCCACTATGCCTGGCTCTACTCAAGATTTTATATTTCCAATATTTTATTTTTGAATGTGGCTATAATTTATGTTTTATTTTTTTACATTTCATCTATCATCACTACATATTTAGTATACAGATGGTACATCAAAGTGTGAGCTTATGGAATCATCTCTAGTCTATTCCACCCAATACTGGAGGACTGGAAGCTGAGAAGTACTGCAACCAGCTTTGGCTCCTAGCCATAAAGGCTGGCAGCTAGGTTAGGAACACAGGACACTGGACTTAACAACCTTCCAGCCCTCAACACAAGGGTTACACAGCCAAAAGTAAATAATAAGAATGAAATCCCAGGGGCTGGGGTTGTAGCTCAGTGGTAGAGCACTTGCCTCACATGCACGAGGCCCTGGGTTCGATCTTCAACACCACATAAAAATAAACAAATAAAAATGAAGATATTGTGTCCATCTACAACTAAAAAATATTTAAAGAAAATAGAATGAAATTCTATCCCTGCTAACAGTTTTGACCATTTCAGTGGAAACAAGCCCTTTATTTCTCATTAAGATTTTTTTCTTTCTTCTCATGTCATTTTTTTCCTCTGTATTCCCCGCACTTTTTTTCCCCTCTTCTTTTTTTTAAAATATTTTTTTAGTTGTAGATGGACACTATCTATCTATCTATCTATTTATTGTGCTGAGGATTGAACCTAGAGTCTCTCGCCCATGTGAGGCAAGCACTCTACCACTGAGCTCCCGCCTTCCCTCTTCTTTAAAAAAAAAAAAATTAAATTTAAAAAAAAAAAGTCATTACTTTTTACTTTTTTCTATTCTGCAAGATTTGGGGTGTGTGTGTGTGTGTGTGTGTGCATACGTGCATATGGTATATTCTCACTGTGCAGACAGGTTCAAAAAAATATGTGTACCTGAATATAATTTTACTTTATTTTAATTATTTTCTTCTTCAGCTGTTTATTATTTAGCCTTGGTTTGACTTAGATGGGATAAAATTATACATGGCTTTGAGTTGTTTTGATCTTACATTTGCTTGTTTATTTGTGCCTTGGATTTTGTTCCACTTTTTTTTTAATATTTAGTTTTTAGTTGTAGTTGGACACAATACCTTTATTTCACTTATTTATTTTTATGAGATGCTGAGGATCGAACCCAGGGTCTCACACGTGCGAGGTGAGTGCTCTACCGCTGAGCCACAACCCCAGCCCGGATTTTGTTCCTCTTATTGTCCTTTATTCATTCTTCCCACAGTAATAGTCAAATTTTACTATTCCCTCTTCCTCTCTTTTATTTTTTATTACTTTTAGTTAATTTTTTATTCCTCATTATTTACAGCCAATATCTGCTACCTATCTCCTGCCTCTTCTCTGTTCAGTTTTTTAAATGTTTCAGTTTTTTTCTCAACTTCCTACCCTATTTTGCTTCACTTAAGAAACTGTAATCCCACTATGTAATAGAATAATATAGTTTATGTAATTCCTACCCCATTCATGCTACCATGATTATTAATACAATGGATGATGTAGCAGACACCTGCTGTCTAATGCCTGATCTAGTTCACAGTTTTGTTTTGTTTTGTTTTTTGTAAGCAGCAAAGAGGTGTTTATTGCGAGCTAGCTTGGTCCTCCACACGCACAAAGCACACAGCAACTGGTGACGCTGAGAGGCCTAGTTCACAGTTTTTTATTGTTGGTACTAATATTAAACACTGACCCCATTGTTATGGTTTGGATGTGAGGTGTCTCTGAAAAACTCATGTGTGAGACAATGCAAGAAGGTTCAGACAATAAATGATTAGGTTATGAAAGCCTAAACCCAACTAGTGAATTAATCACCTGATGGGATTAATTGAGTGGTAACTGAAGTCAGGTGGGGCACTGAGGGTGTGGCTCTGGGGTATATATTTGTATCTGGCAAGAGGAGATCTCTCTCTAATTTCTAATTATCATGTAAGCTGCTTCCCTCTGCCACATTCTTCTGCCATGTTGTTCTACCTTACCTAGAGACCTGGGGAATAAAGCTGGCGTCTATGGATCGAGACCTTTTAAATTGTGAACCCTCAAATAAAATTTTCCTCCTCTACAATTGTTCTGGTTGGGTTCTTTTAGTCATAGCAGTGAAAAAGCTGATTAAAACATCCATCAATACTATATACGTGGTATTTAAGTGTAATAGATGTCAAAGTAGATACTGGACATTTATCTTAAGGCAATACATCTGTTGCTAACATTAGTGCTAGCTCCCCACTTCCTCTACAAGTGGCTGGAAAGTGACTGGGAAACTTAAAGTTCATAGAGTAGAGCTCCTGCTGCTAAGCTATACACACAACTCAGTCAAGTAACAGTGAATTATAACCCACACATGAATTAGTCCCACTTGAGTCTCAACATTACTTCTACACATAGAACTGGTGAGACAAAAACTCCAAAGCAATAACCAGGCCCCAGGGAGAAACAACAGGAGGGAGAACACTTTGGACATCAATATTAAAAGCAGAGAGAAGCCCCGAAACAAAAAAAAGATAACTACACACAAAAGGACACATACAAAAGAGGAAGAAACATCCATCCCAACTGATGATGCACAAAACCAAACCCTCTGAAAATGTGAGGAAAAAGGCAAACAAATCTCCCTCCAAAATTCACAATCCCCCGACAAAGGATCCCACAGATATGGAAGTATATGAAATTACAGAGAAAGAATATAAAAAACTAATTATTAAAATGTTCAATGAACTAAAAGAAGATATAAGAAATTAATTAGGAGAGCAGATACAAGGGATGAAGACCATTTCAATAAAGAAACAGAGATAATGAAAAGAAACCAATCAGAACTCCTGGAAATGAAAGACAAAGTAAATCATATTTAAAAATTCTTGTGAAAGCATTACCAATAGATTATGCAGAAAACAGAATTTTAAGGCCTGAAGATGGAACTTCAGGCCTTAAAGACAAGATATATGAACTTGAATACTAGTGTGAAACAAGGTGAGGGGTAGTCTATGATCAGAATATAGAACTCTGGGATAGCCATCAAGACAACAAATCTGAGAATCACTGGAATAGAAAAGGACATGGAGACACAGGCTAAAGGCACAAAGAACACTTTCAATGAGATAGTAACAGAGACATATGCCATATCAGAAATGAGATAGATATCCACATTTAGGAGACAACCAGACGCCAACAAGACAAGCTCAGAAGAGAAACTGTTGAAGACATATCATAATCAAAATACCTAACATAAATAAAAGGAAAGAGTATTAAAAGCTTCAAGGAAAAATCCTATCACATTTAGAGGCAACCCAATAAGGCAAATATATATATATATATTTATTTAATATTTATTTTTTAGTTGTAATTGGACACAACACCTTTATTTTATTTATTTTTATGTGGTGCTGAGGATCGAACCCAGGGCCTTGAACGTGCTAGGCAAGCGCTCTACCACTGAGCCACAACCCCAGCCCAAGGCTCAATCTGACTTCTCAAACTTGAAAATCAAGGAGAGCCTGGAATGATATTCCAAACTCAACAGAAAACAATTGCCGGACAAGATTGCTATATCCAGTAAAATTCTTTTTCAAAATTGATGAGGAAATAAAACTTTCCATGATAAGAATAAACTAAAATAATTCAACTATCAAGCCACCACTATAAAGAAAACTCAAAGATAAACTGCATATAGAGGAACCCAAAAATAAACCCCAAAGCTCCCAATAGATGCAGATCACTAGAAGAGCAACTAACTAAATGAAAATCAAGACAGAATTAAATATAGCAAATTAACATGGCAGGAAAATACAAACACATACTTACAATAATACTAAATGTAAATGGTCTCACCGCCCCAATTAAAAAGCATATAGGTTAGACATCATTACCCTGAGTACCTGTATGAAGACACGAATGGTGTGACTCTACTTTGTGTATAACTAGAGATATGAAAAATTGTTTTCTATATGTGTAATATGAATTGTAATGCATCCTGTTGTCATATATGACAAATTTAAAAAAAGGCATACGTTAGCAGAATGGATCAAAAAACAAGATCCAATTATGTACTGTTTGCAAGAGACTCATCTTGTAAGAAGGCTGAAGGTAAAAGGATGGAAAAAAATATTCCATGCACATGGAGACTGGAAACAAGCACGAGTAGCTATTCTCATATCTGGCAAAGCATATTTCAAGCAAAAATTAATTAGAAGAGACAAAGAAGGCCACTATATCCTGTAAAGGGAACAATTCAACAAGAAAATATAATGAAAGCAAATATATATGCTCCAAATGTCAGTGCACCTAATTATATTAAAAACATGAACAAGAATAACACTTCTTAACATGAAATACCAGAAAGACCCTAATACAATAATACTACGAGTTTTCAACAACCCCTTACAACAAGAGATAGGGCATCCACACATATTAATCAATAAAGGTATTATAGAATTAAATAGTACTATAAATCAAATGGACCTAATAGATATCTACAGAATATCTCACCCCAAAGCAACTACATTTACCTTCTTCTCAGAAGTTTGTAGAACCTTTTCCAAAAAAGACCATATTTAAGTCACAATGTAAGTCTTTTTGTATGTGTGTATGTATGTGTGTTGGGGATTGAACCCAGGGTCCTGTGCATTCAAGGCAATCACTCTATCAACTGAACTATAATATCCCCAGCCCTCACAATGTAAGTTTCAACACATTTTTAAAAAATGGTATTATCCTATGCATCCTATTGGACCACAATGGAATACAACTATAAATCAACAGCAAGAAAAATAATAGAAACCACAGAACACATGGGAATTAACCAATACTCTTAAAAAAAAAATCCACCACAAGGCCCCCTTTTTTAAATTTAATTTTATTTTTTTAGTTGTTGATAGAACTTTATTTTTATTTATTTGAATCAAACCCAGTGCCTCAAACATGCTAGACAAGTGCTCTACCACTGAGCCACCACCCCAGCCCCATAAACAATATCTTTTAAATGAAGAATGGATCATAGAATAAACAAGAGAAAAAAATTTAAACATTCTTAGAAACAAATGAAAACATAGATACAACATATCAAAATCTCTGGTACAATATAAAAGCAGTATTAAGAGTAAAAATTATTGCATCTAGTATCTACATTAAAAAAAACTAGAGTCCAAATAAATAAGTATATGCCTCATGGTCTTAGAAAAGGAAGAACAAACTAATGCAAAATCAGTAGAAGATGGGAAAGAATTAAGAACAGAGCCAAATTAATGAAACAGAGGATAAAAATATACACAGGATCAATTCAACAGTTAGTTCTTTGCAAGATAAATAATGTTGACAAAATCCTAGCCAAACTAACCAAAAGAGAGAGAAAATCCAAATCAACAAAACTCAAGATGAAAAAGGAGGTATCACTACAGACACTTCTGAAATCTAGAGAATCATGAGAAACTATTGTAAAAATTCATACTCAAATAAACTGGAAAATCTGGAAGACACTGACAAATTTCTAGACACATATGACCTGTCCAAGTTGAACCAGGAAGATATAAATAAAACCTACACAGACCAAAATCAAGTAAAGAAATTAAAACAGCAATTAAAGGCTACCAACAGAGCCAGGCATGGTGGCGTGAGCACACCTGTAATCCTAACGACTCAGAGGCTGAGGCAGGAGAATCACAAGTTCAAGGACAGTCTCAGCAACTTAGTGAGGTTCTAAGCAACTTAGCAAGAACTTGTTTCAAAATAAAAAAAAAAGGGGGTGGGGATGTGGCTCAGTGTTTAAGCATTGCTGGGTTTAATCCCCAGTGCAAGGGGAGGTGGGAAAGCCTACCATCAAAGATGCCAAGGACCAGATGGATTCTCAGCTGAGTTTTCCCAAACCTTTAAAACAGAAGTAACAGTAATCTTTCTCAAATTATTCTACATTATTAAAAGGAAGGGAATACTCTCAAATACATTCTATGAAGCCAGGATAATCATGATACCAAAACCAGACAAAGATACATCCAGGAAAGGGAACTATGGACTGATATTCCTGATGAACATAGATATACAAATAAAATATCAGCAAACCTCCTTCAAACACACATCAAGAGCCCAGCACAGTGGTGCATGCCTGTAATCCCAGTGGCTAGGGAGGCTAAGGCAGAAGGATCGCAAGTTCAAAGCCAGCCTCAGCAAAAACATCAAGGTGCTAAGCAACTCAGTGAGACCCTCTCTCTAAATAAAATACAAAATAGGACTGGGGATGTGGCTCAGTGGTCGAGTGCCCCAGAGTTCAATCCCCCAAACTACCCCCCACCCCAAAAAGCTTCTGCACAGCAATGGAAATGATTAAAAAAGAAAAGAGCCTACAGAGTGGGAGAAAATTTTTGCCATCTGCTCCTCGGACAGGGGATTAATATCAAGAATATGTAAAGAACTCAAAAAACTTAACATCAAAATAACCAATAACCCAATCAATAAATGGGCAAATGATCAAAACACACATTTCTCCAAAGAAGAAATATTAAAAATGGCCAATAAATATATGAAAAAAATGTTCAACATCATTAGCAATAAAGGGAACACAAATCAAAACCAGATGAGGCTTTCACCTCCCTCCAGTTACAATGGCAATCTTCAAGGATACACGTAATAATAAAAGCTGACAAGGATGTGGGAGGAAAAGGTATACTTATACATTGTTGGCAGGACTACAAATTAGTGAAAACATTCTGAAAAGCAGTATGAAGATTCCTCGAAAAACTAGGAATGGAACCACCACACGAACCAGCTTGGTATTCATCCAAAAGAACTAAAATCAGGCAGGGCATGGTGGCACACACCTGTAATCCCGGCAGCTCAGGAGACTGATGCAGGAGAATTGCAGGTCTGAAGCCAGCATCAGCAATTTAGTGAGGCAACCTAGTGATCCCTATCTTAAAAAAAAAAAGAAAGAAAGAAAAGAAAAAGAAAGACCTAGGGATGTGGCTTAGTGGTTTAGCACCCCTGGGGGTTCAGTCCCTCAAACCAGCCAACCAACTGACCAACCAACCAACCAATGAGAGAACTAAAATTAGCATACTACATCAATATAGCCACTACAATGTTTATAGCAGGACAATTCACAATAGCCAAATTATGTAATCAGCAAAGATGCCCAACAATAGATGAATGGATTAATAAAATGTGCTATATATGCACGATGGAGTTTTACTCAGCCATCAAGAAAAATGACATTATGGCATTTATTAGGAAATGCATGGAAATGAAGCATATCATGCTAAGTGGAATTAGCCAGACTCAGAAAATCAAGGGTCAAATGTTTTCTCTCACATGTGGAAAGCAGAGAAAAATAAGGAAAAGAAGGCAGTGAGGATGATATAACATAAAGTTATAGAAAAGATTTGTGGAGTAGAATAAGATGATGGGGACGGGGAAAGAGAGGAAAGAGGAAGAAATGAAGAATAAACTGAACAAAATCATATTATGTGCATATATAAATATACCATAGGGAATTTCACCTTTATGTATATGTATAAAGCAGCAATCAAAAATAAATAAATGAGCAAAAAGAAGATCAGTAGAATAGAGGAAAGAGAACAAGGGAAGGAAAGAGGGGAGGGAAAAAGGAGGTTAAGCGGAAGGGCACTGAAACGGAATAAATCAAATTCCATGTATATAATGATTTTGCCTGAATGAACCCAACTACTATGTATAACTCTAATGTTCCAATAAAAAAAAAGAAAGTGACTATGATATAATTAAATCCCACTGAACAAATTATATAGTAAAAGAAAACCTTTTTTGGGTAATATTAAACAAAGGTTTGGTTGTTTTTTTGTATGTTGTAAAAATAACACATGGAGAGGAAATAATCTACCACTGAGCCACATCCCCAGCCCTATTTTGTATTTTATTTAGACAGGGTTTCACTGAGTTGCTTAGCAACTCACTTTTGTTGAGGCTGGCTTTGAACTCGAGATTCTCCTGCCTCAGCTTCCCAAGCCACTGGGGATGCAGCGGTATGCACCTGTAAGCTGTAATAATTCATAGATAATGCCAGGTGTGCACCACTGCATCTGGCATCTCTACCACTGAGCTATATTCCCAGACGTTTTTATTTTCCTATCTTGAAACAGGGTCTCTCTAAGTTTTGCAGAGGCTGGTCTTGAATTTGTAATCTTCCTTCATCAGCCTCCTGGTTGCTGGGATTACAGCTGTGCACTACTGCACGGTCTGTATTTTAACTTTAAAAAGAAAACGTACAAAATGAGACATCTATACTATATTGCCAAAAGTAAGGAAGTGCTAAACAAGCAAAAAAACACCTATGAGTGATGGCATATCAAAGAGGCATAAAAGCTACTAAAATCTCCCAATGGATAAGCTAGAACAATTTGAACAGCTAAACAAAATAGTATAGGTTGTAACCTAAAGTGTTAAAAACAAATATTCATAAGTTTATACTATTATAAATAAATGATTTAACAAATAAATGTATGAGTGAGAGGGACAAATTTCAAGAGGGCAGAATTCCAAGTAATTTATGTAAATGTAGTCCTATGTTACTTAACAACAGGTACATATTCTGAGAAATGCATTGTTAGGTGATTTTGCCATTATGTGAACATCGAAGAGTATACAAAACACTTAATACAGCTATGACATCATTAGGTGATATAATTTTCAACACTGTATACATAGTCCTTCCTTAGGAGAAACATTGTTATACAGCTCATGATTTTTCTTTCTCTCAAGGAAGCAGAAAAAGCTTAATTCCCCTCGTTCTTCAAGTGAGGGCTGCACATAGAGACATCCTTCTGAAGAATATAGTATGGAAAGGAATAAAACAAATAATTTTTCATTAACAAACTTGACCAACAGTTTCTCTGCCAAGTGATCAAGGTTAGCATAAATGGTGCTAAGTCATGTTGATCAAATGCATTGTTGATACGATGTGAATGAGAACAGCACCTTGTTTTCTTTTCCAAAATTCACAATTTGATCACATTATGAGAAAAATATATGATTCCCACTTGAGAGACATTCTACTAATTATCTGATCAGTATATCTCAAAACTGTCAAGGTTCATCAAAACCAAGGAAAATCTAATAAAATGTCACAGGTATAAGGAGACTAAAGAGACATTATGACTAGATGTAAAGTGGTATACTGGTGGACTCCTGGAAAAGAAAAAGAACAAAAGTAAAAACTAAGAAGATCTAAATAAAGAATGGACTTCGTTTTTTTGTTTTTGGGGATTAACTCCGGGCACTCAAACCATTGAGCCACATCCCCAGCCCTATTTTGTACTTTATTTAGAGAGAGGGTCTCACTGAGTTGCTTAGCACCTTGCCATTGCTTGAGGCTGGCTTTGAACTCTTGATCCTCCTGCCTCAGCCTCCCATGGACTACAATTTTAATAATGTGACAGTATTGGCTAATTAATTGTGACAAATGTATTACATTAAAATATTAATGACTGAGAAAACCAGATATAGGATATTGGAATTCTCTTTAACTATCTTTGCAACTTTTCTATAGGTCTAAAACTATTCTGAAATAAAACTTTATTCTAAAAACTCAAAACTCTACAAAGAAAAATATATCTTAGATGGAGAGAATAAATATCACAAAAAGTCAACTCTTTTTTCTTCTCTTTCTTTGTGTATATGTGTATGTGTGTGGGGGTGGTGGGGGGAGTGGCGAATACAGGGGATTGAACCCAGGGTGATTCTATCACTGAGCTATATCCCCAGCTCTGTTTGTTTAAATTTTGAGAAAAGGTCTTGCTAAATTCCTCAGGCCAGACTTGAACTTACAATTATTCTACCTCACCTCTGAGAACTAGGAATTACAGATGTGTGTCACTGCACCCATCTAACTCTTTCTGAATTAATAAAGGTAATTTAATAAGAACACTGTTTAAATGAGATAAGATAATGCTACCACTTCTCAGTTGAATAAATGTATGAGGGGTGTAGAAGGATACTGGGATTAAACACAGGGGCACTTTATAACTGAACTACACCGTCATTCCTTTATTTTTTAAAAATTTTGACACAGGGTCTTGCCAAATTGCTCAGGTTGGCCTCAGACTCACAATCCTTCTGTCTTAGCCTCCCATATTGCTGGTATTGCAGGTATGCACCACCGTACCTGGTGAAGGAATGCATTTTTGAGTGACAAAATGAAACAATACTAGCTTTAAGGTTAATCTTTCCTCCCCCTCTTTTCCTACAACGTATTCTCATCTCTATAAGCTTAAATTTCTCAACAGGCTATGTAACTGATTTCTTCATCATCATAATATATTTTTAGATAGGCGCAGTGGCATACTCCCAGCAGCTCCAGAGGCTGAGGCAGAAGGATTGTGAGTTCCAATCCAATCTCAGCAACTTAGGTGAGGCCCTAAGCAACTCATGGAGACCCTGTCTCTAAATAAAATATTAAAAAGGGGATTAGGAGATGTTGCTCAGTGGTTAAGTGCCCCTAGATTCAATCCCCAGTACCAAATATATACATATATTTGTGTGTGTATACACACACACACACACACACACACACACTTTTTTAAGAATAGTTTTATCTAGTAGTTTGAGATCCAAGCTCTACCTCAGGTTAGTAGGGATAAGGGGCTATTGAATGAACTGCTGGTTTGAGTAATGTCACAAGTTCATTTAATCTTTCTCAGCATTAGTTTCCTCACTGTAAAATGCAAATAGTAATAACACCGGAGGGGGTTGTATAAATTACATGAAATGATGCATATAAAATATTTAGCACCTAAAGCATACATCAAACCACTAAATAAAATTATTCTTTGTTTTGTATTTATTTCGTATAGTGTTGGGAATCAAATCCAGGGCCTTGTACATGCTAAGTGAGTGTTCTACCATTAAGCTATATCCCTAATCTCTGAAATTATTCTTTTAAAACATATATTTAAAATTCAACATATTGCTAGGCATGGTGGTATATGCCTGTAATCCCAGCAGCTCAGGACACAGAAGCAGGAGGATCATGAGTTTAAAGACAACCTCAGCAACTTAGCAAGAACCTGTCTCAAAATAATATATATATATATATATATATATATATATATATAGAGAGAGAGAGAGAGAGAGAGAGAGAGAGAGAGAGAGGGGGGGGGGGCTGGGGATACGGCTCAGTGGTTAAGTACCCCTGGGTTCAATCCCTGGTATCAAAAAAAAAAACCAGGAAAAAAATTCAAAGTATTTAAAATGCCAAAGTTTGTTAGCTCCCCCTCTGCTATGGTACTAAACTTTCTGATTCTTACTGCCACAGTCAACATTAAAACCATGAACAGGATAAATCGTGAATAGAACTAGTGATTAAAGACACTACTACAGTGTGTGGGTGTATATGTACAGGTGTGAGGAAGGACCTGGTTAATGCCTATATTATAGCCTGATATCTTTACAGAAAATGACTCATTGAAATCAAGACTTAATTAGAAATAACATAATAAAGAGTCAAATGTTATGAGATTTTATCCCTCTGATTATATGTCAGAGTGAAATCAGTAGACACTGATTAAATTGCTAAAACACTAGAAAGATATTAAGAATTTTATGTACTTTTATAACCATGGAACTGCTTTCAGACTTTAGGATCTTCACTTTCAAGTTCTTATTTTGGTAAAATATTATATATTTTGCAAGGCTATATTGGTTAATTTGAAAAGGAACTGCTCTTTTCATTTATCCTCCAAGCTTAAATTTAGCAAGATTACCATTATTTTTTTCTAAACAAATGAGAAAATTTTCAAGAGGGTTTCCTGCCATTCATAATATAATATGTACAGATCTTTGGAAAAAGATTATAATTGTAAAGTTTGTATTTACATTAATTCTATTACCTTATATATACCAGCAATTGCTAGTTATTTAGGGTTCAGACAAGACTAAGCAAGGAGGAAAACACTTCACTAATTAAATGATGTCAGGCTGAGTTTGTAAGCATCTTTTTTACATTGAAGAAATAGTACTATCTCAGCCCATTTGTGTTGCTATAACAACATACCTGTGACTAGGTAGTTTATAAAGAACAGAAATTTATCCAGGCATGGTGGTGCACACCTTCAATCCCAGTGACTCAGGAGGCTGAGGCAGGAGGATGTGAGTACAAACCTAGCCTCAGCAATTTAGTGAGGCCCTAAGCAACTCAGTGAGACCCTGTCTCTAATAAAATATATAAAAGGGCTGGGGATGTGGCTCGGTAGTTAAGCACCCCTGGGTTCAATCCCTGGTACCAAAACAACAACAACAACAACAAAAAAAAAAAACCCAGAAGTTTATATTTACTCAAAAGTATGGAGGCTGGAAAGTTCAAGATCAAAGTAGCAGAAGGTTCAGTGTCTGGTAAGGGCCTCAATTTCTACTTCTAAGATAAAGAATTGCATGCTGTCTCCTCACATAGTGGAAGGCACAAGCCCATAAGGTTGTTAATGATGCTATGAGGGCAAAGTCTTCAAGGCCTAATCACTTCCTAAAAGTGCCACCCTAAATATTGGTGCATTGGTGATTAAGTTTCAACATGAAGTTTGGGGGTGGGGGGGAAACAAACATTCAAACTATAATAAGTGCCCACTATAATTATTTAACAAATCTAACCTCTCTTTAGTATCTCTTCAAAGCACTTTCTACTCACCAGGGATATTAGGTATACATGATTTTTTTTATCAGCCTTTAAAAAAAAACTGCAATGAAATTATAAATTTTTAAAATATGGTCCAGCACTGCTGTGGATTACTACAGATCTGAAGCAAAAAATAAGTTTATTCATTTTCCAAAAGAATCAACCAGCAGAATTCCTGCTACCAAGTCTTCTAATTTCACAGCATGAGTTATTGAGGCCTGTTCAGCACCTTCAGAGGCTTCTATCATGATCATATGCCACTTTTTTTCTCCCATTACTGGAAGTGAATCCTGGGGCATTCTACCACTGAGCTACATCCCTAATTCTTTTTAAATTTTGAAACAGGGTCGTGCTAAGTTGCCCAGTGTGCCTCAAAATTGTGATCCTCCTATCTCAGTTTCCTGAATAGGTAGAATTACAGGTATGTGCCACCATGTCTGCCACTTCATATACCATTCTTCTCACTCCTTTTCTGCCAATTTGTACACAATCCATTCATTTGATTCTAATGAGAATGTTGTGAATAGCATTTAGAATACCCACATGACCCTATACCATGAGGATCAAATCCTTTGGCTTCAATATGAAGAATAATGAAATTTCCTTGAAGAATTTGTTCCTATTTAATCCTATGAATTATACGAATTTTACAAATTATTGTCTTATAGTGGAAATAGGTCCTTTGAAAGTTATACCAGAATTGGGTGTAAATTTCCCTACTTTCTAAGGTTCTGTTCACCTTATCTCCTCTCCCTGCTCCCAGCCTACCTCCTTTGAAAATTTCTTAGGTCAAAAGAAATGTTTATAACGGAAGTGTGGGATGTTTATGAATTATGTGCAAGTTTGTTGACTAAGTTTAAACCAAATTAAAAGATCCCTTCATGTATGTATCTTGTGTACCAACCTCAAACCCTCTTCTCCTAAGCCCATTTTCCCTTTGTACCTTTTCTTACTTTTTTCCTTTTAACTTCTTTTAAATTTGTTTTATCTTTTGGGCTGTATACATTATTTAAACTATAATATCTTTTCTAGAACAAAATGGGGTAGAAATGATTTATAAATAAGAAATAATCACTTTGGAAAGGAATAAATACTATAAGGAACCATAATTCTTCCTAAAACTATCCATTAAAAAAAAGTCTAAATTACTAAAAAAAAAAAAAACCAAACCATACAATTTGAATTGATTTTACATCAACAGATCTTAAATGTATTTGACTGTAAGAAAAATCAGCCTTTATAATAGTGAAAAGTGTGAAATGGATACTATTTTATTTTATTTATTCTTTTTTGGTGGTACTGGGATTGAACAGGGCCTCATGCATAGTAGGCAAGTGCTCTACCACTGAGTTCTACATCTAGAAACTTAAAAGGAAAAAAATGCTGTTTCAAAACAAGTGTTACCTCAAAATTAATGATTAATAAAATGTTAGTACTGTAATAACCAGGTAAAAATAATTTACACAGCTTCAAAAAAAAAAAAAAGGTAAAGTAAATTTACTACTTGTTTTTGAGTCACTGCTTATCTTACTGATTTAACAAATATTTTAAAACTTTTTGTCACTGTTAAAGTAGATATTACATTTTCATAGATGGCCTTTACCTACCACATTCCTGAGGAGGGTGTTTTAAAAATATTGCCATAGAAGCAAGATACACACAATAATGATTCACAGAGAATCTTACCGCACCCCAAATAATTATCACACAGACATTATCAGTGACACATTAAGACAGGAAATCAACTTGCCATTAAGATTTTGCCAGAGTGACATTAGAAACAGGAGCTTGGCAACATGTTTCCTTAACAAGGCTGTTCTAATACACCTGATTACTTGAATAATAAAAAGGGGTAATCTATTTCAAACATAAGGCAAAGTGTACCTTTCTGATACATTTGGAATGAAAGGAATATGAAGCCCAATTCATTATAGAAACTTTTCCTGGATTCATTAATCTATTGATGCCCTTGATCATATATCACTAAAAACCCACCTGACTGCTGATTATTCACTTCATGAGAAGTTTGATATTTTTGAGAATAATTCTGAGCGGTACAGACTATTGTGGCAGTCACATGACAATACAGAACTCTTACATGTTGTATTGAGCAGGAGTGGGTGGAGTGGCACATGATAGAGGGAAATAGCCTGGCATTGTGTGACTTAGGGCAATGTGACTTAACTCTGAATTACCATGCCATGAAAGATGAATAGTGAGTAAAAAAGCAAAAAACAATTGTTTGTGTTCCTCAATGGCATACACTAACGTCCATTTATTGCCCCAAGTCACTTATATTACCCCTGAATAGCTAGATGTAATTATTTTCTAAAATGCAAAGATTAGATACGATTTCCCCCTATGTTATAAGCTTACAGATCAAGTTTTCCCCATTAATATTTTCCCTTTGTTCTACTTAACTTTTTAAAGTCATACTTTAAGTAACTTACACCATCATAACGCTAATATAACACCTTGATAACATAGCTATGGGTTATGGAAACAACAAACTTCTGTTTTGAAAATGAAAGAAGTATATCACTCCTAGAACCAAGTTCCCTAAAATGAGTTAAAAAACAAAACAAACAAACAACATCAAAAAACAGATTTCCATTCTAAGAATCATTAAAAAGACTAATTTCACTTCTTTTTGGTATGGGGGATTGAACCCAGGGGCACTTAACCATTGAGCAACACCCCTAACCCCCTTTAATATTTTATTTAGGGACTCACTGAATTGCTTAGGGCTTCACTAAGTTGCTGAGGCTGGCTTTGAATTTACAATCCTCTTGCCTCAGCCTCTAGAGCTGCTGGATTATAGGCATGCACCAAGGCACCCAGCCCAATCTGACTTCTAAAATGACTTGTTTTTGTAAAGTTAGTAAGGTAAATCTCTGAGAAACCAGTTTTACATAATAGTTGATTCCAAAAATGTGGTCTCAAACCTGCAGCATCAGCATTATCTGGAACCCTTTTAGAAATGCAAATTCTTGGCCTCACTCCAGACCTTCTGAATCAGAGCTCTGGGTGTGGGACCAGCAGTCTCATTTCACAACTTGTCCAGGTGATTTTGATGCACATTCAAATTTGAGAATCAATATTCTACTGTATAGCAGAAACATTAATGTTTAAATTTATACCACTAAAGATTTCAAGTATCTTATCTTTAAATACATGTGAGCCCTTGTGTTCAATCCCTAATACCAAAACAAAAAAACCTTCCAAAGATACACAATTGTAATTTAATGTGTGTGAGGACTTGGGTTTAATCCTCAGCACCCCCACCAAATAAACTATGTGTAATTTTATAAAAAGTAAAGTTCCTTTTTTTCCCAACCAAAGCTAACTATAAATCAGTATAGAATTTTTATTTCCAGACTTTTTCTGCTAGACATATACACAGTAATTTAAAAAAAATTTTTTTGAACCAAATGTCTTTTGAGGGGCTGGGGAAGTGGCTCAAGCGGTAGCGCGCTTGCCTGGTATGCGTGCGGCCCGGGTTTGATCCTCAGCACCACATACAAACAAAGATGTTAAAAAAATAAATAAATAAATAAAGGAATTCCAAATGTCTCTTGACTTTTGGTTTTGGTACTGGAGAATGAACCAGGAGCAGTTTACCACTAAGCTACATTTCTAGTCCCCTTTTTATATTTTATTTTGAGACAGGGTCTCACTAAGTTGCTGAGAATCTCACTAAGTTGCTATGGCCTGCCTCAAACTTGTGATCCTCCTGACTCAGCTTCCCGAGTCATTGAGATTATAGGTGTAGGCCATCATGTCCATTCCATCCCATTTTGCTTTCAATTTCCTTTTTCAATGTAAATTTCCCTCTAGTAGTCAATTTGCTTTCATATCATCTTTATTTTTTGCTATTACAAAGATGGAATGAAAATGTGCATTTATGCATATTTATGCATTTATACAACTATATCTGCAAGATAGATTTCTAGAAGTAGACCTGCCATATCAGTGTATATTCTGATATAGTACCAAACTGACTCAATAAGGCTGAACTAACTTATATTCCTACTTATAAAACAGTGTTTGTGGGGTTGGGGCTGTGGCTCAGTGGTAGAGCACTCACTCGCCTGGCATGTGTGAGGCAGTGGGTTCGATCCTCAGCACCACATAAAAATAAATACATAAAATAAAGGTATTATGTTCATCTACAACTTTAAAAAAATTTAAAAAAAAACAGTGTTTATGTCTTCTAATAAGAATGGCATCTTTTCTATAACAGAATAAATGGGTCTACTTCATTTATATGAACACTTTTCAGATGTTTTATATTAATGAATTTCTACATAAGCAATAAAACCTTTAAAAATTACATGTACTATTCATGAGGCTTAGAGTCCCATTAAGGTTGCCCAAACTGGCCTTGAATTTATGATCCTCCTGCCTCAGCCTCTTAAAATGCTGGGATTGCCAGTGTACACTACTGCACCAAGCACCTGATACTAAATGCAATGTAAATAGCCTGTTACATTGCAGATACTCAATAACTGGTTAATTCTACAATTATGATGTTATTATTACTAATACTTTATTATCATCATGAGTTTTGTGGCATTGATTTTTGACTCTTCTCAGGCCATTTTGCTTTTAACTTCTTGGCTATGTTTCATATGGCTCAGACTGCCTAGAAGTTGGCTCTCTGTAAATACAGTGTACCTTCTTTTCATTTTTTTTCTTTTTTAGTTGTTGATGGACCTCTTTACTTTATTCATTTATTTATATGCGGTGCTGAGAATCAAACCCAGTGCCTCAAACATGCTAGGAAAGTGCTCTACCACTGAGCCATAATCCCAGCCCTATTTTATTTTCTTTATGGTTACTATATTATTAAATTTTTTAAAACTCCTTAATTAACTTTTGAAGAATAGAAAAAATAACATCCCCCAAGAAAAGGAGAATGACAGTCTATAGGGAGAAAAAAAAAAAAAAAAGATGTGTGATGCAGGAGGAGAGGAGGGGAAGGCAAACAATGGGCCCTGGGCTCTGAGCTTTCTTCCTTTCCCAGTGACAATGGGTCCCGGGTAGAGAAGACAAATAACGGGATCTAGGCTCTGAACTTTCATCCCAGTATCAATGGGTTTCGTGCTTTTACAGCTGTTTTCCTGAGTTAGATTTTTAACTTGCACAACTAGTTTCCTGACTGCCCAGCCAGCATGTCCTCAGTCTCCAATGATTAAATCACACTAAACATGATTAACTCTCATTAAGACCTATAAAACACAGACCCCTCTTGTAACCAGTCACCGTTTTCTCCCCTGAAAATGTGCTATTCCACCCCTGCTTAAAAAATAGAGTTTGCTGATCTATTTGAAGTCTGCTTCCATTTTCAGTTATCTTTGCTTACAACTTTGTTAGCCAAACAAAAACCATTTTTTAATTCATTGAAAAATTAGTTTTTATTTTGTTGTTGTTATTTTTGGTGGTACTGGGGATTGAACCCAGAGGCACTCTACCACTGAGCTTCATCCCCAGTCTTTTTAAATTTTATTTTATGTTTTTGAGACAATGTCAACACTAAACATTTGAGGCTGGCCTCAAACTTGTGATTCTCCTTCATCTCCCAAGTTGCTGGGATTATAGGCATGTGCCACCAAGCCTGCTTAAAAAAAATAGATTTTAAAAAAGACAGAGACAAATTTCCCTGTTAAAACAGATGAACAGCCAACACCAAATGTTTTATTGGGTAAAAGTGTACTGAATCTATTTTTTAAAGTCACTAATGTCAGATGTTCAAATAATGGAAAACAATTTTTGTACTTTTATCTATTCTCAAATTTTCTATAATAAGCATTTTTACTTTGATAATCAGGAAAAATACTCCACTGAAAATAAAAGTAAAAACTATGAAAGCGCTAAGCCCTCACTAGATATTTACTCTGTAGGAGAATTATTTAGTCTGGGCATAAACTGAGGGAATAATCAGGATTTCATTTTTCTAGTATCCAGTGTATATCCTACATTTAAAAAGTTTATATCTGTATGAATACACGTGTTAATTTTCTTTAATGTGATTTAATACTATGTACCTGAAAGATAACATAAATCTGGTCAAAATAAATTTTGTGAAGTATACACAAATTGACAACTAAAAGTACTCAAAACTTCAGCAAAGCAACAGAATTCTCAAATATTATAAGCCTTAAACTTTGATAGAGTGAATTTCATAAGCAAATAATTACTGGATTCAAAGTCAATTAGATATTGCTCTAGCTGGGTGTGGTGGCAGATGCCTTTAATCCTAGTGATTTGGGTGGCTGAGGCAGGAGGATTACAAATTCAAGGCCAGACTGCAATTTAATAAGATCTTATCTCAAAATAAAAAATAAAAAGGTCTAGGGATACAGATTAGTGGTAAAGCAATCCTAGGTTCAATCTCTAATACTGATTGGAAAAAGAAAGAAAGAAATGAGAAGTACTGCCCTTATACATTAATGCAACAGCACTCAGACTGCATGAAAACACTTTCTGTTCAACCTTGTTTTATAATATTTTTACAATGTTTTTTATGTCATCAGTTAGAAAATAAATAAAATTTAAATTTTAACAATTAAAAAAGAATTGACATAATATGACTTCAGATAGAACACCAATATCTAGGATATATAAAGAACTCAAAAATCTTAACACCAAAAAAACAAATAACCCAGTCAATAAATGGGCCAAGGAATTAAACAGACACAATCAATCAACAAATATATGAAAAAATGTTCAGCATCACTAGCAATTAGAGAAATGCAAATCAAAACTACTAAGATTTCATTTCACTCCAGTCAGAATGGCAGCTATTAAGAATACAAACAACAATAAGTGTTGGCAAGGATGTGGGGAAATAGGCACACTCATACATTGCTGGTGGGACTGTAAATTGGTGCAGCCAATATGGAAAGCAATATGGAAATTCCTTGGAAAACTGAGAATGGAACCACCATTTGACCTAGCTATCCCACTCCTTGGTCTATATCCAAAGGACTTTAAAACAGCATACTACATGGACACAGTCACATCATTGTTTATAGCAACATAATTCACAATAGCTAAACTGTGTAACCAACCTAGATGCCCTTCAGTAGATGAATAGATAATGAAAATGTGGTAAATATACACAATGGAATACTATTCAGCATTAAAAGAAAAGAAAATCATGGCATTTACAGGTAAATGGATGGAGTTGGAGAATATAATGCTAAGTGGAGTTAGCCAATCCCAAAAAACAAAATGCTGTATGTTTTCTCTGACATAAGGATGCTGATTCATAATGGGGTGGGGGGGGGGAGCATGGGAGAATTAGATGAAATCTAGATAGAAGCAAAGGGGAAGGTTATGGGGGTAGAAAAGACGGTGGTGGAATGAGATGGACATTATTACCCTAAGTACATTTATGAAGACAAGAATGGTGTGACTCTACTTTGTGTACAACCAGAGATATGAAAAACTGTGCTCTATGTGTGTAACATGAATTGTAATGCATTGTGCTGTCATACATAACAATTAGATATAAATTTTAAAATTTTAGGAACAAACATATGTAAGGTTTCTGTGTTTGGGACTGAGGTCTCTGAAAGCTTCAAGACTGTGGCATGCTTGGTGGCTAGGAAGTTTCTGTGCAAAGACACAGAATGCCTGACTGCTATAGCAATGTCCTTCATGAGGAGGCTCTGTGTTAGAGTCTTATGTAGATCTCAGGCACACAGCTCCTGGGAATAAGGAATTCTCTTGTTAGACAACCACAATGTTGTCTAATTGTGACTAAATGAGCCTAAACCTGCCCCACATAACAATAACGTTATACAACGAACTTTCTTGAGACAAAGCTCCTAACATTGCATATTACAATTTAGTATGTAAGCTTAGGAAAAAGCTGCATAATGTCGCTAAGTCTGTAACCTGCCTAGTAATACAATGAACAATATGTACTAATGACGCCTATGACCTAAAGTAACCTATTGATATAAATAAAGCTAGCAGCTCAGGCGAGCAGCTTTTGCTTTTGCCTCTGCACTTTGCTTCTGTCTCCTTTTATTTTCCTTACAAACATAAGATATAGGAATGGCACAACATGCTAGATCTCTTTCTAATTTATCTTTATTTAAGCACATCTTGGGAGCAAACCAGATATAAATTCTTTTCCATTTGTCCTATTGCTCACAATCAACCAAAAAATATATATGAAACCAAAATGTGATGAAGAACAGTAAATTACTAATTTAACATTAGATAAATTTAAACTGCAAAACACTCAAATTAAGAAGTAAACTTGGTTCAGATGAGTTGTGCCTATGAGTAGCTGACTAGAGTGAACTCTTAAGTACTAGACAAAATTGTCAACTGCACTCCACATATGATTTAATCTCATATTTGGCCTCACATCAGAAGAAAAATGTAATTAGCATATTGTTCAAAGCTTATGACACAAAATTACATGTCCAAAATTTGTATCATTTGGATTTAATTTAAACCAAAGAGATTTAAATTCATACACAGACAACCTTTTGTATCCATGGGTTCTATAACCTTGAATTCTACGAACCATGAATCAAAAATATTTTTAGGGGTTGGGGTTGTGGCTCAGCAGTAGAGTGCTCACTAGCATGTGTGAGGCCCTGGTTCGATCCTCAGTACCACATAAAAATAAATAAATAAAATAAAGGTATTGTGTCCAACTACAACTAAAAAATAAATATTAAAAAAAATTTTAAAAAAGTTGTGTCTGTACTGAATAGGTACAGACTTTTTCCCTTGTTGTTAATCCCTGAACAACACAGTATAACAACTATTTCCATAATATTTACATTCTATTAAGTATTACAAAATAAACTAGAGATGATTTAAAGAATATGGGAGAATCTGTGTAGGTTAAATACAAATACTATGCCACCAATTTATCTAAGGGGTTGAGCATCAGTGGATTTGGTATTATGGAAGGTCCTGGACCAATCTCCAAGGCTTTTGAACCCTTGTGACCTAACTATCCAACAAGAGGCAACTTATTTTGGTGCAAGGTTCCAGGGTTTCAGTACATGGTTGGCTGAGTCCATTTCTCTGGGCCCAAGGTGAAGCAGCACATCATGGCAGAAGCATATGGTGGAGGAGCACTGTTTCATTCATGGCAGCCAGAAAGAGAGAGGTAGGGAAAAAAGGGCCACCAGGGCACACCCTCTTGCCCTACCTACTTTCAGTTATACTCAATCCCTTCAAACTAGGATGGACCTGATCAGCTCTCAACAATCCAGTTACCTCCAAACATACCTGCATCAACACAGGAGTTTTGGGAGGCCACCTCATATCCAAACCACCACAACAACTATATGTAAATTTTAAAAAATTAAAAGTTTTCACAATGCAAAAAAAGGGAGGGTTACTTTTTTTTTTTTTTAATTGAAGCAGTCTGGGTAACAGCTAGACCACTGGTTAGTAGTTTTAAGACACCCTGCACATAAATCCTGGTTCTATCTCTTTCTGGTTGTGAGCTTCTAATAAATTATTTAATCTTTGGTTCTCAGAATTTCTTCATCTGCAAATTGAAAAGAATAAGTCAGATTAAATGACATAATTTATGTAAAGCATACTGGAAGTTATACACTAAGTGCTTAATATATGTCAATGATGATGATAAATGCATTTAAATGCTATCATTTGTTTTTACACTCTCATTAGGCCACCTTTTGAGGCAAAATAGAAATGGTGGTGGTTTTCACTTTAAGTAAAGATATCTAAATCAAATAATTATGAAGTCACTCAAAGGTAAATTGCCTAGTATTACACAGTAATATCAAATCAGCTGGGCGAGTTCCATAAAAGGAAACATTTCTATTTAACATTTGTTTCTCTAATATCTAACTCTATGTGCTTAGCACATATTAATGCTCAATACAGGCTTAAAGAATTTAGTCAGTAGAGTTCAGCAAAGAATATGGGTCAACCAAGAACCTGACCATCTTCATTTTCTATTTTTAGATATTTTGAGTACATTTATAAACTGAAGACTTTCTGTAGGAGGCAGCTTGATATGGGATAAACATTAGTCTTGAAATCAGAAAATATAAGTAAAGCAGGGCACAGTGGTACACATCTGCAATCCCAGCAATTTGGGAGGCTGAGGAAGGAGAATCACAAGTTGGAGGCCAGTCTTAGCAATTTAGGAAGTCCCTAAGCAACTCAGATCCTGCATCAAAAAGGGGGTGGGAGGCAAGGAATGTAGTTCAGTGTTAAAGCACCCCTGAGTTCTATCCCCAGTATTTTTTTAAAAAAAAAAAAAAGAAAAGAAAGAAAGAAAAGAAAAGAAAGGAAATATTGGTAAAAATTAGGCTGGTCCTGAATGAGTCAGGTGAACTTTCTGGATTAAGAGTTTAATTCAGAAATAATTAAAACTGGTTAACTGCTAGCCTTAAAAATACTGTTAAAACCCCCTTTTGAATTCCATTGGAATAAAACTATTGATAACCAGCTAACCAAAATTTAAAAAATATTTAGAAGTAGCTGGGTGTGATTGCACACACCTCTATAATCCCAGCAACTTGGAAGGCTGAAGCAGGAGGCTTGCAAGTTCAAGGTAAGTCTCAGCAATTTAGCAAGACCCAGTCTTAAAAAAACAAAAAATGTCCAGGGATGTAGCTCAGGGTTCAATATTCAGTACAAGAAAGAAGTTTACAAATGATTTCCAATTGCCTATTATTTAAAGTCATTACTAATGAACCAAACTTCAAATGAAAGTAAATTGGGAAAAATGACACGTTTTTAATGCTAGATTTCAATAAAAAATTATTCAAATAGCTTTTCAGAGCAGACATGGTAACAATATGTTCCTCAAAGGCAAAAGTAGCTGCATGATAGCCAAGTTTTGGGACCCAAGGAATAAGACATTCCACCTCTAAAGCCAGTCCTTAAGAGACAGTATTTAAGCAGGAGTAACAATTATAAGGACAAGAGTATTTAAAAGTTGGAGACATAATAAAAATTTCATTTCAATATTTAACATTTCCTGTTATAAACAAGATAAGGTATTTATATGAATTTCTTACTTTCAAATTATTGAAACATAATTTTAAACATAGCTGATGACAAACTCTACAACATTTCTACAGTTTGGACATTAAAATATGCCCAGATTAATATACACACAAAAACACCAAGCATACTTTATTGTATCTTAGGTGCTCTATGGTACTGAAATTTATAAGAGGTTATGTAAATCATCAGAGAGAAATAAAATAACTTGAGTGGCAGAAAAAAAATGAGACCTCACTTCCAAGTAAACACTAGCAAATGACCTTTAATGGCTAATATCCTTGTCACCATTTTTCTCTCACTGTAGCAAAACCAACTAAGAGATGGCAATCAAAACAAATTCTTCAGTGTTTCTACTAAACTACTTTCTATTCAATGTCCCAAGCCCGCTGTAAGAATGAAAGCATTCAGTGCTGATGTCTGGCCATAATTCTTTTAAAATTACATTATAACTTTTCATTCTGCTAAAGCATTTTAACCAATTCTCAGTTATCTACAGAAATAGGAAGCAGAGTTTTTAACAGATAGCAAGATTAACTAAAATGATGTACTTTCCTGCCCACATACCCTCTATTAGAGGATCATATGAACATTGAAAACCCAAATTTCAGGCTGAAAAAGGAATAAGAACAACAGCATTAAGACTGGATTTGGGGCAAGTGTGTGAGGTTGGGAAGATAATGAGAGAAAAGCAGCTCTATAAGAAGCTTTCTACTTTATATCCTTTTGTTTTCTAAGCGAAAAGTTAGCATGTTGTTCCTGTCCCCTCACGACAATCTCACATCACCAATTATTCATGATGACTTGGTAAGTGAAAAGAAAAACTAATTTCTTAAAATGAAAGTTGGTAAAGTATGAGTCATGGAGGTTTTTAGAATTCCCTCCCTGATCATTATAGGAAAAATAAGCAACAAATTCAACTCTTTATACATAAAACTACTGAGAAGGACCTTAATTTTGAAAAAATAATCTAAATAAAGACACTTTGTATTGTTATATTGAAACTCATTTCTAGCTCTAAGGCTTGACAATCATTAACAAGCAAGACATGACCAATCTCAGTGTAGTAGCCATTAGCTATGTCAGTTGTGGTAGCTATTCAAAAATACTCCTCCTTTTTCCCTCTGGGCACATTTTAAGACCTTCTTCCCAATCATGTTGAACTCAGGTCTGGCTAAGTATCTTGCATTAGCTGCTAACAAAATATGAGCAGAAGGGGCATCACATCAAAACAGAAGTTTTTCAAGCCACTATATTCTTCATCACATTCATTTTTCCCTTGTCACAGTGACTAACAATATTTCAGAGAGTTATTCTGGCCCCTGGAATGAGAATAACAATGACTCAGATGACCTCAACTGGGTATCTAGCAAAACCAAGAAAATAATTTGTTTTAAGCCAATGAATTTTTTCGGTGGTTTATTACTACAGCATAACTTGGCCTATCCTGACTAATACAACCAATCTTTATTTTCTGTAGACTGTCCATATAATTTTTCATTTAGTTATTTGACAGAAAAGTTGGCCATTTATTTGGTGACTAAAGTTTAAATTCTAAGCACCAGTTCAAAAAGAATGAAGACTACTTCATAAAAACTAATAAAACCAAGAGACTGTCAGTTGTTTAAATCAGGAGATTAAACACATCTTTACAAACTGCCAAGTTTTTGTTTCTGCACTGTTTTGACCATGGACAGTAAATGTGCTTATAAAGTTTTTTTTTTTTTTTTTTGCTTTTAAACTTATTGGACTGTGGGCTGGACACCACAATAATTTTTTTTTTCACCCTACTATTGAGCTACATCTGTAGCCCTTCTAATTTTAATTTTTTTTTATTAGCTACACATGACATTACAATGATCTTGGCAATTCATACATTTGAATCAATTGGGGTATAATTTCTCATTTTTCTGATTGTACAGATTGCAGAATCACATTAGTCATCACCATAATAATTTTTAAGAATTAAATTATTTTCACATTAGGCACCAGGAGGTTATACAACAGCGAAGGTCACATAGGTAACAAAGGAAGTAAGGTACAAGAGCAAAATTCAAGGAGTTTTTCACAGTTAACTCTGAAAAGCAAATGTTAACTCTAATTAGTTGGATCATTTACTGTATACTCATCTGTTCATTATTTCACCCAGTATATACTGAACATTCATTATATACAAGGCCCTTTTCTGACCATCAAGGATTTTACAAGAAGCAAGACATACAAAGTTTCTTAATATCAGGATTTAAATACTAATTTAAATGTTTATTAGGAAACAGATAAACAAAGAAAGGCATAAGTAACTGCAGATACTTATGAAAGAGCTAAATTAGTTATCTATTTCTGTGTAATAAAATACTCCAAAAACTTAGGTTAAAAATGACCATTTTTGAGCTGGGGATGTAGCCTAGTAGTAGAGTGCTTGCCTATCAAGTTCAAGGCCCTAGGATCAATTCCCAGCACCACAAAAACAAACAAACAAAAACACCTCAAAACATTTATTTTCTCATAATACTTGGGGTTGACAATTTGGGTTGGGCTTCACTGAATTGTTCTTCTGTATCACAGGTTATTGGCTGGGCTCATTCATGTGTTCACAATTAGCTGGCAGCTTGCCTGGAGGTGGTCTAGTCCCACGTGAGCTCACATGTCTGGGGCTTCAGTTGGAAAGTCTCTTCCTATCCTTCTCTTCTTCCCTCCCTCCTTCAAGAAAACTAGTCTGGTTTTGTTTACAAGGTGGTAGTTCCTAGAGTTAATATAAGCTGCACAACCTCTTCAATCCTTGCTTGGAATTCCCACAATGTCATTTCTGTAACATTCTACTGGTCCAAAAAAAGTCATTCAGCAAACTCAGATTCAAGAGGTGAGGAAACAGACTCCCTCTTCTAATGAGAAGAGCTGCAAAGAATCTGTGAACATTTCTAATCTACCGCATAAGTGAATGAGGTTAATTTAAGAGAAAACATAGGCAGCTGGACACAGTGAGAGGATCACAAGCTTGAAGCCAGCCTTAACAACTTAGTGAGGCCTTAAGCAACTTAGCAAGACACTCTCTCACAAATAAACAGGGCTGGGGTTGTGGTTCAGAGGTAGAGAGCTCCCCTGGCACACGTGAGGCGCTGGGTTCAATCCTCAGAACCACATAAAAAAATAAATTACTGTGTCCACCTACAACTAAGAAATAAATATTTAAAAAACACCAAACATCAACAACAAAAACCTGGGGATATAGCTCAGTGGTAAAGTGTTCCTGGGTTTAATCCCCAGTATAAAAAAAGAAAAAAAAAACATAAAACACAGGCAGATAAACAGAGCAGAATGGGGTTACATTAGAAGAATCAGAAATGGTCTTTGAGGTGCAGCTATCTGAAGAAGGAAGAACATTAAAGGTTGAAGGAACATCATACAAAGATGTTGAAGCGGGAGTAGATCAGTATGTTGGAAGGACAGGAAAAATTCAAGTGTTACTAATTCAGTGAAAGACAAAGAGGAAAAAACCACTGACAAGGCTCAAAAGAGAGGTGAAGATCAGATGATGAAAGTTACTATAATTCATGATAAGGAGTAGTAATTTTATTCTAAGTATAATGGGAAGTTATTGAGGAAAGGGTGGAAAAAGCAAGGAGTTCTCTTAAAAGAGTTTTTGTGAGAGATAATACCAACGGAGATGGGAGAGAAGTAATTAAATTATGGGATATATTTGGGGATTATTACCAATAAAACTAGTCAGTCAACTGGATATGGGGCTAGTGAAAAAAAATAGTAATTGAGGATGGAATCCTGGGTTTGGGGCTTGAAGAGTTTGGAGGATGGTGGTGTCAATTACCCATCCATTTCAACCTTAAAAAATAAAAATAAAAAATTTTCTACCTCTTCTTGTGTATGTAATATTTTTATTCAAGAGTATTTGAAAAAGTCTACATAAAATGTTTCTGGGGGCTGGGGCTATGGCTCAGAGGTAGATCGCTCACCTAGCATGCATGCTGCACTGGATTCGACCCTCAGCACCCCATAAAAATAAAATAAAGAGATTGTGTCCACCTACAACTAAAAAATAAAATATTAAAAAAAAGTTTCTGTGAAATGTGGGTTCATAAAAAAGAAATTCACACAGAGTGCTTGCCCAGCATGTATGAAGCCCTAGGTTTGATCCCCAATACCACAATAAATAAAGAAATTCATGAACCTAAAACTACTCTAAAAACTTAAGTTTCCTAAATTAAAAGAGAAACCCAATCAAAGAAAATCTAGAACACCATATTTTGTACAGATAGTGATGAAAAGACATGCTAAATAATATAAAGGAGATCATAGCTAACACTTTTTAATTTAGTCATAATTTCTCCCAAATTATAACATATTCTGGAGAACTAAATGTTATTAAACCATTTTTCAATAGTTTAAAAAAATTATAATACCATGTATTTTAGGCAAATATTATTCTCCATTCTGATAGCCCAAGAAATCTTAAAGAAAAAAAGTTATGTAAGAACATAAGAATCACTGTTAACAGACAATAGGATTCAAAATATATATTTTTTGTTTAGATAACATAACCATAGGCCTAATGGTTTCTAGCATTCCCATTACTGGTCTGTAGTCATATTATCAAAGCTTAAAATAATATGTGGCATGGCATATGTGCTCAATAAACAATAAATAAATCAACATATTTCCCTATCAAGATACTATAAATGTCCTTTTCAAATGGAGGCTATATGATTAATCTGTCAATCACTCAGAACCCTTCCATCTTCTTAAAAAACCACAGAACAACAAACTAGAGCCATCCTTCTCCTAAAAATTTGAAACCAAATAAAAAAATACATATTTTAAGCAGACACACTTTGCATTTGAAAAACATCTACAAGGCAAGAAGCATGTCTTCTTCTGCCCAGGTTTACAGAAGGTTAAACAAAAGAATTAGAAAGGGCCAACACTGGGTTGGGGATGTGATTCCAGCAGTGAAAAAAGAAAAGAAAAGAAAAGGAAGGGCCAAAGCTAGTCCCTTCAAAACTCACTATATTCTCTAAATTACGTTGGGCTTATTATTTACCCAAGATAAGACTGTTTCTCTAGGAATAAGGACACACTGTCAGGTATGGTAGTGTATACCTGTAATCCCAGTGATTCCAGGCCTCAATAAGGCACAGGCAGGAGGATCTCAATTTTGAGGGTAGTCTTAGCAACTCTGAGACCCTAAATTGGTCTGCCTCAAAATTTAAAAAAAAAAATTATATATATATATGAAAAAAGAGTTGGGAATGTAACCCAGTGCTAAAGCAACCCTGGGTTCAATCCGTATCAATATCATGCTTTTTGTGGAATGACAGCATTATATATGATTTTCTTTTTGTGACTCTCAAGTTTTCTATATCAAACACATATTACTTTTATAATTAGAACAAAATACAATTTTTGGCTGGGCACAGTAATGCATGCCTGTAATCCCAGAGAGTTGGAAGGCTGAGGCAGGAAGATCATGAATTCAAGGCCAGCCTAAGCAAATTAGCAAGATCCCAAGCAACTCAGCAAGACCCACACATATATATAAATAAGTAACTTCTCAACACCATCATATTTATATGTTTTCTTATGCTTTTGGTAGTACTGGCCTCAATTTTCAATTATTATTTGTATATCTGATCTACACTGAGTTTAACATTAAGGCAGAAATATATATCTTTTTTCTTTGTGGTACTGGAAATTGAATCCAGGGTCTCACACTTGCTAGGCTATATTTATATATAAATATATATACTTATATATAAATATAGCTCACACTGAGCTATATTTCCAGCCCTTTTTACCTTTTTATCTATTTTGAGACAGAGCCTAACCCTCACTAAATTAGCCAGGTTGGCCTCAAACTTGTGATCATTCTGCTTCAGCCTGCTGAGTAGCTGGGATTACAGGTTTGTGCCTTTGTGCCTGTCTATATTTTCTTTTAATTCTTTTATCATGAATGAGATGACAGGAGAATATTTTAAACTACCAGATAAGGGTCTACAAAATACAAGAATTATTGTTGCATTTGGGAAATTCATTTGAATGGTTATTACAAGAATTGCAACAGTATAATGTGTCAAGTGCTTACACATATTAACTCATCAATTCTTCACAACATCTTATGAGAAAGGTACTATCTTATCACCTTTTAAAAGAATGAGAAATTATGTCATAGAGAGGTTTTAATAAAGACTAAAACACAGAGGATCTGTCTCCAGAATTGCCATTCTTAATTTCTGAACTAGAATGCTATTTAAAGGATGAACAGAAAAAGTGGGAACAGAAAAAATAACAACCCAAAAAGTGATAACGTGAAGAATGAGATCAAGTCACAAATGGACTTACAAGAAGATTTAGGCAAAAAATTTAAAAAGATGGGCACATGGGAAATACAATATATCTTTATTATTTATTTTTATAAATCTCTAGCTTCAAAAGAAAAAAATTTCCCTCTTTCCTTATTTAGGTGCTATCTCTAAAGCTGAGTCTCTTAGCTGAGGTTTCTCAGCTGTTAACACCTGTGCACTGCCACAAGGTAACAGTGCTCTGAAGAGCAGGTAATAATAAATAATTGTCACATAAACTGTTGCTAACATTAAATTCTTTTAAGAGTAAAGCCAAAAGTAGTAGCAGAGGCCTATGATTTCACTGGTTGATCTTTTGTTCTTTGCCTTTCTGCGCAAATAGTCTAGAGTCTTTCAAAATATCTATATTTCTCTTACAACATGTCTACTACATATCTTCAATATTTTACTTTTCCCAAAAAACTTAGTCTGATTTGGGTTACAATATGGCTCTGGTAAGCTAATTTTTAGTGCTTTGTGCAAAGCTGAAAGTCAAACAAAAGGTAAACTCTATTTCTCACAGATTAGAAGGGAACTTTCCAGAATGAGCATAAAGTAATGAGAATTTCATCTTTCCTTCTCTGGTTTGCATTAGTGATAGCATCGCCTCAAAGGCTCTCCTATATACATAGATAGAAAAAATATTTTCAATTTCCGATTTTTTTTAAAATAAAGGATTTTAAAAGTATATACTCATAAGAGTGTAGGCACAGGTTGGAGTTGTGGCTCAGTGGTGGAGCACTTGCCTAGTATGTGTGAGGCACTGAGTTCAATCCTCAGCACCACATAAAAATAAATAATTTTTTTTCTTTTTTTTTCAGAAATTTTTAATTGATTTTATTATTATTATTATTTTTAAATACATGATAACAGTGTAATGCATTACAATTCTTATTACACATATAGAGCACAATTTTTCGTATCTCTGTATATAAAGTATGTTCATGCCAATTTATATATATAAACATATTTCTGTAAATCAAAATCGTCCTTTGTTCATATTTGTAAGCTTTTCTGGGTGTAAACAGCCAAACTGAACTAGTAGCATCTCCGAGAAAAAGCATTTTTTTTTTAGAAATAATATAGTTCAACTACAGATTGCCAATGTTAAGACCCACAAGCCTAAAATCCAAGAGCTCTCTACAATTTAATTTTGATATTATGACTGTTTTCTAAGGATTTATTATACAAAATTAACCTCAATTTTCTAGTCTATAAAATATGAATTAAAGTAACCACTGCTATGAAAAATCATGACATTCTTATTAGATACTGCTGAGGCATTTATAAATTGATAAAAAATAGTTACCTTATGATAGAAAGACTGCTTAACCTATGAACATACTATGTTTAGAAAACAAACCTAAGTAACGAGTGACTGCTCTCTCTAGATATTTTATTCTAATATAGTGATCATTTTCAAGTAGAGGGATGTGATGTAACCCACAGAGAAATGATAGGGTAGCACCAAAGAGAGTAGAGAAGGTATAGCTAAAGGTTATACAAAAATGGCAGATCTTAACCTCTGTTACATGGTCTTTCTTTTTTAATTCCTCACTCTTTTGATTTCTTAAGACTTTTTTTTTTTTTTTAATCACCAATGTGAACAATGTGAGACTGATGACCCTAGCTTTGTGTAGTTTTACTCTCTATTTGGAAAATTTTACAAATTTAAAGGAATATATATATTCATTTTCTTATTTTTTTCAGAAGTTCAATTTTAAAAAGAGTAATAATATTTTAAAATTTTAAAACATATAACAGTCTTCACTTATTTTCTAATTTGTCAGTGACAGGTTGGTGCTAGATACTCTGAAGAGAGGACAGGAAAGGAAATTCTTACAGTTAAGTATTTGAAAAACTAAGAGAAATAATGTATACTATCACTTAACTGTAAAAAAAACTGATGTTTCAGTATAACCTGGTGATGATAAATTCTAGGTATAATTAATGAGAGGAAAATTAATAAAATTTTCTAGTTACTTTAAATCCATTTATAGTAATATCAATTTTAAATCCTGAAAACTAAATAAACACATTCAGAACAACTAGAAAGAAGAATAATACATGCCTTGTAAAAACAATGACATTTCCAAAAAAAGAAGTTAGTCAAAAGCAAGAGCAAAATTACATGATTATACGAGGCTAAATTTATAAAATATACTAAGTAAACATCAAAAAGTAAAATAAACATACAACCCTTTATCCCCTCATCAAATTATTCTAAAAAAAACTAATATTGCCACTCCAAAAAATTAAAGCATAAAAATCTCTTTATGATTTCTTTTTTTAAATGATTTTATTTATTAATTTTGCATTACAATTCTTAATGCACTATTATACAATAATTTATCATATCTCTGATTATATATAAGGTATGTTGACACCAAATTCACATCTTCATACATGTATTTTGTATAATTTTGTATATTTCACCATCCATGCTATTCCCCTTCTCCCTTCCTTTCCCTCCCACCCCTATTCCCTTGCTCTCCCTCCCAACCCTGTTTTGAGTCACCCCCCTTATATCAGAGAAGACATTTGGCATTTGTTTTTTGGGGATTGGCTAACACTTAACATAATCTGCTCTAATGTCATCCATTTCCCTGAAAATGCCATGATCTTATTATTTTTTATTTCTGAGTAATATTCCATTGTGTATAAATGCCACATTTTTTTAATCCATTCTCCACTGAAGGACATCTAGGTTGGCTCCACAGTTTAGCTATTGTGAATTGTGCTGCTATAAACATTGATGTGGCTGTGTCCCTGTAATATGCTGTTTTTAGGTCCTTTGGGTATAGTCGGAGAAGAGGAATAGCTGGGTCAAATGGTGGTTCCATTCCCAGTTTTCCCAAGGAATCTTCATACTGCTTTCCAAATTGGCTGCACCAATTTATGATTTCTTATAATAGCAAAAACATTGCTTCATTTCAATCCTTTAACTCTTCCCCTCTAACATTTACTTTTAGCTCCTATGGCAACTTCTTTGTTGGCTCAAACCTTTAAAAAAGTCTAAAAAATAAGGCTTTATATGAGAGGCCACTGATTATTGATGTTTTTTAGTCTTATAAAAGAAAACTTATATATATTATTAAAACTGGATGGGCTGGGGATGTGGCTCAAGCGGTAGCGCGCTCGCCTGGCATGCGTGCGGCCCGGGTTCGATCCTCAGCACCACATACAAACAAAGATGTTGTGTCCGCCGAAAACTAAAAAATAAATATTAAAAAAAAATTCTCTCTCTCTCTCTCTGTCTCTGTCTCTCTCTCTTTCAAAAAAAAAAACTGGATGGCATGTGGTATATGGTATATTAGTCTTCCACATGTACTGAAGTTCATTAAAAAAAGGCTTACAAATCAGATTATTCTGTTATTTAAAGTATTAATAATGATCTTATCTTATGAAGAATACAAAATAAAATCTATTATTACAAAATGGTTTGCTCTAGTTCTTTTTACTCTTTTATCCTTTTCTTCCTATATTAAGTTGTAAGTTCTTGACAACTTACTAAACAATGAACTTATCAATGTATTTAAAAAGGCATGATTTGAATTGAAGTATAAAATAGTACAGGAATTTAAATGGTAATAAAAGCTCAAAGGAAATTTTCCTGGAGAGGAACTGGATTTTTTTTTTTTTTATGTCACATTTGTCTTGTAGATGCTTACATAGTTCATTTCTCTATCTCACTCACTCCATAATGCTTATTACATTGGCTTATACATGTTCCCTGAGCTTGTCTGAACCACAGAATATCGTCAATAACTCCTCCTTACTTTTGGCCTTTGAATCATTTACTTGAAGATCACAAATAGGTGCAAAAAATATTTCTGGAGATGGAGAAAAACAAAATAAAAACTTGTACTTACAACTTGAGATTCACGAGCTTTAGGAAACATTTTGGCAACATTGAGGCCATCAATGACTATATCAAAAGGAGGACAGGATTTTACAAAGTTCTCAAACCTCTTCAGTTCCTAAAAAAGAAGTCAGACAAAACATTAACAAGAACTTAATTACAAATAAAGTGACTCTCTTATTATTTTGATAATTCAAAATATTCTTCCCTTAAAAATACATACATATATAAATATACTCTCAAAATGAAATCTGAAAAAGTCAGCCTAATGGATGCAAATGCATATAATTAACTTATATAGTTTTATAATCTCATAGTGCTCTAATTTCACAGAGTATCTTCATCTGCAATTTCATTTGACCTGTACCCAGCCTATGTAGGCTGCTAAATTGATTCACACAATAAGCAAAAAGACAAATAAAATGTCAAAATTCCTAAGTCCTGTCTTGTAAGTGAACCTCAGAAATGCCAGCCTACCAGTACAACTGTGCTAAAAGAACAAGGCTCTAAAATTTTTACCTCCTCTTTTATCATGAATAGTCTTTTATTTATATATAGCTATTTTGAAGAAGTAGAGATCATTAATTCAACAAATACTTGGGGGTTTCTGTTTGTATTTGAGATGGTATCTATGTTGACCAAGCTGGGCCTGAATTCAAGATCCTTCTGACTTAGCCTCCTGAGTTGCTGGGGTTACATGTATGCATCACTGTGCTCTGCTCTAACAAATATTTGCTTAGTCCTTTACCAAAAAAGACAACAATCCCTAATTTAATGGAGACCTGTGGGAAGGCATACAAAATAAATCAAATTAATAAGTTATATCATATATTAAATGTGATGAGTGCTATGGGGAATAAAAAGAAAGGGAAGGGTTCTGACATCTGGAAGTGATAAAATAGTTTGTGCTGGACTACCAGATAATAGAAATTCTAGATTAAAACCTAACTACATTTGAAGGTACTAAAGAATGACCAAAAGCAGGCAGAAACTGAAAGGGACATGATATTTGGAAGGTTTGGTAGTTTTAAAACATTGAATAGTAGAGTGCTCATGCATTCAATTCACCAGTAACAGAAAAAAACAAAACAAAATACCACATGTCTGAAATTTCTTTAACACTTCTCCCACCTCAAAAGGTAGAGTCATGTGGCTGGGATTGTGGTTCAGCTATAGAGCACTTGCCTAGCATTTGTGAAGCCCTGGGTTTGATCCTCAGCACCACATAAAAATAAATGAATAAAATAAAGGTATTGTGTCCCACTACAACTAAAAAATAACTACTTCTTTAAAAAAGGTAGAGTAATTATAATTCACTCTTCTTGAATATCCTTTGTATGTATGTGAATGAAGGAGATCAGAAGTAAGGCTCTATGACTTCTGAGGATAGGAAATAAAAGACACTATACCTTTAAATGCTTACATAAAAATCAAGAAAGACCTGCAATTATTTTATGTAATTTTTCACTTTAAGAAGCTAGAAAAAAAGGAGTATATAAAATTTCAAAGAAAGTAGAATAATAAAAAGCAGAAATAACAAGGTAAAAGTTGAAAAAAATTTAACATCAATCTCTATTTCATCTCATATACAAAACCTTTTTCTAAATGGATCATAGACCTAAATCTAAAAGCCCAAACTATGAAGTTTCTGGATGAAAATTCGAGAATTCTTTGCAACACCAGATAGGCAAAAAATTCTTGAGCAGCAAATAGAGTCATCATTAATATTCATTTAGTGAGCTCCTTGATACAAAACCCCTCTGATGAACAGAACATAATTTTTGTAGTATTCCGGCCAAAAATTCATTCAGAAAATTTATTCATAAGGAAATATCAGATAAATCTAAATGGAGAGGCATTCTATAAAACAATAGGCCTATTTTTTTTTAAGTTGAGGTGAAAGACCGACAAAACTAAAATTTTCCCTACTCACTTTAAACTCAGTTTAAAATAAAACATGACAACTAAATGCAATGTGTGATACTGAATTGAATTTAGGGAAAAGAAAAGCATATAAAGGACATTACTGGGACAGTGACAAAAACTATGAACCATGGATTTAAGATGAAAACTCTCTTTGGACCAATATTGACTCATTAGGGAAATCTTTACAGTAAGAAACTATTACACTTCCACTAGAATGGCTGAAATTAAGAAGTCTGACTATAATAAGTATGTGGAGCAACTGGAATGATTAGACATTGCTGGCAGAAATGCAGAATGACACAACAACTTTGGAAAATAATTTGGCAATTTCTTTTTTTATTATTTATTTTTATTAGCTATTCATGATATTACAATGATCTTGGCAATTCATACGTTTGAATCATTGGGGTATAATTTCTCATTTTTCTAATTGTAAAGATTGCAGAATCACACTGATCATAGAGTCACCTATATACATACTGGCAATTTCTTATAAATTTAAGCATACACTTATACTGTAACAGTGGTCCACTTTACCTTTTTTAAATTTGGCTAACTTCACTTAACATTATCTTCTCTAACTCCATCCATTTACCTGCAAATGCCATGATTTTATTCTTTTATTGCTGAGTAATATTCCATTGTGTATATATGCCACATTTTTTAATCCGTTCACCTATTGAAGGGCATCTAGGTTGGTTCCACAGTTTTGCTATTGTGAATTGTGCTGCTATAAACATTGATGTGGCTGTGTCCCTATAGTACGCTGTTTTTAAGTCCTTTAGGTATAGAACAAGGAGTGGCATAGCTAGATCAAATGGTGGTTCCATTCCCAATTTTCCAAGAAATATTCATACTGCTTTCCATATTGGCTGCACAATTTGCAGTCCCACCATCAGTGTATGAATGTACCATTGTCCCCACATCCTCGCCAACACTTACGGTTGTTTGTATTCTTAATAGCTGCCATTCTGAATGGAGTGAGATGAAATCTTAGTAGTTTTGATTTGCATTTCTCTAATTGCTAGTGATGATCATCAGTGTTTCATGTATTTGTTGACTGATTGTACATCATCTTCTGAGAAGTGTCTCTTCAGGTTCTTGGCCCATTTATTGATTGGATTATCTTTTGATGTTTAGCTTTTTGAGTTCTTTATATACCCTAGTGATTAGTGCACTATCTGATGTATGTGAGGGGTAAAGATTTGCTCCCGAGATGTAGGCTCTCTATTCATCTCACAGATTGTTTCTTTTGTTGAGAAGAAGTTTTTTATTTCGATTCCATCCCATTTATTGATTCTTGATTTTAATTCTTGTGCCACAGGAGTCTTATTAAGGAAGTTGGGGCCTAATCCCACATGATGGAGAATAGGGCCTACTTTTTCTTCTATTAGATGCAGGGTCTCTGATTGTATTCCTAAATCCTTGATCCATTTTGAGTTGAGTTTTGTGCATGGTGAGAGATGGGGGTTTAATCTCATTTTGTTGCAAATGTACTTCCAGTTTTCCCAGCACCATTTGTTGAAGAGGCTATCTTTTCTCCAATGCATGTTCTTGGCACTTCTGTCTTTTGAATATAGCCCTTGCTGCTTATTTTATTTTATTTTTTAAAATGTTTATTTTTAATTATAGCAATATCTTTATTTTATTTTTATGTGGTGCTGAGAATCGAACCCAGTGCCTCAAGCATGGTAGGTGAGCGCTCTACCTCTGAGCCACAACCCCAGCCCGCTGCTTATTTTAAAGGGACATGTTTATTTGTTTGTTTGTTTTCCATTTCCTCTTCTCCCTCTCCCCTTCTCTAACCTAGAGGTGGGGAAATAAGATTACCTTGAGTTATCTGTTCTCCACAGAAAGATGTCACCAGAAGAACTAGGAAGTAACTATCTCCCAAACTAACAAGTGAATTTCAACACACCATCAGGCTGCATCTGGGACCCCTTGGCCAGGGCACCCCTGAAATGTAGCCTTTGAATAGCTTCTTTAAAAGCCCTCTGTTTTCCCTGATAGGTAGATCCACAGCCTCTGGGACTAGAGTCCCCTGTGTTTCTCCTTTGCTAGCAAAGCAATAAGACTTTTTCCTTTTACTCAAAATCCTGTCCTCATTAAATTGACATGAACTGGCACTGGGGACAAGGACTGAGCTTTTGGTAACAACTGAGCAATTCCATTCTAGATATATGTACAAAAGAGGAATGAAAACAAACACCTGTACAAAGACTTACAAGTGGATGTTGATAGTAGCTTTATGCCTAATTGCCAAAATTAGGAACAATTCACATGTAATTTTTTGTTTCTATGCTGGGGATGGAACCCAGGGTCTCATGCATGCTAGACAAGTGCTCTACCACTGAGCTACATCCCTAACCCCAAATTGGAAACAATTCAAATTAGTGAATAAATGAAAAAAAGTGGCATATCTAGACAATGAAATACTATTCAGCTATTACAAGAAACTGTTGCCAGCACACTGTGGTGCATGCCTGTAATCCCAGTGGATCCCAAGTTCAAAGCCAACCTCAGCAACTTAGAGAGACACTCTATCAGAAAAAAAAGGGTGGGGGGCTGGGGATGTACTCAGTGGTTAAGTACCCTTGGGTTTAATCCCGAGTACCAAAAAACAAAACAAAAAAGAAACTGCTGATACACACAAGCGTGATGGTACACACCTGTAGTTCCAACAACTCAGGTTGCTGAGGCATGAGGCCCAAAGTTCCAGGCCAGCCTCAGCAACTTAGCAAGGCCCTAAGGAATTTAGCAAGACTCTGTCTCAAAATTTAAAAGAGGGCTGGGAATGTGCTGAGAGGTTAAAATCAGTGGGTTCAATCCCCAGTACCACCAAAACCAACAACAACAAGAAGACAAAAAAGCTTTATAGCATAAAAATCAAGTGATCTTAACATATGTCCACCATATTACCAGATAACATTTTCTAAAGATTGTTAAGAAAGTGACTATTAAATTAACTGATTTTAGGCATAGTAGAAGTGGAAAAATAGGGGAATACTAGCTGTTTGGCTTGGAAGCATTGTTCTTAGTAAGTGAGTATCAGTTAAAAAAAAAAAAACAGCATATCTGTATCAAATAGCCAAATGAATCATGTGATTTCTTTAAACCATTGGATCCAACTAAATCTTAAGTAAAAAGAACACTAACATGACTATTTTAGTGTAGATAGTGTAGATAGTCTGAATGTGCCACTGCAACTTGACAATTAATATGAAGACTAGAAAACTTTTAAATATTTCTCAAATCTTGTCAAAATAGAAACAGTTCAAAAGTTTACACTTTTTTTTTTTTTTTGGTGTGGTGCTAGGGATTGAACCCAGGGCTAAGGCAAGCACTCTATCAACTGAGTTGTATCCCCAGTCTTTTTATACTCATTTAATAATAAGTTATAACTCTTATTTTTAATTTATTATATATAGCTATTTCATTAACTACAATTACTACAGTATGTTATTAAAAATATTTGTATCTTATTTGAGTTTTCTGATTCCAATAAAATGAAAAAGCAAACAAACAAAACTTCCTGCTATAAATATGTTAAAAATCTGGGGGCTGGGGGTGTGGCTCAGAGGTAGAGCGCTTGCTTAGCATACAAGAGGCACAGGGTTAGATCCTCAGCAACACATAAAAATAAAATAATGGTACTGTGTTCACCTGTGGGGAGCCACCTCTGAGCTATTTGAATGTCTTCACTAGGGTTTGAGCCAAGGAGATTGTGGCTTGGCATTGCAAGCTATCTTGTGGCTCCTCCCATTTAATGGATTGCACAATGCATGTGACCTCTGTCTTTGCTGGGCTAGGAAGACTGATCTCACAGATCTGGAGTTAGGTGTGACCCACTGGGAACCGGACAGCTCACCTCCTACCTTATTTGGCAAAGAACATTCTGTAGAAAGCCTCTGAAGGTCCCCCATATAAATAAAGCACACAAGGACCCTCACTTTCTCTTTCCAGTTTAGAAGCTCAACCCCTAAGGTCGGACAGCAGTCCTGCCCTTGCTTTCAAAATTACTTTCTGTGTCCTATGGTTTTTTTTGCCACCTTCTTTTCTTAGCTTTATTTTGCAGCCTGCTCAGTCCATGCAGAGAAACCCCAAATTCCACTGCCCGCACGGGACATGGGTGAGATCCACCTATAACTAAAAAATAAATATTAAAAAAATTCTGGAAAAAAATGCAACAAAAATACTTTTAATGAATGGTTGAACTTGCAGGTATAAAAAAGAAATCAATTTCCAGATGCTAAAGATGAGGTATGATCTTTGAAAACCAGAAATGGTAAGCATAAGTGTTGATGTTAATGTTGTGCAGGAGAAAAGTACAGATGAAATGAGATAGGCTTGCCTTTCAATACTCCCATGGGAAAGGAAACCTACCAAAACATGGGCTCAAATGAGGGGAGAAATCAGAAGCAAACTCTTGGATAAAACAGAAATCTTTAAAAAATGACACACTAATTAATAAAAATAATATGCAAGCTATCACCACCAGCTATGTAAGTAAGAAAAAAAATCCTTAAAGGGGGGTGGGGAACCCTCCAGGCTTGTGTCCTAAAAGTTCAAATTTAGACAAACAATATGTGTGATAAAAAAAAAAAAATCATCATGCTCTCACCCAAGAATTAACACAAAAACTGGACTCCATCCAGGAATACCTCTGAGTGATAAAAGCAAACACAAAATCTCTTTGGAGTGACACTATCAACAATCCAGGTCACATAGGAATTTTCTCATTCTTTAAAAAGAACAAATTACTCTAAGGATGAATTCACTAGTTCAAAATCACAAAACACAAGGGGAAACAATCTACCATGTGTGAGAATCCTTTGTCACAAAAGATTAGAATCCAAAGAACTCAGGATGGAGGACAATAGAAAAATCTAAGATAATAAAAAATAATTTTGTAAAAATAATCAAAACACAAAAGAAAAATCAAATCATAAGACAGATTGTGAAAAAAGGAAAAGCAAATTTGAAAGACAGGTTCTAAAATTAATACTGTAAAACAACAAAAACTAAGTGAATAGGGGGGAAAAAAACCCAAAGTCCATCAACTGGTAAACATACAAACCGAGTAAATTCATAGGATAGAATACTATTCAGCAATAAAAAGGAACCATTGGGATTGGAAGATGGCAGACTAGAGGGAAACAGTTTTTCTTGAAGCTTGGTGACCCGTACTAGAAATTTTGGGGTATACTAAACAAGGAAAGAGACGTCAATAGAGCCGGGTTGCTGGTGGGAGTAGCCCAATTGGCACACAAGTACCGAAAAAGTTGAGAAATACAATGGACAGTCTTAGTGTGGAAAATCCTAAAATCGGAGGGGCAGCCTGCCTTAGGCCGATCCAAACGTGATTGGACAAAATAAATTGGTATATGAATTAAACCCCATGATTAACAATTGTCCACAGACATTTGAGGCAGGAGTCATTTTGAGCCTACAGCACTGCGGAGGCCAGTGAATACAGGAACTGAGAAAGCAAATCTGGGAAAAAAGGGGCTGGCTCTAATATACAACACAGATAAGCACCAGCCACATGACCTAATCTGAGCCTGGCAAAATCCAGAGATAATCTGGCACAAAGAGTATACTGTGGGGGGAATATGGGTTGGAGAGGTTGGGGAGAATCCAGTTCCCTCCCAACTTTGAGTCCAGGTCATGCAGGGCCAGTTCTGTGGACTGGGAAATGGGTGGGTATTTGCTCTTGGAAACTGACCGTGAGAGGCTCAAGAATCTGAATGGGTGGGTGTGCCACATTAGGAGACCCACCCTAGGAGGCAGGAAAGAGTGTAGGATCACCTACGTGGATCAGAAACCTAAATTGGCAGGTACGATTGCTTTGGGGCAGACTCCAAAAAGCCGTGAAGGGTGGTACCCATAAGCAACAGAACCAGCGAGAGGCTGGCTTCCCCATCTTATGAATGGATCCCCGAGGAGACTCCTGGGGTACAGTCTCCCAGCGTTGTATGGCATCTGACAGGCTCTAAAGGTGCGTTCATTTAATATCTTCAGGTAACTAGCTTCTTAGTAAAGTACCAGGGACCTCACTAGACCTAAGCTGCCCTGGCCCCAATAGTTCCTCCTACACGAAACTGCTCTCAGAGAAGTGAGGCAGCTTCACCCTGGAGAGGAGCTGACGGCATTACCCACTGAAACTTCTTCTTACCTCAAAGAAGGAAAGGAGAGGTTTTTAAACTCCAACTGGCATCTCGGTGAGCAACACACAAAAAAGAAAGGAGTCAACAACTGGCATCCCCTAGTCTTGCACCCAATATATAACTCAAGAAGAAACAGAAATGGAAAGAAAGACATTTGGGCACAGATAAGGAAATATATTGCCATTGATTTTTTTGTTCACTGCAGTGGAAATGACTCCTTATGTTTTCAAATCAAGATTCTTTTTTTTTCTTAATTTTTTTCTAGTGCTGAATGATTCATAGACATTTACACATGTACACATTTGTTTCTGTTTTTCTCATTTCAAGCATTTTTTCAAAGATAATTATTTTTCCTTGCTCTATCTGTGAAGTGTTAGGAGTTTTGTTTAGTATAGTTAGATTTTGTTTTTTATCCTCTTCAATATTCTGTTCCCCTTGTTTCCCTTTTCACTAGCTAACAACCAAATTCTATTATTCTCTTTCATTCTTCCTTTAATTTTTTTCTTTTATTTTTCTCCTCCCTGCTCATAACTAACCTACTTGCTTTTGCATTTCCCATATTCACTTATTGAAATTGCAAACCTCTTTCTACCCTCCTTCCTCTTCTTTCCTCTTAATTAACTCTGTTCTTAAAATCTCTCAGCACTAATTGGTTTATATAATGTCAGACCCCACCACCAATACTATAGTAATAATTAATACTAAGGAAGTAAAAGATAATAGCTATTGTTTGATTTTATGCCAGACATAATATATGGTCACTTTACTGCTGGCAATTGCTGATTCTACCAATTGTATTTATTGTGCCAATTAATACTATAGATGTTATAAAATGAACCAAGCACTTCATTTATTGCTATATATTGCATAACATAGGTCATTGACATTATTTGGCTTCCCCTAAACTATGAGGTACTAGAAACCAACAGGGACACTATAAGTTCATACAAGTAGAAACACTGCTGTTCAGATCCATTCGGATAGATGGGTAGACACAAACAATATGAAAAAGCAGGGAACAAACTGTCCCAAACAATCCAGAATGCCTCAACAACAGATTCCATGGGCACCACATTGGAAGAAATGTCAGTGAAAGAATTTAGAAGGATCATAGTTAATCTGATCTTGAGGTAAAAGACGATGTAAGGAGTGAAATCGGAGAGAAAATACAAGGAGATGGAGATCCTGAAGAATCAATCAGAAATCCCTGAAATGAAGGAATCAATAAACAAATTAAAAACTCAAAAGAAAGGGCTGGGACTGTGGCTCAGAGGTAAAGTGCTCGCCTAGCATGTATAAGGCCCTGGGTTCGATTCTCAGCACCACATAAAAATAATTAAATAAAGGTATTATGTCCAACTACAACTAAAAAATTTAAAAAAAGAAAAAACAACCCTCAATTGAAAGTATCACCAATAGACTAGATCACTTGGAAGACAGAGTTTCAGGCAGTGAATACAAAGTATATAATCTTAAAAATAAAGGTGATCATTGAGAAAAGAATTTTCAAGAAATATAGCATGGGGCTGGAGATGTGGCTCAAGCGGTAGCGAGCTCGCCTGGCATGCGTGCAGCCCGGGTTCGATCCTCAGCACCACATACAAACAAAGATGTTGTGTCCACCGAATACTAAAAAATAAATATTAAAAAATTCTCTCTCTCTCTCTCTCTCTCTCTCTCTAAGAAAAAAAAGAAATATAGCATAACATTAAGGTCAAATTTAAGATTCAAAGGGCTAAATAAAGGCTCTGAAGGAAAACTAAAGGAATACACAATATTTTCAATTAAATAATAACAGAAAATTTCCTAAAACTTAAGAATGAAACGGAAAATCAAATATAGGAAGCATAGAAGACTCCAAATATACAAAGACACATTAAAAAGATAGTGCACTCACCATGATCAAAAGGTTTCATCCCAGATATATAAGGTTGGTTCAACAAACAGAAATCAATAAACATAATTCATTACATAAATAGACTTAAAAGACAATAATCACATAAATATCTGAATAGATGCAGAAAAAGCATTGAACAAAATACAGCACCCATTCATGTTTAAAATTCCAGAAAAAACAGGGACACAAGGAATATACCTAAACATTGTAAAAACTGCATATGACAAACCTAATGGCAACATCATTCTAAGTGGAGAAAAACTGTAGCCAAAGCATGTCTATGAGTGGGAAATTCAAGAGATATGAATAGGAAAAGAAGAAATCAATCTGTCTGCTGATGACATGCTTCTATATGTAGAATAACAAAAACAAACAAACAAAAAAACCAGAAAACTTCTAGAACTCATAGAATTCAGAAAAGGAGCAGGATACAAAATTAAGAACCATATATCAATTGTGTTCCTATACTCCAATGACAAATCAGCTGAAAGAGAAATTAGGAAAACCATCCATTCACAATAAGCCTCAAAATAAAATATTTGGGAATCAACCTAACAAAAAAGGTGAAAGACCTCTACAATGAATACTACAAAACACTAAGGAAACTGAGGAAGACCTTAGAAAATGGAAAGAATTCCCACCACCACCACCATGTTCTTAGGCAGAATTAATAATGCAAATTAGCCATATTAACAAAAGGACTATACAGATTCAATGCAATTCCCATCAAAATTCCAATGGTGTTCTTCACAGAAATAGAAAAAGCAGTCATGAAATTCATCTGGAAAAATAAGAGGCCCAGAATAGGCAAAGCAATCCCCCCCACTTTTGGGGGGATTGAATTCAGGAGCACTCAACCACTGAGCCAAATTTCCAGCCCTTTTTTGTATTTTATTTAGAGACAAGGTCCCACTGAGTTGTTTTTAGCTGAGGCTGCCTTTGAACTCGCCATCTTCCTGTCTCAGCCTCACGAGCCACTGGGATTACAGGCATGCTCCACCATGCCCAGCCAAAACAATCCTTAATGAGAAAAGTGAAATGAGAGTCATCACTATACGACCTTAAATTATACATCAGAGCTATGGGGGTGGGGGGAGGCCACAATATTGGCACCAAAAGAGGCAGAAGACCAATGGAATAGAACAGAATATAAAGAGACAAACCCACAAAAATACAGTTATCTCATATTAGATAAAGGTGCCAAAAATATACAAAAGATAGCCTCTTCAACAAATGGTGCTGGGAAAGCTGGAAATCCATATATAGTAGATGAAATTTAAACCCTCACATCCTGCACAAAACTCAAAGTGGATCAAGGACTTAGGAATTAACCGGAAATACTGCACATACTAGAAGAAAATGTAGTCCCAACAGTCCAACATATTGGCTCAGGAACTGATTTCCTTAACAAGACTCTTAAAGCACAAAAAGTAAAATAAAAAATCAATAAATTAGAGCTGGGTTTGTGGCTCAGTGGTAGAGTGCTCTCCTAACATGCATGAGTCACTGGGTTCAATCCTCAGAACCACATAAAAATAAAGATATTGTGTCCACCTAAAACTAAAACTAATATTTTTTAAAAATCAATAAATGGGAAGGCATCAAACTAAAAAGCTTCTTTGCAGCAAAGGAAACAATCAAGCTCATGAAGAGACAGCCTACAGAATGGGAGAAAATCTTTGCCACCTGCACCTCAGAAAAAGTGTTAATCTCAGATATACAAAGAACTCAAAAGGCTTAGCACCAAAAAAAAAAAAAAAACAACCCAATCAATAAGTGGGCAAAGGAACTGAACAGACACTGCTCAGAAGAAGAAATATAAATGGTCAACAAATATATGGAAAATTTTTCAACATCCCTAGCGATTACAGAAATGCATATTAAAAGTACACTAAGATTTCATCTTACTCCAGTCAGAATAGCAATTATCAAGAATACAAGTAACAATGTTGGCAAGGATGCAGCAGAAAAGGTACTCTCATACATTGCTGATGGGACTGCAAATTGATGCAATCACTCTGGAAAGCAGCATGGAGATTCCTCAAAAAATGAGGCTGGGGATATAGCTCAGTTGGTAGAGTGCATGCACAAGGCCTTGGGTTCAATCCCTAGCACCATCACCAAAAAAAAAAAAAAAGTGAGGCACTAAGCAACTTAGTGAGACCCTGTCTCTAAATAAAATACAAAATAGGGGGTGTGGCTTAGTGGTCGAGTGCCCTTGAGTTCAATTCCTGGTACACACACACACACACACACACACAAAACAACAACAACAACAACAAATAAATTAGAAAGAAACAAATCAGACAAAAGAAAGGCAATAATAAGACCTGGGTACTACAAACTTCCAAATGCTGTTAACCACATTTTTTGTTTTGTTTTGTTTTTTAAATTCTGCTTTCAGTTCAAGGAGTTCATACATTGCTTACACATCCTGGAAATCCCCTAAGCTACACAAGCAACCAGGAAGCTATGCTAAAGGAACTACATAATGCCTACCTTCTCTCCTTCCTCAGAAGGAAACTTAATATTCTAAAGTCCTTTTTATTATGCAGTCCTCAAACAAAATAAAATTAAAATATTGCACAAACAAGACTCACTGAAACCCTTTTCAAAAAGAAATCAGAACATAAACACTTCTTTTTTCAAATAAGAGTAAGAAATGGCCTGAAGAAAAATTGAGCACTATACAGAGAAATATATATACACACACACACACATATACACACACACACACACATATATTTATATGTACAGTTGAGAACTACATAGATAGAACTATTCACGGCACTACTGCACTATCCAAAGAGATCCTATTCATAGACACCACTCTAAAAGAATTCCCAAAGAAAAGCAATCACAGAGGGTTTCCCAGAACTCTTTTAAAAACTCTTTATAGGTTTTTTCATTCTTCATTCTGAAAAACTGACCAAACTGAAAATGCTTCCTTTCACAATAACTTTGGATTTCATATCATTACTGTTCTGCTCAGACACATGCAGAAGCCATCAGTAGAGCTATGAGGATACTAAAGAAGTCTTTACTAGCCATAAGCCCATCTGGGTCTGCCTTCTCTCCTATCCATTAACTTATATGACCAAGTTAATGGCTATCCATTAACTTATATGACCTGAGTCAAGTCATCTCACTTTTTTGGCCTTTGGGTATAAAATGGGACTACTAATACCTACTTCAGAGGACTAGTGTAAAAACTCAATAAAATTAAATGATTTGGCCAGATGTGGTTGTGTACACCTATAATCCCAGCAGACTGGGAGGCTGAGGCAGGAGGATCATGAGTTCAAAGCCAGCCTCAGCAATGGCAAGGCACTAAGCAACTCAATGAGACCCTGTCTTTAAATAAAATACAAAAATGTGTCTCTGTGGTCGAGTGCCCGAGTTCAATTCCCAGTACCAATAAATAAATAAATGATTGACTACAAAAAGTCTACATTACAAAAAGCCCCTATATTTGCTTTTAAGTTAGTGAAAACAGAAATTTTATCAATTGTTTGCCACCATTTATAATTCTTTGGGTTTTAACACAGGATATCAGGAAAACAACTTTCCCTGCTTCCTGTTCCTGACAAATACATTTCCTGTCTTCATAACTGCCTCCCTATGTGTAAGAGAAGCATGTCTACATCTCAGTAAGAAAATCATGTCTACATTACCAGGTGTTCTGTTTCAGGAGCCAAAGAGACCATTCAATCTGTCCCTTTCAGAGAGCTCTATTGAGACTAGATCCATTACCCTTATAGTACACATGTATACATGGTTCCTAAATCAAGTATGGGGACTATCTGTACTGCATCTTGAGAGATTACTTTCTGCTTTACAATGTATATATGTCTTTTGAATCATCCTCAAAATGATCCTGTGAGAAAACTAAGATGCAGAGGGAAAGAAGATCAAGTTAGTAACTACATAAATAAAATCTCTATTTCCAATTTCTAGTTTACTCATGACTTCACTGAGGTAAATGAGCTATTTTTTTAAATAAAGCAAAAACAATATACCAGTCATAATTGCAAAAGCCATCAAAGTTTTAAACATGCTTATAGAAACGAAGTGGAACTTACCATTTTCTGTATTCAATTATAATGCTGATTTTTTTTTGAAAGAGAGAGAGAGAGAGAATTTTTTTTTTTAATATTTATTTTTTAGTTATCGGCAGACACAACATCTTTGTTTGTATGTGGTGCTGAGGATGGAACCCGGGCCGCACGCATGCCAGGCAAGTGCGCTACCGCTTGAGCCACATCCCCAGCCCATATAATGCTGATTTTAAAAGAAAAAAAAATGGTTTTGGTTTTTGTCCACTTAAAATTAAATAAATAAAAACAGAGATAGGCACAGAGAAGGGAGAATAAAAAAGGGAAGATTTTCCTGGAATTTCTTATGCCTAAATTCAATAAAACTAAATCTGATTCTTGTGAAATAAACATATAATAAATCTTTGTGTACCTTCAGAGTAAGAAAGTAGGCTCTGAAAGTTGTCCATGTGGAAATCACAAAGGAAATAGGAACTGATTTTACTCTTAAAACCAAAAATAGAGAGAAAAAGCAGTTAATGGAAGAGACAAGAATACTCAGGTAGGGCTGGGGTTGTGGCTCAGTGGCAGAGCACTTGCCTAGCATGTGTAAAGCACTGGGTTCGATTCTCAGCACCGCATATCAATAAATAAAATAAAGTTCCATTGACAACTTAAAAAATATTAAAAAAAGATTATTAAAAAAAAGAATACTCAGGTAGAGATCTTGGAGATATCCTGGGAACACTCATTAGCTCAAATGACGTGTCTTATATACTTCATCAGTGGTTTTCCCTCCCATGTCTAACTTATACAAATAACTGAATAACTCAAGAGCAACTCACAACTTGAAGATGAGTCATTCTGCCAGTAATCAAAAAGATTAAGGGAAATTCTATGTGAACTTTGACACAATTTACAAATATTTCATTATTCCTGCTAGCAATTACTACTAATCCACATTTGCACATCTTTTCTTCTGCTACTATAGTTAAATAAGTAACAGCAAGTGAAGTATTAATTATACATCAATCTAATGAAAAGCAGAATTACAGGTGCAGACTTAACAGTATATGTTACTATGTCCAAAGATCTGGGTTTAAATCCTAGCTTCTATCACTTAAGTTGTGTAGTTTTGGCAAGTTATTAAGCTTCTCTGAGCCTCACTTTCCTCATATGTAAGGTAGGAAAAAAATACTCCTTCCCCCACAAATTTATTATAAAGATCAGGTGAAACAATTGAATAATGATAGCTATGACATCATAAGTGCCAACATTTGACTATTTGCTGTATAAATAACAATATTTAATTGCACATTTACTGGATGCCAAGCACTGTAGAAAATTCAAAAAAGGGTGTTCTGTTCCTCAAAGAGTTTCTCTAATGTAGTTGAATCAAAAATAGATACTGATGTGAAAAGCTAAATTAAACACTACAAGAACACATAGTATAGAATTATTAGTCAATTGTGTGCCAAGATTAATAAATGCTACAAGTTGAAAAGAAGAAAAGATAAATGAAGACTACAGAAGCCACAGAAAATGTACTTGAGATAATCTTGATGGAAAAACATGATCGGGAGGTAGAAGTACTTTTTTTTGGGGGGGGGGGTAGTTGTAGATGGACAGCATGCCTTCATTCTATTTGTTTTTTATTTTTATGTGGTGCAGAGGATTGAACCCAGTGCCTCACACATGCCAGGCAAGCACTATGCCACTGAGCCAGAGCCCCAGCCCTTAAAGTCCATTTTTGATGAAAGGAAAAAAGTAGAAAGCAGTTCAGACCTGGTAAGTAGCTAGTGCTGCCTGGAGCAAGTGTTTGTGTAGGAAAGTACTAAGAGAGGGGGTCTGAAAGATCCTGGCCAAACTGAGAAGTCACTTTCAGGATAGGAATGAGGAAACGTGAAGATTTTGGGGCAGGTGAGTAAAATAATGAAATCAGTGTTTTGAAAACACTGACTTGGCAATAGTGTGGGGAAAAGGACAAGTGGAGTGTGTACATAAGGAAACCTGTTAGGAATAATCCGGTAACTGAGGGTGAGATACTAAAGGCCTAGACAAGACGGAATTAGTGGAAATGGAACAGCAGAGGCAGACATGAGAAATTCAGCACAATAGGATTAGTGATGATTAGATATCAAGGTTAAGGATTAGAGAGACAAAATCAGCTTTAATCTTTTCAGTCTGGATGGCAGAGAAGGAAGACTCAATGGTAGTACTGGGAGCTACAAAAGAAGAAGCATTTACGAAGCTTTTTGATATACTGAATTTGAGTTCATAATGGTGTATTAGAAATGTCTCATAAGCAATTGGCTACACAGTTATGGCATTTAAAGAGTAGCCAGGATGAAAGAAAACAATTTGGGAGTTACTAGGACAAGACAGTAGAACTAAGGTTGAAGGAAAAAATCCCATTAGGATCACTGACAAAGGCTCGTCTTCACCCAGAAAAATATAAGCTCTCACTGGAGGAAGATGGGTTTCCTGACAGTTTTCTTTCCTCCTAGTAAGGAGAGAACATGAAGTTTGGCTTAAAAAACTAGGAGCCTGCTATTGAAAAAAAATCCTCTTAAAGGGGGCTTGCAAATTATAGTGTTTGTGAACAGAGAGGTGTAAGCCTAAATATAAAAGGTCTGTGATGCTGTGTGAGTTAAGGTACAGAAATCCCACCTTGGGTATACAATGTCATTGGCAGCTGCTCAGCCCCATTAGGAATTCTGGGGGCCTAAAGAAAATAAAATATATATGCTAAAATATATTGCACCTGTTTCTTCTGAAGCTGGCCATTTTCTGCTAAATTTCAATGTCCTCAGTTAAGTCACCTAATTTTACCTTGGATGTATGTGTGATGGATGACTATTCATTCATTCATAATCCACCTGAAACATTGCACCCATATTTATACAAACTTTCACAAAATTTCTGTAGGTTCAGAATCCAATGTAATAAAACCTGAAACCGCCAGGGTTGAATCACAAAATAAGTTAACAAAGAGTTACAGTTCTTCCCTCTCCCCTCAAAATCCATTATCATTCCTTTACTAATAGCAGTACTCTACTTAAAAGTTTTATTCCAATATAATGAAAGTAAATTTAATTCCAGTGACTTGAGAGGCAGAGGCAGTAGGATTGCAAGTTCAAGGCCAGCCTCAGCAACTTGGCAAGACCCCATCTCAAAATAAAAAATAAAAAGGACTGGGAATATAGCTCAGTAATAAAGCACCTCTGGGTTCAATCCCCAGTGCCAATTAGAAAAAAAAAAAAAGTAAACTTACATTTGGACTTAAATACTAGTTTAGAAGCCAGTGCAATGGCACACGCCTATAATCACAGAGGCTCAGGAGGCTCAGGCAGGAGGATAGTGAGTTCAAACTAGCTTCTGCAACTTAGCGAGGCCCTAAGCAACTCAGCAAGATCCTGACTCTAAATAAAATATTAAAAAGGACTGAGGATGTGGCTAATAGTTAAGCACCCCTTTTTCATTCTCCCTTCCGGTATAAAAAAATACTAGTTTAGCTTCACTGATCCCATAGCTGACGGGAAGAATGAATACTATGCCTTGGATATGATCATTCAGTTCTGCTAATTCTGAAAGTGATCTGTCAGGTATTTTGATATTTAATAATAACCAGTTCTTGTTTTTTAATAGCCATATGAAGTTTCTCTAACTACAGGTGTTGTAGAAGCCTTACACCATAAACACAATGGTGAGTGACTTGGGAAGAAATCACATCAAAAATTTCTGTCTCTAAGATCTGGCCCATGATTAAATATAGTACAGGCCCCTAACAAATATATATATATATATATTTTTTGGCAGGGGGGAAGAACCACAATTAACTGACATATGGGATACTGACTGTAAGTACAAGAAAGGTATTAATTTATGTTAAGATTTGTCACCTAAAGTCTAATAATGGCTCCTGACATCTACTCTACTAATAAGTTCTCTTCATTTCCCACTGACATTGTATCTGGGCACAGTGCTTGATAGGGTCTTATTATGTTTTCCTGAAAAATATCCTCTGGCCACTTCTCTCATTTTAGATAATTTTGCAGAGTAAGTCATCAGTTCAACCAAAAAAATAAGCATTTATACAGTATGAACCTGCAAAGGAACTACAGTGTTTTTATTAATATGACAGAATATAATTTTACCATTCTTTTTTTTTTTCCAAACTCCTTGCAAAGAATCATACTATTAATTAAAGAAGTGGTCCATTAAGAGAGATACTTGTTTTTGAGACAACCTAAGTTACTTGCTAATTCAAATCATCTGAGCAAATCCACTGTCATTACAAATGCAGTAAACCAATTAGAGAAAAACAAAACAAACCTAGTGTTTAAATCAGTCCTACAAGTAACTCAATCCATGCACATTCCACTCTTCCAATTATTAGTCTCCAAAATAAAAGCTGGCACTCCCGAATAAGGAAATCACATTTTACTTCCCTGCAGTTGTTTCACAGCTGAGGAAAATGGAAAAACACAGAGGAAATGTGCCTGGAGATCCTTTTTAACAAAGAGTGGAAATCCCCTTATTGCACAACTCCCAATTAGCACTACTGAGGACAGAAGCTCTCAGGTTCAAATTTCCCTTCATGGAAGGGAATCAATCTGCAGTTGCCATCTGAGCTAAAAGCAGGGGTAGCTACATATTGGAACATTCCAGACTGCCACAAAAGCTACAGTGTTTTCACTATACAATAGATTAACAAGTATAGGACTTTTTCTCTAATTCCAGAGCAAATATTAATAATTCTTTTGCAAAGCAATAGCAATGCAGTACAATAGGAAAAATCTCTATAGAGTTGACTCTGAATCTAAATGAGCTGTTCTACTCTAATAAGAAATTTCATCTCTTGTGCATTTCAAAAATGGAAAAAGAAACAATTACCATGTGCAAATGTCATAACAATTTTCAGTTATCTTGAAAATATTCCTTGCTCAAAGACTTTCATTCTGCAGTGACATTTCTTAACTGTTTTCTTCTTTTGTAATTAAATATATACTTACTATAGTTAGCTGAGAAAATGTACTATAAAAAGACGTTGCCTCTGCATGACAACCACTAAGGATGAACTGTTTTATAATCTCCCTCTTCATAACTTTTATTCTGAAAATGTATGTTTTAATATCAGTTTTTAAAAAATATTTTATATGAAAATCTCAAACATACAAAAGAAAACAGAATAACATGATAAATCTCTATGAACCTATAAAATTTTATTAACTCATGTCAATCTTATTTCATATGTAACCCCATCTATTCTATTCCCTATTTCCCGCTTTTATTTTTTGTACTGAGAATGAACCCAGGGGCACTTAGCCATAGAACCACATTCCCGGCCCTTTTTATTTTTTATTTTCAGATGGAGTTTCACTAAATTGCTGAGGCTAGCCTTGAACTTGCAATCCTCCTGCCTCAGCCTCCCAAGTTGCTGGGATTACAGGCATGCTTCCCCATTTTCTCACTAATTTTTGAAGCATATCTCAAGACATCACATCATTTCACCCATAAACATTTCAGTGTTTAGCTCTGAAATATAAGGAGTTTTAACTCACTAACATTAGTACCTCTAAGTAAAAATCAACAATAACTTCTCAATAGTTCCAAATAACTGGTATTCAGAGTTCTTTGACTGATTTTTCAAACCAGGAACTGTGAACCCAATTTGGTCTAGATAGTGCAGATAGTTGCCACATCTCAAATTTCAATCTATAGGTTCTTGCTTCTCTTTTTCTTGCAATTGATTTACTGGAAGAAACTGGGTTGTTTATCTTGTAGTTTCCCAGAATGGATTTGAAGATTGTCCTTTTTTTATACTGAGGATTGAACTCAGGGGCACTCGACCACTGAACCAAATCCCCAGCCCTATTTTGTATTTTATTTAGAGCCAGGGTCTGAGTTGCTTAGCGCCTCACAATTGCTGAGGCTGGCTTTGAACTCGTGATCCTCCTGTCTCCATCTCCCAAGCTGCTAAGATCACAGATGTGTGCCACTATAGCTGGCTGATTGTACTCTTGAGGTATATAACTTAACATATTTCTCTGTTCCCTTATTTTCTTTCAATTAGTAGTTCACTCTAGTTGGTTGATCTGATTCAATTTTGATAATGTCATGTACCAAATTCTTAATTTCTCTATTTTCTGTTTCTTTAAATCTTGAAGAACAATCACTAGTCAAAGAAGCTTAAGGGAGGGGTTGGGGTTGTAGCTCAGGGTAGAGTGCTCCCATAGCACGTTCGAAGCACTGGGTTCAATCCTCAGCACCATATAAACATAAATAAATAAAATAAAACTATTGTGTCTGACTATAAAAACTAAAAAAAAAATTTTTTAAAAAAGCTTAAGGGGCTGGGGTTGTGGCTCAGTGGTAGAGTGATTGCCCAGCAAGCATGAGGCACTGGGTTCCATCCCCAGCACCACACTGAAAAAAAAAAAAAAATACTAAATAAACAAAATAAAGGTATTGTGTCTGTCTACAACTAAAAATATTTAAAAAAAAAAAAAAAAAAAACTTAAGAAATCAGCTTGTGGGGCTGGGTTTGTGACTCAGTGGTAGCGTTATCGCCAAGCACATGTGAAGCCCTGGGTTCAATCGTCACAACCACATAAAAATAAATAAATAAAACAAAGGTATTTAAAAAATAATAATTTCCATTTAAAAAAAGAAATCAGATTGTTTGCTAAAAAGAGGTATCATGTGCTCTGCTCAACATGCAAAAACTTGGAATCTCTCCCTTCAGAAATTAAGGAAAAGTTGAGAGGTTATCAAAAGAGCTTCATACCAGGCAGTGGAAGAGAGAATTGGGTATCATAAAGGAGACATCAGTGGAGTAGAAGTAGAACAAGAGGGAGGAAGGCAAAATGGAAAGATAAATGGAATGAATTTAACAAAATCATGTTATATGCATATATAAAGATACCAAAGGGAATTTCACTTATATGTATATGTAGAAGAAAGGAAGTTTAATAGAGGAGGGAGAATTGGAGGAAGGAGGAAATGGGGGAAGAGGGGCTTGAAATAAAATTCCTTGCATGTATGATTTTGTCAAAATAAACCTAATTACTATGCATAGTTATGATGCTCTAATAAAAAAATTCTTTTCAAAAAGAGCTTCATACCACTGAAACCACAATAATGATTTGATGTCCCTTTTCCTTTCAAACTGACACTGTGCAGGCTCTGAACTTTCATTCACCTAAATCACAACTTCTATTCTACTCTATTGTCTTCAGGGCTCCACTCTCATCTCTGCTTCCATTACAATATCCAATCTTATGTTACTTTTGTTAACAGATAATTAAGTTGCCTGGCAACAGTTAGGAAGTCAAAATCACAGAGCCAGAAGACGTGCTGGACATTTGGTCCAATCTTCTCTGACAGAATAGTCTTTTCTATCTTTATTTGGGGTAATGATGTATTCTACATATAAGTAGGTTCTCCAGGTAACTGAAGCATGCTCTTTTCATTTTATTCTTTTAAAGTAAAGATAATCCATGATGGAAATTGCCAGAAATATAGTACATATCTTTCTTTATCAAACAAATAACATTAAACAATAGGTATCTTACTAAATTTCTTAAATGGCCCAATATTTTCATTTTGAATATAGGAGCTTAATGAACAGAACTCATATTTGTGAATCAGACAGATTTGGATTCTAGTATTTCTGCTACTTACAAATTTTGCTTGACAATTCACTGAAACACTCTGAGGTCTAACAAAAAAGGGATGCTGCCTTCTTAAAGGATTGTCATAACAATTAGAGAAAACTTATGCAAAGATCTTAGTACAGTGCCTGGCACAAAGTAAAATGGTAACTACTATTCATTTTATCAGCAAATTGAGCATCTTTATGTCATAGTTACCATTAACTTATGGGGATACAGCAGCATTCAAAATAGACAAAATTCCATGCCATGGAGAAACATACAGCAAGTACAGAAGACAGGGAATGCTAGGGTGGGGGTGAGGGTACACATGCAATTATAAATAGTATGATCAGGAAAAGCCATCTAAGACAGCAACATGTAAGAAAAGACTTGAAGGAGACAGATGAATAATTATGCTAATATCTGGATGAAGCAGAAACAATAAGTGCAAAAGTCCTGGGGCAGAAGCATATCTGAAAGATCAAGAAACACTAAAGAGTCCAGTATGGCTGGAACAAGGTATGATCTGAGAGGCTAACAGAGGCCAGATTGTGAAGGGCCTCACAGGTCATTGTAAAGGCTCTGAGTTAGATGGAAAGCTACTAAGGAGTTTTAAACAGAAGAGTGACATGGCCTGACATGGATTTAAAGGCCCATGCTGGCCAGTACAGTGCCAAATGCCTGTAATCCAGAAAATTAGGAGGCTGAGGCAGGAGGATCCTAAATTCAAGGCCAGCCTAGGCAATTTAGCAAGACTCTGTCTCAAAACAAAAATAAAGAGTGCTGAGAATGTAGCTCAGCAGTAGAGTGCCCCTGAATTCAACCCCTAGTACCTCAAAAAAAAAAAAAAAAGGGCTGGGGCTGTAGCTCAGTGGTAGAGAGCTTGCCTTCCACATGAGTTCAATCCTCAGCACCACATAAAAATAAATAAAGATATTGTATCTATCTACAACTAAAAAAAAAAAATGATGGAGTGATGTTGATGTACTAAAAACATATGTGGGCACTGGTTGTCTATTTTGATTGCATGTTTTTTGTGGGGAGGTACAGTGTTGGGGATCAAACCCAGGGCCTTATGCATGCTAAGCAAACACTCTACCACTAAGCTACATCCCTAGCTCCTACTGAAGTTTTTTTGTAGTTTTAAATACATATATCTTTATAAAGAGAAAAAACCTACCTCTACTTTGGAAGTGAAAAATGATGATGAAATAGTAAGTCTCAATAAAAAATAACAGAAGAAATGAAATGGAAGATATGCTGAGTAGTGAAATCATTGCCTTTGTTTAGTCTGAATCTCTTTTGTTCAAATAAACAATATAACTTCAACTAAAACAATATGCTATAACAAAGTGAACACATAAGTGGATACAAAAAATCCAGCTGTTGATCCTTTTCATTGAGATGCTCAAAGTGCAGTAGGAAACCCTGCTCCTCACAGCCAAATCAAAAGTTATGGCTTTGAAGTCTAAGAAGCAATGTTAAAAAGCATCTCCTGTTACACACACAAAAGATCTAGCCATCACCTATATTCCAGCAGCCCAAGATACTTTAGCTCCCAAGGCAGCATAAATATACTTAAAGAGCACCCCTAGGATAATCAAGCTTGACCACTATGCCATCAAGTTCCGCCTCACCTGAGTTGGTCATGAAGAAGAACCCCAAACTACATTTGTGTTCACTGGCCAACAACCAGATCAAACAGGCTGTGAAGAAGCTCTATGACACTTACATGGACAAGATTAACATCCTGATCAAGACTGATATATAAAAGAAAGTGTATGTTCATCAGTCTGATCTATGCTGCCAACAAATGGGGATCATCTGAGTGCAGTTGGCTAATTCTAAATATAAGATCTTTCACTGTAAAAATAAAAAAAAAATCTGTCTTCTTTTAAGTCATGTAATAAAGGAGACTTGCAAAAAATAAGACAATGCCAATCTCATTCACACCATTTTGTTTTGAACATAATTATTTTCCATGAAAAGAAATAACATTTAGGTTAACAGGTGGTAGATTTTATATTTTTAAAATGCATTAGTATGTATTTTTAAAGGTTCTCAGAGTATATTTTTATATAAACCTGTATAAACCAAAAGCACTCTGGAGTTCTCAGTAAGTTTTAAGAATATAAAAGGGTCTGTACCAAGGATTGAACCCTGAGGTGCCTTACCACTGAGTCAAATCCTCAGCCATTTTTATTTATTTATTTTTATTTTGAGACAGGGTCTCACTAAGTTCCAGAGGCTAGTCTTAAACTTGCAAACTTCCTTCCTCAGTCTCCTGAGTTGCTAGGATTACAGGTGTGTGCTGTAGAGCCTGGCACAAGAACTGAGAAGCTGAATATAGGGGGAAAAAACTTGTAATTTAATATTAAGAATAAAGGGTAACAAGAGGGAAAAGAACCTGATTAATATTAAACTCACACTATCCCCCTAGCTTCAAATCAACTTTTTGATCTTCATTGATGTCATTTCATATAGTTAAATTAGTGGACACAAATTATTTGGAGTTCTGCTTTGTTCCCTTAAAATTCACATCTATAGCTTTCATCTTTACCTACTACCACTAACCTAATTTAAACAAAAATGACATTAGATACCTTTCAGTTTAAAAGAAATTCATTAATCCTTTAATCTATTTGACTAGGCCATAACCTAAAATAGTTTTTATATGTTACCCTATTGCCATCTGCTGGCTATGTTGTCTAAGTACACTAAACAACTGTAAATATTTACTTTCTGTAACTGAGCTCTCCCCCTGAAATTATCCCACAGAAAAGAAGCTGCCATATATAATGTTTCTTTAAAATCTCACATTATAAGCAGTTGTTCTTGGCTATAGTTTTAAATCACCTGGGAGTTTTTGAAAATCCTAATGTCAAGATCTCTTCAAGCCAGCATCAAATCAAAATCTTTAAAGTTATTAAAATAAAAGGCAACCATAGACTGAAAAGAAATATTTACAAAAATGTTTATCTGACAAAGAACTTGTATCTAAAATACATAACCTTTTTTTTTTTTTCCCAATGCTAGTGATCAAACCCAGAACCTTGTGCAAGCTAGGCAAGTGCTCTACCACTAAACTGCATTCCCAGTCTTATAAACAACTCTTAAAACTCAGTAAGAAAACCACCCAATTTTTAAGATGGGCAAAAGATCTATCAAACACTTTACCAAGGAAAATATGTGGACAGCAATTAGGTATGTAAAAAGATGCTCAACATTAGTCATTAGGAAAATGTAAATTAAAATCATAATGATACCACTTTGCAGCTATTAGAATAGCTTAAGTTAAAGAGACTGACTTTTGGGAGCAGTGAATGAATTATGGTCCTTGGGCTGTCCAGTGGCAGAAGCAATGCCCATCTTGGGAACTGTTGGAACAAAGGCATCAATTTGAGACTGCCCAGTGGCTGTGGTGATGCCCTGTTCAAAAGGAGGTACTGTGCCAGCCACAGAATTATCAGTTCATGACCTAGAAGTTCAGACACCAGCTGCCTGGGGATAGAGAATTATGGGAGCAAGCTGATAGTTCTAATTGGGCTGTTTATACCCTCAACTTCAGTTCTGTTTATCTTGAAGAAACTTTCTCATAATAAATGCTTTTTTTTTCCCTCAAAATGCCTTTACTTATCTTTTTTTGGTGCTGAGGATTGAACTCAGTTCCTCACATGTGCAAGACAAGCACTCTACCACTGAGCTACAACCCCAGCCCTCACAATAATGTTGTTGTTAAAAATTATATAATAACATCACAATAATGTTGATGTTAAAAATTATATAATAAACATGCCAAGCTTGTTCGTGGTCACTATCTCCCTATCAGGGTTGATAGAGAAAAAGCCAGGCCTCAGCGGTTCACTATTTGTGTTTTTGTCTGTCCTTTCTTCATCCCCTCACCATCCTATTTGGTTACTTGAATTAATGGCCATGTAGGTCGAGGCAATTGACTATACTAAGTATTGGCCATAATATGAAGCTACTGTAACATGCATACACTGCTGGTAGGAATATAAATGTTAGAAATCAAGTTGGTAGTTTCTTAAAATATTACACATACCCTTGTCATAGGACCCAAACATTCTGGTTCTATCTATAGTCACAACAAAAGTTGTAGTAGATTGAATAGTGAGTATTCCCTCCCGATTCATGCCCACTAGAAACCTCAGGAAGCGACCTTATTTGGAGAGAGTCTTTGAAGATGTAATTACTTATAATGAGGTCATAATGGATTAGAGCAAACTATAAATCCAATGGCTAGAGCCCTTATAAAAAGAGATGACAGAGATACACAAAGAAGGTCACGTGAAGACAGAGGAAAAAAATGGATGGTGCAGCTGAAAGCCAAGGAACACCAGCAATGTCCAGGAGCCAAAAGTTTCAGGAGCTAGCAAAAGGGAAGGAGGGGTTCTTTCCTAGTCTTCAGAAGAAGCATGGCCCTAGCAACACCTTAATTCCAGACTTCTATCCTACAGAACAGTGAGAGAATAAACTTCTGTCATTGTCATTCACACGATTTGTGGTAATTTGTTAGGGCAGTCCTGGGAACTAATACAAAAATATAAAGTACAAAAACTTGTATTAGAATATTCTGACCAGCTTCATTCATAATGGCCCCCAAATAAGAGAATGTTCATCAACCAATGAATGAATATATGAATCTTCTTTTTATGTCCACATAATATAATACTATTCTGGGATAAAAATCAAAGAATGTTAAATGGAATTCAAAATGAGACAGATGAGATTTGAGGGTCTGTTACACTGCACTGAACAGACTGTGTTAATCTAACTATTCTACTAAATGGAACTACTTTTTGACCTTTTATCCTATGTTGGTGCTCCCCATTCCACACCCACCAAGTTCTGAACCCATTACTCTTCCCACTCTCTTCCTGGATGAACTCAGGCATTCCTATGGTTTAATTTACTGTAGTGATGATGCTCCCTGAAACCTCCAACAGTAGTTCTCTTTTCCAAGCTGGACCCCAAGTCCTTGATCTTCTGCTGGCACTAAGACCCAATATACCAGAAATTAAAGTATTATCTTCTCCTCATACCTATTCCTGATAGATGGAACAGGTTAATTCCAGAGGGATGAAAGAAAAGGAATAAGGGAGTGTATAGTATATTCAAAGGCATTTAAACCAAATTAATGAAAAGAAAGCAATCAGATAATTAGACATCCCATAGTCACTATTCAAAATGTGTCCAAAGACCAAAATCACATCAACTGGGAACTTGTTTGAAATATATGTTTGAAATAAGACTTCTAGGCCCCATTCCAAACAATGAAATTAGAATTTGCATTTTAACAATTTGTGAAGCCCCATACAGGATTAATTGTCCAGACTTCTTTAAAAAGTCTGTCACAGGTTCTGGGTGTGGTAATGATCTTCATGTCTACAACTTACTTTTCTTTCTAATATATTTTTTTTTAGTTGTAGACAGACACAATACCTTTATTTATTGTTTGTATGTGGTGCTGAGGATCAAACCCAGTGCCTCACACATGCAAGGAAAATGCTCTACCAACTGAGCCACAACCTCAGCCCCTACAACTTAGTTTTAAATGGTTCATAAACACATACACACAGAGAAAACCAATGTGGCATAACATTAACAGTTATTTAGATGAAGGTGTCCAAGAATGTAGGTGTCCATTCTGTTAATTTTTTCATTTTTTCCGTGAATTAAAAATGTCATCCAAATAAAAAGATGCAAAATGGGAAGAATATGCACTATTCTACAGCAGAAAGGGTTAAGTTTTTGATAACAACCAGCATGATTTATACAACCATGTATTTATCTTAGCACCTAGTTCAGAAGACACACATGAGTGCTCAATAGACATTTGTTATACTAAAAGGGAATTTGTTGGGCTGAGGATATAGCTCAGTTGGTAGAGTGCTTGCCTCACATGCACAAGGCCCTGGGTTCAATCTCAGCACCCCCCACCCCACACACACACACAAAGGAATTTGTTTAAGTCAGAGATTCCCAAGGTATTAATAGCTGTGACAATCAGCTGGCTGTCAGGTATATATGCATCTATGGACTGTACTGTAAGAGTATGATGGCAAAGGTTTTAGGGTTAGTCAGACCTGGATTTTATTAGCAAGGTACCCTTGGTTTAATTTACTGTAGTGATGATGCCCCCTGAAACCTCCAACAGCAGTTCTCTTCTCCAAATTGGACCTCAAGTCCTGGATCTTCTGCTGGCACTAAAACCCAATGTACCAGAAATTAAAGTATTATCTTCTCCTCATACTTATTCCTGATAGATGGAACAGGTAATTCCAGGGGGATGAAAGAAAAGGACTCCACATGGAAAATAATAATAAAATAGTATCTTATAGGGTAGTTATAAGGATTAAATGAGATGTAAGATAATTAATGTACTTAACGTTACTTAATAAACGTTAATTGTCATTAACAAAGTTAGATAAAAGGTATTCTATAAAATGGATATGTTGTTTTTGTGGACAAGATTTTGACTTTATTTTTTTTTTTTTAATTTTTTATTGTTGGCTGTTCAAAACATTACATAGTTCTTGATATATCATATTTCACACTTTGATTCAAGTGGGTTATGAGCTCCCATTTTTACCCCATATACAGATTGCAGAATCACATCAGTTACACATCCATTGATTTACATATTGCCATACTAGTGTCTGTTGTGTTCTGCTGCCTTTCCTATCCTCTACTATCCCCCCTCCCCTCCCCTCCCCTCCCCTCTTCTCTCTCTGCCCCCTCTACTGACATTCATTTGTCCCCCTTGTATTATTTTTCCCTTTCCCCTCACTTCCTCTTGTATGTACTTTTGTATAACTCTGAGGGTCTCCTTCCATTTCCATGCAATTTCCCTTCTCTCTCCCAAGATTTTGACTTTAATTGGAGGATTTTGTGGACAAGATTTTGACTTTAAAGGTCTTCATATGCCCTATGGAGTTTTTTTTTTTTTTTTCTTTCCTACAGATGTATTCCCCAGTTCAATCTGGTCTGCCATAAAAACAGAAAGTGCAGAGATTTTTCCTTTGTATCCTACCTAGGGATATTTTATAAAAATTAAAATGAAAAGTCAAGGGGAGTGCCAAAACAATTTTTGCTTCTCATTTTTACTTGATAAAAGGAAGAAAAAAAAAGAATTTAGAAAGATAATCCCCATGGATGACCAATTCAAAAGTATCTTCCCTCTTCAATTTAATCTAAGTACCCATCATAAAGAACTGAAGATTGGCAAGATAAAACTATTATATATGACTTAGTGAATCAAATTCAATGTTAAGAAAACGTGTGAGCAATTTTAATAAGTTACCCCAAACTACCTTGACTAGAAAAGTTGTTTTTATAGGAGTTTACTGAAAAGTTTTCTGGAAGCACTTAAAGAAAGAATAAGCATCTGTCTTTTTAATTTACTTGCACCTATTACACCTACATGTAACAGGACTGACTTCAATAGATGATAGTATAAACCAATTATTCTATAAAATTCTAAAGTAATCTCTGAAAGGTTGACAACTGTGGCCATGGGCCAAATCCAGCCTATTGCTTGTTTCTGTGAACAGTTTTAATGGAACACAGCCACATTCATTTGTTTATATATTGTCGATGCCTATTTTAACTACAACAGCAGAATCAAAAAGCTACAATAGAGATTATATAGCCCAGAAACCATGTAATATTTATTATCTGTTCTTTATGGGGAGAGAATCGCTGGGCCCTGCCCTAGACAAGCAATCCAAGAATATAATAAAGACTGTTAGACTCACCTGAGGTGTTGTCTTTTTATATTGGTCTCCTCCATCTATTACATCCCTTATGATTTTTCTCTTAAGAAATTCATACTCTTCTGGACTCAGATGAATAGACTCCATGGTTTTTCCACAGCATGAACACTGACCACTGTAATTAAATTTTTATAAGTTAAATAATGCTCTGGAAAAGTACTTTTTCTAAAATTAGTAATTCTAAGACACAAATAAAGTGAAAGGTAATAGAAAAGAACATGAAAACATTTTTGATCATCACATGCATATGATTTCTTTTTTCTTCTTTTTTTTTAGTTATACATGGGTACAACATCTTTATTTTGCTTTTTTTATTTTTATGTGGTGCTGAGGGTCAAACCCAGTGCTTCACATGCGAGAGGTAAGCACTCTGCCACTGAGCCACAACCCCAGCCTGCATCTGATTTCTTGAAAGCCTGAAAATATCACATATTAGTGTGCCAGAAAACCCAAAAAAAGTAAATCGGTAGGCACTGGATGAAAATTTTTAAGTAATTCCTAAAACACAACTGTGTCTCAAATCTCCAGGTGCAAACATCTCTAAGGCTTCACAGTGGTTTATGGTACCAACAGGAAAGAAAAACATTTTGAGCACTGTAAAGTCTCCATATGCAAAAAATGGCTCTTTCCCGGGGCACTCTAATTATATACTCTATTTTTTTTTTAATTTTTTTTTTTTTTAGTTGTCGATGGACCTTTGTTTATTTATATGCAGTGCTGAGAATTGAACCCATTGCCTCACATATGCTAGGCTGGCACACAACCACTGAGCTACAACCCCAGCCCTATTACATACTCTTAATTATCTTATTCCTAAAGGGTTCTTTCATATTTTCAAATCGATAGCAATAAAACTTACTAACCCTGAATCAAACAAGTTAAAAATAAATATTATCCTTTACCTTTTCTGGATTGTGGTGAATTGTCCTTTCCATTGTTTTCCAGGAACACTATTAAAAAAAAAAAAAAAAGGAATCAAATCATCGGATTAGATTCCTACTGAATTGAAAGATATTCATTGTATTTAGAAACTCTGTAATAACTCTGAAGGATCAGGATACTTCCCTAGAATGGTTTAATTACAAGAGTGGTTGCTATACTGTGTTGGGGCTAAAGAGCAAATGGTATCCTCCACTGGGTCTCCTCCTTCCTATTGGTTCACCTATAATCCAATCCTCAACTTCTTCAAGTCTAAATCTATCTTCACTGGAGCTATACAAAAAGCAGATGATCTTAGTAATACAACCTCTAAATCAAACTCAACTCTAACCTTCTCCATAGTTGCTAAAGTGTGCTCCTACTCAGGATAATTTCTCTCATCTCTCATACTATTCTTATAGATCACTGTTATTTAACAGATCAGGTTTTGTATTCCTAATTAAGTTGAGAATACCATCATAAAAGATTTCATATCACAAAATACTTATAGTGTTAGACCGGGACGCAAGAAAAGACCACTGACTCCAATTAAAATCAAATTAAAGCAAGCTTATTTTTTCGACCGGCCAGGCTGCCTCTCCCACCCAAAACCGCGGGAACAAGACAGCAGCAGCAGCTTTCCTGCAGCCCAGCTTTATAGCCCAGAAAGTTACACAAAGGGGGTTTACAGATAACAGAACTCTGACAAGCATAACACTAATGGTAGTTTACATTTTTGCTGGCCCCGACATCAGAATTTATGAAGGTCATTAGAGCCTCAGAGAGGGTTGCTATCTGGCCAGGGAAGGCCAAGATTTGTGAGGCATCACTAAAGTTTCAGAGAGGGCTGCTATCTGGTCAGAGGGCCAGGCATGGGTGAGTTCAAGGCATGGGTGAGTTCAAGGCACTGGCAGGCATTCCAAGCAGGTTCAGAATTTGCAGTAATTTATAGTAAAGCCAAAATTATCTTTTCATGGCTTTGTGGCGAGATGGCTTCCAATTTTAAGAAAAGATCAGGTTGGGTCTATCAATGGTGCCTAGACTAACTGAAGTCATTCAAAAATTATTTGATTTATTTTCTCAATTAACTTTCCTCTTTCATTTTTACCATCAGTTCTTATTGATTCCAATCCCCTCTCTCCCCAGTTCTTAATTCAGGACCTCATCATCTCCCACCCACTAAAACTGCATTTAAACAGGTATTCCTGTTTTTAATATTAATCCTTCTCCATTCTATTCTTCTCATTGTTTATGCAATAACCTTTCTAAAACTCCACTCCAAAACCAGCATTCTTGATAACAGAATAAAATCTGAAGATTTTCACACTTTGGCTCCTCCTCTGTTGATATTGTCAAGGTATTTAAGCATAATTTCTACTTTAAAGCTCTGTAAAACATATGTTATAAAAAGGAAGAGAAAAAAGAGGAAGGAAAGGGCCTGAAGTCCACTAATGATGAAGAAATGAGAACAAAGACTAAACCAATAAATAGGTATAAAAACAAAGTGAAAGCAGAGAGCTTTGGAAAGCAGCCAAATCATGAAAGATCCAAACCCAGGAAGATGAAGTTTCAATTTTGATACTTGCATATCAGATTTGATCAGGAATCTCATCCCATTTAACCCATAGAAGTTGATAGAATGCAGAGATTAAACAGAATAAATATAAGTACATTATCCCAGTCACTAGACTTCAAACAGAACTTCTAAAACTACTAATATGGCCTAAGGACAGCTCTAGTCACATACTATATCCTTTTTTTCTTTTTGGCACTGGGGAATTAAACCCAGAGGCAATTTACCATTGAGCTACATTCCCAGACCTATTTACTTTTTATTTTGAGATAGAATCTCACTAAATTGTTGGCCTCAAACTTGTGAACCTCGTGCTTCAGCCTCCAAAGGCTCAGGGATTGTGTGCTACACTATACCTGGCTATCCTTTTGTTTCTATGAACTTGGCTATAAATATTCTTTTTTTTTAATTTTTTTTTTTTTTACATGAGCTTTATTATTATTATTATTATTTACATTATAATTCTTAATAAACCTTTATACCACAATTTATCATATCTCTGTATACAAGATATGTTGACACCAAATTCACATCTTCATACATGTATTTTGTACAATGATGAGGGTCTCCTTCCACCATCCATGCAATTCCCCTTCTCCCTCCCTTTCCCTCCCACCCCTCTTCCCTATCTAGAGGTAATCTCTTCCCATGCTCTTCCTCCCTACCCCATTTTGAGTCATCCCCCTTATATCAGAGAAGACATTCAGCATTTGTTTTTTTGGAATTGGCTACCTTCACTTAGCATAATCTGTTCTAATGCCATCCATTTCCCTGCAAATGCCATGATCTTATTATTTTTTAGTGCTGAGTAATATTCCATTGTGTATAAATGCCACATTTTTTTAAATCCATTCATCCATTGAAGGGCTCCACAGTTTAGCTATTGTGAATTGTGCTGCTATAAACATTGATGTGGCTGTGTCCCTATAGTATGCTGTTTTTAGGTCCTTTGGGTTTAGTCCGAGAAGAGGAATAGCTGGGACAAATGGTCCTCGGGATGCAAGGTTGGTTCAACATATGGAAATCAAGAAATGTAATTCATCACATCAATAGACGTAAAGATAAGAACCATATGATCATCTCCATAGATGCAGAAAAAGCATTTGACAAAATACAGCTCCCATTTATGTTCAAAACACTAGAAAAACTAGGGATAACAGGAACTTACCTAAACATTGTAAAGGCTATCTACGCTAAGCCTCAGGCCAGCATCATTCTAAACAGAGAAAAACTGAAAGCATTCCCTCTAAACAAGACAGGGATACCCTCTCTCACACTTCTATTCAACATAGTTCTTGAAATACTGGCCAGGGCAATTAGACAGACAAAAGAAATTAAAGGACTAACTATTTGAAAAGAGGAACTTAAACTAGCACTATTTGCTGATGATATTATTCTATACCTAAAAGACCCAAAAAACTCTACCAAGAAACTTCTAGAACTAATAAATGAATTCAGCAAAGTGGCAGGATATAAAATCAACACCCATAAATCAAAGGCATTCCTGTATATCACTGACAAATCCTCTGAAAAGGAAATGAGGAAGACTACCCCATTCACAATATCCTCAAATAAAATAAAATAAAATACTTGGGAATCAACTTAACAAAAGAGGTGAAAGATTTATACAATGAAAACTATAGAATCCTAAAGAGAGAAATAGAAGAAGACCTTAGAAGATAGAAAGATCTACCTTGCTCATGGATAGGCAGAATTAATATTATTAAAATGACCATATTTCCAAAAGCACTATACAGGTTCAATGCAATTCCAATCAAAATCCCAATGGCATTCCTCATAGAAATAGAAAAAGCAATTATGAAATTCATCTGAAAAAATAAGAGACCCAGAATAGCTAAAGCAATTCTAAGCAGGAAGAGTAAAACAGGTGGTATCATACCAGACCTTAAACTATACTACAGAGCAATAGTAACAAAAACACATGGTACTGGCACCAAAACAGGCTGGTAGACCAATGGTACAGAATAGAGGACACAGAAACTAATCCACAAAATTACAACTACTTTATATTAGACAAAGGTGCCAAAAGCATGCGGTGTAGAATGGATAGCATCTTCAACAAACGGTGCTGGGAAAACTGGAAATCCATATGCAACAAAATGAAATTGAATCCCTATCTCTCACCATGCACAAAAGTTAACTCAAAATGGATCATGGATCTAGGAATCAAACCAGAGACTCTGTGTCTAATAGAAGAAAAAGTAGGCCCTAATCTTCATCACGTGGGGCTAGGCCCCAACTTCCTTTATAAGACTCCTATAGTACAAGAATTAAAACCAAGAATCAACAAATGGGATGGATTCAAAATAAAAAAGTTTTTTCTCAGCAAGAGAAATAATACTTGAGGTGAATAGGGAGCCTACATCCTGGGAACAAATTTTTACCCCTCACACATCAGATAGAGCTCTAATCTCTAGGGTATATAAAGAGCTCAACACAAATACTATTCTTAAGTATGTACATTATACTAGATGTCTCAGAAAACAAAAATAAATGCTCTATAATTTCCTTTTTATATGAATGGTACAGATTAATACAAATTGTTTTTGTAGTGCTGGGGAACAAACCTTGTGCATGCTAGACACTCTACTGAGCTATAACCCCACATCCACATCACTATTTGTTTTAAAGAGAGAAAACTTTGTCTTAAAGGGAAAACAAATCTTACTTAGAGATGGGAAATTAATAGACCGATTCTCAGCAACAACAAAAAGGGCTACTTTGGGGTATAACAAAATGAAAACACACATAAAGAAAAATCAAAATTACCTCTCAAACCATGTTTTTATACTGTGTGCAAATGACTCCCCAGGATATAGCTGATTATTTCTTAAATACAAAAGAATGTCAAGTAGTTTGCTGGAATAGTGATCATCTTTTATGTCTTTTCCAAAATCAAAGAAGGCTTTTAAAGTTTCCAACATAGGAATAAGATCATGACCTAGCAATTCCTGATACAAATTCCAGGCTGTGTTCACATCTTGATGAAGGAGAGCCCCTTGGATACAGTCATTATAGTTCTTTATTGAAGGGGTCATGACTTTTTTAATATCTTCTAATAGCATCAAGGCCTCTCTCCATCTGTCTGAATGCATCAATCCCCGAATGAGAAGACTGTAACCCCCAGATTCTAACCTCTTGTATCTGGCTCTCATGATTTCATAGACATCAATAACTTCTGAAGTCTGTTTATGAAAGACACAGAGATACAAATACCTGACCAGTAAATTATAGCCTACAATACCATTGTTTTTTGCTGCTACCCATGCCAGCAGAGATTTAGCCACATCTATAGGGCTATGGCAGTGAGCCATCTGTGAACTTATCCAATTTTCAAAATTGGCCTTTCCTTTAAAGTCTTCCTTAAGTTTATCCCACTCCTCGGAATTCAAAGGTTTTGTTGGGAGTTGAATAGAAATATTCTTCAGAGGTGACAAGACTTGATCGTTACTCTGAGGATTCATCTGTGATCTCTTTTTAGCTGCTCCGGCTGCAAAAAGATGAGGAGAATCAGAAGAAACTTGCTTATTACTGCCCTCATCTCCTTTCCTGAGATATCTGGCCTTGGCAATTGATGCGTTCCCAGCTTTGGTACTTTGTGGAGACATGCTTTTGAGAGAAAACCATCTCTGTTGGTTCCTGATGCCACAGTAGTCTGAGAGGAAGAAGCAGCAAGAGTGCCCTGGGCTTAGCCCAAAGCATGGGCTGCACTTCCAAAGCTTAGAAAAGCTTTGAATACCTGACAACAAAAAATTCATTATGCAATGAGATCAGCACCTGTGATCAAGATGTTCCGAAAAGCCTACTTCCACAACAAAATTAAGGAATTGGGGTTTAGAGTAGTGGGTGGAAGCGCCACTTTTTAAAAAAGGAGACTCCTTTTGTATTACAGTCAAACCAAGGTTCTGCTTTGGAGGCTACCAACAGCAACAAAAGCAATGATCGGGCGGGCGATATCCAACATCAGTCCTGAGTCCTAAGCCAGGAGACAAAGAAGGGATTCTCTGGTGTCTGTTACATTCCTGTCTGAGAACCTGAAGAAAAAAGCACAAGAAGGAAAGCAGTTTGACTCAAGTGATTCACCACTATCCTCAAAAGGGGTTGGATCCCATAGGCGCTGGAAAGGAGGAATTAAAGTCAAAACCAAACCAAGAGGCCCCCATCCCAGTCCCACTAGCAGCGACAGCGACGAAAGCCATCTAGTGGCCCCTCTCCCTTGCCTAACTCTCCCCAGGCCGCCAAATTCGTCAGGTCGGGAAAGATGAGTCCTGGAGGAGGCGGGGGTGGGGTGGGGTGGGGTTGTCTGTCGCGCCAACAACTCAGATAAGAAAGCGTGGTCCTCGAAAGGCGCCGACACGACTATGTACGGATCTCTCTAAGTTATTCACTTCATTCAACAACTCACCGCAGTACTCAGGCTTAACCCAATCTTAGACGCGGCGGAAACTACGGTGTCCACAACGCACCGCGCTACCGAGGGCAAGCCGGGGAGTGGCACGCGTTGGGCAAGGCCTGGCGGCGAGAAAAAAGGCAATTTTGAAACGTGTAGTGCCAGAGGCGGGGTGAGATGGAAACAGCCCTACTGAAGCGTCTGTACATTCTAGAGACCGTTAGCGCCTCCAGAAGAATGAAAAAAAAAAAAAAAAATGTGTAGAAGGCGCGTCTCTCAAGCCGGAAGCACCCGTGAACTCCTGAATCACGTGGTGCACACGCTCCAAAGGCTCACCCTTAAGAAATACGCGGTTTTCCTTATTCTAGCCTTCAAAATCGGTTTTGCATTTTGCATCTCTGCTTCCCCCCCAGATAGTATAATTGCTGTATCCTCCGTTACACCTACAGTGGCCGTTTTTTCCTTTAGCCAAGACTTCCGCCCACATCAAAGATGGCGGTTGGGCGGCCTTCCTAATCTCTACGGAGTTTGGCAGGCTCTGACGTCCGAGCTGGTGGGGTGGAGCGGTTAATAAACAGCAAATGCCGGAGCTACTGCGCGGAATTCTGCCATGGACTGGAAAGAAGTGCTTCGCAGGCGGTTAGCGACGCCCAACACCGATCCAAACAGTGAGTTTGGGAGCCGCCTGCTGGGATAGCCCGGCCCTAAACTAGAGGAGGGGGAAGAAAGGGGAGGAGGAGCAAGTGAAAGCCGTACTTTCCACTTATGACTTACCTCTGGACAAAGGAGGCGGAGTGGAGTATGCTTTGGGCTTCCAAAAAGATTGAACCACACTTCTTTAGCCTGAGCCTCTGACTTCCAGGGTCTTGATCTAGACTTGTGAGGAATAACAGAATAACCCTGGCTCCAACAACTCTTAAACCTCAATTCATTGATCCTACGGCCTTTTTGCTGTCGAACTTTTCACTTTCCTCCTTCCCCATTTTAGATTTTATATTCCTTTTTTACTTATCCCTTATCCTTCATATTGGCATATAAACCACCTGGTTAAATCTTTCCTATTATACACTCTCACAGGGCTGCTGAAATTGGCTGGAGAAAAACAACTGTGGTGAATTGTCTCAATCCACCAACCTAAAGTGTTCCTGTAGGCATTCACTATACACTCAATTTCTCCCAAACCTCCAGTTTGTCCTCACCTTCAGCTGATGACCTTGTTTGCTTTTTAAAATATATCTCATTGAGAAAGTAGTAGTCGAAGGAGAACTTCACGTGTTCCCATTTACCATTTCTGTCAGCTGCTGGCCATGGGTGGCCACACACTTTGTCTCATTTGTCTGAATGAACAGTTCATTCTCCTACTCAAGAGGAGTAGTTTCAGTATTGCACTAGATAACATAGATTCCATTCCCTTCCTTTTTTTTCCCCCTCCTTCCATGCTGGGAGTCAAACCCAAAGCCTTGTGCAAGTGTTCTACCATTAAGCTAAACCATTAGCTCTACACACATTCACTTTCTTTCACTGAATTCTCTCCATTTGTAACCTTCCTCTCATAATCATCAAAATTTCCTTGTCTTCTGGACCATTTCTTTTTTCTTTCTTTCTTCCTTCCTTCCTTCCTTCCTTCCTTCCTTCCCTCCCTCCTTCCCTCCTTCCCTCCTTCCTTCCTTCCTTCCTTCCATGAACCCCAGAAGTGCTTCTCCACTGAACTACATCCCCAGTCGTCTTTTTTTTTTCTTTTCAATTTTGAGACAGTGTCTTGCTAAATTGCTGAGGTTCTTAGTAAGTTGCTGAAGTTGACCTTGAATTTGTAATTCTCCTGCCTTAGCCTCCCCATTTGCTGAGATTACAGGTGTAAAACACGATGTCGTTCTATAATATTCCCCACATTAAGAAAAAGTTATTTGAACCCACAACCCCTTTAGCTTCTGCTACATTTTTTTGAACTCTTTTTAGGCCTACTACTGACACCAGAGATGTAGCTCAGTGGTAAACTAAAATCTACAGCATAAACACAAAAAAGGAATGCCTCTCAAACAAGTTGCCTGTACTTCTACTTTCTTTTCATCATAGTTTTTTTTTTTTTTTTTCAGTTGTAGATGGACACAATACCTTTATTTTGTTTATTTTTATATGATGCCAGGATCGAACCCAGTGCCTATGCATGCTCAGCAAGTGTTCCACCACTGAGTCACAACCCCGGCCCCTCACCATAGTTCTTGAACATACTCCATTCTTTAACATATACTTATTGCATGCTTATTATGTACCAAGTAATATTCTAGTCTACAGCAGTGAGTAAAACAACAAAAATCCCTGTACTTTTTGGGCATGATGGCATACATCTATAATCCCAACTTCTCAGAAGACTGAGGCAAGAGTCAAGTTCCAGGCCAGCCTCAGCAATTTAAGGAAGCCCTGTCTCAAAATAGAAGGGGTTAGGGATGTAGCTTAGTGGTAAAGCATCTCTGGGTTTAATCCCTAGTACTTTTTTTTGGAGCGGGGGAAGGCCCAAACTCCCTGTCCTTGTATAATTTACACTTTAGTGTGGGGAGAGAAGAAAAACAACAACAAAAATAATAAGCTCTCTAGCTGGGCACTGTGGCACAAGCCTGTGATCCTAGTGACTCAGGAGGCTGAGGCAGGAGGATCATGAGTTCAAAGCCAGCCTCAGCAAAAGTGAGGTACTAAGCAACTCAGTGAGACCTTGTCTCTAAATAAAATACAAAATAGGGCTGGGACTGTGGTTCAATGGTCAAGTGTCCTTTAGTTCATTCATTCCCTGGTACCCACCCCCCACCAAAAAAAAAAGTTATCTAGGTTGTACAGATAATAGCTCCTTTTTAAGGCCATTTCCGCGTCAGTGTATTAGATCCCATCCTTTGTGCTCAATCCCTTTTTTTTTTTTTTTTTTTTGCTGTGAAAAAAGTTTATTTGATAGAAGACTCTAGAATTCCTATACAGAAACACAATTATTTTGTTTTGTGCTTTATAAATGTGGTATATATCTGCTTCAAACTTAAAAACAGTTCTCACCAAATGCTACATATTTTTAGTGGTTATGGAGATCATAGTTACAACCAAGATTAAGACAGAAACTCGGGAATGTATAGAAACACAGGAAAGAATATTTTTAAAAGTGCAATACTAAAAGGATTTATGACTAAAATACACATAATTTAGTTAAACCCTGAAAGTCAAATATACTCATTTAAATTTTTTGTATCAATAGATACTAGCAAAATGAACATTTGTATGAGTACATTATCTTATTCATTTCCTCGGCCAATATTTATTTATTTAACTGTTCAATATGATTGATTAATATTTACTGGGTTACTCAAGAGACCAAAACAACAAACCTAATGTTACACTATGGAGCTTAAACAAATGCATAGATAAATACATTATTATAGATCTTGAAAATTTCTGCAAATAAGATTTTGGGATAATCCCTGATAGATTGATGAAACAGGGAAGCTTCAGAAGTACAGCTGAACCATGAAAAAAAAAACAATACAATTAACAAGAACTAGAACATATATTTTGAATTATTTCTATTTCCTAGGCAATGTATTACCAGATCTATCAGTTCTAAAGAGCTACATATAGAATTCCCAATTGCTTGTTCTTATTGTTTTCCTTGGGCTATGCTATCTCTGGAATGATACTTTTTTTTTTTTAATTTTTTATTGTTGGTTGTTCAAAACATTACATAGTTCTTGACATATCATATTTCACACTTTGATTCAAGTGGGTTATGAACTCCCATTTTTACCCCATATACAGATTGCAGAATCACATCAGTTACACATCCATTGATTTACATATTGCCATACTAGTGTCTGTTGTGTTCTGCTGCCTTTCCTATCCTCTACTATCCCCCCTCCCCTCCCCTCCCCTCCCCTCTTCTCTCTCTACCCCCTCTACTGTCATTCATTTCTCCCCCTTGTATTATTTTTCCCTTTCCCCTCACTTCCTCTTGTATGTACTTTTGTATAACCCTGAGGGTCTCCTTCCATTTCCATGCAATTTCCCTTCTCTCTCCCTTTCCCTCCCACCTCTCATCCCTGTTTAATGTTAATCTTCTTCTCATGCTCTTCCTCCCTACTCTGTTCTTAGTTACTCTCCTTATATCAAAGAAGACATTTGGCATTTGTTTTTTAGGGATTGGCTAGCTTCACTTAGCATAATCTGCTCTAATGCCATCCATTTCCCTGCAAATTCTATGATTTTGTCATTTTTTAATGCAGAGTAATACTCCATTGTGTATAAATGCCACATTTTTTTTATCCATTTGTCTATTGAAGGGCATCTAGGTTGGTTCCACAGTCTTGCTATTGTGAATTGAGCTGCTATGAACATCAATGTAGCAGTGTCCCTGTAGCATGCTCTTTTTAGGTCTTTAGGGAATAGACCAAGAAGGGGAATAGCTGGGTCAAATGGTGGCTCCATTCCCAGCTTTCCAAGAAATCTCCATACTGCTTTCCAAATTGGCTGCACCAATTTGCAGTCCCACCAGCAATGTACAAGTGTACCCTTTTCCCCACATCCTCGCCAGCACTTGTTGTTGTTTGACTTCATAATGGCTGCCAATCTTACTGGAGTGAGATGGTATCTTAGGGTGGTTTTGATTTGCATTTCTCTGACTGCTAGAGATGGTGAGCATTTTTTCATGTACTTGTTGATTGACTGTATGTCCTCCTCTGAGAAGTGTCTGTTCAGGTCCTTGGCCCATTTGTTGATTGGGTTGTTTGTTATCTTATTGTCTAATTTTTTAAGTTCTTTGTATACTCTGGATATTAGGGCTCTATCTGAAGTGTGAGGAGTAAAGATTTGTTCCCAGGATGTAGGCTCCCTATTTACCTCTCTTATTGTTTCTTTTGCTGAGAAAAAACTTTTTAGTTTGAGTAAGTCCCATTTGTTGATTCTAGTTATTAACTTTTGTGCTATGGGTGTCCTATTGAGAAATTTGGAGCCCGGCCCCACCATATGTAGATCGTAGCCAACTTTTTCTTCTATCAGACGGCGTGTCTCTGATTTGATATCAAGCTCCTTTATCCATTTTGAATTAACTTTTGTGCATGGCGAGAGAAAGGGATTCAGTTTCATTTTGTTGCATATGGATTTCCAGTTTTCCCAGCACCATTTGTTGAAGATGCTATCCTTCCTCTATTGCATGCTTTTAGCCCCTTTATCAAATATAAGATAGTTGTAGTTTTGTGGATTGGTTTCTGTGTCCTCTATTCTGTACCATTGGTCCACCCGCCTGTTTTGGTACCAGTACCATGCTGTTTTTGTTACTATTGCTCTGTAGTATAGTTTGAAGTCTGGTATCGCTATACCTCCTGATTCACACTTCCTGCTTAGCATTGTTTTTGCTATTCTGGGTCTTTTATTTTTCCATATGAATTTCATGATTGCTTTCTCTATTTCTACAAGAAATGCTGTTGGGATTTTGATTGGCATTGCATTAAACCTATAGAGAACTTTTGGTAATATCGCCATTTTGATGATGTTAGTTCTGCCTGTCCATGAACAGGGTATATTTTTCCATCTTCTAAGATCTTCTTCTATTTCTCTCTTTAGGGTTCTGTAGTTTTCATTGTATAAGTCTTTCACCTCTTTTGTTAGGTTGATTCCCAAGTATTTTATTTTTTTTGAAGATATTGTGAATGGAGTGGTTGTCCTCATTTCCATTTCAGAGGATTTGTCGCTGATATACAGGAATGCCTTTGATTTATGCGTGTTGATTTTATATCCTGCCACTTTGCTGAATTCACTTATTAGCTCTAATAGTTTCTTTGTAGACCCTTTTGGGTCTGCTAGGTATAGAATCATGTCATCTGCAAATAGTGATAATTTAAGTTCTTCTTTTCCTATTTTTATGCCTTTAATTTCTTACGTCTGTCTAATTGCTCTGGCCAGTGTTTCGAGAACTATGTTGAACAGAAGTGGAGAGAGAGGGCATCCCTGTCTTGTTCCAGATTTTAGAGGGAATGCCTTCAGTTTTTTTCCATTCAGAATGATGCTAGCCTGAGGCTTAGCATAGATTGCTTTTACAATATTGAGGTATGTTCCTGTTATCCCTAGTTTTTCTAGAGTTTTGAACATAAAGGGATGCTGTACTTTGTCGAATGCTTTTTCCGCATCTATCAAGATGATCATATGGTTCTTATTTTTAAGTCTATTGATGTGGTGAATAACATTTATTGATTTCCGTATATTGAACCAGCCTTGCATCCCAGGGATGAATCCTACTTGATCATGGTGCACAATTTTTTTGATATGTTTTTGTATCCGATTCACCAGAATTTTATTGAGGATTTTTGCATCTAGGTTCATTAGAGATATTGGTCTGTAGTTTTCTTTCTTTGAAGTGTCTTTGTCTGGTTTAGGTATCAGGGTGATGTTGGCCTCGTAGAATGAATTTGGAAGTTCTCCCTCTTTTTCTATTTCCTGAAGTAGCTTGAAAAGTATTGGTATTAGTTCCTCTTTAAAGGTTTTGTAAAACTCTGCTGTATACCCATCCGGTCCTGGGCTTTTCTTAGTTGGTAGTCTTTTGATGGTTTCTTCTATTTCCTCAATTGATATTGGTCTGTTTAGGTTGTCTATATCCTCCTGACTCAATCTGGGCAGATCATATGACTTAAGAAATTTATCTATGCCTTCACTATCTTCTAATTTATTGGAGTATAAGGATTCAAAATAGTTTTTGATTATCTTCTGTATTTCTGAAGTGTCTGTTGTGATATTGCCTTTTTCATCCCGTATGCTAGTAATTTGAGTTCTCTCTCTTCTTCTCTTCGCTAGCATGGCTAAGGGTCTGTCGATTTTGTTTATTTTTTTCAAAGAACCAACTTTTAGTTTTGTCAATTTTTTCAATTGTTTCTTTTGTTTCGATTTCATTAATTTCAGCTCTGATTTTAATTATTTCTTGCCTTCTACTTCTTTTGCTGTTGTTTTGCTCTTCTTTTTCTAGGATTTTGAGATGAAGCATGAGATCATTTATTTGTTGTTTTTTTTCTTTTTTTAAGGAATGAACTCCAAGCAATGAATTTTCCTCTTAGAACTGCTTTCAATGTGTCCCATAGATTCTGATATGTTGTGTCTGTGTTTTCATTTATCTCTAAGAATTTTTTAATTTCCTCCTTGATGTCTTCTATAACCCATTGATCATTCAGTAACCTATTGTTCATTCTCCAAGTGATGTATGCTTTTTCTTTCCTTCTTTTATCATTGATTTTCAGTTTCATTCCATTATGATCACATAAGATGCATGGTATTATCTCTACTCCTTTATATTGTCTAAGAGTTGCCCTGTGACATAATATATGATCTATTTTTGAGAAGGATCCATGTGCTGCTGAGAAAAAAGTGTAACTGCTTGATGTTGGGTGGTATATTCTATATATGTCAATTAAGTCTAGGTTATTAATTGTGTTATTGAGTTCTATAGTTTCCTTATTCAACTTTTGTTTGGAAGATCTGTCCAGTGGCGAGAGAGGTGTGTTGAAGTCTCCCATGATTATTGTATGGTGGTCTATTAGACTCTTGAACTTGAGAAGAGTTTGTTTGATGAACATAGCTGTACCATTGTTTGGGGCATATATATTTATGATTGTTATGTCTTGTTGGTGTATGGTTCCCTTAAGCAGTATGTAGTGTCCCTCTTTATCCCTTTTGATTAACTTTGGCTTGAAATCTATTTTATTTGATATGAGTATGGATACTCCTGCTTGTTTCTGAAGTCCATATGAGTGATATGATTTTTCCCAACCTTTCACCTTCAGCCTATGTATGTCTTTTCCTATCAAATGCGTCTCCTGTAGGCAGCATATTGTTGGGTCTTGTTTTGTGATCCATTCTACTAGCCTGTGTCTCTTAATTGGTGAGTTTAAGCCATTAACATTTAGGGTTATTATTGAGATATGGGTTGTTCTTCCAGCCATATTTGTTTATTTCTGTTATTAAACATGGTTTGTTTTCCTCTTTGATTATTCCCCCCCCCTTTACTGTCCTACCTCCCACTGTTGGTTTTCATTGTTATTTTCCATTTCCTCTTCCTGTAATGTTTTGCCGAGGATGTTTTGAAGAGATGGTTTTCTAGCTGCAAATTCTTTTAACTTTTGTTTATCGTGGAAGGTTTTAATTTCATCTTCCATCCTGAAGCTTAATTTCGCTGGATACACAATTCTTGGTTGGAACCCATTTTCTTTCAGTGTTTGAAATATGTTATTCCAGGATCTTCTAGCTTTCAGAGTCTGTGTTGAAAGATCAGCTGTTATCCTGATTGGCTTACCCCTAAATGTAATCTGCTTCCTTTATCTTGTAGCTTTTAAAATTCTCTCCTTATTCTGTATGTTGGGCATCTTCATTATAATGTGTCTAGGTGTGGATCTCTTATGATTTTGCACATTCGGCGTCCTGTAGGCTTCTAGGATTTGGGATTCTGTCTCATTCTTCAAGTCTGGGAAGTTTTCTCGTATTATTTCATTGAATAGACTGCTCATTCCTTTGGTTTGGAGCTCTGTACCTTCCTGTATCCCAATGACTCTTAAGTTTGGTCTCTTAATGTTATCCCATATTTCTTGGATGTTCTGCTCATGGTTTCTTAACAGTCTTGCTGAGCTGTCTATGTTCTTTTCAAGTTGAAATACTTTGTCTTCATTGTCTGATGTTCTATCTTCTAAGTGTTCTACTCTGCTGGTAGTATTGTCAATTGAGTTTTTAAGTTGGTTTATTGCTTCCTGCATTTCTAGGATTTCTGTTTGTTTGTTTTTTATAACCTCTATCTCCCTGTATAGTTGATCCTTTGCTTCCTGGATTTGTTTGTGTAATTCATTGTCGAAGTGATCTTTCATTGTCTAATTTTGCTGTCTAATGTCTTCCTTGATACTCCAGATCATCTGAAGCATGTATATCCTGAATTCTTTATCTGACATTCCATCTGCTGCAGCTGTTACCTCTTCTAAAGTTGAGTTGACCTGCATTGCTTGTGGTCCTTTCTTTCCTTGTCTTTTCATACTGCTTGCGTTTCTTTCTGCTTGGTGAAACTGTTGTGTTTTTGAAATGTTTTTTTCCCCTATATATTTGTATTGCTCTTGTATAGTTGAAAAGTCTCCCTTGCAGGGTCGGGCGGCGGTCTGCCTACCTTGCAGGCACGGGCGGGGGCTCTGCTCTGCCCCTCCTCCAATTGGTATGAGGTGTCTACCATGCCCGCGGACCCCTGGGCCTCTTCTGCCGGTCGGTCGCAGGTCTGCCTACCTTGCAGGCGCGGGCGGTGGCTCTGCTCTGCCCTTACTCCAATTGGGGTGACGTGTCTACCACGCTGGCGGGTCGCTGGGCTTATTCCAGGCGCGGGAGGCGGCTCTACTCTGCCCTTACTCCAATTGGGGTGTCGTGACTACCACGCTGGCCGGTCACTAGGCCTGTTCCGGGCGCGGGCGGCGGCTCTGCTCTGCCCCTACTCCAATTGGGGTGACGAGTGTACCACGCCGGCAGGCCACCGGGCCTGATCCGCCGGTCGGTTGCAGGTCTGCCTACCCTGCAGGCGCAGGCGATGGCTCTGCTCTGCCCCCCCTCCAATTGGTGTGACTTGTCTACCACACCCGCGGACCGCTGGGCCTGTTCCAGGCGCGGGCAAAGGCTCTGCTCTGCTCCTACTCCAATTGGGGTGACGTGCCTACCACCCCAGCCGGCCGCTGGGCCTGTTCCATCGGTCGGTCGCAGGTCTGCCTACCTTGCGGGCACGGGCGGCGGCTCTGCTCTGCCCCTACTCCAAATGGGGTTACGTGTCTGTCTCCCCGGCAGGCCACTGGGCTTGTCCCGCTGGTCGGTCGCAGGTCTGCCCACCTTTCGGGCACGGGTGGCGGCTCTGCTCTGCCCCTACTCCAATTGGGGTGACGTGTGTACCACGCTGGCAGGCCACTGGGCCTGATCCGCCTGTCTGTCGCAGGTCTGCCTACCTTGCAGGCGCGGGCGGCGGCTCTGCCCTGCCCCTCCTACCACGCCCGCGGACCGCTGGGCCTGACCTGCAGGTTGGTCGCAGGTCTGCCCACCCTGCGGGCACGGGTGGCAGTTCCGCTCCGCCCCCACTCCAATTGGCGTCACGTGACCACCACACCGGCGGGGCCTGATCCGGGCGCGGGCGAAGGCTCTGCTCTGCCCCTACTCCAGTTGGGGTGACGTGTGTACCACGCTGGCAGGCCGCTGGGTCTGACCCGCCAGTCTGTCGCAGGTCTGCTTACCTTGTAGGCGCGGGCGGCGGCTCTGCCCTGCCCCTCCTACCACGCCCACGTACCACTGGGTCGCAGGCCTGCCCACCTTGCGGGCGCGGGTGGCGGCTCCGCTCCGCCCCCTCTCCAATTGGGGTCACGTGACCACCACGCCGGCGAGTCGCTGGGCCTGCTCCGGGCGCGGGCGGCAGCCCAGCTCCTCCCCTCTGGCTCGAAGACAAAGCGAGAGAGACTCGGGTGTCTGTGACTCACCCTCCCTACCAGAAGACCAACTGTTTCTGTCGCCGCTGGTATTGATGAAGTTCTCTCATCCGCTGCTTTCTGATGACATCAGATCTCTGCCATATTGGTATCCTATGCGAATGGCAGCCCTTCGTTCCCTTTGCCGGGTGACCAAAGCAACGGGTGAGTCCTGACCGGCCCTCACAGGCTCCGTCTCAGTCCTGTTGCCACTGCCCACGAAGGCTTGGTTGGTATTTACCTCCACAGTACTCAGCAGGACCCGGACCGAGAAGCAGTTTCCGCGGGCTCCTTAGCCCTGGGCCAGAGCAGTTCCGGGAGCCGGAACTCAGCCGCTCCGTGCTCGGTGTACGCTCCGTTAAGAGCAGGCTCCAAGAAGCAGTCTCCGTGTGTCATCTAGCACTGAGCCTGAGTAATCTGTCTGCAAGCCGCAGGCGAATGGCAGCCTGGAATTACCTGTTCTATGGCTGAATGAGCTGCGGTCAGTCGAAAACAGGGATGGTGACGTCAGCTCTCCAAGATGGTGGCCGCTGGCCTCCTCTGTGATCTGACCGGTGTGGAGAACCGAAATGGACCGCTTCCTTCCCCCGTCTCGAACCCAGAATTCAGCACTGAGTACGGTGCTTGCACGGCTGGCAGAAACTGCAGCGCTGTATCCCTGCGTCACTATCTCTTTGTTTCCCAGCGTGTGCTGCAGACTCTAGCCGCGGGGCGATTTGCTGAATAAGCAGTGTTACCCTCCGTGCGACAAATCTCTCACGTTTGAGTCCCCGCAGCCGATCCTCGTGTGATGGAAATCCTTCCTCCAGGTTCCGGAGCACCCCACTATTGCTGGAAATTCCTAACAAGATAGCCTTTAGCAGTCCTGACTCGTCATTCTCCCACACAGTGACGCAGCACACGGGGACAATGCACTCCCCTCGCCGCCATCTTCTCTGGAATCTCAATCCCTTTTTTACCTACTCAAAGATGTACCTTTTTTTCCACACTTTTTTATTGGCACATTAATAATTGTACATAATAGTGTAATTTGTTGTCACATATTTGTACGTGCACATAATATAAATACACAATTTGGCCAATATCATTCTCCCCAATACTTTCTTCCTCCCTCTCCACCTCTCACCTCTTGGTCCCTTTTATCTACTGATCTTCCTTTGATTTTCATGAGATCTGCTCCCATCTGTCTTTTCTTTTTTCCTCTCTAGTTTCCACATATGACAGAAAACATATGACCCTTGACCTTCTGAGTTTCTCTTACTTTGCTTCACATAATAGTTGCATCCATTTTTCTGCAAATGACATAATTTCATTTTTTCTTTATGGCTAAATGGAACTCCATTGTGCATATATACACATTTTCTTTATCTATTCATCCATCGATGGATACTTATTCTGGTTCCATAGTTTGGCTGTTGTGAATGTGCTGCTATAAACATGGGTAGGCATGTATCACTGTAGTATGATGACTTAAATTGTCAGGATAAATACTGAGGAGTGGTATACCTGAATCATATGATGGTTCCATTCTAGTCTTTTAAGGAACCTCCATACTGATTTCCATAATGGTTGTACTAATTTACAATCCCACCAACAGCGTACTCAACATCCTCTCCAGAATTTATTATCATTTGTATTCTTGATTCCTGTCTTTCTGACTGGTGTAAGCTGAAATCTCAGTGTAGTTTTGATTTGAGTTTCTCTAATTGCTAATGACATTGAATATTTTTTCAATGTACTTATTGATCATTTGTATTTCTTATTTTGAGAAGTGTCTATATAATTCCTTTGCCCATTTAATAATTGGATTATTTTTTTTCATGTAAAGTTATTTGAGTTCTTTACATGTTCTAGATATTAATCTTCTGTCAGAAGAGTAGCTAGCAAAGATTTTTCTCCCATTTTGTGGGTTCTTTCTTAACATTCCTAATTGTATCCTTTGTTGTGTAGAAGCTTTTAATGATGCCATCCCATTTATTAACTCTTGGCATTATTTTCTTTAGAGGATCTCATAGTTGTATTCTTTTTTTTTTTCTTTTTTAAAGAGAGAGAGAGAGAGAGAATTTTTTTAATATTTATCTTTTAGTTTTCGGCGGACACAACATCTTTGTTTGTATGTGGTGCTGAGGATCGAACCCGGGCCGCATGCATGCCAGGCGAACGCGCTACCGCTTGAGCCACATCCCCAGCCCCTTCATCGTTGTATTCTTAACAATTGCCTTCTTTCCTGCATCAGATTTTCTTAGTCATTCCTATTAGTATATAAAGGAAAATGTATTTTTTTTATCTTAAACTTTTAAAAAAAATTTTTTAGTTGTAGATGAACACAATACCTTTCTTTTATTTATTTATTTTTGTGTGGTGCTGAGTTTTGAACCCAGTACTTCACACATGCTAAGCAAGCACTCCCACCACTGAGCTACAACCCCATCTCCTTAAATAAACTTTTTTGCATTTATTTCTACCTCTAGATGTGCCTTATTTTTGTTTCTCTTATAACAATACTTCCTAAAAGCCTTTTTGTTTAAATCTCTATTCCTGTTTGTCAAGCATCTTTAGTGATTTCCACATTGCTAAATTTGGTGGTAAGATGTGTTCTCATTTATTTGCAAAATTTTGCAGTTTTTTTTCCAATAGCACTGAGCCATATGCATAAAGAAATTTAATTATAGGTTTGTCCAAGGATAAAAATTAACATGAAAGATGCAACAAAAATACTGTCATAAAAGGAGTATAAGGGAACAAGAAGCTTGTTGGAGAAGAGACACAGAAAGACAAAAATAAACTTTTGAGAGAATAGATCACAGATAGAAAATTTCAGTGAAACCCAAAGAGCAAATATTATGGCTGTGTAGTTTTCAATGACCAGACAAAATGATCTGATATGTATTAGAGTTTTAAGGATTTCAGAAGAGGAGCCGTAAGATCTGTGGTATTATAGTGAAACTGAGTGACAGAGTAGAGAGGAAAGCCTTTTTAAAGTCTTAGGGATCACAGTCACTCACATAAATGTTTATTCATCCTAAGTAAGGAGGACTGACTGAAAGAGACAGTTATGCACCAACAAGAGGCAGGTTGGAGGGTAATAGAGCCTTGATGTTTGACTTCAGAAAGAGGTTTTTTTGCATAAGAGAGAGGAACAATGATTATGAAGCTGAAAATTCATGAAGTCAGAGGTTGTTTTATTTACTCCTAGCTCCAGTGTCTATGAAGATGTAGAAGAAGCTGTTTTAGTGACAGATAGTGATCTTTAGTATTTCAAGAAAGTTAACATGAAATTCTGCAACTATTTTGATTAGACTATGGTATCTACAATGACTTGAGTAAAAATATTACTTGATTTTTAAGAGAGCTTTTCTCCCCTTAATCCTTTTTGTTATCAGATCAAAAAAGTGAACAAGAATTAAAAGATGAAGAAATGGATTTATTTACCAAATACTACTCAGAATGGAAAGGAGGTAGAAAAAACACAAATGAATTATATAAGACCATTCCTCGGTTTTATTATAGGGTAAGTGATGTTTAATCAAATGTCTCTTAAAGTTTATAAATAAAATATAATTTAAAAATGGAATTAGAATTTTATATTTTAAAAAATAGAAGATTAAATTTAAATTTTGTATATTCTTCCATTCTAGTTGATCTTATTACTATTATGAAAATAAGTTGGTTTTGCTCATTTTTTTTGAACTATGGTTCTTTTCTATCATTTTTATAATACATATTAGTGTTAGTATTCTATTGGATTTTTTATGTTGTAGTATACAACACTATGTTATGAGATATAAAAATTTGCTCAAGGCTAAACTGAAAAATAGATGGAGATTGGAAAACTTAAAAGTGATTCACTTATATGTTTCCTTGTGCCAAAACTGTAAAGAAGTCTTTGAAGGGGGCATAGACAAAACAGTAAGGCCTTAAGAAAACTATTTATACTGAAAAGTGAAATCTACCAAAAGAATAAGACCTATTTAGTAGTATGTAAAAGGTAACCACTATAGAAAAGTTAACTTTGGAATCTTAGCTGGATGTCTCTTGAACATGGTGTCTTCTAAATTTATTCATTATAATATTAAACATTATGTTTAACTGGCATTCTTAGGGATTGAAGTGTTAATATGAGTTATTGAAACATTTCTTCCAGGAAAAAACTTTTAAGAAAAAAGTATTTTTCACCTGGCATGGTGGCACAAGCCTACAATTCCAGGGACTGAGGCAGGAGGATTACAAATTTGAGGCCCGATTTAGCCATTTAATGTGGCCCTAAGCAATTCAGCAAGACCTTGTCTCAAAAAATAAAAAGGAAAAAGGGCTGGGGATGTGGCCCCCCAGTGGTTGAGCATTCCTGGGTTCAAAACAAAACAAATACAAAATACCAAAACAAATACAAATACAGTTTTTACATGAATCCTTCTACATATTTCTGTGAGAGTGTATACATGTTCTTTTTTAACAAAAATGAGATCACATCATATATGCTTTTTACTGTTTTTTCTATTATTAAACAGACAAATAGACAAGTGAATGTTTTGATAACCTATAAGAGATGGAAGGGAATGGATATTTATTGAGTGCCTAATTTCTGCAGAAGACTGTACTTATTATCTCATTTAAACTAGATTATCAAATAGTATCTTACTACTCCAGGAATACCCCTTGGGTAGGAATTTTGTGACCTTATTCCTGAGTTCAGGACTAAATTTTTTTGCACTTCCAAGATCAAATTTTGTCTTCCTTTCCTGGTTTCATTTCATTTCTTTTCTTTCTTTCTTTTTTTTTTTTTTTTCTTTTCGTGTGTGTGTGTGTGTGTGTGTGAGAGAGAGAGAGAGAGAGAGAGAGAGAGAGAGAGAGAAATAGACTGGGAATTTAACACAGGATCTCATGCGTGCTTGGCAAGTGTTCTACCACTACATCCCCTGCACTTTAAAAAATTTTTATTCTGAGATAGGGTCTTGCTAAGTTGCCCAGGCCGGCCTGAAACTTATGATCTTCCTACAGCCTGCTGAGTTGCTGGGATTATAAGTATGTGTCACCACTCCTGGTTTTCCCTCCTTTTTTCTTTGACTGAACCCAGGGGCACTTTACCAATGAGCTACATCCTCCAGTCCTTTTTATTTTAAGACAAGGTCTCACTAAGTTGCTGAGGGCCTTGCTGAGTTATTGAGGCTAACCTTGAATTTATAATCCTCCTGGCTCAACCTCCTGGGATCACAGGCATATGCCACTGTACCCAACTCCTCCCCTTTTTTCTTTTATTCATATTTTCTCTCTCTCTCTCTCTCTCTCTCTCTCTCTCTCATTTCTACTTTGCTGGGGGTCAAACTCAGGGCCTTGCACATACTAGACAAGCAGTATACCTCTAAGCTACATTACCAGCCCATCTCCCTTCTGGTTTCCGAAGGAGTTCTTTTTCTCCTATCTTCTCTCTCCTCTCTGGGACCATTTCCAGATCCATTACTGTTTCCTGCCTGCAATTGTACATTTGTGAAAAGTTTTCTCTTCTTTCTTTTTCTTCTCCATGGCCTCATCCTTCAGAGAAAATATATATAATTTTCAGTCACCATTTTTCTCCTCGTCTGATTAACTGGTTAACTGTCTGTGTCTCTCTCTTGTCCCTAATTCCACCTCCTCCTCCAAATAATTCTTTCTCTATTCTTTTATCCATCCCTTTTGATGAGAAGGATGGCCTCTTTGAGATTTGGAAATGAAAGATGAAAACCACAACATCCAATTTGTACCAAGGGCTACTGAGATACATTTAATAGAGCAAGGAGAATGTAGAAAAGGAAGAAGAAATCCTTAAAACATATTGTTTTAATTGAGGTTGAAATGAGTATTCTGAAGCTCTGTTTATGGAAATTATCTCATTTGGCAAACCCTCTGCCTTGTAAGACAACATAATAGACACTGACTTAACCATCTCTAAGAAGGAAGGTGATCCAGTCTCAACAGGCATGCTTTCCTATGTCTGTCAGTCTTAAACTAGTCCTACTTTAATTCAGTATCAGTCTGAGGTCACAATGGAAACACAATACTTTTTTTTTTTTTTTTTTTTTGGTACTGGGGATTGAACTCAGGGGCACTCAACCACTGAGCCACATCCCCAGCCCTTTTTATATTTTTTATTAAGAGACAGGGTCTCATTGAGTTGCTTAGCACCTCGCTTTTGCTAAGGCTGGCTTTGAACTCATGATCCTCCTGACTCAGTCTCCCAAGCTGATGGGATTTCAAGCATGCAGCACCAAGCCCAGCGGAAACACAATGCTTTAAGAGCTTTAAGAGTATAAAATAAGGTAGCACTGTGGCACATGCCTGTAATCCGAGTAGCTCTGGAGGCTGAGCCAGGAGGATTGCAAATTCAAAACCAGTCTCAGCAACTGGGAGACACTAAACAACTCAGTGAGACCCTGTCTCTAAATAAAATACAAAATAGGGCTAGGGATGTGGCTCAGTGGTTGAGTGTCCCTGAATTCAATCCTTGGTACCTACCATCTGCCAAAAAAGAATATAGAATAAACTTGGACTAGACTATAGCTTTTTCAAGGCAGAGATCTAGCATTGCTGTTCACTAAATTGTTTGTGGATCTCTTTTTGTTAAATGAATGTTAAGCAAAATTAAGGTAAGAATCAAAAAACAAACAGAGGAAGTGCCATGTAGTTATCTCATGAAGTCATGTAACATTTTACTTGATTCAATTTACAATTTACCTGTAGAAATTTACAATGTGTTTTTAGTTGCCAGCTGAAGATGAGGTTTTACTACAGAAATTAAGAGAGGAATCCAGAGCTGTTTTTCTCCAAAGGAAAAGCAGAGAACTCTTAGATAATGAAGAATTACAGGTAAGAACAAGTTAGAAGTTAACCATTTCTTATTTGTTATCTACTTAAATCATGTAGGATCTCAGGGTGCCTAGTGACTTAGTACTGCAGAATGGTAATGTATAAGGTGGCCACAAGAATCAGCTGCTGAGCTTGCATGGGCCATTATCCTCTAAGGGTAGTGTTGTTAAGTTTATTTCTTTTTAAGTCCCTGTATGATTCTAATGTCAGGTCAGATTGCAGAGCTTCAAATCCCAGTCCTACTCTGCGACCTTAGGCAATGGACTTAACATCTCTGTGATGTAATTCTCAACTGTAAAGTAGGTATAAATACCTACATTATACATAGTTAAGTGGATTAAGGAGAAACTATATTTGAAAAACTTACGACTTAGTAGGCACTATAAATGTTAGCTATTTTATATCTTTAAAAAAATTTTTTTGTAGTCATAGAAACAGCATGCCTTTATTTTATTTGCTTAATTTTTTTGCAGTGCAAAGGATCTAACCCAGTGTTTCACTCATGCTAGACAAGCACTCTGCTGCTAAGCTCCAGCCCCAGCCCCGCTATTCTATGTCTTAATATTAAATCTCTACTATCAGACTATCATTTCAATGGAAATGTTGCATTTAACTACATTTGAAAAAATTTTAACTAACATTTTCATTTCTGTAATTCTTGGTAAGAACTTATGGTTTTTGTTGGACAAACACCAGACACCACCCATGATTGGAGAGGAAGCAATGATCAATTATGAAAATTTTTTGAAGGTTGGTGAAAAGGCTGGACCAAAATGCAAGTAAGAATAATTAACAGAGGCATAGCATTTTAAATGCCTTGACTGTTAAGGAAAATTTAAGTCTGTCATGTGACATTAAAGACAATTTAAGCTATTAATGAAATTTAATAAAATAATTTATAATGAAGAAAAAGTATATTGCATGAAGATTAAAAGAAATAGTTTGACAGTTTAAGATGTCTTTTTTTAGTGTAACTGCCAAATACCAATTTTTTAAATGTTTTTATTAGTGCATTTGTAGTTATTTAATAGTTGGGTTCATTCTGACAGAATCATACATGTGTGAAATTTAATTTGCTCCCTGATTTCTTGTCTTTCCCTCCCCTTATTCCTCTTCCTCTACTCACCTATCTTTATTTATTAATTTATTTATTTTTAATTGATGTTTTATAGATATACATAAAGGTGGAATTCACTGTGACATATTTATACATGCACATAGCATGGTTTTGTTAAATGCATTAGGACTTCATTCTTAACACAGGAGAATGTAAAGAAAAAATGAATGCAATGATAAATGGCTTAATATTTTAAGTTTTTGAACTATATGTTTTCTATACTTATTGCTTTTAATTTTTTCACTTTGATTTTAAATATATAAATTTATGCTGTTTGCTAATTCACTTAGAAATCATTTTTATATTATGTTGGCAGAATATTCTAGTCTTTTCTTTCTTTTCTTAGGCAATTTTTCACTGCAAAAGTCTTTGCTAAACTCCTTCATACAGATTCTTATGGAAGAATTTCCATCATGCAGTTCTTTAACTATGTCATGCGAAAAGGTAATCAATTTTCCTTGTGCTTGATTGAATTCCTTCCATCTAGAAATCAAGCAGATTTCTAGTCTGCTTCTATAGTATTTCTTCATGTGAAACAACTCTTTTACTTGAATTTGAATAGCAGGATTTCTTGTCTTTTTAACAATACATGATTATTTACATATTATTATAATGATTCTTAGGGAGCTTCCTAAAGTTGGTATTTTATACTTTAAATTTGGGTTCCTTATTATAAAAATAAAATTTCATGTACCCTAAAGATAGTAGCTGATTAGAAATACTGAAAGGTGAACCAAGAATTTTAATGTATGGTGATTTGAAATAATTTTAGTTTACTAGTAATTTTATTATGCTACAAGTTGGAGCTGGAGTTGTGGCTCAGTAGCAGAGCTCTCACCTAGCATGGGCAAGGCCTTGATTTGATCCCCAATACCACATAAAAATAAATAAATAAAGATATTGTGTCCAACTACAACTAAAAAATAAATATTTTAAAAAATGCTATAAGTTGAGTTGTTTTAAAGGATAGTTTCAAATCCTTGATTGTTGCATCAATTTCAAGGAGCCTCTATTAAACAACTTGTAGTTGTTATGATTTCTATTAAATACCATAATAATCTGTGAAATCTTGTTGTGTACCATCTTTTTCTTGGCTGCTGTAATCAACCTCAGTAGAATGAAAGCAGCTTCATTGAAGATGTAACATTCTGTTAGCTACCCCTATTTGGTGGAACACCAACTTTAATAGGTAAAGAATGATTTCTTTAAGGGTATCAGTTTTATTTTTATTTTTTTTAAATATTTATTTTTTAGTTGTAGTTGGACACAATACCTTTATTTTACTTATGTATTTTTATGTGGTGCTGAGAATCAAACCCAGGGTCTCACAAGTGCAAGGCAAGTGCTCAAATGCTGAGCCACAACCCCAACCCCAAGGGTGTCAGTTTTATTGTGGCTTTGATCATGATAGAAGTGTTGAAATCTGCCATTCAATGGTATGTTTGTTTTGTTTGAAACAATTTTAGGGTTAATGATTACTCAGTGTGTATGAGAAGAAATAGGTTTTTAGAGTTAATAGATGGGTTTTTTATGGATGATAGGTGGCTATAAAGAAAACTATAAATAGGGTTGTGGCTCAGTGGTAAAGTGCTTGCCTAGCACATGCGAGCTTTTTGTGTGTGTGTGTGTGGTACTAGGGGTTGAACCCAGGGGCTTTCTAATACTGAGTTATATCACCAGCCCTTTTCATTTTGTGAGACAGAGTCTCACTAAATTGCAGAGGCCAGCCTTGAATTTGTGATCCTCCTGCCTCAGGCTCCCACATCTCTGGGATTATAGGCTATGCCACTGTGTCCAACTCTAATCTAGCATTTCACCTCTTCTTCCGCACACATACATATACACACTAAAGGATAGGTGTTAATAATTGTATTGCATTTTTTTCTTTATTGTCAGTTTGGCTTCATCAAACAAGAATAGGACTCAGTTTATATGATGTTGCTGGTCAAGGGTACCTTCGGGAATCTGTAAGTATTAACTTGCTTTTAATCACTATTATAGACACACCAGTATGTTAAACAGTAGTTATCACTGAGTATTGAGATTAAGGTGATTCTTACTACATTTGGTTTCTCAGTTTTTGTGTTTTTCTATTTTATAAGCAATATGTTTACTATAAAGTTTTAAATGCATTTTGACCATTTAGATTCCTTTTTAGATTCTTGTACTTCAAGCTTTTTTAAAAAAGGCCTTCCAAAGGGGAAAATGCAAAGAATGTGATGTTTTAACAGGTTTAAAAATCATTGAAGAAACAGTGAAAACTTTTTGTCTCTCTTGAATGGTATTAATATGTGACTTTTAAGAAGGGCCAGGGATTTATTTATTTTTTAAATCATCAATGGACCTTTATTTTATTTATTCTTATGGGATGTTGAGAATCAAACCCAGTGCCTCACACATGCTAGCAAGTACTCTACCACTGCACTACAACCTCAGCACTGGGCCAGGAATTTTTAAAGAAATATAAGAGATGTGATTGTATTCCCACCTGCAGGTTTAGGGCTATAAGGTCAATTATGAAAGGAATCTTTATTCCTTACTAGATACTAATGTATTTAGGTCTAAGTTATCAATAAAGAATTATAAGTTCAAGTGAAAAAAAATACTAAAAACATCAAAAAAAAAAGCATTATAAGCTCATGATACAGATGGCTATACTTTTTATAAGTATGGGCATCTAAACTACATATACGTTTTCAGCTCAAGTTTTTTTCCCCCAAAATATAGAGTCTTTTTCTAGTGTTGTGGGAGGACAGGTGAAGGGAATGGGGCATAAGTATGTGCTAGGTTAATTAAATAATATTTGAATGTATGACTTAAAGAAATGTAAATTAATTCCTCATTACATTTGTTATAGTTCCTTTTATAATTAATATCTTGAAACTGGCCCTGAACTTGCAATCCTCCTGTCTTAGCCTCCTGAATTACTGGTATAATAATTTCTTGAAGTCTGTTTAGCCCAGATTTCTGTAGATAGAATCTTTTAGCTCATTCTAAACACTGGCACTGTACAACCTTTCCAGTGTGTTTTGTCTATTAAAGTTTAGATCAAGGGGAGGGGAGGGGAAGAGGGGATAGCAAGGGCAGCAGAATAAAATAGACATTATTATTGCTGTATGTATATAGGTGACTGTATGACCAATGTGATTCTGCAACCTATACATCAGAAAAATGAGAAATTGTACCCCATTTGATTCATATGTATGAATTGTCAAGATCATTGTACTGTCATGTGTAACTAATAAAAAAAGTTTAGATCAGCTTGAAAGTCAAAGGCTCTTGCCTCTGTCTACCACTCTGTAGCAAGGAAAATATAGTCACTTGTTGATACTTATTCATAGGACAGGTTTTAGAGTACTTACCTAGCTCTGAGAATTGTCCTTAGCACTTAATTTGGTTTACGAAACGTACTCTCCTATTATTGTATGTCTTATCTCTTCCCATAGATGGAAATAAAAATTGAAAGAGATGAGGACCAGAGAGAAAACATTGTATGTCCACAGTTATTATTTTTAAAAGGGAAGTTTTTTTTTCTCTCTCTCAGTGAAAAGAAATACTTCTCTCAAAGAAAAATGTCTTTCTCCCAGCCTTGGTACTTTGAAACCAGGCATTGTATTTTAGGACAGTGACTGCTAGACTAACATTTATAATTTGAGTATTATATGCAAATTTTCATTTACATTTATTAAATAAGTAGTGACAAGTCATATGGGGAAAATAAATTAGGGTACTAGGCAAGAGTATGATAGGGTCAGGAGACTTATTTTAGATAGGATGGAAGGGGTACCTCTTTGAAATAGTGATTAAGTTTTAGCCATAGAGGATGAGAAAGAAGTCAGCATAATGAAGATATAGCACAGAAGGAATAGCAAGTATTGTGTCCCCAAGACACAATTAAATCTGACCTGTTCTACAAACAAAAGGAAGCCAGGGTGCTAAAACATATGATCAAGAGTTAGAACAACAGGAGATGAAGTCAGAGAAGTAGGCGAGGGCCACATACAAAGCATTTTAGGCCATGGTATGAAGTTTGGATTCATATTGAGGTTAATGGGAAGCCCTTGGAACTTTAAAAGCTGAGTGTGTCAGAACATGGCTTACATTTTTAGTTCTACCATAATTTTTTAAAAATTCTTTTTTGGTGGTACTGGAGATGGAACCTATGACCTAACATGTGTTAGGTAAGTGCTCTACTACTGATCTACCTCTGAAGCCCATGGTTTACATTTTTAAAGATCACTCTGGATGTTGTGTGGAGATTTGTAAGGAGCCTGGAATGGAAGCGGGATTCATGTACTGCAGTAGTCCAAGTGACATGATAGTGTCGCTGATCAGGATGATAGGTGGCTATAAAGAAAGCTATAAATAGGGTTGTAGCTCAGTGGTAGAGTGCTTGCCTAGCGCATGTGAGGCACTAGGTTCAATCCTTAGCACCACATAAAAATAAATAAAACAAAGGCATTCTGTCCATCTGTAACTACAAAAAAAATTACAAGAAAGCTATAAATAGATTAACCAAGATATATTTTGAACACCCCCGCCCCCGGCATAAAAAAAAAAAAAAAAGCTAGATTAAATATTGCATGCAGGTAAGGAACAGGGACATTGGTAAAGGAAAGATGGGAACCAAAGTTGAGTCTTCAGTTTTTATTTTGAATAACTGTTAGAATAAGGGGGAAGCAGTCAAGGACCAGGATAAGAACTGAGAAGAGAGTCCTATTTTGTACACATCAAGTTTTAGATGCCTTTTATTTTATAAATTTAGATTATAAAATATCTCAGATCAGAAAGACAATACTTAAAATGGTTAAAGCAAAAATAAAGTTGTTTAATTTTAAAAACCATGAGAGGCTTTCAAGATGTAAAATTGGAACAGGGAAAGTTTTCCTAAATATGGCACAACCAAGAAGACTACAAAAGAGTAAATTCAGTGAACTTAAACAAAAAATGTAAGGCAAAGATCATCATAAACAAAGTTAAAAGAAAACTGGGAAAGATATCTGAAACTCAGTCACAAAGACCAATTACCATAAAATATAAAAAGCTCTTAGAAATTAAAAAGAAATGGTAAGAAGAAAACTGGACAAAGGATATAAATAGTATGTAAAAAATAAAATGCAAATGCTTCCTTTTTTGATGATAGCATTGTAATTATAAATAGTATTTTTTGGACAAACTTATACATATAAGGAATTTTATTTCAATATCTATTTCTCCCACCCCTTTCCCCCCCATCTCTTGCCTCCTTTTCTCCCTCATCTACTCATCTTCCTTTTATTTACTTTTTATTGGTACTTTCTGCATATACACAAAAGTGAAATTCCTTTTAGTACATTTATATATGTATATAGATTCATCCCATATTTCTTTGCCTTTCTCTTCCTCCCTCCCTCCCTCCCTCTCATTCTCCTACATTTTCTCCACTGATCTTTCCTATGTCTTTATGATATCTAATCCCCTCTCCCACCACCTTCTTTCCCTTATTTTGCTCTAGCTTTCACATATGAGAGAGCTGGCTCTCTTTGATTTTCTGAGTCTGACATATTTCACTTAGCCTAATGTTCTCCATTTCCATCCATTTATTGGAAAATGCCATTATTTCAATCTTTTTTTATAGCTGAGGAAAAGTTTGACCTCTTCTACGAACAAAAGGAAGCCCATCATCTATTGATGGGCATCTGGGTTGATTTCATAATTTGGCTAAACATTATAATGGATGTATCATTATAGTATGCTGATTTTAGTTCTTTTGGATAAATGCCATGGAGTGGGATAGCTAAGTCATATGGTAGTTCCATTTCTAGGTTTTGGGGTTTTTTGTTTGTTTGTTTGTTTTTGGTTGTAGGTGAACACAATACCTTTATTTTATTTATTTATTTTTATGTGGTGTTGAGGATTGAACCCAGGGCCTCACACGTGCCAGGCAAGCGCTCTACCACTGAGCTACAACCCTAGCCTTCTATTCCTAGTTTTTTGAGGAATTTCCACACTGCTTTCCAAAGTGGTTGTACTAATACTAATTTGCAGTCTCACCAGCAGTGTTTGAGTATACCTTTTCCCTCACATCCTTGCCACCATTTATTATTTTAAAAAAATTAGTTATAGGTGGACACAATGCCTTTATTTTTATTTATTTATTTTATGTTGTGCTGAGGATTAAACCCAATGCCTCACCCGTGCTATGCAAGCACCCTATCACTGAGCCATAACCCCAGCCCTAGCATTTATTATTATTCATATTCTTGGTAATTGCTATTCTGACTAGAATGAAATCTTAGAGTAGTTTTTATATACATTTCCCTGATTGCTAGAGATATAGAACATTTCACATATCTGTTGGCCATTTGTGTTTCTTCTTTTAAGAAATGTCTGTTTAGTTATTTAGCCTATTTATTGATTGGGTTATTTGTTTTTTTGGCATTGAGGGTTTTTTTTTTTTTTTTTTTTTTGAGTTCTGTATATATTCTGGATATAAATCCTCTGTCAGAGGAGTAACTGGCAAAGATTTTTTTTTCATTCCATAGGCTCTGTTTTCACTCTCTTAATCATTTTGTTTGCTCTGCAGGAGCTTTTTAGTTTGATGGCAACAACTTACTGATTCTTGGTTTTACTTTTTAAGCTTTAGGGTCGTGTTGAGGAAGTCAGTGCTTTACCTATATAATGGAGTATTGACCATATGTTTTCTTCTGGCAGTTGCAAGGTTTCTGGTCTAATTCCCAAGTCTTTGATCCATTTTGATTTGAATTTTTTTGCAGGTGAAAGACAGGGATATAATTTCATTCTTCTACATGTAAATATCTAGTTTTCCCAGCACTATTTGTTAAAAGGGTTCTTCTCTCCATTGTTTTTTTTTTTGCCCCCTTTGGCACATTTATCAAGTATCAGATGACTGAAAGTATGTGGGTTTGTCTTTGTGTCTTCTAGTCCATTGGTTTTTGTGTATATTTTGATGCCATTACCATGCAGTTTTTGCTAATATAGCTTTGTAGTATAACTTGTGTGCCAGTTTTCTCATGTTTTCAGAGGTCCTGGACTTGCATGGATTCTCCTTCCTCTTTTACAAAAGTATCCGTACATGTGTAGTTATTTTTTGTTCTAGGATTTCTGTCTGTTTTTGATATGAGTAGATGTCAAGGAGTACCTAAAGTTCTCCTCTGATTGTTTTTCCTTGGGGCCTAGGTTTTTTTTTTTTTTTTTTTAATTTTAATATTTATTTTTTAGTTTTCGGCGGACACAACATCTTTGTTTGTATGTGGTGCTGAGGATCGAACCCCGGCCGCACGCATGCCAGGCGAGCGTGCTACCGCTTGAGCCACATCCCCAGCCCTGGGGCCTAGTTTTTGATTTGGGGTTTTTCTTTCCCCAATTCTATGAGCTGAAGTAATGTTTAGGATCCGGTGGGGCTAGATCATATGTGGAATGAGATTTACTGTTGCTTGGCTGAGTTGTAACTGTTTCTCAATACCAGGATATCTACTCTGTGATCTTGAAGTGTCTCCCCTGTAGAGGAAATAGGGAGCCAGGAGCCAGGACTAGCACTTATGTCAGTTATAGATGTATAGTTTTGAGATAAATATCTGGTGTCTACTTTGATATCTAATTGCCACCTATATAAGAAAGGTTGGGGTCAGCATTTAACATTACTGCCATCAATACAAAATTGTAGGCCAAATCAAGTATTCAACATCACCTGTCTACTGTGTTGTGCCCCATATTAATAATCACAACAATATGAATGAGGTATGAATTACATTAACTATATAATTCTGTTATTTAGTGGGATTCCAGTTTAAGACAAAATACAGTAGGAAGGTGAAAGAAAGTGAAATATTTTTAAAAAGAGATCATTAGAGGCAGGTAATAGGTACAGATGGTGGCTTTAAAAAAGAAAGAATAAAAGATTTGCAGAAAGTAATTAAGAAAGAGGACATGGCATCAGGAAAAATTGATGGACAAGAAGTTAAGTATGGACAAACCATTAATTGTAAGATCAAAATAACTCAAACCTGCATATAATTGAACCTCACTGAGCTAAGACAAATCAAGGCTAAATAATAAATAGATGCAGAAGGAAGCAATTTTCATGAAAGTAAAATTAGATAACTATACATACATTTTTTAAACCTATGTGTATAGTGAGTACATACACACCCACACACACACCCACATACACACTCATAAAAAATCATAAATAATACAAAAAAATGTAAAAATTAATATGATGAAATTTTTTTCCATCTTTTTTATTGGTGCAATTCAGTTGTACATAATAGTGGAATTTGTTCTTACATATTTATATATTCACACAATAATATAATTTGACCAGTATTACTCCTTGGCATTTCCCCCTTCCCTCCTTTCTTCCTACCTCCAAATCTGTTTCCTCTTTTCTACTGATCTCACTTTGATTTTCATGAGACAACCCAACTTTCTTTTCCTTTTTCCTCTCTAGCTTCCACATATGAAAGAAAATTTACAACCCTTGACCTTCTGAGTTTAGCTTATTTTGCTTAACGTAATGGTCTCAAGGTCCATCAGTTTTCCTGCAAATGATATAATTTTATTTTTCTTTATGATTGAATAAAAGTCAATTGTGTACATTTTATTTATGCATTTATGATTAAATGTTTGAAAAAAATTTTAAATAATTAAAAATTGGGGATGGGGTTGTAGCTCAGTGGTAGAGCACTTGCCTAGCATTGTGAGGCATTGAGTTTGATCCTTAGCACCACATAAAAATAAATAAATAAAACGAAAAAGGTATTATGTCCATCTACAACTAAAAAAATTAAAATTAAAATATTTTTTAAAAGTTTTTTTACATAATTTAAAAGTTTAAAAAGAATATTTTAAAAATGGAAATATGAAGATGAAATGAGGAAAAAAAATAAAGAAAAATCCTGGTGAGAAATAAAGGGCTTATTTCCAGGGTGGTGGTCAAAACTGTTGGCTGCAGTGGATTTTCATTCTTCATATTTGTTTTTGGCTTTGTAACCCTTGGGTCAAGAATTGGAGGTTGTTAATCCCAGTGCCTTTGTGTTCCTCACTTAACTGCTAAGCTTTGTGGCTAGGAGTTACAGCTGGTTGTGCTTCTAGTCTTAGCTTCTGGTTTATGGTGAAGTAGCACAGTTTTGGTGCAGACACATTGTGTGTTCTGTGGCAGGGGTGTTGCAGAGTTCTGAATTGAATATTCCAGTATTAAGGTTTAGTCTAGATTGAACTTTGAAACTCTGTGAATGGCTGTTTGAGAATTGCTCTACACCCGCTATTGGGGTGACACCAGTCTCTGCAGGATGTCTGGATTTCTAGGGTCCCTGATAACATCCACTTTTAAGGCATAGGAGCAAAATCTCCACACATTTTACCTTCACAGCTATGAATATGAAATACCAGGTTTCTGCCCTGGAGTGCAGATTCTTCCTGGTGACCACTGAAGCATAAGCAACAATGGGAGGAAGTTCCCTCCCTTAGGATCCATAGGCTGAATGGTTCAGGCAAATTCTCTTTGTCCCTATTTTAGTTCAGGTGCCTTCTAGGAATTGTTTTGGTTAGCTGCAAGGGTTCCCCAATCTCTTGTCTGTTGGTGCAGGGCTTGGGGACAAGGTGGCTTTTGCAGGTGGTGGGGGCCACTTTCTCTAGTAGTGCCAGCGGTGGAGAGTGCCACAGCAGTGGCAGTTCTCTCTCCCCAAAGTGCTTCCTCTCCTGTGGGAGTTATTTTTGGATTTACTTTCACTGAATCCCTTCTCCTAACAGACTCTAGGTCTGTTAAAATCAGACTTCCTCTCAAATCCACAGGTTACCCCAAGTTAATTTTTTAATTTTTTATCTGCTGGCCACACTGTGTCCTTTGTGCTGTACCTCCCCTTCCTCTACTGCTGGTATCCATGCTGATGCCCACGCTGGCACTTCTCTAACAAATTATTTCTAATGTTCAAGTTTCTGACTTCTGTGTCTCTATAATTTTGTTTATTTGGTTAGTTGGTTGGTTTTGTTTTTTGTTTTTTATAGTTCACTATTTTCAGTGAGTTCCCTTAGTTACTGAGAAACTGTCTTTCTGCTTTGTAAGTCTGGTGTTAAGGAGCTGCTGAGAAGTACATTTGTCCTCTAATCCGACATCATCTCCCACTCACAGATGCTTCTTAATCATAAGAAAAAGCCTTAACTTCACATAAGAAAATGCCTGATAAATCTATAGTAAGGTACCTTTTTTTACCTGTCAGATAAACAGAGATCAAAAAATTTGATAATGCTTTTAATGAGATTCTCTTGGTAAGAGCCTCTGGCCCAAAAGAAATCCCTAACAGTTCCATTTATTAACCAGATAGTTCTAAACAAGTTAATGAAAGTATTAAGTATTCTTTCAGCCACTTGAAAAAATACAAAGTTGAAAAAAATATTTTTCTTCATTCTTACATAGCAGTTACTACTAGGATGTGTGTGCCTATTGAACACTATATAACTACTCAAACTTGGAACAAGATTGGACACAGTAATCCTCACTTTCTATTCTACACTGAATTTTGTGTGGTACTTGCTTTATCACAAAATCCATCAAAAACCTAGCTTTGCAATGATTTGTTACAAATGAAATATATTGCAACATGAACCACTTTCAGCCAGTCCTAACAATGTCTGTCATGCAGTATTTGACAGATGTCATTGTTTCTCCTCAAAATTTTAAAATATCCTACTGCTGCCCTGTGAGTTCCCAAGCACGGAGGCGCATAATTTGGGAACTATGGAAATAGCCTTCTAGTCACTGGCAGGAATGTCAAATGCATATAGTGTTTATGGAGAAGGTGGGAGGTTTGCCAGTGTCGATGGAAATTATAATTATGCATATGCTTTGACCCAGCAGTTCCAGTTACAGAAATTAGATCCTGTATTCTTCTATAATATCTACAATTAAAAATTAGCTTAGCCCTTTCTTGTACTGTTTTTAGGGTAGTAAGATGAGAAAGATGAGAAACAACCTACATGTCTGTCAGTAGAAACCCGGTTAAATAAATTATGGTACATCCATAAAATGAAATAATAAAGTTATTTAAAATAGTAGCTCTTTGAGAACCAGTATGAATGACTATATACTATTAAATGACAAAAGCATTTTTCATGGTATACAGCTACATTCTGTGTAAAAAGAGAGGCAGAAATATGCATAGATATGTGTAGACTTGTAATTGCATCATCGTCTTTGGAAAGCCACATTAGAAGTTGATCATTTGAGCTTGATGAAATAGTGCACATTTGTTCTCCCAGTTATTCTGGAGGCTGAGGCAGAAAGATCTATTGAGCACAGGAATTCAAGCTACCCTAAGCAACATAATAAAATGCATTTTAAAAAGAGAGAGAAGATGATAATATAGATTACTTGTTGGGAGAGGAGGTGAGAGAAGACTTATGAGTTTTTGTTTGTTCCTTTCAAATTTAAAACTATATCAAATGTATTACTTATTAAAAATAATGTTAAAAAATTTTTAAAGGTAAATTAGTAGAAACAATGTATGTTTCACTGCTGACGTGATTGTTAATTTGTTTTGTCATCTATATAGTATTAATGCTGGTTTGTTTGTGTTTTTTGTTTTACATTTTTTCTTTTTTTTTTTTTTTTTCAGTACTGGGGATTGAACCCAGGGGCACACTACCACTGAGCTACATCCTCAGTCCACTTTTTAATTTTTATAAATATTGATAGAATCTCATTAAGTTATCCAGGCTTTGAATATGTGAACTTCCTGCCTTAGCCTCCTGAGTGGCTGAGATTACAGGCATGAAACTCAATACCTGACCCAATGCCAAATAACTTTTTAGGACATAAATTGTATTCCAGTATTTAATAAAGAATCAAGATGGATATTTAACGAGACATGGTGTAATCCCAGCTACTCAGTAAACCAAGGCAGGCGGATCGCAAGTTCAAGCCCAGCCTGGGTTACTTTGTGAGACCTTGTCTCAAAATAAAAAATAATAAGGGTCAAGGATGTAGTTTGGTGGTAGTGTCCTGGGTTTAGGTTCCAGTACCCTGCCCCCAACATACACACACACTTAAAAAAAAAAAAAAAAGACATTTAACATTTTAAAATTTTATTTTATTTTGTTTTTAGGATTTAGAAAACTATATATTGGAACTTATCCCTACTTTGCCACAATTAGATGGCCTGGAAAAATCCTTTTACTCCTTTTATGTTTGTACAGCAGTTAGGAAATTTTTCTTCTTTCTGGACCCTCTAAGAACAGGTAAATCTTACGTAACTTGGATATTATAAGAATATTATTATATCTCAGTCTCAAGAATTAGAGAAGTCTTGAAAAATGTCATTTATTTATTTTCCTAACATGTCATTATCACTAATAATCTGGTGAATATCAAAGGAGTACGGGATTGTTTTTAAAGCTTTCGTTTAGGTTTATATAAAGATCTTTTATGATTTATTTGTACTGGCTATAAAAATTTTGTGATAATGGGGATGTCACCTAACCTCTCTCAGTTTGTCCCTAAAATGAAAAGGTACAAATTAGGTAATCAATTATTACGCTTCTTTTCAGTTCTAAGAAACCAATTACTCTGATATAATTTGCTGTTCCTGATATGTGATATACTAGAGAGCCAAGATGATTTTTCCCAAGATAACTATCCTATATAGGAATCAGATTAGTAAGTTTGGCCTTGGTGACAGTATTGTTTTATCAACTATTTTAACCTGCCCAGACTAAAATACATGTAATTAAGGCAGAGGAAGGGTCAGAGAAGGCCCAAAGTCTTTTGATTCTCCTCCTTTTCTTGAAAACCCAGCAATAAGTCCATTACAACACATAGTACCGGATTATCTTTTTAAACTCCTCCAGGTGTAGGTGCATACACATCTTTTCCTTTTGAAAGCTTATAAAATATAAACTATTTTGAATATTTATTATAAACAAGGCACTATGCTAAGCATTTTACCTGGATTCTTTCATTTCTTATAGAAGTAGTTATCTTCCCATCTGTCAACTCTTTTTTTTTTTTTTTTCACTTTTTCATAGTTTTAGATGGACAGCATGCCTTTATTTTATTTTATTTTTATGTGGTGCTAAGTATCGAACCCAGTGCTTCACATGTGCTAGGCGAGTGCTCTGCCACTTGAGTTTCAGCCCCAGCCCCCATCTGTCAATGCTTAACCATACTTCTGTTTTGCTTCCTATTCCAGAATCTATCAAAGAAAAACAGAAACTGTCTGTCTCCTTTCCTTATTTTAAAAAATTTTTTTTTTTTTTTTAGTTATAGGTGGATACAATATCCTTTATTTTATTTTTATGTGGTGCTGGGGATTGAACCCAGTGCCTCACGCATGGTAGGCAAGCGCTCTACCTCTGAGCCACAACCCCAGCCCTTCTTTTCTTATTTTTTTATAAACAGTATTATATCTTTGCCATAGAATCTTTCTTTCTTTATTTATTTATTTATTTTGGTACCAGAGATTGAACCCAGGGGTGCTTAACTAAGTCACATTCCCAGCCCTTTTTATTTTTTTATTTTGAGACAGGGTCTTGCTCAGTAACCTCAGGCCTCACTAAGTTGCTGAAGCTGGCTTTGAACTTATGATCCTCCTGCTTTAGCCTCCTAAGTCACTGGGATTTCAGGCAGGCACCACTATGCCCAACTTGTTCACAGAATTTTTGACTACTTTTTTGTGACTCTGATAATTTTAGAATTTATAGCTTAGACATATATTTGGGAGTATAAAAGTAAATATATACATACAGCTTTTACTAAATGTTTCCCTTTTTGTAGTAATATGTAATAAGGACTTTGGAGCTAGAAGTTTTAAAATATCAATTGTGTAATAGCTCATGTAAAATAATAAACTTTAACAAATTAAGTTGCTCTTGTTCTTAAAATGAAATTAAGTATTTGTGTTTATGTTTTTTAAAGGAAAAATTAAAATTCAAGATATTTTAGCATGCAGCTTCCTGGATGACTTATTGGAGGTAAATACTTTTTTTAACTACTTAATTATATCACTTGATAATTAACTATTTTCTTTTTTTAATTTATTTATTTTAATTAGGTATATGAGACAGCAGAATGCATTTTGATTCATTGTACACAGTTGCAGCATAACTTTTCATTTCTCTGATTGTAAGACAATGTAGCAACACACCATATATGCAGTCACAAGTGTACCTAGGGTAACAATGTCCATCCCATTCCACCATCTTTCCTGCCTCCATACCTCCACCCTCTTTCCCTCCCCTTTACCCAGACTTCCTCCATTTTACCTATGCTCCTTGCCATTATGGATCAGCATCCACTTATCAGAGAGAACATTCGACCTTTGGTTTTTTGGGGATTGGCTTACTTCACTTAGCATGATATTTTCTAACTTCATCCATTTACTTGCAAATTCCATAATTTTATTCTCTTAATGCTGAGTAGTATTCCATCGTGTGTATATACCATGGTTTCTTTATCCACTCATCTATTGAAGCATCTAGGTTACTTTCACAGTTTAGCTATTATGAAAAGAGCTGCTATAAACATTGACTGTGGCTGTGTTACTATAGTATGCTGATTTTAAGTCTTTTGGATATATACCAAGGAGTGGAATAGCTGTGTCAAATGGTGGTTCCATTCCAAGTTTTCTAAGGAATCTCCATACTGCTTTCCAGAGTGGTTACACCAATTTGCAGTCCCACCAGCAATGTATGAGTGTGCCTTTTCTCCCACATCCTCACCAACACTTATTGTTTGTATTTTTGATAACTGCCATTCTATAACTATTCTCTATTAATGTCTCTTTTTCCCTTTAGTTAAGGGATGAAGAACTATCCAAAGAGAGTCAAGAAACAAATTGGTTTTCTGCTCCTTCTGCCCTAAGGGTTTATGGTATGTTCTCCATCATATTGCTAAAATTTGAGTTATCCATTTCTCCATTGGTGCTCAGAAGACAGTTTTATACATAGACTATTTTGCCTTAAAAGCAAAGTTTTTTTTTTTTGGGGGGGGGGTACTGGGTATTGAACCCAGGGGAGCTTAATCACTGAGCCACATCTACAGCCCTTTTTATATTTTTATTGAGACAGGGTCTCCTTAAGTTACTTAGGGCCTCACTAAGTTTCTGAGGCTGGCCTTGAACTTTCCTGCCTGCCTAACCTTGATCCTCCTGGCTCAGTCTACTAAGTCACTGAGATTATAGGTATACACCATCTTGTCTGTCTTAAAGCATTCTGGGGCTAGGAATGTAGCTCAGTGGTAAAGCATCTGCCTAGTATGTGCAATGGCCCTGGATCTGATCTCCAGAACTTCTAAATAACAGTATTGTAGATTACTAAAGATTTACTTGTTCAAATACTAGCATTTTAATTTAGGAATCTTTTTTAATTACTATACTTTTCAATAGAACAGATATAATTTGATTCTTATTGACTAAGGAACACCGTTTATGAATATCAACTGTTGTCTTACTTTGTGATAAAATGCTGTTCTCAGAATTCACAGAGGGAGGTGTTCTAGAGATAGGTTTGCTCTTTTATCAAATTTCATGTTACCCACATTTAACCTGTTAAGTCGTCTTCTGACACATTTTGGGATCCATGATCTGTTCTTCCAAGTTGATAGCATTTTAGTGTTTTTTTCTCGACCCCTCCCTCCATCTAATTTAGACCCTAGAAATATTTTAAATGTTGCAAACTGAAGACAAAGATGTAATTAAAATAGCCAAAGGCCCTGGCCTTCATGATTTTTTTTGACCAGTTCTAACTTAATGGTTGTTCTAATCAAAATTTTAAAAATAGCTGATATTATCACACTTAAGCCACTACCCTACCTGTAACATAGTTTGAAAATCAAAATATTAACCAATAATAAGTACTTTTTATTAATGTCTATTCTATTATTTTTAATTAAAAATTTTTGGTCATAGGCATCTTTTTATTTTTCTTCCCAAGGCCAGTATTTGAATCTTGATAAGGATCACAATGGTATGCTCAGTAAAGAAGAACTGTCTCGCTATGGAACAGCAACCATGACCAACGTCTTCTTAGATCGTGTTTTCCAGGAATGTCTCACTTATGATGGAGAAATGGTAATTGTTCAGATCTGATGATGAGCTTTAAAATTTTAGGCTCCTGCAATTTCCATAAGCCCTTTTGTTGATGTAATTCAGATTAATATCATAGTTTAATACAAGTTAAAAGTATAAACCAATCAAATTACTTGATATTCAGAACCTTTGGTTGTAAGGTAAATTAACGTAAAAATATACTTCCCTAATGGGTTCAGTACAGATAATAAATTTTAATATTTTGTTTGTTTCATTGTTATGCTCCTGTTGAGGAGAAGTATGAACAAGTATAGCGTACTCGCCTAGCATGCATGAGGCACTGGGTTCGATTCTCAACACCACATAAAAATAAAAATATTGTGTTCACCTAAAACTAAAAAATAAAAGAAATCTGAGAGTTTAATCCTATTAACTATTTTCATGTAGATAGTCTGGTCATTAAATTATCAGATCTAACAGTACCACAATTTAAGTCTGATATTAACCTATTTATATTAGTATAAAATGTAATCAGAGTATAATTTTAGAAAGAATTTACTGCTTATGTAGTTGGGGGTATGCAATTATATTTTTCTTTGTGGTCTTTAGATACTTGAAAAGGAAAATTCTAAATAAACCTTTAACATCAAAATTGTTGTTATGAAAAATAATGTGGTGTGGGGTCATGGGAGTGCATATCAGTAATTCCAGCTACCTGGGAGTCCGAGGAAGGATGAACTCAAGTTCAAAGCAAGCATAGGCAACTTGGTGAGACCCTGTTTCAAAATAAAATTGTTAAAAAGGCTGAGAAAATAGCATTTGTCTGACACTTGCTATTGTAATGCCCTGGGTGATCCCTAATATGGGGTTGAGAGTGATGGTAAGGATATGTATGATGAGTTTTCCAAACCCGTGGTGCTTAAGAAATAATCAGACAGATGAGAATGGGGTTTTTGTATTATATCATTTAGCTTTAATAGGAATTTGCCAAGGGGTTGGGGTTGTGGCTCAGAGGAAAAGTACACTGAGTTCGATCTCCAGCACCACATAAAAATTAAATAAAGGTATTATGTCCACTTACAACTAAAGAATAAATATTTAAAAAAAAATAGGAATTTACCAAGTAATACCATTGTTAGCCAACAAAAGAAAAAATGGGGAAAAGGCTCCAAAACTCTGACTCCCACAGCTGTTGACATTAGACAGTGAGGGTATTGTAGTATACTAGTAATTTCTGGTGAAAAATGATGAAGTTACATTTCTTTAATTCTTTACAGTATAATTTATGAATAATTCTTAGCCTACAAAATCCTTTCTAATATAAATTTTTTTCTAATTTGAGAATCTCCCAAAATCATACAAAACAAGTAATCTGAATGTCCCTTTTCCAAGACAAAGCTTTCTATTCGTGTCTTTCTAGCTTTCATTTGTATTCTTTTTTTTTTTTTTTTTTAATGAGAACAGAATTTTCTTACTGGAAATCATCTGATGTAAAAATTTTAAACAGCCGGGCATGGTGGCACACACCTGTAATTCCAGTGGCTCAGGAGGCTAAGACAGGAAGATCAAGAGAGTTCAAAGCCAGTCTTAGCAATGGCAAGGTGCTAAGCAACTCAGTGAGACCCTGTCTCTCAATAAAATACAAAATAGGGCTGGGGATGTGGCTCAGTGGTTGAGTGCCCCTGAGTTCAATCCACAGTACAAAAAAAAAAAAATTTTTTTAAACACTATAGTCATCCCTCAGTATCTGCCTGCATATCAGTTCCAGGACCCCCAGTAGATACCAAAATCTGCAAATGCTCTCAAGTTCCTTCTGTAATAATGTTGTATTTGCATATAACTTACATACTTATTTCCAGTGTACTTAAAATCATGTCTTGATTACTTATAATATATAATACAATGTAAATGCTACTGTAAAACTTTTACTGTGTTATTTAAGAAATAATAAGGGGAAAAAAACCTATCAATGTTCAATGCAAATGTGATTTTTTAAAAATTACCCCATGTTTTCAGTCTGCAGTTGGTTGAATCTACAGATGTGGAATCCAGAAATACAACTGTATTTCAAAACAGCAATATAAGCTTACTGTTCTATTCATTCCAGATAAAAATTTTTTTCAAAATAATCACATTGAAATGAAGATGTAAATTTAATGGTGATGCATAATAACTTAGTCACTATTTCAAAAGTCACTATTTCAAAAGTATAATGAATATTATACACAGCTAATCTCATGAGAAAATATTCCCAAAACTATCATGTGCAGATATTATTTAGAGTTTCTAGAAACTAATATTAAATGTGCCAATTGGTTTATCATTTCATATTAACTTAAAAAATTTAAATTTGCCTCCCTGGATTGCAAAATAAATTTTATCATTTACTTGAAAAGGTAATTTCAAGTAAGCCCTTTACTGACCATCATTTTTTTTTCTATAGGACTATAAGACCTACTTGGATTTTGTTCTTGCATTAGAAAACAGGAAGGAACCTGCAGCTTTGCAATATATTTTCAAACTGCTTGATATTGAGAATAAGGGATACCTCAATGTCTTTTCCCTTAATTATTTCTTTAGGGTAAGTCTCAATTGGGTAAAGAAACATTATTCCTTAAGATATTATACCATATGACTTAACTACTTAGTGACAATTTTACCTAACTTGTGGTTTTTAAATCCAACAAAGGATTTACAAACAAATTTTTATGTTTTTGTTTTGCAGAAGGAAATCAAATCTGGTGTTAGGATTTTTTTCCTTCCATTAAAAAAAAAAGTTAATAGTAAAAGCCAATTTGATTATATGTAAATACTAAAAAAAAGTATGGAAATAATAAATATTATGGGCTGTACTAGCCTTTAGAGAAGAGAAATTGAATTCTTTGGTTAATCAAAAACTACTGTGTAAAAGCCTAAGCTTTGATTAGACATTCAGAAAAGTAACTCCTTTCCAGGGAAGCTTTACAGACTTTAGTTGTAGATTCTTTTGTGCTATGTTATAAAAATAATTTCAAACTGTCCAGAATTGTGTGCTGCACTTCTATGCAAAAGAGATTTGCTGAAGCATTTATTTTGTGCCTTAGTTGGTCTCAGATCATAGAGTAACAGTGAGCTCTGAAATGGAATTGGATTGTACCTGATAGCATTCAGTTCCAACACATGTAAAAGTAGAAATGTCTGCCCTTGTAAGACACATAATTCCTTAATATGAATGGTAATTTTTCCACTTGATGGAATAGTTTTGTACAATAGTGTTCTGCATCATCACCAATATTTTCATAGACCACGTGATTTTTTTATACCTTTATTTTATTCATTTATGTGATGCTGAGGATCAAATTCAGTTACATGTGCTAGGTAAGTGCTTTGCCTACCACTCAACTACAACCCCAGCCCAACCATGTGATTTTTATACAGTCAAGACCAACAGTAGGAAGAAAATTTTTTTAAAAAACAATGACATTTTCAAATCTTTGTCATAAATCATTGCCCCCAGGGATTTTTTTTTCCATTTAAAAAAGTTTTGGTACTCATTTATATCTTTATCTGGTTTCTGAATCCATCCTTAGGGATTCATAATATATATTTCATAAATTCCATGTTATATTCCATAGAAAGCTTTCCATTATAATTTTAGGCAGTATTGACTGCAAATATTAGGATAAATTATAATCTCATTATTAGAAAACACTTTTTAAAAATTTAAGGCAAAGCTGAAGTTGCAGCTCAGTGGTAGAGTTGTTGCCCAGCATTTGTAAGGCTTAATTCTATCCCCAGCACAGTAAATTTTTAAACAATTCTAATTGAATGTGATATAGGCTTAAATTAATCGCTAATCTGAAAAAAATACTATCATATCAAAGGATTCCTCCCATTTCAGACAAATCTAATAAGTGAAAATTCAGTCTTAGAAAAATAGGGATAGGGCTGGGATTGTGGCTCAGCAGTAGAGCGCTCGCTTAGCACATGCAAGGCCCTGGGTTCAATCCTCAGCACCACCAACTACAACTAAAAAATAAATATTAAAGGAAAATAGGGATAGGGAGGTAATCTAGTAATAGAGGACTTGCTTAGCATGTATTAGGCCCTGGGTTTGAGCTTCGGCAGACAAAAAAATGTCTTTTAGGAATTAAACATTCAACCCCTTTTCATAAAGATCTTTTTCTTTTCCTCTTTTAATTTTGCTTTAAAAATATTTCATGCATGAATCTATGAAGTTTATTTAAGCTTGTTTCTTTGGGTTAAAGTTAAAAAGTTTCTCCAGCCTAACACTGTATGTAGAGCTATTATCTATTAATATGCCAGTGATAAAGCTGGACTTGGATGGTGACCATGCTGTGCAAGTCTACTATTATATTAACTGAGTGTGCTCATAAATTCTTACCTCCTTCAGATACACTGGGGATACTTGGCACCACATCCAGAGTAATTTGAAAAACATGTATTGACTATTTTTTAAGCTTAACATTTCCAAATTAATGACTCTCACCTGAAGTATTTTTTAGTCCAACTGACTGTTGTCATTCTTGGTCTTGTTGTTTATAAAAAGGAAGATTCTGAAGGAGGCCTGCTTTCATTTTTTCTAAGTAGAAGGTAAACTGTAGGGTTGGGAGGAGGAGGTGGATAGGGGTCTTAAAGAATGGTTAATGTGGGCTGGGGTTGAGCTGAGTGGAGTGCTTGCCTAGCATGAGTGAGTCACGAGATCTATCCTCAGCACCACATAAAAATAAAGGTATTGTGTCTATCTACATCTAAAAATATTTTTTTAAATGGTGAATGTATGAACAGCATTCATAGAAAATAGGAAGAGCAGGCCATAAAAGAATAATGACCATGTTGAGGGCTCATGTGAAGTGGGAGAACATTCAAGCATGTAACAAGAATCCACAGTCCTAATGTTTGTTTTATCCTGAAGTTCTTAATCGTTAAGATATAGATGTAGAAAGGTAAGTAGTTACACAGAACCAGCATGTTTATTATTTTACTGACTGGATGTGGAGCAAGATCAAGGAAATTAAGACAGCTAAGAGAGATTGAGATGATAAGGCTTCTGGTGTGATAGGAAAGAAAAAGGAATAGAAAGATATTTGGGGCGAGAAGGGGGATATTGTGAATTTTATTTTTTATTTAGATTTATTTCCACTAAATACAGGCCATACAAGAACTAATGAAAATCCATGGACAAGATCCTGTTTCATTTCAAGACGTCAAGGTTAATTTTTCCTTTAATGTATATAACATTACCAGTAAACATTATTGTGTTAATATCAGATAATCATTTGTAGAACATGAAATTTTATATGAAAGCTATGTACTATGAAGTACTATACCCAAAGAAGCAAATGCCCAAATGGGTATTAACTGTTAATTGTTCTGAACTGATATTTAAATAATTGGAAATTAAGACATATGAATCATGATTAATTTGTAGAGTTCAAAATTTTAGTATTGTCAACCTTGTGTTTTCATTGGAAGCATGCATTCATTTTTCAGTTTAGCTTGCATCCTTTGGTAGTCTATTCCACTATAAATTCAGGTTCTAATTGGGAACTACTTAGGTTCAAGCACTTTTTTAGTATAATCTCTCAAAGAGCCACTTGCTTTGATATATTAAATTTAAGGAGACATCAGTCCTACAATATGAAAACCACCACTATGTCAAACACTGTTGTTGCCTAGCATTTTAGTAATCATTTTTACCAGTTCCGAATAACTTTCAGTATCTAGTACCATTTGGTTCTTCATGTTTGGTAACATGTGTAATAAAATACCCTGACCAGTTTCAACTGAGTAAAGATAAAGAACTATTTTGGATTACTATAAACAAAGCATATTTGAAACTCTGCAACAGGAAGTTTAAGATATAGAAATTTTAAACTGTAACCAATCTAGGAAAGACTAAAAGTTTATACAGTTTATGTACCTGAAAATTGTTAATCTTTTAAAAATGTAATTTGCCTCCTTAAATGCTACTAAATATTGAATGATTTTACTTCAAAAATATTAGAAAATGAGTATAATATAAATGTAGTATACACTTCATTACTGTAAAAGTGGTTCTTCCATCAATGCTAATCATTTTGGCACAATTTCGCATCATTGTGGATGACAAATTCTTTAATACTGAAATCTCCCCTCCTCTCATCCTCGGTCTAGAGTAAAAAGTTGACATTGATATTGGAAATAAAGTTTTGTCACTTATTTCTGAAGTATTCAAGTTTTTAGTTTGAGCTAAGTTTTTTTTCTTTTAAAGTAAACTAAGGATTGGGGATATAGCTCGGTGGTATAGTGCTTGCCTGGGTTCAGTCCTTAGTCTCCCCCAAAATAAACAAACATGTTTTTTCATCACCAATTAGAATAGAAAAGTACTTGAAGTTAGTATGTATTCGCAGAACACTGCATTAGCTAGTTCTACACTAATTAAACTCTGAATTAAACTCTGAACCTAAGTTTCTTCATCTATAAAATGAGAAATAGCAAATCACATAGCTCAGGAATCTCCCAGTAAGATTCTGTGATTTTAGATAAAGGAGATTGCCTGTCAAGTAGAGAAGTAAAGCAAAAACTTTTATGAGAGCTTAACTGTCAGCTGTGAATTTTAGATCACTGATAAATACCAAGTAAATCAGATTTTACTGTATTTTTCTCTTGCAGGATGAAATCTTTGACATGGTAAAACCAAAGGATCCTTTGAAAATCTCTCTTCAGGATTTAATCAATAGTAATCAAGGAGATACAGTCACTACCATTCTAATTGATCTGAATGGCTTCTGGACTTATGAAAACAGAGAAGCCCTTGTTGCAAATGACAGTGAAAATTCTACAGACCTTGATGATACATGATCTCTAAAAAACTAGACTGTCTTAAGATGCTTGAATGCTGCATGTGAAACCTTTGAAGCAGAATTTGTTTAGAAATGGTTTAAATAAAATAATGTGTCTAAAAAACACAGCAAGTGTTTCAGTTCCTGGAATTTCGTTATATAGTTTGGAAACAATAGGACCAAATACTGCTTATTTAGGAGGTAAGTTCTGGTTTCATTTAGCTCAAGCTCAAATATGGCAAGTGTGATTTGCAGTAGGTACAGGGATATTCAGTTAAATCTGCATAATCTTTAGAGATAGAGGAAATTTTCATGGAATATTTCTGATCCTCATACAGAATTAGAATATTTGAGGAATGGTTTAAATTATTGGCCATTTAACCTTCATTCTTCATCTAAAACATTATATGTTATCAGGGATGTTAAATGACTTTCCATTAGAGTGGAGCCATTTATTTCTGGGTTATAAGTGTTTGGACATGATCTTTCTTTTAATAGGATGATGTGTCAATAAAAATTACTAAAACTAATCACTGATATAAAAAGAAATCTGTCTACATTATTTAGCCAGTATACTACAGTTACATTTATAAAATTTAATTCCATATTATTTAAGGATTTTTGTTAGAAAATTTATTTAATTCAGTAAAGGCTAATTATACTAATTGTTTAGTTTTTTTGAGATTAGAAGCAGAATATCATGAACTGTTAAAAAGTAGGAAAAAGTGAAAGAGGCTTAAAATAAGACAAACCATTTAATGCATTTATGGGAAATTTTATAGTTTGCATAAACAAAAAAGTATAAAAATGTAAGGCACAGTGAATAACTATAAACATTACAAACTGGCTATTTTGGGGCATGTAGTGAAAGTAAAATTCAAGAAACATAAACCTTTCAAAGTCACTGTCTTCCTTCTACTATAGTCACAAAAGTTTCTAGGTAAACTAGATATTAGACATTAGAACCTGTAAGGAGAAGATTCAGAAGATCATGTTTAGAACACACCTGCCTTCACTTGATAGGTACTATTCTCAGTTTAAAACATTGGAAGGAAGAGTGATGTCGCCCTGGCATATTTAAGAGCTGTTAATAAACTAATTTATGGTGACATTATACACAATGATGAGAATCCTTTAAGCACTGTTATATAGCTTACAACCATGAATAAAATTACTACGCATAGTATGAAACACCATGCCTTGAAATCTACATAACTGAAGATTCCTAAGAGTTTATCCTTCCTAAATTCAATTATCAGTTGAAGAATTTAAAGAACTTCAGCTTTCACTTGATGTTTCAACTTCCAGTTGAAATTTTTCAATTTTCAGTTGAACTGAATTCACACAGATTTCTATGACATTTTGTTATAGATTTCTGCGCATTTTGAGTATTTTTAAACTTAGATAAAATTTAAGCTTAACGCTATTTAGATGGCTGTTAATATAACCACTGAGTATTAAATTTGTGAAAAGGCCCTTTTTTTTGGTACTGGGGAGCTTTACCACTGAGCAACATCACCAGTCCTTTTTTTTTTTTAACTCATCTTGCTAAATTGCTGAAGCTGGCTTCAAACTTCCTTCTGCCTTAGCCTATCATATCGCTGGGATTACCAACTCACTCAGCTTGAAAAAGCTTTTAAGGTCAACATTTCCAAAACACTCCATTGCATTCATCTTCATCCACATTTAGTTGTAAATCAAGTCATGCACACATCTCAGGGGTTCTGCACATGTTCAGAAATATTTTCAAAATTAGCTTCATATCATATAACTTTGTGAAGTTTGCAAATTAACTCAGGTTAATTAACCAGGTTGCTACTTCAACATATGAATGAAATAAGGAACTAATTTCATTATTACTATGTACCTTGAACCACATTTAACAACTTCTGATAGCTTCAACCTATTGTGTACACCAATTCCCACCCAACTGCTCTGCCTGTCTGAGGCATTAAGGGCTGAATGAGTGATATAACCAGGATGCTATGTGGATAATCACTAGGTTTTACCATTTGAATACAAATATATTAATAAATTCATTCTTTAAATAATGTCAACATTATAAACAAAGCTGATTATTTAATTTGAATAACAACTTTCATTAAAAAAGGAAACTCGGGGCTAGGGATATTGCTCAGAGTTAGAGGACTTGCCTAGCATGCCCTGAATTCAATCCCTAGCACATATTTTAATATTTGGTGTAGTAAATTCAGATACTTTTCCATAAAAGTTATTCTCGATAAAAGGAAAATTCAGGGTGCTTCCATCTTGTTCCTTTTATTACACACTTAGTGAATCATGCTTTGTATGAAATTAATGGTTAAATAAATTAAATGCAAAGCATAAAATGCAAGGCATAACATGAGAAAATCTGGGAAAGGTCAATACTCATTTTAATCTGAGACTGTAGGATTATCAGCTCCAGTTACCCTAAATCAATAACTTACCTTTTTTTTAAAAACAAATAATAGAAAATTAACTCTTCTTAATTGATTAGGAATCTAGAATGTCCTTAACCTTTTTTAAAGATCATAAAACCAAAGCACTGTGCTGAAGGTGTAGTTCAGTGGTAGAGTGCTTGTCTAGAAGGCACAAGGCCTTGGGTTCAATGCCCCCACTGCAAAAGGAAAAAAACCAAAGCACTATTTCAACATACAGCAAAAGCATAGTGCATATAAATTTCAGATATGATTTTTGATAGTTAAAGCCTAATAATGGAGAAACATTTCTTTCCAGATAACAATAATTTAAAATATAAATTAATTAAAGTTTCACTAAATAGAAAATATGAAAGTTCCTGGTATTAAAAAAAGAAAGCTTTAAGACTTGAAGTTTGATAGTCATTTCATTCTATTGTGGGACAGAGACTGAATTTTGTTTGCTTTCCATAATTACTTCACAGTCTTCCTCCATTTCAAAATTAAGATTCACAAATGAACTGGACACCACTGTTTCTGGTTGATCTGTATGAACAATGGAATTTTCCTGAAGCTTGCTCTGTTGGTATTGTCTTTCTGCTTCTTCAGACATCCTATTTTCTTCTTCTTCTTCTTCTTCCTAAAAATGGGAAATATCAGTACTTGAAATGTTAATGTCCAAAAGAACAGTAGTTCTTCTCTCACCACAGCTTTTCATGCTTTTTTTTAAACCAAAACAGTATCATGTCCAATTCAGTTTGGTTTAATTAAGACATACTCCCCCTTCCCTTTTTCCCCAAATAATTATTATAAAAGTTATTAGGGCTGGGGTTGTGGTTCAGTGGCAGAGTGCTTGCCTAGCATGTGTGAGGCACTTGGTTTGATTCTCAGCACCACATATCAATAAATAAAAAAATAAAGGTCCATTAACAACTTTAAAAAATAAAAGTTATTATATAAAATATAAATCAAGTCAAGTTATTTTTTAAAACATGGTCTAGAACTAGCTTAGATGAGTCCTGAATTAACTTTGACAGGGGCTTTTTTAAAAATTTAGATTAAGCCTAATCTACATTTAAAAATTGGCAAATAAGGCAGTTCCTGCCCTGAAGAGGTTTATAATCTAGTAGGGAAGTTAAGACAGGTGAAAAGTATTAAAACAAATAAGTACTATAAAGATTTAGAAAAGAGGGGCTTGGGTTGTGGCTCAGCAGTGGAACACTCGCCTAGCATGTGGGGGGCCCTGGGTTCGATACTCAGCACCACATAAAAATAGATAAATATATTGTGTCCAACTAAAAAATAAATATTAAAAAAATTAAAAAATAAAAAATATTTAGAAAAGTAATTTCTAGTTCTTCAACTCTAAATTAATTGAGAAGGTGGCATCTGTTTTGTACCCTTTGATAGTGATAGTTAATACAAAGTAACCTTTCAGGGAAGATTAATTAGGGGTGTGAGAATTAAGATAGTCCATTTAGGAAGCTATTATAATAGTCCAAATGAGGTAATGGGGCTCTAAACAGGGCTTGTAGTGTAAATCTTCACAACTTCTACATACTAACTTCACTTGAATTGCTATTTTTAATTTGCTTGAAGGAGAATAATAGATACTAGTATCTATTTGTGTACTGCTCAATATACACTAGGTGCTAGTCTAAGCATTTGAGACATTAATTCATTAAACCTAGTATAGAGGTAGTGGTTCTCATTTATAAAAATAAGGAAATTGAAGTTAGAAGTACCAGAGCCAGATTTTGAGTTTAAAGCCTTTGGTTCTTAAGCCTATGTTCTTAAAGCACTAAATCTTTCTTATTCTTTAGGTCTAAACTCCTGTCATCCCCCACCCTAAGGCCTCACTACCTCCTGCAGAAATAATAGTCCTCACATCTTTGCACTTTCATAGTGGGCACATACTCATATTTGATAACACTGGTATATCCAGTCTTACATGCCCAAGTACAGAGGCTGAGTCTTGTTTCTTCATCTTAAAATTAGAATGATTCAAAAAGTGGTATGTGAAGATTAATGTATATAAGGCAACTCACAAAGGACTAGCACAATGAAACATAACTTAGTTTTTGCACATGGATCTTAAGGAAATTCCATTTTTAAAGAATCCTAAAATGTATATTGTTTTTATAAACTAAAGGAGCTATCTTTAGTGATAGAACACTTGCCTAGCATGTGCAAGGCCCTGCGTTTGATCCCCAGCAGCAAACACAAAAAATAAAGGTGCTATCTTTTGGACAACTGCATAAGCTTATTATGCAACCCATCAAATCTATAGCAAACCAAACCAAATAAAAAAAAATATAAAAAGGAGACATACCTCTTTCTTCATCCGGTAATACTCATCAATGGCATATTGGTATTTTGGGGTGCTAATACCCAAAACAGATGCAATCTTCTCTCCAAGAAAGTCACACACTAAAGACACAAAATTTAAAAGAAAATTCCATAAACATTTTTTGAGCACTTTCTGTATGTAAGACACTAGAATACAAAAGTTACTGTTCCTATGCTCAAGGAGATTACTGAAACCCAATTTGTCTTTCCTCATTTCTCTAAGAAGCATTAGTAGCATTTTTGGGGCTCCCAACAACAGTCTGTTCACATTTCTATTATAACATTTCTTTTTTTTTTTTTTAAAGAGAGAATTTTTTTCGTATTTATTTTTTAGTTTTCGGCGGACACAACATCTTTGTGGTGCTGAGGATCGAACCGGGGCCGCACGTATGCCAGGCGAGCGCGCTACCGCTTGAGCCACATCCCCAACCCTCTATTATTACATTTCTTGCCAGACATTATAATGATCTGTTACATGTCTATTTCTTTTAAGAAAAATGTATAACTTAGAAGGTTGGCTATCACTGAGCGAAGGAGGGGGTTACTTTCTCATTTAGTGCCTATCATGTGGCAGCCATGGGGAAAGGTTAGGCTTAGATATATTAAAGGACTTGTCTAAGCTGAGCTGATAAAGCAGATCTAAAATTGAACTCTAGGTTTAAAACTCATGTTCTTTCCATTACACCAGACTGTCTTGCATATAGCGAGTACTTGCAAATGTTTGTTGAATCAATTACTATTCACAATATGCTCTAGTAAAAGACTGAAATAGAAGCTATAAAGAAGTTAAAATTGGAAGCGGAAGAAAAGTTTTATGGTTAATCTATATTTAAATTAGCATAATTAAGTCATTAGTTGATAATTCATTTCCTTCAGAAATAAGATGTATTTCAGTTTAAAATAAAAACTATAAATGAAGTAAAACTACAGGCTTTAGACTAAGTAACATGATAGAACAAGAACAAAGCCAGTTAAGAAACTCAATGACAGTAGCATTATAGATGCTAACAGACTGGGCACAGTGGCACACTCCTATAAACTCAGTGACTTGGGAGGCTGAGACAGAAGAATCACAAGTTCAAGGCCAGATTGGGCAACTTTAGCAAAACCCTGTCTCAAAAAGTATGAAGTGCTAGGGTGTATCTCAGTGGTAAAGTACCTCTGGCCTCAATTCCCAGTGCCAAAAAATAAAACCAGAAGCTGAAGAATGTACAAATTAGATTATATTAATTTTCCAATGCAAGCTAGCATCTCCCTTTTGTTTCTCCCTTAAGTTTGGAAACTTGGCAAAGTTCTTGGAGTATATTACAGCAGTTATGCAATTTTCAAACAGAGAAACAATACCTGAAAGGGTTGATGTGGCAGCCCGAAGCATGTAAAACCATAAGTAGGGGCCCCAGGTAAGTTTTGTCTGCAACAAGAAGTCAGATTAGCAACATTCATACTTAAAGCCATTCTTTGGTTATGAATGAAGTAGTCAAATAGGTACATAGAATATATACATGCTGCAATGCAATCAAAAATTTTAAATCTTTAAAGACAGGATTCCACGAAGAAAATTTTACATTTGCCCATATAATTACTACCAACCTTAAGCCCACAAAAGAACCAAAAAAAAAGATGCAGCCACTGAAATGAAGTTAATAATTCAGTCTAGATTATTTACAAATTGATGATAATCTGAAGTCTTTCTCCTGTCTTGCTTTTTTATCTTAAATGTTCATAAGCACAACACCAGGGATGATATAAAAATCAAGAGAACCCTAAGAATCACACAATCCAACACACTTATATTACAGTGGGGGAGTTAAGGTGTAGGGAATTGAAGCAGGATAAGTAAGGGTACACCCAAAGGAGCTTTTAATAATGAGAATATGAGAGACAAGTGGAAAGATGAGTTATTTGTTTCCTTAAAGATTAAAAAGGGACTAGAATATACAACCCAAGACCAGTTCAGTATATTTGGTAGTTCAGGGCCACAGACAGAATGCAGTCTAACACCACGTACCTCCATAGTTAATCTCCATAAAGTGCTTTTATGAAGTACTTGCCAAATAGATGACAGTTTGCCTCTGATAAAACTGATAATTAATGCAGATATCCTTCACTCTACCAATATTTTCCTTTATCACAAGAAAACATTGAAGCTACTCTGGAGCCTGAGGCAAGAGGGGAGACTGCAAGTTCAAGGGCATGCCTGGGCAATCTCAAAATAAGAAACAGCTGGGGATTTAGAGCACCACTGGGTTCAATCCCCAGTACCATTTAAAAAAAAAAAAAAAAAGCCAGGTGTGGAAGATTGAAGCAGAAGGATCCCTTGAGTCCAAGAATTAAAAACAGCCTGAGCAACATAATGAAAACCCATCTCAAAAAAAAAAAAAAAGAAAAGAAATCATGGAACATAATATAAAGCCTGCAAATCGAATACATTAATAATTACTTTAATATTGCTTCTTAGGAGGAAAGATAAACTTGTCCATAATTGTTTTAGCTAAGATATTTTAAACCATGCATTGTGGCACACACCTGAAAACCCAGCAGCTCAGGAGGCTGAGGCAGGAGGATCACAAGTTCAAAGATAGTCTCAGCAATTTAGCAAGGCCCTAAGCAACTTAGATCCTGTCTCAAAATATTAAAAAGTGCTGGGGTTGTGGCTCAGTTGTAGAGCACTTGCCTCGCACATGGAAGGCACTGGGTTCGATCCCCAGGACCACATTAAAAAAAAAACAAAACAAAATAAAGGTATTGTAAACATTGACAACTAAAAATATTAAAAAAAAAAAAAAAAAAAGGACTGGGGATGTGGCTCTGGTTAAGTGCCCCTGGGTTCAGTCCTTGATACCAAAAAAAGTAGACAGTCTTGCCATGAAAAGTAGGTATGCCAATTTCTTTGATGGTTTATATGAAAAGATATAGAAGTGAGGTAGTGCTAGCAAAAAAATAGAGTCAACCAAAAAATACTATATGTTATTGACTCATTGGATTAAATATTGTATTTTCTACATTCAGAGCAAGGTATGTCTCATATCTGATGTGAGGATTACTTTAAAGACTCCGTTTTAAGAAATTATGACTTTATGGTTTACAGCAAATGGGACAGTAGCAGAAGTATAAGGAATGAGACCAAATTCCATAACACAAAATAAATGACAAGGGCAAGGGAACTATTAAGGACTAGGCAAGCTAGCTGGTGCAGTCGAATGCACCTGTAATCCCAGCAACTCAGGGTAAGGCAGGAGGATCGCAAGTTCAAGCCATCCTCAGCAACTTTATAAGACCATGTCTCAAAACATAAAAAGGACTGGAAAAGCAGCTCAGTTGTAATGGTCCCCAAGTTAATTCCCCAGTACAAAAAAAAAAAAAAAAAAAAGGCATGCTTTGAAAGAAAGCATATATTTACTTCTCAATGCCACAATTCTTCTGGGGTTGTTTCCAGAGACAGTAAGTACTAACATCCAAGCTAGAACTACTAAAAAACTGAACTATTTCAGAGGTGAGGAACTAGATAAAGATTCCTGAATAAAATCTATCATTATCCCACACTATTATGCAGAATTAAGGCCCTTTGTACCTGACCTTACTGAATCAAAAGATAGCTCAATAGTCTAAACTGAAACTGTGCCTCCACTTACAGCATCACTACCACCACCACCATCCCAGTAATAGCAAAACTTGGACAAGATCTTGGGTCCTTCGAGGCTTTAATTTTATAATGCTAAAACTCAAAATATTTCATTTTTTTCCTACAAAATTTAAAGTATCCATCTTTTCCTTCCCCAACAAGACCTGATACCTCTTGTTTTAAAAATTTTCAGATTATAAAAAGTAATGCTTTGGGCTGGGGTTGTAACTCCATGGAAGAGAGCTTGCCTAGCATATGTAAGGCATTGGGTTTAATTCTCAGCACTACATATAAATAAATAAATAAATAAATAAATAAATGTCAATCCACAACTAAAAAATATTTTTTAAAAAAGTGATGCTTGGGCTGGGATTGTGGCTCAGCGGTAAAGCGCTCTCCTAGCACGTACAAGGCCCTAGGTTTGATCCTCAATACCACATAAAAATAAATAAATAATAAATAAAAATCCAACTTACTTAAAAAAAAAGTGATGCTTATTATAGAACACTTAGAAAATGGAGCAAAATCTTTAAAAAATAAAGCCACCCATTTCCACCACCTTCATTAACATTTTTTAAAATAGTATTTTGTTGTAGATGGATACAATACCTTTATTTTATTTATCTTTATGTGGTGCTGAGGATCAAACCCAGGGCCTTACACATGCTAGGCAAGCGCTCTACTTCTGAGTTACAGCCCCAGCCCTTATCATTAACATTTTAGTCTATCTTTTCACTTTTTTCCTGTGTGTGTGTGTGTGTGTTTTATAATACTATTATATTATCTATCTATATTATAATTTTATAATACTATTATATTTATCTTTTCCCCCACTTACTATAATAATTAAGCTTATTAAGCTCATTTCCTTATAGGCTTAAATTCCTAAAGGTATAATTAACTAGGCCAAAAATATAATCAATTTAGAAAGTTTTTCACCCACACCTCAAAACTTCAATCTGGAGAATTTATCAATCAATATTCACCACCAATGAGCATATGAGAGTGCCATTCCCTTTAGATCTGCCATACCACCTGACCTTCTCTTTAAAAAAGTTGACAGGCAAAAATTACGAATTTTGAATTCTGACTATAGTATTCCTTGTTTATCCAGTTTTACTTCCCATGGTGTCAGTTACCAGCAGTCAACGTTGGTCTGAAAATATTAAATGGAAAATTCCAAACTTTGGGAGAGGTTACACTGACATAACTTAAGAATCACACTGTTATTACAGTATGTTGTTCCATTTTATTATTAGTTGTTAATTTCTTACTGTGCTTAACTTATAAATTAAACATTATCATATGTATATATATAATAGGAAAAAAGTACATATAAGATTCAGTTCTTATTCAGGCTAGGATATAGCTCAATGGTAAAGCACTTGCCTAGCATGTAAAGGCTCTAGATTCAATTAAAAAAAATTTTTTTTGAGGGACTAGGATTAAACCCAGAAATGCTCTACTACTCTACCACTGAGCACTACATGCCAAGCCCTTTTTAATTTTGAGGTAGGGTCTCATGAAATTGCTCAGGTTGGGTTGGATTTATGAATTTATGATCCTCCTGCCTCTTTCTCTGGAATGGCTAGGATTACAGGCATGTACCTCTATGCCCAGCTTAGATCTTCATTTCTTATTCTCTATCTGTATCTTATGCCAGGAATATTTATCTTAAATCTTCACTTTAAATACCAAGTTTTAATTGGGTCTGTGTAAATGTAGGATTTTTTTTTCCCAAAAGTACCCATGGCTAAAAACCGAGAAAACCCTTAGTAGTAGCCCTACTATGGTTTGAATGAGCTCCCTAAAAACAGTCTTGGAAATTTAATCCCCAATGCAAGTGCTGTGAGGTAGGGCCTAATGAGAGGTGATGAGACCATGAGGGCTCTGCCTTCTTGAATAAATTAATAATATTGTCACAGGAGTAGGTTATAGAAAGGCAAGTTTTTCTTCTCCTTCTCTCTCTTCCAGTCTTGGACTTCCCACCCTCACAACTGTAATGAATCAAGTTTTGTTCCTTATAAGTTATGCAGTCTATTTTTCTGTTATTGGCAGCACAAAATGGACTAAGACAATCCCTATATGTAGAGGATAAAAAGAGACAGCAATTAATGGTAACCCAGAGAGAATGCCCAAATGGAGAAAACTTCCCAGCAGCTGTGGCCTTAGAGCATGCAGTTACCCACAGCATATAACATAAAAGGAATCCTAGATTCTGGATGATGAAAAATAAATAACACAACTTTAATTTTTTTTTTCCTGCCCTCTGATTTTCTGCTGAGACCCTCGATTTAGTCCCTAGAACCACCACCAAAAAAAAAAAAAAAATCGGGGAAGCCAGAAGACAAGGGAGCCTTCTGATGCAGTTCATGTCAGAACACAATGCAGGCTCAAGCAGAAGAATAAAGAGTGACTCTGGAGAGGCAAACCCAAGCTTTAAATGATGCTTAGTCCACAAACACAAGAAAGATTAATGGCAACTGGAAGTAGTTAACATGGTTCTCTGCTATCAAAATGTTCCAAGATTCAGATGCAGATCATCTGTGAACATACTCCAATATGGTGAAAGATTTTCTTTCTTTTTTTTTGTTACTGGGGATTAAACCTAGGGGCACTTTACCACTGAGCTACATCCAAGCCCTTTTATTTTTTTGAGACAGGGTCTCACTAAGTTGCTGAAGTTGGCCTTGAAATTGGGATCCTCGTGCCTCAGCCTCCGGAGTCACTCGGATTACAGATATGCACCACTGCGCCCAGCTAGATATGATTTGTTAATAGCTAAAATTTATTTAGAGCCAAGTCTGAAGAAAAAAATCAGTAATAACATTTCCTAAATCAAATATAACTAATTCTCTAACCTGTTACTGTGGTTTATTTTCTTCATAGCAGTTTTCAAAGTCTGATAATTATAGTATACATTTGTTTATTGTCCATCTTCTAACTAGCATAGGATAACAAATTTATATTGCCCACTGCCATATCACTAGCAACTAATATAGTGCATGTTAGAAAGTACACATTGTAAATATGGGATCAACTGGACTCTCAATACAACTACTTGAATGGGTAGCACTTCTTTTTTAAAATGTTTTATAAACTTATAGTCCCTTTCTGTATAATTTTGAAATTCTTAAGAACTGCACACTAATTAAAACTTGAGACCAAATAAAAAGAACTGACAATTCTTAAGTGCTAGAGTAGAAACCATCAGGGTAATATGGTCCAGTTCAAAGGGACTGAGGTAGGGCTCACTGGTGCAAGCCTGTAATCCCAGCAATTTAGGAGACTGAGGCAGGAGGATAGCAATTTTGGTGCCAGCCTTGGCAACTTAGCAAGGCCCTCAGTAACCTAGACCTGACTCAAAATAAAAAATAAAAAGGGATGTGTTACAGCTCAGTGGTAGAGCACCCCTGGGTTCAATCCCCAGGACTGAAAAAAGAAAAAGAAACTAGGATTCTAGAAATTTAATTTATATATATATATATATATATATTTTTTTTTTTTTTTTTTTTTTTTTTTTTTTTTAATAGAAGGGCATGCTGGCACACGCCTGTAATCCCAGCTATTCAAGATGCTGAGTCAGGAAAATTATGAGTTCAAAGCTAGGCTATATAACATATAGTAATACTATCTGAAAAGAAAGAAAAGAGAAAATTCTTATATAAATCATTTGACAGTGACAAGAACTCTTGACAGTTCAGGCTATTCAACTGCTAGAAATATTTTCATCCACATTATATAAAATACAATTTTCTACCAAAATCACCATGTATAATTTTATAATGAGAATATAGTTGGGTTTAATTCTCAAGCCCCTCTTTTCAATTGTTTTCATTAATCAAAAGATGACCAATATCAACCTACCGGATCAATAGAAGGCAAAACATCTTTCTTCTCTAGTCCATCAACTTCATCTTCATCTGTACTGTATTCTTCCATTGTTTCACCACTAACAAAGTGGATGACCCTCCTTGGAACTTTCTTCTTTTTTCCTATGACTCCCAGTTCTACATTTTCAAAGCCTCTTTCATTACTCATCTATATCAATAATAAATTAAAAACATGAGTTTCAAATGAAATTTTCTTTCATCACGCACACACACACAAAAATGTTTAGGGACTTAAAAACAGAAACCAATCCTTAAGTAATTTTTTTAAATCATATAAGAGTATAATATATATGTAGAGTTAATTTTAAAAATTTTTTCATAATCACCAAGGTTACAGAAAACAGAATAAAAAATTTTGTTTAGGTCAATAAGTATATATCAAGCACTTAGAGTCAGAGCAATCTCAATGCTATATATATAAATATGTACTGGACACCCATAAACAATAATGAGAATTAAGGAAGTATTAGTAGAAAACATAAAAAAAACATGCACACATATACATATTAAGTGTATAAAATAAGCAAACTGTATTAGGGAACTATTTTGGATTTGAGTTTAGCTATGTATTGCCGCAGTCTGGCTGACTTGACAAAATAAGGGGGGGGGGGAATACAGCGGGAGCCGCTTTATTGTCGGACAATAGAGGTATATATACACTTAACTGATTATACACAGCTTGTTTCAATTAACATCCAGATACATCAATTGGTCATTAAGGAATCCTCATCATCTTAATAATTACACACAGCTTAACTTAATTGACATAATCTAGACACAGCAGTCAGTCATTAAGGAATCTCTATCATCTTAATGGCTCACTGGCGAAGTGCCAGGCGCCATCTTGACTTGTCTGTGGCTCTCAACAATGTATGACCATAAGAAAAGCAGTTCAGCTTAACTTAAAAATCTCTCCTTACACAAAACAGAGGACTCCTAAATTCAATTGCCTTTTGGAGCCAAGCAAGTACCAAAAATGAGTAAAACTCTATAGAGATGGGTGGATCCTGCGGAGAATGCATGCCCCAACTAAAAACATTTAAACTAGGAAAAAAATATTTTTAGATACTATGCAAGCCAAATAAAAACACATCTATAAGCCAAACCTGAAAAGCAGACCATTGGTGTTCTATTGTGCCCAGCCAGACTGCGGCAAAGAGTGGTTCACCCAAACCACTTTTTCCTGTACCACACTCCCTCAGTTCCCAGCACCTACAGCCAATCTCATGTTTCCCCTAAGATTTGGTTTATGGTAAGCAACCTAGTGAGACCCTGTCTCAAAATTTAAAAAAAAAAAACGTTTTTGAGTTTATGGTTATCCTGATATCAATGTTTCCTTCTGGACTATGACTTGGCTTTTTAGATTCCTTAATTTCCTATGCCAAGCAAAGCCAGAAGTTAGATTAGATCTCCAGTCAGTGAATAGAGCTCAGATCTTTCATAATATGATACCATACCATACCCTGCCAGTGTCACCACCAGGAGAGAAATAATGAGAAGCTCTCTGTAGCAATCTCAGCAACTCAGGCAAAGGCAGGAGGATCACAAGTTTGAGGCCAGCCTCAGCAACTTAGGGAGGCCCTAAGCAATTTAGTGAGATCCTGTCTTCAAAAAATAAAAAGGATTGGGGCCAGGTGCAGTGGTGCACACCTGTAATCCCAGTGACTCAGGAGGCTGAAGCAGGAGGTTCAAATTCAGTCTCAGCAATTTATCCAGGCCCTAAGCAACTCAGCAAGATCCTGTCTCTAAATAATTATAAATAAATATTTTAAAAAGGGCTGGAGATGTGGCTCAGTGGTTAAATGCTCCTGAGTTCAATTCCTGGTTACCTGCCTCCCCCACCCCATAAAAGAGATTTTATTTAAGCCCTTTCTTTAAAAAGTTTAAAATTAATGTTTGATATAGTAAATCTCAAATTTTAGGTTTATCATTTTAAGCAGGGGTCAGCAAACTTTCTGTAAAGGCCAGATAGTAAATGTCTTAGGCTTTATAGACCAGAAAACCTCTTCACAATTAAACTCTGTGAAAGCAGCCATCAATGATAAGTCACTTACATGGACACTACATAAAAAAGGGGTGTGGCTGGTGCTCCAATAAAATTTACATAAAATGGATAGCTAGCTGGAAATGTCTCATGGACTGCAGTTTGTCCACTCCTGGTCTTAAAGAAGCAGATTGGCGAGTAAAAAGTCTATGAGAGACAATTTATGATGTGGAATTCTAACCTGCATTCAGTGGACAGGAAGCAATGAGGTAGACATTGCCAAGTAAAACCAGAAAATAATTTGGTATGAAATTTCAATAATTATAAAAAGTACTCTCATTTTTGTAAATAGTAAATGTCTTACTTATACAAATTCCATAAAAAATTTTAATTGTTTACTGTCACTTATACAAATTTTATACTAATGAATTCTAAAGATCTGAGGAGTTTCATAACACCAAGGAATTATGAAATGTAATGTCTGTTAACATTTAATTATGCTGTATGGTTAACTGGATTGTAAATCTGCTTACTTTGATCCTCAGGACCTGTTTTTAATGGCACTTTTATTTTTATATACTCCCATGGCACCCAGGACTTTAAAACACATAGTACACTTGGAATTTTTTTTGCATCACCTTCTACTAGGGAGTTAGCAACAAAGACACCTCTTTTAAACCAACAGTTCCTCTAACATCTCTGTGTGGTAAATAGAGGTGCTAAATTAAGTAGTACTGAAATTTTAACTCCTTTAAAAACACTGAGGCTGAGATTCTGGTTAAAAATTCACTCAGAGAGGCTGCTGGATACAAGGTCACAACAGTACTAAATGGCCTGATTACACACCTAATTCTAAACATAGATCCTATCTCTCTTAATTTCTTCCTTACATGACACTTGGTGTTTGTCAGTTCTTATAAATTTGGGAAGGAGTATAGAATGGCAGCCTTTCCATCCACCCGATCTCCACCTCCTTGGTCTCTTCCTCTTGCTAAGTTCAAACCCTTGGCATAAACAGGGAAAATTTAAAAACCATCTGTATAGTATGAGTTCATTTGTATTTAATAAAAAAGAAAAGAAATGCATAGAAATAATAGTTAATTTGGGGGAAATAAGAATATGAGGAAAGGGCAGTAGGTATATTCCTGTAAATTTTCACCCTTTGCTCCACAACCTTCTTTACTATTTAAATATTATAACCAACAATATGAAAACTACATAACACCACTAAACCAAAAAAACAGTCTCCATTGAAACATTTATCTGGCATATTAGTACAGTTATATTTACTTTGCTAATACAAAGCTGAAGTAGTGGTGAAAACAGTTCTAGTGACAAAAAGAAAAAACAAATTGGAAAAGCCCATCAATCTCTGTGGCCTTGAAGGTTCAGTGCAAGTATACCTGTCAACAAGAAGTCAAACTGAAAATGAAGTTAATCAATTAGTGTTGTCCCCTGAACTCCTTGCATATTATCCTCCTCCTCCTCCTCAAATAGGAAAAAAAAATCCACATAGAGATTAGTATGTGGAAAAACTGTTAGTGCAAATTGCATATTATACTATGAGCTATACTTACATTCAGGAACAATTCTTTAAGAACCTGTTGTTTGGGGAAGATGTCTTACTAACAATTCAGGTACTTAGTCTCAAACCTGAAAGCATTGGAAAAGCTTTCCCACAGAAGTCGGGAAAATTTCTGAATATTAACAACTCCAGGTTGTTCTGTTTTCCAGTATGGGGACTGAACCCAGGAACACTCTAACACTGCCCTACATCCCCATCCCCATCCCCCCCTTTTCTTTTACTTGTAGATGGACAGATACCTTTATTTTGTTTATTTATTTTTATGTGGTGCTGAGAATTCAACCTGGAGCCTCGCACGTGCTAGGCGAGTGCTCCACTGCTTAGCCACAACCCCAGCGCCCCCATCCCTTTTTATTTCGAGACGGTGTAGAACTTTGAATCCTACTGTGTCAGTCTCTGGACTAGGTGGGTTTACACAGGCCTGCAACCCCAGGTTTTTAACTGTCAAAACTACACGCATCAGCGGGTTCCCGTTAAAGTAATTCCTTCATTGGTTTTACTTGGTCAAAGACCAAGATTCACCACTAATTTAGACTATCAATCCAAAACAAATGTCCACAAACTTTACCTAACTCGCTACCCTGCACTGCCCAATACAGTAATCACAAGCCAATGTGGCTAACGCGCACTTGCCATGTGGTCAGTCGCAACTGAGATGGACTGCTAAATTAAAATATTCAGGATTTCAAAAAAAAAGTAAAATACCTTCTTAATTTTCATATTATACGTTAATATTTTAATAAAATGGGTTAAATAAGACACCATATTTAGTATCACCGGTTTCTTTTTCTTTCTTGTGGCTATTGGAAAACTTCGAATTACAATTAACTGTGCGGCTCTGAGCCTTAGTAACACTTCGTTGGTAAAATGGGGTAACACCCACCTCGCCCGGTTATAAGAATCAAGTCAAAGAAAGCCTGTAAATGCTTCTGGGCAGATGCCAGGGGAGGCGCTGGCTCCACAGGGAACTGAGAAGTGACTAAACTGCGTCACCTGGCTTTCAACTGCTTTTAAGGACAGCCTTTTGGAGACACGCCTGTTTTCTCTCGCTCGCAACCACTAGCTGGAATATCCCCCCCCCCCCCCCCCGGAAATCCAAGGCGGCCCCAGAGTCCGCGGCGCTGCCAGCGAAAGGGCTGGTGAAGGAAGGGCGCCCCAACCGGGCGGAGGCGTCCGCTTCTTCCCTTAATTGGTTTCTTGGAGCAAAGGCAGGGGTATGGTGAAGGGGAAGCCCCGAACTCACAGCCGGCAGGCGGCCTGCTTGGAAGAAGGCCGGGCAGGCCAAATAGGTAGTGAGATGACCGGGCGAGGAGGCGCTCGGTTCTCCTGGCCTCAGCCTCCGCGGCCCCACCTACCTGCCGCGCCGAGTCTCCGAAAGCCGCAGCTCCCGACACAGCGACGGTTTCTCCTTCCACACTGCCCACCGGCTCCCGGTCCATCGTTGTCGTCGCCACAGGGCTGCTGGCAAGATAGAGTAATGGCCGATAAGCCCACTTCCATCCTCCGCCTCCCCGCCCGGTGGATGGCCGAGCCCCGCAGTCCGAACCAGGGACTCACCAGCAGCGCCCGCCTGGCGCCACGCCCAGCTGTAGGAGCTGTAGTCACTGTAGGAGCGACCTGGGAACCGTGAGGGGTGGGGCCGGCTTGAGGGGCGGAGCTAGCCTGAGCGCGCTAGCCAGGTTCGGCACCTTTGGGCCCAGCTGACCGGTTTGTGAGGCGCAACCACCCGGCTCGTGCCGGGCGGGGCGGAGCGGGGCGGGGCCTTCTGTTGCACTGTTTCCGGCCAGGCCCACGTCGGGAGCTCGCGGAACCGCCGCCTGGCACCACCCATGACATCATGCCTGGTACCTGTAACTAAGCGTGCGGATTTCGGTGCAGTAGCTTACCAGCCACGCCCTCAGTCACCCTCCCAGACCCTAGTTTTCTTACAAGTAAAATGAGAACAGTTGCGTAGTGAGCGTCAAAGGCTACTGATGTACTGATAAGATGCGGTTACTGACTATGTAAAAATGCATGGCATATGCTGCATATTCCATTCCTGACATGGATGACAGACCAGCCAAAACACCTTTTAAAATGAATTCTGCTTACATTTGTCTGAAATACTTAAATATTTTTTTTTCTGTAGAAAAAGCGTTAAAGCCTGAAGGACAGTAAATTATGAGCAGTAGCAAGCTTACTCTGTGGTAAATATGAGGAATATTTTTATCAATGTTTAGAGTTGTGTATGTAAAAAGAGGCAGGGAGAAGGAATCCCGGACTTTTCCATTTTTCCCAGGGTGCCACCAAATTAGAAAACCATGATTGCAATTATTACCGCATGACGTTAACATTAGTTGGATCATTTCCAGGTAAATTTTATACTGTTTTAGCATGAAACTTTCACTACTATGTAGAGGTCAAAAACAAAATATACGTTATTTTGGCCACAGAATCCATCATTTGATACTTCAAGTTCCATTTTCATGCCAGTCCCAATTCAGAAATTCCTCCAATGTACATGATGTAGCATATGTTATTCAGCATGGCATCAGCAAATCCAACACCCCTAGAGCATTAAATGTCCCTTTCTGTTCTATGCAAAGTTTTTTTTGTCTGCCCTCTGCGTAGTATTCTTGTACATTTTCTATCCTATTTACTACAATCATGATAAAGAGCAAATGCAAAAATCTTTTTTGTGTGTGGTGCTGGGGATTGAACCCAGGGCCTTGTGCAAAAGAGATAAGCATTCTACCTACTGAGCTTAACACCAGACCGCAAAAATCTTAAATACAAAGAACAATTCTTTGAAAACCACCTACATTTTAAAAACTGATTAGAAATCCATAATAATCTACATTCTGGCAATATAATCAACCAAGTTAGCTTGCTGAAGATGTAAACAAACATGATCAGAGTCCCTATGGTGGAATTAGCAAAAGGTGGAAACAGTTCAAAACAGCAAAACCAAATGGCAATAAATTGAAAACAAAAAGCCAATTGTTAAAGATTTCATGAATTGGCCTTCAAAACAACACTGCTCTACATTACATATATTTAAAATCTGTTCCCTCTTACTGGCAAGAAGGGTAAGCAACAATCTTAAAAATGTGGGATGTTTATGAATAAACCGTGATTTATTTTCCAAGTTGGCAATTAAAACAATAAATTACAGTTTCCACTGCTGCTATTTTTATGGTTTACAAGTACTGAATGTTTCCTAGTTTACTGGCAATTCAAAACGCAAGTTATAGCTGGGCATAGTGGTCCATGCCTGTAATCCCAGTGGCTCAGGAGGCTGATGAGACAGGAGAATCTAGAGTTCAAAGCCAGCCTCAGCAATGGTGAGGCACTAAGCAACTCAGTGAGACATTGTCTCTAAATAAAATACAAAATAGGACTGGGGATGTGGCTCAGTGGTCAAGTACCCCTGAGTTCACTCCCCGGTACCAAAAAAAAAAAAAAAGCAAGTTATATTCCAACATAAACAAAAATATCTCCTAAAAAATGGTAATTTTCACAAAAATATGCAATTGAAAAGCAGTTTATTACATATGAACAATTCAAAGCAATGTAAAAGCACAGAAAGTCTAGTGGTTTTATCTTGGGCATTTATATTTTTGTCATTATTTCCAAACTGTGAAAGTTCAACTAAAAATCAGGCACAGTGGCACCCATCTGTAATCCCAACTACTTGGGAGGATGATCACAAGTTTGAGGCCACCATCCACAACTTAGCAAGACACTGTCACAAATAAAAATAAGTAAATAAAAAGGGATAGGAGTATAGTTTAGTGGTTGATCATCCCTGGGTCCAATCCCCAGGTAACAAAAGCAATATGCCAAAATTTTCCTTCTTTTACTTTGTAATATTATAAGCAGTACTGTAGCTCTATGACAAAAAATAAATTCAAGCATTATAATTTACTTGAAAACACAAGTGTAGTCTAAATTTATCACTTAATGTTATATATGCCAAAAATGTAAATTTGGATCTATCCATTTCTATGTAAAGACTAAACAAAGTTGAATCAAATTTGATAACCAGGAATGTTTACCAAATAAGACTTTCATATGACATATGTACATATGTGTGTATATATATATCCTTTAAAATATTATTGATCTTTAAGATGATAATTTGCCCAGTTTGGAATGTCTTTCATCACAGGGCAAAATCACATTGTTTCATTTAACAAAATAAGAAAATTGCATAAAATCAAGGGACACACATCAACTATTTCCTATCAAATGCAGTGTCAATAAATGTGCAGCTGTATCTTGTACCAGCTTTTGCAAGAATTGAGATTATTATCCCTTAATGATTTCCCAAGATCAGAAAGAACAGCTGATGATCATACACATCAAAAATTCCTACCTCTTTTGGGTCCCTGACAAGCAAGTTTCCCCTTCTATTTATAAAAGCACAAAAAGCAAGTAAGCATGATTCCTCAAATGTGGAAATATGAAGCCATTATATGTTCTCTTCATGTAGTGCAGACATGGGACCTCTGGAGAAAAGTTTAAGAGAAGAGATGGCATCTAGGCTCTCATTTCTACTTTTCTTTGTAGAAAAAGCCTTTATACTACAATTTCAGAGGAGTCTCAAGTCCCAAGTAGGGGAATTTTAATGCAAGTTCAGCTAAATTATCCCCTCTTACAAGCAGATACTACTGTGCAACTTATTAGCTGTTTTTCCTTATGATCCAACCAGTACTGATAAATGCTTTATTTGAGGCAAATATGAGAACCTTTAATCCAAGTGAAGTTAAAAGATATAATGTGCTCTTCAAATGAAGAGAGAAAAAAATGAGAACTGTAAAAAGTAGCATATGCATGTCAAAAACAAGAACTTCCATAGCAGCACCATCCTAAGTATCATAAAGAATATTTTCACTTCCTCATACATAAAAATTACCTTGTACTCAATATGCCCATATTACAGACAAAAGGGCAATGCAAGGGATTAGAAACCTAGGGTCTTAGGTAAGCAACCACTCAAAATTGAGCACAATTATCTACTGCTGGTAGCAAAGCAGGAGGAAAAATTGTCAGCAAAATTTTACATCAATTAACTACTTTACTACAATAAAATATCACAGCCTACACAGCTGACCTAAAGTTTAAATTAATCCCTCGGCATTTGAGATGTAAATTTCTCATTCCTATAATTCATATCTCAAAAACAAAAAAAAAAACATTAAGTTCAAGTGCAATGGAACAATTAATATTTAGAAAATGGCATCTAGAATTTGAAGCAGAATTTTAAAGACAATGACTTTGTTTCTAATCCAATGAACACCAGTGATAAAGAAAACCATCTAGATTTGAGCTGTGATGATGGCTTTTTGATTTGGATATGATTATTTACATAGTTTTATTTAATGATTATTTTTAGGTTTTGAGAAAGGTCAACAATTATGTTGCTATTTAACCATAATTTTCACTGACACAGATTTGTTAAAAGTTCTTTCAAATTCTTTGGCTGTTCTCTGTATTCAAAGAGTAAAATACTTTCCTTTAGTGTAATATAAACATCAAATTGAAATTCCTTCGCTTTATTTATTTATTTATTTATTTATGGGTACTGGGGCTTGAACCCACAAGTGCTTTATCATTGAGCTACATCCTCAGTCCTTTTTTTAAAATATTTTTTTTAGTTGTAGATGGACACAATATATTTTTATGTGATGCCAAGGATAGAACCCAGTGCCTCATACATGCAAAGCAAGTGCTCTACCACGGAGCTACAGCCCCAGCCCGCCAATCCTTTTTGACATAGTGTCTTGTTAAATTGCAAGACTGGCCTCAAATTTGCATTCCTCCTGTGTAAGCCTCCTGAACTGCTGGGATTATAGGCATGCATCACTGTAGTTAGCTCACATTTTTATTTTAAATGCTTTGTTCCATTTTTACTCAAAATATTTGTTTATATATTCATATATATTAAAGTTACTTGTAAAAAATTCACTTGAATTTTGTGATTTACATTTTGTACATCTTAAATTCATTGAAATAAACTTTAATTTACTGAAATAAATGAAAATAAATTTTATTGAAATAAATTTTACCTTTACATTACTATACATGATATGGGACTTTAATTCCATTAAATTTTCTGAATTTATAGCTATCTGTTTATTAGTATTCACTGATAACATTAAATCTCTTTTTAGTTATGTGATACTATATTTCTATTCAAGGTCACATCAAAATAATTATGTATTCAGTCGAACAAAATAATAGTTTATGCAACACTTAGACAAGATGAAAGTACTTATTTCCAAAAATTTCCTCTATTAGATTGCAATGCACTGTGTATATAAATACATTTTTAAATATGCCAGCAAATATGGTACTTTCAGAACATTGATATATAGCACATTTAAATCAAATCTGCCCTTTCTTGGTTTTGCAATTTGTTTCTATTACTTTCCTTCTTTTTCTTTTTGGTTATAGAATACAATGAGCATCATAATCTTGACACTATTCTTAATTCATGTTTGTTTTTAAGATTATAATAAAATTTAAGGAGGATTCAATGTTGTACAATAAATATTGGATCTAGCTAGTGGCCTAAATAGGGCATATATCAAATATCAAAAAGTTAAGGAAACAATTTAAAAATAGTGAAAAATAAAAGGAAAATTATTCAAATTAACACAAAAGGAAAGAAATGAAAGCTGACAGAGGTATTCTGCACTTTTAGCTGTCCTTTGCCACTGTTATTTTAGTTTCTAAAAAACAGTTTACAACACACACAGAAATATTAAAACCTATGCTGAAGCTACAAGGGTTACTGTAGCTAAAAGAGACTCTTATTTCTTTTTTGGTCAACATGCAAAATTGATTTCCTGAGAATAGAAATAAAAAAATGCATACCCAGAAAAGTGGTATGCAACAGTTTAATTAGGAACTACTTGGAAAACAATATTTTCTCTGTTGTCAAATTTCTATAGCTGGACCTTGCTATGACATTTCTTCAGAACCCAAAACACATAATTTTTACAGGGATACAATGTTCTGTAGGAATATTTTTGTCTTTATCTGGTAAAAAAAATTTACTGGAATATAAAATCTTTTCCCAAGTAAAAAATAAAGAAAATCAGTTGTATTCTTTATGTAATTTCTTTTAAAAGATACTTTGGTTTTTAAGACCTTTTAAGACACTTGACTCATAAAAAATAATTCTATAAAAACTAGCTATTTCTTTTGTTTAAATCTTCCTCCTACAAATCAATCCTTTGTTAAAAATCAGTTTATCCTAGCTCAAAATACATTGTTACACCCTCTATTATCTTCATGTCAATAATAAATAGCCATAGTAATTATTCTAGGATTTTCAATTAATTCCATACTTAATTTAAAAGCTATTGTTCTAGACAGGTACAAGCACACTGGTAGTCCAGTGTGCTACTTGGGAGGCCGAGGCAGGAGGATCACTTGAGCACAAGAGATCAGGGCCAGCCTGCGCAACTAAGCAAAACCCCCATTTTCTTAAAAAAAAAAAAAAAAAAAAAAAAAAAAACATTGTTCTCAATGAACTATGTAGTAATCCAAGGCAAAATAACCAGATCAATCTCACATTAGGACGTCTATACATTAACTATTAAAGCAAAACAAATACTTCAAGGTAGTGTTGTTCTGGTACAGCCTTTTCAAAATCTAGGCATGATCTAGGTTTGTGTAGCTCAATGGTAGAGCACTTGCCTCTACCAATTATTTATAAAAATAAATAAATAAAATAAAGGTATTGTGTCCATCTACAACTAAATAGATTAAAAAAAAAAAAAAGCTAGGAATGGTGGAGCATGCCTGTAATCCCAGCAATTCATCAGACTGAGACCAGAGGGTCTCAGTTCAAGGTCAGCCTGGGCAACTTAATGAGACACTGTCTCAAAATAAAAAACAAAAGGGATTGTAGATGTAGCTCAGTAGTAGAGCACCACTGGTTTCAATTCCAAGCATTGCAAAAAAACGAATAGAATAAATAAATAATTAAAAAATTTAAAAATCAAAGATTACCAGAGTAAGGATTTAAAAATAGGTTAAAAACGCAAGTTGTATACAAAACATCATACATTGTGAATTAGAACCAAATTCTCAATTTCAATCTAAATGGAAGCACTAAGATTTGTCCATGGCAAAAAATATCTTTAGTTATTCTATGATAAATAAAATATCCTAATACTCATGGTTAAATTATTATACTATATTTCTCACCAAAGGTCTATTTCTAGGCATAGTTATACATGACATTTATCTACTGCCTTTTCTATCTTTTCTTTTTTGATATACTGATCCTTTTAAACCATAAAGAAAGTTAACAACCCCTTAACTTATAACCATTTTGAAGTTTATTTTACAGCACTTTTATTGAGACATCATGTAACTTACTGACCAGGACTTGTTTACAAATGTAATGCTTGGCCTTTGAGAAAATTAAAAACCTTTAAGTACTAAAATTTTACATCATGATTTGTTTAACTTAAGAAGTGTTAAGATGATGAAAACTAAAAGAAAAATTTTCAAACAGAAATATAATGATTTTCACAAAAAAGGGAAAAGACAAAAAGAAAAAGAGGGCAAGAAAAGTACTCTTTTTTTTTCCCCCCTATTTGCAAAATGGAGGGAAAACTCTGAGGTCTCAGCAAATAATGTAATCAACCAAGTCAGTTTATATTAAGGCATCTTCTTTACATATTATTGAATCCCATCATGCCTTTCATATTGCCAGCAGCACCCTGTTGAAACTGCCTCATCATTGACTGAAGTCCTGCCATGCCACCTAAAGTAGAAAACAGATAATTACTAAGCAGAACTTGAAACATCTGTAACTTTTGCCTAACAAGTACTTCAATTTCTAAAAACACATCGTATTCTGATTGCAATAGTTAACCTTAAAGAACACATCAACTAAAAATTGGTATTATCACCAGAATCCTAATCTATTAGAGAATAAATAATCCACCTCAAATTCCTGTGAGAAATAAGAAAACAGTACCATTGAACAGGACCTTTCCGAGAGTAAATAAATCTAAACAAAAAAATTTTTTTTCTGAAAAGATCAAGAATCTTCTTATAAAGAGAACTGTGTTACTTAAAACTTGGGGGGTGGGGGGCATTATTTCAAAGGACTTCCAGGAAAAAAAGAATTCACCATTTATTAAACACCTACTAGTGCTGGGGATATAGCTCAGCTGGTAGAGTGCTTGCTTGCCTTGCATGCACAAGGCCATGGGTTCAATCCCCAGCACCCCCCCCCACACACACACACACAATCTAATATATGCCCAGAACTATATTAAGTACCTTCATATATATTAGCTCAATGAATTGTCACAATCTCCCGATATTATCTGTTCACAAAAGGGAACACAAGCTGGGCTGGGGATATAGCTCAGTTGGTAGAGTACTTGCCTCACATGCACAAGGCCCTGGGTTCAATCCCTAACACCAAAAAAAAAAAAAAAGGAACCCAAGATTCAAAGTTTAAGGGAATTTTCAAAGGTTACACATTGAATTGGAGTTCAAAATTCTTATATAATTTCGAAGACCCATCACTGAAAATATACAGTTCCAAAATAGGACAAAAGATCACTAGGAACAAGAATTAATAAAAGGTGATTAGCTTGCTCAAAAATCACACAGCAGAGGAATAAATAAAACTTCAGTGTATCTAATACTATTAACATTAACTTATGACCTTTTCCCTCAAAATACATATCTTTTGAAAAGATTTTCAAACTATCATAATAGAAGGATTACCATTAAAACTCAATCCTTATCAATTAAACTACATATTAGCTATTGGCAACAACTTTATACTTACCCATGTGGTGAAGCACTCTTGGATCCATCATTTTGGCCATTTGTTGATTCAATTTTGCCATCTGTGACTGGCTCACATTCTTAGACATGTCACCACCTGAAAAAAGGATATTTTGAATGAGTATAAGATTAATATAATCACAGTATCAGAGAAAGTTTGAAGTGAGTAAATGAAAAAAAAAAAAGATAATATTCACCTATAATCTTATCATCTTGACACAATTATTTCCATTACTACCTATTCCCTACTATGTTTATTTTAATTACATATTTTTGAGGAATAACAAATGAAATTCTATATAGAAAAACATGTTAAGGATTTTCTTAAAGCTATACTTTTTTTCTAACACTTTTACTCATATCTGTTCATGATATGAGTAACTATAACAAAGTGCACATAATAGTTATTAACTATAAGTTACAATAACTGTTGCTTAATAATGATATGAGGAAAGGTCAGAAAAAATACTGAGTTTATAGATATGGGTTAATTGAGAGAATGGATGGCTAGTAAAAGAATTTGAAAGTATCAATCCAAGAGAACTTAAGAATAGGAAAAGAAATTATATATATATATATAGTATAATATATATTATAATTATATATATACATATATATGTATGTATGTATATATGTATATAAAGTTTTTTGGTTTTGGTACTGGAGATTGAGACAGGAAGCAAAAGAGATTATCATTCAACAATAATGAATGAGTAAAACTCCTTCAGCAAAATTATTTATGTAAAAGGAATATTAACCGTGGTACTTCTCAGAGCATTTAATAAAAACAAACCAAAGCTGCCCTTGATTCTCTGATCACAGCCAACCAATCTAAATAAATTATGTGAATTAAGACTAACAGTTAAAGTCTGTAAATGGTAGCCCATGTCTGTAATCCCAGGGATTAAGGAAACTGAGGCAGAGGATCACAAGCTCAGGGCCTATCTGACAATTTAGCAAGACCTTATCTCAAAATAAAAATGAAAAGGATAGTGGGTGTAGCTTAGTGATAGAGTCCATGGGTTCAAATCCCAGTACCATGAAAGGGAAAAAAAAAAGGCTGTTAGTGAAAGATAAAATGTTTATGTGATAAAAAGCAGAATTAATCTGTGGAGGATGTTAATTCTGTGTTCATTGGTAATTTGTTCTAAGAATTTCTTTTTCAGGACTTAAAACTTCCAAAAATTTAAACTTTTTAGTGTGATAACGATGAGTGTACATTCACTGCCCATTTCATCTTGGTTGTGCCTTTATCTATGAACCAATGCTTAGATATCTAAGTTTTGATTGATAGATCTTCAGTAATTCTATCAAGAATAGTCAGGGTCACTTGAAGATGATGTTAAATCTGACTTATGTGTTTACTAATCACAATATAAAATGGCTTGGGATGTTGGAAATTATAACCAATTTTAAATCTGTCATGTCATAAAAGAGAAAATATAGCCAAACAACGAAAATAAGGAAAGTGTGCAAAACAAAGGGAATTAAATATATCTATTAATATTCATTCTTTGTAGAAACTACTCATCTTTGTATCTGCCTAATCAACAGTATTTTTAAATAAAAAATTCATTATAATAAGTGTTTACATTATATAAAGTAATTTAAAAGAGGACTAGAAGAGTTGATCAACTCTTTGGAAAAACAAACTTATCTTTTATATAATACACAGCAAAATAAATTCCAATTGGTATAGAAAGTCACACAAAAACTAAAACAAGGCTAAGGATATATACTCAGTGGTACAGTGCTTGCCTAATACATGTGAGACCCTAGGTTAATTCCTCAGCACCACAAAAAAGAAAAAGGAAAAAGACACATGCATAACTGAAATAGTTCTAGTCAACAGTTAAATGTTATATTTTCAGGAATATTTGGCAATATATAGAAAAATTACAATTTATCAGAAAGTAGTAGTTATAGCGACTGTTATTTGCAATAGCACTGTAGGATTCTATTCTCTGAAAAGTAGAGTGTGTTTTCAGTTATTTTCTTATGCTTTATATTCTCTAAATTTTCTACAATAATATATGTTCATAAAAACAAAATCATTCATTTTTTTCCATATTAATGTCTATTACCTTTAATCTGAAAGCGAATAAATCTTATCACATTATAAATCCTGGTACTACTAAACAAACATGAAACTCAGCAATGAATTTTTTAATAATTCAGTACTAAACTTTACTAGTTTCTCAACTTTTTTCAGTCTATTAATTAATGATGAGCTTATTTTTCTTACCTTTGAAAAGTCCTTTGATACCTCCCATCTTTTTTACCATCTGTGCGAACTTGGTATATTGTGTCAAAAGTTCCTGAACGTCTCTCGTTGATACGCCTGATCCTCGTGCTACTCTTTGGATTCTTCCTGGTTGCTTACTAAAAACCTTGGCACCATCTGTACTGTCCAGTTCTGTAGGCAAAGTCAATTACTTTCATTTAACATAAAATTGCCATTCATCATCAAAACAGAGTTTGGCAGATATGTTTTTTTAAAGGGATAACCACACTTCATCTTTCTGTTCTTTTTAAACTACAAAATCTTATACAAAAAAATAGGTATAATAAATGAGCAAACCATCAAGCAGATTTAACAAATGTTATCATTTGCCATGTATGCATTTGATTTTTTAAAAATTTAGGGGAATATATTCAAAAGGATACTTAACAGTATCCTTAGGTAAAATAAGAACATTCTGAGAACTATGAAATTCCATGTTCACTATCTCCATATCTCCTAGGTCTACCCTTTCTATGCCCTCTACATACCAGATGTGTATGGTATATTCCAAAAAAGAAGAGAGGTATTCACCTTAAAACTATCTTAAATAACTACCAATTCTTAACTCATAAATTTAGGCTATGTAACAGAAGGAGGAAGGTCCTATTTAAAAAAAATATTAGTACATATCAAGTAATTACTCCTATTTTAATCCTTTCTATAGAAACACATGTAGTAGAAGTTAATTCCCTCCAGTTTTTTCTTTGTTGTTTATTTTTTTTGATCACTCGGAATACAAGGTACAGTTCTTCTGGTTTTAGTTGCATACCATCTCAGGAATGGGATAGTCTTTAGACAAAATTTTCTATTATGTCTGCATTATCTCTATAACATCCCTTAATAACTGTTTAGACTCTGTCTTAATAACCATAGAAGAGATGACCCATTACATAAATTAAGGCAGTCTATGCCATTTTGTTATATCTATAATTTTTTTTCTTTTTGTGGTATGTTTTGAGACAGGGTCTCAGGCTGACTTTGAATTTGTGATTCTACTGCTTTAGACTCCCAAGTTATAGGTGTGCATCACCACACCCAGGCTGGAAATTCTTTTCATATATTAACTTGAAATACATTTACCTGGCACTTTTATTCATATATATTTCTCCTTGCCAAGCACAAAAAATACTTTCAAATACTTGAGAGTCACTACGTCTCACAGCTAATGATTGCGAATGTGGACTCAGAATGTTGAGGTTGAAGCCCAGCCTCTCCACTTGTTAGTGACTGTAAGCAAATTACTCAACTTACCTGTACTTCATTTTGCTGGTCTGAAAAAGACAGAAAATAATGGGCTATCCCTTAAGAGTATTGTGACAATTAAATGGTTTATATATCTTCAGTGTTCACAATAGTGCCTGGCAGAGTAAATACTTGATATGGCTACAATTACTAATTCTATATGCAAAAAAATTTCCAGAATTGAAGATGTAGACAATCTTATTTGTGGTTACTATTAAAACCTGGAGCTCAGGAAACAGCTAATGACTACAAAATCACCACCCTCCACCACCATCATCATCAGGTAGTAGGTAAAGCACAAAAAGGAACAGAATGATAAAAACACTGGCTGAGGACAGAATCATTTAAAAGCTGGGCTGAAAAAGAGATCAGTAAAAGAGACTACGGTAACAAGAAAGACATGGTTAAAAGTGAAGAGACGGTATAATGGAAATCAAGGAAAAAAGGTGATTAACAACATTCAATGTTGTAAAGTTGATCAAAAAAAAGAATGATTCAGGTATGAAGTGTCCAACAAAGACTCGTGTGTTGCAGGCTTAGTCCCCAATGCACCAATGTCCAAAAGTTGGGTTTTAAGAATTGACTGGGGGCTGGGGATGTGGCTCTAGCAGTAGTGCGCTCGCCTGGCATGCGTGCGGCCCGGGTTCGATCCTCAGCACCACATACAAACAAAGATGATGTGTCTGCCGAGAACTAAAAAATAAATATTAAAAATTCTCTCTCTCTTAAAAAAAAAAAAAAAAAAAAGAATTGATTGGATCATGAGGATTCTGACCTCCTTGATGGGTTAATCACTGATAGCTGAATGACTACTGGAAGATAGTAGAAACTATAGATTGGCATGTGGAGCATGGATGGAAGAAGTAGATCTCAGGGCACATCCTCAGAGACTACTATCTTGTCCCTGGCCTCATCCTCTGTCTCTCTCAGCTCTCCTGGCTATGGCTTTTTACCACATTTCTACCTTGCCATAGTCCTAAAAGCTATTGAGCCAACAGACCATGAACTAAAACCTCTGAAACCAGGAGCCAAAATAAATCTTTCCTCTTCTAAGTTAGTTTTCTCGGTTATGTCATAGCAACAAGAAGCTAATATATATCCACTAGAGAAGATCAATACAAGAGGAAGTCACTACATACCTTTATGTGAACTACTCCAGAGTAATGAATAAGGATAGAAGTCAGATTTCAGTGGTTTAAAGGAGAGTATCAACTGTTCTTTTAAAGCTTGACTAAAAAGAGTCACATAGTTAAACAAAATCATTAGATAAGTAGGGCCTGAAGTTATAGAAACGGATTTTACTGATAGAGAGGTTCTTGAAAAAGCATGAAGAGGGCTAAGAATGGTTTGTTTGTCACAATCCTACAGGTAAGTTAGCTAAAAGTTGAAGGAATTGTTATCAAATTTTCTTTGTAAATGAGGTCAGAGGTCAAGTTGCAGAAGTGGTAGAGCAGAAGGCCTAAAAACTAAGTGAAAAAAAAAAGGTATGCTAAAAAAATTGGTGGAAAAGGGTCATATGATTAGAAATGCTAATGGAAGACCAGATAAAAGACCTAGAAGTAATAGAGCTAATGATAATATAGGATGACAGAGATAGAGCAGTTACATTTCAGAGAAGACTGAAACTCTTTGAGAATTTCAAAAGTAAAAGCTGTTTTGCTTACATTGTCTCTCTGTACTCTGGCATATTAAACTGCTGAAAAGACTGAGAATAAACAAACATTTAACTTTACAAACCCAGTATTCTCCTAAATTTGACTCCATTTTTCCCCTATTTCCATCAACATCACAGTGAACTAAGGTTCTTATTTTGGAACTCACCTGAAGAAAAACTATATTAAGCATTTCTCTCAATGATGAAGTCAATACAATAATCATAACACTTAAATACTTTCAAGTTACTATTTTTCCTTTAGTAAAAAAACTTTTTCATTTTTTTTTTTTTAAATATTTATTTATTTTTTTAGTTATCGGCAGACACAACATCTTTGTTGGTATGTGGTACTGAGGTTCGAACCCGGGCCGCATGCATGCCAGACGAGCGCGCTACCACTTGAGCCACATCCCCAGCCCAACTTTTTCATTTTTTAACAAGAAAACTCAACTTACTAATATTTTTTCAAAACACTGTCCCAAGTCAAGAAATCTGATCTTACCTTGATCATTCATACTATCCATTATTGTCATTAATTTCTTTAGCCTTGCCATTGACTCCTGTTCATTTCCTTTGCTCATAAAATCTGTTCCAAAACCAGGGATCATTCCCTAAAACAAAATTAAACATAGAGTAATTAAGAGATTAAACTAATTATTCATAATGTCTACATTTGAATATTGGCTTTAATATTAAATCTTTAAAATATACATTTTTACCCAAAGAATTAAAGCAAATGTATCTAGATGTTCTTAAGATTTTTAATAAAAAAACAAAAAAAGGCATAAACAAACTTTTAAGGATAACTAACCAAGATCTGACTGAACGGGCCCATTTTCATGATATTTTGAAATTGTTCATACATGTCTCTCAACGTAAACTGACCTGAAATACAATATAAATGATTCAGATATATTAGCAAATGTACATCTCCATTCAATAAAACTAATCTTTTCCTTAATCATAGATTCATTTTGAAGCATACTTATAAAATACCCAATCAATAAATACTCACTGAGCAGTTATTATATGCACAATGACAGAGTGAATGCTATAGGGAATATACAGGCACACCGACAGGATCTATCCCTGGGAAATTCACCTTCTATCAGAAAATATGGACAAATACAAATACATAGGAAACTCCAAAACAAGGTATACAAACTAGGTGCCTACTAGGGTACCTAAATTAAGGGTTGACACCAAAAGTGAAACACATAAAATGTCCATGTACTAATGGTGAGAATGTAGAACAGCAAAAATATTTTAGAAGATTATTTGAGGTTTCTAAGTTTTGGTGTTGTTACTTGGGGATTAAACCCAGGAGTGCTTTACCACTGAGCTATATCCCATGCCCTTTTTCTTTTTTCTTTTTTTTTTTTTTTCTTTTTAAATATTTTTTTTAGTTGTAGATGAACACAATACCTTTATTTATTTATTTATTTTTATGTGATGCTGAGGATAGAACCCAGTGCCTCATACATGCTAGGCTGTACCACTGAGCTACAACCCAAGTCCCCTTTTTCTTTTTTGAGACAGAGTCTCACTGTTGCTTAGAGCCTCGATAAAGTTGCTGAGGCTGGCCTTGAATTTGGAATCCTCCTGCTTCGGCCTCCTAAGTTGCTGGATTACAGGCATGCACCACCATGCCTGGCTGAGGTTCCTTAAATAGCATAGCACAGCTGTTCATGAACAGAAAATGAGTAATCTGTGGATGAACTACTAATCAGCAATAAAAAAAAAAAACAAATAACCACATGAATAACTACTGAAAATATTATGCCTGGTCAAAGATTTCAAAAGGACATATTCTAGAATTTCTAAAATATAAACTGTTACTGGGATAAAACAGCAAAATATCTAGGGTAATGGAAATGGTCTGTTTCTTCATGGGGTGTGGGTTACTATGCATTTGAAAAATTAAAAAAATAAAAGATGGAATGGTAACCTTAGGATATGAGCATTTCATTGTATGTAAATTAACTTCAATTTTAAAAAGAGAGAGGGAATGAGGAAAAGAACAAAGATTATTTTCTATTTACAATTTTTTTTTTTTAAAGGTTACAGCAGATAGCCAGAAACACAGAGTTAAAACAGTGGAAGAGGAGGGCTAGCATTGTGGCTCAGCAGTAGAGCATCCACATAGCACGTGCAACACCCTGGGTTCGATCCTCAGCACCACATATAAATATTAAATAAAGGTACTGTGTCCAACTACAACTAAAAAATAAATTTTAAAAAATAGTGGAAGAGAAGATAGAGCTCAAATATCTACGTGGCCATTTATAAATAAATTACTACTGAAGCTATCTATATAGGAAATCCAACACCATGGAACTCAAATGAAAAGTTTAAAATAGAAAAGGCAGATACACTGTCAAATATTAGGAACCAAGGACTATGAGGAAAATCACCACTACATTTGGAAAGGATCCTTGGTGGCCTCAGAAATGAGTAGGATTTTAGGAACAGAAATAAAAATATAGAGAAATAAGAAAAGAACCAGGAGACAGAAAGTACCACCCAATTTGGAAGTGGTACATACAAGCAGTGCTAAAGTCATTAAGATATAGGGAGGTAGGAGAGAAAATCAGGCAATTAAGAATAAATTCATCTTATCAATATTTACTGAAGACCTTACTACGTGCCAGACATTGAAATAGGTACTGTGAACATAAAAGATGAAGAACACAGCCATGAACTCTACCTTCACCTTCAAGCAAAGAAATCAGATATCATGAGGAATAACAAAATCAATTATAGGGTGCAATGAAAACAAACATTAAAAGGTTCTAACTTAGTCTAGAGATCAGATAAAATATCCTTGAAGAGGGACTTAAGGAGAGATCTGAAATTTGAGCACAAGTTAACCAGCCTGGCTAGGGAAAAAGAGGGTAAAGAAAAGAAGAAGAGAGGATGTATTTAATAGGACTAGCAAAGGCAAGTCCCACACACAGAATGCAAAGTACAATGGTGCCAAAACATGACTTGGACAATAGGAAGTCACTAAAGGATTCTATGAAGAGCAAAAATAGAATCATATTTCCATTTCTGAAACATCTTTTTTCAACAGTATAATAACAGATCAAATGGAAAGACTCTGAAAAGCTGGAAAACTTAAAATAAGCAATCAAGGTAAGAGATTAACTAGCATATTTGCAGGGTAGCTGGATAAAATGGAGATACACAGGAAACAGAATCACTAGGACTAGTTAGTTGACTGACAAGGAAAGCGGGGAGCAGCGCAACAAAGAATAAAAAATAATAACACCACCCAAGTTTCTGACTCTGGCAACAAGACAAATGATGTTAAAGAGTCATTAATGATAACAATGAAGTAGGAGGTTGAGATGAGAAGATGATGATATGTTTATTGTGAAGTGTCTGTGTAATATCCAAGAATGGTCTAGTAAACATACAGTTTAACAGGTTTAAAGCTGCAGAGAAAGAAGATAGTCTAAGATGATTCCTGCAAAACACCAATAATTAAAAAGAGTACCTGACAAGATGAACAAAATGGAGCAAAGAGGCTTCAGAAAAGTATATAGCCATGGGACTTAATTCAAGAGAAAAGATCATTTGAAAAAAAACTAGAATGGTCAATAATAATATGTTGAGTGCTTATGACATGTGGGACATTTCACATCCATCAGTTAATGTAATCTTCACAACCATATATGGTAGTATAATGTAATTCTTACAGATAAGGAAATTGAGGCTAAGTAGTTAGAAAAAGTTACACAGCTAAAAACAGATCAGAGATACAAATCCAAGTATGTTATACCAAGAATGTTAAGCTCTTAATTGCAGTCTTATACTTCTCCACAGGAGTGGTCTGTCATGTGGAGTGAAGACAGAGTTTGTGTTTGTGTATTTAATCTTTTTTTAAATTCCTTTTTGTATATTTTATAATACTTTACATACATACATACACACACACACACACGAAGAAAACAAATATTTTTAGAAGAAAACAAACGGAAAAGCATGTTCTAACTCACTTTTCATCTATTTTTCTTCATGAAAGCCTTGATTTTAATCTTAAGGTAATTTGATTACAAGACAATAAAAAAATACTAGATTTTATAACTGCTCATATGCCTAAGAATTAAAATGATTTATATATAAATCATTAAAACAATAAACACTTCAAGAACTGACTCTAATAACATGTATTATCATTTCAAATGAATTACAGTAGATTTATCAAAAAGAAATCAAGGATAGATGTCTGAGATCAAATGCTTTTTTGCTACTCATATACCATGTTTCAACTTCTCTATGAGTGCTTCATTGTCATCCAGCTTCAACTCGTTAACTTTATCTATCAGTCCTTCAATGTCACCCATTCCTATAAGACCCAGAATAGAAAAATTAACAATTGACAGTATAACTAGATTCACATCATGCAAAACATATTCACATATATAATAACCTTGCAAGGTTAGGTATTCTTAATACATTTTACAAGTGAGAAAACTGAACTAGAAAAGTTAAATAGCAATAAAGAGGAGTCACAGCAGGGATTCTGGGTGGGGCTTAACTCCAAATTCCATGCTTTCTAATTATGTCACCTTCAGATGTTATTTTTTTTTAACATTACAACAACTACATATTTTTATATTGTACTCTAAAACTTTGCCAAAAGAACTTTACACCTAATCTCACTTTACCACTGTAGCCACAAGAAGTAGATAAATATCACCCTTGTTTTACAGGTGAAGAAGGTAAGTTACAGCAGGAAATGATTTTCTGAAACTGGTCAGGGAAGACAGTATTAAAATCCTAATCCGTTCTAAAGAAGTATTATTTCTCATAGATTTTTTTATATCCCCATGACTATACGTACCCAGAAGTTTGCTGATGAAAGGTTGTGTTTTAAAAGGCTCAAAGTCATCTATGTGTTCCCCTGTGCCAATGAAAATAATTGGACTTTTTGTGGCAGCAACTCTGCACAGAAAAAATATAAAATAAGCTCAAAAAAGAAAACAAATTTTCAGATTATCAAAGCCAAATAGAAAAGTCCAAACATTCAAACTTCTTTTTACTAGTTAAAACAAAACTATATCTAAGAGATTCCAAAATTCTGTTTCTATTTAAATTTCTTATAGACCATATTAGGTCCACAATTAGAATATATTTTAAAATATAAATAAATTCATAAATACAGTGTTATGGTTTAGTAGAAGGGTCCCCCAAAAGCTCATGTATGAGACAACACAAGAATTTTCAGAGGTGAAAAGATTAAATTATGTATAACCTAATCAGTGGATTAATCCATTGGTATGGATTAATTGGATAGTAACTATAAGCAGATAGGGTGTGGCTGGAGGAAGTAGGTCACTGGGGGCGTCCTTTGGGGTTTATTTTTTTGTCCATAGTGAGCCGAGCTCTGTTTCCTGGTTGTCATGTCCTGAATTGCTTTCCTCCATCATACTATTCTGCCATTATGCTCTACCTCACCTTGGGCCCAGAGCTATGGAGTTGGCCAATAATGGACTGAATCTCTAAAAGTGTGAGACAAAATAAACTTCCTCATCTACACTGTTCTTATCAGTTCTTTGGATCACGTGACCAAAAACCTGACTAAAACACACACACACACACAAATACATATCACCTAAGCTGAACACATGGAAAGGTATAAATGATACTTACGCACTGAGTGCACCACCTCCTTTTGCATGACCATCAAGTTTTGTCACTATTACTGAGGCTACATCTACTTTATCTTTAAAAGCCTTAGCTTGGGCTTCACAAGCCTGACCAATGGAGGCATCCATCACATAAACAATATTATCAGGTTGCTAGAAAGTTTAAATAGAAAAGAAAAATATTTTTACTGATCTCAAGCAAATTTCATCATTAAAAACTATAGAATATCTACTATAAATAGTTATTCAAGCAATGAATATTTGTTGAGAGAGTATATAAATTAGGGTAGCATCTGGGTTCTGAAGACAAAGAGGCAGATAAGAAAATCATCCTTATGGTATAAGGGAGATATGATATGGTAGGCATCCTTAGGTAGGGCAGTCAGAAAAAGCCTTTCTAAAGGTTAATGTTTGAAGTGAGGCCTAAACAAAGAAGATCTGAAGAATGGCATTCTAGGCAAAGAAATACCAAAAAAAAAAAAAAACCAAAAAATTTATAACATGAAGAGTGTATACTGAAATCAAATGAATAAAATAGACTCCTTCCCTTAGATCTGTTCAACGTGGTCAAAATAACAGAGTTAAAAAGAAACATATCAGCACTAACTACTAGTTAGCAAAGAATTCCAACAACCCAATGGCAAAAACCAATTCCTACTATATGCTACAAGGATCTATAAAATGCCGCTTCTCCTTGAGTTATTTCCATTATTTCTATCACAATTTAAAAACATTAAATGGTGATTAATCATTTTAACATGTATTTTCATTATTTTTTTTTTTGAGAGAGAGAGAGAGAATTTCAATATTTATTTTTTAGTTTTCGGCGGACATAACATCTTTGTTTGTATGTGGTGCTGAGGATCGAACCTGAGCCGCACACACGCCAGGCGAGCGCGCTACCGCCTGAGCCACATACCCAGCCCTTAACATGTATTTTCATTTTTAAAAAATTTCAAACTTCACCTAAAATATCATTTCTAATTGAATTTAAATAACTTATAGAAAGGAAATGCAATATATATTAAAGGTTAATTCTTTAATTTTTCTATACTAGAGAAGAAAAATGATGAGATAAAGTCATTATCACACAGATTAAGGTGCCCAAAAACAGAAAGAAATTACTTGGAATTTGATTATAGTCAAGGAGTTATTTGTACTGACCATAAATTCAATTAGGTTTTTAAATTAACTAAAAAGTCCTTTAAATGGTGTTCCATGGAAAATTACTTACTATAGCATTAGCAACTTGAAGCATTTCTTCAAACAATGAATCTTCTTGTTTGTGGCGGCCACTTGTATCAACAATAATAATTTCAAAATTTTCATTTTTGAACTTCTCCACTCCTTCAGAAGCAATGATAACAGGATCCATTTCTGTATAGCTATTTAATATCAACAAATGATTTAACAATCACAAGAGTAAAACTTCCAAATACTACTGATTTGGAAACTGGTAGTCAATCTTTAATATATTCTGAAAAAGTCAAAGTGATCACAATTTCAATTTAGCAAATTAAATTTCTATTAAGTATTAAACACAGAAATCTTCTTAGAGCAGCATGAAGCACTCATCCAACTTGTCAACTACAAAGCCTGTATGATTGCATGCCTTTTCTCAATGAGCTGTTTCCTTAAAAATTTTTATGTCATCTTCTTTTTTTTTTGGTACTGGGGATTGAACTCAGGGGAACTCGACCACTGAGCCACAGCTCCAGCCCTATTTTGTATTTTGTTTAAAGACAGGGTCTTACTGAGTTACTTAGTGCCTTGCTTTTGCTGAGGCTGGCTGTGAACTCACAATCCTCCTGCCTCACCCTCCCAAGTCAGTGGGATTACAGCATATGCCACCGGGCTGGCTAATATCTTCTTTAATAATTGAACTCATGTTACAAAGTATTTCATACTTGCTTTTCTATTTAACACCCTTCTGTAGCCATTTCATAAAACCATTAAACTTTCTTGTAAAACATAATTTTTAGGTTATCCAAAATACACCATGAGATAGCTATGCTTTCATTTATTAAATAAATAAATGCCCTACTGTTGAACAACTGAGATTTTTCCAGCTCCCTTTTTTTTTTGATACTGATTAAACTCAGAGGTGCTTTACCACTGAGTTACATCCCAAGACTCCCCTTTTTGTTTTTTGGTTTTGCTTTTGAGTCAAGATCTTACAAAGTTGCTTAGGGCTTCTCACTAAGTTGCTGAGGCTGGCCTCAAACTTGCAATCTTTCTGCCTCAGCCTCCTGAGTTGCTAGGACTACAGGTATGAAACCACAACACCTGGCTTCCAACTTCTTGTTATTAAAAACATAGCCAACAAGAATAGTACATAAATGTTTCTGTGAAACTATGTTAAGACAGGCTCTTACAAGTCAAATTTGTGTCAAATGATATAATCACTTAGACTTTTTTTTTTTCCCCCCCATGCCGAGGATCAAACCCAGGGCCTTATGCGAGGCAAGCACTCTACCAACTGAGCTATATCCCCAGCCCATCATTTAGGCTTTTGGCTTGTTAAAAGAAAAATATCCTCCACAGGAATTTAATCTCATCCCTTTTCGCCATATTTTCATAATCCTGGGAGGAAAAGTATTTTTCAACTTGAAAATCAATTATTGAAATCACATTTTAACATGGATTCTTCTGATTCATGGCAACCATTATACAGACTAGTACTGTCAAAAGAAAATATATGTAAGGTTTTAAAAAACTGATTTCATCTAAATTAAGAACAATAAAATCAGAGCTACAGTGTGTGACAGTACACACTGTAATCTGACTCAGGAGGCTGAGACAAGAGGATATAAATTCAAGGCCAACCTCAGCAACTTAGTGAGACCCTGTCTCAAAAAATATAAATAAGCACTAAGGATGTAGCTCTGTGGTAGATACCCTCTGGGTTCAATCTCCAGTACTGCAATCAATCAATCAATCAATCAATAACAAATTTAGGGAGGAATACCCTTACTAAGAAGATATGTGTGACTGAAGGGTGTGTGTGTGGTAATGGGAATTAAACCCAGTTCCTTGAGCATGCTAGGCAAATGCTCTACCTTTTTTTTTTTTTAATGCTCTACTTTTTTAGTTTATTTTGAGTCAGGGTCTCATGAATTTCCCAGGCTGTCCTAGCACTTGCAATCCTACCTCAGCCTCTAGAGTAGCTGGGATTATAGGTATACATCACTGTATTCAGATGAAATGGATTTTTGTGTTTTTAAAAAAAAAAGGCTGACCTTTATTTTTACTTTTTTGAGGTACTGGGAGCTGAGCCCAAAGGCATTCTACCACTAAGCTAATGACCTTTTTTATTTTTAATTATGAGACAAAGGGTTCTCCCTAAATTTCTGAGGCTGGCCTTGAATTTGTGATCCTCCTGCTTCAGCCTCCCAAAAAGTACCTAGGATTACAGATATGTACCTCCACACTCACTTCTAACATTCCTCTTTAGTCTGTTTGAAATTATTCAATGAAAAAAATTAAGAAGTCTCCTAAATAAGTCCTAAATTCAATCTAGACTCCATTTTTTAATCATACTAACATGTACTGACTACCTAACTGAACACTATATAAAGTGAGAAATAGCAACGATCAGAATCTCTACCTGAGATAATCTGAGATTATAACCATTTTAATGGTTTCTTGTGAGAAACCATTTCAGGATAACCAAACACAAATGTTTGAAAATGATATGCTAAATATTTTGTATTTTGTTTTAATTGTGGTGCTGGGGATTGAACCTTGGGCCTTATACACCATAAGCAAGTACTCTACTACTGAGCTTTGATTCCAGTCCTAAATATTTTTAAATGAAAAAGTTAGACAAGATGAGGTATGAGTATTAAAAAAAAAAAATAGTAACCTACCTTCCATAGAATGGAATTCTTGCTTTGGTAGCATTCTGTTTTAGTTGGTCAAAAGCCCCTAAAAAATAAAAGAGTAAATTAATCCTCAAACTTGAAAATAAAGATTACACAAAACAGTTTTTAAATTTTAACCCAGTACCTGCTCTAAATGTGTCTGCACATATCAAACAGGTCTTCCAACCTTTCCTCTGGTAATAATATGCTAACTGGGAAAAGAAGATTTTAAAAATGTAATTTCATAAGACATAACAAATTACACAGAATTTCTTCTATTTATATTCATTCATCTAATGATTAAAGTTAAACTGCTTATAATTCTCCTGAATATAATATTATTAAAGATTTTTGAGTACTACAAATTTGCTAAGAACAGTTTAAATTCTAATTGTCATATAGTTGCATTCAAAGGATATAAAATGAAAAAGCAGCAATCAGTCTTCATTAAAAATGTTAACTACTGGGCTGGGGCTTTAGCTCAGTGGTAGACTGTGCTTGCCTAGCACGAGTGAGGCTCTGGGTTGAATCCTCAGCACCCCATAAAAATAAATAAATAAAATAAAGGTATTGTGTCCATCTACAACTAAAAAATACTTTTAAAAATGTTAACTACTTACCATTTGCAAAGGGAAAAAAATATTTACTATTAATGTTAATTTACTTTTTAAAAAAATCTAATAATAATATAATCCTCTAAAAAAATCCTCCTTTTTCCTCCCTAAATATAGCATGGTTGCAGCCTGTGACAAAAAAAAAAAAAAAAATCTGATAACAACACTTAGGCACCCAATTCTATAAAGTAAGGGGTAGTATAATGAATTAAAAGTTAGTATAAGGATATACAAAGTAAAGATCTATATTATATAGGATGGGACACTGAAAAGGGAGTCTTAAGTCATAGGAGATAAGGTATACACTACCCTTGTTCTCCACTTCAAAAATCATATACTCAAGCCCTTAAAAGACAGAATGCTTCTTTTTTTCCCATCAAAAAATAATGCTGGCATAGTTATATATAAATCTAATGTTCTGATAGACAATGGAATTCTTTCTCCTTATGTTACAAAAAATCATCGAAAAAACATAATGGATATAGCAACTAACACAAAATTGTAAAGCAGCATTATATAGCTGGGCTTTCACATAAAATTTGATTTATACGAATATATCTTCTATAGGAACTTTTTTGTTAAAGAAAGTGTAATTTACCTTTGAACATGTTGTTGTTTTACCACTCCCTTGCAATCCAACAAACATAATCACATTCTGTTTTCCTTTTGTGGGCGTCCATGCTTTAACTCCAGGGTCTACAAGCTACATACCAAATATAAAATAAAAATAAAATCAAGTTAACATATGCTTACATTCAAAATTCTTCTCCCTAGAACTTGTAAATAATGTAAGGATATTTTCATATAAAAGTCACCATAATATTTCTAATATCACTTTACTACTCCCCTTTACACATAAAGAATGAAATTTAAGAATATAACATGCATTGGAGGGCTGGGGCTGTAGCTCAGTGGCAAAGTGCTTGACTAGCATGTGTAAGGCACTGGGTTCATCCTTAACACCATATAAAAATAAATAAAATAAAGGCATTCTGTCCATCTGTAACTACAAAAAAAAAATTTTTTTAAAGAATATAACATGTATTATGAAGTCATAATCAAGCTTTTACTACCAAACCAATACAGAGGTAAGAATCTCAAAATGTTTTTTAGAACAAGCTCAAGTATGAAGTAAAATATGAGACCACGTTTGACCCAAAGGAGTAAATCACCACTGCAGAAATATAATACAAAAATATGTGTGCAGGTCACGTGTGAATTTTTAAATTTCTGTAGGGGTGACATTAAAAAGTAAAACTAATTTTTATATTTTATTTAACCTAAATATAATCAAAATTTCATCATTTCAACATGTAACCTATATCTATTTAAGGGGATAATTTACATTTCCTTTCCCATACTGTTTTTCAAATCTAGTGTGTATTTTATACATAAAGCTGATCTCAGTTTAGACTAGTCACATGACACATTCTCAATAAGGAGAGGCTGACATATTAGAGAGTTCCTGTATACACCTTGACAAATATTTATATAAAGCAAAATTACAAATAACATGTCAAAGACTTTCTGTCAAATGTTAAGTTCTCCAACGCCAAAGATCTTTTACCAAGTTATTACATACAGAAGGCTAATAAAAAATAATCACCAATGTTATAATGAATCATTGGAAAAGGAAAGGTCATATATGGAAGAAAAGTCCTTAAGCTAACAAGCATGATGCATTTAAGTTCATTCAAAATAATCTAATTAGGAGTCAGTCGTTTGGAGCTTAAAATACTTATCTCTATATAATGATAAATCCACAGTACTAGTTCATGTCCTAGACCAGAGGTTGGCAAATGAATAAATAAAGTTCTAATGGGACAAAGCTATGTCCATTATTTACTACTTTTGTGTTTCAAAAGCAGAACTCAATAGTTACAATAGAGACCATGAGGTCCACAATGCCTAAATCTTTAGGAGAAAGTCAGCTAAGCCCATCTTAAACAATATCATCAAAGTTATATAATCCTTCTAAACACCAAAAAAAAAACAACAACAAATAACCCAATCAATAAATGGGCCAAGAACCTGAGAGACACTTCTCAGAATATGATGTACCATCAGTCAACAAATACATGAAAAACTGTTTATCATCACTAGCAATTAGAAAAATGCAAATCAAAACACTCTAAGATTTCATCTCACTCCAGTCAGAATGGCAGCTATTATGCATACAATAATTGTTGGCGAAGATGTGGGGAAAAAGGCACACTAATACATTGCTGGTGGGACTGCAAATTGGTGCAGCCAATATGGAAAGCAGTATGGAGATTCCTTGGAAAACTTGGAATGAAACCACCATTTGACCCAGCTATCTCTCTCCTTGCTCTATAACTCAAAGGACTTATAAACAGCACACTACAAGGTTATATAATCCGTATTATACCTTTATTTCAAAGAGAAAAAAAAAAAAAACATATGTTCTTATTCCTTTCCCAGGCATCAACTTGGCCTTGCACAAACTTCTAAAAAGGGCAGAATCTATCTTAAAACATAAATCCAGGCTGGGGTTGTGGCTCAGTGGTAGAGTGCTCACCTAGCATATGTGAGGCACTGGGTTCAATCCTCAGCATCACATAAAAATAAACAAAATAAAAATATTGTGTCAATCTACAACTAAAAAAAAATTTTAAAAAAACATAAATCCTTTCCAGTTCTACCTAGATCCTTTCAGTATGGTGATGCTGAATGATTCTCTATACCTCTTGGCAGAGGTATAGAGAATCATTCAGCTCTCTATGGACTCCTTATTTGGAACATATATTTTACTGAATAATTATTTATAAATCTACACTTCTCTTCCTCCCACCTTTTAGAACAAAAGTCTTCAACTTTTCTGTCTGAGAACTCCTTTATAATCACAGCAGTTTGTAAGGGTTAGCTGCAATCTGGAATCTGAAATCATGTAAACTTTCATACTGTTACATTAAAATCTATTATTTTATCTTGCACTTTGCGTAGGTCTTATACTAGTACATGATTTGTAACATTGTTCATTGAAATACTGGTTCCCTGAGTTACATAAATCTTTCATTATTGACACATTTCACTGTATAATGTCAAAAACTTCATTAATGTCAACACTGGTTTTCTCAGAAGAGTAAGTACTATCAAACTCAGGGTAAAGATACAAGTTCCTAGTTTATGTATGAAAGCTCAAATTTCATTACTAGCCATATTTTGTTAGTTACTTCCTTAAAGTCACAAGTTTACTACACTTTAGAAAAAATGTATGCCAAATACCTGTGTGAATAACTATACTTTATATGTCTACTATTCATTTATGTAAAAACATGCTTTCATAAAGAGAATAATGAAATTTCAGTATGCGACAGCAGGATTTCATGCATACTTTCCATTTCATCACACAAAATCTTAAAAAAATATATCTACAGGGCTGGTAGAGCGCTTGCCTAGCATGTGTGAGTTCATCTCAACAACACATTAAAAAATAAAGACATTGTGTCCATCTACAACTAAAAATATTTTTAAAAATACATTTATAGTCAAGGATCAATATTTAATACAATTAATAATTTCTATTATTTCAGCAAGGATATTCTTAAGTGAAAAAGCACTTTCTTTTTTTACTCCAAGTATTTGGTAGTAAAGAGTACAATGACTAATAGTATAGTTTGGTGTTACTTCCTTAACTCATCAAAGAGATTGTAAATTTTGCTTCAACTGTAAATTAATATGAAGTGAACAAATTCTTTAACTCTTTTAATCCTGACTTTCTTTCTCTCTTTTAATTAATAAAGCAAGTGGATCAAACTGAATGACACAGCCATCCGAGATAACAGGACTTTTCCAAAATACCTATCAGCATTGGTACCAAAAGAGTAAATGAAAATATTCATATATATTGAAGAATAAAACAGTAAACCACTAGCAGACATCTACTGCTCTAAGGAAAAAAAAAAAAAAAACTATTTTACAGTTCCTTTTTTACCCATTAATAGACACACATTTTTTCAAAGCTCTAAAATTTTCACCATAATTTGTGTAACAGTAGCAGCAATAACAGCTCTAAGGCAAGCTACAGTTAAAAGGATATATTTACTACTTGAAAAAAATTTTTTTCACTAATTCAAAATTGCTCATAATCTAACTAAGAGCTGAGAAACTTATCTTTTCAAAGGGAATTATTTTCATGAAGAACAGTATAGAAAAGTATACCTTCTGGTATGACTTTCGTACACAAGACTAGGACCATCCTAGACAATACTTGATATTAAAAGAGACTTAGGCTCTTCTATCAATTAGTCTGTAGTGAAGTGTTACTCTTTGCAACTCAACTTTGGCTTCCCTCTTGAACCAAACCCCAGAATTGGGGATTACATCCAGGGGCACCCTACCACTGTGCTACATCTCCAGCAACTTTTCATTTTTCAACAGAGTTTCACTAAGTTGCCAAGGCTGGCCTCAAACTTGCAATCCTGACTCAGCTACCCAAGCAGCTAAGATCACAATACTAGCTTTTTAAAATATATACTCAGAATTCTGTACTTAGTAAAGTCTATAATAAAAATAGACCACCTTAGAAAAGTTAGTAATTTTTCAGTTTTTTTTTTGTTTTTGTTTTTGTTTTTTTTTTGTGTGTGTGTGTGTGTGGTACCAGGGATTGAACCACGGGCACTTAATCCCTGAACCACATCCCCAGCTTGTTTTATATTTTATTTAGAGACAGGGTCTTGCTTAGAGCCTTGCTAAGTTGCTGACGCTGGCTTTGAACTCACAATCCTCCTGCCTCGGGCTCCTGAGCCACTGAGATTAGAGGTATGCCCCACCACACCCAGCCAGTTAATATTTTAACATAGATGATTCCATAAAATTTTAATAGAAAGAATTCTGAAATAGTATTCATTTATAGTGCTAGCATGCTTTTACCCCCTGAGTCTAAAGAAACATAGCAGTCTTGACAGAATTTTTACCTTCACGAGTTCTTTAAAGACAGCATGTTGAATCATTTTCCTTTTGTTAAGACCAGATGCCATTTCTTCAAGATCAATAGCAGACCTTCATGATGATGGTGTTTGGGACAGCAAAGAGAAAAGTCAGATAAGGCATTCTAAAAAAATCTTCTATCTCACAGAATTTAAGAATATTCAATCATTCATCTTAATAGTTTTCTAACTAAAATGCATATAATTACTATAGACTACACCATCAAGAACTATACCATAAAGTATTAGATGCAAGGCTTTCAGTTAAAAGTATAAATATTAATTTGCTCTCAAAGGACTACAAAATACTACTTATTTATCTTGCAGCTTATGATTTTATACATCCTTATAAGAGAAAACATGACTAACAACTTCCTCTAATGCTAAATGCTTAAATACTACAAATTCTAAGTTTACTCCCAGGCTGGACAAAGCAGAAAAAAGAGATGTGCTAAGCTAGAATTCAAGCAGTTAATGTAGGTGCCTAAATTGTTCCATGGGTCCTGCCCAGTCCATGCCTCCTCCAATGAACACAATAACCAAACCACACACATTACTCCTTCAATCAAATATGAACAAAGATATCATATAAAGGAGAACCAAAGAGAATAATATTCACCAATAATGAATAAGCTTGGTTAATGTCATCTTAACCCTGAAGAATATAAAATCGCACCACTTTTCTATAAAGAATCTGAATTGTTCAAAGGCTTTTATATTAAAATATCTTATATATCCAAATAAATATGAATACATCCAAGTAAAGGAATAACAAAATAAAAAAGACTATAATTAAAATGAAAGTTACACATGGCTTTTTCTTTTTTTATTTTGTTTTTGTTGTGCTGGGGATTGAACCCAGGGCCTTATGCATGCAAAGCAAGCACTCTACCAACAGAGCTATATCCCAGCCCATGCTTTGTTCTTTGAACCATCATTATGAAAACATATGTCCATGCAGTTTTCTAACAAATAAGCTCTATACTATTCCAGTGCCATTTAGCAGACATGTTTCATAATAAAGCTAAAAAGCCAACCTTTCCAATTGCTCCCCATCCCAGTAAACTATACTTAGTTTTATCTGTTTTATATCTAACCAATTCAACTTACTTAACATTTTCTCTTAGTTGCTTCACTAGTTTAATATTAACATCCGCTTCTAATAATGCTGTACATACTTCTTTTAGCATAGCATTTAATACCTGAAAATAAATAAATAAAATTTTAAAGCACTCAGTGTACCATTTCAAATACATAAAAACAATAGTTAATCAGTTATCCTATGTCACTATAGCCAAATAAAGATAACACCACACTATTAGAGGAAAGATTTTTTTTTTGTGGCGGGGGAAATACTGGGGATTGAACCCCAGGGCATTTTACCATTGAGCTACATGCTAGGCCTTTTAATTTTTTAATTTTGAGACAGAGTCTTATTAAGTTGTTTAGGCTGTACTTCAATTTGTGATCTTCATTTGTGCCACCAGCAAGAGAAAGTTTTTCAGTTAGTTTTGGAGAGAAAATACTATTGAATGTCCAATCCTTTTGTCAAAATAAGATAACCCCATTTAGTTCTACATACCAAATATTTAATCACCATAATTTTATCCTATATTAAAGTCATGAACAATATAAACAATATTCAAGCTAAAGGAAGTTTCTATACAACAGATGTTGCCATTTATGTGTTTTTGTGTGTGTGTGTCACTGAAGAGCTCTGATAATGATAAATAGTGGCATATATTCACAAAATTTGCTTTTCTTAAATGGACTATCATAGAGGAAAATGTGATAGAAGAAAATTACCCAGTCTAACTATTTCCACTCAGATAAGAGGAATAAAATTGCAAAGGAAATTATCCTCCTCTAATAATTCACTATCACCATACATCTGCAGAATTATGAGGCACTGTATTTAAGAGATCATAAACTATAACATCTTAAAATGAAGTTTAGCCATACACATACACACACACACACACACACACACACACACACACACTTATAAAACAGAATATAAGCTCCACAAGCAAAGGAATTTTAATCTTATTTACACACTATTTTATCCTTGGTACCAGCAAACCTGTCTGAAAAAATGAAGGCCTTAAATACTTCCTGAATGAATTCTCTCCTTCCCTTCACTTAATTTGCCCTATAGAGGGTTATCAAGTTTTTCTTTTCTTCATTAAAGGGGTCTGATAAAACTGGACTTGATTTTTCATTAGGGGGATTTTTCCCTATTAACCTGCTAGCAAAATAATACAGGAACAGAAAAGCTGCTAATTCAAGAAATAGATGCTGTTCCATTTCCAACAAGCAATTCTCAGGTTTCCTTTTTCTTACTATTAATAAAAAGAGAATAAGGGCTACAATATTTTCAACAGGGAAAACTGTTTGTAAAGCTATTGTTTTATTTATTCTGGATTATAAGACTAAATAATGCTTTAAGTTATGATTTATTTAATACAAATTATTAGAAAACCCTACATAGGAATTGGAGGGGCAGGCAGGATTCTACTCTGGTTTGTCCAATAAACAAACATGTGAAACCAACTTTCTGTTTCTATTAAATGAGAGGCTGGACTATGTGATCTCTAAGATAGTCACAAAATTATTTACTTCCAATAGTTTGCTAAAGTGTTGATAAAAAAAAATAACAATATAAAGATACTTTCTTAAGTATTAGGGATCAAACCCAGGGGCACTTTACCATTGACCTATATCTCCACGTCTTTTTATTTTTTCTTAATTTTGAAAAAGGGTCTTACTAAGTTGTTGAGGCTGGCCTCAAACTTGGCAATCCTCCTGCCTCAGCCTCCTGAGTCACTGGAATTACAGGCATGCACCCCTTAACCTATTTAGAAAGTTTTTTTGGTTTTTGTTTTTTTGGTTTTTCTGGTATTCAGGATTCAACCCAGGGGCACTTAACCACTAAACCATATCCCCAGAGCTTTTTAAATTTTATGTAGAGACAGGTTCTTGCTGAGTTGCTAAATTGCTAAGGATAGCTTTGAACTCACACTCCTTTGCCTTAGCCTCCCAAGCCACTGGGATTATAGGCGTGCCCCATCACACCTGGCTTTACTTTTAATCTATTAGCTCATATAGTCTTTAAAATTATTTTGTAAAGTAAATGCTATTTTCCCATTTTATATATTAAGGAATATGAAAGTTGATGTACCCAAATTCACATTGCACAGCTACTGAAAATGGCTGAAGTGGGACTCTAATCAAGGTCTTCTAACACGAAATTCAGTACTGTTTCCATTATTACTACATAATAATAAGTATACTTGTAGACTATAATCATCTCTTTTCAATTAATAAGCCATAAAGATAAGTAGGATAAAAAGAAAAAGAAAAAATATAGTATCTTAAAACATTAAAACCAGGAAGAGAGGTATTTCAGACATGCTATAAGGAGTTATAAAATCTCTAAAAAAGTGAATAAGGATTTCAGAGAAAATAAAGAAACCAAGAAAAAAATGCTAGCCTTTTATAAGAAAAATGTTAATTAAAAGTCACTGAGAAAAATCAGAAAAGCACATACATAAGCAAAGAAAGAAGCAGAATAGCCAAGCCCAGTGGACACCTGTAATCCCATCTGCTTGGGAGGCTGAAGGAGGAGAATCAAGAGTTCAAAGCCAGCCTCAGCAACAGCAAGGTGCTAAGCAACTTAGTAAGACCCTGTCACTAAACAAAATTCAAAATAGGCCTGAGGATGTGGCTCAGTGGTTGAGTGCTCCTGAGTTCAATCCCAGGTGGGAAGAAAGATGAAGGAAGGAAGAAAGAAGCAGAGTTTTAGGTCTACATCAATATGGAAAGCAAAAGTACATTTCCAAATTTAAGTCAATTTCAAAATATGTTCTTTTTTACATGTAAGTTAAGGTCATTTTTGTTTAAGTTCTGTATAGAAAGATGAAACAACAGTAGGACAATTGATTTCTTGATGAAAAATACTATTTACTATTATCAAGCTATAGGGGTTTTTTGTTGTTTTTTGTTTGTTTCTGTTTTTTTATAATATTGGTGATTGAACCAAGAGCATTTTACCACTGAGCTACATGCCCAGTTTATTTATTTATTTAGAGGCAGGGTTCTCACTAAGTTGCACAGGCTGGTTTCAAACTTGTGATTCTCCTCATTCAACCTCCCAAATCACTAGGACTCAAATCACTGCACTAGGTTTGGCTATAAATTTTTATCTACAAGCATTGAATCTACATCAAAATAAATATAAACACAGATTATAAAAATCCAGTTCCCCAATGCTAGTGAAGATGCACAATCATATATATCTCACATAATGTTTTACATACCTCTTCATTGATAATGGTGGCATTGCTCAATGAGCGTAATGCTGATGTTATTTTTCTTCCAAGGTCTGCTAGAACCATCTTGAAGACTTTAAGATGTGCTTATGAGGAACTCTAAAAATAAGAATACATGAAATAAAAAGAAGCAATTTTATTTCTCCATGACTGACAACTTCTAAAGAATAATATTTAAGTTCAAATTAAAATATTGAAATGTTTAATTACTGTAATTTCAGTTTCTTCAACCTACACCTTTAATACACTTACGTTCAAAAAATCAAAATGTCACTTTGTTAGGATGCCTTATGTTTAAATATCTAATTAGAATCTTGGATATGAATCAGCAAATTTAACATGTCAATCTGAGGAAGTAATGACATGATCACAAATTAAATACATACTTGTGAATATGAACAACTAAATGTACTATGTACATTTTTAAATTAAAAGAGCAAGAAAAAGAAGTGAAATCTCCAGAAATACTGCCTATTTTCCCAAATTATAAGTCTTTGAACTACTTTGATTCTTGTTCCTAAGCCAAAAGAATTAAATTATCATTTAACTTTTCTAGCACAAAGTAAAGCAACTGTTGAGCCATTAACTATGTGACAGGCAATGTACTAAAGGATTCCACGTAAATTATTTATTATTTCATTTCATTCTTCCAATCCCAAGGAAAAAGATATATTATTATCCCTCTTCCCATTTTAAAGCTGTTCCTTATTCCCCCACTCTAAAATAACCTCAAACATCCTTTCCAGTTGTAAAACATCATCATCTTATAAAGTATACAGATATATCTACTACATGTAAGAATGTAAGAACTTACAGATGGTAAAAGAGCAAATATGAATTGTACTTCCTGCCTTCAAGATGCTAGATGGTAAGACAAGGCACATGAATGAAGAACAAAATAAATACTAAGAGAGAATTTCTCCTCACTACAAATTAGGATATCAGCTTTTTCCTGTCTTCAAAATGAAACACTGGCCCTTCTAGATCTCAAGCCTGCTAGCCTTTGGACTAGAAATACATATTTGGCCCTCCTAGGTCTCCAGCTTGCCAACTCATCCTGCAGATCTTGGGACTTCTCAGCTTCCAAAATTGCCTGAGCCAATTCCCTATAACATCTATTATCACCACCACTCCACCTCACCCCCGCCTCCCACCAACACACAGCACCTATTGGTTCCGTTTCTCTAGAGAACCCTGGCAAATTACAGTGAAGTAATGGCTCGAAACTAGCAACAGAGACTAAGGTGAACTGTAAATGATCAACTCTATAAAAATCCAAAAGAAGAAAAAACATTTTAGTCTAAGGGTTTATTGGAATTTGGTACTGAAATACAGGTAGATTTGGATAAACAGAGAGGGGGAACAAAAGGGAATTTGAGAAGCATGGAATGGCATAACCAGAAATGAAGACCTGGGAGTCTGGAACATATTTGCATTCTGCTTAATGATTACTGAGCTTTATTTGGGGGACAGTAAAAATATTCTGGTCAGGACAGAAGGTTACATAGGAAATTAAGGTTGTAAAACAAGGCTGTGAAACCTACGTTTACAAGATGTCAATTGTCCAATATAAGCAATATTAATAAAAACATTAAGTGTTCAAAACAATTGTTTTGGTAAACCTTGGAAGATAATCTAGTCTAATTTAGTGAACTAAGATTATTCATACTTGATGTCATCAACAGAGGGAATAGCAGATTAAAATTGGAATAAAATAGCTGACTCATTCACCACAGAGAGTAGATAGGTGAGGCAAGTCAAGAGACAGGAAGGGAAAATGCACTCTAGAGCCTAACATAGCAAAGAGATATCCCAGACTGAGCTCTGAATTATACATTACACTTCCACTCAAAACTTAAGTAATTTAGAAATTAAAAACAATTCCCATCAACACTTCATGAAATTGAAAAAAAAATATGCTTACCCCATTTTATAATTACATGGTTGTTTAAACTGAAAGGAATTCTACTTCATGGGAAAATCCAGCATTTATTTCTTATACCATATTCATTAATCTATGTAATAATCAATTCTTAAGTAAATATTCTTAATGGAAGAAATAAGATCAGATGTTTCAATTCATCTCCTTTACCACTGTTACCAGGAGTAATATAATCCTATTGATGACACCACAATTAACTTCTTTGGAGATCATGTCATAAAAGATCACCATTTAAAAAAGCTAACTGCCCATATTATTACTTTTTTCTTTTTCCTTTTTTTTTTAAACTAGAGATTGAACCTAGGGGGTGCTTCACCACAAAGCTATATCCCCAGATGCTTCCCCCACCCTTTTTGGAAGCAGGGTCTTGCTAAATTGCAGAAGCTGGCCTGGAACTTGCAAATCTCCTGCCTCAGCCTCCCAAGTAGCTGGGATTAAAGGCATGAGCCACTGAACCTGGCTAACTATCCATATTAAATGTCTCTTTCAAACTAAAAAATTTCTTTGTGACATTTAGCAGAATATTTTAAAATACTTCTCATTATAAAAACCTGCACACTTCAATAGAATAAGAATACCTAATAATATCTTTCACCCAGTGTTTTCTCCACAACTACCAAAGATCTGTTTCTGAAAAGTCTAGTGTCTAAACTTTAATTCTGCTTAAAATTTCAATAATTTCCCATTGCATACAAAGGTAAAGTCCTCAAAATGAACTGTAAGGCATCCTCAAATATGTACATACACACCTTTCACTTTAATCATACCACTTTGCTGTGGCTATTTTCACCTTAGGGTTGTAGTACTAGCTGGCAGGCTCTTTCTGATCTAATCACTTATTTAAACTGTAACTCCTCCTCCCTTTATTTTTCCTATTATCAACTTATATATGATTTATTTATATTACGTGTGGTCTATAGTCCCCCTACTGAAATGTAAGCTGCACGAGGCAGGAATTTTTGACTCTTTTGCTGTCTCCTGTGATCTCACTGCTTTACCTATCCTCAATCCTTAATGACAATGAACTTTATGAATGAATGAAATATTTAATGTAATTGGGAAAGAGCAAGACTAGGGACCAAAGTTATGAAAAGCATTACAAATAACTCTTTTTAAATTCTTTTTTATATGGTTCTGAGGATCGAACCCAATGCGTCTCACACATGCTAGGTGAGCACTCTACCACTGAGCCACAACCCCAGCCTTACAAATAACTCTTAAAGGCCACTAAAATACACTAATACAGATAACAAGTCAAAAGACATTCAATGATCTAAGTAACTGACATTGTACATTTAATAGTCATTTGTCATTATTTATTATAACTTTTCAAAATTTCCTCCATGCATTTCCAATAAGATACTTAAAAATTAACTATTCCTTGTTCTAAAATGCACACTAAAAGCAAAATACTTTTTGTTGTCGTTAATATCTAAAACTAAATAGTTGGAGCAATTTACAACTCAAAAACTCATTCAAAATTCTCTTGGCTAATTAAAAAAAAATTATAGATGTTACCTATAAATTTTTAATGCTAGAATTTCACACAAAAAATGGATTTAAATTGGGGATTTTAGAATAGCAAGTAATTACTATATAGTACTTCTTAGGATTTAAAACCTATTATCTCATACCACCCTCTTAACAATTTTGAAATAAGCAGTTTAAGAAACAGAACAGTCATCTCCCTACCAAAAAATCCAATATGATTCTCTATAGCCTTTAGTTACACAGCCTAAAGTTCTAGAACATAAATAATGCTTTAACCAATAGGGTCAAATACCCTGGTGGCAAATTCAAGGGACAAATTTTGCTGCTATGTTATAAAAGAAAAAAAATCATATTTTGAATTTTTTTTTCTTTTTTGGGCAGAGTACTGGGGATTGAACCCAGGGTGCTTTTCCATAGAGATGCATCCCCACCCCTTTTTATTTTGAGACAAGGTCTCACTAAGTTACTTAGGACCTCACTTAAGTTGCTAATGCTGGCCTCAAACCTGTGATCCTCCTGCCTCAGCCTCTTGAGTCGCTTGGGATAGGCAAGCACCGCTGCACCTGGCTATGTTCCTCTTCATGGAAGAGTAACTGCCATGTCCAGAAAGAGCTGAAAAGTACCACTATGATCAGTATTGTACAAGTACTGATCTTGGCCCAAGTCACAGATTCTTCTAATAGGAGGCTGACTAGGAGTGAGTCAATGACAGAAACAGGCTCAAGTCTGGGATTCCCTAAGTAAGGCAATCTCACGGCCAAGTATCCTACTTACCTGCTCAATGTGAAGTACTGGAAAGAGCATGGGCTTTGGAGTCTGACAGACTTGGTTTCAAATCCCAGCTCTGTTACATAATGGCTGTGTTACTTTGGGCAAGTTACTTAATCTCTCTGAGCCTCACTTTCCTCACCTGCAAATGGAGATAATACCATTATCAAGGTAGTTTACCCTGCACAGCTGTTGTGAGGACTAAATGAGATAGTATGTATAAAACTGTCTGAGGGTGCCTAGAATATTAACTATTTACTTCTATTCTTTCTTGAATGATATCAAGTAGCTCTCCCTATATCATCCAAAGTGTAAGCTAGAAATTTTTGAACTGCCTACTAAAGTGCCTGTCCCATTATGGAGGAACCACTGGAGTCTTTTATATTTAGTAAAAGATTTTAGCGCCAATTTTACATTTAGTACCTAGTTGTCATTCAATAAGAGTTACAATGTCAAAAAAGCCACCTTTCTCTACATAAACAATTATAAATATATCTTGCCAGAACCTTGCCGGATCTGAGACCATACAGACACAAATGTTTAGAAATTTCAAATCCTATCACAACAAAACCCTTAAGTTCTTCTAATCCCTTGAGAAAAACTAACTTTTAAAATCAATTTAAGACTCAGGAATTAAATATATAAATTATTTTCATAAACATTCTTCTACATAGTATATTTCTCTAAACTAGTCAAAAGCTTATAACCAATATTTGTTTACCTGACTGTAAAAATAAAAGTATTTTAAAAATTCTACAAATTATATGTATTCAGAGTCTAGAACCACAGAAAAGAAAATTTAGTGAAAAATATAGCTGTAGGTAATTTTTATGTTTTTATTAGTGCATTGTTGCTAATATGGGGTTTGTTTTGACATAATCATACATCATGGAATATAATTTGCCCATTTCAGTCCTCAGTACCTCTCCCTTCCTTCCTTCCCCCTGCTTCCCCTTCTTCTCTCCAGTGGCTCTCCCCCCATCTATTTATTGATTTTACATATTAGTGCCTTATATGTATACATGAAGGTGGAAGTCACTGTAGTACATTCACACATGCCCACAGCACCTATCAGAATTTTACCTGATAAAAGTTAAATCTACTTATTCCTCCAAGGAAATAATTCACCTTTATGTTTTATAATTATAAGAGGATTCATGTTCATTATAAAAATTCAAATATTAACAGCAATATAAGATAGAAAATTTAATTCCTCTAATCCTATCCACTCCCATCCCTGGTAACAACAAATAATAATATGCTGTATATCCCTACAGATTTTATTTTCTAGGCACATAATTTAGGTAAGTTTTCACAAAATTATGGTTTGGGGAGAAGCAGAGAAGGAAGCAGAAATGAGAGAAGTTCTTTTCTAAAATATGCTTGATAGTGCTAAAATATGCTTTAATGAAAAAAGCACACTACAAAATATATACAGGAATTATATATTACAGTTCATTTTGTGAAAAACAGGGCCACAAAAAATAAACTCAAAAAAATATCTAAAACAGAACACTACCCTTATCAAGGAATCATAAATCAAAATTATAAGATATCATTTTATACTTACTAGGATAGCTATATCTTTTTTTTTTTTTTTTTTTTTTTTCCTGTGGCAGGGGTACTGAGGATTGAACTCAGGGACACTCAACCACTGAGCTATTTCTCCAGCCCTATTTTGTATTTTATTTAGAAACAGGGTCTCACTGAGTTGCTAAGCACTTCAATGATGCTGAGACTGGCTTTGAATTCGCAATTCTCTTGTCTCAGCCTCCCCAGCCGCTGGGATTACAGGCGTGCGCCACAGCCGCCCGGCTAGGACAGCTATAATCAAAAAAACAAAACACATGTAGGCACGGATGTAGAGAAATCAGAACCTTCATACACTGCTCATGGCAAAGTGGTACAGTTTTTTAGGAAACACTTGGCAATTCCTCAAAATGTTAAACACAGCACTCCTATATCCATATCCAAGAGAAAGGAATACACATCCAAATAAAAACTTTTTACGTGAATGGTCTTAGCAGCATTATTCATAATAGTCAAAAAGTGGAAACAGTTGGGCACAGTGGTGCACACCTTTAATCACTACTCAGGAGGCTGAGACAACAGGATTGCAAGTTTTAGGCTAACCTCAATGACTTAGCAAGACCTTGTTTCAAAATAGGATTCAAAGAATGGAATATCAATAGGCAATAAAAAGAAATGCAGTATTGCATACATACAACATGTATGAATCTTGAAAATGTGCTAAAAGAAAGAAGTCAGTCACGAAAAACTATATTTCATTTATACAAAATAATCAGGGGCTGGGGTTGTATCTCAATGGCAGAGTGCTTACCTAGCATGTAGGAGGCACTGAGTTCTATCCTCAGCACCACATAAAAATAAATAAAATAGGGGCTGGGGTTGTGGCTCAGTGGTAGAGCGCTTGCCTAGCACATTCGGGGCCCTGGGTTCAACCCTCAGCACCACATAAAAATGAATAAAACAAGGTATTGTGTCCAACTACAACTAATAAATAGATAAATAAATATTTTAAAATAAATAAATAAATAATGGAATATGTCCATCTACAACTAAAAATATATTTTAAAAATGTTCAGAATAGGCAAATCTATAGAAACAAAGAGTAGATAAATAGTTGCTTACAGTTCAGGAAATGAAATAAAATAGAGAGTACTGTTAATGCATATGGGGTTTCTTCATGGGGTGACGAAACGTTCTAAAATTCGTTATATAATGCTTGCACAACTGTAAATACACTAAAATCTTCAAAATGTATACTTTAGGTGAACTGTACAATATAAGCACTTTGTTTTAATAAAACATAAATATCATTTGTCATCTCTGGAATACTTAACATTTACTGCCAATTACAAGTGCCCGGATGTCATTCCAACAAGTAACTTGAAATTTTTTATCATCTTATCTATTTGTATAATATCTAATTTTTTATTAAGGATTAAGATATATATATATATATATATATATATATATATATATATATATATATATATTTTTTTTTTTTTTTAAGATGGGGGTCTCAGCATGATGCCCATACTGGTTTTAACCTCCTAGGCTCAAGGCAATCTTCCTGCCTTGGCCTCCTGAGTAGCTGGAACTACACTTGCATACCACCACAATGCACACCACCACACTAAGACCTTTTTTTTTTTTTTTCTTTTGTAATTGGAGATAGACTGTAGGCCTTTAAATTTATTTATTTATTTTTATACGGTGCTAAGTATCAAACCCAGTGCCTCACACATACTAGGCAAGCGCTCTACCACTGAGCTACAGCTCCAGCCCAAGACTATTATTTTTTAAGTCAAGAGGAAAGTTATTTTCCAAAGTGCTCAATATGAAAACTTTGAACAGTATTGTCAAAAGGCTAGGGGTTGTCACTGGTATTCATTTATTCATTAAACACCTACTGTATGCTGCAGAAATTGTCCCAGTATGAGAAAAGTTCTAACTTCAAATCAATAAATCAACATCAGTTTAATACAAAGAAGACTCCCTTGGCAATTTCAGAAGTTGACAACTCCCTTATCAACTACCACAAACTCCCCTCCCTTAATTTTGCACCAAAGGTTATATTCAATCATGGCAGGAAATATAAAAAAAATTATCTTTAATTAAAATAATTGGTTTTCAAATTTTAAAACTTATTTTAATATTAAAAATAACACTACACAACTCTTCATAATTGAAGGACAGAAAAAAGTATATAAAAGTTCAATTAGTAAAAAAAGGTAATAAAAGAGAAGGTAATTGAAAGAGGAGGAGGTATAAGAGGCATATGCTCAAGCAATGGTCTATTTCAATTACACTTAAACAAAGGCTAAAAAGTAAATGCTCAGCGAGAATCCTTAGGGATGGGATGGTAACTAAGAAAGAGATCTTTGGAGAAACAGCCTTACCTAAATTCTTGATTAGGAAAGCAAAACAAGGCATTTATATTTTGAAAAACTTTACTGTCTACCCTGAAATGCCAGTGTTACCAATCACTGCATTAAGAAACACTCCTCAAAGGAAATATGGGAATGGATTTTTTTTCATCACTTAAAAATATCTTTAGGCTAGTGGTATTTGTCCCAGCCACTGAGGAGGATGAGGCAGAGGCTCAATTAAGCCCAGGAATTCAAGGCCAACCTGAGCAATATAACAAGACCCTGTCTCAAAATAATAATAATAATAATAATATAAAAACATATCTTTAGAAACAATGTAACAAATATATCTGAGGAAGAAAAACTCTAGAATTGGAAGACTACAAACACTAGCCATACTCCAGAAACCTAGTAAAACTTGTGAGTATAAGCCAGGGGAAAATAAGGCAAATTGTGAGAAGGTGCTAGAATCAAGAACTAACCCATGAAGCTGAATCTACAGAAACTCATGACCAAATACCAGTAGAAGGTGAAGGAGAAAAGATGGCTAGTGATGCCATTAACCAAAAAATGGAAAGCAAAAGGAGAAGCTGGTTTGAAAGTTAAAAAGAACACTCAATAGAGAAAAGGTGCAAAAGCCGTAAGGGTTATTTGTAATGATCTACTATTTAATTTGATATTCACTTAAGTTTTATATTCATTCATTAAGCATTCATTTTATTACCTTTTTTAAATGTTTTTTTAGTTATACATGGACACAATATCTTTATTTTGTTTTTTTATTTTTATGTGGTGCTGAGGATCGAACCCAGTGCCTCACATGTACTAGACAAGCACTCTGCCACTGAGCCACAACCCCAGTCCTTATTACCCTTGTTTTGTTATTTTGAGACAGCATCACTACTTGCTCAGGCTCCTCTCCAACTCAGACCACCTGCCTCAGCCTATAAAGTAGTTGGGAATATAGGTGCAGCACATGCCACCCCATCCAGCTTACCTTTTTTTGTGCTATCAGGGCACTTTACCACTGAGCTGCATCCCAGCCCCTTTGATTTTTTTTTTTTGAAACAGAGTGTCCCTAAGTTGCTGAAGCTGGTCTTGAACTTGTGATCCTTCTGCCTCAACCTCCCAAGTAGCTGGGATTGCAGGTATGTGCCACTGCATCTGTTCAGCTTATCCTTTTCTAAACTGAACATTCATATAACAAAACTTAATTAACAAGGGGTAAAAAACTCAAAAACTCTGAGAATCACTTCTTTTATAGACTTTTTATAATACACATCATAGTGAAAAAAGGAAAAAAGGAAGATAGACTCAATAGGTTTTTGACCTATTGAGTCTGCAGAAAGTACAGAATTTTCATGAGATGGAAGCTAAAGAAAAGGTTTGGAAATGATTGCATAATGATGATGTCACAGAAGTCATAGACGAAGATGAGAACTCTCAAGGTAAGACTGTGGAAGACCATGGCTTATAGCATTTATAGCAACTAAAAAGAGAGTTGTGCTCTGGCTTTTTAATCTAGTGTCCTCCAGTAGAAATTTAGTAAAGCGTGCTGGGACCCTTTAAGTTGGCTTCAGATTTACCTGGGCCAATAAGATGTTTACTCTTAAGAGTTAACTAAGAGTAAAATAAACCAAAGGGATAGAAGCGTTTACTAATTCCTTTCCCCTCCCCCAAAGGCACATCAAACTCAGTGTCTCACACGTGCTAGGCAAGTGCTCTACCTTGAGCTACAACCCCAACCCTCTTTATTCATCTTGATATAATGTACACTTAAATGCCTCTTTTCCTGTACTATTAGCTTCTCAATAGCAGGGTTTGTGTAATTCATTTCTGTATCCCTAAATTTAAGAACAAGTAAATATTCCGTCGAACTAAGCATATGAAAGAATCAAGTAAACATGGCATCAAGAAAACCAATAGAGGAGTTTCAAAAAAATGGATGGTCAATAGTGTCAAATGGCACAGTATCTTATGTCTACTAGATGCAGGACAAAGTGTTAAGCGCTACAAATACAAAGGAAAATAAAATCCGGTACACATCCAAAGGTTTTGGGGGAAGTAGCCACATCTAAATTCTTGCTCAAGAAAGCAAACACTAAAGTCAAACCTACACATACTTTCATCTTATTGGCCCAGGTAAATCTGAAGCCAACTTAAAGGGTCTCAGCACGTTTTACTAAATTTCTACTGGAGGACACTAGATAAAAAGCCAGAGCACATCAGCCTCCGTGACACGACAGCTAGTGGCGAGAGAAGGTCACTCCCTCTGAAGTCTCTCGACCACTCAACAGGGTTGGAGATAGCCCTACCTGTCCCTCTGTAGTCTGCAGAAGGGAAAAAGCACACACTTACCGCAAAAAGCACTGCTAACGCCGTGGCCCTAAGGGCCGGGGAGTCCTCCTCGAGGCCCCAGGCCGTGAATGGCAACCCAGGAAAGGTGGGAGCAGACAGAAAGATACGATCCCACAACCCAACTCCCCGAACTGCATAAACTAGGGTCCAAGAGCCCAACACCGCGACGCCAACTCCCACCAGCTGGAAGACCGACGACTGCCACCGAACCTTCCGCCCAATGAGGAGACGTCATCACTCGGCGTAGTCCAGCCTTTCTGGAAGAGGAAACACTTCCGTTTCCGGGGCACAGCGCCGCTTTTCTTCGGTTCATCTCTCACAAAAGATTCCGGGAGATGTTACTTTGTTTCGATTGGCTTTGGTGTTAGTTTTTTTTTTTACCGTTAAATAACGGCGGCAGCAAAGTTAGTAGAAAAATAGGTTCTCTCGTGGCGCAATCTAGAAAAGAAAGCCAGGCCGAGAGGAGTCACCTTAAGGAAAATGGACTAAACCGAAAGAGGTGCTCCAAGGAACTCCAAAACTGGGCGTGGCCTAGGGATTTCGGAGCCCAGTGAGGAGCTCCACGAGGGTGGGGGTCAGAAGTCGGGACTCTAGCTGCGCGTGCGCAGTTCGAACGCAATCCTGCGCTGCTGCCTGCGGTGACATGGAATTTTGCGCCGCTCGCCGAACTATACTTCAACTGCTGGATACGGTGGCTCCCGCTGACCGCCCAGCGCTGCTGCAGTGGATGCGAACTACACGTAAGCGACCAGAGCCAGAGGCAGGCAGCTGGGGCAAGAATATACTGAGGGAGCTGACCTTTGGAGATTTAGAAGGAGTGAAACCAAAAACCTTCCCTGGGGTCGCTGTGCATATCTCTGCTTTTCTACGGGGTAGTTTGACGGCGGCACACCTAAGACGTGAGGCCGCTCAGAGGACCACGTGAGATGGGATACAAAAAGATGAACTGGGCTCTAGGGAGGTGGTGTGTGATTTCCTCCCAGACTTCAGAGATCCAGTGCCAGAGCTCTTTGTGCCTAACCCCTTTTCTGGAAGAAAAAAAAGTCGGGGGTGGGCTTTGACCCTTCTCATTACTCTCACAAATGGATATTACCTGGAAAAGCACCTTATGAAGAGGTTTTAGGCTGTAGAACTTGAAAATATTACCCTGTAGGTAAAATCACCTATGTTTTCTCGATTGTTAACAGCAGTCTTTTGGGATTTGGGGGGAAAGACTGACTTTAAACTCCATAATTTAAAATTAAAAAATGATAAAAGGCACAAGTTAGGACCGAGGAAATATGGTAATTAGATCTGGTTATTGAAAAATTAGATCTTTCTATTCCAGCAAACTGATACCTAGTGAAAATACAAAAATTGTATAGTCTCTTTTTGGTAAGTATGCCAAACCATACCTCTGTACCTCTAAACACTGATTTCCATGGTTATTTTTGTTCAGACTTATTTGAAATATTCTCGTTTCCTGTTGACTCCCAGTTTTAGATTTTTAACCTTGATCTCTTCCAAAAACTCTGTTTTTGTGATGTTGGAGTCAGTCGCCAAGTATAGGTATTATAATAATAATTATTAAATATTTTTGGAGATCATTTTAAACAAGATGCCAAACCAAAGTTAACTTGAACATCTGAGAGAAATATTTATCCTGGAAACTCTAGAAATCTAGAGATAGAGCTTCATATTTATATACACATATAAGATTATCTCAAGATAGGAATTCCAAAATATGCTTAGTCTTCTGTTACTTCATTTAAATCCTTTCTTATAGTGGGCTGCTGTGTCTGCATTCCTGTAATCCCAGTCACTGGGATCCGGGGTTCCAGGCTAGCATGGGCAACATAACCAGATCCTGTCTCAAAAAAAGACAATGTGTGTGTATAATATCAACTTCCATCTAGCTTTTCTACATTCATCAGTTCAAGGTAATTTAATCTAAAAACATTGAATACCTACAGAAATGCCTATATTGCCTTGCCTGGCAGTTGCAGAATTATTGCAATATCCTTCCTTTCAAGAACATTTCAGTCTTATGGAGCCATTTGTAAATTAAATCTCTTAACTTTAGAGGCATCAATTGAGACTCCATATTTCAAAGTCAGGATGACTTAAAAGCATGTTTAGATGTTAATTTTGTAAACAAGAAGTCTCAGTATTCAAAGTGTCACAACTTAAAATGAAAGAGTGGTATATTTTTAAATAAACCTAAAAAAAGTAGTATATACCTTTCTATTGTGGCAAAATACAACATTTGCCATTTTAATCATTTTTTAGTGTACAGTTCAATGGCATTAAGTATATTCACATTGTTGCACACTATCACCATCATCCATTTTATTTTTCATCTGTCTGAACTGAAACTCTTGGCGTACTTTTTTTATCAGGTGGTCTATATGTAGTGCTAAAGATTTTCCCAAATGTTTCTTGTTTTTCTAATTAGATTTTTTTTTGTTCAGGAAAAAAGAACTTTTTTTTTTTCTGGCATTGTCACTTACATAATATCTCATTTGTATATTTACTTAAACCTTTTTAAAATATATATTTTTACAGTAAATGAACACAATTTTATTTTTATGTGGTGCTGAGGATTGAACCCAGTGTCTCACACATGCTAGGCAAGCGTTCTACCAACTGAGCTATAACCCCAGCCCTTTACTTAAACCTTTAATCATTATGATTCCTGGACTTTTATACTATTTAATGAAATAGCAAGAGATAATAATAGTTATTATTATGAGTATGACTTTGGTTTTGAGGTTCCTATGTGTTAAAACTGGATGACAGGCCTGGAGTTGTTGCTCAGTGGTAGAGCACTTGCCTAGCACATGTGAGATACAGATACTGGGTTCAATCCTCAGCACCATATAAAAATGAACGTATTGTGTCAAAAAACACATGCATCATTTTAAAAAACTAGATGACATCAAAATACTGCTAATAAGTAAAATCAGAATAATTTCAAATACACAAAAGAAGGAATAAAATTTGTAGTCTCTTTAAGGATAGCAGGATTATCACACTAAGACTCTAGGTGATTTATAATCATGCTGATGGAATCAGAAGCTTAGACCTAGACCTGGGAAAAGCCAAGCATTTGGCAATTTCTGACATAAGTTGAAAATTTAGGAGAAATGCAGGTAGGAGCCTACATTTTGTTTTAACATAACTTAGGCTAAATAAAGGTCTAGGAAATATGGAGCACCAATTTGGAAGGATGAACTAACTCTGAGGGGCAAAGAAGGCAAATAGACGTCCCTCCTCCACTAAATATAAAGCAGTTAAAAAGACAGCAATACCTCAGGTGATTCATTTCAGAGCATCTCTTCCCTTCTATTTCTTGGTGTAAAGTGTTCTCAATCTAGATTTCAAAGTGTAGGAAAGTGGGATGGGGTATACCTGAGCGGTAGAGTTCTTGCCTAGCACGCACAAGACCCTGGGTTCTAGCCCCAGCACCTCAAAAAAAAACAATAACAAGTCAGTATATATTGTGTAGGAAAATGATTGCAATCCATTAAGTAAAGAAAGCTGAAAGCCTGAACTGCATGTGGGAGGGGGGGAATATGAGAGTGTGTGTGTGTGTGTGTGTGTGTGTGTGTGTGTGTAAGCATCAGAATGGTGATTTAATAACAAATGTTATTCTGAAGCCTCTGAAGTTTTCCTGGCTATACAAATATAAATGGGGAAATCAAGCCAATAGCTCAATACAGTTCTACTAAGGATCAAGTTACAAAGGAGAAAATTCGAGTTTGCTCTAAGGAAATTAACAGAATCATCAAGGAAATATTTAATTACTTAAAGAAAATAATTGTTGAATAGAAGTTCATAGACACTTTCCTGTATACTTTATTTAAATACATCTTCATTGAGCAGAACTGATCATGTTGCTGAGCAGCAGTTACAGAGTTGTTAGAGGTTCTTTGAAATTTCCACAATTTTAAAAGGTAGTCTAGGATCTAGTTACATCTGTTAGCATACTGTTCCAATTTTATATAGTATTAGTATTGAGCTGTCCTTGTAACTTCATATTTTCTGACCATTGAAACCACATGAACTTGTGAAAAGTTCTCAACCATATGAGATAATATTAAAAATAGCAAAATCTAGAAAAGTGTACTGAGCAAAAATTTTCCATCAAATAAAAACACAATTGTACTTTTCTCAAAATCTCCCTTGTTATATATTTAAATTGGTTATAATACGTAAAAAGAATAATATAGCATGAGCAAGTGGGTTTATCCCAGGAATGCCCTGTTGTTTAGACATTAGAAAATCAGTTAGTGTGATTCACCATAACTTAATAGAGGTTCTAGCCAGTATTTCATGGGGGAAAAAAATAGGGGAAGCATCCCAATTAGAAAGTAAGAAGTAAAACTGTCTATTCACACACAACTTGATTATCTACTTAGAGCTCCTAGAGGATATGCAAAAAGACTAGTACTAAATCACAGGATACAAGCATATTTCATAGTTTCAACTAGATATGGCACACATCTCTGACCCCAGCTACTTGAGAGACAGAGGCACAAGGTATCACAAGTTTGAGGTCAGCCTGGACAACTGAGCAAGACACTATCAAAAAATATAAAGGACTGAGAATGTAGCGCAGAGGTAGAATTCCCCTCACTTTGGCCCTTAGTTCCACAAGAAAATGAGGTTTAAACAAGATTGGTTTAAAGTAAATATGTGAGGTATTTTATAGTGGGGAGAAACTGAAATCAAGGAGCTATATATGTGTTAGTAACGGTATTTAAGTGGAACGTATTGACTTCTTATGAGGTTGTTGAAGTGGAAATGAAGAGGAAATAGGATTCAAAATTAAAAGTTGTAGGACTTAATACCTAACTAGATATAAAAACTTATTTGATTCATAGACTGTCATCTTTCCCTAGGTATTTAATTCAAATATAAGTAGGGACCAGGCACAGTGACACACCTATAATCCCAACAGCTCAGGAGCCTGAGGCAGAAGGATCTGAGTTCAAAGCCAGCCCAACAACTTATCAAGACCCTAAGCGACTTAACAAGACCCTAAGCGACTTAACAAGACCTTGTCTCAAAATTTTAAAAAGGGCTGACGATGTGACTCAGTGGTTAAGTCCCCCCCTAGGTCCAATCCCCAGTCCCCCTCCCCCCCAAAAAGAATATATTTATAATATAAGTGTGTGTGTAGGGGAGTTTAAATAATTAATTTTGCACTTATTTTTCTCTTCCCTTCCCACCTACATATATGAGAAAAACTTTACTGTTCTTACATAGCTAATTCACACCATCCTTTAATCTTTCTCCAGATTACATACTGTTTCCACATATTCTGCAATAGTTCTTATACATGTTAAAAGATGGTCAACTTCACTAATTTAATTTACTTAATAAAGTAAATTAAAACAACGAAGTTTGTTTTATGATAATATTCAATGCTGTGATGATTTGAAGAAACAAACAATCTTATTCACATCTGTTAGAGTAAATTTAAATAATCTTTCAGGCAAGAAATTTGCAAATATGTAGCAAAAGCCATTGCAATGTTTAAGTACTTTCCAGTCGAAAATTTGTAGTAAGAAAATAATCCTAGAGATGTAAGCAGATGATGTACCAAAACGTTAGTGGCAGTGTTCCTAATTTTTCACAGTTATAACTATAAACTGTCAAGGCATAGGAGTGAATAGTTAGAGACTATAAAAATTTCCCTTCAAGATCTGAAAGTTATCTACTGACTATTATGAATCTGTGACATTGGATAAAAAGAACAGAATAAAAAATTTATGAAAACATGAGATGGGTATATCTTAAATGATTAAACTGGGCATGTTTCCATTTCAATTCATGAAATTGACAACATTTTTTAATGCAACTTTTGAAAATAAACTTACCAAATTCTTAACCTCAAACTGACCCTCAAATGTTAATTAGCATTTATTGAATATTATTGTGACTGATTACTGTTCTAAGGCAGTGTTCATTTTTTGGGGGGAGGGTTTGGAGGAGGGTGCCAGGGATTGAACTCAGGGGCACTCAACCACTGAACCACATCCCCAGCCCTATTTTGTATTTAATTTAGAGATAGGGTCTCACTGAGTTGCTTAGGTCTCACCTTGCCATTGCTGAGGCTGGCTTTGAATCTATGATCCTCCTGTCTCAGCCTCCGCAGCCTCTGGAATTACAGGCATGCGCCACTGCACCTGGCTAAAGCAATGTTCTTTTTTTTTTTTTTTTTTTTTTTTTTGAGAATTTTAATATTTATTTATTTTTTTTTTAATTTTTTTTTTATTTTTTATTGTTGGCTGTTCAAAACATTACATAGTTCTTGATATATCATATTTCACAATTTGATTCAAGTGGGTTATGAGCTCCCATTTTTACCCCATATACAGATTGCAGAATCACATCAGTTACACATCCATTGATTTACATATTGCCATACTAGTGTCTGTTGTATTCTGCTGTCTTTCCTATCCTCTACTATCCCCCCTCCCCTCCCCTCCCCTCCCCTCCCCTCCCCTCTTCTCTCTCTGCCCCCTTTACTGACATTCGTTTGTCCCCCTTGTATTATTTTTCCCCTTCCCCTCACTTCCTCTTGTATGTACTTTTGTATACCTCTGAGGGTCTCCTTCCATTTCCATGCATTTTCCCTTCTCTCTCCCTTTCCCTCCCACCTCTCATCCCTTTTTAATGTTAATCTTCTTCTCATGCTCTTCGACCCTACTCTGTTCTTAGCTACTCTCCTTATATCAAAGAAGACATTTGACATTTGTTTTTTAGGGATTGGCTAGCTTCACTTAGCATAATCTGCTCTAATGCCATCCATTTCCCTGTAAATTCTATGATTTTGTCATTTTTTAATGCAGAGTAATACTCCATTGTGTATAAATGCCACATTTTTTTTATCCATTCATCCATTGAAGGGCATCTAGGTTGGTTCCACAGTCTAGCTATTGTGAATTGTGCTGCTATGAACATCGATGTAGCAGTGTCCCTGTAGCATGCTCTTTTTAGGTCTTTAGGGAATAGACCGAGAAGGGGAATAGCTGGGTCAAATGGTGGCTCCATTCCCAGCTTTCCAAGAAATCTCCATACTGCTTTCCAAATTGGCTGCACCAATTTGCAGTCCCACCAGCAATGTACAAGTGTACCCTTTTCCCCACATCCTCGCCAGCACTTGTTGTTGTTTGACTTCATAATGGCTGCCAATCTAACTGGAGTGAGATGGTATCTTAGGGTGGTTTTGATTTGCATTTCTCTGACTGCTAGAGATGGTGAGCATTTTTTCATGTACTTGTTGATTGACTGTATGTCCTCCTCTGAGAAGTGTCTGTTCAGGTCCTTGGCCCATTTGTTGATTGGGTTGTTTGTTCTCTTATTGTCTAATTTTTTGAGCTCTTTGTATACTCTGGATATTAGGGCTCTATCTGAAGTGTGAGGAGTAAAGATTTGTTCCCAGGATGTAGGCTCTCTATTTACCTCTCTTATTGTATCTTTTGCTGAGAAAAAACTTTTTAGTTTGAGTAAGTCCCATTTGTTGATTCTAGTTATTAACTTTTGTGCTATGGGTGTCCTATTGAGGAATTTGGAGCCCGACCCCACCGACTGTAGATCGTAGCCAACTTTTTCTTCTATCAGACGGCGCGTCTCTGATTTGATATCAAGCTCCTTGATCCATTTTGAATTAACTTTTGTGCATGGCGAGAGAAAGGGATTCAGTTTCATTTTGTTGCATATGGATTTCCAGTTTTCCCAGCACCATTTGTTGAAGATGCTATCCTTCCTCCATTGCATGCTTTTAGACCCTTTATCAAATATAAGATAGTTGTAGTTTTGTGGATTGGTTTCTGTGTCCTCTATTCTGTACCATTGGTCCACCCGCCTGTTTTGGTACCAGTACCATGGTGTTTTTGTTACTATTGCTCTGTAATATAGTTTGAAGTCTGGTATCGCTATACCGCCTGATTCACACTTCCTGCTTAGCATTGTTTTTGCTATTCTGGGTCTTTTATTTTTCCATATGAATTTCATGATTGCTTTCTCTATTTCTACAAGAAATGCCGTTGGGATTTTGATTGGCATTGCATTAAACCTATAGAGAACTTTTGGTAATATCGCCATTTTGATGATGTTAGTTCTGCCTATCCATGAACAGGGTATATTTTTCCATCTTCTAAGATCTTCTTCTATTTCTCTCTTTAGGGTTCTGTAGTTTTCATTGTATAAGTCTTTCACCTCTTTTGTTAGGTTGATTCCCAAGTATTTTATTTTTTTTGAAGATATTGTGAATGGAGTGGTTGTCCTCATTTCCATTTCAGAGGATTTGTCGCTGATATACAGGAATGCCTTTGATTTATGCGTGTTGATTTTATATCCTGCCACTTTGCTGAATTCATTTATTAGCTCTAATAGTTTCTTTGTAGACCCTTTTGGGTCTGCTAGGTATAGAATCATGTCATCTGCAAATAGTGATAATTTAAGTTCTTCTTTTCCTATTTTGATGCCTTTAATTTCTTTCGTCTGTCTAATTGCTCTGGCCAGTGTTTCGAGAACTATGTTGAACAGAAGTGGTGAGAGAGGGCATCCCTGTCTTGTTCCAGATTTTAGAGGGAATGCCTTCAATTTTTCTCCATTCAGAATGATGCTAGCCTGAGGCTTAGCATAGATTGCTTTTACAATATTGAGGTATGTTCCTGTTATCCCTAGTTTTTCTAGAGTTTTGAACATAAAGGGATGCTGTACTTTGTCGAATGCTTTTTCCGCATCTATCGAGATGATCATATGGTTCTTATTTTTAAGTCTATTGATGTGGTGAATAACATTTATTGATTTCCTTATATTGAACCAGCCTTGCATCCCAGGGATGAATCCTACTTGATCATGGTGCACAATTTTTTTGATGTGCCTTTGTATCCGAGTGGCCAGAATTTTATTGAGGATTTTTGCATCTAGGTTCATTAGAGATATTGGTCTGTAGTTTTCTTTCTTTGAAGTGTCTTTGTCTGGTTTAGGTATCAGGGTGATGTTGGCCTCGTAGAATGAATTTGGAAGTTCTCCCTCTTTTTCTATTTCCCGAAGTAGCTTGAAAAGTATTGGTATTAGTTCCTCTTTAAAGGTTTTGTAAAACTCTGCTGTATACCCATCCGGTCCTGGGCTTTTCTTAGTTGGTAGTCCTTTGATGGTTTCTTCTATTTCCTCAATTGATATTGGTCTGTTTAGGTTGTCTATATCCTCCTGACTCAATCTGGGCAGATCATATGACTTAAGAAATTTATCTATGCCTTCACTATCTTCTAATTTATTGGAGTATAAGGATTCAAAATAATTTTTGATTATCTTCTGTATTTCTGAAGTGTCTGTTGTGATATTGCCTCTTTCATCCCGTACGTTAGTGATTTGAGTTCTCTCTCTTCTTCTCTTCGCTAGCATGGCTAAGGGTCTGTCGATTTTGTTTATTTTTTCAAAGAACCAACTTTTAGTTTTGTCAATTTTTTCAATTGTTTCTTTTGTTTCGATTTCATTGATTTCAGCTCTGATTTTAATTATTTCTTGCCTTCTACTTCTTTTGCTGTTGTTTTGCTCTTCTTTTTCTAGGATTTTTAGATGAAGTATGAGATCATTTATTTGTTGGTTTTTTCTTTTTTTAAGGAATGAACTCCAAGCAATGAATTTTCCTCTTAGAACTGCTTTCAATGTGTCCCATAGATTCCGATATGTTGTGTCTGTGTTTTCATTAATCTCTAAGAATTTTTTAATTTCCTCCTTGATGTCTTCTATAACCCATTGATCATTCAGTAACCTATTGTTCATTCTCCAAGTGATATATTCTTTTTCCTTCCTTCTTTTATCATTGATTTTCAGTTCCATTCCATTATGATCAGATAGGATGCATGGTATTATCTCTACTCCTTTGTATTGTCTAAGAGTTTCCCTGTGACATAATATATGATCTATTTTTGAGAAGGATCCATGTGCTGCTGAGAAAAAAGTGTAACTGTTTGATGTTGGGTGGTATATTCTATATATGTCAATTAAGTCTAGGTTATTAATTGTGTTATTGAGTTCTATGGTTTCCTTATTCAACTTTTGTTTGGAAGATCTGTCCAGTGGTGAGAGAGGTGTGTTGAAGTCTCCCATGATTATTGTATGGTGGTCTATTAGACTCTTGAACTTGAGAAGAGTTTGTTTGATGAACATAGCTGCACCATTGTTTGGGGCATATATATTTATGATTGTTATGTCTTGTTGGTGTATGGTTCCCTTGAGCAGTATGTAGTGTCCCTCTTTATCCCTTTTGATTAACTTTGGCTTAAAATCTATTTTATTTGATATGAGTATGGATACTCCTGCTTGTTTCCGAAGTCCATATGAGTGATATGATTTTTCCCAACCTTTCACCTTCAGCCTATGTATGTCTTTTCCTATCAAATGCGTCTCCTGTAGGCAGCATATTGTTGGGTCTTGTTTTGTGATCCATTCTACTAGCCTGTGTCTCTTGATTGGTGAGTTTAAGCCATTAACATTTAGGGTTATTATTGAGATATGGGTTGTTCTTCCAGCCATATTTGTTTATTTATGTTACTAAACATGGTTTGTTTTCCACTTTGATTATTTTCCCCCCTTTAGTGTCCTACCTCCCACTGTTGGTTTTCATTGTTATTTTCCATTTCCTCTTCCTGTAATGTTTTGCCAAGGATGTTTTGAAGAGATGGTTTTCTAGCTGCAAATTCTTTTAACTTTTGTTTATCGTGGAAGGTTTTAATTTCATCTTCCATCCTGAAGCTTAATTTCGCTGGAAACACAATTCTTGGTTGGAACCCATTTTCTTTCAGTGTTTGAAATATGTTATTCCAGGATCTTCTAGCTTTCAGAGTCTGTGTTGAAAGATCAGCTGTTATCCTGATTGGCTTACCCCTAAATGTGATCTGCTTCCTTTCTCTTGTAGCTTTTAAAATTCTCTCCTTGTTCTGTATGTTGGGCATCTTCATTATAATGTGTCTAGGTGTGGGTCTCTTATGATTTTGCACATTCGGCGTCCTGTAGGCTTCTAGGATTTGGGGTTCTGTCTCATTCTTCAAGTCTGGGAAGTTTTCTCGAATTATTTCATTGAATAGATTGCTCATTCCTTTGGTTTGAAACTCTGTTCCTTCCTGTATCCCAATGACTCTTAAATTTGGTCTCTTGATGTTATCCCATATTTCTTGGATGTTCTGCTCATGGTTTCTTAACAGTCTTGCTGAGCTGTCTATGTTCTTTTCAAGTTGAAATACTTTATCTTCATTGTCTGATGTTCTGTCTTCTAAGTGTTCTACTCTGCTGGTAGTATTCTCAATTGAGTTTTTAAGTTGGCTTATTGCTTCCTGCATTTCTAGGATTTCTGTTTGTTTGTTTTTTATAACCTCTATTTCCCTGTATAGTTGATCTTTTGCTTCTTGGATTTGTTTATGTAATTCATTGTTGAAGTGATCTTTCATTGTCTGATTTTGCTGTCTGATGTCTTCCTTGAGACTCCAGATCATCTGAAGCATGTATATCCTGAATTCTTTATCTGACATTCCATCAGCTGCAGCTATTACCTCTTCTAATGTTGAGTTGACCTGCAATGCTTGTGGTCCTTTCTTTCCTTGTCTCTTCATACTGTTCGCGTTCCTTTCTTCTTGGTGAAACTGTTGTGCTATTGAATTTTCCCCCTATATATTTATATTGGTCTTGTATAGTTGCAAAGTCTCCCTCGCAGGCACGGGCGGCGGCTCTGCCCCGCCGCCAATTGGGGCAATGTGCCTACCACGCCGGCAGGCCGCTGGGCCTGCTCTGCCAGTCGGTAGCAGGTCCGCCGTCCTTGCAGGCGCGGGCGGCGGCTCTGTCCCTCTGCGGGCCGCTAGGCTTGTTCTGTCGGTGGTCGCCGTTCTGCCTACTTTGCAGGCGCAGGCAGCGGCACTGCCCCTCTGCAGGCCTCTGGGGCTGTACTGCCAGTGGGTCGCAGGTCCGCCTACTTTGCAGGCGTGGGGGGGGGGCGGCTCTACCCTTCCTCAGGCCACTGGGCCTGTTCTGTCTCTCAGTTGCAGGTCTGACCTGTTCTGATGGTGGTCTCAGTTCCGACTACCTTGCAGGCGCGGGGGGGAGGGGGCGGCTCTGCCTCTCAGCAGGCCGCTGCTCCTCTTCTGCCGGTGGGTCGCAGGCCCGCCTACCTTGCAGGAGTGATTGGAAGCTCTGTCCCGCCGCGGGCCACTGGGCCTTTTCTGTCGGTGGTCACCCTTCCCCTACCTGGCAGGCGAGGGGGGTGGGGGGCGGCTCTGCCCCTCAGCAGGCCGCTGGGCCTGCTCTGTGTTTGGTCCCAGTTCCCTCTACTATGCCAGCGCAGGGGGAGGGGGCAGCTCAGCCTCTCAGCAGGCGGCTGCTCCTCTTCTGCCGGTGGGTCGCAGGCCCGCCTACCTTGCAGGAGTGATTGGAAGCTCTGTCCCGCCGCGGGCCACTGGGCCTTTTCTGTCTGTGGTCACCCTTCCCCTACCTGGCAGGCGAGGGGGGTGGGGGGCGGCTCTGCCCCTCAGCAGGCCGCTGGGCCCGCTCTGTGTTTGGTCCCAGTTCCCTCTACTATGCCGGCGCAGGGGGAGGGGGCGGCTCAGCCTCTCAGCAGGCGGCTGCTCCTCTTCTGCCAGTGGGTCGCAGGCCCGCCTACCTTGCAGGAGTGATTGGAAGCTCTGTCCCGCTGCGGGCCACTGGGCCTTTTCTGTCGGTGGTCACCCTTCCCCTACCTGGCAGGCGAGGGGGGTGGGGGGCGGCTCTGCCCCTCAGCAGGCCACTGGGCCTGCTCTGTGATTGGTCCCAGTTCCGTCTACTATGCCAGCGCAGGGGGAGGGGGCGGCTCAGCCTCTCAGCAGGCGGCTGCTCCTCTTCTGCCAGTGGGTCGCAGGCCCGCCTACCTTGCAGGAGTGATTGGAAGCTCTGTCCCGCCCTGGGCCACTGGGCCTTTTCTGTCGGTGGTCACCCTTCCCCTACCTGGCAGGCGAGGGGGGTGGGGGGCGGCTCTGCCCCTCAGCAGGCCGCTGGGCCTGCTCTGTGTTTGGTCCCAGTTCCCTCTACTATGCCGGCGCAGGGGAAGGGGGCGGCTCAGCCTCTCAGCAGGCGACTGCTCCTCTTCTGCCGGTGGGTCGCAGGCCCGCCTACCTTGCAGGAGTGATTGGAAGCTCTGTCCCGCCGCGGGCCACTGGGCCTTTTCTGTCTGTGGTCACCCTTCCCCTACCTGGCAGGCGAGGGGGGTGGGGGGCGGCTCTGCCCCTCAGCAGGCCGCTGGGCCTGCTCTGTCTTTGGTCCCAGTTCCCTCTACTATGCTGGCGCAGGGGGAGGGGGCGGCTCAGCCTCTCAGCAGGCGGCTGCTCCTCTTCTGCCGGTGGGTCACAGGCCCGCCTACCTTGCAGGAGTGATTGGAAGCTCTGTCCCGCTGCGGGCCACTGGGCCTTTTCTGTCGGTGGTCACCCTTCCCCTACCTGGCAGGCGAGGGGGGTGGGGGGCGGCTCTGCCCCTCAGCAGGCCGCTGGGCCTGTAAAGCAATGTTCTTAACATGGAATTTATATACTCACTTAATCCTCAAAACAGTCTTTTGATAAAGGTATTGTTCTTTATTCCCACTTTATAGATGAGAAAATTGAGGCTCACAATTAAGTAACTCACCTAATTAATTGATGGGTCCACGATTTGAATTCAAGTGGTCTTAATTCCAAGGTCCTTTTTTTTAAAAAAAACTCTATTCAGAGTGTATTCCAGAGAATAGGCCAAAGCCAGCTGAGTGAGGATGGTTTAATTAAAAGTTGAAAATAAGAACCAGAACCTAAGGAGAAATTATTATTTTTTTAATGATGCTAAGTAGGAAGCCCAGCCCCTCAATACATGGTAGAGCAAGTGCTCTACCCCATCCCTGAGAAGTGATTTTTAAATGAGTGTTTCTTATCCCTCATTATGCAATGTTTGATTGCATAGACTCTGGAACCAAAAATGGAGAAAATAATGGTGTTGCCTCAGTTTTGAAGACTAAAAGGAAGTGCATGTACAGCATTTAATACAGTACCTTACATATAGTACCTAATAAATATTAGCTATTATTACTAAACATCTCTTAAGGAAACTTTTTATAAGAAAATATATTTATTTCCACACCCAAGCATACAACTTCACGTGCCTTCTTTTGACCATATAAGGCCCTTATTTTGATCTTGACTAGAATCAGGTTGCAAAACCCTGTAGTAAATAAAGAAATCTTTTTATCTTTGAATGTGGTTAAATCAGAGTTTGTTGTCCGTGTTGAGGGATGCCTCTCATTTCCACCTGATAGCCTTCAACAATATTTTTGGGGCTGTGGGTGTTGCTCAGTGATAAAATGCTTGTCTAGCTCTGGGTTTGATCCCTAGCACTATATAAACAAACACACACAGATGCAATCTTCCTTTATTAATGAATAAGTGGTGACTGAATAATTTAATGTGCAGTTTCAATGTACCTTTGATTTTAACTGGTGATGCTTACATCAATTTGGGGATTGACTCCCAGAAAAATACATTTAACTAGGGAGTCAGCTGGAAATTCATAGAGATGGTTCACAATTTACCACTAGTCTCACTTTTCTCCAGCTTCCTAGATTTTTACATATGATCCATTACAATTTTACTGCCACCACCACTCCTTCCAACTTTATCAATAACTCAGTAGCAGTAGCAATCAGAGTTCTAGAGTGCTACAAAATTATAGCAGAAGAAAAGAAACAAAGGTAATCATGGGCTAGAGAACTAGGTTGCCAGAATGTTCAGTTCCAGGGCCAAATTTAAAGGAGCTGTTGAGAAAGCCCATAAGATAGCAAAGATGGTGAAGGATATGGCTGCCACATCATAAGAAGAACCATGCTTACAGCGAGGGAGAAAAACCTAAGGTAGTGATAGGAGAGCGGCTACTAGCTACTTTCTTTGTACTACAGAGGGGCTGTATGATACTGTGATTCAGACTTGGACCTGCCTTCTCATCCCAGTTCTGCCAGTTTCTGACCTGTGGAATCTAAGGCAAATAACTTAATCTTATGATCTCAGATATTTTTCTAAATTGTGGAAAGTCCCACCTTATAGGGTTCTTGGAAGTTAATGGTAATGTTTGATTAAACACTGCAAAGTCTAGTATACCTTAAGGACTATAAGTAAATGCATAACATTAAAGAGAGTGATAACTTTCAGCTAAAATTGAAAACAAAACTGAGCTAATGTTATAAAGGGGAAGATTCTGGAAGAAATGCTGTCCTTTAATGTGGTAAAGATTGAACAACTATATATCAGGTATCAAGTGATTCATACATGGTATTTTGCCTTTTAGTAAGAGGTCATAGTGTAAGTTCCTTTTCTGCTCTAAGACTCTTTGATTTTATAAAAGTTTGTAAAAACACAACTGTTTTATTAACATGTTTTTTTTTTAAGAGAGAGAGAATGTTTTAATATTTATTTTTCAGTTTTCGGTAGACACAACATCTTTATTTTATTTTTATGTGGTGCTGAGGATCGGACCCAGCGCCCCACGCATACCAGGCGAGTGCATTACCGCTTGAGCCACATCCCCAGCCCAACATGGTTGTTTTTGATTCATAATTAAACCCAAAAAGGCTATAAAATATTTTAGTTTAATAAGATTTGGGTGGGGGGGGCTTCTTTAGTTACACCACTTAACAAGAATCACTGGTGTGAACTCTGGGATTGTAGCTCAGTGGTAGAGCATTTGCCTAGCATGTGTGAGGCCCTGGGTTCAATCATCAGCACCACATAAATAATAAATAAATAAAAATAAAGGCACTGTGTTCATCTACAACTAAAAAAAAAAATCACTGGTGTAAGTAATATTATTAGAATTAAATTTGAATCAGAGCTGGAGTTGTAGCTCAGTGGTGGAGCACTTGCCTTGCAAGTGTGAGGCACTGGGTTCGATCCTAGCACCACATAAAAACAAATAAAGGCATCAAGTCTATATGCAATAAAAATTTTTTTTAAATTTTAATCATAAAAGCTCTCACATTGTGTTCTATCTACAGAAGGAAACTAAACAAACGTTAGATATTAATTAGCACCTTTGGAAAATTAGATTTCAGAAATATAATTAAGAAAGCTAATATAGAAAAAAATTCATCAAAGGTGTTAATTAAGTTCAACCTAAAATAATTTGGAAGGCTTTTTGTGTGTGGGTGTGTTTGTGTGTGGTGCTAGGGATGGAACCCAGGACCTCACGCATGCTAGGCAAGTATGCTACCACTGAACTACATCTCCAGTCCCAGGAAGCCATCTTAATATTATTTTTGCAGAGTGCAGTGGTTCACACCTGTAATCCCAGCGGCTTGGGAGGCTGAGGCAGGAGGATCATAAATTCAAAGCCAGCCTCATCAAAAGCAAGGCGCTAAGCAACTCAGTGAGACCCTGTCTCTAAATAAAATACAAAATAGGGCTGGGGATGTGGCTCAGTGGTCAAGTGCCCTGAGTTCAATCCCCCAAAAAACAAATATATATTCTCTATAATTTATATTGTCTCCTAGAAATTATTTGAAGCAATAACTGAGACTATTATCCAAGGTATGCAAAGAAAGTTTTGGAAAAAAGCTGAAAGGCCTTCCCACATTAGTTCAGAGAGCCAAGTAATTTATCTTGGTGGTATTATTGCTCCAAGAGAATTTATGCAGAGAAAGAATCTTTGTGGTATAGAGAAAAAGAACACATTTTTCAGAGGCATCAATGTAGGCTTATGTTCTTATGTAGTTGTTGGCCTGCTTTATAACTTTTGGCAATTCTTTTACCTTAAAAGACCCACCCATCGGCTGGGGTTGTGGCTCAGTGGTAGAGCACTTGCCTAGCATGTGCAAGGCCCTGGGTTCGGTCCTTAGCACCACATAAAAATAAATAAATTAAAGATTTAAAAAAAAAAAAAAACACCCAATTTCCTAACCTGTAAATGTACTCTTGCTTTGTGTTTCTCACAAGGATGTTGTAATAGTTAAATGACTTAGTTTCTATATGAAAAATTTTGTAAGCTATAAAACCTGCAATTTTTAGTTTGTGACATGAAGATGTCATTCTGAACAAAATTATTTTGTTTAATAAGAAGATCATAATGTGCTGTTACACAGTATGGTGACATTATATAATAATGTACTGTAAATTTCAAAAGGCTAGAAAAAAGGATTTTGAATGTTTTTACCGTAAAGAAGTATGTAAGTGTTCAAAAAAAAGATATGTTTAACCTGATTTAAACATTACACAGGCATCAACACCTCACATGATACCCCTTAAATATGTATAATGTTTATGTTTTACAGATCAGTGTAAAACTTTTTTAAAATAAAAAAAGGAGATCATGAGCTTACTTAAAGACAACCAGAGATTTGAGGGATGTGGAAATTAATGATATTTCCTTCCGGATGTCCTTGTTTTCCTTCTACAGCTGTTTTTCTTTCTTTCTTTTTGTTTTTTTGGTGGTGGTGAGTACTGCACTTGCATGTGCTGTATCAGTGAGTTATATCTCAGCCCCTGTAGCTATTTTTAACAGTAAGAAAGACACAATTCCCTTGGGGTCATTTTACCTAGCAAGAATTTAGTATAAGAGAGTCTTTTAAAGGAAGGGTAAATACTTTATTTTCTATTCCATCATTTTATTGTGTCCTTTCCAGTCTGCTTTTGGCATCAAAGAGTAGCTGACTTCAAAAGTATTTTATTTCTAGATAAGTCATTCTATTTTAAATGTGTATATGAACTGCTTAGAAATAATACTTTTTAGAATCAATTAAAAATTAACTCACTGCCAGACACAGTGGCACATGACTATAATCACAATGGCTCAAGAGGCTGTGGCAGGAGGATCTCAAGCTCAAGGCCAGCCTCAGCAACTCAGCAAGCCCCTAAGCAACTTAGTGAGACCCTATCTCAAAACAAACAAACAAAAAGGGCTGGGAAAGGAGCTTAGTGCTCAAAAATAAAAGAACCCTGGGTTCAATACCTAGTACCAAAAAAAAAAAAGAATTTAGCCCACAGCAAAGTTGAAACAATAATGTTATTATTACTAATTACTTGTTAATGAGCTTGAGACTCTAAATACTAGTGGAAGTACTTTTGAATAAAAATAATAAAAACACCATTTTATATCCTCATCTAGATTCACCATCTATTAATCTTTATTGCTTCTCTCTCTCCCACTGTATCTCCCCCATCCTCCTCTTTGCTCTAGTGCAGCAGAACAACATGATTATTTATTGTATAGTTTGTACCAGATGTTAGGATATTAGTGTCTTTTTTAATTTGATATCAAGCACATTTTATCAGAATCAGGGATATTCAGATTACTAAGGTAATTTTAATAATCCTTGAGCTATGATCCTAGGTTTTGATCCATGTGGTCAGAGATAAAATTTTTGACTTTTTTTTAATGAGCTTCAGACTCTAAATACTAACGGAAGTACTTTTGAATAAAAATAACATAGTTAAAATACTATATATTTTCTTAAATATCTTTGCTTTGATTGGCAGTTTGGGAAAATAAAAAATTCAACATTTTAAGTTAAATTTGTGTTAGAACTTGAATTTGTCACCAGGTATGGTGGTGCACACCTGTAATCCTAGCGAGAAGCTGAGGCAGGAGAATTGCACATTTGAGGCCAGCCTCAGCAACTTAGCAAGGCCTAAGCAACTTAAGGACCCTGTCTTAGAATAAAAAATTTAAAAGGGCTGGAGATGTGACTCAGTAGTAAAGCACCCTTGGGTTCATTCCCCAGTACCAAAAAATACTTAAATTTGTCATTTTTTTAAAAGGTTTATTGTTATAAATTGATTGATGCTGTCTGATATAAAATGTATCCATTTTAATTATTAATCTAGGCATCGCTGCAACTAAAAGAACTATTTTTTTTTTTTTTTCAGGAGATTTTGATGAATTCACTCAAGACAATAACGACATTATGTTGAAAAACATAGCAGATGACCTTCGGAATTGCTTACCTTTAGAAACCATGCTTTCCTCAGAACATCTAGCCCTTCAAAAAGTAATTACATTAAATCAAATTAATATACTATTTGTTCTACTTTAAGATTCTTCTATTCTTCCCTAACATCAAAGCCTCTCTTGTCTAATAACTTTTAAATTCGGCTTTAAGCAGTTTTCATGCAGTGCCTTCAACCATGTTTCCAGTTCTTTTGAATCCTTAAACTTCTGGCTCCCTAGTAATAGTTATTCAACAAATATTTCTTGAGAGCATCATGATTGTAAGGCACTCAAAAATCAAAAACCATATCCAGTGAAGGCCAACAGTCTGTCCTTGTATTCATCATTGTCCTGGTTTTCTTTTCCTTGTTGCAGTTCCCTCGCTTATCACAAATAGACTTCACCTTCTTGTTTCTTTCTCCTGTTTATACATCACATATTTTTTCTTTATTCTTCCATTCCTTTTTTCTAGAATTAGTTCTTGTTTTTCTTCTCCCAACAACCTTTTTCTCATTCAGGTTCCTTCAAATCTGGACATGTAAGGGAGACATGCTACAAATACTGTTTTTTAAAGCAAAACTTATAATAATAGCCTCTTGTACCACTAATCTGAAAATAGCCATCCTCCATGTGCTGCTTTTAGCCTATAATGCCTGAGCAAAGGAACTAAAGCTATATTCTTAATAGTATATGCATATCATGAACATTTTGCAAAACTATAGATATTCAAGCATTCAGATTGGATTCTCAAAGGAGGAAAGCAGGCAGTGTAAAATTTGAGAGAGGGAGGGGCTGGGGATGTGGCTCAAGCGGTAGTGCGCTCCCTTGGCATGCGCGAGGCACTGGGTTCAGTCCTCAGCACCACATAAAAATAAAATAAAGATGTTGTGTCCACTGAAAACTACAAAATAAATATTAAAAATTTCTCTCTCTCTCTTTAAAAAAAATTGAGAGAAATATTTGTAAAACAGTTTGGATGGTATTTAATAAAACAATCTTATCATTATCATGATATACCACGATAAATAAAATGACTGATTTTATCTTCCTCTGTTTCCTTCTGATCTTTATATGTGTCCATTGATTTTTAACATACTTAAAGAATTTTTTTTGTAAAATAAAATTTTTAAGAATCCATATAGGATTTTTTTATTATAGTTAAGGTATAAGGAATCTGAGTGTTCTTTGTTGCCATCTGCAGTTATACCTCAACCCACCAATATTAAAAGAGGGCTGCTATCTCTAAGCATGAAGATTTAATAACATTTTAATGATTTGAAAACTTTGCTTTTTGGACAAAGATTACTTGCTAAGTATTTTGATGGTAAGTAACTGACACGTAGAACTCAGAAAACCTAGCATTAGTTTCAACTTTCTCCCTCTTCATAGTGTAATTTCTTTACAGAAATCTTGAGTATCAATTTTTTTGTAAAATATACTCCTTAGGATGGACAAGATAATCTCTAATATTACTTGGAGCTGAAATTTTAGATATTTCTTACAGTCATGTTTTGTATTTTTCCAGGTCAAATAAAAAGTTAATAGTGTATCAGTAATTAAATGGAGGGGGAAAAAAGTAGTTATTGACTTGAATAAGTGAAACTTATCTTTTTGTGCCTTGTTACTCTCAAAATTTTAGCATATGAAACATTAATATTTTGCCTTATTTAGCAATAAAGAGAGACTTTTTTTAACTTATATTTCTTTTGATGTTTTTCTCTCCTCTAGATACAGCAGCAGCCAAAACCCACAGTTCATGTTGATGCATTCCTTTATGATGAAGACTTTATTGATTCATTATGTGAGGAAGGAAAAATGAGCAGAAACTACTGTATGGTGTGTGGCTCACACCAAACAGCACCTTTAGGTAGGCACTCAAGTGTACAAATATGATGACTTTATGTGTACTTTTTCTGACATGTCATGAGTGTGCACATTTTTGACGAGACCATTGAAGACTTTTTAAAGCAAAAGGCCAACCTGCAGCATAGCCATTACCAAATATTGCAATAAGGAGACTCAATATAAATATTTCATAGGGAAGCTGGCCACTTAATGTCCTCCAGAACACATTTAAAAACTGCATAATCACAGATGATTTTTCAAGTCCAAAAATTAATCAGAAATGGCTAGACACAGGAGAACTAACTCATATTCTATATACTCAACAAAGATTAATTTACAAACCATTTGTTGATATGTTTATAATAAGAAATGTAACTTTTCAAGGGGTCCGAAATGTTTTCCCTATAAAAACATGTTTGAGAAGTCAGATAGTGATCAAATATTACTAGGTAGACATGGGCTCAAGACAGAGACAGATAATCTTGAGAAATAATTTATTCAGACCATTTTTGATCCAGTGAACATCCCTGACCCATAACAGAACAACTCTAGTGACAGTAAGTCTTGCATATGTGCTCCTCAGCTGCAGCACCTGTGTCCCAAACAGGAAACTAAAATGTCTCCATGATGCTAATATATTAATTTTTCTATTAATATATTCTTTGTTTAAACTGAATGTAATTGACTGAACTGTTGTTTCAGACATGCATTTTCCAGCTCACTTAGAGTTGTTGCTTGGAGCAGGTTGCCTTTCCAAGGAATTAATCTTGTGCTTATGTTATTGATCTTAGATAATGTCATTCTCAAAGGTTAACTACTACCAAACCTGAATTTTTTAGGTACTACTAATATTTTGTACCTGCATTATAATTTGGAATTAAGTTTACCTGATTGACTGGTTTAAGATTCTATTTCTAGATAATACTTCTAATTTCCATTTGAAGTAGTTGAAATTCACAGAATGAAAAGGTCTTGGATAAGAATAATAGAGGACAAACTAAAAGGTGAATTATAACTATAAAACCATAACAAATAGATCTGATTTCTAGAAATTTTACAGAAGAGCTGTTTGACAAAAGTCTGAAGACTAGGCTATTATATTTTCATAAAAATAAGGTTATAAATAATGACTAGATATCCAGAACAGCTCAGATAACTGTAATGAATCTGAAACAGCTGTCACCATGGAGGAGTTCTTCATATGACATTGGATTTATCTAGCTCTGAAACATTAATGGTGACTTTAGCCCAGAGAAAAAGTACTAATATTGCAAAGAGTTATGGATGATGTGGATTCTAGGGAGATAATGACTACAGTGGTCAGAACTAATCTCCAAAAGTTACTTCTGAGACCTAGTCACAACATTTATTCTGTTCCAAGGGATTGGCCTACCTGTTTCCATTTCTTTGCCACTTTCCATTGGTTATGGCCAAGGTTGTTCCTCTTCCTGACCATTATATTATGTCTAGCATATCAGGGGAAAAAATTGACTCAGGCTATCCCAGAAATTTTATCTCAGAAACTGGGGTAAGAAAATAGACTTGAGGATAGAAAATAAATGGTGGTAGTTAAAGGAAATAAGGGCAACTTATGGAGATATTTTAATCTCTTTCCATACCACTGCAGAACACACATTCTCCATTATACAACTCCAAAGATGATCATTTGTCTGGTAGTTTATATATAGGCTATGCAGCAGTACATGGCAGTTTTTAGGTTGACCCTGGGGTAAGGTGAGAAAGCCAGATGTGGAAGTTAAGAAGCCACCAAGTAGCAACAAGTCAGAGAACAAAAAGGAAGAAAAAACCCAGGACATTTCAAGCAGTAGCAAGAACAGATAGAGACAATAATCTCGGTAGCTGGTTCCTAGAGCCCTTTTAAATGTCAGAGAGTTATTATTTCCTTTTCTATAATATAACTTAGAGGGTAGAGTACAAATTTATCATATTTTTTTCTAAATAAATTCCGGATGGCTCTCATTGATTAAGAAAAATACATGAAATATACTCTTAAATATAGGTGAAAGAATTATAGAAATACAGAATGCAATTCTTAATAGCAAAGCATAGATTGATGTTCACTCTGTTCTAATTCTCCAGGATTTATTTCTCATTCCTTCTCCCTCATGGAATTGAAGTTCATTTATCATCATGTACTCCCTGATCTGTCAGGAAAGGTCTTGGTTGACGTTGGCTCCAGACTTGGCACAGTCCTTTTTGGGGTAAAGTCCAATTTGCGGACATACTCAACATTTTGGAAAATACTTTCCTGTAGCAACAGCTTTGCCTGCCACCATCCAAGGTGACAGCTTGGCTTTATTTATTACAGTAACATAATAAGGTTAAAATAGTATAACATAGCAGGTTCCTAAATTCTATTTGATGATAATAAATGAGGTTGGAATGCTAAAACCAGCTGTCTGAGTTCCTTTACTAATCTATCTCTACAACACAAAGAATGTAAATATTACAGAAACATAATACTTTTATAACACTTTACTAATTTATCAGTCACCACTGACTTCTTTTTGTGATGGTGATTGAACCCAGAGCCTTGAATATGCTAGGCAAGCACTCTACCACTGAGCTACATACATCCTCACTACTTTTATCTGTATTATAACTAAAATAAAGTGGTATGCTGAGCTTTGATAAGAACTCTTATGCCAGGTGCTGTGGGACACACTTGTCGTCCCAGCAACTCGGGAGGCTGAAATAAAATAGAAGGATCACGAGCTTGAGACCAGCCTCAGCAACTTAGCAAGACCTGTCTCAAATTGAAAAGTGAATAGGGCTGGGAATGTAACTCAGTGGTAAAGTAGTGCCCCTGGGTGAAATTCCCAGTTATACAAAAAAGAAAGAAAGAAAAGAAATCCCTGTATGACTATAAACAAGTCATTTAATGCCTCTTGGCCTCCAGTTCTTCATCTGTAAATGAGCAACTTATATGATGTCCAAGAACATATCTTGCTCCCATTTTCTGTGATCCAAAGTTTGAATGTCTTTTAAAAAGTTTCAAATGGCTTTTAAAAAAGATTTTCAAATCATGAGTATTTTCAGTGTACTTAAATGATTTTATCAAAAAACTGAAATGTAGTTTCTGGTTGTCATTAGTAGGCTTGTTAAAACATGTGACCAATAACAGTAGAGGCTCATGCTAGAAATATCATTGCTTGCTTTATACAGAAACAGTTAATTCTTTACTGCTTAATTTATTTTTCAGGGTTAAACTTTCATTTTGTAATTAAGAAAGATAGCCATAATAGAAAATATACAGTCTGATATTCTTTTTGTTATTGTTTTTTTGGGGGGGTGGGGGGGACAGTGTTTTGCTATGTTGCCTAGGCTGTCCTAGAACCTCTGCACCCAAGTGATCCTTTCACTTATGCCTCCTGAGTGTTGGGATTACATACATGGTATCATTGTTGAAAATCTTAAATATATTGACATTTTTCTCTGAGGTCACTGATTCCATAAATAAAAATTTTTTGAATACCTACATATGCATTGTTAAATATATTCTAAAAATCCATGATAGAGCTATAGATACAAATTTGGTTTTTATGTACGTTGGTACAGAGTGATCTTCAGAAAATGATTTGACCTTTCTTTCCAAATTATTTTTTTATGATAACAATAAAAAACGCATAACAATACATAGTCAGTTTTTTAAAAATTATCCTTATTAACTTATTGGTGGATTATCTTTGGCAGATTGCCAAACTCTAGGCTGACTTCCTTAAATCAACCAGTATATACCTCTGGTGACCACCCACTAGTGTCAGACTGTACATGATTTTCCATCATATTCCCACAGATTAATTCCTTTGCTGCTTTCCCTTGGTGTAACTTCCCAAGAAATTACAGAAGTCGAGTATTGTGCACAGAATTTATACATGGTCACTTTTCTCATTTAAACTTTGTTTTTATCAAGAAAAATAAGAAATCAAGGCACACACTGTAATCACAGTGACTCAGGAGGCTGAAGCAGGAGGATCCCAAGTTCAAAGCCAGCCTCAGCAAGTAACTTAGCAAATAAAAAGGCTTTGGGGGATGTGGCTCAGGGGTTAAGGGCCCCTGGGTTCAATCTCCAGTACCTAAAATAAAACAAAATAAATAAGAAACCTATCTTTAAAAATGTAACTACTTAGTCAAGACTGGGAATATTACAAAATATTCTTAAGATTATATAAGTTTTACATAAACTACAAGATGTTACTTGTCTTTAGTTTTATTTTTACTTTATGGATATTTTTTAAAACCTGACTTTAAATTTCAAGTAGAAACAAACCCAAAATTGAAAATTAATTCAGTAGCATCAAAATGTATCTTCCTTTTTTAGGGTTACCTTTACAGTTCAGCAGAGCAACTCTATGGAGTAGAATTGAATGGAGACTTTTGCCAGCTACAAGAAATGGTCATAAAAAAATACCAGTTCAATGATAGAATAAAGGTACTCTTTAAAATATATTTTCTGTTGTCCATTGTATATCTGAGCCAAACCCCAGCCCTCTATTTCTTATCTAAGTTACATATTTAGAAAGTTTGAAGCAATTAACTGATTTTTTTCTTTGTTTTGAGAATATGTCAAAGCTCTTTTTAGAACTCCAGGCCAACTTAATTTAATTTTTTTAGTATTTTTATTATTTAAAGAAAGAAAATATTTTTTAAATAATTAGACCCTGTACCTTTCAAAATATTATATATTTGTAAGACCAAGTGCTTATTTGAAAAGAAATAATATGATACAAAGTAAACTTTTTCTTTTTAAAATGAAAATTGTTTATTTCTTTATTTTATCTTTCCTGTGGTCTGCAATTCTTGATTAAAGTGTAATTTTTTTATAATTTTTTTAAATGTTTATTTTTTAGTTGTAATTGGACTCAATACCTTTATTCCATTCATTCATTTTTATGTAGTGCTGAAGATAGAAACCAGGCCCCACAAATGCTAGGCAAGCACTCTACTGCTGAGCCACAACCTCAGCCCTTAAATAAATTGTTTTACTTGCTTTTTTTTTTTAATCAATTTATTTATTTTTTTATTTGTTTTAATTAGTTACACATGACAGTACAATGATCTTGACATATCATACATTTGAATCAGATTGGGTATTTCTCATTTTTCTGAGTATACAGGTTGCAGAATCACATTGGTCATGCAGTCACGTATATACATACAGCAATGATAATGTCTATTTTATTCTGCTGTCCTTCCTTCCTTGCTTTTTTAAATAGATAATAATTCAAGTCAATTTTAGATGAAGAGTCACACAAGTCGGGTTAACAGTGTATTAACAATTTATAGTTTGTAACCCAACTGCAAGTTCAAGGCTAGACTCAGCAATCTAGAGAGGCCCTAAGCAATTTAGCAAGACCCTGTCTCAAAAAGTAAAAAGGGCTGGGGATGTAGCTTAGTGGTAAAGCACCCAGTACCGGAGGGAAAAAAAAAAAGTCTCTAATTTACAACCTACTTTTATAATTTTAGGGTTATGTGTGTGTGTGTCCTATAATTTTTATATGGTCCCACTTGGTTCTGTGAAATAAAGAGATTCCATTTTATTTATGAAAAAACTGACTACCTTAGATTACAAGCCTGATTGGTAATGGAGCCATAATTCAAACCTAGGTTCTTTGACTTAGAACTAGTGATATAATTATAGAGGAAAAAACTCTGAACTGGGAATTAAAAAAGCATAATTATGACCTAATAAATAATTCCATCTAAAACAAATAGATCTTCAGAAGTTTGATTTTTACTAGATATTGTTTCTCCTATAGGCATCAGTATACTGATCTCCCATTGTCAAAGCTATTAATCTCATAATGTTTCACTATATCTAATATTTCACTATATAGATATTTCCTATGCGGTTATGTAATAGCATATACTTGTTCATTACATATACTCATTCTTCTTTAGGTGCTTCATGCAGATATCTGCACCCAGGGTTCACTTCTGCAAAATGCTGATGTTGTTATAATGAATAATGTCTTCGAATATTTTCTTAATGAGGCAGAACAGGCCAGGTACGTTATTTATTCAAAATTTTGTTTTATGGGGTTTTTTTAGAGAGAGAATTTTTTAATATTTATATTTTTAGTTTTCGGTGGATACAACATCTTTATTTTTTATTTTTATGTGGTGCTGAAGATCGAACCCAGCACCCCGCACGTGCCAGGCGAGAGTGCTACCACTTGAGCCACATCCCAGCCCATTGTTTTTAAAATATATTCAACAAGGTACAGTAAAAACATCCTAATATTAAACTTTTTTAAAGCAACCTCAACTGTGAGATTGTTTTAATAAGAAAATACATTATATATGAAAATATTAAAAACAAACTTCATAAAATGTTTCTTCTATTTTTCCACAGATATCAAATAATTGTATAACCCAAGCATTTGCTTAAACAGCCAAGAATAAAATTAGACAACAGTTCCCAGTGGTTCTTTATACTTATGATTTTCTACCTCACTTTTCTGTGAAATAACATCATTTACTATCCTATCACAAAATAATTGATATTAACTAAGGCTTATAAATGAATATAAAGGAGCATATAAGAATATTAATCTGGAAAATAGTGATTAATTATTGAATTTTACAGTGTTCTTAAGGTAATAATAGTAGATTCCTGGAGTTTATTCCACTCTTAAGTAGTGGAAAAACTAGCAAATCTATGATCACTTTTTTTTTTTTAATATTTTTTCTTTGAGTTGTAGCTGGACACAATATCTTTATTTATTTTTATGTGGTGCTGAGAATTGAACACAGGGCCCCACACGTGCTAGGCAAGCACTCTACCGCTGAGCCATAACCCCAGCCCCTATGATCACTTTTCTGATGTCCTTGCCACTGTTAATTTAGAAATTCCTAAAGTCTATACAATCTAAAATGCTGTTTTGGTAACCAGTTAGAGTTGCTAATTTCTTATTTTTCATAATGACATTTGAGTATTCAAGATGCAGAAAAGCTCCTTTCCATATATATAAAAAGGAATTATACTAATGTGTTTCCATTAGTACATCAGTAGGATGTCTCTTTCACAAATTATGCACAGAATTGTAGACCAATATAGTTAATACTGAACGGAATCCAAACTTCTTTATTCTGCCACCATCTTGTATGTACTACCTCTCTATTCTCCTTTTCCCTCCGCCCTTTTCTCTCCCCCCTCCCGCTTATCTATCTATCTCTCTCTCTCTCTCTCTCTCTCTCTCTCTCTCTCTGTCTCTCTCTCTCTCTCTCACACACACACACACACATACACAACACACACACACATACACACAAATTACTACTCTTTAAGGTCACTATGAAATGAACAGTTTAATTCGTTTTAAAAGAAACTATCATATTGTCATAGCTCAGGGAGAGGGTGGTGGTTTGGGTCATAAACTAAACACATGACCATGAACAAAGTTGTTTTAATCATAGTGCCCTCTTCAAACATAATTTCTAGTGAACAAAGTATGATTTACTTTTTGTCCCCTTTGTGTGTGTGTGTATGTGTGGTGCTGGGGATTGAACCTAGGGCCTGTGTACATGTAAGGCAAGCACTGTACCAACTGAGCTATATCCGCAGCCCAACTTTGCCCTTTTAAAGTTAATGACAAGCCAGATGTGGTGGTGCATGCCTATAATCCTAGTAGCTCAGGAGGCTGAGGCAGAAGGATTGCAGATTCAAGGCCAGCCTTGACTTAGTGAGAACCTGTCTCAAAATAAAAAAAGACCAAGACCAGGAATGTAGCTCAATGATAAAGCACCCCTGGGCTCCATTCCCAGTACCAAAAACTAACTAAATAAATAACAAGTTAATGACAGGTAGCTAAAATACTGCATAATTGTTGAGAAGTGAAATATTAGCAGGTTTATGCTTTATAAGAAGTTTAAAGAAGCCAAGTATGGTAACACATGCCTGTAATCCCAGTGACTTCAGAAACTAAGGCAGGATCATTCCAGGCCAGCCTGGGCAAGATAGCGAACCCTGTCACAAAATAAAAATAAAAAAGGGCTGGAGGTGAGCTCAATGGTAAAGCAACCCTGAGTTAAATCCCCATTACCACACACACACACCAAAAAAAAAACTTGAAAGATAAATACTTTACACTTTATGAAGAAAACTATTGGGAAATTGATATGGGAAATACTGTATATTTGGGTTATTTTTAAAACTTTCTTGGTATGTTCATTCATGAACTCTGCATGATTCACTGAATAACTATTGGCTACAAGATATAATTTAATCACTTCTAAATTGTCTAGAACAATGAATTCTAAATATAGATAGGTTATAGGCTCTTGTAGTTATCTTCTTGTGAATGACAATATACAAAAGTAAGTTTAGAAGATACAGTAAAACATTCTGATATTGGAATTGTTATGCCAGAACATTTACCTATAATTAATTCTATTTTATAGAAAATGAAAGAAAAGAGCATGCTACAGGGACACTGCTACATCGATGTTCATAGCAGCACAATTCACAATAGCAAGACTGTGGAACCAACCTAGATGCCCTTCAATAGATGAATGGATAAAAAAAATGTGGCATTTATACACAATGGAGTATTACTCTGCATTAAAAAATGACAAAATCATAGAATTTACAGGGAAATGGATGGCATTAGAGCAGATTATGCTAAGTGAAGCTAGCCAATCCCTAAAAAACAAATGCCAAATGTCTTCTTTGATATAAGGAGAGTAACTAAGAACAGAGTAGGGTCGAAGAGCATGAGAAGAAGATTAATATTAAACAGGGATGAGAGGTGGGAGGGAAAGGGAGAGAGAAGGGAAATTGCATGGAAATGGAAGGAGACCCTCAGAGTTATACAAAAGTACATACAAGAGGAAGTGAGGGGAAAGGGAAAAATAATACAAGGGGGACAAATGAATGTCAGTAGAGGGGGCAGAGAGAGAAGAGGGGAGGGGAGGGGAGGGCAGGGGGGGTAGTAGAGGATAGGAAAGGCAGCAGAACACAACAGACACTAGTATGGCAATATGTAAATCAATGGATGTGTAACTGATGTAATTCTGCAATCTGTATATGGGGTAAAAATGGGAGCTCATAACCCACTTGAATCAAAGTGTGAAATATGATATATCAAGAACTATGTAATGTTTTGAACAGCCAACAATAAAAAATTTAAAAAAAACAAAGAAAATGAAAGAAAAGATGTTGCAGAACATAACTGCCAAATATATCATTTTTAGAAACCACAATCAAAAGAACAAAAAAGCACTAGCCCAAACACAATGACATTTATTATTGAACACTGCCACATAATTTTACATCCGGCCTGAGAAAAAGAACATTTTATCATTTTGCTAATAAACTCCAGAACTTAATAAACCCACTAATCATTGCTATAACTAAAAGAAGTATAAATGATTCCACTACCCATCTGCCCCTAGATTACTTCATCATTTTCCTTAGTAGTATAGTATTCTATCAAGATTCATACACAAGGCTGGGGATATGGCTCAAGCGGTAGCACGCTCACCTGGCATGCGTGCGGCCCGGGTTCGATCCTCAGCACCACATACAAACAAAAGATGTTGTGTCTGCCGAGAACTAAAAAAAATAAATATTAAAAAAATAAATTCTCTCTCTCTCTCTCTCTCTCTCTCCTTAAAAAAAAAATTAAAAAAAAAAAAAAAGATTCATACACAGTATAGAAATCCAGATCATATCTACAATTGTCAGTATTCTGGATTTTGTCCATTCTAATAGGTATGTAGTAATATCTTGTTGTTTTAACATGTCAATTTTTAATGTGTTGCAGAGCCTGGGAATACATCAGCCATAATGTAAGGAAGCAAGGATCATTATTACTAACAGTGCCAAGTCTTGAAGAATCTCTCTCAGTTCTTCAGGTATGTAAACCACTTATCTAGTATTTTTATTGTCAAAATTTTTTCCTGTATTTTTTTTTCCTTGATAGCTGTTATGATATTCTAGGAATGTTCTCTCTGAAATAGTGACAAATGATAGAATAGCAGGAGCCTTATTACTTAAGCACTAGTTTGAGATTTATTTCCTGGCCTCAAAAGCTCTGAAATTGTAATCTTTACTTGGATATAGAATCCTTTGCTTCTCTACCCAATTTTTCTAACTTTAGGGTCATAGTTTGGGGTTAACAAACACTACTGAATATTTGTAGGGGGCTCAGAACACCCACATTAAACATTGTCCCTTAGACCAAAAGGAACACAAGGCTTCAAATAAGTAGACTGGAGGACTCCATACTCTGTGCAGTTTGGCCTCTAAATCAGTTGGGAGTCCAGCACAACAATTTTCTTGTTCCACAGATTCTCCATATAAAATGATGCTGATACTTAATAATAAAATTTAGCCCAGGGCTGGGGATGTGGCTCAAGCGGTAGCGCGCTCGTCTGGCATGCGTGCGGCCCGGGTTCGATCCTCAGCACCACATACAAACAAAAATGTGGTGTCTGCCGATAACTAACTAACTAAATAAATAAATAAATGATAAAATTAAATTTAGCCCAGCAAATTGATCTTTTCATGAAGGTTAATTAGTATTTGTGAAGTTCTTTGAGATCCCCAGATTAAAGGTACTATTATATTTCTTTTTGGTACCAGGGATTAAAGTCAGGGTTGCTTAACCACTGAGCCACATCCCCAGCCATTTTTATTTTTTCTTTTGAGACAGGGTCTTGCTAAGTTGCTGAAGCTGTCTTGAATTTGGAATCCCCCTGCTTCAGCCTCCTGAGTTGCTGGGATTACAGACATACCCAGCTATGATTATTATTATTTCCTGTAGTGGAGAGTTCCTTATATATAAGCACTGTCAAATTTAAGTTACCTGTTTCTTCCTCTTTAAAAAAAAAAGAAAAAAAAGGAGGAGGAGGAGGAATGATCAATAACACCTTCAAAAAAAAATTTTTTAGTAATCATCCAAATTTTAAAAGTAATCCATGCTTGGGAAATAATCTAGAGGAATATATAAAGAAAAGGTGTTAATCTCTCTAGTTACTTCCTTGTAAGATTCCCACCCCATGAGTGGTGTGACTGCACCATGATTTTCCATACTCATAAAAACAGCTTTAGTGGGCACAGTAGCATGTACCAGTAATCCCAGTGATTTAAGAAGACTGAGGCGGTGAATGGCAAGTTCAAGGGCAGCCTTAGCAATTTATCAAGGCCCTCAGCAATTTAGCAAGACCATGTCTCAAAATCAAAAATAAAAAAAGCTGGAAATGTAGCTCAGTGATAAAGTGCACCTGGGTTAAATCCCTAATATTGGAATGCTAGGGGTGTGGGGGGGTGGGATGTGACAAAACTTTTAAAATATATGGTCTTTAGGGGCTGGTGTTGTGGCTCAGTGGTAGAGCATTTGCCTGGCATGTGTGAGAAACTGGGTTCAATTCTTAGCACCACAAAGATATTTTTTTAAAAATATGTATATGGTCTTTATGTTTTTTTAATATATATATATATATATGTTATAATTATATGTATATAAGTAATTTTTCACTTACCAGAATAATAGTCTTCACCCTAAGTGCATAAATTTGTTCAAATAACCATTAGAAATTGATATTTATGAAAAAGTCCTTATACATAAACTCTTGATAATTTTACTGCATTCCTGTCTGAAAATAAACTTCTTTAAACAAATACATACAGTAGTGATTCCAGAATTTCTCTGGCATGGAGGCTCAAGTTTGCCATAGGAGAGTAAGGGTCTAATGAAGGTTATGAAAGGAAATCTATTACCGTGGATGTATGAACAATTTTTCTGTGTTCTCAGTATATTCCCGTTGTTATTTTGGTCTTTTGTTGTTTAAACCAAATGATAATTATTACACTAGTTACATTAAAATGACTATTATGTATTTATGCTTTAATGTTCTAAAATCGGAATAAATTTAACTCTAAACACATAGACCTATTGTTTAGTACAACAAAAATATATTCACATAGTTCCATGTAAACTTGGTCCTGTGTATTATAGTAAAAATCTAATGTATTCAATTACTTAATGATGCTTTCGTGAAATTCCAGAAAGTAGGATTATTCTGTAATTCATGTTTATTCATAGGTTGTTTGTTTTGTTTTGTTTTTCCCCTAGACTAATATACAGTTATCTCCCTGGGTCAAAGAAGTACCACTGAACTATGATGAATGCCTACCAGAAGACACTGATAGAGAAGCTCTTGAACAAATTCATCTATATGAGATTCTCTAGCACTAAAATAGTCCTACCTAGTATAATGTTTTGTTGAGTTTATTACAAAATAAGGAAGAAATGTATCTTCAATATCCTAAAACATTTTTCTGTGTATTCCCTTTCAAAATTTGTACCTGTGCTACATATTTGTAGATAGTTGTATATGTACATACATAGTTGTTATATATGTATACATACAACTTCTGCTTTGTGTGATAATTAAAGTATTTATCTGAATTTTTTTAATTTTCCCATTTTTTAAATTCTGAGTGTCACATGCCTATAATCCCAGCAGCTTGGGATAGAGGCAGAAGGATCGCAAGTTCAAAGCCAGCCTCAGCAAGTTAGTGAGGCCTTGTCTCAAAAAATTACAAGGGGGCCTGGGGCAGGGGCTCAGCAGTAGTCCACTTGGCCTGGCATGAGTGAGGCACTGGTTTGTTTCTCAGCACTGCATGTAAATAAATAAAATAAAGATTTATCAACAACTAAAAATATATATATATATATATATATATATATATTTTTTTTTTTTTTTTAAATAAATAAAAAGGTTTGGGATATGGCTTGGTGGTTAAGTGCCCCTGGCTATAATCCCCAGTACCAATAAATAAATAAATAAATTAGTTAGTTGAATATTAACTACATGGCTAAAACAGAATGCCACGAAGTAAGAATTAAGACAATAGCTAGAGGACTAGAGTTGTAGCTCAGTGGTAGAGCACTTGCCTAGCACTTGTGAGGCACTAGGTTCAATCCTCAGCACCATAAAAAATAAATAAAGGTCTTGTGTCCGTCTACAACTAAAAATATTTTTAAAAAAAACACAATTGCTTGAACAAGCACATGTCAAGGGTGGAACACCCACAAGACAAACAAGGATATTAGCATGGAAGAGAAGGATTTGGGTAGGACTGTGTGTGTATGTGTGTGTGTGTGTGTGTGTGTGTGAAAATAATTTTCATATAGAATATGTATTATTCATATATAATCTTATCTTTGATTTAGGTATGGAATATTTTATTCTTTGACAAAGACTCCTATCCTAACCCAGGAAGATAAAAAGTCTTGGTCTTCCAAGTGGCAATATTGGGACATGCTAAATATGCCTTGACTCCTTTTCTCTCCATCCTGTGTTAATACCTTAGTTCATTTCTTTTGAGCTCACTGACAGTCACAGTACCTTCCTGACTTATTCCCTTTCTTTATTTTCCTCTTTTAACCCAAACTAAATAATGGGTCTCCAGAATTATTTCAGCCTAAGTCAGAACACTCAAAGAAGATTTTCAAGGGAAAAAAAAACACTTAAAACGTATTGACACGTGTTTTATTTAAGATGCACTAGCTATTGATCCAGACAGCAGCCCAGTGAAATAGAAGCTACTTCATTTAAGAAGTGAGTAAACTGGGGCTGAGGTTATACCTTAGTGGTGGAACGCTTGCCTAGCATGTGTGAGGCACCACATAAAAATAAATAAATAAAGGTATTGTGTCCATCTACAACTGGAAAAAAAGAAAAAAAAAGACGTGAAAAGGAGGGAAAATAGAATAAAAAGAAGTGTCGGGGCTGTAGCTCAGCAGTAGCTCGTTTGCCTGGCATGTGTGAGGCACTGGGTTCAATTCTCAGCACTACAGATAAATAAAGATCTATAAACAACTAAAAATTTTTTTAAAAAAAAGAGGTGAGGGTAAGAAACTTTCCAAAATTTGTACAGCTAGAAAATGGGCAGAACAAGGATTCAACCCTATTTCTGTCTGAACTTCAAAGTCCATACTCTTTCATTTTGCTGTTTAAATTTTATAGCCTAGTGGTAACCACAAAATCAAGATTCCAATGAAGAATCTGTTTTGCCTCATTTTGCCTTTGGATTTTTTATCAAATGTGAAAGTTGCCTGTGCAATTGTCAAACATATGCACTACATCTGTGGTTTATAAATCTGTTGGATGCTTAAGCCAAAAGGAAAAATGATAATGAGATTATAATCTAAAATTTATGACTTCTGAATAAAAGAGAGGCACAACATGGCTTTTAGTATTATAGTAGGTGTTGTTTAATACTATGAATCTAATATTCTTGGTGAAATTTTGTTGTTATTGTTGTTTGAGATGTAATCTCACTATATTGTCCAGGTTGGCCTCAGGCTCCTGGGCTCAAGTGATCCTCCTACCTTAGCCTCAGTAGCTGGGACTATAGGTATGGACCACCATAACTGGCTAATGTGATTCTTTTTTAAATTGAAATTTACCTATATAGAGTATAAATTCAGTTCTACTGTTGGTTTTTGTTTTGTGTGTGTGTGTGTGGTTTTGTTTGTTTTTTTATTTACTAACTTGTTCATACACCATAAAATAATAACCTGAACTTATCAAAAGCCACTGAAGAAATAGAAAATATGCCAAGTTTTTGACTTACAGGCAGGAAAAGACAACTATTGAGACTATAAAATGATTTGCTTGAACAATGACTCAGCCTTGGGACTCTCATCTTTTGTTTATTTTCCTTGCCAAACAGACGTTTTTATTCAGGTCAAACTACAAGGTGCAAATAAGAAGATCCATGCTTTCTGTTTGAAGATGAAGAAACACAGGTTGAGTTCGAAAATACTTTAGGATAAACTGTTCTCATTCCATTTTCTTACAGAAAGAAAAATTGTGCTTGGAGTTTCCTTATTTTATATCTGCATTCTGGCAACAAAGACCTACAATTATGGGATAAAATGAAGTTTGAAAAGTACTTTAGGTTTATGTTGAGAAATTGGAATCTTCCTAACATTAATGGTTAAAAAAAAAAAAAATCTAAATGGTGGAGACGCTTTGAAAAACACTTTGGCAGAGCTTCAAAATGTTAAATGTCAAGCTACTATATCACCTAGCAATTTCACTTCTACATTACACACCCAAGAGAATGGAAAACATGTCCAACTTGTACACAAGGTTCACAGCTCATTACTTACCAAAGCCAAAAGTGAAGGGAGGGGAAGGCAAACATCCCTAAATTGATGAATGGATAAGAGAAGTGTACTGTATTCTTACAACAGAATTTTATTCAATATAAAAAGAAATGAAATACTGATACATACATGCTATGGCATAGATGAATCTTAAAACATGCTAAGTAAAAAAAAGCCAGTCACAAAAAATTGCATTATATGAATAATATAACAAATTGCAACTGTATAGAGACAACACATTACTGGTTGCTTAGAAATGGGAAAAGCAGAGAGAGCATTTGGGAAGTGACTACTAATTAAAAGATTTGTTTTTGGAATGACAAAGAACGCACTAAAATTGGGTTGGGGTTGTGGCTTAGCGGTAGAGTACTCGCCTAGCACGAGCAGATCCCTGGATTCGAACCTCAGCATTACATGAAAATAAATAAAATAAAGGTATTGTATCCAACTACAACTAAAAAATAAATAAAAGAATACTCCAAATTGTGTTGATAGCTGCACCTTCTAATTATACTAAAAACCATTGAATTGTACATTTCATATGTTTGAATTGCACCGTAGTGGATACTGTCTCAATAAAACAGGTTAAAAAAAGAAAATGTAGGAAAAGAGAACTTTGGTTTGAACAATACTTGTGACTTTTTCCTTGTAATAATTAGGTAATTGTTTAGCACAGGAAAACAGTATTATATTATTAAATCATAAAGAAGAAGATTACCTAACCTTAGTTTAATTTTAATTTCAGTAGTTTAGGGGAAATAAGATAATTTTAGAACTATCGCCCACTATTTTATACATATGTAGACATACAATTATAACTAAAAACACTGTAAACCAGCAATCTTTTCTTCATGCTCTCATACAATAAGTCCACTGATGCCCCTGGATGGATGACTAGCATTTTATAGCCTTTGTGCATTTTCAGCACTGGAGATAACCTTTACGTTATGGTTGTAGAAGTGAAACAAGTTCTGAGGCTGACAAAAAAAGGTATAATAGAAGTCAATGAGGCAGCAGTTCTAAAAAAACAATAGGGTATACTACTTGTTTTCTCTACATTTAATAAGATTTGCTGGGAAATTGAGCAAAACTAAATCCAGAGACTAGTAGATATCTATATACTCAGAGACAGAATGACTCTTAGCTGGGAAACAGATGGCACTGATAAAATACATCTATGATCACTGCAAAAGAACTACAGTTTTTTCAGGTAAAACAATTTCTAAAAAAGCAATTTAAAGAGTTTTATAGAATTATAATTCTAAGAACTACATCTAATAATAACTTATTGGTATCATGCATAAAGTTTAATTAAAGTATAATCAACAACAGTAACCTGCAATAGCTGCACTACAAGTACACTGTGATATATAGATATAGATATAGATATATATCACAGTGTACTTGTATATGTATATATCATATGAATGAAACTACTACCACAATCAAGATCAGGAGAATTTCCATCCAAGTTTCCTCTTGACTCTTTGTCATCTGTACTCCTCCTCAACACCTGCCCCAGGTGAACACTGCTTTGATTTCTGTTTAGATTGGGGTTTTTGTACATATACAAATGGAATCATACCACATGCAATTTCTTTAGCTTTTCTCTTTCAGCATAATGATTTTTTCTTCCTTTGTTGTCTTCATTTTTTCCATTTTTTTTCTATTTATTTTTAGTATAATTATTTTAGTATCCCTCTATATCAATAGTTCGTTGCTTTTCATTGATAACAGTATTCCCTAGCATCAATATAATACCATTTGATTATGCATTTCTCAGTTGATAGACTTTTGAGCTGTTTTCAGTTTGATTAATTAAAAATAAATTGGCTATGAACATTTGTGTGTAAGTTTTTGTGTGGTCATATGTTTCCATTTATCTTGAGTAAAAATCTAGGACTTGAATGGCTGAGTCATATGAGAAGTATATGTTTAAATTTTCAAATAACTAGCCAGGCACATGGTATACACTTGTAATCCAAGCAATTTGGGAGGATCACAAGTTCAAGACCACCCCTGGCAACTTAGCAAAGCCCTGTCTCAAAAATAAAAAGGACTGGGGTGTAGCTCAGTAGTAAAGCACCAGAGGGTTCAATCCCCAACATTGGAAGAAAAAAGTTTTTAAAATAACTATGAAACTGCTTTCCAAAGTATATGTGTCATTTTAGATTCCAAACAATAGTATATGAGAATTTCAATTTCTCCATGACCACCCTAATCCTTAATATGGTCAATCTTTTCATTTTAACCATTCCAATAGTTATGCAGATGTATGTTTTTTGATGTTGTTGTTGTGTTGTTGTTTTTAGTTGTAGATGGACACATTTAGGATCAAACCCAGTGCCTCGCACATGCTAGGCAAGTGCTTTACCACTGAGCTACAACTGCAGCCTGTGTTTTGGTTTTAATTTGCGTTTTTCTAATAAATAAGATTGAATATCTTTTCATATGCTTATTTACCACCTATCTTAAAGCTTTTTTTTTTTTCTTTTTGGCAGTACTAGGGATTGATTTTAGGACTTTGTACATGCTACATGAGCACTCTACCAGTGAGCTACATGCCCTGCCTTATTCACCATTTATCTTCTTTGGAGAAGTGTCTGTTAAAATATTTTGCCCATTTTTAAAACAGATTTTCTTGTTATTGGTTGTAAGGGTTCTTTTATATATTCTGTATGCAAGTCCTTTATTAGATATATTTTGCAAATGTTTTCCTTCAGCATGTGAATTTCCTATTCTATTCACTAATTTGCTGAGTTTTAGTAAACTGAAACTAAAACTAAAAGCTAAGAGTGGATACTGAGTTTTGACAAATTATTACATTTATTGAGACAATTACAAGGTTTTCCTTCTAAAGTAAAAAATGAGAAATTGACTGATTTTCCAGTGATTATTGCTAGCCTTGGTAGTTTGTGTCATATGCATGTACTGATCAGTACTCAGCTGAAGACTCAAGAACCCTTCAGACTCTTGTATAACCCTTTCCTCTGGCTTTTACTCTGAAAATTCTGATGCCTTCACCTCCCAAATCTTCCAACTAGTCCTCAACTCAAAGAGGTGACTGAGCTCTGTTTGGGCTCTTCCTACCTGTGCTTCAGCCTGGAAAATCTTCAGCCAGAGATAATCTTAGAAAACATGTTTCCTCTTCTGAGAAATCACTATTATACACTGCAGGATATCTGAAGACAATTGGCTTATAGGTGAGAGGTTAATTCAGGTCCCTGTTAAACTATCTTGAGTGGTAGTAGAAGCAACACCATACATCTTTAATTTCCTAATATTTTCCCAATCAACTACATACTTCAAATATTGCATAAGAACATATTTTGCACTTCAACTTTTTGAACCATTTCACAAGACGGAGGAAGCTTAAAAATTAGGAAAGATAAAAAGTTTAAAATAAACAATAAAAGCCGGGCATAGCCTGTTATCCCAGCAACAGTGGGAGGCTGAGGCACAAGTGTCACAAATTCTGGGCCAGCCTTAGCAACTTGGTGAGACCCTGACTCAAAATAAGAAGAAAGCCGGGCTCAGTGGTTTATGCCTATAATCCCAATGGTTCAGGAGGCTAAGACAGGAGGATCATGAGTTCAAAGCCAGCTTTACCAATGGCATGATGCTAAGCAACTCAGTGATACCCTGTCTCTAAATAAAATACAAAATAGGGCTGATGATGTGGCTCAGAGGTTGAGTGCCTCTGAGTTCAATTCCCAGTACCAAAAAAAAAAAAAAAACAGTTGGGGATGTGGCTCAACAGTATTACTGATAGATCACCCCGGGTTCAATCCCCAATATGAAAAAAAGGAAAAAAAAATTTTAAATTTTGAGAAATGAGGAAAGCAATCATGATACTTCACCAAGATTGTAGCACTAGCTAATAATTAAACAATTAATACCTCAAACACTTGCAGAAAACACATGCAAACAAATATTTTAGTCACATTTCTTTTAAAAAAAAATGAATTTAACCTTTATTTTATTTATTTATTTTTATGTGGTGCTGAGGATCAAACCCAGGGCTTCCCTTGTGCTAGGCAAGTGCTGCACCACTGAACCACAGCCCCAGCCCCAGTCACTATTTCTTAACTTTACAGTTTCAAGTCATCCACATATTTTAGGACTAGCAGCATTTTTGAAAACCTACCCTTTTACTGAAATTTTGCTCTTACTCAAAATTTGAGAAATTTGCTTAATAAGTATGGGAGACATAAGCATAAAACTTAATTTTCATTTGAGCAGTTCTTAATCTGATGAAGTAAAAAATAAGTGGTATCTTTTTCCAGAACAAGTTGTAGAATGACAGAACAGAGACTGCAACTCAGAAGAGATCATCTTAAAAGGAAAACTTTCAAAGTGAAACAAGGCATGTATCTTCCCCTAGAAGTATTAAAAAAGAAAATCACATCGCCTCAGATTAGTTATTTTACATTTTCCGAACAGAAGAATAATCCTTTGGGCCAACAAAGGTGTGGAAAATTTTAAACACAGTTTTCATAAAGGAGGTACAACTGAAAAGGACTATACTACAACAACCGTTCCTGTAGGCTTTGTAGACCTTGATCACCTAAGTGCTTCTTGCCAACACTCTTATCAAATGGATGGAATGAGCTGGGAAGGCACAGCAGAAATGTTACTATGTAAGGGTGCCAAAGGGTGGGGATATGGATATCTTCCACCAATCACCTTAGAACAAAACATCTTGTGCTCCTTTTTGAGACTGGATGGGATGCCTACTAAGCAGGGAGGATGTGGTTTCCTAATGCAGCACAATAGTCTTTCCAAAATGTTTTAAAATATTAAACATTTACTTTAAAAATTAAAAATAACATGGGGCTGTAAGTGTAGCTCAGTGGTAAAATGCTTGCCTAGCACATGTGAGGCACTGGGTTTGATTCTCAGCACCACATAAAAAAATTAATTAATTAATTAATTAATAAAGGTATTGTGTCCACCTACAACTAAAAAAATATATATTTTTAAATGTGTACAAAAATCCCAATGATTTAAGTTTATCTGATTTACCATATAAGGGGCTCTTAAGAACAGCTGGTTCAGCTCAATGTGGTAGACTCAGAATAATCAAATAAGTGTTGCTTTTTCTGCTTGTTTGTTTTGTTTTGTTTTGAGGATAACTCTGGGGCACTCTACCACTGAGCCGACAGCCCCAGTCTTTTTAATTTTTATTATTTTGAGACAGAATCTTGCTAAGTTACTGAGGCTGGCTTTGAACATGTAATACTGTTGTCTCAGTCTCCTGAATAGCTGGGTTAATAGACAAGTGTTTTAATTAACAGTTTATCTGAAATCTTGCATATTCCAAGTTACTGTCTGAAATATCTGTAGCTTCTAAAAGTTACTATGCTCTTAAAATAAAACCAGTAATCTCAAATGATAGAATGCTTTTCTGTGTTTGGGTGTGCACCATTCCTGAAGGTACTGTGATACCAGGATGAAGCACAGAGTAGACAGAGCAAAGTCCTATTCCATCTCCCTGCTGCAAATATCCATTTAATATATTGTCCTCAGAGGATAAATCAGATATTAAACCGATATGAACACTCTACTTGATCTTAGCCAAGAAGCCAAGAAGCAAGGCCAGACCTGTTTTGTGGTACTATGGATAGAACTCAGGAGTGCTCTACCATTGAGCTATCCTCCAACCCTTTTTATTTTTTATTTCCCAAGACAGGGTCTTGCTAAGTTGCTTAGGGTCTCACTAAGTTGCTGAGGCTGACCTCAAACTTGCAATCCTCCTGCCTTAGCCTCCCCAGCTCTGGGATTACAGGCATGCACTATCACAACCAGTATGAGTTTATATTTCTACCAGCTTCTATTGCAGTTGAGAACATTCCTGCTCTTCCTAGTTTGTACCATAAACTTTATTGAGTGGGAACAAGTCTTTTGGCTGAACAAAGCTAAAGAATCATTCTCTTTTGATGCTGCCCACAGTTCAGGCATCAGATTCCATGAGAGTCCTCTTCAGGTACATCTCTTGACTTACTTCCTGTGTTGACTCAATATAAAAAATATATATATCTTTTAGTGTCCAATTTCTTCACTTCCAAAAATATTGTCACGTTGCTTTGTATCAAGGAATAATGTGATGAATGACATTTATTTCTGATATTCTTACATGATTGCATATTTGAAATATCAACTGCAAGATTAATTATCTGACTTACAAATTGCCTATTAGGACAACTTTTTATTCTGATAAATGCTTATAAGTGTAAAGAGTAAGGTAATATTTAAAATATTAGCAATAGGGCCAGGGGTGCATTTCAACGATAGAGCACTTGCCTAACATACTCAAGGCCCTGAGTTCAATCCCCAGCATGGCAAAATAAATAAATAAAAATAAAATATTGGATATAAACAGAACTATGTTTTTCATTATTAAATCTTGGGACTGGGGTTATGGCTCAGTGGTAGAACGCTTGCCTAGCTCATGTGAGACACTGGGTTTGATCCTCAGAATCATATACAAATTTTTTAAAAAGAATGTTTAAAAATATATTAAAATCTGTCTTAGAGAAAATTAATAAAATAACCTAAACTAACAGGATTAAGCCCTCATGTACCAAAACATGTGGTCGTGAGCTCGACAGTTCTTGAAGAGGCAATCTATTCTATTCCCTGATCTTTAGAAAAGACAATAATTCCTAGATTTGTAATGTGTACTTATGTCTATTTAAAAATGTATAATAATAAAATGTCATGCATGATAATTGCAAATATGAAAATATAGAAAGGTGATGAATTACAATTAAGAATAACTCGGGGGGCTGGGGATGTGGCTCAAGCGGTAGCGCGCTCGCCTGGCATGCGTGCGGCCCGGGTTCGATTCTCAGCACCACATACAAACAAAGATGTTGTGTCCACCGAAAACTAAAAAATAAATATTAAAATTCTCTCTCTCTCTCTCTCTCTCTCTCTCTCTTTCTCTCTCAAAAAAAAAAAAAGAATAACTCGGGGGGCTGGGGTGGTGGCTCAGTGGTAGAGTGCTCACCTAGCATGCATGAGGCTCTGGATTCGAGATCCTCAGCACCACATAAAAACAAACTAATGTATCCACCTAAAACTAAAAGATACATAAATAAATAAATATTTTAAAAAAAGAATAACTCGGGGCTGTGGTTGTGACTCAGCAGTAGAGCGCTCGCCTAGCATGTCCAGGGCCCTGGGTTCGATCCTCAGCACCACATAAAAATAAAATAAAGGTATTGTGTCCAACTAAAACTAAAAAAAAAAAATACAAGAAGTTATACTCAAAAAAAAGAAAAAGAGTAACTCAATCTTGTCATCTAGCAATAAGTAACATTAACATTTTGGTCTTTTTTTTTTTTTTTGGTATGGGGGATTGAACTCAGAGGCACTCAACTTCTGAGCCACATCCCCAGCCCTATTTTGTATTTTATTTGGAGACAGTGTCTCACTGAGTTGTTTAGCACCTTGCTTTTGCTGGGACCGCCTTTGAACTTGAGATCCTCCTGTCTCAGCCTCCTGAGGTGCTGAGATTACAGGTGTGCAACACCAAGCCATTTTGGTCTTTTTAAAAAGAAGTTATATAAACACACTTAGAAAAAGTATACTTTATGTACTTGACTTACATAGGTAGTCAAATATTTTTGTTGAAAAAAATGAATAAATATAAAAATGAACTTTCCTAGAAAAAAAAAATCTGTTGGGAGACAATTCTCTTTCATCTCTTGCATTTCTGCACTTCTTAGGAACAGAAGCACTGATGCATTTTGTTCTGGACTCTTCAAGAATGTTTGTACAGTGAAGAGCCTTGGAATTTAGAGATAATGTCTCCCTCTAGAGCAGAGGTCAGATTTGTTAACTGTCCTGTATAATAAAGATAATGTCTCTCTCTAGGGCAAAGGTTGTGCTGTTTTGCTTATAGTCCAACATAAAATATCGAGGCTTCCTTTGTTTGGGGTTCCTGTGATACAAACCTATTGCCTGTACAGTATAACTAGACTGCTTTGTGTGACCCCCAGGGCCAGTGTATTACCTAGCCCACGCTGTGTCACCCTATGAGTAATGAAGCTCATGGAATCAGCAAAAGTAGAGTTATTCTGGCTCCTACTATTGTCTTTAGTAATAAATTATCCTTTGTATTAAGCCTGAGTCTCGTATTTTCTCTGGCATGCATGAAACTGGGCACCCTAACTTACTAGCCTGCATGTAGGGTAAAAGCTCAGATTCTTTTCAGGTCTTGAAGAAATCTCTGTTAAGAATAGAGTAGATAGGGCTGGGGCTGTAGCTCAGTGGCAGAGCACTTGCTTTTCATGTGGGAAGCACTGGGTTCAATCCTCAACACCATATATAAATAAATAAATAAAAATAAAGGTCTATTGACAACTAAAAAAAATTTAAATAAATAGACAAATAAAATAAAGGCATGCTGTCTACCTACAACTACAAAAAAATTAAAAAGAATAGGGTGAATAATTAGACATTTTTTCCACTATATATATGATGTCTTAATGATGTCAGAGAAAATATCCTATAAGAATTTTCACTGATACTAATTAAGAATTAATATGCCACCAGATACAATGGTGGCATATTAATTCTTAATACAATTATAAGATACACTCTTATAATCCCAGAAGGGAGGATTAGGCAGGAGGCTGACGCAGGAGGATCAAGAGTTCAAAGCCAGCCTCAGCAAAAGTGAGCCACTAAGCAACACTGAGACTCTTTCTCTAAATAAAATACAAAATAGGGCTGTAGATGGCTTAGTGGTCAAGTGCCCTTGAGTTCAATCCCTGGTATTCCCCACCCCCCGACAAAAAAAAGAATTAATGTGCCAGAAAACTACAAATAGTCAATAAAAGCTACAAGTTACACAATCATCCTTGTTTTTGTGGAAAGTATTCTTAGTTCACTTAGCAGCCTTTCCATTCCTGACCACATATGCAGAAGGTGATCACTATCAGTAGCACTATTTCCTCATACAAAAGATATTCCTTTGTAATGACTCTCAGCTGAGTTAGCATTTTTACTTTTTGTTTTTCCTTCTTTCTGTAGTTTCTGTGGTAAGCTGCTTCTAAGATGGTTCCCAATGACCCCTCCTGTTTTTACATCTTGTGTAATCTCCTCCCCTTATGCGTGGGCTAGAATTAGTGACGTATGTTTTTTTGTTGTTGTTGTTTTTAGTTGTAGATGGACACAATACATTTATATTATTTACGTATTTTTTAATGTGGTGCTGAGGATCGAACTCAGTGCCTTACACATGCAAGGAAAGCACTCTACCAACTGAGCTGTATCCCCAGCCCACCGTGACTTGTTTTTAATGAATAGACTATAGCAATGTGATAGGGTGTCATATCTGAGATTAGATTACAAAAGACTGTGACTTCCATATTCCTATCATTCTCTGTGCCCTCTCACTTTTTCATTCTGACGAACAAAACTGCCATGTTGTGAACAGCCTGATGGATAGGTCTATGTGGCGAGAAATAGACAGTAGCCTCTAGTTAACAACCAGTGAGGAGGAACTAAGGCCCTCATTGCAACATTTTAAAAAGAACTAAACGTTGCCAACATTTACTTTTTAAGCCAAGCCTTAAGATGGCTGTAGCACCACTCAATACCTTGAATACAGCCTTGAGGAAAACTGAGATTCAGAGATCAAACTAAGATTTGCCCTGCTTCTTTTCCATAGCCTCTGTAAGATGATAATTATTTATTGCTTAAGTCAGCAAGTTTTGGAGTAACTTACCACACAGCAATAAATAATACAGATTCTGTTTGATAAATATTAACTTATACCTAACTCGATTTTTACTCAAAGAAACTAAGTACTTGCATGCCTGAGGCCCTGAGATCAATCCACAATACCTACAAAAAAAGAAAGAAAAAAGGAAAGGCCCACAAAATCAGAAAAAGAGAAGTTGCTCAGGCAGTTGCCTCCTTTCTCATTTACTGAAGGCTTAAACACCTGCACAAAGGTATTTAACATTCTCAAAATTTAGTCAATTCCAAGGACTACCTTTGACCCTGGTACTACAAATCCTACTCTGTTTTTATCACTCATCTCTGAGCTTTAACTATTATTATTGCCATCTAATTATATCATTCTGTAAACTAGGAATGTATGCTATCACTTTAATAATAAGTACTATCACTTTAAATGCAATGAATTACATTTAACTTGCAACTTAATTAAATTACAATAACAATCTGGTTTGTTTTAGAACTGGATGACTTCTAGAACTTTTGTTTATGTGTTTTGTAAATTCTGTGCCTTTTAAAATCTTTTAAAGTTACTTCCCTATTTTTGATTCATACCGCAAATATTTGAGTAAACTGTATGTCCAGAACTGTTCAGGATAGGAATGCAGCAGTGAAAAACCAGACAAGCTCATGGTTGTTATGAAGTATACATTCTCCTTGGCAGAAGGATGGGGGGTAGATAGTGCTAAACAAGGAAATAAATTGCCAGCTGTGATTTTGTTTGACATTATATTTTTCAATAATATATGACCTATTATTATCAAGGGATCACTATATTGCTATTAATATTTACTATCATCTAAAACAGATTTATAATAAAGTGACAATATAGTACTCAAGTTCCTTTTTCTAAAACTGTCTTAACAGTTTAAACCACACAGCTATGATTGTCCATATATTATATAATAAACATTTAAATAGTAGCTTTGAAACTTCTCAGTGACAGATTGCATTGCAATAAAATATACAGTTGCATTAAAACAGGAAAACATTAACTCTCCTCATGCTTATACTTAAAAGAAGTAATGCCACTGGTTTCCTTTTCTTTAATAAAAATTATATAGTTTACAATTAAATGCAAAAAGAGACTTTGAAAATCTTATCATTCAGTCCATTAATATTTATGAAATTAGTTGTCACCTTTGAGTGGGGGAAGATTCAGGGAAGAAAGATATACAGAATTGCATGGAAGTCATTAGTGAAAGCACACTAGAGATGAAAAGAACTGCCCAAACTTTTCTCCTCTTTGCTCTACATATTGGTTTTTACATGACAAGAGTGTGACACATCCTCAAACACAAACTTGTCCTTCCTCAATCAAACACTTCATGGCAGGGTAGAGTGGGTAGAGCCTTGTATCTCCTTCTTTATGTAAATATAACTTCATGCATCTTCAAAAACAAAACAGGTTTTCAAATAAGAGATACTTGACATCCCTAGAAAAGTTCTATTGATCAAAACATGAACTCCTCATCTGCTGCTGATAAGAGTGTCAGAAAGGTACTTAAAGTGTCATAAAAGTACTTAAAAATGTTAACTACCTTGGGGGCTGGGGTTATGGCTCAGCAGTAGAGCTGCTCACCTCGAATGTGTGAGGCCCTGGGTTCGATCCTCAGCATCACATAAAAATAAATAAATAAAGATATTGTGTCCATCTACAACTAAAAATTTTAAAAAATATTTTTTAAAAATGTTAACTACCTTGACTAAGCATTTCAATTTTTAGGAACATAAGAAAATAATCTGATATTTGTGAAATGATTTGTGTTTTATAGTTCACTATACTGTTATTAATAAAAGTGAAAAATCGGAAGCCACCTAAATGTTCAATAATAGGGTTCATGAAGTACACTGCTTCAATATTTGGGAACTGACAGATATAGAAGAATAATTTAGATGTAAGCAATATTCACAATATACTGTTAGGTTAAAAAAAAGTCACAAAGCATTACATTGACTAAGATCCCAGTTATATATACTGTATGTATAAATGTATATATAAATGAAAATTTTAGAAAATGTCAAAAAAGGTGTATGCCAAAGTGTTAGTGATAATTGTCTTAGGGTGGATTTTTAAAAAATTCTTCCTGCCTTTCTGTATTTTTCAAACTTTTTTTTATTTGGTACTAGAGATTGAACTCAGAGGTGCTTTACCACTGAGGTACATCCCCAGTCCTTTTTATGTTTTATTTTGAGAGAGGGTCTTGCTAAGTTGCTTCAAACTTGTGATCTTCCTGCTTCAGCCTCCTAAGTAGCATCAGGTAGGCACTACCTTGCCCAACCTGTGTTTTTCAAACTTTTAGAAATGAAAAACTAGTAACTTTTGTCATCAAGGAAAAAAATGGCAGTTTTCTGGTGCTGGGTATTGAACCCAGGGCCTTGCACACACTAAGCAAGTACTCTACCACTGACCTGTTTCCCCAACCCCTGTGTGTGTGTGTGTGTGTTTGTGTGTATAATTATTTTTTTAAATAAAATCTTAGCTTTCTAAAATCCTATCATTCTCACTTAGAATTAATATCTGTCATTGCTTTCTGATTATCTATTATCTGTATCTCTATTATGCTAACTGTCACTTCCTGATATTTAATCATAGCTTCAGTTACAGGATTATGAACTTCCAGTTCTTCCTGTCTACTTACAAGTCCTTCCTGGATTAAATTGAATAAACTTATCCTTCTATCAGCCTCCATGACAGAGTTGCAAAGTGGAATGGGCATAATGTGGATTCAAGAGGTATATACTAATATTATGTCAAATATTGATACCAAAGCCACAGACAGGATATATTTCTTTGCAGACCAATATGATGATGATACAATGTTGCAGGTCAGGAGAAGGTAGAAAATGTTCCAGAAAGGAATGGGGACATTGGGAAGCCAAATGAACATGAAATTTCAGGGGCTGCTGATGCTATATGCTGTCTCTAGAAGAAACATTTGAGATAACTGGGTCAAAGAAACCCTCTCTATCCTATATACAAAGGAAAGGAGGTGGGGGAAGAGGGGGAGGGGGGAGGGGGACAACGACGACCAAACAACATTAATTTCTCTCTTTCTTTTTTCACTCTTCCTTTTTTTTTCTTCCTTTCTTGTTTTTTGGCTTCCTTTGATTGATTTTTTTTTTTTTTTTTTTTGCCAACTGTATAATGAGAAGAGTTTTTTTTTTTTTTCTTTATTTCTAGCCCAAAGGTTTATGTCTCAAGCATGTAAACGAGTGAGTGCCTCTCTCTGGAAGACAGCAGCTCCAGAAAATAAAGACTAAGGCTGATAGCATATTCATTTGAGGTGATGATAAAGCTGAGACCATTATTACTGGAAAATAAAATATTAAAATGCTCTTTCATAGAAAGAATTACCAAAGACGCTCTGCCAGTTTAAGGGAAAACAAGAGTAGGAAGAGTTGCACGTACACACAACACAGGGCTGGCTACATTACCATTCATAACTGCAACAGAGAGTTAAAATACAACCAAACGTGATGGACAACCTTCATCAAAAAGACAGTTACAACTTTGGGTGGACAGCCAGCTAGCAATGATAGAAGTAGCTGAATCAACTAAGAAACATAAAACTAAAAGATACAAATTATAACTTCTCTATTTTATGATTTGCTTTCCAGCAAGTCACATATTCATTAGATTTATTTGAAACCTGGATAATATTTCTCCCTTGTGTTAAAATTGCCTCTCAAAATAGGTCAATACAATGCTGTGCTACTTTAGTTAAGAATAATCCCAAATCAGTATTTTTAATCAACTATAAAGGATCATATTGAAAGAGGGAGACTAATGTGTTCCAGTTCCCTTGCTCTCTGTTATGACCAAGCAGGAAGTTTCCGAGCAAACATCCACCTCTCAGGAAGTTTACGTCAAACTCAGTACTTACATCCTGTTGAGTGTAGTCTTAATTTTTTTTTCTCCATTCTGTCCTGAAATTGTTATGTATGTATGTGACAAATGGAATATCTCCATGACTAATAATGATAAAAGTTATAGACTTTTTTTAGCATTAAGTGCCTATAATTATAGCTATTTATATCCCTAGTCCCCATCCCTTATTCATTTGATCTCTCAAGTAGGTCCTTGTTAACCATGTTCTGATTCATTAATTATGCAGCTAGTACATTAAAAACAAGCAAATAAAACCCTCTATGGAGCATCCTGACGCTTCCCTCCAGGACTTACTATATAATGTTGAAGTGAAGATGGTGATAAGGTGCTGCCTCTGTTTTTTTCCTAGCATTTAGCCGTATTGATTTGGCTACCCTTTACCTGCAGTTTTCTCATCTAAAAGGCAGAGTGATGGGTTATATGATCTTTATATATAGTACATGTTGTGTAATTAATTATACTATGGAGGAGTGCCTATCTCATCATAGATACTGTAAAGGCATGCTTTTTTGTAGGTGTGGTACTAGAGATTGAACCCAGGGCCACTCTATCACTTAATACATCCCTAGCCCTTTTTAAATTTTATTTTATTTTTGAGACAAGGTCTTGTTAAATTGGTAAGACTGGCCTCAAGCTTGCAATTCTTCCACCTCAATCTTCAGAGTTGAGATTACAGGCATGCACTATCATGCCCAACTTGTTTAGGATTCTTTTTTTTTTTTCCCCCAGAGAAGGGAGAACTGTTTTATTACTTTCTAACAATATTTACATTTAAATTATACTTGTTTTAACAATGACAAATATTTTGTACATTAAAGGGAAAAAAGAATCAAAATTATGGTTAATTGGGGGTAAAAAGAACCAATGTTTTACCACTATTTTTTTCCTAAATAGACATTTTTTCTTTATTTTTTTGGGGGGATTACCCAGTATTCGAATTCAGGAGCACACAACCATTGAGCCACATCCCCAGCCCTAGTTTGTATTTTATTTAGAGACTGGGTCTCACTGAGCTGCTTAGCGCCTTGCTTTTGCTGAGGCTGGCTTTGAACTGGCGATCCTCCTATCTCAGCCTCCTGAGCCACTGGGATTACAGGTGTGTCCCCCAGGCCTGGGTAGACCTGTTTTAATTGTTTCGGATCTCCCAAACTTAAAGGCACTAACTTAATTTCATACAAGAAGAATAAAGACTATTTCAAAAATTATGCTGTTATCAATAAAAAGTATATTTTGTTCAGATATTCTAATACTGACCACATTTTCTAATGAAATGTGTAATCATTTGTGATATAATAACAATAACAATGTTTACTTGAGATGTTTTACACATTTCATCTCAATAATTAACCATAACATTGTATGTTAATAACAATATATTATTATGTTATCAGAATAATATTATAATTAACTTGTTTCGGATTCTTTATGGTTACAAATCATCAAAATCCAAATAGATCTTAGATAAGAAGATAAATTTATTATAAAGGTACAGAAGTGTCTCACAAAACCCAAGGGCAGTAATTAAACTGGACTTAAGGAACCAGGAAGGTAAATGTCAAAAGGACTCCCCATTTTCTTACTCCCCCTCCCTCTGGATATCTGCTTAATTTCACCTTCTCTCTGTCAACCAGGCTCTTCTACTTTTCCTAATCATATGGTGAAAAATAGGACACCTTGGTAACTCTTAAATTTACAAATTATAGCCCAGACACATGAAGAGAGTTGGTTGGCTCTTTCTCAGTCCACATGCCATATTCCCAGAGAAAGGCTCCAACTGGCCCACATTGGAGCAGATGCCCATCCCCGGACTAGTCAACTCTCATCTGGATTTGGGACAAATTAGATTTAACATGACAGCTTTCATCACAATCCTGACGAAGGGAACTAGGGAAATTCCTAGAAAGGGGGCATAAGTAGAAAATCTGATAGATATTCACCCACTACAATATCTCTGTTGTTCAATAGTATTTTAAAACTTTGAAATAATTATAGATTAACAGGAAGCTGAAAAATTTGTAATAGAGAAAATCTAAGTACCTTTCAACATATTTTTCCCCAACAATAGAAACTTACATAACTGCAGTACAATATCACACTGGTATAATTCACAGACTTTATTCATGTCTCACCAATTTTACATGCACTCATTTATGTATGTGTGCATAAAATACTATACAATTTTGTCACATGTATACCCACAACCATACAGAACTATTCCATTACTGTAAGGATCCTCAAGCTACCCCTTTACATTCATATCCCTCTTCTGTCTTCATCCTAAACACCTGGCAGTTACTAATCTGTTCTCTATAATTTTGTCTTCCAAGAATATTATATAAATGAAATGGTACAGTAAGTAACCTTCTGATACTGATATTTTCACTCAATATTATCTCTTTCATATCTATCCAAGTTTTTGAATACATCAATAGTTCATTCCTTTTTATTGCTGAGTAGAATATCTTGGTGAGGATATAATAATTTGTTTACCTATTCACCAATTGAACGACTGCTGGCTTGTTTCCAATTTTTGACTATTACAATAGAGTGAACATTTGTGTAAAGGTTTTTGTGCGAAAATAAGTTTTTATTTCTCTGAGATAAATGCCAAGGAGTAGTTGCTGAGTTGTAAGTTTATGCTTAGTTTTTAAAGAAACTGCCAAATTATTTTCCAGCATATGCCAGGGAATGCTATTTGACATCCCCACCAGCAATGTATGAGAAATCCAGTTTCTTTGTAGCCTCACCTATATTTGGCTTATCCCTATTTTTTTATTTTTATTTTCTGCAGTGGGGGACTAAATCCAAGGTCTTGTATATGCTGGGCAAACATGACTTATCACTATTTCTAATTTTAGGTGTTCTAATAAATAAGTTGTAATATCTCATGTTTCAATTTACATTTTCTTAATGATTAATGATGTTGAAAATCTTCTCATGTGTTTATTTGCCATCTGTATACCCTCTTGGTGAAATGTTTGTACATGTCCTTAATCCATTATGAAATTTAATATTAATTTAAAATTTTACTCTGTATCAACTGGGCTTGATGGCACAAACCTGTGGTTCCATTGATTCAAGACACTGAGGCAGGAAGATCGCAAGTTGCAAGTTTGAAGCCAGCCTGGGCAACTTAGTGAGACCCTGTCTCAAAAAAAAAAAAAAAAAAAGTGCTGGATTTGTAATTCAGTGGTAGAGTGTCCCTACGTTCAATTCCAAGTAACATATTAATTAAGTAAGTAGGTAATTAACATTACCTTTACATTAAAACAGGCTGATACATTATGAGTAGGACACAAACTTTTCATAAAATTTTTGGGTAATTTTTCTACTCTCCATCTAATACCACATGCATTTCTCATTTTTAGACATATGTTTTACTAAAGAATAATTTAAAAGTACACAAATTATAACTGTTCAACCTATTGAATTTCCATGAAGTCAGGGTATACCCATGTAACCCAGTTCAAAAACAAAATCACTATCACTAAATAGACTGCTTTATGGTCCTTTTCAGTCACCACCCTCCCTCAGGAGTGACTCTCACATCCTGTACTCTGTGTGTGTGTGTGTGTGTGTGTGTGTGTGTGTGTTACTGCAGATTGAACTGAGAAGTGCTCTACCACTGAACTACATTCTTTGCCCCTTTCTTTTTTTCTTCCTTTCCTTTTTTTAAAATTTTTAAGACAAAGTCTTACTAAATTGACAAGGCTATCCTTGAACTTGCAATCCTCTTGTCTCAGCCTCTCAAATTTCTAAGATTACAGGCACACCAGGAGATGTACTACTTTTTTAATCTGGCTTCTTTTGCTCAACACTATGTTTGTGAAATTCATCTATTTATTTTTATATTAATATAGTTCATTCATTCTTCCCTGAGCTTAAAATTATTTTACTATTTTATTTATTTGTTTTTTAATTATAGATGGACACACAATACCTTTATTTTATTTATTTATTTTTATGTGGTGCTGAGAATAAAACCCAGTGCCTCACTAGGCAAGCACTCTACTATTGAGCTACAACTCAAGCCCTATTTTAAAATTTTAATAAGGTTGTATGACACAAAATAAACTGTAAAATTTGTTGTATTTTGATGTATTATACACCCATATTGATACCACAATCAGGATAATGATATCAAAATTTTTAAAGTAAAAAATGGGACCTTAAAAAAGTGGACCTCTTAGGGTTAGTAACTTCCAGATCCTTTGTCAAAGATTGAAATACTCAGTATTTATTTTTCTCAATTGTTAAGAGAATTTAAATGAGAAATATTTTTGTGTTCTATTTAAAAATTTAGCTTTACAAGACTATAAATCTAAAGGATTATTCTAAACTGCATCCTAAAGTGGTTCTGTGAAGTAATGTTATCTGTGACTGCCAAAAACAAATGAAAAATACTGACATGAAAGCAAAAGCAAAATTTACACACACACATGTACACACACACCCTGAACTGGACCAAATTTCTGGATTAACCAAAAGATGTAAATTCCAACTATAAGAAAAATTATAGTTTTTATAAGACTATAGATCCAAATAATATTTGCTCATTTTTTTACCATAGAACTATATTTTTCTTGAATGTACACAGTAGTTTTGTAGCTGTTCTTTTTATTCATTCGTTCATTCACATATCTTCAAAACTTCTCAGTAATCTTCCTTAACTAACTTGGTCCCTTTTTGTGGAAGGAATATAAAAACTCTAACTCAAATTCTGAAAAACAAGTCAAATGAGTAAAACTGGAATTTAGGTTTTCATTTTGTTCCTTAGGTCATAAAGAACTGCCTCTTGAGCTTCAGGCTATTTTTGTTCACCAGAAGCAATAAATACCACACATCTGTTAAAAAGGAAATGTACAGTAAATGAAATAAGCAAAAGTCAAGTATACTGGTTTGCTCTATTTTCTTCATATAGGCCATCTAAAAGGTAATGTGGTCATACGTAAACATTTACTGAAATCCTCTTGCTGCAGGAACTGGAAATACAATGAAAAATAGCACAAGATTCCTGTTCTTGGAGAGTTTGTGGTCCTAAATGAACACATCTACCTGGCATTATAAGGGAATGAATAGTCTTCACATTAAAAAAAAAAAAAACAAGCTTATTTTTTTTTAGTTGTAGTTGGACACGATACTTTTATTTTATTTATTTTTATGTGATACTGAGGATTGAACCCAGCATCTTTCACGTGCTAGGTGAAAGCTCTACCCCTGAGCCACAACCCCAACGCCCCCCACTCCCCTCTTTACATTTTAATTAAGGACATGATGCTATATGTGCCAGAGGTTTCTAACATTTTCCTTTTCAAATATGGAATATATTATAAAATTGAGCAAAACAAGTTGAAAAAATCTAACCAAATACAGAGACAACTAGATTTCTAAACACTTGGGTTTTTTTCTCTGTATTTTTCTCATGAATTATTAATTATTAGAAATGTCTATGATATCTTACTACATAGAGTGTCTTCCCCTGTATCTATGTCATTGATGCTGTCCATAAGATAATAAATGTTAGAGAAAATGTTTGCTACTGTGTACAAATTAAAATTAAATAAAAATTTTGGAAGGTATTATTACAATTATCATTCTACTATGTTTTCATTCATTTAACACATTTCATATAGGAGTCTACCCTAGGCAAGTTTTCCCAAGAATTGAATGACAAGTTCCAAAAATATTTCTCATTACTAATATTGAAAAGTCAATTTTTAAGTTAATCTGTGTTTGATATGTGTATATTCCTATATTGTAGTAATAAACTAAACTTATAGCCATCACAAAAGTTTGAAGGTACTAGTACAAAATGTAGGCAGGAATCTAATTGTAATTTCCATTGACTTTGATTTGGTTTACACCAAAGATCATCAGGTTCATAAATTATGAACATATTTGTTGATTTAGCTTCTTACTTAATGGAATAAGAAACTATTAACACAGAAAAATAAGGTTTTGAAATTATTCATTTGATATATTATGATAAAAACCTATTAATTATTGATTGTGTTAGACAAATTTCACATTATACATTGAAATGTCCCTTGTGAATATGTACTCAAAGATCTATGTTTTAGAACAAAGAGTTTCCTGTATTTCCTCTAGTCACCTTTCCAATTCTTTGTAGACTTGTCAAGAAGTTCTTAATAAACAATTAAATTGAAAACAATGAAATTTATTTTGTATTTACCTGTTGATCATTGATACAGCTTCCACACATGCCTGCTCCACCTCTCACATGGTGAACCTGCTGTTTGTATTCCTTGAGACAACTCCCTTACCATCAGTCTCTGAGGGGTTAAACCTGCCTCACAACCCAGCCTGACCAAGAGAATTTCTAGATGAGGCCATCATCTCCCCAAGTCATCAAAGTGATTCATAGTTGAAGAACTGTAATAAAAAAATGATCAAAAGACTGTAGAGCCAGAATAACATTATTTTTGACAAAAAAGGATAAAAAAATATAGGAAACTACATGGGGCTGGGGTTGTGGTTGAGTGGAAGAGTGTTTGCCTTGCATGTGTGAGGCATTGGGTTCGATCCTCAGCACCACATAAAAAAAATAACAAGGGCTGGGGATGTGGCTCAGTAGTAGAGAGCTGGCCTAGCATGTGTGGGGCGCTGGGTTCAATCCTTCGCACCACGTAAAAATAAAATAAAGGTATTGTGTCCTACTACAACTAAAAAAATAAAAATAAAGGTGTTGTGCCCATCTATAACTAAAAAAAAAAATTAAAAATATAGGGAGCTATATTCTGCATAGTGTATTTTGGAAAACTTAACATTAGTGCCAGAAACAGGTCCAGAATAGAATTTCATAGGTGACTTGAGAGTACTTAAGGAGAAGGCCCATCACTTGGAGTCAACCTGAGTTTACCAAAAGCAAGTTAAGCCACACTAACTTTATTTATTTTTCAGATAAGATTAGTAGATTGTAAGATATTGAACTCCTTGTGGACAAGCTGAAAAACTGTAGACTAGATTATAACACAGATCTTGCTTGAATGGCTATGGCTCAAGAAAGCAGATAAATGCTTCATCAGAACAAAACCCTTGGTTACACTGTGAGGCTCTATCATGGACTTGTCAAGAAGTTTTACACTTAACATCTTTTAATTAATGCTTAGGCTGGAAACTCACATATAATTAAATTTGCAGATCACATGTAGTTGTTAAAGATTATTAAATCATTCAATGACACTAAAGATTTATTTGTTGTCTAAATATAAAATTTAGCATTTCAGTTAAAAATAAATGATATAGGGCTGAGGGTATTGTTCAGCAGCAGAGTGCTTGCCTAGCATGTGCAAGGCCTTGAATTTAATCCCCAACACAGAAAACAAAAAAAAGCCAGTACATTCCAGATAAACACAAGTAAACATATCAATTTTTGCAAACTACACTCTTGGGCTTCATTATTTAAAATTTGTGCTTAGAACCAGATGAATATTGACTTTATCTATTCTTGCTGGATCAGTCTATAACATGGTTTGAAAGAAATACTGATAAGCTAAAGTAGTCAGAGGCCAACCAGAATAACAGGAGTTTGGAACTACATCCTAGGAAATTCTGAAGAAATAGTTTTGTCTGCAGAAGAAAAGTCAGGGGAGATAGGATCAATATGTCTTCAAATATCTGAAGAGGTATGTGGGAGAAACTAAAATATCTGTGACTTGAAAGAACAAAGCTTGTCAAATAATGTTTAGAAACTACATGTAGACAATGTTTAGCTTAGTACAAAAATGTGTAGCCATTAGCATTGTGGGGTACTTTGAGAGGTATAATAGACATAGTCTCAAAGATGTCTATGTGTTAATCTCTAGAACTCTAAGGGACCATGTAGATGTGATTAAGGATCTTGAAGTAGATTATTCTGGAATTCCAGAGGGATCCAAGGTAATAATAAGGGTCTTTAAAATATCAAAGAAGGAGGAAGAAAGATTAGAGGTCAAAATTTGAGATAAAAAGATATTGTCTTAGCTGGGCAAAGTGGAGCATGCCTGTAATCCCAGCCTCCCAGGAGGCTAAGGTGGAGGACTGCAAATTCAAGGCCAGACTCAGCAATTTAGCAAAGCTCTAAGCATCTTAGTGAGAATTTGTCTCAAAACAAACAATTTTTAAGAAGGGTTGGGGATGTGGAGGTGTGGGTCAGTGGTAAAGCACCCCTGGGTTTAATTCAAAGTACCAAAAAAAAAAAAAATGCTGTTTTAGAAGCTAGGCATGGTGGCATACACCTGTAATCCCAGCTACTTGGGAAGCTAAGGCATGATGATTGCAAGTTAAGGCCAGCCTGAACAATAGTGAGACCATATCTCAAAATAAAATAAAGTAAAAAGGACCAGGGATGTAGCTCAGTGTTAGAACACTTACAGAGCAAGCTCATGGTCCTGGGTTCAATATCATAGAACCACAGACTGGGTAAGTAATAAAGAACAGAAATGTATTTCTTTACAGTTATGGAGGCTGGGAAGTTCAAAGGTGAGAGGCTGATATCTGATGAGAGCCTTCTTGCTGCTTCACCTATGATGGAAAGGCAAAGAGTGGGCCAGAGAGAGACACAGGGGCTGGAACTCATTCTTTCATAAGAAACTCACTCCTGTGGTAAGGAACCAACTTCAACAATAAAGGCATTTGTCCATTCATGTGCCCTAATCACCTAACCACCTCTTAAAGATGCCACCTCTTGATGCTATTACAATGGCAATTAAATTTCCACATGACCTTCGGAAGGGACTAACATTCAAACATTCAAACCATACCATGCTATGTTGCTGGCGTTGAAGATGGAAGAAGGAGCCATAAATCAAGAAATGCAAGCAGCCTCTAGAAACTAGAAAAAACAAGAAAACAAATTCTACCCTAGAAGCTCTAGAAGATATACAAACCCACAAGTACCTTGGCTTTGGCCAGCTTAAATCCATATTGAACTTCTGATCTCCTGAACTATAAGATTATAATTTTGTGTTGTTTAAGTTACTAAATTTGTGGTAATTTGTTATAGCAACAAGAAGAAAGTGATGCAGAGGGTGATGAGTTCCTATCACCATACAGTAGTAGAGACTAGTTGTCTGTGTTCTGAGTTTGTGTAAAAGATTGGACTAGAATGATCCATAAAGTCTTATCTGCCTGGACTGAGTTACATTTTTCTTTTTGAGTTTTTTCTCTAGAGATTTCATGAATTTCCCATAATTTCAACTCTAATGACTTTAAGATTATATCACCCCAAATCATGTCTACCTCCAATCTCTCTTTGAGTTCTAATCCCACATATCTAATTAGCTGATATTTTCTTCTTTTTCTTCTTCTTCTTCTTATTATTATTATTATTTAGTTGTTGATTAACCTTTATCTTTGTTTATATGTGGTGCTGAGAATTGAACTCAGTGCCTCAAACATGTTAGGCAAGTGCTGTACCACTGAGCCACAACCCCAGCCCTGATATTTTCTTTTGAACACCCTGAAATCCTTTTAAATCCCTTCAGCGAAAATAGATGCAGGTATTAAGAGTTTAGAGTGCCTACAGATCATTGGTATTTTTCTGAAAAAGGAAAAGCAAAGCTAAACTGCTTTTCTATAAATAAACAGATCTCAAATTAAACAAATTCAACCATGAAGAATTCTTATGATGAAGACTGGGGATGTAGCTCAGTGGTAGAGCTCTTGCATAGCTCTTGCAAAGTCATGGGTTCGATCCCCAGTGCTGAAGAAAAAAAAAAAATCTGATGACAAAATTGCAAGCACTTTTCTGCACCAAACTATAAAAACTCCAAGAGATAATCTAAGATTCTTTTCCTTAAGTTGTATTTCTTTTCAATTTTCCTAATTGTGTTCACAATTAGACTAAATAATATTGACATGAAATATATGTTTCCAGCAATCTTTCTCAAGTCTAGGCTGATCCCAGTGAAATATAATAAATAAAAAATGTGAATTAAAACTTAAGAGAGCCATGTAATATAGTGGTTCAGAGTGCCAACTCTGGAGTCAGGCAGACTGGTTAGGAGTCACAGCTCTAATATTTATTGTATGAGTATTACCTGGACAAGCTAGGTAACTTCCATTACCTCAGTTTCTTTATCTATAAACTGCAGATAAATAAATGTCCCGCTTTGTAAGGTTGATAAAGATTAAAAAATAATGCAAATAACGTGTAGAATGGTGATGGCACAGAGGCACCTAACAAATACTCAGTAAATATCAGATTAAAAAAAAAAGATAATAACTATGGAAAGCTCTTGACCATTTACCCAAAGAGACTCTAGTTTCCAAGTGACATTTATTTGTATTCAAGATTTACCCCAAGAATATGTTGCCTTTTTCTCATGGCAGCCTGATTTATCTTAGTTCTTAATTCCTAACCTGGCAAGGCATTATTTTTGGTCTCTTAATTCCTGCCTCATTTTGGTTCTGACATGTCAACATTCTCCCTGATATCTCAGTGACTGATTCACAGCACATGATAACTCTTCTGATTCCTCCCCTACCTGTTCTACATTGGCAGCCTGACCCACCTGTTCTTCAAGGTTTTCAGGAATGCATACTCCAGTAGCTCTGTACTGACTTCACCTTTCACTTACTCTAAAAGGTGCAGTATTCCATTTCTGACTTGAGCTCCAAAAGAATCTTTTTGGTTCTAAAAAGTTGTTATTAAAAATAACTAAAGAGGGATCCAGGGAGGAGCAAGCATGTCCAGCTCCAGCCCTGCCTTCGGAAGATGAAGCAGAAAAGGCAACTGGGCCTCAGACCCCAACCACTGGCTTCCCAGGGAAACAAGAGGCAGCACTCAAGGCAGGGCAGGCCAAAACCCTAGTTTATTTCAGCATCAGCAACAGCTCAGCCATCAAAAAAAAAAATTAAACTCGGGCTGGGGATGTGGCTCAAGCAATAATGCGCTTGCCTGGCATGCGCGGGGCGCTGGGTTGGATCCTCAGCACCACATAAAATAAAATAAAGATGTTGTGTCCACCGAAACCTGAAAAATAAATATTAAAAAATTCTCTCTCTCTCTCTCTCTCTCTCTCTCTCTCTCTCTCTCTTTTCTCTTCTCTCTTCTCTCTCTTAAAAATAAATAAATAAAAATAAAATAAACTCTACCCAGGGCGACAGAAAAGTCTCTACAGCGAGGCTAAGGGCTCAGTCGCCAGGTGGTGATCCTAAACATGGGATGTGTGTGTGTGTGTGTGTTTGTGTTTGTCTGTGTGTATGTACACCTTTGTGTGTTTGTGTAACGAGTGTATGTTCATGGGTGTGTGCGTGTGTTAAATTTTGAATGATCACGACATTTGGGTGTACAGTTATTTCCTCCAAAGCTGTTAGCCAGCATCAGGAATGAGTGAGAATTTCTTTTTTATGAAAAGGGATATAACGGCACTGATCTGACGCAGTATTTGTAATATTAAATTAACCTAACATGGTATTTGCATAAATCACAATTGCAGAGTTTTGAGTAGTTTTGTAATTTGACATTTAGGAACGTATCCTATTTATTCCCATGCTTTGGATTCATGCTTAGTATACACTAGAGGATGCTAGCTTTACTCTTTTCTGTCATTTAAAGCAATATGATAAGTGCATTCAATAATTGGGTGCCCTAAATTTCTGGATGAGAAAATGTTCTATTTATGGCCATGAGAAAAATAACTAACCAGCCTTTGTTATTTTTCCTTTGTTTTAAAACTATTTTTTAAAAAAGCAATAATTAAATTAGATCTCATTTTAAAAAATTAACTAAGGGCTGGGTTGTGGCTCAGTGGTAGAGTGCTTGCCTAGCATGTGTGAGGCACTGGATTTGATCCTCAGCCACATAAATAAATAAAATAAAGGTATTGTGTCCATCTACAACTAAGGGGGAAAAGTAATTAAAATCAAGTGAGGGAGGGGCTTTGTATATAAGTGTTTATATTTCTTTAAATCTTATTAAATATGGTAGCACACATATTCTATTAGTAATTCAATAGGTCTTACTCCTTTTAATAAATAAATAGAAAAGTTGGGCACTGGGGTTGTGGCTCAGTGGTAGAGTGCTTGCGTAGCAGGTGTGAGGCAATGGGTTTAATTCTCAGCACTACATAAAAAGAAAAAAAGAAAGATATTGTGTCCAACTACAACTAAAAATATATTTTAAAAAATAGAAAAGTTGGCTAGGTTATGAACAAATCTGCATCTTCTTATCCAAATCAAAGAATAGACTAGACAGAAACCACCCAATCATAAACCAGGCACCACTATTCTCATGAAGGTCAGTACCTGAATTCTAAATAAAATGGCTCTCAGAAAATAATGAATTTTCATAAGGCTAGCCTCACCAAAATTAAATCTACAACATGAAAACAGCCATTGTGAAGTGGCACCAGTGACCAACACAATGATGTAGAGAAACAGAAAGTGTCATGTTGATTAAATAGAAATGAATGATTACTGGAATGAATGTCCATCAAAAGCCTGGCCTTTTGTATAAGCTGTGTATGAAGCAAGATTTGTTGAAAAACTAACATTTATATAGCACTTCACAATACACTTTACATACATTCTATGTTAGACCATTGAAATAGAGGAAGAGGCTGAGTGGCACACACCTGTAATCCTAGTGATGGGAGTCTGAGGCAGGGGGATCACAAGTTCAAGGCCAGCCTAGGCAACTTAGTGAGACCTTGTCTTAAAACAAAAGAAAGAAACAAAAAAGGCTGGGGATGTAGCTCAATAGTAGAGTATCCCTGGGTTCAATCCCTATTACTGAAAACACACACACACACACACACACACACACAGTAGAAGAAGAATGAGGACTGAATTACACTTGCCCTTATTCCAAGTCCTGTACTTTTCCCATCATATCATGTTGTCTTACTAGCTTACTAGTACATGGGCAACATTTAAGTGTGTAGAATAATTTAACTATCTAGATAGGCTTCTAGAATCTCCATCTTTATGAACCTTCAAGAAGAGAACATATCTAGCTGGACATGGTGGCACACACATATAATCTCAGCTTGATATAGCTGAGTTAGGAGGATCATAAGTTAGAGGCCAACCTGGACAACTTGGCTAGACCCTGTCTCAAAATAAAAAGGGGTCTGGGGATGTAGCTCAGTGGTACAGCCCATGCCTAGCATGAGGGAGGCCCTTGTTTGTTTGTTTTTTGTTTTGTGGTGTTGGGGATTGATCCCTCGTGTTTCCCGGGCTGGGATCGCAGTGCCTTTGGCTACGGACCAGGCGGCCCGGCAGCCCCTCTCCTCCGCCCCAGATTCCCCTGCTCCCACAGCGTCAGCCCTTCTTAAAACCTCTATGATGGGAAAGGCAAACAGGCGTCTGTCTTCCCCAAACTGTTCTGCTGTTTTGTTTACAAAAGCCACTCAAAATGTTTTCTACAGAAATACCCGTGGTGATCTGAAGAGACCCGAATCTCGGCCTCCGCCGTCCCGCCAAGCAGCGGCCCAGGCCTGAGAGCCGCCCGGCGCGTCTGGCGCGGCCCATCCCAGCAACTTGCCTGGGGCTGTCCGGGGTGGAGCGCGGGCCTCTGGGGCCCTTGGCTCCGACAGATACGAGGAAGCCGGCTAGGCAGGCGGGGGAGTGGCGGCCGCCCAAGAGGAAGCGAGGACTGCAGCCAGGGCGACCCCGACACGAGAGGTGCGCGCGCGCCCCGCGGGAGAGCGGCGGTGCTGCCACTGAGAGTGAGTGCTAGGGTTTAATATTGGGCACAAAATGAAAACCACCTGCTGTAAACTGCCAAGAAATATCTGTATTCCAAAAAAGCATTGGAGAACACTTTAGGTTCAGTTTCTAATTATAAACTCTAATAACCTAGGACACCAGTTGTTCTCCAGAACCATTACTGAAGCACAGCACTCATCCCCAGGGCGGCAGCTTTCCCTACCAACCTCCCTCTCTTCCCCCTTCTACTCCTCCTCCAGTTTTCTTTGGTACAAACCTTGTGTCTTCATAGGTCGCTAAAGACACTGTGGCGTAGTATATAATCAGCCTATGTAATAGAATCAACAGAAAATATCTTGTAGGATTATAATCTTTCTTTATTGCTCACATTGTAATCCATCCTTTCTTTCTTTCTTTCCTTCCTTCCTTCCTTCCTTCTTTCTTTCTTTCTTCTTTCCTTTCTTTCTTTCTCTCTTTCTTTTTTACATCCCCAGACGTTTTTTAAAAAAATTTTGTTTGTTCTTTTTAGTTATACATGACAGGAGAGTGTGTTTTTGACATATCATACATACATGGAGTATAACTCCAGAATGTTTTATCTTTTTTTGTTTGTTTGTTTGTTTGTTACCAGGGACTGAATTCCATCCCCAGTCCTATTTTCTATTTTATTTAGAGACACTTAGTTGCTTTAGTACCTCATGTTGCTGAGGCTGGCTTTGAACTCCCAATCCTCCTGCCTCAGCCTCCCAAGCCACTGGGATTACAGGCATGCGCCACCACACCTGGCTTTTATTTTGAGGCAGGGTCTCAAGTTGCCAAGGCCAGCCCTAAAATTATGATCCTCTTGCTTCAGACTCCCGAGTCACTGGCATATGCCACTGGCACCTGGCTGTAATCGTCATACTAACAATATAATGTACATAACGGTTTTAAAAGAAAATATAGGATGTAGCTATTACAATTTTAAATTTATAAATGAGAAAAACACATGTAATGACAAAGCACAGGAATATTAAAATGCAGAAGAATGAAATGGGAACTTTAACCTTCACCATATACAAAAATTAACCCCAAACCGATCAAGTACTTAAATGTTAAGAGCTAAAACTATAAAACTCTTAGAAGAAAAGAGAGGAAAATCTTTTTTTAAATATATATATATATATATATATATATATATATATATATATATATATATATATATATATATATTTAGTTATAATTGGACACAATATCTTTATTTTATTTATCTATGTGGTGCTGAGGATTGAACCCAGGGCCCCGCACATGCTAGGCGAGCGCTCTACTACTGAGCCACAGTCCTAGCCCCAAGGAAAATCTTTATGCATTGCATTTGGTAAGGACGTCTCAGATATGACAACGAAAGTACAGGCAACAATAACACAACAACAACAAAAAAGAAAATAGAAAAGAATTGGACTTTGTCAAAATGAAAACCTTGGGTCAGGAGTGTTGCTCAGTGGTAGAATGCTTGCCTAGCATACAAAAGGCCACGTGTTTTATCCCTAGCATCACACACACACACAAATTACTTTTATTGCATCGGGAAACACTATCAAGAGAGTGAAAATACAGCTCACAGAATGGATGAAAATATTGGCAAATATATATCTGATAAAGGATTAATACCCAGAATATATAAAGAATCCTACAACTCAACAACAACTACCACCCGCCTCCTCAAACAAACAAATTCCAAAATGGGTAAAGATCTTGAATAGACATTTCTCCCCAGAAGATATGCAAAGTAATAAACAAATGAAAAAATGTTCAACCTTACTAGTCATTAGGGAAATATAAACCAAAACCACACAAGATACCACTTCACACTCATTATAAAATATAATATAAAAATTAACAACAACAACAACAGAAATAAGAAGTGTTGGAAGGATGTGGAGAAATCAGAACCCTTGCATGACTAGTGGGAACAGAGAAAGGTGCAATTGTTATAGAAAACAGTATGGTGTGTCCTCCAAAAATTAAAGGTAGAATCACTACATGCTCCAGTAATTCCAGTTCTAGTATACCTCAAAGAATTGAAAACTGGACTCAAATAGATACTTCTTGTTGCGAGGGGCAAAGGTGCGACTTATGCAGTTGAGGGGAAGAAATAAAGAATGTCCATACGCTTCTGCCCTTTTCAATGCTTTATGCACTTAAATCACTCAATAAAATTTCACCCTATAAGTTCTTAATCAAGAAAATGGCAATCCTTAATGCTAGGCACTCAATAGACATAATCAATCCACAGCAAACAATTCTAAGTTAATTCTAAACACTGCAAACAATTCAATCATGATAGGCTCATGACAGATATTCCCTCTGTGTGCTAAGCTCAAGTGCCAGGTCTAAAGTTTCAAGTCTTAGGCTGTAAGTCCAGAAGATACACACTCACTCACAGACTGAAGTAATCAAGTCAGGAACTGAGGCAGGCTTCTCCTGGGGTGGAGTTGATGACCGGTTGAGGAGAGGAGAGGGTCATAGGGAGTTCTCACCAGGGTCAAGATATGGCTGTAGAGTTTGAGAATGGTGAGGAAGACAGAGGATCAGGCAAATGATGAGAAGAGTTGGGATGTCTGTCCAGGTCCTCATTAGGCTCTTCAGCATGAGGGTATCAGTGTTGGCTGGCTGAATGTCTGTTCATTGGCTCCATCATTTATACTAAATTTTGGGGCTTCTGACCACCCTTTCAATTCCTTTTAGCTGCTACTGGATTTCTCAGTGACATCATTTGCCCTGAGGTTAAAGCATCTGGTCTGGTGGTCCCCACTCTGATTTTCTTGCCTTTTACCCTTATGGCGTGGGGGCAACGGACAGACTTCACTCTGTCGCTTTTCAGGGTGGGGAGAAGTGACTTGTTTGTGTCAGGGCTATGCCTGGTGACCATACTGGAGGGCTCCGTAGGTGTGCCTGGTGGAACTGCAGGTTTCAAAGTGGAGTTTTAAAATGGAGTTGCTTAGGTTAAGGCCTAAGGCCATCCTTACACTTGTACACTAATATTTATTGCAGCATTATCCACAACAGCCAAAGGGTAGATACAACCCAAGTGACCCAAATGTACACTGACAGATACTTGGATAACCAAAATGTAGTACATTCATATAATGGAATATTATATAGCCTTAAATGGAAATGAAATTCCTGCCAGGCATGGTGGCACATTCCTATAATCCCAGCAATTCAGAAGGCAGAGGCAGGAGGATCTCAACAGCAACTTAGTAAGACCATGTTCCTCTGACCCCTCAAAATGGTCTGGGGAAGTAGCTCACTGTAAAATTACTCTAATAAGTAAATGAATTAATAATTTTTTAAATATACTTTTTAGTTGTTAATAGACCTTTATTTTATTTACTTATATGCAATGCTAAGAATTGAACCCAGTGCCTCACACATGCCAGGCAAGTGCATTACTGCTGAGCCCCAGCCCCAGCCCGAATAATTTTTTTAAAAGGAAATAAAATTACAATACATGCTATAGGGCTGGGTTGTAGTTCAGTGGTAGAATGCTTGCCTACCACATGTGAGGGACTGGGTTCCATCCTCAGCACCACATAAAAACAAACAAACAAATAAATAAATAAATGGATTGTGTCCACCTACAATTAAAAAAACAAAATACCTGCTACAACATGAATGGACCTTGAAAGTACAATAATGAAATAAGCAGACTTAAAGAACAAATATTGTATGACACAAATATTATATATGAGATACCTAGAATAAGCAAATTCATAAAAACAGAAAGTACAATAGAGGTTACCAGGGGTTGGGGAGTAGAGGGGAAAGAGAAGCTAATAATGTTTAATGGGTGGAGAGTTTCTATTTAGGATGATGAAAAAGTTCTAGAAAAGGAAAATGATTTATGATTGCACAACTTTGTGAATGTACTTAATGACACTGAATTGTACTCTTAAAAATGGCTAAAATTATAAATTTTAATGTTATATATGTGTGTGTGTGTGTATATATATATATATATATATATATATATATATATATATTTACTGCATTTTTTAAACATGATCTTAAAAGTATAGGAAATATGAGTCCTTAGTCTCTATTATTGAAAGGCTTTTGACCTCCATATTTCTTCTACAGAATGAATAGATAAGCCACCACAGCATGAGAATACAAAATGCAAGTGAGAATTTAGTTAAGGAATTGTGTGTATGTGTGTGTGCAAGTGTGTGTACATACACTTAATGGATGTTTTGTCTACATTAGTTATGCTATTCTTCAGATTGATTTGGAAGAAGTGTCAGGCCTCTTTGCTTCCTTTTTTCAGCACACTATGCCCTAGTTATTACAGATGGAGATGGAAAAGAAATTGGCAGTGGTGCTGCAAATAACTTTTTACCAACTAATCTGGAATTTGGTTGAAAGAAGAAAGATAACTGACAGATTCTTGTTGGCCATTTATCTCATCCAAATGACCACTGAGTCACTTCCTCCCCAGAGTCAGAAGTAATCCCACAAAACAGATTTATATGGATACCCTAGCCTTCTTTACACATTTCTTAGGATTTAGCCTTAAATATTTTAAGAATTAGCAGACTAGATTATTTGTTCCTGTTAAGTATTGACAATGTATTAAGGTTTGTTGTAGAATGTTGACCCTGAACAGTAATCTTACACAAAACTGTCATTATACTTGGCAAAAGTAAATTTATATAGTAAGTACTAAATACAGTGGTAAAGACATATTAAAGTCAGTGCCCCTTCTGTGATTGAAATATATCATCAGTGTCATTGATGTGGAAAGTTGGAAAGTTTATGTCTTTATAAATCATAGACATTTTTCCTTTGTTGGATATTCAATATATATATATATATATATATATATATATATATATATATAGTAGTTGTAGATGGACAGAATGCCTTTATTTTATTTGTTTATTTTTAAGTGGTGCTGAGGATCAAACCATTGCCTCACACATGCTAGGCAAGCACTCTACCACTGAGCCACAGCCACAGCCCCTTCAATTTACATTTTTTAAAAAGAGGTTTACTGAAACCCTTTTTCCAGTAAAGAACAAAAACCATGTTTAGAATTTCTGTATGTAGCTCAGTGGTAGAATGAGTGCATAGTAAGGCCCTTGTTTCAAGTCCCAGCACCAAAAAAAAAAAAAAGTTTAGAGTAGGTTTATTAGAAAACATTTATCAAAATTGGCTGGGGATGTGGTTCAAGCGGTAGCGTGCTTGCCTGGCATGCGGCCGGGGTTCAATCCTCAACACCACATACAAACAAAGATGTTGTGTCCGCCGAAAACTAAAAAATAAATATTAAAATTCTCTCTCTCTCTCTCTCTCTCTCTCTCTCTTAAAAAAAATTCTCACTATCTTTATAGTGAATAGAAAGGATATGGTAGGAAATATCAAAACATATCTGAAGCTGGGTGCAATGGCATAGCATGTAATCCCAGCGATTTGGGAGGCTGAGGCAGGAGGATTGCAAGTTCAAAGCCAGTCTTAGCAACTTACTGAGACCCTGTATCTAAATAAAATATGTAAAAAGGCTAGGGATGTGGCTCAGTGATTAAGTGCCCCTCAGTTCAATTCCCTCAGTTCAAACAAACAAAAAACATCTGAAGTCTAAAGACAACTTACCTATCAACAAATTATTATCTTGAGTAAGTCACTAATCATTGTTTAACCATTGTTTCTTCATCTACAGCCTAGTAGTGATAATGCATCTCAACCTAGCTAAGGTGGAACATTACATACAATGATAATGGATGAGTAAGCATTTGGAAAGTATAGTATGGTATACATATAATTACTGTTGTTATAAATATAGTTTTAAATAAAACCATGGTGGAGAGGGTGAGAAAGACACAACTCTGTGTGGGTATGTGTATCTGTGGTGTGTGTCCCTTCTCTTGGAGGCAAGAGATAAAATAATAAAGGAATTTTGACTATAATACTTAAAAATAATTAATTTTAATATTTAAAAGATTTTTTTCCTGTGGCTTAGTCCCACTCAGAGATTAGTGGAAGGCAGCTGACTTAAGTAATTTAACCCACAGTGTCAGTAATGAGAAATTTATCAGTGCATCTACAGAATCCTGGGTTGTTGCAGAGTTATGCCAGAGTAGGATTAGGATAGGTCTGAGGAACCCAACTCAAGGAGTGGTAATGGGAGTTCCTTCTGACCAAAAGGTCAGAGACAATATAGATTCTTCCAGGTGTTCAAAAAGTTGGGGTTGGGTTGTAACTCAGTGGTAGAGTGCTTACCTAGCATGTGTGAGGCATTGGGTTCTATCCTTAGCACCACATAAAGAAATAAATGAATAAAAAGTAAAAAAGAAGTGTGTGCTACCAGGGATTCTGATTAATATGAGGATAAGGAGTAAAACAACCAAACTAAATTGTTTGGACCCAATAGAATCAACCTGTCCTGGAATTTTCTGGAATTAAAGGACATCCCAATGATGCAGTAGAGTAGTAAATAACCAGATTATATGCCCTAAACCTCCCAAATCATCAGGGACTAGAGAATGAGTTACTGATTGTGCCAGCAGTATAAATTTGTGGTTTTGTACTGAGATTTCTGGTACTAACATCAGATTAAAAAATGAACTTTTTCATTCTGTCTTAAGTGTTTTATACTTATTTACTGGTAAACATTTGCATTTAAGGAAATGAAGTTTCAGGTAGAGTAAATAACTTACTCAAAGTTATACTGACTTGGGATTTAAATTTAGGTATGACTCTGGTGTTCATATTCTTAGTCATAGTATTGTGCCATTCATGCTACTGTGATCATTTTGTCAATCATAGATTTTCTTTTTCTTTTCTTTTTTTTTTTTTTGTACTAGGGATTAAACCCAGGGTGCTTAACCACTGGGATACAACCCCAGTCCTTTTATTTTTTATTTTGAGACAGGATCTTGCTAAATTGCTCGGGGCTCATTAAATTGCTAAAGCCATCTTGAATTTACAATTCTCCTGCCTCAGGCTCCTGAGTAGCTGGGATTACAGGTGGGCATAATTTCATGTGATAATCAACACTTTATTATAAAATAGGCTTTGTTTTTATATTATTTTGCCCAATTGTAGTCTGATAAGTGTTCTGAGTATATTTAAGGTCGCCTAGGCTAAGCCATGATGTTCAGTATAGGTAAGGTATATTAAATGCAGGGTTTTTTTCTTACATATTTCCAATTTATGATGGATTTATCAAGCTGTGACCCCACCATAAGTCAAGGAGCATAATTTGACTTCCCCCAGTCAGCTTCTTTCCTCCTGTCCTGTTAGAGTCTGTAAACAAGTCAAAAATAACACCTGGCATTTAGCCAGGGGAATGTTAGAGTTCGAAAACAAGTCTGGATGGTGCCTGGCAAAATGCCAGAGGGAGTGGTTTGAGAAGTAACAAAAGCGAGCCATTAAGTGTAGAGATTCCTTATTGGTTGACTGATGTATCTAGTTTATGCTAATTAGATAAGCTCTGTGGAATGTATAAATACTGCTCCTGCCCTGCAATAAACGGCTCCTACTCCTGCTGTATCAATCAACACAAGTCGTTTGTCACTCCCCGGTTATTTTGCTGCAGCCGGACTGCGGCACTGTCCCATGGTTCTCTAAGTTTTAGAACACACTCTACCTCTTTGCTTTCTTATTAGTTGTATTATATATCAACCTCCTCCCAATATATTCAACTGTTTTTTTTTTTAATTGTCAGTGAACCTTTTATTTTACTTATTTATATGTGGTACTGAGAATCAAACCCAGTAGGCAAGTGCTCTACCACTGAGCTACAACCCCAGCCCCCCAGCCCCTCAACTGTTTATTTTAAAATAATATCAAAAGAAGAATGAAAGTAAACATGTGTGGCTCAGATACATTGAGAGGCAGAAAATAAAGCCATATGGACATTTTGAGAAAATGTATAAATGCTTACAAATATGTGTTTCATGGATAACTTCAGTAGCATTAGGGATAACTCATCCACACTGGCCACTCAGTGTCTTGATCCTAAAATAAAAGATTTAGGTATTCTAATCTATGGCTACAATCTTCAGTCTTTCATCTCTCTCACTAAAGGAAGTTTCTCACCACTCCTCATCTCTAGCTAAAATCCCTCCCTTAGTGTTAGTTTCCTTTCTTCTTCATGTTCCATAACCTCTACCTCTCTATTTGAGAAAATACTTAACTCTTTGACTCTAGTGTTCTTCTTTCTTGCTTACCTAGAAAAATCTCATCCCTAGTTGAATACATCTGTTTCCTTCTCTGATCCTGCACCTGGATTGCCAAATAGTGCTGGAGCAAACAATGGAACTATGGTATTTCATTGTGAATTCTTGTTCATCAATCTTCTAGAGTGGGACCCTCCATGCTGCCCACCAGCCTTACTGTATTTCCCTGTTTCTAATCTCTCTCACAGTTTTACAGTAGCCACATCACACACTTTCTACTTGACTTCCTCAAATTCAACTATTTCTGTATACAGACTTTTTAAAAAGACTTATGATGGTTCAAGTTAAAATTTTTCACCTATTGTGACACAAGCCTGTAACTCCAGTTACTCAGGAGGATTGCAAATTCCAAGTCTGTGTAAACAATTTCATGAGACTCTGTCTCAACATAAGATAAGGAGGGTTGGGGATATAGCTCAGTGGTAGAGCATTTGCACAGCATACATAAGGGCCTGGGTTCAATCTCTAAAATTGGAAGAAAAAGATTTTTCTGACCTTATTTTAAGGTGCAAAAGCAACAGATATTCATTCAGTAGAAGCTGTACTTTGTTTTGTTTTTAAATATTTATTTTTTAGTTGTAGTTGGACACAATACCTTTATTTTATTTATTTATTTTTATATAGTGCTGAGGATCAAACCCAGGGTCCTGCATGTGCTAGGTGAACCCTCCACCATTAAGCCACAAGCCCAGTCCAGAAACTGTACTTTGAATTTGATGTTTTCCTGGCCTAGTCACAGGCAGGTGACTGCAGCGAGCTGGTACTCCCAGTCAGCAATGCAGTCACCAGGGAAACCATGAAGACTAGAGTGGCTTGTGTTGCCAGCATTTTTTGGATATAGGTATTCAATAATTTCATGAATATTATTATACTTTATTATATATTAACACTTTATTATAAAAATAGGCTTTGTTTTTATATGATTTTGCCCAATTGTGGTCTGATAAGTGTTCTGAGTACATTTAAGGTCGCCTAGGCTAAGCCATGATGTTCAGTATAGGTAAGGTGTATTAAATGCAGGGATTTTTTCTTACATATTTCCAATTTATGATGGATTTATCAAGATGTGACCCCACTATAAGTCAAGGAGCATAATTTGACTTCCCCCAGTCAGCTTCTTTCCTCCTGTCCCATGGTTCTCTAAATTTTAGAACACACTCTACCTCTTTGATTTCTTAATAATTGTATTATATATCAACCTCCTCCTAATATATTCAACTGTTTTTTTAATTGTCAGTGAAACTTTTATTTTACTTATTTATATGTGGTGCTGAGAATCAAACCCAGTAGGCAAGTGCTCTGCTACTGAGCTACAACCCCAGCCCCTCAACTGTTTCTTCTCAACTAGATCTTCCCATTACTCTTTTAACCTTCTTTAAGGTTATCCCAACATTAAAACCAAACACAAAACAAAAATATTCAAATATTCTTTGGCTTTTCATCTGTTTTAACTGTTACCCTGTTTTTCCTCTCATCTACTCCTTTTGAAAGAGTTGTATCCTTTATGTGTGTGCTGGGTATTGAGCCCAGGACCCCACACATGCTTAAGTGCACAATCTACCAAAAAGCCATATCCCAGTCCTGAAAAAGCTGTGTCTACTCACCATCTATATTTCTTCATTTCCCACTCATTCTTTTTTTGTCTACTGCTATCTCTCTGACCACCCTTGTATTCCTCTAAAACTACTCTTGCCAAGGCCTTCAATGACGTCCTACTCCCAAAAATCCAATAAATACTTTTTAAAAATTGAGATGAGCCAGATTGGTGGTGCACATCCATAATCCTGGCAGACTGAGGCAGGAGGATCTCGACTCACCAAGATTCTATCTCTAAGTAAAATACAAAATAGGGCTGGGGATGTGGCTCAGTGGTTGAGTAACCCTGAGTTCAATCCCCGGTACAAAAAATTGAGATAAAAAAGTCATAGGCCATAAAATCTACCTTTTATAGGTTTGATCTCCAAATCCACAGAAGGGAAAAAAAATTACCTTTTCAAATGTACAATTCAGTGTTCTTTAGTATATTTATAAGCTTACACGAATATCACCACTAATTACAGAATGTTGTTATCACCCCTGTTGTATGATAAGCATGATATTAACAGTCATTTTCAATCCCCTTTAACCCTAGTGTCTGGACATTTACCAGTTATTGGAAATTTGGGTTGTTTCTACCTTTTCACTATTTTTAATAATGTTTTTATGAAAATTCATGTACAAGTTTTTGTGTGAATATTTATTTTCAGGACACTTAGGTATGTACTCATGAATGGAATTACTAGCTCATATGATAACTCGATTAACTTTTTGAGGAACTGCCAAACTGTTTTCCAAAGCAGCTGCACCTTTAATTTTCACCATTAATATATGAGGGCTCTAATTTCACCAATACTAGTTATTATCTGAGTTCCTAACCATCCTAGTGGGTATGAAGTAATATCTCATTATTTTGATTTTCATTTTATTAGAAACTAATGATATTGATTAATAACTAATGATATTTTAATGTGCTTATTGGTTATTTGTATATCTTCTTAGAAATGTCTATTCAAATACTTTGCATGTTTAAATTGTGTTGTCTTTTTGGGGGGGTGGGGTATGGACTCAGGGGCACTCCACCATTGAGCCACATCCCCAGCCCTAGTTTGTATTTTATTTAGAGACAGGATCTTTTGAGTTGCTTAGTACCTCGCTTTTGCTGAGGCTGGCTTTGAACTCGAGATCCTTCTGCCTCAGCCTCCCAAACCACTAGGATTCCAGGCATGCACCGCTGCACCCAGTAAATTGGATTGTCTTTTTATTGAGTTGTAAGGGTTCTTATGTATTCAGGATTCTAGATTCTAGACCCTCATCAGATATGTTTTGCAAATATTTTCTCTCATATTGTGGAGTTTTGTTCTCTCTCTCTCTCTCTCTCTCTTTTAATCGTAGGGATTGAACCCAGGGCCAGTTTACCACTAGGTTATATTCCAGTCCTTTTTATTTTATTTTGAGACAGGGTTAAATAGTGTTAGCATATCTCTTTAAATTGCTCAGGGCCTCACTAAATTGCTGAGGCTGATCTTCAACTTATAATCTTCTTGCCTCAGCCTCCTGAATCTCAGGTGCATCTCAGGTGTGCACCACCATACCCAGCTTTCATTCTTTTTTTTTTATACCAAGGATTGAACCCAGGGGTGGTTAACCACCAAGCCACATCTCCACTCCTTTTTTATATTTCATTTACAGACAGGGTCTTGCTGAGTTGCTTAAGATCTCACTAAGTTGCTGAGGCTGGGTTTGAATTCAAGATCATCCTGCCTCAGCCTTCTGAGTTTCTGGGATTACAGGTGTGCACCACCATGCCCAGCCTCCCCCCCTTTTTTGTTGTAATTGGACACAATGCCTTTATTTTATTTATTTCTTTTTATGTGGTGCTGCAGATAGAACCCAGTGCCTTGCACGTGCTAGGGGAGTGCTCTACCACTGAGCCACAACCCCAGTACTCCCACCCACCCCCCCAGCCTCCTATTCTTTTTTTTTTTAATATTTATTTTTTCGTTATAGGTGGACACAATATCTTTACTTTATTTGTGGTGCTGAGAATCAAATCCAGTGCCTCACACGTGGTAGGCAATCGCTGTACTTCTGAGCCACAATCCCAGACCCCAGCCTCCTATTCTTAATAGTGTCCTTTGATGCACAAAAACTTTTAAATTTGATGAAGTTCAATAATCTGTTTTGGTGGTTACTTATGCCTTAGGTATTATATCTTAGAAATCATTGTCTAATCCAAGGTTATGAAGATTATGCCTTTTTAAAAAATTCTAAAACCTACAGTTTTAGCTCTTTGGGTCTTTGATCCAATTTAAGTAAATTTTTATATATGGTATGAGGTAAGGGTTCCAAATCATTATTTTGCATGGGGATACCCAGTTTTCCTAGCACTATTTAATGAAAAGACTATTCTCTCATTCATTGGATTACTTTGGCATCCTCATCAAAGATCAACTGACCATAGATATATAGGTTCATCGGGCACTTTCCATACTGACCTGACCTGACCTCTCATCAGCATTTGACTTTTGATTACACTCACCTTTTGAAATACTCTATTCCTGTGGCTCTGCTTAATTTCATGGCATCATGAGAATGTGCTAGCTTTAGAGATAATTCAAAGAATACCCATAGACAAGTAGTTGATATCAGTTTGCTTTTATAGTAAAGCCCTGGCATAGAAATTATAAGGGGTTGGCATATCATTTTCTGTGAATAGTTTGATCGTATACTTTCCTAATCTTTATGGGAGGGAAAGAAGATTGAAAGTCTTTTTTTAATTATTGTTTTATAAAACCTCTTAAATATTAGAAAAGTTAATTATTTGTCTATGTTATGAGTGAAACATGTTTTTCCCATTTGTCCTTCATATTTTGACTGCCCATGTGGAATTCTTTGCCATGCAAATTTTTTTCTGGTTTAATTTTTAGTTTTATATGGCTTTTTGGCTTTGTATCATGTTTATAAAGGTTTCCCCATTTTGATATTACCAGGAGAAAAAGAAAGAGAGAAAGAAAGGAAGGAAGGAAGGAAGGACCTTTTATCATTTTGTTTAATACTTTATCATGGTTTTGCCTTTTTAAAAATATTTATATTCCTAATCCATGAGGAATTCATCTTAGGGTAGGGTGTGAAATGTGGATCACTCTTTTTTTTTTTTTTTTCCTTTTCTGGATGACTATTTTTTTTCTTTTGTTTAAATTTGATTAATTAAATAAGCTCCCTCCATTTAAATAGCCACTTTATCATATTCCAAATTTCCTTGTTTTAAAATATATTTTTCTATTTATCAATTTAATTATTTATAAGTCATTACCATACTTTGGAATATTTGCTTTAAAACATTTTACTGCTTTACGGCTGGGGTTGTGGCTCAGTGGTAGGGTGCTTACCTCACATGCATGAGGCACTGGGTTCGATCCTAAGCACCACATTAAAAAAATAGATAAAAATAAAGATATTGTGTCCATCTACAATTTTTAAAAAATTACTGCTTTATACTATATTTTAATGTTTTCTTTTTTTTAGAATGATTTTGGCTTATATGATAGGTTTTTGTTTCCTCCCCAGTACTGGGAACTAAACCCAGGGGCATTCTACCACTGAGTATATCCCCATTTAGAGTCCTATTTATTTATTTAGAGACAGAGTTTCACTAAGTTGCTGAGGGTCTTACCAAGTTACAGAGGCTGCCCTTGAACTTTCTTTTTTTTGTGTACTGGGGATTGAACCCAGAGGCAATCACTTGAGTTCCTTCCTCCTTGGCCCTTCCCAAATTGCTGAGATTACAAGCATGTGTCACCATGCCCTGCTGGAAGCTTATTATAAAAATTCTGAACCTCAGGCCCCAACCCAGATTTACTAATCCAAAACCTTCATTTTAACAAGACCCTCAAGTGATTCGTATTTATGTTGAAGTCTGAGAGCAGTGTACAATAAACAGTTCCCCTTAGGGTAGTAATTCACAACTTTCACTGCACATTAAATTCACCTGGGGGAGCTTTTAAAAAATACTGAGGACTGGGCTGCAGCCCAAGAGATTGACTTAATTGGCCTGGGTTGGAACCCTTGGCATTGGTATTTTTAAAAATCTCTAATTGCAATCAAAGTTGAGAAACAGTGCTCTAGAATTACAGCTTGCCATCGATAAGTTTCTAGTTACACAAAACATAGGAAGGATGTCTTTGTCAACTGATGGGGTGTCATTTGAAAACAACAATGATTTGAAAGCATTATCCATGAAAGATGCATCCCCAGAATGTTGCAGGTGTTATAATTAACCTGGTATTACACTTTACCTTTTCTTTGGTTTCCTTGATCAAAAACTGCTGCTTCCTGGTAATTTAAATCACCACTTCATCTGCTAACGTTTTTCTCTTGTCTGCTCATTCTAATAAGGAGACATAGATTTGTTTCTGTCTGTGTTTCTGGCCTTCTGCCTTAAATATTCTTGGCATAAACCTGATATGATTTGATCCCTCTCTACTAGTTCCTGCTTTGGTTTGAGAGATTTAATTCCTTCCCACAGTTAAAATTCCCTACTTATAAGTAGTTCCTATTACAGTGGACAGCTCATTTCAGTGTTCAGCCATAGTGATTAATGAAGGTAGGCTGTAGAATTCCTGATATACTAATCCAACAATTTAGCAAAAAAGTAAAAGGAATTTGTTGTGAATGACATTCTGAGAAATCCATGTTGTTTTCTAACGATCGCTATGTCATTTCATAAATGTCCATAAGCCAGTATTTCATAGATGGTATATAATATTACAAACTATCAAAATTAAGCTTTCCAAACAGGTGCAGTGGCACATACCTGTAATTTCAGCCATTCAGGAGGCTGAGACAGGAGGATCACAAATTCCAGGCCTGTCTCAATTTAGTGAGATCCTGTCTCAAAATAAAAAATAAAAGGTTGGTGGATGCAGCTCAGTGGTGAAGTGCCCCTCGTTTGAACCTCCAGTATCCCCTCCATTTAAAAAATAATTAATCTTTTCACCATGTAATTATTAGAATTTTAAACTATTGAAAATTTTGGAAAGTTGTGAGTCCATACTTTTCCAGAAATCTGCTTACTCCTATCTCCTTTCTAACATTATTTTTCAGAGAAAAATAATGACTTTGGCTATGAGATCAGTGAACAAATTCTTCCAGCATCTAGGTATGATTATCTGGAGTCCTGGAATCTTGAACTCCGTTGAAGTGAGTAGATAATCTTTATTGTTCCATCACATAAATTACAGGCAGTGGCGCATACTTGTAATCCCAGCAGCTTGGGAGGCTGAGACAAGGAGGATCATGACTTCAAAGCCAGCCTCAGCAACAACAAGCCTCTAAGCAACTCAGTGAGATCTTTTCTCTAAATAAAATACAAATAGGCCTGGGGATATGGCACAGTGGTCAAGTGCCCCTGAGTTCAATCCTTGTACCTCCCCACCACAAAAAAGTGGGCTTCTAGTCTGCCTTTAGTTGTTCATTTAACATATATGAATGAAGCACCATGATGTGTTCAACTTGGCCAAAGTTGAATAGCCAAGGAGTTTACTTCTTCATTTGGAGGTGCAAATATGTCCCCATGAGCATATACTATATATAGTGTGAAGGAAATGGATTAGATGGGTCAGTCAAAGCTGTATGCATAAAAATAGCTGGTCTTAGAGTTCTGAATTTCTAATACAGGAATTAATAGATTTGCAAATTTTAACATCTGTCCCATGGGTATGGATAAAGTTAAGTTTCATCTGGAAGACCTACAGTGCCATTTCCAATAAGTTTTTTTTTTTTTTCAGTTCAAAAATAGTTCTTGTTATTTAGAAGATGGAAACAGTATAGTAACTAAGTAGCCCAACTCATTTTCTTTTCTTGCTACTAAAATCATACCATTTCCCTTAAGTAGTAGGTCTATTTCTTTTCTAAGTATTTCTTTCCAAAATCCTAATAAGAGTCTGCAAGTAGTAAAGACAATTTTAAATCACAATAGAGATGCTATGTCAAGATAGATATTTCAATTTTTTTGGTATTAGGATATGAATTATAGTTTTTAGATATATGGGCAAAGTGTAAAAAACAGATTTGACTCAAATTTTTACTAACAAGTCACTCATGTTTTATGATCTACTTCAAAATCTGTCTTTTCCCATTTCACAGCAATAGTAGGGAAGATAGAAATTAATAATAATGACTATGTGGATAACATTTACTTCATGTCAGGTACAATTATTAACTTCATTCACAAATCAGAAAATAGACATTAATTAATGTAAGTTATTATATATTGTTTATTTGTAGCTATTGAGTGTCCAAGGTAGGATTCAAATCCAAGTCTACTTGACTTCAGGAAATAAGTGAGTAACCACCCTACTAATTGCTGTTTTTTCAGTTGTAGTTTTTTGCTGCATTATTAGGAAAAGCTTGCCTTCTGGTCTTCAAGTAATTACCAGGCTATTGAAGATTGACCCTTGAAATGATGCTTGGAAGCAAGTCACTGAGCAATTTTATCCCTATTGTCTGTCTGTGGTGATAGATTTTCTCAAACCCCTCGCTTTCCTTTAGTAATATATGAAAACAAAAACAACCACCACCAACACCAACACCACCACAACAAAACAATCCCCCAAATGGGATGCTTTTTTAGCCTCTCTGCTCTGCTTTTAGAGATGTTTATAGGCTTGGTGGTGCCTACAAGACCCATTTGATTACTTGCTTTTCTTTTCAATCTTTAGCATCCTTGCAATATATGAAACAGAAAGAAATGTGGACACGTACCATTCCTCCACTACGCAATCTTATATTGATTTTGAATTCAACGCCATATTATAGCCCATGTGCCAAATTGTGTACAGAGAATAACAGAGTTTGTTTTCTCTAATAATTTATTCAAACATGCAGTAATCTAACCTTTTCCAATAAGGTATTAAAAACACACATTTTCACTTCACTATAATTTACAATGAAGTGACCTTACCATATCAATTTTGGCTTAACAACTACAAGTTATGATCAATCTTAATAGAATTTTGGTTTTTGTTAGTTTTCAAGAAGGATTGAATCCAGGGACATTTTGCCACTGATCTCCATCCCTAGCTTTTCCTATTTTTTTTTTTTTTAATTTATTTTGAGACAGTTTTCATTAAATTACCAAGGATGGCCTTGAATTTGGTATCCTCCTGCCGCAGCCTCCCAAATCACTGGAACTACAGGCCTGTGCCACACCAGGCTCTCAATAGAATGTTGAGATTATACTACTGTTTCCCTGTAGGTACTGGTTTTTAACTGCTAGAAGGAAAAAACCAGTAGAGTAAATAGAACACTCACAGCAATACGAAATTCAGCCTATAATTTTCTAACACCAAAAATATAAAAAAGAAGGTAATTACTTATGTATTTCTTAACTGTTTAGACCTTTTGTTATCTCTAGTTGCATTTAGTGTTTAAGATGTGTAACATTTTAGTACTGCTTGAGATCAACTGCACAAATTAAATACTCTGGATTACTTGAAAAATTGTGAAGTAGGTGAAGTTTTTCTCCATAAGTCCTTCCTTTCTTCCTGAGGCACCTTTCTGCATTCTCCATTTTTCCAGGCACTTGCCTTTTTTTGCTACCCCCCAAATTGCTGATTGCTCTCCACTGTAGACTTACAGCCTGACAATGGCCCTTTCTTTCCTTCTCTCCACTGAGCTTCATTGTCCTGTTTCTTAGAAGGTTTACACAAGTTGGTAACTGATAAACTAATTCAAACTATAATATTAATGACTGACAGATGCCCAGGGAATTTGTGGAGGAGGTTTGGGAAGGGCCTTTCCCTGTGGCTTTCAAATCCCACTTGGGCAACAGCTTAATTAGTTTATCTCTGAGAGTGTTCCTGATAAAAATTAATTGACAAGCACTATACATTCGGTAAGAATATATTGTTTAAATATAAAACAGTTGTATAAAAATGTCTAGAAATTTAAAAATATATAAAAAATTATTTATTAAGGAAGCTATTGATTTAATTGTGGGGCTGAGAATGTGGATAAATGGTAGACTTGCTTAGCATGCCCCAAACCAGGGTTTGATCCCTAGCACCACAAAAAACAGTCATCTTGACTTAATTGTGTCTCCCATGTGGGGGGAAAAAAGTTTTACTTTATTTTTTTAAATTCAGAATTGAACTGGAAATTCAGATACTAATTTCAAAATCACAGATCATAAAGCCATCTTTTTTACCTAGCTTTGTTGGTATAAATGTACTATATACATTCTTTATATATATATATATTTTAGTTGTAGATGGACATGATAACTTTATTTTTATTTGTTTATTTTTATCTGGTGCTGAGGATCAAACCCAGGGCCTCACACGTGCAAGACAAGTGCTCTACCACTGAGCTACAACCTCAACCCCTAAATACATTCTTATATTAATTATTTATAAGATAGGGGTGGGGCTGTAGCTCAGTGGTACCGTACTTTCCTTACACATGTGAGGCACTGGGTTTGATCCTCAGCACCACATAAAAATAAATAAATAAAATAAAGGCATGCTGTCCATCTACAACTACATAAAAAAATTATAATTATTTATAAGATAAGGATAAAGATGATCACATTTCATGAAATTGATGATTATTCATTACACTAAAGTATAAAGCAAGCAAATAATGACAATGATGAAAATTATAATTTGGTTTTCCACAGTATTTCTATTTATAAAATTACACATGTGGAAATATAGCATGAGGGATTCATAATTTATGAGGTATATAAAAATGTCAACTTCCTATAAATATTAAATCAAGATGGATAAAATTTTTTAGGTATTAAATACTCAGAATGAATTTCTATAGAATTTTTTTGTTTTTGAAAAATTTTCCTAATTACCAAGTCCCAATAAAATAATAAACTATTGGCAATTTGTCACAACACTTAATTATAGGCTCTAAATCAATACAGCTGTTGATAGAAACTGAATTATAATTTTAAATTTCATACATATTTTGCTTTATCATTTCCAAAGCATAATAAGTGAGCAAATATTTACTAAATTATGCATAATAATATACGGTCTACCATAATAATACGGTACAATATATCTCAGTACTGTTTCAGTTGTAGACTTTATGGATTGCCGCAGTCTGGCTGGGCACAATCAGAAGCCACTTGTCAAAAGAAACTAACTTTATTTTTAGAACAAAACACGCCAAACAAACAGCCTCTCAGGAAAAACCCCTCAGAGCCCAACTGCCACCATCGGCTTTCCACAAGCCTCTCTCTCCCCCCCCACAAGCTTCTCTCCACCTCCCACAATCCTCCTGCTCTTGAGGCCGATTGGCTGGGTCACGTGGGCAGAGCCAAAAAGTCCCCCAATGAGCAGCTCCGTGGTCTGAAAGGGCAGGGAAACAGTCCAATGAGCATCACCACAGAGGAGCCAATCAGCTAGATGTTGCTGGGGCCAAGGAGCCAATCAGCTAGATGTTGCTGGGGCCGCTGTGAGCCAATCATCAGCCGGCAGCTGGATTGCTGGCAGCTGGAAGTTTGCTGGGGCCCCTTCGGCTGTGGCTCTCAACATCTCCCCCTCTCTGTTTAAACAACAAGCATGTGGCTTAGGGACCGTGCCTGTTAGGCAGTCCAATTCAACATATGGTCCTTACCCGTCATCGGATGAACTGACCTCTAGGCGTCAGCCTCCTGTCTTAGGTTGGTACCACTGCAATTGGATCATACCCGTCACTGACTACCGGTCCAGCATACAGCCATACTTGTGGATAGGCCTTTGCACCAGTGGGGGGGTGAGGTTCTTTGCCTCACCTCTGTTGGCCCCCAAATTTTAGACCATCACTAGTAGAGGAGGATGCAAAATGTCATGACATTAAGCCAATTGAGGGCTCCTTTGAAAAATTGTACCACCGGTGACATCATCAGCAAAAATACCCCAACACTACCACAAGTCGCTGCACCAACAGATAGTTCAAAATGCATACAGGTGAGCTCACAATGTGTCCAGGCAAGTTCTCCAAGCAGTTCAGTGATGGCTATTGTAGAAGGTGTAGATTGGTTTTATCTTTGACTTCACCAGCACTGAGATGAAGATAGGAATTCTGGCAATAATGGCTAAAGAAAAAATTATGTAACATTACAGAAGGTACTAAAAGAAAACAATTTTCTTAACAATTTACATTGTCTTCACCGGCACTGGGATGAAGATAGGAATTCTGGCAATAATGGCTAAAGAAAAAATTATGTAACATTACAGAAGGCACTAAAAGAAAACAATTTTCTTAACAATTTACATTATCTTTAAGAGAATTATTAAATATAATGAAAAGGAAAGGTGAAAGTAAACAAACAGATCTGTTAACCTTCTTTTTTGTTTACATATTAAAACAATCCTCAACAGTTGTTTACCCAATATAAATTAAACCATATAAATCACGTGAAAAAAAAATATTTGGATCCATTTTAATCATGAGCGCTCATCATATATGATATATGGACATTCAAACATATAACACAAAACACAAGTGTGCACACATAACATAATACATACAACACATAACATTATAGTAAAGGCCTTATAACTTTTTACAGGTGAAATCTCCATTGCAATGTTTAAAAACTCTATAGTCAAAAAATAGAACTGATCAGCAAAACATTAACCGAGGTCTGTATGAGCTCAAAAAACAAAATAGAACTTCATGATATGGCAAAGGGCAATAATAAAATAGATATTGAAAAAAGCATCCTGGTTCTGTTGCAGATGTAAGAATAGCCAAACTGGAGTTTTGGATATCAGTTGTTATGGATTTGAGCCAAATCATCTTCTTTTTGGTCTGTAGAAATCGCTTTAGTTAATCTCTCTGGAATCCAAATCGGCTGCTGTTCTCCCTGTGGAAACACATAAACAGACCCCCGACTCCAGACAATCACTGGGTCAGGACTTTGGTTAATCTCTCTGGAATCCAAATCGGCTGCTGTTCTCCCTGTGGAAACACACAAACAGACCCCCGACTCCAGACAATTACTGGGTCAGGACCTTTCCATTGTCCTGTTAGAATATCCTTCCAAAGTACCTTGGGCTTATGTACATTTTTTGGACACATATGCCTTTCCGCAGCACTAAGTCCTGATGAATCCAAATTTAAAAAGTTTAGAGTAAAAAGGGTTATTTTAAGTTTATCTTTGGGGAATATATACCCCTTCCCAATTCCTTCTTTTTGCTTTAATAAGTACATTTTAATAGTTTGATGAGCTCTTTCAACTATGCCTTGTCCCTGTGGATTGTATGGGATTCCTGTTATATGAGTAATGCCAAATGTTGAGCAAAATTGTTTAAAAGAGGTAGAAGTATAACCAGGGGCATTATCTGTTTTTAACTGTTTTGGAACACCCACAGTGGCAAAATTTTGTAAGCAATGAGCTATAACATCTTTAGTTTTTTCTCCGGCATGAAGGGAGCCCATCAAAAATCCAGAAGAAGTATCAACTGTAACATGCAAATATTTTAATTTTCCAAATTCTGGCAAGTGTGTGACGTCCATCTGCCAAATATGGTTAGGTATCAATCCTCTAGGATTGACTCCAAGATTAACTTGTGGTAAAAAGGTCACACAATTTTGACATTGTTTTATTATTTGTCTAGCTTGTTCCTTAGTTATTTTAAAACGCTTTTGTAAAGTATTAGCATTGACATGGAACTTTTTATGAAAATTTATAGCTTCTTCTAGTGTAGAGAAAATATGTATGTCATGTGTAGTTTTATCTGCTAAATCATTGCCCAAACTAAGGGCTCCAGGCAATCCTGTATGTGCCCTGATATGTCCTATAAAGAATGGATCTTTTCTGTCCCAGATTAGACTTTGTATAGTGGAAAGCAAAGAGAAAACAGTAGAAGAAGGGGAAATCCTACCAGCATCTTCAAGAGATACTATAGCATTAACTACATACTGACTATCAGAAAATAAATTAAATACAGAATCTTTAAACATCACAAAAGCTTGTAAAACTGCATTAAGCTCTACCTTTTGAGCTGATTGTTTGGGTACTAAAAATGTAAAAGTTTGATCAGGGGTAACTACTGCTGCTGTACCATTATTTGACCCATCAGTGAATATATTTGGAGCATTCATGATAGGTGTTTTTCTTGTCATTTTTGGAAAAATTACAGGATGCAATGACCAAAAAGACAATAAAGGATTAGATGGTAAGTGGTTATCAAATGAAACATTAGATTTGCACATGATTATTGCCCAAGTATTTAACTCATTAGCTAACTCATCAATTTGATTCATAGTATATGGAGTAATAATTTTATTGGGAGAAATTCCAAACACTCCCTTTGCTGCTTTTATTCCTTTGAGTATTAATTGTCCTACAGCCTCAGGATACCTAGTAAGAATAGTGTTAGGAGAATAAGATAAATGTATCCATAATAATGGACCTTCTTGCCAAAATACTCCTGTAGGAATATTTTTTGTTGGTAGTACAATAAATAATAAAGGCAAACTTATATCAATTCTATCCAAATGCATATTTTCCATATATGTTTCAATGATTTTTAATGCCTTTCTTGCTTCAGGCGTTAACATTCGGGGTGAGTTTGGATCTGATGGACCTTTTAGGATATCAAATAAAGGTCCCAACTCTCCTGTTGGTATACCTAAATAAGGCCTTATCCAATTTATGTCTCCTAATAACTTTTGAAAGTCATTAAGTGATTTGAGTTGATCTACTCGTATTTGAATTTTTGGTGGACGGACCATGGTTGAGGATAATAGAACTCCTAAATAATTAATTGGAAAATTTAATTGTACTTTATCTATTGCTATCTCTAGATTATAATTTTTTAATAAGTTTGTAAGTGTGGCATAACATTCTAGCAATGTGTTTTTATCTTTGTGTGCTAATAATACATCATCCATATAGTGAAATATTTGTAGTTCAGGATTTTGATTTCTAAGTGGCTGGATTGCTTTGTTAACATAAATTTGACACATAGTTGGGCTGTTAGCCATCCCTTGAGGGAGTACTTTCCATTCATATCTCTGATCAGGACCTTCATGATTCAGTGCAGGGATAGTAAATGCAAAACGTGAACTATCCTCAGGATGAATTGGAATTGAAAAAAAACAATCTTTAATATCTATAACTAAAACATACCAGGTTTTTGGCAAAGCAGACAACTGAGGAATCCCTGATTGAGCAGGTCCCATAATAACCATCTCATTATTAATGGCTCTTAAATCTTGCAATAATCTCCATTTACCAGATTTCTTTTTGATGACAAAAATGGGAGTATTATGGGGAGATACAGAAGGTTGTATATGTCCTTCTGCTAATTGTTGTTTGACCAGGTCATGGGCTGCTTGTATCTTTTCTTTAGTCAGGGGCCACTGAGGAACCCACACTGGTCTTTCTGATTTCCAAGTAATTTTTATTGTCTCAGTGGCCCTTTCTGAAAATCCAACCCATGTCTGTCTGTTCCTTGATCTATTTGTATTGGTGCTGCTATACCTTGTTCTTGTTTTTCTAATCTTTTTCCTTTCCTAAAACCTTGTCTAGTCATAATAGTGGGTGCATTTTGGTTGATGTTATTTGTTAATGTCAAACCTAATTGATCTAGGACATCTCGTCCCCATAAATTTACGGGAAGATGATCCAATACATATGGCTGTATAGTTCCTTCACATCCTTCAGGATCCTTCCAATCTAATACCATTGCACTTCTATGGGGATTAGTCGCCACTCCTAGGCCTCGAAGCGTTTGAGTGGCTTGTTGTAATGGCCAATGTTTTGGCCATTCTTGACGAGAGATGATGCTAAGGTCTGCACCTGTATCCAGTAGCCCATTAAATTCATGTCCTTGAATATTTAGTTTTAGCATGGGGCGAGAATCTAAATTTAAAGAAAGCATAGCCCAATCTACACCTGTGGAACCTAATCCCTTGGAACCTCTTTCTACAGTACGACTGGAAAATTTATCATGTAGGCTGGGTATTATTAGTAACTGTGCTATTCTATCTCCTGGTGAAATTACTGATATACCCTTTGGAGAACTGGCTATAATTTTTATTTCACCTTCATAATCGGGATCAATTACCCCAGGACTTATCATAAGTCCTTTTAGAGTAGAAGAGCTGCGTCCCAATAATAAGCCTACTGTTCCTTTGGGAAGAGGTCCTTTCACCCCTGTGGGAATGATTTGAACTCCCATCTCTGGAGTTAGTACTGCTCTGGCGGAAGCGCAGATGTCCAACCCTGCGCTCCCTCTGGTTTGTCTGATGAGGGATCTGATGGACAATGTGTCCTGGGCACTACCCTGATGGGGTTGCTGGGTTCCTCCAGTGCTCCGTATATTTGTGGTTTTGGGCCCCGGAGCATTGGGCCCCCTTGTCCATTTTTTGGCAATGGAGCCTGATGCCTTTCTCCACGATATCGTGGATAAACACCTGGTCCTTGTTCGTTTTTTGATAATGGAGTACCCTCTATGGTGGTTTGAGAACGGCATTCATTAGCCCAATGTCTCCCTCTACGGCATCGTGGGCAAATACCTGGTATTCTACTCCTTGGATACCTAGTTTTGTTAAACCCTCCTCCAATGGGGCAATTCCTTTTAAAATGTCCTGTTTGTTCACAATTGTAGCATGTTCTTGGCCTGGCATCTAAAGCCTGTTTTACTGCAGCTGCCACAATTTGCCCTTGTTCATTAATGTCTCTGGCATCTAAAGCCTGTTTTACTGCAGCTGCCACGACTTGCTCTTGTTCATTAATGTCTCTACATAATTTAATATATGTGTTTAAATCTTCATGTTTCCATGGTCTAATGATATCTCTGCACCAACGATTCGCTTGCTCATAAGCCAGGTGTTTTAGTAATGGCATTGCTTGTTCTGTATTCCCAAAAACTCTGGTAGCTGTTTGAATAAGCCTATCTACAAATTCAGCATAAGGTTCATTAGCTCCTTGTATTACCTTAGATAATTGACCTTGTAAACCTCCATGTCCTTGTAAAGTCTTCCATGCCTTAATTGCATCTGCAGCAATTTGTGCGTATACGCCAGGATCATATGCAATTTGTTGCTGCTGATCCTCATAAGGTCCCTTTCCTAACAACATATCTAGATTTCTCTGAGGATAACCAGCTGCTGCATTTCGCCTAGCCGTCTCCTTGCAAAATTCCTCATTGGCAACCTTCCATAACAGGTATTGTCCTCCATTTAGCACAGCTTTACACATATTAGCCCAATCTGCTGGCGTCATGTTCAAGTTGTTAATGGATTCGACCAAGCTTACAGTGAAGGGTGCTTGAGGACCATAGGTTGTTACAGCCTCTTTTAGCTGCTTCACTGTTTTGAAATTTAAAACTTGGTAAAATCGCTGCCCTCCTGCCTCAAATACAGGGCATGTTAATATTTGAGATCTTGTCTCAGGATCCCAACTATCAACTGCGGGGGTTGGGGACCTCCCAGCATATGGAGGTGGCCTTGTTGGTTGGACACTTACGTCCTCTGGTGATAGAAAGGTGTTAGTAGCAGTCTCCTGTAGAGGTGGTGCTGTTGGTTGGACACTTACACCCTCTGGTGATAGAAAGGTGTTAGTAGCAATCTCCTGTTGTAACTTTCCCCCTGATGGCTTTTTCTGTTTTACACTTTCTTTCTCTGTCTGACTAACTTGAGAGGCCTTCTCTTTTACTTGAATCTTTTCCTCTGTCTGACTAACTTGAGAGACCTTCTTTTTTACTTGAATCTTTTCCTCTGTCTGACTAACTTGAGAGACCTTCTCTTTTACTTGAATCATTATGTCTTCTCCTTCCTCTACCATTGTCTGAACTGAAGGCTTTGGACTAAGCAAACAAGATACGAACGTCCACAATGGCAATGTGCCAACTGGCAGAGTCCCTGGGCTTTTCTTTTCTATTCTTTTTAAATCTTCACCATGATGGTTCCATTGTGATATATTTAACAACTCCTCCTTAAAAAGCCATGGGCTACATTTTTGTATTGTATCAACGTATGCCCTGACTGCTATTGATTTTACTGGGATGCCTCCTTCCTCTAACAATTTACTTAACACTCTTTCAGTTTGTTTTTTACTAATTTCTGATCCCGTATTTCTACTATAATACAACCCAACAAGATGACGCCAAACAAAACCGAGACAGAATGAAATAAAAAGGGAACAACAAAAAGTCATTATAGCCTTTCTATCCTCCTGACATGTGCATCCGTCCTTTCTCCCTATCTGTTCCTCAGACGTAAATAGTTTTTCCTCAGATGTGAGCGGTTTTTCTTCCGTCTCACTCATCTCCAGGGACAGGCAACTTAAAACAAAAGTGAAACAAAATAACAAAAGAAGAATCTTAAAATGGCTACCCATCCTCTCGCCCTGCCCTCAGGGGCGAGCAGTTCACTTACCCTCAGTCGCTCCCCGTGCGAGCCACCAGATGCCGCAGTCTGGCTGGGCACAATCAGAAGCCACTTGTCAAAAGAAACTAACTTTATTTTTAGAACAAAACACGCCAAACAAACAGCCTCTCAGGAAAAACCCCTCAGAGCCCAACTGCCACCATCGGCTTTCCACAAGCCTCTCTCTCCCCCCCCACAAGCTTCTCTCCACCTCCCACAATCCTCCTGCTCTTGAGGCCGATTGGCTGGGTCACGTGGGCAGAGCCAAAAAGTCCCCCAATGAGCAGCTCCGTGGTCTGAAAGGGCAGGGAAACAGTCCAATGAGCATCACCGCAGAGGAGCCAATCAGCTAGATGTTGCTGGGGCCAAGGAGCCAATCAGCTAGATGTTGCTGGGGCCGCTGTGAGCCAATCATCAGCCGGCAGCTGGATTGCTGGCAGCTGGAAGTTTGCTGGGGCCCCTTCGGCTGTGGCTCTCAACAATGGATTAAATTTTTTTAGTTGTATATGGACACATCACCTCTATTTTATTTATTTATTTTTATGTGGTACTGAAGATCAAACTCAGTGCCCCACACATGCTAGGCAAGTACTCTACTTCTGAGCCACAACCCCAGTCCCTGTATTCTATTTTTAAACTATAGTGCCTAATGTGGGTTTCTCCCTGATGTTTTAGAATTGGCATAAATACTAGGCAACCTTTGAAAGCAGAATTTTTTGAAAATAATTATGTTGAAAGGAATTGTATATGTCTACCATTACTTAGAGAGTTTAAATAATTTTCAATACTTTTTTTTTTTTTCCAGTACTGGGGATTGAATTCACTGGTGCTTTACCACTGATCTACATCCTCAGCCCTTTTTTATTTTTTATTTTAAGAATGATCTTGTGGGGGTGCTCAGCGGTAGAGGGCTTGCCTAGCACATACGAGGCACTAGGTTCAATCCTCAGCACCACATAAATATAAATGAATAAAATAAATATATCGTGTCCAATTACAACTAAAAAATAAAATTTAAAAAAAGTCTCACTAAGTTGCTGAGGCTGGCCTTAGACTTTTTTTTTTTTTTTTTGGCACTAGGGATTGAACTCAAGGACACTCGACCACTGAGCCACATCCCCAGCCTATTTTTTTAAATTAATTAATTTATTTTTACTTTTAGGTGGACATAATATCTTTATTTTACATTTATGTGGTGCTGAGGATCAAACCCAGTGCTTCATGCATGCTAGGTGAGGACTCTACCACTGAGCCACAATCCCAGTCCCCCCAGCCCTATTTTGTATTTTATTTAGAGACAGGGTCACACTGAGTTACTTAGGGCCTAAATTTCTGAGGCTGGCTTTGAATTCGAGATCCTCCTGCCTCAGCCTCCCAAGCTGCTGGAATTACAGGTGTGTGCCACAGCACCTGGCTCAATACTTTTATGGACAATTTGAGTCTCATGTATTTCTTTTTTTTTATTTTATTTTTTATTGTTGATTGTTCAAAACATTACAAATTTCTTGACATATCATATTCCACACTTTGATTCAAGTGGGTTATGAACTCCCACCTTCACCCCATACACAGATTGCAGAATCACATCAGTTACACATCCATTGATTTACATATTGCCATACTAGTGTCTGTTGTGCTCCGCTGCCTTTCCCATCCTCCACCATCCCCCCTCCCCACATCTCCCCTCCCCTCCCCTCCTCTCTCTCTACCCCCTCCACTGTATAACCCTGAGGGTCTCCTTCCATTTCCATGCAATTTCCCTTCTCTCTCCCTTTCCCTCCCACCTCTCATACCTGTTAAATGTTAATCTTCTTCTCCTGCTCTTCGTCCCTACTCTGATCTTAGTTACTCTCCTTATATCAAAGAAGACATTTGGCATTTGTTTTTTAGGGATTGGCTAGCTTCACTTAGCATAATCTGCTCTAATGCCATCCATTTCCCTGCAAATTCTATGATTTTGTCATTTTTCAATGCAGAGTAATACTCCATTGTGTATAAATGCCACATTTTTTTTATCCATTCGTCTATTGAAGGGCATCTAGGTTGGTTCCACAGTCTTGCTATTGTGAATTGTGCTGCTATGAACATCGATGTAGCAGTGTCCCTGTAGCATGCTCTTTTTAGGTCTTTAGGGAATAGACCAAGAAGGGGAATAGCTGGGTCAAATGGTGGCTCCATTCCCAGCTTACCAAGAAATCTCCATACTGCTTTCCAAATTGGCTGCACCAATTTGCAGTCCCACCAGCAATGTACAAGTGTACCCTTTTCCCCACATCCTCGCCAGCACTTGTTGTTGTTTGACTTCATAATGGCTGGCAATCTTACTGGAGTGAGATGGTATCTTAGGGTGGTTTTGATTTGCATTTCTCTGACAGCTAGAGATGGTGAGCATTTTTTCATGTACTTGTTGATTGACTGTATGTCCTCCTCTGAGAAGTGTCTGTTCAGGTCCTTGGCCCATTTGTTGATTGGGTTGTTTGTTCTCTTATTGTCTAATTTTTTGAGTTCTTTGTATACTCTGGATATTAGGGCTCTATCTGAAGTGTGAGGAGTAAAGATTTGTTCCCAGGGTGTAGGCTCCCTATTTACCTCTCTTATTGTTTCTTTTGCTGAGAAAAAACTTTTTAGTTTGAGTAAGTCCCATTTGTTGATTCTAGTTATTAACTTTTGTGCTATGGGTGTCCTATTGAGGAATTTGGAGCCCGACCCCACAGTATGTAGATCGTAGCCAACTTTTTCTTCTATCAGACGGCGTGTCTCTGATTTGATATCAAGCTCCTTGATCCATTTTGAATTAACTTTCGTGCATGGTGAGAGAAAGGGATTCAGTTTCATTTTGTTGCATATGGATTTCCAGTTTTCCCAGCACCATTTGTTGAAGATGCTATCCTTCCTCCATTGCATGCTTTTAGCCCCTTTATCAAATATAAGATAGTTGTAGTTTTGTGGATTGGTTTCTGTGTCCTCTATTCTGTACCATTGGTCCACCCGCCTGTTTTGGTACCAGTACCATGGTGTTTTTGTTACTATTGCTCTGTAGTATAGTTTGAAGTCTGGTATCGCTATACCGCCTGATTCACACTTCCTGCTTAGCATTGTTTTTGCTATTCTGGGTCTTTTATTTTTCCATATGAATTTCATGATTGCTTTCTCTATTTCTACAAGAAATGCCGTTGGGATTTTGATTGGCATTGCATTAAACCTATAGAGAACTTTTGGTAATATCGCCATTTTGATGATGTTAGTTCTGCCTATCCATGAACAGGGTATATTTTTCCATCTTCTAAGATCTTCTATTTCTCTCTTTAGGGTTCTGTAGTTTTCATTGTATAAGTCTTTCACCTCTTTTGTTAGGTTGATTCCCAAGTATTTAATTTTTTTTGAAGATATTGTGAATGGAGTGGTTGTCCTCATTTCCATTTCAGAGGATTTGTCGCTGATATACAGGAATGCCTTTGATTTATGCGTGTTGATTTTATATCCTGCCACTTTGCTGAATTCATTTATTAGCTCTAATAGTTTCTTTGTAGAGCCTTTTGGGTCTGCTAGGTATAGAATCATATCATCTGCAAATAGTGATAATTTAAGTTCTTCTTTTCCTATTTTGATGCCTTTAATTTCTTTCGTCTGTCTAATTGCTCTGGCCAGTGTTTCGAGAACTATGTTGAACAGAAGTGGAGAGAGAGGGTATCCCTGTCTTGTTCCAGATTTTAGAGGGAATGCCTTCAGTTTTTCTCCATTCAGAATGATGCTAGCCTGAGGCTTAGCATAGATTGCTTTTACAATATTGAGGTATGTTCCTGTTATCCCTAGTTTTTCTAGAGTTTTGAACATAAAGGGATGCTGTACTTTGTCGAATGCTTTTTCCGCATCTATCGAGATGATCATATGGTTCTTATTTTTAAGTCTATTGATGTGGTGAATAACATTTATTGATTTCCGTATATTGAACCAGCCTTGCATCCCAGGGATGAATCCTACTTGATCATGGTGCACAATTTTTTTGATATGTTTTTGTATCCGATTCGCCAGAATTTTATTGAGGATTTTTGCATCTAGGTTCATTAGAGATATTGGTCTGTAGTTTTCTTTCTTTGAAGTGTCTTTATCTGGTTTAGGTATCAGGGTGATGTTGGCCTCATAGAATGAATTTGGAAGTTCTCCCTCTTTTTCTATTTCCTGAAGTAGCTTGAAAAGTATTGGTATTAGTTCTTCTTTAAAGGTTTTGTAAAACTCTGCTGTATACCCATCCGGCCCTGGGCTTTTCTTAGTTGGTAGTCTTTTTATGGTTTCTTCTATTTCCTCAATTGATATTGGTCTGTTTAGGTTGTCTATATCCTCCTGACTCAATCTGGGCAGATCATATGACTTAAGAAATTTATCTATGCCTTCACTATCTTCTAATTTATTGGAGTATAAGGATTCAAAATAGTTTTTGATTATCTTCTGTATTTCTGAAGTGTCTGTTGTGATATTGCCTTTTTCATCCCATATGCTAGTAATTTGAGTTCTCTCTCTTCTTCTCTTCGCTAGCATGGCTAAGGGTCTGTCGATTTTGTTTATTTTTTTCAAAGAACCAACTTTTAGTTTTGTCAATTTTTTCAATTGTTTCTTTTGTTTCGATTTCATTAATTTCAGCTCTGATTTTAATTATTTCTTGCCTTCTACTTCTTTTGCTGTTGTTTTGCTCTTCTTTTTCAAGGATTTTGAGATGAAGTATGAGATCATTTATTTGTTGGTTTTTTCTTTTTTTAAGGAATGAACTCCAAGCAATGAATTTTCCTCTTAGAACTGCTTTCAATGTGTCCCATAGATTCCGATATGTTGTGTCTGTGTTTTCATTTATCTCTAAGAATTTTTTAATTTCCTTCTTGATGTCTTCTATAACCCATTGATCATTCAGTAACCTATTGTTCATTCTCCAAGTGATGTATGCTTTTTCCTTCCTTCTTTTATCGTTGATTTCCAGTTTCATTCCATTATGATCAGATAAGATGCATGGTATTATCTCTACTCCTTTATATTGTCTAAGAGTTGCCCTGTGACATAATATATGATCTATTTTTGAGAAGGATCCATGTGCTGCTGAGAAAAAAGTGTAACTGCTTGATGTTGGGTGGTATATTCTACATATGTCAATTAAGTCTAGGTTATTAATTGTGTTATTGAGTTCTATAGTTTCCTTATTCAACTTTTGTTTGGAAGATCTGTCCAGTGGCGAGAGAGGTGTGTTGAAGTCTCCCATGATTATTGTATGGTGGTCTATTAGACTCTTGAACTTGAGAAGAGTTTGTTTGACGAACATAGCTGCACCATTGTTTGGGACATAAATATTTATGATTGTTATGTCTTGTTGGTGTATGGTTCCCTTAAGCAGTATGTAGTGTCCCTCTTTATCCCTTTTGATTAACTTTGGCTTGAAATCTATTTTATTTGATATGAGTATGGACACTCCTGCTTGTTTCCGAAGTCCATATGAGTGATATGATTTTTCCCAACCTTTCACCTTCAGCCTATGTATGTCTTTTCCTATCAAATGCGTCTCCTGTAGGCAGCATATTGTTGGGTATTTCTTTTGATTAAATAAAAATTTTAAAAAACACTTTACATGAATACAAGTAAATATTATTATGCATAATTTAGTAAATATTTGCTCACTTATTTTGATTTGGAAATGATAAAGTAGAATATTCTGATTGATCTATCTATCTATCTATCTATCTATCTATATATATTTAAAGAGAGAGAGAGAGAGAATTTTAATATTTATTTTTTAGTTTTCGGCAGACACAACATCTTTGTATGTGGTGCTGAGGATCGAACCTGGGCCGCATGCATGCCATGCGAGCGTGCTACCGCTTGAGCCACATCCCCAACCCAATAACTATATGTTTAAAGTACAAAAAAGGTGTTTCTTTTCTATTATTCCATTAAATTATAAAAATTAAATTGTATCCTATATTTTCAGAATGCAATGAATCAGACATAAAAGTCAGAAGTAATTTTATTCTTTCAGATGCATATTAAGTAGATTTTTCTATTTACCTGTTATTTCTTCATACATTTATTATACTGATGATAATCATTTAGTTATTTAATAAGATTTTATTATTTTATTTTTATTTTCTAGGCTTAGCACTTGGCTAAGTGGTGTTTGAGTATGGTAATCTTTTTTTCTAAACCAAAACAAGACATGTGCTCTGACAAATATATCTAGTGACAGTGTTTCTGAATCATAGAAATCAGATCTTTCACAGGACTTAGTGGCACTTGCCTGTAATTACAACAACTCCAGGAGGCTGAGGAAGGAGCATTGCAAGTTTGAGGCCAGCCTCAGCAATATAGTAAGGACCTAAGCAACTTCACAAGACTCTGTATTAAAAACAAACAAACAAAAACCCAAAACAAAACAAAAATAGGCTGGGAATGTAGCTCAGTGGTAAAGTGTCCCTGGATTTATTTTCTAGTACAAAAAGAAAAAGAAAAAAAGAGCCAGCCACAGTGGTGCACGCCTGTATAATCAAGAGCTTGGGAGGCTGAGGCAGGAGCATCATAAGTTCAAAGCCAGCCTTAGCAATTTGGCAAGGCACTAAGCAACTCATAAAATACAAAAAAAAAAAAAAAAAAGGTGGGAGATTTGGCTGTGGTTGAGTGCCCCTGAGTTCAACCCCAGGTAACAACAACAACAACAACAACAAAGCCATAAAGACTATCTCTGAAAATCCTAAACACAATGTTGCCAAATGTGTAAGTTATTTGAACAAATAAAGGCTTCATATATGATCCCCTCCCCAAACTATCTTAACCACAAATATCTGTATACTAAAGATACTAGGACAACACATTTTCTATAAAATTAGGTATAATATGTATAGGGTGCCTGACACATAGTATTCATTAAATCACTTTATTACACCTAATGTTTATAGCAAATCCTATATGATAGGTGCTATTATTTCTACATTATAAATACAGACTTAAGGATTAGGGGTGAGAATGAAATAATTATCTAACTTGTCTAAAATCAAATGGCTACTTTGTGGCAGAACTAGGTTTCCTATTCAAAGCCAGCATCAAGGCCTGTGTTCCTTCTAGGACGGCATGTTATTTCCAAGAATTTATTATGTCTTAATGTCACTTTTTTGTGAGGTGGGGTACTGAGAATTGAATACAGCAGTGTGTGTGTTGCGGGGGGGTGGTGGACACTCTACCTCTGAGCTATATCCCCAGCCCTTTTAATTTTTATTTATTTGTTTATTCATTTATTGAGACAGTTTCTTGCTAAGTTTCCAAGGCTTGTCTTGAATTTATGATTCTCCTGCCTCAGTTTCTTTCATTGCTAGGGTTACAGGCATACAGCTGTCCTAATGTCTTTTAACATACAGATATTTGTGGTTAGGATAGTTTGGGGAAGGGGAATCAAGAGTCAGATAGACTGGGTTAATTATTGGCTATGTTGTTTTTATCACTTTTAGTAGTTATGATTTTGGACAAGTCAATTTAACTTCCTGAGGCTTAATTCTAAGAGTAAAGTGGTTTTAATAATATCTACCTCAAAGAGAACCATGAGGATTAAAAGAGGTAGTGCATGTATAGCGAATAATAGTATTTGGCAAATAATAAGCATTTGATAAAAGTCATCTACTGTTTTTGTTGTTATTTCATAACAGCAGTGCAAGGAGAAAGTAACATTGATATATTCTGTAAAAATGTGGGGCTGGGGTTGTGGCTTAGTGGTAGAGTGCTTGCCTAGCATGTGTGAGGCAATGGGTTCCATCCTCACACCACATAAAAATAAATAAATAAAATAAAGATATTATGTCCATCTGTACACACATACACACACATATATATACACACATAATGTTATTTTATTGCTGGTGAAATTTTTATGACAATTTTTTAATTTCATGTAATTAATTATAAGATTTAATAACTTAATTAATAATAATTATTTCTCAGTAGTGATTTATGTTTTTATGGTTCTGCTTGTTAATTCCCACTTTTGAATCTTTGTTACATTAGTATTTATATAGTAAGTCTTTTTTTTTTTTTTAAAGAGAGAGTGAGAGAGATAGAGGTAGAGAGAGAGAGAATTTTAATATTTATTTTTTAGTATTTGGCGGACACAACATCTTTGTTTGTATGTGGTGCTGAGGATCAAACCTGGGCCGCTCGCATGCCAGGCGAGTGCGCTACCGCTTGAGCCACATCCCCAGCCCTATAGTAAGTCTTAATGGACTACTAATACTAGAATTAACTAGAATCAATAAACTATATGCCCACTTTATTGATTCTAGTTAATTACAGTATTAATATTTAATAGTATTAATATTTTTATATGCCCAATAACTATTTATTGGGCATATAGTTTATTTAGCATATACTGTATTTCAAGCACTGTTCTAGGAACTGAAGCTGTAACAGTAAAACAAACAAACAAACAAACAAAAAACAGTTCCTGCCTTCATGGACTATGCAGTCTGGTAGGAGATGCAGGCTAATTAAATAATACACAGATGAATGTAAAACTGTATGTGTGGTTAAGTGCTATGAAAGAGACACGTATAGTGTTATGAGAGAATATGACAAATAAGAATTTAACTTAATCATGTAAGTCAGTCTAGGCTTCCATGAGAAACAAATGAGATCTGAAGGACAAGTATGAGTTGCCAAAGACAGTGGAGAAGAACATGCCTAGCTGAGATAATGGCACCAGCAAAGATGCCATGTAGTATTGAAATAACTTGAGTATAGCTACAGAAGAAAGTCAAGAGAGTATACATGAAGCTAGAGCAGATAAGGGAGTTAGGGGTGTAGTTCAGTAATAGAGTGCTTGCCTCGCTTGCACAAGGCCCTAGGGTAAATCCCCAATATACTACACCCACACACAAATTTAGTAAAGTAGTTGAGGAACCAAAATCACTAGAGGTTTGAAGACTGTATTAAGGAGTTGGAGCTTTAAGAATAATGAGAAGCTAGGAATGGTGGTGCACACTATGATCTCAGTGACTCAGGAGGCTCGGCAGAAGGATCTCAAGTTCAAGGTGAGGCTTGGTAACTTGGAGAGACACTGTTTCAAAATAAAATTTTAAAAGGAGCTGGGGATGTAACTCAGTGCTAGAGTGCCCCTGGGTTCAATCCCTAGTACCACAAATAAACAAACAAAAAGGAATTAGGAGAATACATTGAGGACTTGAATTCAATGTGACTTGGGGGCTGGAGATACACCTCTGCGATAAAACCCTTGCCTAGTGTGTGCAAGGCCCTGGGTTTGATCCCCAGTAGCAAAAAATATACAATAAATCAAAAACTTCTAAAATGTGGTTAAAGATTAAGTTTTTTTAAAAAAATATATTTTTAGATGTTGATGGACTTTTACTCATTTATTTACATGTGGTGCTGAGGATCAAACTCAGTGCCTCACACATGCTAGGCAAGTGCTGTACCTATGAGCCACAGCTCCAACCCCTAAAGATTAAGTTCTATAAACAAAGATCATATATATATATATGATCTTTGCTTATATATATATATGATCTTTGTGTGTGTGTGTGTGTGTGTGTGTGTGTATATATATATATATATATATATATATATATATATATATAAAACTTTTTTTTAGTTGTTAATTTAGTTGTTTATTTATTTATATGTGGTGCTGAGAATTGAACCCAGTGCCTCACACATGCCAGGCAAGTGTGCCTCCACTGAGCCCCAGCCCCAGCCCCAAAGATGATATATTTTAATTAGAGATAACTACATATCAAAAACTTAATAAAAAAAAATCTATCTGGGTGATGTGGTACACATCTATATTCCCAGCAACTTGGGAGGCTGAGGCAGGAGAATTGCTAGTCAAGGCCAGCCTGTGTATCTTAGCAAGACTGTCTCAAAAGTAAATAGGACTGGGGTGTAACTCAGTAATGGAATATCTCTGGGTTCAATCCCCAATGCCCCTCTCCCAACAAAAACCAAACCTCTACTTTTTTTCTAATTTTATATGTCTTCTTCCAAAATTAAAAATGGCATTTTAGATGTATTTTTAAATTTGTGCATGCAGATTGTGACTGCACAGTTGACTATGACTCATTACTCTTAAATGTCTTTCATCCCTGCATGGTAAGAGCCTTTACAGGTATTAAAGTTCACAATGCCTCTGACAAACAATTTATAGATAATTAAATTCTGTGATCTACCCACTTGCATATGAATCAGTACCTTGTTAATATACTCTCACATATTTAAAATGAAATAAGAAACTTTAAATAAGAATAATGGCATAAGTTACAAAGAAACACAAAGAAATTTAAAATAACCTTGAAAACTCCTAAATTTAAAAATAGGTCCCCTTTAGAAATATGTAAAATTTTACACATGAATGAGTTCAGGGTTGACTAAAATATTAAAAATTTTCTTTAAAAAGTATTTTTAGGGGCGGGGGTTATGGCTCAGAGGTAGAGCTCTGGCCTAGCATACATGAGGCACCACATAAAAATAAAGATATATATTAAAAAAGAGAAAAATTTTAAAAATATGTATTTTTAAAGGCTCACTGTGCATCAGACACTGTACTAGAGTTGGCTATACAATGACACCAAAGAATTGACAGTACCAAAGGGGCACAGTGGCACACATCTGTAATCCCAGTGACTAGGAAGGCTGAGGCAGGAGGATTGCAAATTCAAGGCCAGCCTCAGCAATTTAGTGGGACTCATCTCAAGATAAAAAATAAAAAGGACGAGGAATGTAACTCAGTCTTAGAGTACCCCTGGGTTCAATCCCTCCTATTGCAGGAGAAAAGAAAATGATACCAAGTTTCAGATCTCAAAATTTTTACAACGGAAATGCAAAAATTGCATTTCAGATTTCTCAAAGCATTTGTTTGACTGTTTCAATGGAAATGCAAAAAATGCAATTCAGATTCCTCAAAGCATTTGTTTGACCATTAGGGTATATTAAATAAGGAACTACAGTGTGTCAGGTATGTTTCAGAGAAGGAAAACATTGCCCCTGCCCAACTCTACCTCAAGATTATTGACATATAAACAAATTGGTACAATGTAATGTAGGAACTATGTAGGGAAATAAAGGCAATGAGAAAGAAGTGTTCAGTTTTATAGGTGTTTGGGGACTCAGGTTACAGGAAGTGTTTCCTAAACAAGATGATAAGTGCTTTGTCTAGTATATATTCTTCATTTGTACTTGCAAAACAGTAGTTTGATCAACATTATTATATCTGATTTGTATAAAATATAGTTTGGGGGCAATAGTAGTTTTTATATAAGAACTTTTGGACCCCTTAAATTTTTCCTGGGTCTTACTTATTTTGGAAATGTTAGCCCTACTTATTGCAATATATGTTTTCTCTGAGTGAGACACACTAATGAGCTTTTGTTCTTGCATAGACTGATTGCAACAGCTTTGGAATGTGTTTGTAAAATTAAAAGACAAAAACACCGAATTAGCTTTTTATTAGATCTGCTACTTTTCTTCAAACTTTAAACTGTACAAAAATAATCTAAGAAACTCATAAGTGCATAGAGCAGAGAACCTTCTGTATTGATTCAGTCTTGGGAGTTTTAACATTTGAATATACTTCTCAGGGTCCAAGCATGAAATGGAGGTAGACTCTAGAAAATACAAGGCCCTATGTAGCTATAACTATTATTATGAAGAACAAAAGTACAATAAAATTAAATTTTAGGTTATCCTTGAGGAAGAGCATAGGAAGTTATGGGCCACCTAAAAATTTGTGAGCTTGAAGCCATTCAAAGTCAAAGAAGCAAAATTAAGGTTAAAAACAAAACAAAACAAAAACTTGCTACTTTGTTAGAACAGAGAGAATACACTTTTGTTGGGTAGCTAAATCCTAGGAGACAGAGAATAAATACTCCATAGATAGCAATCCCAGGGAATCTTAGCTCCCCACACCCCCTTTGGTGGTAGTGCTAAGGGATCAAACCCAGAGGCTTGCATATGAGTAGGAACAAACTACCACATGACCCAAGACCTCCCTAGGAAAAAGTGAAGAGAAGCCTTAATCTTTGCTGTTGCTGTGGCATACAAGTGTGAGAGTGGGTGTTTCTGGTGAGTTAGATCAAGGTTGGCCTACGTGAGCTCTGGGAAAGTACTGAACACTTAAGAAATGAAATGTGTAGGTGGAGCTGCAACTTTGAGGGGCTGAGCCAACTACAAATTGATTGACAGAAATAAGCCTAGATCTTGTTATACTGAGCACAAATCTTTGTTTTATTTTATATTTTTTAATACCTCTATTTTATTATTTTTATGTGGTGCTGAGGAGCGAACCCAGTGCCTCACACGTGCTAGGCAAGTACACTACCACTGAGCTACAATCCCAACCCCCAAAACCTTTTTTTTATAAAGGTCAAATCAAGTTAAAGCGAACATTGGAATCTTAAAGTAGAAAAGCAGTCTTTCAGGTTGTGGAGGTAAGACATAATCAGTCCCACCCTTGGTGGAAGAGTGAGTAAAAACTTTGGCCAAGCCGGGTGTGGTAGCAGCACACCTATAATCCCAGCAACTCGGGAGACTGAGGTAGGAGGATAGAAAGTTCAAAACCAACATTAGCAATTTAACAAGGCAACTTAGTGAGACTCCGTCTCAAAAATAAAACAGGTAAGGGTTGAGGATGTATGTGGCTCAGTGGTTGAGCGCTCCTGGGTTCAATCCCCAATTAAAAAAAATTTTAAAAATTGGTTACTTTGATTTTACTGCTGTGTAGAATGACTTTCTTTCCTTTTTGGTAATGGGGATTGAACCCCGGGGCACTTAACAAATGAGCCACATACCCAGCCCTTTTTTATATATCTCTTAGAGACATGGTCTCTGAGTTGCTTAGGGTCTCGCTAAATTGCAGAGGCTGCCTTTGAACTTTCTCTCCTCCTGCCTCAGCCTCCCAAGCCACTGGAATTATAGGTGAGTACCACTGGCCCCCCTCCTGTTAACTTTCTATTCTTTAAGTTAAAATTAATGCTTAAAAATTTAAATATATCTTCACTCTAATAAATTTGGAAGGTTGTATTTTGAAGGAAGTTTTATTTTCATTTGGTCCTCCCTTTTTAATTGAAAAGTTATATAGCAATATTAAATTTTTATTCTAAATCTTCATTAGTTTGTAAAATAATTAGCATTATTTTATTTATTTATGTGGTGCTAGGAATTGAACCCAATGCCTCACACATGCCAGGCAAGTGCTCTACCACTGAGCTACAACCACAGCCCCTTGATATACCTTTTTTTTTTTTTTTAATGGTACCAAGGATTGAACTCAGGGGCACTCAACCCCTAAGCCACCCCCCAGCCCTATTTTGTATTTTATTTAGAGACAGGGTCTCACTGAATTGCTTAGTACCTCACCATTGCTGAGGCTGGCTTTTAACTCATGATCCTCCTGCTTCAGCCTCCTGAGCTGCTGGGATTACAGGCATACATCACTGAGCCTGGCCCTTGATATAGCTTTGATATATATTATGCATACTCTTCTGCAACTTTTTACACTTGAACCATAAGTTAAAAATATCATTCCATGGAAATAAAATACACTTCTGTGATATTATTGTTTTTTTTAAATATTTATTTATTTTTTAGTTGTAGTTGCACAGAATACCTTTATTTATATGTGATGCTCACGATGGAACCCAGGGCCTCGCGCATACTAGGCGAGCGCTCTACCACTGAGCCACAACCCCAGCCCCAGATATTATTGTTAATGACAATGCAGTAGTCATTTGTTTGGCTATATCATAATTTATTTCATATCTTTTTGCTAAACATTTGAATTATTTTTCCTATTTCTTACTAATAAATACAAATAGAACTTTGATGAACATCCTTACATTTAAATTTTTACCCACATTAACTATATTTCTTGGGAATATAATTCTGGTAAAAAGGTAGGCAATTTTTATCTTTGAAGTTTGACAAATGAAAATTGGTTATGTGTATCTACAACTTCTAATGAGACAACATTCTTCTCCACATGTTTTGCCATTTTAATTTTTTCTTTCATGCCTTTTCTCTATCTTTCTATTGGGTTCTTTCTTTTTTGTTTGAGTTCATTTTATATTAAAGATAGTAGTAACCTTTACCTGTCATAATTATTACAAATATTTTTGCAAGTTTTTAATTTACTTTTAAGATTTAAAAGTTTTGTTTTAAATAGTTAAATCTACTCCACTTTATTTTTATCTATTGTATTATGCTTAGACAGACTTTCTCTATACCAAGATTATATGATATATACATTTTCTACTAATAGTAAACTTTTAAGTCAGAATAGTAAACCTTATAGATTTTCTTTTCTTTTTCAAGTAATATTTATTCCAAATGAAACTTATTTTTAAATAAGACATAAGGCAGGGATATAACTGATATATTCCTTCAAATAGGTTTTTTTGAGGTGGGGTTCTGGGAATAAAATCTAGAGCCTTGCTTATGCTAGGTAAGCAATCTACCACTGATTCTGGTCCCCACAATAGTTTGCCTGTTGACTTAATTCCATTTTGAGTGATTCATTTTCTCCCACTGCTTCAAAATGCTACATTTTTGTATTCTAAATTCTTTCCTCTGCTGAGAGTATTTCTGCACTTTTTCTTGTTCCACTTGAGTGTGTATTTACCCTCCTTTTTTTTGTGTGTATTTCTGAGACAGGGTCTCCCCATATTGCCCAAGTTGAGCTTAAACTGGAGATCTCTCAACTCAGCCTCCTGATTTTTAATATTTATTTTTTAGTTTTTTAGATGGACACAATATCTTTATTTTGTTTTTATGTGGTGCTGAGAATCGAACCCAGTGCCTCACGCATGTTAGGCGAGAGTGCTACCACTTGAGCCACACCCCCAGCTCCCCTCCTCCTTTTTTAAGGGGAACTGGGTTTATTTACTTGCCAGGCAAGAGAACACAAACCAGCCCTCAAAATCAGTTCACTGATTCACTAAAGGGGAAGATGATGGAGGTGAGCTGTCTCTGCTAGAAAGGTAGGGCATTCAGAAGGTTATGCTAATTTAGAATTGACATTTTTCATTTCTGAATAAGACAATGAATCCATTATGTCTGTCCATGGTTTGTTTAAAACAAGAACACTATTTTTTTTTTATTGTAAAGAACATCCTAGATAGGTCCAATTAAGGTCTGGCCTATCAGGAACCCTAAAAATAATGAACTTTTAGCTTCTACTAGTGGGCTGTACAATATGTATTTTAACTTTTTTTTGTGTGTGTGGTACTGAGGATCAAACCCAGGACCTGTGCATGCAAAGCACTCTACCAATTGAGCTTTAGCCCCAGCCCATATTTTAACTTTTTATTTGAAATAATTATAGATTACAATTGTACAGTGAGGGCCCATTTACCCTTCACCCAGTTTTTCCCAGTGATAACACTTTGCATAACTACAATATAATATTACCCAGGAAATTGACATTAATGCAATCTATTCAGATTTTAACAGTTTTCTATGCACTGTGTATATAAAAGTTCTATGCAGTTTTAGCACCTACAGATAGTCATGTAATCACAACCACAATCAAAATACAAAACTGCCTCACCTTCACATTCAACCCTCTGATTTCCAAATCTAACTCATGGAATCACTAAAGGGTTTTCCAACATTTTAATTTTATCATTGTGATTGTTATATAAATGGGATCGTACAGTATATTGCCTTTGAAGGCTTTGGTTTTTTTCCACTTAGCATAATTCTCTTGAGATCCATCCAAGTAGTTGTATCAATTGACTGTTCCTTTTTATTGCTGAGTAGTATTTCATGATATGGTCATACCAGAATTTAACTATTCTTGAAGAACTCATGAGTTTTTTCCACTTTGGGCTATTGGGGATTGAACTCAGGGGTACTTTACCACTGAGCTACATCCCCAGTCCTTTTTAATTTTTATTTTTTTAGTTTTAAGACAGGTTCTCACTAAGGCTAGCCTCATACCTGCTGACCTTCTGTCTTAGTGTCCCAAGTCACTGAGATTTCAGATGTTCACCACTGTGCCTGGATGGACATTATGTATAGGATTTTATGTGAAATTAAGTCTTCATCTCTCTGGGGTAAATGCCAAGGAGTGAAATTGCTGGAGTGAGATTTTAGTTTTATGAGAAAATACCAAATTGTTTTCCAGAATGACTACCATTTTATATTCTCATCAGAAGTATGAGTTTACAATATTTAACATCCTGGACAATATTTGGTGTTTTCATTATTATTTTAGGCATTCTGATAGGTGTGGCATGTGGTTTTAATTTGTATTCCCCTGGTGGCTATGAGATTGAACACCTTTTCATGTACTGTGTCATCTGTATATCCTCTTCTATGAAATGAGTGTTCATGTCTTTTAGTTATTTTCTAATTAGATTTTTTAACTGTTGAGCATTCTTTATATATTATAAATATGAGTCCTTTGATGGCTATTTGGTTTGCAAAAATTTTCTCCCAGTCCATAGTTTTTTTTTTTTTTTTTTAATCTTCTTAAGAGGTCATTATCAGAATAAAAATTTTAAATGTTGATGAGGTATAGTTTATCTGTTTTTCCTTTTATGAAACTTTTCTTTTTCTTAGTTGTAGTCGGACATAACACCTTTATTTTATTTATTTATTTATCTTTTTATGTGGTGCTGAGGCTTGAACCCAGCGTCTTGCACATGCTCTACTGCTGAGCCACAACCCCAGCCCCCTTTTATGGATCTTGTTTGGTGTCAAAACTGAAAATTCTTCCTAGCCCTAGAGATCCGAAGATTTTGTTCTAAGAATTTTACAGCTTTGTGTGTTACATATATGTCTCTGGTCCATTTAAAAAATTTTTTTTAGCTATAGTTGGACACAATACCTTTATTTCATTTGTTTATTATTATTTTTTAATGTGGTGCTGAGGATTGAACCCATGTGCTAAGCAAGTGCTCTACCACTGAGCCACAACCACAGCCCATCTGATCCATTTTCAGATAATTTTTGTATGAGGTGTGAGTTGTAGATTGAGATTTATTTATATTACCTATGGTTGTCTTAATTACTCTAGCACCCCTTACTGAAAGGATTATGTTATTCCCCCATTGTATTGTTTTTACCCCTTTGTAAAAAATCCCTTGGTTATGTTGTTTGGTGTTATTTGTGCCTTTATTCTATTGATTTATCTACCTGTCTCTCTGCTCCTTTTTAATTTTTTAGATTTAGAATATGCTTTTATTTCTGGTAAGATAAGGAAGGTGCTCTTCATTACTCTTCTTTTTCAAAAAATTCCTTCTCTGATGAGTCAGTATAGCCTAGTGGTAAAAGAGGGTGGACTTCAAAAACTTAATAACTAGGTGACCTTGGGAAAGCATATTAAAAATCACCAAATTTCTGGGGCTGTGGTTGTGGCTCAGTGTTAGAGTGATCACCTAGCATGCTTGAGGCACTGAGTTCAATCCTCAGCACCACATAAATGTAAAATAAATATATTGTGTCCACTTAAAAAACTAAAAATTAAATATATTTTAAAAAATCACCAAATTTCTATCTTTCCACCTAAAAATGGAGTTGTGAAACTAAATTACTTAATATTTGTATAGTGTCATACTGTTTGACACATAGTAAACCCTAATATTTATTACCTGAAGAAATAAGCTTGCTTCCTGATCATTCAACAGACCAATGTAGGTGTTCCTGGTTTGGCAGCTCCCCTGAACAATGCTTTTTTAAACTGTGACTCAGGGACCTAGGTTCCTTCAATTTTACTTTGTTCTTGAGTTCTATCATCTTCTAGGTCTTTGGGGTCCTGTCATTTAGTGGATGGGAAAGAAGAGCAGAGAATTGCTTGAGAGTGTCCTCTTTCTCCAGAAGTAGCACTTTCCCCCATACTATATTGGCCAGAATTCATTACACAGACTCAACTACCTACAAAAGGGAAGCTAGGAAATGTGGTTTGTGTACCCAAAAGGAAAAGTAAACATGCAAATATACATTGCGACAGTCTGTACACGGGAAATGCTTAACAGTACTAGCTGTCATATTAGGGGTGAGAAGAGGTAAGAGTCTTTCTACAGAACAGGAAATTGAGATGAGAAATAAATGATGAGAATGTAGCAAGCACATGAGATTTTGGGGAAGTGTTTCAAGCAGAAGAAAGAGCAAGAGGAAAGGCCTCAGTCTTGGCTCTTTTTGAGTGAGACCTTTCTTCCCTTAACATTTTTCCAAATGGTTACCACTACTGTACAGGAAAGTTATCTTGTGATGATACACATTTTTTTGAAATTCTTTTACTAGTAGTAATGGTTTTCTTAGTTTCTGGTTTTCCAGAAAATTCAATAATCTACATGTAATGATAGAATTCTTCTATTGTTTTAATATCTACACTTCTTATTTATCTTTCTTGACTGGTTAGCTAACTTCCTGATCAGCTATGAATACTAGCAATGAGAGTGGAGGTTTTTAATTTCTGCCAATTGTGATGAAATGTGTCTAAAGTTTTAATGTTAAGTTTGAAACGCTTTATCATGTCATGCTTGATATGATGTTTATGCTTTATCAGTCTTCATTGATACTTTAGTTCTTTACAACCCAGGAACAAACATTGAATTTCATTAAGAGCCCTTTTATTTCTTCTAGAAGTGTTCTTGGATTTTCACTCTTTCAATTCATTAATGTGATGAAATGTATTTATTGATTTCCTAGTGTTGCACCATCTGTACATTCCTAAAATAAGCCTTTTTCTGTTAAGGTGTGTTATTCTGTTAATATACTACTGGGGTTGATTGCTAATATTTTACGTGGGATTTTTTTTGCATCCATTTTAATAAATGATATTAGACCATGGTTTTCTTTTTTGCGTACCATGTATCTCAGGTTTAATTCTCAGTTCTATCTGAACTCTGTATGATAAATAATGAAACTTTCCATAATATTCTGATTTTTAGAATAGATATTATTGCTGGGCATGGTAACTAACACATACTTGTAATCCCAGGACTCTGGAGGCTGAGGCAGGAGGATTGTGAGTTCAAGGCCAGCCTCAGCAATTTAGCAAGACCTGTCTCAAAAAAAAAAAAAAAAGTTTGGGGATGTAGCTCAGAGGACCTCTTAGTTCAATCTCCAGTACTGAAAATAGATATTATTGATGATAATATATGCATATCATAAAGTTTTGATAGAATTAATGTATAAACATGTATGAATCTGGAATCACTCCATTCTTGAGGTGATGGAATTTAGTTTTCCAAGGCTTTATGTGCCAAATGGAAATTTAAACTCCAGTCTTAAAATTCAAGACTGTTCACTTTCTGCAATAGCCTATTGTTTCTCTGGCATGATTAATCATTCTTAAATATTGTAGAGACATCTGGCAAGTAAGGGATTCTTCCTTTGTTTGATAGAATAAGATTTAACCAAAACTTCAATAACCTGGAGTGGAGGGGAAATGAAACTTATATATTTATGAATTTCCCAGATATGATCACCCAGTGGTTAACAGCCCCTCCCCTCCCAGCCCCCACTGCAGTCTTTTTTTTTTTTTTTTTTTTTTTAATGATGGTGCTAGGATTGAACCCAGGATCTCATGCATGGTAAACAAACATTCTATCACTGACCTACAGCCCCAGCCCTGCAGCCTTCACTTTCAGCCTAAGAGGGAGAACCAGTCAGCCCTACAGTTTATCTAAAAATGTTCTTTATGACTATGGGACTCTGCTGCTACCAAAAGCCACTAGAAACTATCTTAAGTTCATTCTTCAAAATATTACCTCCTTTTCCCACAGGCCTAGGAAGGAATGATACACAGCAAAGCTCTTCTGTCTGTACCTTCCCTGTGAAAGCAAGGTCTCAGATTGAAGGGATTATTTTCTACTTTCTGTTATATTCCAAGATCCTAGAACAGTGTTTGGAATGTAGAAAGCACTCAGAAGTAGTAGTTGAATGAATAGACTTTGACATGTAATCAGTCTGACTTTAAATCCCAACTCTTGCACACTGTGGAACCTAGGACAATTTCTTTACTTTGCACTTTTATTATCTATAAAATGAGAATAATAGTATAGAATGCATAGAATGTTTGGAATACCTTTCATCTGAGCCAGTATGACTTTTTTCCCCCTATAGTAGGGATTAAACTCAGGGCCTCATGCCTGCTAGTCAGACACTCTAATACTGAATTACTTTCACAGCTCTTTTTATTTTATTTTGAGACATATGTTGCCTGAGCTGGCCTCAAACTTGTGACCTTTCTGCCTCAGCCTCCTGAGTAGCTGGGATTATACGTGTGTGCCTCCACGCCATCCATTATGACTTTTTTTATTCTTAAACTCAGCATGTGGCAAAGTGTTTTATCCCTAGTAGCTGCTAAGTAATTTTTAAATTTATTTTTTATACTTAAAGAACTGTAAGGAATAAATTTGCTTTACTATAAATAGCAGTACCTTTATATATTTTTCAGCAGTTCTCCAGTTGTGAGGCATTTATTTTGCTGTGATAACAGAATATATATTTTGTGTTTGTAAAATTATAAAAATGACTTTGTTCTAAAAATTGTTATAAAAATTAATTTATTTTAAAATTTCATTCTTTAGGTTTTAGATCCAAATACTCAGTATCACATTCTGGTATATGGCAACTATAGTGGAATGGGGCTGAAAGGTAACTTTTTAGGGTGGAAAGAAAAGTGTAGGTATATGTATGGAATACAGAACAGAAGTCATTGCCAACTTTCCTGCTAAAAATTTCTAAAATATAACTCTCTATATATATTTTATGAACTGAGATTGATTGCACTTAAATTAATAATGAAAAAGTAGTATTTTAAGTTTCAAATTTGTCCATTTATGTTAACTTCTATGTTTGTTACCCAAGGATTGCCCAAGACTCTTGGTTACAGCCTTAAATGAGTATAATTGCTATTGTTATAGACATCAGAAAAATCCTGGCTTATGACTAAGAGATAATCATCACATGACAATGCTAAGTGCGTTTACAACTTTAACTCCTTAGAAACAGATAATAGCAAAGTAGTATTATTTCTTGTTTCTGAGAAATCAACATCCCAAATTGTACAACTATTTATTGGTTAGTCATAGTTGAAAATGTTTTATAATTAATTTATCAAATGATTTCTGGCTTGTAGAAACTCACATTTTTGGAGACTGAATAAGAATATAGGGTATGCTAACACAAATAAAACTTAGCAAGAATTCAAACTACTACCAAGATTATATATAGTTTATAGTTCTTAATAACAAAAAAAGGAGAATAATAAGATGTTACCTCCAAGGGAATCAAAGTGAAGGAAAATATTTCTTTAAGGCTAAAAGAGGTTTGGGTATGTTAATAAGCCAGAGGAAAAGAGTAATATAAAGAGAAAGATGTTAGAAGAAGGAAGTCAAACAATAAGGTCGTAGAGGTGGAAAAAATATGTCGAAGGCACAGATAAATTCCTGGAAGGGAGAAAACAATAGGGAGGGGGAAATGAGTGGTGAAGAAACAAGAAAATTGGGTTAAAAACAGAAGACATGCTGAATGGCTCAGACTTCGTAAATGAATTAGGAAACGAGGTGATTGCTGAAAACAAAGGTTAAGGATCAAAAAGGGTAAGATCAGGTTGGAAGTTTGAGGGGAAAAAAAGGCTTGTTTAGAAAACCTGTTCTAGAGTATTCAATGGAATGTTAGCATGAGATGCCTCGAAAGCAGTTTATGGTGTTAGCAAAGGCCTCTGGAATTACAGAACTTTTTTTTTTTTTGGCACTAAGGATCGAACCTAGGGATGTTCTGGTGCTCTATCACTGAGCTACATTCCCAGTTCTTTTGATTTTTTTATTTTGAGACAAGGTCTCAATAAGTTGCTTAGAGTCTCTAAGTTGCTAAGGCTGTCCTCCAACTCATGATCCTCTGGAATCAATGGGATTACAGGGATGCACCATTTTGCATAGCCTTAAAGAACAGCTTTTGGTAATGTTTAACAATAATGAGGAAGTAGGCACAGGGAAAGCTAAAACTGGGGTTATTCACAGGGAACAGGAAGGTATCCTGGAGTGCTGGCAAGTATCATGAGCACCCTGGTACTTGGGCTGAGTACTTGACTAGAGAAAAGATGTTATGGTTTGAATCTAGAATATCCCCCAAAGTCTTATGTGGGGGCTTTGGGGAAATCATCGAATCATGAGGGCTCAGACCTCATCAGTGTATTAATCAATTGATAGCTGAATGAACTACAGGGAAGTGGCAACTTCCAAATAGTGACCTATTTGGAAGAAGGGTCACGGGGAGTGTGACTTGGAAGGGTTTATCTTTTCTCCAGTCCTTCTTCTTCTTCTGCTACCCAGCTACCATGAGCTGAGAAGTTTTCCTTTGCCATGTCCTTCAGCCATGATATTCTGCCTCATCTTGAGCCCAAAGAAATGGGGCCCAAGATGGATGTGGATTATAACCTCCAAAACCATGAGCCAAAATAAATCTTTCCCTCCTCTAAGTTGTTCTTGTCAGGTGTTCTGGTCAAAGGGACAACAAGTTGACTAACAGGATAGTATAAAGATATTTATTTATTTGGTAAATATTAGTTACCTACTGCATATTTATCATCTTCAGTACATTTTGTTATTACATTTCTGGAAACAATTCCCTAAGCAGTCATCTCAATCCAGATTTCTCTTTTGATTTCAGAGCCTAGTCTTCCAATTGCCTGTCAGGCATCTCTGCTTTGATGCTACATATCTAAAATGGAGTGCTCCATTTCCCTCCCAAACCTATTTCTACTTGATTACCCCATTTCTGTTAATGATGTTATTACTTTTCTAGACTCCCAAGCCTGAAGCCTTTGAGTCATCTCTGACTTTTCACCTTTCTTCCCTAGTGTGTCATCAGATTTTGTCACTAAATACTTCCTCTGAAATATTTCTCCTGAATTTTCTTTTTATCCATTGCCAAAGCAATAATTTAGGCTATTGTAGTTCCCACTTATCCATGGGGGATCATTACAAGACCCCCAGTGGATGCCTGAGACCACAGATGGTGCCAAACCCTATATATACTATTTTTTCCTATACAAACATACTGATGATAAAGTTTAATTTATAAATCAGGCACAGTAAGATATAATAACAATAAGTAATAAAATGAATAATATGCTGTCATAAAAGTTATATGGAGAGAGTCTCTCTGTCTAGAAATATATAGAGAGTCTCTCTGTCTAGAAAAATTTTAATATATCCAGATAACAGTTCAGGTAACTGGAACCCCAGAGGGTGAAACCTCAGATAAAGGGAAATTACTGTTTTGTCAATTTTGTGCTTCAACTTCTTTCCTTTCTCAAATAGTCTCCATGCCACTGAACTCTGCTCGATCCAGTCAATCCCACATACCACTCCCAATTTATCTTTATAAAATGTCAGTTTGATGAGTCACTCATTTCACAAGTCTTTAAGGAGCAGTGGTAGATAGAGTTCCCAAGGAAAGAAACAAGAAGACCCTGGAAGAGCTCATATTCCAATGAGAATGGGGGCAATAAACACAGAGAGTAGGATATAATTTGGAGAAGCCTTCCTAGAGAAGTGAGAGAAGAAAAGGGATGTGAGGGAGCTAGGAAATATCAGGTTTTGGGGAATAGTTGAGGGGAAAAATGTGATGCTAAGGAGAGTCAGGGCCATTCAGAGGGTAGAAAGAGAACCAGGGAAGAGTGTATCACAGAGCTCAAGGTAGAGAGGATGCCAAGGAGCTGTGTGAATAAGGTGGACACTTTAGGATTTGTCAGCAGGATCAGAATCAATGTCAGTTTTAAGGGAGTGTAGGGAGTAGACAGGCTACAAAGGGTTAGAAATAAAGAGAAATAGAGAAGTAGAAGCAAGGAACATAGATTTCCTTTTTAAATGTTAATTGAGAATGGAAGAGAAATAGTGCTGAGGATAAAGAACAATGTACTTAATCACCTTTTGCCCCCCACCCCAAAATGAAATAGACCTGCACTAGTTTATACCCTAGGGCAACAAGTGGTGAAGGAGAGGTTGCTATTAAAAGAAAGATGATTGATGGAGCAAGAGCCTTAAGGAGGTATAAGGAGATACAATCCTATCAGGAAAATTCTTTTGTTTGTAATCATTCTCTTATTTTCTACATGCATGTTATAGTTGCACAGGTTGAGCATCCCTAATTTGAAAAGTTATAATCTGAAACATTTTTGAGTGCCAACATGACTGAACAAGTGAAAAACTTCACACCTAACCTCATGTGATAAGTCATAATCAAAATAAAGGTACTCTGGCCAGGCATGTGCATGCCTATAATCCTAGCTACCAGGGAGGCTGAAGAAGGAGGACAGAAAATTTGGGTCCAGTTTGGGGAACTTAGCCAAAACTTGTCTCAAAAAAACAAAACAAAACAAACAAACCAACCAAAACCAAAAACTAAAAATATTGAATGAAATTACCTTCAGGCTATGTTTATAAAGTATATATTAAGCATAAATGAGTTTCATGTTTAGACATACTCTTTACCTTGATATCCCCAAGATATCTCATTATATATGTAGATATTCCAAATCCAAAACATTTCTGGTCCCAAACACTTCAGATAAATCATACTCAATCTGTATGTGGTTAAAGCAATAGTGTGATATGAAATGACTGGATACATTTTTGCAACTTGAAGGAAAAACATTTGGATAAATAATTTCAGAAAACCCTGGAAGTTTCCTGTAAACTTAGCTTGAGAGAACTAACTCATTAAAATTCGATGGTATTATTCACCAATGCAAAACAAATGCTCAGATTGGAAACTGGATTATTAGTTTTCTATTGCTGTGGTAACAAATTACCACAAACTTTGTAGTAGATCAGAAGTTCAACACAGATCTCACTAGGCTAAAATAAGGTATAGCAGGGCCATGTTTATTTTGGACCCCTTGTGGATAGAAACTGTTCCCTTTACTTCTAGAGACTACTACATTCCTTGGCTTGTGGCTTCATATCTTCATTCAGAACTAGCAATGTTGATATCCATTGTTGTACATTGAGCTACATAGGGAAAATGCTGGGGCAAGTGAGAGCCAGACAGGCACTGGGTGACTCTGAGGCTTGCTGAGGAAAGCCAACTAAACATGGGCAAAGGAACTCCTAAGAAGCCAACAGGCAAAATTTCACATGCATTCTTTGTACAATCTTTCTAGGAGGAGTCCAAGAAAAAGCACCCAGATGCTGCAGTCACCTTCTCAGAGTTTTCTAAGAAGGATGTTAAATTTGACAACATGAAAAAGGTGGATAAGGCCCATTATGAAAAGAGAAATAAAGACCTATATCTCTTGTAAAGAGGAAACAAAAAAGAAGAACAAGGATCCTAATGCACCCAAGAGGCCTTGTTAGCCTTTTTCTTGTTCTGAGTGTTGCCCCATAATCAAGGGAGACCATCCCTTCTGGCCTATCCATTGTTGATGTATGTTGCAAAGAATCTGGGAGAGATGTGGAATAACACTGCTGCAGATGACAAACAGCTGATAAGCTGTTATAATGTTGTCTATGAAGCTAAAGGAAAACCTATGCAGAAAAAAAAAAGCAAGAAGAAGGAAGAGGAGAAAGACAAGGAAGAAGAAGAAGATGAGGAGGAGAAAGATGAAGAAGGGGATGAATACATAAAGCATTCAATCCCCATATACACAACCCACTTTATGTATGTATGTATGTATGTATGTATTTATGTATTTATACATAAATTTAACCCAGGGGTGCTTAACCACTAGTCACATCCTCAGCCCTTTTTATTTTTTATTTTGAGACAGTACCTGGCTAAGTTGCTGTGGCTGGCTTTGAACTTGTGATCCTCCTGCTTCAGCCTCTGGAGCAGCTGGGATTATAGGACAGCGCCACCCACCATGCCTGTCTCACCCTTTTAAAGAAAAAAATGATGTAAAAACAAACAAAACCCAACAATGCCACTTCTCTGCCTTTTCTTCTTCAACCATCTTCTCCTCTTAGTAACCATTGTTGGGAAATGTTCTCCATATAATTAGATTGGGCCCACCTGGGAAATACAGAATGATCTTTCCAGCTCAAGATCTTTAACCTTAATCACATGTTCTTTTCTGTATCTCTAGTGGGCTGCATACCACGCTATAACTGAGAGTGAGGCCTTTATTTCAGAGAAAAGTTTGAGATGGGGAAAAAAAAAAGAAAGGTTTTATATGAGGGAATTTTGTATTTGTACTTGAATCAAGGAAGATGCTTGATCTGGTAGGTAGACCAGGTCCTAGAGGCCAGGCATGTGGTATGTAGTTGATAAGAAAATATTGAGAAACAGTTTACTGGCAGGTTGGGGTAAAATTTATCTTTTCCAGTCCAAAAAGAGAAATTTAGCTGAAAAAAAAATTCAGTTCTGCTGAGGAAATAAGAGATGAGTACTTTGACCCAAACATTTGAAATAGAGAAAATAATAGTAGTAGCATAATTCCTCCATGGTGTGCTGATGGCAACAAAAATGAGAGGGAGAAATCCCTACATTTTTTTTTTTTTTTTTTAACATTTATTTATTTATTTTTCGGTGGACACAACATCTTTGTTTGTATGTGGTGCTGAGGATCGAACCCAGGCCGCACGCATGCCAGGCGAGCGCGCTACCACTTGAGCCACATCCCCAGCCCCAATGTTTTTTATTTTATAGAAGCCTGCAGCATTAGCATATGTTTTATACCAGGAACTCTTAAATTAGAACTTCGCAAAACTTTATTCAGCACTGAGTTCTGAATTTTAACTCTTTGCTTGTATGTGGTGCTGAGAATCGAACCCGGGCCGCACGCATGCCAGGCGAGCGCGCTACCGCTTGAGCCACATCCCCAGCCCCATGAATTTTAACTCTTTATTTTTATCTTTCCTTCTTTAAATGGCCTGTACTCTAAGGCTATAAGCATTGCAAATATGAAGATCCTTTGTAAAACATAGTGGTGAGTTATTGGTATCAAAACAGTGTTTATTGATAATACTGTTCTTCAATCACTGGTAAGAAGAAATACAGTCCTAATTATAAATACTATAAGAAAATGATAGAACATAGAACCTTTCTGTAATAGATTTTAAGTGCATAGTACGTAACAGACATTATGGTAAATATTTTCAAAAATATTTTTAAATTGTATAGTAACATTTTTAATGATACCTGATAGTAGGCTGTGGCGGGATTGCTAAAGAGAAAATAAACAAAGAACAATATATATTCTAGTGTTTTCCACTCCAGTAATAAAAGAAATGAGTCAGTAAATGAGATATTAAATATTAGTGTACTTGTATCTTATAGCTATTTTGCTAATAAAATTTAAAATTTAGTTGTGCAGTTAACAAAATAGAAAAAAAGAACCCTGTAATACACATTTTAAAACCATCTACTTGTTTCTTACATATTATTTTTTTGTTTTTTAAACTACAACAAATCTATTTGGTTGAACATAGTAATAATTTTGTCTTTAAATTGGTATGTAAATATCAATATAGGTAATCTAGATAGTTTTTGGAAATATGTGATCTAAATTCTATTTCCAGATTAAGATAAAAGCAGCTAGCCTTTTTTTTTTTTTTTTTTTGGTACCGGGGATTGAACTCAGGGGCACTTAACCATTGAGCCACATTCCCAGCCCTTTTTTGAATTTTATTTAGAGATTGGTTCTCACTGAGTTACTTAGAGACTTGCTAAGTTACTGAGGCTGGCTTTGAACTCAAAATCCTCCTGCCTCAGCTTCCCAAGCAGCTAGCCGTCTGACTCTACTTGTCTTACTAAATTTTGTATTTTTTTAAAATATCTTTATTTTACATTTATGTGGTTCTAAGGATCGAACCCAGTGCCTGATGCATGCTAGGTGAGCACTCTACCACTGAGCCACAACCCCAGCCCGCTAAATTTGTATTTTTTACATCCATCTAACAAATATATATTGAAGTCCTGTCATGGGAAAAACATTATTCTAGGCTCTGTAAAATTTTTGACACTGACATTTTTACCTTTTATTTGCAGTTCTAATTTTAACTTTATTTGCATTTATTTTATTTCCAGTTGTGAAGTGAAAGACTGTTATACTAGTTATCTATCCTCATCAGCCTCTTTACCTTCTAATCTCTTAAGCTTTAAAATTTGTATTCATCTTTCCACAGTGAGATTTTTTCAGCCTTGTCCCCTAGCTACTTTTTCCTCCCAGAAGCAACCAGCATGCTATTTTCTTGTATATCCTAGCTTGGTTTTTGTTTGTTTGCTTTTTTAAAAAAATATTTTTAGTTGAGGATGGACACAATACCTTTATTTTAATTATTTTCGTTTTGATGTGGTGCTGAGAATCAAATCCAGGACCTCACACATGCACGAGGCAAGTGCTCTACCACTGAGCTATGACCCCAACCCATTGTTTTTGATTGTTGTTGTTGTTTACTTCTTCATTTTTTTTCTAGTACTGGGTACTACAGAGCTACACCTGCAGCCCTTTTTAAATTTTTTATTTTGAGACAGGGTTTTGCTAAGTGGCTGTGGCTGACCTCAAACTTGTGATCCTCTTGCCTCACCCTCCTGAGTTGCTGGTATTACACGCATATGCCACTGCGACAGGCACCTCCTCATATATTCCACTGTGTGGCTATAGGATAATTTATGTAATCATGGATATCTCAACTTATTTTTTATTTATTCTAATTAGTTATACATGACAGAATGCATTTGACACATCATACATAAATGGAGTATAACTTCTCATTCTTCTGGTTGTACATGATGTAGAGTTACACTGGTCATATAATCATACATGCACATAGGATAATAATGTCCAATTCATTCTACTATCCTTCCTATCCCTCCCTTCACTCCCCTCTGTCTAGTCCAAAGTACCTCTATTCTTCCCTAGCCACTCACCCCTTATTGTGAATTAGCATTCTCATATCAGAAAAAACATTCAACCTTTGGTTCTTTGGGTGAATTGATTTTAATATTAGGCTATTCCTAACAAAGCCAAAATAAAGACTTATATTGAAATATATTTGAGGAATATCTCCGAACACTTAGAACTTCTAGTGCATTTGTAATTTTGAGTAGACATTTTCAATTTGCCCTCTGTAGAAGTTGTACCTGTTTCCCCACAGGCTTACCAACATATATGATGGAGGTCTTTGCTAATCTGCAGAGTAAAAGATGTCATCTTGGTGTAGTTTTAATCTACCTTTCTCTTATTATGAGTGAGGTTAAGAATCTTTTTATGTTTTAAAAGCCAATTGTATTTTGATTATAAGATTTTTATTATTCCTGGGTTATTTTGATTATAAGAATTCTTTATAGGGACTGGAGTTGTGGCTTAGTGGTAGAGTGCTTGCCTGGTGGCCCTGGTTTCGATCTTCAGCACCGCATATGCATAAATAAAAGATCCATTAACAACTAAAAAATATTTGTTAAAAAAAGAATTCTTTATACACTAGGGAAATCATCTCCTTTGTAAGTTGTAAATATTTTTTACCAATTTGATATTTGTCTTTCAACTTTGTAGTAGTATTTATTTTTATAGTAATAGGGATTGCACCCAAAGCCACTCTACCACTGAGCTACATCCCCAGCCCTTTTTTGAGACTGGATTTTGCTAAGTTGCCCAGGCTGGCCTCCAACTTGCCATCCTCCTGCCTCAGCCTCCTGAGTCACTGTGATTACAGGCATGTGCCACTGTGCTGGCTTGTTTATGGTAGCTTTTGTTATGCAGAATGTTTTCAATTTTATAGAATCATTTTTTTTTTTTGCGAATCCATTTTTCATGTTATACTTAGGCTTTCCTCATTCTGAGATACTTCAAAAATAATTCTTCCATGGTTTGTTTTAGTACTTTTATGATTAACAAACATTCTTAGGGATAGAGATGTAACTCAAAGTAGAATGCTTGCTCAGCATGTGAAAAGCCCTGGGTTCAGTCCTTGGTACTACAAACACAAAACAACAACAACTTAATGCTTGTAAACTCTTAAGTTGTCTTGTGTATAGGATTAAGTTTACTGTTTGAATTTCTACCTGAGCTAGAACTGCAAATCAGTCCTAATGAAATATAGGATACAAGTAGGGTGCTTGAATTCTGGAGTAGATAAAACTAGAGTTTGGGATTTTCTGTTTCCAGACTGTATGATTTTGGGCATCCTACTTAAGTGATTTCACTGAATTTCAGTGGCTCCATCTGTAAAATGGAAATGATAATTAGTATTTAATTTCAGATGAAAATGATATGATTTGTTTAAAGCCCTTAGCACAATGCTTAACAAGTTGGAAGAATTTATTTAAACTATTACCGTGATAATGATGATGACTATAGACTGCTCTTCCAACTTCTATTACTATCTCAATTCATGATTGAGAAGGGTTTAAATAAAAAGATGTATTCTAAATTTGTGAATGTCAACTATCCAATCTCCTCCAAGCACAGTAGTTCTCAAATGTCAGTGCTACATTAGAATCACATGACATTTTAAAATTCCCAATGCTTGGAACCCTACCCAAGAGACCTCGGGCCTAGGTATGGTCCAGGCATCACATTTTCCAAAAACCCCTCATGTGATTCTAATGGGCAGCACAGATCTAGAACCACTATTCTAACACTGAAGTGGCGGTAGAACAACTTTTTTCAGATATGAAGGGAAACATTCACTGCTTCTAAAGAACAACAGGTAGTATAGAAATCTTTATCGTTAAAATAGCCTAAATTTGTTATGAAGACATTAAAAAGAACATGATAGAGTTGAGAAAAGTATCAGAGATATATGAAGAAAAGAGTTACAAAGTTAGAGGTGTTCTTGCATTTATTTATAAGACATCTTTCTTGGACAAACTTCTTTTATAACATTGCTAAGAGGTAAGAGTCCTGAAATTTGTTAGATGCATTAAATGAGTCATGGAGTTTAAACTCATGTCAGTGGTTTAGACAAATTTCAGATTCTTATCCATTGCCTTCCAATATAATTCTCAAAAAATTATTGCTTCTAAGAATCAGTAAACTATCCCTATATACATTTTATCATTTTAGCAAAAATTTTTAATGTAATGGTATTTTTTGTTTGTTTATAGATAAAAGTGTGAGTAGGTATACCAGAATATTAGATATTATTGAAGGCAAGGAAAATACAGTGTGGTCTAAAGAGACTGTGTACAATCAGGAGGCCTAGATTCTAGTTCTCGAGCTTAAAGTTCCTCAGGAGCAAAACGAAAGAATTAACAGTTCCCAAAGATTTCTTTCAACTCTAAGTAATTATTCTCTGACCAAATCACCCAAGTAAAAGCCTTTCTTACCGTAATCAGTCAATAGAATACAAGAAAATTATTCTAGCTCATGCTTTTAAAACTTATATTTCATAGACTTGTTTTGTCTTGAGATTTTTATCAAAATATGTCTTGATAATATTAGGTTAATATATATCCTGTGTAGTTAGCATATTTACATTTACCCAGAAGGGTGACTAAGTGATTGAAGGATTCCATCTTGTGAATGGTGAGGATGTTTTAGAGCACCAATTTTTTGTTACCCTTTAAATCATGCCTAACTTTATTTAGGACCAATTGTGGGTCTCCCTTCTATATTTCCTCCTAATCTTTTCTACTTCTCTTTTTGCATTATATTACTCATGATCATTAGAACTCACATAATTCTTGTGTTGGTTGTATTTTCATCATTTCTCTCTACAAGATTATACTCTTTGAGGCTGGGGTACATTAATGTTGTATCCCTTATATGAGCTAGTACATTTTCTTGGTATATAAAAGGAGCTTGATAAATGTTTAATGCAATTAATTTTTTTAAAAATTAAATCTTGTAATTCTTTTGCTTTCTCTTTGTTCTTTGCTATTTTAAGTTTCACAGTTTCTTTTATAAAATTTCCATTTTTTTTAAAAACAAAGACCCATTTCATGGAGTTTATTTTAACTGCTTTCTGGATACAGCAATGAGCTTTTTACTCTCAAAAGTAGTAATTTATAATGTAAGGAAGTAATCATGATACCAAAATTCAGAAATAAACAATACATTAGGTAAGTTTTAGTTAGAAATAATTTCTTTAAGAGAAATGTTTTTTAATGAGGCAGTTTAGGTATGCTGTCAATTTCATTATTATAAACACATTAAAACTAAAGTTTTGCATGTTATTATTTTCTTAACTGACATTATTCTGAAGTAATGAACAATATGTAAAATATTAAATATCATAAATTGTTAAAATAAACCTTATGTAACTCAGAGAATTGAGTTATGATTTTATTGAAATTTCAGTATGTTGAGTTTGATGTTTTAATGAAATAGAATTACAATTAAAAGTTCTTTTTAGCTGTAGATGTACCTTATTTTATTTATTTACTTTTATGTGGTGCCAAGGATTGAATCTAGTGCCTCACACATACTAGGCAAGTCCTCTACCACTGAGCTACACCCTCAGCCCAGAATTTCAATTTTGTTAATATAAGGTTCCAACTGTTTAAAATTTGCACTTGATAAAAATAAAATAAATATTACTGCTTTTTATCATGACTTTAACAATTTTTAAAATATATCCAATAGAGAGATCTAAAATACACTTGAGTATTCAGAGAATTTCATCTATTTTTAACTTAATAGTTGAGATTTTGAGTTGTAAAGGTGATGCTTTAATATAGGTTTTGGGCTTGGAGTATAGCCCAGTGGTATAGATCATTCTTAGCATGCCTGGGGTGTTGGGTGTTCAATTGCCAGCACCAGAAAGAAAAAAAAAAAAAAAAAGTAGTTTGTAAAATTATTCTTTTTTCTTGTCCTCAAAAGATTGAGGCTACATATGTGGGTTCTACATTTTTTGCCAATAAGTACTTGCTAGGTAGAGAATTCTAATTTGTCTGTCAGTATACTAGTTGAAGGCCAATTTAAAACCCAAATCTTTTTAGTCTGTACTTTTTTGAAGGGTTTATAGAGGCTACTCATATACTTGCTAGTGACAGCATTTCCAAGCTTCTGTACCTTCTATAATTCAGAGTAAGATGCATTAAGAAATAGTATTAATAATTTTTTAAACACTGAAAGAATATTGTGCCATTAATGTATGTTCCATTTTGCTAGTTGTATAAGCAAGTAAAAGCAGCCTGAGAGAAGTTAAAAAATGATAACTAGATTTAAACAGATTTCTTAATTTTCTGCTCCAAAGTACGAATGTACTTAATTTGAAGATATAAAGCTGATCCCATATTGTTTCTGTAATTATCACCTCACTATATTAGTAGTTAGAAGAAATAATCTTTTGTTGTCTAATAACCATTCTCAATCTTACTTTTAGACTCATTCTTACATTTTAATTAGCAAATAAGCAAAGAGCAAAGGGCAATAGCAAAATAAAATCATTTAAAACAAAGCTAGTAAAAATTCTTGAGTTCTACTTTAGAAAATTATTTTTAATTCAAAAGCCCTGTATACTATGTACATTAAAATTGGTTTCATAAGTGAAAAGTACTGATATGGGAATGTTGCTTTAGGGAAAATTTTAGTAGCAAATCGATAATCTTTAAAATTCTAGTTTAATTAGGCATTAATCTTTGCAAATATTTACAGTTGTGTAAATTTTACTTTTCAAAGGGTGTGTTATTTAATTGTAAATATCTCGGGGTCTCATAGGCAACCATGACATTTTCTAACTTATTTCCCCGCCTGTGCTAATTAAATCTTTAACTGAATTGCCCTAAGTATTAAAAAGAACTGATGTCGAGAAAGTATGTTTTGTTCAAATCGCATATTTACACGTACAAGATATTTTTATATGAATTCTAATTTTGAAGACAAACACCAAAACATTTTTATTTCTTAAACATTTCTCTTCGTAATCGTAAATGGAATCTCAATTACATGTAGCCAAGGGTTGGTGAGAAACTTGAAGATGAAGGCTTTACTGTCAGCCATGTGTCCATGAAACGCCGGCGCTTTCCCTAGATCTTTTGGCTGATAATCTCAAACATGGAGGATGCTTCTGATTCTTCACAAGGGGTTGCTTCATTAATTAATAATGTAGCTCTCCCAGACTCTCCGCCGTCTCTTCCTGTATCAGTGACAGGCTGTAAAAGTCATCGAGTAGCCAATAAAAAGGTAGAAGCTAGAAGTGAAAAGCTCCTCCCAACAGCTCTTCCTCCTTCGGAGCCGAAAGTAGATCAGAAACTTCCCAGGAGCTCCGCGAGGCGGGGAAGTGGCGGTGGGACGCGATCCCCCGGCGCGGAGCAGGGCAGTGGCAGCGTGAGAAGCCGCGGCCACTAGTGCGGCAAGGCCGGCAAGAAGGGACCCCCCGGGAGGGTCGGGACCTCTCTGCCTTTTCAGTTGAGAAGGTGGAGAAGTGGCAGTCGGAGTGCTCGCAGGTGAGGGGCTCCTTGTGGTCGCTCCGAAGCCGGACGGCGCCGGCAGGAAAGTGTAGGCGAGCGGGGGAACAAAGCGGAGCGGCGCCAGGGTCCGCCCGCGGCGAGCGCCCTCGCGGCGTGGGGCTGGCCGGCTGCGCGCCGAGCACGTTGTGAGCCCGGCGGCGGCGGCGGCGGCGGGCGGGGAGCCGGCGCAGGGGGAGGGGGCCGCCGCGGGGCGCCTGGCCCCATTGTGAGCCGCCCGCCGGGCGAGCCGAGGTGGGGCGCACTTGGAGGGCTGAGGCGGTGGCGGCTGCTGTACTCGCTCAACACCCGGGTGGAGGCAGGAGAGAACTCGGCTCCTGTAACAGCCAAGGCGCGTCAGTCACACAAAAGGCAGTCGAGCTCTCCCCGGCGCGCGGACCGGCCCACGCCGCCGCTAGCACTCCCCACCTTACCGGCTTTCCTTTCCCTCCAATTTTGATAGGGAAGAGGGGCCGACACGGGCGGCCGAGGGTCGGGGCAAACCCGCGGGCGGACAGGAGATGCCGCTGCTACACCGAAAGCCGTTTGTGAGACAGAAGCCACCCGTGGACCTGCGGCCGGACGAGGAAGTTTTCTACTGTAAAGTCACCAACGAGATCTTCCGCCACTATGAGTAAGGGCCGGGCCGAGCGCGCGGAGCGGGGGGGTGCGAGGGGTTGTAGGGATCCCTCCCCAGCGCCCTTTTGTTTCTCTTCTTTTTCTCGCCCTGGGCTCCTTGGCTGGGCGACTTGAAAGTGACGGGTGGCTGGGAGCCCGCTTTTCTCCGCCCTCCCCCGGCCCAACCCGGAGACTGCGTGGGGCACCGGCCGCGCCACGCGTGGGGAAAGCGGGTCGGGTCGCGGCGGAGGAGTCTAGAGCCCTCGGCTGATTTGGGGGACTGCTTCTGGCCGCTGCTGTCGCCGGGCGGCGGAAACTCCCCGTTTTGCCCCTCCCCACCGCGGCTACACGCGCACTCGGAGGCCAGTTCCGGGATCCCCGCCTGGTGGCTGAGGGGATCCCCGCTCGGGTCAGCGGCGCGGGGCCGCAGTCCTTTGCCCAGAGAGGGAATCCCTGACCCCGAGGGTTGGAAACGGCTGGGCAGGGCTTGATTTCCTCGGTCGGGAGCAGGTTCTGACGTTGGGGCTCTCTGGGGTAGGGTTTAGAGGGAGTGGAGTTGACACTCTCTAGAAGGGAAGGAGGGGTGTTCCCAGCGGACTAGGGGCCGTGGGGCCCGGGACACGAGAGCCTCCGCCGACGGCCTTCTGTCCCGCGCGGCTAGGCCTCGGAGTGTGCGACAAGAGCAGTGCGCTCTGTCACCGCCTCTTGGTGACTAACTCGCGTCCCCAGGGAACTCGGCGTCTTCGCCCCCAGGAGACCGGTGAGGAAGAAGTCCGGGCGGGCTGGGGAAAGAGGAAGGGAGAAGACAGCCGGGCCCAGTACAGCCCCTGGTTTTCACTTTCGCGTTGCCAGGACTGTGGCGGTGGGAGTTGGGGGAGGGCGTTAAGGCAAGTTCAATTCCAGCCTCTGCCAGTCGCCTCTTTATCCCTCGGTGCAAGTGGGCCGCCTGACATGTGCCATTCGCTATTGTTTTGATAAGAACCCGAAGCTGCTGCTGGTGTAGTTTTAACACCCAAATTTTCAGTCTGTCGCCTGGTTTTTTCCTAGAGATACCTTTGTCCAGTGACTCGAAGCAGTAGTGTATGTTTTAGCGATTGGTGTTTAAACAGGATCTCCAAGTAAAAACTGAATTGATCAGTCCGTGATCCTGATCTTCCTTTTATTCTTATGCTTTATTTCTCCACTCAGAAGGAATCTCTTTGTGGTTTAGAAATCGTGTGTTACAGCAAGCAACTAAATTGCGTATGGAAGGCACCTTTCCCGGAGATGGGTGGGATGCTTGATCCAGAAGGGTCTGCACCTGTCTGAGGAGTAGTGGGGTTAGAAAAGTCAGTTTCTTTGAACGTTTATTTGAAATAAGCCTTTTTTTTTCTTCAACTCGAGGGAAAGGGTTATGCATAAACATGTTTTATCTAGAGAAGTAGATAGTACTTTTCATCAGACAATACTTTTATGTAGGAGTGCACATCTCACTCTACTCCTGTACAGACTTGTTTTGTTACTCAAATAGAGTTCACTCTTGTAACTACTTAAGTGAATTTGGATTAGGTAATTTGACAAAGATGATGTCTTTTTTTCTTTTAAATTTAAGCTAAAATTCTTAGTAACAATTCTAAAGTTTTGAAAAAATGTATTTAAGAGTGCCAATTAGATAGGCTTAAAGTTCAAACTATTTTCTCTTTTGATATAAGCAATGTCTTTTTAGAGGCTAAGATAAATATGGCTTTTATCCTTCGAATTAAAACACTCTTCATGTACTTTTGGTTCATGAGATGATTTATTTTAACTGTGGAGAAATCTGAAATGCTGAAGTAAAGGAGATTTTTGGCATTGCAAACCTACTTATCTTTATTAACATTAAGGAACTGTGCCCTTTGAAGTGTTATGACATTAAAAATTTTTGAATAACTAGTTTTTTTAACTTTTATTTGTTCAACCTTGCTGATGTGTTTTGAGTTTTTGAACTTTACAAGCTGCTCATGTGAGGTGATTGATTTGGGAGCAAAGCTATTTGACTATTTACCCTGAACAGTGTTACTGGTGTTCTTAGATGTTGATCCTTATGATTTTTGAATTGGCAAAATTGGAAGAAGACTGTCATTTAGTTGTGTTAGATTTTAAGTTATTTTCTCCTTAAATGATTATAAAGAAATCTTTTTAAAAAATGCATTCAGGGTGGATGATATATGATAGTCTGCAGTATTAGGTAATTTGATCTTTGTCACAAATCTGGAGAAACTTTGAAGGAAATCTGTTTTCACTCATTCACTAAATTACTGATTAGTTTGTGTGAATTTGACAATTATCCTTTAAGTGTATTGTTTTGAATAATTTTGTATTTATCTGAAGACTGTTATGCTCACCTGTTTATTCCATTTTTTTTTATTTCTTTACCTCTTGGCCTTGCTCACTTGCTAACACAATTCAGAGTAACTGTGCCTGTAACTTTGTTCTGTCACTATCTTATTATCTTATTATAGTTTGCTTACGTTATGTCTTTTTAAGCAGCAATGAGCACCTCTCCTTTTATCTAGTGATGTTTCCTATTACTACCCCGTGGAGCAATGTATTTGTTGTCTCACATTTTGTCGTCTTTAATAGCTTGAGTTCTTTAGGACAAGGACTATGACCAGGATAGATCCTCAGTGATCATACAGTACAAACTCCTTTACTTTGTTTGAATTATGTGCTCTTTAACTAATTGCTAACTCTTGTTTGACCTGCTTTGGTAAGCAAAGAAGACTCATTTAAAAATAGCACATTTGGGCTGGGATTGTGGCTCAGTGATAGAGCGCTCACCTAGCATGGGCGCGACCCGGGTTCGATTCTCAGCACCACATAAAAATAAAGGCATTGTGTTGTGTCCATCTACCAAAAAAAACCCCAAAAAGATTCTCCTTCTCTCTCTCTCTCTCTTTAAAAAAAAAAATAGCACATTAACTGTAGGCAAATGCAAAGTTAAGTACATAATTTAGTTTTAAGTCAAAGATTTATACTATAAATTTTAGTTAGCTGATGACAATTTTGTTTTGTATTTGTTTTTGGCTGTGGATTGTTAAAAAAAATGAGACAGTCCAAGTCTTAACACTAGAAATTCTAGATTTGGGGGTTAGGAAAATGATTTGTTGTATTACTGAATTACTTAATCTCCTAAATAAAATACTGTTTTGTAGCTATTTGGAATTGGAATATACTTTATCTTTGAGCAAATCCAACCTTTCATACAGAATTTAGGAGTCTCTTTCACATCAACTAAGAGGCAATCCAACTTGTGTTTTAACTTGGCTGTCCTGTGATAGAGATTTAACTAGCTTATAATATTTTCATTGTTTATCAACTGTCAGTTGTTGATTCAGTTTTTCCAGTAGCCCTCTTTCACAGTTGAGGAAACTGGGGTTAGAGTAGGAGAGTAAGTTCAAGATCATAATGTCCAAAATCAGTTATCTAGCTGTTGAAAACACTGGAATATTAATTCATGTCTCTAAGGTTTTAAGATTCTGTTCTTTTTGCTATTTACTATCACATGGTACTTATTATAGAGAATTCATCTTAATATGTGTTGAAGTTTGCAGAAGTATGCACCAAGAAAATGGCATTGTGTGGAATTCAAGTTGGCCATCTAGATCTTTCTTTAGGTACCTCTCCCTACTGTCTGTTCAGACATTTGCCTTCTCTACTACCCCACTCAGTGATTAAATTCTAAGTATTAAATGAATAAACCAGAATGCTATCAATTAATAGTAAAGAAAACGACTTCCACACTTGACAAGTTCCCATGCTGATGAACAGTTAAAGGCTATTTGGTGGCATGGGTTTTCAAAGAGAGGAGGATAAATTTCATAGCTAATGTTTCAAAAGTAGGTGTTCAGCTCCTATTTAGGAATAAGTTGCCACATGGCCCTGATACTTGGGTCCATTAATCCTTTTTTCGTAGATGGTATAGCATAGATTCTCAAATGTTTTTTTACTATTTGAGTTTTCTTGATGCTGATGATTGAACTCAGGACTTGGTACCTGCTAGGCAAGTACTCTACCATTGAACTCCATCTCCACTCCTTTTTATTTTATTTTGAGACTGAGTTTTTCCATGCTGCCTAAGCTGGCCTTGAATTGTTGTGATCCTTCTACCTTGATTTGCTTTCTGACTATAGGGATTACAGGCATGTGCCACCACATCTGGCCTCCTAAATGCTTTTTGAGTTTTACCTTGTATCTGTTTAGCAGACTACCATGTTTTCCATCTATACATTCTTTCTTCATGCAGAATGTGTATATCAACTATTAAGTGTAACAAGTCACCCTAAAACTTAATTATTTCAGAATAATAACCCATTTTGTTTACTCACTTTCCTATGGATTGTTATTTGGTTTCTTTTGGTATTGTCTGTACTCACTTAACTACAGTTAACTAGAATCAAAGCTGAGACTGAATGGAGTAAAAGATGGTCTCAAGTTTGGGACCTCAGATGGTGTGGCTTTTCTCACCATGTAGTCTTTCATCCTCAAGCTATCTGGGTTGCTTCACATGGTAGTCTCAGGGTTTCAAGAGAGTGAAGGCAGAAGTCCTCAATGTCATCATGTTGATCAAAACAAATCACAAGCCCATCACTGATTCAAGGGATGGTGAGTAGACTTTACTTCTTAGTGAGAACATTCAGTGTCATATTTCAAAGGATTCTACACACTTTTACCACAAACGGTTGTTAATATTTTATATTGAGTCATTTTGATTGGGTTTTGGGTGTTTACTGATAATCTAATTGATATTATCCACCAAAACACAATGTGGACACACCTTGTTGGTTTCCCCTGTGCTACCTACAATAATGATTCAAACTGTTTCTGCCTAAAATTTCTATTGTTCTTGTACTTGCCCTTAGAAGCTGCCAAGAAGAAATATCTTTAAATATTTAAGATAGTTATTCTTGCCTCTTTCTATTCTCTTTTCCAATGCTGAACTTCATCTTATTAAAACATCCTTAAAGTCTTTTATGTATGTCTTGATATTGTTTCTCTGCTGTACTGGTTATGCTCCTAGAATCTCTGCTAATATGGTCCCGGAAGAGTAAGAATTAATAGTGTTTATTGAGTACAGTAAAATTATGGGAGCATATGCTTAGAATTATCTAATTTGATTTTGACACAAACTGTTCATGGAGATATACCCATTTTACCAGAACTTCGAAAAGGTTATGGAACTTATCCAAAGCTGAATAATAAAAGGGATAAAGCTAGGTTTCAGACAATCTTCTTTCTCATTCGTATGTGTACTTTCTCTGTCTAGATACACATAGAAATAAATGGACTGCCCAGTGAGAGTACTATTCTTGACACTCTACTGTATTGAAGAGTCTTTGCAGATACTGAGATAATTTGTCCCTCTAGTGAGAAATGAAAGAATATCTACAACATAATGGCACAAATCATTTATGTTTTATGGAGCAAGTATAATGGGAACACAGAAAAGAGAGAGCTGATCACTGTTTGCTGGGGAGTTGGGGAAGCCTTCAAATAGGAAATGACATGTGAGTTGAGTCCTAAGGATAGAGCTTAGGAGACACAGAATGGGACAGAAAGAGATTCTTTATAAATGTTCTAAAGAATTCTTTCTAAGCAAGGATAACTATAAAAACGCATAGAAATAAGAATTTGTATTTCATCTGAAATTTGTCTTTTTCACATTCATCATTGTTATGACTTTTACATCCAGTAGCAGTATATATTTCATCTTTGTTGATTTCCACTTAAGGGTTTAGTCTCTAACTTTAATATAATCCTTGTACCAGGCATGCTGGCACATGCCTATAATCCCAGCTGCTGGGAAGGCTGAGGCAAGAAGATGAGTTTAAAGCTAGTTTCAGCACCTTACCGAGACCCTAGGTAACTTCAGGAGACCCTGTCTCAAAATGAAAAATAAAAAGGCTGAGGATGTGGCTCAGTGGTTAAGTGTCCCTGGGTTAAATTCCCAGTATTTTTTTTTTTTTAAACTTTTTTTTTTAATATTTATTTTTTAGTTTTCGGCGGACACAACATCTTTGTTTGTATGTGGTGCTGAGGATCGAACCCAGGCCGCCCGCATGCCAGGCGAGCGTGCTACCACTTGAGCCACATCCCCAGCCCTTAAATTCCCAGTATTAAAAAAAAAAATCATTATTGCTATTCCTCAGTTTTGTGCCATCTACAGATTTAGGAACCTGCCTTGTATGTCATCTAAGTCTGTTTAAGGCAGCACCAAGTAAAATGCAAAGTAGTGTTTCATTAAAATTATTTTAAAAATTAAATCTTATTTATTTATTTATTTTTGTGCCGAGGATTGAACTCAGAGACACTTAACTGCTGAGCCACATTTCTAGCCCTTTTTATTTTTTATTTTGAGATAGTTAACCTGGAGTCTTGCTAAGTTGCTGAAGCTGGCTTTGAACTTGAGATCCTCCTGCCTCAGCCTCCCAAGTCAATGGGATTAGAGGTTTATGCCGCTTACCTACCTATCTTATGCTTTTATTAGTTAAAAAATTTCCCTGACCATCTTAATATAAAAAAATAAAAATTTCAGGGTTGGGGATGTAGCTCAGTTGGTAGACTGCTTGCCTAGCATGCACAAGGCCCCAGGTTCAATCCCCAGCACCACCAAAAAAAGAAAAAAAATTTTTTTTCATCTAGTTGGTTGGTATTTATATAATATAAGGCATGTTTATTCTGCCATGCCCATAATCTCCTGATATGCTCTTGAAACCCTGTCAGTAAAGGAAATTGTTAGAAGAACCTGTCCTGTCTTCTAGCAGTAATTACCTTTTTAAGTTTTAGGCCATACTTTTCATCTCTTGCCTATCATACATAGGCTGTTTAAATCAGGAATTATACTGGTTTTTAGCCTATTGCTGCATTTCTCAGTTTATAGTAATTATTTTTGTCAGTAGGAGGGCCTACCTGTCCATTAGATATTTTTTCTGCTTAATTGTGCTAGATCTTTCTTAGCATATATTATATACCTGGTTAATATAGTTTTGGCCCATAAGCATAATATACTTTGTGTTTATTTAAATTATATTTAACGTCACTTAGTTCTTTATCTTTACTCTAAGTTTTCAGTTACCCAACAAATTAACAGTATGTTGCCTTTGTTTCCTCAGTTTGTTCACCAGAGAGTTGGTTGATTCATAGTATAGATATGTTCTTAGAAGAGTACTCTACCTTGAAATTCAGAAGCATTTTTTCCTTAAGAAACAATGGTGCGGCTGGGGTTGTGGCTCAGTGGTAGAGTGCTTGCCTAGCATGTGTGAGGCACTGGGTTAGATTCTCAGCACTACATATAAACAAATGAATGAATAGGGATCCATTAATAGCTAATAAAAATTTAAAAAGAAACAATGGTAAAGAGGAGGGAGGCCAGATAATCAGTATTTTAGACTTTGTCTCCGGTCCCAACTCTACAAATATAGGAGAAGGCAGACAACCTAAAAGTATGGGTGTGGTCATGTTCCAGTAAAACTATGAAAGCATATGGAGGACTGGGTCTGGCCTTCAGGCCAGCAGCATGCCCACCTCTGGTAAAGAGGATTACTGAATGAATGTAGTCATAAATGGATATAATAATTGACCTTATTCCAAAATTATATCAATATAAAGCAATACTTTGTATTTTCCATTTTTTGTTCACAATAGTAAAATAAGCTTCTTATAATGTAAAATTGAAGAGGCATTGTAACCTATCCTCTTGAGTTCAGATTTATCAACAAACTCTACATATTTGAATATATATTGATGGATGGGTGAAGTATGAGCAGAAATACAAAAATGGGGGAAAGTGTGTAAATTTAGAGATAGTGCTGTACTTTGATGAGTAGGGGAGAAATAGTCCTTGGAGCACACCCCCATCGCCACCCAAAATAGCCACCACAGCAGAGATGTAGATCTGAGGACAGATCTTTATGTATAGTGAAGCTATAATATAACTAAAACCAGAATCATGAAAGAAGCAAACAACACCAAAAACATTGCAGGAGATAGTGTCAACCTTTTGGAAGTAGAAAAATATAGTCAGTCAGTCATTATTGACTACACTTTTTCTACCTCATCCACATTTAATGGTAATTTTTGGAATTTGTAACATTGCTTGTTTTGATATTATTAGACAATGTTAAATCTAAGTGTAGTGTATGTTGCAACTCACTTTTATACCTAGCTGTTATCCCCCTACCATGGCATCAGATACCCTGTGGTCTACTCAGTAATCCAGCCACCTAAGTGTTGTGGCTAGAAGTATGCTGTCTAATACAAAAGCTATTACATGTTCATGTAGGTTATTAAACACTTGAAATGAGACCAATCCAAGTTAAGAAGGGCAGTAAATATAGAATGTATGCTGGATTTTGAAGATTTACTAAAAAAAAAAATTTAAATTTTGTTGATTACATATTGAGATGAAATTATCATAATTTAGTGGGTTAAAATATATACAAGTTTAATTAGTATTTCCTTTATTTTTTCAATGTGACCATTAAAAAATTTCAAATTATATTTGTGGCAAGAACTCTATTTATATTAGCATTTATTTATAGACTAATGTGTAATATATGTAGGTTTGAAGTTAGTTTTTTAAAATGGCACTAGGTATAGTTTAAATTGTTAGACATATGCCTCATGCTAATTATGTATTGTGTTGGAAAGTGGAACTTTACAGATATATTTGTTCATATAGGAAAAAGTTTGGGACTTTTCAAGATTTCTAGGTGGGACTGCAGTGTCAGACTGTAGGAAGATTAAATAAGGCCTTTTTCAAAATTCATTCATTTTATTCTGCACCATTGAAAACTACCTATTGGGTATGTTTGTTGTTTACCTCTTAGCTAATAAGTTATTTATTCTGGACTGTATTGCTTATAAGAACCAGATTATGTCCATCTCTTCTCTTTGACTGCTTCTTCTTTTTTTAAGACCTAGGTCTTAACATCACTTCATCAAAAAATGTTCCTATTCTTTTTTGCCTTTCTCTCCACCTTTTTTTATTTCCTTCCGAATTCTGTTCAAAGTTAGCCACTTTTTACTTTGTAGTCTTAATGACATACAGTACATCCATTATTTTTTGTACTAAAATATACTTAAAATATACTTGTTCACCAGAGAGTTGGTTGATTCATAGTATAGATGTGTTCTTAGAAAAGTACTCTACCTTGAAATTCAGAAGCATTTTTTAAATACTTAAAATATACTTTACAAGAATCTTTTTCATACTGGATTAGAGCATGCATCTTTGGCATTTATATGTTATTTCTTTAGATCTCATTTATATTTAAGGTATGATTAGTTTCCCTTACTTTATTTCCCTAGGTTTTATTGTTTTTCTTGTTGGTTTCATTTTTTTTTGGGGGGGGGGGTGGGTATCAGGAGCCCTTTACCTCTGAGCTACATCTCCAGCCCTTTTTGTATTTTATTTTGAGACAGGGTCTCACTGTGTTGCTTAGGGCCTCAGTAAGTTGCTGAAGCTGGCTTTGAACTCGTGATCCTCCTGCCTCAGTCTCCTAGCCTCTGGGATTAAAGGCATGTGCCACCTTGCCTGGCTATAAAAACCATTTTAATATTTTATTTTATTTTTTTAGTTATCAGCAGACACAACATCTTTGTTTGTATGTGGTGCTGAGGATCGAACCTGGGCCGAACGCATGCCAGGCAAGTGCGCTACCACTTGAGCCACATCCCCAGCCTATAAAAACCATTTTAATGGACTTTCCCTACATCTTATTTGGAGATCAAGAGTACCATATGGATAACTTAAACAGATAAATATTCTAGCCAGGAAATAAACTTATAGCAATTAAAATACTTTTAGAATGATGAGAGAAGGAAAGAAGGGGATTTCAGGAAGGAAAAAAAGTTTAAAAATAATGACTTAGGGCTGGGTTGTGGCTCAGTGGTGGAGTGCTTACCTAGCATGTGTGAGGCACTGGGTTCAATTCTTAGCACCACATATAGATAAATAAAATAAAGTTCCATTGAAAACTAAAAAATATTTTTTAAAAATGACTTAATTATATTGGATACATATAATTATTGAAAAGTAGACCAATACTCTATAGAGAAGGAAAAAAATTTACCCATGACTTAACACTTGATGGCAGCATTATTAACCTTTTTACATATATCTTAACTTCTTATACTTTTTAAAAATATTTATTTATTTGTAGATGTGCCTTTAATTGTAGAATATAAATTTCTACTTTAAAATATTTATTTATTTATTTATATATGAACACACAGTATCTTTATTTTTATGTGATACTGAGAATAAAACCCAGTGCCTCACACATGTGAGGCTAGCACTTTATCACTAAGCTACAGTCCCAGCCCCTAACTTTTTATACTTTAAAAATATTTTATTGTAAAATGATACATTATAAAAACTTACACAACTTAGAAATAACTTAGAATCATAAAAAATGTTTCCTTTCTTCATAGGGAACATCAGCTTATAGTACATATATAAGCAAACACATTTTTTTGTGGCTAAAATTAAGCAGGTAAGGTTGTGTATTCACTATAGCTATGGAACCAACCTAGGTGCCCTTCAGTAGATGAATGGATAAAGAAAATGTGATACATATACACAATGGAATATTATTCAGCCTTAAAGAAGAATGAAATGATGCCATTTGCCAGTAAATAGATGGAACTGGAGGCTATCATGCTAAATGAAATAAACCAATCACCAAAAAACAAAGGCCAATATTCTCTGATATGTGGATGCTGACTCACAATAGGTGGAGTGGTGGTGGGGGAAGTAGAGTTTCACCAGATTGGGACAAGGGGAAATGGGATAAGGAAGTGGGGGGATGGGAATGGGAAGGACAGTAGAATGAATCAGACATGTTCATATATGAATACATGACCAGTGTAACTCCATATCATATATAACGCCAAGAAAAGGAACTTATTCTCTATGTATGTGCGACATGTCAAAATACATTCTATGGTGGGGCACCATGGCGCACTCCTGTAATCCCAGTGGCCCTGGAGACTGAGACAGAGGAGAATCACAAGTTCAAAGCCAGCCTCAGCAACTTAGTGAGATCCTGTCTCTAAATAAAAAATTAAAAAGACGGGCTGGGGTTGTGGCTCAGCAGTAGAGCGCTCGCCTAGCACTTGCGAGGCACTGGGTTCGATCCTCAGCACCACATATAAGTAAATAAATAAAGGTCAATCAACAACTTAAAAATAATTTTAAAAAAAATTAAAAAGAGCTGGGGGTGTTGGGGTTGTGGCTCCAAGATAGAGCACTTGCCTGGAACATGTGAGGCACTGGATTTGATCCTCAGCATCACATAAAAATAAATAAATAAAAATAAAGGGTATTATGTCTATTTACAACTTAAAAAAAAAAAAAAGCAGGGATGTGGCTTAGTGGCTAGTGCCCCTGGGTTCAATCCTTGGTACCCCTCCCCCCCCCAAAAAAAAATACATGGATGGACAGAAAGACAGGAGGGTTCAAACTGGAAATAGAATTGTTTTTATTTATTTTTTTCTTATTAGCAATGTTAACAACTCTTATACTTTTTAGTGACTGCTTTTTCATTATGTGAAGTACGATGATTTATTTCACTTTCCTCTATTGTTAGATGCTTATACTTCTCAGTTTTTCACTATTATGTTAAAGAAAAAAATTTATGGCTGAGTACTTTTGCATTGACTAGTGTTTTGGCTGCTTTTCAAGAAACTTTAAAAGGAAAAAGAAAGGTTGAGTTTATTTTCAGTTTGACTCTAGATTTCCAAACTGCTAGAATTTGAAGTCCAATTTTTGCTGATGTGCCTTTAATTGTAGAATATAAATGTCTACTTTAAATATATTTTGTCTTGGGCTTGTCTTAATGTATAAGTTGATCAGCTACTAAACTCTTGTTTGAGTTCTGTGATTCCATGAAAAACTTTGCTCCAAAGGCATGGAAAAAACTAATAAAAGGGGCTGGGGATATAGCTCAGTCGGTAGAGTGCTTGCCTCACATGCACAAGGCGCCCTGGGTTCAATCCCCAGCATCACCAAAAAAACAAAAAACAAACAAACAAACAAAAACTAATAAAGGTATCAGGTTTTAATGTAAAATCTGTAAAATGATAGGTAATGGGTTTTTATTTTTGTTTTTTAATCAGTGACTTTTTTGAACGAACCATTCTGTGCAACAGCCTTGTGTGGAGTTGTGCTGTGACGGGTAGACCTGGACTGACATATCAGGAAGCACTTGAGTCAGAAAAAAAAGCAAGACAGAATCTTCAGAGTTTTCCAGAACCACTAATTATTCCAGTTTTATACTTGACCAACCTTACCCATCGTTCACGCTTACATGAAATTTGTGATGATATCTTTGCATATATCAAGGATCGATATTTTGTTGAAGAAACTGTGGAAGTCATTAGGAACAATGGTGCAAGGTAAAGTACTTTTAATTTTTCCTCTTGATAAGTATATAATCACATTGCTCAAAGGTAAAAAAACAAAAGGGTAACCTGAGGAAATCTTCCTTTGTACTGTCCTCTAGCTACTTTGTTAGCCACAGATAGCTTTGTTGTTATAAAGCTATATACATAAGCCACTAAAAACATGTACATGCATGTGTCTTTGTATCTAAAACATACACGGTATACATTCTTTCCCCTTTTTATAAAATAGGTAACATGATTCTCTATAAACTTTTTCACTAAAATATCTCAGGGATCAACCCATTGCTATATAAACCACCTTTCTTAATAATTTACTGTATAATAAATCCCATTTGTGGAAATTTGATTTTTTTAAGCGTAAAAAACTTTTGATAACCATATCTACCTATTCCTCATTATGTTACCTAGTACTTTAAACACAATTGTATTCTTGATGGGTTTTAGTATTGCATTTAACAAAACTAGACCTGGGTTTATATATTCCTTTTAAGTTTCTCTTCTTTAAAAAAAATTTTTTTCATGTAGCTTTGTTGAGAGACAGTTCACATACAGCTCCCCCATGTAAAGTATACAATTCAGTGTTAGATCTTTTCTCTTTTACCCATGTCTTCAAGAATAAAGTTTATTTTTCATATAAGAAAATTGAAAGTGATATAATCTATGGCTCTAAGTTGAAAATTGTCATTATTGGGCTGGGAGTATAGTTGGGTGGTAGAGTGCATGTATGAGGCCCTGGATTCAATTCCCAACATCAAAAAAAAAAAAGAAAGAAAGAAAAGGAAGGCTGTAATGTTAAACTTTAGCCGTTTTTGTTGGTTTTTTTGTTTGTTTTTTGTGGTGCTGGGCATTGAATTCAGAGCATCACACCTGCTAAGTAAGTGCTGTAATTCTGAGTGATATCCAGCCCAATTATATTCTTTATTGTTTTATTTGGAAAAATCATTGTGAGTTTATGCATAACTTTAATAATGTCTTAACTAATATAACATTTAGTTGTTAAATGCTACTCTACATTAACGTTTAAAAAGCTAAGCAGTGTTTATATTAAGATCTAAAATTATTTTGGCAAATAATCCAGAAAGGTCTTTAAAATTATAGAAGCAACAGCTGGGCATGGTGGCACATACCTATAATCCCAGCAACTCAGGAGGCCGAGGTAGGAGGATCCCAAGTAAGAGGACATCCTCAGTTTAGCAAGGCCCTAAGCAACTTAGTGAGAACCTGATCTCAAAATAAAAAATAAAAAGGACTAGGGATATGTAGTTCAGTGGTAAAGTGCCCCTGGTTCAAACCCCAGTACGAAATAAAATAAAAATTACGGAAGTCACGTGGTAAGAATTAAAGAATTTTTTTTATATGTCTAACTAACTTTTGGGAATTTTTTTTTTTGTTTTAGAAATGTTAAATAATAGAAACAAAACAAAAAGGGGAGAAACTAATATGATTCCACCAAGAAAATACCCTTTATAAGAAAGGATCACTTTGGGTGATATACTTAGAAAATAGATTTTTGTGTTTTGATCTGTATCACTGAAGGAAATAATAGAACCATGTTTGGGAACCATGAAAATTTTTTTTCCTCTTTATGGCCACTATATGGTTTATGCCAAAAATGTTTTATAATTTTTAAATCATTGTGATACAGAAATGTTTAACATTAGGAATATAAAGTCCAAAAAATGTAGCAACTCAGTGTTTTTCCTATAACATTTTTGTTGTTGTTTCTTAAAAATGGGCTTAAAAAAGGTGAAGGTGTTTCTAGCAGTTGTAAACTGGGGTGTATTATAGAAAGGGGAAATCTGGGAATAAAAAATTTATTGAATAGGAAATACCTCTACATTTTAAAGAATCTTTTAAATTGTAAAGCATAAGAAATTGGTTATTTTCTGAAAAATATTGAGGCTTAATTTCTGTGTATTTGCCTAAAATTCTCCCCACCTTTAAATACAGCATTCTACATGTATTCTTTTAAAATTTATGAAACTCTTTTTCTAATATAAACTTAGAGTTCAGCATAGAACTGAGTTACTGAGAAGTGCTTGTAAGAACACGAGATTATGTCTTCAGTGTTTGACTATTTGATTTTTATTTAAAAACTTAAGGATGATTATAGTTAATAGAACCACTCCGTAGGTCCTCTGTTCCCAAGATCACTGTGATTATAGGTTCCAGAGGGTTGGGTTTTTTTCCTGAAGGTGGAGGTTGTGGACATAGCATTGGTTCTGGTTTGTACAAACATTTTACTGACATAAACTGAAGGTTAGCATATCTCTCAAAGTTTTTATTTTATTTTTTGTCTTCTTTATGATCTACTGTGAATATTGTACTGCATTACTGTGACAGTTGTAGGTATAGTAAAAATAATAAAAGAAGAGGCTGGGGTTGTGGCTCATTGGTATAGCTCACACCTAGAACGTGCGAGGCACTGGGTTTGATCCTCAGCATCACATAAAAATAGATAAATAAGATATTGTGTCCAACTACAACTAAAGAAAAATATTTTAAAAATAATAAAAATAAAATACTGAGAGATAGCGTATGAAAAGGAATTGGTGATGATGACATATAGGAAAGTCATGAATGAAAGAGGGTTAGGTATGGGCTGGGGTTGTAGCTCAGTAGTAGAGCACTTGCCTAGCATGTGTGAGGCACTAGGGTTGATTCTTAGTACTACACATAAATAAAGGTTCATTGACAACTAAAAAAATTTTAAAAAGAGGGTTAGGTAGGAGTTCAGTAGAAAAGGGGACTTAAGAGGGATATTTTAAGCTTGGTAATTAATATTTTTTTCACTCCAAAGCAGAAAGGCACCAGAAAAATATTTAGAAATAATTGAAAACCTCCTTCTTATAGGGCTAAGTATACTCTTATTTGCTTTCCTATGGATCCTGTAAATCTTTCACACTGCCCTGTAGAGTGTGAAATAATAATTTTAAAAGGATATACCATTACATGCCTCTAATTTTTCTGCAGGGTTAATTCAGAAATATTTGAATTTCTCCTTTGTGCCAGACACTGATGTGGGTACTGTAGATACAATAGTACATAGGTCTTCCATTTCCCAAGCTAAACATATTTGTTGCTTCTCTGATGTGCCAAACATGATCCATGCCTCTAAGCCAAGAAAAGAAAAATTCTAGGCCAAGAAAAGAGAAAGGTCAAAGAATAGATCCCTTTGACCTTTCTCTTTTCTTGGCCTAGACATTTTTTTCCCAAATATCAACTTGGTCAGCTCTCTTGACTTTGTTTATTGGTGGTCTCCTCCACCAGAATGTAAGCTCCAGGAATTTTTGTTGCCCACTGTGTCCCCACTTAAAACGCCACATAATAACTTCAAATAGAGGCACTCTGAAAGCAATGATAGATATATTACAGGCATGGAAAAAGTAGTTGGTACTTGTCCTATGGTTACCAAAGAATGCTGCTTTGGAGGAAATGATATTTGCTCTGAGACTAGAATGAGAGAGAAGGAGCCAAGGAAATCAAGAACTCTGTAGATAGAGGGATAGGCCGAGAGGCCTATATTGTTCTGGCTGCTATATAGTGAAGTGATTGGAAGGATGTCAGCAAGGAAACCCTAGACCAGTTTGGGGGAGGCTTTTCTGGGGCAGATAAGGCCTTTGATTTATATGGTAGTGGTGCAGATGAAGAGAATTGGATGGGTTTAGTTTAGTTGTTTTTTTTTAAATCATACTTGGAATTGAACTCAGGGGTGCCCTATCACGAGCTACACAACCCAGCCTTTCCTTTTCTGTTTTTTGGTGTTTTTTTTTTGAAAGTCTTGCTTGTTGCCCAGGCTGGCTTCAAACTTGTGATCCTCCTGCCTCTGCCTCCCAAGTATCTAGAATTATAGGCATGTCCACTGTGCCAGGTGGGTTTAAAATATTTTGAATGAGAAGCTCGTGGGATTTATTGATGGATTAAATGATAGGTTGGGCAGGGGATTGTAGGGGAAAGGAGAAATCCTGAATGGCTCCTCAACTTTATGCCTTTAGTAGATGGTACAATTCAGAAGCCTTAGTGAGTAATATTATGAGAATCTAGCTATCTTTGCTTTCATCTCAGACCTGGTTATTTTCTGATTACTCTTTTTTTTTTTATTTGGTTTAATTAGTTACACATGACAGTACAATGACCTTGACATATCATACGTTTGAATCAGATGAGATATAATTTCTCATTTTTCTGAGTGTACAGGTTACAGAATCATATTGGTCATGCAGTCACATATATACACACAGTTGATTACTTTTATTTTGACAAACAGACATGTTGTGAAATCAAACAAGTTACTTAGGTTATTTATGAGTCCTCTTACAGGCTAGATCCTGGGCTGGGTGTTGTGGATATGTAAAGGATTAAGATACCGTTAAAGAGTTTAGTCAAGAAAGACAAACATGTAAACTTGTTGATGTTATGAAGTAATTCAGGAGTATCCAGGTTCTTTGACATTGAAGCTAGGCTTGGGGTCCTGAATATAACAACAATGAATATTTTAGTCTTTTAACCTTTGCCAAATCTGATATACTTAGTGTAATTTGTTTTTTTTTTTTTAAAGAGAGAGAGAGAGAGAGTGTGTGTGTGTGTGTGAGAGAGAGAGAGAGAATTTTTTAATATTTATTTTTTAGTTTTTGGTGGACACAACATCTTTGTTTTTGTATGTGGTGTTGAGGATCGAAACCGGGCCGCACGCATGCCAGGCGAGTGCGCTACCGCTTGAGCCACATCCCCAGCCCTACTTAGTGTAATTTGCTTGTTCACATCTTCTTTCTTTTGTTATCAATGTTTGTAAAGAGATACTTATTAAATACTAGCACTTTTAAGTTCTTTGCTATACTGCTACAAGTGTTTTTCTTTTTTTTTTCATTTTTTGCTCCTTAAATGTTCAGTAAATATAAAAAGAACTTTTTAAAATAGTATAAAGAATAATTATACAATTAAGGAATAAAGAATAAAAATAAATGTTCATATATTTACCATATGATTTTTTTGTTGGTTTGTTTTGTTTTGCAATACTGAGTATGGAACCCAAGGGCATTCTACCACTGAGCTATACCCTCAGCCAAGACAAGGTTTCACTAAATTGCCTGGGCTGGCTCTGAATTTGCAATCCTTCTGCCATGGCCTCATGAGTAGCTGGAATTATAGGTGTAAGTCACTGTACCCAGCCCACATGGTTTTAATAAAGTACATTTATCTTTGTCTTTTGTTATAGTTTGAGAAGTTATAAATTTTTAGTTTTATGAGAGACAGATAAAGATAGTAAAATGTCTAGAATTTAGACTTAATACTGATCTTGTTGGACAATGACATCCTTTTAGGTTATTTTGAGATTAAAATGACTGCGCATATATATGTGTATGTGAGGTACACATTTAATTTATTTATTTAATTTAATTTTTTTCCCTTTTTTTGGCTATTCATGATATTACAATGATCTTGGCAATTCATACATTTGAATCATTGGGGTACAATTTCTCATTTTTCTAATTGTACAGATTGCAGAATCACACTGGTCATAGAGTCACCTATATACATACAGCAATCATAGTGTCTATTCTATTCTGCTGCCCTTCCTATCCCCCCTGGGGCACACATTTTAAATCTCCATATAAATAGAACATAGTGGCATTTTACTGGGAATTAGTGTTGTTATTGACTTGAGGCTTATATGGTTCTTAATATTTTTCTCTATTATTGACTAATTTGTCTACTGGAAATTATATTTTCTTTTATAACTAAACTTTAAAGATGACTTATAAGTTCTTTACCTTATCCTAAGTTGTTGTATATATATAGTCTTGTCCCTTTACAATACTCTTTTTACTTAAATTTTGGTTAAAATAACTTTAAGATGTTAATTGGCCTAAGCTGACTATATTGGAATTGTGCCTCCCACCTATGTAACTACCTATATAACTTTTTGGCAAGTTATAAAACACCAGTTTTTCTCTCCTTGATTTCTTGTAAAGATTTTATAAAGTAATAGAGAAATGGATAAGGATCATTTTCATGTTGAATTAGTTGGCATAGGTACTCTGTATCTGCTCATCACAATATTTTGTTTTCTCCCTTTTTTTAAATTTTTATTTATTTTTATTTTTTAGATATAGATGGACACAAAACAATGCCTTTATTTTTATGTGGTGCTGAGGATTGAACTTGGGTCCCGCCCGTGCTAGGCAAGGTGCTCTACCGCTGAGCCACAATCCCAGCCCTCTGTTTCTCTTTTTTAAATATACTTTTAGTTGTAGATGGACACAATACTTTTATTTTATTTATTTATTTTTATGTGGTGCTGAGAATCAAACCGAGTGCCTCCTACATGCTAGGCAAGCACTGTCCACTAAGTTGTAACTCCAGCCCCTGTTTTTTTTTTTTTTTTTTTAGCAAATTATTTTTTCAATATTTTTTGGTGGTTTTTATAATTTTTTATTGGTACATTATAATTATACATAATGGTGGGATTCATTGTTACATATTCCTACTTGCACACACATTAATATTCTTATTTTTAAATTTACTTTTAAGTATCCCCCCCCTGCCTTTTTTTTTTTTTTTTTTTTTTGCTTTCACAGTTATAGATTTGGCACTTCTTCCCCTACCCTCAAGACTTTCTACTTTGAAATAAGCAGTCAGCTAACATTTTTCTAAAAAGTCCTTTGTCAGTGCTATTGCAGAGTAGTAAAGAAAACCATTGATTTTTTGGCTAAGGTAGGTGAAAGGAAGAATAATTTGATTCTTTACTCTCCCCATCCTAATAGCTACCTGCCTTGTCTCCCAGATGTGTTCACATTGGTTTTCTACTTCATCAGAGCCAATGGAAGAAGTGAGAGGACTGGGGGCAGTCTTGTGAAACAAATATCAAACTGAAAATCACTTTTATTAATTTTTTTTGGAATGAGGGGCGGTACCAGGGATTGAACTCAGGGGCACTTGGCCAATGAGCCACATCCCCTGCCGTATTTTCTGTTTTATTTAGAGACAGGGTCTCACTGAGTTGCTTAGTGCCTTGCTGTTGATGAGGCTGGCTTTGAACTCTTGCTCCTCCTATCTCAGCCTCCCAAGCCACCACGCCTGGCAGGTCTATTAACTCTTTTTTTAAGACAGATACGTTACATAGGCGTTTTTTAATTTTCATTTTTTGTAGTTGTAAATGGACAGAATTATTTTATTTATTTTGTGTGGTGCTGAGGATCAAACCTAGTACCTCACATGTGCAAGGCAAGCACTTTGCCACTGAGCTACAGCCTCAGCCCCAGGTCTATTAATTCTTAAATACTTACCAGATGCTTTGTGTATACATTATATCAGTATGTATGAAGCAAGAATTCACTGTCTCCATTTACAGATGAGGAAACAGGAATCCAAAGAAGTTACAGATTTTTTAAAAATTATTCAACATATATTTATCTCCAGTCATTTGCTTGCACTGTTCTTAACACTAGAGCTACAGCAGGAACAAAACAAAAGCATGCAGCTTCCATTCCAGTCTTAAAAGTCATAAATGATAGATTTAAATTCAATTAGGACTGACTTAGAATTTTAATTTCTTTCACTGTATGCTTAGTTTGGGGTTCTAACATTTATTTTTTATTGGTACTGGGGGGTTGAACCCCGGTGTGCTTTACCACTGAGTCACATCTCCAGTCTTTTTAATTTTTTATTTTATCACTGAACCACAACCCCATTTCCAATGATTTTAAGGATACATACTGAGGAGTGGTATACTTGGATCATCCATACATTTATATGGTGGTTCCACACTGAGTCTTTTGAGGAACCTCCATACTGATTTTCGTAGTGGTTGTACTAATTTGTACTAATTTACAATCCTACCAACAGTATAAAAGGGTCTCACTAAGTTGCTTAGGGCCTTGCTAAATTACTGAGGTTGACCTTGAACTTGTGATACTGCTGTCTCAGACTTCTGAGTCACTGGGGAGATTACAGGCATTTGCCACCTTGCCCAGCTCTAACATTCCCCCCCCCCCAACAATTTTTTATTGGTGCATTAGAGATGTACATAATGGTAGGGTTTGTTGTTATATATTCATACACACACACAATATGACATAATTTAGCCAGTATCACTCTCCAGCATTTATTTGTATTCTTTTTTTTTTTTTGGTAGTTGTAGATGGACATAATACCTTTATTTTATTTATTTTTATGTGGTGCTAAGGATCGAACCCAGTGCCTCAGATGTTAGGCAAGTGCTCTACCACTGAGCTATAACCCCCGCCCTGTATTCTTTTTTTTTTCCACATTTTTAAAATTTGTGCATTATAGTTGTTCATACTGGTGGGATTTGTTGTTATGTGTATATCTAGCAGTACATGCACACAGTACACACATAATAATATAATTTGGCAAATATCACCCCCCAACACTTCCTCCCTCTCTTTCCATCTCTCACACTTTGGTCCCTTTCCTCTACTGATTTTCCTTTGATTTTCATGAGATCTGCCCCCACCTTTCTTTTTCTTTTTTAGCTTCTGCATATGAGAGAAAAACATATGACCCTTACCTTCTGAGTTTGGCTTGTTTCACTTAACATAGTGGTCTCTAGTTCACCCATTTTCCTGCAAAAATAATTTTATTTTTCTTTTTAGCTGAATAAAGCTCCATTGTGTATGGCTGAATAAAACTCCATTTTTTTTTAATCCATTCATCTGCTGATGACGCCTAGGCTGGTTCCATAGTTTGGCTATTGTGAATTGTGCTGCTATAAATACGGGTATGCATGTATCACTATAGTATGATGATTTTAATTCTTTTTTAAAAAAATATTTTTAGTTGTGGATGGACACAATACCTTTATTTTTTATGTGGTGCCTAGAATCAAACCCAGTGCCTCACACATGCTAGGCAAGCACTCTTATCACTGAACCACAACCCCATTTCCAATGATTTTAAGTCTTTAGGATACCTACTGAGGAGTAGTATACTTGGTTCATCCACCACATTTATATGGTGGTTTCACACTGAGTCTTTTGAGGAACTTCCATACTGATTTTCGTAGTGGTTGTTCTAATTTGTACTAATTTACAATCCTACCAACAGTATAAAAGTGTTCTTTTTACCTACATCCTCTCTAGCATCTATTATTTTTACTCTTGAAGACGGCCTTTTCTTCTATATTTATTAACCGTTTGTATTTCTTCTTGTGAGCAAGTGTCTTTATAATTTATTTGCCTACTTATTAATTGGGTTATTTGGGTTTTTTTGGGGGGAGTGTTAAGTTTTTTTTTTAGTTTTTTATACATTCTAGACATTAATGCTCTGTCAGAAGCGTAGCCAGCGAAGATTTTCTTTCATTCTGTAGGTTCCCTCTTCAAGTTCCTAATTGTTTCCTTTGCTGTGTAGAAGCTTTTTATTTATTAACTCTTGGCATTATTTCCAGATCTTTAGGGATTCTATTGAGAAAGTTGTTTGCCTGTGCCTATATGCTGGAGTGTTGACCCTACATTTTCTTCTAGGAGTTACATAGTTTTTGGTCTAAGGTTCTACATCTCTATGGCTAAGGTAGTAAGTAATTTAAACTCTGAGCTTTAGTCTTTTTTCATCTATCAAGTGAACCCTTTCTTTACAGGGTTGCCTCACAGGATAAAGTGACACGATGAAGGTGAATATTTTTAAGTTGTATTGTATAATATTGCTATTTCATATCAGTATCTTGTTAATATTTGAATGTCTTGATTAGAGGCCATAGAGTTAGTTTCTTTCCTTTCTCTCTCCCTGTTTCCCTTCCTGATGTCCTCTCCTTCCATCTTTTCTTCCTTGAGATATGAGGATTTAAGAATAAATAATTTCAGTATTTTGGAAAGATGTTTATTTATTTAAGGCAGTCATTGTAACATTTGTGTGTGGTCTAGAAAATGACACATAAGGAGATTTTAAGGCATCTGGGTTTCAGTTAACTTCATAATTTTCTTTTTAACAAGGCTGATAATCATTGTTTAATAATGGGTTGGAAGGATGATGAGGTAGAACACAAAAGCATGCATGATTCACCCATGTTCTCTTTCCTCCCTGGGACCAAAGTATTAAATCGAGAAAAAGGAGGTAGAAATCATACAATAAATAAACATTTTATACTCATTATATTGAATCATCATTTGAGAGAATTAGAGTTTGAGAGAATCTGAAAAATTAACTCAATATAATTATGCATTTGGTGATTATTTATATTAAAGAGGGCTTTGGGCAACCTATTTTCAGACATTTTTATAAGTAGATTTTCAAACAGGACTAATTTGTGCTGTTTTTCTGCATAGTGGCAACCTGTAACCTCATCCACTTCACCAGTTCTACCATTCTTTGTATCTGGAAGGAATCTCCAAATATCCATTGAAATGTTGATTTTTGTCAAGAGTCTATGAAAGTCTACATTTTAAGCCACACTAATGGCTTTGGGATATGTATTAATTCCATTTAGGGTAGAGGTCCTAATATGTGCAAGAATAGAAAAGACAGAATTATATCCCATCTATGTATGATATATCAAAGTGCATAAATGCATTCTACTGTCATGTATAACTAATTAAAACAAAAAATAATAAAAAAAACAAAAAAGAATAGAAAAGGTATTACAGAGAAGAGAGCTTCTAAAATTTTGTCTACCTGAGTGGTTAGCACCCCTTAAAGATTCTATAGCTATGGTAAATAATCTCCCATTTTGCTAGAGTACAGACTTCTTAACAGTTCAAATTCTTTGGAACACAACTGTGGACCTTAATGTTAGCTGAAAATCTAAGATTGAATAAGAAAGTCACTGCCACAACATCCATGTGTTTTATTTCCGATTTGACTATAAAAGCTACTCAAGAGCCTATTGTCCTAAGTCTTGTACTAAAATTGAAAGATTAGTGTTGTAATTATCAAGTTGTTTGTGTTCCTTTTGAACATTTTTTTTCTTTTTTTGTCACAGGGAGAGCTTTTGTCAATTTTGCATACAAGTATTTGTGTGACTACCACATTAAGAATGTAGATAATATATAAGAATGAATAAGAGTCTTTTCCTGTATAGAAACTCACAATTTAAAGGAGCTAAGGATGTTTATGAAGGACTAAAAGAAATAAAGTGTTATAAAGGCATAGTTAAGATATTATGGGAGTGGAAAGAATTCAAAGCAAATATGAAGCAACAGATGGCAAAAGATACTTCTAAAAGTAGGTATAGTGCCATAAGAAGTGGCACCTAATAGCAAAGAAGGAGTTGGACTACACATTACCTACATAAGTATACTGGCCTGAATCAATGTATAACTTGGTAGCATTAGAATACATTGCAAAGGGGGACTGGGGCTATGGCTCTAAGGTAGTGCACTTGCCTAGAGTGTGAGGCACTGGGTTCAATTCTCAGCACCACATATAAATAAAAAAAATAAATAAAGGTCTATCAACAACTAAAAAATAATTAAAAAAAGAATACATTGCAGAGGGCTGGGATTGTGGCTCAGTGGTAAAGCGCTCACCTAGCATGTGCAAGGTGCTAGGTTCGATCCTCAGCACCACATAAAAATAAATAGAGGTATTGTGTCCCACTACAACTAAAAGAAAAAATTAATAAAAAAGAATATATTGCAGAACCGAAATTATGTCAACACATTTATTGAGCTTTTCCTGTGTGCTAGGCAGTGTTCTAGATGCTTTCTAGAACACTGCCTTCTTTTTAATAATCAAGATAGGTGACTCATAATATTCAGAAATGTTATATTGTTCCACTATCAAGAGTATAATTTTTTTTATATAAATCTACTGAACACACTTGTGTGTGCCTATAATCCCACCTACTTAGGTGGCTGAGGCAGGAGGATTTTGAGTTCAAGGCCAGTCTGGACAATTTACCAAGATCTGTTTCCAAGTTTGTGTGTATATGTGTAACCTTTTAAAATCTGCTTTTTTTTCTTATTAAGAGCTTTATGTATATGAGAGAAAATGAAAGGTATAGAGTTCATTTCCCAAATGCCCCTTTCAGAAATAATCACTGTCAAAATTGAATATATAACTTCAAGTTCAATTCTTATATGAACTTTGAAAAAAAAAATGACAAGCAGCCTTTTCATTTTGTAATGGTGTAGATCTTTTCTCATATTAGAATAGAGATGTGTACCATTTCTAATTGGTTTTGCTTGAAATGGTTTTATTGGTTCCTAAAAACCTTACTTGGAAAATTGCCTTTCTGTGAAGATAGTTTAAATTACTCTTTTTGTTCTGCCCCAGGTTAGTTCTCTTGAAAATAATAAACAGCTTTTTTGAGGGAAGGATGGAGTTCTTACTATGTTGCCCAGGCTGGTCTTGAACTCAGTATGCTCAAATGATCCTTCTCTCTTAGTGTCTCTCTCTCCTTTTTTTTAATATTTATTTTTTAGTTGGACACACTATCTTTATTTTATTTATTTTTATTTGGTGTTGAGGATCGAACCCAGTGCTTCGCACGTACCTGGTGAGCGCTCTGCTGCTGAGCCTCAACCCCAACTCCCACCTTAGTTTCTTAAGTAGCTGGGATTACGGACACATGGCACTACTTCTGGCTTGAACTTTATTTTCTTTCAAATAATGTTTGACCATGAGCTGAATAATAGAGCTTTGACCAGTGTTTGTTAACTCAGTAAAATGGCAAAATTATATTTGCACTAAAGAGTTTAATTGATAGCTTGGTTTTCCCAAATATTATCTTCATATTTTTGGATTTAAAATTTAAACCATTTAATCTAGTCAAGAAGAGACTATGGTTCAATATTGCTTTTAGAACTACCTTGGAAAATAAAGATTATAAATTTTTTAATTATATAAACTGATAATAATGTTGGCATCAAATGATTTCAAATCAACAGAGCTCTTAATTGTTCTCAACTATTAACGTATATTCCCTCTGGACCATCTATGTTGTATTGGTAGAATGCTTTAAGCAATTTGCACTAATAAAGTAAATTATTAGTGTAAAAAGTCCATGGACTTTTTATCTTTGGAAAATTGACTTTTTATCTTTGGAATCTTTTATAGTATTATCTTTAAATCAGTTGATGAATCATAATTAAAATGTATTAATATTGAGGACAAAAGAGATACCAAATAATTGATAAGATAAACATAAAAGATATATGTGAGAAACAAATAGTTATTTTGATTTAAACATTTAAACATGTGGATGCCAGTGACTAGGTCCAGATGTGATTAATCAAGAAGTCTTTGGAAAAGGGTTGACTAGAAATTTGAAGGAGAAAAAAAACACATAGATTAGCAGAAAGGGTTACAAGAATCAGGCTTATTATTTAGGATCTTATTTAGGATCAAAGGTAGTACATAGAATTTCTAACAATACATATTAGTTAAATTTGGGGCTGGGGATGTGGCTCAAGCAGTAGCGCGCTTGCCTGGCATGCATGCGGCCCGGGTTCGATCCTCGGCACCACATACAAACAAAGATGTTGTGTCTGCCGAAAACTAAAAAAATAAATATTAAAATTTCTCTCTCTCCCTCTCTCCCTCTCTCTCTCTCAAAAAAAAAAAAACCATATTAGTTAAATTTATTATAGTTCTTTTTTAAGAACTATAACATTTGTTCAGATTATACTACTGACTTTTTAAGGTCAGAGTTAGTATTTCCAGGTCAAATAATGTCCTAAGAAATATCCTAAAATTTTTGTTTCATCAGTTCCTGATGGCCCCAATATGTTGATAATACAATGTTTTTAGGTGTATTTTTTATTCTAATTATATAATTTTTAATTTTTTTTTTTTTAAAGAAGGGTATTGGGGATAGCTGTGATTTCTTTGGAATTCTAAGAGTAGAACCATTTTCTTTAAGGGATGCTGTATGTATCAGAGACCTGGATTTACAAAGTAATTGGGTTCTGGATTGTCAGTGCAAGTTAAACAATTAAAATTTAAAACATCTATTTGTATAATATAAATTGGGAGATCTTTCCTGGGGAGTGCTTCATATACCCTAAAAGTCAATAAAAAATCACAAAAATAAATGAAAATAGAAAATTTTTTTCTCAGCATGATGGATGGATGGATGGATGGATGGATGGATGGATGGGTGGGTGGGTACTGAAGATAAAATGTAGGGTACTTTACCATTGAGCTACAATTCCTCAACCCTTTTTATTTTTTAATTTTGTGACAGGGTCTTGCTAAGTTGCAGAGGCTGGCCTTGAACTTGTGATCCTCCTGCCTCAGCCTTCTGAGTTGCTGGAATCACAGGCATGTGCCACTGCATTTAGCTTGAGCATGTTTAATTTAAAAGGTATATGAATCTGTGTTGTGGGCTGGGGTTGTGGCCCTAGCATGTGCAAGGCCCTGGGTTCCATCTTTAGCACCACATAAAAATAAATAAACAAAATAAAGGTTTTGTGCTCAACTACAACATATATATTATATATATATATATAATATATATATATATATATAGTTTTATATTATATATATATAATATATATATAGTTTTATATATATATATATATATATATATATATATATAAAACAAATCTGTGTTGTAAATGTTTCTGCATGGAATCAACTGCCTGACACTTCATGAAAATAGTTCAGTGAAGTTTAAATTTACTTTTTTTAGTATTCAAAGGACTTTCAAATTTCAGTGGCCCTTAGGAACAATCTGTGTAATGCTCCTCAAGAAAGTTTTTGAATGTATGGGGCTGGGATTGTGGCTCAGCGGTAGAGCGCCCACCTAGCACTGGCGGGACCCAGGTTCGATCCTCAGCACCACATAAAAATAAAGGCATTGCATTGTGTCCATCTACACCTAAAAAAAAAGTTTTTGAATGTTGGGGTTGGGGGTAGTTAGTTTCTATGGCAATTTCTTTATTGATCCTTTGTGCTAATGCCAAGTGCAGTCAGCTGAATGTACACCAGGACTGATTTTCGCTAATAGAGGGATCCTGAGGTAAGAAAGATGATAAAAATGAGGAATATAAATTGAGGTTCACATTTTTTCCAGTATGAAAGAAAACCAAATGTTTATTTGCTTTATTTTATGTCTCAGAATTTAGTATTAAAAGGTTGGTGAAATAGAAGATATGTATTTCTAAAGTTCTTAGTTCAAAATGGCTGGAGAATATATCATCTAACAAAAGATGGGAGACTGAAAAGCTACTTCAGACCTGAGATCCCTGATGGAATTAAAAGAGAATCTTATATCTACATGGTTATTACACATTTTCAGGTCTAAGAAATTAGAGGATTGACTGAGTAAGATCTCTCCCACATCTTTTTCTACCTCCTGTCATTGTCTATTCCACTTGACCAATAAAAGACTACAGGGTTTTTCTCCCCACATATTTTTTTATTGGTGCATTGTAATTGTACTTAATGGTAGGATTCAGTGCTATGTATTTATACATGCACAAGATTATTTTTTAATGAACAACTTTCTGTTTAGATACTTAAACTAAAATTTTGCCTTCTCAGAATAATTTGTTAGTTTCTCATGCTTTTTTGGAGGCTTATCGTTTTTTACATTTAAGTAAAATTCATTTGAACTGTGGTTCTCAATTACAGTTTTTATTTCTTAGATAAATTCAGAGGCCATCCCAAGATAGAAGTTAAGGGAAAATTAAGAGAAAGAACATCAGGGCTGAGGTTGTAGCTCAGTGGTAGAAAGCTTGCCTAGCACATGTGAGAGACACCATTGTGTCCATCTACAACTAAAAATAGTTAAAGCGAGAGAGAGATAAATAAATAACATCAGCTAATATAATTCTCAATAAAAAGAAAGAATGGTAAAAGTACAAAAAAAAAAGACTGGGCTAGGGCAGTGGCCCAGTGATAGAGCAGTAGCCTAGCACATGTGAGGCACTGGGTTCAATCCTCAGCACCATATAATAAACAAAATAAAGATGTTGTGTCCATCTACAACTAAAACAGTATATATTTAAAAACTACTTATTCAGCACTAGGTGAAAATTTTTATTTAAATTAAAAATATGTCACAAATAATTCTGAGCATACTTCTTTAAAAAAAATAAAGATCCTGATAGTGAATATTGTAGATTTTGTGGTTCATATGGTTTTGTCACAACTATTCACTCTATTTTTCTAGTTCAAAGGTAGCCATAGATGATGTACACATGAACAAACATGGCTGTATTCCACTAAAACTTTATTAATGAGCACTTAAATTTGAGTTTCTGTTTTTACATAGCATGAAATATTCTTTTTTAAAAAAATTTTTTTAGTTGTCAATGGACACAATATCTTTTTTTTAATCATTATTTTTTAGTTGTAGTTGATCACATTTTGTTTATTTATTTTATGTGGTGCTGAGGATTGAACCCAGGGCCTCGCACGTGCTAGGCAAGCCATCTACTGCTGAGCCACAACCCCAGCCCCCACAACCCCCTTTCAAATATCTTTTTATGTATTTATTTTTAATGTGGTGCTGAGGATTTCACCCAGTGCCTCACATGGGTGAGGCAAGCACTTTACCTCTGAGCTGCAGCCCTAGCCCATGAAATATTCTTTTGTTTTGTATTTTGAACCATTTAAAAATATATAAACAAGCCAGGTGTGATGGCATATACCTGTAATCCTAGTGGCTAAAGCAGCAGGATCAAGAGTTCAAAGCCAGCTTCAGCAGAAAATGAGAAGCTAAGCTTCTCAGTGAGACCCTGTCTCTAAATAAAATACAAAATAGGGCTGGGGATGTGGCTTAGTGGTTGAGTGCCCCTGAGTTCAATTCCCACTACCCACTCCTCCGCAAAAAAAAAAGAAAGAAAAAAAAATATAAACATTCTTAGCTAGAAGGTCATACAGAAACAGGTTGATGGACTGGGGCTATAGCTCAGTCGGTAGAGTACTTACCTTGCATGCATAAGGCCCTGTGTTCAATCCCTAGCACCTCAAAAAAAAAAAAAAAAGTTGTACATACTCCTGGTACAGAGGAAAATCTTGAACAAGAGTTGTTGTAGGATAAAACGCCTGAGATCCCTTTTTTACCCAGAATCTCAAGAGTATGGCATACAAAGGTGGTGTGGTATGGTGGAAAGAGCCTTAAAACAGTGATTGTAATAGTTAGCTTTTGCTGCCTAACAAACTACACTCCAAAATTAGTGCCTGAATCAGTATTCTCATAATTCTATGGTTGCTATAATGCTTTTATGCTTTGTGCTGACCTAGTTGAGCTGAGACTATTTAGGTCTTACAGCCTAGGATAACTTACTCACAAATCTGGGGCCTTAGACTAAGGATGGCTAGAGTCTACTTTAATGTGGCCTCTCATTTTTCAGGAGGCTAGCCCAAACTTGTTCCTAGGGTGGTAGAAATGTTCCCTGGTCCATGTTCTTTAGTGTTCCATATGCTAAAGCAAGTCACATGAGTAAATCCAGGGTAAATGTGGGAAGGGATTAGAGAAGTATGATTCAATTCAACAGTTAGAGCAACATGCCATAGTGGTTAATATTCATTAAAAGCCTAGTGTAGTACCTGGCATGTAAAGCACTCAGTAAATGTTTAGGTTCCTCCCATACTTAGAGTAAGTGAATATGCCTACTCTGGTGAATTATTTCTAGGCAGTCTCTAATTCTCTTATATCATAGTCATTGTTCTTGAGGGTTTCCTATATGTTGTTTTAAGATATAACAACACCAGTAGACTTTTTTCTCCCCAGTCCTGTGGATTGAACCCAAGGTCTCCCATGCTAGTAATATACATATATACATAGTATCCATTACTTCTCTCTCTTGGGGATTGCACCCAGGGGTGCTTAACCACTGAGTCATGTCCCCAGCCCTTTTTGGTGAGACAGGGTCTCACTGAGTTGCTTAGGGCCTTGCTAAATTGCTGATGCTGGCTTTGAACTCTATCCTCCTACCTCAGCCTCCCAAACTTCAGCCTCCCAAGCCTCTGGGATTACAGGCATATGCCTCCATGCCTGGCTACTTTCATCTCTTATTGATTTATTTCTCCTATGTGGAATGAATACTCTTGGTTGGAGTTAATATTTTCTTCATGTTTATTGTTAGCATTTTAAACAAATTTTTCCATTTTCAGATCATTATAGGTTCACATGCTGTTGTAAAATAATTTTCTACAATATTATCTTACAGATTTATAGTACAGTGTCACTCACAACAAGGATATTGACGTTGATGTTGAGATAATCATGAAACAGAACATTTCTATTACTATAAGACTCTTTTGATCTTTTATAGTGATACCCACTTCTCTCTTGTTCCTATCCTCTTGGTTTTGTTTTGTTTTGTTTTCCAATGCTAGGGATTGCCTTTTTAAAATCGTAAATCGTTAAACTTACAATTTATTCTTCAGATTTTCAATTTTCTGGAACAGATGTGAGACTTGAAATTTGTATTGCCAGTGATAATTTTCATATTTGAAAATCTTACTCAGCTTTTATTTATTTATTTATTTATTTATTTTGGTTCTGCCATATTTACTTGTTTTTTATTTTTAAATATTTATTTATTTTTTGGTTGTAGTTGGACACAATAACTTTTTTAAAATTTATTTTCATGTGGTGCTGAAGATCAAATCCAGGGTCTCGCACATGCTAGGTGAACACCCTACCACTGAGCCACAACTCCAGCCCTCTGCCATATTTATTACATGACTCTTGAAGTATTTGATCCTTGCTTAAAGGTAGATGATATCCACATTTATTTGAGGGGAGTTGTTATCTTCAGAAATCTTTTTGTAAATCACTCTTCTTGAGAAGTTCTCCTTTTTGGGATTTTTCCAGGGTTTCAAGCAACTGTTCAGATATTTCACATAAGATGCTAGACTGGCCTTCTTATGATCTTTGGTTCTGTGTTTGATATCAGAATCAACTTCAGTCTCCTCTTTTTCATTAATGAAAATGACATCCAATTCATGGCAGATGGAGCTTATAGTTGGAATAGTGAGTGGATCAACTGATCCACTTTCTTAAATTGATATACACAGAAATGTGACCTGTTTTAGGATGAACACTAAAAGAGCTCTTCAGTAAGTGATTGATTCTTTCACTAATTTTGATATCCAGCTGTGGAAAATAGTACTGGAGCAAAATCTCCCACTCCAGCCAGGGTTCACATTTTCATTTTTGATATTTTGATTTGTGCTGGCTACTCTCTTCAATTGCTTCCGTTGCTGAAGTGAACTGTGAGACTTTTGGAAGTCTTTTTTGAAGATTTTCATGGAACAAGGAATTAGGAACAAGGGCTAAAATCTTATCCCAACTTTCTGTATTTTCAAGAGTATCATGATCAACCAAGGCATTTTCTTCAAAGTATTTTAAAATTATGTTTATAGATTCACCCTTGGGTGAATTTTTTCATGTAGGTGAACTTTCTTTTTTTAATATCTTAACTGTACTTACAAGAAGCAAATACTCAGGGTGTGGTGGGGAGGTTGTGGCTCAGTGGTAGAGCGTTTGCCTAGCACATGTGAGGCACTGGGTTCAATTCTCAGCATCACATTAAGAAATAAAATATCGTGTCCATCTACAATTACAAGTATTTAGGGCTGGGGCCGCAGCTCAGCGGCAAAGCACTTACCTAGCATATATGAGGCACTGGGTTCGATCCTCAGCACCACATATTAAAAAAAAAAAAATGAACAAATAAAATAAAGGCATTCTGTCCATCTACAACTACAAAATTTTTTTAAAAAATTTAAAAGTATTTTAAAAAAAACCCTCAAATACTCAACTATTCTAGAATGTACTGCAGAGGATAGCTTTCCAACTCATTCAACCCAGACCCAACAATGAACACTTAACCTTCCAGAACATACTCAGAGTTGAGGCTTAAATCCAAAGTCCTCCTTTAATGCTCAGTTGATGATGTGGATGGCTATTGTCATGAGGGTCCAGCACTTGGAACATATGTCTGCAGAAAAAATATGGAATGCTTCACGAATTTGCATGTTATCCTTGCTTAAGGGTCATGCTACTCTTCTCTGTATCGTTCCAATTTTAGTATATGTGCTGCTGAAGCAAGCAACAGTTCTCTAACTTTTAAAATGAATTTAACATAGACAAAATCTGTGTAAAGCAATTAGTGTTTATAAAAGACCTACCATACCTAATTGGAGATTACTTTTTCCTATCACCTGGGATTTGAATTGGATACATATAATAGAAAAACTTTTAATTTTTTTTAAATTTTATTTATTCTAATTAGTTATATATGAGAGTAGAATGTATTTCATTTCAAAAACTTTTAATTATATAAGCATAATAGAATTTGTCTCTATATAAAGTAAGTCCAGAAGTCTATAGTATAGGGCTAACATGACAAGACCAGAGTCAGCAAGAACTCAGACTTTTTCTTTTGTTTATTACAACCATATTGAGGTCCTTGTTTTCTTTCTTTAGGATAGTATAAGATAGAGGAAAGTCAAGAAATCTCTTCCTATCAGCTCTTCATATTAAGACCTGTTTGATTGTTTAGAAATACTCTTTTGTTTTAGATACTTTTTTTTACACATTTATTTATTTTTATTAAGAATGAAATCAACAGAACTTTCTGGAAGAGTGGAAGTTCACCTTCCAGAATTATATAATCCTTTCTAGAGACATTGATCATTAACATTTTTGTATATATAATTATGATGTTGTCTTATTCATTTAATACACTTAAAACATGCCCAAATACATAGTTTAAAAGCAGAATAAAAATAGTTTTAAATTTTTGGTGGGATCACTTAATAAGAAATCTACCCCCTTAAAAAATTTAAGTATACTATTGTATTGTAAAACCATAGGCAAAATGTGTTACAGCAGATCTCTATTACTAATTTATCTTTGTACTTGTCTAATAGCAACTCCCTGTTCTACTCTCTGCTTCATTGAATTTGAATACTTTAGCTATCTCATTTAAGTGAAGTCATGCAACATTGGTCTGTCAATGACAGGCTTATTTCATCTTACCTAATGTTGTCGAGGCTTATTCACATTGTCACATATAACAGTATTCCCAGAACAACCCAATCCTTGTATGTGAGAACTATCCTCAAAGTGTCATGAGACCAAAGAAAGAGGAAATCAGATCCAGGATTGCACAGAATGTAATTTATTGGTTCGTTTACTGATGGAAGTGTGGCCTGTGGGTGACAGCAAGACCAATTAGATCTCTGCAATTTGAGTTAAACAAAACTGACTATATCCTACCTGCAGTACACTTGGTTTATCTTAATATCAAAGAGTTAGGGACAACCTTGGAGCTGAGGTCTGGTTGTAAAGCTCCACCTACCACACTAATGGTTTTGTCTATTTATAATTTGCTAGGAAACTATGCAGGAAAAACTAGGTAAGATTACTCTGGGGTAATTGTGGTGGTTAAAATACAAGATGGCTGTAATCATGTCTAGCTTAATCTATACAGACAGTATTTTCTTCTTGTTTATAGCTGAATATTTCATTATACACAGGCACCACATTTATCCATTCATCCATTAATGAACACTTGGATTGCTTCCACCTTTTGGCTATTATGAATTATTATGAATAAGTGTTTTAGATACTTAACTACCAAAAATATGGTAGTTTTTCATACTTAATGTTTTATTATCTCTAATATTTATTCATGGATCCTGTATCCATACAGCAAGGTTATCATATCTTGCATGTTTACATCAGACTGTTAGGCCGACATAAAACTGAGCTTACAAACACTTGAATAATTAATTTGAATATACTAGTTGGGATTTTAGAATTTTTGGTAAGTTCTAATTAATTGGTTGATGTTTCATCCATACTAATCAATATGGATTTTAAAGATAATTTTGGAGCCCAAGGAGTTTAAACAGAATGCTAATAATATCCAGATGCTGAGAACTAATTAGAAATATGTGGGGTTTAATTCCAGTTACTTTGCATTTAGAATTTTCTTGATGAATATTTTTATTTGTACTGTGTATCTTAATAATGTTTTTGTCTTCATAAAGAATCTGATGATTCTTGTTACAATATTCAGACTCATAATGGGTCAAATGTCTATTGGAGAAATAAATTCCTCATGAATTTAATTATAGTAGTATTAATAAGTCTATAAAGAACCTTAGAACAATTCAAAGTGAAATATTCTTTGGGTTACGCTGATTAATTAATCTAAAAAGTGAAGAATCATAAACAAAGCAGTCTTTTCTTGACCTCTTCTTCCCAATGACAAGTAATCAACATAATTTATAGTCTTTTTGTGTGAGATAGGAGACTTTGTTGAGTGGTCTGGTTTCTTCCACTTAAAATAGGTATTAAAAAACTTCTTTTTTTTTAGCTCAACTTCAAATTTACTTTGTTTCTGCATTTAAAGTTTAATTATCTAAGTGCAGTGTTTATTTAAATGTATTTTAAGTTGTAGATGTCACAATATATTTGTTTTATTTATGCAGTGCTGAGGATCAAACCCAGTGCCTCACAGGTGCTAGGCAAGTGTTCTACCACTGAGCTACAACCCCAGCCCAGTGCAGTGTTTTTTAAATAATGTTATTTCATCTATATTGCAAGAAAATAAAAGGTTAATGAGGCTGCACAGAGCAGGTAGGAGTGCCATAGGTTTAGCTATCCATTTAAAAAAAAAAAAAAAAAACTTATTTTTTAGTTTTCGGCGGACACAACATCTTTGTTTGTATGTGGCGCTGAGGATCAAACCCAGGCCGCACGCATGCGAGGCGAGCCTGCTACCACTTGAGCCACATCCCCAGCCCTAGCTATCCATTTTTAAAGTTCCAAATGTGGTGGGAAGTCTCTTATCTCAAGTAGATCTTCCCAGGCTTCTTCTGGTCTTTCTCCTTAACTTCTACCCCAAATGCCTTGTAAAAATTCTGCATGTGTCTCAGTTCTAGAATGTGTTATGATTTGCTTTTGTTTTAAAAAGAGATTTATTTATTTATGTATTTTAGTTGTAGTTGAGCACAGTACCTTTATTTTATTTATTTATTTCTATGTGGTGCTGAGGATTGAACCCAATGCCTTGCATGTGGTAGGTGAGTGCTCTACTGCTAAGCCACAACCCCAGCCACAGAGTTTTTATGTTGAAATGTAAATTAGACAATGAGTATTAAAAACATCTTTTTAGTGGAAAGATGTATATACCATTCCAGAACATTCTTTAAAAGGCTGCTTCTATGTCTAATTGTCACTGTTACAGATTTATGGCTTAATTTATGTCAATAAATTACAGACTTTTAAAAAGATAGAATACATAATTACCTAACAGGTTTTGATCTGACTTCCTATAGTTTCTCCTCTTTAGAAATGCTGGTTTATTTCTACTAGCCAGTGGTGAAAGTCAGACTACAGGTCTTTTTTTTTTTTTTTTCTCTTTTCAGTTGTAAATGGACACAGTATCTTTATTCTATTTTTATTTTATTTTTTTTTATGTGGTGCCATGGACCGAACCCAGTGCCTCATATGCATACTAGGCTAGCGCTCTACCACTGAGCCATAACCCCAGCCCCAGCCTATAGTTTTTTAGATAACATTTCCATTTGCTACAAATGTAGGTTTGGTAAGTGGTTTTCTCAAACTTTATTGTTAGAACAACAGCAAGTAAAAGTTTCTTTCTTATTGTAGTAAACAAAAATTTTACCAATTAAATCATTTTTTAAAAAAATTCTTTAAATTTTAATTTATTATATATGACAACAGAATGCATTACAATTCACATTATACAAATAGAGCACAATTCTTCATATCTCTGGTTGTACACAAAGTAGAGTCACATCCTTCACATCAATTTAATCGTTATTAAGTGTGTTGTTCAGTGACATTCAGTGTTGTGTAACCATCACCAGTATTTCCAGAACTTTTTCATCATCCCAAACAGAAACTCTGTACCCGTTAAGCAATAACTCCTCATTCTCCCCTTCCCCCAACCCCCTTATGAGTTTGCCTATTCTAGATACTTCACATAAGTGAAATCATATAATTGTTCTTTTGTGGCACTATTATCTAATAAAAATCTACTAGCTTCCCAAAATTAATTAGCTCTAAATAATATTGTTTGTTTTTCTGGAATTTTATGATTCTGTTTATTTTGGCAGTAACAAAAATTCGTCTTAGAAAAAGAGGGGAATTATCAGTTTTTTGAATTGATGAAAAGATTAAACAGCTAAGTCTGAAATGGGCAAAATGTAGCTAAGACTAATGAAAAACAGGAATAAGAGAACCCTTTGCATCTCCCCTTTCTTCCCTCTTATAGGCTTTATATTCTGCTGTACGCTGGCCCTCTTATGGCAGGAAACATGGCTGTCACTAGTATCAAAATTTTATCTTATAGATTCCATGAGAGGGACTGATTTTCACTTTCTAGATTCTAAGTTTTAAAATCTTGGAAAAGATGTATTAACTCAACAAAAAGCTTCTTGCGCTCTATCACCTAATTCTGTCCACCCTTTTAATTCTGCCCAGCACTACTAATAGCCATGTGGAAGAGTTAGGGTATGGTAAAACAAAGCTCCTAGAAGAACAGAGTTAGCAAATGGACAGGCAGTCTTGTGGATGCCCATGATATATTAAAACTTATTTGTAGTATGAGATGACCAAATGAATGATGTAGTGAGCAAAGTCTCTAATCTTGGACTATTTTTTCTGGTATTGAGCACATTAGGTATTTATGTGATTAGGATATTCTTAGTTAATAAAACCTCCTCTAGATTGCTAATTATAGAAGTGTCATAGATGTAATTCCAGAGGGTTCTCTCTTTTTAAAAATTTTACTTCTAACTATGTCTTGCTTTTGTCTCACTTTAAGAACATTTTCACCATCTGCAAAAGAAATCTGTGCCTATGAGCACATACTATGTATTCTCTTCCCCAAGTTCCTGGCATCCACTCATCTACTTTCTCTCTGAATGTATCTGTTCATGTAAATGAAATCCTACAATATATGGTCTTTTGTGTTTGGCCCTTTTCATTTAACATAAGATTTCAAGGTTCAGCAACAGAATAGAATAGACAATATGATTGATGTATGTGCATTCCATGTATGTATTATATATCAAAATACATTCTGCTGTCATGTATGACTAAAAAAAAATAAAAATAAATCGTATAGTTAAAAAAATAAAATTAAAATAAAAAAAAACAGATTTCAAGGTTCATCCATTCTGTAGTATGTATTATTATTTCATTCCTTTTTTATTTTTGGCTAAGTAATATTCCATTGTATGGATATATACCATATTTTAATTATTTATCAACTGAAGAACATTTGTATTTCTACTTTTTGGTTATTAGGAATAATGCTGCTACATTCATATACAAATGTTTGTGTGGATATATGTTTTATATGTATTAGATGTATACTTAAGTGTGGAACTGCTAGGTCATATGGTAATTTTGTTTAACCATATGAGAAATTGCCATGCTTCTTCAAAACAAACTTATAATTGTGACTCTTAGAGATGAAATAGATTTTTTTTAAATGACTAAATTATTAGAAGTTAGGAGGGAGTCATTTATATAGAGCTGAGATGAAAACACCCAGGGAAAGTATATAACTATTGAGAAATATACAATACACTTTTGGTAGTAAGAAATAAGAACCAGTCAAAAGCTGGGTGTGGTGGTACATGCCTGTAATCCCAGTGATTCAGGAGCCTGAAGCTAACCTCACAAGTTCAAGGCTAACCTTAGCAACTTAGTGAGATACGGCCTCAAAATAAAATATTTTAAAAAGAGCTGGGGATGTGGCTCAGTGGTTACACGCCCCTGGGTTCAATTCCCAGTACTTAAAAAAGAAAAAGAACCTGGCAAAGAGGGAAAAGGTATGGAGGTAGATATATAGGGAAGGTATAGGACATTTTTAGAAAAAAAGGGAATAACAATGGTTTACGGAAGATAGAACTAAGACAAGACTGTTAGCTTTGTTAATCAAAAGATCAGGGACTTTACCAATCAAAAAATAATAAAGGAGCAAAAGGAGGATCAGGAGAGAGAGAGGGGGAGGGAGAGGGAAAGAGAGAGGGAGGGAAGAAGGGGGAGAATAGGAAGAGAGAGGAAAGAGGATATTGGGGGGACTGAAGTCAAATTCCTTGTGTATATGTTTTTGTCAAAATGAACCCTATGTATAATTGTAATGCTCTTTGATGGGACTGGTTCTTTTGTAAGATGACCAAAATTGTGAGGGTTTTCAGAGGGTAGGGAAGTGGAGGGACCATATAAACTACATATTCAAACCACCTGCCAGTAAATGGAAGAAGAGGAAGATATCTAGTATATGAAAAGTTTTGTTATTGTTGTTGTTGTTGTTTTGGTTTTGGTGGTACTGAGCATTGAACTTGGGCACTCTACCACTCAGGGTCTCACTAAGTTGCTGAGGCTGGCCTCAAACTTGTAATCCTCCTATCTCAGCCTTCAGAGTCACTGGGCTTACAGGTATGCCCCACCACAACTGGCCAAAAGTATTTTTAAGACTCGTGAAGACATGTGAGGAAGCTCTGGGAAAGGAGACACAGCACTAAAGAACATATTATATATTGATAGAAAGAAGCTATACATTTATTTTTTTAGCCAAGGAAATGGTCTTTGATAGAAGCAAAATATATACAGAACAGGTACAGATGTAGGTTTTCTTTGCTTGGCTTTCTCCTTGCTGTTTTGACAATCAGTGTATTTCTACACAAGGGGATATTTATTCAGATTCTCCTCTTTGTTCTTGCAGTCATCTTTGGCTTCAGCAATGTCAGGTTCCAATGAGTATTAGAGAATTGGAATCTCTAGAAAGCTGGAGAATGGATATAAGTTTTCCAGGGTATTGAATACTATGTGGCTAGCAGAGTAAGGCTAAAAATACACAGGAGATGAAACAAGAAGAGTGGTATAGGATGAAGAAGAGCCCTTTGACATAGTAATATGGAGAGTTATGATAAATATGGACATTTTGGTATTGAAAAGAAGAAAAGTCAAAGATCCTAAGTCAAGATCTTTTCTTTGCTTTTTTAACATTAAAGAGCTGGGGGCAGGACAGGGACTTGAGAAAGAAGAAGGTTTCAGAAATCTCTTTGAGAACCAACAAAAATGATACTAACCATAATAATAAGATCCTAACCTTGAATTCACAATGGACTTGTGGTTTCGAGGCAGGAAATAAAGAAATTGGAATAAGAGGGAGTGTGAAGAAAGCAGGTGCCTTTTTTTCTTGCACTGAAAATTGGCACAGTAGAAATGGGATTCAGGAATATTTTAGATGTAGTGAATGAGTCTGAAGTTGCAGTCCATAAAATCTAGATGGAATGTGCAGAGTAAAAGAAGCCAGATTAGGTTTTGCAGTACAGTTCAGTGGTAGAACTTGTTCTTAGAATTTATGAGGCCCTGGGTCAAATCCCCAGAAATCCCCAGCACCAAAAGCAACAACAACCAAAAAAAAAAAAAAGAAGAAGAAGAAGAAGCCAGAATAGGGACCATAGAGTTAGTGAACAGGAAACCTTCCAGAAATCAAAAAACATTTCAAGGGGCTGGGGTTGTGGCTCAGTGGTAGAGTACTTGCCTAGCACGTAAAAATAAAAAAATAAATAAACAAATAAAATAAAGGTATTGTGTCCAACTACAACTAAAATATATTTTAAAAAACATTTCAAGATTTTTGGTAAGTATAATAAGGAAATGGTCAGGAAAATTTTGAAATTAAAATGTTAAATACTGCGCTGGGGCTGTAGCTCAGTGGTAGAGCGCTTGCCTCGCACGAGTGAGGCCCTGGGTTCCATCCTCAGCACCACATAAATGAAGGAAGGAAGGAAGAAAGGAGGGAAGGAAGGAGATATTGTGTCCATCTATAACATATATATATATATATAATATAAAAATTAGATGCTTTGAAAAATGATAAGGCCAATCTGTATAATGATAGATTGTGCCAACATTTTATTTTCTAAACAGTTAACTTTAGTTAAGAATATAATTTTTAGGGGCAGGGGTTGTGGCCCAGGGTGAAGTGCTCACCTAGTACGTGCAAGGCCCTGGGTTCGATCCTCAGCACCACATAGAAATAGATAAATGAAGGTATTGTGTCCAACTACAACGAAAAACTAAAAATAATTTTTAAAGGAATATAATTTCTAGCCTTGCGTGCACAAATCCCTGGGTTCAATCCCCAGCACCCCCCCCCCCCACACACAGAAAGTATATATATAAAATTTCTAGCCGGGCACAAGGGCAAACACCTGTAGTCCCAGCAGCTTGGGAGGCTGAGGCAGGAGGATGGCAAGTTCAAAGACAGCCTCAATAATAGCAAGGTGCTAAGCAACTCAGTTTTGTTTTGTTTTGTATTAGACACCATCTCAGTAAGTTTGTTTAGAGCTTTGCTAAATTATCTCAGCCTCCCGAGCTGCTGGGATTACAGGAGTGTGCCACCGCACCAGGCCCTAATTGGATTCTAAAAGATAGATACTTTCATTAATCAGGATTCTTGAGAGAGAAAGAAAGAGAGAAGCAATAGTAAATATATGGGAGAGGAGAGATATGTGAAGGAAATTTATTAGAATTGGCTTACGCAATTATGGAAACCAAGAAGTCCCACAATAGGCCATCTTAATGGCTGGAGAACCAGAGAGGCCAGTAGCATGGCTCAGTCCAAGTCTGAAAAGGCCTTAGGACCAGGGAATGGATGGTCAACTCTCAGTCCGGGGGTAAAATCCTGAAATTTAGAATCAGTGGTTGCTGATTAAGGACTGATCATCTTCATTTAGTCCATAGACTCACCCCAAAATAATGTTTTACCAGCTATCCAGGTTTCCTCTGATCCAGTGAAGTTGATGCCTAAGATTAATGGTCACATTATCATACAAAGTATTTTCCCTGACCACAACAAGAGAACTGGGAAATTCACAAATTTGTGGAAATTTAAATAACCCACTCTTTTCTTTTTAATTTTTTTTTCAATTCTTCATAGTCTTTATTTTGTTTATTTATTTGTGGTCCTGAGAATTGAGCCCAGTGCCTCACACATGCTAGGCAAGTGCTGTATACCACTGAACTATAATTCCAGCCCCAAATAACACACTCGTAAATAACCATTGGATTAAAAATAAATCACAAAGGAAATATAAAAATAACAGTATACCCAAACTTAACCAGACACAGCAAAAGAAGAACTAAAGGGAGATTTTATGGTTATAAATGGGTGTGTTAAAAAATAAGAAAGAGTTGTGGCTCAGTGGTAGAACTCTCACCTGGCATGTGTGAGGTACTTGGTTCAATCTTTAGCACCACATAAAAATAAATAAATAAAATAAAGGTATTGTATCCAGCTAACTGTAAAAAAAATAATAAGAAGAAAGATCTCAAATCAATAGTCTAACTTGATAAATTAAACTAAAGCTGGGCATAGTGGCACATACCTATAATCCCACTAACTCAGGAAGCTAAGTAAGGAGATCACAAGTTCAAAGTCAGCCCCAGAAACTTAGTGAGGTCCTAAGCAACTTAGGGAGACCCTGTCTCAAATAAAAATTTTTAAAAAGGGATGGGGATGTAGCTCAGTTGTTAAGTGCCCCTAGGTTCAACCCCTGGTTTCCCTTTCCCACCAAAGAAAAAAGAAACTAAAATTCAGATCTAGTAGGAGGAAGGAAATATAAAGAATATAATTGCTAAAGATTTTCATAAATTGAATTATAGTTTTGTATTGTTTGAATTGTATCTAATCTTTGCTTAAATTGGATATTACAGATTTTCTTCTTAATTAAATTGTTTATTTAGTCAGCTATACTCTTTCTATAAAACTGATCCTTTTGTTGATAAGAAGCATGATTATTGGATTTTTAAGCTGATATAAGGGATGTGCCTCCCTCAGACCTTGTTATGATGTAGGCAGTTATTCTTGTTACAATGTAATGATCTATCTGTGGATAAATAAGTAAATAAAAACTTCATTTGTTCAAAACAGATTGTTGTGAAATGTTTGGTTGTAAAGTATCAAGTGATTTGCATTCATTTTGTTTCAGGTTACAGTGTAGGATTTTGGAAGTCCTCCCTCCACATCATAATGGTTATGCTAATGGACATGTTAGCAGTACAGATGGAGAAACTATTATCATCAGTGACAGTGATGATTCAGAAACACAAAGTGGTTCTTTCCAAAATGGGTAAGTGATTTTTAAATTATTTATCAGACTGAATAATGACATTCCATTGAAACAGTTGTTCCTTTATCCCTTACTTTCCTTTTTAATCATACTATGCTATACTACCCATCTAAACAATCTGTTTGAACAAAAGATGTTAGGTTAATTTACCTTTTTCAAAATTAACCTATCTAGTTAATGCTAATAAACTGCTTAAGAACAATTTTAGTAAATCTCATTAAATTGTATTTATATATTTCCCTTTTTGTTTACTTGGAAGAATTCATTCTATAATTATTAAGACTTAATTTATGGAGAATATGGTAAAGAAGCGAGAACTTCTGTAACCACCTATAACTGAGTCAAATAATGGTCTGTGTCAGCTGAGTACTGTTGGCAAAAATCACACAAACATGTAGATATGATGTAATTTGCGGGGAGGAGGGTCTGTGCTGGGGATCACACCTACTAGATTTATCATGTTAGGTAAGTGCTCTGCCACTGAGCTATACCTCCAGCCCTGATATGTTGTAATTTAAAATCTTCAGTCAGTCATTTTATGTATTTTAGTTCAACAGTTTCTTCTGTCCTCTATTTCAGCTATTCTAAATCTTAATTCCTCCATTCTGTTCCCTTTCAAGCATCTCAAACTTTAATGCTTTCTCCTGTCTGTCTTTTCTTCCCTATTTTTATTGGTTAGTGCCATAATATTTAAATAAAAAACTTGAGGCCACATTTTACTACTTTGCTTTTTAAATAACAGTGCCTGCCAAATTCACTCTTAGAATCTTGTAGTTCAAGTTTTGGTTTTGTCTGGTGTGAACTATTGTAGGTAGCTATAACTAGCATCTCACAATTGATTATAACCAGGCACTGTGCTAAGTGCTTTGTATGCATTTTTGTTAGACTTGGAAGAATATTGTTGTTTAACAAGGAAGAACCTGAGACTTAGAAAGGTTAATCATGGTATTCCTGAAAGAATAGACAATGATAAAGAATAGAGAGCCCAGAAATAGACTCATGTAAATAATATAGTTAACTGATCCTTGACAAAGGAGCAAAGACAGTATAATGGAGTAGAGATAGTCTTTTCAATAAATGGTGGTGGAGAAACTGGACATCCTCTTACAAAAGATTAAATATAGGTAAAGAGCCTATACTGTTCACAAAAATTAAATCAAATGGATTATAGACCTAAATGTAAAACAAGACTATAAAACCCCTAAGAGATAACATATAGGAGAAAACCTAAGTGACCTTGGTTGTGGTGATGACTCTCTAGATACAACACAAAAGGCATGATCCATGAAAGAAATAATTGATCAGCTAGACTTCATTTAAGTTAAATTTTTGATCTGCAAAAGTCATTAAAAGAATGAGAGAACAAGCCACAGAGTGGGACAAAGAACTTGCCAAAGACCATCTGTTAAAACAGTTATCCAGCCAGTCATGATGGCACATTTCTATAATCCCAGCCACTCCAAAGACTCAGACAGAGATCGAAAGTTGGAGGCCAGCCTCAGCAACTCAGCAAGACCCTGTCCCACAATAAAAATGAAAAATTGCTTGGTTGTATTTCTTGGTAGAGTGCCCCTGGGTTTAATCCCCAGTCCTGGTGGGTGGTGGGGGTGACCCAAACTTTACAATGGATTCTTAAAACTCAGAAAATGAACAACTTAATTAAAATACGGGCAAAAGACCTGAACAAATACTTCACCAAATAAGTTATATAGATAGCAAGTAAGCATGTGAAAAGATGTTCAATATCAATTGTCATTAGGGAATTGGAAATTAAAATAACAGTAAGATACTACAACACATCTATTAGAATGGCAAAAATCCAGAACACTGACAAAACCAAATGCTGGTGAGAATGTGGAGCAATAGGAGCTCCAGTTAGTCGCTGGTAGAAATGCAAAATAGTAAAGCCATTTTGGAAGACAAGTGAGCAGTTTGTTAAAAAAAAATTTAAAAAAGAGTGAACATACTCTTGTATAATCCAGCAATTACACTCCTTGATATTTACCCAGATATGTTGAAAACTTATATCCGTACAAAAACCTGTGTGTGGATATTTATAACTTTATTTATAAATAAACTTTATAGCTTTATTTGTAATTCCAAAACATGGAAGCAACTAAAATGTCAATTAGTAGGTGAGTGGATAAATAAACAATGGTACATATAAACATTGGAATGTCATCTCTCACTAAAAAGAAATGAACTAGCAAACCATGAAAAGACATGGAGGAAATATAATTGCATATTAAATAAAAGAAGCCAATCTGTTATAGACTGTATGACTCTAACTATATGACATTCTGGTTAAGGCAAAATTATGGAGACAGTAAAAGGATAAGTGCTGTTGGCCAGGAGTTTCAGGGAAGGAGGATGAATTGGTGGAGCACAAAAGAGTTCTAGGGCATTATAGCTATTCTATATGTTACTACAGTGGTGGATACATGTTTTTATACATTGGTCTACAACACCAAGAGTGAACCCTAATATAAAGTAAGGACTTTGTGTGATGATAATGTGTCAGTGTAAGCTCACTGATTGCAACAGTGTTCTTTGATTCAGGATATTGATGGCAGGGGAGGTTGTGGATGTGCAGAGACAGGGAATATATGGGAATGCTGTATTTTTTGCTCAATTTTGATGTGAACCTAAAACTATGAAGAATAAAGTATATTAATTTAAAAAATACATGTACATAATATATTGCCATTTTTAAGTGTACAATATGGTAACATTAATTACCTTTATAGTGTTACACAGCTACCATCACAATCTATTTCAAAGACTCTTTTATCATTGCAAATAGAAATTCTGTATCTATTAGGCTTTAACATCCCATTTATTCTTCTTTCCAGCTTAGTAATTGCTAATCAGCTTTTTGTCTTTCTGTTATTTAATGTATGTAGAATTATGTAGTATTTGTTCTTTTGTCTGGCTCATTTCACTTAGCATGTTTTCAGGGTTCATCTGTGTTGTTGCATGAATTAGAACTTAATTTCTTCATTATTGCTGAATATTTTATTGTGTGTCTATACTATATTTTGTTTATCCACTCATTTGTTGATGGATACTTGGGTTGTTTTCATCTTTGACTATTATGAATAATACTGTAATAAATACTGTTATACAAGTAATCGAGTCTCTGTTTTTAAATGCTTTTGAGTACATTCCTTTGAGTAGAATTGCTGTGTTAGGTGGTAATTCGACACTTTTTGAGGAAATGCCAAAATGTTTTTCCCAGTAGCTATGTCATTTTATATTCTCCCTGGCAATATACCAATTTTGTTATCATTGTTGTTTTCTGGTTGTTGCTTTTTGTGGAGCTGGGGATTGAACCCAGGGTCTCACACATGCTAGGCAGGCATTCTACCACTGAGCTACATCCCCAGCCCTGTTATTTTTAATTATAGCCATCCATATGTATGTAAAGTGATATTCTGTGGTTTTATTTGGATTTCCCTAATGACTAATAATGTGTTTATTAGGTATTTGTATACCTTCTTTGAAGAAATATCTATTCTAATGCTTTATCCAATTTTTTGTTATTTCTTTTCCAATACAGGGGATAGAATCTAGGATCTTGTACATACTACACGCTCATTTTAAAATTGGATTATTTGTCTTTTTGTTGTTGAATCATAGTATTTTTTCAATATATTTTGACCAGAGTTTTTAAAATTATTTATTCTAATTAGGTATGTTTGACAGCAGAATGCATTTTGATTCATTGTACCCAGTAGCAGCGCAACTTTTCATTTCTCTGGTTGAGCACGATTTGATCAGAGTTTTATAAAAAGATTATGATGCATTTGGGGAGAACATATTGATTTTTTTTTTTTTTTTTTTTTTTGCAAAAAACAAATGCCATGTTTGTAAAATCAGGGAATTAAAAATTTGCCTGTCTTCTATACAATTTCATTCTTCCAGTACATATTATTAGCTTACTTATTAGTCTGGGCATTGATAGCCATATATTATTGAAATAAAAAGTATAAAAGCAGTAACCAATTTTTGTTGGTGGGCAGTGTTCAAAGTTTTCGGGAACAGGTCAATTAGTAATTTTGAGGATCAGCTTAAATATAGTCTTATTTACTTGTTGGTGTTGGGAATTGAACCCAGAGTCTCTTGTAAGCTAAACATATTCTCTACCATTGAGCTATATCCTTAGCCCAAACTTAAACTAAGCCTGTGAAAGGCTATTGCAGCTTATCACAAAGCATACTTCATGTATTCTTAACAGCTCTGGGACATTTTAGCACCTTGTGGTTCTTAAAGAACCTAACACATGGAGCTGCGCTTGTGGCTCAGTGGTAGAGTGCTGGCCTGCCATGCATGAGGCACTGGGTTCAATCCTCAGCACCACATAAAAATAAAATAAAGATATTGTGTTCACCCCCCCCCCCCAAAAAAAATCTGGCTTTTAGCCAGAGTTGTGTTCTTCAGTAAAAATATGAGGTAATTTTCTTCCTTAGCTGTTGGTAGAACTAAATAGGGCAGAAATGTACATATTCCTATGTAAATCTACTTTAGAATGAAATAAGACTATTTGTACTACAGGGATACTTTGTGTAGATTATATAATTAATAACACCTTAAGTTTAGAATTATTCATTTATTTCATGCAGGCAGTTGTATTTCTTTTTTGTTGTTGTTTATTCGCTTTTGGGGTGCTAGAAATGAAATACAGGGCCTTGTGTGTGCTGGTAAGTGCTCTACCACTGGATTATATCCCTAGCCAAAACATAACTCTTTGGAAGCAGTTTTTTAGGTGGCATCATGTAAGCAAAATTTATTTTTAGAGTTGAGTTCTTGGGTATAATTTATAGTACTAGATAAATTTGGGCGTGTCTTTTAGAGATGATATTTTACATCATATAAAATTGAGGTGCTAGTTATATAGCTCGGTGGTAGAATGCTTGCCAAACCCAAGGTCCTGGGTTCTATCCCCAGAACTGGAAATAAATAAATAAATAAAATTGAAGTGAAGAATTGGGGAATGTAGCTCAGTGGTAGAGATGTGTGAGGCCCTAGGTCCAATACCCAGCACCTGTCCCCACAAATTAAGTTTAAGAAGTTTAGAATTTTGTCTCCTGGTGCTCCTCTCTGAAATATTACTTACATGTATCTTATATATGGTATAGGATCCTCTTGAGCAATATGTGTCTAATCTGAAAATAGTATATTCACTAAATTTCTTTCATGTAATGTAATCTGGCTCTCATGATAACTTGACTGTTAGTAAGATAATGGAATTTGAGTATTGTTTTTAAAGTAGATATGTATAATGTTTCAAAATACACCTACTGTCATGTATATCTAAACAGAATAACAATAAAAAAGAACAGAACTGGACATAAATGCATTAAAGCTAGAAGTTGTCAAGATTTTCAAGTTATTAGTCCTATGCCCAATCCTATTTCTCCTGAAAACACTGATATCATAAAATAGTCACTGTGTTATTTTAATCTGAAAACACCTTAGAGAATTAATAAAAATTAACTAACTTTTTATATTTTAGCAAGTATGTTATATTTAGAATCATTCTTGTTATAAACAGAAATTGTTTTGCTTGATGTAAATTTCTATTATAATACATATATTATTAAAGTGGACTTCATTCTTTTGGAATTGGAAGCTCCATTCATGAAAATTTAAAGTGTGAAAAGTAAGGTTAGTATTTTAAATTAAAATATATGTTTTGCCCTAAGTAACCATCTGTGCTGAAAACCTAATCATTCAATGGATTGTCATTGAAGAACATTTGTAGTGAACATAACTTGATAATCATTCGTTGTTGCTGTCATTGTGTGATTGATTGTTTTTGTTGGGTACTGGGGATTGAACCTAGGGACACTCTACCACTGAGCTACATCCCCAGCCCTTTTTATTTTGAGACAGAACTTCACTAAGTTGCTGAGGGTAGCCTCTGCCTCAGCCTCACAAGTCACTGGGATTGTAGGTGCATGCCATTGTGCCCAGCTTGGTAATGATCTTAAAAGAAATCTTTATGTTGAAAGTATAGTTTTGGGGCTGGGGTTGAAGCTCAGTGTTAGAATGTTTGCCTAACGTGTGAGGCACTGGGTTTGATTCTCAGCACTACATAAAATAAGTAAGTAAATAACAAGTTATGTTTAAAAAAGAAAGTATAATTTGGGTTTTTTGGGTCATTTTTGTTCTGCTGATAGTAAAATTTATTACTTTTTTCTTTACTGTCATCCATAGGATAGCAACAAAAACAATTTCCATTTTGTAGAACTAAATTTTTTTATATATATATAAAACTATGTATATAATTATATATATATATAACTATTATATATATTTAAAACTATATATATAACGATTACATATATTTAAAGTTATTTATATATATTTATATATACGTATATATGTATTTATATTTTATATGCATATAAATAAAACAATTGAATAAGTGGATAAATATACTCTCAAAGGAAAGAAGTTGGTGGAGGTAGGAATTAAACCAGCAACCTCTTCACCAGTTCTTTTTTTTTTTTTTTTTTTAATATATTTTTACGGGCTGGGGATGTGGCTCAAGCGGTAGCGCACTTGCCTGGCATGCGTGCGGCTCAGGTTCTATCCTCAGCACCACATACAAACAAAGATGTTGTGTCCGCCGAAAACTAAAAAATAAATAAATATTAAAAAAATATATATTTTTTAGTTGTAGTTGGACAAAATACCTTCATTTTTATTTATTTATTTTTATGTGGTACTAAAGATCAAACCCAACGCCTTACACATGCTAGGTGTGTGCTCTACCATTGAGCCACAACCCAGCCCCTCTTCACCAATTCTTAAGGTAAACTACATTGTATCCGCTTTTGCTCTTGGGTTATATAGCTATGAAGAAGAATTTTTTTTAAGTGATCTGACCTAAAATGAGTGCTTGTTCAACTCTAGTTACTTTTGTCACGTAAGGGAAAATTTATCAAACGAGTAATTAAAATACCAACATTAAATTGTGCTTTGTACTATTTTGGCTAAGAGAATGGCAGGGAAGATTTATCACCAGTAACTTATTTTGTCTTTCATCTTTTTAGGAAGAAAAAAGATGCATTTGATCCCTTATTATTCAAGTACAAGGTGCAACCCACTAAAAAGGAATTCTATGAGTCTGCTATTGTTAAAGCAACACAAATCAGGTAAAACTCCTTGTCTTCTCTAAAGTACAATAATTGTGTAGATAGATTCAGAAGGTTTGATTTAGAACAAACGGATAGTGTTGTAGATGGTTAATTCTTCTTTTAAAGTAAAAAATATTTTATATAAATATATAAATATTTTATATTTATATGTTCTTAAACTGATAAAATGAATCCTAATGGACTCCTTAAACCCTATGTTTAGGTTATTAACTAACCACAAATAGATTTCAGGGGTTGGGGTTGTAGCTCAGTGGTAGAGCACTTGCCTTTCACGTGTGAGGAACTGGGTTCAATCCTTAGCACCACATAAAGATAAATAAATAAAGGTATTATGTCCATCTACAACTAAAATATTTTTAAAAATAGTCTTCAAACTAAAGAGTTAAGAAGATTTTTTATTTATAAAGTATTTCTATGAGAAAGGGGTTTTCAAAGATGAGAAATTTAATAGTACTTACAAATATGACATTTGTAGTATAAAAGAACCACCGTAACCAAGTGAGGTGGTGCACATCTGTAATCCCAGCTACTCCAGAGGCTGAAGCAGGGGCACCACAGGTTCAAGGCCATCCTGGGCAATTTAGCAAGATCTTGTATCAAAATAGAGTTTAAAGGGGGAACAGGACTGGGGATGTATTCAGTGATAGAGCACTAAGTTCAATCCCTACTACCTCCCCCACACCCTGCCTTGACCCCAAAAAAGAATTGACTCTAGGTTGCAGAGATACATTTTAGGAAAATTCCTATTGTTGTCTGTCTGTTAGGCTCTTAATCATCTGAAAGTATGTTGGCATCAACTAGCTATGAACCTGCCACATAGGAGTCAGCCTTGCATATCATTCGATATAAAATAATGTTCACATCATACATACATGTATCCAAAGAAAAGTGATATCTTAAGAGAATTTTCTGTAGCTATATTGAGGTATGGTGGTTTGTCAGTCCGTTGATGTTGGGAACCCCATCATTAAGATCTCTAGAGCATCCTACATTTTAGTTTAAATTGAAAAATAATATTTCCAATTTAATATTAATGGATTAGTAGTAGTAGTACCAGAGATTGCTTAACCACTGAGCCACCTCCCCAGCCTTTTTTTATTTTTTGATATAGGGTCTCACTAAATTGCTTAGGGCCTCATTAAATTCCTGAGGCTGGCTTTGAACCTGTGATCTTCCTATGAATTGCTGGGATTACAGCCATGTACCACTGTGTACCTGGCAGGATTATTAAAACTTTTAGTTTATGGACTATTGAGTAGCATAGTTGAGACTGCAAATGTTTTCCTATTCACATTTGAGTTTTGTCTTTTTTTTTTCTTTTGCCTTTAGTTGAAGATATGTTATTTATATAGTATAAATTCTCTAATTTTTTTTTTCTAGTTTCTTTTTTACTTACACTTTATAATTATTTGGCTAGATCTTGGTTAGTCTTTTAAACTCATTTCCTTCTTAATTTTTAAACCAAAGAACTATAAAGTGAGAAGGTTATACTTGACAATAGAAGGCTTAAATGACTTACAACACTTTGTTAGCATCAAAAGATAAATATTACTGTCTCTTTTAATGAAGAAATAGTAATATTTATCTAATAAAGAAGACTTGGTATTAGAGTATTCCAGATAATATAACTTTCTATGACATGTGAACTCTCCAATAATATTTAATAAAACCATGTGTAGTTAGTAGCTACCATATAAAACAATGTAGTCTTTTTGAGGACTGGTTATTTATTTATTTAGTAGTCAATAAGTAGGTACCTTCTTTTTTGCCAACTACTCTGTGGTTCTGGGAAACAGCAATGAACCAAAGAGTCCTTGCCTAAAACTTAAAGTATAGGAAGAGAATATAAATTTTGGGAGGCTACTGCTTTAAAATTTATATTGCTGGTCATTGTGGCTCATGCCAATAATCCTAGTGACTCAGGAGGCGGAGGCAGGAAGATGGGCAGTTCAGGGCCAGCCTCAGCATCTTAACAAGACCCTAAGCAATTTAGCATAACCCTGTTTCAAAATATAAAATAAAGAGCTGGGGATTTAGCTCAGTGGCAAAATATCCCTGAGTTCAAATCTCCGGTACCACGAACAAAACAACCACCCCGCAAAAACACTCTTATTGTTTGTTTATTCACTTATGGAACCTTTTAACTTGGCTTTTTCTTGAAGGGAATACTTTTGTGTTATATAAAAATGTTTAGGTTTTTCCAGAAATACATGTGGGGTTTTTATTGATTTGATTTTGTTGGTGGTGGTGTTCCATGGTTATTGTTTGTTTGGAGATAAGGGAGAATCAAAAATAGTGTTTTAGAATCTTAATTTTAATTCTCTTTAATTATTGATGATGATGATGATTTATTTGAGAGAGAGAGAGAGAGAGAGAGAGTGTGTGTGTGTGTGTGTGTGTGAGTGTGATGGTACTGGGGATTGTATCCAAGTCCCTATAATTTTTATACCATTGAGCTATTTCTCCAGCCCTTTTTTGAGACAGGGTCTCTCCAAATTACCCAAGTTCCTGCCTCTCAGCCTCCCAAGTAGCTTGGGATTAAGGTATATGCTACTGAACCCAGACACTTCGGTTTAATTTGTATCTGCTTATTTGTTGGCTTCCATATGAGATTTTTTAAATTGATTTTATTTTTTTAAATACACGACAGCAGAATATATTATAATTCTTATTACACATATAGAGAACAATTTTTCATATCTTTGTATAAAATATGTTCGAAACATATGGATTCTTGTGTGTGTGTGTGTGTGTGGTGTTGGGGATTGAACCCAGGGCCTTAGGCATGCAAGGCAAATACTCTACCAAATGAGCTATATACCCAGTACTCCATATGAGATTTTAATACAAAGATTTAAAAATTCAATAAAACCTATGTTCAGCCCTGCTTACAATATCCATTTCAGTATAGATTTACTTAGTCATAGTATTATGTGATATCTGATAATCTACTGATTATAATTTTTAAAATAATTTTAATGATGATATTTGGAAGGGTGATAACATTTGGTGTATAGTCCATACTATATTTTCCTTGAGGTTTATATGATTTCCAAATGGCTCCTAAGCAATAAATTCATATATTATTTCTATAATAGACACACTCAAGTTTGGTTTTTTAAAAAATATTTTTAGCTGTAAATGGAAACATATCTTTATTTTTTTTTTTTATGTGATGCTGAGAATCAAACCCAGTGCCTCACACATGCTAGGCAAGCACTCTACCACTGAGCCAAATCCCAGCCCTCAAGTAGATTTTATAACTTCCAGCATAAATACCTCTTCATAAAGTTTCTCACAATTTCTACATAAATACAGTTGGAAGACGAAATGTCCTTAATTTCCTGGGCTCAAAATTCAGTTTTTAAATTTGCAGAAAATTTGGAGTTTGAGTTGAATTTTCTTTGATATTAACACTACCTTCTTTCTTCTTCCCCCTGTAGCAGGAGAAAACACTTATTTTCTCGTGATAAATTAAAACTTTTTCTGAAGCAACACTGTGAACCACAAGATGGAGTCATTAAAATTAAGGTAATCAGAGTTGTGATTAGAAGGAAGAAAAAAATAAGAAATAAGTAGTGTTATGAAGCTATAACATTACAAAAATGTTAAAAAAATTGTTTAAAATAACTTATCTGGAGCCAGTTTTTTTAAAAATATTTATTGGATTAAATACTAATTTTGCAATTGCTAGAATTGTTAAGAAAAAAACCACTTTTTTTCTTACAAAAGAAAGATTAGCCATGCCAGAGGCAGTGGTACATGTCTGTAGTCCCAGCAACTCAGGAAACTGAGGCAGGAGGATCACAGGTACAAGACCAACCTCAACAATTTAGCAAGACGCTCCCCCCTCTCCATGTAAGCAGCAAAGAGGCGTTTACTGCGAGCTAGCTCCGTCCTCTGCGCACACAGCAACTGGTGATGCTGAGAGGCCCCAAGCCCAGGGTTTGCAGCAGTTTTATACACTCTTTGGGGAAGGCAGGGACTTTACATCATAGCAAATCATCACCGCGGGAAAATCATAAAACTACAACCCTAAAACGGGAAAATCATAAAACAACAACCCTAAAACATGATTAGCACATTCACTGGCGAGAACAAGTTGGGTAAGGGTGATTGGTTAGTACAAGAGGGGGATTTAAGCTGATTGGTTCAAGTCACAAGGGGAGTATGTGCTGAACTACTTGGTTTCCCAGCATGTTATCAACCACCATAAACTACTGGGAGGGTCATCTGGCATCCCAGGTATTTTCCCTGTCTCATGCTGATTGGTGGTTGCTAGGGGTTTGCTATGGGTCCTCACTTAGCCTGACTGAGTCAGGGACACCTGGTGCCACAGATCTCTCCTTTTATTTGCAGACAAACAACTCAGCAGGGTGGGTATGTGCCTAGGAGTGCTCTGTGGGTGTTTCCAAGGACAAGAGCCATGCCCCCTTCCTTGGACAGGCTTTGCTCTGGGGTAGAGGCTGGTTTCTCAAAAAAGGAGTCACATCAGTTTCTCACTGCAAATTCGTAATTCAACTATCTTTCCAAGTCCACAAATTCACCCGTCCCCATAAGCATTTCTAAGGGGGTTTCAGTATTTTGCTTTCGATTTGTCTCTGCTTACTCCCTACCATAATCTGTCCAATAGAATTTCCAAAGTAGGAAATCTCCACTGCTTGAACAATAACATGCAATAAAAAATCCAGTCACTTGGAAGAAGAGGCTTGTGGCAAACGGAGCAAGCTTTGTACAAATGGCGAATTAGGACCATATACATCACAAGTGTTTTTTAATGCCTTGATAGTTTTGAATGGTATTACAGCATGGACGTGGACACTCTGGTCTTGGTTGTTAACCTGTTCAAAAACTGAAACCCACTAATGTCCTCTCTGCCTCTTGAGCTCTCCTAAACCCACGTTGTAACAGTGTAAGGAAAGTCATTGAGAGCTCAGAGTACCTGTTAAAATTTGTTCTCCCACCTGGAAGCAGCTGAATCTGAATAGCTGGAGCAGGTCCTGCTAGACTTAATCTATTACAATTTCCTGGTAATTCCCGGATGTCATCGTCTGACTCATCTCCCTAGGTCTGAGACTCATTTGTGCCTTCATCCTCGTCGTCATCTTTGTTTCATTAGCAAGACTCTTAAGTAAAATATATTTTTTTAAAAGGTGTTGGGGATGTGGCTTAGTGGTTCAATCCCAGGTCAAAAAAAAAACAATCAACAAACACATGAAAAGAAGCTTAATTTTACTTCACAAATAAAAATTAAGATTATACTGAACAGTTTTTACTTAAGGGTATAAAAGATTGTCAGAAGATATTTTGGTATGCTTGCATATACTTTTTCAAGCATACATATGCAAAAACAATTTGTTTCCCACTATTGGCAGAGGATGCTATTAAGAGTCTTTATAAATACACAAAAATGTGGGTAGTTTTTGTGTGTTGTGTGTATATGAATAAAGGTTTTGGACAATTAATGTTAATAAAACCTATTGTGACCACGTGTGCATGCATCCCTAATTTTGAAAATCCATAATGCTCCAAAATCTGAAATTTTGTGAGCACTGACATGACTTGAAGTGGAAAATTCCACATCTTGAAACTTTGTTTCACGCACAAAATTATTAAAATCATATAAAATTACCTTTAGGATGTGTACATAAGGTATATATGAAACATATGAATTTTGTTCCATCTCCAAAATATTAAGTATATGCAAATATTTCAGAGTCTTAAATTATCTGTAACACTTCTGATTCCAAGCATAAGGAATACTCATCCTATATTTGAGAAGAAACCACCCATGTGCTTTATATTCATGCTGAAAGAGCTGTTCTATATACTCAGAATTATGTAGGATAACATGAAATCATCCTAATGGAGTCTACTTCGATGTAAGATTTTTTTTTTTCCTTTTGGTAATTGTAGATAAACAGCATGCTTTTATTTTATTTGCTTATGTTTTTATGTGGTGCTAAGGATCGAACCCAGTTCCTTTCACATGCCAGGCAAGTACTCTACCACTGAGCCACAACCCTAGCCTAACTTTGATGTAAGGTCTTAATAGGTTATTGATTATTATGATAGCCAGAAGTGATTGAATTTTAAGTATTAAAAATGGTGTTCTGGGCTGGAGTTGTGGCTCAGTGATAGAGCATTTGCCTAGCATGTGTGAGGCACTGGGTTTGATCTCAGAACCACATAAAAAAGTAAAGAGATTGTGTCCATCTACAGCTAAAAATCTTTTTTTTTTTAAAATGGTGTTCTTAAAAAAATATGTAGAAAATCAAGTTCTCAGAAGTGTTTTTGTTAATACTTAAGTTTTTGGATCATTATTTTCTTATACATTTCTTTTACATTTTTAGTCGTAGTTGGACAGAATATTTTTATTTTATTTATCTATTTTATATGGTGCTGAGAATCGAATCCCAGGACCTCACACGTACTAGGCAAGTGCTCTACCGCTGAGCCCACAACCCAACCCCTGTTATACATTTCTTAAAATGATATTTCTATAAATGACATATGGTTTCTTTGAGAAAAAGTGATGATCTTGGTCACTAGGCCAAAATTAGTAAAACATTTAGGGTTAGACATGGATAACAGTTAAACAAGTTCTAGATATAAGGTAAAGGGAAAGTAGCTCATAAATTTGGTAATTGTCCTTGAACCATACAACTTCCAGTAAGAATGAGATTGGCCAGGCATGGTGGCACATGCCTAAAATCCCAGAGATTTGGGAGTTTGATACAGGAGGATTGAGTTAGAGCCCAGTCTGGACAACTTAGATCCTCTCAAAAAATAAAAAGGGCTGGGAGTATAGCTTGGTGGTTGAGAATCCCTGGGTTCAATCCCCAATACTACAAAAAAGAAAAAGAGAGATTAACTTCTGAACTTAAATTCTGAGGTAAAATTATATGAATTTATAAATATTTCTGCTTTTATCCAAAACAGTTTTTAAAATTTGGTACATACAATATTTATTACCTAACCCTAAAATGAAAATCTAAACACAGGGTTGGGAAACAGTTAAGAAAAAAAGTATTGGGGTATAGAAATTGCACTGTATTCCATGAATATTTTGTATCAAGTAAAAACAAAAACAATTTATAGAGTTACAGTGGTATATTTTTAATGGTAAATATATGAATTAATTATTTACATAGAAAATCTCAGGCAATTAGTCAAAAGCAAAATAAATAGATTATTATATGTGTAATTTTGAAGTAGTTTTAGAATTCAGGATCTGAGCCATGTGTAGTGGGCATACCTGTAATTTCAGCTACTCAGTAGGCTGAGGCATGAGGATTGCAAGTTTGAGGCTAGCCTGGGCAACTTAGTGAGACCCTATCTAAAAAAGAAAAAAAAAATTAAAAAGGGCTGGACATTTATTTCAGTGATAGAGTGTGAAGCAAATTGATAAAAACATTCTTGGTGTTTTATGGTAATCTTTGAAGTGTAGTTTTCTTTCTGGTAAGACTGATTAATAATGTAATTTAGAAAAGGATCAAAAGTAAACCAACTAAAATGTAAAATGTATCACTATACAGTAACACATGAAATTCTAATGTCTGTAGCCTGGTCTTTATAACCACTTTAGTAGTAATTAATGTGATACATTAGTGGTAACTGTACATGGTTTACGGTTTACTAACGTGCTATTATTGTACTTTTTTTTCTTTTACGAAGCCATCATCTCTCTTAGCATATAAAATAGCAGAACAAGATTTTTCCTATTTCTTCCCTGATGATCCACCTACATTTATCTTCAGTCCTGCTAACAGAAGAAGAGGGAGACCTCCCAAGCGACTATCTGTTAGTCAAGTAAGTGAGAAGAGGCTAAAACTATATTTTACTTGCTAATGAAACATTATTCAGAATCAAGAGCAGTGTTTGGTTCCTGTCACCCTGTAGTCTATAAGAAGAAAACCATTACTGTACACAAGAAAAATGTATGTGTGTGAACTGTGTGTTGATAGCTGCTCAGCCTTAAGGTTTGGAGAGGCTTTAAGAGTGAATTATACACTGTTTTCATGCCATATGAATTTTTTTGCCAAGATGAAGCAAGCATATAACCAATTACTGAAATGTAAAGCAGAATGAAATGTAGGGACTAAATTGTGAGATTGAAATGTAAAGAGAAAAAAATTCTGATTGGAGGAAATTATGGAGTACTTTAAGGAATAATACTTGAGCTAAACAGTATACAAGATTTCTAATGATTAGGCAAAGAAGTGGGAAAGGTGTTTTGAGGTATGAAAAAAAGATCACAAGGGATTTGGGGACTCTTGTAGGGCATCACTGAGTAGTGAATATATATAGTATGATTGATCTGTTAGTACAGAAAGGAATGTAATGGGAAATGAGGCAGAAAAATCTGTAGTTAGTCTTGGGGTTCTAATTTCTCTGTAAAGTGGTTCTAAAATGTTCTTTTCATAAAAATATTCATCTTGCTTAAATATTTAATTATTTGTTTTATGTACAGGCTGAAAATAGTTTTTAACCAAAAGCTGGTGGTCTAAATTCAAGCAAATAAGAATGTACTGATTCAATGTATGTAATGAAAGACCTCAGAATGTGAAGTAAATCTTCCCTAAGAAGTTTTAGAACAAAAGGGGAAAAGGCAATATAGGTTGATGTGTTTAATTCTGTGCTTACTCCCTAGCAGTAAGGAATTATTCTACCACAAGTCATTGCCATTTCTCAATTCAGAGAGCAATGACACTATGAAAGTTTCTGAAATTGGGCAAACTAAGAAACCAATGCAGCTGTCTTAAGTTGAAGGAAATTTATTTTGGATTATTCTAATCCTTTAATTCCATTTCTGTGTTTTTATTTTCTCATACCCTTATTCTATGAATTCTGTTTATTCTCTTCTGCTAGTTAGGGATTGCTAATGGTTATAATCATTTACAGTTAGATTCTCACTGTTTCTAAGTATAGTTTGCAGCACAGTCAGCATGATTTAGAAATTTATTGAGGAGTCTTTCAGAATCATTTCCAGGCTTCAGTTAAGTGGTCAAAAGAGTTGCTTGTGCTATAAGAGGAATAAGCAAAACAAGATTTTTTCTTACTTCTTCCCTGATAAAAAAACCTTAGCTGGGGAATTCTGTTTTTCTTTCCTTTAGGCTATGTCACTCTTCTCAGTAACATCTATCCTAGATGAAGTTTATTTCCTTCTTCCAACTAATTTTCAATATAATAAACTACTTTTTATTTTATTCCTACTTTATATCAAACAATTTATTGTGTATATTCTTTAAGCCTCATGATAGCTCTTCAAAATAGGCAGGATCCCATTTTATAAATGAAGAAAGATTACATTCTCAAAGTGAGAATATAAAAGCTGGGATTTTAACTGGAATTCAAAACTGGTCCCTTGTTTTGATGATGCAGTGGTATTGATACTATTATTCACAAGATAATTAAAGTTAGAATCATTCATTACCACTTTTACTTTCTAACACCAACTTAATTTTAAGTCTTTTTGGCTGTTTAGTCTTTCCATTTTAGAATTTAGCCTAATTTTTAGATTTGGAAAGTGTTTATTCAAAACATTGAACTTCAGCTATAACAAGCCGTTCTATATTTCATTTAAGATCTGACTTACCTGCTAAACTATCAATAAGGAAAGGAACAAAGTCTATATCTTGTTTTTCACTATGATTAGTATTGTGCCTGATCCATGCGAAGTACTCAAATATTCACATGAATTATTTGTTTTATTATATTTATAACATAATAAGAATATTATACATGTTAAGCAATTTAGAGACATTCTTACAAGGAATAAAGTAAAAGTAAAATTTTGACATTGTTTAACAGTGGCCACAAAAATGTTTCTGACATGTCTTTTCTCTGTCTTTTTCATATTTGGTGTTTACCCTATCTAGTTTATAAAATAATCTGGAGGATTTTTGTTTTTCTAATGCATATTTCAAGACTGTATACTACCGGTTGTTTTTCCTGGGATGATACTCTAGTGATTCATAGAGCTATGGTATTAACTTATGTTCTGAGTATTATTCTGACTGGAGTTATTAAAAGTTCAGTCATACTTTAGAGTAAAAAACTCATTGTAGTATGAAGAGAAGGTATCTTTTTGTGGACTTTTAAATTTTGTTTTTTATTCTTACTTAGTTAAGATCCAGGCAGACCATCAGTTTATATAAATTTCTGGTTTATAAGTTTAGTTTCATGGTTTGTTTTTTAGGAAGACAACTTTACTAATAAACAGAGTATCATGGGTTATAGGAACAAAGCTATTAAAGAAAGAGACAAATTTTTGAAACAAGAAGAAATGAAGACACTGGGTGAGTTTTAATATGTCCCTCTAAACTCTTTAGAACAAGAAAGAATATTTCTCGTGGGCCCAAGTGGGAGACATATTTCTGGTTTTTTTTTTTTTCCAGTGTAAGTATTTTTTACCCTCAGATAACATCTCAGAAGTAGGAATTTCCAGAATTTATAAACATATTATGTTTGATTCGCATAGTCTTTTAAAACATTGGTTCCCAAACTTGAATGTTTTGGGAAGCAATGTTTTAAAAGACTTGTTAAAATAAGGGTTCTTCTTGGGCTGGGGTTGTGGCTCAGCAGTGGAATGCTTACCTGGCACGTGTGAGGCCCTGGGTTCGATCCTCAGCACCACACAAAAATAAAATGTTGTGTCCATCTACAACTAAAAAATAAAATATTAAAAAAAAATAAGGGTTCTTAATTAATAGGTTTGTGTGAGGGCTAAAATTCTACATTTTTTTTCAAAGAATAAATCGATTTTTTTAAATACATGACAGTGGAATGCATTACAATTCTTATACATACACAGTATAATTTTTCATATCTTTGTATATAGAGTATGTTCACGCCAATCGATGCCTTTATACATGTACTTTGGTTTTTTTTTTTTTTTTGCGTTACAATTCCTTTTACACATATATACCACAATTTTTCATATCTATTTATATATAAAGTATGTTGACACTCAATTCGAGTCTTCATACATGTATTTTGGATAATGTATCCATCACATTTCACCTCCCTTGCTAATCCCCTGCCCTCTTCCTTCCCCTCCCACCCCTCTGCCCTATCTAGAATTCATCTAATCCTCCAATGCTCCCCCTCCCTACCCCACTATGAGTCAGCCTCCTTATATCAGAGAAAACTTTCCACATTTGTTTTTTGGGGATGGCTAATTTCACTTAGCATTATCTTCTCCAACACCATCTATTTACCTGCAAATGCCATGATTTTATTCTCTTTCATTGCTGAGTAAAATTCTATTGTGTATATATGCCACATTTTTTTTAAATCTATGCATCCACTGAAGGGTATCTAGGTTGGCTCCACGGTTTAGCTATTGTGAATTGTGCTGCTATAAACATCGATGTGGCTGTGTCCCTGTAGTATGCTTTTTTTAAGTCCTTTGGGTATAGTCCAAGGAAAGGGATAGCTGGGTCAAATGGTGGTTCCATTCCCAGATTTCCAAGGAATCTCCATACTGCTTTCCATATTGGCTGCACCAATTTGCAGTCCCACCAGCAATGTATGAGTGTGCCTTTTCCCCCACATTCTCTCCAACACGTATTGTTTTTTGTCTTCATAATAGCTTCCGTTCTGACTGGAGTGAGATGATATCTTAGAGTAGTTTTGATTTGCATTCCTCTGATTGCTAGAAATGATGAGCATTTTTTCATATATTTGTTGATTGATTGTATATCCTCTTCTGAGAAGTGTCTATTCAGGTCCTTGGCCCATTTGTTGATTGTGTTATTTGTTTTTTCAGTGCTTAGCTTTTTGAGTTCTTTATATATCCTAGAGATTAGTGCTCTATATGATGTGTGAGGGATAAAAATTTGCTGTCAGGATGTAGGCTCTCTGTTCACTTCACAGATTCTTTTCCTGAGAAGAAACTTTTTAGTTTGAGTCCATCCCATTTATTGATTCTTGGTTTTAATTCTTGTGCTATAGGAGTCTTATTAAGGAAGTTGGGGCCTCATACCACATGATGAAGATTAGGGCCTACTTTTTCTTCTATTAGACACAAAGTCTTTGGTCTAATTCCTAGGTCCTTGATCTATTTTGAGTTAAGTTTTGTGCATGGTGAGAGATAGGAGTTTAATTTCATTTTATTGCATATGGATTTCCAGTTTTCCCAGCACCATTTGTTGAAGATGCTATCTTTTCTCCAGTGCATATTTTTGGCACCTTTGTCTAACGTAAGATAGTTGTAATTATTATCTGTGTCCTCTATTCTGTACCATTGGTCTACCAGTCTGTTTTGGTGCTAATACCATGCTGTTTTTGTTACTATTGCTCTGTAGTATAGTTTAAGGTCTGATATAGCGCTGCCACCTGCTTCATTCTTTCTGCTAAGGATTGCTTTAGCTATTCTGGGTCTCTTATTTATCCAGATGAATTTGATGATTCCTTTTTCTAATTTCTATGAGGAATGCCATTGAGATTTTGATTGGAATTGCATTAAATCTGTATAGTGCTTTTGATAGTATGGTCCTTTTGATAATGTTAATTCTGCCTATCCAAGAGCAAGGTAGATCTTTCCATCTTCTAAGGTCTTCTTTGATTTCTCTCTTAAGGGTTCTGTAGTTTTCATTGTATAGATCTTTCACCTCTTTCGTTAAGTTGATTACCAAGTATCTTTTTTTTTTTTTGATATTGTGAATAGGGTAGTTTTTCTCATTTCCTTTTCAGAGGCTTTGTCACTGATATACAGAAATGCTTTTGATTTATAGGTGTTGATTTTATGTCCTTCTACTTTGCTGAATTCATTTACTAGTTCTAGAAGTTTTCTGGTGGAATTTTTTGGGTCTTTTAGGTATATAATCATATCGTCTGCAAATATTGCTAATTTAAGTTCTTCTTTTCCTATAAATATCCCTTTGATTTCTTTTGTCTAATTGCTCAAGAACTATGTTGAATAGAAGTGGTGTAAGAGGGCATCCCTGTCTTATTCCAGTTTTTTATAGGGAATGCCTTCAATTTTTCTCCATTTAGAATGATGTTGGCCTGAGTCTTAGCGTAGATAGCCTTTACGAAGTTGAGATATGTTCCTGTTATCCCTAGTTTTTCTAGTGTTTTGAACATAAAGGGATGCTGTATTTTGTTAATAGCTTTTTCTGCATCTGTTGAGATAGACATATGATTCTTATCTTTAAGTCTATTGATGTGATGAATTACATGTATTGATTTCTGTATGTTGAACCAACCTTGCATCCCTGGAATGAATCCCACTTGATCATGGTGCACAATCTTTTTGATATGTTTTTGTATTCGATTTGCCAGAATTTTATTGAGAATTTTTGGATCTATGTTCATTAGAGATATTGGTCTGAAGTTTTCTTTCTTTGATGTGTCTTTGCCTGGTTTTGGAATCAGGGTGATGTTGGCCTTACAGAATAAGTTTGGAATTACTGCCTCTTTTTCTATTTCCTGAGATAAATTGAAGAATATTGATATTAGTTCTTCTTTAAAGGTCTTGTAAAACTCAGGTATGTATCCATCTGGTTCTGGGCTTTTCTTGGTTGGTAAGCTTTTGATGGCTTCTTCTATTTCCTCACTTGATAATTGGTCTGTTTAAATTGTATGTATCTTCCTGACTCAATCTGGGCAAATCGTGTGACTTAAGAAATTTGTTGATGCCTTCAATGTCTTCTATTTTATTGGAGTATAAGATTTCAAAATAATTTCTAATTATCCTCTGTATTTCTATAGTGTCTGTTGTGATATTACCTTTTTCATCATATATGCTAGTAATTTGAGTTCTCTCTCTCCTTCTCTTCGTTAGCGTGTAAGAGTCTGTCAATTTTATTTATTTTTTTAAAGAACCAACTTTTTGTTTTGTCAATTTTTTAAATTGATTTCATTGATTTCAGCTCTAATTTTAATTATTTCTTGCCTTCTACTGCTTTTGCTGCTGGTTTTTTGTTCTTTTTTCTAGGGCTTTGAGATGTAATGTGAGGTCATTTATTTGTTGACTTTTTCTTCTTTTAAGGAATGAACTCCATGCATTGAATTTTCCTCTTAGTACTGCTTTCATAGTGTCCCAGAGATTTCGATATGTTATGTCTATGTTCTCATTTACCTCTATGATTTTTTTAATCTCCTCCTCGATGTCTTCTGTAACCCATTGTTCATTCAGCAGCATATTGTTTAGTCTTCAGGTGATGGAGAAATTTTTATTTTTTTATTTTTTTCGTTGATTTCCAATTTCACTCCATTATAATTTGATAAAATGCCTGTTAGTATTTCTACTTTTTTGTATTTGCTAAGAGTTGCTTTGTGGCATAGTATATTGTCTATTTTAGAGAAAGATCCATGTGCTGCTGAGAAGAAAGTGTATCCACTTGATGCAGGTTGAAATATTCTATATATGTCAGTTAAGTTAAAGTTATTGATTGTGTTATTGAGTTCTATAGTTTCTTTATTCAGCTTTTGTTTGGAAGATCTATCCAGTGGAGAGAGAGTTGTGTTAAAGTCATCCAAGATTATTGTGTTGTGGTCAGTTTGACTCTTGAACTTGAGAAGAGTTTGTTTGATGAACATAGCTGCACCATTATTTGAGGCATATATATTTATGATTGTTATGTCTTGTTGGTGTATAGTTCCCTTGAGCAGTATATAATGTCCATCTATATCCCTTTTGATTAATTTTAGCTTGAAGTCTACTTTATTTGATATGAGTATGGAAACCCCTGCTTGCTTCCACAGTCCATGTGAATGGTATGATTTTTCCCAACCTTTCACCTACAGTCTGTGTATGTCTTTTCCTATCAGATGAGTCTCCTAGAGGCAGCATATTGTTGGGTTGTTTTTTTAATCCAGTCTGCTAGCCTGTGTCTTTTGATTGGTGAGTTTAAGTCATTAACACTTAGGGTTACTGTTGAGAGATGGTTTGTATTTCCAGCCATATTTGTTTATTTTTATTATTTAACTTGAATTGGTTTTCCACTTTTATTAGTTTTTCTTTAGTGTACTACCTCCCTCTGCTGATTTTCATTGTTGTTTTTCATTTCCTCTTCATGAATTTTTTTTTTTAGTTGTAGTTGAACACAATATCTTTATTTATTTATTTTTCGGTGGTGCTGAGGATTGAACCCAGGGCCTCACATGTGCTAGGCGAGCATGGTACCACCAAGCCACAACCCCAGCCCCAGAGCCACAACCCCAGCCCCCTCTTCATAAAATATTTTGCCAAGGATGTTTTGTAGTGCTGGTTTTCTAACTATAAATTCTTTTAATTTTTGTTTATTGTGGAAGGTTTTTATTTCATCTTCAAATCTAAAGCTTAATCTTGTTGGATACAAGATTCTTGGTTGGCACCCATTATATATATGTTGTTCCAGGATCTTCTAGCTTTTAGGGTCTGTGTTAAAAAATCTGCTGTTATCCTAAGTGGTTTTCCCTTATATGTAATCTGATTCCTTTCTCTTGTGGCTTTTAAAATTTCTTATTCTGTATGTTGGACATTTTCATTATTATATGCCTTGGTGTGGATCTGTTGTGATTCTGTACATTTGGTGTCCTGTAGGCTTCTTGAATTTGGATTTCCGATTCGTCCTTCATGTTTGGAAAGTTTTCTGATATTATTTCATTGAATAGATTGTTCATTCCTTTGGTTTGGACTTCTATGTCTTCCTCTATCCCAGTAACTCTTAAATTTGGTCTTTTTATGCTATCCCATATTTCTTGAATGTTCTGCTCGTGGTTTCTTATCATTTTCACTGTGTGGTGTATATTCTTTTCAAGATGATTTATTTTATCTTCATTGTCTGATATCCTATCCTATCTTCTAAGTGGTCTACTCTGTTGGTGATGCTTTCATTTGAGTTTTTACTTTGCTTTATTATTTCTTTCATTTCAAGGATATCGGTTTGGTTCTTTTTTAGAACCTCTGTCTCCCTGTTGAGGTGATCTTTTGCTTCTTGGATTTGTTTATGTAGCTCATTGTCTAAGTGATCTTTCACTGCCTGTATTTGTTCTCTTATGTCTTTGAGATCCCAAAACATTTTAACCATGTGTATCCTGAAATCTTTCTCTGTCCTTTTTTCTGCTGTAGCTGCCAATGCTTCTAATGATGTGTTGCCTTGATTTGTTTGTGGTACTTTCTTCCCTTTTCTTTTCATGTTGCTCATGTGTCTTCCTTTCCAGCTCTGTGGATCTGGTGTGTTCTTGTTTTTAACCCTATAGATTTGTAGTGCTCTTGTAGGGTTCCAAGATCTCTCCTGCTCAGATGGCAATTCCATCTGGTATCCACACCCACCAAAAAAATGGTGAGGAAGTTTTTCCAAGATGAAGTTGTTCTGTTTCCAGTGCCAGGGTGTCTCCTGAGTTGGGCGGAGCTAGGCGGAGCTGTGGATAGATAGCGGCTGAGTGACCTGTGTGGCAGCAGAGCGCAGTCTGGAGTTCTGGAGTTCTGCAGAATCACTCCCTTCAGCGATTCGCTTGTGAGCCGCTTGTGAGCCGCTTGTGAGCCCTGTGTGAGCTAGACCTGCGGGCTTTGGGTCCGAAGTCCGGAGACTTAACTCAAGCACAGAGGCTCTGATTTCTGCTCGGGTGGTTGCAGCACTGGTGATTTCTGTGAAAATCCTCTGTATAGGGGTCTTCTTCCACTCTCTCAGATGTTATATTCCATCTAGGCGAGACCTTGTGGAGAAGTTCCCTGTCTACTTTCTTGGTTTCATGCCACAAAGCAGCCAGAAACGGGACCTCCCCTATTCCGCCATCTTGGATCTCTTGAAATTCTACATTTTTAACAAGATGATTACCTTGCCCTGTCTTTAGACAACAGTTTGAGTATCAGGGCTTTCAAAGGAAGGATTTGTTTGTCCCAGTACTGTAGTTTGTCTTAAACCTACCCAATTTGCTTTTCCCATTTTAATCTTTTATCTGCTGACTCCCTTCAGGAATTTTGTCTCTACTAATCTCATTTAACCATAAATTATGTCAGGGCTTTTTTTGTTGCTTAAAAAAATGCCAAATGTTGTTTTTGCCTGTTTACATTTTTAAGTTTGACCTTCTCCACAGCTTTCCAAAAGGCTAAATTAAAAAGAGAAAAAGCAGATGCCCTAGAAGCAAAAAAGAAAGAAAAGGAGGATAAAGAGAAAAAGAGGGAAGAATTGAAGAAGATTGTTGAAGAAGAAAGACTAAAGAAAAAAGAGGAAAAAGAGAGACTTAAAATAGAAAGAGAAAAGGTATTTATTTTAGAATATTAGTTGTGCTCCTACAAATAGTAATATTACTTTACATATTTAAATTCATGGTTAATTTTCAAATACTTTACTAATTTCATTCATGTGGTACTGGGGATTGAACCCAGTGGATCTCTATCACTGAGCTACATCCCCAGCCCTTTTTATACTTTTTATTTTGAAATGGGGTGGTCTCATTGAGTTGCCAAGGCTAGCCTTGAACTTGCCTCCTAAGTAGCTAGAATTACAGGTGCCCTGCAAGATTCAATATATTTCTACATGTCTTTATGCCTCACTTAAAACTTAAAGTGCAACCCAAATGATCTTCATTATTTAGAATTCCAAATTTAGGAAAATTATTATGCATGAAACTTTCAAAGGTAAAAGAAATAAATAGTGATAAAATATAGTAAATTCAAATCAGGCACATACCTGTAGTCCTAGCTACATATAGGGGAAAGGCAGCAGAGCCATTTGAACCCAAGAGTTAAAGGCCTGTCTGGTCAGCATAGTAAGACCCTGTCTACATTAATGAAAAACTAAAATAAATAAATTCTATGATCAGTAAGAATTTATTATGGTGTTCTTATCCTCCTTGAAAAATTAAGTGTGTATAATAATAGGGTATTCCAGCAAATCTTTATAGTCTTCAGTGGTGGATATTTCTTAACAAAAGTCTGTAGCTGGTTCTGTTCAACTTAGGCATTTTCATAGGCGGATTTTTGGGATATCCACAACTAGCCTCAGAGGATCAGGTTATACACTGTATTCATTTAAATTGCCTATAGTTTCTTGAAATATTTCAAATAGGTTCTTAGTGTGCTGTCAAGCGCCAAATACAAACTTTACTCTGGAAATGTAGAGAATAAGAATCACTTGTAATTTAATGATAACACTTAGGGATGGAATTAAAATAACACTTGAATTAATTTCCAGTCTTTATTCAAGGTCTTAAATAGTTAGAGCACCTACCATTTATAATTTTATATTCTCTTTTCACCTAATATTTATTATAAACATTCCTTCATATTATTAAATAACCTAAAGTGGAATTTTTAGTGACTGCCCAATAATTCATCAAATAACTAAAATTAAGCACTTTATAGTCTTTTTCTCATAAATCCAAATTTCTTTTTTGTTTGTTTTTTGCTCTGCCCCTGAATTAATATGTAGAATAGTAGGTCAGAGGCTAAGAACACTTAAAATACTTTCTATATATATACTTAGCTAAGTATTTGTCAAACATGGGCTTATTTATACACTTTCAGCAACAATGAATGAGAATGCCCATCGTATTATGTCCTGTAAGAATTGTTTTTTAGGAGAAAAACTTTACAGCAGACTGCTCAAAGCACAGTTAATAAGTTCTCTAACTAGCCCTTTTATGTGGAAAAATTGATAAATGCATAGTTATCTTTCATGTTCCTAAAATTCAAAGTTAGAATATAGTTTTAATGTATATTAATAATGTTTACTGGAAAATAATGATGAAATATTTTATTTGTGCTGCTTTATTAGAGACCTTACAGTATTTACCTTGCAGCTTCAAATATCAGAACAAAGAAGTTAAGGTTTCAACAAAAGACCAAGTGAACAAGAGAAATAGCCTGGATTATAAGAAAGAGAAGTCCATGAACTATATAATATTATTGTTGCTTTTACTTATGTTCCCCTGCATGTCTCTGGGCTTTTAACAGATTCAAATTAATCTTGAAAATAACAAATGTATTATAAACTGAAGGGGGAGGTTTTATTTAAGTATTCTAATGTTAATTTACTTTGTCAGGATGTAATTCAATTCAAGTAGTGAGTAGGCAGTATGAAGTTAAATTAATATTTATTCAGGAACCAGTATGTACCAGGCATTTTTGGTCTTTGTAGAATTACTTAATAGGTATTATTCTGTCCAGTGGTTCTAAAACATTAATGTACATTGAAGTTACCAGAAGGGTTTGTTAACCAATTGCTACTCCTAACCTCAGAGTTCCTGATTTGGTAAGCCTAGGGTGGGGCCCAAGTATTTGTATTTCTAACAAGATCTCAAGCTTATTAAATTTCTTTAAAGAATTATTACTAACCTTTTTTTAATTAGGAAAGAGAGAAATTACGTGAAGAAAAGCGAAAATATATGGAATACCTAAAACAATGGAGTAAACCAAGAGAAGATATGGAATGTGATGACCTTAAGGTAAAAAGCATGTTATATGATATTTGGCACATGTGTATTTTATATGTTGTATGTGGCTTTGCTGATGAAATGTTTCTTTTATTTAATAGTGACCTCTTTTCTTTATGTTTAACTGAGAGGAAATAACCAGTTAAGCAAATATTCAGCCTTAGAGTTCCAAGGTAGCATTGCTAGTGCTTTGTTTAAAAAAAAAACAACTTTGATAATAATTACTATTCTGTAGAAATAATTTGTCAGTTTTTGTGATCCTTGACAATTTGGTAAGTGCTGTCGCCAGGCATGCATTAAGGCTGATTACTAGGTACAGATTCTTGCCTTTTTCCAGAAGAACCTAAGTACCTAAAACCAAACTCATTCCCAGCTTATAAGGAAGCACTTCCAAATCAGTCTGTTGGGATTATATTTCATATCATAAGGAGATACTGCACTGAAGACAACATTTGCATAACTAATTTGACTTCAAAATCTAGATTAAAAGGTCCTCTTAGCTAGGAAATAGAGTCAGAAATTTACTTCAGCTTAAAATTACATTCTCAGTTTTAGGAAGAATAATATTTTTTTCTCAGAGTCCCTTGCTAGTAAAGTTGGAAGTCCATGAAATCTGTAAGAGTTCCAAAGGTGATTATAATAAACATCCAGGATTATTAAAGACAGCTAGTTTATATAGAATAATTTTTATTAGATAAAGAGTATACTGTATTTACCTATACTTGATTCAAGAGTTATATAAATTGCTTAATCTTGCAGGAACTTCCAGAACCAACTCCAGTGAAAACTAGACTACCTCCTGAAATCTTTGGTGATGCTCTAATGGTTTTGGAGTTCCTTAATGCATTTGGGGAACTTTTTGATCTTCAAGATGAATTTCCTGAGGGCGTAACCCTAGGCAAGTACTCTAGTTATATACTGATATGTTATGTAATTTACCCTTCATTACTTGCTTAAGAAAAACAAGCTATTGGGGCTGGGTTTGTGGCTCAGTGGTAGAACACTTGCGTAGCATGTGTGAAGCACTGGGTTTGATTCTCAGCACTGCATATAAATAAATAAAATAAAGATCCATTGACAATTTAAAAATATTTTTTAAAAAGCAAGCTACTTCTCAAAGTTCTTAAGATCACTAGACTTAACTGTTCCATTATTTCTTGGGTTCTCTCATGTTATTACCTAGTTAGGATCGTAATCATCCAAAGGCTTAACTGGATAGATGTTTGAGATGGCTTCTTAATGCACATGTCTGATGCCTCAGTTCTCTTCACATGGCCTTCCATTTCTTCTGTACTTATGTGGCAGCTGAAGGTTCAGAAGGCAAGAAAACAGAAACTGCCAGCCCTCTGAAAGATTAGGCCTGAAACTAGCACAGTATTATTTAGGCCACATTCCATTGGTCAGAGCAGTTACAGGCCACCTGGAACTGAAGGGGTTGGAGAAATAGACTCCACTACTTGAGTGGAGAGTGGTATGTGCATGGTTACTGACAAATGATTGCCTCCCTTTGATTTGTAATTCTGCTTACCTGTCTACTTACATACTTTTACTTTGTATAAACATTTATAATAGAGTTTAAGGAGGGATTTAGGTCTAATTTTGAATTTTTAGCTGTTCAATAGACAAAATATTAAGATCCATGTATGCATGCAGGAAGCAGTGGTGCACACCTGTAATCCAAGTGGCTGAGGATGCTGAGGCAGGAGGATCACAAGTTCAAAGCCAGCCTTAGCAACATAATGAGACCCTGCCTCAAAATAGAAAATAAGAAAAAGGGCTGGGGCTGGAGCTGGGACTTAGCGAATAAGCACTCCTGAGTTCAATTTCTCAATACCAAAAGAAAAAAAAAATCCACATAGGAACCCTCAAAAAACAGAATTATAATTATGGTCTCAGTTTTAATAAGAGTGTATTCTTAAGCCAGGCATGGTAATAGACACCTTTCATTTCAGCTACTCCGGAGACTGAGACTGGAGAATTATGAATTTGAACCAAGCATGGGTAACATAGCAAGACCCTGTCTCAAAAAAAAAAAAATAAATAAATTTCAGGGGGGCTTTGAAATTCTTCAGTTTTTCCTTATGAGCTAGATATGAATCCCTTACCGATAAAAAAGGTTTAAACAGTGCTGGTATAGGTAAGACAAATTAGATAAGAAGCATTTATTTAACACTTGAACACAATATTGCGATTAAAATTTAAAGCTGGGCTGGGAATATGGCTCAAGCAGTAGCGCGCTCGCCTGGCATGTGCAGGGCGCTGGGTTTGATCCTCAGCACCACATAAAAATAAAATAAAGATGTTGTGTCCACCGAAAACTAAAAAATAAATATTAAAAAATTCTCTCTCTCTCTCTCTTTAAAAAAAAAAATTAAAGCTAATAATTACCTTTCCTATGCACTAATTAGTGAACAACAATGTCCTACATACCTTTTGAGAACAGTGGGATACAATAACAAATATTTGCATAGTCAGAATAAAATTATAATCTGTAAAGTGCCTGAATTTGCGCCTCACATTTAAATTTGAATGAAATATTGGTCTGTTGAAGCTATTTTGGCTTGCTTGAGAAAATAGTAACTTTGACTTATGATTTTATTGTATTTTATTTGTAATCATTATGAATATTTAAAAATTTTTACTTGGATATAATACTTGGCCCTGCTTTCTATTGTTGATTAAATGTTTATTATTCCAGTTGAGTTGTTTTTTCAAATATGAATAAAACTTTAAATTCATTTTAAACATTTTATTCACAGAAGTGTTAGAGGAAGCTCTTGTAGGAAATGACAGTGAAGGCCCACTATGTGAATTGCTTTTTTTCTTCCTGACTGCAATCTTCCAGGCGATAGCTGAAGAAGAAGAGGAAGTAGCCAAAGAGCAAATAACAGATGCGGACACCAAAGGTCAGAATTCAATATTATTGCTGATTGAACCATAGTAGCTTTATATTGAAACTAGTTTTTAAAGTTTATTTTAAAGTTAACTTGGCTTTTACAGTTAGAAAATATAGTTATTCAGGTTACCTGATACCAGGTCATATACTAATACTGACAACATTTTACCTGTTATTTTATAAAAACTTTACTTTAAAGTAATCTGGTTCCAGTGACCTTAAAGACATCTTCCCACAATCTATTTTGCTTTCATTCCTTTAGATTTTTACCTATGATTAGGAATATTACAGATTTCACTGGCTAGTATCTGTAATCCCCAAGATATTATATTAAATAACACTCATTTTTGTTAGCTCCATCTTAGGAAAAACGAATTATTATTAATACTTGAAGTCAAAAATACTACTTATGATTTTATTTCAGATCTGAAAGTTTTTAGAACAGAGTTAAGAAAAATTTCACTTTTATTTAACTAGTTTGAACTACAAATTTTGCTCTTTAAATTCTGTGATCTTAAATATCTAGAGTCTTTTGGTATGTTAATATAGGAATAATTCTCAAAGGAGATCTTTTTTTTATTTTTTAAAACCGTATGTTCACTGTTTCATTTAGTATTTACCTTGATCAGAGGAAAGGTTAAGCACTTATATTCAGAGATTGATTTGGCTTCCTGAATAATACTCTGTGAACATCCAACATAAGAAGATTAGGACCAGAAGCTTGATTAAATGACAAGGGTATTTCATAAGAATAAAATAAAAAATAACTGCTAGGAGTACCAGTCATGGTGGTACATGCCTGTCATCTCAGAGGCTCAGGAGGCTGAGGCAGGAGGATCAAGAGTTCAAAGTTAGCCTCAGCAACTCAGCAAGACCCTATCTCTAAATAAAATATAAAAAACGGCTGAGGATGTGGCTCAGTGGTTAAGTGTCCCTGGGTTCAATCCCCAGTACCAAAAAAGAAAAGAAATAACTGCTCAGAAACAACTGAATAGCAAAATGTTGGTACAAAAAAATGGGGCATTTCTCCATTCTGATAGTTTCGTTGGCCTTAGACAATTTGAGCTTATCTTTCTTTATGTCTGGTTCCTGAAGCAATAGGGTATTGATGAGTATGCATCTGATGTTGGTTGCCCTAGTGTCCAGCTTGAGCATAATCACCATGGGTCCCTTGGCCATTTTAGCAATATAACCCCTGTTGTTTTCTCAGATAATTTAGTCAATTAAATGAAAATATTCTTTTAGCCATTGTTTATATCATAGCAAATAACCTAAGAGGGTTATTGATTAAGTTCTGACCTTAATACAAGACATAAGGCTATATTTAATTCAGGATTTAAACAGATAAATTTTATAATTTTTGAAGTCCTAGTTGGGGGGTAAAAAGGGAGGGGGAGTAAAAAGGAAATTGTGTTGAAAAATCATTTAATATAAAGGAAATATATATATGAAAGGGTATGGTTTGTATTGCCATTTGTTTAATCTGCAAATTTTATAGCTCCATTTTTATAAAGGACTATCTATAAGTATAAATATAAAGTCTATATATCTGAATAAAAATTGACACTTTTCCTCACATCTATTCTCCTATCTCAGTAACAAAAAAAGCTTTTTCACACCTCTTCCTAAAAATCAATTAAAGAATCACATGGGATTGAATATCGTCTTCTCCTTAGTGATGGTGTTATTAGTAAGATGTTTTCTGCAATTTCTAGCAAGAGGAAAATTGATCAGAAAGAGAAGAATTAATTTATCTAGTGATGGGAAAACTCGGTTCAGTGAAGTTATGTAATAAAGATCACATAGTTAGAATTGATATCACTATGTGTTATTTCATTTAATTCTCAGGCCACCTTTGTGAGGTAGATATAATAATTGTCTGCATTTTACATATAAAGAAATGAGGTGTGCTTAAGGAAACATGAGTAAGGAAATTGGGTACAAGCTTGGTTGATCTAGACCCTCATAATGACTACCATGTTGCCTCTAAATACGGCAGCAAAGTTGAAAATTTGAATATTTGTCACACTAGCATTACCCATAAAATTATGTCTTCAAGAAGATATAACTTCTTTAATCCTTGACCTCCATTTTTATATCAAGTCTTAGAAATGTTGATTAGCAGTTTTTAAAATCTTACATTTTAAAATCCTGTCTTCAGTCTTACATCATGAACTTAAAAGCCCTTCAGAGCATGGGAACGGGTTGGTAGCTCATTGGTGGAGTGCTTGTTTATATAGAAGGCCCTGGGTTTTTGATCCCCAACACCAAAACAGAATAAAAGTAAATTATAAAAACAAGAGCGTCCTTCTTACATAGAACAGTTTTATGTATTTGCTGGGATATCTTGTTTAGTGTTGGAATTGTATGTATTAATTTTAGATTGAGATATAATGTGTTTCAGATAGTCATAGATACATTTCAGCTATATTCTTTTCGTGTGATATAGCCAAGTGACTATCTAAACAAATGTTACAGTGATATTTACAATTTCTCAAGAGTGCTATATCACAGATAATGGAGCTACAGAATACATATTTTAACATGTTACTTTATTTTAACCCAATTAAAAATAACTGGCCTGCTGGAAATGTAGCTCATTGGCAGAGTGCTTAGCTAGCATTGCAGGAAGCCCTGGGTTCCGTCCCCACCACTGCAAAACAAATAAATAAGCTGTCCTTGCACTAGTGATTCAGTACCTAAGGTGTTTATAACCTTGGTCCTAGGAAATTATAACTTTCTATAGATAGTATAGGTTGATGCTGCTGCTAAGAAAGAGAGCCAACACAGTTTTATAGTTGTGTATCTAGGACTAGATGAATTTTGTAGTTTTTGAAGTTCTGATTGGGAAAAAATTAGAGGGCCTATTAATTTTGTTTGGCTTTATATGTAAAATGAAAATTGAAAGTTTTAAGTCTAATTTTCCTTGGTGAGAAAAAAATACATTGTTTGTCATTGGGCTAGATTGGGCCTGATAGGTATGACTTTTGTCATGTGTGATAAGTTTAGTCAAATAACTTCTGTGTCATCCTGTTGATGCTTTTAGTGTCATGAAATAGTCAATTATTATAATTAGATGTGATCTTAGAGCTACCTCTTTCCTTTATTAAAGGATAGCAGTTCTTTCTCTAAACTTAATCTTTTTTAAATCAATCCGTATATCATAATTAGGATTGTTTATTCTAATGCTTTACATTTTTACCAGTAGATTTGTTGTTTAGTCCTACTTTTAAGCCAAGCTTTTTTTTTTTTTCAAATCTAAAGCAGTTCATTTGGAAAATACAAGGAAATCATCCCATTGTTTCTTGGATTGGAGATATTTCAAAATAAAGATTGGAAATTTTAATGAAAAGGTTAAATAAGTACTAACAGCAGTGCTTAGTAGTTCTCTTTATCTCTTTTTCTAGGTTGATTTTGTGATGATTATAGCCTTTATTTTAAGGTTTGATCTTAAAATATTTATAATAAAGATTGGGTAGCTTTAAGTAGATTCCAGTTTTCAAAGTGGGCTTTTTCTAAGGTGATGTTGAATGAGAGGATTTGTTTCTAATTCTAAAGTGCATTTTACTGTGTTTTTGTAATATGTAAGTGCATCTTGTTGGTAATTTGGAAATTGCCTTCTTTATGTTATGTAAGGAAAATGTTAGTGTGGCATGTGTGTTTTAGGATGTATAGTTGTAGGTGGAGTCTAAGCAGAATGTGAATAATGCTTGTACTTAGTGTTGGTTCTTTTGAGGTTCCTGAATGTTAAGTTGATTCTATCTCTTTCATCATTTTAAAAGGACATTATTCCCAAATATTCAAGCTTTGATTTGCACTAGAATAAAGTATTTATTTCCTTAAAGATTTAACAGAGGCTTTGGATGAAGATGCAGACCCCACAAAATCTGCACTGTCTGCAGTTGCATCTTTGGCAGCTGCATGGCCACAGTTACACCAGGGTATGTGTGGGTTTTATTTTATTTTATTTATTTATTTGCTTATTTGACTTTTTGTTTTTTAATTTATAAAGGTATATTTTAAATTGCTAAGTATTTATTGTCCTAAATGACTCTTTCATTTTTAACAACTACAGGCTGCAGTTTGAAAAGCTTGGATCTTGATAGCTGCACTCTTTCTGAAATACTCAGACTGCACATCTTAGCTTCAGGTGCTGATGTAACATCAGCAAATGCAAAGTACAGATATCAGAAACGAGGAGGATTTGATGCTACAGATGATGCCTGTATGGAGCTTCGTTTGAGCAACCCCAGCCTACTAAAAAAGCTATCAAGCACTTCAGTGTATGATTTGACACCAGGTAAACTTAAGTTGAAATTTTTGTAAACTGCCCACTTCCCATCCTTTTGTGTCTCTTGTGCCCAAAAAACAAAGTAGCTGATGAGAAATTTTAGATGATATCAGTTTTAAAAGAGAAAGTTAAAAAAGATAAGTCTTTTAAGAAAAATTTATTAGACTACAAATAATGACCTAAATTGAACCTGTTTTTCATATTATAACATAAAAAATGTAAAAAATTTAATGAACTTTAGAGAACATATAATAAATGTAGAGCACCTTATTTCCCGACATTCATATATCTTTATAATTTATAGCAGTGACTTTGTGCGATCTCTTCAGAGTAGCAGTTTGTTGCCATTTTTTTAATTCACATGATCATAATTTAGTTTTGATTTGAACTTTATTAGTGAGTCTAAAAATGAAAACTTAAAATAATTTTTGCAATTAGAAAATTTTTCATGTCCACTTAGCTAGTATACAAGATAGATATTACTATTTAAAATGACTTATATATCACATTGCTACTAAATTGGATTCAAAGTTGCTTTGAAAAGATGCCATTAGCATGTTTGACCATTAGAGAGTACTCCTTATTCTTTATTAGGTATTCCATATTGAGCCACAAATTTAAAATTTTCAAACACAATTCCTCTTTTTCTCATTGATAATACAGAAGTCTTGTTTACCAATTTTTGACAGGAGAAAAAATGAAGATACTTCATGCTCTCTGTGGGAAGCTACTGACCCTAGTTTCTACTCGGGATTTCATTGAAGATTATGTTGATATATTACGACAGGCAAAACAGGAATTCCGGGAATTAAAAGCAGAACAACATCGAAAAGAGAGGGAAGAAGCAGCTGCTAGGTAAGATATAATTACAGTCAGTCATGCTATTAAAAGCTATTTATTTCGCCAGGTGTAGTGGCGCACGCCTGTAATCCCAGTGGCTCTGGAGGCTTGAGACAGAAGATTCTCAAGTTCAAAGCCAGCCTCAGCAACTTAGTGAGGCACTAAGCAACTCTTAGCTGGGCACTAAGTGAGACATCCTCCCTGTCTCTAAATAAAATACAAAATAGGGCTGGGGATGTGGCTCAGTGGTTGAGTGCCCCTGAGTTCAATTCCCAGTACATATATATATATATATATTTCTTTGTAAAAATAGTATTTTACATTCTGTTACTTATTCTGATGTTTGTTGGCTTTACAAAGAAGTTATTGAATGGACTGTAATAACATTTGGAGCACTTTTCATAATGAATAATTAAAGACAAGATCCTGAAATTTTAAACATGTCTTTGCATCAGTAGACTATAATATTTTACTTTGACTTTCAGAATTCGTAAAAGGAAGGAAGAAAAACTTAAGGAGCAAGAACAAAAAATGAAAGAAAAACAAGAAAAACTGAAGGAAGATGAGCAAAGAAATTCAACAACAGATTTATCTATAGGGTATGGCTTGAACTACACTGCTTACCTGACTTTATTTATTCATCTTAACATATGTAAATAAAAATCAAGTAACTTAAACTGTAGAATACTTCCGAATTTTAGTAAACTAGTCTTCTATAAGTACACAATAATTGCTGTCAAACTTATAAAATGTATATATAGGAAGTCATCAAGTATATATCTGTCATTAAATTTTTAAATTTTAGGCCAATTTTCTCTTAGAATTAATTTTTTTTCTTTTATTTATTTATTTTTATATGGTGCTGAGGATCGAACCCGGTGCCTCACATGTGCTAGGCTAGTGCTCTACCACTGAGCTACAACCCTAGCCCCAGAATTAATGTTTTGAATGGTAATTTCACAGAAAGCTTTCAATAAGTTATTTTTAAGCAGTAATATTTCTTGCATGAGTCGTTTATTTCCACTACCACATCCCACTATTTCAGAGATCCTTTGATAGATAGAGAAGGATGATATTTGAAATTTCAGTTTATGGTATAGGGAAAGAATGATAGTGCCTCAGGTAAGTTAGAGACTGCCAAAGTATTTTATTGCTTTTCAAATATTTGGAATAAGGATTAGTTATGAAAACAAGTAAAGCCAGGTGCAGTGGTGCATCCCTGTAATCTCAGTGACTCAGTTAACCAAGGCAGGAGGATCACAAGTTCAAGACCAGCCTCAGCAACTTAGCAAGACCTGACCTTATCCCAAAAATTAAATTAAAAAGAGGTAGGGATTTATCCTAGTGTAGAGAAAACTTGTCTAGCATGAACACATTCCTGGATTATATCCCCAGTACCACACACACAAAAAAATTAATAAAAATTTTAAAAATTAATAGAAATGGCACATAAAGAACAGCAATTAAAGGACTTAATCAAAATTTAAAACTTATGTGTTTTAATTTATTCTTTTTAGATATACATGACAGTAGAATATACTTTGACATATTATACATAAAATGGACTATGACATATTCTATATAGGCTCCCATTCTTGCAGTTGTACATAATGTTTCACTGTTTGTGTATTTATATATGAGCATAAGAAAGTTATGTCCAATTAATTCTACTGTCTTTCCTATTCCCATCCCTCTCCCTTTCCTTCATTCACTTTGTCCAAACCAGTGAACTTCTATTCTACCCTAGCTTATTACATGTTATCATCCACATATCAGAGAAAGAGAACATTTGGCCTTTTGTTTTTTGGGATTGGCTTTTTTCCCTTAGCATGATAATCTCCAGTTCCGTTCATTTACTGGCAGATGTCATAGTTTCATTCTTCTATGGCTAACTAATATTCCATTTTGTATATATACCACATTTTCTTTATCCAATCATCTGTTGAAAGGGCATCTAGGTTGGTTCCATAGGTTCACTATGAATATTGATGCTGCTATAAACCTTGATATGGCCACGTCACTGTAGTATGCTGATTTTAAGTCCTTTGGGTATATACTGAGGTATGGTTATATACTAGCTTCAAACTCTTTAGGCTCAATCCTTCTCCTACCTCAGCCTTCTCAGTAGCTGGGACTATAGACATGTGCCATGGCACACAGCTTCTTCAAACAAATATTTATGTCATTTTGCTAGGATTTTTGCATAATTTTAAGTTAGAATGATTTGTGATTTTTCATATTTTGCCTTCAGATTTTGTATCAAAATTATACCCTTACTTTTGATTCCATGGGGCTCAAATGGGGATTCCATTCCAAGTTTCCTGAGGAATCTCCACACAGCTTCACCAGATTTCATTCCCATCAGGAATATATAAGTGAACCTTTTCCCCCACATCCTCACCAACATTTATTGTTGTATTCTTGATAATTGCTGTTCTGACTAGAATGAGGCGAAATCTCAGTGTAGTTTTAATTTGCATTTCTGTAATTTCTAGAGATGTTGAACATTTTTTCATATATTTATTGGCCATTCATATTTCTTTTTCTGTGAAGTGCCTGTTCACTTTTTTTGCCCATTATTGATTGGGTTTTTTGTTGTTGTTGTTATGTTTTTTGAGTTCTTTGTATATCCTGGAGATTAATGCTCTATCTGAGGTACAGGTAGCAAAGATTTTCTCCCATTCTGTAGGCTCTCTCTTCATGTTCTTGATTGTTTTCCTTACTGTGGAGAAGCTTTTTAGTTTGATACCATCCCATTTATGGATTTTTGATTTTGTTTCTTTTTTTTTAATCTTTATTTATTTTTTTTTTTTTTATTGTTGGCTGTTCAAAACATTACATAGTTCTTGATATATCATATTTCACAATTTGATTCAAGTGGGTTATGAGCTCCCATTTTTACCCCATATACAGATTGCAGAATCACATCAGTTACACATCCATTGATTTACATATTGCCATACTAGTGTCTGTTGTATTCTGCTGTCTTTCTTATCCTCTACTATCCCCCCTCCCCTCCCCTCCCCTCCCCTCCCCTCCCCTCTTCTCTCTCTGCCCCCTTTACTGACATTCGTTTGTCCCCCTTGTATTATTTTTCCCCTTCCCCTCACTTCCTCTTGTATGTACTTTTGTATACCTCTGAGGGTCTCCTTCCATTTCCATGCATTTTCCCTTCTCTCTCCCTTTCCCTCCCACCTCTCATCCCTGTTTAATGTTAATCTTCTTCTCATGCTCTTCGACCCTACTCTGTTCTTAGCTACTCTCCTTATATCAAAGAAGACATTTGACATTTGTTTTTTAGGGATTGGCTAGCTTCACTTAGCATAATCTGCTCTAATGCCATCCATTTCCCTGTAAATTCTATGATTTTGTCATTTTTTAATGCAGAGTAATACTCCATTGTGTATAAATGCCACATTTTTTTTATCCATTCATCCATTGAAGGGCATCTAGGTTGGTTCCACAGTCTAGCTATTGTGAATTGTGCTGCTATGAACATCGATGTAGCAGTGTCCCTGTAGCATGCTCTTTTTAGGTCTTTAGGGAATAGACCGAGAAGGGGAATAGCTGGGTCAAATGGTGGCTCCATTCCCAGCTTTCCAAGAAATCTCCATACTGCTTTCCAAATTGGCTGCACCAATTTGCAGTCCCACCAGCAATGTACAAGTGTACCCTTTTCCCCACATCCTCGCCAGCACTTGTTGTTTGACTTCATAATGGCTGCCAATCTAACTGGAGTGAGATGGTATCTTAGGGTGGTTTTGATTTGCATTTCTCTGACTGCTAGAGATGGTGAGCATTTTTTCATGTACTTGTTGATTGACTGTATGTCCTCCTCTGAGAAGTGTCTGTTCAGGTCCTTGGCCCATTTGTTGATTGGGTTGTTTGTTCTCTTATTGTCTAATTTTTTGAGCTCTTTGTATACTCTGGATATTAGGGCTCTATCTGAAGTGTGAGGAGTAAAGATTTGTTCCCAGGTTGTAGGCTCTCTATTTACCTCTCTTATTGTATCTTTTGCTGAGAAAAAACTTTTTAGTTTGAGTAAGTCCCATTTGTTGATTCTAGTTATTAACTTTTGTGCTATGGGTGTCCTATTGAGGAATTTGGAGCCCGACCCCACCGACTGTAGATCGTAGCCAACTTTTTCTTCTATCAGACGGCGCGTCTCTGATTTGATATCAAGCTCCTTGATCCATTTTGAATTAACTTTTGTGCATGGCGAGAGAAAGGGATTCAGTTTCATTTTGTTGCATATGGATTTCCAGTTTTCCCAGCACCATTTGTTGAAGATGCTATCCTTCCTCCATTGCATGCTTTTAGACCCTTTATCAAATATAAGATAGTTGTAGTTTTGTGGATTGGTTTCTGTGTCCTCTATTCTGTACCATTGGTCCACCCGCCTGTTTTGGTACCAGTACCATGCTGTTTTTGTTACTATTGCTCTGTAATATAGTTTGAAGTCTGGTATCGCTATACCGCCTGACTCACATTTCCTGCTTAGCATTGTTTTTGCTATTCTGGGTCTTTTATTTTTCCATATGAATTTCATGATTGCTTTCTCTATTTCTACAAGAAATGCCGTTGGGATTTTGATTGGCATTGCATTAAACCTATAGAGAACTTTTGGTAATATCGCCATTTTGATGATGTTAGTTCTGCCTATCCATGAACAGGGTATATTTTTCCATCTTCTAAGATCTTCTTCTATTTCTCTCTTTAGGGTTCTGTAGTTTTCATTGTATAAGTCTTTCACCTCTTTTGTTAGGTTGATTCCCAAGTATTTTATTTTTTTTGAAGATATTGTGAATGGAGTGGTTGTCCTCATTTCCATTTCAGAGGATTTGTCGCTGATATACAGGAATGCCTTTGATTTATGCGTGTTGATTTTATATCCTGCCACTTTGCTGAATTCATTTATTAGCTCTAATAGTTTCTTTGTAGACCCTTTTGGGTCTGCTAGGTATAGAATCATGTCATCTGCAAATAGTGATAATTTAAGTTCTTCTTTTCCTATTTTGATGCCTTTAATTTCTTTCGTCTGTCTAATTGCTCTGGCCAGTGTTTCGAGAACTATGTTGAACAGAAGTGGTGAGAGAGGGCATCCCTGTCTTGTTCCAGATTTTAGAGGGAATGCCTTCAATTTTTCTCCATTCAGAATGATGCTAGCCTGAGGCTTAGCATAGATTGCTTTTACAATATTGAGGTATGTTCCTGTTATCCCTAGTTTTTCTAGAGTTTTGAACATAAAGGGATGCTGTACTTTGTCGAATGCTTTTTCCGCATCTATCGAGATGATCATATGGTTCTTATTTTTAAGTCTATTGATGTGGTGAATAACATTTATTGATTTCCTTATATTGAACCAGCCTTGCATCCCAGGGATGAATCCTACTTGATCATGGTGCACAATTTTTTTGATGTGCCTTTGTATCCGAGTGGCCAGAATTTTATTGAGGATTTTTGCATCTAGGTTCATTAGAGATATTGGTCTGTAGTTTTCTTTCTTTGAAGTGTCTTTGTCTGGTTTAGGTATCAGGGTGATGTTGGCCTCGTAGAATGAATTTGGAAGTTCTCCCTCTTTTTCTATTTCCCGAAGTAGCTTGAAAAGTATTGGTATTAGTTCCTCTTAAAGGTTTTGTAAAACTCTGCTGTATACCCATCCGGTCCTGGGCTTTTCTTAGTTGGTAGTCTTTTGATGGTTTCTTCTATTTCCTCAATTGATATTGGTCTGTTTAGGTTGTCTATATCCTCCTGACTCAATCTGGGCAGATCATATGACTTAAGAAATTTATCTATGCCTTCACTATCTTCTAATTTATTGGAGTATAAGGATTCAAAATAATTTTTGATTATCTTCTGTATTTCTGAAGTGTCTGTTGTGATATTGCCTCTTTCATCCCGTATGTTAGTGATTTGAGTTCTCTCTCTTCTTCTCTTCGCTAGCATGGCTAAGGGTCTGTCGATTTTGTTTATTTTTTCAAAGAACCAACTTTTAGTTTTGTCAATTTTTTCAATTGTTTCTTTTGTTTCGATTTCATTGATTTCAGCTCTGATTTTAATTATTTCTTGCCTTCTACTTCTTTTGCTGTTGTTTTGCTCTTCTTTTTCTAGGATTTTGAGATGAAGTATGAGATCATTTATTTGTTGGTTTTTTCTTTTTTTAAGGAATGAACTCCAAGCAATGAATTTTCCTCTTAGAACTGCTTTCAATGTGTCCCATAGATTCTGATATGTTGTGTCTGTGTTTTCATTAATCTCTAAGAATTTTTTAATTTCCTCCTTGATGTCTTCTATAACCCATTGATCATTCAGTAACCTATTGTTCATTCTCCAAGTGATATATTCTTTTTCCTTCCTTCTTTTATCGTTGATTTTCAGTTCCATTCCATTATGATCAGATAGGATGCATGGTATTATCTCTACTCCTTTGTATTGTCTAAGAGTTTCCCTGTGACATAATATATGATCTATTTTTGAGAAGGATCCATGTGCTGCTGAGAAAAAAGTGTAACTGTTTGATGTTGGGTGGTATATTCTATATATGTCAATTAAGTCTAGGTTATTAATTGTGTTATTGAGTTCTATAGTTTCCTTATTCAACTTTTGTTTGGAAGATCTGTCCAGTGGTGAGAGAGGTGTGTTGAAGTCTCCCATGATTATTGTATGGTGGTCTATTAGACTCTTGAACTTGAGAAGAGTTTGTTTGATGAACATAGCTGCACCATTGTTTGGGGCATATATATTTATGATTGTTATGTCTTGTTGGTGTATGGTTCCCTTGAGCAGTATGTAGTGTCCCTCTTTATCCCTTTTGATTAACTTTGGCTTAAAATCTATTTTATTTGATATGAGTATGGATACTCCTGCTTGTTTCCGAAGTCCATATGAGTGATATGATTTTTCCCAACCTTTCACCTTCAGCCTATGTATGTCTTTTCCTATCAAATGCGTCTCCTGTAGGCAGCATATTGTTGGGTCTTGTTTTGTGATCCATTCTACTAGCCTGTGTCTCTTGATTGGTGAGTTTAAGCCATTAACATTTAGGGTTATTATTGAGATATGGGTTGTTCTTCCAGCCATATTTGTTTATTTATGTTACTAAACATGGTTTGTTTTCCACTTTGATTATTTTCCCCCCTTTAGTGTCCTACCTCCCACTGTTGGTTTTCATTGTTATTTTCCATTTCCTCTTCCTGTAATGTTTTGCCAAGGATGTTTTGAAGAGATGGTTTTCTAGCTGCAAATTCTTTTAACTTTTGTTTATCGTGGAAGGTTTTAATTTCATCTTCCATCCTGAAGCTTAATTTCGCTGGAAACACAATTCTTGGTTGGAACCCATTTTCTTTCAGTGTTTGAAATATGTTATTCCAGGATCTTCTAGCTTTCAGAGTCTGTGTTGAAAGATCAGCTGTTATCCTGATTGGCTTACCCCTAAATGTGATCTGCTTCCTTTCTCTTGTAGCTTTTAAAATTCTCTCCTTGTTCTGTATGTTGGGCATCTTCATTATAATGTGTCTAGGTGTGGGTCTCTTATGATTTTGCACATTCGGCGTCCTGTAGGCTTCTAGGATTTGGGGTTCTGTCTCATTCTTCAAGTCTGGGAAGTTTTCTCGAATTATTTCATTGAATAGATTGCTCATTCCTTTGGTTTGAAACTCTGTTCCTTCCTGTATCCCAATGACTCTTAAATTTGGTCTCTTGATGTTATCCCATATTTCTTGGATGTTCTGCTCATGGTTTCTTAACAGTCTTGCTGAGCTGTCTATGTTCTTTTCAAGTTGAAATACTTTATCTTCATTGTCTGATGTTCTGTCTTCTAAGTGTTCTACTCTGCTGGTAGTATTCTCAATTGAGTTTTTAAGTTGGCTTATTGCTTCCTGCATTTCTAGGATTTCTGTTTGTTTGTTTTTTATAACCTCTATTTCCCTGTATAGTTGATCTTTTGCTTCTTGGATTTGTTTATGTAATTCATTGTTGAAGTGATCTTTCATTGTCTGATTTTGCTGTCTGATGTCTTCCTTGAGACTCCAGATCATCTGAAGCATGTATATCCTGAATTCTTTATCTGACATTCCATCAGCTGCAGCTATTACCTCTTCTAAAGTTGAGTTGACCTGCAATGCTTGTGGTCCTTTCTTTCCTTGTCTCTTCATACTGTTCGCGTTCCTTTCTTCTTGGTGAAACTGTTGTGCTATTGAATTTTCCCCCTATATATTTATATTGGTCTTGTATAGTTGCAAAGTCTCCCTCGCAGGCACGGGCGGCGGCTCTGCCCCGCCGCCAATTGGGGCAATGTGCCTACCACGCCGGCAGGCCGCTGGGCCTGCTCTGCCAGTCGGTAGCAGGTCCGCCGTCCTTGCAGGCGCGGGCGGCGGCTCTGTCCCTCTGCGGGCCGCTAGGCTTGTTCTGTCGGTGGTCGCCGTTCTGCCTACTTTGCAGGCGCAGGCAGCGGCACTGCCCCTCTGCAGGCCTCTGGGGCTGTACTGCCAGTGGGTCGCAGGTCCGCCTACTTTGCAGGCGTGGGGGGGGGGCGGCTCTACCCTTCCTCAGGCCACTGGGCCTGTTCTGTCTCTCGGTTGCAGGTCTGACCTGTTCTGATGGTGGTCTCAGTTCCGACTACCTTGCAGGCGCGGGGGGGAGGGGGCGGCTCTGCCTCTCAGCAGGCCGCTGCTCCTCTTCTGCCGGTGGGTCGCAGGCCCGCCTACCTTGCAGGAGTGATTGGAAGCTCTGTCCCGCCGCGGGCCACTGGGCCTTTTCTGTCGGTGGTCACCCTTCCCCTACCTGGCAGGCGAGGGGGGTGGGGGGCGGCTCTGCCCCTCAGCAGGCCGCTGGGCCTGCTCTGTGTTTGGTCCCAGTTCCCTCTACTATGCCGGCGCAGGGGGAGGGGGCGGCTCAGCCTCTCAGCAGGCGGCTGCTCCTCTTCTGCCGGTGGGTCGCAGGCCTGCCTACCTTGCAGGAGTGATTGGAAGCTCTGTCCCGCCGCGGGCCACTGGGCCTTTTCTGTCTGTGGTCACCCTTCCCCTACCTGGCAGGCGAGGGGGGTGGGGGGCGGCTCTGCCCCTCAGCAGGCCGCTGGGCCCGCTCTGTGTTTGGTCCCAGTTCCCTCTACTATGCCGGCGCAGGGGGAGGGGGCGGCTCAGCCTCTCAGCAGGCGGCTGCTCCTCTTCTGCCAGTGGGTCGCAGGCCCACCTACCTTGCAGGAGTGATTGGAAGCTCTGTCCCGCCGCGGGCCACTGGGCCTTTTCTGTCGGTGGTCACCCTTCCCCTACCTGGCAGGCGAGGGGGGTGGGGGGCGGCTCTGCCCCTCAGCAGGCCGCTGGGCCTGCTCTGTGATTGGTCCCAGTTCCGTCTACTATGCCAGCGCAGGGGGAGGGGGCGGCTCAGCCTCTCAGCAGGCGGCTGCTCCTCTTCTGCCAGTGGGTCGCAGGCCCGCCTACCTTGCAGGAGTGATTGGAAGCTCTGTCCCGCCCTGTGCCACTGGGCCTTTTCTGTCGGTGGTCACCCTTCCCCTACCTGGCAGGCGAGGGGGGTGGGGGGCGGCTCTGCCCCTCAGCAGGCTGCTGGGCCTGCTCTGTGTTTGGTCCCAGTTCTCTCTACTATGCCGGCGCAGAGGGAGGGGGCGGCTCAGCCTCTCAGCAGGCGACTGCTCCTCTTCTGCCGGTGGGTCGCAGGCCCGCCTACCTTGCAGGAGTGATTGGAAGCTCTGTCCCGCCGCGGGCCACTGGGCCTTTTCTGTCTGTGGTCACCCTTCCCCTACCTGGCAGGCGAGGGGGGTGGGGGGCGGCTCTGCCCCTCAGCAGGCTGCTGGGCCTGCTCTGTGTTTGGTCCCAGTTCTCTCTACTATGCTGGCGCAGGGGGAGGGGGCGGCTCAGCCTCTCAGCAGGTGGCTGCTCCTCTTCTGCCAGTGGGTCGCAGGCCCGCCTACCTTGCAGGAGTGATTGGAAGCTCTGTCCCGCCCTGGGCCACTGGGCCTTTTCTGTTGGTGGTCACCCTTCCCCTACCTGGCAGGCGAGGGGGGTGGGGGGCGGCTCTGCCCCTCAGCAGGCTGCTGGGCCTGCTCTGTGTTTGGTCCCAGTTCTCTCTACTATGCCGGCGCAGGGGGAGGGGGCGGCTCTGCCCCTCAGCATAATCTTTATTTTTATTTACTTATTTTTTATGTGGTGCTGAGGATTAAACCCAGGGCCTCACGCGTACGAGGCAAGTGCTTTTGCCTGGGGTTATAGCTCTACCACTGAGCTATAACCCCAGCCCTTGATTTTATTTCTTGTGCTATAGGAGTCTTGTTGAGGAATTTGATTCGTAAAGCCAACATGATGGAGAGTTGGGCCTTTATTTTCTTCTAGTAGGTACAGGATCTCTGGTCTAATGCTTAGGTCCTTGATCCACTCTGAGTTGAGTTTTATGCAGAGTGAGAGATAGGGGTTCAGTTTCATTCTACTACATATGGATTTTCAGTTTTCCCAGCATCATTTGTTGAAGAGGCTATCTTTTCTCTAAGGTATGTTTATGATGCCTTTGTCTAGTATGAGATAACTATATTTATGTGGGTTTGTCTCTGTGTCTTTTATTCTGTTCCATTGGTCTTTTTGCCTGTTTTGGTGCCAATACCATGCTGTTTTTGTTCTGTATTATAATTTAAGGTCTGGTATTGTGATGCCTCATTTTTCTGGCTAAGGATTGCTTTGGCTATTCTGGGCCTCTTGCTTTTCTAAATGAATATCACGACTGCTTTTACTGTTTCTATGAAGGATATCATTGGAATTTTAACAGAAAATTGCATTAAATCTGTGTAGTGCTTTTAGTAATATGGCCATTTTGACTGAATTAATTCTGCCTAGTCAAGAACAACTTATGTGATTTAAAAGACACTATCAAGGAAATAAAAGGCAACCTAATGAGGGCTGGGGTGTGGCTCAGTGGTAGAGTGCTTTCCTCACATGTGTGAGGCACTGGGTTTGGTCCTCAGCACCATATAAAAATAAATAAATAAAATAAAATCTATCAACAACTTAATTTTTTTAAAAAGAAAATATGTCTTTTTAAAAAAGGCAGCCTATTGAATGAGAGAAAAAAAATTGAAAATTCTGTATCTGAAAAGGGACTTGTAGCTAGAATATGTAAAGAATTCTTATAATTCAACAATAAAAAGACAACAATTTTTTTAATTATACCTTTATTTTATTTATTCATTTTTATGTAGTGCTGAGGATTGAACCCAGTGCCTCGCATATGCTAGGCAAGCACTCTACTACTGAGCCATAATCACAGCCCAAGACAAAATAATTTTAAAATGACATGGGATTTGAATAGACATTTGGGTAAAGAAGATATAGATAAGTGCATGAAAACCTGCCCAACATCATTAGCCATCCGGGAAGTGAACATTAAAACCCTAGTACCGGGCTGGGGATGTGGCTCAAGCGGTAGCGCGCTCGCCTGGCATGCGTGCAGCCCGGGTTCTATCCTCAGCACCACATACAAACAAAAATGTTGTCCGCCGATAACTAAAAAAATAAATATTAAAAAAAAAAACAGTACCACTTTCTTTTTTTCTCTCTCTCTCTCTCTCTCTCTCTCTCTCTTTTTTTTTTTTTTTGGTGGGGAGGTGGGTACTGGGGATTGAACTCAGGGGCACTCAACTACTGAGCCATATCCCCAGCCCTATTTTGTATTTTATTTAGAGACAGGGTTTCCCTGAGTTGCTTAGCACCTTGCTTTTTGTTGAGGCTGGCTTTGAACGCGTGATCCTCCTGCTGCACCCAGCTCCACAATACTACTTTATTCAAACTGATGGACATCAGGTATTGACAAGGATATGAAGAAATTAGAATTCTCATACATTGCTTATGGGAATATAAAATGGTATAACTGTTTTGGAAAGTAACTGGACAGTTCTTCAAAAGTTAAACCATATTGCTGTGTATAAATGTTACAGCCATTCTCTTATGTACTCAAGAGAATTAAGAGTATACATTCACTCAGAGATGTATACATAAATGTTTATAACAGCATTATTCTTAACTGAAGAGAGTGGTAACAACTCAAATGTCTTTCAGTTGATAAATGGATAAACAAAATGGTATATTTCTTCTGTGGTACATCATGCAGGAGAATATTATTCAGCAATAAAAAGGAATAGAGTTCCGATAAATGTTGCAATGTAAAGGAGCTGTGAAAATATGCTGAATTAAAGAAGCTAGTCCCAAAATGCCATGTATTGTGTTTCTATTTATACGAAATGTCCAGAATAAGTGAATATATAGAAACAGAAAGCAAATGAGTGCCAGGGGCAGTGGAGTAACTATAAATGGATATGGAGGGGTCTTTTTTTTTTTTTTTTTTTTTGAATGATGAAATGTTCTGAATTAAATAGTGGTTTTCACATCATAAATTATCTCGATTTATTTTTTTTATTTTATATTACTTTTTATTTTTTGGTGCTGGGGATTTAATCCAAGGTCTTGCACATGCCTTAAGCTTGTGCTCTTTACCATTAAGCTATACCCAGTCCATATTTCAATCTTTTTTTTTTTTTAACCCAGAGGTTCTCTAGCACTGAGCTATACCCCAGTCCTTTTTATTTTTTTTTATTTTGAGGCAGGGTCTCACTAAGTTGCTGAGGGTCTTGCTAAGCCTCCTGAGTTGCTGGGGTTCTAGGCATGTACCACCACTGTATTTTTTATACTCATCCAGCCTCACTTATGTATATTATCTCTATCTCCTGAATACATGTGAGCTTGCAAAATCACTCTATGATGTAGAACATAAATGGTGGAATTTATTTCAAGGTCATATAATTTTAGTTTTAATTGAAGCAAAATAGTAGAGTAAATATGAATATCCATATTGTGTTCATTCTGCCTACTTTATAGGAATGTAACTACTTTTCTTCTCCAGTATTTGTCTATATCTCCTTCCTACTCTGAGCTTCCATCACCTCCTAGCCAGCCACCTGCGCTATTACAGTGGCTTCGTTACTAGTGTCCCTTCATTTTCTTCTTCACCTGGTTAACTTTACAAATAGCAGCCAAAGTGCTTTCAAATTATATCAATTTCCTTCTCTAAACTCTAGGTTTTTTCCCATTGCTTTTTGTATAATGCCCTCCAAGGTCAAGTATGATCTAACCCTGCGTTTTTCTCATATATATCTTGATTTATTGCTTTTTCACTTATACATTTCTCAAAATTATAAGCTTCGTGACTATGCATATGTGCATATGTTGTTTTTCAGCATGATATGCAGATTTCCTCTCTTCTGCTGCTCACTACTTCCCCATCCCCCTGGAGTCACAATTTAAATGACACTTGTTCAAGCCAGACTCTCTCAATCCTAGATAGATTTGATTCTTCTTGACATGTTTTCTAGCATCTTGAGGTCCTCCTTTTTTGGTACTTACTACATATTTTAATTTTACATTATGTAATTATCTCTTTTCTCTGCAAGACTATAAACACTTGCATGTTTACAGTTTTACATTATTCACTACTTCCTAAGCATAATGCCTTATACTTTTTAGGCAGACAATATTTTTTTTTAGATATACATGACAGTAGAGTGAGACAATATAACATGAATGGAATTATATTATATTCATTAATAAGTTTATATATTTGTTTTTATCTTAAAGGGAGGAAGAAAAGGAAGATTTTGATACTAGCACTGAAAGCAAAGAAATAGAACAAAAGGACCTTGATCAAGATACAGTCACTGAAGATGAAGATGACCTAGGATCACATAAAAAAAGCAGAAGAGGTAATAATATTGAGTTGTTTTTTGTTTTGTTGTTTGTTTGTTTTTAATTTTGAGATAGGTCCTGTTAATTTGCCCATGGTGACCTCAAATTTGCCATTCTCCTGTCTCAAGCTCCTGAGTCACTGGGATTACATGCATGCCTCATACCTGGCAGTAATAAGATTTCTTAAGGACATGCTTGTTTATTTTTAATTGATAAGGTAGTTTATTGATAGAGCTGTTCTGAAATATATATTAGATTCAATTATTTTCATTTGATTCCATGATGTGTGTGTTAAATGCCCATCTTATAGCTCATATTGAGTTGTAAAATGGTAACCATTTTGTTAAAAATGTTCATGTGAAGTCATTAGTATTTTTATGATTATATCTTTATTCAGATGTCACTTATACCATAAGGAAGAGAGACAATATTCCTATCTCTTTAATGGGTCAAGTTTCTCATTATTGCATTTGGCAAGTTTTGCTTAGTTTTTGCATTTACTACTTTATATAAAATCAAATTAAAATTTTTATGCTATAATATATTTTATTCAACATGATTTGAGTGCCTCCTATGTGATAATAGATATAAAGATAAGTAATGTTTGTATTGGAACTTTATTGCTGAGAATGAAAATCTGCTGCTGAAAATAATTTTATAAATTTCTGGATCACAGAGAATACACTGTTTTAAAGCTGTTGATACAAATTACTCATCTATCCTCACTTAGAGCTCAGTGGTGAAGTGCTTGCCTAATGTGTGGGGCACTGAGTTTGATTCTCAGCACCACATATAAATAAATGAATAAAATAATGAACCAACAACAACTAAATATATATATCTCATTTAATAACATTTTGATGAGGAGCCTTAACTTAATTTTGTGCCTATAATTTGGATGGAATTATACACACACACACACACACACACACACACATATTCTAAATGGTTGGAAAATCTACATCTTGGAGACTGAATTCTCTGATTACAATGCAGTTAATTTCAAAATACCAAACAAACTGTATGTGATCAGTTTTAAAATATGAGTAGGGCCAGGATTGTGGCTCAGTGTTAGAGCACTTCCCTAGCCCATGTGAGGTACTGGTTTCAATCCTCAGCAATATATATATATATATATATATATATATATATATATATATAGAGAGAGAGAGAGAGAGAGAGAGAGAGAGAGAGAGATAAAAGTTGCATCCAACTATAACTAGGAAATAAAGTATTAAAGAGAACCTAACTTTGTTCATCTACAGCTAAAAATATTGTGTATATATATACACACACACAGAGTGAGCAATGAGTCAAAGGAGAAACTATAAGAAAACTAGAAAACATTTAAAACTGCTTAATACTGCATATTAGCACTCATTAGATCTTGTCCCTCTACTTAGGAAAAAAATTGTATAGCTTTTAGTACTAACTCGGGAAGAAGAAACACATCAAGTTAAGCATTTAATAAGTTGGAAATTATAATAAAAGTAGGAATTGATCGAAAATAAAAACACAGTAAAGAAGAACAATTATACCAAAACTTTGTTCTTTAAAAGAAGGTAAAAATTTATTTTTAAAAAGAACAGAGGACTTGGGGTTGTAGCTTATTGGTAGAGTGCTTGCCTAACAGGCAGAAGACCGTGGGTTTGAATCCCAGTACTTCAGGGCAAAAACAGCAAAGGGTTACAATAAATGAAATTAAGCCTGAAAAGTAAAGTGCATAACTATAGATAAAATAAAAATTTAACTATAAGGAGGGCCCAGGATGTGGCTCAGTGGTAGAATACTTGCCCTTTATATGCAAGGTCGCAGGTCCAATCCCAAGCAACACAAAACAAAAAGAAAATTTAAAAAAATATATATATATAAGGAGACAACATGTAACAGTTTTCTGACAATAAATTTGAAAATGTAGGTAAAAATGAACAAAATCCTAGAAAAATACAAACTATTAAAATGGGTTCATGAAGAAATTTTAAAATGTGAATAAATGGTCCTTGGTCCTTAACCGTTAAAGAACATGAATCATTACTAAAAATCTTCCACAAAGAAAACATCAGTTCTAAACTGATGTTATAGGTAAATTCTGCCAAGTTTTAAAGAATCAGATCATACCAAACTTCACAATCTCTTTCATGCATAGAAATAGAAGAAACACTCCCCAAGTATTTACCCAATTTGACAGCAACTGAAACAAGATAGCAGCTTAATTCTCCAACATATCATAAAAGTCCAGTTTATCAGGGGTCCAAGTTCTTTCATCTTGTCAGTTTTGTCATACTGTGGGTTTTGCTAACAACTTTATGTTCCCAAGTGATTCATCACCAACTTTCCATTCTAGCTAGATGGAAAGAGGAAAAAAGTACAACCCAGAGGTTTCGTGTTTCTACTCCTATCTCCTTGACCAAAAGTTTCTCTTGTAGCCATCCATGCCTGCCCTAAGAAATGTTATCCTTCTTTTGGGTTTTATAGTATCCAGCTAAATATTAATGGTTCTGTTACCTTAATACAATGACTAGTAAATGACAGTTTGTGGGCCATATGTGGCCTGTACCATTATAAGCTAAAAATCTTTAAGTGGTTGAAAAAAATCAAATGAAGAATGATACTTTGTGATAAGTGAAAATTATAAGAAATTCAGATTTCATTGTCCATAAGCAGATTTTATTGAACACAGCCATTCTCATTTATTTACATATCATCAGTTACTGTTTTTGTTCCACAGTGCCAGAACTGAGTACCTGTGACAAACCATATGACCAACAAAGCATGAGATACTTGCTAGCCCTCTGTAAAAGTAGTTCATTGAGCCTTTCCTTAGATAGTCTGGATGGCTATTAGAGAATAACTAGTATACTCTCAAGTTACAGATTTTATTGGTTTCATTAGATTTAAATATGTCGATGTTTTACTAACAGTCTACTAGGCTGCTTGAGCTGCTGCAATGAAATACCATAGACTTTTCCCAATATTTTTCCCATGAGTAGCAGAAATTTGTTTTCTCAATTTCTGGAGGCTTGAAGTTCAAAAATCAAGATGCCAGCAGGGTTGCTGTCTGGTAATGCCTCTTCCTTGGCTTGCAAGCAGCACCTTCTCCCTGTGGCTTTTTCTCTGCATACCAGAGAGCAAGAGCTTGACTACCTATAAGGACACCAATCCTGTTGGATTATGGCCCCATTCTTTTTTTTTTTAACATTTATTTTTTAGTTGTAGGTGGACACAATACCTTTATTTAATTTTTATGTGGTGCTGAGGCTCGAACCCAGTGCCTCACGCATGCTAGGTGACCACTCTTTCCTCTGAGCCACAACCCCATACCAATGGCCCCATTCTTATTACATCGTTTACCTTAATTACCTCCTTAAAGGCACTAACTGCAAACAAGTCACATTGGGCGTTTGGGCTTCAATATATGAATTCATGAAATTTGAATTGGACATAATTCATTTGGTAACACATAATAACTTGGGATAGCTTTTAATCTCATTTTTCTAGTGAAAATTTAAAATATGATAAATGTTATTCAACTGCAGGGAAAAGGGGACAAAATGGATTTAAAGAATTTACAAGGCAAGAAGAGATAAACTGTGTAATGCAAGAGCCTCTTACTGCTGATGAGGAAGAAGCTTTAAAACAGGAACAACGACGGAAAGAGAAAGAGCTCTTAGAAAAAATCCAGAGTGCCATAGCATGTACCAATATTTTTCCCTTGGGTCGCGACCGCATGTATAGGCGATACTGGATTTTCCCTTCTATTCCTGGATTGTTTATTGAAGAAGATTATTCTGGTCTCACTGAAGACATGCTATTGCCTAGACCTTCATCATTTCAGAATAATGTACAGTCTCAAGATCCTCAGGTATCTACTAAAACTGGAGAGCGTTTGATGTCTGAATCTACCTCCAACAACATTGACCAAGGTCCATGTGATGATTCTTCACAGCTGCCAAAACCAGTGCATAAGCCAAATCGGTGGTGCTTTTACAGTTCTTGTGAACAGCTAGACCAACTTATTGAAGCTCTTAATTCTAGAGGACATAGAGAAAGTGCCTTAAAGGAAACCTTGTTGCAAGAAAAAAGCAGAATATGTGCACAACTTGCCCGGTTTTCAGAAGAGAAATTTCATTTTTCAGGTAAATTTTCTATGAAAACCATTTTTTTCCTCCCCCTGATCTCTGGATATTCAGGATTAAATGTTTTCCATTGTATTAAAAATATATTTAAAACACCTTAACATTTTGACCATGCTTTCAGTATGGGAGTTAAGAGTTTGGAAGTGTATTTCTTTATAGAAACAAGGTTCTTGTACTGAGTGTTCCTGTAGTCTTAGCTACTTGGGAGGCTGAGGCAAAAGGATTACTTGAGCACATGAATTAGAGGCCAGCCCTACAATATAGTACTAGAGATTCCATCTTGCAGAGGACAACAGAAACATGGTTGTCTAAATTTTTGGATTCTATTTGGATTATAAGAAACTATCTATAGTATGAGAATATTAGTGTTCTTTCTGATCTCATTCCTTAGTCAGTAGGCTCTGAATGCCCAAGGCTATAAGGCTGCCTTCAGTTTTGGAGATATTATAGTGAATGAAGTTATCTCTCTGAACGGTTTTGCTGGGAGCCCAGGGACAGATTCCATTAATGATATCTTCTTTGGAAATTGGGCAGATTAGGTAGTAACAGCATTTCTTATATGATAGCTGGCCCACTGACAACAGATCATAAAAGAAGGAATTTTTAGATGTAAGTTTTTATATTAGTAAATGAGATTTTCTAGGTAGAAAACTGCTTAAATTTAAGAACATGTTACCATACCTACTTTAGTTCTTCTCAGGATTATAGATCATACTTCTTTATATTCCTTGACGTATCATGTAACTTACCTGTATGTTATCATGTAACATACAATTCATTGTTTTTTAGTATATTCACAAATATGCACAACCATCACCACAGTCCTCTTATAGAACATTTCTCTCCTCTCAGAAAGAAATTTTGTAGCTTTTATCTACCACTCTGCTATATTTTTCTCCCCTGTCCCCCACCAATCCTCCCTCTGCTCTAGATAAATCTGTCTCTATAAAATGTCCTGTTCTTGAATTTCCTATGAATCGAATCATATGACATATGGTCTTTTGTGATTGCATCTTTCACTTAGCACAATATTTCCAAGGTTCATCCAGGATATAGCATGTATTAGAACTTCATTTCTTTTTATCACCAAATAATAATATTCTACAGTTTGTATATACTGCATTTTACTTATGCATTTGTTAGTTGATAGACATTTGGTTTGTTTCTACCTTTTGGCTGCTATGAAAAATGCTGCTATAAATATTCATGTACATGTTTTGTGTTGACATAGGTTTTCATTTATCTTGAATTTATACAGTAGGAATGGAAATACTGGATTGTTTCCCAAAGTGACTACACTGTTTAATTTTCTCTCCCATAGTGTATGAGGGTTCCAATTTCTCCACTTTTTTCTAACACTTAAAATTATTTGACTTTTTGATTATAGTTATCTTAAGAGGCATGAAATGGTATCTCGCTGTGATCTTGACTTGTCTTCCTTTAATGAATAATAATGGTGAGCGTCTTCTCATGTGCTTATTGACCATTTATATATCTCAAATATCTATTCAGATCCTTTGCACACTTTTCAATTGGGTTATTTATCTTTTTGTGGTTGATTATGAGCTCTTTATTTGTTCTGAATACAGGCCCTCACCAGATATATGATTTGCAAATATTTATTTATTTATCATTTACTTATTGAGGATTTACAAAGTGTTTTTACATCCACCAACTCAGAATCATAACAGTCACATTATATTTAAGAAAATCATAAAAAACATTTGATTCTATTTCAGACAAACCTCAAACTGATAGCAAGCATACGTATACTCGGGGAAGATCTTCCAGTGCCTATGATCCATCTCAGATGTCTGCAGAAAAGCAACTTGAATTGAGGCTGAGAGATTTTCTTTTGGATATTGAAGACAGAATCTATCAAGGAACTTTAGGATCAATCAAGGTTTGTACCTATTCACATTTTAGTTTATCTAATTTGCTTAGTCCAGATTTTTAATCATATTTGTTGATTATCTGTATATGTAAAACTTGTGTTTTTAATAAACATCAGGAAAGTATATATCTTTTATGAAGATTAAGTTTATTCCTCTAAATCATAATGTTTATATATGGACACAAATCCTAAGTATATTAAATGACTATCTACTTTCTTAAACAGAATTTAATTAATATAATTTATCTTTTTGATATTTTTAATATTTAAAAAATGTTCAATATTTTAATCAGATGTTGAAATGTGTAAGGATATTTTCTTCTTCCTTGACTAGCTCCTGCCTTCTCTGCTGAGTCTGGTTTGTTTGTTGGTTTCTTTGTTACCTTTTTTAAATCTGTAAGTAATTCTTATTTGATATACCTGTTCTGTTTATGCCTTTGTCATATTCTGTCACTTTTTTGCTCCTAATTTAATGACCAATCCTAAAGTCATTTGTGATATTTTTAAACAATAAGGTATTAAAGCTTTTGTGTATGAATGATATGAATTCCATTTTGGCCACTGAGGAACCTTACTTTTATACTCCTTTTTTATTCATAACTCTGTTCTAGAATATCTATAAATTAATTTTATATGTAAATTAGGTTTAATGTCTTTTAGGACCAACATTTCTGTTTTCCAGGGTTAGTAAATTTATGTTTTGTTTCAGGTTACAGATAGACACATCTGGAGATCAGCCTTAGAAAGTGGACGATACGAGCTATTAAGTGAGGAAAACAAGGAAAATGGAATAATTAAAACTATGAATGAAGATGTGGAAGAGATGCAAATTGATGAACAATCAAGGATCATAGTAAAAGACAGGTACAAAAAGAATTTTTCTAAAGTAACCAATTTTTCCTTGCAATTTTAATTTTAAGGTTTTGGGGTTTTTTTTAAGTAAATGTTTCTTTTACTTCTTTCTTTTAAAAACTTATGAGGACCTTAACATTTCTAATCACTGAAATGACCATTTTTTAAACATCAGGATCTCTATTACTCCACTTTATACTAATACAGCCAAAATACAACTCATTAGAATAAAATTTTTTTTTTACTTTTTCAAGGTTATTTTGGCTAATATATGCTCTTAAGGAGTTTATTATTTAGAAGGGAATGATGGAGAGACATGAAGCTAGCAATTATAGATCAGGGTAAGGACTCTGATAGAAAGTAAATTCTCGGGGCTGGGGTTGTGGCTCAGCGGTAGAGTGCTCGCCTAGCACCTGCAAGTCCTGGGTTTTTTTCCTCAGCACCACATGAAAATAAATAAATAAAGGTATTATGTCCAACTACAACTAAAAACTAAATATTAAAAAAAAGTAAATTCCCAGTACAAATATAGTACATAGTAGGGTAGAGGATTATTTGTCTTGGTGGAACATGGAAAGAACTTTGAAAGAAATACTAGAGGAAGGTTCCTGATTGCAAAGCTGAGCTCTGAAGGTGAGGAAGGAAATATTGGACAAGAAAGACCTTGGGCAAAGGCTTTGAATGGGTTTGCACTTTTAACTGATTATTGTAGCTGCACTGTGGAGATTCATTGTTGAGGGACCAAGTCTGAAGGCTAATGAATTAGTTGAGGCAACTATTAGTATCTCGCCCAGTAGCTGAAGCAAGAGAAATATAAATAAGCTGTTGAAGATACATATTCTTTAAGGTTTATCACTATCACCTTTCTAAAACCTTTCCCATAAGTCTTGTCTCTTCCACCTTCTCTTCAAATATTTGTCCTCTTATCCTCCTAAATGACTCTGTCCTCCCAATTAGCTTATACCAGATCCTTGAAATTATGAAACTTTCTATATAAATATTTGAAAGAATGAGTGGTCTTGAGTTTCACCTAATCGTGTTTTTATTTTTTTGTAGTTGTACATAAACAGCATGCCTTTATTTTGTTGTTTGTATGTGGTGCTAAGGATTAAACCTAGTGCCTCACACATGCTAAGCAAGCGCTCTGCCACTGAGCTACAGCCCCAGCCCACCTAAATAGTGTTTTTAAGTGCCACGAACTCTTTGTTTTATTGTAGACTTTTGGGGATAAAAACAGAAACTCCGAGTACTGTCTCAACTAATGCAAGTACACCACAATCAGTGAGCAATGTGGTACATCATCTGGCAACAGCACTGTTTCAAATAGAACAGGGCATTGAGCGGCGTTTTCTCAAAGCTCCACTTGGTAAGTATCTGTTTTTATTTCAAAATGTGTTATGTCTTAAGTAATTTTGAAATTGCCGTTTAATAGAACTTTATTGGCTGACAATGAAATTGATAGACCAATATGAAAAGCTTGAGATTGCTTTCATTTTAAAAGATAAGTTCTTTCAGGTGAGATTTATTTATTTTTTAATTCTTTATTTATTGGTTCTTTTTAGTTACGCATGGACTATATCTTATACCCCAGTATACAATGTACACAATGGTGAGATTCACTGTAGTATATTTGTACATAAGAAAGTCTTGTCAGATTCATTCCACTGTCTTTCCGTTTCCTATCCCACCTCCCTTCCCTTTATTCCCCTTTGTCTATTCCACTGAACTTCTACTTCCCACCCCTTAATGTGGGTAAGCTTCTACATATTAGAGAAAACATTTGATCTTTGGTTTTCTGGGGTTGAGTTATTTCACATAGCATGATAGTCTCCAGATCAATCCATTTACCAGCAGATGTCATAAAAGTCATTCTTCTTTCTGGCTAATACTCCATTGTGTGTGTGTGTGTGTGTGTGTGTGTGTGTGTATTCCACATTTTTCATTCTTTCTTTTTGGTACTGGGTATTAAACCCAGGGACATTTAACCACTGAGCCACATCCCAGTCCTGTTTTATATTTTATTTAGAAAGGAGGTCTTGCTGAGTTGCTTAGGGCCTCACTAAGTTGCTGAGGCTGGCTTTGAACTCATGATCCTCCTGCCTGAGCCTCTGGGATTACAGACATGTGCCCCCAGGCCCAGCCATATGCCACATTTTCTTTATCCATTCATCTGCTAAAGAGCACCTAGTTTGACTCCACAGCTTAGCTATGTGAATTATACCACTATAAATACTGATGTGGCTATATCAATGTAGTATGGTGATTTTAAATCCTTTTGATGTATATTGAGGAGTGGGATAACTGAGTCAAAAGATGGTTCCATTCCTAGTATTTTGAGAAATCTTTATACTACTTTCCAGACTGGTTACACCAGTTGGCAGTCTTACCAACAATGTATGAGTGTTCCATTTTCCCCACATCGTCACTAAGATTTATTGTCTGTTGTATTCTTGATAATTGCCATTCTGGCTAGAGTGAGATAAAATCTCAATGTAGTTTTAATTTGCATTTCTCTAATTGCTAGAAATATTGAACATTTTTTTCATATATTTGTTGAATGTTCATGTTTCTTCTTTTGAAGTGTCTGTTTAGTTCCTTTGCCCACTTATTGACTGGTTTTTTTTTGTTGTTGTTTTTTGTTGTTATTGTTGTTGTTTTTTGAGTTCTTTGTATATCCTGGAAATTAATACCCTGAGGTTTAAATGGCAAAGATTTCTCCTATTCTGGCTCTCTATTTGCATTCTTGATTGTTTTCTTTGCTGTGAAGAAGCTTTTTAGTTTGATGCCATCCATTTATTGAATTTTTATTTTACTTCTTGCACTTTAGGAGTCTTGTTAAGGAGGTCAGTTCCTGAACTGACATGTTGGAGTGTTGGGCCTACATCTTCTAGTAAGTGCAGGGTTTCTGGTCTAATTCCTGGGTCTTTGATCCACTCTCAGTTGAATTTTGTGCAAGGTGAGAGATAAGGGTTCAATTTCATTCCACTACATGTGGATTTCCAGTTTTCTAGCACCATTTGTTGAAGAGGCTCTCTTTCTCCAATGTATATTTGTGGCACCTTTATCTAATATGAGATAACTGTATCTATTATATGGGTTTGTCTCCATGTCTTCTATTCTGTTCCATAGGTCTTCGGGCCTGTTTTGGTGCCAATACCATGCTGTTTTCATTACTATTGCTCTGTTTTGTACAATTTAATGTTTAGTATTGTGATGCCTCCTGTTTCGTGTTTTCTCGCCAAGGATTGCTTTGGCTATTCTGGGCTTTTTATTTTTCCAGATGAATTTCATGACTGCTTTTTCTGTTTCTGTATAGAACGTCATTCAAATTTGATGGGCATTGCATTGAATCTGTAAATTGCTTTTGGTAGTACAGCCATTTTGACAATATTAATTTTGCCTATCTAAGAACATGGGAAGTCTTTCCATCTTCTAAGGTCTTCTTTGCTTTCTTTCTTTAGAGTTCTGTAGTTTTCACTGTAGAGGTCCTTCACCTCTTTTGTTAGGTTGATTCCCAAGTATTTTATTTTCTTTGAGTTTATTGTGAATGGGATATTTTTCTTTCAGCTGATTCATCATTGGTGTATAGGAATGCAATTGATTTATGGATGTTAATCTTGTATCCTGCTACTTGACTGAATTCATTTATGAGTTCTAGAAGTTTTCTGGGTCTTCTAGATATTGGATCATATTGTTGGCAAACAGAAATAGTTCGAGCTCTTACCATTTGTCTTCCTTCCTTCCTTCCTTCCTTCCTTTCCTTTATTTTTTCCTGTTCTTTCTTTCCTTTCTATAATTGCTCTGTCCAGAGTCTCAAGGACTATGTTGAATAGAAATGGTGAAAGTGGGCCATCCCTGAGTTGTTCTTGTTTTTAGAGGGAATGCTTTCAGTTTTTCTCTGTTCAGAATGATGTTGGCCTTACGTTTGTCATATATAGCTTTTATAATTTTGAGGTATGTTCTTTCTATTCCTAGTTTTTCTAGTGTTTTAAACATGAATGGATGCAGTATTTTTGTGTTTTTATGCATCTATTGAGATAATCATATGAACTTGTCTTTAAGTCTATTTATATGATGATTTACCTTTATTGATTTCCATATATTGAACCAACCTTGCATCCCTGGGATGAATCCCACTTAATTATGGTGCTCTATCTTTTCAGTGTGTTTTTGTATGCAGTTTGCCAGTATTTTGCATCTGTGTTCATCAAGATATTGATGTGGGGATTTATTTTTTAAATATTACTTAATTACTTTTTCTGATTCATTTAAAAGCATTTAGTGAATCTCATCTTTTGTAAAGTTTCATTGAAAGAAAATGACTAGGGCTGAAGATGTGGCTCAAGCGGTAGCGCACTCGCCTGCCATGTGCGGGGCGCTGGGTTCGATCCTCAGCACCACATAAAAATAAAGATGTTGTGTCAACCAAAAACTAAAAAATAATAAATATTTTAAAAATTCTCTCTCTTTCTCTCAAAAAAAAAAAAGAAAGAAAAAAACAAACAAAATGACTAAAACCTGTGACTAGCCAGACCTTGAATAATCAAAATTATGCCTATTTTTTATAGTAACTTTAAATATCACCATTTGGGGTATGATTTATTTATTTATTTATTTTTTTATTGTTGGCTGTTCAAAACATTACATAGTTCTTGATATATCATATTTCACAATTTGATTCAAGTGGGTTATGAGCTCCCATTTTTACCCCATATACAGATTGCAGAATCACATCAGTTACACATCCATTGATTTACATATTGCCATACTAGTGTCTGTTGTATTCTGCTGTCTTTCCTATCCTCTACTATCCCCCCTCCCCTCCCCTCCCCTCCCCTCCCCTCTTCTCTCTCTGCCCCCTTTACTGACATTCGTTTGTCCCCCTTGTATTATTTTTCCCCTTCTTGGGGTATGATTTAAAACTTTAAGAATCACAGACTCAAGCACTGTATAAATGTTAAATCAGAAATACCAAGTGTTATCCAGGTGCAGTGGCACACATCTGTAATCCCAGAAGCTCAGGAGACTGAGATAGGAGGATCTCGAGTTCAGAGCCAGCTTCATCAAAAGCAAGGCACTAAGCAACTCAGTGAAACCTTGTCTCTAAATAAAATTAAAAAATAGGGCTGGGATGTGTCTCAGCAGTGGAGTGCTCCTAAGTTCAACCCCTAGTACCCGCCCCTCCCCAAAAAGGAAGAAATACCAAGTGTTACAGAAACATAGATAAGAAAATCCTCTATAAATTTTGGTTAGATAGGGATTGGGGTTTTGGCTCAGAGTGCTTGCCTAGCACATGTGAGGCACTGGGTTCAATCCTCAGCACCACATTAAATAAATAAATAAAATTATTGTGTCCATCTACCACTAAAACTTTTTTTTAAATTATGGTTAGATAATAGAAATAACACTATCTCTATCCTTTTTGGCAATTTATGAAATTAATAGGATTTAAGGGACCAGTCTAAGAATCTAATCATCATGTATTTGGGAAAATAGGAGTTTCAAGTTTCAAATTAATTTTAATGTCATAACTGCTTCTACTTCCATGTTGTCTTTTTGAGATGTTAAATTTATAATTCAGCATGGGATCCTAGAAAGAATTTTTTAAAACCACATTTGTTGGTCTCATATTAAAAGAGCAATTTGAATAGATGAAAATTAATCATAAATAATTACTGTTATTTTATAGAGTAAGAACAAAGTTTTCATAATTACTATCAGCAATTTTGGATATGAATATGTTCATAAAATATTTATTTTCAAATTGAAGAGTTTGTGGCCAGTAAACCTATTTATATGTTTTGTAAATTAATTCTACCATTTATGAGCTTAAATAACTCAGTTATCACATTGAAAATAGCAGTTGTGAGAGATAAAATATGATTACAGCTCATAAAGGTATTAGAGTTTGTATTTGCTATATCATTCTTCTTTCCTAGGCTTTACTATTTCTTAGTATTTTCTTGGTCTAAATCCAATTATGTATACAGAGAATCCCTGTTTTATTTTTTATACCATATGTGAATATATAGTTACCTCAATTAAAATTACAGTTAAGCTGAGCATGGTGACACATGCCTATAATCCCAGTGACTGAGAAGGCCAAAGGCAGGAGGATTGCAAATTCAAGGCCAGCCTCAGTAACTTAGAGATGCTGTCTCAAATAAATAAATAAATATTATTTATAAATCATGTAGCTCTCATAAATGTAAAATTACTACAACAGATTAACCTGTGATTCTAGTAGGGTCAGGGATTCGGCACAATTTAGATGGTTTTTCCCCTTTTGAAATTGCCATCAAAATTGTTTATAAATTAGGGCTGGTGGTACATGACTATAATCTGAGCAACTCAGTAGGCTGAGACAGAGGATCACAAGTTGGAGCTCAGCCTGAGCAACTTAGAACCTGTAAAAAAAATTTAAAAAGAGCTGGGGATGTATCCCAGTGGTAGAATACCCTAGGTTCAATCCCCAGTACTGACAGTGCCAAAAAAAACTATTAAGTTCAAAGGAAAATACCAAAATAGTTGTTTATCGTGTCTATATTTTCCTCTGTACATCTTAGTAAATATTTGGACAAAGAAAAAAATTTGATAATGGGAATTGTTGCAACTTGTACCTAGTATGTTATGTGAGAGCCACAGTATTCCATGATAGGTTATGCTGAGTAGTTTTAAACTTTCGTTTCATCCTGAGAGATAAAAAAGAAAACATTTTAATTTGGGATCTTTAAAATAAAAAAAGGTGACATGGGAAGAGTTGAGCTTACCTTAATTTGGTGGTGTTGGTCAAAATCATATGATTATTTATAATATGGTGTTGCCTTCTGTGCTGCTCCATAGAAGGTTAATAGAATAACTGATTGTCTCTAGCTCTTTACACAAGGCCTTTGAAAGGTCTGTTTTGAATGGGACATATTTGAAATAAAGTAATCAAGAATATCCTTAATCTGGGGAGAGAATAGAAGGTTCTACTTTATAAATGTTTGAGAGAATACATATTGAAATTCTCCTGATAATATTTTGGCAGAGCAAATTAATCATGGTAGGAATTTTCCCTATTAAGCTTCAGAGATTATTTTGTCTTCTTGAGGTAGCAAGTAAAAAACAAAAATTCTGCTTATGTTCTTCCTTCCCTAATGTATCCCATCTATTCTAGCAATTAATCACATTGATATTAATAAACTTTTTATAATTGGGGCAAGCTAATCATGTTTCAGTTAATTGTTTAGGTAAGGTATATCTAATTGTTTATTTAGGCTGGTAATTTCATCATTTATAAAGTCATGCTTATGGTCAAACCCTTAAGCTATGGGAAAAAAATCCTCAACTAACTTTATTAATTTGAAACTAGGTAACACAGAAATTAATAAAGATCAAAAGGGAGATAGAAAAAAAAAACAATAAGAAAAAGAGGAAGATCAATCTAGTGTGACAGATGGTAAATTTTTAACTTTTTAAAGAAATTTATGTTTTTGTCTTTTTAGAGAATTATGATTTTACTTTCTACATTGCTGATTATTAACATGAATATTTAGCTTTTGAAGGAAAATCTTGAATTTGATTTTTTTTTTTTGGAAGGGAATGAGCTTAGGAGTAGTCTTACATTAAAAACAATATCTTCCAAATATTTTTCTCTCTAATTTCACACCTAGGCTAATCTAAACTCTTAAATTAGCTTGTACAAGATGAATCTTGATATACTTAGCAATTAGCCAAGAGAATGGAAAACTGTGGAACTTTTGTTTATTTCACATGAAGTTTTTATTTGCCACTTTTTTTTTTTTTTTCTTTTACTGGCATAGAGAGACATATGGCAAGAGTTGTTTTGTACCTTAGAGAAAACTTTATGGAATGATAACATTTCTATACAGAGGCTGTTGAATACTATGAAATCTCCTAGTGTAATCTTTAAGTACTATGTAAAAATAGAAAAATGTGCTTATCTATCATGGATTATAATAAACATGTTTTGGAGTCAGAGGGATAAGAATTGGGATTTGAGCTACAACTGGTTTAATTTTCTGAGTTTGATCAAAACTCAATAGGTTGGACTGTGGATGTAACTGCATGGTAGGAATGCTTATGTAGTAATTCCTAGTACCACCAAAAAAAAAAGACACTTCAGTGTTTTGTCACCACTGACTTCCAAGGTTGCAAAAGTTTTTTTTTTAATAAGTTGTCCTTTCTTGGAGCTGGGGCTACAGCTCAGTGGTAGAGTGCTTGCCTGGTGTGTGTGAGGCACTGAATTTGATCCTCAGCACCACATAAATATAAATAAATAAAGATATAAAAAAAATTCTGATTTATCCAGAAAGACTTCTTCATGATCTCTGAACTAGCAATTCTTGCTGCTTCCTTCCTTGGAAGTCCCACTTTGGCCAGAGCTTTTCATGAAATTTTAGAATAAAAGTGTGCTTCTACAAAGCACAAAATGAGAAGGCAGAAATATATCATGCATTTAAATGAATTATACTCTCTAATGGTAAAGACAGGCTAAAAATTAAAGGTAGAGACTAGGTTAAATACAAAATTCAACTGGTTTATATCCTGTCTATAAAAGGTATACCTAGGGGCTATTGATGTAACTTAGTGTTAGAACAGTAGTATAGCTTGGGTAAGGTCCTGGGTTTAATCCACCATAAGACACACAAACCTGTAAAACAAAAGGACATAGGAAGACAGAGAAAAATACTATGTGGATTACATGCATTTGCACTTAATTCCCACTTGATTAATATTTTAGCTTTGAAGAGCCATTTTGCTTATCCATTCAGTTTTTCCTACTTCCATTGAATTATTAATCTCAATTACTAAAAAAAGAAGTTCTATCTGATTGTTTTCTATTACCATATTAGAGAGCAAACCCAAGGGCTTGCACATGCTAGGCCAAGCACTCACCACTGACCTGCATCCTCAGCCCTTTTTGTTTTGAGATAAGATCTCACTAAGTTACACAGGCTGGCTTTGAACATTCAATCCTCTTGCATCAGCCTCCCAAGTGGCTGGATTTGCAGGCATGCACCGCCTTACCAGCATCCTTTGTGGAGCTTTTTCTTTTGTTTTGAAAGTAGTTTTTTGATAAATTGTTTTATTTATTTATTTATTTTATGGTACTGAGAATTGAACACAGAGCCTCATACATGGTAGGCAAGCACTCTACCACTGAGCTACATCCCTAGCCCCTTGTGAGTTTTGACTGTTAACTCTCATTCCTCAGAATTTGATCTGTGGAAATTTTTTCGGAGAGAATTTACAGAAATCTGTATACTTGTTTCTGACATTCACCTGACCACTTTATAACTACAATTAGACAATTAAGTGTGGCTTTTTTTTTTTTTTTTTGTCAGATGTTAAGCCTATTAAAGGGTTTCTTTATAGTTACAAATTCTCAGATTAGATTTATTTCCCCTTGCTACCCAAAACCAAGGCTCAAGTGAGTAGATTTCCTTGCTACCCTTTTCTTTCTGTGTGGCACTCTTATGACCTGAGTCTTGAAAGAGGAACGGGTAGCCTTCTAGGGTTCTAGCTTTCTAGAGAGAGAGATCTACTGCCTTGGATGGGCCCTAGGTTTCATGTTCTTTCTCCACCCAGTAGTCAAATGGGAGTTGGGTCCACTAGTGTTGGCAGGTCTGTTGCCTTACAGTTTTAACTCATTGCATATCTCTTCACCTTCCCCGCTATACTGAAAATTCTTTGAAAATAAGACAATAGAATAAACTTGTTAAAAGTGCTGCACATAGGGAGAACTGGATAATGCAGGAGTAATGTTAGTAATAGTAATATTTACTCTGGCAGGTACTTTACATGTCTTATGTGTTATCTCATTTGATGTGTCCAACAACCCTCTGAGGTAAATACTATCCACATATTTTAAGGAACTATTAGAGGGTTGAGTAACTTACCACACATGAGAAAACCAGTGCTCACTTCAGAGTAGACTGACTCCAGAGCCTGCATTCTTTTAAGCATTATCCTTCTGCCCAAGGGCTTTATTTGAGGATAATAGTACAACCTGTGGCATTTCAGAACCAGACTGTGTATGTAGTCTTTTTATAACTTTATATAACTTGCAGAATTTTTACATGATATAGTTGGCCTTTATAATTAAGAATAATATTTTAGGAAAATTAAGGTAGTAGAAGTATTAAAGATAGAGATGGAAATTACATAATAGAATATCAGTAGTCTATCATTTTATACTACTAAATTACTCTTAAATTTGTTTTAGCCCAGAAGACAAAAGAATGGTGATATTGGGGCTGGGGATGTGGCTCAGACGGTAGTGTGCTCGCCTGGCATGCGCGGGGCGCTGGGTTCGATCCTCAACACCACATAAAAATAAAATAAAGATGTTGTGTCCACCGAAAACTAAAAAATAAAAAAAAAAAGAATGGTGATATTAATGACAGAAGGTTTCAAATATTTCTGTATAATATTGGTGCTGAAAATTATTGTTTTGGAAATATTAGCATTGTTTTTATTTACCTGTTTTAAAATAATGTGTTCTCAGCCAGGATTGTGGCTCAGTGATAGAGTGCTTGCCTAGCATGCATGAGGCACTGGGTTTGATCCCTGGCAACACATTAAAAATAAAAACAAATAAAATAAAGGTATTATGTCCATCTACAACTAAAAAGAAAATTTAAAAAAAAAAATAATATATTCTCAGAGACTAAAGACAATATAGTTGGTATTTATATATAATAAAGTTGACAGATTTAATAAGAGTGTTATTGATAAAATTCGCCCTTTTAAAATATATAATGCAATGGTTTTAGTATATATTCACCATTATATCATCAACACTACTATCTGTTTTCACAACATTATCACACCAACCCAAAAGAAGCATCATGTATGCTTGATATTTAAGTTGGAGAGAATTCTTTTTATCTGAAATTAAGGAAATTACATAAATGATTCAGATGAATTAGTAACTTACTTGTGATCATATTTAGCCAGTGTTCTAAATTAGATCAAGATTTAATACAAAGACTAGATTGAGAACACATTGCCTGAGATTTTTCTGCATTTAACTACTGAAATCTCCAAGCATTTGATTTATGGACAGAAGTAATTCCTTATGTCATAAACAAAATGTGGCTCAGCAAATTTTTCCTTTTTTTTTTTTTTTCTTTTTTCCTTTTGGTACTGGCAGTTAAACCCAGCTTCACTTTACCACTGAGCTACCTCCTTATAAATATTTTTGAGAAAGAGTCTTGCTAAGTTGCTGAGGCTGGCCATGAACTTGCAATCCTCCTGCCTCAACCTCCCCAGTTGCTCAGATTACAGGCATATGCTTCAGCAGCTATTTTCTTTAAAATGATGTTGTTTTTAATATCAAGCATGGTCTTTTGTTAAGTATTAGAAGAAATGTAAAGTTTAAATTGCCATGAAAATAGTTCTAGAAGATGTCTAGGTTTGCCTAGAAACTTTATTCACTTTCCTCTTTCATTTAAGATGCCAGTGACAGTGGGCGTTCTTATAAAACAGTCCTGGACCGTTGGAGAGAATCGCTCCTTTCCTCTGCTAGTCTTTCTCAAGTCTTTCTTCACTTATCCACCTTGGATCGTAGCGTGATATGGTCTAAATCTATACTGAATGCTCGTTGCAAGATATGCCGAAAGAAGGGTGATGCTGAAAACATGGTTCTTTGTGATGGTTGTGATCGAGGTCATCATACCTACTGTGTTCGACCAAAACTCAAGGTATTTTTATCTTCTCGGATTAGAATTCAGACCCTGAGATTTTGAGCAATAGATGATTAATGATCATTTATGTGATTCGTTTAGACTGTACCTGAAGGAGATTGGTTCTGTCCAGAATGTCGACCAAAGCAACGGTCTAGAAGACTCTCCTCTAGACAAAGACCATCCTTGGAAAGTGATGAAGAAATGGAAGAGACTATGGAAGGTGAGAATGATGAAGTTAATGATGATGAAGAAGGTCAAAGTGAGGAAGAAGAATATGAGATAGAACAAGATGAATATGACTGTCAAGAAGAGGAAGAACTCAGGTATGTCCTAATATACAATTAAATGAGAGACTTTCAGTCTTTCATTTAAACTCTTGACTATTATATAAATTATCCTTGCTTTTTATATATTATAAGCATACAAAATATTCCCAATGCAGTATATCTATTAGTAGTTTTCTGTCAGCAGGCCTAGCCATATCTACACCAGTGGACGTCATATTATGTATGCTCTTTGTTCTCACTATAACCCACCCCCTCTGCCTTTTTAAACATTTGAACCTCATTCTTATGGAATCAGGAAAATGAGTGTGAAGCATGGGCTTCACACTATCAAAAGTACAAAAGCCGGAGGGGGGAGGGTGGGCAAGTGATAGAGTGCTTGCCTAGCACATGAGGCCCTGGGTTCGATTCTCAGCACAACATATAAATAAATAAAGTAAAGGTCCATTTACAACCAAAATATATACTAAGGTAAAAAAAAAAAGTACAAAAGGACCACAATCAAAGGAGGATAAATAAAAATAGAGCCACCCCAGCTGTGTTACACAAATGTTGATTTTTTAAGAGTACCAGTTAACAGAAGCCATCTATACAATAGCTTGTGGTGGCAATATTGTATTAAGGATAAAGATGGTAAAGAATTTGAAAAATTGGAGGTTTTTTTTTTGGTCCCAGGGATTAAACTCAGGGGCACTAGACCACTGAGCCATATCCCCAGCCCTATTTTGTATTTTATTTAGACACAGGGTCTTCACTGAGTTTCTTAGTGTCTTGCTTTTGCTGAGGCTGGCTTTGAACTTGGAATCCTCCTGCCTCAGCCTCCTGAGATTCTGGGATTACAGGTGTACACCATTGCACTGGCCAAGATTTGAAAAATTCTTGTAAACATTCTAGGTTAAGTTCTGTCATTGAGTCATGCCCCCAACCTATTTCATCCTTTTAATTAAAGGCACTTAAAATATCAAATCTATTTTTGTATTTTACAGTCAAAATCAAAAAGTGGCAAAGAGATTCTTGGTTTGGTATTAAGGAACAACAGTTTTTCAGTTTCAGCCAATGGCTAAAGAACACCTGTACCAATGGTAATCAAAAGTAAGACTCATACATAGCAAAAGGAGTCAAAATAATTGTGTTTTAAGATTAGATCGTTAGCCAGGCTCAGTGGCACATTGCCTGTAATCCCAGCAGCTCGAGAGGCTGAGCAGGAGGATTGCAAATTCAAAGCCAGCCTCAACGATTTAGCAAGACCCTAAGCCACTCAGCAAGACTCTGTCTCTAAATAAAATATACAAAAAGAGGGGCCAGAGTTGTAGCTTAGTGGCAGAGCACTTGCCTAACGAGTGAGGCACTGGGTTTGATCCTCAGCACCACATAAAAAAATAATAATAAATAAATAAAATAATTTTATACACACACACACACAAAAAAAAAGGGCTAGAGACGTAGCTCAGTGGTTAAGCACCCTTCGGTTCAATCCCTATTACCAAAAAGTAAAAAATAAAAGATTTGTTCATCAATGAATATGTCTATATGTTGGTTCTCCTGAGGATATTGTTATATTTTATCATAATTTCAGACCTGATTTTCATTATGATGTCCTAGAGTCACCAAGAAAATATTAAGTGTTCTCTTTTTGTATTTCAAAGAAATCATGGAAGCACAGTTTAGATATCCATGAAAACTTGTAGGCAGCAATTTTAAAGAACTGAGTACAGGATAAGTTTCAATTGTACAGAGAAAGAATTTATGTAGAACTCATTGGCTGAATAGAGTTAAGTAATAATATGTTCATTATTGTTCTGTACAGTAATTGTGTTTCCTAACTATTTATAGCCCACCCAAACGAGGAAGACCACAAGTTAGATTGCCAATTAAAACAAGAGGGAGACTTAGCTCTTCTTTCTCAAGTCGTGGACAACGACAAGATCCTGGAAGATACCCTTCAAGGAGTCAGCAGAGTACACCCAAAACAACCCTTTCTTCTAAAAGTACTGGTAGAAGCCTAAGAAAAATAAAATCTGCTCCTCCTACGGAAACCAAATCATTAAGAATTGCCAGTCGTTCAACTCGCCATAGCCATGGCACATTGCAAGCAGATGTATTTGTGGAACTACTTAGTCCTCGTAGAAAACGCAGAGGGAGGAAAAGTGCTAATAGTACACCTAATAATAGTCCCAACTTCCCTAACTTCAGAGTTATCAGCACAAAGTCAAGTGAACAGTCAAGATCTTTAAATGTTGCCTCAAGAATTTCTACCCAAGCGAGTGAATCCAAGAAAAGAGGCAGGAAAAGACAATCTACAGGTATGAAGTCTAATTTATATTCTTTCTTACCTAGGAATTTAATTAATTTGGAAATATCAAATGTTGAAATACTAAGATTTATAAAACTTATAAGGGATCAGTCTAACCTAAAACATATAATTCATTGAGGGACAGCTATTTGGAGAATAAAGGTAAACTATATTACTAATTTTTCTAATAGTAGAGTAGTGTATGGTAATAAATATGTAAATGGTATTCAGTTGTTAGTGGAGTAGCCAGTGTTTGAACAGTCTTGCTCAGTGTAACACATTATGATACACTTAATCCTTTCCCATTTTCACCTCCCTCCAAACACAAAACTCATCACCTACATAAGCTATATTAGATTATTTGATAAGTTTCCCATCTGGATTTGAAGTGGGACAGGGTTGAAGGCAATAATATTTTAGGGAGTAGTCACCAGCTATCTTTTTAATTATGATTTTTGTTTAAATAGTAATATTTATCCATATAATAATCTGTTTATTCATTCTTTTTGTTGTTGTGGTTGTTGCTTTTGTTGTTGCTGGGTACTGAATTCAGCGAGATCTTATCTCTGTATAAAATATAAAAAAGGGCTAGGATGGGGCTCAGTAGTTAAGCACCCCTGGGTTCAATCCTCAGTACCAAAAAAAGAATGGCATGTGATCTGCTCATGCACTCAATAGATTATGAAGTATTTTAGAGGAAATATTAGGCAATTTTGCACCAAGAAAATCTAATTTGACTTTTTCTGTCCTCTTACCAATTCTGAACTCCAAGGTATTTGAAGCAATGATAACACTTGGAAAAAAAAGGCATACACACACAGATATATATATATTTATATGTAATATATATGTAATTTTTTTTGTACTGGGAATTGAACCCAGAGGCCCTTTACCACTGAGCCACGTTCCAGCCCTTTTTTATTTTTTTGAGACAGGTTCTCACTTACTTACCGAGGCTGGACTTGAACTTGTGATCTTCCTGCTTTAGCCTCTGGAGTTGCTGGGATTACAATCATACCCCACCATAGCAGGCAACACTTGAATATTTTTGTTCAGAAAACTCCACAGAAGAAAAAAATTTGTTGTATTAATTTGTGAAAATTACTAACCTGGTTTTTAAAACAAATAAATAATGGGGGAATTATTAATATTATATGGAAAGAATTTAAATTCTTGAATTCATAAACTATACTACCCTTTTCTACTGATGTGTACACCTTAGATTTCATTATACATTTCTTGGATCTATGAAAAAAATGTTTTCCTTTAAGAAACTCTGCATATATTAACTTTAAGAATAATCTTTTACTTGTTTTGAGAATTGCTTTCTTGTTCTATGACTTATTTACAAAGCTTTAGTTTCCAGACCTGAAGGATTTACTTAAGGATATGATATGCCTTAGGAAACTAAGAGAATTGCTTAGTTTCATTTTATTGTAGTTGAAAATATTTTTAAATGGAGTAAAAATAGCCCATAAACTTTGTATTTTTTTGCATTTTTCTATTTTCATGAATATTTAATTTTGAAATATCTCAATGTGTATAGAGTGTCTATTTTCTATTTGAATTTGGTTTGTACTTTTAGGTTTAGTTTAAGTTGTTTGGTCAATATTTTGCTTTGATAACACCTAAGATGTTTTGATTATTTACTCAGAGTCATCTCCTATGCTACTGAATCGAAGGAGTTCTGGCCGACAGGGAGGAGTTCATGAATTGTCTGCTTTTGAACAGCTTGTTGTGGAATTGGTACGGCATGATGACAGCTGGCCTTTTTTGAAACTTGTTTCTAAGATTCAGGTAATAATATAACTAGTCTTTATAAAATGTATTCATGTATATTATATGATTTAGTCCCCATGGCATCTTGAAGTTGTCAAAACACCTGGTATTCACTGTCTACTTTTTTCTTAAAAAAATAAATAAATAAATGACCAGGTATGGGGGCACACACCTGTAATCCTAACTATTCAGGAAGCTGAGGCAAGAGGATTGCAAATATGAGGTCTACCTCAGCAATTTAGTGAGACCCTTTCCCAAAATAAAAGACTGGGAATGTACTCAGTGGCAGAGGATCACTGGGTATAATCCCCAGTAATAATGAAACTAACAAACTAAACTAAACACTTGGAAGGTTGATTCCTATATTGAAAAAAATGGAATAGACTCCATAGTCTCCTCATTCTTTTCTGATCCCATGACTTGTTTATATTAAATGATGGCAGTGTGTTGAAATAAAGTTTTTATTCTGTGTAATGAATATATATAAAGTTAATATAATGGTATTTATCTTATGCATAACCACAGTTCTCAAATTTCAGCAAACATCAAAATCATTTGGAGGGCTTGATAAAAAAAACAGATGCCATCAGGTTGGTGGTGTAAGCCTGTAATCCCAGCCACTCAGGAGGTCCAGGCAGGAGGATCACAAATTCAAGGCCATCCTCAGCAATTTAGTGTGACCCTGTCTCAAAATTTTTCAAAAAGGGTTTTTTTTAAACCAGATATAACTCTAGTAGAGTGAGTCCCAACCCCCAGAGTTTTTGATGTAATTACTAGGTATAGGTCAATTCCCAACCATTTGCATTTCTGATAAGTCCTGGATGATACTATAGTCCTGACCCAGAGATCACATTTTGAGAGACACTGATAGAAAAGATGGGTGCTCTTAGATATCTGTGATGAGATAATTATATATATATATATATATCAGAATGTTTTGTGCTATGTAGCAGATAGAACAGTGTCATAATACTGTTATAGAAATTATAACGGTATTAGAGAAATAGAAGAGAGAAGAATATTGATTTGAGCGTTTCAGAGGAAGAGAATAGCAGGAATTAAAGTTTTTATGGAAAAAAGTACTAGGACTGATCATTTAAGAAAGAAAACTTCAACAGTGGGAAATGAATTATGGACATTTTGGGAAAAGGAGGCTATAGGTTAAGAGCACAGAAATGAGATTACACAGTAATGGTGTATAATTTGAATGGATCAGAGGCTCAGAGACAACTATATTTTATAAAGGGTCTCACTTGTCATTGTGTAGTGAAGGTGTCTGAATGAAAGTGACATCAGAATTCTAAATTGGGATTTCTAGAGCAAAAAAGGTTAAGGATTAATCACTTGAATAACATCTAATAAAAATTAAATCTTCATTTGACTTATTTTTTCCTAGGTAGTTTTTGTCCTGAATTAGGATTTGTCATGTATGTTTTATTCCTTATTACAAATTCAGTAATGCTCATTAAAGACATTTTTATAGACATATGTATCTATATATGCAGAGGGAGAGAGCCATGAGCAAAACCATTAATTCTTTTCTTTTCATAATAAATTGTTAACAGGCTTCTACATCATTATAATGACTGAAAACATATTACATTATTTTAATGGAATAATAGTATTCAGAGATTAATAGTAAGTTGCTTTTTAAGTGCAAAACCTTTATGCATTTAACCACTATTTTCAATATATTTTTCTATGGAGTAATAATACTGAAATTATTTTACAGGTCCCAGACTACTATGACATCATTAAAAAGCCAATTGCCTTAAATATAATTCGTGAAAAAGTAAATAAATGTGAATATAAATTAGCATGTAAGTAATTTTTTTTTCCTTTGATAATTATTTTTAAGAGTTAAGCTGTTCTTGTTTTGTTTTAAATTATGTGTGCTTATGCAGTTGTATAGATGACCTCCCAAGAGATCCTAAGATTCTTTTTTTTTTTTTTTTTTACTTTAGACACTTGTTTTTTTTTAACCTTTTGTTTATTTGCTTTTATGTGGTACTGAGGATCAAACCCAGTGCCTCACACGTGCTAGGCAAGCGCTCTTACCACTGAGCTACAACCCCAGCCCCTATATCCCTAACATTGCATATGGAGATAAAAGATGCGCTAGGGTTGAATGAGTTAAAAAATATATATATAATATATTTTTTAAATAAGATCGGATTATATAAAAATTTAATAAGATCGGATTATATAAAATTTATATAATCCGATCTTATTAAAAGAGGGTCTTTATAATTTCATAATATATGTTAATTATATAATAACAGTTTCAATAAGAGTTTTATTTAAACAATTTTAAGCCCCAGGTTCCTTCTACCATTGATTTATAATCTTCTCTTTTTAAAGAAAAAAGTAGTTTTCCATTTTCTTAATGAATTTTTTAAGCATAATAAAAACAAAAATTGTATTTGCAGTTTATGTACTTTTGTTCTAATCTTGTGGGTTTTTTTTTTCCTCTCTAGCTGAGTTTATTGATGATATCGAGTTAATGTTTTCAAACTGCTTTGAGTACAACCCTCGCAACACAAGTGAAGCAAAAGCTGGAAGTAGGCTTCAAGCATTTTTTCATATTCAGGCTCAAAAGCTTGGACTCCATGTCACACACAGTAATGTGGACCAACTTAGTACACCACCAGCTGCAAAAAAGTCACGAATCTAATTTTGTCCTTCTAAAGGAGGTATTTGGGGAAAAACAAATTGTACATGAAAGTAGAACATTAAATCATGCTCTAAAGCAGACATATATGTATAAAGCAATAACAACTGATTGACCACATCAAAGTGTGGTCTGCACTATAATCTCAATTTTAATATTAAGCACTCAGGAGAATGTAGGAAAGATTTCCTTTGCTACAGTTGTGTTCAGTGTCTAATAAGTTTGATAGATGTATTGGATACAGTACTGGTTTACAGAAGTTTTTGTACATTTTGAGATCATTCATGTGTCCAGATATCTTGGGAAATATTTTTTCACCTATGATTTATTTTGTCATTAATTATTTCTTAGAAGTTGTGGTATTAAGGGAGATTTATCTACACAGATGAGTCTTTTGCTTTCGCACAGTTTAGAAAAATGTATACCCATCTTGAGAATTGTTTAATGAGCACATTCTTTCAACACTACACATGAATGAATCCAATTTTATATCCTTGAAGTACTGTACCAGTGCTGGCCGGAGGTATTAAGTCTGAGTTTATTAACTAGATATTTATTTAGCATTCAAAGTAATTTGTGAATTTGTTTTGTATTTATAAAATTTATACTTGGAAAATGTTCTTTAATTTTTTAAACATTTTACTGTTTTGTTTTATTTCTCTAACTTCCTTAATGATCAATCCAAAAACATATCATCCTCCCTTTTCCCTGACAGTTCTTTCAGTTTTACAGAACTGTATTATAAGTTTCTATGTACAACTCTTTTTTTTAAGTGTACAAATAAAATGATACATTTTTTCAACCATTCTGAATTTCTGGAATTTTTACAAATCAAAATTAGACTGTGCCTGATATATCCAGAATGTAGGAATCAACATTTTGTTGTATCAGCATCTCTATAGCACTAATTTGCATCTTTTTATGTCCAAACCCTTGAGGAATAAGATCTCTCTCGTCAATAACAGTAACATTCTATATACATGTTCTCATTAAAAGAAGGAAAGGCACCCACCTAGTTAAGAAGCACCCTGGAAATTTTAAGGTTGTGTGTATGTGTGTGTGGTGTGAATAACATAGGCGTCTCATTGTCTTTTCCCAAATGGAAAAGTCAAGAGTCTGGAGCTCTTTGGTGGGTAGGAGAATCTTCCCTCTGTTTTCTTATCTAAAAGCCTGGGGATAGTGTATTTCTTTCTTATTAGTTCGGTTTATTTGAAAAGTTACCCTTCTTCATTTCATTTCTTTCTCATAGTTTATCAAATTTCTGCACTGTTTGCATGAACATGTTCTCATATGTGTGACTAATGGGAAATTTATAATCACTTCACATGCCAATAACCAAATTTCTTAGAAAATACTTCAAACGTTTAAATATCAAGTAGACAGTTCTGAAGATATGCTTACATTTTAATAGGAAGTAAATTATCTGATTACTTAATATTCTTTTTAATATTAATAACAAGTAACTATTATATTTGCTTCTCTTCTAGAAAATTAAACTCTGAGAAGGAAACTTTCTGGGGCTGGAGTTGTAGCTCTGGTAGAGCACTTGCCTCACAAGTGCTAGGCAGTGGGTTCGATCCTAGCACCACATAAAAACAAATAAAGGCACTGAGTCTATATACAACATATATATCTTTAAAAAAGAAGGAAACATTTCTGACCAACTAATTGTGGAATTATTCTATCTGAAAGTCAGTCATAAAACTTGCAATTTATCTTACATGAAACATAAACATGACCCCTCCAAAAAAAATCAGCTATATTCATCTTTTACTTTTCTTTAGAATTTTTCTTTAAAGACAAAGGACTACATAATGGAATGGGTGGAATAAAAACATGATTGAGAAAACTTAAGTAAGTCCAGTATGGTGATGGGGTGATGGAGATATTTCAATCTCCTCTTAAGTTTTGTCTATAAGTCCAAATAAATTATATTTCTAAAAATGCTTGATCTGTAACTGCAAAAGAGTGCCAAATGGAGAGAAGTTAATACATCTGATTATGTGTGTGGCTGTCTATGTGAAATGGTTTTGTGTGTGTGTGTGTGTTAAATAAAGTGATTCCGTATGAATTTTGGTATTCTTTCCATTTTTCACGTGAAGTCAGAGGGGTTAAGACTCAGGTAGATTTTTTTTTTTAATACTTGCCCTAGATCACAGAGTATACTAGGGTATCTCCAGGAAGATAAGCAATATGTACATTTATTTTTGTGAAGAGCATAAAAGAGTGAGCCGAAAGGAAAACAATGTATATGTTCAAGTACATTCATATCAGATAATAGTCTAGTGCACCTTTTTTGGAAAGATATTTGTTGTAAATAAATGAATAGTTTATAGTCGTGTTCTTTTTGTGATTGTTGTCATTTTCCTTTTTTGGGCAGTGGTTGGGCTGCTAGAGATTGAAACCAGAGCCCTGAGCATGCTAAAGCATACACTCTACCACTGAGCTATACCCCCAGCCCTTTTTCCCTTTTTAACAGTAATTTCTAAGGACCCAAATATGTCCTAATATTATTTACCTATGTGTTATCAGAAGATATACTGAAAGGTGCACAAATACTAGAAAAACACTGTTTTCCAAGCTTTTGATTTGGTTCCTTATGTATTTTGGGCTCTTATTAATAGTAAAGCATATGCAGAAACATGTTAGAAGCAGAAATTTAAACATGTTCTATAAAGGTAGTATTTCTTCCAAAATATCCTCTTATTCATTCATTGTCAATATGTTAAAAATTTTTGTCTTTTTCTAGAGAAAAAGGAATATGGTCACTTGCACACATTTGAATATTGATTTTAAAATTTTGTCAGAGTGCTTAGTTTCACTTATTGCATGAGAGAAAATTATGCTTAAGCTATATTTCATATTAGTCCTTTGTATCTGCCATTGAAGAGAGTTTGTGGTAGTAAAGTAAAAACATTAAATAAAGGCAACCTCCAGATTAGGGGTGGGGGAAAAGGAACATCAGGATAAATTTGCTGGTATGCATATGACTAAACAATGATTTAATCTCAGTAATAAGTTTTGTCCTAGGAGCAAGTAACACTTTTCTATCAAAAAAATTGAGGAAATGTATTTGAATATATATATATATATATATATATATATATATATATATATATATATATATATATATATATATATGAGCATAGCTCTATAAAATTTTAAGATTGTGATTCAAGCCTTTGGTCTTGTTAGAGATACGTTACTTTTCTCTGCAGTGAAAATAAAAAAATTCATGCCGTGCACAGTGGCTCATGCCTGTAATCCCAGCAACTCAGGATGCTAAGTCAAAAGGATTGCACATTCAACACCAGCCTCAGCAATTTAGCAAGACCCTGTCTCAAAAAGGGCTAAGAAGATTGCTCAGTGGTAAAGTGCCCCTGGTTCAATCCCCAGTAAAAAAAAGAGGAAGGAAGAGACCTGGTGTAATTTTCCAGATTGCTTTCTTTTGCTAAATGGGATTTTGGCATATGAATCATTTTAAACAACGGTTTTGGCATGACATGTGGATGCCTATGTTCATTTATGCACTGTCCAATACTCCATTGCATCAAGACTTACCTCATGTAGAACACTTTTCTTAAATATCTCAGACTTAGACTTATTTAACCAGATATCTGATGGCATTTAGGTGGTAGAAAATTATAACTTCCTTGGGATATTTTGGTAACATAATTAACTCATACTTAATTAAATGGCAAGATTATAAAACTAGCAGACTGCTATAAGCTACATAATGTATCTAGAGCAACAACTAAAAAAGTCATACAAAGATATAAACTCAAAAACATGATAGATAAATCAAAATGAAATTCTAAAATTTTCAAATAACCTATGGAAAGATAGGAAAAAGAAAAAGGGGGAAAACAAAATAATATGGCAGTCTTTGGCCTCAACAGATAATAATTATATGCAACATAAATGTTCTAAACATACCAATTTAAAAATAGGGGTTGGACTGGGCCTAGTAGCACATGCCTATAATCCCAGCAACTTAGGAGGCAGAGGCAGGAGAATGCTAAATTCAAAGCCAGCCTCAGCAATTTAGTGTGGACCTAAGAAACTTAGTGGAACCCTGTTTCAAAATGAAAAGGGCTAGGGATGTAGCTCAGTGGCTAAGCACCCTGGGTTCAATCCCTAGTCCCAAAAAATATAGAGATGATTTTAGATAATAACGTATTAAAGGGCTGGTACTGTAGCTCAGTGGTAGAGCGCTTGCCTAGCACATGTGAGGCACTGGGTTCAATCCTTAGCACTGGATAAAACAAACAAAGGCATTATGTCCATCTATAACTAAAAAAAAAAATTAAATAATGTTAATTAGATCAATTTATCCGTGAAGTGCTTGCCTGGTATATGTGAGGCACTGGGTTTGATCCTCAGCAAAGGTATCGTGTCCATCTACAACTAAAAATATTTTTTAAAAAGTAGTGTTAATTAGGGGCTGAGGTTGTGACTCAGTGGTAGAGCGCTTGCCTAGCACACCTGAGGCCCTGGGTTCCATCCTCAGCACCACATAAAAACAAAATAAAGATATTGTCCATCTACAGCTAAAAAAAAAAAAAAAAAAAAAAAAAAATTAAAGTAATGTGAATTAGATCAATTTAGCCATTCTACAGTGTATACATATTTTGCAACACCATGTTGTACAAAATAATACATGCAAATTTTTGTCAAAAAAATAATAATCTTTTAACTAGATTGACCAGGGACTCAGAGGAGTCATTTTTCTTTTGAGACAGGGTCCCACTAAGTTGAGAGGAGAAGGAAATGGAAGGTTGAAAAACCGAAGCATAGTGGATTTTTCAGGCAGTTAAATTAATACATATGATACTGTAATTATGGTTACATGACATTAACATTTGTTAAAGCCCATAGAATGTACAACACAAAAAGTGAATCCTAATGTAAACTATGGTCTTTAGTTAATGATAATTTATCAATATTGGCTTATTAATTATACCACACATAAAATTGAAGCACAGGGCTGGGGTTGTGGCTCAGTGGTAGAGTGCTCGCCTAGCATGTGTTAAGCACTGGGTTCAACCCTCTGTACCGCATACAAAATTAAATAAACAAAATAAAGGTATTGTGTCCATCTAAACTAAAAAAAAATTGAAGCACTGTGGGCTGGGATTGTGGCTCAGTGGCAGAGTGCTTGCCTCATATGTATGAGGCACTGGGTTTGATCCTCAGCACCACGTATAAATAAATAAAATGTCTTGTGTTCATCTACAGTAGATTTTCAAAAATTTAAAAATTGAACCACAGTAATATAGAATGTTAGTAACAGAAATCTCAGAATGAGCCAGGATGTGGAAATTGCACTTACTGCTCAATTTTTGTGTAAACTACAACTGCTCAGATAAAATCTATTTAAAAAAAAGAAGAAGAAGAAGAGAACTGGAGGTGTGGCTCAGTAGTAGAGCACTTGCCTAGTATGCGCAAGGCCCTGGGTTTGATCCCTAGCTTGAGGCTATCCTGGGGAACATAGGCCCTGACCAAAAACATGACCCTATGATATGCTGTCTACAAGAAACACTTCAGCCAGTGCAGTGGTGCATGCCTGTAGTCCTAGCTACTTGAGAGGCTGAAGCAGTAGAATCACAAGTTCAAAGCTAGCCTCAGCAACTTAGCAAGACCCTGTCTCAAAAAATGGTCAGGGATGTACCTGTGATAGAGCACTCCTGGGTTAAATCTTCAGTAACACACATAAACAAAGGAAGGAAAAACTCACTTCAAATTTCACTATACAGGCAGGTTGAATCAAAAATAATAGCACACAAACATTAATAAAAGAAAAATAGGAGTGGTTTTATTAATATCAAATGAAGTAGACTTAGAGCAAAGGAAATCTCCAGAGACAGAAATAGACATGATGATTAAAATATCAGCCAACCAAAAATGGTAATCCTAAAAATGCATACATGGAGAGCTGCAAAACTTGGTAGAACTAAAAAGAAAAACAGACAAGTCTACAATTATAGGTAGAGACTTCAGTGCCCGTCTCGTAACAATTAATAGAACAACCTTGCAGAAAATCATCAGGGATATAGAAGAACTAACACCATCATCAACCAATAGGATTTAGAAGTTTATAGAACACTCTACTCAACAATAGAATATACATTTTTTTCAAGTAGCCACTGAACAAAAACCAAGGTAGAACATATGCTATGCCACAAAACAAACCTCAACAAATTGAAAAGAATTGAAATTATGTACAGTATAATCTGTGACAACAGAATAATGCTAAGAAAGCACATATCACTGAGCTACATCCCCAGCCAAACAATGAAATCAAACTAGAAATAAATAATGAAAACATAATAGGAAAAATCCAAATACTTGAAAACTAAACACTACTAAATAACCCATGATCAAAGAAGAAATATCAAAAGAAAAAATACACTCAGGAAGTAAAATATACATTAAACAGAAGGCAAATGAAAAAAAAATCTTAAGCTAATTACTTCTTTCCCTAGTATTCTTTCGCCACTCAGCTTTTTTCTCTATAAAGTCTAGGAGAGATTCTACAAAGTATTGTATTTGTTTTCCTGGGTGGCATAACAATAATGTTACTTAGGACAAAGATAAAGGGCCCACCAGTCCAGACCTTTTCTTGACAATTTCTTAAAGGGAAACAGATAAACCAAAAATCAAAATAATATGTGGAAATCCATAGAAGGCAAAAGATCTGTAACTACAAGTTATGAGTCATTGGACTCACTATGAATAATTTGGCTACATCTGGTAGAATAAGAAAAAGCTTGTTGAGTTCACATGTGTTAGAAATTCTAGCAGATCAAAGACTCAGCTTGAACTCTTTCCAAGTATAGCCAAAAACATCTGCCATTCCCTGCCCAAAATTCAGAAGTTCAGTATCTAACTATGCCTGTTACTTTGAAGGTAGAAATTCCAAAGGCAGAATCTTTTAAACTTATTTTTTAATGTACAAAAATATATATACATACATACTGTTTTGAAATGTGCATACATTGTGGAATGGCTAAATCAAGCTAGTTAAACATATGTATAAACTCACGTACTCACATACTTTTTTTTAAGGAAACACTTTAAAGCTACTTTGATTTTTGAGAATACAATTCAATATTATTAACGTAGTCACCATGTTGTACAATTAGATCTCTTGTACTTATTCTCCTAACTGAAATTGTGTATTCTTTGACCAGCATCTCTATAACACCTGCTAGCTAACTCCCAAATCACTGAGAACCATCATTCTGCCCGCTGCTTCCATGAGTTTGAGTTTTTTAGATTCCGCATATGTGATACCGTGTGGTATTTATATTTCTGTGCCTAGCCTATTTCACCTAACATAATGTCCTCCAGGTTCATCATTTATTGCAAATGACAGAATTGTCTTCTTTTTTTAAGGCTGAATAGTTATATCTTTATCTCACATTTTCTTTATCCATTTGTCAGTTGATGAACACATATATTGATTCCATATCTTGGCTATGGTGAATGATGCTGTGATGAACATGGGAGTGCAGATGTCTTCAACATACTGATTTCATTTCCTTTGGATATATAATGGTATGACTGAATCATATGGTAGTTACATTTTTGATTCTTTGAGAAACTTCCATACTGTTTTCCCTAGTGGTTATTTTTTTTTAAAAGGCATAATCTTGAAGAGCTAACTCAATAAGATGAAGGCTTTAACAAAAAAACAATTTACTTATGGCTGGGGGTATAGTTCAATGGTAGAAATCTTGCCTAGCATGCATAAGCCCCTGGTTAGACATCCAGCACCATGGGGTAGGGGGAATGGAATCCTGCCTAAATTATGAAAATGAAGAGCCGTAGAGGGGGAAAAAAAAAAGGTTGGGAATGAATTTAGGGCTGAAATGGTGCCCAGAGGAAAAAATTATCCTTTAAATAATAAAACCACTTATCAGTGCCAGTCCCCACCCTGAGCAAAGGGTTGAATGGCTGGAACTTCATTTCAGGTATTCACATATTATGACTATTAGAATAGATTTAGTTGCATTAAAAAAAAAAAGTTCAAGTTGGGCGTGGTGGTGCACCATTCCTAGTGGCTTGGGAGGCTAAGACAGGAGGATCGCAAGTTCAAAGTTAGCTCAAAAACTTAGCAAGGCCCTGAGCTATTTAGCAAGACCCTGTCTCAAATTTTTTTTTAAAAGGTGGGGGGGCTGGGGAGGGCTGGGTTTGTAGCTCAGTGGCAGCACACTTGCCTGGCACGTGTGGGGCACTGGGGTGGATCCTCAGGCACCACATAAATAAAGATATTGTGTTCATCTACAACTAAAAAAAAAAAAAAAAAAAAGTTTTTTTTAAGAGCTTGGGATATTGCCCAATAGTTGAGCATTCCTAAATTCAATTCCTAGTACCAAAAAAAAAAAAAAAAAAAAAAAAAAGCAGTTCAAGCAAAGTAAGAAAGTAAGAGTAGCTTGAATAAGAGAAATTTTCCCATCACATACAAGTCCACAGGAAGGCTATCCAGGACTAGTAAGGTAGCTCCACAGCCATTAGAGATCCAGGCTTCTCCATCTTTTTGCTCTATCATGCCATACTCGAGCCTTTATTCTCAAGGTCACCTGCTGGTCCAAGAGAGTGGTGACACTCTACTCCCCAAGTCTGTGACACAAGCCAAAAGAAGAAAAGGCAGAAAGGTGGAGAACAAATCTATCAGATGAGTCAGCTCCTTTTAAGCAGCCTTCTGCAAGTTTATTAATTCTGGTAGAATTAGTCCTATGGCCACACATTTTGTCAGAGAGGCTGGAAAATTCAGTCTTTTAGCTAGGGGTATAACCTCCAAATAAAAGGGAGACTATATATTCTTTATTAAACCAGAAAAGGAGAATAGACAATCAGTTTTAATGTGGATAAAAATTTCAAGTGAGATTAGAAAAGGAGGCAGCTTTGTAGGTCTCATCTACCCAGTATTGTTCCATCCTTTCCAATGTTAACTGAGTACAGAACTAACAGAGAAGAGGTAGATCCTTCCCCTCTCCACCCTTTTGAAGAGAGAGTCAATGGGAGGAAAAATTATTTTAAAGCCATTTAAAGCACCTTCTGCTTTGGTTCTTGGTTGTTTTCAAAGATGAAAACAATATGTTAGGGAGAAAAACATTAGAGCCCTTAATTATAATTTTGAATTTCAAGCCTATGACACTGAGAAACTGAAAAAGTGAACAAAAGTAAAAATCACTTTAGGTAAAATATCTGGATTTTTTAATTATCATTTTACTAAGAAATAAATCTTCCATGTCACTCTCCCTGTTTCAAAAACTTTTTATAGTGTGATGTAACATTTGGATTAAAACCCCAAAATTATTACCAGTAGAGGCTCCCAAATTGTCTCCATTCAAGTTGCCCTTAGTAGGTCACTAGTCTTAGGAAGGGACTGCTAATTCACAAGAAATAAACAGTTCTGTATATTAAGCAGTTAGATCCACCAACTTAATAAATATTCATGTCCTAACAGCTTAGTGCCTGCTGGGCACTGTGTGACTTCTCAAACTTTGAAATGGGGTGGGACTCAACCTCCACCATCATTTCCTGCTCCATCCTGATTTACCTGAGATTGCCTTTTATCACAAAGGGTGGAAAAACCCCCTTGTAGGATTTGAAGTGTAAACTAGCTCCAGATAATAGTTCCCATGATGTCAGCAGATGTCGCTGTGTTTCTCTTCAAATTTAAAAATATTCAAGGCTCCCAAGAGGGTTGGCTGGGGCACACCAGGGAGTTCCAGAGCACGGATGGGACATGCTTTATAAGGCTTGCATTAACTACCCCATGACCTTTTCTTTAGTCTCATCCTTCTCTCTCTGTTCAATACACTCTATTTCCACTGGCCTTTTATTTTCACAAAAGATCCACACTCCTCCTTAGCTCAGTCTTTTAATTAATTTTATATATATATATATATATATATATATATATATATATATATATATATATATATATATATCCCCCGTGCTGTTGACTTTGTTTAGAGGACTTTTCAACTGTAGAAATATCCCATACGTCCCCTAGTCTGGAACTGCTACTAAGATTATAAGTTCCATGAATGAGGGACCATGTGTATTTTGTTCCTGCTGCCTCAGCCTCCCAAGTCCTGAATTACTGGCACCACACCAGGTTTCACCACACCTGATTTAAAAACAAATTCAAGGGAAAGAATAGTCTTTGGTGGGGAGAGTGGAGAATAGAAGTTCATTGGATTAGGCAAAGCGAAATGAAGGGAAGGGCAGCTGAATGCCCTTCCTATGTTCTTATACACACAACCAGTAAAACTGCACATCATGTACAACCATGAGAATGGGATCTTAATTAGAATAAATTATACTCCATGTATATATAATATGTCAAAATACACTTTACTGTCATGTATATCTAAAATAATAATGATAAAAGAATATTTTTTCAACAAATGGGGCTGGGAGAACTGAATATTCACCATGCAAAAGAGTGAAGTTGGACCATTGCCTCATCATATTAAAAAAATTAACTCAGGGTTGGGGTTGTGGCTCAGCAGTAGAGCTCTCACTTAGCATGGGCAATGCCATGGGTTTGATCCTCAGCACCACATAAAAATAAATAAGTAAAATAAAGGTATTGTGTCCAACTACAACTAAAATTTTTTTAAAAATTAACTCACAATAGAACGTATGAGGACTAGAGATATAGCTCAGTAGTCGAGCACATGCTTAGCATATACAAGGCTCTGGTTTAAATATTCACCAAAACCAAAACCCAAACCCAAACATAACAAAAAAAAACCAAAAACAAAAACATAAACATAAAAGTTAAAACTATAAACCTCTTAAAAACACCTTAGATTAGGCAGTGTTTTCTTAGACATAACACCAAAAGCATGAGCAACAAAATAAAAACTAGGAAACTAAACATCAAAATTCAAAACTTTTGTTCTTCAAATGACACTATCGAGACAATAAAAAGCCCCTAAAATGGGAGAATATTTTTGCAAATCATATATCTGAAAAGGGAATCGCATCCTGAATACATAAAGAACTCCTTACAACTCAATAAAAAAGACAAATAATCTAATATAAAAATGGACTTGGGACTTGATCAGACATTTTTCCAAAGGAAACACAATAAGCAAATGAAATGATGCTCAACATCAGGAGCCACTAGGGAAATTTAAAACAAAACCAGAGTGAGATACCACTTCACAAGCCACTTGAGTAATTAAAATAAAAACACAAAAATAAGTGTTGGTAAAAAATGTGGAGAAAATATACATGTATGATTATACTACTGGTGTAACTCTCCACCATGTACAGAGGAATGAGAAGTTGTGCTCCATTTGTGTACAATGTGCCAAAATACATCCTACTGTTATGTATAACTAATTAGAACAAATTTTGAAAATTAAAAAAAAAAAAGATCTTGGGCTGGGGCTGGGGCTCAGCTGTAGAGCGCTCACCTAAGACGTGCAAGGCCCTGGGTTCGATCCTCAACACCACATAAAAGTAAATAAACAAAATAAAGATATTATGTCCAATTATAACTAAAAAAAAAAAAGATCTTAACTAAAAAAAAACATGTGGAGAATTGGAATCCTCACACATTGTGGTTAGAATTATAAGATGGCACAGATACCTTGGAAAACAGTTTGACAGCTCTTCAAAATATTAAACATAAAGTTATCATATTACCTACTAAGTCCACTTCTAGGTACATATCTAAAAGAAATAAAAATATGTGTTGCTACAAAGATTTGTACATAAATTTTCACAGCACCATTATTCATAATAGCCCAAAAGTGCAAACTGAAATGTCTCTCAACCAATCAACAGATAAAGGAAATATATTTCTATGCAACAGAATATGACTTGGCTATAAAAAGGAATGAAGTAGTAATACATACTAAAAACCTGAATGACTTTGAAAATGTTATTCAAACTAAAGCCAATCACAAAATACCACATATTATTACAATTCCATTCCTGTGAAACATCCTGAACAAGGAAATCTACAGAGATAATAAAGTAATAGTTTTCAAGGGAAGAAAGAATGTGGAGTGACTGCTCATGGGTATGAGGTTTTCTTTTTGAGGTTATGAAATGTTCTAAAAGTAGATAGTGGTTTCATAACTGTGAATATACTAAAAACATTGAAAGGGTGAATTCCAAGATCATTTAATATCTCATTATAGCTACCATTTCAAAAATACATGTGAAAAAATCTTATCTACCTTATCACCTGTAGAATAAAGTTCTAACTACAGCATTGCCTACAAGTCTCAGAAGACCTTGTACTTCCTACCATTCCTTTATTCCCTACCAATTCCAGAGGCTCCAGCAAACTGCTTGGGATTTCTTGTGCTTTTTTCATGTGCTATGACTTTGTGCATTCAGTTTCTTTTCCTCTTCCCATTTGTCCCTAAGATCCAACTTACTCCTTTGTGCTCACAAGACATCCTGTGCATATGCCAGTAGCATGCATGTGATTGTTCCATAAATGTCAGTTTCCTTGCAGTGTTTTACAGGGCTTTTTTTGTGTGTGTATGTGGTGCTAGGGATTGAACCCAGGGCCTTGTGCACACGAGGCAAAAACTCTAACAACTGAGCTATATCCCCAGCCAGGGATGACTTTCTTCAAGGGAGGGAACAGTTTTTATCTTTGAATCCCTCACCTTAGGAGAGGTACTTAATACATGCAATAAAGAAATGATGGGCCTGGTGTTGTGGCTCAGTGGCAGAGCACTTGCCTAGCAAGTGTGAGGCACTGGGTTCAATTCTCAGCACTGCATATAAAAAAATAAAATAAAGGTCCATTGACAACTAAAAAATTATTTAAAAAAAAAAAGAAATGAATGAGTAGAATTAATAAACGCACTTCATTCTTGAATTAGTTTTTTGATCTCCTACTCTTATTCATGTGTATTAATACCATTTTCATCTTATGATTTTCAAGTCAATATGATTTTCTGTTTATGGTTTAAAAATCTACAGCTTTCCAACCTCTTATGAATTGGACATGAGGTGTCCCCCAAAAGCTCCTATGTTAATGTAGAAATATTCAGAGGTGAATAATTGAATTATGACAACTGTAATCTAATCAGTACATCCTAGTTTGAATGGACTGACTAGGTGACAACTGAAGACAGGTAGGGGGTATGGCTGGGTACGTCACTGGGGGGTGTGTCCTGGAAGGGTAAATCTTCCCTGTGGCCCCTTCCCCTCTTCCCTGTCTCTGCTTCCTGGCTTATGAAGTGAGCTCTTCAACCACACTCTTCTGCAATGATATGCTGCCTCATCTTGGGCCCAGAGCAATAGAGTTGGTCCACCATGTACTAAACTTCTGAACCATGAGCCAAAATAAACTTCACCTCCTCTACGTTGTCCTTGTTAGATATTTTGGTCATAGAGACACAAAGCTGACTAACACACAAGACCTAGTAGGTAATGATAAATATATCAAGTGACCAACAGAAAGGAGAACTAAAAATACTCCCAGAGCCTGTCTCTAAATAGTTTTTTTTTTTAATATTTATTTTTTAGTTTTTGGCGGACACAACATCTTTGTTTGTATGTGGTGCTGAGGACCGAACCCGGGCCGCACGCATACCAGGCGAGTGTGCTACTGCTTGAGCCACATCCCCAGCCCAGAGCCTGTCTCTATACTATGGATTTTACATACACAAATATACCTTGCTAAGGTGAAGCCAGAGCATTCTTCTCCAACATCCATTCTCTACCCTATCTTTCAGAGTATGTACATCTTGCTTTCTCTTAATAAAATCAATGTGTCTCAAAAAAAAAAAAAAAAAAAATCTACAACTTTTGAGCCAAGCATGGTGGTGCACATCTGTATTCCCAGCACTTGGGAAGCTGAAGCAGGAGGAGCATTTGAACACAGTCTAAGTAACATAGCAAGACTCTGTTAAAAAAAATAATGATAATCTGCATTTATTTTAATATTTATTTTTTAGTTGTAGTTAGACACAGTATCTTTATCTTATTTATTTATTTTTATGTGGTGCTGAGGATTGAACCCAGGGCCTCGCACATGTTAGGCGAACACTCAGCCTATGAGCCACAGCCCCAGCTCCTGAATTTATTTTAATAAAGTAAGCTAGATAAAAGATTGCTATCACATAAGTTACTAGGTGTAGTACACACCTATAATTCCAGGAACTTGGGAGGCTGAGGAGAGAGGATCACAAGTTTGAGGCCAGCCTGGACAATTTAGCAAGACTTGTTTCAAAAAAGGAGTATGTGTCAAGGTGTGAGGTGAGGATGTATCTCAGTGGTAGAGCACCCCTAGAATCAATCCCCAGTACTTCAAAAAAAAAAAAAAAGAAAGAAAGAAAAGAAAAGAAAAAGAAAAACTGGTAATATTATTTTTAAGATAATGTTTCTGTATGATTTTTTACTATCACAATTCAATTATTATCGATGCATTATTAATGTAGTGACTGAGGCTTTATAAATAACTGGTGTTTGAATTTAACAGATTATATCTGTGAATCAACAAATGAAAACTGGTATGTCTTCATACGAGCTACTGAAATTGGTATTCATAGAGTTTGAGATCATCTTTAACTATGTCACGATTTACTACATTTCTCTACTGCTACCTCATTACCTCTTCATGTGACACAGACTGCTAAGTTCCTTTATTGCGAGCTGTCTTCTAAATTAGAAAGAATTGAGGTGTGTAAGATCCCAAGTGAGTTGTATGGATCAGAGGGTGACTTATGGAGATCAGACTCCCACAGACACCTCACTCTGTGTTTATTTTCTAGTTCTAAGTTCAAATTCAGATGTAGAACCTGAATGAACTTTGAAAATGTTATTCAAATGAAAGCCAGTCACAAAAGACCACATATTATACAATTCCATTCCTGTGAAATGTCCTGAACAAGGAAATTCAGATGTAGAAGCTTCCTCATCAATCTTCTAGCCAGGCGTAGGGTAGGAAGGATATCAGAGTTAAGGAGGCATGGGAGTAGAAGGGTGTACCTTAAAGTGCTGAGCACTTTTGTGCTTACACTTGTCTCTGTCAGAAAGTGACTGGGAGCTGAGAGTGTGATTGTCTCTTGACAGGGAGTGGGGCTCAAACTATGTAGTGGCTGAGGCTTCATAAATAATTGGTGTTTGAAACAAACATAGTTTTCCATATTCATCATTTTTTGTAGGTTTTGAAAAATGATTTTTAAACTTTCACATGCCACGGAACTACCATTTAGATTGTTTCTTGAAAGAATCCTTTAGAGAGTGTTTGTTGCTCTCATTTCCCAAGGAGTCTTGAGTAAACAGAAGTTTAGCTGAACCTTCAGAATCAATGAGGACAGGGACTGTGTCATGTCTATTGTCAATGAGTTGGTAAAACCAGCACTTTCATGAATACTGCATGTTTTCACTTATATGGAGAGTTTTAAAAAGTTGATCTCATAGAAGAAGAGGGTAGAATTGTGGTTACCCAAGTCTGGAAAAGGGGTGGGAGGGGAGAGAGGATGGTTAACAGATTCAGGAGTGCAGTTGGGTAAAAATAACTTCTAATGTTCTATAGCAAAGGAAGGAAACTATGATTGACAATTATATATTTCAAAATAACTAGAATTTGGGATGTTCCTAGCAAAGAGAAATAATAAATGTTAGACCTGATGGATGTGCCAATTACCCTGATAATTATACATTGTAAACATGCACTGAAACATCACACTGGATCCCGTAAATATATACAATTATTGTGTGTTGATTAAAATTTTTAAAAATATATATATCTTAAAAATCAGTGCATTCCTTCACAGAAGAAGAAATATGATCAGTCAACAAATATATGAAAAAATGTTCACCATCTCTAGCAATTAGAGAAATGCAAATTAAAACTACACTGAGATTTCACCTCATTCGAGTCAGAATGGCAATTATCAAGAATACATGTAACAATAAATGTTGGTGAGGATGTGGAGGAAAAGGTTCACTCATACATTACTGGTAGGGTTTCAAATTCGTGCAACCACTCTGAAAAGAAGTATGGAGACTCCTTGGAAAATTTGGAATGGAACCACTATTTGATCCAGTTATCCCACTCCTCACCATATACCCAAAAGACTTAAAATCAGTATACTGTAGTGACCTGGCCACATCAATGTTTATAGCAGCTCAATTCACAATAGCTAAACTATGGAACCAGCCTAGGTGTCCTTCAACAAATGAATGGATAAAGAAAATGTGATATATATAAATGAAATATTACTCAGCCATAAAGAAGAATGAAATTATGGCATTTGCCAGTAAATAGATGGAACTGGAGACTATTATGCTAAGTGAAATACTCCAATCCCCAAAAAACCAAGGGCCAAATGTTCTCTCTGATATGCAGATGCTAACGCACATAAAAGGGGGAAGGAAGAATAGAAGTTCATTGGATTAGACAAAAGGGAATGAAGGGGGAAGGGAGGTAGGATGGGAATAGGAAAATTAGTAGAATGAATCAGACACAACTTTCCTATGTTCATATATGAATACATGACCAGTGAAACTTCACATCGTGTAGAACCACAAGAATGAGCTCCTAATTACAATAAGTTATATATATACCATATATACACTCTACTGTCATGTATATCCAAAAAGAACAAATCAAAAAATCAGTGCATTCACCTTCATTCTGCATCCAGGATCCTTAAATCTGAGCTGGACACGAGGTTTACATACATTATATCACTTGATCTCTCCATATCTTGAGAGGGAGGAGGTAATATCATCCCCATTTTACACATGAGAAAGTTGATCCTTATAACAGTAAAGTCAATGGCCTAACATTATACCACCACAGTCAGAACTGAGATCCCTTTCAGAGGTTACTCTCAGTTCCTAATTGTGGGAAGCCATTCTCGCACGTGATTGAGCACCTCCCTGACTGGGTGTGAGGCGTTCTGGCCAAGCTGTGTCAGAACCTATCCCCACCCTTTTCAGGTGCGAGAGCCCATCCGTGTGGGGGTGTGACTGACCATTGACCCTGAGACCAATCACTGACCCTGACCTTGGAATGCTGTCCCCCTCGACCTTCATTGGATGGAATTTTCCCCTGAATTTCTTGTTCCCCAATAAAAGGCCACTCTCTGGGATTCTCTTCATCTCTCCTGCTAGTCTCTTGTGTAAACCTCGCAACCCACCGGGTGGCTCGAGGCAGGAGCCGGGGAGTGCCGTCTGAGACCTGGTCAAGAAAAAGGTAAATTGAGTTTATGTGTGTTTATTTTGATCTCACTAGTTAACTTCTATGCTTAGAACCTCTAGTATGAAGCTAGCGTGCTGGTCGCGCGGCAGACCTAATAGTTGTTTATTGCTGCCATTCATGTGTGGTCCAGTAAATGGGTAATTATAGCTCAGATGTGTGCTCTAATACAGGATTGTTCAAGGTTCTTCTGTCTCATCTGCTAATTGTTTGCTTGGGCTTGAAATTGTGAAGAGAACGGGTACACTGTGGTAGGCAGAGTAATAGCCTTCCAAAGATGTTCCTGTCCTAAGCCCAGAACCTGTGAATATGTTCCCTTACACAACAAAATGGACTTTATAGACATGATCAAGTTAAGGCTCTTACAAAGAAATTCTTTACTAAACTACCACACAGGGACCAAAGAATTCATAATGTTCTCTATAAATGAAAAGGAGAGGGCTGGGGTTGTGGCTCAGTGGTAGAGAACTTGCCCAGCACATGTGAGGCCCTGGGTTCAATCCTCAGCACCACATAAAAATAAATAAATAAAATAAAGGTATTGTGTCCATCTATAACTAAAAAATATTTAAAAAAATAAATAAATGAAAAGGAGAAAGAGAGGAGGTGCAATGATTGAAGCAGAGGTCAGAGTGATGGGATTGCTGGCTGTGACACAAACCAAGGAATGTGGGGGGCCTCTAAAAACTTGAAATAACAAAGAAACAGATTCTTCCCTACAGCCTCAAAAAGCAATTAAGCCTACGGTTGTGGTGGTGCACACCTTTAATCCCAGTTGCTCAGGAGGCTGAAGCAGGAGGATGAAGAGTTCAAAGCCAGCCTCAGCAACTTAGCAATTGCTAAGTTGCCCTAAGCAACTATTTGAGACCCTGTCTCTAAATAAAATACAAAAGGGGGTGGGGTGTGGACTGGGGCTGTAGCTCAGTAGCTCACTGGTAGAGTATTTGTCTTGCAGGTGTGAGGCACTGGGTTCCATCCTCAGCACCACATAAAAATAAATAAGTAAAATAAAGGTATTGTGTCCATCTACAACTAAAAAATAAATAAAAAGGGCTGGGGATGTGGCTCAGTGGTTAAGTGTCTCTGGGTTCAATCCCCAGTACCAATACCAAAAAAAAAAAAAAGCAATTAAGCCTCGTTGACATCTTGATTGTAACCCTGTAAGACTCACTTCTGACCTCCAGAACTGTAAGAAAATAAATTTGTGTTGTTTTAAGTCACTACATTTGTGATAATTTGTTTCAGCAACAATAAAACACCAATACTTGTGGTGTTTGACACTCAGGTCCCTCCACTACATGGGGCCAAAATTCACGCAGCAATGATTGGAAGTGCTGCCCCTTTACCAAGCGGTGCTGTTTTGGTTATAACTCTCAAGGTTGAAGAAAGGGAGCTGCTACTGATCCTGAGGTTCTCAGAGCTATCCTCACAAGTTCATGTGGAAAGACCTCACAATCTCTAGAAGCTTCCTTTTTGTTCTCTTAATAGCACTAGAATATCTTCAAATTCATTATTAAATCACCTATTGAGTACCTACTATATACCAGGCTCCAGAAATTCAAAGATGATAAGGACTCAAATCCTCAGGCACTTACAGTGTATTTGGGTGACAGAACATGTAAACAAGTTATTATAATGCAACAAAATATGTTCAAAGACAAAAATATCTTCAGGCAAAAATTCCTAGAGCATGAGATCCATTAACTTAATCTGGGGAGTCGAAGGGGGACAGGCTTAGAGAGGGATTGATATCAGAACGGGATATATGTGTATGTGAGTGTGTGTGTTACATCTTTGGAATCCCCAGTTCTGGTGGGAGAGATTCTGAAACCTGATCTAGGCCTGTTCTCTGCTGAGGCCGCTGCAAATCTTCCAGGATGGAAGGGAGGGATACCCTGAGAGGAAGAGACTGGAAAGAATGGTTGTGGATACCCACACACAGCAAATGATCAGTGTCCTGAGAACAATTCTTCATGATTTTCTTGGAAATTCAAGAAAGAGAAAGATTTCATAAACTGTAATGTGCCAGCTTATTTATTTACTTGGGATTTATGCTTAGACATTGGGAAATTTCCTCTTCATTTCTAAGTTAATCTTCCAATTAAGAAAATAAACGCACAATATGGACATAAAAATAAGCCTGTTTTTCATGAGCAATACCTAACATACTACACACACACACACACACACGTATTTGTCACACACTCCTCATGATTTTCTATCCCTAAACTTAATTCTGAGACACATACACACCAGTCCTACTGAACACCGACAGACTCAGAAACTAAATTTTAAAGCTGGAAAGGATCTTAAAGATAATTTAGTGAGAACTTGTACAGACGTAGAATGTGAGGTTTGGAGGGGATAAGAGATGGGGCAGTACCATGAGTAGCATTCAACTCTCCCAAATCTGCCCCCTCAAAGTTCTGGCTTACACACCACACTTCTGGTTCCGTTTGCTTCAAGATTCACCTGAGTGATTCAATTTAATAACTCAGACAATGACAATTCTACATTTTTAGTACAGAACGTTTTCACAAAATACATTTAACTTTGATTAGAGTTTTAAATTCAATCTACCAATTTTACAAATAAAGTGAGGCAAGAATGGTAAAGATTTAGGAGAAAAGGTAGCACCTGCTTTTCATTATAATCGTTAAACATAGTGTTTAATTTGTAACGCGTTCATTATAAACTCATAAAATGTTAAATTTTATGAAAATTTCCTCAAGATATAAAGTGACAACTTTTCTATGATAAATAAGATGTATTTGAGAAGCCGTCTCGCCTCAGCCGGACAGGCTTTAGAATCCCTTCATTCTGATTGCCAAGAGGGAGGAATCTCCACTCCTGGGTTCATTTATCTAATGTCAGCCGTCATAAACTGAGGCATCAGAAGATTCCTAACAGCGAGTGCAACCCGCTTCCTAGGAGTCTAATACAGAAAAGGATATCACCAAGGAATGCTGCTACCTATCATTGTTATTTCGACTACAGAATTTTGAAGTTATTTTTCGCGGGTGCCTATTATCTGGTTTTTGCAGAGTACGTCATTTACTCTCATTTAGTAAGGAAAGGGTTATAAACAGTTCACACAAATTTGGTAGGGTTCCAAAAAGACTCGAAACGTTGAGATTCGGCACGTTGGGGTGGAAACCAAGAGCGAAAGAACGAAAGACACCTCCGCGGGCAGTTCTTCACATACACACACGACCCCAGCAGCAGCGCCCCGCGGAGGCAGGGTAGAAACGCCCCTCTGGGAGTCGGGCGCTTTCTCCAGCCGGCCGATGGGCGGTGCCCGATGGCTGAAGGCGACTCTGCCAGGCCCCTGGGCTCGCGTCACCGCTCCGCAGCGGCCCGGGCCTGCTGGCTTCGCGCTCCGGGGTCAGACGGAGGACGCGGGCGGGCTGGGGGCCCCCCGGCTGCGAGGCGGAAGGGCTTGGGAGCGGGGCGGCGCCGGCGGGGGACGGGGCGTGCCCACGTGACCGCCCCGCCCGCCTCCTGCGGCCCGCCAGCCCCGCCGCCTCCTCGGGGCTGCAGCTCCCGGCGTGCCCCGCACTCGCAGCCGCCTGCCTGCCCGCCTGCCCCTCCTTCTCCTCCTTCTCCTCCTTCTCCTCCTCCCAGATCCACGGAGCCGGAGCAGCTGCCGCAGTCACAGCCGCGGGCACTATGGTAAGGCGGGCGCGCCGGCCGGGAGACTGGGGCGCAGCAAGGAAGCCCCCAGAGCGGCCCCGCACGACCCGGGGAATGGGGCCGCCATTTTAACCAGTTTTTGGCCTCCGAGGTGGGCGCTCCTGCGCTGTAGCCCCGCAGCAGCCCCGCTGCTCTCAGCCGGCCGGCCTGCCCTCCGCAGTCAGGCCCAGCCCTGCTGCTCTCGGGATTCTTGGGGGCGGGGAGGGCCCGGGAGTGCGCGCGGGGGTGGGGTGGGGGTGGGGGTCGGGGCCGTGCTGCCCGGGCTGCAGGAGGTTCCAGCCCCCCAGGTGCCGCGTTTGCCCTTCGCTTCCTAATTTTTCTTAACACGCGCGCTCTAAAATTGGTAGGTGATTTTCAGGCTTCGGGTCAGGGTCTAGATGGCCTGTAATAAAACTCTTAAGGGAAGACTGAAAAGGTGGGAAAACTGTTTTTTTTTTTTTTTTTTTTAATGCTTTCTAGTGGTAAAAGAGCTTCTATATTGGACTTTTTAGTTTTAACGTATCTGCCTTTGAGCTGTGGGGCAATTATGTTGTAGCCGTAGGCGGTTGGAGTTTACACTTGATTCCCTTTCCTTATGAGGAAACGACAGTGGCTAGGATGACTTTAAAGAAAAAAAATAGTAGAAGCATTAACTGAAATCCAAAAGTGTTTTTTTAAAGGCCTGCAGAGTTGACACAATACAGAAGGTATTTTTGCCGCTGCTCCTGAAGCTCTGACATCACCCAATGAAATAGGAAACATTTCAGGGATGGGACAACTTGTATTTGTTCCTTTTGCTCCACCTTCCATTTGCTTTCTCTGGACACCTTTAAAAAGGATGAATGGGCAGGATGAGTTTGAGTCTTTAGATGTATCATGTACTAAATCTTTAAAATGAAATTAATCCGTTTGGACTGCTTGCATCCTTCAGTGCAATTTTTAATGTCCAAACTAAATTGAATCCTCTGTAGGCAGACAATTTTGTTTAAATCCAGAATGCTTGTTCTGAATTACCATTCTTTGTTTATTTTCAGGCATCTGGAGTTACAGTGAATGATGAAGTCATCAAAGTTTTTAATGATATGAAAGTAAGGAAATCTTCTACACAAGAGGAGATCAAAAAAAGAAAGAAAGCAGTTCTCTTCTGTTTAAGCGATGACAAAAGACAAATAATTGTAGAGGAAGCAAAGCAGATCTTGGTGGGTGACATTGGTGATACTGTAGAGGACCCCTACACATCTTTTGTGAAGTTGCTACCTCTGAATGATTGCCGATATGCTTTGTACGATGCCACATACGAAACAAAAGAGTCTAAGAAAGAAGACCTAGTATTTATATTCTGGTGTGTAAAAACAAAAGAAAAAAGTACTTTTAAAATGCAAGGATAATTATTATCATAGTCAGTTTTGCCTTTGTTCTTCTTATAAGTGAGATTCAACAATTGTTTTTTTTGTTTTCATAGGGCTCCTGAAAGTGCACCCTTAAAAAGCAAGATGATTTATGCTAGCTCTAAAGATGCTATTAAAAAGAAATTCACAGGTACAAATATTGACTATTTTGTGTTAAGAAATTACTCTTTTCTAAGTATAATAAGATAATGGAATATTTTTTCTTTTTAGGTATTAAACACGAGTGGCAAGTAAATGGCTTGGATGATATTAAGGACCGATCAACACTTGGAGAGAAATTGGGAGGCAATGTAGTAGTTTCACTTGAAGGAAAACCATTATAAAATGACTATCAAGTGCCATCTGGATCTTAAGGGGTTTCATTTCTCCAGCTCAGTCCATTGGAATAGCATTAGGTGTTTTTTCATTTTTTTTTTTTTTTCCCTTTCCTCTGGGCCCTTCCAACACAGTGAATGAAGGAGATATCATTCATTTAAGCAGCCTGTCAGTGATTGCCATTAGACTCTTCAAAATGGTTATTTTTATGTAGAAGGAATGCCTTCCTGTCTTTATTTTAGCCAAAACAACTGGTTATATGCCTCCTTTGCAGCAAGCACTACAATGAATGTGATTGTCAATGTGAATAGTCTAGAATACTGCAAAGGGTAAGCAGATTGAATGCCTTGAAAGTATTATCCACTGGTCAGATGGTGAACTTTTTTCAGTATTATTATAGTTGCACTTGATTGTAGTTCTGTGAGGCGCTGGAGCATTCATACACCTCACCTGCCTTGGCAAGCCTTCTTTTGTGACATGGCAGCACGAATATAACACTATGCATTAAAAGCACTTTTGTTTTTTAAATGAGTTTAATCCCCCCAAAGGAATGCCAATTAAGTTTCATTAACTGTGTCATCAATTTATCCTAGTACCTCAGTGTTCATTCCTATTACCTACATATCTTCTTAAAAGAAATATCTGTTATTAATGCCTTTTTGTTTTCCATTGAGTGTACACTACTGAATAAGTGTAGGAGTTTTATGTTTACCATGTGAGTCTTGCGACACTAAAGATATTTTGAATATCAGTCATGATGGCAATTTCTGTATAAAAGAGCCTTAAATGGAACATTGTTTTGAGATCAAACTCCCCATCCTCACAAAAATGGCCACGTTGCAATAAAAATTGTGGCATGTTACAGAACGTTGCCTTGTTTTCCTTGGAAATTTTGCAAAATATTACGTAGAACCACTTTTAGGGTAAACAGCTATAAATTTCTGCACTGGTCATTTGAGAACTTTTTTTGTACAACATTCATGCATGATATTTTCCAGATTTGTTGGATTTCTTTGGTTTAAACAATATTCTATCCTTAAAGACACCTAATATAAAATACCATTAGTAAAGAGTGGTACTTTTTTAAACATGTTTATTTATTTCTTTATGTGGTAATATGGAGAGCAGTTTTTTTTGTTTTTTGGCTTTTGGTTTTTGCACTTTGACATAAATATCCTCAATATCTCATTTGTTCTCCAGTTATTTTTTTATTCACATTTACACTTAGAAATAATTGAGTAGAAGCAGCAGGAAATTTTTGTTGCTTATTGGGTCAAAATAATAATTTGTTAAATGTCCTTCAAAAGTTTAATGCTTCTGATATTTAGAAATATTCATTTTCACTACTGTAATAGAATTAGAAAAGAATTGGTAGTCTTAAACATTACTGGTGGGATTTGGCAGTGGTCCAGATTGCTCTCCTTATAGAGAATTTGATCTACTCAGTGTGAGCAGTTTGCTGTTAGCCAGAGCTATTTATGGCAAACACATGCTTTTGTATCTTGTCATAGTTATCCACAAATGGCAAAACTGGACTTGATTCTACTGGTATGCAAAATAGGCATGCTAGTAAGCAGTGAATTGTGGCTCAGAACTTAAGTCCATGTTTCTGAAGAATGCTTTTGTCAGAAAAAAAGAAATGGAAATATCCCTTTTTAAATATTTTTTTAAAGTATTTAGAAGTAATTTGAGTTTAATTAGGGTTTTTTTCGTATTTTTAAAAGTTTTTAGATAAGAACATTAAAAAGATTATATGTCTAGGCTTCTATTTAAAACTGTATGAATGGCTTGGGATCTTTTTCGCACTGAGCAATTTTATTTCAGATTTCCAACTGTCCATGTGAGTTGTCTTAGACATTTTGATGACTTTTTGGAAAGGCCAAGTTTTTAATAATCAAAGCAGGAGAATGCTAATATATACTAAACCCTATGTGTAACATACTTGCACCATGGCATTTTTCATTATTTCCTCATTCTAGAAAATAAGGGATTTCTTAAAAAACAAATAAGTTATCAGAGTATCTTTGATCTTTATAACTAATTCCTTGACTTCTTTATATGCTCTTTAATAATTTCAGAGATTAAATAACTTCTTTAAACTACAATATTTTGATTTGTTAGATTGATAAAATAGATATTAACATAGTTATTTTATATATATATATATATAATATATATATATATATAAAATTAGTTTTAGCTGGACATAATATCTTTATTTTTATGTGGTGCTGAGTATCAAACCCAGCGTTTCACACATGCTAGGCAAGCGCTTTACTGCTGAGCCACAACCCCAGCCCTAGTTAAGTTCATCTTTGAAATACATCTTTGTGCACAGAGCTAAAAATTATGATATCATTAATAATAGATCACATGTTGAGACTAATTTGGCATTTGAAATGATCATTTTTATTTTATAATCATTTCTAATGAAACAATGTTCCAGTTAGCTTTAAAATATATACGGTGCTAATTAGTAAAATATATTAAAGACAGTATTTTACTGCTAGCTTGCAAAATTATAAGTGTTTAAAAAATAAAATACATGAAAATATTTAAAGCTGTTAAGATGTGTTTACTTACACTTTGGAATATTAAAAGGTGAAAAATTAAGAGCAAAGAGGCACCATTATCTGTAGTCTTTTTCAGGATTTTAGTTGATGAACTTTTTCATGTAGAGATATATTTTCTTTGAAAACTGAATGTTGAAGCAATTTTAGCATTTTCAGACAAATAGGAACAGTTGGCATTTGTCCCAAACTGGCTGTCAGCTGTCGTTTTCCATCATTATCTAAAATAGTGTGACCGGCGTTGTGTATTTAATGTGCCTTTATACTAGATTAGAAGAAAAGCCTCTTAGTAGTTTTGAGTTTCTCTGATATAGATCCTTTGTAGCAGCTAATTTATGGAATCCAACAAATGGATTTTGGGAGAAAATTCTTTTAAAAACTGTTCTCTTGTTAAGGAAAGATCTCAGCAATGGTAAATCATTGAGGGGTTTGACACACTTTTTGCTAGGTTTTCCTCTTTTATAAAATCATGTTCTGTTCTTATTTTTGTTTGTAATGGTAGTTGGAGATTTTTTTAAAAATGTGAATTTTCACTTTTTTATGAAAATATTAACACTACTAGAGATGTACAGGCAGGCTCCACTGAATATTGCTTTTCAGACAACGTAAGTTTAGAGATGTTGTATCTTATCTCAGGCAGTAAAGAAGTCAGGTTCTTTTCTATGCTCTGAAACATCCAAATAATTGCTTGCTTTCTGTGTACAATTGGAACTTAACCCTCCAATCCAGTTTCCTCTCAGTGCAACTGAGCAAATTAATCTCTCTGACCCTTAGTTTTTTAAATTAATAACATGGAAATGATAATGTCTTTACTGTATCTGGTTGCTGAGTCAAATATAAAAATGCTTTTTGGAAATAGGAAAGTGCTATGTAACTGTAATAATTTGTTTAAACCATGTACCCTTAATAAGTGTAATCAAATAGATGAAAGAACTATGTTAAAAATAACATATCATTGAGCCTCTATTTTTATAACTTCCATTTAATTACATGAAGACTGATTGGCTGATACATAGCATCTTTTTCAGAAGTATAAAATGTATTGTTAGCTCAGAATTACAGCTTCTGGATTGATGTCCATGGCTACTTTTTTTTTTTTTCCCCATGACTGCTTTTAATCTTTTTAGTGTAATTTTCTTTTTCACGTGTGAATAGATAGATAATGGTCTTTTTCCCAAAATAATTTTGAAGTAAAGAGAAAGCTAGAAATCTATGGAATATTTGTCATAAATGTATGATTGTTGAAATACCGTAACTTTTTTTTTTTTTTTTAATGTTTTTTGTTACTGGGAATTGAACCCAGGGGCCCTTTACCACTGAGCTATATATCCAATCCTTCTTATTTTTTCAGACAGAATCATGCTAAGTTTCTGAGGTTCTTTCTAAGTTGCTGAGACTAGCCTCAAGTTTGGGATCCCGTCTCAGTCCTTTGAGTCATTGGGATTACAGGTGTGTGCCTGTATCCAGCTGAGATTTTTGTTTTCTTTAGAAAGTTCATGCCCATGAAATCTGAAATATTTTATGTTTCCAAGATTTTTTGAATGTTTCAGTATTATAAATTTATAGAATTATGAAAAATAAGGATTATATATACATGTTCCAGAAAGCTAAGATTTCATGCCTGTAATCCCAGCTACTTGGGTGGCTGAGGTAGGAGGATCACAAGTTCAAGGCTAGCCTAGGCAACTTGGTGAGACCCTGTCTCAAAATAAAAGGGCTGGGGATGTAGCTCAGAGGTAGAGTGCTTGCCTAGCATCTGCAAAGGCTTGGGTTTGATCCCCAGTACTATACTTTTTTGAAAAAGAAAAAAGCATCTCTCTTAATCTTTTTCCAAAAACTTGGATATATCCCTTCCCATGTTCCTCTACCCGTTTTTCTAGAAAGATTACTGTATTTATAGTGGTTAGGTACTAGGACTTTGATATCAAAGACTGCTTGGGTTACACATGCAGACCATTAATACTAGTTGATCTTAGGCAAATCATTTAACATCTGAAAGCCTTAATTGTTCCATCTTTAAAATGGAGATAATTGTGCCCCCTATAATAGAATTGTGAGAATAAATGAAGGCACTTGTAATACTTCCTGGCACATAGTAAGTGCTCAGTAGAATGGTGCTAAAATTTTGATCCAATCATGTGAAAGAGCTATTATGTCATGACAACAAGCTTAAGATAGACCAATCCCAAGCAAATTAGGAATTGTGGTCATCATATCAAAAAGGAACCAGACGCAGTGGCATACACCTGTAATTCCTGCAGCTCAGGAGGCTGAGGCAGGAGGATTGTGAGTTCAAAGCCAGCCTCAGTAATTTAATGAAGCCCTAAGCAACTCAGTGAGACCCTGTCTCTAAATAAAAAGGGCTAAGTGCCCCTGGGTTTCTTCCCCAGTACTTAAAAAAAAGAATAGGCTGATATTAAAATGTAATAGTTTATTTATAATGAGCTGCTTTGAAGACTCAAGGTCATCATTTATTTATTTCAATTATATAAGCCCATGAAGTATATTAAGTACAGTAATGAACCTCGGAAGAATTGACTTTGCCTTTTTATAGCTTTCTTTGGGATTTTGATACTGGTAAACTGACAGTTTACTATATTTTGCTGTTGTGGTATGGTCTCTGTAGCACTTGCTAATTGTTGCTTTTGGACCTTATGGACTAGGAAAACCAGGTTCATTATAACTGTATAAGAAAGTGAATAGACTGAGAAGGGAAGGATTGAGAGGAAAATGCTGGCACATTTTTTTTTATTATTTATTTTGCCCATTTAAAGAACTGGTGTACTTTTAGGGTCTTGGTTTTAATTTTTTTTTTTTTTTACAAGTAAGGTTTATAAAATAGCTGAGCTTTACATAAATACTGTATCCCACTGAGGTGTATCTAAAATATCATTAAGGAAGTTGTATTTGTCTTTGTAGCTGTATCAGTAAAAAGACACAAGAAATTTATTTCATTATTGAGAGAAGGAAGATTTAATATTATTTGCAGAGCTACGAATTGAACCCAGGGCTTTATACATGCTAGACAAGCACTACTGCTGAACTATACCCCCAGCCCTAAGGAAGTTATATTCTCAATAATTTTTTTATATTATTGAAGCAAGTAAATAAGATACAAAAACTGATAAGAAAGTAATCTAAAAATGTAACCAGGCTCTATAGCACCTACTTTAATCCCAGCGACTCTGGAGGCTGACAGGAGGATTGGTAGTTCGAGACTAGCCTTAGAGGTTGAATGAGACCCTAAGCAACCTAGCAAGATCCTGTCTCAAAAAATAAAGAAAGGGTGGGTGATATAGCTTGGTAGTAAAGCAACCCTGGGTTCAGTCCCCAGTAACACCCCCGCAAAAAAAAAAAAAAAAAAAATGCCAGCAGGGCGTGGTAGCACACATCTACACTCAGGAGGGAGGCAGGAGGGTTTCTGGAGTTTTAAGCCCAGCCTGGGCAACATATATCTATCTCAAAAAATAAATAAAATGCCAATTGACTTGAGTTTATTTGATTTTTCTTACATGTACCCTAGACATGCTTACTAGGAAGTAGCTCTGGACTTTTCATCTACACACTTTATCCACTACATTCTTGACCTTGTCAATTACTTTGGTAATGTGTAAACAACAATTTAGTTCATTTTACAAAACAAAAATTTGGAACCAATTGTTATTCAGAATTTTTTTCCACAGAAATGAAAAGCACTTAATATTGTGGCACAGTTTCTCTTATGTGTTCTCACTGGTGGAATTTCAAATATTTCCCTTGGGAAGTTGATAGTTACTGAGTGAATTACAAAATTCCTGGGCATATAGCCCAAACCTTCCTAATATGTATTCTTAGGAGTTGAAGGGGCCTGGGTGGGTTTTTTTTTTATTTTTATTTTTTTTTATTAACAGCACATTATATCACCAGATAGAAGGAGCACCTCCCAAATTGTTATAATTAGACACTATTATATAAAAGGTAGAAATGGCAACAGAGTATTTGTCCTACAAATCATAAAAATTTGCTATCCCATTCAAGAAACAAATAATATAAGAGTCATACTTCAAAGAGTGAGAGAAAATAATGTGAAGATTAAATTATATTTACACTTTTTGTGTGCAAAGTAGTAATAGGTCAAAGAGAAAAAGTGGCATTCCCTTTACTCATGACTGCTTATTGGCAATTGTGTTGTGAAGCAATTTATAAGATTCTAAATTTATGCGGTTTCCATTTCTAAAAGTCTTATATGAGGGAAAAGGGAATGAGCAACAAAACTAGTGTTTACCATTTTCCTAATTTGAAATATATTTAGTTTTAAAAAAGATTGAACTGGGCCGGGCATAGTGGTACATGCATGTAATCCCAATGACTCAGGAGGATAAGGTAGGAGTATCACAAATTCAAAATCAGACTCAGCAACTTAGCAAGACCCTGTCTAAATCAAACAGAAAAAGAGCTGAGGATGTGGCTCAGTGGTAAAGCACCCCTGAAAAAAGATATAACTGATTTTTAAGAAAAATTTCCCCCCCAGTGTTGGGAATTGAATCCAGGGCCTCTTGAAAGAAGCAAGTGTTCTACTACTGAGCTATGCCCCCAGCTGAGTTTTAACTGGTTCTTAAAGGAAAATAAAATTATAATTTTTAATATTGTTACATATTGAGTAGTGTATATACCTTTAATAATTGCTAAATGACATTTATTTTTAAATTAATTATTTTTAAATTAAACTTAACAGCAGAACCTCTCTCATTTTTCTTTTGCTTTTATCTACCTGCTAAAGAAAAATACTTAATCATGGTGTAGAAGTTCTTAAGAAATACCAGGTGACTGGTTTAGATATGTGTTTATGACCTGGCTATAGATATAAAAATGTTTTGGAATTAAGTGTCATTTACTGTCATTGACATTACAAATTTTCCTGCTCTGAGCTGGTTGTTTTAGTTCATTCAGTTTACTTGCCACTTATTGACAGTTGAGTTATGAAGGATTATGTAGAATTTCAAATTTATGTTTGCAATATGTGAGATAAATGGGTAATAGAAAATGATTCTTGGGTTAAAAAAATTTAAAAAAAAAGAATGTAATGTGTTTTCGTGGTGTTTTTTTTTTTTTTTTGGTTTTGGCCTTTGGAGATTGAACCCAGAGACTCTTTACCAGTCTTTTTTATTTGGAGATACTGAGCTACATCTCCAGTCTTTTTTTATTTTGGGATAGTTCTCACTAAGTTGGGTTGCTGAGGCTGGCCTTGAACTTGCAATCCTCCTGCTTCAGCCTCCTGAGTGACGGGGATTACAGGTATGCACCACCGCACCTGGCTTTAATGACATTCTTATAGTAAAGTCCTAAAAAATAGGCTAATGTTATATGGTTGATATTCTTCTGGATTACTCTTAAAAATGAATTGTGTTTTTTCATTTTTATTTCAAAAATATGCTCAGGTTGGAACTTCTGCAAAAAGAAAAGAACAAATTAAGTTGTGAGCTAGTTTTAAATGCTGCAGATTACTTCTATTAAATTATAATAATTATTTGGGAGATTCTTGTAGTTAAAACTGGTTTTAAATTATTTATATATGGGGGCTGGGGATGTGGCTCAAGCGGTAGCGCGCTCTCCTGGCATGCGTGCGGCCCTGGTTCAATCCTCAGCACCACATACAAAAACAAAGATGTTGTGTCCGCCAATAACTAAAAAATAAATATTAAAATTCTCTCTCTCTTTCTAAAAAAAATTATATATGTAGAAAGAGGGAAGATTTTGCTTTAAATACTGTTTGTGCAGATTCTTTACTACTGGAGCTCTGGCTCCAGTCATAGAGGAGCAGATTTGGATCTCAAAAATGATGCATTGCATCTACCTGAATACTTACTGCATGACTGAGTGCCATCCACCATAAATACTTGAAGCCATAAACTCTTCCTGTCTTTCTTGTGCCACCTACTTTTATTACATTGGAACTTGATAATAGGCATCTCTTGCATGATTTTTACTTTTCCTCAAAGGAACTGTTTATGAAATAAAGTTTCCAATGTATCAGGACTCTTATTTTTCTCCTATCATTTGTATGATAAAGTTTAGTAGATGCTAGATCCTGGTGCACAGTGTAAATAAACTCTTCTCTAATCTACTTTGTCCCACTCAAATATTTAAGATAAAATATAATGTATGTTTTGCTCTAAGCCAGAAGCACTCTATATATGATGAAAAAGAGATATTTATTAATTTGGTTAAAATTATACAAACCAAAATTACTAGTTGCTTCCTTAGTTTTCATTTAGCCTAATTTAAGAGAGTTTGCATTTAGTGTACTATTCTAAGAGGGTCTGGTAATCCCCATGATTAAAGCAACATAAGATTTATATTTACTGTGGAGAAACATGATCTTCCTGGCCACTATGAATCACTCTGGAAACATCCTATCTCTGTTTTCCAATTACTCAGATCATTACTAGATCAAACTCAGATCAGTTTAACAAACATGAAGCATCTTTTCTTGGTCTCACAAAGCTCACTAATTTAGAAAAGGCAAGCATATAAAATATAATTATACAGTATGATAACTACAATAATATCTTTTAACTGCAAGATTTAGAAGAGGGAGTGATTAACTTCAGCATTGGGATGGGCTTGGAGAAGGCCTTACAGAAGTAATGTTCAAGCTGAGTTGTGAAGGATGATAGAGTTAACCAAAAATCAGGAAAGGATTGTCCCTGAGAAAGAAAAGTTGTGCATATGTACTGCAAATGACTTGTCACAGTTGCCAAGTGTGAAAGCACTGTAATGAGACAAGTTTGGAAGATGTGGGTATTCATTGAGGGCATTGGATACCATGTTATAGGGTTGAATATGAAACCTGTGTATGTTGAAGGGCTCCTCTTTTATGGCGAGGAGTGGTGTGATCTTTCTGAATGCAAATCTGATAGCTTTATGACAATGGTGAGAAAGTATGGAAGGAGGAAGAAATTGGAGGACTGAGTTAAGGTAGCAGAAAGTACACCTGGAATGGGTGTCTTTGAGAGGTAGTTAGGAGGACTGACAGGACTCTTTCATAATGAAAGGGTGCTAAGCTTTAATCATTATTTGGAAATTTTGACCATTTTTAGTATTGTTGACATTTAAGATCATTTAAATATCAGATTAGCTCAGAAAAGATGCAATAGAAAATTCATAAATGTGGAAATAAGCACTTTTAATGAAGTGATAACATTTCGATATCATGAAATCATTGGTTTAAAAGTCGTAAGTCTGGTGTTTGAATTTATTTGTAAGCCTGAATTTCAGTGACTTTCATGTGACAATGGAAACTTTTAAACTGCTATAGCTATAGCATTTTTGAAATGTGTACTACCCTATAGATTGAAAAATCACAGTAATATTTTCCTAAGATTCTGTTTTAAACTTGTCCATCCGTATAGAAGCCATTTTCCTGAATTCTTAAATCAGAGTTTAGAAAGACCTTAGATTTAGCAATGGTCTTTATCTGCTCATTAGAGAAAGACTGACTCACTGGTGATTAAAAAAAAAAAAAAAAAATTTTTTTTCAAGTCATCTAAAAGATCACTTTCTATTAAAATAGATTTTTAACTCTTACTGGTAAATAAAAGATATTTATAAGCCTAATGTCTTAGTTCCTTTCACAGGTAATATCCAAAATCAAATGTTCTTTTTTCACTGCCTTGTTGTCAGATTACTTAACCATATTGGTTTTTAATTTTTCTTTTATGGAATATAAATTAACTTTTCTGAAAAGCCTTACACTCATCAGGAAGCACTTATTGAGTGTCTATTTGTAGAACACTATTCCAGCCATCCTGAGAAATAAACTTCTCAAGGGCACTTTTCTAATCCAGTTAGAGAAACAAAATAGACCTGTGAACTAATAAGAATTCAGTAATAAGCAATTGAGTAAGCATTGAGGGAATGTAGGACAAAAGAATCTAAGAAAGAAAAGATTTCCTAGAAGTGAGTTTTAAATAGCACTTAGGGAAATAAATGTTCAAAGAAAAATATATAGAATTGTTATTTGAAACAAGGTCCCAACAGACTTTCTTCATGAGAATAATATCTCCTTAGTGTCAGGAATAAAAAGGGCCTTTTTTCCTTTTTTTCATCACTTCCATTAAATCATTTTGGAGAAGGTCTAGGGCCAAACTAGAAACTTAACTTTGGAAGCTCTGTTTCCATGTGGATAATTGTTAAATATATAATTTGTAGAAGCATATTATATATGCTTCTTTGTTTTAACAAGTGACATTCTAATAACTCCTATAATATGTAGATGGAGATATATGATATTTTGAGATATCCTTTAACTATTTTACATGAATCTGTTAGTAATTTCTATTGGTGATGAAGCTATAAGTAATGCTGGCAACTGTGGTTTATTTTCTATGTTAATAATTTAAAGAACTGCTGGGTTTCAGTGAGTGGTTAATAAGAGATAATTTTTGATAGGCCCTTTGATTTTTTTTTTTTTGGTACTGGGGACTAAACCCAGGAGTGCTTAACCACTAAGCCACATCCCCAGCCCTTTTAATTTTGCTTGTTTTTATTTTGAGACAGGGTCTTATTAAGTTGCTGAGTCTGGTTTTGAACTTGTGATCCTCCTGCCTCACCCTCTTGAGTTGCTACAGGCATGCACTACCCTCTGGGTGGGTCGTTGGAATTCTTGCCGTGGATGGCTTTAGAATTCCAGAGATCCCAGTTTAAGAGATCCTGACACTCAGCAATTACCTGAGAAAACCCAGGCAGTAAAACACTGAATAGATAGTTTGAGGCCTTAAATGCATTTTAGTCAAAGAAGATGCTTTATTTTATTTCATATATTGGAATTTTATGAAAGATTTTATTGATATAAAAATGGTTTCTGGGAAGCTGGGGGCTCATGGTACATGCATGTAATACCAGTGATTCAAAAGGCTGAGGCAGGAGGATCACAAGTTCAATGCCAGCTTCAACAATTTAGATTTAGCCTCAGCAACTTAATAAGACCCTGTCTCAAAAACAAGCAAAATTAAAAGGGCTGGGGATGTGGCTTAATGGTTAAGCACTCCTGGGTTTAGTCCCCAGTACCAAAAAAAAAAAAAAAAAATTAAATGGTTTAGGGATGTAGCTCAGTGGTAAAGCAGCCCTGGGTTCAATCCCAAGTACTCTCCTCCCCCCAAAAATGTGGTGTAAAGTAATAATTTTGAAAACAATTATAAATTTTTAAAAAATTTATCTTGCTTTTGCAAATTTAAACTGATTTCTTTTGCATATGTTTAAGACATTAGCATGCCATCAAGCTTATAACCCCGGAAACAGAAATCAACAGTACATAGTTGAAATCATAGAACATTAATTAAATGCCTAGCAAAAATCTGTGTGAGTGCTGCAAGGGAAGAAAAATAGTCCAAGAGCAGAGGAAGAGAAGCCTGGAAAGAAGACAGGGAATTGTCAACTGATAAGAGAAGAACACACCTTCTGTCATATTACCAAGCAAAGGGTGCCAAATGCTGTAGAAATGTCACATACAATGAGGACAGAAAAACTACTGAATTTGGCCCTTAAAGAAGTTAGTAGCTTTTCCTGTGGTATTTCCAACAGAGTAAGAAGGATAGATGCCAAATGACTGAACAAGAGGGCTGGGGAGGTAGGTCAATGGTAGAGGACTTGATAAGCATGTAATGAGGCCCTGAGTTCGATCCCCAACCCTAAAAAGGAAAAAAAAAAAGTGCAGTGTGTGTAGTATAGATCAGTGCTTTCTAAATTTCTGTGATGAAACATGGTATATTTAATCTCCAATCTATCATGAAGTGAAGACAGGGTACTATTGTGCATGAATAGTATAAAGCTTGCACCAGGTGCAATCTACCCTGAGAGTTGGACAACCACCAAACTGGTCTATACTCTCTTCAGTCAGACAAGTTTACTGGTTCTGTGCTTGGATGTCATGGCCTTAATTCTGTATAATAGCAGAATGTATTCTTTTAAAAAGCTGTACTGTCAAGGAAGATAGTGGCCAATGCTCCATGGGGCCTGGAAGGGTTTGAAGAAGGGTTCTAACTATTATTTCTTGCAACTTTCTCTTCTGAATATTTCCTACTGTTTTTCATGCTTCAGATTCTTTTCAGCCCCTGATTTGAATCTCCAGCACCTAAGGTAGTTCCTGATATACAAAAATCATTCAAATTAAAATGTTATTAAACAAAGTAGTGAACTTTCATGTGAACTGTGGAGAATCTAAGAGATTCTGTGTTTCTAGATTTTACAATAGAATATTCTGCCTCATCTAGTCTCTAGATATTTATTTTACTGCTAATCAGGGAATTATCAGGGAGTCCTATCATCTTTTCAGTCTTTTGAGTTCATTGTCTTCTGATTCTTTTTTTTTCTTTCTCTCTCTCTCTCTCTCTCTCTTTTTCCCAGTGCTGGGGATCGAGTTCAGGGTCTCTCTCACACATGCTAGGCAAGCCCTCTGTCCCAGCCCTTGACCTCTGTTTGTTTGTTTGTTTAAATTATTATTAGTTTAGTTGTAGTTGTATGTGGTGCTGAGGCTCCAACCCAGAGCCTCACACATGCTAGGCAAGTGCTCTATTGCTGAGCCGCAACCCCAGCCCTGTTTGTTTTTCTTCTTATTTTTAGTTTTGGTACCAGGAATTGAACCCAAAGATGTTTTGCCACTGACTACATCCCCAGCTCTTTTTATTTTTTATTTTTGAGACAGGATCTCACTAAGTTGCTGAGGCTGACCTCGTACTTGGGATCCACTTGCCTCAGCACTGGGATTATAGGCATATGGAACTACACCAGGCTCGCTCTGTTTATTAAGATGACATCCCTGACCTTTCCTCAATAAGATCTGTGCTTCAATTTTTTTTTCTTTTAAATTGATAACAGCTTTGACTTCCCTCTTCAAGGACATACATTAGCAAAGAAATAGATTTGGGAACATGCCATAGCCACAGAAGAAATAGAACTGTATTGAACTGAACAGAGCTCAAATTTTAAGAATATGTTTTAGCATTAAAAAAAAAAAAAAAAACCTCTAGTTGCAAGTAAATCTCTTCACTTTCTTCTTTATCTAATTGGACAGATTTTTAAGCATCCCTCATCTCACCTAAAGCATTGCCCCTAGACTACACAATGGAATTCATATCTGTCCCTGGAAAAATGAAAATTCATATATTAAATGTGGGCAATGTGAACAAGAGTCAATTTCTGTTATTCATTCAGCAGACATTTACTGAATTCTTAGTATGTGCCAGACATAGCACTGAGTCCCAGGGGTATAGTTTCCCTCTGGGGATGTGTAAACCTTAAATTCAGTTGGGTGTGGCAGATTAGGCTTCTATGGTTATATATTCAGTGGGACTTTTTTCCAGCTAGAAGACATTATTATTATTATTTTTTTAATGCAGGTAAAGCACTTCCTTTGCTAGATTGTTAAGTGTAATCATTTTGGAAGATTTATCTGTTTGTGAGAGGGGTCTTTTATGTTTCCCAGGCTGAACTCAAACTCTTGGACTCAAGTGATCCTCCTGCCTCAGCCTCTGTAGTAGCTGGTACAGGAACATGCCACCATGCTGGGCTAATCGGACTTTTTCTTTCTTTCTTTTTTTTTTTTTTTTGGTATTGGGGATTGAACTCAGGGGCACTCGACCACTGAGCCAGATCCCCAGCCCTATTTTGTATTTTATTTAGAGACAGGGTCTCACTTAGTAGCTTGCTTTTGCTGAGGCTAGCTTTGAACTCGTGATCCTCCTGCCTGCCTCAGCCCCTGGAGCCTCTGGGATTAAAGGCAAGTGCCACCGCGTCCAGCTCTAATCAGACATTTAAATTTTTTTTTTTTTTGTAGTTGTAGATGGACAGAATGCCTTTATTTATTTTTTATGTGGTGCTAAGGATCAAACCCAGTGCCTCACACATGCTAGGCAAGCAAGTACTGTGCCACTGAGCTACAGACTCAGTCCGTAATCAGACATATTTGATAGACTTAAGAAAGAAACAGGAAAACTCCAGCTGTGTATGTGTACAAACTTTGGGGGAAGGAGAAGTAGGGGAGTAAAATGAGAACTTTCAGTACTTTTTTTGAAATAAATGGTAGTTGAACTTATTAGCTTAATCAGTATGGGTTATTATGGCCTCTTGCCTAATTCTGTGGTAAGGAGGAACTTAACTCCTTTGTGTGTGTGTTTGGTACTGGGAATGGAATGCAGGAGTATTCTACCATTGAGCTACAGCCCCAGCCCTTTTTATTTCTCTCATTAAGTTATCTAGGCTAACCTCTAACTTGCAATCCTCCTACCTCAACCCTTCAAGTCACTAGGATTACAGGCATGAACCACCATATCCAGCAACCTTAATTCTTTAGTTGTATATATATCTTATCCTCCAACCAATCCTTAGCATGAATTATATAATCTATAGGGAAGTCTATTGCCACATTAGAAGTAGTGACTGTTGAAATTACATGGATTGCATGTATTTGCCAATCGATTTAAAAGCAATTTAGTGAAGACATTCTATGTGTAGTCTTCTCAATTTCTCTAAAAGAGCTTGCTGAGAAGGAAAGAGAAGAAATATATTTCAATGGTCCTTACGTTGGCAGAAAGTATACAGTCCTGCACTGCAGATAGTTCATTATTAATTCCATTAACCTGGCTGCAAATAGCACAGGGTCATTCAGAAATACCACATGGATAGTGGGAAAGTCCATTTATTTCTTACAGAGACAAATTGTGATCTTATTGATTCCTTGTGTCAAATAGAGAGAATTTGGGGGAATATTAAATAATTATATCACTTTGGCATAAAAGCCTATGTCAGAATTAGAAGTGTATTTTTAGCATATTGATTTCTTGCATACAATATGTAATTTTTAAGACTTTTTAACATATATTTTTTAGTTGTACATGGACACAATATCTATATTTTATTTTTATGTGGTGGTGAGGATCCAATCCAGTGCCTCACACACGCTAGGTAAGCACTCTACCACTGAGCCACAACCCCACCCCTACAGTATATAATTCTTAAGGCATCCAAATATATGTCCACACTAGTAGGCAAAATTACATGGTGTTAAAAGCCTGGCTTTTGCAGTTAGATGTATCATTAGAGTGCTAGCTGGGAGCAGTGGTGCACACCTGTAATACCAGTGATTTAGAAGGCTGAGATTAAAGAACTGCAAGTTTGAAGCCAGTTTCAGCAACACAACTTAGCAGATCCTGTCTCAAAGTGAAAACTAAAAAAGGTTGGGGGGGGGGGTATAAGCTCAGTGATAGAGCACCCCTAGGTTAAATCTCCAGTACCCACCCCCCCCACACACACACACACCAAAAAAAAAAAAAAAAAAAAGCTTGTTCCTACTTTATAGAAGCAGTTACATGATTTTGGACAAGTTGTGAACTTTCCTGGGTCTCAGAATCCTCATCAGTAAAATGGGAGTAGTACCAGCCTCTAGGGCTATTGGATATTCAATAATAATAGCTAATAGCTAATATTTATTGAACTATTAATATGAGGATTTCATATTTTATATGAATAATCGCATTTTACTATTTTTTTTTTCTTTGCTGGGAACTGAAAATTGGACCCAGGGCCTCACACATGCTAGGTCAGCACTCTACCACTGAACTACACTCCCAGCTGATCTTATTTTATCCTCTAAAACAAACCTAATAGTAGGACTATTACTACTAAATTTGCACAATAAAAACTGTAGTTTAAAAGTTAAATTACTTATCCAGCATTACATGACTAATGTGAGAAATAGAAAAGTCTGTGGTCCATTTTCAAAACAGTATTTAGCCTTAATTGGGATGTCAGATCCAATCATAACCAATTTAACTATAGGCCTTCCTTTTGCCCTCCCCAATTTTTAAAGTAGCCAATTTTGTAGATTGTAACCCCAAGCTCCTCCTATCAGTGAACGGGGCAATGCTTCCTTAGGGATAAAAACAAGTGGACTGCCGGCCCAAGTGTGCTGTATTTTCTTTGGTAGCATCCCCTTCTTGGAGTAGTTTGCCTTGCTGAGCTACTTCTGAGCACTATTTGATTTCTTACAGCACCCTGGGGTTTCTGAAACTAAGAAAGTGAGAGAGATAGGAAGCTTGGTGTGGTTGCTCATGCTTGTAATCCTAGCAATTTAGGAGGATCACAAGTTCAAAGTCAGCCTGGGCAACTTAGTGAGATCCTGATTCAAAAGAAAAATTAAAAGGGCTGGGTTGTGGCTCAGGGTAGAGCCTCCGTGCGTTCAATCCCCGGTACTGCCAAAAAAAAAAAAAAAAAGTAGATCCAAACTCAAGCCATATGGAACTACAGAATCGTCACTTTTTAAAACAGGTTTATTGAGATATATAATTCATAGGATATACAATTCACCTGTTTAATGTGTAAAATTAAGTGATTTTTAGTATATTTACAAGGTTGTGAAACCTGATTACCTCAGTCTAATTTTAGAACATTGTCCTCAGATCAGCCCTTTAGTTGTTTCATTCCTAACATCCCTCCCTCTAGGCAGGAACTAATCTACCTTCTGCTTTTATGTATTTGCCTATTCTGTTATTTTATATAAGGTATATAAGTACAAAATACTTATATATTTTTATAAGATATAAAATACCTATGTGGTATTTTATATAAGTGGAATCATAAAATACATACAAGGTATTTTTTTTAGAGAGAGAGAGAGAGAATTTTTAATATTTATTTTTTAGTTTTCGGGGGACACAACATTTTTGTTTGTATGTGGTGGTGCTGAGGATGGAACCTGGGCCGCAGGCATGCCAGGCGAGCACGCTACCGCTTGAGCCACATCCCCAGCCCCAAGGTATTTTATCACTAGCTTTTTTCAAAGTTCATCCAGAATTTCATTCCTTTTTTTAAAATTTTTTAGTTGTAGTTATTGATGGACCTTTATCTTATTTATTTATTTTTATGTGGTGCTGAGTATCGAACCCAGTGCCTCACACATTCTAGGCAAGCGGTCTACCACTAAGGTACATCCCCAGCCCTCATTGCTTCTTATTATTAAGTAATACTCCATTGTATGGATATCTTACATCTTATTTATCCATTCATCAGTTGATAGACTTTGAGGCTTTTTCTGTTTGGCTTTATAAATAATACTGCAATTAACATTATATACTAGAATTTTTTGTGTGTGTGGAAGATGGATATTTTCATTTTTCTTGGGAATATATCTAGCAATCATATACTAGGTACATGATTTATTTATTTGAGAACATTATTTTTTGTTACAAAAAATTTCTAAAGCTGCAAGTACTCATATCTGATAAGTTTTTTTTTTTTTTTCTGTAATGCAATACCTGAGGCATAATACTTATGAAGAAAAGCTCACAGTTTTGGAGGATGAAAGTCCAAACAGCACAGTGAAGGCTCTGGCAAGGGTTGCTTCTTGCCTGTATCACCTCATGACAGACAATAATTGCAGGAGTGAGTTAGGAGAGTACACAGTCACATCTCAAAGCAGGAAGTAGAGCAGGCAAGGGGTCAGACTTGCTTATTATTACCAAGTGGGTCCCATGAAAACTATCTTAATCCCCTTCATAGACCCTTGGGGGCATTCAAGCCATATCCAAATCGCAGTATATACCCTCCATTTCCTTTTTTTAAAAATTTTTTAAATTGTTAGTGGATCTTTATTTTATTTATATGCAGTGCTGAGAATCGAACCCAGTGCCTCACACATGCCAGACAAGTGCTCTACCACTGAGCCACAACTCCAGCCTGCTTCATGTAGATTTATTGTCAACTTTTTGCCAGGTTCACATCCCCCTTATTTTCTCCTTCTTTTCTTTCTTTGATTTCACTTTTTAGAGCCAGGACTCTTTAACTACTATGTTATATTTGTCCACAATTAAATGAGTGAATATAGGTAAAATAATATAAGGCCTGGTCAATAATGGCTACTTAATGATGTAAATTCCCTCTTTCCTCTTTACCTCAATAGATAAGAATATTATGTAGAATCTAGGGTTGCAAACTCCATATCAATACTAGAAGTTGGGCAAGGTGGTACACACCTGTAATCCCAGTGGCTTGGGAGGCTGAGGCAAAAGGATCTCAAGTTCAAAGCCAGCCTCAGAAACTGGGTGAGGCCCTAAGCAACTTAGCAAGACCCTTAAAATAAAAAATAAAAAGGGCTTTTGGTTAAGCACCCCTGGGTTCAATTGCTGGTACCAAAAAAAAAAAAAAAAAACAATGAGAAGTGAAGCTAAATAAACATTCATAGGCCTGACTTTCTGCAATATTTCTGGACCAAAATCAATGGGATTAGATAGGTAACCTCTCAAATTGATGATGCAAGGGTCTAATTTCTGGTTGATTTTACTTGCAGTATACCCAGGTCTGCTGCCTGACTCACTCTGGGCCAGGATTAGAAACTCTGCTCCCTGGCTATGCATGAAAGAGGCCATTACCACATCTTACAAAATTAACAGTTTCTTAATACCTGATATATATTCACATTTCCCAAATTGTACCCAAATGTCTTTTTACAGTGGGTATGTTCACACAAGGGTCCAACAAAGTCTACTTGTTCCATCTGGTTTTTAAGTTTCTTATAATCTAGAACAGTCTTCAACACACTTTTTTTTTCTCTTAATGCTTGTTGGGGAAATCAATTCAGTTTGTTCCTTATTCTTCTAATTTCTGTATTTCTTGTAAACTGGTAGTTAGATCTAAAAGGTTGATTACATTCAGTTTAAACATTTTTGGTAAAAAGATGGTTTATCTGATACTGTGTCCTTACTGCTCCCAAGTACTCACAATATCAAGTGTGGCAAGGACTAATCAGTCATACAGTCCCAGCCTGATCCTTTCTGTAACAAAGTTGTGTTTCCCCTTAGAACAATAAACTAATCCATGGGTGATAATTTGGTCCTTCTATTTACCACCACTACATGCCATACTGAGCCCTGGAATATTAAAGGGAAAAAAAAATAAGAATTTTCTTTTCTTTTTTGTTTGAATCAGTGAATTGAAATGATACATTTCATGGAGTGAAGTTAGAAATTAATAACAAATTCAGAAAATTTAAATAGTTCCTGAGTATTTAATTTCTAGCCAAACCAAGATTGTAAAAAAGAATTAATTTTTAAAAACAAACCCCCTGGGCTACGGTTGTAGCTCAGTGGTAGAGCACTGGCCTAGCCTGTGTGAGGCACTGGGTTCAATTCTCAGCACCACATAAAAATAAATAAATAAAATAAAGGTATTGTGTCCTGCTACAACTAAAAAAAAATTCTAACCAAGCTTCATGAGTGTACTGCTTCCCACAGACATGCTTCTCTGCCAGTCTTCCTTAGATGGAGACTGCCTCCAGCTCTGTAAGCGAGAAACCAGGCATCATCCTGGCACCACCTTCTCCCTCACCATCATCCCTCCTTAGTCAATCACCAATCCTCTCAGTTTTATCTCCTAACACATCTCAGAATTGGTCACTTCTTCCTGTCTGCCCTGGTCCAGGCTGCTATAATCCATCATCAAGATTACTGTTAGGTTCCTCCCAGTCTTGTCCATCTCCAGCCTGTCCTCCACACTGCAAGAAGGACACATTTTCCCAAGCTCAGAATTCATCCTATTTACAATCCTTCATCTGCTTTAAGTTTTATGATAAAGATCAAAATCTTCAATGAGGCCTTTAGGGCCCAATATTTCCCCACCCCAACTTTCTGCCCCCAGTTCCTATATCTTCTTGCTTTCTGAGTAACATCTGATACAGTTACACTGACTGTTTCTAAAATGTCCTGTGTTGCTTCCTGGTCCAGGACCTTTGTGCTCACTGTGCCTACTGCCTTCTTGGTCAGCCTATTGATTCAGCTAGTTCAAGCCCAATTTCACTTTTGTTGGAGAGATTATGCATAATTCCCCACATTAAGACAGGTCTCTTTCTAGTGGTATGTGCTGTCAGCATCATGTACCTTCCCTTTTAATAACAGTATGTATTTACTTAGTTATTTATTTAATTGTTTTGCAGTAATGGGGATTGAACCCAGGGCCTGGCACATTAGCCTCTTCCTTACTACCAATGGACTATATCCCATCCCTTCTTATTTTATTTTGAGACAGAGTCTTGTTAAATTGCAGAGGCTGACCTCTGAGTTGCATGCCTCATGCTTCAACCTCCCCAGTTTCTAGGATTAGAGGCATGTGCCACTATGCCTGACAAAAAAAATATATATATATATTACTTAAAAAAATTTAGCTGGGCAGAGTGGCTTACCCGTGTATTCCCAGCAGTTTGGGAGGCTGAAGCAGGAGGATCATAAGTTCAAAGCCAACCTCAAGAACTGAATGAGGCCCTAAGCAACTTAGTGAGACATGTCTCAAAGTAAAAAGGCTGGGGGCTGGGATTGTAACTCAGTGGGGCATTGGGTTCAATCCTCAGCACCACATAAAAATAAATTAATAAAGATATTATGTCCATTCACAACTAAAAATTATTTTTTAAAAAAGACTGGGAATGTGGCTCAGTGCTTAAGCATTACTGGTTTCAATTTCTGATACGAGGAAAAAAGGATTTTTTTTTTTTTTAAATAACCTGTCTTGGGAAAGGAAAAAAAATAGAAAAGAAAGCCATATCATGTTTCAAAAAGAAAAAACAAATTTAAATCATACCTAGAAGAAGAAATTTGAAGATTTTTACCATAAAGAAATAATAAACGACTGGGCACAGTGGTACAGTGTAATACCAGTGACTGGGAAGGCTGAGGCACGAGGATTACAAGTTAAGGCCAGCTTCAGCAACTTAGTGAGGTTCTAAGCAACTTAAGAAGATCTTGTCTCAAAGTTATACCAAAAAAGAAATGATAAATGGTTGAGAGATAAATGTTTACCTAAGTTAAACATTACATAATGTGTACATGTATCAAAACATCACATGATACCCATTTGTATGTATAATTTTTATGTTTTTATCAATTTTTGAAAATCAGGACTTTTTAAAAAAGTGACTTATTGGGTAATGAGATTTGGAATGATTTTCTTCCTTTGTACTTTTCTATCTGTCAGATTTCTTTAATACCAAAAAAGTATAAAAGCAAATAATTTAGAAGACTTAAAATTAGAAATGTGAATGCTTAAGCAAGGCTTAAACGTAAAACAAACAAGCAAAAGACTAAAACTTTTTACATTATTCTAGTCAAAAAAAAAAGTGGGGCTTAAACCAAGAATATTGAAAAAATGAAGGACTACTGGATCTGTAGGATCATCTACAGAAAGCAAGATAATTGAAATTCAGGAAATTAATTCCTGAGTCACTTTCTAAAATAAAAATCAAAATGGAACAAAGAAAACCTAATGTTTCCCAACCTTAACGAAAGATGGGAAAGCAACATTAAATGGATTCATACACTGATGTGTAATTGCTATAGCAGTGTCACTACTATTTAGTACAGTGATGGCAAGCCTGGAATAATTTAGTTGAACTATTTTATCTGATTGTTAGCAATGCAGTGGGGCAACATTGGGACCCAAACAACTACCTAACCTTCCTGAAGGCTCAGCAGAATACCTACCCACAAGGGACTGAGACGTAGAGGATCTCAGCTTCTTCACGGCAAATTGACAAGTCTGTTCCGCAATCCAGTTGATAATTTTGTAAGCTATGTGGGATTTGCATGTCATGTACAATCAAAGCAGTGTGAAGTCACATGACCAACACTGTAACAGTTGTTTTTTTCCCTAGTGGAAAGAATCCACCTCTCCCATTTATCAGCTTTATGATTGGGAGTAAAAACCATCTGTGAGCTTCCTTTCCTCATCTGTGGGTGGGGATGATAATTCCTTCCTTTCCAGGAGAGTGTACAGATGAAATAAAACGATGTGTGTGCAAGTCTAGGTCAGAGTGTGACAACTGGCAGGACAAATGTGTTACTTCCCACCTCCCATGAAAACCCAGCCCAACAAAACCAAGGGAACCGTGCCTATATCTGAGCACAGTTGTGGCAGTGAGAGTTGGAGCTAACCTCCTCCGTGGGGTGTAAGTCCAGTGAACAGTTTTCTGAAAAGTGGTGGAAGCCTCAAAGAGGGGATTGACACAGCCCCTGATTTCAGGGAGCTGCATCACTAACCAGTCCCTCCACCCATTAGACTGTTAATGGGAGTTTTAAATAGATGATGATCTCATTTGCTTTCCTGAATGATTATGCCTCCAGAGTTTCTAAATATAAACATAAAAAACGATACCTTCTGCACACATCCACAAGTGTGTGCATGCACACGTGCACACACAGGCATACATGTAGTCCTTGGGTCAGAAGAGTGATTTTCTACCTGTCACAACTTTTCCAGTTTAAAAAATTTCAAGATGTACAACCAACACTATATGTTACTCATTTAGATTAACCAATTAAGTTTCACTGCATTTGTTTCCTCTTTCTCTTTTAAAAAAAATCATTTTACTGAAGCATTTAAGAATTAATTATAAACACTGTGACACTTCATCCCAAAATACTTCAGCATGTATTTCCTAAGAACAAGAACATTGCTCCTACCTAATCATAAAGTAAGTATCTCACTCAGGAAATTTAACATTAATATAATGCTAGTACTTAATTTATAGTTCATATTCAGATTTTCCCAGTTATCCTAATATTATCTTTTTATAGTCTTGTATTTAAACCCATGATCCAAAAAGAAATAAAGGGGGGTAGAATCCCACATTGTGTTTAATTGTTATGGCTCATCCAGTCACTTCCGAAATTCAGCCCTTCCCCCTTTGGAACTAGGGCTGTTATTCTATTGATTTTTATTTATTTTAATAAGTCTTATAACTAAATGTGGGTCCTAGCAGTTTTTTTCTTCATCATTTTTGACCCCTGTACTCTAAACAAAGTGATTTGTACTGAATATAGTTGTACTTATTTTCAGTTCTTAGCTTTAGACAATATATTTAAATGGAATAATAAATGTTAGCAGCATATACACAGTGACAGGTGTGGGCAGAAAAGGAAGAGAACATCCAGCTTAGGGCACATTCAATTCAAAGTAATGCCAGAATATCCAGTTGACAAGACATGGTTGGAAATGGGACCCTGAATCTCTCCTTAAATAAGGTAAAGAAAGTCACGCACAGAAGTTAGAAGGCTAGCCACAGGCTGGGTGGATTTTTTCCCAGAGGAGGGAATCTTCTGTGAGAAAGGCTACTCTGAAACTTGGGAGACTTCTAGACTGCTTCTCCTGGAAGCACAGAGAGTTCCATAAAAACCAGGCAGAGGGTGTCCCAGGAGGCAAGGAAGAAATGGATACTCAGGTAATGAGATAAAAACAATGAATCCCACTCATGAGCTGGTTATGATTTTTAATTCAAGATGGGAATTAATTCTTAAGTCTGAGACAGGAGAGAGACCCTGGGGTCCACAGCTTTGCCAGCTGGAGTAAGATCAAATAACCTTCCAGAGGGGCAGGGAGGAGGCCAGGCTGGAGGTGCAAAGCCCCAGACCTCGGCTCTCCTGAGGCAAGACTCTGTTAGGTAAGGAAACCCGAGCAGGAGCTGGAACCGTGTGTGTGGTGGGGATTCAAGAGTAATCATCAGGAAGAGAAGTTGCTGAGGAGACCATGAAGGGACAAGCTGGGGGGACAAAAGCCAACTCGGTTAGGATGGCCAGGGAACAAGCGGAAAGAATCTGTGTCCTTGACAACACTGAGCCACTGAATTAACCAACTCCCAAACTGCCCCACCAGTCTACTTCTCGTTATGTAAAATAAGTTTTCTTCATACTATTAAAAAAAAAAGCCTAAATTGATAAATTAAGAAACTTCCTAAAAATATTAGCAAAAAGTCTCAAGAGCCAAGTAAAAAGCAAAAATATTTTGTGAAATAAAATATCTAACAGGTGAATATTGCATAGTTACAAATGACTGCAGCAAATCCCTTCAACTTGTTCAATAGATCTTATACATATCATGAGATTTACAAATGTATGAAGAACAAGTATATCAGATAGTAACTCAATAATTTTTAAAAGGTCAGAGAGAAAACCAGAAAGGCAGGCAAAAGGGAAATCTGCTCTATAGACTCTCAGTTTCTTAAAACATCCCCCTCTATACAAACTACTCACACAAAATATGCCCCACAGAGAGAGGAAGCACTGATGAATCCACAGGCATTCCTGATTATTCAGTTGGTGTGAACAAGAAAAAGCAGGGTACCAACTGCTAAAAGTTGAAAAGACATTTGAGATTTTCTTGCCCCCCAACAAGGGAATATTTACTGGAATAAATAAACAGAGCCTTCACAATACCCTGGCTTTGATAGTTTCAAAGCAATGAAGTAATGGAGGAGGGGAGAGTAGAGTCCCTCTCTGCTGTGGTGATTCTCTGCGGTAAACTCTTCTCAGCAGATACTGAATCATCAGGGTGAAATTACTAAACTCTTATTCATGTCAAAGAAATTAACCCCACAGCACTTTGGTTTACTGGTATGAATCTTACTTTAGAGGAGTTTACGGTCAGTTAATGAATTCAACAGGCTCTTGTTTGCAAATTGAACCCCAAAAGGTTTAAACATTTCCCCTTCAATTTACTATGAAAAGACTATGTACTAGAGTTATGGAAAAGGAAAAGGGAAGTATATTTTCTCCCTCAAATTTATAGAACAACTGTGTAAATGAAACATCTCATTTTATTTAGAGTAGTAGTGACTACATTCTTTTTCCTCAAATCCCCTGATTTGTCAGTGGGGGTGGTGAAGATTTCAACAGCTGCACATTTCCAACATAGTATTCCCTAAATGGTGTCAAATGACGGGGAATGAAGTTTTGGTAACTCTGGATGATTTATTCAGCCACTTAGTCATCAGTTGTTCCATCAGAGGAAACAATGAGAGGCTTTTGTTTGTGTTTCTGTGTGTAGGGTGTGAGGGACAAAGAGAAGCAAATATCCATATAATGAAACCTTGGTCCTTTTTTTTCCTCTCAAAAGAGGTCTTTCTTTTCAAATTACTATATATACATTGTAAAAATAGAATATATACTGCAATGTGGCTCTTTCTACATTGTATTTGCTTAGAAAGCTTCTTTTTTCCCTATTAAAAAAAAAGTTACACATGAGTATATTCTAATCACAAAATATTCAAACGTCACAGAAATCAGTATACAGAGTAAAAAACCAACTTACCTTCACTGCCCTCACTTAACCTCTCTCTCCCACCATCCAACCCCTAAAAAAATAAAAAAAATAGAGTTTGTTTTTAAACCTCTATCACTCTAGTTGTGTACAATTTCATAAGAAATAAGAACAGAAGGCTTAAAGCAGAAAGCAAATTCCAAACTATAGAAAATCAGGAGTCACTGAAAATGAACCCCACTATAGAGCACAGCCCAGAAAGTTCCAAGAAAAATCATGACGGTGTCTGAATATGAATCAGGGTAACTCTCCTGAAAAAAGGCATACAGAATCAGAAATATCTGGGTTTGCTTTTTTCTACTCCTGCCACAAGCTCACTGCGTGTGTAAGGTAGGCATGCTAATAGAGATATAAAATGAGATCATGTGTGCAAAACACCCAGCAAATGCCCAACTATGTCTTCAACAAATATTAGCTTTCTGCCCACCACCAGACGAACTTTGCTGCATTTAAGCACATATTGATTTATTCCTAGTAAAGTTCTAGTTATTTCTGACTGGTTGCAGGGAAAACGATAAATTCATTCTGTACACTGTTTATAAAAGGCAGAAAAGAGGCAGGTGCGGTGGCACACACCTGTAATCCCAGCAGCTCAGGAGGTTGAGGCAGGAGGATCGAAAGTTCAAAGCCAGCCTCAGCAACTTAGCAAGACCCTGTCTCAAAATTTAAAAAAAAAAAAAAAGAGCTGGTGATGTGGCTTGGGGGTTAAGCGCACCTGGGTTCAATCTCCAGTGGGGTGGGGGGGGAGGGTGGCGGGCAGAAAAGAGCTTTCTTGCCAGCTGCTCAGCTCAGAGCATGTCAGTATTTTACAGTGTTAATTAAAGACCACTGTACAACAGATCTAACATCACATTTGGGTTCAGAAAATAAACATAGATTAAGGCAAGAGAAATCCTGATAATAGTATATATGTTATCTCTGGAAATTCATATAACATAAGTGACTGATTTGAAGAACAAGCTGAATAATTGGGGAATGTTTACACAAAATTGTAAAATTTTTGAAAATAGACTTTTTTTGGAAATCAGTTTTAGTTTCACATCACTATTGAGCTAAGAGTACAAGATAACCCATAAATCCAGTACCCCCATACAACAATATCCTACACTGGGCTAGAATATTTGTTATAGTCAATGACACATCGTTATCACCCAGTCTAGTCTACAGTTGACTTTGATTCATTCTTAGAATTATATATTCTTTAGATTTTGACAATTATGAATCTATCACCATAATATCATATGGAATGCTATCACTACCCTAAAAATCTTCAATGCTATACCTGTTCATTCCTCTCTCTCTCTTCACCCCTGGAAATTACTGATCTTGTCTACTGTCTTAATAATTTTGCCTTTTCCAGAATGTCATATAGTTGAATCATCTAGAATATAGCCTTTTTTGAAATTGATCTTTCATTTAGTAATATATATATATATTAAATATTTATTTTTTAGTTGTAGTTGGACACAATATCTTTATTTTGTTTATTTATTTTTATGTGGTGCTGAGGATCGAACCCAGGACCTCGCACGTGCTAGGCAAGCGCTCTACTGCTGAGCCACAACCCCAGCCCCTAGTAATGTATATATTAAGGTGCCTCCTTGACTTTTTATGGCTTAATATTTTATTTATCTGAGTGCTGAATAATACTCCGTTGTCTGGGTATACCATATTTTATTTATCCATTTGCTTACTGAAGAATACCTTGGTTACTTTCACATTTTGGCAATTAAGAATAAAACTGCTGTAAAAATCTGCATGCAGTTTGTGTAGAGACATAAGTTTTCAAGTCATTTAGGTAAATTTCAAGGACAGTTGTTGGATCATGTGGTAAACTTATGTTCAGTTTTGTAAATAACTGTCTTACAAAGTATATATTAGTTTTCAATGGGCCTTTATATATATATATATATATATATATATATATATATATATAAGTTTTCAATGGACCTTTATTTTATTTTTTTATATGAAGTGCTAAGAATCGAACCCATGCTAGGCAAGCGCTCTACTACTGATCCACAATCCCAGCCTGTTTTGCCCTTTTTTTTTAAATACTGGGGATTGAACTCAGGGGCACTTGACCATTGAGCCACATCCCCAGCCCTATTTTGTATTTTATTTAGAGAAGGGTTGCTTAGTGCCTCACCTTTGCTGAGGCTGGCTTCGAATTTGTGATCCTCCTGTCTCAGCCTCTGGAGACACTGGGATTACAGGTGTGCACCACCGCGCCCAACTCTAACATTACTTTTTAAAAAATAATTTTAGTTGTAGATGGACATGATGCCTTTATTTTTTTTTATTTTTATGTGATGCTGAGAATTGAACCTAGTACCACACACATGCTGGGCAAGTGCTCTACCACTGAACTACAACCCTTGCTCATTTTTTTTGATGGGATGTTCATGTTCTTATATTGTTGAGTTTTAAGAGTTCTGTATGAATTTTGGATAGTAGTACTTCGGTAGATATATCTTTTGTAAACATTTTCTCCCAGTCTGTGTCTTGTTTTCTCTTTCTTTCAGAATTATTTTAAAAACGTTTCGTGTAGTATTTATGACTATTTGGGTATTCAGAAGATTCAGTTTTCATCACCAAAACCAAATCTGACCAGGCATAATGGCTGTCACCTCTAATCTCAAACACTGTGGAGCCCGAAATCTGGAGGATCGCAATTTAGCAATAAGCCCCTATCAAAAAAAAAAAGCCTGGGAACATGGCACAGTGGTAGAGCACCCTTGAGTGCAATCCCCAGTACAGAAGAAAACAAACAAACAAATATTTCTACAATCATCCAGTAGGCAAATTCATAATAAGGTTAAAGTATTTTGCTGGAGTTAATAAAAGATTAAGGCCCATCTCTGACTTCTGCAGAAGCCATGTGAAATTTCTACAGTCTATTAAGCCTAGAGTGCCCTCTACTGGTTCCCTTCCTGAAAGTCAGGCAGCTAATGATTTCAGAGTACTCAAAATTTTGAAATTAACACCATAAATAAAACCTTTCATCTCCTGTAATTTCCCTGTTGAGTGGTCTTCTTTCAAAGGCTTATCCTCTAAATGGTAGAACAATGACTTTTTAAAAATATTTTTATTTGTAGATGCACACAATACCTTTATTTTGTTTAGTTTTCTTACGTGGTGCTGGGGAACGAACCCAGTGCCTGAAGCGCTCTACCACTGAGCTACAGCCCCAGCCCAGAACAATGACTTTTTAGTACCAATTTGATTAGTTTGTCGGAAGAGTGTCTGAGATACCATTTTAAATATGATAAGTCGTCTTTTGGATCCTGACATTTAAAGTAATCAGCATTTCAAAAGATTAATTCAATGGAATAAAGTGGCCCAAAACTATTTAACTTAATTTTGCATTTTAAAAATATACTTTTTCCATGAGCAGTAGTCACACATCTGTAATTTCAATTACTCGGGAGGCTTAAATAGGATTGCAAATTCTAGAACAGCTTCAGCAGTTTAGCAAGGCCCTGTCTCAAAAATTTTTAAAAAAATTTTTTAGATGGACAAATACAGTTATTTTGTGTATTTATTTTTATGTGGTGCTGAGGATCGAACCCAGTGACTCTCACATTTGAGGCTAGTGCTGTACCGCTGAGCCACAACCCCAGCCCCTCAAAATTTTCTAAAAAATGAAAATGGGCACGTAGCTCAGTGATAGTGCCCCTGGGTCCAATACTCAGTATTTAAATAAATAAATAATACTTTTAAGCCAGGTGCAGTGGTGCATGATTGTAATTCCACCTACTCTGGAGGCAGGAGAATCACAAGTTCAAGGCCTGCCTGGGCAATTTAGGAAGACTCTGTCTTAAAATAAAACTGGAAAAGGACCAGGGATGTAGCTCATCCTATCTAGGTATAGAGTGCTTGCTTTGGACACATGAGGTCCTAGACGCGCGCGCGCGCGCGCGCGCGCGCGCGCGTGTGTGTGTGTGTGTGTGTGTGTGTACCTATATGCACACATATATACATAGACATACTTTTTGTTGAAGGGTACATAGGACCTCTGGATACCAGTTTTTAACTTCAACTTCCTTCTATAATTATTTCAAAATATAAAGGTTTTAAAAGTCCAGTGACTAGAGCAGGACACAATGGCATACACCTTTAATCACAGTGGGGGTGATGGAAACCAGTCTAAGTTTGAGTTCCCCAGCAGAGGCCAGGAAGCAAGCCAAGAGAGTCCCAGAGTCTGCCCTCTGGAGTTCATTAATTTATTACAGGAGGGGACATGCTCTCGGGATGGGGAGCTTAAAGTTGTTTAATTTTAATGTTAAAATGTTTTTTTGTTTGTTTTTGGTGATTGAACCCAGGAGCACTTTGCCACTGAGATATAGTCCCAGCCCTTTTTATTTTTTATTTTGAAGTAAGATCTCACTAAATTGCTAAGGTCTTGCTTGCTAAGTTGGCCAAAGCCTCCTTGCTAAGGAGGCTAAAGCAGGGTTCACGAACTAAAGAGGGCAGACTGTGGGACCCTCTTGGCTTGCTTTCTGGCCTCTGCTGGGGAAGTCAAACTTAGACTGATTTCCATCACCCCCACCATTGCCCTGGATTGTACCCCCATCACAGATATCTATAGGGGCTCCTAAAAGAGGTAAGAAGGATGTTCTTCCCAGCCCAATGTTTATACATACAAATAACAGAAAGCTAAACTACTTTTTAAACATACATGCATGCATGCACTCACAGCCTGAAGCCCATCTTTCCCTAGAGGAATACCCAAACTGGCAAAGGAATACCCAAACTGGCATCTATGACCTTAGAAATCTGCAAAACATTCTATTGTCAGTACATTTCCCAGTGTCTGAGTTGTCTGGTCACATCCATCGTTATCTTGTCACTTATAAACAGATAGTCTCAGAGGTGTCCTGGTGGAAGTAGGTATGGGTGTCTGTCTCTCTCTTCTCCCATCTTTCCTCTGAATCTCTCCCCTACAAGGTTAGGGAACAGGGAGGTATCTGTGTGGAACTATGGGGTTTGGGGAATATGAAATGAAAGTCACTGATCTGCTTAGATTCCCTCCCCCCATTTTAGAGATAAGGAAAATTAGCTCCAAAGATTCTGTAAACTGCTGATCTGGAACTCAAACAGAGATCTCCTAGTTTCAAACACTTCGCTCTTTCTGTCATGTTGTTTCTCTTTTATTTCTTTGAAGATTCATTTGTCCTGTGTTCCATTTCCTTTGAACCTGACCTTAGGAAGTTATTTCTTGAAAAGCAGTTTTATATTTATTTACAATTGGATGTTTATGACCAATGATTTTTTAAAAATATTTTTTAGTTGTAGTTGGACATAATACTTTTTTTTTTTTTTTGCCTTTTCAGAATAAAACTTTATTTCTTGCTGATAACACAGTGCAATGCAATTTGGCCCCAGGCACTTGCTCCCAGCAGTGAGTAAACTACCCTGGTTTCTTCTGCACAGGCTCAGTCACGTGGGACTTTGCTGCACATTAGAAAAACCTTAGTACTTAAAAAAAAAAAAAAAAGCAATTTTGATGCCCAGAAGTCATGACATAGCAATTAAATCAGAGGGTCTGAGAATAGAAATCAGGCATCAGATATTTTCAATGCCCAGTAGATTAAGAATCATCCCCACTGGATCAGGATTCAGCAAACTAGAGCCCAAGGAAAAAATACAGCCCACCAACCGTTCTTATGAATAAAGTTTTGTTGGAACACAGCCAAACGCACTCTATTACATATAGTCTATTGCTGCTTTTACTACAGTGACAGAGTTTTGTGGCTTCAACAGAGACCTAGAATATCCACTGTCATCTCCTTGACTAAAAAAAGATTTCTGACCCCTACCCAGTGAGCAGAAGAAGAATAGAGTGGGGAATTTTAAGGTCTTTCCATAGTTCAATTTATGTGTATGATTTTTAAATCTTGATGTGAGTGCTTTTAGCTTTCTCTTTAAGGTTTGCTCCCTTCAATATCCCAAAGATGACTTTTGGAGGACTTCTATTTATTTATTTATTTTTCTTAATGGTATAAAGCGATTCGGACTTTCTATTTCTTATGAAGTCACTTTTAATGGACCATATTTATTTAGAAATACATTCATTGTGTTATCAATTATAGCATAAAATTGGTGGTGATATTCTCATAGCTTTGTTGGTATCTGTAGTCATTTCTCCCTTTTCATTCCTAGAGTGGTTTCTTTGTTCATCTTGAAAATCCTTACTAGAGGTTTACAGAGCTCATTAACATTTTCTGCACTATCTTTTATTATGATAGTTTTTGTTCTAATTAGTTATACACAACAGTAGAATTCATTTTGACACACCGTACATAAATGGAGTATAACTTCTCATTCTTCGGGTTGTACATGATGTAGAGTGACACAGTTCATGTGATCACATATGAACATAGGCTAATAATGGACATAATACTTTTATTTATTTATTTATTTATTAATGTGGTGCTGAGGATTGAACCCAGCGCCCCTCACATGCTAGGCAAGCGCTCTACTGCTGATCCACAACCCCAGCCCCACCAATGATGGCTTGGTAAATTTCTTCTACCAAGATGTATCTATCGGGGGCTGGAGTTGGGGCTCAGTGGCAGAGCCTAGGACATGTGAGGCCCTGGGTTTGATCTTCAGCACCACATAAAAATAACTAAATAAAATAAAGGCATGCTGTCTGTCTCCAACTACAATTTAAAAAAAAAATGTATCTATCAAAGTCCCAAGAGGAAACAGATGGCATGCTCAAATTAAGATAACTCAAGGGGTGTTAGTAAAGGTACTATTTACACATGTATGTATGTGTAATGTCTACTGAAACCACAAAGAACAACAGTACCAGGGTTTTTCCTACCTGAGTTCTGGAGGGATGAAAGGAGGCAGGAGACTCCAGGGAGTCTTGAAGAGGAACCTAATTTGAGGGGAATTGTGACCTTCTATCAAGAGGCCCAGCCAGTCCAAGGTAACCTTTCAAGAATGAAGTTGGGAAATAATAATACCATCCTCACTGCCCTCTCTTCTGATCTCTTCTGTGGATCTTCATTGGTTGAACCCAATTGGAAGCCAAAGGTGTTGAACTTGTTCACACAGATCAATGGCCCTATACAACAGTGTGAAAAAGGGTAGAGAGCTTTGGGGGCAAATGGAAGACACACAAGGTTATGTACTATTTAGTAGGGAATTCCTGGAATCATCTCATGATGATTCATCTAATGATTGGATTTCAGATTCTGTTGAAAAATGATAGGGAAATGGTCTTTGGGAGGGAGCTTTTCCAAGGGTCCTAGATTTACACTACATGGTCTATCCTGGGTAAGAGTGAACCTTCCCAAAACATTATATATATATATATATATATCTCACTGGGATTACAGGTATGTGCCACTGTGCCTGGCCACATATAGATATTTTATTTATTTTTTAAAGAGAGAGAGAGAGAGAGAATTTTAATATTTATTTTTTAGTTTTCGGCAGACACAACATCTTTGTATGTGGTGCTGAGGAACCCGGGTCCCACGCATGCCAGGCGAGCGCGCTACCGCTTGAGCCATATCCCCAGCCCACATATAGATATTTTAAAATGGAAATGTTATAGTTTCCCAAGTCTACACAGATGTCACTGCAGGCCAAGTTATTTCTAAAATGCAAGTCTGACCATTAACCTCTCAACCTAAAATCAACCTAAAATGATTCACATTTCCTTTATAAATTCTGTATCAGAACTAAAGTTATCCAAAAACATAGTGGTTTAAAATAACAATAATCACTTATTTCTCATGCTTTCTATAGGTCAGAAATTTTATTTTTAATTTTATTTTTAGGTCAGGAATTTTAGAAGGACTTGGCCAGGAAGTTCTAGCTTGGGGATGCAAACAGATTTTGGCTAGGGCTATGGTCATCTGACAGCTTGAATGAGGTTGAGGACTCAATTCAACACTGACAAATTCCTATTTCTGGCACATTGGTACTGGCTGCTGACTGAACACCTAATTTCTTTTCCACATGAGACTTTCTACAGGGGTACTTTAGGATCTCATCAGATAATAGTCGGCTTTTCCCAGAGTGAGTGATCCAAGAGGCCAAAGCAAAAGTACCAATGGATTTTATGGCTTAGCTTGAAAGATCCACACGGTCACTTCTGCTATGTTCTATTTGTCACATAGGTCAACCCTGATTCAATGTGTGAGGGAAATACCCAAGGATGTGAATACCAAAACACACACATCCCTGGAGGCCATCTCAGAGACTAGCTATTCTGCATACCTGGGAAAATATCCAGTCTCCTTCAAGTATCCTATCTCATGAATCATCATGAGATGACTCCAGGAATTCCCATCCGCCCTTGTGCTCAGAAACAAGATGCGTCTTGTCCTAGCACATTTCAGACTTCGCTGTTTCAGAAGTAAAATATAGTTCTTAATTGATTCATTTATTCATAAGGCCCAGTAATTGCAAATGAGGAATCTAGTCCATTTGGCTTATTTATTTTAAGTTTCTTAAGGAAGAAACTTAAACGTGTGACATTATAGGGTTAACATTACTGACAAAAACAAAATTATCTCTAGGTCATTTATATAAAACAGTACATATTAGTGGCTGAGGATGTAGCTCAGTGGTAGAACACTTGCCTAGCATGTGCAAGGAGCTGGGTTTGATCCCCAGTACCACAAAAAAAAAATAATAATAATTTTAAAAACGAAAACAGTACAAATTAAACTTAACATGTATATTTAGAGCAACAGAATATAATTAATATATAAAGTATAATATACTTAATAATTTAAGTATGACATTCTCAATATTCAAACTTAACATTGTTCATAAAAAAAATTAAATATACATATTTCTCATCTGTTCTGTCTTCCTAAAACAAAACGACCACAGCACTCTTCATTATCTCCTTCTAGACTAGTTCTCAGCCCAGTTCTTAACATAAAGTTGATGGTCATTTAACATTTGTTGAATTGGATCCAATAGTAACAAAATAAAATACCCCCTTGCTTTCTTTTTGCAGCTCTATTCTGAATCTGCAGATTAGTAGACAGTATTGTGTTTTAGGTACTATACTAAGCCCCTTATGTATTATCTCATTTAATCTTTATTACCAACTTAATGGAGTTAGTGCTTTATTTTACACATGAAATAGATAATAGAATTGAGGCGTAGAGAGGTTAGTCTAGTCTCTACTGTATTTATATTCTCCACATTCTTCATATTTATGAATTCTAGAAAGAGACTAATTAACCTTATGCCTAGTTATGAATATATCCATTCTCTGGTTTCTATTTTATACTATGCATTTATTTAGGAGCAATATTATCAACATGGTCTTTTCTTCAGGATATCAAAGAATGTGCTGTAGATGACCTAAATAGAAAGCCCTATATTCCCTGGTTCTAAGATATACTTTCAAAATTTAAAAATTAGGATGCAGCTTATAGTTGGTGTCACTTTGTTTTCCCCAGAGACAGTTGGTACATGTTAGAATTGCAGAAATTCATCCTGTCAGACGTTGCCTGTGTCTCTCACTTCCCCTTGTTTGGCTGGAGAATATGATGACTCTGACAATACATATGCTTATAAAGCGAGGCTCACAGCCTGCTGCCTTCCAGGAACTTGCTGGCTTTCTGCCCTATGTATACATTTACAAAATGCATCTGCAGAGTTAAGCATTTTTCATTTTAAGAACTTCAAGGGCTTTGAAGATACTGGTTTCTACTCTCACATGTCAAAGAAAAGACTGTTTATTTTCCTAGAAAAGGCCATTTTTTTTCCTTCACTTTACAACTTGAAAATATTTACTTAGGGACTGTGGTCATCCTCTTTACCACCACCACCAGCATCATGGTGTGCACGTAGCGGGAGAAAAATATCAAAACTATCCCCAGTGTTAGTCAGAACTATTAAAGTTAAGGAGTACATTTTACAAGTAATTATAAAGATGGAGGCCCTTTGGGAATAAGTTAGATGGCCTGGAGCCAGAAAAGAGAGTACTAAACTGCTCCACAAGAAAAGAATGAAGACTGGGGTAGTAGTTCAGTGGTGGAGCACTTGCTTAGCGCGTGTGAGGCACTGGGTTCAATTCTCAGCATCACATAAAAATAAGTAAATAAAATAAAGGTATTGTGTCCACCTACAACTAAAAACATTAAAAAAAAACAAAAGAAAGGAATGAGCATTTGAGGAATTAAAGACAAGGAAATTAGCAAGGTGAGGGGGTACTGGGGCTACAATCTGACCCATTTTCTGATCAAGTCATGAGCTTTGAGACCTCCTGGATGTGAGCTGCCTTTTTTAAAATGTGCACAAAGATATTATATGGACCAGCAGGGACCCCGAGAGGGACCTACATGTTGTCTAGACACTATAGCCTGGATGGAAAAGATATAGGATGATGCCTCTGTAAGAGTGAATAGACCAGAGATTTTATTTTTATTTTTATTTATTTTATTTTTAGTTGTAGATGGACATTCCAACTTTTCTATTCTATTCTATTTATTTATTTACATGGTGTTGAGGATCGAACTCAGTGCCTCACGCGTGCTAGGCAAGCACTCTAGCATTGAGCCACACCCCCAGCCCAGGGATTTTATTTATTTACTTATTTCTCAGTGCTGGGGATCGAAACCAAGGGCCTCACACATGCTAGGAAAGTGCTCTACCACTACTGAAATATGCCCTTAGCCTTGAACCAGAGATTTTAAAGTTCGGAAATGTTAATATCCAATTTTGGGTTAGTTGGCCCTAGAAAGTCATCCCTTCAGTGTCTTTCTTCCTTCATTAAGACCCAGTCACATGTGGTGCTTCAGAGAAAATATATCAAGGCAGTCTTTGGTGAGAAGATGAGCTAGGGAAAAGAGAGGAGAGACATTGAACAGCGAAGCTTTAATATGCTGGAAGAAAGATCTAGAGCCAGAGGACACCAAGAAACTAAGAGCATACCTAGAGAATCCCCTGATAAACTGAGAATGCTATTTGGACCAAATGATTTTTCCATTTAGAAGGACTTGGGGACATTCATGAAGCTGACATGTGTGTTATACATATATAAATATAATTTAAAATCATTTAGGAAGTGAGATCTGCGAGGTTAACTAACTTACGCTGGGGGGGTGGGGGGGGACTCATCTGTAATTGGCATATGGACCCTGGGACTTCTGCTTTCTGCCATGAGCAAGTAACGGGAACTCATTTTGCTACGCTGCCTTGAAAATTTTCAAAACTGGAGAAAACATTTAAATATGTGAAACAACAGTTCAGACATTATCCTCACACAAGAGTGATCTTTGAAAGGTGATAAAAGAAATGAACCTAAAGATAGCCTTTGCCTGGACAGTTTCCAGGCAGCACAGAGAGGGAAAAACCAGAGTGGAGGCCAGAGGTCGCCCTGAGTTAAGGAGACAGAACCGAGAAATTGAGAAAACTAAGTTGTTTAGAATTTATGGGGGTGGGGGGAAGGTGTGTGTGTGGAGAGGCCCTCCAACGATTCGAAAAGGGGGCTAGAAGTGTTGGCATCCAGCTACTCAGGAAGGTGAGGCAGGAGGATTGTAAGATCCAAGGTCAGCCTCAGCAACTTAGCAAGATACCTACCTCAAAATAAAAAATGGAAAAGGGTTGGGGATATAGCTCAATGGTAGAGCAGCCCTAGGTTCAATCTCCAACACCAAAAACAAACTAACAAGCCAAAGGCTTGAAGAAGGTTCTCCTTAAATCTCCAATTGAGTTTCGATTAGTCCAAACTTGTGAGGAAAATATCAAGGTTACATGGTAAGAGTCACCACAATGGAGTAGGTAAGGTGTAATATATGTATTCTATTTTAGAAATATGACTTTTGGGGACTGGGGCTGTAGCTCAGCAGCAGAGCGCTTGCCTAGCATGTGTGAGGCACTGGGTTTGATCCTTAGCACCACATAAAAATGAATAAAATAAAGGCATTCTGTCCATCTACATCTACAAAAAAGAAAAAAAAATTTAAAAATGACTTTTGTCCCCAGAGAGAATTATTTTATTATAATGAGGGAAAAGTAAGTGGTGCTGTGGAAAACCAAAACCCAATTCAAACTAGCTTAAGTAAAAAGGAGGATTTGTTAGAGGGATCCAGGAGTAGCTCATGGAATTGAGAAGGCTTAGTTTCCTAATGCTGTTGTGCCAAATTACCACAAATTTATTGGCTTAGAACAACACAAATTTATCTTATCATTTTAGAGGTCACAAAATTCAAGAGGCTACAGTCAAGGGGCTGTAAGCAGTGCTGCATTCCTTCCAATAGATCTAAGGGAGAATCTGTTTCTTCGCCTTTTCCTGCTTCTAGAGCCTAGTAGCATTGCTTGGCTCAGGGCCCACTTCTTCTGTCTTCAAAGCCAGAAATGTTGGGCCAACTCTTTTCTCACATTGCCATCTTCTGCGGTGCTCAGCCACCTATAAGAACCCCTCAGGCTATACTAGTCTCATCTATATAATCCAGAATAATCTTTCATCTCAAGGTCAACTGGTGAGCAAATTTTTTTGTTTGGTTTGGTTTCAAGGATTGACCCCAGGGGCACTTGGCCACTAAGCCACATCCCCAACCCTTTTTTGTATTTTATTTAGAGATAGGGTCTCACTGAGTTGCTTAGTAAAGTTTTTGCTGAGGCTGGCTTTGAACTCATGATCCTCCTGCCTCAGCCTCCTGAGCCACTGGGATTACAGGTGTGCACAACCGCTCCCGGCCTGGTTAGCAAATTTAATTCCGTCTGCAAACTTAATTCTTCTTTGCTACATAAGATAATGTATTTGCAGGTTTCAGAGATGAGGACATAGACTTCTTAGGGGTGAGGTGGGGCTTGCAATATGTTCTGCCTATCACACCACATAAATTTTGGAATTAGAAATGTGTCACTGCAGCCAGGCATGGTGGTGCACATCTGTAATCCCAGCAATCCTCCTGCCTCAGCTTCCTGAGTAGCTGGATGCCAACACTTCTAGCCCCCTTTTCGAACCGTTGGAGAGCCTCTCCACACACCCACCTTCCCCCCACCCCCATAAATTCTAAACAACTTAGTTTTCTCAAATTCTCGGTTCTGTCTCCTTAACTCAGGGCGACCTCTGGCCTCCACTCTGTTTTTTCCCTCTCTGTGGTGCCTGGAAACTGTCCAGGCAAAGGCTATCTTTAGGTTCATTTCTTTTATCATCTTTCAAGACTTGTCTCAAAATTAAAAATAAAGCAGGCTGGAGTTGTGGCTCAGTTGTTAAGCATCCCTGGGTTCAATCCCTGGTATCAATCAATCAATCATCAATCAATAAATAAAATGAAATGTTCCACTGCAATGCCATCTATAATGACAACAGGACATTTGTCTGTTTCATAGAATGGCTCTGGGCAACTTTGCTAGAAAATAAACTCCATATCCTCAGGATGAAAGAAAGCTACAGAAATAAGTGAATTTATGAGCATTTCCAATCTCTTTTTAGGGCACTCAAACATCAGCCCTGTTTATTTTGGAATTGTATTGTTACCAGAAAAAAATTTATATAAGGAATATGTAGATAGTCATAATTTTTATAAGGGATATGTAGATATTCTCATGCCTTTTTTCTTGTCCCTTTATAATTCATGAGACAAATAATGAGCCAGTTGATACAAAGCAAGTATTCACTAAATGCATTAATGAAAGACATTTTTGAATTTGCATTTAATTGGAACCTTATTTAAGTATACAGCAAAAATTCCTGAATGATCCCACAACATTTGTGTTTTAATGGCCTGCCCTGATTCACGGTCTTTCTTTTTGTTCTGGGTACAAGAAGAAAGATTGGACAACCTAAATCAAATACAGCTTATCTTTCTAAGTAAAGATCTCACCACCTACATGGTACCTGCTCATCAACAGGAGTTGAGAGGGGAGAGAGGTGTTTCCCACCTCTCTGTTACTATTCATAAGATAATTCTAATTTTTTTTTTCTTTCTAAAGTTAACTGATGTTTAAATTTCCAGTCTCAAGAACAGTCCCCCTCATTGAGCACTGTTTTATCACTGAGCCACATCCCAGCCCTTTTTATTTTTTGAGACAGGGCCTCACTAAATTGCTGAGACTATCCTTGAACCTGCCATCCTCCTGTCTCAGCCTCCCAAGCAGCTGGGATTACAGGCATACAATGATCATTCTTTGTAAAGCACAGATTTGTGGGCCAACTGGGATGTGATCTAGACAGGGCTCAAGGCAATGGCTGAGACAATTAATGCAAGTGGAAGCACAAGCAATCTATTAAAACCTGGGCACACTGTCACCTCCACTCATGTACCACTGGCCAAAGCAAGTCACATGGTTAGGTTCAAATTCAAGGAGTCAAGAAGTATATTCATGAGGCTGGGTTTGTAGCTCAGTGGTAAAGTGCTTGCCTAGCATATGCGAGGCACTGGGTTCGATTATTAGCACCACGTAAAAATAAATAAGTAAAGGTACTATGTCCATCTACTGTTGTGAGCCATCCATGGGCTGTGTGTGTGTGAGCTATGCTCATTGTAGCTATAAGAGGGGACAAGTCAGGCATTGCACACTGATTGGGCTGCTAAATGCAAGTATACCTCTCCTCTTGCTCTGCCTGTGATCCCACACAACACCTGAGATGGGTGTGACTTGCCAAGATGTCAATCAATCTGCTGACCACAAGACATCACAAAGCAAGACTCCACCTTTGAAACCTTATCCCCTGCCTTATTTGGTAAAGAACATTCTATGGAAACTCCTTTGTATGTCCCCTGCCCCTATAAAAATAAAGATTCCAGATGCACGCTCTGTTTTCCAGCTGACCCTTAAGGTCGCAGAGCAGTCCCACCCTCAACCTGAAAAACAACTCATGTCTGTGTGTTGCATGATTTCTTTGCCATTTTCTTAGCTTAATGTTGCAGCCAGCTCTTTTGAACCCAGTTCATCTCATCAGTGTGGGTTGCTGGTGAGAATCTACAACTAAATCTACAACTTTTTTTAAAAGTACGTTCTAGAGGCTGGGGTTGTGGTTCAGTGGTAGAGCACTTGCCTTGCATGCGACCTCAGCACCACATAAAATAAACAAATAAAGGTATTGTGTTCATTTAAAAAAAAAAGAAAGAAAAGAAATTTCCTAAAAAAAAAAAATTTACACTCTGGGCTGGGGATATAGCTTATAGAGTGCTAGCCTCGCATGCACAAGGCCCTGGGTTCAATCCCAAGCACCACACACACAAAAAAAGTACACTCTGTCCACAATGAGGTGGTGGCCAAGGTGTGAATACAGAGAGGGTTGAAGAACTGGAGACAAATAACCCAATCTACTACTGTGATTTAACACAATAAATGGACTGCAAAGACATAAAACGTGTAAGATCACTGTGGCAGGCTGAGTATGCCCCCCGAAGATGTCCATGTTCCTAGTTTCTGGAATCTGTTTCTAGGTTGCAAAAAGGACTTTGTAGATCTGATTAAATTAAGGATCTCTTTTTGGTACCGGGTATTATGGTTTGGATATGGGGTGTCCCCCAAAAATCTCATGTGTGAGCAATGCAAGAAGGTTCAGAGGAGAAATGGTTGGGTTGTGAGAGTCTTAACTCAATCAGTGAATTAATCCCATGATAAGGATTAACTGAGTGGTAACTGAGTGGTGGGGTGTAGCTGGATGAGGTGGGAATCGGGGTATATATTTATATCTGGCAAGTGGAGAGTCTCTGCTTCCTGATCACCATATGAACCGCTTCCCTCTGCCATACTCTTTTTTTTTTAATATTTATTTTTTAGCTTTCGGCGGACACAACATCTTTGTTTGTATGTGGTGCTGAGGATCGAACCTGGGCCGCACGCATGCCAGGCGAGCACGCTACCGCTTGAGCCACATCCCCAGCCCTCTGCCATACTCTTCTGCCATGATGGTTTGCCTCACGGTGAGCTCCAGGAAATGGAGCTGGCCTTCTATGGACTGAGACCTCTGAAACCCTGAGCCCTCAAATAATCTTTTCTTCCTTTACAATTATTCTGATTGGATCCTTTAGTCTCTGCATCAAATAAGCTGACTAAAATACAGGGGATTGAACACAAGGGCTTTCAACCAATAAGCCACATCCCCAGCCCTTTTTTATATTTTACTTAGAGACAGGGTCTCATGGAGTTGCTTAGGGCCTTGCTAAATTGCTGAGGCTGGCTTTGAACTCACTCAGACTCCCAAGTTGCTGGGATAATAGGTGTGAGCTACCACATCCAGCATGAAATCAAGGATTTACTAGGGTACTTAAAAGAAAAAGAGAAGGGCTAGGCACAATGACACAAATTTATAATCCCAGCAGCTCAGGAGGTTGAGGTAGGAGGATTGCAAGTTTGAGGCCAGTCTCAGCAATTTAGTGAGGCCCTAAGCAACTTAGTGAGACCATGTCTCAAAATAAAAAATAAAAGCTAGGCATGGTGGTGCATGCCTGTAATCCCAGCAATTTGGAAAGCTGAGACAGGAGGATCAGAAGTTCAAAGCCAGCCTCAGCAACGGCAAGGTGCTAAACAACTCAGTGAGACCCTGTCTCTAAATAAAATAATCAAGGCCCAGAAGTTTTCCCAATCCTCAGCCCTTCTTCAAAGTCAGGAGACAGCTGATTTGAGCACCAGCAGGTCTTTTTCATGTTAAGCTCCTAGAAAATCTTGGCATTGAGTATTTCAATTGTGTAGAGATCTTCTGAGGGCTCAGACAAAACTTGGAAAAGCTCTATACAACCATCTCAATGCCTAGAGCTCTTAGAAAGATGGTACTCCTGACCTTCTTCTGGTCTCCATCCCTTTCCATGTCCATCAAACCCCAAAGGATAATTTGAGTCTGGGGCTTCTCAGAGGCAGAAGCAAAGTTGAGCAAGAGAAAAATTTCCTGAGGCTTCTTTCTGCTTTATGATTCAGAAAATGTATTGAATTACTTATTCTTATATTCTAAAACCACATTTTCCAGTCACTTCCCTGATCTTGCTATTTACACAATTTCCTTTGCCTTGCAATTTCTAAAAAGGAAAGTCAGAACATGTGAGTCCTTGTTTTAAAAGCATATTGGCAGCATACACTAAATTCTAAATTATTAAACACATTTCTTTCCCCCTCTTGCATTTAAATGAATGGGGACCTTGAAAACACATGGTATGGTAGTTTTCAGAAACCAGTGAAAACCACCATCACCTGCCACAGAATTCAATGAAAGGTTGAGATGTCAGTAATCACAAACGCCTAGCATGGGGTGAGAGTGTGGTGTTGGTAAGTTGCTGAAAGACATTTAGTCTGGTTGATTGGGACCCATGGTCTAGAAGTCTCTGTGAAAGGCTATGGAAGAAATTGGCCCAGCGTTCTCTAATATTCCTGGCAAAACAGTGAGATTACATTCCCAGCCCCACTACAGATAGGAGTGGCTGTGTGACTAAGTTCAGTGGAATATGATTGAAAATCATGTGCACGCATCTATCCCCAAAAAACCTCTTCCATGATTGTATTGGTTTTCTATTGCATCTGGAACAAGTTATCACAATGTTAGTTACTTAACACAGCACAGATTTTCTCTCTTATTTCTGGAGACCAGAAATTCAAAATTAAAATTTCATGGGGCTAAAGTCAGGGTGTTGGCAGGGATGGTCCCTTCTAGAGGCTGTCATGGAGAGCCCACTGCCTTGTCCTTTCTTCCTTCTTCATTCCTTGGCTTATGACCCCCTTCTTGGTATCATTCCAATGTCTACAATCATCACATCTCACATCTCTGACTTAATTCTTCCTCCTCTGATGTCCTTGCCTCCTCTGAGTGTATGTTATCTGGGAATTGGCCCCAGGGCTTTGAGCATGCTTGGCAAGTGCTCTACCCCTGACCTACACCCCCAGTCCTTGCCCCTCCCCCTTTTCTTCTCTCTCTCTCTCTTTTTTTTTTTTTTTTTTTTGTACTTGGGACTGAACCCAGGGATGCTTTACCACCAAGCTACTCCCCAGACTTTTTAAATGTTTATTTTTTTTTTGTGGGGGGGTACTAAGGATTGAACTCAGGGGCACTCAAATACTGAGGCATATCCCGAGCCCTATTTGAAAAAGTCATCCTTTAAATTTTCTGCTCAAGACAGAGTAGCTTTATATTTCCCAGCTTCTTTACTCCATTTTATTGCAATTCTATTAAAGCTCTTCCTCTAAGATTTATCAAGGACTCCTTACTAGGCTACTGCTACAGTGGGCCTAATGCTGTCTCAGGAAGATTGAAGTCCTCTAGGGCCTCTGCTGGCCCTCTGTTCCTATATTAGCCTTTCAACTCTGAACTTTTTCCTTTTATAAATGAGCCTTCCTTGAATCATCTTAATTTGAGTACCATCTGTTTCCTGTTAAAAGGCTGAGGGAGGGCTGGGTTTGTGGCTCAGGGGTAGAGCGCTTGTGGAGCATGCATGAGGCACTGGGTTCAATGCCGGCATCACATAAAAATAAATAGATAGATAGATAGATAAGTATGTTGTGTCCATCTACAACTAAAAAAATTTTTAAAAAAAGGCTGAGTGATATACAGGATCTATATGACTGTACCACTTGAAGTCATGTGGCAGATGGCTAGCACAGGCACATACCCCCTCCGTAATGTAGAGTTGTTGCTGCTCAGCCCAGGGTTACCTTTACCAGACTCCTTTGTGTCAAGGAGAAGGTGGATGCATGATTGAAGGTGGGTATAAGTTGATGTTCCTGCTGCCAGGCCTGGGCCACAAAACTTTCCGCTTGATCCTGGTGCTCTCTCTGTCCTTGTTCAGCAACATTGGAGGCAGGTGATCTGAATCGTTTCTATCATGAATGCCTGAATTCCTTTTAGAAATATGATTATTTATTTTGTGATTTAAAAAAATTTTAAAGGCATAGACAAATACTTACTTAGGAAAATGAATACATAGTCAAGGGAGAATGGGGGCAATCTCAAGAAAGAGAGATGCCTGCTGGGTTTAGTGGCACACACATGTAATTTGAGCAACCTAAGAGGCTGAGGCAGGAGGATCTCAAGTGTGAGGACAGCCTCAGCAAATTAGTTAGAGCCTAAGCAATTTAACAAGACCCTGTCTCAAAATATAAAAGGGCTGGGGATGTGGCTCAGTAGTAAAGTGCCTTTGGGTTCAATCCCTGGTATCAGAGAGAGAGAGAGAGAGAGAGAGAGAGAGAGAGAGAGAGAGAGAAACTGAGAGAATCTTTTGGGGGATAAAGCAAGAAATATGCATTTGAAGGAGGATGTGGTTTAACTCCTGAGAAAAAAATTAGCTAAAGTAATGATTTTTTTAAAAACCAAACTTTTTATTTTGGAATAATTCTAGACTTGCAGAAAAGTTGCGCAGATAGTACAGAAAGTTCCCATGTATTCCTCACTCAATTCCCCTAATGTTATCATCTTAAATTGTTGTGGTACATTTCCCAAAACTTAGAGACCAATATTGATTTATTGTTATTAGCTCTACTCCAGACTTTATTCAGATTTCATCAGTTTTCCCACTAATGTTCCTTTTCTGTTCTGGGATCTAATCCAAGATACCACATTATATTTAGTTGCCTCTTCAGCCCCCTCTGATCTGTGGCAGTGTCTCAGTCTACTTTTTTCATGACTGACTTTCCCACCCACCCCCAGGATCAAGAATTGAACCCAAGGCCGTGTTCCTGTTAGGCAAGTGCTCTGCCACTGAGCTAAATCTCCAATATACAGGATCTATCCAACTTTGATTGTTTTGAGGAGCACTTATCAGGTATTTTGTAGAATTCCAGAGTAATCTTTTCATTGCATAAAATAGTATTATAAAGGAAACAAATAATCTTGAAATATAGATATTGAAATTTAAAAAAAGAATGTGATACAATAATATATGTGTTCTTTCATTAACATTTTTTAAAACTTGATCTAATGATAGGTGTAATAACTATCAGAATTTCAAAATAACTATGAGCGTAAACATTATTTCAAGATTCTGTTTTTTGGTGTGTGTGTCTGTGTTTCAGTATTGGGTATCAAACCCAGGGCCCTCACACATGCTAGGCAAGTGCTCTATTATGGAGCTACATCCTATTTTGAGATTCTGTAATAACTATACAATTGTAATCTGTGATTTCTTTTGGCGACAAAGTTATGGGTAATACAACTGTGGTTTGTTGTCTACAGTAAAGGCTAGAGAAAATTAAAATGTATATATTTTTTCTCCATCCAAGTCCAAGGATTCCCTGAATACTGTAGGGTCCATGATTGTCCTAAAAGAAATGGCAGAACCACAAAATGAGAAGAGACTAGGTTTCTAAATATATGCATACAGCAGGAACTTCACGCCCAAACTATCCTGTTACCAAATACATATTACATATGTAACACATAAATCAGATGAGGTATTGATGGTCTGACTCCACTGAGCAGGGGCTTATTTTTCTGGCTTGGGGGTTGTTTTTAGTTTAATTTTTCTTTTCTAGCTTCCCATTGCTGGTCAGTGAGCACACTGTAATCATGAGGCCATGTCCGGAGACGAAGCCATGGAGCAGGTGGCTGAGTACGTCCCAGAGAAAGTGAAGAAAGTGGAAAAGAAATTAGAAGAGAATCCATATGACCTTGATGCTTACAGCATTCTCATTTGACAGGTATAGAATCAACCTACAGACAAAGCACGGAAAACTTATGAATGCCTTGTTGCCCAGTTCCCAAGTTCTAGCAGATTGTGGAAACTGTACATCGAAGCAGAGGTTACTATTTTATTTTTTCATATATACCATCTGATGGGAATCACAGCATAAACTATAGAGATAGGAAATATATTAGGAACATAGTACAAGTAGGACAAAGAAGATTTAAATGTATCATGCCTTTATTTTGTCAAATATGTATGAAAGAGTAATATAAAAAATGATTTTTTGAAATTTGAGTCTTTGACAAGCTGATAATTGTTGCATTTTAGAGTTGCTACACTGTTAAAAACAGTTTCAATGTTAAAAATAAATAAATAAAAATAAATCAGATGAGCCAGATGTGGTGGTGCTTGCCTGTAATTCCAGCAGCTCCAGAAACTGACACAGGAGGATCACAAGTTCAAAGCCAGCCTCAGAAACTTAGTGAGGTCCTGAGCAACTTAGTGAGACCCTGTCTCTAAATAAAATACAAAATAGGGCTGGGGATGTGGCTCAGTGGCTGAGTGCCCCTGAGTTCAATCCCTGATACACCACCACCACCCCCCAAAAAAACACACACACACACACAAAAAAATTATTTTTCTTACTAAAGCCTGACATTACTTGGAGAGCAATAAGGCATCTGAATACAAGGAGAGGTAGGATCATCAGGCTTTTTTCCTGTTTGCTATGGTAGGGGTCCAACTCAGGGCCTCAACAGGCAAGGCAAGTGCTCTCCTATTGAGCAGTACTCTATCCCAACATTTTCAGACTTTTTTTAAAGGGCTGGAATTAAATAGATCCAGGGATCTCAGCAACAACATTTTGGGGTACTTGCCTTTTGCAATGGGCATAACCATTAAAGTGGCTCAGCTTTCAAATCTCATTCTCAGCTAAATTTTTTTTTTTTTTTTTTTTTTGTACTGGGGATTAAACCCAGTGGCACTTTACCACCCAATCTTTATTATCTTTTAGACAGGGTCTCAATGAGTTGCTGAGGCTCGCCTGGGATTTGCAATCCTCCTGCCTTAGCCTTATAGTCTCATGACTATAGGTATGGAGTACCAAGTCCAGCTCTGCTAAAATTCTTTGGTTTTTTTTTATAAGTTATATTCCATGTATGTATACCTTTATTTTATTTATTTATTTTTATGTGGTGCTGAAGATCAAACCCAGTGCCTCACATGTGCTAGGCAAGTGCTCTACCACTGAGCCACAACCTCAGCCCATCTACTAAAATTCTTTTTTTTTTAATATTTATTTTTTCTGGTAGTTGGACACAATACCTTTATTTTATTTATGTATTTATTTTTATGTGGTGCTGAGGGTCGAACCCAGGGCCTCACTCTTGCAAGGTGAGCACTCTACCACTGAGCCACAACCTCAGCCCCAGCTAAAATTCTTAAGCAAAATAATGTGAGTGGTCTGGCTTGCTTTGGTCAGATGCTTTCCTCTGGTGCAATCTATTATTTTCAGGAGTCTGCTGTCCCTGGTAGAAACATGGCTTTTGGGGACTCATCAACCTTTGTGTGGGACGGGCAGTTCTAAGAAAATAATAATCTCATAATAACAAACATCTAATGAGCTGTCACCATGTGCCAGATCCTCTTTGGTGCATTTATATAAATTATTTTAAACTGCCCCAAGCCCTTTGATATTGATACAAGTGATTATCTCCTTTTTAAGGAAGAGGAAAATAAAAAACAAGCATAAAAGATGTTCAAGGTTACCCAGTAATTAAGTGGCAAGGCCGCTAATTATCCCAGGCAGTATGACTCCAGAGTCTATGTTAACACCACCATATTATGAGGAAACAGGCTCAGGAAGACAAAATGGCTCACCCATGGTTACAAGATTGCAGGGGCAGGATTCGAGCTCTGCAGAAGGTCTCCAGACCTCTTGCCCTTTTCTTAACCATTGTAGGTAAAGAGGAAGTAGAGGCATCTCCCATGCCAGACCTTCAAGGTTGGATTGGATTGGGAAAGGCAAAGATGAGAAAGGAAGTCAGTACAGGTGGTAAGAACACAGAAAGACCTTACACCATCTACACATACCAAACTCTCAAAGGACTCCTTCTGGATGAGACCATATTTTGATTGTTTTCATCATAATGAGAGGGAAAGTTTAACACTACAAATCTTTGTTGGTGTCCTGGCCTGCCACTTTATTCCCTACTGAATGTAGCATCTACACAGTCTCAGGTTTGCTCTTGAACTGGAGAACTTCAGATGTCTGACAGTGTGTGGCCTAATTGGGGCTCAGTAGCAGTGCTGCAGAGACAGACAAACGGGGTGTTCAGGGCGGATGGCTGAGCCTCTGTGAGGGTTTTCAGGCCAATTGCTCCAGGGATTGGAAGGGCTCTATGATCCTTGAATTCTTCTTTCTTGGGACTTCTGTGGCAGAGATGGAGGCCACTTCACAGACTCCCTGAGACTTAACCCCATTTGTCTTTGCTGGAAATTGTTTCTTGTTCCCTGTAATCTTAGATCTTAAACAAAGGGATAAGCTGTTTCTAGAAAGATAAAAGGAGTAGGTAAAGCCACAGGTTTTCTAATCAAGATGTGGATTTTGTATGTATTACTCATTCTCTTTATGTAAACATGAAGATATCTTTGCAGAAAATAATGTAGGAAGCTTTCTTTCTTTCTTTTTTTTTTGGTATTGGGATTGAACCCAGGGTGCTCTACCACTGAGCCATATCCCTAGATCTTTTTGTCTTTTATTTTGAGACAGGGTCTCACTAAATTGCCGAGGCTAATCTTGAACTTGCAATCATCCTGCCTCAGCCTATGGAGTTCCTGGGATTATTGTTGTGTACCACTGCACCTGGCTGGAATAACTTTTGTAAAAACTCTAGGCTCAAGTTCCTAAGAAAGAAATTCACACTTCATTCTTTAATGTGGGATTCAGTTCACATACTATAAAAGTCACCCTTTTAAAGTTTAAAATTCAGGATAAATATAATCCCCACCACCACCATGTGGTGAGGAAGAGTTGCTCTGAACCTATTTTGGTTCTGGTGGCTGCTGGATTGGTGAATTTTTCCTTACTCAGTAAAATTCTGTTGAATTTAATATGTCAAAGCTTTTCATTCAATAGAGCCATGTGAGAAAGCATGCGGGCAGCATGGCTGGCCTGCCCAGAACACCTTTCCCTCTCTTCCATTCTAACAGGGAAATCACCTCTGCCCCAACAAATCTTTTCCCAGGGGAAGTTGACACCATTTTGCTCCAGAATAGCATTTGTTAGATCTAGAAGTTATTCTCCTGCCCATGACTGGTTCAGGGACAAATAAAATCTACCATCCAGTAGGTTTTAGTGTCTTCATAATATTGTGCAACTAATTCCAGAATGTTTCCATCACCCTAAAAGAAACCACGTACCCATTAGCAACTATTCTGTATTTTCCCCACCCATAGCCTTGACAATCACTATGGACTTTAAATGGGGTGATGTGGGGGAGGTAATTTTCAATTTATTTCTGTTCTTTCTCTTTAAAAAACACATCAATATCCGGCAGAGTACTTTGTAACATGCTTTATTTTTTTTAATTTTTTATTGTTGGTTGTTCAAAACATTACATAGTTCTTGATATATCATATTTCACACTTTGATTCAAGTGGGTTATGAACTCCCATTTTTACCCCGTATACAGATTGCAGAATCATATCAGTTACACAACCATTGATTTACATGTTGCCATACTAGTGTCTGTTGTATTCTGCTGCCTTTCCTATCCTCTACTATCTCCCTTCCCCTCCCCTCCCCTCCCCTCTTCTCTCTCTACCTGTAATATGCTTTAGAAAGCATGTTAATAGAAACCTGTTAATGGTTTCACAGAACTTTTTGTTTTGAAAACAGTAGTGCCTCATTCAGTGTCCCACATGAGAGTGCTCAATTCAACTATGAAATTGAAATTTCACCCAGAATTCATTTGGTATTGAAAAATCATTCAAGCTGTGTTTTTTAGATAGTAAATGTAACTGCTATTGTTAAAGCTGATTGTCTATTAGTTCACCAAAAGAATAAAAAATGTTCTAAAATTAATGTAATATGAGGAAGAGAAAACAAGGAATTTTCAACTCCTGAATTCACTCTTTAGAAGATGAAAAATATAATATTGATGACAGTACACTGGGAGAATAAAATGATTTGAAGTTGCTACATTTTTGGTGTTTGTATTAATAACTTTGTTTGCGCACATGCTGAGTCAGCAACATTGTTTACAAAGACTTAAAAAATATTGCAGATTTTGAGATACGAGATACAAGAAAAAGTGCTCTTGCGCTTGCGTTCTCTCTCTCTCTCTCTCTCTCTCTCTCTCTCTCACACACACACACACACACACACACACACACACACACAAGGAAAAAGGAGTGAACTACTCTAGAGAAGTAGAAGATTGCCTTACCCAGGGAAGTATATCTTTTTATTTTGAAGAGAACCAATGGGTTAGTTGCTGCATAGAGTCCAATAATTTTATAAAATCTTTTTTCCCCCCCAGTACTGGAGATTAAACCTAGGGTTGCTCTATCACTGAACTTCATCCCAGCCCCTGCCCTCTTTTTTTGTAATTGTAAATGAATAGCATGCCTTTATTTTATGTTTATTTTTATGTGGTGTTAAGGATCAAACCCAGTGCCTCACACATGCTAGGTTAGTACTCTGCTACTGAGCTACAGCCTCAGTCCCCATCCCAGCCCTTTTTGTTTTTTTATTTTGAGACCAGATCTCACTAAATTGCTGAGGCTGGCCTCGAACTTGTAGTCCTCCTCCCTCAGCCACCTGAGTCACTGGGCTTATTTTTTTTTGGTAAGCACTCTACCATTAATCTACCCCTCCTCACAGTAAAATTGTTTAAAATCCTCTTTTTATATCATTAAAGAAACACAGCCAAGTCTTACATTGCACAATATGTATATTCTTGAAAATCTGACTAAAAGTCGAAGTTTTGGAAATTAAATATTTTAGATGCTTGAAAAGTTTTTTGACTTATAGTTAGCTTGGTAGAATTCTTTTTTTTTTTTTTTTTGGTGGCACTGGGAATTGAAACAATCCCTCCTACTCCTCTGATCCCAGACCAAGGGGACTCCACCATTGATCTATATTTACAGCCCCTTTTATTTGAGGCAAGGTCTTCTTAAATTGCCCAGACTGGCTTCAAACTTTTGATTCTTCTGCTTCATCCTCCCTAGTAGTTGCTCTACTTGGTAAAATTCTTGACAAGTAATAGATAGTAGTGTTTCTTTTCTTTTCCTTCCTTCCTTCTTTCCTTTCTTTCTTTTCAGTACTAGGAACTGAACTCAGAAGTGCTCTCTGCCACTGAGCTATTTCTCAGGCCCTGATCCCTTATATTTTTAATTTTTTATGTTGTGCTGAGGATCGAACCCAGTGCCTCACACATGCTAGGCAAATGCTCTACCACTGAGCTACAGCCCTAGCCCCATACTTTTAATTTTGAGACAGTGTCTCATGAAATTGCCCAGGCTGGCCTGGAACTTGTGATCCTTCTGCCTTGGTCTCCCAAGTCTCTGGGATTACAGGTGGTGATGAAAGTTTCTTAGCCTGCTCCACTGTACCTAGAACACAAGTAAAGTTGTTATACCAGATATTTTATTTCAAAAATTGTTCTAGGGGCTGTGGTTGTGGCTCAGTGGTAGAGTGCTCACCTAGGAGGTGTGAGGCACTGGGTTTGATCCTCAGCACCACATCAAAATAAATAAATAAAATAAGGTATTGTGTCCATCTACAACTAAAAAAATATTTTTAAAAAACTGTTCTAAAAATTTGTATTCTTAGAGCTGAGGATGTGGCTCAAGCGGTAGCACGCTCACCTGGCATGCGTGCAGCCTGGGTTCGATCCTCAGCACCACATACAAACAAAGATGTTGTGTCCGCTGAAAACTGAAAAATAAATATTAAAAAATTCTCTCTCTCTCTTAAAAAAAATTTTTAAAAAATTATCTCTGTCTCTCTCCCCCTCTCTCTTAAAAAAAAAAAAAAAGATTTGTATTCTTGGGGCTGGGGTTGTGGCTCAGTGGTAGAGCGCTCGCTTAGCATGCATGAGGCACTGGGTTCGATCCTCAGCACCACATAAATGTAAAATAAAGATATTGTGACCTAAAACTTAAGAATAAACATAAAAAAAAAGATGTGTATTCTTGGGGCTGGGGTTGTAGCTCAGCTGTAGAGTGCTTGCCTAGCATGTGCAAGGCGCTGGGTTTGATCCTCAGCACCATGTAAAAAAATAAATAAATAAAATAAATATTTCTATTCTTGTTATTGCTTTTTCTGCATGCCTGGGTCCTCAAGTGAAATAACGGAATATGATAAAAGATGAGAGAAAATATATCTAAATAGAGTCGGGTTTCTCTTCTAAAGCATTTTCCATCTGGGGTTAGAGGGTTGGGGAATCCTAAATATAAGTTTTTATGTTAAATTTGCTCACCATTTATGAGTATCATGTCTAAGTGCTTTCTTTTCCATATTTTCTCCACTTAATTTTGTGTGCCTCCACTGTAGCTGTGTGAGCGAAAAATGAGATTACCAAATCATCAATATTGAAATGTAATTTAGACGTCATTTAATGTAGGGACTGGGGGAATAGCTCAGTGGCAGAGTGCTTGCCTAGCATTTACAAGAACCTGGGTTCGATATCCTGTGTGTGTGTGTGCACACAAAGTTAAATAAGAAATAATTTTAAAACAATAGCTGGGCATGATGTCACTTGCCAGTGATCCCAGCAATGCAGGAGACTGAGGTAAGAGAATTGCAAGATTCAAGCCAGCCTTGGCAACTTAGTGAGACCCTGTCTCAAAATAAAAAAGAAAAAAAGGTCGGAGAAGTGTCACAGTGGTCAAAAACCTCCCTGGTTCAATCTTCAGTACCAAAAAAGAAAAAAAAAAAAAGTTACCCTACTGTACTCACTGTAGTTTAGACTTAAGGAAACTTTTTCTACTCTCTATTCACCAGTTATGGTAATCGTTTTTATTATTTCCCTTTTTTCATTTTCATTCTTCTCAAAAATTTTTTTATTTCTCTTAAAGAAACTAAAAATATTAAGAACTCTAAAATTGTTACCTCCTTCTAGATATCCTACCAATTTTGCTTAAATGATTTTGATATAGTTGTTTAATAAATATTTGAATAGGTAAAGAAAACAAAACCCATGGTCATTGTTTTAGACATGGAACAAAATTAAACTATCCTCTGTCTCTCCCTCTAGAAACATGTTAAAAACAGGTAGAAGAGGGGCTAGGGTTGTGGCTCAGTAGTAGAGTGCTTGCCTAGCATATGTGAGGCACTGGGTTGATTCTTAGCACCACCTATAAATAAATTAATAAAATAAAGGTTCATCAACATCTTAAAAAAAAAAAAACAGGTAGAAGAAAGTGCATTAGACTTTAGTTCAATAACCTTTGGTTTCCAAATAGAACGCTTCCAAATACAGATTGATGTACTGACATTAATCAATAAATGCTGCGCCCCTCCCCTGACTCAGGCAATGGCAAGGCCCTACTGAGGTGGATGGCGCAAGGCGTCCATCCTCTGGAGGAGCGCAGTATGTTTCTGGGAATGGGCTGGTTTGTTTTTGTATTCCTTTAATAAGTATAGTTGCGACTTCTCATATGACCATTAAGTATGAAGGAAAAAACATGACTTTCCCAATTAATGCAACTACTTCTAAAGAATAGATCTGTTTGCTCTAAATGCAATGATTCAGCTGTGGAGCGTAAATTGTTAATGTTTAATGAAAAACTCCCTGTATTCCTGTCAAGGAAGTTTTTGAGAAATTAAATTAAAATCTAGAGAAGAAGAATTAATGTTAAGAAGACAGATTAGTGCTTAGTACTGGGCAACTTGTTTCTGTGCACAATGGTTTGTGCTCTTACTCTTGTTTGATTAAAATTAATAGCCTCTTTTTTCAAGTTAACCACTTGCCGTAACCTTGGCACCGGTTCTAGTCAGTAAGTCAAGAAAGAATAGTCAAGGTATAGGCCAATAGTCTGGGACATTTCTAACTATTATTAAAAGTTAACTTGAGCTGGTGGTGTGGCTCAAGCGGTAGCACGTTCGCCTGGCATGCGTGCGGCCCAGGATTGATCCTCAGCACCACGTACAAAGATGTTGTGTCCGCCGAAAACTAAAAAATAAATATTAAAAAAAAAATTCTCTCTCTCTCTTTAAAAAAAAAAAAAAGTTAACTAAGCAGAAACAGCTCAAAGCAAAACGCGAACTGAAAGGAAAAATGCTTGCTTATGCATAAGCCAAGATACATTCTTCTATTCTAATTGTAGCTACATAATATTTTGTTTCTTTGAATAATGATTCCTGTTTTGTAACCACAAAGTACTGTGAGCCTGCCAAAATGAAAAGTATATATGATTAACTTCACAAGTAAAGATTGGGATTCAGCATGTTCACCTTGGTGTCTGTGTTGTTTCTCCACCCCTTTCGCCAACTCCTCACCATCGTCTCCTGAGACCCCCTGTTGGAGCTGGACTCCGACAAATAAATCTGCACCTGCCCTGGGATCTGAGATTATGTCACTTATCTTAATTTTAGGCACTATGATCAAGATCAGCTAGTTCACCTTTGGTGCTAATTCTCAGGTCAGAATACCAGGAAAGCTGGAGTTGATTTTTTCCCTAAGAGTAATGCAATTCAGCCTTTCCACTTTTGTTCTGTGGAGGTCCGACTTTTATTTTTTGACCTTCCAGATGTGCCTGCAGTGCTTGCTTGTTTATTGATTTATTTAAATAAAGTGTTGTTTGCTTTTATTTTTTAATACCTAAGGTTTGGGATAAGATCAAGTAAGAATAACGCTGACACATTTATTTTTTTTCATATGATTAGGTCCATTAACTGGGTCAATAACTCCAATCCAAAAAGTTAGTAGAAAAAATATTGTTGGCTATTTATATAATAATGTTGGTATAAGTAGGGTCTTTCATGGCATTGTCATTAAAATAAGACTAAAAGGAGAAGAACAATGGCTGTAGCTAAATTAATTTTAAAAAACTTTTATACATGTCAAAAACATATCCTAAAATTAAAAGGCAAAGTTAATTTAAAAATATTACTACAGGGTTGTGGCTCAGTGGTAGAGTGTTTGTCTCACACATGTGAGGCACTGGGTTCGATCCTCAGCACCACATAAAAATAAATAAACAAAATAAAAATATTACTTTCGTCATACCTAACAAAAGCCTTTATTATTTAAATATAAAGAGCTTTCACAAAGCAATACTAAAAGCCAGGTCTACTAGTAAAAGCCAGGCACAATGGAGCACACTTGTAATCTCAGCAATTTGGGAGGCTGAGGCAGGAGGATGACAAGATTGAAGCTAGCCTTAGCAACTTAGTGAGACTCTGTCTCAAAATAAAAAATAGTAAAGGGCCTCTGATGTAATACAGTGGTAGAGTGTCTCTGGGCTCAATCCCTAGTACCACAAAAACAAAACAAAACAAAAAATTCCCACAGTAATAAAAAAACAGGCTAAGAAAGAGGTAATTCATAAAAGAAAAGTTGATTCCGTTTTTGCCTTTAAAAAATTATTCAATGAATATTTTCTTTTATGTCTGTTCTGTGGCAGGCACTGCACTGGGCATAAAATAGCTGTGTAGGAAAATGTATGAGAAAAGTGGACAATTTAAGCAATGTTTAGAGGAATATAAATAAGAAGTATAAATGGAAATTTTTTTGAAATTTTCTAGAGAGTAATTTGAGAATATGTATTTAAGGATGGGGATGTAGCTCAGTGGTAGTGTGTTTGCCTAGCAGGTGTGAGGCTCTGGGTTCAATTCCCAGTACTTTTTTGGGGGTGGGGGGGTACAGGGGATTGAACTCAGGGGCATTCAACCACTGAGCCACATCCCCAGCCCTATTCTGTATTTTATTTAGAGACAGGGTCTCACTGAGTTGCTTAGGGCCATGCTTTTGCTGAGGCAGGCTTTTTTTAAATATTTTTTTTAGTTGTAGTTGGACACAATATCTTTATTTTATTTATTGTTATGTGTTGCTGAGTATCGAACCCAGGGCCTCGTACGTGCTAGGCAAGTGCTCTACCGCTGAGCCACAACCCCAGCCCCAGAAGCAGGCTTTTAACTCGCAATCCTCCTCCCTCAGCCTCCAGAGCCGCTGGGATTACAGACATTCGCCACTGCACCAGGTCAATTCTCAGTACTTTTTTTTATTTTTTATCTCTTTTTTTTTGGTTGTCAATGGACCTTTATTTTATTTATTTATATGTGGTGCTGAGAACAGAACCCAGTGTCTCACACATGCTAGGCAAGCATTCTGCCACTGAGCCCCACCAGCCCTTGATTACCAGTACTTTTTTAAAAAAACTTTTTTAGTTATAGATGAACACAATACCTTTATTTTATTTATTTTATGTGGTGCTAAGACTAGAACCCTGTGCCTCACACATGCTAGGCAAGTGCTCTACCACTGAGCTACAACCCCAGCCTGCCAGTACTTTCTGAGAGAGAGAGAGAGAGAGAGAGAGAGAGAGAGAGAGAGAGAGAAGAGAATATGAATGAGAATATGTATTTAAAGCTTTTGACCAAATAATAATAGTACATCTAGAAAACAATCAGGGATCTTTCCAAAGATCACACTACTAGAATGTGCTTTACACTATTTTAAAAAAAATAACAAGCCATAGTAAATATTTTTTTAAAAAAATATTGTTTTTTAGTTGTAGATGGACACCTTTGTTTTATTTATTTTTTATGTGGTGCTGAGGATCGAATCCAGTGCCTCACACATGCCAGCAAGTACTCTAGGACTGAGCTAAACTCCCAGGCCCAAAATATGGTTATTTTAAAATAATGAGGATTGGATAAATATATTGATATATCTAGTTGATAGATTATTATACAGTTATTCAAATTCATGCTAAATAATAGAAATATATTCAGTAATACAACATATGCTATAAAATATTATCTTGATTATATCAGAAAAATACTACATGAGACATAAGCATGAGAAAAATTTAAAAGAGTATCTCTGACTTCTAGGCTTTCTAGTGAACATTAAGTATCACTTTACATTAGTCCTTTCTAATATTATATTGCACCTTTAATTATTATAAACTAACAAATTGGTGGATAGAGGATACTAAATCTTGTAACCAATTTATTTATAGTATTCTCTTAAAAAATCTCTTTTTATAAAAAAATCAGTAAGGTCAGGTGTGACCTTTCATTCTTGATTTTAGTAACCTGTGTCTTCTGCCTTTTTACCCCCCTATCAGTCTAGGTAGGTTTGTGAACTTTGTGGATATCTTTTTATTTTTATTTATTTATTTATTTGCATTACAATTCTTAATACACCTTTATACCACAATTTATCATATCTCTGATTGTATATAAGGTATGTTGACACCAAATTCACATCTTCATACATGTATTCTGTATAATGATGAGGGTCTCCTTCCACCATCCATGCTATTCCCCTTCTCCCTCCCTTTCCCTCCCACCCCTATTCCCTATCTAGAGGTAATCTTTTTTTTTTTTTTTTTTAAGAGAAGAGAAGAGAAGAGAAGAGAGAGAGAGAGAGAGAGAGAGAGAGAGAGAGAGAGAGAGAGAGAGAGAATTTTTTAATATTTATTTTTCAGTTTTCGGTGAACACAACATCTTTATTTTATTTTTATGTGGTGCTGAGGATCAAACCCAGCGCCCCGCGCATGCCAGGCAAGCACGTGGGCTTGAGTCACATCCCCAGCCCTAGAGGTAACCTTCTTCCCTTGCTCTCCCTCCCAACCCCATTTTGAGTCATCCCCCTTATATCAGAGAAGACATTCGGCATTTGTTTTTTGGGGATTGGCTAACTTCACTTAGCATAATTTTCTCTAATGTCATCCATTTCCCTGCAAATGCCATGATCTTATTCTTTTTTATTGCTGAGTAATATTCCATTGTGTATAAATGCCACATTTTTTTTTATCCATTCATCCACTGGAGGACATCTAGGTTGGTGCCACAGTTTAGTTATTGTGAATTGTGCAGCTATAAACATTGATGTGGCTATGTCCCTGTAGTATGCTGTTTTTAAGTCCTTTGGGTATAGACCAAGGAGAGGGATAGCTGGGTCAAATGGTGGTTCCATTCCCAGCTTTTCAAGGAATCTCCATACTGCTTTCTAAATTGGCCGCACCAATTTGCAGTCCTACCAGCAATGCATAAGTGTACCTTTTTTCCCTGCATCCTCGCCAGCACTTGTTGTTTGTCTTCATAATGGCTGCCACTCTTACTTTATTTTTTATATTTATTTTTTAATTGGACACAATACCTTTATTTATTTACATATATTTATTTATTTATTTTTATGTGGTGCTGAGGATCGAACCCAGGGCCTCTCATGTGCTAGGCAAGTGCTCTACCACTAAGCCACAACTCCAGCCCCATTTTTGTGGATCTCTTCAAAGTAATAACGTTTGGGCTTTTTGGTTTTATTTCTATCTTTTTTCTACTCTGTATTTCATCAGTTATGGTACTAGTTTTTATTATTTTTCTTTTTCATTCTCAAAAAAAATTTTTTATTTCTCTTTTGATTTCTTCTATGACTCATTGGTTAACAATGAGTTGCTTAATTTTCACATGAGTAAATTTTCAAATCTTGGCTTTTAATTTCTAATGTCGTTCCATTGTAGTTAAAAAAACCAAACTTTTATTATATATATATATATATATATATATATATATATATATATATGTCGTAGATGGACACAATACCTCTATATTGTTTATTTTTTTATTTTTATGTGGTACTCAGTATCGAACCCAGTGTAAGGCAAGTGCTTTACTGCTGAGCCACAACCCCAGCCCCAACTTATATGATTTTTAATCCTAAAAAAAAAAAAAGAAGAAGAAGAATTGTGGCTTGGCATGGTGACTCATGTCTGTAATCCCATCAAATGCAAGAGACTGAGATAGGAGAATCAAAAGTTCAAGGCCAGGACTGGGGTTGTAGCTCAGTGGAAGAGTGCTTGCCTAGCATGTGGGAGGCCCTGGGTTCGATTCTTAGCACCACATAAAAATAATTAAAATAAAGCTCCATCAACAACTAAAAATATATATATTAAAAAAAAGTTCAAGGCCAGCCTCAGCAACTATGCAAGACCCTATATCAAAATAAAATATGAAAAAAAAGGATTAGGTATGTAACTCAGTGTAAAGCATCTCTGGGTTCAATCCCCAGTAACATACAAACACGCACACACACACACACACACACACACACGAGGATATTTTCCAAAATATGTAAAGTGATTTACTCATAGTGGATTATGAGCCATCATTCCACCTAATAGATTTGGACAGTGTCAGATAACAGTCTTTGTTGGTTACTATTATCCCATGTTACTATTATCTTCTGTTAACATATTAAAAGTGTTTGTTTTTTATAGGAGACACTATGGGCTTTCACATCTATTTCCCCTCCTCTTCTTCACAACTCCAACTTTACTCACACATTTTAAATTTTATTTATTTATTTATTTTTGGATGTTGAGAAGTGAGCCCAGGGGCTCTTATCCACTGAGCTACATCCTCAGTCCTTATTTTTTTACTTTTATTTATTTATTTTTTTTTTATTTTGAGACGGGTCTTGCTACATTGCCTAGCATAGATTTGAACTTGTGATCCTCCTGCCTCAACTTCCCAAGTATCTTAGATTACAAGTATGTACCACTGCTCCCAGTCAGTTTCTCACATTTCTTTAAGAAGCATTTTGGTTTGGGATGAGAGTTCCAGTTCCAGCCCCAGGGGTAAATTTTGATGGGGCTAAAACTTAAACTCTAAGTTAATCATATCAGTCTCCTTGTCAGTGGTAATTTAGGGGAGGGGAAGTAACCCAGTTCTAGTCCATGAAATATGGGAGTGAAGTGGGGGGTGCTTCTGAGTGTGTTGTTATGTCATAACGAAACCTAGAATTGATGAAGTCATCATGGACCATGAGGAGAACCAACTTTAGAATATTCTCCCTGGAGATGGTAAAACAGACTTGGGAGGAATCTGGGTCCTTGAACACATCATTAAGTCACTGATTATATTATATCCAGAGATGTCTTATTTCTTGTTTGTTGTTGATACAAGAGAATAAGTTTTTTCACTGTTCAAGTTTAGTTAAATTGATGTTTTCTGTTGCTTTTAGTCAAAAGCATTGTGATCGATATAGTTCATTCAGAAAAAGTGGAGTTCAGTAATCTTCCCATAGAGAATTTTGTTGTAGTGTGACTCTTAGGGGGGAAGGGGGGAACAAATTAGGAAATCGCCTAGAATTTGAGAAGTGTGAAATTAATAAAACATCTTTTACTAAAATTGATAGAGATCAGGTAGACATGAACAATGAGAGCATGGAAAAGGAGGGGTTTACTCTACAGACTGAGCCAGTGTGCTAATTCTCAACATGTTTTTAAAGAAATAACTTACAAAAAAATCATCCTGGGACTTAAGATAATAGCCTCATTCCACAGGGCTGAGGAGCTTTTGCCTAAGTCTCCTCCTTTGATAAAATAAAGACTTATTGCCTCAGCTAGAAACTGGATAGCTCAATGGCCTCAAAGCTGTGAAATCAAGTTCTAGATAAAATCAGAAGGCAGGAATGAAGATGTCTAAAGTTGCATTTAGGTCCTTGGCCTGTTATTTAATCATATTGTAATTATAAATTTTCACCCCTGTGGGTTTCAGTTAGATACTCATGAGTGAAGCATATACAACAGAGATTTAGAAATTCAATATAATTCAACTATCAATCAAGAACTAGGAGTTAGTGCTCAGGCAGGACTCTCTAGAAACTTCCCCTCTCACCCCAATAAAATGGAGCTGACAAAGATGTGAGTTTTCTTCTTCTCTCAGAGGACCCATTATCTGTCTGTCTGTCTGTCTCTCTCTCTCCCTCTCCCTCTCCCTCTGTCTGTCTCGTTTTTTTTTTTGGTACCAGGGATTGGTTGAATCCTGGGGGGGGGTTCTTTACCAACTAGCTACATTCCCAGCCCTTCTTTATTTTTTATTTTGAGACAGGGTCTTATTAAGTTACTTAGGGCTTTGCAAAATTGCTGAGGCTGGCCTTGAACTTGCGAATCCCTTACCCCAGCTTCCTGAGTTGCTGAGAGCAAGCATCATTGTGCCTGGCTAACTTCTTTATACTTATCTTGCTTGAAATCTTCTCATGAAGACACAGAGTAGAGAACCCAATGCATCTGCTACTAACAAAATCTTTGATTATTAGAACATGATAAAACAAAGGAATTTAACTTTTTTTTTCTTTTCAGTACTGGAGGTTAAACTCAGGGGTGCACTACCACTTTCTTTTTTTATGTAAATTTTTAAATTTATATATGACAGCAGAATGCATTACAAGTCTTATTATATATAGAGAGCACAATTTTTCATATCTCTGATTGTATACATGGTATATTCACACCAATTTGTATCTTCATACATGTATTTTGGATACTAATGATATAAAGAACTCAAAAAGCTAAACACACCCAAAAAAACAAATAACCCAATCAATAAAAGGGCCAAGGACCTGAAGAGACATTTCTCAGAACATGATGTACAATCAGTCAACAAATACATGAAAAAATGTTCATCATCACTAGCAATTAGAGAAATGCAAATCCAAACCATTCTAAGATTTCATCTCACTCCAGTCAGAATGGCAGCTATTATGCATATAAACAACAATAGGTGTTGGCATGGATGTGGGGAAAACGGAATGCTCATACACCAAATTGATGCAGCCAATATGGAAAGCAGTATGGAGATTTCTTGGAAAATTGGGAGTGGAATCACTGTTTGACCCAGCTATCCCTGTCCTCAGTCTATACCCAAAGGACTTAAAAACAGCATACTAAGGGAACACAGCCACATCAATGTTTATAGCAGCACAATTCACAATAGCTAAACTATGGAACCAACCTAGATGCCCTTAAATAGATGAATGGATAAAAAAAAAATGTGGCATATATACACAATGGAATATTACTCAGCAATAAAAGAGAATAAAATCATCGCATTTGCAGGTAAATGGATGGAGTTAGAGAAGATAATGCTAAGTGAAGTTAGCCAATCCCAAAAAACAAATGCCCAATGTTTTCTTTGATATAAGGAGGCTGATTCATGGTGGGATAGGGAGCGGGAGGATGGGAGGAATAGCCACTTCCTTTTTAAATTTTTGTTTTTGTAGTTGTAGATGGACAGCATGACTTTATTTTATTTGCTTATATTTTTATGCAGTACTAAGGATTGGACCCAGTGCCTCACCCATGCTAGGCAAGTGCTCTGCCACTGAGCTACAGCCCCAGCCCACCACTGGGCCACTTCTGAAGCCTTTTAAATTTTTTTCTTTTGAGACAGGGTCTCCCTAAATTTCCCAGGCTGACCTCAAATTTGAGATCTTCCTGTCTCCGCCTCTAGGGTCTCTGGGATTACAAATGTGCATACCACACCCAGCATCACAGTGCCCAGTATGGTTCAGCTTTAATAAGCAGTCATGTGAGTTTACCTTCATTTCTTTTCTTTTGAATTTCCTTAGCTTTATAACCTAGTTCTTGATAGCTGTTACTATCAGTTGCCCAATATAGTGAGAACTTTGCTCTGAAAGGAAAGCTCAGGCATTAATAAACAATTTTATTATTTCAAGATTGGGTTCTCTACTTATGTGAGTTTTCTGCTATGGATTATAGCTGCAGTAATTATATAATACATCTTTAGTCATAATTTTGTGCTTTCTTATATTTTGAATCCTATCCTTTTAATTATTCACAATTAGTAATTTTAAAGTTTTTTCATTAATATTACTGGACTTTGTTTTAATGTTGACATTTAAAACCCCTGGATAATGATCATAGGCATTTGAAGTAGTTTATATGGCACTTCTTGACCTTCGTCCAAAGCTGAACCTCCTATCAGTTGTACACAAATTCTGCTCCTTTATTATAGCTCCAATCCTCTTTCTCAACCTAGGAGAAGCTTTATAGGCATTACCTTTAATTCAGAAACAAGTCATTAGGAAATACTGGCACTTTTTGTTTTGTTGTAGTACTGGGGATAGAATCCAAGGGTACTCAACCACTGAGTTAAATCCCCAGCCCTTTTAATTTTTTTATTTGAGACAGAGTCTTGTAAAATTACTGAGGCTGGCCTAAAACTTGTAATTCTCCTGCCTTAGTCTCCTGAGTATCTGGGATCATTAGTACTGTTTATCAGTACCAGATTCTTAAAACATTCCTTCTGACACTTCAGTGACATTGCATAATTCCTCGTGACTCCCAGTGAGGAGGATCACTTTAGTAGTCATTAAAATGCATTGGGAAGGAAGAAACAAAGGATAAAAAATGAGGTTCTCTTCCCTACCATACTGGAGAGTAAACCTTTGTTTTTATTCTCTGCCTCAGTTCTCCTTACACACAAAAATGAAAGCTATAAGAAGTTTTCATGGAAATATTAGTAAGTTTACTATTATTGTTTTGAGAATTTCAATCCAAAAAAAAAAAAAAAAATAGGATGGAGGGAACTGGGTGGTGGTGTATACCTGTAATCCCAGTGACTCAGGAGGCTAAGGCTTGGAATCACAAATTCCAAGCCAGCATCAAGCAACTTACTGAGACTCTAAAAGGAAGGGAATGTGGCTCAGTAGTTCAATCCTTGATACCAAAAAAGGGGAAGAAAAAAAAAAAAGGGGCCAGGGTTGTGGCTCAGTGGTAGAGTGCTTGCCTAGCATGAGTGAGGCACTGGGTTCGATCCCCGGTACCACATAAAAATAAAAACAAATAAAATAAAGGTATTGTGTCCATCTACAACTTAAAAAAAAAAAGCATGGAGGGCTTGGCAATACAAAGGAATTCAAAAGTGGATGACCTGGAATGTAGGCTGAGGAGTTGATCATTATTTTATGGAGGCTTGTAAAGATGTAAAGATTATTGAGTAGGGCAGTAGTAGTATTATCACCAATATCCAAGTCTTAGGAGGAAAACTGGCAGTAGTGCGTAGAATAAAGAAAACGCAAAAAATAAAAGTTAGGATATTATTAAAGGTCCAGATAAGGGATGCTGATGGAAGTGGGAGAAATGGGACCAATTCAAGAAATATGAAGAGAATCAATTGTAGAAGCAATAGCATTTCTCTGGATGTGAGGACAGAGAGGAAGAATTTGAACAGGACTGAGGTTTCTAGCCTGAATATTGTTAGATGCTGATACCATCAACTGAATGGAAGCACAGAGATTGCGAGTGTGTGTGTGCGCACACACACACACACACGCGTGTGTGTTTGTTCGCAAGAGGTGAGTGTATGGCAGGGGTTGGGAATGATTTATCTTGAAGTTTCTGTGGATACCGTGTAGTGCTATCTGGCTGGACAGCTGGAGTAGGTCTGGGGAAACTTCTTCCTAGAAAGGAAAGGAATACTCTTGTAATGAGAACAGCTCACTTTTATAATGCTCAGACATTAGCGCCCCAAACCCTGAGGTAGTTATTACCTAGCCAGTAGTAAAAGCTTGATTATAGCCCCTGCTTACTGTATGAAGGCCCTTAGTTCCCACAACTTCCATAGGCAATGTGATATTAATTGTGATTAATTATCGTGTGGCTCATTACAGAGACCAGATTGAAAGGTTTCTCTCTGGAGCCCTTAGGGCAAGGGAACTAACTGGACAGCACCCTGGGTGGCCTTCGGCCCTTCTCGGATCAGAGCTCACTAGCCGCTAGCTGTCACCAGCTGGGTCTGGAGCTTGGAACCCTCCCTGACTTGGGGGCTTTCAAATGTGCCAAGGTACCGGCGTCCTTCTCCCTTCCTGGCACACCCTTCCAGTCGCCTTAGAGCGGGACGGGGCGGGTCTCCAAGGCCCCGCCCCCAGACCCCACCCCGCCCCACCCCCTGCCGCCGGCTCCCTCGGGCTGGCAGTGTGTTCGCGCCTGCGCTGGTCCTCGTCTCGGAGCAGCCATGATGGTGGGTGTTCTTAGCGGCGCCGAGCCCCGGGCGCGCGGTGGGGGTGTCGGGCGCGGGGCGGGCGCGGGGACCGCGCCGGCCTGGCACTAATGTCTCCTTTTGTGTCTTCCCCACCTCATCTTCTTCCTCGGCGCGCTCGGCCCGCCGACCCAGCAGGAAGGCCTGGACGATGGCCCCGACTTCCTCTCGGAGGAAGACCGCGGAGTAAGTTCTGTCTCGTCTTCTTGCGGAATCCGCCCTGCCCTGCCTCAGCCCCCGGGTGTTATTATTGAGTAGGGGTCTCCACCCGCGCTGCGCACGTCTGGGTCGTAGTCCTTTGGATTTCCTCGCCGCATCGCGCCCCGCCCTCTTGCAGCCCTTCCTCCCTGAGGGCCGCTCTGTTCCTGATTTCCAGAGGACCCGGGGCGGCTTTCTTTTCTCCAGTCCCAGATCCTACCCTTCAGTGAACCTCCTCCCCTTCTCCCAGCAGGGTGCAGGTAGGGAAATGGAGGTGGAGGCCAAGCTGCTATGCTTCCACTCTCTCGTCACTTAGGCCGAGAAAACCCGTCCTCAGACCTTCCTTGGCGGCACCCTCAATCTTCCCCCGTTGTGAACCTCTCGAACCCTCTCCTACCCACCCTTCTCTTTCTCGAGCAGATATAGTACAGGTTTATTCTACATTACCCTTTTGCAAGGATTTTCACAGTCGTCAAACCTCAACTGTTCTTCAGCGTCCTACCAGATTTTTACAAAGTGCTGGTAGCCCATGGTATCTTTACTTTTTCTAACATCAAAAACAAACAAAGCCCCATCTTTTGCAGGGTTCCCTGGTATCTCCCTCAGCTTTATTGAGGTATGGCTGACAATAATAATTGTGTATATTTAGGATGTACAACGTAATATTTTGACATATGTATACATTGTGAAATGATTACCCTGTCAAGCTAATTAACATATACCTCACTTCGAGTAATTGCCAGTTTACTTTTTTGATGAGAACCCTTCAGATATACTCTCAGTAAATTACAAGTATTCTTTTACTTACAGTCACCAGGCTGAAAATTAGAACTCCAGAATTATTTAAATTATTGAAAGTTTGTACCCTTTGACCAATCTGACCAATCTCTCCTCTTTCCTCCAACCCTTCCCCCACCCCCTGCCTCTGGTAACTACTATTCTACCTTTGGTGTTAAAGGCCTTCTAGATTCCAATTTCTCTCAACTCTGCTTCCGATTGCCTTGAGCAAAGAATGGTAATGTGTATGGTGCCTTGTACAAATGAACATCGAAAAATATTGATACATGATAATTGCTGCTCAGCAAAGTGTCCCTGGTTCCTTCACATTATCCATCTTAGATAATGTGAGAGCTACATCTTTAGTGGGTTTTTGGTAGGGGGTAAAATTTTGTTAGCTGTTTTTGCTGTATTTAATGAAATGAGGTGGTAAGTATTAAGCTTTCAAATAATAAGATGCAGAGGATGCTGCATATTTTTATGAATGATCAATTAATTAATAATTTTCTCATTTTACACAAAATTTAGGATTTTTGGTTAGTGCAAAAGTTTGTAGAACTTCTAGTTTCCAAAATTTCTTTTCAGAGAACTATAAAATGAAATGGGTATGTGCAAATGTATATGTATCTTCTGGGATAAGAGAATTATGTGAGCATTTGCAAATTATATTTTGGATTTTAAAATAGGGGAAACCAACAGAGCTACTAATGAAATTAAATGAATTGATAATAGTGCAATTAAACTGATTTTTTTTCTAAAAATAAAACATGACCTTCATTATTTAGATAACTTTGTGTTTATGTGATTACATGAAAAGAGCAAATAGGATTTTTTTTAAATTAAGATCTGTTTGATAAAACTACTAATTTTTGGAGCATTTACATTGATGATGTGAAAAGTAGAATATTTTCTGGTAAATATTTGTATTCATAACTTTATGCCTTTGTAAGATTTCCCTATAGGACTGGAAACACTTAAGTAATATGTCTGCGTTTTTCAATTATTACAAAATTCAAGGGGAAGAAGACAAAGAGCATGCCTGACTAGGAGGTTCTTATAGAATCTTGGAGATGAAAACTTTAATATGAAATGGAAAAAAACTGGGTGGAGGATATAGCTCAGTGGTAGGTGCTTGCCTAGCATGCATTGGGTTTGATCTTTAGTACTGCAATAAAGAAAAAAAAAAGAAAGAAAAAACATAGTTATGAGTTAGAAAGTTTTTAGATGTCATGGTGAATGTGTACATATGTCCAATTTTTCCTTATTTTTGTCTTATAGAACTAGGTGAATTGAATTATAGTAATAATTATAGCTGAGCACATTGTTAAGCACTATTTTGGCATTATTTCATTAATAACATCTTTGAAGTATGCCCCTTTTATAGTAAATCCAAACCTTCCAGAAACTAAGAAAGTAGTCTAAGGTCACACAGTGAATGGGAGCTGGATTTTAAACCTAGTTACTGACATTGGAACTATTACATGTGTTTCTCAGAATGGCCTTGAAATATTTCCATCAGAATCACCTGTAGTGTTTGAAAAGCAAAACAAAAATTTATGGATCCCATGCCCTTATTAAATCAGAATCTCTTGGGGTGGGAAGACAATTTATTTATTTTTTTAAGTACTGGAGGTTTTACCCAGGGGTGCTTAACCACTGAGCCACACCTTCAGCCGGTATTTTTATGTTTTATTTTAAGACAGAGTTTCGCTAAGTTGCTAAGAACTTGCAATTCTCCTGCCTTCTTTTGAGTTACTGGTATTACAGTTGTGTGCAACCATACTGGCCCAAATAACTGCTTTTTTTTTTTTTTTTAAGTTATAGATGAACACAATACCTTTGTTTGTTTGTTATGTGGTGCTAAAGATCGAACCCAGTGCCTCACACATGCTAGGCAAGTGCTCTACCACTGAGCCACAACCCAAGCCCAAATATCTGCTTTTTACGTTAACATCCAAGAGTTTGTGTTGTGCACTGAAGTTTGATCACTGTTTCACAAAGTTACTGTGTGTTTCTTCATTTCAGGAACAGAAGTGCCCGCCCTGTTTAAATTTCCTTAAATTGTACTTGTCCTGATAGAAATAGACTGCCACAGTTAGAACTTTAAGGCATTGCAGTTTTAGTTTAGATCATCTTGTTCAGTCTTTAGGAAAGGGAGTCTTGATACAGAAAAGCATGAAATGAGTATTTGATATGAGTTGCAGAGGAAATATCCCACCTTCAAAAATAAAAAGTGTACAAAGCAGCAAGTAGGTTTTCATCATGATAATTGGATCAGAACAGAATCTTATAGCATCAAGAAAGTATTGTTTTGTGAGAAACAAATAAGTTTATAAGAACACACAGTGTTGAAAATTATTGGCCACATTTTGATCTCTTCAGCTCCATCGCAGCATAATAGATTTTTCCCCCAAATGAAGAACTGTAACATGTTATTTAGTAAACAAATGAGCCCTTTGAACTGAACACATTTTGCTGTGATGTATTTGTTAAATTAAGTGTAATACATGCCAAAGTGATGGCATAATTCTCAGCATTCGGTTCCAATTCTAAATAATATGTTTATTGTTTTAAAAAATTACTTTAGGGGCTGGGGATGTGGCTCAAGCGGTAGCGCGCTCGCCTGGCGTGCGTGCGGCCCGGGTTTGATCCCTCAGCACCACATACAAACAAAGATGTTGTGTCCGCCGAGAACTAAAAAATAAATATTAAAAAAAATTCTCTCTCTCTCTCCACCCCCCCCCCTTAAAAAAAATTACTTTAGGTGGGGTAACTATATCTTATCCTGGACTCAGTCTTCCTCCTCCCTCTGTATTCCTTATCTTCATTAATGGCCTCATTTTATAGTTGTGCAAGAAACCTCTGAATCATACATATTTTTATGTTAGAATAGTCACTGAGGTCAGTTAATTTTACCTTAGAATGTGTATCCCATCTTAAGTCTTTTCTATGGCTCCAGTTAATCTTTGCTACTTCTTGCCTGAGTTGTAGCAGTAACCATCATTTGTCCATCCTTAGCCTTTCTACTTTCTAATCCAGCCTTCACATTACGCATAGTTACATAACTGAAATCATTTAAGTCATTTCGTGAGTCAAAAGTACTTATGTTAACCTCATTCTTTTTGAAGTAAAGTCCAGATTCTTTAGGTTAGCATTTATAACTGTTTTCTGGCTGGCTTTAATATGCTGCCCCCACCCTACACATACCTTCGTCTGTTGTCATTGCCCAGTTGCACCTCTGCACTTAAATGTCTGCTTTATGCATGCATTTCCGCGTTGTGGAGTGCTTTCCTCCTCACTACCTTTTCTTTCAACACTTGGCACAGCTGTTTGCTTTTTATTTTGTACATGCACAGCATTTAGTTTAAACACATTCCACATTTATTAATAGTTTTTTTTTTCCCAATAAAAATGTGACATAGAGCTGAGCATCATGGCCCAAACTTGAGGCAGGAGGACTACTCAAGTTCAAGGCCAGCTTGGGCAATTTAGTGAGACCTGGCTCAAAAATAAAAAGGATTAGGATGTAACTCAGTGGCAGAGTGCCTAATATGTGCAAGGCCCTGGGTTGGATCCCCAGTACCACCACGGAAAAAGTAATATGGTATTCTCTGAGGCTAAAAAGATGAATAGGACAAGGTTCTTGCCCTGAGATCATAACAGTGCAAGGAGGAAGGTAGTTATTATCCCTTTTGTTAAAGTGCCTTGAGCACAAAGAAGAGAGTGTTTAACTTTGGGGACAGGGATAGTAAAAGACACAAGTTACAGGCTTGTATTGCATTGACTGTGTGGTAGGGACTATGTGTATTGACTCGGTTCTCAAATCTGTATGGGAAGTAGCTGCTGCTGTTCCTATTTTGGATAGGAACAAAGGTTTAAAAAGATTAAATAACTTCTCAAGGTCATACAGCCAGTAGGACTTGCAGTCAGACACTGTTGGTTTAGCTCTAGGGTCTGGTTTCGTTTCTTTTCTGTCACATCCTCACCCCCTTTTATTTTTTATTTTGAGACAGGGTCTTACTAAGTTGCTTTAAGTTCTCACTAAATTGCTGGGGCTGGCCTCAAACTTGTGATCCTCCTGCCTCAGCCTTCAGAATTGATGGAATTACAGGCATGTACCACCATGCTGGGCTGGGTTCTTAACCTCTTATCATCAATTGGGCTGTGCTGACCTTTATTTATTTATTTATTTATTTTTTTGGTGTTGTTTTTCTACTGGGGATTTAACCAAGGGATGCTCTACCACTGAGCTATAAACCCAGCTTTGTTTTGTTTTTTTTTAGTTTTGTGAAAGGGTCTCTAAATTGCTGAGGCTGGCCTCAAACTTGTCTTCTTGTCTGAGCCTCCTGAGTTACTAGAATGGATTACAGGCATGAGCCACATGCTGGCTAGCCACTTAATGTTGATTGATCAGGATTTTGTAGACTCAGGGAAGGGTGAAGGAGGACATGCCAACTAAAAGGATAACATATAGGTAATTTGGGGATTGAACCCAGGACTTTGCATATATCAGGCAAGCATTGGACCACTGAGCTACACACCCAGCCTTTTGACACAAGGTCTCACTATATTATCCAGACTGACCTTCACCTGTGATCCTCTTGTTTCAGCCTCCTGAGAATCTGGGGTTACAAGTGTGTGCCATCATATCCAGCTCATTTATGATTGTTCTCTAGCCACATTCAGCAGCTCAAATGTAAAAGCAAAAGGAAGGCCAGGCGCGGTGTCACACACCTGTAGCCCCAGCAGCTGGGGAGGCTGAGTCAAGAGGATCACGAGTTCAAAGCCAGCCTCAGCAATTTATCGATGCACTAAGCAGCTCAGTGAGACCCTGTCTCTAAATAAAATGCAAAATAGGGCTGGAGATGTGGCTCAGTGGCGGAGTGCCTTCGAGTTTAATCCCTGGTACCAAAATAAAAGAAGAAAGTTGTTGATTAAATTGATCCTGAATATGGGAATTTGTAAGCTAAGTAGGGTGAAAGAGCAGTAGTGTTAAAGGGACCAACAAGAAAGAGGTGGATCACAGAGTAGGTGCTGACAGACTGGAAATATGGAAAGGTCATAGAACTGGAGATGTCAATAATGCAAAATCATATGTATAGTAAAAGTGGCAGAAAACAAGAAGTTATTTCATTTTGTATTAAAGTTGATTGTTTCCTTGCTGCAAATAAATTCATGAAGTTGGGGCTTTTTTCTTAAGTCCTTCATAATATGTGCTGAAAAATTTATTAAAGAAATGCATATTGTTATACTGCCTAGAATCAAGGGTCTACATTTGTTCTACCAATAATGTTAACTTTTAACTTACAGGTAGACACCATTAGTACCACCCCACTGGTGATTTGTTGTTTCTAGTATGACATATGAGAGGAAATCTGGTTCAAATGTCATTTTCTAGAATATGTATAATTAAACATTAACTGCTGAGTGTATAGGGTATATACTAGTAATGGAAATATCATAGAACTTCTTATAAAAAATCGTAACTAGGCTACTAGTTAAATAGTGTGAATTTGGCCTGAATTAATGAGCTTAATGTAATTCTATCTCATGGTTTTGTTTTTCATTGATTGTATTGTAATTACCTGATTTTGGGGGGAGGGGAGGGATCCAACCCAGGGGTGCTTTACCACCGAGCTACATCCCCAGCCCTTTTTTTTTTTTTAATTTATTTTTTTAGTTATAGGTGGACACAATATCTTTATTTTTGTGTGGTGCTGAGGATCGAACCAAGTGCCTCATACATGGTAGGCGAGTACTCTACCTCTGAGCCACAATACCAGCCCCCCAGCCCTTTTTTAAAAAAATATTTATTTTTTAGTTGTAATTGGACATAATACCTTTATTTATTTATTTTTATGTGGTGCTAAGGGTCAAATCAGGGCCTCACACGTGCTAGGTGAGCGCTCTACCGCTGAGCCACAACCCCAGCCCCATCCCCTTTTGTTTTTTATTTTGAGACACAGTCTGAGTTGCTGAGGATCTCCCTAAGCTTCTGAGACTGGCCTCAAACTTGCAGTCCTCCTGTCTCAGGCTTCTGAGTCACTGGGATTAGAGGCATGCAACACCACACCTGGCTCTGATAACAGTTTTGTAGTCCAGTTATGGTTAGAATCTTTATTTTATTTCACTCTTTTATTCAACAAATATTTGTTGAAGACCACCATTTGGCAATACAGCAGAAAACCACATGGACAAAAATTTATGTCCTTATGGAGCTGAATTCTAGTTGGGGAGGGGCGTTAAAAATAATTATTTTATATGTGATGCTGAGGATTGAACACGTGCTAGGCGAGTGCTCTATCACTGAGTCACAACCCCAGCCCCTAATTATGGTATATTTGATGTTGAATAAGTGCTGTGAAAAAAATGAAGGAGGAATAGGGATTGTTATATGGAAGGACAGTGTTTCAGCTGTGTTTTAGATGGGATGACAAGGAAAGGTCTTTTGGAGAAGGGCTTCAAGACTTAATGGAAATGATCCATACAGGTAGATATCTAGGCAGAGTAAATAGTAATTGCACAGATTCCTTAGGTGGCGGTATGCTTGTGTGTTCAAGGAACAAAGAGACCATATGGTAGTACTCAGTGAGCCAGAAGTATAGTAGATTAGTTGGAGATGATGTCAGATGGAGATTTTATAGTGCCTGATGGACTACTGTAAGGACTTTAGCTTTTCTCCAATTGGGAATCCTTTATATAATAAGTTATAATATATTACTATACTATATAAGTCACCACTAATACCTAGTAATGAATGTCTTCTTTACTAAGTAATTATAAATACCAGCAATAGGGCAGGATCTTAGTTTTTAGTAATACTGTAATTTTATTGCTTAATTCATATTCTGTCCTGGTCTTGACCAGGGACTCAAATAATTCAGTCAGTCTCTGACAAAAGGAAAGTACAAAGTTTATTGGCCTAGATAAAGATTAAACCACGTCGGGTGCAGTGGTGCACACTTGTAATCCCAGCTGCTTGGAAGGCTGAGGCAGGAAGCTTGTGAGTTCAAAGCCAGCCCAGCAAAAGCAAGGTGCTAAACAAGTCAGTGAGACCCTATCTATAAATAAAATACAGGGCTGGGGATGTGGCTCAAGTGGTAGCGTGCTCGCCTGGCATTCGTGCAGCCCGGGTTCGATCCTCAGCACCACATACAAACAAAGATGTTGTGTCCGCCGAAAACTAAAAAAAATAAAAAATAAACATTAAAAAATTCTCTCTCACTCTCACTCTCTCGCTCTCTCTTTAATAAATAAATAAATACAAAATATGGCTGGGGATGTAGCTTGGCAGTGGTTGAGTGCCCCTAAATTCAATCCCCTGTACAAAAAAAAAGAAAGATTAAACTACTGAATGTAGTCTCATCGGAAATTTACTCAGATAAATTCAGTTCACTAATTTCAGAAAGTTAATTAAAAGTTTCAGAAATGTTAATTAAACAAGTTGTGTGCATTGAGTCTTTTTCTTAATAAAACCCTGTATGATGACAGTGTGGTGGCACAAGTGTGTGCCAGAGTCTCGGGTTGCTGAAGCAGGAAGATCACAAGTTCCAAAGCCAGTGTCAGCAACTTAGTGAGGCCCTAAGCAATTTGGTGAGACCCTGTCTCAAAAATATAATAAAAGGGGTGGAGATGTGGCTCAGTTGTTGGGCACCTTTGGGTTCAATGCATGGTACAAACAAAACAAAACCCTGCATGACACATGCCTGTAATCCTAGCAACTCTGAAGGCTGAGGCAGGAGGATTGCAAGTTTGAGATGAGCATTAGCAATTTAGCGAGATCCTGTCTCAAAATAAAAAATAAAAAGGGCTGGAGATGTAACTCAGTGTGAAGCACCCCTGGGTTCAGTCCCCAGTACCAAATAAAATGAAATAAGACCCTCTAAAGTTATTGAGTTTCTTTAAACAGGGAAGAAAATCAGCTTGGAAAAGCTGTGCGTTTTGAGTAATTAACATTAAATTTATAGTAATGTTTTTTCAAATTTAAGGTATAATTGAAAGATCTATTTTTTCCATGTACCACAAAGGAAAAAAAATACTAGTTAAATTGTAATTGTCATCAAATGAAAGACATTCCTATTTCAGATATTAAAATACAAAAGGCATCAATAGTTGATGAAATAAAGCACATTGACTTTCATTGAAGTTTTGTGCTAATATAGGGGTGATTTCATTTTAGAGACTTGCTTTTCCATTATAAATATTAGTTGTTAGAAATAGGAATTTAAAAAACTTAATGTATGCAAAGCATATCTTACTGTCAAACAAAATAATCCTTTATGTCTACTTTTCTGTATACTCAGGATATGGGAAATAATCATTTGGGAGTGTAAAGAATAAGTAGGAACTGACTGTAAGAAGGTGCAATATCAGAATGTACACGTTAGCTGGTGTTTTGAATTTATTATGAAATGTAAATGAAAGACATCAGAAACTCACTATCACCATTTAGCATCATGCAGAATTGCCCCAAAATATCAGCACGTGTGGTACATGTATACTTTCTTGAGATCAGTTCTAGAACTAAGTTGTAAAAGAACGAAAAAGACAAATAGTAGATTCAATGTCTGTTAAAGTGATATGCAAGTAGATAACATGCTTTAATAAGGCATACAAGAGAAAAAAATATACAAGTGACAGAAGATTTAAGAGTAATGAAAGAGAAGCATAAAACTTAAAAGGAGCATAAGGGTACTTTCTGGGAGTGATGTTTCAATTGTATGTAACCTATATGTTTATTAAAACTTCAAATTTATATAATTAAAGTCTGCATTTTATTGCATTTAAATTATACCTAAAAAAATAGAATCTGGGACCATAGTGTTAAGTGTCTAACACTGGGGATATTTTATATAGATAAAAGTTATAATAAAAAAGTTATCAAAAGGAAAAGGTACTGTATTTCGTATGGAAGAGAAATATAACTTGAAGTAATCTTAAATTAGAAGAATAACTGGCAGCCACTCAGATGTAAAAATCCCTGATGGGTGTATTTTCATCTGACAGAACAGTAGTAAAAATCAAATGAAAATTGTACTCATAAACATGAAATCTGGCAAATCTATTTGATATAATCATTAAAAAGAAAATGTTACCAGTTTTGACACACCATGAAGACATAGAAAATGCTGAAACATCTCTGCCAGTGTTTCCAACTACAGATTTTTAAGGCCCTTTACTCTAGGTTTTGTATTTTTTTTTTAGTTGGATCATTTTACTTATTTATTTATACGCAGTGCTGATAATTGAACACTGTGCCTCACACATGCTAGGCAAGCACTCTACTGCCAAGCTATAACCCCAACCCAGGTTTTGTATTTTTAATAAGTGTCAGGTTAAGTTGTGTTTGGGAAATGCTAGACTAGGCAATGAAAACATAAAGAAGTGGAGAAATGCCAACAGTGTTGTTATTCCAGAAACTATATGATAAATGCACTAGTGTCCTGTAGCTGTTTAACAAATTACCACAAACTTGGTGGCTTAAAACAATGGAAATTTATTCACTCACAATTCTGGGGGCTAGAAGTAAGAAATTAGTCACTGAGCTGAAATCAAGGTGTCCTCCAGAGGTGGAAGCGAAGAATTTGCTGCTTCTTTGAGCTTCTAGTGGTTGCCAGAAATCTGATTTGTAGTACATTACTTTTAATCTCTGCTTCTAGTTGTTAATTATTGAAGTTATCGTGTGTGACAAATTTCTCTTTGCCTCCCATTTATAAAAGAATATGTGATTGCATTTAAGGTCTAACTAGATAAAACAGCATAGTCTCCCTGTGTCAAAACCTTAATTGGGGCTGGGGATGTGGCTCAAGCAGTAGCGCGCTTGCTTGGCATGCGTGCGGCCCGGGTTCAATCCTCAGCACCATATACAAACAAAGATGTTGTGTCCACCGAAAACTAAAAAATATTAAAAAATTCTCTCTCTCTCTCTTAAAAACAAAACCAAAAAACCTTAATTGACCTAGTGGCTGGGGAGGCTGAGGCAGGAGGATCAGAAGTTCAAAGCCAGCCTCAGCAAAAGTGAGGCACTAAGCAACTCAGTGAGACCTTCTCTCTAAATAAAATACAAAATAGGGCTGGGGATGTGGTTCAGTGGTTGATTGCCCCTGAGTTCAATCCCTGGTATTAAAAAAAAACAAAAACAAACAAACAAAAAAAAAAACTTAAATCACATCTGCAAAGTCCTTTTTTGCCATACAGGGTAACATTACTCAGCCTAGCACAGTAAATACCTAAAAAGTGGCCTAGAAATGAGGTTTAATAAAAAGGAAACAGATTTCTTTTTTTTTTTTTTTTTAAATACCTTTATTTTATTTATTTATTTATTTTTTTTATGTGGTTCCCCGGGAATCGACCCCAGTGCCTAGCGCATGCTAGGCAAGTGCTCTACCACTGAGCCACAACCCCGGGCCCCTGGAAACAGATTTCTTAAACTAGAACTAAGATAAAGGGTTGAGGAAGAGGTTGAAAAGGACAATATGAATACCTGATAAAACTAAATAGAAAAAAAAAAAACAAGGAACAAATTACTCTCAAATGTTTCTAATATTGAAGGGGTAACAAGATAGTTGGAAAGTGAAAAAGAAACGTTTAATTTATTATTTATCAGATAATGAGCTACATGTAGCATTGAGAACAATAATGATTTTTTTAGAACATGTTGTTTTTATGTGTAAGTTTACAGTATCAGTTGTGGGGTGTGTGTGTGTAGGGAATTGAATCCAAGACCTGAGCTATATCAACTGAGCTATATTCCTAGCCCTACAGTATGAACTTTGAATGATATGTTTGCTTATTGAAGTTTAACTTATTAAAGTTATCAATAAAGTTTTTATTAAAGGCCATCATATGGGACCGGGGATGTGGCTCAAGCGGGCTCGCCTGGCATGCATGCGGCCCGGGTTCTATCCTCAGTACCACATACAATCAAAGATGTTGTGTCCGCCGAAAATTTAAAAATAAGTATTAAAAAAATTCTCTCTCTCTCTCTCTCTCTTTTTAAAAAAAGGCTATCATATATAGTATCACAGCAACTTACAATAATTTATTTCTTTTGTGAATTTTAATTTGTATTTTATGTAATAGCACTTATTTATGTTTTATTAATTTTTTTGGTGTTACTGGGAATTAAAACATGGTGCTCTGCCATTGAGCTAGATTTTTAGCCCCTTTTCTTATTTTTAATTTTACAATAGGGTCTTGCTGAGGCTGGCCTCAAAACTTGCCATCCTTCTGCCTCATCCTGTTGAGTTGTTGGGATTATTACTTATTTTTAAAAAGCATGTTACATGGGCTGGGGTTGTGGCTCAGTGATAGAGCATTTGCCTAGCATGTGTGAGGCACTGAGTTCGAGTCTCAGCATCACATATAAATAAATGAATAAAATAAAGTTCCATCAACATCTAAAACATATTTTTTAAAAAGCATTTCATGTAAGAACCAGTTGCAAAATTAAATGAGTATAAGTTACTTTTTAAGCCATATTTAAATAAGGAATTTTATGAAATTAATATATATTTTTTGAGATGGAGTCTCTCCATGTTATCCAGACTGGGTTCAAACTTGTGATCTCCGCATTCAGCCTCCTGAGTAGCTAGAATTACAGGTTTTGTGCCACTATGCCCAGCTCAAATTAATTGTTTTAGATTTCTGATACAAAGACTTTTTTCCCTATTTATAATAGGAATACATGCAACATTGTGGAAAATTGGGAGAATAGAGAATATATAGAGAAAATCTGCTTTTTCACAATTTTGGTGTATTTTTTGTAAGTCTCTTTGAGATAGTGGGTGACTGATCTTGAACTCCTAGGTTCAGATGATCCTCTTGCTTCAGCTTCCCATCTGCTGGGACTATAAGCATGTACCACCTTGCCCAACTATTGTATGCATTTAAAATAAATAAATAAGAGCAATGTGCATTAACAGTTTTTCTTCTAACATTTTTTTTTTTCACTTACATTGTAATTAAAATTTGAGAAGCTAGTAGCTAGATGAGATTACCAAGTCCTGGGTTTTACAACTAGAATATTTGAAACAGGCTAGTTAATTAGACTTTATATATTTTATATCTTGTAGCTGGCTAAGATTTTATTTTGTTTTTTTAGTGTATTTGACTCTTGTTAAGTCTCTACCCAAACATATTACAATACTTTTTGTTAAAGAGTAAACATGAATGAAATTTAAGAATTATAAGTAGAATTATGGTATTGTAGGGACTGGGGATATAGCTCAGTGGTAGAATACTTGCCTAGCATGCATAAGGCCCTGAGTTCAATCCCCAACACCTCAAAAAAACAAGTAAGTGTAAAAGTTATCTTAGATAGGCAAATGAAAACTCTAAATAGGGAACTTACCCAATACTTCAAATGCACTGTAGCTTATAGCTTTATTATTGAATATTTACTATGTTAGTATTTTTCATAGTACTTTACATATATTATATATAATATATTTAATAGTTTTATTATGTATTTTTAAACAGTAAGGAATATAGTAAGCAGTAAGAGTTAAAATTGTTCATCATTCTTTTTATTATTTTTCTTTTATTATATTCCTTAAGTTTAGAACACTTGAAATTTAATGGACCATCTTCTAGAAAATGGTTTTCTTTTATTAATTAATTTATTTTTAATTGGTTCTTTTTAGTTTTACAAGACATAATCCATTTTGATATAATTATAAATTATAATTATAAATAATTATTAGAATACATCTTGTTCAAATTCAGACTCCAGTATCTCTTCCTCCCCTTCTCTTTCCCCACCACTGTTCCTTTCCCTTTTTTGATCCTTTTGTCATTTACCTGTGGTTATTATTTTTTAAATTAATTTCTGTGGGTGTACATGATGGTGAGATTCACTGTGGTGTATTCATATGTACATAGGAAAGTTATGTCAGATTCATCCCACCCTCTTTCCTTTTCCCATCCTTCCTCTCTTCCCTTCATTCCTCTTTGTCTACTCCAGTGAACTTCTATCCCTACCCCTTTAGCTTCCACATATCAGAGAAAATATTTGGTTTCTTAGGATTACTTAACATGATAATTGCTAGATCCATCCCTTTACTGGCAAATGCCATAATTTCATTCTTTATGTCTGAGCAATACTCCATTATGTGTGTGTGTGTGTGTGTGTATCACATTTTATTTATCCAGTCATCTGTTAGAGGGCACCTATGTTGGCTGTATCACTTAGCTATTGTGAATTATGCTGCTATAAACATTGATGTGGCTGCATCACTTTAGGATGCTGATTTTAAATCCTTTGGATATTTACCGAGGAGTGGAATACTGAATCAAATGGTTCCATTCCTGGTTTTTTGAAGAATCCCCATACTGCTTTCCAGAGTGATTGTACCAATTTATAGTCCCACCAAGAATGTATGAGTGTACCCTTTGGAAAATAGTTTTTTCTTTTGGGGTGAAACTATGATGGATCATGGTTAGTTTAGCGACTCAATGCAATGCAGAGTTTAGTTGAATGGTGTAGAATGAAAATACCATTTACCTAAAACACCTGCCTCTAACTATGTATGTAGATAAAATGAGCTTTTATACTTTTTTATACTTGCGATTCTTTTGTGTGTATGTGTTTTTTTCCCCCCATTATCCTGTTGTCTGGAAGAAGAATAAAATTATATGAAAGCACACAGAATTTCTTTAAGATATTACTTATTTTCTTTTTCTAGCTTAAAGCAATAAATGTAGATCTTCAAAGTGATGCTGCGCTGCAAGTGGACATTTCCGATGCTCTTAGTGAGAGGGATAAAGTAAAATTCACTGTTCACACAAAAGTAAGTGGGATTTTTATATTTTATCTTTTGTTGTGTTAATGTTACTTATATAAGGGGGAGGACAAGGGGGAGATTATAAACTAAAATTGAATTCCATGCATGTATGAATTTGTTGGTTTGAACCCAACTTTAAAACCTATTAAAAAAAAAAAGAAAAAATATAATAATATGCCGATGTGAACTTGGAGTTTGAACTCAATTGAAAAGGGACATAGTTTACAATTTCTGCTATTTTAACAAAAGAAGTTTTATGGAAATTACTTTTGGGGAGTGGGTACTGGGGATTGAACTCAGTACTTTACATATGCTAGGCATGTGCTTCACCATGCGCTATATTCCAAACCTTTTAAAAATTTGGAGATGGAATCTCATAAAATTGTCTAGAATGGTCTAGAACTTGGGATTCTCCTGCCTTAGCCACCCTAGTAGTTAGGATTATAGGTGTGCACCACCACTCCTGTCAAGAAGTATACTTTTTACTTTTGTTTTCTGGTACTGGGGACTTAACCCAGGAGCACTTTACCACTGAGCTATATCTGAAGCCTTTTTTGAGTCCTTTTTGGTTTTTATTTTGAGACAGGGTCTTGCTAAGTTGCTGAGGTTGACCTCGAACTTGGGGTTCTCCTGTCTCAGCTTTCAGAGCCTCTGGCAATACAGGCAGGCACCCCCGCACTTGGTGAAATGCACTTTTATTTATTTATTATTATTTTTTAGTTGTTGATGGACCTTTATTTTATTTATTTGTATGTGGTGCTCTGAATTGAATCCAGTGCCTCACGTATGCTAGGCAAGTGCACTACCACTGAGCCCCACAACCCCAGCCCCGAAATGTACTTTTTTATTTTTTATTTTTATTTTTTTATTTTTTAATATTTATTTTTTTTAGTTCTTGGCGGACACAACATCTTTGTTTGTATGTGGTGCTGAGGATCGAACCCGGGCCGCATGTATGCCAGGCGAGCGCGCTACCGTTTGAGCCACATCCCCAGCCCCCTGAAATGTACTTTTTTAAAGATGAACATTTTAAGACATAATCATAGAGCCTACATATAATACAAATTTAATTATGTGTAGGTTTTTATCTATTTTTTAGTATAATTTTATTTTCAAATTTTGTTGTTGTTCCTTCAGTTAGATTGCTATCCTACACATTCTTTTTTTTTTTCCTTCTCTGGTAGTAGCAGTTAAATCCAGGATGTTTTACCACTGAGTCACATCCTGAGCCCTTTTTATTTTTTGATTTTGAGGGAAGGTCTCTTTTTTATTTTTTAAAAAATAAATAAAAACGTCTTGCTAAGTTATTCAGGCTGGTCTTGAACTTGTGATCCTGCTATCTTATCCTCCCAAGTAGCTGGGATAACATGTTTATACGATAGCACCTGGCTTCAAATTATCATTCTATTGCAGTTGGGCACATTATCAGATTGTAGATCTGTTTTTGTTTGTTTGAATAGTTGAGTTTTATAAATATCAATAGAATAATTTTTATTTTAGTTTTTATTCCCTTGTATCATCCCTTTCTTTCTCTTCCTTTTGTCCACCTTCCCTGTTCTGCTTGTTTTACCTCAGTAGGTAATTAATGGTAGCAGTATAAGATAATAACAGCCTGTCAACATTTCCCAAAGATCTGAGGATAAATTTGACTAAGTGTCTTGGAGTTTTCATACTAGAGTTTAATGTCACTGGTAGTCTTTCACATAAGACTAATTTTTATTTATTTTTGGTACTGAAATTGAACCCAGGGGTGCTTAACCATTAAGCCACATCCCCAGTCTTTTTTTTTTAATATGTTTATTTTATTTATTTATATGTGGTGCTGGGGATTGAACCCTGGGCCTCACATATGCCAAGTGAGCACTCTACCGCTAGCCACAACCCTACCCCCATAGCCTTTTTTTATATATTATTTTATTTTTGGTACCAGGGATTGAACTCAGGAGCACTCAACCACTAAGCCATATCCCCAGCCTTGTTTTGTATTTTATTTAGAGACAGGGTCTCACTGAGTTGCTTAGCACCTTGCTTTTGCTGAGGCTGGCTTTAACTGTGATCCTCCTGTCTCAGCCTCCCAAGCTGGTGTGTGCACTAGGCCCGACTGTATTATTTTATTCTTTTGAGACCGGATCTTGCTAAATTGCTTAGGGCTTCACCAAGTTTCTGTGGCTCGCTTTGAACTTGTTATCCCAGCCTCCCAAGTTGCTAGGATTATAGGTGTGCTCCACTGTGCCCAGCTAAGACTGATTTTTAAAGAATTGAGATGTATTGTTTATCAAAAGTTGTTAGTGTAATTTTGACTTTTATTCAAAAAGAATCTGTCTTTGCAGAGTTCATTGCCAAATTTTAAACAGAACGAGTTTTCTGTTGTTCGACAACATGAAGAATTTATCTGGCTTCATGATTCCTTCGTTGAAAATGAAGACTATGCAGGATATATTGTAAGTATTGAGGTTTTATTTAAATCCCATTTTTAAGAGCATTTTGTATACTCTTCTCTATTGCAGTCTTTTAGCATTTTTAGTAAATGATAAGATTTTTTATTTTTTATTATTTTATTTTATTTATTTGGGGGACAGGGATACTGGTGATGAACCCTGGGGCACTGAGCTCTATTTCCAGCCCTTTTTATTTTTCTTTTATTTTGAGACAGGTTCTCACTAAGTTGTCCAAATTGACTCTGAACTTGGCATCCTCCTGCCTTAGCTTCCTGAGTTGCTGGCATTACATTCATGTGCCCCTGTGCCTAGCACTGATGTGATTTTTAAAAATTTCCCAGTTTTGTTACAAAACTGGGTTACCATCTTTTATCTTGAGTTGTCCTGTTTGGATCTGTGGGAATATGTTATGCTTCCTCATTTAAACTTAGATTCTTTCTGTTAGAAATGAAATGAGTTTGTCCTAGAAATTAATTAAGGGATTTTATAAATCATACTGGCTTTGAACCCTTAAGTGGATAGGTATTTACTTTTGGAAGCCTCCTTAAGGTGTTATCATCAATAAACAATGGTTATTATGCCTCAGCTTTTGACCACACTTAGATTTGTGAAATTTAATTTGATTAGATTTTTTTCTAAAATCATTGTGACCCGATTCCATCTCTGTTCTTGGAACCACCACTCATTTTCAGTCATTTGTTCCTTTTAATACCTTAGATTTTGGTGAATGACCAGTATACATTTTTCTTTTCTCATTCTAGTTCTACCTTTTCCCCCTACCTTCTTGTGTGATGGTACGTTTTTCTTTTTTTCTTCCATAGGCTCTTCAAAGACTAAGACTTATTTATTTATCTTTATATACCTGTTGCACAGCATTATGCCTAGTATGTATATACTAGATGCTTGGAGAATGTGTGTTGAACTGTACTTGATAACTTTCTGACCCTAGGTGTAATCTTTTATTTTTTGGGTTACCAGAGATTGAACTCGGGGCACTCAACCACTGAGCCACATCCGTAGCCCTATTTTGTATTTTATTAGAGACAGGGTTTCACTGAGTTGCTTAGCGCCTCACTAAATTGCTGAGGTTGGCTTTGAACTTGTGGTCATCCTGCCTCCACCTCCCAAGCAGCTGTGATTACAGGCGTGTGCCACCACGCCCAGCCAAGGTGTAATCTTTTTCATGTAGGTCTTTGTTTTGTTTTTTTAGCAGTGCTGGGGAGCAAACCCAGGGCCTCATGCATGCTAGTCAAATGTTCTACCACTGAGCTATATCCCCAGCCTTTATAGCAGTTCTCAATTTAACTTTTCTTCCACTTCCTTTCTTTAGCTTTTCATCATTGTGCCCTTAATTGTTATTTGTCGGCCATTCCTCTTAAGATAATTTTTTTTTATATCTTTACCTTGAGTGGTATATCTCTTCTAGACCTTACATGTTTTTAAAGGTTTTTACATTACATGTTTTACCTTATTCATCTGCTTCACCTATGGATAAATAGAATGAGTTTAGTCATTAATTTATCTTATTAATTTTTTTCTTTTTTTTTGTTATTTTTAGTTTGTTAGCTTTTTAAAAGAATCTTTTTGCTTCTGGTAAATTCCTCTAATCCAGAATCCTTTTAAACATTTCCTGCTGGATAATATTTTTAGTATTTGTTAATTTAGAAAATACATGTAGTATAAAACTACTACGAACCCATTAATTAAAAAACTTAATTGAGGGCTGGGGTTTTGGCTCAGCAGTAGAGTGCTCCCCTAGCATGTGTGAGGCCCTGGGTTCGATCCTCAGCACCACATAAAAAATAAATAAATAGGGCTGGGATTGTGGCTCAGTGGCAGAGCGCTTGTCCCGTATGTGTGAGGCACTGGGTTAAATTCTCAGCACCGTGTATCAATAAATAAAATAAAGGTCCATAGACAATTAAAAAAAAAAAAAAATATATATATATATATATATATATATATATAAAATAAATAAATAAAATATATATATAAATAAGTAAAATAAAGGTATTGTCCAACTACAACTAAAAAATAAATATTAAAAAAAAAAGAGGCTGGGGATGTGGCTCAAGCGGTGGCGCGCTCGCCTGACATGCGTGCGGCCTGGGTTCAATCCTCAGCACTACATACAAACAAAGATGTTGTGTCCACCAAAAACTAGAAAATAAATATTAAAAAATTCTCTCTCTCTTAAAAAAAAAAAGAAACTTAATTGAGGGGCTGGGGTTGTGGCTCAGTGGTAGAGTGCTCACCTAGCCGTGTGTGAGGCACTGGGTTCTATCCTCAGCACCACATAAAGATAAATAAATAAAGGTATTGTGTCCATCTACAAAACTTAATTGAAATGCTGGGAATTGATATTGGCCAAGTTATATTGTTATATTGTAAATTGTGTGCATGTATGAATATGTAATAACCAATCCCATCAATAAGTACAATTATAATGGACCAGTTTTTTTAAATTAAATTTTTTTTTATTTATATGTGACAGCAGAATGCATTGCAATTCATATTACACATATAAAGCACAATTTTTCATCTCTGGTTGTATACAAAGTATACTCACACCAATTTATGTCTTCATACATGTACTTTGGATAATAATGTCCATCACATTCCACCATCATTTCTAACCCCATGCCCACTCCCTTCCCCTCCCACTCCTTTGTCCTATCTAGAGTTTGTCTATTCCTCCCATGCTCTGCCTCCCTACCCCACTATGACTCAGCCTCCTTGTATCAGAGAAAACATTCGGCATTGTTTTTTTGGGATTGGCTAACTTCACTTAGCACTGTCTTCTCTAACTCCATCTATTTACCTACATATGCCATGATTTTATTTTCTTTTATTGCTGAGTAATATTCCATTGTGTATATATGTCACATTTTTTCTTTATCCATTCATCTGTTGAAGGGCATCTAGGTTGGTTCCACAGTTTAGCTATTGTGAATTGTGCTGCTATAAACATTGATGTGCCTGTGTCCCTGTAGTATGCTGTTTTTAAGTCCTTTGGGTATAGACTGAGGACAGGGATAGCTGGGTCAAATAGTGGTTCCATTCCCAATTTTCCAAGAAATCTCCATACTTCTTTCCATATTGGCTGCACCAATTTGCAGTCCCACCAGCAGTGTATGATTGTAACTTTTTCCCCACATCCTTGCCAACACTTATTGTTGTTTGTATTCATTTTAATGGACCAATTTTTTAAAAGTGGGGAAAAACCAACAAAAAATAAAAATCATATTTGTATTTAATCATGCCTTTACAAAAATGGCATATATATTTACTGTATACATTTATTCAGTCTGTAGTCAGAGCTTAGAGCACATAGGAATTTGAGGATTCTGGGTTGCTGTGTAGGAGTCTGCAGATGGAAGTTTGAGAACAATTGTAAAACCAGAAAGTAGTGTTATGCTATATTTCGTTTTTGGTGTAAAGGACTTCAAGGATCTTAATTTCTAAAATTAGTGAAGCTCTGGAAGCACAGCATGGTGGTACAGACCTGTAATCCTAGCTACTCGGGAGCTGAGGCAGAGAGATTACAAATTAGAGGCCAGCAACAACCTGTCCCAATAAAAATAAGAAAGATTGGGGATGTAGCTTAGTGCTTTGCCTAGCAAGTGTGAGACTCTGGGCTCAATTCCAGTACTACAAAAACAAACAAAATCCCTGAAAACTAATGAAGTTCTCCAATCTGAATGTGATAGTTTACAGTGTTCAGTTCATTCAGGATACCTTTAAGTTTCCCAGACACCGTCTTATGGTGGTAGTGGTACAGTGTGGAAAGAAATGATAGTCCCTTAAAGTAAGTGATTTACTTTTATTATAGATTCCACCAGCACCACCAAGACCTGATTTTGATGCTTCAAGGGAAAAACTACAGAAGCTTGGAGAAGGAGAAGGGTCAATGACAAAGGAAGAATTCACAAAGATGAAACAGGAACTGGAAGCGTATGTGATATTTTCTGTTGTTGTTTTGTTAGTTGTGTTTGTTAATGCCTTTTTTTGTGCTGATAGTCCATTCTTTTAATCATTTACCATTGTGACTCTGAAAGATGCAAGTTTAAGTCACACAACTAGTGTCAATGATCATGATCAGAGCCTACGGGAAAATTATAGAATCATTGTCTCCCTTGTAAAATTACTGTTTTAAATAAACTCTGGAAATTATAAACAGAGGATCCAAAAGCTTGTAAACAATAGTAGAAAGGGAACATGATGTTTTAAAGCAGAATGTATATCTTTTTTCACAAGGCCATAGTCATTTCCAATCTGGTTCTCTTTTTTTCAACTTGTGTATAATACTAAAACTTCTGTTTCTCATAGAAAGTGTTGAGCACTTTCTTCTTCTTCTTCTTTTTTTTTTTTTTGACATGTAATAGTTTTCTTCTCCTTTTCTCTGCCTTTGACTTCTGACCAAAAGGAAAAGAATAGAAGCAAAGGAACCAGAGAATAGTTTAGAATTGTTTTTCATTAACTATTGGTTCTATATACACTATTAATGTGTTAAGTCCTTGGAAAATTGTGATAGTTTAAATTTCATTTTTAGCTTATTTGCTAAAAATACAGTTTTTCCCCTTTTATTGAACATTTATGCTTTGGAGTTTCTAAATTATTTCTATTTTGAGAGTTGTACAAGGAAATAATTGTCCTTGCTTTATTGTCACTTCCATATCTTTTTTTTATGGTCATTTCTCTTCTTGCATTTCTTTTTCTTCTCTTCCACTGAGTTTCAGTTTTCAAGCATATATTTATAGAGCTACTAGACTCCTCTTCAGAATAGCTACATAAACTCTTTTGAAAAGAAAAATTATCCAAATAGATCTTCTTTGTCAAAGTATAAAGTGACAGATATTTTAATTATTCTGTCAGTATGGGTGCAAGCAATAATCTGATAGCAAACATTTTTAAAGTTTATAAGATTGAAAACTGAAAATTAGGAAAGCATAATAATATTGGAGAATCTGTGATTTTCCAGTGGCCCTGATCATGATTCTTTTGTGGTCTGGTTAGGGGTTGGATAACAGAACCTTGGGTTTATTCTACTGCTACCTCCATCCTCTGCATCCTTCTTTTTTGTCTTCACTGAATGACTACCCTCACAGAGATCAAACTTCTCCCAACATTGATCCTGCTGGTTTGCTGGTATGTAAAACTTATCCTTCTTGCACGTAGTTGAAGCAAGAATATTGGGCTTTTTGAGTGTTTTCCTTCCCTCAAACTGACGTGTATTACTATATGTTCACTAGGATTCATTGATGGTGATATTAAAATCTCTTAAACAGATTTCTTCAGTGTAATGGCAAAAACCAGTCTATGGTGTGTTTCTTGTGTGTTTGGGTCATTAGATGAAAATAATGATTAACATTGAAAATATGCTGAGGTTTGGATTTTGGTATGTTTTGTACTAAGGTATTTAAAATTAAAATCAGTAGTAAAAATTGAAACCTAAGGTTATATCATAATTTCTCTGGAGGTAAAAATAAACACCCCCATAGACCTTTAACATCAACTTGCATAGTGAGAAAAGTTTGTAAAATTTAAAAATATTAACATTTAGATATAATAAATACTATTAACCAGCATGAAGTCTTTTTTAGGGCTGTGTTTTATATATTTAATTAACAGTTCAATTAAAACCTTTGTTTACATGAATTGTATTTTGTATTCATGATTTTGCTTTTAGAATAATCCAAAGTATTTCCTGAAAAAATTTATTGCAGATGACTTTCTAGTTGATAGTTTTTTGCCTTTAATTTTGTGTGTTGTTCTAGTGAATATTTGGCAATATTCAAGAAGACAGTTGCAATGCATGAAGTGTTCCTATGTCGTGTGGCAGCACATCCTATTTTGAGAAAAGATCTAAATTTCCATGTCTTCTTGGAATATAATCAAGATGTGAGTATCAAGTTGATGAATGCAGTAGTTCAGGTTTTTTAAAGAGTCATTAGAAAAGGTGGGAAGTAGTTAGTATAAAGCCTTTTTAAGAATGTTTTTATTTTTTTAAAAAAGTTTAAAGGGGCACATTTTCAGTAATACTGAAATATTTCATTAATTGAGTGGATTAATTAAAGAAATGGTGGTAAATCATGTTCTATTCTGAGCACCTATAATCCAAAACTATAAAATCCAAAACTTTCTGAGAACCAACTTGATGCTCAGTTTTGGAGCATTTTATATTTCTGGATTAAGTCTGCTCAGTTGGTAAAATCTGTGCAAATATTCCCAAATTCAAAAAACTCCAAAATCTGAAACGCTGTGTTTCCAAGTATTTTGATAAAAGTCACCCTGTACTTTTATCAAGTTGATACTGATATTTCATCCTGAATAGTGAACTTAAGAAATAAAGTGGGCTGGAGATGTAGCTTAGTAGTAGAGCACTTGCTTAACATGCCGGAGGCCCTGAGTTCAATCCTCATTATCTCACACACACACGGAAGATAGAATAGGGTTATCAAATTGATTAATGTTTTTAAATTTGAATTTGGGCCTTCTGAAGCTTTGTGGAGAATTCCAGGGAGGTTCTTGAGCTAAAAAATTCTAGATTATGGCTGGACATGGTGGTGCATACCTGTAATTCCAGTGACTTGAGAGGGTGATGCAGAAGGATCATAAGTTCAAGACCAGCCTCAGCAACTTAGTGAGTCCCTAAGCAATTTAGCAAAACCCTGTCTCAAAATAAAAAAATAGAAAAGGGCTGGTTATGTAACTCAGTGATAAAGTGGGTTCAATCCCCACTACCAAAAAAAAAAAAAAAAAAAAAAGTGCTAGATTGCTTTGGGTAAATCACTGACTCCTGATCTATTTAACTGACATTCTTTAGTGCTGATGGCTTCTAATGTTTCTCACTCCCTTCTTGCTTCCCTGCCTAAAAATTACTAATGGCAAAAAGAAAATTAGGTGACTGAGCATTAAAGGTTTTTTTTTCTAAGAGGAGGAAAATTTATTTGGCTCATGGTTTCAGTCTGTGGTTGGTTGGTATCATTGCGTTGGGAATGAATGGAGGCACAGCATTATTGTGGAAGGGCATGCAAGGGAAAGTTACTTACTTTATGGCAGCTGGGAAGCAGAGCAAGCTAAAGATTTCTTTATTCATAGTGCTGGCAAAATTTTATTTTAGTAGATAGTTGATACTTGTCATAGAACTTATATTTAGATGACAAGACTAATTCATAGCTTTTATGGAAAACATGTAGGATAGTGCTTAATTTGATTACAAGTTAACATCAGGATTAAAGAATTTTGCGAATATAAGCTTATTTTTCTGGTTTGGTTTTAGTAAATATAAATTATACATTAAGTTCAAGGCTACACTCAGCAATTTAGTGAAACCCTGTCTCAATAAATAAATAAATAAAGTCTAGGGATGTAGCTTGATGGTGAAGCATCTCTGGGTGCTTTCAGAAAGCTTCGGGGTTCATACATTTTCTTACACCAAAGCAAATTTATTTATTATTTTTTCCTTATAAACAAGCATTTAAACAAACATGCCAGGCATAGTGATGCATGCCAATAATCCCAACTACCCAAGAGGTTGAGGCTGAGGATTTTGAGTTTAAGGTCAGCCTGGCAATTTAGTGAGACCTTGCTTAAAAAATGTATTTGTGTGTGTGTGTGCACGTGTGCGCATGCACGTGTGCATATATATACACACATATGTATATATATATATGTATACGTATGTGTATGTGTGTGTGTATATTGGCACATACACACTTAGTAAGGAGGATGATATATTCTAATAACCCCTTTTTTAAAATTTTTTTTTAGTTGTAGTTGGACATGGTACCTTTATTTTATTCATACTTTTTTTTTTTTTAATGTGCTGAGGATTGAATCTAGTGCCTCACACATGCTAGGTGAGTGCTCTACCACTGAGCCAGAACCCCAGCCCCATAAAAACTCTTTTAATATCAGCAAGTGGTGTTTTGGAGAAAGCCTAAAAAGATGGACTGGAGCTTAGTGCGATGGTGCATGCCTGTAATCCCAGCAACTCTGGAGGCTGAAACAGGAGGATTGCAAGTTTCAGGCCAGCCTCAGCAATTTAGTGAGGCTCAAAGCAACTTAGCAAGACCCTGTCTTAAAATAAAAAATAAAAATGGCTGGGAATGTAGCTTAGTAGCAAAGTGCCTGTAGGTTCAATCCTACCACTTGACCTCACCCCAGAAAAAAAGCACTGGAAAATGTTCTTTAATTGTTTACAGAGTGGACAGATGAACAGTTGAAGTATCACAGGGCCATGGGACTTAGGGGGAGACCTAGAAAGCCTTGTTCTTGTATTTAATTGAGAAAGGGCCACTGTTATGAGAAATAATAGCCTTTAATTTGCTTTACTTATCCAGTGGGGAATAGTCTTGAGTCTGTTTAACAACAGATTTTTTTTTTTTTTTTAATTGTATCAGGGATTGACCCCAGGGACACTTAACCACTGAGCAACATCCCCATTCCTTTTTATTTTTTATTTTGAGACAGGGTCTCCCTAAGTTGCTTAGGGCCTAGCTAAATTGCTGAGGCTGGATTTGAATCTGTGATCCTCTGCCTCAGCTTCTTGAGCTGCTGGGTTACATGTATGGGCCACCAAGCTGGGCTGGATATTTATTTATTTATTTATTTTTGGGTAGTGCTGGGAACCTAGGACTTTATGCATGGTAGGTAAGTGCTCTGTCACTGAGCTAAGTCCCCAGCCAACAGAGCATAATATATTTAATCCCCTAACTTCCATTAAATAAACTACCTCAATCAGTAGGCACACATAGGATCTTTTCATTGCCTTAGTATTACAGACTCTGAACAGACTTTTGTCTGTTCTCTTCTTCCTATTTCCATTACTCATTCATACATCAAGACCATTGACTTCATTTTGACTCTTGTTAGCAGTTCTCCTGTGTACCTTTCTCTCATCTAGAGTACTTTCCCTATCATTTATAACAAACTTCCATCTTTTCATTTTCTGTAATAGCGAATTTCAACTCACATCAGTTTCTCTTGATCAGATGATAACCTTGGTTTCAGGAAAGTGGAAAACAATCAGAAATCAAATTCCTAAACTTCGTATGTTCCCCATAATGATCAACCACCTTGGCAGCCACACTCATTTATTAACTTTTATATTTTATTTTTGCTTCTTATTTTCTAGTTATCTTTTATATCTTTTTCCTGCCTAACTTGCCTGGCTAGAATTTCTAGGACATTGTTAAATGAAGTGGCGAAAGCAAGACATCCTTTCCTTTTTTCTGATGTTAAGGGGAAAGCATTCACCCTTGCACCCTTAAAGATGATGTTAGTTGTGGACTCTTTTTTTTTTTTTAGTTGTAGATGGACACAATATCTTTGTTTTATTTGTTTATTTTTTATATGGTGCTGAGGATCAAGCCTAGTGCCTCACGCATGTGAAGCAAGTGCTCAACCACTGAGCTACAACCCCAGCCCAGTTGTGGACTTTTTATAGATGTTCTCTGTCAGCTTGAAGAACAATTCAGTCTTAGTGTATGATAACTGGCCCCAGTGTGTCATGGGAGAAAGAGGCAGACAGATCTAGGATTGCAGAATGCAATTTTAGAGGTCTTGCTAAAAGTGTGGTTCAAGGTAGCAACATGACCAGTTGGATCCACACAATTTGGGTTAGAAGGATATGTGTATATATAAGTTAGGACAAAAGTGACTTCATCTTAGCTAGAATATACCTCTTTAATCTTAAGCTCTAATATTAAAGAGTCAGGCACATTCCTTAGAGCCAGAGTCTAGTCATAAGGTTCCATATAGCCCTCAGCCAACTAGGGTTACTCCGGATCAGTTATGGTAGTTATTACTCAAGATGTCTAAGTCTTGTGGGCATTGAAGTCATGGCAATGTGTAAGGAAATTAGATGGTGTGTTGCTTTATAGGGCACCTTGATGCAGCAAGCACTAGGAGTCAAAAAGAGTTAGCTGCTTCTCACTTTTACTCTTGGATGACCATTCATCCATTCAAAGTCATCTTTTGTGTTTCTTATACTATGAGTTGCTGACCCCCAACACAGGATAAAGAGTTGATATTTGGATGAGTTCAGAGTGAGAAATTTGCAGAATATATTTTCAGAGGTATTACAGAATCATATGATGATATATTTTACCTCAGTAAATTTCATGTTTAAAAGGACTCCTGAGTTAAATTTTTTTAAACATTTTTATTCGTTATTGATGGATTTTTAATTTTATTTATTTATTGGCATGTAGTGCTGAGAATCGAACCAGTGCCTCACACATGCTAGGCAAGTGCTCACCACTGAGTCACAACCCCAGCCCCTGAGTTAAATTTTTATTGTTATTGTATTATATATAGTACTTGACAAAGTAAGGTGAAAGGGCTACTTATAACAGAATTATCAAATATGCTTGTAAAATTGGACTTATCTAGACCTTATTGTAGTCCACCTGAATCTTTTAGAGTAAGGCTGGAGTTATTACCAAACTTTTTAGTACTAGGGATTGAACCCAGGAACACTCTACCACTGAGCCCTTTTTTATTTTGAGACATGATCTTGTTGAGTCGCTCAGTCTGGCCTTGAGTTTGCTGTCTTCCCACCTCACTCCCGTAAGTATTATAGACACAGCAGAAGCCTATAGGGATTATAGGTGTGTACCATCATGCCTAGCTTAAAATCCTCTTTTATGCCCTAAAGTTTGAAAACTGTTAATACACATGATGAAATTTCCATTTTAAGTTTAAAAACTGGGATTCTTTTGAGATTATAAGTTAAATGTCTAAGATAAAAGACATACTACTTTGCATTTGTAACCTTAAAAAAATGCTAATTGTAATTACCTTTCTTCAGTTGAGTGTGCGAGGAAAAAATAAAAAAGAGAAACTTGAAGATTTCTTTAAAAACATGGTTAAATCAGCAGATGGAGTAATTGTTTCAGGAGTAAAGGTAAGACTTGATTAACAGTGTTATTGGTTGAAAATTTGCTTCTTTCATTATTTAATTATTTATTTTTGTGGTGCTGGGGATTGAACCCAGGGCCTTGTGCATGCAAGGCAAGCATTCTACCAGCTGCGCTGTATCCCCAGACCGAATTTACTTCTTTTGAAAGGGAAATAGATTGAGATTTTGTATGTTCAGAATTAGAGTAAGAATTTGGACAATAGAATCCTTAGGCCTGGGAAATTGTGTCCCTACCCTGGCTCTCTTTAGTGAGTTCTTTTCTCCAAGGAGTGAGAAGTCTGCAGTCCAGGAGATTTATCCATCTGGAGTTACTTCTTTACAAAAAGACCATGTTGCAGATATCTCAACTCCCGTGTTTCCTTGCCCAAATCCAAAGCCACCTTCCAGGTTCTGCATAGATGTCTTCTCCCCAGCTGTGCTGCTGCTGTGCATTTCATGGATGGTGAAGGGGTGATTGTAAGGCAGCTAAGTAAAGGGGAGGGGCAAGGGAAAAGATCAGTGTGCAGGTTGAAATGTTCACCTGTATATGCCCAAGGACCCTCTAGGTATAGGTTAGAGCTGTAGGGTGGAATAAGAAGAGGGGCTGCAAATGTTTTTACACTTGCCCTTAGCTTAGCCTTGCAAATATTAAGAGATAGACCTAGAATCAGATTTGAAGTTAGAAGATCTCATTTGAAGTTTTAGTGTTGCCTTCTGCTGTTATATGTTCTTGGGGAAAGTTTCTTTCTCTGAATTTTATTTTTTCCATTTCCAAAATGGGGTTAATAATATGACCTAGCTCACAGAATTATTGAAAAGACTGAATAAGATAATATGTGTAATAATACTTAGAAAGCTAATTATTTATTAAATTAATTATTTACTTACAGTTTATAAAAGTCTTGATATAAAACACTAGTTCTCAAAATGTGGTGTACTGAAACCTAGACCTCAAGATCCTTTTATTTTTATTTATTTTTTTTATAAGTGGACACAATGTCTTTATTTTACTTTATGTGGTACTGAGGATAGAACCCAGTGCCTCATGCATCCTAGGCGAGTGCTCTACCCCTGAGCCACAACCCCAGCCCCAAAGACCCTTTTAAAGCAAGTCTTCAAGGTCAAAACCATTTTCATAAAATTATTATGATACTTTTTGCCTTTTTTTTTTACCATGTTGATAGTTAAAACTAGCATATATGAATTAAAGATTTTTAAACATTTTTGTCAATACTAACTCTTGCTGCTTGTGTTCTATTGATGTAAGTCTCACATTATTAACTGATATTTTTCCAATGAAACATTGCTAGTTTAGAAGGGGTAAAAGTACTGTGAATATATGATTTTTCACTTCTCATGTATACATGGCTTTATTTTTTTTTAAAGATTGACTACAGTGGTTAATCATATCATTGCTCCCAGATAGGTAATTTGGCCAGTTTCCCCAGAGCAGTCAGCCCTAATGAGTAAGGTGTGGAAGCCACAGAATAGCTCATAGATTGTCTGTTAGACCAAGAAAATCAATGTTTACTTCTAGTGACAGAATTTTTCTTTTTCTGAAAAACAGTTGATCACTCCCACTGGCATTAAGGTGTCTGTTGAAGTAGAGCACAAGTAGGAACACGTTTCAGAGTAAAACATGGGAAAGTGAACCATAAGAGGATCTCTGAGCCTTCAGCTACAAAACTATAGATATCTTTTTTTTTAATATTTATTTTTTAGTTATAGGTGGACACAATATCTTTATTTTATTTGTATGTGGTGCTGGGGATCGAACCCAGCGCCTCACACATGGTAGGCGAGTGCTCTACCTCTGAGCCATAGCCCCAACCCTAGATGTCTTACTTGATAGAAAGGTAAGCCAGATACTTAAGGTAGGTGTGGTGGTACATGCTAGTAATCCCAGCTACTTAGGAGACCAAAACAGGATGATGACAAATTTGAGGCCATTCTGGACAACATAGCAAGCAAGTCCCTCCCTCTCAAAAAAAAAAAAAAAAATCCCAAAACAAAGAAAGAAATGCATGTCTATTAAAGTCTTAATATGTTCATAAAATCGATTTTAAACTCTTGGTTTTTAGAGGATATAGCTGTGCTGTTTTCCTGATAATCTTTGTATGTTTATAATGTTGACAAAGTTATTTCTATATCATACTAAAGCAAAATAAGTGAAAAAAGCTCATATTTTCTTTTGATTCTATAGGATGTAGATGATTTCTTTGAGCATGAACGAACTTTCCTTTTAGAATATCATAACCGAGTTAAGGATGCGTCTGCTAAGTCTGATAGGATGACAAGATCCCACAAAAGTAAGACTTTTTTTTTTTTTTTTTTGTGGCTTTAGCTTGAAATTTTTAATGGAATAGTAATAATAAGGCTGACTTGTTACTTAGAGTTTGTAAAAGTCTTGATATGAAACAGTGGTTCTCAAACTGTGGTCTATTGAAGCTTAGACCCCAAGTGAGTCTGCAAGGTCCAAAATTATTTTCATAAAAATACTGTAGATACTTTTTTGCCTTTTTCACCATTCTGACATTTACATTGATGATGCAAAGGAAAAAATGGATAAAACTCTTTGTGCCTTAGTATATACAAATCAAGGCAGTAGCATCAGACTTTACTAATAATAGTCATTGTAGTTTTTCCTGCCATGACTTACAATTTTCTAAAAATGTAACTTTGATGTAGCAGCAAAAATTATAACAAATCTCCACCCCAGAGTTCACATTTTTTAAATATTGAGTGATAAAATGGGAAATATCTATAAAGCACTTTGCATACTAAAATGTTATGATTCTCTCTGGAAGGGCATTTTAAATACTGTTGAGTTGTGACTGAACTAAGTGCTTTTTCCATGGAATACCATATTTACTTGTAAGAACAACTAACAGATTTCCCAAACAACCAGTGCATAATGCCACAAATTGTGTATATAAAAGATTCACTCAAAGTACAAGATAGATCAATGAAGTTTATGAACAGCTTATTTGAGTATATTTAGTATTTTTTTTATAATTAGTATTTATAAGATTTGGTGTCAAAGTGTACAGTTTAATCATAGTAAAAATTGTGAACATGTATCCATAACCCCTGAAAGTGGCCTTTAGTGTATACTTTTTTTTTTTTTTTTAAAGAGAGAGAGAGAATTTTTTTTTTTAAATATTTTTATTTTAGTTCTCCGCGGACACAACATCTTTGTATGTGGTGCTGAGGATCGAACCCGGGCTGCACGCATGCCAGGCGAGCGCGCTACTGCTTGAGCCACATCCCCAGCCCTAGTGTATACTTTTTATTGTTGAGTTTTGTTTTTTTTTTTTTTTTATACCGAATAGTATTCTATTGTATGGATATGCCAACATAATCATTTGTTCATTTGCCTATTGGTGAACATTTGAGTCATTTCTAACTTGTGTCTATTACATTATCCACCTGCATGTCTCTTTGCATGGATGTAAATTTAACTTTTTAGGAAACTGGCACTTTTTTCATAATGATTATCCCATTTTGCATTTCCAAGAGCAGTGACGTGAGAGTTCAGTTGCTCCACATCCTTGTCAGTCTTTTTTTATTAGCATTATTTTTTAACTAATACATAAAAACATAAAAATTATGTATATTAATGCAGTATTAAGTGACATTTTAATATAGGCACATTGTATAATATTTAAACCACATTAAACATCTGTCTCTGAACATTTATTATCTTTATGGTGAAGACTTTAAAATCTTTTCTTTAGCTTTTTGAAATGTACCTTATTCTTACCTTTTGCCACCCTACTGTGTAGTAGCACACCAGAACTTCTTTCTCCTAATAAAAAATATGGGGAGAAAAGGACCGCCTTGCTCCTAACTACAACTTAATACCCATTGATCAACCTTCTATCATTATTCCCTCCCCCTTACTCTCCTTAGCCTCTGGTAATCACTGTTCTACTCTCAACTTCTATGAGTAGTGTCTACATATGAGTGAGATCATGTACTTGTCTTTCTGTGCCTGGCTTATTTCAGTATATATTGTTGGGAGTCTCCTTGAGAACTCCCCGGGCCTTTCAAACATGGCGGTGGGCAAATTGCCAGTGGGCGGCTAGAACTCCCTGGGCCTTTCAGATAAGGAGCCCCTAATGCAACATGGCGGCAGGCAAGTTGCCAGTGGGCGGATAACAAGTTGTTTTGAAAATTTTCTAATTGGTCCTCCCATCTTCTGTGATCGTGGACAGCTCGTGCCCCCCATGAATCTTATGCAGGGTGGACGTGCGTGCACCGTAGGTGATGATCTGACCTTTACTATGATTGGCCCCCGGAGCTTCCTGGTTTAAGATAACTGACTCTCACTTTCTATATAAACTAGCACCAGCTTGCAGTAAAGTGCTTCATCTTGTCACTGCTATCTGTGTGCATTTTAATCTCCGACAACGAAACTTCTCCTTTCATATATGATGGTCTCCAGTTCCATCCACATTATTGCAGATGTCAGGGTTTTATGTCTGAACAGTATTCTATTTTTATTTACCATGTTTTCTTCATTCATTCATCAGTTGATTGATGGTTATCTTGTTTACAGTTTTTTTAATATTTATTTTTTAGGTGTAGTTGGACACAATACCTTTATTTAATTTATTTATTTTTATGTGGTGCTGAGGATTGAACCCAAGGCCTCGCACATGCTAGGCGAGCGTTCTACTGCTGAGCTACAACCCCTTGTTTACAATTTTTGGCTATTGTGAATAGTGCTGCAATGAACATGGGAATACAGATGTCTCTTCAGAATTCTGATTTCACTTCTTTGGGATTTATCCCCAGTAATAGAATTGTTGGATCATATGGTAGTTCTATTATAATTTTCAAGGATTCTTCATATTGTTTTCTGTAATGACTTTTACTAACTTAATAATCCCACCACAGTGTGCAAGTGTTTTCTTTTCTTCATAGGTCGCTAGCTTTTACCTTTGATTTACATTTTCCTGGTGATTAGTTACGTTGAATTTTTTTTTTCCTTGCAATACTGGGGTTGAATCCAGGTTCTCAGGCATAGTAGGCAAGTTTTCTACCACTGAGCCACATCTTCAGCCCCAGCCCTTTTTTGAGACAAGGTCTTGCTAAGTTGCCCAGGCTGATCATGAACTTGTTATCTTCCTGCCTTAGCCTCCCAAGTAACTGGGATTACAGATGTGTGCCATAATGCTTGGCACTATTGAACATTTCTTAATATACCTCTTGGCCATTATATGTTGTCTTTTAACAAATGTCTAGGTTTGTTGCACATTTTAAAAAATATTTATTTATTTTTAGTTTATTTATTTATTTTTAGTTTATTTATTTATTTTTGTGTGGTGAGTGCTCTACCACTGAGCTACAACCCCAGCCCATGTTACACATTTTTTAATTAGGTTAATCCTTTTTTTTTTTTTGGCTATTGAATTTTTGAGTTCCTTATGTATTCTAGATATCAATATCAAATATACATATTATAAATATTTTCTGTCATTCTTCAGATTGTCTCTTTATTATTTCCTTTGCCGTGCAGCTTTTTTTTTTGATACAGTCCCACAAGTTTGTTTTTCTCTATTTCCTGTATGTTGGGGGTTTTTCTCAAAAAAATCTTTGCCTAGTTTTTTTGGGGTTTTTTGTTTGTTTGTTTGTTTGTTTGTTTTGATACCAGGGATTGAACCCAGGGGCACCCACTGAGCCACATCCCCACCCCTTTTTAGTTTTTTATTTTGAGACAGGGTCTCACTAAGCTGCTTAGGGCCTCTCTACATTGCTGAAGCTAGCCTTGAACTTGTGATCCTCCTGCCTCAGCCTCCCAAGCTTCTGGGATTACAGGTGTGCACCACTGCGCCTTGCTAAATCTTTACCTATTCTGATGTCCTAAAGTATTTCCCTTGTATTTTCTTCTGGTGGTTTCATAGTTTCAGGTTTATATAAGTCTTTAAACTATTTTGGATTCATTTTTTGACTGATGAGAGGTAGGGGTCTAGTTTTATTCTACTGGATATAAATATCCAATTTTTCCAGCACCATTTATTTAAAAGATGGCTCTTTCTTCAATGTGTTTCTTAGCACCTATGTCAAAAGTCAGATGACTGACTGTAAATCCATGAGTTTGTGTCTAGGCTCTATTCTCTTGCATTGGTCTGTGTGTCTGTATTTATTGCTAATATTATCAGTTTAATTACTAAGCTTGGTACTCTGTTTTGAAGTCAGCATATTATGTCCTGCTTGCTTTTTCCCCTCAAAATATCTTTGTTTATTCAGTGTGTGTGTGTGTGTGTGTGTGTGTGTGTGTCGGGGAGGTTCCGTATGAATTTTAGGACTGTTTTTTGTAGTTCTGTGAAGAATGCCATAGGTATTTTGATTGGAATTGCATTGAATCTGTGGATTGCAACTTTACTAAGTTTGTAGTGTGTAGTGTGTACCTGGCATACTAATGGGTTTTAATTTATAAGTATAAGAAGTGTATTAAGTTGTCCATGGTGGCACATGCCTATAATCCCAGCTACTCAAGATGCTCAGGTAGGAGGACCACAGATTTGAGGCTAGTTTCACCAGCTTAGCAAGACTCTCCCTCAAAATGGGGGGGGGAAAAAAGAAGAAGAAGAAGTGGGAGTAGCTCACTGGTAAAGTGCTTCTGATTTCAATTCCTTGTACTGCAAAAAAACAACAAAAAGAATTTCATTGATAATGATTTTAGAGTCCACATTACAAGTAATTATTGAGTTTGGTGTAATAATAAAGAATATCCATGATTATTTGAAAAGGTTAGTAGAATACCTCTTCCTTTTCTAGTTATATATCCGTGTAGGCTGGATTTTTTCCCCCCACATACTTAAAAGCAGTATTATCATAGTAGATCGAATGAAAAGCAGATTGAATGAAAGCAGAAGCAGATAATGAGAATCTGTTGTCTATTGAACCAGGTACAACAGAGATATATAAAAATGTAATGTTGTCATGCTCCTCCCTAATTTTTTAAAAAATAGCTCTTTTTCATTTGAAAGTTTACTTATTATGTAAATATGGGTTTAAACAGGCTGGGTTTAAATGTAGCTCAGTGGTATGTTAATTTTATTTTTTCCTTTTATTTATGTTTTGTGGTGCTGGGAATTGAACTCAGTGCCTTACATGTGCTAAGAAGCACTCTACTTCTGAGCCACATTTCCAGCCCTAATGCTATTAATTTTAAATAAATTACTAAATGTTCAAAATTTTTGTTTTACATTTTTGAAAAATATACAGTATATATTGATAGATAATAACACATGTAAAAAGAAGCTCTTCAGATTCCTCAGTAATTTTTAAGAATGTAAAGGAATCCTAAGATCAAAATTTGGATAACCTCCGAAATAGGGTCAAGTCAATAGAGTGAGTACTTAGAATCATTAACCTCCATTTTATAGTAACAGGAGAAAAGAAGTCTCTGGCTTGGCTACTTCTGTTCTTGTGTCATTCTTTTGTGAGGGTTTCTGTTACCAATAACCAAGCCAGGAAACCTGCCTGGATCCCAGCTGGCCAGTTTCAGCTACTGTTTCAGTTAGCTTTTCATCACTGTGACGAAAAGACCTGACAAGAACAATTTAGAGGGGAAAAGTTTATTTTGGCTCACAGTTTCAGAGGTTTGATATCAGATTATTGGAACAGTTTGCTGGTTGGTCACCCTGATTTTTTTTTCTCCACAGAATTTTTTAATATCTAAAATCCTTCTCAGGTGGAGTTTACCACTACTATGACATAAATATGTTCAATAAGATCCATTGTCACAAGATCAAATCTAAACTCTTATCATGGCCTATATGATCTTTTATTCCATTCACTCCCCTATGCATCCTGCAGTCCCACCCCAGGCTCTTTGAATATACTATTCTTCTTTATGATATGTATTTCTCTTATTCCCTTTATGCAAAATGTTATCCTTTTGTTTGGTAAAGATTTGCTCATCATACAAACTCCAGCTCATTCTATAGTTTTGTAAATCCTTTCTTGACTTACTGAAGTAGGAATCATCTGTTTCCTCTGTTCTTAAAGCAGTTTTCACATATACCCAATATAATATCCATTGAATTGTTATGGTTGTTTGTGTTATTTCCTTTACTTGATTTGGTGTATCTCTTGCAGATAGCTGTTCAGTCAGTATTTTTAAATTAATGACCAAATATATTCTTGAAACTTTTTCCATAGGTGCTGCAGATGATTACAATAGAATTGGTTCTTCATTATATGCTTTAGGAACTCAGGATTCTACAGATATATGCAAGTAAGGATTCTAATTAAAAACATTATTAGATATAAGCAAAATAAAAATTTGTTGGCATACTTGTAATCTCTAGGCAGGCATTTTGGAATATTTTTGTCAAAGCATTGATAATAAGAAATGTTTTTATAAACTTGAGTTGATTCATTTTTTCTTATCTAATATTTTTTAAATCTGAAAAATAAAATAAGCTTTAGTATGTAGTTTTAGTATTTACAATCTTCTGTTAGATGAAAGTGGGATATTTGTGTATTAGAGAATTTTTTAGTGTTGTTTATCATAAATAATAAATGTTATTTTGAAATTTTATATACAGGAGTCGGGGTGAGTGTGTGTGTGTGTGTGTGTGTATTTCATTGGAGCTTGGACTTTTTTTCCTTCCATACTGGGGAAGGAAGTGCACCCAGGGACACTTAACTGAGCTACATCCACACCCTTTTTATTTTTTTATTTTGATACAGGGTCTTGCTAAGTTCTTTAGGGCCTCGCTAAGTTGCTGAGCCTGGCCTCAAACTTGGGATTCTTTATTGACTTTATGCTAGTTGTTTTAACTAGTTAATTTTAGTTGCTCCTATAATATTACTTGTTTATTGAAAAATAATTCAAATATATATTTGTTTGCTTATTTATTTATTTATGATATTGGGGATTGATCCTAGCGACTTGTGCATTCTAGGCAAGGGTTTTACCATCGAGCTCCATCCCCAGCTGTTTTTTTGGGAGTGGGGGCGGGGACCAAGGATTGAACTCAGGGGCACTCAAACATTGAGCCACATCCGCAGCCCTATTTTGTATTTTATTTAGAGACAGGGTTTCATTGAGTTGCTTAGTGCCTCGCTGTTGCTGAGGTTGGCTTTGAACTCACAATCCTCCTGCCTCAGCCTCTTGAGCCACTGGGATTACAGGTGTACGCCACTGGCCCAGCCTTAGCTGTTTTTTTTTGTTTTGGTTTGAATATTTATTTTTTGGTTGTAGTTGTCAATACCTTTATTTTTATTTATTTATTTATTTAATGTGGTGCTGAGGCTCTAACCCAGGGTCTCGCAGGTGCTAGGCAAGCGCTCTACCGCTGAGCCACAACCCCAGTCCCTAAACCTTAGCTGTTTTATTTCTTGTATTTTGAGACAGAATCTTGCTTAGTTACTGAGGCTGACTTCAAACTTGTGATTCTTCTGCCTTAGTCTCTGGAATAGCCAGAGGCATGCACCACAACACTTAGATCAAATACATTTTAAAACAATGTTTCATAATTCATTTCTTTTTTCAAGACATATTCTTGAACTTTCCTCTTCTCTAAATGTGTTTAGTACACATTTAAGGGCCAATATTTGGAACAAAGCAAGAGATCATAACTTACAATAATGAAGATTCTATCTCGCCAAAGAGTTAAAATTTTTTTTCTCTTGTACTAGGGATTGAACCCAGAGGCATTCTGTCACTGAGCTATATTCCCAACCCTTTTATTATTATTTTTTTAAATTTTGAGACAAAGTTGCTGAGGTTGACTTTGAATTGATCTTCCTGCCTCAGCCTCCCAAGTTGCTGGAATTATAGACATGTGAAGAATTAATACTTAAGTCTTTGATAAGAAGAAAAAAATAAACCTTGCAATGCTATCAAACAATCTGTTAAGGCAAGTTGTGTTCAGTAAAACAAAGTTTATTAAATAGTGGGGTTTTTTGGCGGGGAGGGGAGGGGTGTCAGAGATTGAACTCAGGAGCACTCCACCACTAAGCCACATCCCCAGCACTATTTTGTACTTTATTTAGAGACAGGGTCTCACTGAGTTGCTTAGGCTCTCAAGGTTGCTGAGGCTTGCTTTGATCTTCTTGTCTCAGCCTCCCAAGCCAATGGGATTACAGGTGTGCACCACTGCACCTGGCTTAAATTGTGGTTTTGCTTTCTGTAGTTTGCCCTAATCCAATTATCATGCCATTTATGATTATGTATTTTACAGAATGCTTTTTAATAGTTTCACGTGGCCTTGAATATGCTGAACATACAGTCTACCATTGAGCTATAAACCTAGTCCCTGTGATACTGTTTTTTGTTTTGTTTTGTTTTGTTTTTTGGTACCAGGGGTTGAACCCAAGGGCGATTAACCACTGAGCCATATCCCCAGCCCTTTTTTATATTTTATTAGTGACAGGGTCTCACTGAGTTGCTCAAGGCCTTGCTAAATTAGTGAGGCTCATTTGAATTTGATATCCTCCTGCCTCAGCCTCTCAACCACTTGGAATTATAGGTGAGCCCACCATGCCAGGTGAGATAGTTTTTAATTGATATCAGCATTTGACAGACTGTTTAGTAAAGGGAAAATTAATTCTGAGCTAGGAATTGGTTGTTCATTTTCATTACTTTTCAAAACAAAGTAGCTATATTTGAAAATGTTTAAAATAAAACTATCACTGAGCATGTAGCACATGCTTGTAATCCCAGAAACTCAGAGGAGACTGAAGCAGGAGGATCCCAAGTTTGAGACCCAGCCTCAGCCTCTTAGTGAGATCCTCAGCAACTTAGTGAGAGTCTGTTGCAAAATAAAAAGGACTGGAGAGGTAGCTCAGTGGTAAAGTACCCCTGGATTCAATTACAGTATCAAAAATGTAAAACATAACTCTCCAGTAACTTTAAGAAGTTCTCCAGCTTCAGTACTGTCAGTCAACCTTTTGTCTCTTTCAGTGTAATTGCTTTGTATTTCTGTAATAATGTTGAAAGTACAGCCTCTATTTAGTATTATGTGATATATTACTTGAAGGAATATCAAGATAAATTTTAAGTTTGGTATATGGCTTAGATTGTGTCTTGAAATGAAATGGGGAAATTTCCTATAACAGATTTCAAGTAATGTGTTATATTGGTGGAAGTATAGGAGGTTTTTCCTGAACTAAATGAAGTCTCCAGTTAATAAGACCATTGAATGTTTTATATAAGGAAACAATAATGCTCATTAATGAAATGGTTTGGGAACATATTCTGTAAATATCTGATGTGGGAAATTATTTCAAATGTAGCTTCTGATGAAAATATTTTTCCCTTCCAGGTTTTTCCTCAAAGTTTCAGAACTGTTTGATAAAACTAGAGTAAGTACTAAATTCTGGAGATCTACTGCATAGTGATATATCTGTACTATAATGAACAATATTGTATTGTATACTTAAAAATCTGCTAAAAGGATACATCTTGTGTCATGTATTATTACCATAATAATTTTTTTCAAAAAGGTAATTAAGCCTTTGAGGATCTAAATCTCTGCATATAGTAATGTTTAACTTGTAGTTGTGTTTAATTTATTGAGGAAGATGAATATATTTCAGGATTATGATAGATTTTAATTCCACTGAGAGTTTTTCAGGAAGTTGTTTTTGTTAAAGAGTTTTGGTATTTGTATAAAAGAAAACATTCATTAAGAAGATAGAGTTTGGGGCTGTTGCTGGGGCTCAGCGGTAGCACACTTGCCTGGCATGTGTGAGGCACTAGGCTCAATTCTCAGCACTGCATTTGATAAATAAAATAAAAGTCTATAGACAACTTAAAAAAAAAAAAAAAGAAGACCTAGTTTATTTTTTATGAAGAACAATCAATCCTTTTCTGGAGCTTTGTAAATTCAGAGGAAGTCTTAGATTCATTTTAACTATATCAAGACTGGATTGGGGCTGGGGATGTGGCTCAAGCGGTGGTGCACTCGCCTGGCATGCGTGCCGCCCGGGTTCGATCCTCAGCACCACATACAAACAAAGATGTTGTGTCTGCCGAAAACTAAAAAATAAGTATTAAAAAATTAAAAAAAAAAAAAAAAAGACTGGATTATGGGCTTGGGCTGTGGCTCAGTGGTGGAGCACTTGCCTCACATGTGTGAGGTAATGGGTGTGATACTTAGCACCACATAAAAATAAATAAATAAAGATTTTTTTAAAATTTAAAAATTAAGGACTATGTTGCTTTTGATATTCTGTAACATGCTGGTTTAAAAATTAATAGTGTTATCTCAGCACCACAGAATAAATAGTAAAAACAGTGTTGGGCCTACTGGTGTAGCTCAGTGATGGAGTTGTTACATGCTTAGCATTTATGAAGCTGCAGGTTTGATCAGTAGTCCCCCGCTCCCCACAAAAATGAATAGTTTCATGGGCAAGGTGGTGCACATCTGTAATCCTAGCAGCTTGGGAAACTGAGGCAGGAGGATCACAAGTTCAAAGTCAGCCTCAGCATGTGGCAAGGCCCTAAGCAACTTAGTAAGACCCTGTCTTAAAATTAAAAATAAAACGTGCTGGGGGTGTGGCTCAGTGGTTAAGTTCCCGTGGGTTCAATCTCTGGCACCACCAAAAAAAAAAAAAAAATTATCAATACAAGGCAAGTATACAACTGTGGTAAAGTTGTACTCACTGTAGTAATAATTTACTGTTAGAGTCTAGACAATATTTAACAGTTGATAAAACAGTGGAAATGTTTTTCAGCTGTTTAATGGTATTTAGCTGAGAAGTGGTTGCCAGTCCAGTATAGAAATCTGCCAATTGAGTTATGTATAGTAGGGATAAAAAAAAAGAAACTTTCTCACAAAGGACAAATGCGTAGGTGGTGACACCCTCATATCCATAATGCCATTCTTATCCCTTTCATGTTTGTATTACTGAGCATCTTCTAGGAATATATGGTGGTTTTCTGTGCATTTACATAAAAAGCATAAAGACCTATCCCAAAATATAATTGTGTCAAGTACGCTGAGAAATAGACTTCAAGATAGGATTAGATGTACAAGAGATATATTGTGAAGAATAGAAAGGAAGGAGCACAGTAGGCAGAAAGAACCTTCAGACTACAGTACAGTGTGGGAGGCCATCCTCGCATGTGATTTGATTTACCTCCCTGGCTGGGCGAGAGGCGCTTAAACACAACTGTGTCAGAGCTATTCCCCACCCTTCTCCAGGTCTGAGGGCTTGTCCGTGCAGAGGCGTGTCTGGCCACTGCCCCAGAGACCCAGTCATCGCCCCTGACCTTGGGATGCTGCCCCCCTTAACCTTCATTGAATGGGATTTTCCCTGGAATTTTTTGTTCTCCAATAAAAGCCCACTCCCTGGCGTGTTCTCTCTCTCTTGCTAGTCTCTTCTGTAAACCTCGCTACCGCATTAGGTGGCTGGGGGGCGGGAGCTAGGAGAAGCCGTCCCATATACATGTGGCCTTTTCCACAAGACTGCTTGTGTTTTACAACCTGGTGTTTAGTTTCTAGAAGTGAGCCACCCCATATAACAGGAATTGAAAGCTACTGGTTTGTTAAAGCCGAGACCTGGAAACGGGCACAGTGCTTACTACTGGTCAGTCTAAGAACCTTGATTTAAGGGGTGGGGGCATGCAGCCTACTTTTCAATGGTAGGAGGGGAGTCATAATTTAAAACACCCATACTATCTACTATTATCAATCTAAATAAATTTTTAGCATACTTTGTAAGAAATTCCTGGGCTGGGTTTGTAACTCAGTGGTAGAGCACTTGCCTCACATGAACAGGGCCCTGAGTTTTAATCCCCAGCACTTCAAAAGAAAAAGGATTCTGTAAGTTTATTTCTCCACAATGTAGTAATTTTTAGAAGCTTCAAGTTTTTTTAACCTTCTATTGCAGTATATTAGATAAATAGTCATATATACATCAGAAGTGTATATGTGACTCAGTGAAATTTCACAATTGTTGTCAACACCAAGATCAAGAAATAAAACATTACCAGCTTCACAGAATGCCCTGCCCCTCTTCACCTACCTCATAAGACACCACTTTCCACAAAAGGAATACTTTCCTAGTTTCTGACACTAGAGATTTATTTTGTTTCTGTTATATAAATGCTTATGTAGTATGTATTCTTTATGTCTAGTTTTATTTATTCAACATTGATCCCCATGTTGTTGCATACATGTAGTTCCTTTTTTCTGATTGCTGTATAGTATTCCATTAATTTATCTGTTTTACTTTTAGTTGGTAGTCATTTGTATAGTTTGTTTGGGGTTCTGTATGTCGGTGTTATTGATTGTGATACTGGGCTTGAACTCAGTGGTTCTCTCCCACTGAGCTACATTCCCAACCCTTTTTATTTTGAGACAGGGTCTAAGTTGCTGAGACTGGCCTTGAACTTGTGATCTTCCTGTTTTAGCCTCCAGAGTCCCTGGGATTACAGGTGTGCACCAGTGTGCCCAACAGGGGTTCTTATTTTGTATATTGGAAATTGAAGCCAGAGATGCTTTATCACTGAGCTGCATCCCCAGTTCTTTTTATTAGGCAGTAGGATCTCACTAATTGCTGAAGCTGGCCCTGAATTTACAATCCTCCTGCTTTAGCCTCCCAAGTAGCTGGAATTATAAGCGAGCACCACTGCCCCCAGCGGGTCTGGGATTCTTTACAGATACTACTGTTAAGACAATTGTATGGGCTAGGGTTTAGCTTAGTGGTAGAGCGCTTGCCTAGTATGTGTGAGGCACAGAGTTTGATCCTCAGCATCACATAAAAAATAAATAAAATAAATTTATTGTGTCCATCTACAACCAAAAATATTTTAAAAAAAGACAATTGTATATCCTTGGCAGAACTCCAGTATACATTTCTGTTGGTTTATATAACTAGGAAGCGAATTGGTGGATCATAGAGTATTCATATGAAAAGCTTCAGTAGATACTGCCAATTTGTTTCCCAAAGTGATTGTACCAATTTATACTTCTAGCAGAATGAATGAGAACATTCAGGTTATTCCACAGCTTGCTGGTGTGCATGTAGGGTTTTTTGTTTGTTTTTAACTTTTGATGATAATTTCATATTTATAGTAAAGTTTAAAAATAGTACATATTTATTCTGTTTTGTATCCTTTTGTGTACATCTCTCCTTTTTTACAGATAAGAATTATTAGATTTAATATGGCCCTTACTGTTATCCATGATTATGTCACCAAATGCCCAGTGTATAGATTTTTCCCTGTTATCTCATAAGTAGCTTTTTTACAGTGTAGTCTGAGTCAGAATCCAAATGAAGCCCGATATTGCATTTGATTGACATGATACATTTCTCTTATCCTAGGTCTCTCCAGATTCAAAGAGTTCTCATCTTTTTAAGTCTGGCATGGCTACTTCCCATTTCCATCCCAGCTCAATTTACTACATTTTGATGCTTCTTTGGTGTCCTCAAGTACTTTTTATTAATGCTTTGACCAGATTTTCTACTTAAGAAGGTTTGGTTTGAATTATCTAATCTGCCATTGCCAGCCTTTGTTATCTTAAAATCATATGTACATAGCACTTGCCATTGAAATAAATAGATAAATGAAGCTATTGATGTTGACACCTGTTGTAGCCAAGAACTGGAATCAGATATAAAATCTTTCTATAAGTTCACTAATGTCATTGATCTGATTTTTCTGTTCGTATTTTGTCAGGGGATGTGGCTCAAGCGGTAGCGCGATTGCCTGGCATTCGTGCGGCCTGGGTTCGATCCTTAGCACCACATACAAAACATTTTGTCAGAGTTGCAAAGAAAAGCAAAAAACTAGAAGGAAGGAAAAAGGAAAGAAAGCTAGATAAAACAAACAGATACTGCAGTTATTTATAACTTTAATTTTTTTCGTAATTATTAATGAGAATGTTGAGTGATGATTTATTGATTTCATACCCAGTTTCCCCCCTTTTTTCAGAAAATAGAAGCAAGAGTATCTGCTGATGAAGACCTCAAACTTTCTGACCTTTTGAAATATTACTTAAGAGAATCTCAAGCGGCTAAGGTAACTTTATTGTTCGTTTCTTTACAGGTTGCTGGACTTAAACTGTTTAAAGGATGGCTTATTTTTGGATATTATATTTTCAAATGTAAATTTTTTTTTCTCCTCTTGGAATTGTAGATCAGGGAATCCCACATAAAAGTTTATAAACTTTTTGGGGCTGGGATTGTGGCTCAGAGGAAGAGTGCTTGCCTCCTCGCATGCATGAGGCACTGGGTTCGATCCTTAGCACCACTTAAAAATAAAATAAAGATATTGTGTCTGTAACTAAGAAATAAATATATATTTTTTAATTTTTATTGTTGGTTGTGAAATAAATATTTTTTTAAAAGTTTATAAACCTTTGATATAATATGATCTAGAAATTTAAAACCAAAAATTTGGTATATTTCTTTAGGTAAACTCCTGCAAAAACATAAATGAAGTTTGTATGAGTCCTCCATCGAGGATGAAAGCACCATGAAACAAAAACATGCTTAATTTTAGGGCAACTCACATTTCTTGTTAGAAAGCTATGTGCAAAAAACCTCTTAGTAATCAAAAACATTTTTTAAAATATTTTTTTTAGTTATAAATGGATCTTTTATTTTATTTATTTATTTATTTATATGCAGTGCTGAGGATCGAACCCAGGGCCTCACAGATGCCAGGCAAGTACTCTACCATTGAGCCACAACTCCAGTCCTCAAAAACATTTTTTAACATAGATGTCTACAAAGCACTAAAAACTTAAGATATTCTACAGAAATTCCTATCTGATCAGAGGTATTGATTTTTTTTTTTTTTTTTTTTTTTTTGGTACTGGAAATTGAACCCAGGGCCACTTTAACCACTGAGCCAAATCCCCATTCAGGTTTTTTTTTTTTTTTTTTAATATATTTTATTTAGAGACTGGGTCTCACTAAGTTGCTTAGGGCCTTGCTAAGTTGCTGATGATGGCTTTGAACTTACAGTCCTCCTGCCTCAGCTTCCAGAGCCACTGGAATTATAGACATGTACCACCATGCCTGGCTGACTTTTTTTTTTTTTTTTTTGTACTAGGGATTAAATCCAGGGGCGCTTTAATTACCAAGCCACTTCCTGGTCCTTTTTAAAAAAAAAAAAAAAAAAAATATATATATATATATATATATATATATATATACTTTTTAGTTGTACGTAGACACAATAGCTTTATTTTATTTTTTTGTGGTGCTGAGGATCGAACCCAGTGCCTCACACTTGCTAGGTGAGTACTCTGCCACTGAGCTACAACTCCAGCCCCTCAGTTCTTTTTTGTATTTTATTTAGACATAGGGTCTCACTGAGTTGCTATAGCGCCCTGGTAAGTTGCTAAGGCTGGCTTTGAACTAGTGACCCTCCTGCCTCACCCTCCTGAGCCTCTGGGATTACAGATGTGTATCACCTCGCCCAGCCTGGCTGACAGTTTTTATCAAATAATCAAAAACCTTTTAATTTTAATTTTGAGTATTTAGACACTTATAAGTATATGGTCCACAGCTGGGTGCTGTGGTATATGCATGTAATTCAAGCATCTTTGGAGGCTGAGGCAGGAGTATCACAAGTTCAAGGTTAGTCTTAGCAATTTAGTGAGATCTTATGTCAAAATAAAAAGGACCAAGGATGTGGTCAGTGGTAAAGGGCCTCAGGATTCAATCCCCAGTACAAAAAAAAAAAAAAAGTATATTTTATTTTACACAAGACAACAAATATGTACTTATTTAATATACATTGTAAACACTTAACCAGAGACTTAATTTAAAACAAAAGCAAGTTACATCACTTCTGGGTGTTTACCCACAAGAAGTGAAGTCATATTTCTATGCATACCTTCACAGCGATTTTATTTGTAATAGTTTTAAACTGGTAACAACACAGATGTCTAGACAGACTGTGCTATTGGCATATAATGGAATACCACTCAACAATAAAACGGAATGAGCTACAGATAAGATGAAACTATGTGATGAACTTAAAAGTAATTTGGGGCTGGAATGAAGCTCAGTTGTAGAGCACTTGCCTAGCATGCATGAGCCCCAACATGTGGCAAATGAATAAATGACCCCACTTTATTTTTGTTTGTTTTATTTACGGAATGAAAGAAACCAGGCAGGGCTGGGGATGTGGATCAAGTGGTAACGCGCTCGCCTGGCATGCGCGGAGCACTGGGTTCGATCCTCAGCACCACATAAAATAAAGATGTTGTATCCGCCGAAAACTGAAAAATAAATATTAAAAAAAAAAAGAGACCAGGCAACAAAGTCTCCCACCCATGTCCCACCCTGGTGGTGGGAATGGGGTTCCCTTCAGTGGAATGGGCTAGCTGAGAAATAAAAGCTAGGAAAAATAGAACCGTAGAACATAAAAAGTAGTTTCAAAAGCAGGGGCAGGACTGGCAAGCTGACCAGACAGATCAGGCTCCTGACAAAATGGGGTCTGTGCCTGCTTTATTTATATCCAGAGACATTGAAGAGATTCTATAAAATGTTCTTTTCCTAAAAAGGTTAAAGGTGGCTGGGGTTGTGGCTCAGTGGTAGAACACTTGCCTCACATGTGTGAGACACTTGATTCAATTCTCAGCACCACATATAAATAAATGAATAAAATAAAGGTCCATCAACAGCTAGCTTAAAAAAAAAAAAGGTTAAAGGTAGGCTGTTCAGTCATTAATGGGTTATGCCATCTCTAGTGCTACTATGAGGAACCTTTCTAGCAGAGCAGAGGGGAAGGTCACATGCTTTTGGCTGTCTGTCACTGCAGAAGAGCCACTAGAAGTTCCCAATGCCAGGCCTATCCCTCCTTGGCTTCCATGCCAAGAGAAGGTCCTCATGTATTTCATGGATGGCTTCCCGCCAAAATCTATAGTTTACACTCTTGATTTTGTGTGTTCTTTGGGTTTGGAAAAGGTATAGACATGTACCATTATTATAGTATCATATAGGATAGTTTCAGTGACCTAAAAATGTGCTATGTTCTGTCTGTTCATCTTCTCTATCCCCAGCCTGATATGGTTTTTATTTATTTTATTTTTTTGATTTATTTTTATTATTATTGATTGTTTTTTAAGACAGGGTTTGTGTTGCCCAAGCTGGTCTTGAACCCTGGGCTCAATAATCTTGCTGCCTCAGCCTTCTGAGTAGTTGGAACCATGAGCATGTGCTACCATACCTGGCTAACCACCTATCTTTTACTGTCTTCATAGTTTTGCTTTTCCTGAGTGTCATGTAATTGGAATCATACAGCATGTGGCCTCTTCAGATTGACTTCTTTCACTTAGTAATAAGCATTTAAATTTCTTCTGTTGTCTTTTCTTGGCTTGATAACTAATTTCTTTTAATGATATGTAATATTTCCTTATTTGGATATACCATAGCTTATCCATTCATCTACTAAAGACCATGTACGTTGCTTTCAAGTTTTAGCAATTATAAATAAAGCTGCTATAAATACCGGTGTGCAGGCTTGTAAAAACATTCATTGGTGTAAGTAAAGAGTGCAATTGCTGGGCTGGGGCTGTGTAGCTCAGTGGCAGAGCATTTCCTTAGCATGTGTGAGGCACTGAGTTCGAGCCTTAGCACCGTATAAAAAAATAAATAAAGGCATGCTGTCCATCGATAAATTTTTTTTTAAGTGAAATTGCTTTGTCATAGAGTAAGACTGTGTTTAATTTTGTAAGAAACCACCAAACTGGGGCTGGGGATGTGGCTCAAGTGGTAGCGCGCTCACCTGGCATGCGTGCGGCCCGGGTTCGATCCTCAGCACCACATACAAACAAAGATGTTGTGTCCGCCAAGAAAACTAAAAAATAAATATTAAAATTCTCCAAAAAAAAAAAAAAGAAACCACCAAACTGTCTTCCAAAGTTGGTGTACCATTTCTACTAGCAATGTCTGTATCCTTGCCCGCATTGGTGTATATTGTCAGTGTTCTGGATGTTGGCCATTCTAATAGATATATAGTGGTATTTCATTGTCTCCCTCCCTCCTTCCTTTCCTTCTTTCTCTTTCTCTTTTTCACTGAGCATTGAACCCAGGAACACTTTGCCACAGAGCTACATCCCCAGTCCTTTTTATTTTTTTTTTTATTTTGAGACAGGATCTAAGTTGTTGGAGTCTCACTAAGTTGCTGAGGCTGCCCTCGAACTTGCAAACCTCCCTTGGCCAGTCCAGTCACTGGGATTATAAGCATGTTACCTTGTATTTTAATTCACATTTCTCTAAAATGATGTGAAACATGTTTCCATATGCTGATCTGTCTTGTGTTTTGTTTTTGGTAAGGTGTCTCTTGCCCATTTTTTTCTTGATATTTATTTTTAATTATAGGTGGACACAGTGTCTTTATTTTACTTTATGTGGTGCTGAGAATTGAACCCAGTGCCTCACACATGCTAGGCTCATGCTCTACCTCTGAGCCACAACCCCAGCCCTCTTTTGCTCATTTTTAAGTTGGATTGTTTATATTTTTTCCTAGTCTGTGACTTGTCTTCTCATTTTCTTTTTTTTTAATGTGGTGCTGGGTTTGAACTTGTGCATGTGGGGCAAGCACTCTACCAGTTGAGCTGTATCCCCTTCTCATTTTCTAGGGAGCATCTTTTGCAGACAAATTTTTATTTAAAAACAAACAAACAAAAAAACAAACTTATTTTGGTGCTGGGAATCAAACTCAGGGCCTCATTAGTGCTAGGAAAGTGTTCTACCATACCCCCCAGCCCTTCTAGGAGTTTTATAGCCTTGCCTTTTATATTTAGGTTTATGGTTCATTTTAGTTAACTTTTGTGAAGGGTGTAAAATCTAAGTATAATTTAAACATTTTTTGTTGCATGTGGATTTTTATTTGTTTCAGAACCTCTTATTACCATGTGGTGGCATACACCTGTATTCCTAGCAATTTGGAGGCTGAGGCAGGAGAGAAGCACAAGTTTAAGGCCAACCTCAGCAACTTAGTGAAACCCTTTCTCACCCCCAAAAAGAGGGCGGTGGACTGGGAATGCATCTCAGTGGTAAAGTGTCCTTGGGTTCAATCCCCAGTACTAAAAAAAAAAAAAAACCCAGAACTCTTTGAAAAATCTCTTTGTTCTTTGTCTTATCTTTGCTCCTTTGTGAAAAGATCAATTGACTGTATTTGTGTGGTTCTGTTTCTGGGCTGTTTTTGACCATGTTGCTAAAACAATGTTCCATTGATCTATTTGTCTGTTCTTTCATCATACAAAACCATCTGTAGTATAGTAAGACTTGAAATTGGGTAATGTTAGTCTTGCAACTTTGTTCTCCTTCCATATTGTGTTGGCTATTGTAGGTTCTTTGCCTCTCTGTTTAAACTTTAAAATCAGTTTGTTGACATTTACAAAGTAACTTGCTGGGATTTTGATTGAATTGCATTGAATATGTAAATCAAGTTTGAAAGAATTGCTATCTTAAAAAAAGAAAAAGAATTGCTATCTTGAAAATATTGAGTCTTTCTGTCCATGAATATGGAATATCTATCTATTTAGCTTTAGCTTCTTTCTTTCTTTCTTTCTCTCTCTCTCTCTCTCTCTCTCTCTCTCTCTCTCTCCTTTCTTTCTGGTTGGGGGTGGGGTACCAGGGATTGAACTCAGGGCCACTCAAATACTGAGCTACATCCCCAGCCCTTTTTTGTATTTTATTTAGAGATAGGGTCTCACTGAGTTGCTTAGTGCCTCACTTTTGCTGAGGTTGGCTTTGAACTCAAAATCCTCCTGCCTCAGCCTAAGGCACTGGGATTACAGGCATGCACACTGCACCCAGCTTCTTTTATTTCTTTCATCGGAGATTTGTAGTTTTCTTCATGCAAATCTGGTATATCTTTATGAAATAAATGTCTAAGTATTTCATTTTGTGTCATTTTGGGGAGTATTACTGTAATTTTTTTTTTTTTTAAACAAATTCCAATTGTTCATTACCGATATGTAAGAATGTGGAGGCACAAGCCTGTAATCCCAGTGGCTCAGGAGGCTGAGTGAAGAGGATCTGGAGTTCAAAGCCAGCCTCAGCAAAGATGAGGTGCTTAGCAACTCAGTAAAACCCTGTCTCTAAATAAAATATAAAATAGTGCGGGGATGCAGCTCAGTGGTTGAGTGCCTCTGAGTTCCATCCCCAGTACCCCCCCACCAAAAAAAGTGATTTACTTTTGTATATATTAACCTTGTGTCCTCCAGTCTTGTTATAATCATTTATTAGCTCCTATTCCCTCCAGGAGATTTTTTTTTCCCTTTATTTCAGATTTTCTGCACAGTCAGGTCTATGAACAAAGACAGTGTTATTTCTCCTTCCTGATCTGTATGCCTTTTATTTCTCTTTCTTATTGCATTAATTAGGACTTTTACAGTGTTGAAAGGAGTGATTAGAAGAGACATCCTCCTTGTTTTATTTCTGATCTTAGCAGAATACTTTTAGTTTCTCCCATTGAGTATGATGTTTTTTGGAGATTTTTTTCTTATCGAGTTGAGGAAAATTTCCTTCTAGTTTGAATTTACTGAGTCAGTCAACTGATTTTTGACAGCATTGCTAAGATAATGCAGTAGGGACAAGAATGATTTTGTTGGATGAGGGGGCCCATGCCTATAATTCCAGTGGCTCTGGAGGCTGAGGCTGGAGGATTGCAAGTTTAAAACCAGCCTCAGTAAAAGGGAGGCGCTAAGCAACTCAGTGAGACCCTGTCTCTAAATAAAATACAAAATAGGGCTGTTGAGTGCCCATGAGTTCAATCCCTGGTATTCTCTGCGCCCCCCCCCACCCCCCGCAAAAAAAAATGATTTCAACAGCTGATACTGGGACAGCTATAGCCACATGCAAAAGGATGAAATTTGACCCCTTCCTAACAGAACATATAAAATAGCTAAAACTGAAAAACTTTTAGAATACTACCCAGACATAAATTTTCTTGATCTTGGATTAGTTAGGTAATGGTTTAAGCTTATCAACCAGTGAGAAAAATAAAACAAACTCTATTAAAATTAAATTGTCACTGGGTACTGTAGCACATGCCTGTAATCCCAGTAACTCGGGAGCCTGAGGCAGGAGGATCATGAGTTTGAGGTTGGCTTATGTGATTTAGTGAAATCTTGTCTCAAAATAAAAAGGGCTGGGAATTTGTCTCAAATTCCTGGATTCAATCCCAGTATTAGAAAAATAAATACATTAATTAATAAACTTAAATATTGTATATGTCAACTTACAAACTTATCTGTATAATGAAATACTATTTTGCAATAGAAAGGAACGAAGTAACTAATTTATGTTACAGTGTGGATGAACTTGAAACTTACTAAATGGTAGAAGCCACAGACACAAAAGATGCATATTATATGATTCAGTTTTTATGAAATGTTCAGAATAGACCAATCTGTACTAGATTAATAGCCACGTATTGCACGCCTGTAATCCCAGCTGCTCAGGAGGTGAGGCAGGAGGATTGCAAGTTTGAGGCCAACCTGGGCAACTTATTGAGATACTGTCTCTAACAAACCAACCAGTGGTTGGGGGGTGGGGCAAAGTATTTAGTTCAGTGATACAGTACTTGCTAGCGTATGCTAGGCTTCAGAGTGCTAAAAAAGAAGAAAGAAAGAAAAAGTGAAGGGAACAAAAGCAGAGTAATGGTTGCCCAGGGCTAAAATTGGTTGTGATGATGGTTTTATAATTGTCAACATACTAAAAACCATTAAATTTTGTAGTTTGTTTGTTTATTTTATTAGCTACACATGACATTACAATGATCTTGGCAATTCATATATTTAAATCAATTGGAGTATAATTTCTCATTTTAAATTTTGTAGTTTAAATGGTATGTATGGTGTGAATTATGTCTCAGTAAAGATGTTAATTAAAAAAGACATTTATGGCCTGGGGGTGTAACTCAGTCAATGGTAGAGTGCTGCATGTGCAAGGTCCTGGGTCCGAACAGAATAAATAAACAAAAAAGTAACTGTATTATTCACTATATAATTTTATATCTGGAGGTGGTGGTAGTGGAGATAGTAGAGTGAAACTACTAGAAACATAACATCATACATTATGATACATTGTTTTATAGGATCTCCTCTACCGAAGATCTCGATCACTAGTGGATTATGAAAATGCTAACAAAGCACTGGATAAAGCAAGAGCGAAAAATAAAGATGTTCTACAGGCTGAAACTTCCCAACAATTATGTTGTCAGAAGTTTGAAAAAATATCTGAATCTGCAAAACAAGGTACTGTTAACTTACCTTTTAATCACAAGATATGCTTCATGATTATTATGTGAATTAACTCTAATTTATTTTTTTGTTGTTCACAGAACTTATAGATTTTAAGACAAGAAGAGTTGCTGCATTTAGAAAAAATTTAGTGGAACTTGCAGAATTAGAACTGAAGCATGCAAAGGTAGTATTGTGTTAAAAGATTTAATAAATTTAAATGACATGACATTTAAAATTGAGTCAGTTATAAAATTGATAATCCTATAATGATAGTTACCTTCTATAAGGACATCCTAAGAACTGTTTTTGAATGAGAATTATGTTTTCCAAGATGATTACACTGCTTCAAAATAGTTGGTTTAACTTTTTACTAGGGATTGAACTCAGGTGCTTTACCACTGAGCTACATCTCCAGTTCTTTATTTTGTTAAGACAGAATCTTGCTAAATTGCTCTGAGTTGCAGGGATTATAGGCATGCCCCACCCTGTTAAATATTTGGTTTTAGTAAATAAATGGCTTCCTTCTGGTATTTGTTTGGTATTTGTTTACTTTGAAGTAAACCTCTTTTTATTATTATTTTTTTTTTCAGTTATAGATGGACACAGTAACTTTATTTGTAATTTTTATGTGGTTCTGAGGATTGAACCCAGTGCCTCACATGTGCTAGGTGAGCACTGTACTTCTGAGCCACAACCTCTTCTTGCATGTAATATAAAGATAAAGCTTGGCTCAAACTATGGTATTTTTTTTAATTTTTATTTATTTATTTTTTTTGTGGTGCTGGGGATTGAACCTAGGGCCTTGTGCATGCAATATAAGCCCTCTACCAACTGAGCTATAATGCCAGCCCTCAAACTATGGTAATTTTAAAAATAGTTAATCTCAGAATTGGGAAATATTTTAAAGATTATTTAATTCAAGCAAGAATATTGCTCTGAAAGAATCTAGGACCTAACAGGAAAATATTTTTTAACTAGTTTTTTTTTTTTTCCCTAAGTATTTTTAGTTTAAAAAAAAAAAAAGAAAGAAAATTGTTGATGGTGAACACACGGTTTTGGGAACTTTTTTTTGTGTATTTGTGGTTCTGGGGTTTGAACACATGCTGGGTATGCACTTTACCACCAAGCTATACCCCCAGCATTGTAAGTTTTTTATATTAAAGAAATTTTAAGAAGAATAAACCAAAAATGTTTATTTAACATTTCTATCTTTAGAGAGACTATAAATACAAAATGTATTTAAATTTCTCCAAGAAATTAATATAAACTTTTAGGTTTGTTTTTTTGTTGTTGTTGTTGTTGTCATTTTTGTTTTTTGGGGGTCAGTTAAACCAATAATGTTTATTATTAAGGATAGGTACCTTTAAGGGTTAATATCCTTTAAGGATATTAACCCTTAAAGGTACTTCACTACTGAGCTATATCCCCACCCATCCCTTTTTTTTTTTTTGTATTGGGGATTGAACTCAGGGGCACTCCACCACTGAGCCACATCCCCAGCCCTCTTTTGTATTTTTTTAGAGACAGGGTCTCACTGAGTTGCTTAGTGCTTCACTTTTGCTGAGACTGGCTTTGAACTGGTAATTCTCCTGCCTCAGCCTCCCGAGCTGCTGATATTACAGGTGTGTGCTACTCCACCTGGCTATTTTTTATTTTGAGACAGGTTCTTGCTAAATTGTTGAGGTCTGCCTCCAAATTGCTGTCCTCCTGTTTCAGCCTCTTGAGTCACTGGTATTACAGAAATGTACTACCACACCCAGTTTAAGTGTAATTTTTTTGATAGATTAGAGCATTTACATTCTTAAATTCTTAAACCTAAAAACTGTACCAAGGTATTTGGAACCCCCTATAAGGAATACAGATCTGCATCAACTAATGAATAGGTCTAAGTAATGAAGATAAATTTAATTCCCCTTTTATAATTTAGACCTTACATAAGGTACCTTTTTTTATAAGATAGCTTTTGTGTCTATTTCTGTGTTGATAGGTATTGAACCCAAGACCTTGAGAAAACCAAGATGTGTTCTACCAGTGAATTACATCTGAGCCAAGATAGCTTTTTTCACTGCCATATTGCACTGGCTGGACTTGGCTTATAATGATACCTTTTTCAGTATGTTAGTTCTTCGCTAGGTGTGGTGGTGCATGCCTGTAATCATAGTAACTTGGGAAGCTGGAGGATCCGAGTTCCAGGCCAACCTCAGCAATTTATGGAGGCCCTCAGCAACTTAGCAAGACCCTGTCTCAAAATAAAAAGGATTGGGGGGCTAGCTCAGTGGTAGAGCACTTGCCTTGCATGCATGAGGCACTGGGTTTTATCCTCAGCACCACGTAAAAATAAATAAATAAATAAAATAGATTGTGTCCATCTACATTGTTTATATTTAAAAAAAAAAAAGGATTGGGGATGTGGCTCAGTGGTTAAGCACTCCTGGGTTCATTCCCCAGTAACCCCCCTCCCAAAAATGTTTTGTTAAGCTTGGCATGATTTAATCTTATTGAACCTGTGTTGGTTTCTAATGTCCACTGTTTATTCTTTTTTAAAGAGATTTGAACTAGCAAGAATTCTGTTGTAAGGGCTGGGGATGTAGCTCAATGGTACAGTACTTGCCTAGCACGGGCAAGGCTGTGGTTCAATCCACAGCACCACCATCACCACAACCAAAAAAATTATTAAATTTTGTAGATTAGGGGTTGGCAAACTAGTCTGTTTTGGTACAGTCTGTGAGCCAAGAATGATGTTCACATTTTTAAATGTTTGTTTAAAAGCAAATGAAGAATAGTGATAATTACATGAAATTCAAACTTAAGTATCTGTAAATAAGATTTTCTTGGAACACAGCCATTCATTCGAGTTTGTCTCTGGCTGCTTATGCCATGGAGTAGTTGGAACAGAAACCAAATGTCTCTCCAGTGCAAAAATATTTACTGTTTAGTCTTTCGCAGAAAAAGTTTGCTGATTTCTGCCTCTGGTTTCTAGACTCTGTACCTTTATAAACCTTTTGAAATGAGTTTTTCTCTGTATTCAAATTTCTTCCCCCTCCCCCATTCTTTTTTTGTGGGGATGGGGGGCAGGTACCTGGGATTGAACTTGGAGGCATTCCACCAGTGAGCTACATCCCCACCCCTATTTTGTATTTTATTTAGAGACAGGGTCTCATTGAGTTGCTTAGTACCTCACCATTGCTGAGGCTGGCTTTCTCTATATTATTTGTTTATTTATTATTTAATTATTTTTTTAAATTTTATATATGACAGTGGAATACATTACAATTCTTATTACACATATAGAGCACAATTTTTCATATCTCTGGGTGTATACATAGTATATTCACACCAATTTTTGTCTTCATATGTGTACTTTGGATAATAATGATCATCACATTCCACCATCATTAATAACCCCATGCCCCCTCCCTTCCCCTCTAACCACTCTGCCCTATCTAAAGTTCTCTATTCCTCCCATACTCCCCCTCCCTACCCCACTATTTTTTTTCTTTCTTTTTCTTTTAACCATACGATTTATTTTTATTTTTTTTTAGTCATACATGACAGCAGAATGTATTTTTACATATAATACATACATGGAATGTACATACATCAGTCATAATGTCTATTCTATTCTGCTGCCCTTCCTATCCCCCTACTCTTCCCCTCCTCTCCCCTCCTTTCTCTCTATCCAATCTAATGTGACACACTTTTTTTTTCTTTTTCTCATCACAACATCATATATGTATTCTGTATAACAAAGAGGTTCTCCTTCCATCTTCCGTGCAACTCTCCTTCTCCCTCTTTTTTCCTCCCACCTCTCTTCCCTATTTAGTGGTAGTCTTCTTCTCATGCTCTTCCTCCCTATCCCATTTTGAGTCACCCCCCTTATATCAGAGAAGACATTCGGCATTTGTTTTTTTAGGGATTGGCTAACTTCACTTAGCATAATCTGCTCTAATGCCATCCATTTGCCTGCAAATGCCATGATCGTGTTATTTTTTAGTGCTGAGTAATATTCCATTGCCTACCCCACTATTTTTAAACAAAAGTTTATTCTTAAATTTGCAACAGACTTCAAGATAACACTTCATTCTAGCTTTAGGGGGCAAAAGATACTATAGCAGGGAATTCAGATATTTAAATATGAATGAAATCAAGGTCACACATCTTCATCTCAGGCTCAAACAACTACTTACTTTTTGACAGATTTCTTAATTTCTCCTGTGGCCTAGGGGTCTTTTCCCACAGGCCTTCACATTTAGCTTCTCTAGTTTCTTCTCTTTTTGTTTCTGCTCATTTTCCTCATCCATGTCTTGAGCTGTTTCAGGAGCTCCTTGCCACTTTTGTAGCTGGACATTGTTCCTGCCTCCTGTTTCCTAGACCCTGCTCATTGTATTCAGATTCTCTTAAATGCTTTTGAAAATCTGAACAATCCCATTTTTTAAATTATAAGATTTGTACATCTTTATGAGGTACATTATGGTAATTCAGTACATGTACACAATGTAAAATAATGAAATCAGTAATAAGTATTTCCATTTCTCCAACATTCATCATTTTTATGTATTGGAAATTTTCATACTCTACTGGTTTTGAAACATAGTTATTTATTTTATGGTTCAGGGATTTGAACCTGGGGGTACTTTACCATTGAGCTATATCCCCAGCCCTCTTTTTATTTTTTATTTTGAGAAAAGGGTCTCACTAAATTGCCTAGTGTGGCCTCAATTTTAGGATCATTCTGCATCAGCCTCCTGGGCAGCTGGTATTGTAGGCATGGACCTCCTCATCTTGTTGTAGATTAAACAAACACTAGTTACCCTACTGTGCTAAAGAAAACTCAAAAGTAATTCTTCCACTCTGTTTTGATGCCCTTTATGGAACTTGTTCTGTCCATCTTTTATCCTTGCCCTTCCCAGTTGATTCCATTGTAGAATCCACATAAATTGTTTTGAAAATACTAGATATTAGTAAAATGTACAGTAAGGTGGTTGGAAACTACTTTGGATTTCACTTATTATAGTTTTGCCTTGCCACATGATTGAAATCCAGTTATAACGGCAAGCTAGATTAGATCACTCGTATTCTTTTTTTAAAAAAATAATTTATTTTTTAGTTGTAGTTGGACAAAATACATTTTTTTTTTTTTTTATGTGGTGCTGAGGATCAAACCCAGGGCCTCACATGTACTAGGCAGCACTCTACCCCTGAGCCACAACCCCAGAGCCAGATCGCTTGTATTCTTGAACATAGTCTTATTGTTCCCCGCACTGGAGATCTAACCCAGGCTAAGCACATGCTTCCCTGCTGAACTATACCCCCCAGCTTCTCCACTGACATTTTTGAAGAGTACAGGACTATTTATAGAATACTCCTGTTTAGTTAGCTTTTTTCATTGCTGTGTCAAAAATAACTAATAAGAACAATTTTAGAGGAGGAAAAGTTTATTTAGGGCTCACAGTTTCAGAGGTCTCAGTCCAGAGATGGTCAGCTCTATTCCTTGAGTCTTGAGCTGAGGCAGAACATCAAGGCAGAGGAAAGAAGCTCAGGTCATGGCACCAAGAAGCAAGAGAGAGACAGAAAGACAGACTCTGGCTCACCATGGACAAAATATAAACCCCTAAACTAACTTTTAAAAAAAATTGGGGAGCTAGGGTTGTGGCTCAGAGGTAGAGCGCTTGCCTACCATGTGTGAGACACTGGGCTTGATCATCAGCACCACATAAAAATAAAATAAAGATATTGTGTCCACCTGTAACTAAAAAATAAATACAAAAAAAAAAAAAAACTTTTATACCAGGGATTGAACCCAGGAGGGTTAACCATTGAGCCACATCCCCAGTACCAACCCACCCCCCACCCCCCCAAAGAAAGATACTTTATACTTTGTAGTTATGAGGGAGGTATTCTGTGGAGAGAAGTACTTTGGGACTATATAAATATCCCATAACCAGTACTTTCCAGTATAACTTTGTACAGTAATAGCAGTGTTCTAGAATCAGCACTGTCCAGTATGATGACCACTGATCACTTTTAGCTGTCAGACACTTAAGATATGGGTAGTGCTGCTGCAGAACTGAGTTTTTAACTTCATTTAATTTTAATTGATGAAAACTAGTTACTTATGGCTAGTAACTGTAGTATTGACAGTGTATTTCCACATTGCTTTTAGGATCCATTGATGAAAGCTAGGTGCTACACTGTAATCCCAGCAACTTGGGAGGCTGATGTAGGAAGTTCAAGGCCAGTCTGGACAACTTAGTGAGACCCTGTATCAAAAATATGAGAAGGGTAGGGGATGTAGCTCAGTGATAAAGTGCCTCTGGGTTCAATCCCTAGTACTCATTCACCCCCACAAAAGTGTCTGGGGATGTAGCTCAGTGGTAGAATACCCTGAGTTTAATCCCCAATATTATGTCCCACCTACCCCACCCCACCCCCCACCAAAAAAATAATGATTCTTGCCTGAATCACTTTTTTTTATGATAGTTGCCAAATGTCGATTTCCTTCCTCCTTTTGAGTGTGTGTGTGTGGGTACTAGGAATTAAACCCAGAGGCCCTTTACCACTGAGCCATATCCCTACCCCTTTTTTAAAATTTTGAGATAGGGTCTCATTAAGTTGTCGAGGCTGTTCTTGAATTTATGAGCCTCAGCTTCCAGAATCACTGGGATTATAGGCATATGCCAACATGCCCTGCTGCTTTTATTTTTTTTTTAGTACTGTACCACTTAGCTACATCCCTAGTCCTTCTTTTTGTTTTATATTTTGAGAAAGGGTCTCATTAAGTTCCTGAGAGTCTCACTGAGTTGCTGAGGCTGGCCTTAAATTTGGGATCCTCTTGCCTCAGCCTCCCAAGTCTCAAGGATTGCAGTGTCCAGCTTTTTTTTTTTTTTTTTCTTTCTTCTTTCTTCCTTTTTCTGTCTCTCCCTCTTTTTTTTTTTTTTTTTTTGGATGGGGCTGGGGAGCAAATCCAGGGCCTCACACATACTAGGCAAATGCAGGTACCCTGCCACTGAGCTATAGCCCCAGCCCCAAATGGTGGTTGTTTTTTTTTTTAATTCCATCATCATTTTTCCATTGTAGTTGACTTTCTTCTGTAAGGAAGAGCTGTCCCTTCACCCCCTTTTGCATATTAATGTAACTTAACCGTCTTTGTCCTTATTATCTATAAATTTGGATGCAAGTTCACTGGTTCTACCCAGGGGTATGCAGGTACAAGGGATAATTTTATAGAATACTTTTGTAAGTGGTCTGTGTTTACAAAAAATTGTACATTTATGCTAATGTATATATAGCTAAAGGAAGCAATAAAACCTGTCGTAAAATTAGGAGTCAAGTTCAATAATTAAACTTAAGACACAAAAGGCATACTTTATGCTTACTAGAACATGTCAGATAATCCAAACCATTAATATTGGTCTAGATAGAAATTTACTGAAGTATCTGTTTTTTTTTTTTTTTATTGTCTTTAAACCTTTATTTGACTGTAATGAATGGCTGTTTGCAAAATTCTGGTATCTTAACAAATTTTAAATGGTTTGGTTTCTAATCATGTATATTTTCAGTAAGATGTTTTCAAACTGTTTTGAATTAAAGACATTCATAACTTATTTTTTCTTTCTTTTTAGGGTAACCTCCAGTTACTGCAGAACTGCCTGGCAGTGTTAAATGGAGACACATAAGCCACATTCTACTTCCTATTAAAAAGGGCTGCCTTCCTTTAAATCTTATTTTTGTTTTCTTAATGATGTTAAAGCATTTATGCTCACTGAAAACAAAACAGCTGACAAAGTGCATCTACTCTTCTTTTTCTGAGAAATAGTGGAGCAGCGCTGTGCACCCGCAATGCCCATCTGTGTGATGTGAGGCTGCACTCTGCTCCTCTAGACGGTGGTCTGTCACCGTGCAGTCGTCCTACTCAGAAGCCCAAAGTTTGGTCTTTATTTTTAAGTAGCCTCTATAACTGTGTTTACTTTATAAATAGTATTCCTTATGGCTGCCAATCTTATTTACCTTTAAATAATTTCTGAAGTTTAACCTTTTTAAAATACATTGTTCAAACGAGATAAAGATTGCCTTTCTGAATTTTTTTTAAATTTCATTTTTAAAAAGCATTGTATACTTTATTTCATTCATTCTTGTAAAGCATCTTAATCAAACTTACGTTTAATTAATCAACATAAAAGGTTTGGGCCAGACTTTATGTAATCTTTAGAAGTATGATCTCTGAAGAAAAGCAAATGCATTTGTATGTTTGCCTTAAACTTGTAGACTAAACCAATTATTGTAAAATAACCAGCGATAACAGTTATAGTTTTTAACTTTGTGGTCATGGTATCACTCTAAAATTTTGGAGTAGTTCTAATAAATCTACTCCGATATTATGCTTTACAGTGCAGGTCTTGATTTCTCCTTTTCCCCCCTATTTCTTTTAAAATGGCATATTGAACCAGGTTCACTAATCCCTTTAGAAAAGAATGAACTGCTCACCCATGTGCACTTCATAGGTGGAACTGGGCAAAGGCAGGAGAGGAGCAGCATGCAGTCTGTTTTTCTGGATTCCGTCCCTAACTCAGCCAGTTAACCATGAGATGTATGCTATTGAGCCACTTGGTAGTTATGCCAGTATATAGACTGATGTGTAGAAGGGGAAGTTGTTGCGTGTGAAGAAAAGGGACTATTTGGGATGAAAGTTGGTGTGCATATAGGATACTAATTGTGAGTAGTTACATTACAAATAATATTGGCCTTTCTAATGTGAATGAACATTATTGTCATTTCTACTTTAAAGTTAGATTGAGTGGTTGGACTTTTCCACTGTCTTTTTCTAACTTCAGGCATTTGAGCTGGTCACCCCTTGAATGGGTTCCTGATTTGTTTACATTTTCCCAAATGGTTCTGAAGATTGCCTGGTCACCTGGTCTCTGTCTTATTGCCAGTCACGATTCCAGCCTTTCTCAGCAGCATGTTCTCTTGCCTCACTCATGTACCGGTTAATGTTTTGTCTTTTTAATTGACATGTTCCCCAATGCCATTTGAACTGTTGGTTTTTCTGTTGTTGGCTGAGAGAGCTATGTACTTTGTCCTTCATGTAACCTTCATTGGTAAGAATATGCCCATGCAGTTTCCACCAGTGGTGGGATGTTGGGACCTAGCTTCTGGATTCAGCTGTAGTCCTTCCCCAGAAGCCCTGTGGTCTCAAGCAAGTTTGAGCAGGTTGCTAGACGTCTGCCTCTGTTCTCTACTATAAAGGACATATTGACCTACCTCACAGGGGTGTTGTGAGGATTAATAAATGTTGGTACCTTACTTTGGAAATGTGAAGATGCTGTGTAAATGCTAAGAAATAGAAAGTACAGGGCCAAGAGCTAGACAGTGTTTTACCTACCTATCGGATATTCTTTCTTCGAGGAGGATGTAGAATGGAGTATGTCCCTGGACACCTGATGATTTTTGTTGTGTTTTGTTATGGCCTGGAGCATGCTAAGCAAGCATTATACCACTGAACTACATCCCCAACCGCCCCCCCTCCTTGTTTTTAAATTTTCAGTCAGGGTCTTGCTGCCCATGCTGGCCTTAAACTTGGGATCCTCCAACTTTAGCCTCCTGAGTAGCTAGGATCAGAGGTGTATATTACTACACCAAGCAAATAAATTATCTTGTATTGTGTGCACCACCCCCATCCCTGCAGGCAATGGGACTGAACCCAGAGCCTGTACATGCTAGTCAACTGCTTTACCACTTTACCACACTCCTCCTGGTTTACATTTTTAGAATGCTTGTAGGGATCAAGATAAACAGGAAGGAGTTAGCATTAGATTGTGTGCTGAGAGGGGGGAGAGTGCTTAATCTATACATACTATGCAAGGCCTTCTCACAAAATCTTCAAATAAGGTAGAGAATGTATATCACTCCATCGTGGGTATACTAAGGAGAGATTTTTTTGTGCTCTCAGAACAAACATTTTTTTTCAAAGCTCAGCCAACCTGGGTTCTTTGAGGAGGATTAATAAAATGGAGTATGTCCCAGTCGAGTTGAAGCATTCATTTTAACATTTAGTGACAGTCTTGTACCTAGGAGATACAAAGGTGAAGTGGGAAGACAAGGCTATGTAGAGAGAAGGTGATGCGTGGACAATTACTGTACGCAGTTACTATTCTAAGATGGTTCCTTGGGAGCCAAGAAGCACTTTGTGGGAGTTATAGGGCCTCTCAGGTGATGATTATGTGTTCTTAAGGGGCAGGAGGAAGAGAAGTCTAAGCAATGGGAGAAGCTTGATGAGTCAACTATGGGGTGGAACCTGGGAGTTTAGGAAGAAAAGTTTATGCAGTGCAGGTGTAGAAGGCTGGAACTGAAATTACAGAAGATACTGGATTGATTCGTTTGACCAGTGAGGGTAAAAGCCTGAGTGAGATGTCTGTACTTAGAGAATTTTGTACGATATTCCTAATGTCTTATAGTAAATAGCTATAGATGTTGAGCTCAAACTGATCTTTCTAAAATGTGGAATGAATTAGGAGGAGAATAAGTAGTTGGTTTAAAAAGAAAAACTGCTGTAAACTGGCACACTCTTGTAATCTAAGCTACTTGGGAGGCTAAGGCAGGAGGATCACAAGTTTGAAGCTAGCCTCAGCAATTTAGAGAAAATTAACCTAAAAAGGCTGGGGATGCAGCTCAGTGGCAGACCCTTCTGGGTTTAATCCCCAGTACCACAAAACAACAAAATTACTAGGGAACAGGGAAGGATTGGGGATTTTAATTAAGGGAGTGAAATCCCACTTGAATCTTTCTTACCTTATGTTGTTTTGGATAGAAAAGGGAACGTGTCTCCCGCCACCCACCCACACCCATTGTAAGGGTCCAGCGAAGCGTGGGAGGAAGAGACCACCAAGAGACTGACTCATGCAATTGCAGAAGGGGATTTATTTATTGAGGATCCAATCCAGCGTGCTGGGGCTCCGTGCTCACTCAAGAAAGGAGAGCAGCCCAGAGCAGGGGCTGAGCACTGCTTAAGTACACTTCTTGGGGAGGGCGGGGACTTTACATACATCACAGTTTCCTTTAACAAATCATCATACACCGTGGGAAAATCAAACAACAATTCCTAAACATGATTAGTTCATTCATTGGCGGGAACAGGTCCGGCGGGGGTGATTGATTACTCCTAAGCGGGGTACACATTCAAACTGATTGGTTTAGGCCCTGCGATGCCTACGTGCAAGATCGCACAGGGCCCTAGGCTATTAATCAACTAAATGGCCAGTAGGGCGTTGTCTTAACTGCCTCAGGAATTTCAGGTTCTGGGTGTAGCAGAGGAACTTAATAATACCTAGTCCTTCACTTTTTAACTCAGGCCTTGCAGCTTAGGAACTTTACAATGCCCGGTCTTTTACATTTTAACTCAGGCTTTGCAGTTTAGAAGCAGCTTAGAAACTTTACCCTTTCACCATCCTTTCCCCTTAAAATGACCTGCAGTGTAAAAATTGGAGGCTGGCAAGAATATAACCTCGACTACAGGTATTTAAAACAAGAAGTTTAGGCAGAAAGTCAAGGATAGCAGTTTAGGACTGTTGCAGCTGTTCAGATTATTCACCACTCCCCAAGGCTGCTCTGCCATGTCAGGTGTAAACTCTGTGGCATGACTAACTTGAGGGTACCAAGTACACCTTTAAGCCAAACTCCGACTTGCAGATAAAATGGGGGGGGGGGGACAGATTTTGCTGGCAAAGAGGCTTGATCTTTTTAATTCCCTGCAGAAGCCTCACGGTGGTGCCCAGCTGTAATCCTGTGACTCTGAAGGGTGAGACAAGGATCCTAAATTCAAGGCCAGTTTGGCCAACTTGGTGAAACCTTGGAAAGAAAGGAGGTAAGGAAGAGAGACAAAGAAACGGGGGGGGGGGATGGGGGGGGATAGCCAATCCACTGGATACTCTGCAGAAACTGCAAGATTCATCAGGACCTGAGTCCAGTCAACTTGCCACCGACAATAAAAAAAGATAACTCATATGGGGCCAGGATTATGGCTCAGTGGCAGAGCGCTTGCCTAGCATGCGTGAGGCACTGGGTTCAATCCGCCGCACCACATAAAAACAAAGGTATTGTGTCCAACTAAAAATATTTTTTTAAAAAATACATAACTCAGAGATAAATAGAAGTAGAAGGAAGCCACCTACACAATAGATGCAGAAGAAAGTGCCATTTAGACAAGGATGAACAGGAATATGACTAAGAAATGGTTACCCATAGATTAGATAAAAGGGATTGGGAAGGTAAAAACAGAAGAAAGTCCCATGTTAATGTTGCCCCCACTCATCCTGCTCAAAGGCAGAAAGATTCTCTCCTTCCGGTTTTCATGGAAGGCGTTCCCCAGTCCACTGAAGAAAAGACAAGTCCTGTATTCTTTCGCTGATCGCCAGGGGAGTGGGATGACGCCGTGCCAGGCCTCGCCGAACACCCACCCTGCTGCCAACCAGCCCAGCACCCGCCTGCTTCTGGGAAAGCAAGGACTTCACCCTGGACGGAGGCAGTAGCTCCTATGAACTCGACCTCCCGGGAGGACTAAATCCTAGCAGCGTCTGTTCACTGCTTGGATGACTACAGCCATCTTCACTTACTCGTCCTTGGGTACCGAAGATTGAACCTCAGGGGTACTCAGCCGCTGAGCCCCAGCCCTGCTTCGCATTTTACTTGGACGCAGCGCCTCACCATACTGCTGAGGTGACCATTGAACTCGCGATCCTCCTCCTCCTCAGCTTCCCAAGGTACTGGGATCCACATGGCGCACGCGGAGTGCGCAGAACAACTTAACCACAGTCCACAGTGAGACGCTACATGAGACAAAAAAAACATCGCGAACGGAAAAAAAGAACAAAACAGAACACCACTCTAACAAAACCGAGACCCGAAAGTCTGCTTTTAAAACAAAGAATAACCAGGGGAGAGCGCGAACGCAGTCCCCCACTACCACAAATTATGCAGTCGAGTTTCCCACATTTGGGGAAATCGCAGGGGTCAGCACATCCGGAGTGCAATGGATAAGCCTCGCCCTGGGAAAACCACCTTCGTGATCATGGTATCTCCCCTGCCAGGTAAGTATGAGTTGCTAGCCAACCCTCGACCCACACCCTGGCGCCAGCCTCACTCTACACTCACGGTCATCCCCCCACGCGGCCTCTTCACCTTCCCGCCCCCATATGGCTCGGAAAAAAGTCATCACGGACAATGCGTATAATGCCCACCCGGGACGTGGGGGCCCAGGAGGAGCCGGACCAGCAGCCTCAGCGTGCGTGCTCATCTACATGCGCCACTCCCTTATGCTGACGTCCGCGGAACTCCGGTCTAATCCCCTTTCCGACGTCCCGCCTACCAAAGCCGGAAGAGAGGAGTGCTGGTGTGTGTGGTGTGTGGAAAAGAGCTGTGTGCGGTGCGGACTTAATTTTTTCCTCTCCCGTACAGGATTTCGTTTGTTTTGCTTTGTTTTGTTTGGGTGGCACCAGGGATTTAACCGAGGTGCTTTTTGCCGCCGAGCTACATTCGCAGACCTTTATTTTGTCTTTGTTTTATTTTATTTTGTGGGAGGGTTACTGGGGATTGAATTCGGGCACTCAACCACTGAGCCACATACACCCCCAATCCTTGTGTGTGTGTGTGTGTGTGTGTGTGTGTGTGTGTGTTGTTTGTTTGGGTTTTTGTATTTCATTTAGAGCCAGGGTCTCACTGAGTTCTCTGGCGCCTTGCTCTTGCCGAGACTGGCTTTGAACTGGCTTTGATCACTTGTCCAGTGAATGGACGCTTTCCTTGACATGTTATTCAAGTTTTCTTTCACTGCTACAGTTTAGGTAGCTATATAGTCCCCAAGAAAAAAAGTAATTAATGGGGATTAAAACAATGTCATGTTAGAACTCAAACTAGTGTTTAACTCCCCCCCCCCACCTTTGCCGCTGAGCTGCCTCCTAACCCTTTATTTTGTTTTACTTCGTTTTTATTTTGAGACAGAATCTCACCAAATTGCTGAGGGCCTCTCTAAATTGCTGTAGCCTGGAACTTGCATCCTCCTCTCAGCCTCCAGAGTTGCTGGGATTATGGGCGTCGCCGCTCTCAGTCGCCACAAAAGGAACTTAGTTCTAGAAATAAGTGGAGGTTAAAGCACCTCCTCCCCAGATATGAACGAAATGATTTAAGTACTGTGAGTCTGTGGCTAGTTGGTGCTGTAGAATAAAACAGGGTAGGAGAGAAATCTAGAGATTGGGGGTGGCCTGAAAGAGTAGTCTAATTCCCTACCAAGGAAGTGTGGCGTTTCTAGCCACTTGATTTGTAAGATACCCTTCGACACCTCTCCTCCCCAAATGCACAGGACTCTCGGGGGTCTTGGGATGGGGCAGATGGGGTAGGCCCGGGTACAAGCAGTCTGTGAATTCAGGACCTCCCGCCTCTCCCGCCTACCCTTTGGGCATACCATGGTTGCAGTAAGCGGACCAGTTTAGTCTCTCCTTCAGGAAAAGTCAGAGGCAAAGGTAAAAAGTTGAATACTACAAACTTAAGTTTTGATTTGAAACATCTAGTCCTTCTAGATGATTTCAAGTGCACAAAGTATGTTAAAAGTAGAGGGAATAAATAAAACATTTTGTAGTTATATTTTTGTTAAAATTCATAATGAAATAACTGTCTTTTAGAAATGGAATGATCAAAACATTTCTCTGAGCAGTACCTATTATATCTGTGGTGGTTCAAGAAGGAAGAAGGAAAAGAAAATTAAAAGGGCTTTCTACCAAAGTAGTTTCTGTGAAGCAAAATTGACCATTGTCTCTTATGTCTATGAGTTTTGTTTTTCTATGCTGTGTAAATAGTGTATACAAATGTCAAATGAGTTCTAATTTACATCTAGTCTATCTAGATGTTTGCCAGTGTATGACAAAAGTAGAGTTAGTAAACTAACACATTGAGTTCACTTTGTGTTAAATTCATAGGAAAGACTGTTCTTAAAACCACTTAGGAAATGAAATTGTTAAAGTCATCTCTAAGCATTACAGATGAATATACCTGGCCCCTGGTTGATAGGAGACTAGAAGGGGAAGAGTTCTAGGGAAGTGTTTGGAAGACACTTTCAAATTCTAGCTTTTGAAAAAAAAGGGGGGTTTTCTTCAAAGTGTAGCCTTTGTTAAGTAAGTGTTGCAGTTTATTCAGTGCTACTGTTTGCATAGTTGGAAATTTAAGTCCTTGTTGGAAACATCTAATATTTCTAGATGTTTAAAAGTGCACAGTACATGGTAAAAGGAGAGTGTAAAAGTAATGCCCTTTAAGTATTTTTTTGTTACTGCATAGGAATGGTTGCCATTCAGGGGAATGGAATGTTGAACTTGATGTCTTGGAGAGTATGTTGAAGGTTCACTGGGTGGTGGGTGGGAAAAGGAGAGAGTATGTATACAGAAGCAATCTGTGCATTTTAGTTAATATTGCTGGGCATTAAAAGATAAGTCCTAATGCCCAAAGTCTGTTAGAAGTAGAAAAATAATCCCTATATAAATATCCTTTTGTTAGTTTTTAGGAAGAACTGTCTTCTGGGAATGACCCTTGTTAATCCACCTCTTGAAGCTAGGGGTAGTCCTGAATTTAGTCACTGTAATGTTGAAAAGGGAGAAGAGGAAAGGTGAGGGGGAGTGCTTTTTGCTAGCATCTCTATATTTGGAAGAGAGGTTTAGATTATAATCATAGATATATATGTGCCTTTTTGGTAAAGTACTTGTGTTTATTGTGCACAAAGTTCATCCTTTATTTCACAACATCTAAGCTTTCTAGATGTTCTGAGGTGACAGTGAATTACAAAAAGTAGAGCTAGTGAATTAGCCAATTTGTAAATATCTTTTGTTATAATTAATAGAAAAGATAAATTTTGTACAGGAATTGCTTTTTTTTAATTTTTTATTGTTGGTTGTTCAAAACATTACATAGTTCTTGATATATCATATTTCACACTTTGATTCAAGAGGGTTATGAGCTCCCATTTTTACCCCATATACAGATTGCAGAATCACATCAGTTACACATCCATTGATTTACATATTGCCATACTAGTGTCTGTTGTGTTCTGCTGCCTTTCCTATCCTCTACTATCCCCCGCTTTTTTTTTTTTTAATAGAGAGAGAGAGAATTTTAATGTTTATTTTTTAATTACCGGCAGATACAACATCTTTCTTTGTACGTGGTGCTGAGGATCGAACCCGGGCCGCACGCATGCCAGGCGAGCGCGCTACCGCTTGAGCCACATCCCCAGCCCCAGGAATTGCTTTAATCTCTGGGCAGTGCATATAGAAACTTGTTCTTTAGGCTGGTAGCAAGCGGCCCAGGGAAGCACCCAGGGAAAGATAGGACAAGTGCTGAATGATTTGCATTTTGATGTGAATGTGTGTGCACCTTCTGGCTGAATTTTAGGAATACTTAATTCACTGGGAACATGTATTCTTGCTAATATATTAGTAGTGGAACTGTGGTAATGAAATAAGCTAGGTATATTCTGTTGCTTTGACTCATTTTAAATTGAGCATTAAGGGAATGGATTATTTTAGTTGTAACTCTGCCAATTTATCTATCTAGAGGCCTGTTGCCATTTCTGTCTTCAGTGAAATTTTTGTCCTCAAGAAAGGATAACAGATTGAGTCGGTGTAGTATTCTTGTTATCAAAAATACTCATGGAGCTTTGGGATTTTTGTATTGGTGAATATTCATGATGTGTGGGAAGACACGATGCACACAAAATGGGATATTGTGTTTGTACACGCACGACCTGGAGAGAAACGCCCACCTAAGCTCCTTGTGACTGGATAACTTTATTCTTTGCTTGTGTTTTTATTTTTCCTGTAATGCACATATTAACTTTTAAAAAATAAAAGTTATTTTAAAAACCTGGGGGAGCTGGGCATGGTAGCGAATACCTGTGATCCCATTGGTTTGGGAGGCTGAGACAGGAAGATCGCCAGTTCAAAGCCAGCCTCAGCAACAGCAAGGCGCTAAGCAACTCAGTGAGACCCTGTCTCTAAACAAAATACAAAATAGGGCTGGGGATGTGGCTCAGTGGTCCAGTGCCTCTGAGATCCCTGGTTTAAAAAAAAAAACCTTAGGGAGGAAAAAAGTTAAACACTAGTATCAGAGTTTTGTCACCAACATGACATTGTTTTAATCCCCATTAATTACTTTTTTTCTTGGGGACTATATAGCTACCTAAACTGTAGCAGTGAAAGAAAACTTGAATAACATGTCAAGGAAAGCGTCCATTCACTGGACAAGTGATCAAAGCCAGTTCAAAGCCAGTCTCGGCAAGAGCAAGGCGCCAGAGAACTCAGTGAGACCCTGGCTCTAAATGAAATACAAAAACCCAAACAAACAACACACACACACACACACACACACACACACACAAGGATTGGGGGTGTATGTGGCTCAGTGGTTGAGTGCCCGAATTCAATCCCCAGTAACCCTCCCACAAAATAAAATACAACAAAGACAAAATAAAGGTCTGCGAATGTAGCTCGGCGGCAAAAAGCACCTCGGTTAAATCCCTGGTGCCACCCAAACAAAACAAAGCAAAACAAACGAAATCCTGTACGGGAGAGGAAAAAATTAAGTCCGCACCGCACACAGCTCTTTTCCACACACCACACACACCAGCACTCCTCTCTTCCGGCTTTGGTAGGCGGGACGTCGGAAAGGGGATTAGACCGGAGTTCCGCGGACGTCAGCATAAGGGAGTGGCGCATGTAGATGAGCACGCACGCTGAGGCTGCTGGTCCGGCTCCTCCTGGGCCCCCACGTCCCGGGTGGGCATTATACGCATTGTCCGTGATGACTTTTTTCCGAGCCATATGGGGGCGGGAAGGTGAAGAGGCCGCGTGGGGGGATGACCGTGAGTGTAGAGTGAGGCTGGCGCCAGGGTGTGGGTCGAGGGTTGGCTAGCAACTCATACTTACCTGGCAGGGGAGATACCATGATCACGAAGGTGGTTTTCCCAGGGCGAGGCTTATCCATTGCACTCCGGATGTGCTGACCCCTGCGATTTCCCCAAATGTGGGAAACTCGACTGCATAATTTGTGGTAGTGGGGGACTGCGTTCGCGCTCTCCCCTGGTTATTCTTTGTTTTAAAAGCAGACTTTCGGGTCTCGGTTTTGTTAGAGTGGTGTTCTGTTTTGTTCTTTTTTTCCGTTCGCGATGTTTTTTTTGTCTCATGTAGCGTCTCACTGTGGACTGTGGTTAAGTTGTTCTGCGCACTCCGCGTGCGCCATGTGGATCCCAGTACCTTGGGAAGCTGAGGAGGAGGAGGATCGCGAGTTCAATGGTCACCTCAGCAGTATGGTGAGGCGCTGTGTCCAAATAAAATGCGAAGCAGGGCTGGGGCTCAGCGGCTGAGTACCCCTGAGGTTCAGTCTTCGGTACCAAATATACATACATAAAATAAAACTTCCCTCTTTGAGATGTGAATATCAAAGAAGGCAACGTTGCCCTATATTCCTAGGTATTAAACTAAACTGCTGGCTCTCAGTTGCAACTACTTGTCTGTCATGAAGATGTGAGTTTTAAAATTTTTTCTTTTTTGATAAAGGCATTATTTTCCCCTTTTGAAACAGGGTCTTACTATATTGTTGCGCAGGTTGGTCTTGAACTCCTGGGTTTAAATGGTCCTCCTGTGTCAGCCTTTCAAGTAGCTGGGACTACAGGCACAGGCCACTGCACCTGGGTTCTGACTGGTGTCTTCATGAGAAAAGAGGCAAAGGTAGTGGTACACACAGTTCAAGCTACTTGGGGAGGCTGGGGCAGAATTGAGAGTTAGAGGGCAGGGTACATAATTCAACGATATTTTTGCCTTCAAACAAGAAATGGAAAAGGAGAGAGAAGGAAGAAAGTAAGTTCAGATACCAGGGATGTTGTGCTCACATGGAAAAAAGGCCTTTGAGGAAATGAGAGTCTGTTGAGAGCCATAGTGAGCTGTGTATGGACTACATCAGCTTTGCGGCCTAGTGAATAGGAACATCTGGTATTTGGGAACTTCCCGTGGCAGTCTCACAGGGTAAGATGGCCCAAATACATGTGAATTTCTATTCAGCTCTGCCTGGTCCTACACAGCACCAAAGATGGGGTGATCCGCTGTATAGTCGCACAGCCTCTTAGAGATGGGTGTGACCTGTCAAAATGCCAATCAACCTGCTGACTACAAGATGAAACAGGACTTCACCCCTGAAACCTTTATTCCTGCCTTTAATGTACCCTCTTAAAACCACAAGAGCCATTTTTTTTTAATTGTTCAGCCCCAACTCCTGTGTGGGCTGGATCTATCAGAGGTTCTGCTTTAAAACTAGTTTCTGACTCTGTGTCTTTTGTTCTTCAAGTGTCCATCTGAAAGCCAAGAAAAGAGGCACCAGGAGAAATCAAACTTATCAGTACCTTAATCTTGGATTTCCAGCTTCCAGAACTGGGAGAAAATAAATTTATTGTTTAAGCCTCCCAGTCTGTTGGATAGTTATGGCAGCCAGGGCTTGCCTGTGATATCCTTCACAGTCTGGTTTAGTGCTTTTTAAGTACATAGGAAAATTTATCTCCCCCAATATTCTGTTGACCAGAATGGAATGGTTCTAGCAGTTCCTGATTTAAGTGGGTCAGCTAATAATCTTGTGGACACACAAGACAAATAAGAGACCCTGAAGAATTGAAAAGTAGCACTTACATTTCTCCCCTCATTTGGAATACTAACAGAGGAACCACTTTCTCCAAAATTGAGATGTTATTGAGTAAGCACAAATAATATTTGCTCTAAAATCCCCATCAGGATCACTATCAGCTTTGAAAGGAGAAAATATAGGAGGCTAAAAATGTCAGAAAGTCTCTCTTAAATGGGTAATATCTCTCTCATGTTTGGGCAAAGATGAGAATCCAGTCCTACAGTGGTCTGAGTTCCTTTGATGTGGATAATGTATTGTAGGGATTTTTAGATGGGCTGAACAAGTGGATTCCTGATATAGGATGAGTATCACTCTTAAGATTAAAGTTAAAAATGATCTGGAATAAATAGAGGAACAATTGAGAAAAGTTGAAGAGGAAATGTGAGAACTACACAATGTCTCTTTCACAGGATCCCTTTCCTCTTCTCTGCTGTCCCTAATCTCTCTGATCCTCCAGCATCTCTTTATCTCTCTACCTCAAATCAGCTCCTGAAAGAGGATGAGGGACAATTTCTTTAGCAAATAATACATTACCTACCTGCACTGTTTGGGGACACATGTTTATATGCCTCCTAGAGAAAGAGGCACCCAGAACGTTATGGTTTCTTAAAGAAAAAAGGTAAATGGTATTTGACTTTAGAGAACAATATTATTATTTAGAGAAATATAATCAACAAGTTACCAAAAGAATAAGCCATAGTCAGGTGTAAAACTCTAATCCTTTGTTGAAAATTCAATCTGAAAGACTAAAACTGATTATAAAATAATTAGATAGATAATTTTAAATAGATAATTTAAAAGCATTAAATCATCTTTTTGCCACTGTGACTGAATACCTAGGGAAAATAACTTAGAGGAAGACTGTTTTATTTTGGTTCAATTTCAGAGGTCTCATTCTATGTTTGGCTAGCCCCATTGTTCTGGGCCTGAAGTGAGATGACCATGGTGGAAGGGAATGGTGGAGGAGAGATGCTGAGGTCATAACCACTAAGAAGGAAGGAGAGAAGGGGGTGGGGCAGGGGAGAGAAAGAAAAGCCAGGGAAGCCAGGGACAAGTTATAGTCCTCAAGGGCATGTCACCAAGGGCCCACTCCTTCAACTAGGCCTCACCTCCTATAGTTTCCATCACTTCTCAATAATACCATCAAATGATTAATCCACAAATGAGGTCAGCATCCTTAAGATCCAGTCACTTCCCCAAAGCCTTACTTTTGGACATTGTTGCATTGGTGACCAAGCCTTAACACAATAGCCTTGGGCGGGGGAGGGCATTCCAAATCCACTTATAAAGATGTTGACCACTATATTGATTTACATAGGGTCTTAGAGAACTAAATATGTTATTAAATTACTGTAGTTCCTAAGACTGAAATTATTCTGAACTCTGAATTTAATTGTTGTCTGCAAGATTTTTGTCTATAGTAGACCCGTTTTGTTTTTCTTTTCCTTTAGTGGCTGAATCTAAATTCTTGTCTACCTTCACTTCTGGCAAAATTTTGTATTTATGGCAAAAGATTTCAGGATTCTTACTTTTCCCCTGTTATTCATAGGAAAATCATTTTTTTCCCACCACAGAGATCTATATTCAATGTGTAGAGGAGCTGATAGTATCTGAGAGCAATGTAAATCTGATACTTTGGCTTTGTCACAATTTCTTGTTTGGAGGCAAATAGACCTTTGTGTACATGGCAATATTGCTAAGTAATTTGAAGTAAAATGTTTAGAGATGTGTTGTCACTTCAAGGCCATAAAGTGTTAAATCTAATTTTTCAGATAAAAGTGACTATAAAACAAACAGGCTAGAGGTTTAGCTCAGTGGTGAACCTCATGCTCCCCCTGGTAATGGGGGAGGGGACTGAAATCAACTTAGAAAATTTTGGAACTAATAAGGTATTATAGATAGTGGGTCTTGGCTTTTGCAGAGCATAAAAAAACTGACAAGATTTTAGCAAATATCCAGACCCTCAGGTTTGAAAACTAGAATCTGAGAAGGCTTTTGAAAATTTAAAATCAACTTCTTCAATTTTGGTGATGCCAAATTTTGAATTTTTCATAGTAACAAAACCTGCTGCTCATGGAATCTTAACTCAAAAACTGGGATTAGGGCTGGGCTGTATATTGTTTAGCGTGATTTGAGACCCGAATTCAATTCCCAGCACTGCTAATTTTAAAAGTTTTAGGATTAGGCGAGAGACCAATGGCATATTTCTCAGCTCTGGATGCCATGCTCCTGAGAGAGCCTAAATACCTCTAAAGGATAGAACCAACCATTGAAAACAATATTTTATTTTAGGTCACTTACTAGCTATTAAAGTGAAAAAGCAGTTGGGTATATATGCTTCATTCCTTTGAAACAGCAGAGCAGAAAAACTACCACCCGCGAACACCCCCCCACGTACACCCCCCCCACACACACCCCCCACCCCACCCCCACCCCCCCACACACCCCCCACCCCCCCACCCCCACCCCCCCCACACACCCCCACCCCCACCCCACCCCACACACCCCCACCCCCACCCCCCCCACCCCCACACACCCCCATCCCCACCCCCCCACACACCCCCCCACACACACCCCACCACACCCCCCACACACACCCACCCCCCCACAAACACACCCCCACACACACCCCCCATCCCCACCCCCCACACACACCCCCTACACCCCCCCACCCCCCCCCACCCCCCCCCACCCCCCCCCACCCCCCCCCCATCCCCACCCCCCCACACACACCCCCTATCCCACCCCCCCCACACACCCCCCCCACCCCCCCACCCCCCACACACCCCCCACCCCCCCACACACACCCACCCCCCCACACACAACCCACCCCCCACACACCCCCCACACACACACACCCCACACACCCCACACACACCCACACCCCCTCACACACACCCCCCTCACACCCCCCCCACACACACACCCACACACACACACACCCTCACACCCCCCCTCACACACACCCCTCCCTCACACACACACACCCCTCCACACACACACCCACACACACACCCACACACACCCCCCCTCACACACACACCCCCCACACACACACCCCTCCCTCACACACACACCCCTCCCTCACACACACCCCCTCACACACACCCCCTCACACCCCCCTCACACCCCCCCTCGCACACACCCCCCCGCACACACACCCCCACACACCCCCCCCCACACACCCCCCCCCACACACCCCCCCCCCACACCCCCCCTCACACCCCCCCTCACACCCCCCCTCACACCCCCCCCTCACACACACCCCCCCCTCACACACACCCCTCCCTCACACACACACCCCTCCCTCACACACACCCACACACCCCTCCCTCTCACACACACACACACCCACCCCTCCCTCTCACACACACACACCCCTCCCTCTCACACACACACACCCCTCCCTCTCACACACACACACACACACCCCTCCCTCTCACACACACACACACACACCCCTCCCTCTCACACACACACACACACACCCCTCCCTCTCACACACACCCCTCCCTCTCACACACACACACACCCCCACACAGGTGGCCAAGCTGCATATTCGAGTGGCTTTCCTTTTCGTGTTTCTGTCGACAATGCATAACACATTTCCAATCGCTGACATCTGCAGTAAGGCCATACCTTCTCAGGTTTTGGTAACAAGAATTTGTTAATGAAAACCCAGCCCATAACTTTCCGTATAAACACGTTCTAAAACCGGGGCACAATTTAGACTATAATCTAGAAAACTGAGAACATGAGACACAATAAATAAAAAGCCACTAAGAATTATAAATCAAAAAGAACACCGGATTTCAACACCGGGCGCTTGCTCTATAAGACACGCCTAGTACAAATGAGTATATACAGTGATGAACTTGAAACAATAAGTAACTCCCAAGCGGCGCAGCTGAGTACTTAAAGCATTAAACAACCTTAACACTAAGACAAATCTTATGTTTAACCAGTTAAAACAGGGGAGAGCGCGAACGCAGTCCCCCACTACCACAAATTATGCAGTCGAGTTTCCCGCATTTGGGGAAATCGCAGGGGTCAGCACATCCGGAGTGCAATGGATAAGCCTCGCCCTGGGAAAACCACCTTCGTGATCATGGTATCTCCCCTGCCAGGTAAGTATGAGTTGCTCTCAGCTTCTCGACCTACAGCCTTGAATCTGCCCCACTTTAAAGTCACGGTCAACTCTCTCATGAAGTCTTCGCACCCTTATATTCTTAGATCTCCTTGCAGTATATCCACTTCTCGGAAAACAACCCAAATATAATTTAGACAAGGCCCTCATAGGATGTAGAGGTCCTGGATGAGCGGGACCAGCAGCCTCTGCGAGTATGTCATCTACATACACCACGCCCTTGTGGTGACGTATTCGGAATTCCTGTCTTCCCCTCCCTGACACCCCGCCTACTAAGACAGCACGGGTAGAGCAGCGTCTTTCGCTTTGCTGCACACAGCGCAGTCCCTGAGGGACCCACTACTGTGGCGGGTACTTGTTCGGGTCTCGGTCTCACTTTCCTTTTCAGCAAAAAGGAAATTGCAGTCCGTTCAGTTTTCGCCTGCCGGACAGCGATCGTCATCATAAGAGATTTTCCTCTCGCCCTCCCTTAAACATTGAGTACTAAGATTTCCCCATCCAACTTAACAAGAAGTCGTTTTGCGGTGGCATCTTTCTTAGTAGGTCTATCATAAATAACTTGAACAGACATAGCAACTAAACCCAGTAAAACCTCAAAGAAAAAGATAAAACCAAGAGTTTAACCTTGAAAAAAATAAACCAGGATAAAATACAAACTTCTTCCACTATGCAAATCGTGCAGTAGCTGAGCACATAATACTAAAAAGCGTTTTAAAACATTTGAGAAGCCCAGCGCAGTAGCACTGGCCTGTAATCCCAACCACTCAGAAGGCCGCCTAAGCCAGGAGTATAGCAAGGTCAAGGCCAGGCTCAATAATTTAGTGAGATTCTGTCTCAAAATAAAAAATAAAAAGGACCGGGGATGTAGTTCAGTGGTAGAGCACTCCCTGGTTCAATTCCCAGGACCAAAAAAAAAAAAAAAAAAAAGAATAAAATTAACAAAACCACTTGAGGGAGTCTAGCCTAGGTCCGAGGCGGACAAGCATGGAGGTTGTGTCCTGTCAGTGGGGCTGCTGGTCCTGGTTCCTAGGTCTGGCAGCATAGAAGGGTCCTGTTTAGGATCGGGTGGCCTCAGAAGTCACGCCTGAGACCCGGACTTCTAAGGTGAAGAAAATGCTCGAACAGCAGACCCCCTGAAGAGTGGAAGGGCAATGGATTGGAAAACTTCGACACGGGGAGAAGAAACGTGATTTAAAATAAAGAACCTTCAAGACATTATGTTTCTTTTTTGTAGCATTCTGGAAAATTTGAGAACAAGTTGGCGACATCTTTCAGCTGGAACCATTGCTCAACAAGTTTGCTGAGAAGCTAATGATTTTATTACAGAAAGCTACATCGTCATGTACAGTGTCCAGGTGCAGTGGTGTATGACTTTAATCCCAGTCACCTTGGAGGCTAAGGAGGGAGGATCGCATGAGCCCATGAATTGGAGACCACCTGTGCAACAGAAATTGGAGAATGAAATTGAAAAGTTCATGGAAAAAATGGATTTAAGTAAGTCTGCAGTACCATTTTCTGGGAACTGGCCTTTGATGATGGTCTTCTGAACTTCTCTTGGCTTTCTTGCATCAGGGCCCTATTTGCTATTGTGTCTTATCCTTTGCATTTTGGGTCATCATCTCATTTGGGTAGAGCACATCCTTTTGCAGCTTCCTTAGCAATGAATGTGTGGGAGGTACATTTTTGTGTTGTTTTGTATATATGATGTCTAAGTTGATATAGAAGTCTAAAGTTTTCTACATATGCTTTGATTTTGTTTTGTTAAATCCACCATGCGACCAGCGCACTGGTTTCATTAATGAGGTTCTTGGCATAAAAGTTAGCTAGTGAGATCGAAATAAAACACACAGACTCAGTTACCTTTTTCTATGACCAGGCCCTAGACGGCTCCCCTCTCTGTTTCCCACCTCGAACCACCCTGTAGGGCAGCAAGGATTACTCAGGGCTAGCAGGAGAGAGAGAGAGGGAGCACGCCAGGGAGTAGCCTTTTATTGGGGAACAAGAAATTCAGGGGAGAATTCCATCCAATGAAGGTTGAGGGGGGCCACACTCCAAGGTCAGGGTCAGTGATTGGCCCCCAGGGTCAGTGGTCAGTCACGCCCCCACACGGAGGGCTCTCTCATCAGGAGAGGGCCTGGAAAGCTCCCACACAGTTAGCCAGAGCGCCTCAGACCCAAACTGGGAGTTGCCCAGTCACGTGTGAGAATGGCTTCCCACAGTTAAACATTATAGTTTCTGCTGTCGGGATTCTTTCACACATGGAGTTCAGAGGGAGGCAGTCCTAGGACTGGTTCGGTCTCCCAGGGGTGTCATGAGGACACAGACTTCCCTCTTCTTTGAGCTCCTATATCTTCATCCTGTCAACCTGAAGACCAGGGTTTTAGGCTTTAGCTTTTAAAGTGTCTATTCACAAGTCAGGCAAGGAAGAAACAGTTACCTCTACAGTTTGAAGGAAAAAGTCTGCAGAATATGCCACACAAATTTTGGGAATGCTACCTAGAATTTGATTTTCATTTCCATTTTGTCTAAGAGGTGTCATTGACTTCTGATTTGTCCACCGCTGTACTGAAACTTCTACTTTGGGATTTAAATGTTTAATTTTATTCTTGACATATGAATATTCTTGACATGAATATTCTTCTTTCATACAACTTATTTAAAGATTGAACTATTCTATATATATTTTTTTCAACCAAGAGTTTCATTAGGGGGCTGCCGGAAGAGGAAGAAAAGGAGAGGCAAAGAGCAGAGAGAAGAGAGAAAGAGGTCAGAGAGCAGAGGGGAAGAGGGCAGAGACCGTGAGCTTGCAAGCTTCGGCTTAAGAAGGGTTGCGTTGGCTATGTGGAGGGTGTCCCACGGGGATTGGTTGAGAGAACTTTTGAATTTGGTGCTCTTTGGCTTGGCATTCTTGGAGAGGAGGGGGAGGGGTAAGGGATTCCAAGATGTTCTTGCAAGATGGAAACTTAACTTCAGAGGGGAGTGTCACCCACACACCCAACATTCCTCCCTTTTTGTTTTATGTTGGGAGCAGGGCGACAAGATCCACAAGATCATCTATTTCCTGCTGGAGAGGGACAAGTGTGAAGGAAGGGAGGCTGGTCAGGGTGCGGGGACAAAAGAAGCATAGCTGTGAAGGCCAGGGTGCTGAAGATGTGAATTTCCTTGCGGCTGAAATCGATGAAAGTTCCTCGAAGCCACAGGTCATGGATAGTCTCTATCCAACCCTTGTCCCTGCAAATGGGGGGAATCAGCCAGCTGTCCTGTTGGAGGGCCTCCAGGAACTCCACGAACCAGCCAGCCACGCTGCATGAGCCTGAAAACACCAAAGATACCATTCATAGGCTGATGGTGGATTCGAAGGAGGCCAACGAGAAAATGGGCGCTGGTTAGTCTCCGCTCACGTGGTGATCTCTGGTGGGATGGGAGTCCTGCTTAAAAGCAGGGGAGTCCCATCCTAGTCTGGGCACCAATGAAAGGCGAATGACTCACGAGACAGAGATTCAACCAAGAGATTTTACTGGGGTCTGCCCAAAGAGGAAGAAAAGGAGAGGTAGAGCAGAGAGAGGAGAGGGAGAAGAGGAAGAGAGCAGAGAGGAAGAGGGCAGAGAGCTGAACATGTTCTATATTTTTGAAGTAATAAATTCATGGTATCTAAAAAAAAGCATTTGAGGATGAGGAAAGTAGCTCAGTGGTAGACTGTTTTCCTAGCATGTATGAAGTCCTGGGTTCAAACCCCAGCACCATACACACAAAGCACAAACAACAGCAGAAAAACACACTCTTGAAAGATTTCAAATGTATTGTTATGTTTTATTCATGTTTCTTTTTTTTTTTTGGTGGTGCTGGGGGGAATTGAACTCAGAGCCTTGTGCATCTAAGGCAAGCATTCTACCAACTGAGCTATATCCCCAGCCCTATTGTTATGCTTTATAGTCAATCCATGCTACCTGAAAAATTCTTTTTAATCTATTCAACCTTCATTTTGTATTTAGATGGTGAGTCATCCACAAGTCATCTTTAGCCAGTAAAGGGAACATTTTTATATCTTTATTACTCCTCCCATTGAGAGGTGGAGTCTTCTTGAATCTGGGCTGGCCTTGACCAACAGAATGTGACAGAAGTGATAACCAGGAACTTCTGAGGCTAGGTCAGAGGGAGCGAACAGCTTCCACCTGGGATCCGTCTTGCAGACTTGAACTGTCAAGTAAGAAGGCTTACTGCTCTGAGGCTGCATGTTGTAAGAGAACCCAAGGCTTTGTGGAGAAAAATGCAGGTCCAGAGTTTCAGTCCTCAGCTGGCAGTCTGTACATTGGGGAGCAGAGTAATCGCTGCCAAAATTGCAAGTTGGTGATTATCATTAATTATTTGTCTCAAAGCCTTCATGTTTTGAATTTTTTTTGTAGCAATACAGAAATGGAACAGAGACAAACAGTAAGCCAACAAACAATATGAAATAGAAGTGGATAGAAATAGACTAAGGAATAGAGAAGATGAGTTAGAAAGATTGCAGTTAAAGGCTTAAATTGTTTATTTATATATTTATTTATTGGTACTGGGGATTGAAACCAGGGTGCTTGATAGACCCAACCTGATCTTTTCTTAAAATTGGGAGCCATCTTGCCACAAAGCCATGAAAAGATAATTTCGGCTTTACTATAAATTACTGCAAATTCTGAACCTGCTCGGAATGCCTGGCTCTCTGACCAGATAGCAGCCCTCTCTGAAACTTAGTGATACCTCATAAATATTGGCCTTCCCTGGCCAGACAACGACCCTCTCTGAGGCTCTAATGGTCTTCATAAATTCTGATGTTGGGGCCAGCAAAAAATGTAAACTACCATTAGTGTGATTCTTGTCAGAGTTCTGTTATCTGTAACCCCCCTTTGTGTAACTTTCTGGGCTATAAAGCTGGGATGCAGGAAAGCTGGGGTGCTGTCTTGTTCCCACCGTTTTGGGAGGGAGAGGCAGCCCGGCCGGTCGAAATAATAAGCTTGCTTTAATTTGATTTTAATTGGAGTCAGTGGTCTTTTCTTGCGTCCTGGTCTAACAGTGCTTTTAATTTAATTTAATGTTTTTATTTTTATTTTATTTTATTTTTGGTACTGGGATTGAACCTAGAGGCCCTCTACCACTGAGCAATGCCTCTGGCCCACTTAATTTTGAGATAGAGTCTTGCTAAGTTGCCCAGGCTGGCTGGCTTTGAACTTGTGATTATCCAGCCTCAGCCTCCTGAATTTTTGGAATTGCTGGTCGGTGGCACCACACTCAGCATGAGGGCTAAAATTTTAGACAAGAGGGTGAGGAAGTCTCATTGTTTTGTTGCTGGGTAGAGGGTCATGGGAGGTCCTCCAAAAGGAAGCTGGATCTCAACTCAGGCTGTGATTTTCCTTGACATTGGCACAACAAGGAATTTAGGTCTGGGTCAAATTGAGGCACAGGCTAGCCTAGGCATGGCACGGGTCTGGATTTGAAGTTAGGCCTGGCTGTGCTGGCCTTGCTGCTGCTGCTGCTGCTTCTATGGGTGTATGGGCACTGGAACCATCAGCCTGGGTCCGGCCCTGGCCAGCATGCTCACTGGTGCCTCTACTGCCTTTTCACCTAGTGCTAAGGCGAAAAGTGGAGCCTCAGCCTGGAGGCACTGCAGAAGGATCTGGATAACAAGCTTTTTGGATAGCATCTTGTGCAGAAAGTCATCTTAAACACTGTGTCTGATTCCTAAGCAATCTGGGGCCCAAGAAACCTCTCATGCCCTCCCTGCATGGGTGGACAGGCATGGGCAAGAATTTTGTCAGCAAGATCATCTTGGAGAATATTTACGAGGGCAGTCTGAACAGTGACTATGTTCACCTGTTTGTGGCCACATTGCATTTCCTTCATGCCTCAAATATCACCCTGTATAAGGATCAGTTACATTGTGGATTCAAGGCAATGAGAACTCCTGTGTGAGGTTCATCTTCATCTTCGATGAGATGGACAAGATGCACTCTAGTCTCATAGATGCCATCAAGCCTATTCTGGACTATTACAAGTGGTGGATGAGGTCTCTTACCAGAAAGCCATCTTCCTATTCCTCAGGTGAGCAATGCTGGAGCAGAAAGGATCACAGGTGTGGCTTTGCACTTCTGGAAAAGAGGGAAGAACTCAAGCTCAAGGACATGGAGCATGCCTTGTCCATGGTAGTCTTCAGTAAATGGAACAGTGGCTTCTGGCACAGCAGTTTAATTGACCAAAACCTAATTGATTATTTTGTCCTCTTCTTCCTCCTGGAATACAAACATCTGAAAATGTGCATCAGGGTTGAGATGCACCCAGGGTTATGAGATTGATGAGGACATTATAAACAGAGAGTGGCTGAAGAGATGACATTTTTTCCCCAAGGAAGAGAGTTCGCTGACAAGGGCTACCGATGAACCCAGCCTAATACCATTTTAAGATTGTTTTATTATAAATTACTGCAATTTCTAAACTTGCTTGGAATGCCTGCTCATGCCTTGAACTCACCCATGCCTAGCTTTTCTTGACCAGATAACAACCCTCTACACACACACACACACACACACACCAAAACAAAACATTACAAAATAAAAAACATGAAGGCTTTGAGACAAATAATTTATGACAATCACCAACTTGCAATTTTGGTAGAGATTACTCTGCTCCCTACTGTACATAAGGGTATAGGCACCTCATAAATTCTGGTGTTGGGATCTAAATTTACTCTCTAACTTGAAATGTTGAACCATCTAGACCATTAACCTACTATCTGCCTTTGTATTATGCTTGTTAAAATCCTGTTATCTGTAAATTCTCAAGACACTCCCCCTTTTGCAACTTTTTGTGTTGCAACTTTTTGAGGCACAGGCTAGTAGGCTCAGCAGGGGTCTGGATTTGAAGCTAGGCCTGGCTGTGCTGGCCTGCTGCTGCTGCTGCTTCCATGCTTCTCTTCCTAGAGAGCTGGGGTACTGATCTCTAGCCACAGGTTTTCAGGAGAGACAATCCTGGCCAGAATTACAAACTTGCTTTAATTTGATTTAAAATTGGAGTCAGTGGTCTTTTCTTTGTGTCATGGTTTAACACTACAAGACAGTGTTCACCAAGTTGGATTATTATCTTGATGACTGATGCCCAAGTCATTGCTTTGAGAGAAACTCAATGCTCAGTTTGACCAGCTCCTTTCTTGGGAAGAGAAATCAAATGGATGTTTCCAACTAATGTTTCCTGTTGGATGTATCAGGAATTCTCCTGGGTCTTGTTCCCATTCCTGGGAGGCCACACCACCACACCTTACAGGCCCTGGACATGGAGAGGAAGATTTCAAGCCTTCAGAGGAGGAAGTAACAACTCCCAGTTCACCCATTCCAGAGCTCATGATTAAAAAAAAAAAAAAAAAAGTTTTAATTTTATGTGTTTCGGTTTCAAGGAAAGACAAGTTTTACTGAAAATGTGATAACTTTATTTAAGATGTTTTTTAACATTATGAGAAACTTTTCAGATTCAAAAAGAAAGAAATTGAGGCACAGATTGATTTTACTAAGAAGAGAATCTACACCTACCAAGTGCCATTTGTAATCAAGTATGACTAAGAGACAAGGTAGAATATGGGTGTTAAGAGAGGACTGCACTAGCTACATCTTAGGTAGGCATATTTATATGTGTAAAATCTATAGAAGAAACATGATCTAAGGGTATTTTTAGTCCTCCTCTGTGTTGGTAGCTGAACATATTATATAACTGTTACCTACTGAGGCAGGAAAATAACTGAGACAGGCAGATAGGAAACTTGGGCCCCTCCAGAGTCAGGTTTTTCTGTGTAACGGGGCTGAGAGACCACAGACACAAGCCAGGACTCATCAAAGTCAGGCCAATTCCTGCGTAAGTAGAAAAACTACAAAAAAACTTCCAAAAAAAAAAAAAGCTCAGTAAGTGAGTCAGGAGTTCATGGACACTGAATGCCTTATCCAGGATTGGGTAAAGGGCTAATTTCCTTAACCCTGTAGACTCATATAAACCCCTAGACAACAGATATCTTCCCCTGTAGGTGTTCTGATTTCTTTGTATTACTCTAATAAATCCTGTTACTTTTCTCTCACCCTTGTGTCTGTGGATTTCATTCTTCAAATTCACTAGACAAAGAACCCACACAATCCCATACTCCAACACTAGGGATAATTTTCTTCTTTGTTTTTTAAAAAAAATCCCTAATCATTTCCCCACTAGGGGTTTTATTGTACTGTTTTGTAAATAGTACTTCAGTGATGTAGTGTTGAGGGTTTGATTTGGAGTATGACATAGATAATCAGATCCTAAGTTGGGCAAAGGCATTCTCTGACCTGCTTTTCTTTTAGGTCCATGTCAGGAAAGAAGTTATTTATGGACCTGCAGATAAAGTCTAATAATTGATTTAACAGTGCCATTTGTAATCAAGTATGTGAAAGTAACCTTTAAATCTGGACTTTAATCCATGTGAGTGTAGAATTTTAGATCAGGACTTTAAATCATGGCCACTTTTGTTTTGTCCTACATACCTCCTTTCTACCTAACCTTATATCTTCTGTTTCTCTGATATATGTGCTAGTTTCTCTTTGCCCATCAACAACACATAGAATCTCAAAAAGCCAGTCCAAATGGCAGTCTTACCTTCAAAGTGTACAGGTTCTAGGACCACTGCCAACTCCTTAGAATCTCTTAATTACAAATTTATGGGAATCTGAAAGTAATTGGCCCAACTTTTGTGGAGAATAATGAAAATGCACATAAGGGTATATCCCTGAGGAGGGCTATGATTCCTAGAAAAGGAGAAAAAAACAAGTTCCCCTACAGATCTCTCCTTCATACCACTGTGACTCACAGGAGAGTATTTTAGAGGCGGGAAAGGGGGTGATCCCCCTTCTGTTCACTATAAGGGATCATGGCCCACACCCACTATACCAAAATAGGTTTACAAGAGAAAAAAAACATAACAAATCTACTTTATGTAATCAGTTTTATGTGACATGGGAGTGGAATCGATTGAGGGCTAAACAAGAGTTGGAACTGAGACCAAAAAGAGAGAGCTTTTGTTAAGACAGTTGGGGCAGAAATCAAAATGGGGATGCGATGATGTGGAGAAGCAGAAAGCCAGGCGGGGCAAGGAAGGCAAAAGGGTTCCGGGCGAGGAGGTGGGAGGGTGCTCCAGGAGTTGGAATATCATCTAGGTTTCTGCTTCGTAAGTCAAGTAAGACACTGACTGTAGAGGATCCATTTCAGAGACTGCCACTCATGAGGGTACTGTTTATTATTTTCACCTAAGAAGAAGCTGCGAAGGGGCCTGAGATGACCCCACACCGCATCTCCCGGAACCCCTGCTCCACCCACCACTGGGACCAACTGCGCTGGAGCGCAGAGAGGACCGGAAGTGCGGGCGGAAGTGGAGTCGGGGACGCTTTAGGGAGGTACCCGCGGAGTAAACAGAGACGCTACTGACAGGCAGTGGACTGTGTAGGCACCTTTAGGCCGCCATGAACCGGCTGCAGGATGACTACGACCCCTACGCGGTTGAAGAGCCTAGCGACGAGGAGCCAGCTTTGAGCAGGTGGGCCCCCGACCCGCCATAGTTTACTAAGATTTCCGGCTGAGGCTCACCCTTTGAGCGCCTCCATTTGCTGCCCCTCCCTGGCTTGTGCCGACTGTCGGCTCAGAGGCTCGGGGCCCCTAGCACCCCACTGCGGTTGTGGGAGGCCAACGGGGGCTCCTGGTGGGGTCGCGCAGCCCTTGGGGAGGCGGGCCAGACGTCAGCGCCAGGAAGAGGGCTTTTCCGGAGTCACTGGGGGCCAAGCGTAAATCTATAAAGACCGTGAGATTGAATTCCGCCTCTACATTTTGCTAGCAGTGTGACCCAAGGCAAGTCACTTTTCCTCGGTTTTACATCTATGAAAAAGGAAATATAATAAGTATGGAGATATATCGTAAGTGTATAGTGATGGTCAAAGGACTTAATGTGAAGTGCCTTTTTTTAGTCACCCAGAGCCGCTATCACACATGCCTGGTTAAGTCCTCTACCGCTGAGCTACAGCCCCAATCTCTGAAGTGTCCATCTAAAAGACTGACCTGTGAAACAGAAATAAGGGAATATTGAACAGGCAATTTTACTACTGTATGTTTGTTGTGGGCTACAGAGGTAAATCACTAAAAGCCTTGGTTTTCAAAGGCTTACATTGTATAGGGTTAGTGAGATGATGTATATATTTTGGAGGAGCATTTTAGAAAATGATGGACCGAAATAGACACAGATGAAATGGGAATTTCCAGAAGAGAGGATTTATCCTACTTGAAAGAAACTTGTAGTTATATTGTCAAAAGATTTTCCTGTGAAAATCTTTTAGCTATTTCTTTAGCTGTCAGTGGGTCATATTCATAAACTTTAAAAAGTTAATTCTGCCTGATGAAGCTTTCTGTGAAGCACTTTATTCGTTCACAATGGTTCCTCATTGTCCTGGGGAACAATTGTAGACATGGAAGACCAGACTGCTGAAAGGATTTCTGTGGTGAAGAGTGAGAATGGATAGTAAGATTCCCTGTGAAAAAGAGTTTCAGTTAATAGGTATTGACTGTGAAAGGAGCTACATTACTTAGTAATTCAGTTTATATTTAGTTTGATTGGAATATAGCAGTGTTTCTGGATTTGAGTTATTCTGTTATCCTCTCCATGTACACCTGTGTTGTTATTGACTTAATATTTTTCTTAAGGTCAATTACTTTTTTAGTGTTTATTTTTTAGATATAGGTGGACACAATGTCTTTATTTTACTTTATGTGGTGCTGAGGATCTAACTCAGTGCCTCACACATGCTAGGCGAGCGCTCTACCTCTGAGCCACAATCCCAGCCAGTCAATTACATTTTTATAGTTAAATTTTTTTGTACCCTGCCCCATTGTGGATTGAACCTAGGGGTTCTCTACCACTGAGCCACACCCCCCCCCACATACCCCCAGACCTTTTTGAATTTTATTTTTAGAGAGGTTCTCCCTAAATTGCTGATGCTGACCTGGGACTTTTAAGTCCTTCTGCCTCAGTCTCCCAAGCAGCTGGGATTACAGGTGTGCACCACTGTGCCCAGTTGAAATTAAATTTCTTTAAGGAAGCTTTATAATCCTATGACAGTTGTCACCGGTAAGGTAATTATAAATATTGTGAAAAGAAAATAATGTTATTAGACAGCATTGCTTGCTGAGGGCTCTGACCTCAATGTTATTTTAAAAAGAGATTGGTGTTGGGGTGATGACTGCTCTGGAGGTTGAGGCAGGAGGATTGAAAGTTCGAGGCTATCCTCAGCAATTTAGTGAGATCCTGTCTCAAAATAAAAAAGAATGGTGATGTAGCTCAGTAGTACAATGCCTCTGGGTTCAATCCCTAGTTACTACCACCACCACCACCCCAAAAAAAAAGGAAAGAAAAAGGAGATATTGGTGTTAGATGGTTGAGAAGTCTCTGTTAAGATTTATTTTTACACTAATTAAACAAATATCAAAGCCTGTTGCTGTTTGATGGAAGCTGGCAGAAGATATGAGACTTCTGGGTCAGAGAAAAGACTACAAGTAGCATAGCAAGCATCATGTCATGTTGGTTGCTCTTACTTTTCCATCTTACAGGGGTTCCAAGAAGGGATCGTGCTAGATGAATCTGCATATTCTGTGGGTTTGTATGGTGATTAAAGAATACTTAAGAGAATCACCTCTTTCAAAGCTGACAATAAATAAACCTACTCTCTCTGCTGGAAGGAAACATTATCTCATTCCTCAGGGTTGCTTGCTGCAAACACAATGCTGAGAAATGGCCTGAGTGAAGAGTGGTCAGAACCTTGCATTCTTGGCAAACTCAGCAAGAATATGCAGAGCTTGTTTTGCCTCTTCCAGCAGTGCTAAAGACTATGACTTGTCTTGAAATAACTACAAGGAATGGAGAAAAATTGCAAAAAGAGGAATGCTCTTGTCTTCTGATTCAATTTTTTAAAAACTTTTTATTTTGAAGTTATTATAGATTCACAAGCAGTTGTAAGAAATAATATAGAGATCCCATATACATTTCACAGTTTTCTCCAATGTTAACATATTAGAAAACTATAGTGCTAGGAGATGGACCATGACAGTCAAAATACAGAACATTTTATCACCACATGGATCCCTCTTGCTGCTCTTTAACTGTTATGCCCACTTCCTTCTCACCTCCATGCCCTACCTAACTCCTGGCAGCCACTAATTTTTTCTCCATTTCTATAATTTTGTCATTTTAGGAATGCTGCGTGAATGGGACCATACACTGTGTAACCTTCTGGGCTTGGCTCTTTTTCACTCAGCATAATTCTCTAGAGATTCATCCAGGTTGTTGCATGTATCACTAGTTCATTCCTTTTTTTTTTTTTTTAAATGGCTGAGTAGTATTCCACAGTTTACTCATTGAATGACATTTGAGTTGTTTCTAGTTTTGGCTGTTGAGAATAAAGCTGTTATAAATATTCATGTATAGGTTTTTGGGTGAACTTAAGTTTTCATTTTTTTGGGGGTGGGTAAATGCCTAGGAGTTACAAAGGTTTGGGTTGTGTAATAGTTGCATGTTTTGTTTTATATGAAACTGCCAAGCTGTACTATTTCACATTCCCTTCAGCAGTGAATTCAGTGTTAACTTATTGGGCTGATCATCCTGCTACTACTTAAAATAATTTACATTTCATACTTTTGAAACACTGGATTATAGGATCAGAGTTTCTCAAACTTGACAGCACTGGATGGCATATTGGGTCAGATAATTCTTTTTGGTTGGGGGATATCTTTTTTTTTGTTTTGTTTTGTTTTTGGTACTAGGGATTGAACTCAGGGGCATGTGACTACTGAGTATTTTATTTAGAGATAGGATCTCTAAATAATATTATTCAGTGCCTCGATTTTGCTGAGGCACGCTTTGAACTCATGATCCTCCTGCGCCTCTGGGATTACAGGCATGTGCCACTGTGATCCACTTGCAGGGGATATCTTGAGCGTTATAGGGTATTTAACAGCATCCCTGGCCTGTAGCCACTGTGTGCAAGTAGCCTATTCTCCCTGTGCCCAGTGGTGACAATCAAAAATTTCTCTAGTCATGTTAAATATGCCCTGGGAGGGAAAATTGCCCCTTGTTTAAGACCAAGGTAGCTAGATAGAGGGCAAGAGTGGTGGGCTGGGGATGTGGCTCACCTGGCATGCGCGGGGCGCTGGGTTCGATCCTCAGCACCACATAAAATAAAAATAAAAAATGTTGTGTCTGCTGAAAACTGAAAAATAAGTATTAAAAAATTTCTCTCTCTCTTTAAAAAAAAAAAGAGTGGAAGGTAAAGTTGATAAGATTAGTTGGAGTCAGTTTTTTTTTTTTTTTTGTGTGTGTGTGTATTGGGGCTTGAACTCAGGGGCACTGGATCACTGAGACACATCCCCAGCCCTATTTTGTATTTTATTTAGAGACAGGGTTTCACTGAGTGGCTTAGCACCTTGCTTTTGCTGAGACTGGTTTTGAACTCACAATCCTTCTGCTTCAGCCTTCTGAGCCTCTGGGATTGAAGGGTATTTTTAATGGTGTGCTCAGAGGATTGACCATGGAAGGCTCCTGAGTTGGGTAGTGGTGAGATGAGAGTTCTTTAGGAAAAATAGTCTGGCAATAGGATTAAGGGTGGAGTGAAAATGATGAGTTTGGAGGCCTAGAGATCCTTAACTTATAGTAGTACAAGCAGGGCTAAAAGGACCTGAATGAAAATAGTGGTAATGGCTAAAGCCTCAGTCTTTATTGAAATTGGTGTGAATTGCATTTTTCTGATTTACTTTTGGTTTTTCCTTCCAGTACTGGGGATTGAATCCAGGGGTGCTTACACTCTGAACCCCTTTTATTTTAAGTTAGAATCTTGCAAATTACTGAGGCTGGCCTTGAACTTTCTCCATCCTCCTGCCTCAGCCTCTTGAGCAGCTGTGACTGTAGGTGTATGCCATCATGCCCGGCAAAAGCACTATTCTATAACAGAGAACAGAGAAGTCAAATCAGGAATATTCTGTATCTGTTTACTAGTCTGTGAGTAATTGAATATTATTTATGTACTACAAATTACATTGAAAATTTTACAGGCATTTAATTTACTTTGTTAACATTTCATAGCTTTAAATTTTTTTTTTAGTTGTAGATGGACCCAATACCATTTATTTATTTATTTATATGTGGTGCTGAGGATTGAACCCAGTGCCTCACATGTGCTAGGCAAGCACTATACTACTGACCACAACCCCGACACCCGTATATGTCTTATTTAAGTATTCAGAACTTAAAAAGCTGCCAGTTCTGTGAAGTAAACTTTTTATTTTTGATGGAATTATGAATTGGTACAATGATTTTTGAAAGTAATGTGATAATACAATAAGTCAGAATGATGTTTGTATCTAGTTCTAGACATTTATCCTAAAGAAGTTACCTACACAGAAATGTTCATTGTAACATTTAATAACAAAGAATTTAGAAATAAATGTATGGAATCTATAAGAGGAAATGTTATATAGACTTTAAAAAATTTGGAGTCAAGTACTCTGTTGGCACACACCGTAGTCCCAGCTACTTGAGAGGCTGAGGCAGAAGGATCACTTGAGCCCATAAGTTTGAGGTCATGCTGGGCACATAGACTCCATTTGTAAATAACTAAATACATAGATAGGTAGGTAGATAGATAAATAAATGGAAATAAGCAAGACAATTGATTTACCAAGTGAGAATTGCTGTATATAATATCAAATGTAACCTTGTAAAGTCAAAATAATTAAACAGTGAGATGATGAGAATGAATTTTGAGTGATTTTAATTTTTTAATATTTATATATGTATATGTATTTAGCTCTGAAGATGAAGTGGATGTGCTTTTACATGGAACTCCAGACCAAAAACGAAAACTCATCAGAGAATGTCTTACTGGAGAAAGTGAGTCATCTAGTGAAGATGAATTTGAAAAAGAAATGGAAGCTGAATTGAATTCTACCATAAAAACAATGGAGGACAAATTATCTTCTCTAGGAACAGGTATGCTTTATTTATTTATTTATTTATGTATTTACATGCAGTGCTGAGAATCAAACCCAGGGCCTGGCACGTGCTAGCAGCTCTACTGCTGAGCCACAACCCCAGCCCTGGAACAGATACGCTTTTGATTCGGTTTTTATACCTATTTTTATAAGCTCCATAGGATAGGAAGCTTACTCATGCTCTGTGTTTCCAGAACTTTCTATAGGTGCACACACAGTAAATACTAATTGGGTGAAGGAATTATGTTTGGCAACTGAACCAGAGTTTTCTTTGATGACTATGGGAAAATGTCATGCGTTGCTGAAAAGACATTATTTAGCATTATTTATTTGGATAATGTCCTTTTGTAGTTTTTACTCAAGGATTAAAAAAAAGACACATGAGTCTTATAGGTATTTTGAACATTAGATGTCACTGATGGCAGATTTAATGATGTATCATCATAAATTCCTATTTTAGTAAGTAATAAAACATTTTATATTTTAAATTTGGTCTTTTTGTTAAATGTACCTGACCCAAAATCTAATTTGTGAAAGTAGGACTCTTCAGCACTGGTTTTCATGTTACTATATTGGTATTTTATGTATTAACTGGTAAGAACTGAAAGCATATAATAATAACAACAACAACAACTAAAGCAAGTGTTAATTAGAGGAAGAATGAGGGAGACAGGCATGTGATGATATAAGTATAGGTAACAGTATGGAACTGAGTACAGTTGAAGAGAGGAAAAGTGTGTCTTCGTCATTCCCTTGCCTTTCCTTAGAGCTTTTCTTTCCATTAAGCTCCCTTAAAACAAGATACTCATTCCCTGTTCTTCACAGTGCACTCCCTGTCTGAAAGATAGAGATTTGTATATGGGCAAGCTGAAAAGGTGGTTATTTAGTTATTGATAGACCTTTATTTAATTTATTTATTTATATGTGGGGCTGAGAATTGAACCCAGTGCCCACACATGCCAGGCAAGTGTGCTACTGCTGAACCCCAGCCCCTTAAAAAATTAATTAGATTTTTGGGAAGGAAAAAAGATTTAGAACACTAAAATTAAGGTGGGGGGGCAGTTTTCTGTAATTGCATAGAGCATAAAATAAAGTATGTCACTATGTGAAAATATTTAACCATCCAAATGAGATTGTGAATAAGCTGATATTACTTTGTAGTAATAAAAGAAGACATGGAGGTTTTTTCTTATGAATTATGTATGATTAGTCTATAAACTTCATTTCTGGTTTTCATAGGGTCTTCTTCAGGAAATAATAAAGTTGGAATAGCTCCGGCGAAGTATTACGATGATATATATTTTGATTCAGATTCTGAGGATGAAGACAAATCAGGTAAATAACATATCTATCAGCCTTAGCAGTAATATTTTATGAAAAAGGTTTACCTACTAGTTGATATTAGGATTTTTCTTTGAGTTTTATTTTTTAAGAAATTTTAGGTGGTTGATGTGAAAATAGAAAGAGGATTGATTAGTAATAAAAGCTGGGAACAAAGACTTATGAGTACATGGCATTATCAGTAGCACTGCATGGGTATGCTAGGGAAGGGGAGAATGTGTCCTGACTCAGTACTTCCCCTGCTCAGGGCTCAGGGCTCAGGGATCTTTCCCCAGACTCCTTCTAGGTCCTTCAGACTAACAACATTTGTTTTCTTTATACCTTTTTTTTTTTTGGTATTGAGGATTGAACCCAGGGGTACTTAACCACTGAGCCACATCCCCAGCCCTTTCTTTGTGTGTGTTTTATTTAGAGACAGGGTCTCACTGAGTTGCTTAATGCCTTGCTTTTACTGAGGCTGGCTTTGAACTTGAGATCCTCCTGCCTTAGCCTCCAGAGCTTCTGGGATTACAGGCATGTGCCACTTGCCTGGCTCAACATTTGTTTTCACATGCATTTTTTCTGAATTTTTACTTTCCTGAAGAATTTTCCTAATTTGGAAAAATTAATTATATTTAGTTGGGAAAGCTAATTATATAAGGAGTTACACTGGAATATACAAAATAACAAATTTATATTTAAAAGGACGTTTTATACTTTTATGTCATTACTTAAAATATTGGTGTGCTAGAATAAATTTAAAAAGTAATGTATGTGCTAGATATGGTGTCACATGCCTATAATTTCATCACTTGGGAGACTGTGGCAGAAGGATCACAAGGTCCAGTCTAGCTTGGGCAACCTAGAGACCCCATCTCAAAATAAAATAAATTAAAAAAGGGCTGGGAATGTAGCTCAGTTTTAGAACACACCTGGGTTCAATCCCTAGTACTACAAAACAGAACAAACAGAAGTCTAATATACGTAGATAGCTGTGGGTTTTTTCTTTCTTTCTTTCTTTTTTTTTAAAATATTTTAATATTTATTTTTCAGTTTTTGGCGGACACAACATCTTTGTTTGTATGTGGTGCTGAGGATCGAACCCGGGCCGCACGCATGCCAGCGGAGCATGCTACCGCTTGAGCCACATCCCCAGCCCCAATCTTTCTTTCTTTTTTTAAAAATATTTATTTTTTAGTTGTAGTTGGACACAATACCTTTATTTTATTTATTTTTATGTGGTGCTGAGGATCGAACCCATGTCCTTTGCACGTGCTAAGCGAGCATTCTACCACTGAGCCACAACTCCAGCCCTTTTTTCTTTCTTTTTTAATTGTTTTGCAGTTCTGGGGTTTGAACCCAGGACTGCTTTACCACTGAGCCACATCCCCAGTCATTTTTATTTTTTAGTTTGAGACAGAGTCTAATTTAAGTTTCCTAGACTGGCCTTGAATTTGTGATCCTCCTGCCTTAGCTCCAGAGCAGCTGGGATTACAGGCATGTGCTACTATGCCTAGCTTCTTTCTTTCTTCTTTTCCTTTTCTTTTTCCTTCCTTGTTCTGGGGATCAAATCCAGGGCCCTGAGCATACTAGGCAAGCATTCTACTATTGAGCTATGCTCCCAGCCCTGTATTCCAATTATTTTTTTCTGATATTAGGGATTTAATACAGGTTGCTCTACTGATGCACTATATCCCTAGGCCTTTTTACTTTTTATTTTGAGACAGGGTCTCACTAAGTTGCCCAGGCTGGCCTTGATAACTTGGTGAGATACTGTCTAAAAAAAACAAAAAACAAAAAACAAGAAGGGCTGAGCATGTAGCTCAGTGGTAGAGCCCACCTGGGTTCAATCCTCAGTTACCCTCCCCACAGAAAAAAGAGAAAAAAATTTTTTTTCTTTTTTTTTTTTTTTTTAGAGAGAGAGAGAGAGAGAGAATTTTAACATTTATTTTTTAGTTTTCGGCGGACACAACATCCTTGTTTGTATGTGGTGCTGGGGATGGAACCCTGGCAGCACGCATGCCAGGCGAGCGCGCTACCGCTTGAGCCACATCCCCAGCCCAATTTTTTTCTTTTTAAGGATAATTAAAATAAATACATAGCTTGATATACGTAGCTTGATAAACAGGAGATTCTTTATTTTATGTTAAAGAAATGTGAACTTTACCAACGATACTTAGCTATATCCTTAACTTTTAAAAACATTAGCACAGGTGACCAAGAAGAAAAAGAAGAAACGACACAGGATTCCAACAAATGATGAATTACTATATGATCCTGAAAAAGATAATAGAGACCAGGCCTGGGTTGATGCACAGAGAAGGGGGTAAGAATTTAAATTTAATATTTAGACTCTTTAGGAAAAAATGGTTGAAAAATGATTTTTACTACATTTGTATTTTATATATGTTTATGTTTATATACACATATCAACAAAGAGGTTTGAAGAAAAAACCTGCAAATTTATTTTGAAAATAACCAGCAAATTTTATTAAACAATTCATTTTTAAAAACTACTGTTGAGTTCAACCTGCTGTAGTCAGTCTCTCCCTTCAAGAAACAAAACTGATTTTTTTCAGATAGACACAATTTTTTCTTGGTACCAGGGATTGAAATCAGGGGGTACTTGACCACTGAGCCACATTCTCAGCCCTGTTTTTTATTTTATTTAGAGACAGGGTCTCACTGACTTGCTTAGTGCCTCAGAGTTACTGAGGCTGGCCTTGAACTCTAAATTCTCCTGTCTCAGCCGCCCAAGCTGCTGGGGTTACAGGTATGCGCCACCACAATCCACAGATAGACACAATTTTAAATTACATTGAGATTAAGAGTTTATGTGGGGCTGGGGTTGTGGCTCAGTGGTAGAGCACTCACCTAGCGTGTATGAGACCCTGGGTTCGATCCTCAGCACCACATAAAAAAATAAATGAAAAATTAAAGGTATTGACAACTACAACTAAAAAAAAAAAAAGTTTATGTGGATGAAGAGAAGATATTGTTTAGCACCTGATTTGTTCCATTCACAAATTAGGTTTTTTAAAATTCACATAACCTGAAATTGACTGTTTTATTTATTTATTTATTTATATATTTTTTGTTGGTGCATTATGATTATACATAATAGTGGGATTCCTTATGCCATATTTGTACATGTATTAACATAATTTGATCAGTCTCATTCCCTAGTACTTTCTCTTTTCTCTCTTCCCTTTTTCTGATTTGCTTGCTCTACTCTATTGATCTCCCTTCTATGATTACTATTATTATTTTAATTATTGAATTATTATTGTATGTGGGATTTTTTTGTGGTATATTCTTACATGGATATAGCATTTTTTTTCATTACTTGGGATTGAACCCAGGGGTGTATTGAGTTACATCCCCAGCCCTTTTTATTTTTTTGAGATAGGCTCTCATTAAGTTGCTGAGGCTGGCCTCAAAACTTGGAAGCCTCCTGCCTCAGCTTCCCAAATAATAGGGATTACAGGCATGCACCACTGTACCTGGCAAAAGTATCCATTTTAAAGTGAACAATCTAGTGATGTTTATTATATTCACAGTGGTGTGTATCACTACCTCTGTCTAGTTTCAAACCATTTTTATAATTTTTATCATCTCAAAAGGAAAATCCTGTATCATTAAATAGTTTTTCTCTCTCTTCCCATATCCCCTGGGAATATGGGAACACATATTGTGTTCCAGATCTGTGTTCTATCTCAGTGGATTTACCATTTTTGATAGTTCAGCTAATGGAATATTCTACAATATGTGACTTTTTGTATTTGTGGATGAAGAGAAGATATTGTTTAGCACCTGATTTGTTCCATTCACAAATTAGATTTTTTAAAATTCACATAACCAAGGGCTGGGGATGTGGCTCAAGCAGTAGCGCACTCGCCTGGCATGCATTCGGCCTGGGTTCGATCCTCAGCACCACATACAAACAAAGATGTTGTGTCCACTGAAAACTAAAAAAAAAACACAAATATTAAAAAAAAAAAATTCTCTCTCTCTCTCTCTCTTTAAAAAAAAAAAAATTCACATAACCTGAAATTGATGGATCATCTTTTTGAGGTTCATCTACATTGTAGCATATATTACTACTTCTTTCCTTTTTATAGCTGAATAATATTTCCTTGTATGTATATACATAGATCAGTTTGTTTATCCATTCATTCATTGAGGAACATTTGTGTTGTTTCTCCTTCTGACTATTGGGAATAGTGTTGCTGTGAATATTGGTGTACAGTTATCTATTACGTCTGTACTTTCATTTCTTTTGGTTACATGCCCAGGAATGGAACTGTTACATCATATGGTAATTCTATATTTAACTTTTGTATGGTACTAGGGATCAAACCCAGGACCTCACATGTGCTAGGAAAGTACCCTACCACTGAGCTGTACCCCAAGCCTTGTATTTAATCTTTTTTGGGGGGGGTGGGGGGTAGTACTGGGGATTGAATTCAGGGACATTTGACCACTGAGCACATCCCCAGCTCTATTTTATATTTTTTTAGAGACAGGGTCTCACTGAGTTGCTTAGTACCTTGCTTTTTGCCAAGGATGGCTTTGAATTTGTGATCTTCCTGTCTCAGCCTCCCAAGCTGCTGGAATTACAGGCATGTGCCACCGTGCCTGGCTGAATTTAACTTTTTGAGGGACCACCACTATTTTCTACAATGACTGAAGCATTTTGCATTTCCACTAGTAGTATACAGTGTTTTACAAATTTTATTTTGATGTAAAGGCTGAGTTGTCATAGAACTAAAAGGTAGGCAACTTACCATCATTATCTAGTGCTTTGCTAACCTGTTATGTTTCAGAATCACCAGGAGAGATTGAAATGCAGACCTTTGAATCTTATTTGAGGTGGTTTTTTTTATGTAATGCTGAGGATGTGCCTCTCACATGTTAGGCATGTGTTCTATTCCTGAGCTACATGATTAACACCTAGGAGGATTTGTTTCATCTCTGGTAGGGTCCAGATATCTATATTTTTTAAGTTTGGAGAGATTACTATTGGTGGGGGATCTTTGTATACCATCTTTAGCTTTTGCTCTCGAGCCTTGTTCAGTTTTTCTCTTCTTGTTCCATTTATACATCACTTTTTCCTTTGCCCCCTGTGTTTATTTAATGAATATTTTTTGATTACTCATAGCCATGGGATGAACATTTTAAATGCTATAAGTAATATATTTTAAAATAACTTTTAAAACTTTTTTGTAGTTGTAGATGGACAGAATGCCTTTATTTTGTTTATTTTTATGTAGTACTAAGGATTGGACCCAGTGCCTCACATGTGCTAGGCAAATGCTCTGACACTGTACTTTAGCTCCAGCCCTTAAGTGCTGTAAATAATATTGAGATGGTCAAGGAACTTACAGTGTAGTTCTTTAGTCTGGTAACAAAATTTGTCAATGATGTAAGATGGAATTTTGGGTTTTTTTGGTAGTATAGAGATTGAACCCAGGGGTGCTCTACCACTGTGCTACATCCCCAGCCCTTTTTAAATTTTATTTTGAGACAGGACTCATTGAATTGCCCAGGTTGGCCTTAAACTTTCGATTCTCCTGCCTTAGCCCCTCCATTAGCTTGGTTTATGGGTGTGGGCTGCTACACCTGGCTTAATGTTTCCTTTAATTGGAGACTTGCATTAGAAGCAAGACTTTAATGTGTTTTTTCTTAATTTCTTTTTGCATTCCAGTTATCATGGTTTTGGGTTACAGAGGCCACGTCATCAACAGCCTGTTCCAAATAGTGATGCTGTTTTGAATTGCCCAGCTTGCATGACGACACTGTGCCTTGATTGCCAAAGGTAATGGATGAATGGTTAAGCACACATATAGGGAAAAAAAAAATTGGTAGTCCTTTGTTCAAATCACAAATAGACTTTTGATACTCAGGAATTCTGTTATGGTTTTGTACCCATATCCTTTGTGTTACGTGACTAATCTCTTTACAGATAATTTTGACTATGCATAGTTGTGTAAAAAGTAGCTTTTTAAAATTAATTAATTAATTAATTAATTGGGTTTTTTTTTTGTGTGTGTGACACTGGGAAATAAACCCAGGGCCTATACATGTTAGGCAAGTACTCCACCCTTGTGCAATATGTATAGCCCAGAGTAGCTTTTTATTGGTTTTTTTTTTTTGGTACTGGGGATTGAACTCGACCACTGAGTCACATCCCCAGCCCTATTTCATATTTTATTTGGAGCTAGGGTCTCACTGAGTTTCTAAGCTCCTTGTTTCTGTTTTTGTTTTTGTTTTGGTACTAAGGGTTATTTGACCACTGAGCCATATCCCCAGCCCTATTTTGTATTTTATTTAGAGACAGGGTCTCGCTAAATTGCTTAGCACCTTGCTTTTGTTGAGGCTGGCTTTGAACTTGTGATCCTCCTGTCTCAGCCTCCTGAGCCGCTGGGATACACCACCACACCCAGCTAGAAGTAGCCTTTTAAATAAAGCATTTCTTAGTAATAATAGGATTCAGTGAAATTGCATAGATGTTGTAGAATGACATAATCTTTTAAAGGAAAAAATCACTTCTCTACTCACAAATGTGGGATTTTTCCCCCGTCACACAAAGCATTTCTCCAATTTTCTGTATGCTGTGTTCCTACAATTTAATTTAATTCTGACTCACTACCTGGAGTTAGCATCAACCCCACAAGTTAAGTTCATTCTCACAAGACTAGAGACTTTTTTAGATGCCAGTAATCAAGTAGTAGGTCCTCAAGTTACCTCCATTTCTATTCAAGTTGAATATAAATTAGGGGTTCCTTTATTATAAAGAATACAAACAAAACAGCTAGATGTAGAGGCATATAGGGGTGAGATCCAGAAGGGTCTTGACTGCAGGAGGTCTGTGGGGTTTGGGATGTAATACCCTCCTAGGACATGGATGTGTTCACCAGGCTGAAAGATTTTGGAACCCTTTACTTTTATGGGTTTAATTGCATAGGTATGTTCCATTATATAGACACCATTGGCAAAATCATTGGCCATTAGTGATTAATTCAATCTCTAGCTCTTTTCCCTTCCCTGGAGGTAGGATTGGGTGGGTATGGAGCTAAAAGTTCCAACCCTTCTCCAATCAATCATGCTTGGTTTTTCTGGGTTTTTTTAGATGCAAGACAAGCCTCCATATCTCATTAGCATATAAAATATACTGTAATTATTCCACAGATTCTAACAGTCTTGGAAGCTCTTATGACAGAGACAGACCCAAGATCAAAAGTTATAGTAATAAGAAAAGGTGCCGTTATCACTCAGGAAATTGCAAGTGTTTTAGGAGCTCTGTGATAGGAACTGGAAGCAGAGCACAAATATATATTTATTATTATGTCACATCTCTAAAATACACTTTTTTATTGTGGTAAACTATATATAAAATTTACAATTTTAACTATTTTTAAGAATACAATTCAGTGGCATTAATGCTATCATAGTCTGATGAAGCCAACACCGCCATCCATTTCCAGAACTTTTGATCATCCCAGGAACTCTGCACCCATTACATAATAACTCCCTATTCTCCAGTCCCATCAGCCCCTGGTAACCTCTGTTCTACTTTGTTTCTCAGACTATTCACTATTAATGTATAGAAAATTATTATTTTTTTTAAACTTTTTTTTTTTTTTAGTTGTAGGTGGACACAATATCTTTATTTATTTTTATGTGGTGCTGAGGATTGAACCCAGTGCCTCACACGTGCAAGGCAGGTGCTCTATCACTGAACTACAGCCCCAGCCCCTAGAAAATTATTTTTATGTGTGACATTTTCTGAAGCTTTGCTTAATTTTTATTAGCTCTAACAGGTTTTTGTGTGTGTGAGAGTGTATGTGTGTGTATGTGAGATGTGTAAGCTTTAGGGTTTTCTTTATTTTTTAGTTGTAGTTGGACACAATACCTTGATTTTATTTATTTGTTTTTATGTGGTGCTGAGGATTGAACCCAGGGCCTTGCTGGTACTAGGCGAACGCTCCACCACTGAACCACAACCCCAGCCCCAGCTTTAGGGTTTTCTACATAAAAGTTCACGCTGTCCTTGAGCAGAGATAATTGAGGTAATTTACTTTTACCTCTTCCTTTCCAATTTAGATGATTTCTTTTTTCTTTTGGTACTGGGTACCAGGGGTGCTTTGCTAGTAAACTGTATCCCATTCCCTTTGTATTTTTTACTTGGAGACAGGGCCTTACTAAGTTGCTTAGGTCCTTGCTTAGTTATTGAGGCTGGCCTCGAACTTGTGATTCCACTGCCTCAGCCTCCAGAGTAGCTGAGATTACAGGTATGCACCACCACACCCTGCTTTTCTAGTTTGTTTATTTATTTATATTTTTATTTATTATTTTTGATATTAAACTCGGGGACAGTCAACCACTGAGCCACATCCCTACTCCTATTTTGTATTTTATTTAGAAATAGGGTCTCACTGAGTTTGTTAGGGCCTCCTTAAATTGCTGAGACTGGCTTTGAACTCGCGATCCTTCTGTCTCAGCCTTCCAGCCACTGGGATTACAGGCATGAGCCACTTTGCCTGGCTGGTCTAGTTTATTTTTATTAGCTAGTTTAAGGTTTCTGATTCTCTGCAACAGTTAATTTTTTTTAAGTATTATAATTTGATTTTTAAAAATTTATTCTAATTAGTTATACATGACAGTAGAATGCACTTTGATACATCTACATAGATGGAGTATAATTTCTCATTCTTCTGGTTGTACATGATATAGAATCTCACTGGTTATATAGTTATATTTTTATGTAAGGTAATAATGTCTGATTCATTCTACTATCCTTCTTTCCCTCTCAACCCCCTCTTCACTCCCCTCTACCTAATCTAAATTAACTCTATTTTTCCCTAGCACTGCCTCCCCATCCCGCAACCTATTGTGAATTAGCATACACCTATCAGATAAAACATTCAGCCTTTGGTTTTTGGGGATCGGCTTATTTCACTTAGCAAGATATTCTCCAGCTCCATTCATTTATCAGCAGATGCCTTAATTACATTCTTCTTTAAGGCTGAATAATATTCTATTGTGTATATATACTACATTTTCTTTATCCATTCATCGGTTGAAGGACACCTAGGTTGGTTCCATAGTTTAGCTATTGTGAATTGAGCTGCTATAAACATTGATATGGCAGTGTCACTGTAGAATGCTTATTTTAAGTTTTTTGGGTATAAACTGAGGAGTGGATAGCTGGGTCTAAGTTTTTTCTGAGGTGTCTCCATACTGTTTTCCATAGTGCTTGCACCAATTTGCAGTCCCATCGGCAATGTATGAGTGTACCTTTCCCCCCACATCCTCACCAACACTTATTATTGCTTGTACTCTTTTTTTGTGTGTGTGGGGGGTGGTACTGGGGATTGAACTCAGGTGCTTGACCACTGAGCCATATCGCCAGCCCTATTTTGTATTTTAGAGACAGGGTCTCACTGAGTTGCTTGGGGCTTCCATAAGTTACTGAGGCTGGTTTTAAACTCAAAATCCTCCTGCCTCAGCCTCCCAAGGCACTAGGATTTCAGGCATGTGCTGCTGCACCTGGCTTATTGCTTGTATTCTTGATAATTGCCAATCTGATAAAATCTTGGAGTAGTTTTTTTTTTTTTTTTTAATATTTACTTTTTAGTTTTCGGTGAACACACCATCTTTGTTTGTATGTGGTGCTGAGGACCGAACCCGGGCCGCACGCATGCCAGGCGAGCACGCTACCGCTTGAGCCACATCCCCAGCCCCTCTTGGAGTAGTTTTGATTTGCATTTTTCCAATTGCTAAAGATGTTGAACATTTTTGCACATATTTGTTGATAGATTGTGTTTCTTCTGTAAATGTCTGTTCAGTTCCTTAGCCCATTTATTGATTGGGTTATTTGGGTTTTTTGGTGGTGTTTTTTGAGTTCTTTATATATTCTGGAGATTAATGCTCTGAGGTACATGTGGTAAATATTTTCTCCCATTCTGTAGAAACTCTCTTCATGTTATTGATTGTTTCCTTTGCTGAGAAGAAGCTTTTAGTTTGAATCCATCCCATTTATTGACTGTTGATTTTACTTCTTGTGCTTTAGGAGTTTTGTTAAGGAAGTCAGATCCTAGGCTGACATGATGACAATTTGGGCCTACTTTTTGTTATATTAGGCACTAGGTCTTTGTTCTAGTGCCTAGGTCTGTGATCCACTTTGAGTTGAAGTTTGGGCAGGGTGAGAGGGGTTTAATTTCATTTTGTTACATGTGGCTTTCCAATTTTCCCAGGACCATTTGTTGAATAGGCTATCTTTTCACCAGTGAATGTTTTTGGCACTTTTGTCTAGTATGATAAGTGTATTTATGTGGGTTTGTTTCTGTGTCTTCTATTTTGTACCATTGGTCTATGTGTCTTGTCTTGGTGCCAATAACATGCTGTTTTTGTTACTGTTGCTTTGTAGTATAGTTTAAGGTCTGGTATTGTGATGCCACCTGCTTCACTCTTCTTGCTAAGGATTGCTTTGGCTATTCTGGGTCTCATTTTTCCAAATGAATTTCATGTTTGCCTTTTCTAAAATCTTTTTTTTTTTTTTTTTTTTTTTTTAAAGAGAGAGAGAGAGAATTTTTAATGTTTATTTTTTATTTTTTGGCAGACACAACATCTTTGTTTGTATGTGGTGCTGAGGATCGAACCCGGGCCGCATGCATGCCAGCCGAGCGCGCTACCACTTGAGCCACATCCCCAGCCCGATGTTTGCCTTTTCTAGTTCTATGAAGAATGTCATTGGGATTTTAATAGGAATTGTATTAAATCTGTATAATGCTTTTGGTAGTATGGCCATTTTTACTATATTCTTCTTGTCTAGGAGCATGGAAAGGGAGTCTTTCCATCTTCTAAGGTCTTCTTCAATTTCTTTCTTTAGTGTTCTGTAGTTTTTTTTTTTAATATACTTTTTAGATGTTGATGAACCTTTATTTTATTAATTTATTTATATGTGTGAACCCAGTGCTTCACACACAAAAGGCAAGTGCTCTACCTCTGAGCCACAATCCCAGCCCCATGTAGTTTTAATTGTAGAGGTCTTTCACCTCTTTTGTTTGATTGATTCCCAAGGTTTTTTTTTTTTTTTAGGTTATTGTGAATGAGGTCATTTTCCTACTTTCTCTTTCAGTAGATTCATCACTGATACATAGGAATGCATTTGATTTATGGGTATTGATTTTATATCCTGCTACTTTGCTGAATTCATTTATTCTAGAAGTTTTCTGGTGGAATTTTTTTGTATCTTTTAACTACAGAATCATGTCATCAGCATATAGTGACAGTTTGAGTTCTTCTTTCCCTATTCATATCCTTTAATTTCTTTTTCGTGTCTAATTGCTGTGGCTAGAGTTTTAAGGACAATGTTGAATAGAAGTGGTGAAAGAACACATCTTTGTGTTATTCCAGTTTTTAGAGGGAATGCTTTTAGTTTTTCTTCATTTAGAATTATGTTGGCCTTGGGTTAAACACATATAGCTTTTATGGTGTTGAGGTATCTTCCTACTATCCCTAGTTTTTCTAGTGTTTTGAATATGAAGGGGTCCTGTATTTTGTTAAATGCTTTTTCTGTTAGATGATCATATGATTCTTGTTTTTAAGTCTGTTGATGTGATTAATTAAATTTATTGATTTCCATATGTTGAACCAACCTTGCATCCCTAGATACAGTTTTTATACTCTATTTATGAACTCAAACTTTTTAGCATGTAAGTTAACACCTAGATTATAAAATGAAGAAAATATCTTTGTATGTAACCAATTCAGCCATATACTTAAGTTACTTTATGATCTCATAGTAGAAATTGGTCTTGGTAAAGTTGTTATTCCATATTAATGTAGGGTTCTGATACAGTGGAGTAGATGGGGGAGGCTGGGCAGGATTGCAAATTTGAAGCCAGCCTGTGCAACTCAGTGAGAACCTGTCTCAAAATAAAATTTAAAACGGGCTGGAGATATAGTAAGTGGTGGAGTGCCCCTGGGTTCAATCCCTAGTACCACAAAAACAAAGAAAGCAGAACAAGGGGCTGGAGCTGTGGCTCAGCGGTAGCACACTTGCCTAGCATGTGTGAGGCACTGGGTTAGATTCTCAGCACCACATATAAATAGAAAAATAAAGGTCTATCAACAACTAACTAACTAAATAAGCAAAACAGACCAAACAAATAAACAAACAAAAACAACAACAACAAAAACCAACTAGAGCTGGGCATGGTGGTATACACCTGTAATCTCAATGATTTGTGAGGCTGAGGCAGCCTCGGCAATTAGTGAGGCCCTAAGCAACTTAGCAAGACCCTGTCTCAAAATAAAAAATAAAGTCATTAGGATATATAGCTCAATATAAGCACCCCTGGCTTCAATCCCTGGTAACAAAAAACAAAACCAACAAACACAAACAAACAAACAAACAAACAAAAACCCCAACAACCAATCTAGTAGAGTAAAAGGGATTTTTTTGTTGTTATTGTTTCCCCCCCCCCCAAAGTGATAGTTTTTTTTTTTTTTTTCTCTTTCTTTGTTTCTCTCTCTCTTGAAACCAGTGCCTAACACATTAGGCAAGTGCTCTACCATGAAGCTTTTTTTATTAGATGGATACTTCTCAGAGTCCTCATGTAACTTAAACTTCAAATAATACAAGACAAAGGGCTGAGAGTTTCTGGTTTTAGCTAAAGTGTGGCTACTTAGAGCCTGAGTGTGAGGGTGTGTATTATATAATTTGTAGATAGATAGAGTCAAGAACACCTGGATGTGGTAGTGTGTGTCTGTGGTCTCAATTTTTTGCTTGAGCCCATGAGTTCAAGGCCACCTTGGGCCACATAGTGAGATCCTGTTTTGTTTTGTTTTGGTTTTTTTTAAACAACAGCAACAACAAAAAAACCATATACACACAAAAACAACAAAACAAGAACTCAGTTCAGAGAAATTATTTGTTCTGATATGCAAGAAATCTAGAGAAAGGGAAAAACACTGTGAGCACGTGATACGAAATTCTTATGAGACAGAGCAGTCATCCAAGTACCTCCTCACATATGTACAATTAACTAGAACTCTTTATCATTGAACATACTTTTGAAAGATTGTTTTACCAGGTTTGTTAATCAACTTTTGTCACCATGACCAAAATATGAACAAGAACAACTAGAGGTGTATAAGTTTAGTTTGGCTCATGGTGTCAGAAGTTCAGTCCGTGGTATGCCAAGCAATTGTTCTGAGCCCTGGGTAAGACAGAACATCATGGCTGAAGGGTGTGGCAGAGGAAGCTGCTCAGAACAGGGCAGCAGGGAAGGGGTCCCAGGGAAGATGGACCCTTCTAGACCACAGCCCCAGTGACTCACCTTCTCCAAGTACACCTTATCTACCTACAGTTACCGCCTAATTCATTCAAACTAGGATGAGCTGATTAGGATATAGCTCTTATAATCTAATTTCACCTCTGAACATTTCCTATGTTAACACAGGAGCTTTTGGGGAATGCCTCATATTCAAGCCATGACACCAGAGAAGCACCAATTTGTATGTTCTTTTTTTTTTTTTTTTTTGTACCAGGGATTGAACCCAGGGGCACTTAACTATTGAGGCACATCCCCAGCCCTTTTTTGTATTTTATTTAGAGATAAGGTCTCCCTGAGTTGCTTAGGGCAACTCACTAAGTAGCTGAGGCTGCCTTTGAACTTGGTATCTTCCTGCTTCAGCCTCCTGAGCTGCTGGGATTACAGGTGTGTGCCACTTCACCAGCCAATTTGTATGTTCTTAATTCCTGGCGGTTGTGGTAGTGGAGAAGGTGAAGAGTAACATTTAGAATTAGTGAGACCCCTGTTTTTAGCCAGATAGGTATTTCTGTTGCATGACTTTCAAGGGGAAAAAAGAATAGCAACTTGAGAAGGAAAAATATTGTGTATGAAGATGAAAAGTTTAAAGAGCAATTCAACCCCCCCCCCCACCACCCCGGGATAAAAGTTACTTTTAAAGTAGTAGAAGCTGGGCATGTTGGTGCATGTCTGTAATCCCAGTGATTTGGGAGCCTGAGGCCAAGAGGATTGTGAGTTCAGGGCCATCCTGGGCAACTTGGCGAGACCCTGTCTCCAAATAAAAAACAAAAAGGTCTGGGGATACAGAGAGCTTGCCTAGCATGCATGAGGCCCTGCGTTCAAAACCCAGTACCTAAGTAAAGAAGACAGAGGGCTGAGAGTTTGTGATTTTAGCCAAAGTATAGCCACCTTGAATCTGGGTATGAGGGTATCTACTATCCAATTTACATTTCAGTTTCTTCCACATTTTATTTTAGGCTTGATACAATTAAATATTGCAGTATCTATGGAAATTTTTTGTGGCAAAGCACCCCTGGGTTCAATCCCCAGTACCTAAATAAATAAATAAGATATAGATTTCTTTTTTTTTAAATAGACTTCTAGGGGCTGGGTTGTAGCTCAGTGGTAGAGTGCTCGCCTAGCACGTGCAAGGCCCTGGGTTCAAGCGTCAGCACCGCATAAAAATAAATAAGTAAATTAAGAATATTGTATCCAACTAAAAAAAAAAATAGACTTCTAATTGCTACAAAGTAATTGTACATATTTATGAGGTACAGTATGACATTTCAATACATATTTATAATGTGTAATGATCAGATAAGGGTAATTGGCAGATCTATTACAAATATAACATTTTTTTTTTGTACCAGGGATTGAATAACATCATTGTTTTATACTAGTGTCCATTAAAAAGTTTCCTTCTGGGGTTGGGGTTGTGGCTCAGTGGTGGAGCGATTGCCTAGCACATGTGAGGCACTAGGTTCAATCCTTAGTACCACATAAAAATGAACAGATAAAATAAAGGCATTCTGCCCATCTACAACTACAAAATTTAAAAAAAGTTTCTTTCTATTTTTAAAACAACTTTTAGATTTCCTTAAATTTGTTGTTTTGTTTCCATGTTTATTTTAGTCAGTTTTTGGTTTTCTCAATTTTATCTAAAAGAATAACTGTTAATTTAGAAAATAAATTCATATTCTCCATTTCATTTTCCTTTTAGGCATGAATCCTACAAAACTCAGTATAGAGCAATGTTCGTGATGAATTGTTCTGTCAACAAAGAGGAGGTTCTGAGATATAAAAACTCAGAGAACAGGAAGAAGAGGCGGGGCTATAAGAAGATGAGGTCTAACCATGAAGATTCTGCAGAACAGGCAGAGACAGAAGTGGAAGAAATCTATCACCCAGTCATGTGTACAGAATGTTCCACAGAAGTGGCAGTCTACGACAAGGATGAAGTCTTTCATTTTTTCAATGTTTTAGCAAGCCATTCCTAAACAGCTCAGCTAGCATGCATTACCCAATACTGTATTTAAGGCAAATATGTATAGTTATTTTCCCTTTGTCTATTCATATCATTAATTGATGTTGAGATATTTGAGGAAGCAGTATTTTATCTTGTGAAGAATGGTTATCAAACTTTATCTCCTCACCTTTTTCTTTTCCTTAAGTTTTCTTACGAATACTGACGGAACTGATTATTCATTCCCTTTTTGATGGACATTTGGAAACTGGGGTTTTTGTTTATTAAGGCTCTTTAGAATTAAAATGTTCTGGAGTTATAACTAATCTTTGTTTCTGAGTATCTTAATCCATTTTTCTCTTTCTATAACAAAATACCTGAGGTCAAATGCTTTATGAACAAAAGAAGTTTATTAAGCTTAGAGTTTTGGAGGCTAAAGGCAGATGGCTGTTCCCATCTTTTTGGCCTCTGTGAGGGCCCCCCTCCCCCGCTGGGTCATATCATGGTCAACGGCAGGATGGTATCATGGCCAAATCATATTTGAGAGGAAAAGATCAGAAGGTGATACAGGAAACCAGAGAGGGATTCAGAGGTTAGGCTTACTCTAAGACTAACTGAGGAAGCTAACTGAGGTCCTTGGAGAACTATATTAATCCCTTCCCAGGGCAGTAACCCTAGTGATCTACCTTCCACTAGGCCCCACCTCTTAAAGGTTCTACCACCTATGCACATTGCCAAACTGAAAAACAACATCTGCACAACAATCTACATTCATAACCTTGATACGATTACATTAGAAACTATTTCCCAGACTTCTGTCTGCATCGTTTTTGCTAAGGAATATCATTATTCTTGCCCCCTCCCCACTGTGGAGTGACAGTGTTTAGCAACTGTTACAATTCCATGGAGTTGGTATTGTTCTAACTGTAATGATTGTACATTTTTAAATAAAAATTCATGCTTGAGGAAGAGCAATTTCCCTCTCGGACTTAAAATCCTGTTATTACCTCTTGTGCCTATCATTTTTTCCTTCTGTTGGCAGTAACCAAAGTATGTTCTTTTAGTATTAATAATATAAAAATCATTAGTGGCAGTTTGAGGGGAAGTTGCATTGTAGGCATATGTGCACTTTACTCTTTTTAAAGAGGGAGTGATTTGGACTGTCCAAAAACATTAGATAGTTTCTAATAGAGCAAATGTGATACAAAGGAAAACAGACAGGAAATGTATTTAAACGGGCTCTGTAACATTAATCTTGGGCAAGTCTATTTTTGTGAGAAACAATTTTCTCATCTCATGTGATTTTTGGGGAGTTGTGGTGAATGCTGGAGATTGAATCCAGATCCTCAAGCATACTAGGCAAGTGCAGTTTTCTCATCTGTGAAATGAGAAAACACTGGGGACTGGGTATACAGTTCAGTGATAGAATGCTTGCCCACTATGCATAAAGCCATGTCAATCCCCAGCACTGAAAAAAAAAAAAAAAAAATTGAAAGCTGGGCTAGATCACTGATTCCCCACATGGATCAGAGCTCAACAAGGTTTAAAAGGGATCTCTGCATATTCCACAAGGGAAAATGTCCTCAACTACTTGCTTTCTGGGCTTTCTATAAGCTATATGGAAAGAGTTGGAACCAGTGATTAAATGATGTTTATATGAAGGAGGTGGAGGCAGGAAGATAATAAAGAATGAGTTTTGTGGGTGGGGATGTAGTTCAGTGGTAGAGCATGCTTAGAATGTACAAAGCCCTAGGTTTAATCCCCAGCACCACTCTCTTCACTTTATATACAGTTGGTTTGGTTATGAGATGTCCCTAGAAAAGCTCATGTGTTAGGCAATACAGGAATGTTCAGAGGTGAAATGTTTAGATTAGGAGAGCTATAATCTCATTAGTGAATTAACCCATTTGATGGATTAATAATTAGGGCTACTGGGTGTTAACTGTAGGCAGACAGGGTGTATATGGAGGAAGTAGGTCACTGGGAATGTGCCTTGGGACTATATCTTTTCCCCACCTTCACTCTCTTTGTTTCTTCTTATCAGGTATTTTGGTCACAGTGGACTTACACAAACTAGTTTTTAGGACATTTCCAGTACCTTAATAACATTTGATGACTTATAATATGCTGATATCTGATTAGAAACTCGTGTGTGTGTGTGTGTGTGTGTGTGTGTGTGTGAGTTTAAGATGTTTCAACTTACTGCCAGGTGATATATTACAGGATAACACAACAGTATGCCTGTTGTAATCTTGTGCTACCATATTGTAGCTATGCAAGACCTACAGTGTCACTGTCAAACCTTGCATTCTTCCCAGATCTCACCACCACCTTCCCACGCACCTCCATTGGGGATTCTTGTGAGAGGTTCTCAGTGGTCTGAAACATAAAAAACCACCTGGAGTAGACATTAGAAAGACAGGTAAGTTATTGTGCCCCTCCTCTGAGAATGTGACTACAATAAGAAGCAGGAAAGCACAAGATATACAGATGTAATTTGTTATAATAACAGAGGAGAGAGCTGTAGAGGAGTTGTGTTTTGTATATTATTTAAACTTAGTTGATATTATTGGTTCAAGCTAGTTTGTTATAAATTTAAGAAGATAATTATAAATTTCCCAAGGCAATCATGAAGATGTTATAAGGAGAAAATTGAAAATGATGCAATAATTGACAATAGTATATTTATTATAAAACTATTCACAATTATTCCTATGTCCCTTTAAACTTTTAAAAAATTTCTTGAACTATCACCTAAGGAAATTGGTGTCCAACAGTGTTTTGGCTTGATGTACAAAGGGCTGAAAAAGTTTTTGTACCTCAATTTTACAGCATAACTCTGAACATATTTTCTTGTCCTTTTGTGTTCTTAGGATGCTATCTATAAGCAATTATCTCAGATTATTCAACAGTTGTAATGTTTTTCAGCATAAACCACAAAGAGAACTACAAACCTTTGGCCTTACTCTGCCTCAGTCCCTTTTAAAAATGTAGCATAAATTATGTAATACTTATATGAGGTTTAAATAAACACATGGATCTGGAGTTATTGTTTGCTGATCCCACTGAAGCTAATTGTTCTTTTTCATGATCAGCTTGTCTTGCTGTTTAATTTCATGCTGTGTAACAAATGACCACAGATGTAGAAGCATTGAGCAATGCACATTCTCTTATACTCTTTGAGTCAAGAGTCAGGGCACACTTTAGCACTTTAGCAGTATCTTCTACTCAGGGTCTCACAGGCTCTAATCCAGTTATTACATTCTTTAATATATATAAAGATAGATATGTGTGTGTGTGAATGTATTTTTTTAAGTTGTTGATAGACTTTTATTTTATTTATTTACATGCAGTGCTGAGAATTGAACCCAGTGCCTCACACATGCCAGGCAAGTGTGCTACTGCTGAGCCCCAGCTCCAGCCCCGCAGTTGTTACATTCTTTTTTTTTTTTTTTAATACATTTATTTTATTTACTTATTTTTATGTGGTGCTGAGGATCGAACCCAGGGCTTGGTGAGCTAGGCAAGCACTCTACCGCTGAGCCACAACCCCAGCCCATTGTTGGAGATTCAATTGGAGAAGAATCTGCTTCCACCATCTTCAAGTTGTTGGCAGAATGCCCATCCTTATGGTTACAGGACTAAAGTTACTATTTGCTTGTTGGTTGTCACCCAGGATCTGCTCTTAACTCTTAGGTGCTTCCCCTCTAACTGTGGAATATGCACAGTTACAGTTTGGATTTGAGGTGTCCCTCAAAAGCTCCTGTGTTAATTCAGGAATATTCAGAGGTGAAATGATTATTAGATAGATTATTAAAACTGTAACCTGATCAATTCATCCTAGTTTGAATGTAATGGGTGGTGCCTGTAGGCAAAGTGGGGTGCAACTAGAGAAGGTAGGTCACTGGGAGTATACCCTGGAAAGGTTTGTCTTCCTTGTGCCCCTTCCCCACCCTTTTTGCTTCCTATTTGTCATGAGGGGAGAAGCTTTCTTATACAATGCCCTTCTATCATTATGTTCTGCCTCATGTTAGGCCCAGAGCAATGTATTTGGCACACCATGGAATGAACCTCTGAGATCGTGAGATAGGATGAACTGTTTTCTTCTTTTAAATTGTTGTCAGGTATGTTGTTTGCAGCAAAGAAAAACTAACAGACATTATTAATGTCTCTCACTAAATCTGTCACTTAAGCTTCAGTGAGTCCAAAATGAATTTGTGCTTATATGGTATGTGTTTCCATGTATATAAAACATAGACTTATATTCTTTTCTCTATTCCTCTTCCTCTGAACCCCTTGAAACTTTACCCCCATTACTCTGTGATTCTTCCTTGCTAGAGCCATTGCCCCCACTCTCTCAATCACCCTCAGTGGTTTGGAGTAGAAGGAGACAGGTAGTTATAGAATGGAAATCGGAAAAAAGAGACCTTATTCTGTGTCATGAAATATTAGGATATTCTTGATAGCTTTCCATAGCTGTGACAAAATATCTGAGCAAAAAAAAGGCTGAAAGATTTATTTTGGTTCACAGTTTCAGTCCATAATCAGTTGGCTACATTGTCTCTGGACATGTGGTGAGGCAGACCATCATGGTGGACGGGTGTGACAGAACAAAGCTGCTCACCTCATGGCAGCTAGGAAGTAGAAAGAGAGGCCAAAAGTCCCTGAACATTGCTGTATTATAGACCAAGCCTCCAACACTTGAGCCTTTGGGGGACACTCCAGATCTAAACTACACACACCCATATCCAATTTTGAATATTGTCAATATTGACATTTGACTATGATTGACTTATTTGATTTTTATGATTTCTTAGCAATCAGGCAGACACTGGAAAAACTGAAAAATGCAAAAAAAAAAAAAAAACCAACTAATTGTTTTCAAATATAATGAAATTTATTTATGTTTTAAATTTAAATATTAAGGAAGTTACCCCATATATGCACATGTATATTATATAATTTGTATCAATTAAAATATTAAAAATTTCAGGGCTGGGGTTGTGGCTCATGGATACAATGCTCGCCTAGCACGTGCGAGATGCTGAGTTGGATCATCAGCACCACATAAAAATAAATAAAATAAAGCTATTGTGTCTAACTACAACTAAAAAAAAATTTTAAAAATATTAAAAATTTATGAAGCATAAAAATATATAAAAATTCAAACATTTTAATTTTTTTAAAATCCATTTTTAAAAATTAATTTATTCCATCACCCTGTAGGAGGAGTCACATCAGAAAGACAGGAGAGTTAGGAGCAGCCAGCGGCTCACAGGTTATTGGGAACACCAAGATCAGCAACTCCTGTGCAGGCATTTGCCCTCCTCCGCTGCCCATCAGGTCTAGTCACAGGGACTCTGCCCTCTTCCTCCCCGCTCTTGCCTCCAAGCCAGGGCTCAACAGAGCAAGAGCCACCTATGAGGGAGAGACACAGCTACTGTCACAGGCAGCACCGCCACACAAGCAGAGAGGCGCTGATGCCACTTCAGGAGAAACAAAACTCAGTCTAAACGTCCAATTTCAAAATTTCGGCATTCTCCTTTCCTAAGGTACTTGTAGGAGTTCCACAGACAGGCAGTAACACGGGGAACAGGCCTGGGACCAGGTGACCACGGCAAGGTTCACTCTAAGGCAGCCAGCTGCTCCATAGCTTGCCGGACTTTCCTAGCATTTTCTTCAAATTCTTTCTGCTTGCTGTTGGTTTCCTTTGCAATTTTGTTCTTGGCTCTTTCTTTGTCCAGTTTCAAAAATTCACCAAGGGTTAATTCTTCAAGCTTCTTCTTGACAGAAAGGAATGCACACCCAGACGAATGCTTTTTATGTTCCTCTAAGGGGTTGTCACTTGGCTCCCAGCCTTCCAGCTCCTTGAAGCAGAAGAAACACTTGGCCAAGTCGGGCTCGTTGTCAGTGGGGCAATGGATGAAGCCGGCCTCGGCCATCCGCTCCGGGGTGCAGGCGCAGCCCTCCAGGAAGGGCCAGTTCTTGAACATGGAGACGCGGTGGTCCTTGAGATAGAGCTGCCAGGTCGGTGGCAAGAACTGAGCCCCCATGGCGCCGCCGCCGCCTCAAACATTTTAATTTTATAGTTTTATTTTCTTATTTAGAACCAGTTCCTCACCTGCCCAGATTTCAGACATTTTCCTGTGCTCTTAAAAAGCTGGGGGACCCTGGCACTGTTGTATTCACATGTAGTAGCATGTGAATTCATATGTTGGAAACAATCCCCCAAGTCACTTTCTGTATAGAAATATGAGTTACAAATAACCTTCTCTCATTTTGTGTTTTTTGTCATTTCACCTTCCTTGTGGTTTCTTTCAACAAATAGAAGTTTTTTTTCTGTTAATATAGTCAACTTTGTTGTTAAGATAGTCAACTTTGTTATTTTGTATTATGGTTAACACATTTTGTGTCTTGTTCATTATTCTTAGATCAAAAAGACATTCTATATTTTCTTTGGAAAGTTTAAAAAAATTCCATTCCTATTTGTTTAATTCATCTCTGATATATTTTTTCATAGGGACTAAGCATGCTTTATCTTTGTTGAAAAGTCCATTTCTTCCCAGCGATTCTATGATGTTATCTTTGCCTTATGAAATTTCCAATATGCCTGGATCTGTTTCTGGCTCTGGGCTCTCTATTCTGTTCCATTAATTGTTTATTATTCTTTTTATATTTTTATTTTTTGGTACCGGGGATTTGAATCCAGGGCCTTGTGTAATGAGCTACATGTCAGGTCCTTTTTATTTTTATTTTGAGAAAGGTTCTTTCTAAGTTGCCTGGCTGGTCTTAAACTGCAACTCCTGCCTCAGCCTTCCTAATAATAGATTATAGATATGTACCACTGCACCTGTCTTCTATTTGTTTTTGTACCAATGTTGTACGGTGTTACTTTAGATTTATGGTAAGCCATGCTGTTACATTTTAGAATAATTTATCAAGTTCTATAAAACTATGTCAAAGTTTTGATTGAAATTTAATCTAAATTTAATCTAGTCATTTTGGAGGGATCAATATCTTTACAGTGTTGTGTGTTGTGTCTTCCTATCAATGAAAACAATAGTTCTCTGTTTCTCAATGAAATTTTATAATTTTTAGATGCCACCCTTGCATCTCTTTCTTTTATTTGGGATTGGGGAGGTACTCTGGATTGAACACCAAGGGGTGCTTTATCACTGGGATACATTCCCAGCCCTTTTTATTTTTTGAGACAGGGTCTCACTAAATTGCTGAGGCTGTTTTTGCGCTTGTGATCTTCCCACTTTAACCTCCCAAATCTCTGGATTACAGGTGTGCACCAATGAACTCTCCTGGGTTTTTTTTTGTTTGCTTTTATTATCTTGCCCTTTTAATGGATCTCTTATCTTTGCATATTTTTCTGCATAACACATTACCCTCAAACTTAGGGAACTAAAATAACATCATATATTGTTTTGTGGTTCATGGAATCAGGACTTTGGGGAGTGGCTTGGTTGGAAGTTCTAACCTGAGGTCTCTTAAAAAGTTGACGTTAAGATTCAGGCTGAGGCTAGAGGATCTGCTCCCAAGGTGGCTCCCCAATTTGATGTTGGTTATTTGCAGGAAGCTTTGGTTCCTTGCCATGTAGACCACTGACAAGATGGCTCGAGTGTCTTTACTGCTGATTCACCTGGAGTAAGGGACCACAGACCAAACTGTAAAGTGCAGTATCTTTTATCTTTTATGACAACTTTGGAAGCAAGACATTGTCACTTTTGCCTTATTTGATTTGTACTAAGAGTCCAATAACAATTCAGAGAGGGAAGATGTTACATAAGTGCTTAAATACCAGGAAGCAAGGATCACTGGGGCCATCTTGGAACCTGGTTACCACACTAACCTTCCAGTTTATCTGAATGGAAAGGTGTAATGACTCTTGTAAACCTTATCTAAAACAGTGAATTATCCCCTACCATGTGAATGTGATATGCCAATGTTTATTCACTGTAAGAGGAGTCTTCCATTTGTGCTATGTTGAAAGTTCATTTGAAACCATGTAATTAGACCATTGAAAAATATGTTGAAATGTAATGAAGACATTCTTCATTTCAGTGGTACACAAATAGTCCTTAGCAGCCTTTTATTTTAGCCTAATATGTAAGGGGTCAAGAAATAGATCAAGGGGGCTGGAGTTATGGCTCAGTGGTCGAGCACTTGCCTAGCATGTGTGAGGCACTGGGTTCGATTCTCAGCACTACATATAAATAAATTAATAAAATAAAGGTCCATCAACAACTAAAAAAATAATAAAAAAAGAAATAGATCAAATGACTCCAGGTATTTAATTAATTTAAAAAAAATTATTTATTTTTAGGTACTAGGAATTTAACCCAGGGGCACTTCACCACTGAGATATATCCCAGTCCTTTTTATTTTCTATTTCGAGACAGGATCTGGCTAATTTGCTAAGTCTAGCCTTTAACATGTGATCCTCCTATCTCAGCCTCCTGAGTGGCTGGGATTACAAGCATGCCCTGCCAAAGCATCAGGAGTTTGTAACATTCACTTGAAAAATCTCTGCCCTTGGAGATTTTAGTAGATTTCTCCTGGATTCTATTTTAGGCATTTAGATATCTTTCCCTTGTTCAGTGGATTCCTCACATTAGTGCCCTACACTTTTTGGTTGGTCTTGTTGGTTTGGTGTTATGCACACACATACACAGATGAGCCTTTACTTAAACTAAACATATTCTGAACCTAGTAACTTCACTAAGGTTTAGGGTGGAGTATCTGCAAGGAAAGAATTCTGTTGCATAGCTCCTGTCAGGCCTCTGACCCCTCTGTGTAGACCCTGTTTCCTCCTGCTTCTCTCCCAGTACTTCTTTGTAAAAAAGAAACAGTCAAGAGCTTCCTTTGTCTTCTTCTCAGGTCCACAAACAATCTCGCAATATTTCAGAGCAGGAGTTTCTAAAATGTGGTCTTTGGGGCCAGGTGTGGTGGAATACACCTGTTATCCCAGTAATTTGGGAGGCGGAGGCAGGAGGATCAAAAGTTCAAGTCTAACATGAACAACTTAGTGAGACCCTATCTCTAAATAAATAAATAGATAGATAGATAGATAGATAGGACTAGAGATGTAGCTCAGTAGTAGAACACCTCAGGAATGGTACAGTACCCAGTAACACACATGAATGTATGCATGCACATGCATGCGCGCGCGCGCGCACACACACACACACACACACACATGTCACACATTTTCACAGTTTACCCCTAGATATTTGGTTTGCTGTTGCAAATGGCATCTTTCATCCATTTTATTTTCTAACAAGTTAAAACTGAAGGAAAGCTGTTGATTGTTGGAAATGATTGTTTTTGTTTTTTGGTGCTGGAGACTTAACTCAGGGGTGCTTAACCACTGAGCCACATCCCCAACCCTTTTTATTTCTTATTTTTTAAATATTTATCTATTTTAAAATATTTATTTTTAGTTTTAGGTGGACACAATATCTTTATTTCATTTTTATGTGGTGCTGAGAATTGAACCCAGTGCCTCACGCATGCTAGGTAAGCGCACTACCACTGGAGCCACAACCCCAGCCCAAAATATTTATTTTCTAGTTGTAGTTGGACATAATACCTTTATTATATTTATTTATATGTGATGCTAAGGATCGAACCCAGAGCCCCTCAGGAGCTAGGTGAGCACTTTACCGCTGATCCACAACCCCAGTCCCAGTCCTTTTTATTTTTTGAGACAGGGTCTCACTATAGGGCCTTGCTAAGTTGCTGAGGCTAGTTTTGAACTTGGGATCCCCCTGTCTCAGCCTTCTGAGCCACTGGGATTATAGGCATGTGCCACCACACCTGGCTAGGTTTAAATGTTTAAATTTTTCTTTTGTTTTTTATAATTTCTTTACTTCTTTCACTTCGTTATCAAGTCTTTTTTTAAAATTTTTTTTAATATTTATTTTTCAAGTATCAGCGGACACAACATCTTTGTTTGTATGTGGTGCATGAGGATCGAACCCGGGCCGCACGCATGCCAGGCAAGTGCGCTACCACTTGAGCCACATCCCCAGCCCCAACTCTTTTTTCTTTCACCATTCAAACATCTATTACCCTTCTAGTTTTCCCAGCTAGTCTCACTGGGGCCAGGTCATTTTCATTACTTGTGGACCATTATAACCTCCTGGAAATGTTTTTTTTTTTTTTTTTTAAGAGAGAGAATTTTTTAATATTTATTCTTTAGTTTTTGGCAGACACAACATCTTTATTTGTATATGGTGCTGAGGATCGAACCCAGTGCTGCGCACATGCCAGGCAAGCGCACTACTGCTTGAGCCACATCCCCAGCCCTGGCAGTGGGTTTTCTTGCTCCCAGTCTCTGCTTCTCTTGTTGGCTCATCTTGTAAACATTAAGCCCCTTCCATGGGCCAGGTGCCAGGCATTTGTAGATCAATGTCAGGCCGTGCTCCCAAAAAGCTAAGACAAATGGAGATACAGGTAAGCCTATAATCATAATATTATGGTGGCATCTGCCACCAGAGTTTAGAAGAGGAAGGCAGGATTATGGCCAGCTCTAAAGGAGAGGTAACTTATGAACTGAGTCTTATAGGATTAGTATGAATTGGCCAGGAATTCATCCTTGTGAAATTGTAAACTCTTTCTTTCTTTTGTTTGTTTGTTTTTTGGTACTGGGGATTGAACTCAGGGCACTCAACCACTGAGCCACATCCCCAGCCTTTTTTTGTATTTTATTTAGAGACAGGGTCTCACTGAATGGCTTAGGGCTAAATTGCTGAGGCTGGTTTTGAACTCACGATCCTCCTGCCTCAGCCTCCCAGGGCACTGGGATTACGGGTGTGCGCTGCTGTACCAGGCTATAAACTCTCTTTGACCATACTCTTCTTTTAGAATTTTTTTCTCTGAATATAAACTTTCTACATATTTTACATTTAAAATATATTTTTGTTTTAAACTGACACATGGCAATTATACGTATTTACAGTGGTACAATGTGATATTTCAGTACATGTATATAATGTGTAATGATCAGATCAGGGTCAGTGACACATCTATCACCTCAGACATTTATTAAATGTCCTAGCCCATCTAGACGTCCCAGACCCGTAATCTGGCAAAGCTAGGTTTATCAACCCATTGTAAGAGAATGTACACAAGAGTACCAAAGGATAGAGTCAATGTAGAATTTGCTGGACGGATACCAATTAAAATGAAGCAATGTTTTGACAACCTGAAAGCAAAACTAGGCTCCTATAAAAAGGTCAAGGTCAAGTATGAATTGCAAAGTGGCCTTAGGATGTTTAGATATGGAGTGCTATGTCCACAGACCTCTTTCCAAAGCTTTGCACTGGGTTGTAAATTAAGGCTACTTCTGAATCAAAGTGACTTCAGGCAAGAGTGAAATGCTTCAGTCCTACTGATAAAATTTCAAACAGCAAAGATTCTGATAATCTATGATTTTAGAGAACAAAGGTTTTCAGTCAATACAAAAGTAGTGCTCTAAGAAGGGGATTGTGTTGATACTTCATAGCTGTAATGTGTTACTGGGGGAGTCACCTTTTTGTTTATTTTGTAGCTACCTTTATTTGTGTCAGTTTTCCAAGCCTGGACAATGAGGAGGCAGATTTTTACTTTTTTAACTATGCCCATATTACCCAGCTTCTTGCCTCTGCAGTGGTAATGGCATTGTATGTAGTAATAACGGAAACCACCGGCTTATATATCTGGGCTGTGAGCTTCCCTGAAAACTGGGCCTTTGAAAGACTCTCTTTGTCCTGACAGTTCCTGGCACACAATATTGAATGAACTCATAGATGAGTCACTGGGGTTACTCACCCTCTAATTTTTACCAATCTGAAACTTTTTCTCCAGATCAAAGTTGACGTCAGTGAGCACCTCCTGTTGTCTGGCCTGCACATGCTCAAAATCCCAAGGCTTGTAAGCGCTTTAGACTCCCGTTTTTTGCTGGATCAGGAAGAACAACAGGGCAAGTCATGTACATACATGTCAACATCCGCCAACTTGAATGTTCACGCAGAGCCTTAGGCCTTGCTTTGAACTTCTCACAGAATCTCCGGCCCGCCCTTAGAAGCAACTCTCTGTAGTAGCTGCAGTGGGAAAGTGTGATGTTCTCCTGGGGCATCCGTAAATAGAATGCAAAATAGTAAACATTAATCATGGATTTCTCAATTTTGGCACTCACAGAGTCTAAAAGAAGCAGTCTCATATTTAAATGAATTCTTAGCCGCTGAGATTACCTCTATTCGTGTATAATTGTGTTGATGTAGGAATGGCCAACAAGAGTCATTTTAGAGACTCACTTTCAATCTGTGTGGCTTTTCCTAAGTCTCTTAGTTGTTTCTGGGTTTTAAAATTGCTAGACGGGTGTGCCTTCCCCAGGATTTCCATACCTGTGCAGAACTGCTGGCTTTTGCAGGGCTTTAGGCCCTAGGGCTAGAGAGTCTCCTTTCTCTCTTACTTTAGTAAGCTGCTTTATAAAGTACCTTTAGCCTTACAGTATTTAGCTTATAGTTCACAATTACTTTATTAGCTCAAATGTAGAGGTTACTGCTTAACTCATTGCATCCCTAATGGAACCATAACACACATAAGGCAGCTTTCCTCTATACAACCATGGAGGTGGTAAACACTTTCTAGGGAGGATTGAAATACATCTTGTGGCTTGAAACTGGAGTTTCCCAGAGACCCTTCCACAGAGGAACCAGACTTGCATAAAATGCACCCTTCCACAATGTGTTGTGAATGAAAGAATGATGTTCATGTTTAGGTAATACAGAAAACCACCCAACCAACTAATCAACCAACAAAACAACTTTGTGAGGCCCTAAGCAACTTAGTGAGACCAGGTCTCTAAATTAAAAAAAAATGAGGGGCTGGAGTTATAGCTCAGTGATAAAGCGCTTGCCTAGCAGGTGTGAGGCATGGGGCTCGATTCTCAGCACTGCATATAAATAAATAAAATAAAGATCCATCAACAACTAAAAAAATAATAATAATAAATAAAAAAATTAAACACTTATGTGGCTCAGTGGTTAATTCCTACTACTAGAAACCAAACCAAAAACAAAACACACACATACAAAACAACAACAAAAACCAAAAGAACTTTGTCCTTTACTACAACTTTATCTTAAATTTTTAAATCATATAATTTTTATCAAGTTAATATATAAACACTTTGAAAAATAAAACAGTACTAAAAAGCAACAAAACCAGCATTCCCTTTTGTGCTCAAAGGCATCTATTTACAACGTAGTTTGGTATTCACTTTCTCTAACTAAATAATATGTTTATATTATGGGTTCTTGATTAATCAGTTTTTGAAAATAATGTTTACTTTCTATTATGGTCAACAAGAATGGCTCTTATAGTTCACCTTATCTCAATATGAATTCAGCACAGGAATTATTTTTTGAATCCATATTAAGTGATTAGGATGGCTAACTAAGCATGTTAAAATGGTTACAATTCCTTTCCTGTACATTTTGTTTTTCTTTGAGTTAAAAATTACATTTGTTCTCATTAGCTTAATTTTCTTGAGCATCTGACTATGTTTATTCACATATTCCAATTGCCTCTCAATGAATCTTTCTATCAAATCATGATCCCTTCTATGTTTTCTTTCCTGGAAAAGGCCCCTCCAGAAATGTTCAACTTACTTCTAGTCTCTAACTCTGCTGTATACTTGTCATTTAGGACTTCCCTCTTAATATAATATGGGGAATTCTCTTGACCTCACTCCTATGTTGAATCTTATGTTCTGAATTCCTTGTCTTATTTATTTTTGGCTTAAGCCCTCTTTTTCTTTTGCTGTAGTATATCCTCTAATACCTTACATGAAAAACTGACTTTATTCTTTCATCAAATTTAATTGATAGTTTGGTAGGTTAAAATTGATGGGTGAAAGGATTGGTGATATAGCTCAGTTGATAGAGTGCTTGCCTCGAATGCAAAAAGCCCTGGGTTCAATCCCCAGCACCACATAAAAAATAAACAAATAAACAAATAAAATAAATAAATGCTGTCCATCTATAACCCCAAAGTAAAAATAAACAAATAAATAAAATGTTACCAGACAATTTAAAAAAATTGATGGGTGAGAGAGAATTGGGATTTGGGAATGGAACCACCATTTGACCCAGCTATCCCTCTCCTCAGACTATATCCAAATGAGTTAAAAACAGCATACTACAGGGACACAGCCACATCAATGTTTATAGCAGCACAATTCACAATACCTAAACTGTGGAGCCAACCCAGTGGATGAATGGATAAAATAAAATGTGGCATATGTACACAATGGAATATCACTCAGCAGTAAAAGAGAATAAAATCATGGCATTTGCAGGTAAATGGATGGCATTGGAGAAGATAATGCTAAGGGAAGTTAGCCAATCCCCAAAAAACAAATGCCGAATGTTTTCTCTGATATAAGGAGGCTGACTCATAGTGAGGTAGGGAGGGGGAACACGGGAGGAATAGATGAATTCTAGATAGGGCAGAGGGGTGGGAGGGGAAGAGAGGGGGCAGGGGATTAGCAAGGATGGTGGAATGTGATAGACGTCATTATCCAAAGTACATGTATGAAGACACGAATTGGGTGTCAACATACTTTATATACAAACAGAGATATGAAAAAATGTGGTATATATGTGTAGTAAGAATTGTAATGCATTCTGCTGTTATTTATTATTTTAAAATCAATTAAAAATAAATTTAAAATTTTTAAAATTATTTTATTTATTTGTATTTTATTTTTTGGGGGGATACTGTCAGGTGGACCCCGGGGCACTCCAAGTCCTCTTTATTTTTATTTTGAGACAGAGTCTTACAAGGTTGTTCAGATTGGCCTAGAATTTGCGATCCTCCTGCATCCGCCTCCCGAGTTGCTGGGATTACAGGTATGTATTATTGCACTGAACCATTTGTTATTTTTAATTATGCATATTTATGAGGTACAATGTGGTAACTCAGTACATGTATATAATGTATGACGATCAAATCAGTATAATTAGCACTTCCATCTTCTTAAATATTTATCACTGCTTTGTGTGGGAACCTGTCACATCATGTGACCAGCGTTTTTCTCTCCTGATGGGTTGAGGCACTGTCGGTCACTCGGTCACTCCCCGTGATCTGGCCGCTTTTAAGTAGCTGAAGACGGTAGCCCCCATCTTGAAAATAGTAAAAATGCAACCAAATGCGTCTTCATGCATAGGCACGCCTTCCTGTAGCCCCATGGGTCGAGCTACGTTCACCTGTTCCTTTGTGATTTTACTCCTTGTCCTGTTTGGGATAGAATGTTCCATGGAAACACCTTTTGTGTGTCCCCTTCTATTATCTGCCCTTGGGTGTAGTCCACCTAGATGTCAGTCAACCTGCTGACAGCAGACATCATGAAGCTAGACTCAGCCCCTTGAAACCTGACCCCTTGCCTCATTTGAATAGCTTCTCCTCAATAAAAGGGATCAGCACAAGCGCTCTCGCTCTCTCTTTCTGAGGACCCTTAAGGTCAGAGGAGCTGTCACAGCGACCCCAAAGAAAAAGGTATTTCTGTCTCTTGTGTGGTTATTTCATGTGGCCCAGTTCCCTTGGAGTGACCCTGAGTGTTTAAGTCATGAGGAAAATGACAGTTTTGAGAATCTTTGAGCCTTTGAAGCTCTTTCTTCTAGTTCTTTATAAAGTAGACAAACAATTTTTATAAACCATAGTCACTCTAAAGTGCTGTAGAACACAACTTACTCCTCCTATGTATTCTGGTTCCCATTAATGGATCTTTGTCAAACCCTCTCCCCTTTCCTAGTGATCACTATTTTTCTCTCTAATTTTTTCTCCTTGTGGTTCTGGAGATCAAACCCAGAGCCATACACATGCAAGCACTCTGCCATGGAGCTATAGCCTCAGATTTTATATTTTATTTTTAAATTTTGAGATAAGAGTCTCACTAGGTTGTATATACTGGCCTCAAATTCATGATTATCCTGCCTTAGCCTCCCTCCTGAGATTATAGACATGAGCTGCCATTCCCAGCTTTACTTTCTACTTTTTGGAAATAAAAAATTTCAGCTTCCACATGTGAGAACATGTGTTATTTGTCTTTCTATTCTAGCTTGTTTCACTTAACATCCTTCAGTTTCATTCATTTTGCTGCTAATAAAAGTATTTAATTTCTTTTTATGGCTGAATAATATTCCACTGTGTGTGTATGTCTGTGTGTGTGTGTGTGTGTGTGTACATTTATCTGTTGAGGTTCTTATTGGTTGAATCCATATCTTGGCTTTTGTGAGTAGCGCTGCAATAAACCTAGGAGTGCAGATATCTTTTTAATATACTGACTTCATTTCCTTAGGATACATACCCAGAAGTGGTATAGTTGAATCATATGGTAGCTCTATTTTAGTTTTTTTGTGGAGCCTCCATACTGTTTTCTGTAATGACTGTTATAATTTACATTTCCACCAACAGTGTAAGAGTTCCTGTTTCTCCACAACCTTGCCAACATTTACCTTTTGCTTTGGCTTACTGATTATAGCTATTCTAACTAGAGTGAGATGATATCTCAATGTGGGTTTGATTTGTATTTTCCTGATAATTAGTGATATTGAGCATTTTTTATATATTTGTTAGATATTTGTATATCTTCTTTTAGTAAATGTGTATTCAAATCATTTGCCCATTTTAATTGGATGATGGTGATGATGATGATTTTGCTCTAGAGTCTTTTGAGTTCCTTATATATTTTGGATATCAATCTCCTTTTGAACAAATAGTTTACCGCTATTTTTCTCCCATTCTGTTGATTGTTTCCTTTGCTGGGAAGAAGCTTCTTAGTTTGATATTATCCCATTTATCTATCTTTGCTTTTGTTGACCATATCATTAAGCATTTTAAAGGCATTGCTCCTTGTATTCTATCATCTGAGGATGCTATCAGAAATCTGATACCATTTTGATTTCTTTGTATGTGACAAAAGTGAGTAGTGCTGTAACAAACCTAGGAGTGCAGATATCTTCACCCCTTATGAACTGGGATGAAAGGAAACCAAGAATAAGATTACTATAAGATTTGTGATATTTAGTAATTTTTTAAATTAAATATTTGGTTAGAAAAACATGCTGAACTTGGGGTGTTAGATTCCATTAATTTTATTCATGCTATTCTTACCTCTAATTGGCATAGATAATCAAGATAAAATTTATGTTGCTAGATGCATCTGTTGTTTATTAAGCCACTGAGATATTAACTCCAAACTCTTATTGACACACTGAATTGGTATACTGTGACAGCTTAAAAGGAATCTAAAAGTAGATAGAGTTTACTTTTTAAAGTCTGATAAATATGAAGGTTATAAATTAAAACAACCACAAAAATCTGATTGATGACTTAAGTCAATGTGGCTAACTTTGAAGTAGAAAAATTTACCAGGAAGAAAAATTTTATGCTACTTAAAAAATGTATATAGGTGACTGTATGACCAATGTGATTCTGCAACCTGTACAATCAGAAAAATGAGAAATTATACCCCATTTGATTCAAATGTATGAATTGTCAAGATCATTGTACTGTCATGTGTAGCTAATAAAAAAATAAAAATTAAAAAAATATATTTTTTAAAAAGCTAAAAAAAAAAAAAAAAAAAAAAAAAGCTAATTAAGGTAGGGCTTAGAACCATGAGAAAAATTTACCAGTGCATTCCTTTGTTATTTTGGATATAGAACTTGGTTTTATTTATTTATTTTTTTTTTTTGATGCAATACTAGGAAAATTTTGGAAGATACTGCCATTTTTACTTGAAAATGAGAATCTGGTATTTCTGTATTTTATCATTTTCAATAAAACTTATTAAGTGTTTTGAGAAAAAGGCAAAAGCAGAGACTTGGGGATATAGCTCAGTGGTAGGATATTTGCCTAGCATACATAAGGCCCTGGGTTAGATCCCCAGCAGTAGGGTGGGGGTGGGGGTCAAAATGCAAAAGTACAAGTTCATTCACAATATGGAATGCCTTTATCTATCCAGGCTGCTCACTCCCCAACTCTGAAATGTGGGCAGTGAGAGAAGAGGCCTCAGTTACTCTGGCAAGCTAGCTGGCCTTGCTTCTTGAAAAGCTTCCTTCTTGATATCCTCTTTCCTGCTGTCTGCCTTAAAGTCTCTGGCCTCTCATTGCTTGTCTCTTGTTGGCTCCTCTTCCCCTTCCTAACTTACTTGTTGAAGCTGGAGTTTCTTGGTCTTGGTTCCAGGCTCCTGGTCTGGGATCCAGATGTGTACTTGGATCACAAGCGCCTCAAGCACATTATGGCCATATGGCTCCTGCCACTGCATACTTTACTTCGATCAGATTTTACCTTTATTTATTCAATAAATATTGACTGAATGCTTAATATGTGCTTAATGTCCCAGTTTCAGGAAAGCCTTGTCTGATGTCCTAGATTAGATCTGAGGCACCCTTGTTATTAGGTAAACTATATCCTTCCTGTTGGAGCATCCAAAACAGAAATTATGTGATTTTTTTTTTTTTTAAGTTGGTTACAGAGACAGAGGATTGGGGCTAGTCACGGGGAGGGCTATGTCCATGGAAATCCCCAGGCGTCCTCAGCAGAGGAGCAGAAGGAAATGGAAGATAAAGCGACTAGTCTAGAGAAAGCTGAAGAAGCAAAATTAAAAGTAAGGTTTTCTCACCTGAGCCAAAAGCCTGGCGGCTGATCTTTTTTTAAGGAAATGATTGCAGAAAGGGTAAAAATATTTTAATTCTGGGGATTACAACATGGCAAAAGCAAAGATGAAGAACAAGCAACTTCCTCCGCAGCCCCAGATAAGACAGGTGACTGGTGACCACATTCTCACTCTACAGGACCTTCCTTCATGGAAACCATCCCTTGTTAGCAAGCTGGCTGGCTGATTTAAAGAGCTGACCTGCATAAATTTACTAATTCCCACAATTTCTCCTTAATATGTTACTTATTTTCTTTTTGTTTCCTTTCCTTCACTAAGTCATTTGAGACTGATGGCTTTGCAGGTACAATAGTGTGTGCTGCTATTTTAGGGGAATATACATGTGTAGAGGTGATGATTAGTTCTAAAAGTGCACTATGAAAAGGACATGTTAGAGCAACATAAGAAGTAATCTACTTGAAAATATTTGTATATATTTCCTAACTCCTAGTGTTACAATTTGTAATGTTTTGACTTTTCTTGCTTCATCTTGATTGTAGCTTTGTGTGTTACTCTTATTTAATGTAACCTTTGCATTGATTTCTTCTGTCAAATTTTCCATTTGGATTTTCCAAAACAGAAGTTTAAGACTTCAAGTTGGAAGAAAGGTCACATAATGCAAACACACATAGAAAGACTCCAAAAGATTTGTATAACTATGCTTGAACTTGAAGGGCCTTGAATCTGTTTCAGCTTTAACATTAGAATTTTACTTGGCAATATTTGCCCATTGTGGTGTAACTTACAGGACTTCAGTGCTTAACAGCTGCCATTGAAGCTAGTATTCCTATTTAGTTCTGTAGTGTTGGATACCTTTTGTTGTTGAAGATGCAAATAAAGTATGCCTGTGCATTGACTGTTGAATTCACTTTGGGTCATTTTTGCACAAATAATAAAAAAAATCCATCCCTCATAAGAGCCACAAGAACAGGGTTAATGCCTATTTTTCATGGTATCCCCAAATGCTTGGTTCACAGTAGATACTCAATAAATGTTTGTGGAATACATTTAAGAGGATTATAATGGAAATATTATAAAAAGGATTTAATGGAATTATTTGTAACCTAGTTGAGGAAAGACAACATTTTCACTTGTAACAGTTATTATGAAGCAGTGCTGATAGAGAGGCGGTTAGACTTTTATATATATATATATATATATATATATATATATATATATATATATATATATATATATATACCAGGGATTGAGCCTAGGGTTACTTAAATGCTGAGCCACATCTCCAGCCCTTTTTATTTTTTATTTTTGAGACAGGGCCATGTTGCCTAGGGCCTCACTAAGTTACTGAGGTTGGCTTTGAACTTTCTATCCTCCTGCCTCAGCCTCCCAAGCTACTGGAATTATAGGCATGCATCACCATGCCCAGCAGTAATTAGACTTTTAAAATCCTTTCTGATCCTCAGACTCTATGACCATAACATGCAAGTTAATTTAGAGTACTCTGTACACTTGGGTAATGAAAGCAAAGGCATGCTCAAGTTGGGTATGGTTAATTTGGGAATGTTTTCTAATCCAAATAGATAAATATGAGCTCAGTGTAAAGCAGTGTTTCTCAATCTGGTTACTACAGACATTTTTGGGCCAGATAATTTTTTGTGTGGAGCTGTCCTGTGCATGATATGGTATTTAACAGCATTCCTGGTTTCTACTCATGAGTTGCTTCTAGCAGCCATCTGTTCTGACAATCAAAAATGTCTTTAGGGGCCGGGATATAGTTCAGTGTTAGAACACTTGCCTGGCAAGTACAAAGCCCTGGGTTCAATCCCCAGTACAGGGGCAGGGAGGGAATGCCTCTAGATATTGCCAAATATTCCCTGGGTGCAGAATCACTCCTGATGAGAACTGCTGATTTAAAATTGAGTGAGTAATTCCAATGGCTCTGGAGGCTGAGTCAGGAGGATTGAGAGTTCAAAGCCGGCCCCAGCAACAGTGAAGTGCTAAGCAACTCAGTGACCCTATCTCTAAATAAAATACAAAATAAGGCTGGGGATGTGGCTCAGTGGTTGAGTGTCCCTGAGTTCAATCACCAGTTTCAAAAAAAAAAAAAAAAAAAAAAAAGAGTGAGTTGAGTTGCCTGAGGGAGAAGATTTCTGGGAGTGAAAGGTGTAGAAGTACTGAATTGGGAATGAAGAAACTATGTTTAAGAGATGGGAAGATTCTCTGGTTGAATGCAGAGTATCAGGATATAAACTTGATTAAGCTGGGTAAGAGAGCTGAATTCTGTTTTTTTTTTTTTTTTTTTTGGTTCCAGGGATTGAACCCAGGCCTTGTGCATACAAGGCAAGCACTCTACCAACTGAGCTATATCCTCTACCAACTGAGCTATATCCTCAGCCCCTAAATTCTGTTTTTAAAAGGGTTGTTTTGGAGCATTGATTTATGAAAATTGCATGTTCTGTGGAAGTAATAACCATGAAAGACAAGGACAGCCTGCTGATGAAATAAAGTGATCTCCCTGGAAAATGGGTGGAGCTCTTTTCTGGGCTGGGTGCCTCCTACCTGTGCCCTGATGGCCCCCCAAATGACCCTTCTCTCCCACACCTTGTCAGGGGTAGAACAAGTCTTACCTAGTACAGTGTGCCCAGCACATTGCTAAATTTAATTAAATGAACTCTGAGCTGAGCTGATCTGAACAGGATAAAGGAAAAATCCTACCTAGAAGGCAGATATGAACATTTTAGTTTGTTGGTTTAATGAATATCCCACCAACTACTTGAATAACGGCAAATCAGACACTTGCTTTCTTAAAAGAAAACCACTCCCTTGCTATGTGAGGTGATAAAAACCTGTAATCCCAGCAAGTAGATTATAAGGCCGAAGTAGATAGATAGATTACAAATTTGAGGTCAACCTGTGCAATTTAGCAAGGGCGTGTCTAAAAAATTTTTTAAAAGAGCTGGGGATGTAGTTCAGTGGTAGAGTACTTGCTTAACATGTGCAAAGCTCTAGATTTAATGCCTCCTAACACAAAACAAAATGAAACAAAATAACAACAACAACCCTCCCCTACCCCCTCCAATTCCTTGCTAGTCTTCTTAATTTTCCTACTTTCTGATTTTTATCTTTATCCCAAGTTAGATGAAGGTGACAATTTCTGGCTTAATTACTTATGACTCTTATTTAAGTTAACTCATTTTACATCTTTTTAAAATCAGGGGATGATGTCTCTGAAATAATTTTATTTATTTATTAAATATTTATTTATCTTTTAGTTGTAATTGGACACAATACCTTTACTTATTTATTTTTATGTGGTGCCGAGGATCGAACCCAGGGCCTCACACGTGCTAGGCAAGTGCTCTACTGCTGAGCTACAGTCCCAGCCCGAAATAATTTTATTTTTAAAACATGAGTTTTCTTCATCATACCCAAAGTAAGTATAATACTATTTTTAAAAATATGCATAACAAAATAGTTTATGTTTTCAGCCTTTTTCTTTTTTGATATAGAAGACTTAACCCAGTGGTGCTTAATCACTTAGCCACATCCCCATCCCTTTTTATTTTTTACTTTGAAACAGGGTCTTGCTAAGTTGTTTAGAACCTCGCTAAGTTGCTGAGGCTGGTCTTGAACTTGTGTTCCTCTTGTCTCAACCTCCTGAGTTGCTGGGAATACAGGCATACACTACCACGCTTGGCTGTTTTCAGCTTCTTGACTTTTCTTGAGTGTTTACTGTGAGCAGAACATGGTAGGTGCTATCAGAAAAATTGGTTTTATTCTTGATAACAGTGACTTTTGGGAAACTGCTTATTTTTCTGATGCAATTCTTGCTAAAACATTCTTGGAACTCTTCATTATTTATTCATCTAACAACTATTTATTAAGGATATATTTTATTTCAGGCAATGCTGGGAACATAGAAAGGAAAGGTGTAAGCTTGTCTTCCAGGAACTTGCTGAATGGTAAGCTCAACCTCCAACCAGACAGTGACAAACACAAGAAGTAGGTGCTGTAGGGAGGGGTATGCTAGGACTTGTGTCCTTTTTGGGGGAATTGAAGGAAGCATGAAGAAGAAACAGTGGGGCAATTCTTGAAAGATGAGCTGGGATTCATCAGGAGGAGCAGCAGAAGGAATAATAGTTCTTCTATTTAGGCACAGGGGAATGGGAAAGTACATTTCACAAAGAGTAGTAATATTTCAGTGTATGTGGGGAAGAGAGGCCAGAGTATAATCATGAAGAACCTGTCCTGTCCTGATGAGATGTGTCCTGATAAATTGTGGTAAGATTCTTGGAGGATTCTCTTCAATAACAATGAGGAAGAATGGGTTAGGGGACAAGATAGGAAGATAAGGGAAGAGGCTAAAGCAGCTTATCTGTTCAACATGGGTAGATGCCTGAGAGTGACTAGCCCCTCCCCCTCAATTTCTAGAGGGAGTCCAATAACTTTTATAGTGTTCAGAAATGTGATTAAACTATGTGACACTATGTGTCATGGTTTGGGTCTTAAATGTCCCCCCAAATCTCACATGTTGAAGACTTAGTCCCAATGCAACAATACTTAGAGGTGGGACCTTTGGGAAGTGATTGAATAATGAGGGCTCTGAACTCACGAATAGAGTAATCCATTTACAGATCTATAGCTTAAGGGAGATTGTCATCAAAGTGAACTCATTCTTTGCTTCCTGGCCAACATGAGGTGAACAACCTCCTCTGCCAGAAATTCCTGTTGCCATTGTCTCCCTTATCATAGACACCAAAGCACCTGGTCCAAACATGAATTGAAATTGTAAGCAAAAATAAACCTTTCATCTTTTTAAGTTGTTAATGTCAGGTATTTTGTTTCAACAATGGAAAGCTGACAAACACACTGCATATATATATGGCATAATGTAGCTATGTTAGTTTTCTGTTTCACTGATCAAATACCTGAGATAATCAACTTAAAAGAAAGAAAGGTTTATGGTTTATAATTTTGGAGTTTCAGTTTATGGTCGATTGACCCCATTACTTTGAGCCTGTGGCAAGGCAGTACCTCATGGTGGAAATGTGTGATGAAGAAAGCTGTCCACCTCATGGAGGCCAGGAAGCAAAGAGACAGGAAGAGGTCAGGATCCAAATATCTCATCCAAAGGCACACCCTGAATGACTTAACTTCCTCTCACTAGACCCTGCCTACTAAATTCTCCACCACCTCTCCATAGTGCCACAGGATAGGGACCAAGTCTTTAACATGTGGGCCTTTTTTTTTTTTTGAGTGTGTGTGGGGAGGTATTCCAGATCCAAACCCTAGCAGGAGCCTATAGTCCAACATGGTCTGCAAGAGCATGATCATTGAATATTTTCCATCAAGATAGAAAATCATAATCTAGTTTCTCTCACTCTCAACCCAATCAAAGTATGTGTTTAATCACCTGCACCTGTGGTTTGTACAAGCAAGCACCCATGATCAACCTCTGATATGGACCGGGAAAGAAAGGAGGAAGGTGGCAAGGACAATGGTGTCACTCATTGGTTAGGGAAATGATTATACATCTTGGTCAGTAACGTAAGGTGAGGGTAGGGGTTTAGGGGAGAATCTAAGATAATTCCTACATTTCTGGCTTGGTGATTAACTTTCTCTCTCTTTTTACCTTCTATACTAGGGATTGAACCCAGAGGTGCTTAACCTCTGGGCCACATCCCAGTCCTTTTTAGTTTTTATTTTGAGACAGAGCCTCACTAAGTTGCTTAGGGCCTTGCTAAGTTTACTTGTGATCCTTCTGCCTCAGCCTTCTGAGCCACTGGGATTACAGGCATTTGTAATAATGCCCAGGGATGATTGACTTTTGGGGGGGCTGGGAGGATTGAACTAAGGGGCACTTGGCCACTGAGCTACATACCCAGCCCTATTTTTTATTTTATTTAGAGACAGGGTCTCACTGAGTTGCTTAGTGCCTTGCCATTGCTGAGGCTGGCTTTGAACTTGCAATCCTCCTGTCTCTGCCTCCCAGGCACTGGGATTTCAGGCGTGTGCCACCACGCCAGACTAATTAACTTTTAAAATGGTCTTTAAAGTTGTTTTATGGGGTAAAGTGGTTGGCTTCATTGCTTCATCTTTTTTACTGATTCCATACAGCATGAAACAGTTTGGTAAGCTACATGCATCATGAGATTACTCTTTAATTGACTTTGGGATATTTACAAAAAAGGACCTACTTTCAAAGGATAAATTTCGTTCCCAGTATGAATTTGCAAGACAGCATGCCTAAGTTCTGTCTTATTCAAAATGTTTTCTTCTTTCATTTGGAACTAGGAAAATATTTCATAATTGGAAAAAAATCTAGTGAAAACTCAATCTTCAACTGAGCCACTGTGCTTACCAATCTAAAGAGGTTGGGCCTCTGTGTCTTTGATGCCTCTGGCTCATGCAGTTTTCTCTGGAATGTCTCCACATGATCCCTTGCTTTCTATTTCCAACTTTCAGTTGAGAAGACATATACCTTTCAAGATTCGGGTCAAATGTCACTTTTTCTACCAGGCTGTCTTGGTAACTTCATCTCTCAGGAAGCAAAACTCACCGCCTCTTCTGAACTGTTTATCCCATTGGACCTATTTTTTTGGCACCGGAGATTGAACTCAGGGGCACTCAGCCACTGAGCCACATCTCCAGCCCTGTTTTGTATTTTATTCAGAGACAAGGTCTCACTGAGTTGTTTAGTACCTCACCACTGCATTGCTGAGGCTGGCTTTGAACTCACGATCCTCCTGTCTCAGCCTCCTGAGTGCTGGGATTATAGGCATGCAGCACTGTGCCCTGCTGGACTGTGCATTCTTATGAGGAGGCCCCACATGCCTATCTTTGAATTGTCATCATTTACATACCTGCAGTCACAGCATAAATTTATTTTTTGAGTTGTAGAAAATTAGAAAGAGTGGTAAATGGTGTTCCATCTTCCTAAGAAGGTTGAAACATAGAACCTACCATCAGGAGGCTAGAAGACAGTGCGCAGACCAGGGGCAGAATCTCCTTTCTGGCACCTGGCACCAGAAATAGGTGTGGGTCAGGGAGGTCTGAAATGCAAACAGGATGGGCTGAGGCTCAGGGCTAGGATTACTACCCCTAGAAGGCCTGGAGGAACAGAGAAAATAGGCACCAAGAACAGACTAGGCATAGATAAAGGAATGCTTGGATAGTTAGGAAGGGGCTTAGGGAGCAGAGATAAGGCATTACCCAAAATGTGAGGGGAAAAAAAATCAGGTGTTGATCCATATTGTTGGCACAGAGCTGCTGCTATTATTGCCAAGAGATAGATCACTTTTGTTGTTAAAGGTTTAGAGAAAGCTTTATTTATTTTTTCTTGGCTTGCTTGGCTTATCTAAAGACTTTGAGACAACTCAGACATCTTCAAAATATATTGACACTGGTTGAATTTAAATATTGGTAGTCAGTTAGCACAAAGAGTTATTTTGGGATGTTATCAAAGATACTGATTCCGAGAACTTGTTAGGACAATAACAGATAATCTGGCCTTTGTTGTATACATAATTTATAAAATTAGGATGAATTAGAGTGGTGTCAGATAATCCAGTTTTTTAAAAATATATTTTTTAGTTGTAGATGAACATAATAACTTTGTTTTATTTATTTATTTTTATGTGGTACTGAGGATTGAACCCAGTGCCTCACACATGCTAGGCAAGCTCTGAACCACTAAGCTGCAACCCCAGCCCTAATCCGTCTTTTGTTGTACATATATCTTATTAAATTATAATGAGATTAATATATAATATGATATAATGATATTGGGCAGCTGCTCCTGAGTCCGAGGCCTGTGTGATAAACAATCTAGATGGGATTGAAATTTAGTAGTAGGAAGCTCAGCCTTTTATCATCAGTAACAGAAAACACTAATTTGCTTTAATGAGCATATGTGCAATTTAAACAAATAGTTGGAAACCACCTCTACCTTAAATTTGGGATAAGTGCTTTCAGAATCTTAATTGGATTAAATTATGTCCAGATCAAAAATTGCAATCCAAAACCTATTTGATATAACTTTTAGAATCATTTTGTTTTATTTTACCCAAGTGCTCACCTAGCACATCTGAGGCTCTGGGTTTGATCTTCAGCACCACATAAAAATAAATAAATAAAATAAAGGTATTGTGTCTAACTACAACTAAAAAAATATTTTAAAAAAGACCCAAATTGCTGGCAACAAAGTCTACTATAGCACACTGGTTGTTTACCCTCTTGATCATATGACTGAATGGGACATACAGCTTGCTGTCACTGTCCAGCCTTGTGAGAAAGTAGCACAGGATGGCCTATTGTTAGCTAGGGAAAAGATCAAAATTCAAAATTTGAAGTATGGTTATCCACTGAATATCATTGTAAAGTAAAATAATCCTAAATTGAAGCATCATAAATTGGGACTGTCTGTATAAGAAATCAGATCTCAGGGTCTACTATATGGCAGAGATTTGATAATGATTTACTAAATGTAGTATGAATGAATGTAGTGGTTAATAAACTTTCTTGTAGCACGTTTACCTTGAATTAAACGACTTGTCATATTAGCTGTATTCAATGGATTTACCTTTACACATAACACTGTGAGGGAAACTTCAGTTTTGATTCTGTCCCATTTTGAGGCCCGTGCATTTACTGAACTCTGTTCTTATTCCACAGTGGGAGTCTATTTGATTAAAATATGTATAAAAATTTTGATAGCAGTTCTATTATGAGTGCTTATTCTCATTTTTTTGTGTCTGTCAGTATTTTCTCTAATAAAAAGTTCAACAAGTTTCATCAAGCATTTACTGTGTTTTGAGACACTGCATAATGTATTTTGAGGGTTTTTTTTTTTAGTTTATAGTTATGTTTACTAGCCTTGCTTGATCCTTTTCTTCCTATACCAAACTATAGGATTAGCATTCTTTTTACTCAACTCTCACTCCTCTAGTCTTGTCTCTAGCCCCAGAATTCCCCTGTGTGTCACCTTCTTTACCTTATACATTCCCTTCATTACCCCTAGAACAGCTCTGTTGTCAGTACCCTGCCCATCCCCTAAAGGGGCTCAGGCCTAGAACCCAGAGGATATTCTGACTGCCAGTCTAGGAATTTCATGAAAACCGAGTAGGCGAGAGGAATCTCATATTTTTTCCACCCTAACATCAAGGGCTGACTCTGTGTGACCTACACTACCACTCCTACAGCACCTGGCAAAGGTTGGCACTTGATGTAATTTTAAACTTAATTATGCCTTTCTGTGAGACATGTAGGCACATTTCTTTTCAGATCACACAGACTCTGAGGACAGAGGTCATGTCACATTGTTCTTTCTGTGACTTGGCACTGGCACAGCTGCCATATTTGGGGCACAGGGTAATGAGCAGTAAGTGAATGGGTTGGTGTAATAATCGGGTCATTTGAGTTGAAAAGAATTTAAGTGAGGGCTGGGGTTGTGGCTCAGCGGTAGAGCGCTTACCTCTTATGTTCAAGACCCTGGGTTTGATCCTCAGCACCACATAAAAATAAATAAATAAAATAAAGGTATTGTGTCCAACTACAACTAAAAAATAATAAAAAAAATTAAGTGAAAGCTTTCAGGAGACAAAACGTGTTATTCTTTTCTTATAAACTAGAAGTGTAGTATGAGAGTTTTTATTTTTATTTTTTTAACTAAAAGTACAAAGAGATCTATGATTAACAAACAGGAATAGCCAGTGGTAGCAGGTAAGCCAAGTTTGGGTAACAATAGCCAGCTTGTTAACTAGGTAAGAATGAGGTTGTGTGGGTAGTATAAAATGGCAGATCCTAACAAGGCAAACCTGAGACACTTGAAAGAATGACTTGGTCAGTTAGAAACAAAAATAAGAGGGAAGGTGGCAGAGGGAGAGAAGGAATTAAAACTGGTATAAGATTTCTGTCTGGAAACTTGAGATATTTTGTACCACTAAGAGAAATGAGAAAAGTGGAAATAAAATTGATTTTGGGTGCAAGATTAGTTTGATCTTAATCAATCCTTCTTTTCTTTCTTCTTTCCTTCGTATCAGGGATTGAACCCAGGAGTGCTTAACCACTGAGCCATATCCCCACCCCCTTTTATTTTTAATTTTAAGACAGGGTCCCAATAGGTTGCTTACAGCCTCGCTAAGTTGCTGAGACTAGCTTTGAACCTGTGATCCTCCTGTCTCAGCCTCCTGTGCCTCTGGAATTATAATTGTGTGCCATCATGCACAGATGGTCTTGATTATTTCAACTCCAGTGTCCATAATTATTAAATCGAGGTTGTACTTGCTCTTTATGGGAAATGAGATGATGAAAACACTTTGTAAACTGGAAAGGACTAGGCAATTGTAATGTGTTTAAAGATACCTTTATCATCAGTGTATGTGTGTGGTTTTCACATTCATCTTTAAAGTGAGCCTACACCACATTATGATATATATGGTGTAGGCTCACCTTTAAAGATAAAGATATATATATATATATATATATATATATATATATATATATATATATATGATATATATATGTAATATATATATTATTTTTATATATACACACACATCTATATATAAATATTTTCTGCAGTAGTCAGAATAAATGCCTGAAGTGATGTTTGGGATCCAAAGGGAAGGAAGAACAAACTGAGAAGCAGGCATGAATGGGAGAGACAGAGGGGCCAACAGATCTTTAGGAATGGGGAAGAAAATAGGCTTTATCAAAGGAATCAAAGGAGGAGAAAGTTGAATAGTACAGTGTGGCAAAAATCAAGACTGAGAGAATTTTTAGAAGATGAAAACTCTCGGTGTCAAATGCTATAAACAGGTTGAGTAACAAGAACAATTTTTTTTTTTTTTAAATAAAATAAAAGACCTTTTTGAGACAGGGTCTCACTGTGTTGCCCAGAATGACCTTGAACTCCTGGGCTCAAGTCATCCTCTTGCGGGGCTGGGGATGTAGCTCAAGTGGTAGCGCGCTCGCCTGGCATGCCTGCGGCCTGGGTTCAATCCTCAGCACCACATACAAACAAAGATGTTGTGTCCACCGAAAACTTAAAAAAAGTCATCCTCTTGCCTCAGCCTCCGAAGTAGCTGGGACTACAGGTGTGTCCCACCATGCACAGCTAAGAGCAATGACTAAAACTTCATGGGAGGCTGGGGGTATGGCTCATGGGTAGAACACTTTCCTAGCATGTGTAAGGCTCAGGATTTGGTTCCCAGCACCACAAAAACAACAACAAAAACAACTTTATTGAATTTGGCTTGAAGGACGTTTTGGTAAATTTGAGTAAATGGTTTCAGTGCAGGGTTGAGAGAGCACTCAGAGTTTGTATATTTTGGAGGGGTGACTGGGACTGTGTCAAGATACCTGGAAAGAGGAGTGGCTATAGGTATCACCACAGTTGTTAAGTACTTAACAGCAAGAGGACAATAGCTTGGTAATTTTTTTTCTAATTCCCAAAAGGATTTGAGTCAGCAAATGGGGTGGGGAAGGGAGTGCAGGAGGAAGTTGAATGGGGACAGAAGATTGGCTGAGAGTGTAGAAAGTGGAGGTGGAGGGAGGGGAGACTTTTTAGGACTTGTAACAGAAGGTGATATCTACTGTCTAAGGGAGGGAGTAACTGCCTTATAGATTAGAGATAACTCCAGAGGCTAGAAGGAAATGCAAGATGCTAAGTATAGGATCCTGATACTTGTGAATGAGGGAAGGCTCATGAAGACTCTTTGGAGGATCTCCGAGTATTGGTCCAGGAGAAGACAGGCAAAACAGGAGGGTTTGAGAAGCTCTGAAACTGTTGTGGAACAAAGTGCTAGATATTTAACAATTGTTTCTTCTGGTATAAAAAACATACAAAAATTGGTAAATACTAGTGTTTGTTTTACCCAAATAAGAACTATTTGATTCACCCAAATGCAAAAATATATAGCAACCAGGTACTTAATAAATGCTGCTTGAATTAAGTTATATTTATTAGATATGAGTTAGGCACTGACTTAATTTATGAATACAGCTATGTAGCTCTGTAGGTGTGTGTTTCTTTTAAGGGTATGATAGTTTGCATTCTGTTTTTTTCTACACACAAACCCAGAACTAATTGTGCCACTAGCTTTTACCTAAGGCTCCACTTTTCAGAGGCCAGAGCATTGGGCTAATATGCTTTCCTATGCCCTTTTCCTCTCTGGGAAGAAGGCTGGAGGTTGGGTGGTCTGCATAGACTTAGGTTGCTTCCAAAATCTGCATCACTCAATCACTCAGGGCTGAACTTTGCTCAGGCACAGATTACTTCTTATTAACATGTATTTGAAAGACAAACTGAGAAACTTGAGTGAAAGTCCTGGCTTTCTTACTGGACTGCAATCAGTGGTTGCCTCAGCCCTGGACAACAAAAATTAGGCTTTCATACAGGTGTGCCACATACCTGAACTTGGAATATGGCACCCTTTTCTCTCCCACCTCATTCATTCTTCTACTTACCTTCAATGCTCAGTTCAAGCACTATTTCCCAGAAATCTTTTACAATCCCAATCTGATGTTCTCTAGGCTATTCAGACAACAAAAATACCCTTTACTGTAGCTGGTTAATTTGCCTCTCTTCCCTAGTAGACTGGGTACTTAATGAAGGCAGATCTCAGTCTATCTGCCTTGTTATTCCTAACATTTAGTTCATAAACAGCACCTGATATTTCTAAGTGAATAAAGAGTTATCAATCATGAAAGTTTTAATGTTTAAGCACTTGGCTATTGAACCTAGAAACTCTCAACGTTTAAACAGCAGTCCATTTATTGTGTCAGTCTGCATGCTAACAGTGCATGGCATTTCTGATGGAGAATGGAACGTTCCCAGTCTATTTGCCAGTAAGAAAATCAGGACATTTAAGAGTGTATCTCTAGGAGATATAACCACACACGTACTGATCTCAAACTGCCTATTAATTGCAGAACCCACTAGATCAGCGTGCTTTTCTTGATCTTGACCTACATACACTGTCCGTCCCAATAGCCGCTAAAGAGGTGGTCAGAAAAATTTTTATGACGAACTGTTGTTTTTAGGTTAAGCAGTGTATGGGTATGTTGGCCTACGTGAGTGTGTCTTCATGCCCGTGCATGGGTGGAGGAAGTAGGAGGAGGTGATCTATGCATCACTTCTAGAGAGACGCCTTTCCAGACCTCCTTGACATTGATCTCTTATTCTCCTCCTTTGCACAGATCACTGCTTTGCTTGCATTCCTGTGCTAGAACTAGATTGTAAATTGCACAAGGTAAGGAACTGAATGCATTCCCATTCAGCCCTGTAATCCTGCTGTCCAGAAAGATGTCTGAGGCATAACAAGTATTCCATAAATTCTTTTCTCTCATAAGCGCTTCTGGGAGAGTCTATAGGGACCGACCACCAGAGGGCTGGCCTCCGCTAGCTCCCGCAGCCAGATTCAAGGCCAGGGCAGGCCCAGGCCTAGGAGGGGCGGGACGCGGGGCGTAGCGCTGCGCGTTGCGTGTACCGGGTGCGGTCGCGTAGACCGTTCTTCGGCTCGCGGGGGCGCGGTCTGGGGGGAGACTGGTGGGTGAGGGAGCGAAGGTAGCAACCTGGCCAATGGGCGCCAGCCGGGCGGGGCTCGCAGCGACTGCTCGGGCGCGCGCAGGGCTGGGCGTGTCATGGGTGACGCGCAGGGCCGGACAGGCCAATGGGCTCGGGGTGGCGAGCGGGCGGGCCTGGAGGCCTGGGTTTTAGGACGCTGGCAAGCAGCCGGCGGGACAGACTGACGTGTGGTTGCATCGCAGGAGGCGCATGGCGGGGATGGCGCTGGCACGGGCCTGGAAGCAGATGTCCTGGTTCTACTACCAGTACCTGCTAGTCACGGCGCTTTACATGCTGGAGCCCTGGGAGCGGACTGTGTTCAGTATCCTGCCGGGGCCGCTGGAGCGGGAGCCGGGGTGGGGCGCGGGCCTCATCCTCCCGGGCCCAGGGCTTGGAGTTGGGGGCGGAGAGGCTGGATCCGCTGGGGACTCGTTTCCTCGCCGCGGGCTCGGGGTGGTGGTGGCTTGGAGGTCGGGGACGGTGCTCGCGCGGTTAAGGAAAGGCAAGAACTCTTGAGATCTGGGGTCTCCCATGAAGTCATTGGACTCTAGGTAGAATCGTCTTTATTTCTGGATGAAATCCCCGAGGGCGATGTCTAACCCGGTCTGTCCTCGCCTCTACTTCGGCCGCGCCTGCCTTGATTCAGTCCCCAGTTCTTGTGGGAGGCAGAAACCGCGTAAGTGAAGCTGGTCGCGCCCGGCTTGGACGCATTTGACCTTTAACTGTCCCTGATTTAGCTGGCTTTGGTCCCATTAACAATTCTAATTAGTTTACCACCTTTTTAACCAGGTTGTGAATTTGTGCCTTTGGCACTCCAATACAATTTTTGGAAAGAGTTTTTAAGTTATTGTACCTTTATGGTCTTCAAGATGGCAGTTTTAAAAGTGTTGTAGTCATTACTTCTCTGCACCTTAGGTAGAAGTCGTGCCCGAAAAGGAATTTGTTTAGAAAAGGATTTTGTAGTTTGAAACTGTTTTGGTGGATAGGAAATAAATTCTTATTAAGGACTATTAAGCGAAGCAACTGTGCTAAGCACTTTGGGTGTCTTACCTCATCTAATTTTCACAACCCCAGTGAGTAACTCAAGGTTTTGAAGGTAGGTTCTCTGAAGTCTGTGCTGTTTTTGTCTCCAGTTGTAAATGCTGACAGCCCTTGGTGATATTATTCTTGCAAAGTAAATACTAATAATGAGATCTGATTTTTTTTCCCCAACTCAGGGGCTAGTATGAATTAAATATTTTACGTTACATATTTATTTCATTCAGGCTCTTTCCTTTCCGTTGTGTTTTAGCTGGAGTAGCTTACTTCAGAACAACTTTCAAAATGCATTCTTTCATTCCAATGATTAGCTGAGGCAATTTAATTCCAAGTCCTATAAAATGTTTTGATATTGAAATAGTATACCATTGTAGTCAAATTTGTCTTTTGTTTCAGCACTTTTGAAGAATTTTAGCTGCTTTCAGGACGGTTTGTTTATTTATTACTGTTGACATTTCTTTCTAAACCTGGAACTTCATAAACAGGATGCATATTTTGAGTTTAGATTTTGAATATAAAATCTGCTCTGATTTCTAGCACCATTTATTTCTAGCTGCAGTTTGATCTCTATCTTTAGGTTTGATCTCTATCTTTAGGTTTGATCTCTATCTGTAGGTCAGGGCCTATGAGATCATGCTTGTAAAGTGTATGTTTATTCAAATGCACATTTAATTGAAATATCTCAGTAGAAGCAGGTATCTTGACTCACTTAAAATTATCTTACAGTTTAAAATTTAAGCCATGTTGGGATTAAATCAAAATTCTTTAAATTCGAGGTAGAATGTAGAACCAAGTTATAGAGTCTCGTATAGATTTTATATGTAAAATCTTTTGTTGGCATACAGATAAATGCTACAGTATCAATGGTGTTGTTTTTTTCTGATTATGTTCCAGTAGTAATAGTGTCCCTATTACTTACCTGTGCTGTTTTGGAGATGCAGAAATAAATTATGAAGGGACATGTAGTGCTTCTGTAGATTTTTGCCTTTGATGTTTTTGACTTCTCATTGATTTATGGGGTCAAATGATTAATTTTTTAAAAAAGTAGAACTGTAGTCAGCTGGCATCTAGTACTGTAAAATGTTAGGATTTTAAAGCTAAGGTTCAAAACATTTATTTCAAAGATCATATTATTGAAGTTAACAGTGTAGAAATGCAGTCCTTTGATATAAGCCAATCTTAAATTACTGTCAGCTGTTGTATTTATTGTATTCCATGTCAACTTCTAGAGTTATTTTAGTGGGGTATTTCATTGTTTTGTAGCTTGGAACAGCAATTTGAGATTGAATCCTCATTCTAGCTCAGAGGAAGGAACAGAATGAGAAAGCTGGATTGTTTCCCCACTTGTCCGAAGACTTAACTGTGAAGTGGTTTGAATTTCATAAGTTTACTAATAATTAGTAAGAACTATTTTGGGGCCACTTACATGGTTTTGGAAAAAGGCATACTTTCTATAACTTTAAAAAAATTTATTTTGGGGACTGGGGTGTAGATCAGTAACAGAGTCTATGCTTAGCATGTGTGAGGCCTTGGGTTTAATTCCCAGCACCAAAAACAAAACAAAAAATTATATGGAACATGATCATGACTACTGTAAACCTAAAATTTAATGTAGGAGAAATTTGCTTCTATCTCTCAGAAGGTTGGTGTGTGGGTTAGAAGTCCTGGACAATGGAAACTAATTTCTTAAAGAAGTTAAATGTATTTGTTTACATTTTAACTCTATAACTCCTTTAATAATTTGAAGTTGCTATTTTAGGTAAAACTGATAGTCTACTACAATTATTTCTGCATACTTTCTAGAGGCATCATAGAATATCTGCTTGGATGTTTAGAAATTATTTATATCTCTGTTTTTTCCTAAATCAAAGAGTTAGAAGTTAGTTAAAAGCTGTTATAATTTGAAAGTCAACCCCAATCAAATGTGTTTGAATTTATTTATAAAATTGTGATAAAAAAGAAGTTTAGGGGCTGGGGTTGTAGCTCAGAGGTAGAGCGCTCACCAAGCACATTGAGGTGCTGGGTTCGATCCTCAGCACTACATAAAAATAAATAAATAAAATAAAGGTATTCTGTCCAACTACAACTAAAAAAATATTTTAAAAAAGTTTAAATGTTAAAAAAAGAGAAAAAAACAACAACTTCAAAATGTAATGTTTATTTATTGTGTAGCTGAGGCTCAAATCCAGGACCTCACATATATTAGGCAAGCCCTCTACTATTGTGTTGCACCCCCAGCCCTAAAAATATGTTTTTAGAAATGTATCAATTGTGTCAAGTCAGACACACTGTAAGTAGTTCTTAAAACAATAAGATTTGTAAGTGAATTTTAAAAATCCTTCCATGATAGGGACTGTATCCTAAATTTTTATTTCCTGTCTTTTGATACTACATTTAAAATGAAAAGTTAGTAAACTTTTGGCTTGTCAAAAATATTTTAACTTTTTAATGTGCAATAGTTTTTTATTTTATGAAGAAGCGGGCCATGACTCCTGCATTAAGACAGAAGATACCAATAAAAAAAATCCCAGTGCCTCTAATAGGGAGGTTGAGGCAAGTTCAAGTTTGGCTGAGGCAACTTAGCTAGACCTTGTTTCAAAATTAAAAAAAGAAAAAGAAATAAAGAAAGAAAAGATCTGGGAACTTGGCGTGGTGGTAAAGCTTTCCTGGCTTCAATCAAACAAACACACAGCCACTTTTACATATAGCAGTGACTAGTGTAGGAGTCCTGCCACAGTTCCAGAGCTACTGATCTTTCAGGAGGGAAAATTTTTAACTTTGAAACTTTTAAATGTTTCAAGCCTCCCTTCCTTCCTGGCAGCCAAAGACAGGAAGGGAAAAGACCAGGTTTTGTAACAAAGACAACTTTTTCTAACTGGTAAGAATAGAAGCCTCCCCACATACCCGCATGTAGAGCCTCATGGAAGGAATAACATTGTAACCATGCCTGTTGAGAGCGAGGTGGACAAATTAAAAATAGCTTGTCAATATAATTTCAATCTTAAGTATGTTATTTTAACCTTGTTAAAAAATAAAGTCACATTAATCTGTAATTTATTACTGGGTTCTATTTGTCATTTCTCTGCTACTGTTTGTTTTCATGGCTTGTTTTTTCTTTTCTTTCTTTTTGTGGTGCTGGTGATTAAACTCAGGGCTTGTTTATGCAATGCAAGTGCACCACTGAGCTACAGCCCCTGCCCTTCTGTGACATTTTGTATTTCTATTTATTTTAAGCAAAACATGGTCAGCTTCTTTTTGGTTTATTGTTGAGAACTAGAAAGACAGTCCTTGTTTCTTCAAAAGATTAAAAAAAAATCACAATGTTGAGTATTTGCTTGAAAATCATTTGTTATTTATTTTGTGCTAGGAATTGAACCCAGGGCCTTATGCATGCTAGGTATTTTGTTAGTTAGCTTTTTTGATGCTGTGACTAAAAAGACTTGACAAGAAAAATTAGAAGAGGAAATGTTTATTTTGGGGGTCACAGTTTCAGAGGTCTGATTTCATAGATAGCTAGCTCTATATCTTTGGGCTTGAGGTAGGCAGAACATTATAGCAGAAGGGTGTGGTGGAAACGCAAGTCTGGACATGGCCACCAAGAAGCAGAGAGAGCTCTCTTTACCATCACAAAGTATAAACCCTAAAGGTACACCCCCAGGGACCCACCTCCTCCAGCCACACCCTTGCCTTCTATTACCACTCAGTTGATTCCTATCTGGGGATTAATTCACTGATTATGTTAAGGCTCTCATAACCCAATCATATGACCTCTAAACCTTATATTGTCTCACACATGAACTTTTTGGGGACACATATCTAAACCATATACTAGATAAGTGCTCTACCACTGAGCTACAGTCCCCATTCTTTTTTTTTTTTTAATCTTATTTTTAGTTGTAGTTGGACACAATACTTTTATTTTATTTATTTATTTTTATGTGGTACTGAGGATCGAACCCAGCGCCTTGCACATGCTAGACGAGTGAGTGCTCTACCGCTGAGTCACAACCCCAGCCCCCCAGTCCCCATTCTTTTTTAAACTTTTATTTTGAAACAGGGTCTCACTAAAATGTCTGGACTGATCTTGAACTTTTAGTTCTCCTGGCTGAGCCTCCTGAGTAACTGGGATTGTAGGTCTGAGCCCCTGCACTTGCCTGAAAAACATTTGTTTATATTATTGGTTTGTCATTTTTAAAGTAATTGCAAAAGTATCTGGGGGTGGGGAAGAGACCTGATCCCCTCCCCACCCCTATCCCCCAGTCCTGAGGATTGAACCCAGAACATTGAGCATGCTAGGAAAATACTCTACCACCAAGAGACCTGATTTTGAACCACTTTTAGAATCTCTTTGGAACTTGGCTGATTAACAGAATTCGGTTCTCAGAATTCAAATTTAAAAAAACCTAGAAACTACTATGGATTAGAAAAATTTCTTTGATGTATCAAAGCTGTTAACAAAATTTGCATTGCTCTGTTTTTCATTAATAAAATAGGTATGTTTGCTGGATTTTGTATTCTACAAATATTATGTGCCTTCTCTTTGCCAGATGCTATTCTCAATCCTGGAACTATAACTGTGAATAAAACGTATTTTCTTCTACTGCTTCTAAAAAAGTAAATAAGTCTGTTAGTTGTTTGTTGTAATTATTATGGATAAAAATAAATCAGAAAGTGATGAGAAGTAAGGAAGAGGGAGTGTTTTTTAATTTTAGCTAGAATGGTTAGGAAGGGACATTTGGAAATATTTAATCAGGGAGAGAATTTCAGAGGAATGCTGAAGCATTCCAGGTAGAGGGCACAGTTAGTGCAAATGCCCAAAGGCATGAGCAAGTCTGGCCTGTTTCAGGAATAGCAAGAATAATGTGGCTGGAGCCTGGTGAAGAGCTGTGTGTGTGTGTGTGTGTGTGTGTGAATGAATATAACTAAACAAGGTCCTGTTAGCTGCCACCTAATAGAGTCAAGGAATCAAGTGTGAGGGAGAAGGAAAGAACTTTATCAGCAATAATCAGCATTTTGAAAGATAGTTGGTTCTTGCCTTCCAATGATCCTATTACCCCTTAGGGAGATTCTCCTTAGGGAGAATCTTTTTTTATGATTTTTCAAGGGAAGATATATGGGTACCAGACAGGTGGGTACCTCTGTTGTTCAGTGTTTCAAAAGTAGCCTCTTCTGGAAGGTAGGCTGTGTACTTTTTATTCACTATGTCGGTGGGAGTTGCAGTACAGTAGATCCAAAGAAGGAATCAGTGATCAAACTTTCTGTATTTTTGATTAAAGTGGCATTTGTCTGGTTTTGTTGTTGCCATTTGTGGACATTTGCCCTTCCCAGGTGTGACCTGTAACTTAGGACTAGGGAGTGTTTGGGGAGGGAGGACTTTATGCATTTCTAATTGACTTTAGTGTGCAGTTAATCTGTAAGAGATCGGGCAAGAAGAAGACAAGAGAAACTTGTGAGAATTGGGTCTTGATGAGGTGGAAGACTAATGTTTGCATTCAGGTACTTAATCTGGAGAAGATTTAAAGTATGCTGGAGAATGTGTGTAGATTATATGCATATAGTGTGCCATTTTGTATAAGGAATTTGAACATTCTCAGACTTTGGTATCTGAGGAGGTCCTGGAACCAGTTCCCTACATTTAGGGAGGGATGACTGTAATTCTTTTTCTATGAGACTCAAAGCTGTTTTCATCTTAAGTGGGGAAAAAAAATACAACCAATAGACAGTTTTTCCCCCTTCATTTTTTGGTGTACTGTCCAGTTCCAGGAAGATACATGTTCTTAGATATGCGTTCTTAGATGGACCCTTCTGTGTTGTTGGCTAAGGGACCTGGGCAGCAGGTGCTTTGTGATGCAGGGCAGGAAGAGCATGATGCACTGGGAGTGCACATAGAACTTGCAGTGAGGGGTATGTGTGTGTGTGTGTGTGTGTGTGTGTGTGTGTGTGTTTTGCAGATAGGGAAGAAGGTGCAGACTGGGCTGTAGAGGTGCTTTGGGATAGCAAGAACTTCAGTCTGTGTAGCTGGAGCATGCATTCTTTAAGGCAGAATAGATGGGAAATAAGGTTGAAAAAGTAGTTTGGGCCATTCATCAATTTAACAAATACAGTTGGCCCTTTGTATCTGTGGGTCCTATAACCATGGATTCAGCCAACTGCAGATTGAAGAGGTAGCTGGTGACAGTCTTTTTTCTGCCTCAATCTGAGCCACCCTGGGTTGGCTAATGATACCAGTTTTTTTGTGCATCTCTCCTGAGACACTTTGTGAATACATGGAAAATATATTCTTTTTTTTTATTTTTTCATTTTTTTGGTTCCAGGAATTGAACCCAGGAGCACTTAACCACTGAGCCATATCCCAACCTTTTTATATTTTATTTAGAGACTGGGTCTCACTAGGTTGCTTAGGGCCTCGCTAAGTTGCTGAGACTGGCTTTGAATTCATGTTCCTCCTGCCTCAGCCTCCCAAGCTACTGGGATTACAGGCTTGTGCCATTGCACCCAGCTGTAAAATATACTTAATAGATGTTTTGGTGTATGTGGTTTGGTGAAATCAGTTTTTATAAGTCAAAAAAGAGATGTTTGAGGAATACATTTTGCTGTGCTATCATTGGAAGTACTGATAATGATTGGCATAATTTCCTACAATTAAATTAGTATCTCTGCCTATTTTCTGTTTATACGCTATTTGTAAATAGGCTCAGCAAACAAAACTGATGAAGAAAACCCCACATTCGGCTAGTGGGCACTTTTCAGTCACAATATGATGTTTCTGTCTGTATCAAAGCTTCCCTTGAGCTAGTCAATAACGGGAATTATTAAAACCTCAATTCACCAGAGACTTTTGCTAGAACTTCTCTCTTAATGAACTCCTATTTTGAAGAAAACATATATATGGAATTATCTGAGACTTTAATAGAGTTCCAGTAAAAATCAGTGTGTGATAATTAGTCTGAATTCTCAGTATCATAGAAAGTTCCTTCTAGAAAAAAAATATTCTTAGTAAACTTAATGCCTTTTAGACTTTTATCAAGATACTTTTAATCAAAATGTGATTTCAGAATAACCTTAAAATAATCTGAACATTTTGTATTACCTTCAAACTTGAATAGAAAAAGATTCCTCCCCCTCCCCCAGAGATCTTTACTCTTTCTTCCATTTTTTTTCTGCCTGTGCTTTTGGACCTTCCCTTTGTAGAAACAAATGCAGCTTTCTGTGGACTGAGTGGGGGAAGCAGAGGCAGGAATATTGTAACTGATAAATTAATGTTCTCAATCTTCCAGCCCCAGTGGTCTTCAGGCTTTTTTTTTTTTTTTAAAACCTCCTCAAAGAACAAAAAAGCGCCGACTGTGCATTGCCTTGGGTGTTTAAGTTGACAAGTGAATCTTGACTTGAACTTTCTCTGATAGAAATTAAGGTTGTGTTTGCCTATTTGACTTCACAATGAGGACTGGCTTTGCCAATTGGTTACATGCTGAATATTTTTTTTTTTTTTTTAATGACCTGTATGAGGAAAAAAAATATGGCTTCAAGTTTTAACAAAATGTACATTTTTAAAATACATTTATGAATGCCACATGTCTCACAAATTTCTAGATGGATATGTAGACAAAGCTTGGTGTTAAAATAGATGAGGCTTGGTGCTATGCCAGAAACTTGTTATCTGAATGAAACAAAGTGCAATCCAAGTTAGTTATTATCCTTCTGTGTGGTGTCCCAGAGGTTATTTTATACCCCAGGAAAATGTTCCATTGTGAGATTCAGGAAATAAAGTGGGAAAAGTACAATTATAAGGGGGGTTGGGTAGGAGAACTAGCAGTGCCACAGCAGTTCTCAGATCTGCTTTAGGAGAGGATAGTGGGAGCACTGAGTAGATTCTCAAACTACCATAACATCTCGTGTTGTCAACTCCATGACTCTGGAGCTTTAATTTAAAGACACCTGCTCTAACTCATTTCATAGTGCTTTTATATTTGGCTGGACAAGTGAGAAGGTTAGATTATCCCTTAACTGTATTCCGTAGAATATTATAACTTTTTCTTTAGTAATTTTCAGCAAAGGTGAGAAATAATGAAAACCATGTTAGCAAGGTCTATACCAGGACAGGCAGGGAAGGTCCTGGTGATTAATGGTGGTAGGGACTGAACACACATCCATATTCTACCTCTACTACTTCACTTTAGAAATCCTATGTAATCTTTTAAAATATTTATAGACTCTAGACTTTGAGTGTTGTAACATTATGGCACTTAGGAGATAGGTAAGACAGATTCTTTTGATATATATTTTTTAAAGAACAGACTCAGAATTCTTAAATTTAATATTTAAAACTCTGTTCCAGAAGATCTACTTGGTAGAGTGTATACATTCACATATAGGAATGCTTAAACATGGTTATAGAATGATAGAAAGATAATATTTATGATCAGTCGTTATGAGAAGTAGAAGTTTTACTGAAACAAGAATTTTGGTCATCATGAATGAGTTATATGTGTTTCTGGAAAATTCCAAAATAATAAGGCTTATGGGAAAACAGTATTGAGGCAGACCACTGAAAATCTGTGCAACTTGGTAACCAAGCAATAACAGAAACAATAATTGGCATCTTGGGGGAAACATAGATAACTCAGGCAGGCAGCTCAGTGTGGCTGGAAGCTGCCCTAGGGGACATTAAAAATGCATTGGACCAAGTTGATTGGGAATGTTGATGGTAGATGCTGATGTAATGCATAGTGTGGGCTGCCACTGAGACTACACAGGAGGCAGTGCCACCAGCCATTAACAGAGCTGTGCTGGCCTGGAGGTATGTACCTCTCTGGAGAGGGGCCCAGGTGAAATGCTAATTTCTAATTTTCTAAAACAGAATTGAAAAGACTTCTGCCTGGACAGCAACTGAGCTGAGAGGTGTTTCCTGCTGAATGTTATAAATCTTTTCCCATTCATCTGGCTTTCCTAGCTGATGCAAAATTCCATGTGAAACAGTACAGTTCCTATACCATACCAGTTATAAGTGAGCTAATGATGTTCCAGAATCAGATACTGCAGCAGAACAGGTTGTATTTCATTGCAGACTGGGATTTTTTCCCCCCCTTGACACTGGGACTTCAAGTCTTCATGAAGGTGGTAGAAATAATCAATAAAATTATACATCCGTTTTTAACCTTGGTGTCCCTGGAATCAGAGCTATAAACTATTTCTGGGATTTCAATTCAGAATGAAAATTTCAATTCGTGATCATTGCTCATTTCAGCAGCATGCTTTTTTTGTTTGCATAGTTTTTTTAAAAGTTTGTCATCAAGTTGTGATTACTAAAAATAATATCCTTACTTAGGCTTGTACAGTCAACACACTACAGAAAGTCCAGAGACTGGGCTTGCTAAAGTGACATCCTTTAATATGATTTAAGAATAGCAGATTGGTTAACATGCACAGGACTGTAACAGGGTCAGTATATTCCATTTGCTTTAATATAAGGCAAATAGAAAAGTCAAGAGATAGGCAATATATTTGGGAAAAATAACTTTGTTAATGTTTCTGTTGGGGGTGATCTCATTTTTTTTTTTTTTTAAGTCAAGGAAAAGAATTATAGTAATAAAGATTTCCTGTTTGGAGCTTCATTCAGTAGCCAGCAATAGCTTTCACTTTTTTGTTGTTTTTTGAAGTACCGGGAATTGAACCAAGGAGTTCTCTACTAATGAGAAACTACATCCCCAACTCTTCTTATTTTTATTTTGAGCAGGGTCTCCCTAAAGTTCCCAGACTGGCCCTGACTTTCCATCTTCCTTCCTCCTGAGTTGCTGGGATTACAAGCATGTGTCACTGGCCCAGCTAGGGCATTATTTGCTTTAGAGTAAACTGCCTCTGATAATACTTTGTTAACTGCTGTTCTTTTTTTTTTTTTTTTTTTCCCATTAAATTGGTTCCTTGTGAGGTATGGTGGTACACACCTCTAAGTCCAGAGACCTAGGAGGCTGAGCTAGAGGATCACAAATTGTAGTCTAGCCTGGCCAACTTAGCCAGTCCTTGAAAATAATAAGGACTTCGAAGGTAGCTCCGTGGTAAAGTGCCCCTTGATTTCAATCCCAGTTCTGCTCCCCTGCTACAAAAAAGAAGTGGTTCTTTAAGATAAATCATATTTATAAAAATTGTTGAGTATTTCTAAGGATAAATAGCATCTTAGATTTGATTTTACAAAGGGAAGTTGACTAATACCAAATTACTTTTAATGTCATTTTAGCTTTTCTAGGTGACCAATTCAATCAGAGACTTAAAGCATTGAATTTTTTTTTTTTACAGTAGTGAAGAAGTATAACTTCTACCATTGGAACAGCCCCTACCCTTTTCCCAATTAGAAACTACTTTAAATTTTCCAAAATCTTATGAAATACTAAAATCAAGTTTGGAGTTACTGTTTGGGACAGGAAATATTAGTTGCTGTGATCTTACTTCTGTTGTACTAAGCTTAACTTTTTAAAGCATTTCCTTTCTTTGTTATAGGATTTTTATTTTTTATTTTTATTTGAAGTTGCTGGGACAAGAGCTGAAGACAGCTCTTTTATGGGCAAAACAACAACAAAGCCTTTATTTTTTCTTATCCAGCTGGATAACTTATTAGCTTATTAGTAGTTGGGGATCTCTCTTAAAGAAATGGCAAACAACATACAATTATATGGTTTCATATCTATTTGTTTCTATAACCAGTCACCTCATAAAATATTTATGTTATGTTCAGGTTGTAAATAACCTCTGATTGTTCATTCAGCCCTTGAACAAACATTTATCTTCAGTGCCTGCACATACCCTGGCACATTATCTGTTTAGTTGTGAAGTGATTTATGAAGCATCTACTTTATCAAACAATGCAGCACAGGTGGAAGCACAGGCTCTCTCTTGCTCTCAAACACTTACAACTCAGCACTGGAGATGGGTCATAACCACACTAGAACAGTCCATTTTTTTAGTTTTTGAGAATATTTTTTTTGTTATATTCTAGATTGTACTGTTATTCTCTATTGCTTGAATCTTAGAGCCCCCTCCTGAAAATAAATCTGACTAAATTATATGTAGCTACTGTAATTTATATAAAGAACAGTAAGGATTTGGTAAATAAATTATTTCTTTGTGTATTACATTTTACTGGGTGTGTCTTATATAACACTGTTTGATTTTTACATTTTGTCTTTGTGAATGTCTAGAATGAATAGGAAGATTCCTTTAGGGATGAATGAGAGGTGCTACCGAAATGTCCTCTCCAGACACACGAGATTCTGAAATGTCTGTAAAGGAAGGGACTTCATTATATGAAGACACTTAGGCCCTGAGAAAATTTGACATCCCACGATTAAATTATAAACCAATAACAAATTAGTAACAGTGTAACCTTGGGCAATTCCCCAGCAGAGGTCTGAGTCATGATGGTAATGATGAAACCCTGGGAGAGCAGTTTTAGGAAGGGTTATATTGTCTTCTTTTGCAGAATAGATCCAATTCCAAATTCTCACACCAACCCTGAGAGATAGGTGAAGTATGTCTACTTTTTTTTTAGATAGGAGACTGATGACCCAGAGTTTTTGGTATATGCAAGGATGAACAGATCATGATTCAAATCTAGGTGTCCTCCAGTGCCATGTTGTTCTTGGTATTAATTTCTTGTACTTCACAGAATGTTGAGAATACTTAAAACTTTGAGAGGGAGGTTATAGAATGAGATGGACCGAGAAATCCACTTAAGTTCCAGGGAGCAAATTATAACCAGTGAACTATAAATGGTGTATCTTTATCTCTGTAAGAATGCTTCTAAGGAGATGAAGGTCACATGTTCCCCAATCTTACAAATGTCACAATAAAACCATTGTCTAAGAGTGTCAATAGAAACTACCACTTTAAATGGTGCCAAGCATAAGCCTAGGGAATATTCAACCCAGTGTATTGGAGCTGTTTCAACTACATGACTGAGATTGCTTAAATTGATTTGTAGTAAGTTACTTATCTCTGGGCTGGGACTGGGGCTCAGTGGTGGAGCGCTTGCCTAGCACATATGGGGCACTGAGTTTGATCCTCAGCACCACATATAAATAAATAAATAAAATAAAGGTATTGTGTCCATGTACAACTAACAAAAATATTGAAAAAAAAAGAAAGTTACTTATCTGAAGTGCCTTTTTCATTTTTTTTGCAAGGTGATTTTTAAGGCTTGTAGAAATTCCTTACTGTTCCCTTCCTTGTCTACTTGTTTACCTGGTGTGTGTTGCTATATATAGTTGAGTCAATTTTAAGTATTCTGTTATGGAGGAGAGTTTTAGGATAATTCTTTAGAATAATTTTGAAGTTTAACTTGTAGAAAACTTCCTTTTGTAGACTTAGGTTATTATGATTCTGGAATAATCAAGATAAATAGGGTCAGACTATAAAAAAATTTTTTGGGGGGTACTGAGGATTATGTCTGAACTGAACTACATTTTCTCTCTCTCTCTCTCTCTCTCTCTCTCTCTCTCTCTCTCTATATATATATATATATATATATATATTTTTTTTTTTTTTAAATTTATTTTTTTGGCACTTAGGATTGAACCTACAGGTGCTTTGCCACATCCCCAGCCTTTGTTTTTTGGGGACAGGTTCTCACTAAGTTGCTTAGGGTCTTGCTAAGTTCCTGAGGCTGGCCTTTTGATTCTCCTGTCTCAACTTCCAGAGTCAGTGAGATTATAGACATGTGCTGCTGCATCCAGCTTATAGAAATACTCTTGAGGGGACACAGATGAGCATTCATTTCTCTGGATAAAGGTTTAGGTTAAGTTTTTGTTTTATTTATTTATTTACTTATTTTAGCAGGATATGAGTTGGTATTTGGATTCAGATTCAGGTGACTTTCAATAACTTCTCTTTGCCTTATCCAAAATTGATAGTTCTTTGTTCTGTTCCCAAGAGTGAAGACTTTCTGTTTATTTTGCAGTAATAAACTAGGTCCAAATGTATCTACCCTAAATTTTGTAAAGGAAGAGGATAATTCACACACAACAGTTTTCAGACTAGTACCACGTGCTTTTTCATTTTTCCTTTATAGTTCTTATTAAGGAAACTAGGCATACCAAAACAACAACAACAAAACAAACAAAAAAACTGATAAACATAATATAATGAATGTGTACTAACTAGCTAAAGAAAAACATATATTACTATATATTTGAAGTCGCCTGTATCTCCCTTTTCAGTTGCTTCTCTCTCCCTGTTCACCTCACCAAGTAACCACTCTCCTCAATTTATCATTTATTTCTTATAACTTTTACTCCATATGCATGCTTCACAACATAATGCCATATACAATCTTGAACTCTAGTATCTTAGCTAAAAATCTTTTCAAGTTCTGATAAGTTCTTGTTTTGCTTAGAAAAAAAACATGATGTTTATATGCATATAAAAAATTTAAAAGCCTGATAATTTAGTGTTCACAAAATTGAGTTTAAATTTCAGATTCTTATGTTATAGTGGGGTAATCTCTATTTAGCTAATTTATGCATGTTCTTTAGTGGATATATTCTCCAAACTAAATTAAAGAATGGTAGTGCCAAAAAAGTTATGTAGTTTAACTATTCAAGTGACTGTCTTATAGTAATCAGTCCATCATTCTGTTAAATTCGAGCCTATGACCTGAGGCTTATTACTACATTACTTTCATTTGCTCAGTGTTTATATTTAAAGACTTACATAAAAGTCTTTAAAAAGCTAAAAAGTATATTTTTAAAAACTTCTTTTCTGTAGTTGTAGATGACAGCATGCCTTTATTTTATTTGTTTATTTTTTTATGTGGTGCTAAGGATTGAACCCAGTGTCTTACACATGCTAGGTAAGTGCTGTGCCACTGAGCCACAGCCCTAGCCCCCCAAAGTATTCTTAAATACAATATTGCCTAGACACTGATTTGTTTTCTTTTTTTGTAGTCATTATCAAGTTTGCCAGCCACAAAAATATATGGATTATGGGCTGGGCATGGTGGTGCATGCCTATAATCCTTGTGGCTTGGAAGACTGAGGCAGGAGGATTGTGAGTTCAAAGCCAGCCTCAACAACTGCAAGGCACTAAGCCATTCATTGAGACCCTGTCTCTGAATAAAATACAAAATAGGGCTGGCGATGTGGCTCAGTGGTCGAGGGTCCCTGAGTTCAATCCCTAGTACCCACCCCCCCCCAAAAAATGTATGGATTATGTAGAACGTATAATCCATATAATTCATAATAGTGAACATAGGATCAAGTGAATATTTCTTGAGAAATTTCTTATTCATAAAATATTTATTAAGCATGTATTACTTTAGATGCTAAAGATACAAAAATAATATGTTTCTGTGTTCAAAGAACTGCTAATTTAGGTAAGATAAATATACTTGCAAATAGGTCATGAGGGGTAATAAGTGCTGTTTTTCATGAATAAAGAGCTATGTAAACATAAGGAAGTAATTAGTTCTGCCAGGAGGTTGGGGTAAGGATGGAAAAATTTTGAGTGGTTGGGAAGGCCTCACAACAGGAGTTAGCTAACTGAGTTCTAAGAATTACTGGGTTTACCTAAGGGGATTAGGACTTTTCAGAAGTAGGAAGGTAGTATAGTTTAGTTGTTAAGAGCACAGATATTTGGAATCTAACTGATTTTTTGGAACTGGCTTCATTACTTACTTTGACATTGAGGATGTTACTTGAATTGAATGAAGTGCTTAACACATGTTAGACAGTCATGGAATGAAATGTCTATTCTACTCTACTTGCTCCTCTTCTTCTGAGATGAGTTCCTCAGTCTCTTCTGTTGCTACTACTGTTATTCATTATGATTAGATTGTAAGCAAAGTCAGAGGAGTATGAAAATATATTGAGGCCAGGTGTGGTGGCACAAGCCTTTGATCCTAGTGGCTTGGGACACTGTGGAAGGAGGATTGCAAATTTGAGATCAACTTTAGCAACTTAGTGAGCCCTATGAAACTTAGCAAGACCTTGTCTCAAAATAAAAATTAAAAAAAAAAAAAAAAGTTGTAGCTCAGTGGTAAAGCACCCCTGGGTTCACTCCCTAGCACCAAAAACAAAAAAGAAAATGCATTGAGATTCATATGCTATGAGTAGGATGTGTATCTCAAAATAAAAAAAAACAAAACAAAAAGGACTGGGGATGGCTCAGTGATTCAATCCGTGGTTCCAAAAGAAAAAAAAGAAAAGCAGCATGGTAGATGTGATTGGCCTGATCCCCCTTTACCAGCTGATGTACCTATCCCCCAGCTCCTGTGAGTGTTGTCTGCTCATGTCTTATAGCTGACTCTTCTCAGGCATTGTCTTCTGCTAAGTCAGCTTTCTTGCTCAAGTGGATTTTCCTTACCCCATTCTGTAGTTAATGATTCATAGAAAAGGGATCCAAAAGTTCAGGCCCCTCACTTGAGGCCATGCCAACTTAGTAGCACAGTGCATGCTCTTGAGTGCCCTGCAGAAACTAAGACCCCAACCCAGCTTAGTTTATTTCCCTTGTTCTATTCTACTCTACTTGCTCCTCTTCTTCTGAGATGAGTTCCTCAGTCTCTTCTATTGCTGTGAACTTCCACATAAGATAAATACCTGGGACTAGATTGTAAAGGTTCTTGAATGCTTGCTTTAGAATTCTAGGTGCCATCCTCTAGGCAATGGGAAGCCTCATGAATTTCACAAGGTTCACTTTAGTAAAGAGGGGCAAGAAGCCAAAAATGGGAGAATTTTTTTTTTTTTTTTGTCCTGGGGATTGAGATTTGGAAGCACCAGTCCTTTTTATTCTTTGAGAGAGGGTCTCCCTAAGTTGCTAGGGCTTCACTAAGTTGCTAATGCTGGCCTTGAACTTGTGATCCTCCTGCCTCAGCCTCCATGTACCACCACTCCTGGTGGGAACTTTTAAGTAAGGAATGATAAATGTCTCAAATCAGTTGTCATTGATTGGGTGCGGGGAGATAAGATATAAGAGTCACTCGTAGGGGTTACGGAAGAAATGAGGTCTTAGACAATTTAAATATAAGAAGAAGAAATCAAAGATGCCTCTGAGCAAATGAGTAGATAAATAGTTATATGAACTGAAAAAATAGAACTCATAGGAACTGGTAGTTTTGGAGTTAATGAGTTTAGTTTTGGCTGTCTTGAATTTAAGGTATCCTGTGGAATGTCATATGGTGGAAATGTTCAGTAAGTTAAGTAGGAAATATCTGCCAGTTGTGTGGAAGATGGGATCAGGTCAACAACACTAAGGTGGTGGTTTTAGTTGTAAGGGAGTACAGGGCTCAAGGCAGAATCCTGGAAGCCCCATTTTTATCATTTAGAATGCTTTCAGCTCTGTGTAACAAAGAAAAATCTAATGTTCTGAGTCTTCTTTCCTCATGAAGGAAAGGTGATTCCATTGATTCCAGGATTCCATTTGCAAACTGCATATTCTAGAGGGGGAGAGAGCAGCTGGTTCCTGAATTCCTGGCAGAAGTCCTAAGCTTTGAGCTAATCAGTTTTGAGGAAGCTATTGCTGTCAAGAGAAGGGGATATTCTAATGGGTTAAGATCAATCAGGGGGCTGGGGTTGTGGCTCAGGAATAGAGCACTTGCCTTGCACATGTGAGGTACTGGGTTAGATCCTAAGGAAGGAAGGAAGGAAGGAAGGAAGGGAGGGAGGGAGGGAGGGAGGAAGGAAGGAAGGAAGGAAGGAATTGTGTCCATCTATAACTAAAAAAAAATTAAAAAAATAAAAAGATCAATCAGGGCTTTTCCCCAAAGATGCAATAGGGTTAGGCATGATTAGCTGCATGCCTATAATCCAGCTACTTGGGTGGCTGAGACAGGAGGATCTCAAGTTTGAGGCCAGCCTTGGCACCTTGGTGAGACTCTATCTCAAAACAAAAAATTAAAAGGGCTGGAGATATAGTTCAGTGGCAGAGGGCCACAGGGTTCATTTCTTGGTACCATGAGCAAACCCCTGCCCTACCCCCAAACAAAAACAAAAGCATGATTGTGTTCAAGGAGGAGGGTGCAGTGTATGGAAGAAAGGTACAAACTTCACTCCAATCTTATACGTAAGGGACAGTCAGGAGAAAAGAGCCAGTGACACAGGAAAAATGGTGATAGAGAGGAGAAGAGAGACCTAGAGAAGTGCCTAGTGTTAATTCAGAAAGCCACTGGATTTGACAGTAGGTCACTGGTGATCTTAGAGCGATGTCCACAGCCTGGAAGGGCAGAACTCAAATGGTTGTCCAGCTAAATATGTGATAATGATAGGGAAGCAGCAAGTGTATAATTTTTTGTATGTTTGTTTTAAGGTGGCAAATAGAAGGAGTAGTTAATGAAGAACTGGATTAGGACAAATTAAAGTATAAATTTTGATTATGGACTTGGCGTGTTTTCTGAATGAGGTGAAGAATTTAGGGTTTGAACCTTGGTTTGACCTCTAAACACACTTTTCTGCATGCCCTGAGATAAGTCACTCTGTTTTCTCAACCTCTGGTGAGTAATAACCATAATAAACATTTCATAGGAACGCCATAGAGTTAAGCACGATAATGTTATGTGAAGAATATTTGTCAATGAAACTGTTATACAAATATTAGCTAGTAGTAAGCACATTGTTTATTTAAAACCTATCTTCTTATAAGAATGTAAGTTATTATAGAATACTAGTATGTAGAACTGAAAGGCTTATGAGGGAGGGAGGGAAAAAAGGAGAGAATAAATGAGTATGAATGAGTGAATTAATGAAACATGGCCATAGTTCAGAAGCATTTATTTCTTTTAGTATTCCTTCTTGATTTTGAAAAGTCAAAAGCCCTTAGGTTTTACATGATTTGTTTTTACACAATATCTTATTTATTTATTTATTTTAGTTGTAGATGAACACACAGTATCTTTATTTATTTTTATGTGATGCTGAGGATCGAACCCAGGGCCTCATGCGTGCAAAGCAAGCATTTTACCACTGTAGGTACAACCCCAGCCCAGATTTTACATGATTTTTGTTATCAATATTTTGTGTGGCTCTGGAAAGGGGACCCTTGTTGACTTGCTACTTTTTAGTTCCTTCCGAAATGAGCAGAAACAAAGTGAATAATGGTTATTGTATAGGTTACCAAGATGACTTTAAATTTTTTTTTGGGGTGATTGTAGATGAACAGCATGCTTTTATTTTATTTTATTTTTATGTGGTGCTAAGGATCAAATCCAGTACCTCACACGTGCCAGGCAATCTCCCCTGCCCCCAACGTGATTTTTGTTTGAAGCTGTTGCAGATAGTAGCAATAGTAATAACAATGTTTAATAGTGATAATAATAAGTGATTGATGGTAACTGGTGCTATCACTTTGTTATGTCACTAAGTATATAATTGACTTGTAGCTTTTTCTAACTCCATTGTCAGTACTTTCAGTCATGTTATCTGTCTTCTTCTTTCTTCCTCCTTCTCTCCTTCCCTTTCTTCTCTCTTCTTCTTTTCTCTTCCTCTGTCTTGGCATTGAACCCAAGGACACTTTACTACCAGGTGGGGTCTCACTAAGTTGCTGAGGCTGGCATAGAAATGAGAAGTACTAAGCGAATGATTACTTCAACATGAAATGGTTATTGAAGAAGTTGTGTGATTTTGTTTTAAATAAACTAAGAAAAATAATAAGTTTCCTTAACTACAACTCAGATTCCATGCTGGTTTCCGTTGTGGGGATGGCACTGTACACTGGATACGTCTTCATGCCCCAGCACATCATGGCGATTTTACACTACTTTGAGATTGTACAATGATGACGATGTAACCAGGATCTAGAGGTTCCTTGGGGAAGATCCACCCTATGAAGTTGGAATGAGACTTCATCAGATGTCATAAGAAACTCTACCAGATGTCAACATAACCAACCTTATAAATACAGAGACTAAGATCCATGAGTAGAACAGGAAAATCATCCTGACTCATGTGTTGTGTTCTTTATTTTTAATTTTAAAAGAGGCTCTTGTATAGTAGTTTTTGTCTATTTTAACATTGTAGTCATTTGTACTTTGATATCAGTATTTTCTTAACCTTTGTGACTGTTTCAATATTATCCTGTGAAAGCTTTTCTTAATGTAACTTTGAGTACATTTTAATTGCCTTCTATTTTTAAAACCCAAAGTCATTAGTTGGGCTCTACTGTTCTTGCTATTGTATGGCATATACATCTGCCTGGATATATTTTTACTCTTGACCAAAGTTTTGTAAGAAACAATACATGATTTGGGGCCAGGGGCTTGGGAGGGAGGATATTTTATTGAAGAACTACTTACAAAAGACTTCTCTGTAAGCTTGAACTCAGGAGTACAGTTTAGCTATCTAGACTCTTAACAGCTTTTGCTTTAAAATTATTCAAGTGTTTCTTAGCAATGAAAAGTAAAAGATCTTGCTAAAATTAAAATAAGGAACACTTTACCTTTTAGATATTTATTCATTATGTAGACTTATTTCTAGAAAACTTTGGTGATGATTCTTGACAACAGATGGTTAAGTAGCATTATTATGTAATGCTTGTATATACTGTAGAGTTTTTAATAGAAGGTAAATCAGTTTCCTCCAAGGGCCACTATTAACAGTATATGTACTTCCTTGAATTTAGTTTTCATGATTGTAATGGGTGCTGCAAATGCATTTGCACATTGCAATAAGATGTGATGAGATGAATTGTTAAAAACTATAGCAGCAAAAAGAAGTGTAAATTTGGTTAAAATTCTTTCACTCTTTGTATTTTTTTTAAGATTTTTATTCCTTAAATGTAAAATGACTACCTAATTTTTTGATGTAAGCTCATTAAATTCAAAGAGAAGAAAAATCAGCTAATGTAGTGGCATGTCTTTTTTCCATGGTTTAATATTGATCTAGTAGTTGTATTTCTGAGTGACTGCTGTGGAGGATCAGAGAAGCAAGTGAGTATAAGTTAGATTATATATTTTAAGATAGCATAAGTTTTGCTAATTTTAAAGACTGCAGGTATTGTTGGCCCTAGATTTTAAAGGCTAGAATTTTGAAGTGCTTTCCAATCCAGAGGCCTCAAATAATATGCAACACTTGAGTTTTTTTTTTTTTTTTTTTTTAAGAGCTCATCTGTATCATCCCAATTAGATTGGGTAATATAATATAAACCAAATATGGATTATATGTTACTATTTAGTTTTGAAGTAGTTAAAATTGGTTAAGGTTTTATGAGCTGTATTCATACTCTTTCAGGTCAAATAATGAATTTGAAGATTTAACTTGGGATTTGTTGAATTAATGTTCAAATTTGCCATTCCTCTATTGTCCTCCCAAAAGAACTACTGATAGGGCTAGGGTTGTAGCTCAGTCGGGGAGCAATTGCCTGGCATGTGTGAGGCACTGGGTTCAATTCTCAGCATCACATATAAATAAATAAATAAAGGTTAATCAACAACTTATTAAAAAAAAAAAAAAGAACTACTGATAAGTGGATACCTAATATCCCTTGGTGTGTCGAAGACAGGATAAAGTGAGAATCACTAGTTTAGGTGGGTACTGGATTCTCTACCTGGTCCTCAGAACTTTTTAATTTGTCCTCACTCTGCTGAAATCCATTAAATTTCTGTTGCATAGCTGATGATTGAGTTTTTTTTTTTTTTTTTTGCCTGTGAGATATGTGGAAGATCAGTTTAGTCTTACATGAAATCCTAAGAAAGTTTAGACAGAAATAGAAGACTGTCCATTGAAAGGTGATCAGGGAAGTATATTCTCAAATGGCTAGTTTGTTGGTTGGTAAATAAAAAAAATGGGGAGATAATTTCCACTTTCTTTGTTTAAAATAAAGTATTTATTAGATAATTTTCTTCATGGCCTGCTTGTCTTTCTGAATATCTTGTAAGAAGAGGTACTGAATACCTTAATTCAGGTGTTTTTTCAAGGATAAAGATGAAGAAGATGGATATAGATGGTGTCTCCCTCCAGAGCAAAGGGCAGGTTTGCTTAGATCCTTGTAAGATAGAGGATTTCTCTTCTTGGAGGAAAGGATATTTAAAAAGATTTAGGTTCCCTGTACTCAGAATTCTTTTCCTGTAATGCAACCTTCTGCTTATGCAGGTTATATTGCCCCTTGGGAATTGGGGCTTGGGAACCAAAAATAAGAACATTTTAATACTTTGGCTATTGCTCTGATTAATAAAGTCCTTTGTCTTTGACCTTGGAATCTCACATTTTCTGCCAGCATATACAAAACTTGTCAGGCTAACTTGTTAGCTTGTGAGTAGAGTAAAATTTCTGACCCTCCACAATTGTTGGTTTTGGTGGTGAGGATGGGATATTGAAAGATATGGTCATCTGGAAGAGGAAGAATAACAAATGAGATTTGGAGAGGAGACAACTCTTAGGATTCAGTGCTAAATGCTTTTGTCCAAGTATTGGGTGGGTTAGGAGAAAAAGGATCCCCCAATAGTCTGCTTGTTGTAGTGAGAAGGAAGGAAACAAGCTTCCTAAATGGTGCCTTGGTGGCTGCTCATTCTTTGCTGGTAGAAGGGATCTTATCACAGTGGGACAATAGGCTCTACTGCCTTTGACTAAGGGAAGTGTGTCTATGGCTGCTCAGCCAAAGAATTCTGAAAGTTGAAGTAAATAGTGTCTGCAGGGAGGACCATACTATTCAGCAAAGACCTTGGGTGTTCTGAAAACCTTGGAAGCTAATTCAGGTAAGCCATGAATGAGTGGCAATTTGAAATGGAAATTGAACTTGAAACTTAAGTTTCATTAAAGAGAGCTGCTCTTTTTCTCTGTCCTCCCAATCTCTCCCTTGCCTTCTACCCTAACCTGAGCTTCATGAAGGAGAAAGATGGTTACAAATGAGACCCAATGTATACCTGCTCAAATGTGTTGGAGAATTTTTGCAAAGGGGAGAAATTAAAACTTATGGCTCTATTGGATATAGCTATACAAGGCACTAGCTTTCCCTGTGGGATGATGGGGCATCTTCGTTCAATTGATTGGATTTGAGCAACAGTTGCAGTAGCAAAGGGAAATTAGTGTGACCTTTTTGCTTGAGGCCTTAGTGTACTATAGCTTTTACATGAATGCATAATTGGTATTTGTTTTACATGCTTATACTTTGAATGATTGTAAGTGCCAGAGATGATCCTTATAATTCTCTATGTACATAGAGAAATGTTTGTACCTTTGGATCCCAACAACTAGAACAACTCCTTTGAGCTACAAGTTTTTGACTATGACTTTACCATTTTGCTGGTAAAAAAAGAAGCATCCTTTATCTGGAGGCACCCTTTGAAGATTTTGACTCCTTGTCCCTCTTATATGTCTTTGAAATATCCCCCTTTTGAAAAGCATCTATTAGCATGCCTCGGGGCTCTTCTCCAAACTGATGCATGGAGGTTTTGTCACTCTGGCATGATAGTCCCATTTTTTAAGTGAGTCAACTGGACTCAAGACAGGGTGAGCAAGGGCCAAAGAAAGTCATTGTCAAATGGAAATGTCATATTCAAGAATATAGCTGATCTGGTTCTAGCAACTTCTCAGTTTTATATGAAAAAGTAGCCACTGTTCTGCTGGGGATATTTCATTGCTTATTCTGCTGTCTGAGGCAAAATTGCTGGTTCAATAGGGACTTCAATTCATAAAGTTTACCATAAATGCCTGGGACTAGTTTACTGTTAGTTCAGAAGCTCAACCCTGATGTTGTCCACTGAGCTGTAGCCACTGCTCAGCCTTAGAGCTATGTCAGCAGAATCAAATGTGGGCATTGTTCTGTTCACTATGCAGAACTTGAAACTGTTCTCACAGTCCTGGCCTATATACCTTTTTGCAAAAGTTTGTTATATTTTTACTGACTACTAGGCTATAGCCAATGGCCTAGGATTTGGTTTCAGACTGGTAGGTTAAAGATGCCCTTCTTTTGGGTCCCAAAATGAGATAAGAATATTACATAATACATTAATTAAACTGTTTGTTACTCATGTAAGTGCCCCCCCATAGTAAGGATCAATTCTCTGGTACTAGCTGCTGATAAGCTGTACTAGCCATCATTACTGCCTAGATCCATCATCCTACTGGACACGACAACCTGTCCACCATTGTAGGTATGGCACAAAGGACCTAGTTTGTGATTCAAGGCTACCTGTGCACCAGACCTGTGAAAGTGTTGCCGTGTGTGGGGTGTGTAGGAGGATGGCGGTGGTTGTGTGTGTCACATAGAGAGCCATCACCTCCATTTCCCTACACTGTGCTCACTGATATATCAGTCCTTTGACCTCTCAGTAGCATTCCTTGTGCATCACTGCTGTTGACACTTTTTCAGATGACCCTTTTTTCAGGTTACAATATTGCTGTTCCAGACTGCAGTAGATCCTAGCTATACTATTGTAGTCCTTAAGTGGCCCAATTCCGCCACGCGACCAGCACGCTGGCTTCATACAAGAGGTTCGAAGCATAGAAGTTAACTAGTGAGATCAAAATAAACACACAAACTCAATTTACCTTTTTCTTTGACCAGGTCTGAGACTGCCCTCCCTCTGGCTCCTGCCTCGAGCCACCCGGTGGGGCAGCGAGGCTTACTCAGGACTAGCAGGAGAGAGAGAGAGCACGCCAGGGAGTGGCCTTATATTGGGGAACAAGAAATTCAGGGGAAAATTCCATCCAATGAAGGTCGAGGGGGACAGCATTCCAAGGTCAGGGTCAGTGATTGGTCTCAGGGTCAATGGTCAGTCACACCCCCACACGGAAGGGCTCTCGCACCTAGAGAGGGTGGGGATTAGTGACACAGTTTAGCCAGAACGCCTCACACCCAATCAGGGAGGTGCCCAATCATGTGTGAGAATGGCTTCCTACAGCCCTAGAACTGAAAACTAAAAATTTCCCTTCTTTCTTTCCCTGGGAATTGAACTCAGGACACTCTACCACTGAGCTACATCCCTAGCCCTTTTTATATTTTATTTTGAAGTAGGTTCTTGTTACATTTTCTAGGCTGGGCTGGAACTTGGCAACCCTCCTGCCTCAGCCTCCTGAGTTGTTGGGATTATATGTGTGTGCTACCACTCCTGAAATCAAATAGATTTCTGATTGTGGATCCCTCATCTGAATATGGAATGTGGTTGTGCTTAGCCATTTCATGGTTAATGATCAGGATGATCTATTGCTATTTTAAAATTTGGGATTTCTTCCTGACCATTCCTGGGTATGATGCTTTTCAATTCACTAAGGGCATCCTCAGACCAGTGGATTGGAAATCTAGTCAAAAGAGACCTAGGAATTTCACACTCAAATTCTGGTTCAACCATTTGGAATCTTGTTGGATTTGTATGACCCAATATCATGAGGCTAGTCACTACTTGGTAAGTACACTGCTTTGTGAACTGCTGAGTTGTTCATGTAGGCCAAAGTGGGTAGCATAATGAATCTCTAAGTTTTATAAAAATGGCTTATCCCTTTTACATTGGACTCTGGGATTAAAGGTCTAAGTGTGAACAGAGATGCTTAGGAAAAGGTGATTTATAATTACTGAAATGAGGCAAACTGGTTTCGTGGGATAGAAAGCAAACCCAGCATCTGGGGTGAGAACACCTGAGACACCAGGAGGTGGGAGGAAGGATCTCTAACAATCTTTTGTCTTTCAGTGTGACACCTGGATTCTTCTTCAGGAAGGAATATGCCTGAGTACTCTCCTAAAATGTTGCAAATACCTTAAATGGTGAAACTGCCGAATCTGCCTTTCTTTCTGAATGGTTCCATCCATGATCTTGATTGTCATTTCTCTTCACTTTAGCAAGACTCTACCAGAAAAAGCAATGGATAACCCAGCTTCCATATCTTCCATTCAAAACACTGGTTAATACTACCAGATGTCTTCCACACCTCCATTCCCATAGCTATTGCTTAGTCATTCTATGGGGTGATCAGTACCACCTACCTGATGGCAAAGACAAATAGAATAGTTTGGACAGACAACCCTGAGGCAATCCCTTCAAAAACAGGGATTAGATTTCAATTTTTCAAACTGAACTAGGGGTTCTAAGGCTCATCAGCTTGCCTAGAGTCTACGTTGAAGGAACTGTCACCTCTGCTCTCTGAATGAGTATGTCCTACTTGGGAAGGCTGAGCATTGTAAACAATGTTTTCTTTCTAGGGGTACCTTGTGTGTCCTTAGGACGTTATTTCCTGGGTGGAAGCCAAGAGTTAATCTGTCTCTCCTGACAACACCCTTAAGAGCAAACATAAGATCTTCAAAGCTTTAAGGAAATAGATCATGTGACCTTCAGATAACCCTAGAATTTTTTTTTTTTTTTTTTTTTTCCCCAAAGTGAGGCAATTCTTAGTTGCTGGAGGAATCTCCCTAGAATGATAATGGATGCATTATTTATGTACACTTTCAGGGCAGTTATTCTTATAACAGAAGTTATCCAATTAGGAAGAGTAGTAAAATTTAGCTGTAGTTATAAGTTTCACTACCTTGGCCTTGGAAGGAATTAAGGTCAGCTTCAGCTTACTAAACAGGGTTGTTATGGATGAAAGAATTGCCTTAGACTTCCTCCTCAGGTGACATCTGTGCAGTATCTGATATATCTTGCTATGCCTGGATTAATGACTCAGGCCAAATGAAAAGGTCAATATAGAACTTTAAAGGGAAAGCTACTTGGCCTTCTAAGTAGACCCCAATGGTGTGTGGGATAGTTAAACTGGTTGGGTCCAGGACTTTGCAGTTTGGCCTCATCTTGCTATACAGAGTTCTATTGGTGGTAACCTTAATTAAATGTTGTGTGAGACAAATTGATTTGGTCCTACCCTCTGTTGGTCAGATTAATTAGAGTGGCTGATGGGAGTGGCATATCATGGGAAAAATTTTCCAAAAGTAAAGACTGTAGAAACTATAAAGTAGAGGAAATCACACAATTTTGTGGATCTTGTTGGGAGATTGTCCATGGTGTTGGGAGACAGTTCTCTGTAGCCCTCTCATATTCCACATATCTCTTTTGAGCAATGGGCACTGATTGTCTATGTTCCAGACTGTTTCTTTAAGGATGTTTGCAAGGGAATATCATTGGCAGAAAGAGATAGTGTTTCCTTCCAGGGCAAGGGACAGGTGTGTTTGGAATCTTGGAAGATGTAGTGTCTACTTTTGGAACAAAGTGTAGTCATGCTTACTGTCCCATGATAGTTAGGTTTTCTAAGCTTGGTGCGGGGGTCTTTCTTATAATGTAACTCATTGTATGTGTAGATGTCATCTAGGTCCTCTTTGTGCAACCCTGTGGGAGTTAGAGATTGAAGGACTACAACAAGAAAATGTTAGTATTTTATTCCAGTTATTGCTGTTGCTGAAGACAATAACAACTTTTATCTCTGATCCTAGACTCTTATGTCTTTTGCCAGCATCCAGCAACAGTCAGTAGGCTGTTACTTTGTAAACAGGATAAAAATTTCAGATTCTTCCCAGTTCTTTATTGCATTTACCTTGAATAAAATAGTACCAAGGTTTAATTAAAGCATTATTATTATTTTTTTGCCTTCTTACTTTGATAGTTTTCAAAATCTTTGGGTGTATAAAAATGCCTTGATCCTGTGTTTTCCTCTAGTTTAGTGGGAAATTCTATAGCTTCTACAATTATTAAAAATTCAGTAGGGGCTTCAAGAGTATATCAGATGTTCTTATACATAAAACATTTTATAGTACAAAATTGAGCATGTTGATCAAGCTATTCATGAGGGTCATGTTTTGCTTCTTCCTCAGGCTAGTTTAGCAGTCCAGATGAGAAAAGATTGTGACTGGGACCAAGTGGTGGTACTGAGGGTAGGATATGATGACTAATTAGATAAAGAGGAGGAAGGGAAGGGGAGAATCCAGGTTTCTGGGCTTAAACAAATTGGTAAATGGTAACATTCAGTAATCCAGGTACTGGGGCAAAAGGATCAATGATAGGGGAGATCATGTAACAAGTAGGTTGTAGATTATAAAGGATTTTGAAGGCCACATTAAGGAGTATAGACTTCATCCTAAGAGTAATAGGGACCCTTTGAAGAGTTTTAAGTGAGGGAGTGATACTGGATTTGCATTTTATTTTTTTATTACTGGGAATTGCATTCAGGTATGCTCTACCACTGAGTTACATCTCCAACCTTTTGAAAAAAAAATATATTTTGAGACAGGGACTTGCTAAATTGTTCAGTCTGGCCTTGAACTTGCAGTCTTTCTGTTTCAGCCTCTGCAGTAGTTGGGATTACAGGTGTATGTCACCATACCTGCCTCAGATTTGCATTTTAGAAAGATCTCCCTGGTTGCAATGTGAAAGATGGATTGGAGGGAATAAAGGCCCTCTTAGGAAAACTGTTTAGGAAGCGGTTAGAATAATTTAGGCAATGAATGATAGGTGTATTAGTCAAGATCCTTTAGAGAAGTAGCCAAAAGGAGATATGTATACACACACACATATATGCATGTACATGTATATACACACATATACATAAAGAGATTTACTATGTGAAATTAACTCATATGACTCTGGAGGAAGGTAATTCTAAAATCTGCAGAGCCAATGTCCCATTTCGAGTCTAAAGGCTAGAAATTTTTATAGAATTTGGAAAAGTCAATGTATCAGTTTGAAAGTCATCAGACAAGAAGGACTGATGTTTACATTCAAGTTTAAAGGCCATCAGTAGGAGAATTCTCTCTTATTTGGGGAGTGTCACTATTTTGTTCACTTCTGTTGATTTCAGGTGAGGCCCAACCACGTTAGAGAGGGCAATCTGCTTTTACTCAGTCTACCAATTTAAATATTAGTTTCACCCAGAAGCACCTAGAATAACGTTTGACACAATATCTGGACAGCCTGTGGCCCAGTCTTGTTGACATAAAATTAGCCATCACAAGGGCTTAAACTAAGTTTGTTGCCATGGAAATGAGAAATGGATAAAACTAAGAGCAAGGATATAGGAGAGATTAAAGTCATGATTGCTGACCAGATTCTTAGTTGAGTGGCTAGTGATTCCAATCAATAAAAATTAATATAAATAGACGAATAGGTTTGACATAAGAGAAAATGATTTCAGTTTTTGATGTGTTGATGGTACGTGCTAAACATTCCCAGTGAGGCTCAGGGCAGCATGCAGTTAATCAAATACATTTTTAGTTTATATATTTATTCAAATATATGAATGTTCATTCTAAATGGGGTGAATAAAATTTAAAATAGCTTCACATCAGTTCAGGAACTGAACTGACTTCTGTCAGTTGCACAACTGTGCTGACAACTGACTTCAAGTCAAGATTGGTTATGCTATCAAAAGGGCTGCAGATAAGTCACAAAAGAAGAGATAGAAAATATCCAGTAAACATATTGAAAGCTAAATATATATTTAGTTTCACTGGTAACCAGAGAATGCCACGTTTGAAAAAGCTGAAGGCCAAATGTTCTCTCTAATATTCAGATTCACAATAAGAGGAGGAAGGAAGAATAGAAGATCATTGAATTAGACAAAGGGGACTGAGGGAAGGGAGGGGGAATGGGAATAGAAAAGACACTAGATTGAATTGGATATAACTTTCCTATGCTCATATATGAATATACGCAACCAGTGTAACTCCACATCATGTACAACCACACGAATGGGATCCTAATTAGAATAAGTTATACTCCATGTATTTATAATATGTCAAAACATACTGTCAAGTATACCTAAAAAGAACAAATACAAATTAAAATGACAATAACTAGGTTGTTGAGAACTATTATATGCAAGTGTTTTACACACAGAAAGTAGCCTCATTTGGTAGGTGTCATTTCTGTTTTACAGATAAAGGTTCCTTACAGAGATTTTTCAAGTTCACATATTAATAAAATATGGTTGGGTGGGTTGGGGTTGCGTATTTATGCTTAGGGCTATTAGTCTGGAAATAGTGGTTCCTGATAAGGATGATCATCCTTGATGTTCTGATCAGGAGATCTACTATGAGGCCGGGAATTCCTCACTAGTTAATCACACTGAGGGGTATGTAGTTCTACAGTACCAGTTTCCTCCCTTCCTCCCTTCCCCCTATTTTTTTCTGTAAAGGTTTTATTATGTACAGAGGAAAAAGGGGACTTAGTCCTCCTTGGCAGTTAGGACATTACTCAGTTCCTCTCTCTTCTTGTTGGCATGGATGTGTATCACACTCTTCTCTTTCTTGGTACTGGGGATTGAACCTAGGTTTACTTTGCCACTGAGCTACATCCCCAGTCCTTTTTACTTTTTATTTTGAGACAGGTCTTACTAAGTTACTGAGGCTGGTCTCAAACTTGCAATCTTCTTGATTTAGCCTGCCTTCTGTCAAGTCACTGGGATTACAGGTGTGCGCCATTGCGCCCAGCTCCCACTTTTTTAAAATTAATTTTTAATTTACATATGACACCAGAATACATTACAATTTATATTACATATATAGAGCACAATTTTTCACATCTCTGGTTGTATACAAAGTATGTTGACACCAATTCGTGTCTTCATACATGTACTTTGGATAATGATGTCCATCACATTCCACCATCCTTGCTAATCCCCTGTCCCCTCCCTTTGCCTCTCACCCCTCTGCCCTATCTAGAGTTTGTCTATTCTTCCCACGCTCCCCCTCCCTACCCCGCTATGAACCATCAGCCTCCTTATATCAGAAAACATTTGGCATTTGGACTTTTGGGATTGGTTAACTTCACTTAGCACTATCTTCTCTAACTCCCTCCATTTACCTGCAAATAACATGATTTTATTCTTTTATTGCTGAGTAATATTCCATTGTGTATATATGCCACATTTTTTTATCCATTCATCTATTGAAGGGCATCTAGGTTGGTTCCACAGTTTATCTATTGTGAATTGTGCTGCTATAAACATTGATATGGCTGTGCCCTTGTAGCATGCTGTTTTTAAGACTGAGGAGAGGGATAGCTGGGTCAAATGGTGGTTCCATTCCCAATTTTCCAAGAAATGTCCATACTACTTTCCATATTGGCTGCACCAATTTGCAGTCCCACCAGCAGTGTATGAGTATACCTTTCCCCCCACATCCTTGCCAATACTTATTGTTGTTTGTATGCATAATAGCTGCCATTCTGACTGGAGTGAGATGAAATGTTAGAGTAGTTTTGAATTGCATTTCTCTGATTACTAGTGATAATGAACATTTTTTTTCATTTATTTGTTGATTGATTGTATATCCTCTTTTGAGAAGTGTCTGTTCAGGTCCTTGGCCCATTTGTTGATTCGGTTATTTTGGTGCTTAGCTTTTTGAGTTCTTTATATACCCTAGAGATTAGTGCTCTATCTGATGTGTGAGGGGTAAAGATTTGCTCCCAAGATGTAGGCTCTCTATTCACCTCACAGATTGTTTCTTTTGCTGAGAAGAAACTTTTTAGTTTGAATCCATCCCATTTATTGATTCTTGATTTTAATTCTTACACTATAGAAGTCTTATTAAGGAAGTTGGGGCCTAATCCCACACGATGGAGATTAGGGCCTACTTTTTCTTCTATTAGACACAGGATCTCTGGTTTTATTCCTAGGTCCTTGATCCATTTTGAGTTGAGTTTTGTGCATGGTGAGAAATAGGGGTTTAATTTCATTTTGTTGCATATGGATTTCCAGTTTTCCCAGCATCATTTGTTGAATCCCACTTTTCTTGATGAACTTACAGAACTGTTTAATCTTTGGAGAACTTGAGCAGCTCCACAGTTTACTATTCATACAGAACAAAGCCACACAACTCTTGGGGTCATGTCCGATGTGAATGTGGTGTGCTAGGTAAGGTGCCTGTGGTTGCAGCTGTGCCTTGACTTGCTCATGCTCTTCGTTACCTTATTGTCCTTGTTGAGGCCCGTGGCCACAGAGGGGCCACACCGCCATGGCTATTGTACTTCCGCAGATCTGCTTGCTAATGCTCTGGATAAGTCTTTCTACAGTTAAGGTCTCAATGTGTCTCTGGGGTCCCTTGCTCTTCTGCTGTCTACCTTCTAATGGTCCTGGGGCATCTTGGTTGTGGAGACTCTGGATACTCAAGCTATGGGTTCAAACTGAAGAGAAAGAAGAGAGGTCAGAACTAAGCAAAGAAATATTAGGAAATAAAAGAGGGAAGGAAGGAAGGAAAGAAGGAGAAGAAGAAGAGGAGAGGAGAGAAGGAAAGGGAAAGAATCTGGCAAATGAAGGAACGTTTTGTGATGATAGAGTAATACAACCTTTTTTCTTGTGTGACTAAAAATCCATCTCTGAAGACAGTTTAATTAGGGTAGCACCAAACATAAATTTTAAACATGGAAAATTTTCTGATAAAAGGAAACTGGACTATGACACATTTGGGGAGAAAGATTGGACTACAAAAATTTGCATTCTGAGGAATCAGGATCCTCTTTGGCTTTGAAATTTTTGCATTCTGCCACTACTCAAGTCAAAGTCTAACAGTGAGGATAGCCCTGAGGTGAAGGGTCACAGGCTAAACTGTTCAGTCAGGATGAGGGTTGGTTTTTGTTTGCATGTTAAAAGGAAGGATATTCACATACTATCTAGCTTTGAGGTGAAGTTGTGGTGCAGAGCAATGGTAGCCTAAGAATGTAGGTGCCCCATCTATTTCAGAGGCATGGGAAGGATCAACCATTCACCTGATCATTAATGTCTCCAAAGCTAGAGGAGAATTTGTAATGGAAGGAATATTTTATAATTTCTTGAAGTAGTCATTGAATGAACCTAACTCTCCAAATATCTTATTATACATAACTGTCAAAAATATCTAAAACTGGCTGGGCACGGTGGCCTGTAATCCCAGTGGCTTGCGAGGCTGAGACAGGAGGATCGTGAGTTCAAAGCCAGCCTCAGCTAAGCAACTCAGTGAGACCCTGTCTCTAAATAAAATACAAAATAAGGGATGTGGGTCAGTGGTTGAGTGTCCCTGGGTTCAATACCTGCTACCAAAAAAAAGTAAAATAAAATAAAATAAGAAAATTTTAAAAATCCCAGTGTTTATACAAATGCAAAAAAAAAAAAAAAAAGAATTCTCATTCATTGTTGTTGGTAGAAGTACAAGCACTTGGTAGTTAATAAGGTCCTATTAAATGTTTATGTTGTTTTAATGTTTGACCTAGCAGTTAAACTTTGCACAAGTTTATAATGACAAATGTATGAGAATATACATTTGGTAAATTTTTAACCTTTTCTTTTGTGAACAAAACACATTTAAATAAGTTCATAAAATTTAAATGTATGGTTTAATGAATAAATAGGAAGCAAATCATCATATAACCAACACTCAGGCCAAGAGAGATATCAGTGCTAGTTTCCCAGAAGTCTTCATGTTATCTTTCCCAATTATAATTCTATTTCTCTCCTCTAGAGGTAACTTCTTCTTTTAAATTAATGCATTAATTATAAAGAATAATGAGTTTCATTGTGGCATATTTGTACATGTATACAACAAATTTTGATCATTTCTGTCCCCTATCATCCTCCTCTTACTCTCTCATCCCTCCCCTCTGATCCTCTTCTAGAGGTAAGCTCTTTTCTCATTTTCATATCTGCTAGAACTGGGCTGTTCAGTGTGGTAGCCACTAGCCACATGTGGCTATTGAGCACTTCTAGTGTGGTTAGTCTGCATTAAGATATGCTGTAAAGTCTGGGCACGGTGGCATGCACCTGTAATCCCAGTGGCTCAGGAGGAGGAGGCAGGAGGATCACAAGTTCAAAGCCAGCCTCAGCAATTTAGAGAGGCGCTAAGCAACTCAGTGAGACCCTGTCTCTAATAAAATACAAAATAGGGCTAGGGATATGGCTCAGTGGTCGAGTGCCCCTGAGTTCAATCCCTTGTACCAAAATAAATAAATAAATAAATAAATAAATAAATAAATTTTAAAAATTAAAAAAAAGATGTGCTGTAAGTGTAAAATTCACACTGAATTTTGGAGACTTAGTGTGAAAAACCTTAAAGCATCTCAGCAATACATTTTTATATTGCTTACACATTGAAATTTTTGAGTATATTAGGCTAAATAAAATAGATTATTGATTTCACCTGTTTATTTTTGTTTCATTTAATGTGACTACTAACTTTTAATTTAAAATTAATTTAATTTTAAATTACACATACAGCTTACTTTTGTGGCTCACATTATATTTATATGGGGCAGCACCGCTCTGCAGGTATCACCATCTTGACTTTTTTCTTTTCTTTTTTTCTTTTGGAATATTTATCATGCTGGTCTTAAATTTGTGGGCTCAAGAGGATCCTTCTATCTTGGCTTCCTGAGTCACTGGGATTACAGGCATGCACCAAGCACCTGACTTAAGTTTTTGATAATGATGTTCTTCCTTTAGATTTTTTGCCACTTGTGCATGCATCCATAAAACAGCATTGTTTAATTTTCTTATTTTTAAAATTTATATGAATGGAAAGTGCTTTATGTATTCTTTTGCATCTTTCTTTTATTGCTTATGTTTGTATAGTTAACCCTGCTTTTATATATAAGCATAATTCATTCATTTCCATTGCTGTGTTTCATATTCCATTTTGTGAATATGCACAGCAATTTATTTATTCATTCTACTGTGTTAATTTATACTCCTATCACAATGTATGAGTTACAGCCTTGCCTTTAATAGTGAAAAATGGAAAACTTCCCAAATGCCCACCAGTAGGAATTGGCAAGTAAATTATAGTACATCTATGCAATGAAATGCCATATAAGTGTTTAAAAAAACAAGCTAATAACTTGAAAATAACTTTAAAAGATGTCTAAAATATATTGCAAGATTTAAACAATTTCTTGGCATTTCATTGTCTATAATAGTTATTTGTGATCCTTCATATTTCTGTGGTATAATTTGTAATACTTCCTTTTTCATTTCTGATTTTATTTTTCTTCTTTTTTATTATTCTAGCTATGAGTTTATCATTTTATCATTAAAAAAAACCCCTGAATTTTCTTGATCTTTTCTATTGTTTTTCTGGTTTCTATTTCATTTTTTTCTGTTCTGATCTTTATCATTTCCTTCCTTGTGCTGACTTTGGGCTTAGTTTGTTCTTTTTATAGTTCCTTGAAGTGTAAAATTAGGTTGTTTATTTGCAGTCTCTCTTTTTTCTTTACGTAAGCATTTATCACTATAAACCTCTCTCAGAAATGCTTTTTCTGTGTCCCATAAGTTTTGCTATGTTGTGTTTCTGTGTTCACTTGTTTTGATGTTTATTTTATTTTGATTTTTTTCTTTGACCTTTGGTTGTTCAGGAGTGTTTTACTTAATTGCCATTTATTAGTGAATTTTCTTCCTGCTATTGATTTCTAGTTTCTTACCATTGTGGTAAAAAGAGAGACCGGAAATGTAATTTCAGTCTTCTTAAATTTTTAAGATTTATTTTGTGGACTAATATATAATCCATCCTGGAAAATGTTCCATGTCCCCCCCAAGAAGAATGTGAGATCTTATGCTGTTGGATAGAATGTTCTATGAGTATATATAGTATATATATATATATATATATATATATATATATATATATATATATATGGCTCATTTGGTCTGTAGTGTTTAACTCCACTGTTTATCTATAGATTTTCTGTTTAGATAATCTGCCCATTGTTGAAAGTAGAATATTGAAATCCCCTACTAAAGTATTGCTGACTATTTTTCTCTTCAGTTCTGTTAATATTTGTTTTGTATATTTAGGTGTTACAGTGTTGAGTATATCATATTTATAATTATGTCCTCTTGATGAATTGACCCTTTTATCATTATATAATGATCTTCTTAGTTTCTTTTTACATTTTAACTTAAAACCTATTTTGTGTAAGAATAGCCACCCCCCATCCCCTTTGTGTGTGTGTGTGTGTGTGTGTGTGTGTGTGGTGGGTGTGCACAGGAGTGCCCTGGGGATTGAACTCAGGGCCTCACACATGCTAGGCAAACACTCTACCAATGAGCTACACCCACCGGCCTGATTATTATTTTCATAGAATATCTTTTTCAATTCCTTTAAGCCTGTGTGAGTCTTTAAAGCTAAACTGAGTCAGTTTATAGATGGATTTTGTTTTTAAAATCCATTCAGCCAATCTGTATCTTGATTAGAGAACATAATCCACCTACCTTGAAAGTAATTATTGATAGGTAAGGGCTTACCATTGCCATTTTTATAATTGTTTTCTGACTATTTGGCATTTCTTCTTCTCTTGCTGTCTTCCTTTGTGATTGTTTTTTTTTTTTTTTTTTGTAGTGGTATGCTTTGATTTATTTTTCTTTCTCTTTTGTGTATCTACTACAGGTTCCACAGGATTTTTTCTTTGTGGTTATCATAATGCTTACATAAAGCGTCTTAGAGTTACAGTAGTTTAAGTTGATAAAAACTTAACTTTGCATAAAAATCTCTACCTTAACAGATTTTACAATTTATGTCTTTTTAAGTTGCATGTTCTTTATAACAAATTGTAGTTATTTTTTATACTATTGTCTTTTAACTTTTATTTTGTGATTCTGGGGATTGAGCCTAGGGTGCTCTGTCACTGAGCTACATCCCAGCCCTTTTTTTATTTTTCATGTTTTGAGATAGGTTCTTGCTAAATTGCTGAACCTTGAACTTGATATCTTCCTGCCTTTGCTTCTGAAGTCTATAGGATTATAGGTGTGTATCACCACATCTGGCTGTCTTTTAACTTTTATACTAGAGTTAAAAGTGATTTACACTTCACCAGTGCAGTATGGTGAATTTGATTATGTTTTTACCTTAACAGTGAATTTTATACTTCATATGTTTTCGTGTTGTTAGTTAGCATCTTTTTAATTCAATTTGAAAAACTTTTTTGGCATTTTTTTAAAGTCAGGTATAGTGGTGATGAACTCCTTCCACTTTTGTTTGTCTGGGAAAGTCTATTTCTCCTTCATTTATTAAAAGGGAAACTTTGCTGGGTGTAGAATTCTTGGTTCGCAGTGTTTTTCTTTCAGAACTTTGAATACATCATCCTACCTTTTCCTGGCCTGTAAGATTTTTCCTAAGAAATCCAATAGTCTTATGGAGATTTCCTTGTATATGACTAGTTGCTTCTCTCTGGCTATTTTCCAAGTTCTCTTTGTCTTTGACTTTCAAGACTTTAATTGTAAATACACATAGATGAAGATCTCTTTATACTTAATCTACTCAGGGATCCCTGGGATTCATGAATTTGGATTTTTTTTTTCTCTGCATTTGGGAAGATTTGTTATTATTTTTTAAAATAGATTTTTAATTTCTTTCTGTTTCTCTGCTTTACCATAATATATATTGTGGCTCACTTGATGGTGTCCTGTAAATTCTTTAGGCTTTCTTCACTTTTTTAAAAAATTCTTTTTGCATTTTGTTCTTCCGATTGGGTGTTATATTTTGGATTTGGACTGTGTTCCAAAGTTTCATGTGTTGAAATCTTGGTCCTCAATGTAGCTGTGTTCAGAGGATAATGATACTGCTTATCATTATTATAATTACCCTTTTGGATAATGATTGAATCATGAGAATGATAACCTCATCAATCCATTGATGATCATGTTTATAAGTTGTATGTGTTGGTCACTGGGAAATTTTGAAGGATATGTTTTTCCCTGGACCTTTTCTCTTACTTTGCTTCCCAGCCACCATGAGGGAAGCAGCTCTAGTTAGATTGTCAGAGATTCTGGGCTACTGAAGTTTGTGGGTAGACTTGCTGCTGGAATCCTTGAGTAAGCTGGCGAGATACCTGTGTCAATGGGCAGATGGATAGGTTCTTGCTAAATTGCTGAACCTGGTGCTTAGTTTTACAGAGCCTGTGCTGGTGATTGCAATCATGGAGGTGGGCTTGGAGCCTGAGTCTGTGGGGGCTGAGCATAAAGCCTACTTTGTAGGGGCTCGTCTGATGCTTATGTGAGCCTGAGTTCTGGGTCCACAAGAGCTAGCCTGAAGCAACTGGAGGTGGCCTGTTACCTAAGTTGTCCTGGAACCTAAATTCACAAATATCAAGCCTGGACTTTTGCTTGATTGGTGCCAGTCCAATACCTAGAGTCATGAGGGCCAGCCTGATATGGAACTGGCCTGGAATCTAGGTCCACAGGGGCTAGCCTTGAGTCTGGGCCCACATGGGCTGGTCTGGAACCAGGGTTCACTGGGATGGGCTTAGTGCTAAATCCACAGTGAAGCCAGGTGCTCACTTTACTCTCTTTCCCCACATGGAGGCTATCTCTGTCCACACTTCTATTCAGATTTAGGGTAGTGATGAAGTAAATAATATGAAACTATCCTTCCTACCCTCTGCAATGCATCTTATTTCTATGATCTATACATGTGCAGTAAAGTCTCATTTGAATTCCATAGCTCTTGGGAAGGAATTTCCATTTGTGGATGGTTGTTCAAATTGATATTTCTGTGAGGAGATGAGCATTAGAAACTTCTTTCATTTTGCTGATACTGCTTGTGGAAATCAAGATAGTAAATTTTATGGTATATATATTTTGTCACATAAAAATTGAAAAAATTGATGGTTTAAAAAAGAAATGTAAGAGAAAAATGCTATAGGGTCTTGATTTAACATCTGAGCAGCCATCTTAAATGTTAACCGCCATCTTAGGAGATAAGTTTTGCTTTCTTGTACTTCCTCTTACCAACCTCTTCCTGTGAGGATGGCCTTAGGCCTTAGCCTAAGCAACTCCATTTTAAAAACTCAGTTTGAAACCTGAAGTCTCACCAGGCATGCCTAATGCAGCCCTCTAGTATGGCCCTCAGACACAAACAAGTCACTTTCCCCCACCCTGATAAACTCAGAGTGAAGCCTCTGGCAGGCTGTTCTGGCCTGATAAAAGGGAAAGGCCAAAATATGGTGGGGACCATCAGACCAGATATTTTAACCCGAGGGTAAATGATGTTACTGAGAAGTCCAATGGTAGCTGATAAGGATTGAAAGGGGAGTCAAAAGCCCCCTAATTTAGTATAAATAATAGAGCAAATAAACAGCCCATATTGATGCATATAAGCCTGAGAGCCTGATAGGACCTGAACTGACATCCCAACTCTTCTCATCTGCCTGAACCTCTGTGTTGTTCTCACCGCTTTCAAACTCTACAGCCACATCTTGACCCTGGTGAGAGCCACAACTCCTCTCTAGAATCGCCTCCTCAGCCTGCTGTCAGCTCCACCCCAGGAGAAGCCTGCCTTGGTTCCTGATCTCATCACCGCAGCCTCTGCTGCACTTAAAGCCTAAGGCTTGAGACTTTCGATCTGACACTTGAACTTAGCATGCAGAAGGAATGTCTGTCATGTTAAGTGTGTTTGCAGTGCTTATAATTAATCTAGAATTGTTTATTTGTCTATTGCATTGCCCAGCATTAAGGATTGTCATTTTCTTGATTAAGAACCCTAGAATGAAATTGTACTGAGTGATTTGAGTGAATAAAGCATTGAAAAGGGCAGAAGCATGTGGACATTCTTTATTTCTCCCCCTCAACTACATAAATCGAAACTTTTGGCCATGGGGACAGCCCCCCACTCCCATTAGTGACCTACCCCATGGTACTATAACCCTAAGCCAGTCTCAGAAGGATAGACCCCTTTGCTCTGGAAAGCCCCATGGTGCCATCTACCTAAGCCAATCCCATGCTATTCCCACCCACCTAGATCTGATGCAAGCACCCCTGAGCCTATCCCATAGCGCCACAACTACAAGTCCAAACCCCTACCCCCGCAAAAGCTGAACACCTGAACATCTAGGGTGCTTCTCTCTCCTATAGAGAGATGGCCTTTATTTGTCAGCTCTGACAAATAAACTCTCATGTGTATCTCTGCCTAGTCTCTGTCTTTCATTTCTCGATCACTTGTCTCTCATTCTTTGCTTTCTCTTCAAGTGCTAATTTAAAAAAAAGCATTTACACAGATAATTTAACTTCTCACTCTTCATTTCTTCCTGCAGTACTAGATTTCCATTACATTTTATTTCTCTTCAGCCTGAAGAACCACCTTCCACATTTCAAAGTAAAAGACAAATTTTCTCAGATTTTATCTTTATAAGACTATCTTGAGTTTTTCTTCATTTTGAAATATATTTTCACTGAATATACAATTCTAGTTTGGCATTTTTTTCCTAGAAACCTCCCCTCCCCCAATTCCTGGGCCCTGATAGTCATCATTTTATGATTTCATTATGTTGACAATAGAGGATAACAATATTTTTAACATAAAAATGTGGTAAAAAATTATACAACATCAGAAAGGATGCTGGAACAGGCATAAATTGGTATTTTTCATTGTCTTCTGACTTTTATGGATATCTGAGAAGTCATCCTTCATTTCTATGTACATGATTTGTTTACCAGACCCCTCCTTTGGCTGTACTATTTTTTTACTTTTGCTTTTCAAAAGTTTAATTTTGATGTGTTAAAAATGAGTTCTTTGTATGTATCCTGCTTAGAATTCACCAAGATTCTTTATTCTTTGGGTATTATTATTCCTTTAATCAATTTTAAAAAGCTTGGGCTGGGGATGTGGCTCAAGCGGTAACGCACTCGCCTGGCATGTGCGGGGCGCTGGGTTCGATCCCCAGCACCACATAAAAAAAATAAAATAAAATGAAGATGTTGTGTCCACCGAAAAACTGAAAAATAAATATTAAAAAAATTCTCTCTCTCTCTCTCTCTTTAAAAAAAAGTTTCTTGCAAATATTTTTTCAAATAATTCTTTTTTTTAAGGACTTTTTCCCACAATATCTTTATTCTCTTTATTTATTTTTATGTGGTGCTGAGGATCAAACCCAGGGCCTCACACATGCTAGGCAAGAGCTCTACCTCTGAGCTACAGCCCCAGGCCTCAAATATTTTTTATACCACATTTTCTCTCTACTTCTAAGACTCAAATTACATGTATTATAGGCCATTAGATATTATCTCACAGATTTGTTGTTGTTGTTGTTTTTCCCTTCACACTTACTTTTAAGTTTTAGTACATGTTTTCTGGCTCCATGATCCTGTCCTCTGCTTTGTTTAATATGTTGTTACACACCTCTAATGAATCTTTGCTTCTGCTATCATATTTTTCATTGCTAGCATCTTTGATTTTTAAAAATAATTTCAATGTCTCCGTTGAAATTCTCCATCTCTTTAAATATATTGTCCATCTTTCTCACTAGATCCTTTGACATTTTAATCACAGTTCTCTTAACTCAGTCTGAAAATTTCAACATCTGAGACATATCTGTGTCTGTTTCTATTGACTATTTCTTTTTATGACAATGTTTCACATTTTCTTGATATTACATATTTCTTGTGATTTTTAAACTGGGCACATTTTATAAAGGAATAGTATGAACTGAAGCAAACAACATTGGCTTTCAGAAAGGGGCACACCATTTTTGTGTATCAGCCTACTAGAAGGGGTCAGAATCAATTTGATCTCTTATTGAACTGGAAGGGCCGTATTTTTGCAATTTGATTTGGTTCACCACTGGCCTTAGATCTTTTGAAGGTGGGATCTAACTTTCTCTTTAGCAGGCCCTATATCTTGATACTGTTGATTTTTCTAGGAATCTTCTTTGGCTTCACAGCTCATTATCACTATTGGATATCTCTCTGTGCATTATGAACTGGCTGCTCACTTTCTGAGTTTTGGGGGATTTTTCTTCTTTTCTCCATTTCTGCTATCTCTTATCCTAATTTTGAAAAAAGAGGCTTCTATGAAACAACCCTTTATTTAGGAGCCTAGAAAGTAAAAATCCACTATTATTATTTACTATAAAACGTTGACTATAAAATTGCTAGCAGAGGAAACTATATTTCCTGGACAATTTTTTTCCTTTAACTTCTTTATGTTTACTATTATTCTTCAGTATAAGTAATGTGAAAAAAGTAAGCAAGTCTAGAATATTTTTATACCTTACCAAAATATTCTAAAAGTTTTTATGATTAACAGTGAAACTAGGATTTTTTTTTTTTTACTTGATAAATAAAAATTGTGTGAATCTATTGTGTGTTAGCTGGTGTTGTGAAATATGTATACAATGTGCTCAATGGAACTAATTGGTATATGCATTACCTCATATTCTTATTATTTTTTTGTGGTAAAAATACTTAAAAATCCACCTTTATACTGGGCACAGTGGTGCATGCCTGTAATCTCAGCAGCACTGGAGACTGAGGCAAGAGGATAGTGAGTTCAAAGCCAGCCTCAATAAAAGAGAAAAACTAAGCAACTCAGTGAGATCCTGTCTCTAAATAAAATACAAAATCAGGCTGGGGATGTGGTTCAGTGGTTGAGTGCTCCTGAGTTCAATCTCTGGTACACTCCCCCCGTCTACTTTTTTTTTTTTAGTTGAAGAGGGACAGTATGCCTTTATTTTATTTTTTTATTTTTATGTGATGTTGAGGATTGAACCCAGTGCCTCACACATGCTAGGCAAGTGCTCTGCCACTGAGCTACAGCCCCAGCCCACCCCCCATCTACTTTTATAGTGTTTTTCAAAATACATTATTATTAACCATAGTTACAATATTATACAATGTTTCTCTTGAACTTTTCCTCCTATTTAACAGAAATTTTGAATCCTTTGACCAATATCTCCTCACCCCCCTACCTACTACTCCCAGCCCCTGGTAATCATCATTCTATAAATTCATGTGAGTGATAGAGAATAGCATTTTAAATACAAAATGCTGACCAAAAATTATACTTATAACTGAAAGAATACTGGAGCAGACATAAATTGTTAGTGAGTAATTAGAAATATCTGTAGGTAGTGAGACTTTGGGTATAGTAAAAAATAATAAGTCTAGCATTTCTAATGGATTACTTTAGGAGATAATAGAATCTACCAGTAGTGGGGAAAAGCAGAGGGAGATTGCAAAGTAGGATATTTTGAACATATGAAAGTTTTCACACCCACTTGTTTCTGAAGCTTCCTGATTTTTATATCTATAGAAAAATTCAGTTTTGATTTCAAAAAATTTGATGTAGGAATAAGGGTTGTTTAACAAGTAGAGGTCAATCCAGAGATAATTTTAGATTTAGCATTGTTTAGATTTACATTTAGCATTGTTTCCTTTCTGAGTCTAAAGAATTTATCAGTTCATTCCCATTGCCCATTGATTTTACTTCCAAATTCTTTTCAATGTGGTAAAATGTATGTAACATAAAGTTTACTATTAGCTATTTTTAAATATACAGTTTAATAGTATTAAGTGCATTCATAATGTCATGCATTTATCACTACCATCAATCTTCATAACTCTTTTATTCTTGTAAAACAGAGACTCCCTTTCCTCCAACTCCTGGAAACTGCCATTCTACAGTCTTTATGGTTTTGCCATTCTGAGTATTTCATATATGTGGGATTATACAGTAGTTGTTTTTTTGTGACTGGCTTATTTTACTTAGCATTGTTCACCAAGATTCATCCATCTTATTGTGTATGTCAGAATTTTCTCCTTCCTTAAGGTTGAGTAATGTTGCATATATATGCCACATTTTGCTTATACTTTCATCTGTGAATGGACAGTTGTGCTGCTTATACAATTTAGTTATTGTGAATAATGCTATGAATAAGTAAGTACAAATATTTCTTTGAGACTTGTGTTGAGTTTTTTTGGTATATATTTAGAAGTGGAGTTGCTGGACCATTTGGTAATTCTACTTTTAATTTTTTGAGGAACTCCAATAACAGCTCCAATTTCAGCGTATCCTCACCAACACTTGGTATTTCTATTTGATTGTGGATATTTTATTGGGTGTGAGGTGGTATCATTATAGTTTTGACTTGTATTTCCCTAGTAATTAGTGATGTTGAACATCTTTTTACATATTGTCCACTGACTTTTTTTATAGAGTTTTTTTTAAAAATATCTTCACTTTTATTTATTTATTTTTATGTGGTGCTGAGGATCGAACCCAGGGCCTCACGCATGTGAGGCAAGCGCTCTACGGCTGAGCCACAACCTCAGCCCCCCCGCCACTGACTTTTTAAAAAAGCATAATTTTCATTTTATTTGTTTCCAGAGAATATATATATTTTTAATCTTTAAGAGTCCAGCTTCACACCTGGCTTTGGCAGCAGTTGTGGGGTTCAACTCAAGGTGGGTCTTCTTAGTCCTTTCAACTTTCATGTGAATGATCCCCGTCGACTTTGCTGTGATGGCACAACCCCTGCAGTAATGTAGTTTCAAAAACAGCTTAGAGGCACATTGGCATCAAAATCACTCAGTTGAGAAATGCCCTTGATGCCCCTATGGCTGCCTGTGTATTTTGAATGATGAACTTAATGGCCTTGTCCTTGGGCACTCATGGGGCATGATTCTTATAGTGAATGGGTGGCATATGGCCATTTTTGACAGGATTGCTTATTGCTCCTTCTTTTCTTTGTTATCTCAGAAGTGAGGACCTGAGAGAAATTGCCCACTGACTTTTATAAATAATCTTTAACTTCTGACATATCTAAACAAAATTCATTTTAGAAATATTTATCATTTTTTTCACAGACTAAATAAAACTCTGCTTTTTCAGTTGTGTATTGTTTAGAAAGCTGACTCCTTTTAAAAAATTTTATTGGTGCATTATAATTGTAATTATATGTGATAGTAGATTTCACTATGGCATAGTTGTGCATGCACATATTGTTTTTTCATATTTTTATTGTAATATAGTTATATATAATAGTGGGGTTCATTTTGACATATTCATAAATGCACATAACATAAATTCCCAGCGCTATCTCCTTCCCTCTCCTCCTCCCTCCCCTTTCTCTACTCCATTGACCATCTTTCTATTTATTTATTTATTTATTAGTTAATGCATTGTAGTTATATATAAAATTGGAATTCATTGTGATACATTCATAATTGACTCCTATTTCCTTACTTGATTCAACTATGTTAAAAACAAATCATCAGTGATAACATTAAGTTTTGTCTTTTTGTCTTAACTTTTTCAAAGTTTTTAAAAATTGCTAAATGAGAACAGATAGGATCATTTAATGAATATTTGTTGTGACCAATATAAAAATACTGACTTACAGATATTTCTGGTTGGGACAATATTAGGTAGAAAAACTTCAGTCTACACAAAAATAGAAACCATTGATTGTGCCAGTAAAAATGCAAGTAACTATTCTATACAAGAAACAAAAATACAAGGAGTACACAGAATTATTTATGAATTAAACCACAGCTACTTTTACCGTATTACTAATTATAATAAGATTTCTTCCCACTTTTAAAATTAGAATATTTTCAGACATTCAGCATAGTTGAAAAATGGTCCAACTTAGCCTTAATCTAGATTTATTAATTGTTAATATTTTCTGATAGTTCTGAATGATTATGACACATTTTTATTTGGGAAGCTGAGGATTTTATTTTGTATGTTTATTTCTTTTCTTTCTTTCTTTTTTTTTTTTTTTTTTTTTGGTAGTTTTCTTTTTGGCAATTAGGTAGAGACAAAAAAAAAAAACAAAAAAAAAAAAAAAAAAAAACAAACCTGTGACAGAATTAATCAATATCAACCTCATGGTATCTGCTACTTTTGACCCTTTCTTTATTCATTTAGGACATAGAGTTAGTTGAATCAGAGCAAGAGAAGAAGAGGAAAAGAAATAAGAAAATCTTTCTTCTATGAAGTATCTTTTCATCTTTTTTTGATGAGTAGTTGCTGCTCTGAAGAATTAACCATGTGCATCAAGGCAGGGTGAATTCCTTTTTCTTCTTATCAAGTGAAGAAAATTCAATCTTTTCTAGGTTATTCTATTTTATCCATCAGAAAATTCACTATGATTTTGGATTCTGATATATTTCCCACAAGCCTGTCTTTAGGGCTGATAGTTTACAGCACTCTTGTTCAAATAAAAAGGATTGGTACCGGAGGATTTATGATATCTAACCTAATTTTCCATCACCATACCTTGACCTTAGCCTTATGAGTTGTAGCCCATACAAAGCAATCGATTGCTACCCTTTAGAGGCAAATGACCCTCTTTAACTCTAGGGCAATAGCTAATAAGGTCTTGATAATTGTGATTTACCCACTGTCAGCTGTGAGCATGCACCTCTCTCAAGCTGCCTTGGATTGACGGGTGCAACTTGTATGATAGGAAGCCAGTTCCAGTGGCTTTCTTCTTTTATTCTTAGCCTCACCAGGGCTCCTAGAATGGGATTGATGAAGTCATTTTTCTTTCATTGTGGTCTTCTATAATGAAATACAGTCAAAATTCATCTTCTCTTGAGCGTGCCATTTTTTTCTTGTCAGATCTGCAGTCTTCCCTTGACCGAACCAATTTGTTATCTACAAAAGCAGTGGCTTTGTATTTCCCTTTTGACTCAAGGAGCTCTGGATTGGCCAAAAAGCATTTTCATCTGAAATTTAGTAGGGGCTCAGCTCTTCCCTCAACCAAGACATTTGGTCTCCCTTTTAATGAATTTGAGAGAAAACTAAATGTTTGTTATTGGCAACCCTTTGGAATACTTCAGACTATCTCATTCTTCCATCATAGTTGATCAGACTTCTATGCAAAGCTAATTTTTCTAGGATTTATGGATGCCTTAGTTATTAGTAGACAGGAGAATAGGACAGTTTGGATTCCCCTCATTTAAATGAATCATCACTTAGGAATTTGTGGAACTCTCAGAGTCTCTTAGTGTTTCTGGCTTATCTAAAGCAAGAGCCTATGAGCATGTGCTATAAAATACTGGATCATAAATAATGCTGGATTTCATATTAATGTGAAAGTAGCTAAAGTGGGAAAAGAAGATATTATTTTCTGATGCCTGGCTCTACTATAGTTGCCCATTTTTGTATATTTTTCTCACTAACTTTTGCTTGGGAGTACTTGAAATAGTACAATCTGAATCAATACTTGCTTTTGTGTTTGTATGGATTTATTGCCTAAATAAAATTGTACTAAATGTTTCTTGGACACAGGAAAATGAAGACTTCTTTATATTCCAACAAAGAAGCATGTTTTGGTTGTCATATTAAATGTAGGACCTCTTATTGCAAAGATGATGTTGATGGCAACATGATGATAATTGGTTCTTAGGCAATATCTCCCAAGATAACTTACTATTAGTACAAATGGGATCATATCAATCATAATGACTTGAATAGCTCTTTCCCACCCACTCCAGCAGGTCTTCACCCTGTAAAGTATTTCGGGAGTCTTCAGGAGGCATCTGCTGAGTGCTCATAAATTAACACTCTCCAGCCTGACACTGCTATTGCTTTGCCACCTCCACACAGTACTATTTGGGTCCTAGTGTCATGTGTCTGAGTCCTGCATCCTGTTATTGCCTCTGGTGCCCAAAATTTTCACAGAGCCACAACTGTGTGGCATTTGTGGGGAAGAAGCCTGATCACCCTAGAGCTTGGTGTTGCACTCAGCTAGAAAGATCACAACCCACTAACTCCCCAAGCTTCCCATCTGTGCTTTTTCCTTTTATGGCACCTGCTCTTCGTAGAACTCAGGTAGGGATCCTTGGGGCCTGGGGAGCACCATCATTATTATAGTTTATCAACAATCATTGAGATTTTACTATATGCTTAAAAGTGTGATAAGCCCTTTAACAATTCTTCTTTAAGACTTATGCTATAGGCCCTTAAGCAGAATCCTTTAAATTTTTTACAAAGTAGTTCCTATTACTATGTTCATTTTATAGAGGAAACTGAGGTTTCGCAAGTTAATTTACTCAATGTTACTCAGGATTTATGGATGCCTTAGTTATTAGTAGACAGGAGAATACTAACACATGCAGTCCTCTCTCAAAGCCTGGTGTTTTTTAAAAAAATATTTATATTTTAGTTTTAGGTGGATACAATATCTTTATTTTATTTTTATGTGGTGCTGAGGATCGAACTCAGTGCCTCATGCATGGTAGATGAGCATTCTACCTCTGAGCCACAACCCCAGTCCTCAAAGCCTGGTATTTTAATCCCAGAATTCAAAGGGCTGACATTGTTCTTCCCCTCCATTACTCCCCTCACCCCCCCAATAATCAAAGCTTCTTTTGTGCATCATGGTCTCCTAGAATAGCAAAAGCAATTCTAAGCAGGAAGTGTGATTCAGGAGGTATAGCGATACCAGATTTCAAACTGTACTACAAAGCAATAGTAACAAAAACAGCATGGTACTGGTACCAAAATAGGCAGGTGGACCAATGGTATAGAATAGAGGACATAGAAACCAATCCACAAAATTACAACTATCTTATATTCGATAAAGGGGCTAAAAGCATGCAATGGAGGAAGGATAGCATCTTCAACAAATGGTGCTGGGAAAACTGGAAATCCATATGCAACAAAATGAAACTGAATCCCTTTCTCTCACCATGCACAAAAGTTAACTCAAAATGGATCAAGGAGCTTGATATCAAATCGGAGACTCTGCGTCAGATAGAAGAAAAAGTTGGCTCCGATATACATATTGTGGGGTCGGGCTCCAAATTCCTTAATAGGACACCCATAGCACAAGAGTTAAAAACAAGAATCAACAAATGGACTTACTCAAACTAAAAAGTTTTTTCTCAGCAAGAGAAACAATAAGAGAGGTAAATAGGGAGCCGACATCCTGGGAACAAATCTTTACTCCTCACACTTCAGATAGAGCCCTAATATCCAGAGTATACAAAGAACTCAAAAAATTAAACAATAAGAAAACAAATAACCCAATCAACAAATGGGCCAAGGACCTGAACAGACACTTCTCAGAGGAGGATATACAATCAATCAACAAGTACATGAAAAAATGCTCACCATCTCTAGCAGTCAGAGAAATGCAAATCAAAACCACCCTAAGATACCATCTCACTCCAGTAAGATTGGCAGCCATTATGAAGTCAAACAACAACAAATGCTGGCGAGGATGTGGGGAAAAGGGTACACTTGTACATTGCTGGTGGGACTGCAAATTGGTGCGGCCAATTTGGAAAGCAGTATGGAGATTCCTGGGAAAGCTGGGAATGGAACCACCATTTGACCCAGCTATTGCCCTTCTCGGACTATTCCCTGAAGCCCTTAAAAGAGCGTACTATAGGGATACTGCTACATCGATGTTCATAGCAGCACAATTCACAATAGCTAGACTGTGGAACCAACTTAGATGCCCTTCAATAGATGAATGGATTAAAAAATGTGGCATTTATACACAATGGAGTATTACTCAGCACTAAAAAATGACAAAATCATGGAATTTGCAGGGAAATGGATGGCATTAGAGCAGATTATGCTAAGTGAAGCTAGCCAATCCCTAAAAAACAAATGCCAAATGTCTTCTTTGATATAAGGAGAGCAACTGAAAACAGCAGGGAGGAAGAGCATGAGAAAAAGACTAACATTAAACAGGGACGAGAGGTGGGAGGGAAAGGGAGAGAGAAGGGAAATTGCATGGAAATGGAAGGTGACCCTCATTGTTATACAAAATTACATATAAGAGGATGTGAGGGGAAAGGGGAAAAAATATCAAGGGAGAGAAATGAATTACAGTAGAAGGGGTAGAGATAGAAGATGGGAGGGGAGGGGAGGGGAGGGGGGATAGTAGAGGATAGGAAAGATAGCAGAATACAACAGTCACTAGTATGGCAATATGTAAAAACGTGGATGTGTAACTGATGTGATTCTGCAATCTGTATACGGCGTAAAAATGGGAGTTCATAACCCACTTGAATCAAATGTATGAAATATGTTCATGGTCTCTTCTCCCTTTTTTTAGGGGAAGTTTTCTTGCAAGTGGATCTTCAGTCTTTCAGAAAATAAGTTTCAGTTTGGTTATTCCACACATTGTTCAGAAAGATACACATTTATGTGAATTTGGCAATTAAACACAGCATAATTTTCCCCCAGAAGGCACTTTGGTCTTTTTATTTTTAATAAATTGACTTATCCTTACCTACGTTTCTGCCAATTCCCAAATTAGGTTTAAAGTGAGTCACTGACCACTCACTGCCTTCCTTGTGCACACGGGTTTATGATTCGTGTCATTATTTCAAAAGAAGGCACTGTTTATAACTCAATTTTCTAGACCAAATTAGAAATGTGTTTTCAACTATCCATAATATGGTTTTACTTAGATCACCCTCTTTTGCCTCATGTAATATGTATAAGATGAGTCTTATTCCACAATCTTATTTTTGTGGGTCAAACTTTCATTCTACCTTTTCCTAAGAATGAAAATTCTGAGAAGTCTTTGACTCTTCCCTTACCTTTATTGCTTATGTCTGGCCAACCACCCAGCCTTCTGTAAGGTCAGGCAACAGCGGCAACCAAAAGGAGGCAGATTTAAAAAGGCTGTTGAAGGAGGCTTTATTGAGATTCCACTCCTGGTCAGAACTCTATCAGACCCACAGAGCAGATAGGAAGAGGGTCTGAGGAGAAACCAAGTGGGGGCTCAACCGGACTGGAACTTTATGGGGCTTAGGGCAGGAAGGGAGGGCTTGGGACAGGAAAAGGGGTTTTAGAGTCCCTTGTCCTTCTGGAGTTGGTTGGGGGAACTGGCTGAAATCCAGGATTGGCCAGGAGACCCTCTGATTGACAGGCGGTTCTGTTGGTGCCTGATGAATGTTTCTTTTGCGGGTGCCGGCTGCTTGGTGCTTTGTTCCTAAGTCATCTTCATCGACTTGACACCTTCCACACAAGTTTTCTGTCCCTTCTAATACATAATACTATTAAAGTGAAGTTCAAGGTCCATTTAAACAATCACTTAACATTCTAGCTTGGAAAATCTTTGATTCAGTCCCAGGTTTAGTAAGTTTATGTTTACTACTCTAGTCACACTCTCTATGCCACATCTGGACCTTGTCATGTGAAAATGCTCTATCTTAGAAATCTTAAGCTCTGAGACATGTTCTTTGTCCTTTTATTTCCTTATACCTTAATTTTATTTAATTATTTTTATGTAGTACTGAGAATCAAACCCAGTGCCTCACACATGCTAGGTGAGCGCTGTACCATTGAGCCACAATCCCAACCTCTCCTTCTTTTTTATTTTTTTAAGCTTCCTCGGGCCCTCTCACCTCTATATCCTGTGTTCTACATGAATCACTTCCCATGCTTAGGATGCTAGTTTCCTTCAATATCCATTTTCTCCTTTTTGTGCAAAGATAGGATTTCTAGTTTTTAGCTCAGCATATGGCTGTCCCTAGAATAAAGGATTTATTTCCCTTTGCAGACAGTTGTGACCATGTGACTATATTCTGACCAGTGTGATCTGAGGCAGAGCAATTTCCAGACTGTGACTTTAAAAGAAGAGGGTGAGTTCCTTCTTCTTCATTTCTTCTACTCTATTGATTGGAGCGTGAACATGACAATCGCCTTAGACTTTGTAGACAATGACAACCATCAAGGGATGGTGGTGTGACAAGATAGGAAAAGCCTTGTCTCTTAGCAACCTCATGGAATAGGGCAGCCTTGCCGGTTCTCAGATTATGGATGGACTGTTTTATGAGAAACTTCTTATTTAACTCACTTCCCTGTCTCTGCAGCTGAACCTGTAACCTAATTAGAAACCTATTGTCTGTCTTCCCCAGTGGACTGACACTCTGACAGAGTAGGTACTATGTCTTAGTCACCTTGTACTTGTGTTAGTCTAATTCAGAGCTAATTTGTTAGTTCTGGAGGTGGAACTGGAAACAGATTAGTTTTCTTCCTCCAAATTAAAGAAACTCAACGAGATGCAAATATACACAGTATGGTAAAACATAAACTCTAATGCTGCCCCTGTTTCCTAAAACTCAATAGGGAAGGAAGGTGAAGGCCCCTGGGCAGAAGGCCAAGCGTATACAGGGCAAGGTTCCCCCACACTGACGGCAAGAAGGAAGACGTGGTAACGTCACAACAAACCACAGGTACTAGACAGAACTCAGTTATTTCTTATCCTGACAGTGGAAGGAGAGAACCCTGTCAGCAGGGTTCTGGAAGCTGGCACAATAGCCAGATTCAGGTCCCGTTGCCTTAGGCTATTCCTTTGGGTGGGGTCCAGATGCTGAAAAGAACTCATGCCTGTGGTCTCAGCATCCTCATTACATCATGAGCAGTTAGGTATCTAAGAATTGAACTCCACAATCACATTAAATGTGAGCAGACATTTAGGAGCTGGGCTCCCCAGATAAAAATTACTCAATTCTATGAAATATAAGGATAAAAACCAATAACACACTTACATTAAAAAATTTTTTGTAGGGCTAGGGATGTGGCTCAAGTGGTAGTGCGCTCGCCTGGCATGTGCGTGGCACTGGGTTCGATCCCCAGCACCACATAAAAATAAAGATGTTGTATCCACCGAAAACTAAAAAATAAATATTAAAAAAAATTCTATCTCTCTCTCTCTTTAAAATTTTTTTTTTTTTGTGCCGGCATTGCCCAACCAGAAGATCGAAACCAAACCAGTTATTTGAACAAAGAGAATTTTGTAGAATTATTAACTAGGCCTAAAGTTGTTAACTAGGCAACTGAAAAGGCAGAAAAAGAACACCAGGATATTACAGAGATGGCAACTGCAGGAAGCAGCCACCACCCACAGAACCTGAGAACAAAGGTTGGGATCATTAAAACTTAGAAATATGGGGAGGGGCCTGTGAGAAGGAGCTGTTGGTGCTTTCCTGGGGCTGTTGATTTTGAACTTCCAGAATGGGATCTATAGCTTTGGGAACCAGACCTCTAGGAAGGAGGCACCACATGAATAAAAACAGTACTACATGTGATCTGCCTCTGATTTAGTGGTGGCACCATTTTGGTTCACTTGAGTGTAATGCAGACACCTGGTGGCTTCATTTTTTTTGTGCTGGAATGAACATGTGATGACTCCTTTGGATATTGATTCTGTGTGCTTTTTTTCTAGGTCTTGCTCCTTTGTTCCTGCCGGCCTTCTTTTCTTTTGTTTGAAGGATTGAGTGAGCCACATCCCCAGCCCTTTTTATATTTTTATTTAAATATAAAATAAATAAGGGTCTCTCTGAATTGATTTAGAACCTTGCTAAGTTGCTGAAGCTGACTTTGAACCCTTGATCCTCCTGCCTCAGCCTCCTGAGCCACAGGGGTTATGGGCATGTGCCACTGCATCCGCTCTTTCCTTCCTTATTTATTTTTATTTTTAGTGGTAATTGGGATTGAATCCAGGACTTCATGCATGCTGAAAAAACAAAACAAAACAAAATAAATAAACCCTGAGAACTAGATTTGAATATTTCTTGGCAAAGCCTAACAAGGAAACTGTTGACCAAACAGACATTTGGTTTGTAGAGTCCCACCCAGCTCCAGCACTGCAGGGTAGACCATTGAAAGATGGGCTGAAGCTAAGAGATTATAGGTTTGTAATCTGTATACACTTCAGTGGTATTTAAATTCAGACTGTTTCACTTGGGTCAGTCAGCATTTTAGGCAAGGCCTACATACCTCAACTACTTAAGGGATAATATGGTGACTAGAGGAAGAGCATCTTTTTAATAAAATGGCATTTGGATTGTTCCAGGAGTTTGAGGCAGACAGAGATCATAGGATTGGTGACAAGAAGTACCTTGAAGGATGAGAAGGAGTTTGTTAGGTGAACAGGGAAGAACAGAAAGAATAATAGATGCAAAGGCCAGAAAGTGAACCCAAGCTTAAAAGGGCTGAGTTTCTCAGGGTAAAGCCTAAGATACTCTAGTCTGTGAGCTTTCCAAGGACAAAGCAGGACTTAGAGCACAGGGGCCTAGAGAGAGCAGAGGCTTCCCAGGATAGTGTTCTTACCCATTATAATGATTAGGACCTTATCACTCCTTTCTGTTTAAGGATAATGTTGTATGTTGGAAAAACTTAGACAAGTTAGTTAAACCTCTGAGAAAAGAATATTATTCTCATTTGACAAATAAGGAGACAAAGGCTTTAATAAGGTAAAGTAGCACACCTGTGATCACGGAGTCATCCTAATTCCCTAATTTCCAACTGGACATCTCTACCTGGGGATTCTTATGGATTCTCCAACTAAGCCTGTTCTAATAAGACCTCTTTCCCTTCCTTTGCTCCTAGCTCCAGACCTTTCTGGAACTCTGAAATCAATTGGTAATCTCTGGAATCCCTGGATTCCTTCTGTTCTGCTGCCATATCACTGCCTCACCCCATATAATCAGTCACCAAATCTTGTAAATTTGACCTGCTGACTATTCATCTTTCTACTCTCTATCATTGTTGGTTTGTCTTAATTCAAATCTTACTTGATTGCTGTGAAAATTCCCCTCTGGTCTCTCTGCTTCCAAGGCCCTGTCCTCTTCCAATCTGGGCATCATTCTGAGGCCAGAGAAATGTTTCGAAACTGCAAATCTGACCACTTCATTCGCCTTCTTAAGACTTTCTGATCGCTCTCATGGCCTAATGGATAAAACCTAAGCTTCTTAATTCATAGTAAGACCACTGTAATGTGGTTCCTACCAATTTCTCCAGCTTCACTGACCACTGTCTATCTTAACATGGGGCAAGAGGATAATCCTGGCCAGGAAAACGAGATCAGAGTTCAAGTTCCTCCCTCTACTGACTAAGCTATGGACAGGAAGTTGCAATGATGCCATACTGTCTTCTGCCTTTGGGCAGGTGATCTGCCTCTAATTTAGTGGTTGCACCACTTTGGTTCACTTGAGTGCAGCTGTAATGCAGACACCTGGTGGCTTCATTTTTTTTTTTTGTGTGTGTGTGCCAGATTAAACATGTGATGACTCCTTTAGATATTGTTTCTGTGTTCTTTTTCTAGGTCCTGCTCCTTTTTTTCTTCCTTCTTATTTATTTTTTATTTTTAGTGGTGATTAGAATTGAACCTAGGACTTCATGCATGCTAGGCAAGAACTCTACCACTGAACTACATCCCCAGTTCCTCCTCCTCCTTCTTCCATGTATTTATTTGATAAGAATCTTTTCATGCAAAGGGTAAAGATCCATTCCAAACTGACTTAAGCTCACAAGAGGAATTTATTGACTTATTTAACTGGGAAATCTGAGTGGAGCTGGATCCAGGGATACAAATACCTGCCCCCCCCACTTCCCTTTCTGTTTTGCTGCTTTCTCTGTGTGTCAGATATACTCTTTCCTATTTCAAGATGTGCTTCCTGTGGGCAGGGGTGAAGTGTGGCATGTCTGCAAGAGTACTAAACCCATGTCATCCCAGCCCAGGCAGCCCAGAGGAATAGAGAGTGTTTCTTAACATCTTTTTATAAAATCCTGAGGGAAGACTGGTTCTTCTTTCCTCACAGTGCGCCCCCAGCACTCCCCTCCCCTAATCCCTAGAACCAGGAGGAAGGGAAGCAATAATTACACAGCCTGGGTCAGAAACCTATTTCTGTGGTCAAGGTATGGGGCACTGGGAGTGGGTAGTCACCCAAATAAAAGGTGGGTACTATTAGAATTTAAAGGAAATGAATGCTGGTACTATTAGAAAAACATGTATTTATCTTAAGTCTCCGAGCTACAAATGGTTACTGGTACTATTAGAATATTAGAATGTGGGTACTATTAGAATTTAAAGGAAATGAATGCACCCCCACCCCCAGGCCCTGCAAAAGGAAGAAAGCAAGAAAGACAACCAAGGAACTTCTTAGGCACAGGGCAGTTCCTTTATGTACATAGCCTCTTTCAGAAAACTACATATGACACTGGCTGCTATAGTTTGGATCTGGGATGTTCCCACAAGGCTCTTGTATTAAAGGCTTTTTCCCCAGTGGGGCACCATGGAGAAGTGGTGGAAAGTTTAAGAAGTGGGGCCTAGTAGCTAGGTGGTCTAAGGTCATTTAGGGTGTACCCTTGAAGGGAATAATGAGGCCTAATCTCCTCCTCTTTCCACTACCCAGACTTTAGGTGAACAAGCTTCTCCCACCATGCTCTCCCACCTCACGTGCTGCCTCACCACAGGCCCAAGAGCATGGGGCCAACTGAGTGTGGACTGAAACCCCTAAAGCTGTAAGCCAAAATAAAACTTTTCTATTTTTAAGATAATTAGTCTAGATATTTTGTAACAATAATGGAAAGTTGACAAACACTCACTGTTTTATAGAAGAGGAAACAAAGGCTTAGAAAATTTAAATTACTCAAAGTCACCAGCTAGTCAGTCTGACTCCAGGCCCATGCACTTTACATTATGCTATACTTTATGCTTCACCAACCTTTTCCTCACTGGGGAATCTTCTGTCTTGGTGTTATTCACAAATGACCCCGCGTGACTTTTCAAATTGACCTTCAGTCACATTGGCTGACTTATGTTTTCCCAACATTGAAGGTGTACTTTTATGAGCTTATATGTAGAATGAGGTTAATGAACCAGTACTTTCCACACATGGAGCTTAATATGATTGCTGAGGTGAAAATGAAGGAGGCTGAACCGTTTTATAGAAACAGGGCTGACAAGTATACACTAAGAAGACCAAAGCACACCTATTTGTGTTTTTAATCAGTGTTGCAAGTATTCGTTTTAAAAAAGCAAAAGCCTATAAATATATTTGCATTTATTCTTTTAATTTTTATTGTTTAAGTTAAAAATCATTAACTTTGGCTTGTCACTGTTAAAAATTTTAAGCATATGGGTAAGTAACAGTCAAAAATTCTGAAATATAATTTAGCCTTGACATATGAGCTACATAGTGTACATACTGTGCTAAGGAAAGAGGTCAATGTGTCTGCTATATATAATTAAAATTGACTCACCTATTCAGTGAAGAAAAACTGAGAAAAGGAATTAATATGGATGCTAGTCTCATTTTGGTCACAGAATACTTCAGTAGGCTGGGGGTGACTCTTAAGACACTTGAAAAACACGTATTTTTCTTAAGTATCTGAGCTACAAATGGTTAGATTCCTCCAGGATTATAAGCCCAGTCAGGAAGCTTTCAGAATTTCAGGGGGGTATAGGGACTGATTCCTGTTTCATTTTGGTGTTTATTATTGTTCTGTGGGCTGGCTGCCACAAAGGGGCCAGAGAGACTGCCGTGCTTATAGGCTGGTCAATTATGGTGCTCTTCCCTTAGAATCATCTGCTAGGGGTGGGAGAGTCACAATTGATTCCACTCTCTTGGTCAGGGGTGCACATCCATTCCAAAATTAGGCTGTAAGTTGGTCAATGGCTTATACGATGTTTTAATGCCAAGAATTTGCCCAAATTATTATGATAATGCGCATACTGGAATAAGCCACTTGTTTGTCTTAAGACAACCAAGATACATAGTGAGTTGATTGTGGGAGCAGGTGATGAAAAGTCATACAGATAGAGGGCAGTTTGCAGATGTCATGAGCCCTCAAAGCTACAAGTAAGCTCATGTCAAGAGGAAGGAAAAAGGCATTTAGTGCTCCTAGCAGTGTAGCCTCAGCTGTGTCTGGCCAGTGGTTAACACTTGTTCCTTAAATGGGGTTTCCTAGGCAAGCACATTTGGGAAATACCACATCGGTGTTCCCCTTCTGGAGAGTTCCACAATGCTTTGGCACAATAAAGAATTACTAATCTTACAGAAAGACACTAGACAGACATTGGGTCTGTTTTACACTCTTAATATTAACTCAGTGTTTTCTAGGCCTATTGGATGACTGAACTCTCACCTGTTAACATATTTTTATGACACTTGTGTTCCATGGAACAGAGCAGGAGCAGGCCTATATGGATGGGAGCAAAAGGAGGGGTGGTAGCAGAAACAGAGAGGTAGCTCTGTCCCTATGTCAGGGGAGTCCCAGAAGTCCTTTGCTAAGGGGGTGATAAACATGTCTGGTCATTGGGTCTGTTTTATACTCTGAGCTGCCAAATAGTCATTGCGAGGTCTAGGGTGGTTGCCCTTGGGCTGCCATTGTATTTTAGTGTTTCTTATCTCTGGGGGTATCCTTATCTCCAACCTCCACTAATTAAGATGAATTGAGTGAGTCTTTTCCCTTGCAACTTAGAGTCTGAGTAGTTTGTAACAGGATTTTAAATGTGACTTTCTAGCTGTCTCCTCAGAATACTACGACAGGTGACAAATGTCCCTACTTCCTCAGGAGATGCTGAAACAAGTGTGGCATTTGTTAAGAGATTATGGAACTGGTATTGCCAGCATTAGCTCCTGATGTGCTCCAGGTGAGGTGAAGAGGGTAGAGAATTCATCCTGGGTATGGACAGTGAGAATTCTTTGGAGAGAGGGTTGTCAGTGTATCTTCCTGAGGGTAGGGAGATTGCTCCCCTAGGGTTGTAAGCCAAGTGAGGAAGCCTTTGGGGTTTCAGGGCTGTTGTGACTTGTACCTGATTTGTTCTGAGTAGAGTTGGCAGAGTGAGATGAGGAGGTAGGGTGGAGAAATTGTGCTCCTACTGGTGGAGGGTTAAAGTGTGAACAGGTGAGGACCCAGGGCAAGAAGTGAGACTTGGGTTATGTTAACAAAGAGGATCTTCTGGAGGGCAAGAAAGACCCAGCATCAGGTAGCTAAAGGAAAACAGTAGGAAACTACAGCTGAGGGGAAGGTACTGGGGGCCAATTAGGGGAGGTCCCACCCATACTGGTGATTATAGTAGGGTCCTCGTGAGGAGGAGGGTACCCTAATGAGGGCGGAAGAACCAGTAATTTAGTATTTGCGCACAGAAGCCTGCTTTCAACTAACAACTCCTCTGGCACAGGAAGACTTCAATGTCCCTGCCTTTCCCTCTCCACCACTCTCTCAACCTGGGGGGAAACCAGGGGCAGCAGAGAGCATGGGAAAGGATTGATGATGCTGTACTTATCCCCATTTACATAGCAGATTTCCCAGCTCAGGTGGGTCCCAACTAGGGGCATGGAGATATTTTAATTGATAAGAGTTGGAGGTTGAGCTGTAGGGCCAGACTAGATGTTTTGCTTAAAAAATTAGGCAAGTGGCTGGAGAATCAATAAGACTGAGGCTGGGAAGTAGGAGGTCCACATGCAAATTCTGCAGGACTGGTCATGCTTTGCCTTATTTAATTCTGTACTCCATACTATGGGAATAGGGCAAAGCTAAAAATCAGTTTGAAGAGTTTGTACTGTGTCCTAAGTAATTAATCCACATGAACTAACTCTAACATAGAACATCATGGACATGTAATATAATTAACACCAATTAATATGTATTTCATTAATGAACATTTATGAAGCACCTTGGCTGGGTTCTGGAGCTACAGGATGACTAAGAGCTGCTTCCTGTCTTTAAAAACACACAGTCTAGTTGTAAAAGTCCAAGTCTTGCCTGAGGGTGCTGGGGATTGAACATAGGGCCACATGCATGCTAGGCAAGAGCTCTACCAATTAGGTGCACCCCACAGCCCTAGGTGGGTTTTTTACTTCAGATTGCCAAAGAATAAGACATGTTAGTTTTGACACTGGTTTAAATGCATTTTCACCTTAAAGTCTGATTCAGTAGGTCTAAGGTAGGACCCAAGAATTTGTATTTTCATAAGCATCTTGTTCTACAGGATGGAAATAATAATGTAGCTCTCTAAACAGCACCACACACCAAAGCAGCTCCTACTGTATTAGGTCATGTGTTATTGATCAACACAGAATTTGCCTCAGAATCCAGGACAGTATTAGTCAATCATGTGGAGAAAGCAAAATTTCTGCCTGCTCTTTATTACATCAAATGAAAACAACTAGACAGATTCTCACCAAATTAGAAGAGCTTGTTTGTGTTTGTCTGACGTAAAATAAGGGACAAAGGAAATTTATTTTAGGAATGTCTGAGGAGTGTCCTTCAAAGACATACAGCCATATTGAGAGCTGTGCCTAGTGCTGATTTCTAAAGACACTGTTACTTCTCCCATGCGCAAACTAGGCTCAGGGTGGAAGCAGCAGAGGTTTATTGATTTGATGATGGTTAATGATTGATATGAGCAGCCTAGGGGAGACCAGGTACCTGATAACAGAATCTTCACAAAAACACATGCAGGAGAAAATGGACTCTACACGTATGAACAGAAAATTTTAATCCCTCCTCTTCTATTTGTCAGAGATGTTTGGACAGGATCTTGCCTTCTGTTTTTTTTTTTTAATTTTTTTTGTAGTTATAGATAGACAGAATGCCTTTATTTTATTTGTATGTGGTGCTAAGGATCAAATCCAGTGCCTCACATTTGGTAGGCAAGTGCTTTGCCACTGAACTATAAGTTCAGCCCCCGTTTGCTTCCCTAATTTTATAATTAGGACAGTGTGGACCTTTTTTCATAAGATTGTTATAAGGAATAGTGACTGAAAGCTTCTGTTAATCACCTGGAAACTTTATAAAGAAGAGTTTAGTTGTATGTTAAAAATGTAGAATAAGCTGCTAAGAGCCAAGTATATGATGCATGGCATTTTTGGTGGAAAGGTGACGCCAGCTAGCCATTGAGATGATATGATTATGTTAAGATTTGCATTCATATGGATATTGGACTCCTGCTGTTCACCTAGGCCAGCTACGGGACTCCTGGAGAGTTCCCATTGGTTGGGGAAGTACAGTAGGAGGGAGTTCCGGGGGAGGAGCTCTCTCAGCGGTCAGAGAGGAGGCCGCGTGGGTGGAAAAATCTTCCCGGGCGCGTACCGGACATTGGCGGCAGTTTCAAAAAATAAACTTTGTTCCTGCTTGAGTGGCTCGTGATTTTGTGCCCAGCCAGACTGCGGCAACTGGCGGCCCGCACGGGGAACGCCTGAAGCTTGGAGGTGAGTAAAATTGCTCGCCCCTGAGGGAAGGCAACAAAATGGGTGACCATTTCAAAAAACAATGTGTTCTCGTTTTGATTTATCTTGTTTTTGTTTCAAGCTGCCTATCCCTAGAATTTTCTCAGGCAAACTGGGAAAAATGGTTGGCTCAAGGTTTGAAGTTGTTTGGCCCTGAGAAAGAGAAAATTGATACAACTATTCTTTGTTCGGTTTTTGTTTCATTCTGTTTCGGTTTTGTTTTATGCTATCTTATTGGGTTGCGTTACCTTTATAGTAGATTAGAAACTAGTAAAAAACAAACCGAAAGACTGTTAAGTAAATTGTTAGAGGTCCAGACTATGGTAGAAAACATGTTAGGTCAAGCGAAAGAGAAGGTCTCTCAAGCTAGTCAGACAGAGGAAGATTTGAAGAAAGAAAGCTTAGAGGAAAAACAACCATCAGGCGGGGAATTACAACAGGAGGCTGCTACTAACCCCGTTCTATCACCAGAGGGCGTAATTCAACCAACAGCTCCATCTACAGCTGAGCGGCCCTCAACTCCCGTAGTTGATGGACGGAATCCTGAGGCAGGACCCCAAAGATTAGCATGCCCTGTACTTGAGCAGGCAGGAGGGCAACGAATTCACCGTGCTTTAGATTTCAAAACAGTGAAGCAATTAAAGGAGGCTGTAACAACCTACGGGCCGCAAACACCCTTCACTGTGAGCATGGTCGAATCCATTACCAACTTAGACATGACGCCAGCAGATTGGGCTAACATGTGTCGATCTGTGCTAAATGGAGGACAATATTTGTTATGGAAGGTTGCCAATGAGGAATTTTGCATGGAGACAGCTAGGCGAAATGCAGCAGCCGGTTACCCTCAAAGAAATCTAGATATGTTATTAGGAAAAGGACCTTATGAGGGTCAACGGCAACAAATTGAATATGATCCTGGCGTATATGCACAAATTGCTGTAGATGCAATTAAGGCATGGAAAACTTTACAGGGGCATGGAGATTTACAAGGACAATTATCTAAGGTAATACAAGGAGCTAATGAACCTTACGCTGAATTTGAGGATAGGCTTATTCAGACAGCATCTAGAGTATTTGGAGATACAGAACAGGCAATGCCATTTATAAAACAACTGGCTTATGACCAAGCAAATCGTTGCTGCAGGGAGGTCATCAGACCATGGAAACATGAAGATTTAAACACATATATTAAATTATGTAGAGACATTAATGAACAAGGGCAAGTCTTAGCAGCAGTACAACAGGCTTTAGATGCCAGGCCAAAAACATGCTATAATTGTGATCAAACAGGACATTTTAAAAGGAGTTGCCCCATAGGAGGAGGGTTTACCAAGGCTAGGTATCAAAGGAATAGAATACCGGGTATTTGCCCACGATGCCATAGAGGGAAACATTGGGCTAATGAATGCCGTTCTCAAACCACCATAGAGGGTATTCCGTTATCAAAAAACAGACAAGGACCAAGTGTTTACCCACGATATTGTGGAGAAAGACATCAGGCTCCATTGCCAAAAAACGGACTGGAGGGCCCAATGCTCCGGGGCCCCAAACCACAAATATACGGGGCAGTGGAGGAACCCAGCAACACCATCAAGGTAGTGCCCAGGACGCATTATCCATTAAATCCCTCATCAGACAAACTAGAGGGAGCGCAGGGTTGGACATCTGTGCCTCTGCCAGAGCAGTACTAACTCCAGAGATGGGAGTTCAAATCATTCCCACAGGAGTAAAAGGACCTCTTCCCCAAGGAACAGTAGGCTTATTATTGGGACGCAGTTCTTCAACACTAAAAGGACTTATGATAAGTCCTGGGGTAATTGATCCCGATTATGAAGGTGAAATAAAAATTATAGCTAGTTCTCCAAGAGGTATATCAGTAATTTCACCAGGAGATAGAATAGCACAGTTATTAATAATACCCAGCCTACATGATAAATTTTCCAGTCGTACTGTAGAAAGAGGTTCCGGGGGATTAGGCTCCACAGGTGTAGATTGGGCTATGCTGTCTTTAAATCTAGATTCTCGCCCAATGCTAAAACTAAATATTCAAGGACATGACTTTAATGGGCTACTTGATACAGGTGCAGACCTTAGCATCATATTTCATCAAAAATGGCCAAAACATTGGCCATTACAACAAGCCACTCAAACGCTTCGAGGCCTAGGAGTGGCAACTAATCCCCATAGAAGTGCAATGGTATTAGATTGAAAGGATCCTGAAGGATGTGAAGGAACTATACAGCCCTATGTATTGGATCATCTTCCTATAAATTTATGGGGACGAGATGTCCTAGATCAATTAGGTTTGACATTAACAAATAACATCAATCCTAATGCGCCCACTACTAGGGCTAGACAAGGCTTTAGGAAAGAAGAAAGATTAAGAGAACAAGAACAAGGTATGACAGCACCAATTCAAATAGATCAAGAAACAAATAGACATGGATTGGGTTTTCAGAAAGGGCCACTGAGACAATCAAAATTACTTGGAAATCAGAAAGACCAGTGTGGGTTCCTCAGTGGCCCCTGACTAAAGAAAAGATACAAATAGCCCATGACCTGGTCAAACAACAATTAGTGGAGGGACATATACAACCTTCCGTATCTCCCCATAATACTCCCATTTTTGTCATTAAAAAGAAATCTGGTAAATGGAGATTATTACAAGATTTAAGAGCCATTAATAATGAGATGGTTATTATGGGACCTGCTCAATCAGGGATTCCCCAATTGTCTGCTTTACCAAAAACCTGGTATGTTTTAGCTATAGATATTAAAGATTGTTTTTTTTTCAATTCCAATTCATCCCGAGGATAGTCCACATTTTGCATTTACTATCCCTGCACTAAATCATGAAGGTCCTGATCAGAGATATGAATGGAAAGTACTCCCTCAAGGGATGGCTAATAGTCCAACTATGTGTCAAATTTATGTTAACAAAGCAATCCAGCCACTTAGAAATCAAAATCCTAAACTACAAATATTTCACTATATGGATGATGTATTGTTAGCACACAAAGATAAAAACACATTGCTAGAATGTTATGCCACACTTACAAATTTATTAAAAAATTATAATCTAGAGATAGCAATAGATAAAGTACAATTAAATTTTCCAATTAATTATTTAGGGGTTTTATTATCCTCAACCATGGTCCATCCACCCAAAATTCAAATACGAGTAGATCAACTCAAATCACTTAACGACTTTCAAAAGTTATTAGGAGACATAAATTGGATAAGGCCTTATCTAGGCATACCAACAGGAGAGTTGGGACCTTTATTTGATATTCTAAAAGGTCCATCAGATCCAAATTCACCCCGCATGTTGACGCCTGAAGCAAGAAAGGCATTAAAAATCATTGAAACATATATGGAAAATATGCATTTGGATAGAATTGATATAAGTTTGCCTTTATTATTTATTGTACTGCCAACAAAAAATATTCCTACAGGAGTATTCTGGCAAGAAGGTCCATTATTGTGGATACATTTATCTTATTCTCCTAACACTATTCTTACTAGGTATCCTGAGGCTGTAGGACAATTAATACTCAAAGGAATAAAAGCAGCCAAGGGAGTGTTTGGGATTTCTCCCAATAAAATTATTACTCCATATACTATAGATCAAATTGATGAGTTAGCTAATGAGTTAAATACTTGGGCAATAATCATGTGTAAATCTAATGTTTCATTTGATAATCACTTACCGTCTAATCCTTTGTTGTCTTTTTGGTCTAAACATCCTGTAGTTTTTCCAAAGATGACAGAAAAAAACCCTTATCATGAATGCTCCAAATATATTCACTGATGGGTCAAATAATGGTACAGCAGCAGTAGTTACTCCTGATCAAACTTTTACATTTTTAGTACCCAAACAATCAGCTCAAAAGGTAGAGCTTAATGCAGTATTGCAAGCTTTTATGATGTTTAAAGATTCTGTATTTAATTTATTTTCTGATAGTCAGTATGTAGTTAATGCTATAGTATCCCTTGAAGATGCTGGTAGGATTTCCCCTTCTTCTACTGTTTTCTCTTTGTTTTCCACTATACAAAGTCTAATCTGGGACAGAAAAGATCCATTCTTTATAGGACATATCAGGGCACATACAGGATTGCCTGGAGCCCTTAGTTTGGGCAATGAGTTAGCAGATAAATCTACACATGACATACATATTTTCTCCACAATAGAAGAAGCTATAAATTTTCATAAAAGGTTCCATGTCAATGCTAATACTTTACAAAAGCGTTTTAAAATAACTAAAGAACAAGCCCGACATATAATAAAACAATGTCAAAATTGTGTGACATTTTTACCACAAGTTAATCTTGGAGTCAATCCTAGAGGACTGATACCTAACCATATTTGGCAGATGGACGTCACACACTTGCCAGAATTTGGAAAATTAAAATATTTACATGTTACAGTTGATACTTCTTCCGGATTTCTGATGGGCTCCCTTCATGCCAGAGAAAAAACTAAAGATGTTATAGCTCATTGCTTACAAAATTTTGCCACTGTGGGCGTTCCAAAACAGTTAAAAACCGATAATGGTCCTGGTTATGCGTCCACCTCTTTTAAACAATTTTGCTCATCATTTGGCATTACTCACATAACAGGAATTCCATACAATCCACAAGGACAAGGCATAGTTGAAAGAGCTCATCAAACTATTAAAATGTACTTATTAAAACAAAAGGAGGGAATTGGAAAGGGGTATATATCCCCCAAAGATAAACTTAAAATAACCCTTTTTACTCTAAACTTTTTAAATTTGGATTCATCAGGGCTTAGTGCTGCGGAAAGACATTTGTATCCAAAAAATGTACATAAGCCCAAGGTACTTTGGAAAGATATTCTAACAGGACAATGGAAAGGTCCTGACCCAGTGATAGTCTGGAGTCGGGGCTCTGTTTGTGTTTTTTCACAGGGAGAACAGCAGCCAATTTGGATTCCAGAGAGATTAACTAAAACAATTTCTACAGACCAAAAGGAAAATGATTCGACTCAAATCCATAACAGCTGATATCCAGATCTCCAGCTTGGCTATTCTTACATCTGCGACAGTGATTAACCAGGATGCTTTTTTCAATATCTATTTTATTATTGCTTTTTCCCACATCATAAAGTTCTATTTTATTTTTGAGCTCATACAGACCTAGGTTAATGTTTTTTCTGATCAGTTTTATTTTTTGACTGTGGAGTTTTTGAACATTGCAATGGAGATTTCACCTAGGTAAAGCTACAAGGCCTTTACTATTGTCTTATGTGTTATATGTTACGTGTGCACACTTCTGTTTTGTGTTGTATGTCTGTATGTGCGTATGTCCATATATCACATATGAGGAGCGCTCATGCACATGGATCCAAAAAATTTTTTTTATTATTCACGTGATTTTAATAGTTTAATTTAATTTGGGTAAACAGCTGTTGAGGATTGTTTTAATATATGAACAAATAGAAGGTTAACAGATCTGTTTGTTTACTTTCACCTTTCCTTTTCATTATATTTAATAATTCTGTTCAGGATAATGTAAATTGTTCTAAATATTGTTTTCTTAGTACCTGTTAATGTTACATATTTTTTTTTAGCATCATTGTCAAAATTCCTATTTTCATCCCAGTGCCGGTGAAGACAAAGATAAAACCAAACTACAACTTCTTCGAGAGTTATCACAACAAACCGTGTAAACTGATACATCAATGATTTATAACTCAACAAGTAATGCTCAATCAATGAGTCGATTTATTTTGGAAGGATATGGACATATTGATAGATTCCTCTGCTTTGAACTGCTTACAAAACTTGCCTGGACTATGTATCACCTGTATGCTTTATTTTGGGAGGATATGGACATATTGATAGATTCCTCTGCTTTGAACTGCTTACAGAACTTGCCTGGACTATGTATCACTTGTATGCTTTGTGATCTATTTGTTGATGCAGCGAATTATGGTAGTGCTAGCGTATCTTTGCTGATGTGTCACCAGTGATGCAATTTTTCCTAGGAGCCGTTAATTGACTTGGTGTCATGACATTTCTGTATCCTCCTCCCTTCTACTAGTGATGGTCTAATTTTGGGGGCCAACAGAGGTGAGGCAAAGAACCTCACCCCCCCACTGGTACATAGGCCTATCCACAAGTATGGCTATATGCTGGACCGGTAGTCAGTGACGGGTATGATCCAATTGCAGTGGTATCAACCTAAGACAGGAGGCTGACGCCTAAAAGTCAGTTTTCCGATGACGGGTAAGAACCATATGTTGAATTGGACAAACCTAACAGGCATGGTCCCTAGCCAGATTGCTTGTTACTTAAACAGAAGGGGGGAGATGCTAAGAGCCAAGTATATGATGCATGGCATTTTTGGTGGAAAGGTGACATCAGCTAGCCATTGAGATGATATGATTATGTTAAGATTTGCATTCATATGGATATTGGACTCCTGCTGTTCACCTAGGCCGGCTATGGGACTCCTGGAGAGTTCCCATTGGTTGGGGAAGTACAGTAGGAGGGAGTTCCGGGGGAGGAGCTCTCTCGGAGGTCCGAGAGGAGGCCGCGTGGGTGGAAAAATCTTCCCGGGCGTGTACCGGACATTGGCGGCAGTTTCAAAAAATAAACTTTGTTCCTGCTTGAGTGGCTCGTGATTTTGTGCCCAGCCGGACTGCGGCAATAAGCCAGGTGCGTTGGCATATGCCTGTAATCCCAGCGGCTCGGGAGGTTGAGGCAGAAGCGTTGTGAGTTCAAAGCCAGCCTCAGCAATTTAGCCAGGCCCTAAGCAACTTAGTGAGACCTTGTCTCTAAATAAAGAATATAAAAAAGGTCTGAGATTGTGGCTCAGTGGTTGAGTGCCCCTGCACAAAAGAAAAAAATAAAAAAGTAGAATAAGCTAAATTTTACTGCATGATTTCAGACTTGGTTTAATCTGTCATTTCCATACAGAGTATTGTTTCATCTTGTTTTCTTCACTGCTTATTTAGATGATCCAGTGTACAAGTGTGATGTGATTTTAAAATCACATGCGATTAGATTTTAAAAATCTAAGATAGGAAATAAGGGCAATTGGAAAACAGGTTGGGCATGTTTTTAGAAAGCAGAATAGATTTTTAGAGCTAAAACAAGTGGGGAGATGTATGCTAAGCAACAGACTGTGGACTTAAAATCACAGAAGTCTATATTCTTTTGGTTATTAATTTGCTAAGGCCCTTGAACCAAGAATACAGATGGAAATCTATGAAAAATTGACACGTGTACTCAAATTGAGGCAATATATCACCATAGCCAAGATATGGTGCAGTAGCATAGCCTTAAATATTTAACATAAAGCTCTGCCATATAATTACATGTGTGGCATTATCTTTAATGGGAGCTGATTAATGAGGGTAACAATAAAGCAAGGATGAATATTAGCTCTTCAGACACTGATGTTCAGATAGCCCCTGAAAAGTCATTTTTCTCAAAGCCCCATTCCTTAAGGATTGTGGAAATGTCAATTGTTTTTGCAGTTTCCAGTTCAAGAAGCAGTTATTCAAAATCCCCAGAGAACTCTTCTCTAACAGACTACAATAAAACTTAGAATTAATGGTGGTGACATTTTAGACCTAAATTACTGCCTTCATGCTTTAAATAATTATCTTGCTATCCCTATGCAAGGGACTTGCAAATTTTTCACTTTATTTCAGCCTTATCTGTCATCTTCACTGCTTGACTAATCCTTTGTCCCTTACAAATGAATACAGGAAGCTGAATTTCTAATTTTTTCCCCTCAAAAATTCTGCTTTTAAACATTACTTTCATGGTAATTTATCTAATGTAGATTTTCAACATACTCTTCTCAAAGGCCTTCTCAAAGTTGACTGGATATTCTGAATCATCCTTAGGGTAGTTCCCCAACCCTGTGTACCCTTTTGTTCTTGCTGCCCTTCTCACTCTACTCTAGGTCCTGGGGTTCTGCCTCTCCAATTATGTCCTTTAAAGATCACTAAGGAGGTTCTCTTCAGGAACTTGTTCTCTTTTTTGCATGGTTCTGGGATCAAACCCAGAACCTAGATAAGCATTCTACCATGGAGCTACACCACCAGCAGTTACTTATTCTTGATAAAGTAAGGATAGAGTTCTGAGAAAGGAAAACCTTTTTTTTTTAAAGTATATTTTTTCAGTTGTATATGGACACAATATCTTTATTTTATTTATTTTTATGAAGTGCTGTGGATTGAACCCGATACCTCACATAGGATAGTCAAGTGCTGTATCACTGAGCCACAACCCTAGTCCCAGGGAAAACTTAAGCAAGACCTTGAAAACCTTGGCCAGACACTGGGAAGTCTGTTACTCTGAGCCTGTCAGCTCCTGAGGACTCCTGTCTTCCACTGCTGTGCCTAAGTGGCAGTGAGGAGAGGCAGCTGCAGTCACTCAAGGAACACCCCAACTTTGCCAGCCAGGTGAGAACACCAAGAATGAAAGGTGAGCATTCTTCTGGTGTGCATGGGAAGTGTCTTTCACAGAATTTCTCAGTGGCCCCTGGAATCAAGCTCCCAGTGTTCTCCAGATCAGGCTCTTCCTTTGAGGCTTCCTAACTAAGCACCAGCCACAATGGAATTGACTCTGAATAATCCCACTGCCATGTTTTTAATTTTGCTTTTTTCTTGCCCTCAAAGTTCATTCCATGTTGTAAAAACAACTTTAGGAAGTTAAAAATGTCAATGTGTTCTAAGGAAATGGGCTTTTGCTATGTGGTGGTTGAGATCAGGTTTCTCTGAGAGCAATTGGTGGTGTGCTGAATGTGGAGAATCCCTCTTTGAGGCTAAATTCCTCAGTGTAAATAGTGTTCCATGTACAAGGATCCTTTTGTTTGCAAACTCTGGAATGTTTTTCAGAGAATGAGAAGGCATCAGCCTCCTTTCTCTTGGTTACTACCCTTTGTACACACAGAATATCATATTTTTAGAAATATAAAGTTAGAATAATGGATAAAATTTTACTAAATCCAATAAAATCCATTGACATCAGAATGAGCTTGTTTTTATCCTTTGCATTTCAACTTCCTAATTGACCCACTTCCATTTCCCCAACTTTCTTTCAAGTCTAGGGCTTAACTCAGTGGAGAAAAATGGGTCGAAGACTATTTTCAAATAATTCATTCCCTGCAGTTACTTCCCAGTCTCTTTTCTTGTTCCTAGTTTTAGTTGGTCATAGCTTTTTATAACTTGGAAATTAAAGTCCTTAAAGACAAAGAGACTATTTTACTGATATGACGGTCAATTTTTAAATGAACAATTGTTGAAGTGCCTATTATAAACAAGAATGGACTGGGCACTTAACAAAAATGAAAAACAAGGTCCCCTGACATTAAGAATCTCACAGTCTGTTGGAAACCCAGTTGCACAAACAAATCACTTAATTCATTAAAATAAGTTGCTTTAATGAGGTTGCATATCAGGATTGCTGGAACAGTAGGAGATTGTAGCTTATAAATAGAGCCAGGGAATGCAGGGAAGTGTTTCCAGACAACATAGCTTCTCTGGTAGGAGTATGATGGTATGCAGCATGGGGAAATGCTGGGACAGAGGTGGCTGGTGCTTGTAAGCAGAGAGAATGGCATGTGCAGAGTCCCCACAGCTCTGGTTGACAGGGTACATTCTAAATTATCACAGTACTCTAGTATGTTTGAAGAACTGGCTGTGGCACAAAGGTCATGAAAGGCCTTATAAACCATGGGAGCCACTGAAGAATTTCAAGCAGAGTAGTGATGTGACAAGGAAGGGTGGGAGACAGATAGGAGGACAGCAAGACCGAAGGCAGGAAAGACCAATGAGGATGCTTTTATCGTATTTAGTTTGGGAGAGAGACAACCAGAGGGCATTGGGGAAGAGAATTTAGAGAAGAGAAGTTTATGAGGCACCCAGGAGCTGGTGACTGATTAGATAAGGGGCAAGGAAGAAAGAGGTTTCTGGCTTGGTCAACTTGACAAGATAGAGAAGACAGAAGGACAGGTTTTATTATTTTTAAAGGGGAGGGTTGGGGAAGAGGAAAGATGAGTTTGGCTTTGAATGGAGTAAGTTTGAGGTGCTGCTGTTGAGGTGGGACTGTTGAGGAGAAAGATGACTTCACAATAATCTGAATAAATAGTTGCAATGTCAACTTACATTAAACTATACTTTAATGACTCGGAACATGCATCATTTTGTAGAAACTTGGAACTTGGAGGAGAATTCTGAGCTAGAGATATTGGTTTGGGAATTATACTCATGGGTGACAGTATTAAGTATGTGTGAGTAGAGGGGGTAAGGATGAAAAGAGGAGTAATGGAAGAGTGCCATGCTGCAGACATGACGACAGTTCAACCAGAAATACTTAATCTTGCATCTCCTAAGAATAAGGACATTCTCCTTGATGATCATGACAACATTTTTGCACCAAAGAAAATCTGAATTACTTCAAAATCATTATTTGAATCTTCTCCATAATCAAATTCCCAAATCTGCTCCTATAGATGGTTTTTAAAAAACCAAGCTCCAAAGTTCACACATTACATTAGACCATCAACTTTCTGTAGTATCCCTCTCTAATTCACTTCCCCCTCAGTTCTCCATGACCTGGAGTCCTTAGATACTGTACTATAGGGCAGCCTATATTCTGGATCATAGTTAGATTTAGGCCAGCTACTTCCAGTAGTTCATTACTATGTGATGTTTGTACCTTTCACTATGTCACATAGGAGGACAAACTCTTTTATAGTTAGATTTTTGACTAGTATATTATTAGAGATGACAAATCATATGTATATGATATATATAATATATATATATATATAATATATATCATATATATATTTTCATTTATTTATTTTATGGCCCTACTTCTTTCTAAAAAATTATGCATGCTCTGAGTCATTAAAGTATAGTTTAATGTAAGTTGACATTGCAGCTAGTTATTCAGATTATTTTTTCTTGGTTTCATGTTCCCATAGAAACCTGTATTGAAAATAATTTGTTCTGAGTGAGGCCTGTTCTGGTTCAGTTAAACTCAAAGTCTTCAATCAATCTGACTCACTGACATGACTACCAACCATTTCTTTTCAATCATTATCCCCTATAATTCTGTTAGATAAAACAGTGTGTAAGGGGTGAACAAAGGAAGAGTTTCCCACTGAGAAGCCTTAGAAGCAGTAGCCAAAGAGAGGTGAATCATAAAGGATGATTTATATCAGTTGGAACTCCTAGTGGCAAATGACAGAAGCTAAATGCAAACTGAAGGAAAACAGGGTGTGTATTATAAAGATAGGGATAGGCAGCTATGTAGACATAAGCACACAACTGGTATTTGTCAGTAGAACATTTTGAGAAAGGCAGGAAATTTGTTTTCTTCTCAATTACAGAATTCTAAGGTGTCTGGTTGGTTTTGCAGGGTGAGGCCCCTCTCTGGGGAAGTAAACATGGTGGGGAGGTGGAGCCATGTGAGTATACAAACATGGTGGCTGGAAGCCCAACCAGATGCTAGGGACGTTTCCTGGAGAAGGAGAAATTGTTGACCAGATTCCCAGAAGGTTTTATCACAATGGTGTCAGGATATAGGGACGGTTCATTGTGAGGTACATCAGGAAGTCAAATGGGTAGGGGATACTCACTGGGTTTGGCATTTAGGATGTGAGTGGAAACTTTAGCAGGTTTAGTTTTAGTGGAGTGAGGACAGTGGATTGATAAGGGGAAAGGAAACAATGAGCACACAAGTCTGTATTCTAGAAGGTTGCTTTGAAAGGAAAGAGATCTATTAAGGTTTGAGGTGGAAGAGGCTTTTGCTAAAGCAAGGATTCCTTACCTGGGCTCCATGCATTGTCGAATTCTATAGACCCCTTGGAAATGGTATGCAAAATTTACCTGTTTCTCAAAGAGATTTGTGGTCCACAAATATTAAGAATCATTGTGCTAAGGGAAAGATGCCAACAGAAAGGGAGAAGTGAAAGAAATAAGAGAAGATGGATAGCTGGAGCATGCCTGTGGAGAGGGGGCCGGTGTAGGAGCCAGATCTTAAGGAGTAGGATTACCTTGTTGGAAAGAGAATGGCTTATTTATTTTTTCTTCTGAGACTAGGGGAAATGATGTGAAATTCAGGACAGCTGCAGTCTGTTTATGCATAGGGTGGTAGAGACTGTGAGATTCATTCCTGATAGTTTCTCTTTAAATATATATATATGTAAATATATATTAATATTTATTTTTTTTTTAGGTGTAGATGGACACAACACAATGCCTATATTTTTATGTGGTGCTGAGGATGGAACCTGGGTCCCGCCCATGCTAAGCGAGTGCTCTACCGCTGAGCCACAATCCCAGCCCCTCTTACTATATTTTTTGTCCTTGATCCATCTTAACCTTGGCATCAGGCACTCTTTCTACAGATGGCAGGACAGGATATGGTCCTAATCTGTTCTTTCTTGGATTTGCCATTGGGTCTTCTGCCTCCATGATTGTTCCTGACTGATGTGCCTTGTCATTCATTTTTGCTTGACGTCCACCATGAGTTGGAAGCAGAGCTGTACTGTGCTGTCCTCTTGTCCTCATCTCTAAGACCTTCTAACAGCTACTCTTTATATCTTGTAGGTGAAACTGATAGCATGAACAGTTAATTGCCCCCTTCCTATTCTCTAAAGGTAAGCTGAAGTCAGAGCTGTTCCCTGGTTTGGGGGTTAATGTGTTGGAGTCACCTGGGTATAAAGTGAGTCAGTAGACAGACATGAAAGTAGGTATGTATGTGGGTGGACATTTGTTAGAGTTAATTAATAAACAGCGAGTGAATCTTTGTCTATTAAATGCTCTTGAGCCATAAGGCAGGAAAATAGTGGTCTTTTGGCCAGGGACTCTAGATATGGAATCTGAACTTCTCTTTCATGGAATGTTCTAAGCCCAGTCTTATGTTTTTCATGCCTTGAATTTACCATTTGCAAGAACAAATATTTTCCACTTATGAGGGACAGTGTCTGTTGACCTTTTTGAGAAGTAACATGAGAACACACTGTTTACTGTATTATTGTTAAAGGAACACCTGGCACCTTATAAACTACCCCTGAGATCTGAATGTTCTTCAAGCTACAATTGTGGAAGAACCGGTTTCTGAAGAAAAGCTTAGTGATATTCTTTAGAAAATCTTATTTATAAACAATACTCATACCCATGAGAGTATATTGATTTTTTTTATTAGTGCTTTATAGTTATACACTGTAGTTGGGTTCATCCTGACAGAGAGTATATTGATTTTTGATTTAAAGGCATTTGTAGGATAAGGGCATATATTTTTCTGCTTTTAATTTTCATAAACTCTTGAAGTTGGTAACCTTTCTATAGTACAAAGATTCCCTTAAATCATCATCACTGGTGATTGTTAAGTTCCCTGTGACTTATCTGAACTTCTTTACAAATATTGCATTCAATTTAAAAAAAAAAATTCTTTAAAAAAAATTTTTTTTAGTTGCAGATGGACACAATACCTTTATTTTATTTATTTTTATGTGGTGCTGAGGATTGAACCCAGTGCCTCACACATGTGAGACGAGTGCTCTACCACTGAGCCATAGCCTTAGCCCTTCTTTTTTAATTAAAAAATATTCTGGCACAATATATGTAACAAAAAGCTTACTGCCTTACCCATTTTAAAGTGTAGAGCTCAGTGGCATTAAGTACATTTACATTGTTGTGCAACTACCATCCAACTCCAGGATTAGCTGTACTTCTTTAAATGTGAAAGTAAAGATCTGTTGCCTTCAATGACTTTCTTGGGAATCTCTGATAAAGTGGGTAGGCCCAGTAACTGCTTGTTCCTTGGAAGCTTCTTTTTTTCTGAAGAATAAGTGAAATTTTGAAGTGAAATTAAAAATTAGGAAGACAATCTTATCAGGATTCACAATAGTTTATGGTTCCTATTACAGCTCAGCTTTAAGGTACTGACACTATTGTTGACTGACATGGTGAAGTAGGTTTGATGTGAAGGGTAGAAGAGAGTTCCCAGGTTTTTATAACTTCTGGATCCATAGAGATCAGAAGAGCTTTGTAACAGTGACCAGGCAACATCTTATGGCCCAAATCAGCCAGCTTCAGCCACATGGAGGTACAGGAAGGAGCAGGAAGGTGGCTGTGAGTGAATGGAGTTGCGCAGAATCTGTCCTCAGGGGAGAAGGGCACTATTCCAGCCTGCTGACTGCAGGAGAGAGAGCCCATTCTCCCCTCACCGAAATCAGTTTAACATCCTGTTGGAAATGTCCCTTTTCCTCCCATGCCATTTAAGAACTACAGTGAGGGGGTGGGGTGGGGTGAGTAGTAGTTTAGAAACTTTAAACCTTAGAACACTGGTGTTCTTCAACTCTTTTCCCTATGATTTTGTTGTCCCCTAACATCATGTGAAATATCTTTTCCTCAGTTTGCTTAACACATGTTTCCTAAAGACCTGCTTGTTCCAAATGTGACCTCTTCCATACTTATACAATTTTACCAAAGTGTGTTGTGACAGGTGTTACAAAGCTCACAATTGATAGCTGCACCAGAAAATACTGTATTGAAGGCCAACACAAGCAGAGAGAACTGGGTTGTTTTCCCCTTTGACATGGGGATAAAAGTTAGCCCTATATAGTTGTGGTTGAAAGTCCCTGTGGCATTGTCCAGTGGCTCTGCTAAGGAAAGCAATAGAATCCTTCTCATCAATTAAGGAGGAGGCCTCTGTGAGAGTTCAAGGTCATGGGGTCATGGGGTCTATTCACTCAGAGAGTGTCAGGACAGCCTGCTCCTGGGGTGCCTCTCTCCTTAGCCAGCCATTCACTACCTCTGTGATATCATGTTGGATGTGAGCATACCCTCCCCACTTCTAAGCTCCCCACTATAGCCTGGGAAGCCTGGTTATAAAAAGGAGAATGTGATCTTGTTGTTCATCATTCATTTTGATTCACAATAAAAATGTAAAGAAACATTGTCCTGGACCCATATTAGTGAAAGAAAGTTTAGAGCAAAAGAGCAAAAGATTGCTTAGTGGGCTGCTTGGCGTGTTTGACACTCTGTACACCTGTATGTTTCTCCCATACTCTGTCATGTCTTTCTTTCAGTGTCTCTTTTTGCCTGTCTTATGTCTTTCTGTATGTCTGGGCACATCTGTCTCTTTGTATTTTGTTTCTCTGAGCAAATTCTGAGGTCCAGGTGTGAGCCATGTACTACACTAGATGTGGAGAATCTAATGGCAAACAAGATGCTGTAAAAGAACAGTAACAATAGTAACTAGCATTGTTGCTAGCTGTTTAGCATTAACTAGACCCTGTGTTAAGAGCTTTAGATTTATTATTGCACTTGATCCTCACAACAGCTCTATATGATAGTCTCAGCACTATCCACTTTACAAAGGAACTGTGGTTTGGATAGACTTATAATTAGGTCATGAAGCTTGCAAGGACTCAGTTCTGTCCAACCCACATTATCAACTATTGTCCTTTAGCTGGTAACTTGAGTCTCTGGGGACTTCAGGCTTTCTGTAGGAATACTTTATGATATCAAATTAATTCAAGGTTATTAATCTGTTCAGATCTTGGAAGTATTATGCAGCTCTGAAATTTAATTGAGTGCATGTGTGTGCATGTGAGAGAGACAGAGATAGCCACAGACTTAGAGGTAATAAGGTAAAACAGAGGCAGTAAGACTTAAGAGACAAAGAGAAATAAGATGGAGACAGACATGTTGAGACATACAGACAAGAGACAGAGGGAGGGGTGGGGAGAGTGAAAGAGTGAGAGAGAGTGGAGAAAGAGACATGAGAGGAAGACATAGACTGTGAGCATAATTGCAGCCATCTTCCTTTTCCCCATCTCCACTTTATGAATACTGTTCTTATTCCCAAGAAATAGAAACTAGCCCCAGATAAAACCTACCGGCCTGGAGATGTGCTGGTCTCTCCCTGTTCTCACATTGAGAGATAGGAGACAACTTACTGGCCTCTGAGATGGGGACGTACTGGAATCCCTGTTCTCTCCTTGAGAAGATAAAGGGACATGCTGGTTTTCTTGTTCCCCCTCTGAGAGATAGGAAAACTGTCTGTCTCTGTTCCCAAGAAACAAACTTGCTTTCCCCAAGATCAGGGGATGCTTACTATGTCAGTCAAGACTAAACCCGCCCCTAGTGCGCAGCGGTGATTCTAGCCTATAAAAGGTAACATTAAGGGGGGAGTTGCTGCTGCTCTCTCTCCTTGAAGCTGCTGTCACTCTCTGTGCAGAGCAGCCTTGTCAGGATCCTGACAATAAACCCACTTCTTATCCTAGGTGTGTGTTTGATCAGTCCTGCGCCACTTTTCTTTCATAGCCAGGTACACTTATTGACAGATACACCAGATACACCATTGATTCAAGTGTCTTGTTCTTTAGTTAGTACACTTCTAGTATAATGTTTCTTATGAATTAACACGAGTGATGACCAATGGTGACCAGGACAATGTTGTGTGCTGTGGGGAATTAGTGAAGATTAGCAAGATTTTGGCAATTCTAAAGTACAGAGAAACCTAATAAAAGCAATTCTGTTTTTTGCAATAGAACATAATAGAAGCATTATTTAAATGTGTCTTGTGTATTTAATGTAAGTGACTAAGCATAGGCTTTGAAGTTGGACTGATGAAATTTACACCCCAGCTCCTGTACTTACTGGTTGTGGGCTTTGAGGAAGTTAGTGAACTCTGAGCCTCAGTTTTCAGATTGGTAAAATGGCAATGATAGTAATAACAATGCCTCTTTTATGGAGTTTTTGGTAGTGTTTAAAAAGATGAAGTCCAAAACTGTTTGGCACAACTAACTTTAACCATTTTTTATTAAATTTAATGTAAAATTTATTTAATGTAAAGTTAACTGAATAAACTCATCTATTCTTAAGACATAGTGGCTGCAGTGTCCTGGTTTTAGAATTCCCAGACCTAGTTTCAAGGAGAGCTCTCTTCAGCACAAGCCCTGTGGTGACCTGGACTCTCCTGCCCTGATACCTGTAGTCAAATAGCCATTACCCTGCTACTGATCATTTCTGAGCCCAGGGAAGCCCTGTTTAGAATCTGCTGTAGAATGTACCCTCTCTCCTGAGATCCTGTGTAGAATCTGTTTTGAATGCTTATAAAAAGAGAGGAGAAAGAGAAGAAGGAGGAGGAAAAGGAAGAGGAGGAGGAGGAGGAGGAGGAGGAGGAGGAGGAGGAGGAGGAGGAGGAGGAAGGAAATAGGCAAATCTCTGAAGTAAAATTTGTGCTGCAAAGAAGTGGGACCATCATAGTTCTATCTTGCACTTCACCTTCCCAGAGCATGTTTCCAAAATACACTGGGCACTTTCACCTGCTGGTGAATTTGCTGACATGATTCTGTTTGCCCAGGATTTCTTTTCCTTCCCTTCCTCAACATTTCCATCTCTCTAAAGTCCAGGAACTGCTTTCCCCAACACCCACAGATAGAAGCAATACTTTCTTCTTCCATAGACCCAGAGCACTTTGGAAACATTCCTATTACAGGGGTTATTACAATCTGCCTAATTAGGAGCAAGGGGGATCTGTTTACCCCAGGAGATTGAGAGCTCCTTTGGGCTGGCATGTCTAATCTGCTTTGTACTCTTCGTAGTTGGGCAGAGCCCCTGCTGGTTCTCCCAGGAATTGGGGGGTGGGGAGACTGCTAGAGCCTCTTGCCATTTGTCAAATCCCAAACTTCCTTTTCTTTGCTAAAAAGTTAACCAGAGAGCCTGGTTTAGGCATTTCTATCCTATACCAGGGACAGACAGGGCATGAATGTAAATTAGTTTTAGAATTCATGTACAGCTTGTATTGTGACATGAGAATATTTGCAGTCTTGTTATTTTGAAGTGCCTTTGGCAGACATGAGAGGAAGTCTGATTTTCAAGCCCAAATAAGATAGGAAATGTTGTTGTATACTGTCACTTTTAGCCAACTTGGATCTGACAGGGAGGAGTTACCCCAAGAGAGTTAGTTGTTCATCAGCTTGATTGTAGGTGAACCTTGTTATGTTCGTCCCACCTAAATTGGGGGATTGTCCATATGGTCTTTTAAAATGTTGAATCATTAAGGAAAGAAAACTTTTAAATTGATGTTTAATAAACTAATGTAATATCTAATTATTCATTAATATCGAGTAGGAAAAGGGCTGCAAAGCTCTTTAGATTGATGTCTCAAACTTTAGAAACCTCTTGCAACTTAATTTATAGGAAGAGCCTGCTTATCAACTCTGGGGCTTATGAGAGAAGGAAGGCTGCCAAGATATTTGAACAAAAAATATCCCTAAAACATCAGGATGCAGTACAATCTCACAGGTGATTAAGAAGTGCTTACTGAACAAGTCAAGATAAAAAATGTTCCAACTGACAATTGCAACATCTATCATATTGATAGGAGATGAGCAAAGAAATGATATGGGCTGAAGAACGAGTTTCACATGACCCAAAGTTGAGCTGCCTTCAGTTCCACAATTGCATTCATTACTTCACAGTTTTGTAGATCTGAATCACAGGCTGATTCAGATTCTGGGCAGGAATTTAAATTCCTGGACTAACTGTGAACATTGGGTAGGTGGCAACCCTGGGGCTCCAACTGCTGACTGAATTTTAGTTTGGGGCTCTCGTATGGGCTTAAAAATTATAGAGAATGATATAAGTTCTCTCTTCTCCTTACTCAATTGAAGAAAAATGAGACTTCTCCCCTGGATGACTGACAGTTCCAGATTGGATTTGATATCTGCTGAGAATTAGTTTTTTATTTATTTTTAATTTTTTTTTCGTTGTAGTTGGACGCAAAATCTTTATTTATTTATTTTTATGTGGTGCTGAGGATCGAACCCAGTACCTCATGCGGTGAGGCAAGTGCTCTACCACTGAGTCACAACCTCAGCCACTGACAATTAGTTTTTATCTCTTTAGTTTAAATTCAAATTTTAGTAACGAATTCTAGAAATGATCCTTGGAAAGAACATTCTTTTAAGCTCAGTTTTTGGCTTTCATTGGACCATAGTGCAGTAAATTTTCATATGCCCTAATCTATAGTGTTTTGCATGGAGGGGGAGTGAGCAGGGAATCACTAGTATTTTCTGCTGTGTTCATGAAGGATTCTAGGTGGCCCTTCCTGTTTGGAGACTCTCAGGCCCTAGGAGCTCCTGCCAGGTTGTTCTGGGTGGTGGCTCATGGAGCTCATCTGTGTTTAGAATTATTACAAGCTTTTTCTTTAAAAAAAAATTTTTTTTTGAGGTTAAATGTGCCACAGGGCTAGCTGGACATAAAAAATAAAAAATCTGCACTCTTGTATTTTGGTGAATAGGAAATTGCATTGGGTCTGAGTCAGATCATTTAGCTGTCTTTAGGGCCAGATGAAAATCTAAGAACTCTGATTAATTAAAGAAAGAAGAGTCATAAAGCCCAGAGAGATGACGTTTTATGCCAACATTTTTAACCCACAAGACTCTGAGATAAAAGGCATCTGTGGTCAAAAGGTTTGGAAACAGGGACTGGGGTTGTAGCTTAGTTTAGCTTGCCTCGCATGTGTGGGACACTAGGTTCGATCCTCAGCACCACATAAATAAATAAAGATATTGTGCCCATCTACAATTAAAAATAATAATAAAAATGTTTTGGAAACAAAATAAGATTAAGAAATATTGCTTTACTATGCTGGTGGCTTTTCTCCCACCACAGTGAGCGATACACTTTAAATATATTAAGTTTTCTGAAAAGTCTAGTGATAAGAAAATCCTCATAACTCAGCCTTTTCTACATTTGTTTGAAAGGTAACTCCTATTAAAATCCAGTGAGCAAATCCTGAAAAATTCAGCCCATATTATTTGGATGTATTTTAAGGTTGGTTAGGTTTGAGTTGTGAATAGGTTTTTCTGAAAATTCTCAAGAGAGAAGTAAAACAGATGGAAATTATGTGGCCTCCAGAGTGAGTTTTTAATCTCTATTTAAAATCTTCTCATTTCCTCGACTTTTTATTATGAAATATTTCAAACATGCCAAAAAAGTTGAAAGATTAGTACAAAGGACTCCCATATGCCATCCATCTACCCTTGACAATTGCTAATACTTTGCTTTATTCTCTCTGTATACTTGTTTTCCTTTGTTGTTGTTGAGCCTTTTGAAAGTAAGTTATGTACACATTATGACTCACCACTTCTCAGTAAGAATACAGATATTTGTCTATAGAGCCACAATGTCATTTTCCCTACAAAGAAAATTAGCCATCTAAAATCAACTTAATATTTAAATTTCCTCAATTGTCCCGCAAAGTATCATTTTTTATTTTTATTTATTTTGGTACCAGAGATTGAACTCAGGGGCACACAACAACTGAGTCACATCTGAAGCCCTATTTTGTATTTTATTTAGAGACAGAGTCTCACTGAATTGCTTAGTGCCTTGCTTTTGCTGAGGCTGGTTTTGAACTCGTGATCCTCCTGGCTCATCCTCCTGAGCCACTGGGATTATAGGTGTGTGCCACTGTGTCCAGCTTGCAAATCACCTTATAGTTGTTTTTGTAAACAAACGCACCAGTATATTCCCTTGTTGTTAAAAATAGAAGAGTTCCTCCCTTACTCTTTACTCCATGACATTAACTTTTTGAAGAATCTAGGCTAGTGGTCTTATAGGATATCCCACTTTCTAGATTTGTCTGTTACCTTATGCTGTTAATCTGCTTCTCTATCTCAGGAATTCTTAATTCTGGTTGTGCATCCAAATTGCCCGTCCTGTTGAATTGGATTTACAATAGATGGGTAGTAACTGGTCCACTCCATTCTCCCTAGAAGTTTTTAACGTAAAACTTAAGACCTAGAAAAGAATAATCCCTGAGATCTACTTTCATGCAATTATATCACAATCATTAGGATGAAGCTCAGGTGACCCCAGTTTAAAAATTCTGGAGGTGGTTCATATGAAGTCTCTACTCTATCTTCTATGTAGCCTTGAAGAGAGGGAGTGAGATTCAGATACGTATTTTTGTCCACAATATCTTAACTGTACATTGCAGTCACCTGGGAAGGTTAAAAAATACTGATGCAAATGGCATGGTGGTGCGTGACTATAATCCCAGTGAGTGGGGAGGATGAGGCAGGAGATTGCAAGTTCAATGCTAGTTTCAGTCACTTAGTGAGAGACATTGTCTCAAAATGAAAAACAAAAAGGGCTGGGGATGTAGCTCAGTGGTTGCATCCTGAGTTCAATCCCTGTAACTACTCACTGCCCCAGGCATCCCCACCCCACCGCAAATACTGATGCATGGGTGCCACCTCATAGATTCTGATATAGTTGGTTTTGGGATTTTGAAAATTTCCTCAGTTGATTCTAACACAGTCAAGAAGACCCATTGCCTTAGGTTTTATTGCTTGTTTAATAAATGCCACACAATGCCATATTGTTCTATTATTTGTGATGCTAGATTTAGTCAATGGATAAAGACAGTGGCCACCAGACTTCTCCATTGCAGAGACAAGGGCTCTCCTCTGTAAACATAAGAGGTTTCTGGAATGATACTTCCTTTTGATGTAATTCCACTGGTCATTACATACTTTTATTTTTATTTTCTATTAGAACTCATCCTGGGCTTATCTTCTGTGTTCTCTGAGACAGGCCATTCTGTTCTCTGAAACCAGTTATTTCTCTGAGAGGTCCTTGTTCTTTTCAATAAGGAACTGTATTTAAAAGTCAATTCTGTCCCAGTGGCTCAGGAAGCTGAGGCAGGAGGATGGCGAGTTCAAAGCCTGCCTCAGCAACTTTGAAAGGTTGAAAGCAACTCAATGAGACTCTGATTCTAAATAAAACACAAAAAAGGACTGGGGATGTGGCTCAGTGGTTAAGTGCCCCTGGTTTAGTACCCGGTACCAAAAAAAAAAAAAGTCAATTCTGGGGAACTAGTTGTATTCGTCTCTACGGGGATTTTGTTGAATTTGGTTCATTTTAATGGAAAAAGCTAGGAAATACACTAATGAACACATCAGATGTTAAAACTGGTCAGTCCAATTTAACAATACAATTTTTTCCTTAACCCTATTTTATAGGTGCTTGTTTTACGTTGAAAACATTCGTTCCTAGTAACATAGTAACATCAATACGTTTTGTTCATTTGCTTTATTTATTTTTTTAGTTGTAGTTGGACACAATACCTTTATTTTATTTATTTTTATGTGGTGCTAGGATCAAACTCAGTGCCTTGCACGTGCTAGGCGAGTGCTCTATTGTTGAGCCACAACCTCAGCTCTCATTTGCTTTATTCTAAATTTACATAAAGTTTTTAAAATGCAAAACTACTATTACTGCTAACATTACATGAGTGAAGCTTTAGATTTCTTTGTAGTTCCTTTTGTCCCTTGTGAACAACTTTGACAGAGTTGAATGGCTTCCTCCTCTAGTGAGAAGATGAGGTATTTATGTGGTGGTTTAAGAAGGAGGGTGCTATGTCCAGAACAAGAACTGTGTCATGGGGGTGGGTGTTGGGGGAGTGGGAGGGGCGCTGACCTAGGAAATAGATTCAGGTTTGGCAGGTGGAAGAAGATGCAAGATGCAGTTAGGATAGCAGACATGCTTTATTCAGTGGCGGCCACAGCCATTAGCCAGCACCCAGCTTCAGCTTCAGCCCCCTCCCTGCACACCCGCTTCCATTTTAGTTCCTCCCTAGCCCAATTCCATAAGCCCTTTTTATATGCAGGTCAAACAAAGAAGGCACACTACCAACTGGTTACATGGCTGGTGGTGTATGCTCATAAGTTAATGTTTATGACCTTGAGTCTGTAGGCTGAATCAGAGTGTTTATGGCTTTGACTATCCATAACAGCCAGTTCCTAGCCTGGCTACACACTAAAAACATAACATAGCCCACCAGAAGTCTAGGTGAGGGAGTCTAACTACAGCCATATTTAGGCCTTCCCAACACACTGTTGCTGCTTCTTTCTCTTTCCTCTAAATCCTGTTGCAGACATTTCAGGGTTTCTATTGAGAAGGGCTGCACAGGTGGGGATAACACTTCTTTCTCTCACTTAGAGAGTCTACATTTGACACCTTCCCTTCAACCTGGTTGTGAGGGTTAATTTTATGTGTAAACTTGGCTAGGCTATAGTGCCCGGTTGTTTAGTCAAATACCAGTTTAGGTGGTACTGTGAAGGTACATTTTGAAAACATGTGATTGACATTTAAATCAGTAAGCTTTGAGTAAAGCAGATTACTTTCCATAAGGTGCATGGCCCCTAATCAGTTGAAGGCCTTAAGAGAAAAGACTGAGATCCCTGGAAAGGAAAGGAATTCTGCTCCCACATTCAAGACAGTAATTTCTTGCTGGAAATTGCAAGCTTGCCCCATGGATTTTGGATTTGACAGTCCTGAGAACTGTGAGTCAATTCTTTAAAACAAATCTTTGTCTCTATACATACACACTATTTGTTCTGTTTCTATGGAAAACCCCGATTATACAGTGGTATCTCAAACTCAAGTCAAAATGGTTGGATCTCTGCTATGTGGCCTAGTAGTGGCATCAGCATGAGAAGCAGACTGTGGTCTCCCAGGAAGGAGGAAGGAGAGGAACAGTAGATGAGAAAGGGCCCTGCTGAGGGAGAACAGGTGCTGGAAGTGATGTGTAAGAACCTGTTTCTCCTCTCACTTAGTACTTGGTTAATATGGTGGTCGCCACCACATGGCAGGTGACCCTTGTTTGAGTTGAAACCAGAGTGTCCTTTTGGGCCAGGAGCTGCCTAATATACCCTGCTTTGGTAAGAGGAAAAGGCTCCTGGGGTCCTGGACTTACTAGTCCTGTCAAAGTCTCTGGGGCTGGGCACACTATACCTGGTGTGGCTTGTGTTTGGGAAAAGCTTCCCTTTAGCAGCAGAAGGTAAGCCAAAAGCTAATTGTTTTTATTGCTTAATGAATAAAGGCCAAGCAACTTTCCTCATTATGAGTTATGAGACAGTTGACAGTTGTTAGGAGATGGTGCACTATTTTCTCCAGCTCTTTCTCATTAATTCCTTTTACCTTCCTCCTCCTTTGCAGGAGACTGGTGAAATAGAGGAAAACAGAATATTGATGAACCTAACAATGCACTGAGCTTATGCTATGAGACAGCAGAAGCAATAGAAAAGTTTATTTCCAAGGATTCTCTATCTGGGATCAAAAGACTCCTTCAGTGATGCTCATTAAGATTCTCCTACTCCAGGTAGGAGTTAAGACCTTGGGAGATGAACAGAGGGGTGTGGACAGTCCAATGGATAGTACAGGACGAGAAGAGAGATCTGGTACCCTGGTGACTGAGTGGGGAAATATTCATATTATTTTCTAGACACTGTGCTCATCTGTAACCACTTATTATCAAGATTCCTCTCAATAATTGATTGAACCCACACCCCCTCCTACAAACATACCTACAGGTGACACATATCAACAGCTAGAGGAAAACTACTGCAGTCTTGTTGGGGGTTGAAATCTGGTTCCTGTGCTCTGTTTAGTTTGGGTTTGGCTGAGTGGCAGAGAGAGTGGGACTGTAGCATCTACTCATGAAGTTGAAGGTCAGGTTCCAGATCCCGGCTCAGCAATTCAGAGCTGTACAAAATTGGATCAGTGACATAACTTTTCTTGAGCCTCAATTTCTTCATCTATAAAATGGAGTTAATAATCTCCACATTTTACGGGTGCCTGTGAGGGTCAAATGAGGAAACAGAGGCACAGAGCTATCTCCCAATATGTGGTTGCCATGTTGGCACTGGAGTGGTGGTTCTCCACCTAGGCTGCACACGAGAATCACTTGTACAGTCCCTATGCTTCATCCTAGACCATTCCACATTAGAAACTAAATCAAAGACATGAAATTGGCATCTCTGAGGTGAGGCCCAGGCTTGGCATTTTTTTTTTTTTTTTTTTTTAGCACTTCAGGTCATAAGGTACACTCTTCTAATCCCTGCTGTCACAAACTCACAGTGCAGGTGCTGTTCAGGCACAGTGCAGAGGAGGGACAAATGTGTGATAATCACATGTGTAATTTTCTTCTTACAAAATGATAGGGTGATATGGTTCATATTCTTGGAAGCTAGTAATAAAGAAATGTGTAGTAATTATAGAGATTAGTCAGATAAGATGTTGTGAAATAAGGAAATGAGAAATAGTGATGGGTGGTGAGGGAGTTAAGGGAAAGGGTCATGAATCTAAAAGCATAATGAAAACTTCAGAGATTTGCAAGGAAAAGAACATATGGATTTATGTTGAGTTAAAAGACTGGAATCATGCAGGACAGTTGTGTTCCAGGGCGATGGCAGGAAGACAGGAACTCCTCCTTCCCTCATAAAATGATGTTTGGGAACTTGGGTTGAGTCCCCTCTTTCACTGTGGCGAAAAGGCAGAAAAAGTGGTTCAGACAAGTAGTGAGCAGGGGCTATGGCTGGCTGAGTTAAAGAGGAATCAGGAAGATGGGGAAGGAGCAGCAATGTGTATCTTGTAAAGAATTTGCCTTCATGGGCTGGGGTTGTGGCTCAGCGGCAGAGTGTTTGCCTAGCGCCTGCAAGGTCCTGGGTTCATTCCTCAGCACCACATATAAATAAATAAATAAATAAAAGGTATTGTGTCCAACTACAACTAAAAATAAATATTTAAAAAAAAGAATTTGCCTTCTTGACTGAAACAAAATGCTAAATTTCACAATCATTCTCAGCTTATTCATTCATTAATCCACTCACTGTATTTGACTACCCAAAAAACCAGGCAGTGAGCTTCTTCAGGGCTGGGCAGCCTGGCCCCTCCTTGTAGACGTGGTACATCAGAGAAATGCTCCTAATGTGCTGTTCCCATCATACAAAGACCCTGTCATTGCCTCTCTGAGTTCAAGGGTGAATTTGGTGTCATCTCTGCCCTCCTCTTCATGGCTCTGTCTCTCACAGCAGATTGGGGGTGGTGGCAGTGAAGTTATACTAGCCAGGGTCATGGCAGTGATGTAGGAAATGAGAATGTAAATTTGTTAATTTCATATGAGAAAACAAGAACGAAATGCCAAAGAGACCAGATGCTATAATCCTCCAGTTAGCACCTTCTTTCCCTGTAGGTATGTTTCACAGAAAGGAAGATCAGTGATCAAGAAGCCAGAACAAGTGTAACTAGTTCTATGAGTCCAATCTTTAATGGCATATTATATATGTATATATTCACCATAGTAACAAAACTGCCATTTGCCCAGACAGGTCTGGACATGGGGCTGTGGCACTTTTCCTTGAGGCTTCTCCTGCAATGGGCATGGCCCACTGTGACTCTGACCTTCATCTCATTCTATGCAGGATCTACAACCTGCTTCCAATAGTCTGTTTAATCCTCATGCAAATTAGTGTATTCAATGATATTATAGTCTTGGGCCGTTTTGATTCTTTCTTGGGACTGTATTTGTCTTTTTTTTTTTTCTGGTTCACTATATGTCAATTTATGTTTTCATGCTCAGAAGACAGTCTTGTTTCCAAATTTCTCAAGGGTATTTCTTTGTATCCACCAAATCATTAACAATGCTATAAATATGAAACCTCCAATGTTAACTTTCATTTTCAGTTATGTAAGATATCATTTTATTGAAAGTGTACATGTTCAGAAAGACTAGATATTTCTCATTTGTACCCTGCTTACCTCCTAAATAAATTTTAGATAACTTATAGCCCAGGGTAACAGTATAAATATGAATAACTGGGGTGGCATGAACTCAGACAATCAGAATAGATGTGCATCAGAGATAACTGTTTTTGAACCAGTTTCTACCAGCCCTCCTAGATGTTAGAACATCTATAAAATAGCACCACTGTGGCTAACTCAGAGAGAAACACTCATGCCAGTGCAGGTTTTGTGAAAGTGCTTATGGGTGTGAAGCACCTCATTCCTTAATTACCCCTTCTTTCTTTATCATCTTCTATTCATGCATATATTCCTTTGATTTGCAAAATAATCATGTTTCATCAAATTGAGAAAACCATTTATTGTAATGTTCGTCATCATTTTATATTTCACTGGGCAATGAAAATACTGATAATTAATTCCAAGTGAAATTATGATACACTAGTAATTATAAGCTACCTCAATTTCTAATAAATGAAAATAAAAAAGGATCTGACTCTTAGGTGAGATGAAATAAGGTACATCATCTCTCAGAATGTGGTACCCATTCCTCTGCATATTGGGGCTGATAAGTTGTTTCCCTAGTCCAACAAGAATTTTGTCATTGATGGGCAGAGAAAAGGACAGAAAACAAGAATATTTAACTTTTCTGCAAAATTACCATAATCTATTTAGGCAAATTTCCAGCATACAAAGACATTTCCTCCTGATATCTCTTCCTCCCAGACCTTCATATCTGGGATAGGAATATAAATCATTCCAGTTGGGACAAATTAGGAAAAGGGAACAGAGAGCTGAGAATAGGAGAGGGAGGAAGCACATAGCAGAATAGAATGTACTAATTACCAGCAATTGAACATTAGGAGCCAGGCCCATTTTACTTTAATTTGCATTATCTTATTATTCTTTACAATTACTCAGTGACAAATGTGTTTTTATTAATTACCCTCCTCTTTTACATCAGAAAGTTGTGAGGTTAAGTAACTTGCCCAAGGTCAGACCTATGGAAATAGCTGAGCTGGGATTGAAAGGCTGTTGATCCCTGGCTTCTGCCAGACCTAATTCACTTTTTGACCCATTCCCATGAGTTTAAGATGTTTAAAATTCATGGTAAACTATACACCACATGAAATTTATCATCCTAACTATTATTGGTTATAAGTGTCCGGTTAGTAGTTCCGGGTATATTCAAACTGTTATATAGCCAACCTCCAAAACTCTTTTCAACTTTCAAAACTGAAACTATGTGTGCATTAAACCACAACTGCCCACTTCCCCATCCCCTGGTCCTGCAACCACCATCCTCCTATGGATTTGATTACTCTGGGCATCTTGTGTAAGTGGAATCATGTAGTATTTACCTTAGTGTGACTGGCTTGTTATATTAGCATGATGTCACTAAGGTTCTTTCATGTTGAGGCATGTGACAGAAGAGTTTTTAATTTTATTAACTATTTTCCTCATGATTTCAGTCATTCTATTTGGTCGTTTCCCAGGTGTTTTTATTCTTTTCTTCCCCAGGGTATTCTATTCTTTATCGTTGATGTTTATTCTTTTTTATTTCTTCAATATTTAAGAATATTGTACAACATGGGAGCTATAGATTATAATGTATTATGTCCTTGAAAATTCAGAGAGTAGATTTCTAAGTGTCTTCACTGCACATAAAAGATAAATGCGTGAGAGAATGCAGACGTTAATGAGCCCAAAGTAGACATTCCGTAATGTACACATATTTCAAAGCATTTTGTGTACAATAAATACATGCAATTTGTGTCAAATAAAAATAAAAAAGAGCATATAAAATATTTAAGAATATGCCTTATGTTCTTTCAGATTCTATTGTTTGTGTTTGTTGCCTGAGTCTTGTTCATGGTGAATTAGTTCTATGTATGTTTTTATTACTATTATTACTATTATTTATTAGGAGCTCATCTTCAGTGGGGATTCTTGGTGTCTGTGAATGCCAAGAAGTATGGATGAAGAGAAATACCCCTCAAAGGTAGATTTATGCTTGTTATTTTCAGGAATTCTGAGAGAATCACTATCCCAGGGACAATATTTATGTTTATTTCTTGGCTTGGGGATTCCTGTGTCACACATGTATATACAATTGGGCATTTAGATTTCAAATCTACACATGGCCCACCTTCAGCTACTCCCCAGTGAGGGTCCAAGACTTTGTTTCCTGGTCTCATGTGAGTCCTTTTCCTTGTCTGTCTTTCCCTTCCCTCGCCACCACCCAAGTCACACTTTTGTTCCTGTGAGCTCAGTTGAGTGTCCAACAACAACAACAAAATTTTAATACTTTAACCATTCTTTCCAGATATTTTTAGTTGCCATGTTACCAGATATGGATGTTTAAATCTTGTTCAAACACAAAGGAAGTGAACATCTGAATTTTTTTTTTTTAGAGAACATTAGATGGTAATTATAGAAATATAATTGCCAAATATATGCTTCATTATAAATTTAAGACAGTGAAACATGGTTAGTAATTCTCATTATCCAGTGTTGTCTTCACTGATTTTCTTTAGTAAAGAGAAATAAAATGAAAAACAGCTTTTATAACTTCTTCCATGACCTTGCCCTCTATCTTGTCCCTATGACATCTTGAGTTCCTCAAGTACTGCTGAATACTTCTGTCTCTCTTCCAACTTTATTTGATCTCGTTCTATAACCAGGCTGTGGCCCAGAAACAAATATGCCTTTTGTCTTTTTTTTTCTTAAATAGTTGTACACAATACTCTTATTTTGTTTATTTTTATGTGGTGCTGAGGATGGAACCCAGGGCCTCGAACATGCTAGGCAAGCGCTCTACTGCTGAGCCACAACCACAGCCTGCATTTTGTCATTGACTTGTGCTTCATATCCTTGCAAGAGGCAAGAATCACCAGATCAGATGTTGTCCCTCTGACAAAGGTGCCAGGGTGAGTAGACACATTGTTCAGTTGTTTCCCCACTTATAGCAACAGGTGGATGTGACAGTCACGCAACCTGGGAGGTCAGGTGAGTGGCCTAAAGACCCATAGCTCTCAACTTCATAAAACTGATCTTCCCCTCCTCAACTCAATGCAAATAAGGACAGCAGGAAAAAGATGTTGGTTCTGAGGCATTGTACAAATCTTATTTTAGCTTTATTATATATAGGTGGTATTTGGCTTCTCATTTTTAATTAAAACTTTTTACTAATGTATTAATTATACATATCTGTGGGATTCACTGTGATATTTCCATACATGCATACTACATGCACTGATGGAATTCAGCCTCCCTTTATCTACCCTCTCCTCTTTCCCAATTTCTAATAGTCAACTATTCCACATTCAGACTAACATGTTTTTTTTTTTTAAACTTTCACATATTAGAGAGAGCATACAGCATTTTTCTTTCTGTGTCTGGCTAATTTAATATAATATTCTTCTGTTCCATCCATTTTGCTGCAAATGACAAGATTTCATTCTTTTTTTATGGGTGAATAATATTCCATTATACATAGGAATATTATTATTACATGTTACATATATATCACATTTTCTTTCTTTATTCATCCAGTGAATGATGCCTACCTAGGATGATTACATATTTTAACTATTGTGAATAGTGCCACAATAAATATGGGTATGTAGGTATTTCTTCAGTATGCTGATTTAATTTCCTTTGGATGTATACCCTATACCCAGAAGTTGGATAGCTGGATCATTTGGTAGGTCTATTTTTTTTTTTTTTGAACTGCTGTTCTAAATAATGGTTGTACTAATTTACATTCCACTAACAGCCTATGAGAGTTTCTTTCTCTTCACATCTTCTCCAACATCTTAAAAAAAGTTTCCATTAGTGCATTATATTTATATATAACAGTGGGGTTCATTTTGACATAATGTTACATGCATGGAGCATAATTTACTCCACTTCAATCTCTTGTGCTTCCTCTTTCCCTCTCTTTCTCCCTGCCCCGTTCCCCTTCCTCTACTTTACTGGTCTTCCTTCTATTTATTTACTTATTTATTAAATTGGTGCTTTGTAGATACAGATAAAGGTGAAACCCACTGTGGTAAATTCATATATGTACGTAGCATAATTATGTCAATTTCATCCTGCAGTTCCTCCCTTTTCCTGTCCCTCTTTCCTCCCCCTCATTTTCTTTCTCTGCTCCACCTGATCTCCCCTCTATTGTCATCTCATCAGTGTTTGTTGTTCTTTGTTTTCTTAATAACAGCCTAACTGGCATGAGATGTTATCTCACTGTAGTTTTGATTTGCATCTCCCTGATGGCTAAAGATATTCACCACAGTAATTGTTTCAGTCAGCTTTTTTGCTGCTGTGACTAAAAGAAACAATTTTAGGAGGAAAAGTTTAGAGGTTTCAGTCTACAGACAACTCCCTTTCTCAGGATTGGAGGTGAGGCAGAACCTCATGGCAGAAGAGTGTGGTGGAGGGAAGTGACTAAAGACATCACACCCAGAAACAGAGAGAAGGGCTCTGCTCATCAAGGACAAAGTATATACCCCAGGGACTCACCTCCTCCAGCCACACCCTTCCTACCTTCAGTTACCACTCAGTTAATCCTTATCAGGAGATTAATTCACTGATTGTGTTAAAGCTCTTGTAACCTAATCATTTCATCCTAAACCTTCTTGCATTGTTTCGAACATGAGCTTTTGAGGACACCTAATATTCAAACCATAACATAATGAGGCCTTTAGCCAGAGCAATTAGGCAAGAAAAAGAAATAAAAGGCATTACAAAGAGAAAGAGAGTGAAATTATTCCTGTTTCAGATGAGATGGTATTATATACAGAAAAACCTAAAGACTCCTCAGACCATTAGAAGTGATAAATTAATTTAGTAAAGTTGCAGGACACAAAATCAATATATAAACATCAGTAGCATTTTTATACAGCAATAATGAGATTGCTAAGAAAGAAATCATGAAAGGTAATCCCATTCACAATAGCTAAAAAACAAACACACATACACACACATAACCACCTAGGAATAAATTTAACTTGGCTTCTTATACTTGAACACTGAGTCTAACTTTTTCCTCTCTCTCTTAGAATTTTCTCTTTCTCTTGGACTATCTTTAACCTCTGTCACTGGTAATAATTTCCACTGATGATTCTCTTTGTCTTCTTTTCCCTACAAAATCCAAGGCTATCATATGGAATCTTAAAGAATCCAATATGAGGACTTGTTTATTCATTATTTTTAGATATACACGACAGTAGAGTGTATTTTGAGATATTCCTACTTGGAGTAAAACTTCCCATTCTTGTGGTTGTATATGATGTAGAGTTATTGTGGTTATGTATTCATATATGAACACAGGAAAGTTATGTCTGATTTATTCTACTGTCTTTCCTATTCTCATTCCCCTTCCCTTCCCTTCATTCCCCTTTGTCTGATCCTTCTTTCCTCCCCCCTTATTGTGTGTTAATATCCATATACCAGAGAAATAATGTTGAGAGCCACAGCCGAAGGGGCCCCAGCAAACTTCCAGCTGCCAGCAAACTTCCAGCTGCCAGCTGATGATTGGCTCACAGCGGCCCCAGCAAACTTCCAGCTGCCAGCTGATTGGCTCTTCTGCAGTGATGCTCATTGGGCTGTTTCCCTGCCCTTTCAGACCGCGGAGCTGCTCACTGGGGGACTTTTTTTGGCTTTGCCCACGGGACCCAGCCAATCAGCCTCAAGAGCAGGAGGAGTGGGGGAGGTTGAGAGGCTTGTGGGAAGCCGGTGGTGGCAGTTGGGCTCTGAAGGTTTTTCCTGAGGAGCTGTGTGGTTTGGTGTGTGTGTTCTAAAAATAAAGTTCGTTTCTTTTGACAAGTGGCTCCTGAATTGTGCCCAGCTAGACTGCGGCAAGATAAGCCTTAGGTTTTTTGGGATTGGTTTATTTCACTTAGCATGAGAGTCTCTAATTCCATCCATTTACTAGCAAATACCATAATTTCATTCTTCTTTGTGGCTGAGTAATATTCCATTGTTTATGTATACCATATTTTCTTTATCCATTCATCTGTTGAAGGACACCTAGGTTGGTTCCATAGCTTAACTATTGTGAATTGAGTTGTTATAAACATTGATATGGCTGTGTCACTGTAGTATGCTGATTTTAAGTCCTTTGGGTATGTACTGAGGAGTGGGATAACAGAGTAAAATGATAGTTCCATTCCAAGTTTTCTGAGGAATCTTCATACTGCTTTCTATACTGGTTGCACCAATCGGCAGTTGCACCAGCAATGTAAGAGTGTACCTTTTTTTTTTTTTTAATTTTTATTGTTGGTTGTTCAAAACATTACATAGTTCTTGATATATCATATTTCACACTTTGATTCAAGTGGGTTATGAACTCCCATTTTTACCCCGTATACAGATTGCAGAATCACATCAGTTACACATCCATTGATTTACATATTGTCATACTAGTGTCTGTTGTATTCTGCTGCCTTTCCTATCCTCTACTATCCCCCCTCCCCTCCCCTCCCCTCCCCTCCCCTCCCCTCTCTCTCTCTACCCCCTCTACTGTAATTCATTTCTCCCCCTTGTATTATTTTTCCCTTTCCCCTCACTTCCTCTTGTATGTAAAAGAGTGTACCTTTCCCTAACATCCTTACCAACATTTCCAATATGAAGATTTAATAAAACAATTAATCTATAGAGCAAGAGTAATATGTATCAAATTTGTTGCTTTCTCAGAGTCTGATATAATGTTAACATGGAGTAAGATGAGCCTGGATAAGATAGTTAATAGGGGGCTGGGATTGTGGCTCAGCGGTAGAGTGCTCACCTCGCACGTATGAGACCCTGGGTTCGATCCTCAGCACCACATAAAAATGAATAAACAAAATAAAGATATTGTGCCCATGTATAACTAAATAAAGTATTTTTTAAAAAAGATAGTTAATACGTCCTTTAGATCAGTTTTTTCTACCATTTTTATCCAGAGTTTGTGACACTTTTAATGTAGCTCACATACAACAGAGATTATAGGTTGCTTTTTCAGACATCTGTTGAGAATTGTGGATTTTCACATATTAGATGTCTAAGAGAATTTCTTGATAATGTTAAAATGGAAACCTTGTCAAAGTATCTGCGGTATAATTTGCTCCATTTTTGCATTGAAGCAGCATAGTGTGCTTTAAATGTCTATTAATATTTTGTTGAAAATGTAAAATCAAATTGGGTTCTCATTCACATTTTCTTGGTGGTAGATGTACTAATGAAGTGGCACCCCCTTTCTCAACTGAAAAATCTTAACTGGGCCTCTCCAGAAATCTTCACCATGGCTGATTTTAGGACTGTCAGCAAAAGAGTCTCTGCAAAAGAGTTCAAAGTAAATAAACTTCCTATTTTTGTGTTTACTTGGCCACTGGCCGAGAAGATACCAGCACTCCAGGTGCTGGACACCCCCTTACTAGTTTTCACAAACATATCCAGTATAGTACTTTGAAGAAATGTGCAAACAAGGCCTCTGGCCTTGAGCTGGGGCTTCACAGAGATGTGTACATTTTAAAGATAAGTTGCAAATGAAAGAGGGAGAGGAAAGAAAGGGGAGAAGAAGCTCTCCCCTTCTCAGGTGTTGTCCTTGAAGAGTTAACATGCCAAGAACAGTGAAAGAAAAAGCTGCTTTTATGTAAACTTCTGCAGACTGTGAACTTCTGAGCCCCTCCCCTTACATGCTTGGTATAAAACTCTGAAACTCCCTGAACTCGGGGTTCAGGGGATTGATTGATTACAGCAAAAGCTGTGCCCTCTGAGCCTGGCTGCAGCCAAATAAAACTGTTTCCTGCTATCTTTGGTGCCTTGCCTCATTTGTCCCTACAACACTAACAAGGGAACTTATTATTGTGAGAGACCAAAATCCTCAAAGAAACTAGCCAAATAGAAAAAAGAAAGCAAAAGAAATTCACTGACTTACGTTAGTGAGAAGATCACAGGTAAACCAGCCTCAGATGAGACTTGATTCAGGGCTCAAACAATGCTGGTGGGATGCCTCTCTTAGCTCTGCTTCTCTGTGTTGACTCCTGCTATGGTTTGTGTGTGTCCCCAGAAGTTCATGTGCTGTAAACTTGGTCCTTTGTGTGGTGGTGTTGGCAGTGGTGGAATCTTTAAGAGGTGGGGCCTAGTGGGAGGTAGTTAGGTCATTGCCCTTAGAATGGATTAATGTTGGCCCTTTGGAAGAATTAGTTTCTGTGATTGCTTACTAAACACCAGGAATTAGGTAAGACATGGGAGATGAACAAAAATAAACAATAATAGTAATAGTGTTGACTTCAAAGTAGGCTGATCATTGGCATAAATTTAGATTATTTTAATTACATAATTCAATTTTTTAATTAATTATGTTATAAAGTACAGAAATCTTAAGCATTTAAGTACACAATCTTAAGCATATCTAAAGCTTTTCTTTTAGATACTGGGGATTGAACTCACTGAGCCATATCCCCAGCCCTTTTCTAAAATTTTATTTTGAGACAGGGTCTCACTTATTTGTCCAGTCTGGCCTCTGACTTATAATCCTCCTGCCTCAGCCTCCTGAGTCACAGGGATTGCAAAATGAACACCATTGGGCCTAGTTCAGCTCTGAACATTCGAATCACATGCTCTGTGAGATATTCCCATGCAAATCAAGCAGATTCTCCCTAGCTTGAATTTATAACTCTTATCTACTTAAAAACTTAAAATCAGTCATTCAGATTTGGACAAGAACTTCAGGAAAAATTCCTTGCCACCAGGCTTGTTCCTATTCTGTCCTGACTGCTGGTTATACTCTTCTTGTCAAATGATTTTAATTAATTCTACCTGTGCACTTGCAGCTGGTTGGACCAAGAGTAGGGTTTATTTCCCTGAGGGCAAATTCTTAGCTTCTGTGCCAGCAGTGCCCGCTAAGTTTATAGGGTCATTGCCAGAGCACTTGAGCTATCTCAACAAACCTTTAACACTTTCCCAGCATGTTGCTTCAGGCAGCCACCATGTAGCCATCTGAGTTGGCCTGTGCAGTGAAATGATTTGACCAATTCTGGTTTTCTTAGCTGTCAACAAGAGAGCAATTTTAATTGCCTTCAAATCTCAGAGATCGATGAGGTGACTTGTGTTGCTCTTTCCTTGCAGTTGGGATCTCACTACTGTTACAGGATTTTCTTTTTCTTGGCAGCAGTTATTAAAGCAGGAGGCAGGATGGTCATTAATATGAGGTTGGCTGGATATAGAAAAGTCAAGGTCAGTTTCAGTGCATTTACAATCTGTTGATAGGTAACTAAGAGGGAAAACTCCTCCCAAAAGGAATTTAAATTCTTTTTATTCTCAAAAGGCTGCTTGTTGAAATGGTAAGACCCTGATCTTTTATTATTATTATTATTATTTTTTTGTTGTTATAAGACCCTAATCTTATTGTCAGACTTACAAGTAAGTTTATGGGAGAAAGGGCTCACTCTCAATTAAGTCTAAAATATCGATTTCAATAATGTAGATAAGCAAAGTTGATTTTTTAAAAAAATATTTTATTTTTTAGTTGCAGTTGGACACAATACTTTTATTTTATTTATTTTTAGGTGGTGCTGAGGATCGAACCCAGGACGTTGCTTGTGCTAGGCGACCATTCTATTGCTGAGCCAGAAACCCAGCCCCACAAAGTTGATTTTTTAAATAATAAAAAAACCTTTGTTAAAGATATTCATGAAGTTCACTCCCAGTGTGCTTTCCATAAATGCTATTATTTGAGATTATTAGATTTTGATGAAAAGTAAATCTGGATCATGTTTTTTTTTTTTTTTTTTTTTTTTCTGGTTTTGTCCATGCCGTTTATAGCCGGAGAAGTGATCCATTAGGAAATAATCTTTTCAACCTGGAGTTTTCTGTCTGAATTAAACAACAGACTCGTGACTGATCTTTCCTTCAGTTGGTTTTTCCCATGGAACTTGGGTTTGTTTTTATAGTGCCCTCTAATAGCCACACACACACACACACACACACACACACACACGATCACTTCTGTTTATTTTGCTTTCTTGATGGTACTCTCTGCAATTATTTGTTGCTTATTTGTTAGGATCCTATAATGAATGTATGTGTGCAAGCTTAAAGCCTTTTGATATCCCGAGCTCCCTTAAGATTAAGTCCTATCCTTATCACAGCAGCATCTGACCCCAGTCATTTCTCTGGCCTCTCATTTAGGGCTTATTCTAGCACCCTCGAACCACACCCACCCCCATCCAACCACACTTTCTTCTCTGTTTCTCTTTCACATTCGGTTCTCCACTTCTGGAATATTTCTTTCCTCCTTTATCCTTCAGATCCCTGACGCTATTAGTCCTTAAGAAATGACCCCTTGCTAGGGTTTCCATAAGCCTTTTAGGCTTCCCCCATCACAAGGTTTTCTTGGTGTTTATTATTGTCCATTAATTTGTCCTTATTCTTTGTACTAGATGTGAAGTTGAGGGTGGGGTCTGCTCAGTCTCCCTTTCTCATCAAAGTCTGGAAGACAGCCTAGCATATAGATATTTTTTGAACCAATGAATGAACAAAATACCTGCAAGTACCTTAGAAGTAATCCTTCTTTTGTTATATGATTGGCAACATGATATAGCATGTTTTCTTTATCATAATCACACTGTTAGAAAAGGTAAGAAATCTGGGATCTGGAAACATCATTTTCTCAAGAGCTGTATCTATAGTGAACAGGTGATGTGGGAACCCAGCTTGGCAATCTGGACAGTTATATTTACTTCCTCATTCTGCCGTATATATATATACATATATTTTTTTCCCCTTTGGTACTGGGGATTGAACCCAGGGATACTTTGCCACTGAGCTACACCCACAGTCTTTTTTTTTTCTTAGCATAAAAGAGTGGGATTTATTCAAGTGAGAAGAAAAGAGATGCAGCTTCCCCAGGGTGATAGGAGATCTGATAGAGGTTGCCCACATTCTGGGATTTATAAAACATGGGAGAGAGACTGCAAAACTCTCTCTCAGAGGTTAGGAAAAAAAAGCAGCCCATTCTTTTTGAGATTAAAGATTTTGTGATTCTATGCATTCTGATTTATTAATACCATCAATTAGGCAGACCTAATTAATCTGAGCTGAGGTGAGGTGTAGCAGATCATATTCTTATCTGGAAAGATTTATGAGTTTTCTTCTCTGGGCCATTGAGAAAAGGAAGGGAATTTTCATTAAGGAGCCAGCTGGATGCTGAGGACAATTTCAATTTTTGTCTCTCTTATGTCTGTTACTGGAAGACTGTACAATGGAGGCTCTCCTGAAGGGGTACGGCCATGCCCAGAAAAATACCAGAAGGGTCTTAAATTATTTGTTTGAAGGATTTTAGTGATTTGCTTGGAAATGTCTTATGTCTACCCACAACAGCTCTTATGTGTGCTGAGGCTTATGGACTGACTGCTTCCAAAATGACTCTCAAGTACTCTTTGTAGATCTTTGAACTGGGAGGAGTCAAGAATCCCATATGATACCCTGGAGACCCTCACAGTTTCAAGGTTGGGCATCTTTGATCTGTGGCCATTGTTGGGAGCCCAAAAGACTGTGAAAATAATCTGGAAATAATCTATTATTTGGATTAATTTGGTATTCAAGATGAGGTAAGGTTTTGGGAGAAGCTGCAGAAGAATCCTTGTGGATTCTTGGTTAGCTTGGCATGGGAGGGGTTTCTTAATAATCTAGTCTTCTCCAAGAAATTGAGCAAGAAAATTCAAGAAGTTTGGGACATTGTTTAAAATTTAATTAGTGGAAAGACAGAGGCAGGAAGGTTTCTTACCTTCACACTTACTATCCTTCTAGTTAGGATTTGTATTGATGGAGAGTCTTGATTAACATCAGAAAACTGGGAATGTTGGTACTTGTGGATTTTAGTTCATCGATTTTTTTTTCTACACAGGAACTAAATTACCTTAGATAAATTCAAAACAGTCAAATTCCCTTGGACCTCTTAAACTGGGTTAATTGCTCTCAAGCGATTAGTTTTAGTTTCTAGAGCCTTTGAGTTGTTAGAAGCACTAGTTTTAGATGTGGGCCCATCAGTTTTCCCAGAGGACTGCCTTTTATGAGAAGGGGATTTATTTTTTTTTTTTTGGGGGGGGATACAAAGATGTGGTTGCTGCATTTTCACAGAGTACCACTGGTTAGTACTCTGCTGAGGACCCCTGGAGACTGCAGGGTCCTACATTGTTTTATATGATGTTTTTGTGTAAAAAAAGCAGATAGGTCTCAACTTCTAGGTTACATGAGGGGTATTTCTAAGCCATTTTCAAATCCCTGGACAAATAAGGTTCCCAAAGTACCTACTTCAAGGACAAACTGTTCATGGTAGCAAGAAGATGAAGTCTGGACCCCAATGATATTCTTTGAAGGGGCACCTTTATCCCCTGATCATAGGAAGTTTTCTTGTGAAACTGAGATTATTTATTGGATGCAAATCTGGGTCCCTAGTAGGTCAGCATCTTCATTCTGGGTCAGTGTAATAATTTCCTGGAAGTTTTGAGTGCCTTCAACTCCTACTAAAAATGTTAATGAGTATAAAAGTTGATGAGTCTCAGGACTCTCAAAGTGTGATGCTTCTGGGTTATAGGTGGGGCCTAGAAATCTGTATTTGTAACTCCCCCAGGGGTGCTTAAAGCAAAAGTTTGAGAGGATGGGAAGGAAAGGAACCTTAACTTTAGGTCACACAGCCTCCTTGTTCCTCTCTGGGTGTTCATGTCTGAGACACAAGAGGAGTCCTTTTTAGCAAAGCTCTTATTAAAAGAAAAACTTTAGATAATTTACATTTAATAGAGTTCATTTGAGCAAAGAAACTTAAAGAACTGAGGCAGTCTCAGGTCAATGTCCTTCTGCTTATTTAATTTAACACTGTCATGATACACTTTCTGGGTGAATACATGTTTAATATTCACTTGACCATGGACATGAAACAAAACTACAAAGGGTGTAGCTTTTCAGGACCTGAAAAATGACTTGTTTCAAAGCAGGTGAGCTTTCTCACTCTCCTGTGATATGAAATGTCTTCTCTCTGCCTGCCTCTCCCTCCTGCCATTTGCCTAGGCAGTATGATTTTTTAGCTGTGGTGCCAGTTGGGGCAAGTGCGGCTAAGAGAGAGCAGTTTATGAAGTCAATGTTTGCACACTTTGAGATTTTGGGTCCCACCTGGTTGCTCTTGAGAACTGATGTCTGAGTTGGTCCCAGAGGAAGGCATCTATTTCTGGAGTATTCTGTTGCTCTCTGCTGCCTCTTTGGAGAATATTCTCACACCGTTGCTCCAGGCCAACAGGAATAGGACAGAATTAGTTCTGGTCTATCAACCTGGGAATTGGCTATGAAGGAGAATTTCATTGTTTAGACTCATGTATGGGAAAAACCACATGAGATACATAGGAATGCTGGGTGCAGTGGGGCAGGCCTGTATTCCCAGTGACTTGGGAGCCTGAGGCAGGAGGATCACAAGTTCCAGGGCAGCTTCAGCAATTTAGCAAGTCCCTGAGTAACTTAGACCCAGTCTCAAAATGAAAAATTAAAAGGGCTGGGGATGTAGCTCAGTGGTAAAGTGCCCCTATGTTCAATCTCTAGTACCCAAAACAAACAAACAAACACAAATCCCAAACCAATAAAAAAACAATTTCATAGAAACCCTATGGAAAAACCCACGCTCTCCAGCCTCTTTCTTTGATGCTTTAATTCTCACTATGGCATCCCTATCTGTGATTGTCCCCATTCCTTGTGACCTTCAAGATCTCATTGGATTAGTCATTCTGCTTAATAATAGAAGTCTTGCCAATGTCTTGCTGAAATCAGGTCTTTCCCATTTCTCAGATCTGTTTAAGTTTAGCTATTCCATTTAAAGAGGTAATAAGATTAGGCATGGCTAGTCCTTAGTGAATCCTTAGTGTTTCCCTAAAGGATTCTGTAAAAGGGGGCACAGTGTACTCATTAAGAATGTGGATTCTAGAGTCTACACTGCCTGGGCTCTAATCTCAGCTCCACCCTGAGAATAAAGGTCACACCTACCTTATGACGGTAGGATGGAAGTGATGACATAGGAGGAGCACTTGTATATTGCCAATGGCATGACCCCATGAATGCTAGCTGCTTTATTTTCTAAGTTTTCACTATTTATTCATTAATTAATTCATTCTGTACTCTTATCTGGGATGGTCACCAAGCCCTGCAGTTTGCTATTTTCTCCATGATTTCATATTCCATGGGATGTAGCAGACACAGCCTCAACTCAGTGGGGTCACAGTGGGTGTTAGGGGAAAAGAAATCTTAGACCCCGTCAGGCCAGAGGATAAAATGAAGGTGCTTTGGATTGATCATGGGTGTCCTGCTTAAAAGCAAAATCTTCTGATTCTAGTGTGTCTATTCACTTTACCTGTCATAGGAAAGAACAAAAATAAAAACTTTGAGAATAAACCCAAAGGATCAGTGTCATCCTTGTTTTCCAACTACTAAAACATGAATATTGCCTATAAACTTGTATTTTTTCCCCAAGGAGGTTTTACCATAATTTTTGCTATGTTGATCAGGAATTTTTTGGATGTAACAGTCACATGAGTAGGTTGCTACTTTCTCACCACAGACAGATTGGTGTCAACTTTGTAACATTGGTATCATTTCATATTTTCCCTCTGTGTGGTTGTTACAGTAGTCCCTCTTATCTGAGGTCTGGCCTTCTGTGGTTTCAGTTACTCATGGTCCATGTGGTTTGAGAGTATTAAATGGAAAATTACAGAAATCAACAGTTCACAAGTTTTAAATTGCATGCCATTCTGGATAGTGTGGTTTAATCTCATACCTCTCCTGCTCTGTCCTGTTTGGGATATGAATCATCCCTTTATCCAGCATCTCCGTGCTGTCTTAGTGTCTCGACTGTCAGATCTAAGGTTTCAGTGATGCAGTGCTTGTGTTCAAGGAGCCCTTATGTAGCAGACCAATGCTGTGACACAGTACCACGACATTCACCTCACTTCATCTCATCAGGTGGCCATTGTGCCCTCTCACATCATCATTGTAAGAAGAATGAGTACAGTACAATGAGATATTTTGAGAGACAGATCACATTCATGTCATTTTTATTACAGTATAGTTATAATTGTTCTACTTTATTATTGTTGTTAATCTCTTCTTGTGCCTAATTTATAAATTCAACTTCATCATAAGTACAAATGTATAGGTAAAAATATTGCATATAAAGATTTGGTAGTATCCAAGGTTTTAGGTATCCACTAGGGATCTTGGGACATCTCTCCCTTGGGGTAATACTGTATGTTTATCTGGCCAGCCAGTCCTTCCAAAGTCTGATTCCTTTGCTCTTTTTGAAGGCAAACATTTCTTTCCTTTTGAAAATTCTTCTTTCCTGCTAGGCATGGTGGCCCATGCCTGTAATCCCAGGCTAAGGCAGGAGGATCACAAGTTAGTTCAAAGCCAGCCTCAGCAATTTAGTGAGACCTTGCCTGTAAATAAAAAAATAGGACTGGGGATGCGGCTCAGTGGTTAAGTGCCCCTGGGTTCAATCCAAAAGCTTCTTTCTTTGAGTATTCCTTTGATACCAGTTGTATATTTGGGTCATTCTAAAGTATAAAATCTTAAAAGATGTTTGGTCATCTTTGTTTTTAGGATAAGATAATTTTTGTGTGTGTGTGTGTATGTGTGGCAGTACTGGGGATTGAATGGGGCTCTCTACCACTGTGCTAGATCTCTAGTCCTTTTTATTTTTTATTTTGAGACAGGATCTTGCTAAGTTTCTGAGGCTAGACTTGAACTTGTGATCTTCCTGTCTCAGCCTCCCAAGGCTCTAGAATTATATGAGTGTGCCACTGTACTCAGCTAGGATAAGATTTTTTTAATTGGTTCTTTTAGATATGCATTTCAGTAGAATTAATTTTGATATAATTGTATAAGCATGGAATATATATTATTCTAATTACGACCCCATTTTTATGCATGTACATAATGGTGGGATTCATTATCGTGTATTCGTATGTGTACATAGGAAAATTATTTTGGATTCATTCCACTGTCTTTCCTTTTCCTATATTCTCTCCCTTCCCTTCATTCCCCTTTGTATAATCTACTGAATATCTGTTCTTCTCCTCTTCCCCTAATTGTGGGTTAGCTTCCGCATATTAGTGAAAACGTTAGACCTTTGGCTTTTTGGGATGGCTTATTTCATTTAGCATGATAGTTTCTAGATCCATCCATTTACTTGCAAAAGTCATTAAGCCATTCTTCTTTATGGCTGAATAATACTCCAATGTGTATATATACCACAATTTCTTTATCTGGTCATCTGTTGAAGGGCATTAAATTGATTCCATAGCTGAGCTATTGTGAATTGAGTTGCTATCAACATTGATGTGGCTGCATCACTGTAGCATGCTGATTTTAAATCCTTTGGATATATACTGAGGAGTGGGATAGCTAGGTCAAATGGTGGTTCCTTTCCTGGTTTTTTGAGGAATCTCCATACTGCTTTCTAGAGTGGTTGTACCAATTTTCAGTCCCACCAACATTGTATGAGTGTATCCTTTTTCCTCACACTCTTGCCAACATTTATTGTTAGTTGTATTCTTGATAATTGTCATTCTGACTGGAGTGAGATGAAATTTCAGTGTAGTTTTAATTTGCATTTCTCTAAAGATAAGATTTTTTAAAAATTAATCTTGAAATGCTTTTATACTCATGAGAAGTGGTGAAAATAGTATAGTTAGTCCTGTATACTGTTTATTCAGCTTTTCCTAATGGAACATATTACATAATCTTCAGACATTATCAAACCAAGAAATTGACTTTGGAATTAACTGCAGATTTTTTTCAGATGTCAGCATTTTATATGTTTTTTTTTTTTTTTTTTGTATATATAGATAGTTTTGTGAAATTTTAACATGTGAGATTTTTGTTAACACTACCAGCCAGGATACAATCTATTCTATCACCCAAAACTCCATGATTTTATTACTTTATAATCATACCTTCTCTCTGACCTAACCCCTGGTAACTGCTGATCTGTTCTTCATCACAATTATTTTGTTATTTCAAGAATGTTATAGAAATGGAATCATATAGTATGTAAAAAAATTTTTTTTTTGAGTAACGGAAATTTAACTCTAGGGCACTCGACCACTTAGCCACATCCCCAGGCCTATTTTATATTTTATTTAGAGACAGGGTCTCATTGAGTTGCTTAGTGCCTTGTCATTGCTGAGGCTGGCTTTGAACTTGTGATCCTCCTGGCTCAGCCTCCTGAGCCACTGGGATTACAGGCGTGGGCCACTGTGCCCAGCAGTATGTAAACTTTTGAGATTTTTTTTCTACTTAGCATAATGCACTTGGGATTCACCCAAAAGTTGTAAGTATCATTGTTTCTTTTTGTTGCCAAGTAGTATTACATTGTAAGATTCACTGCAGTTTATTTCTCCATTTACCTGTTGAAGGATATTTGGGTTGTTTCCAGTGTTTGGCTATTGCAAATAAAGCAATATATTTGTGTATAGTTTCTTTGTGTGAATAGAAGTTTTATTTTTCTAGGTTTCTGGGCAACCCTTTTATAAATTGTATTTGCAGTTGTATTTACAAAGTTGTTGATGTTAAGTAGTGCTTCTTAGATTGTCCTGAATGAATGAGAAAAGAACAGAGGTAACTTAATATATAAGTGATGCATTTAGGTCAAATGAAGTCAAATGATATGACAGTTGGGGCTAATAGTGATTTGATAGCTCTTCAGATAGAGATAATTGGTGAGAGAAGGGAGCTATCACATAACACATGGTAGGCTGGGCACAGTGGCACACTCCCAGAGACTCAGGAGGTTGAAGCAGGAGTATTGCAAGTCAAGAACAGCCTTGGCAATTTAGAGAGACACTGTCTCAAAAAATAAAACTGTCGCTCAGTGTAGAGAACCCCTGGGTTCAATTACTACAAAAACATCCCCCACACCCCATCCCCAATTCCTACCACATGGTAGCATAAATCTGCCAAACTCAAAATTATTTGTGTAGGAGTCAGGCACGGTGATGCATGCCTATAATCCCAGCAGTTTGGGAGGCTGAGGTAGGAGCTTCAGCAACTTAGCAAGACCCTAACTAACTCAGCAAGACCCTGTCTCTAAAAAATAAATCATTTGTCAAAGAATCAGTTCTGTGGTTATATTGTGAATAGTGATTTTTTCCCCCAAAGAAAAACACCCTCTTCCTCATTATATTAAAATAATTGTTCATTTGGACAATTGGTTTTATAGTTTTGCTTTTTATTTCATTTATAAACTTGTTTTAAGTTTATGGCTATGAACCAGCACATGATCAGTTTACCTATTCAATAAATCCACTATGGTATGCACGATTTTGCTGTGACAGTAGCACTGAATAAAGTTAAACACAAACACACTATATTAAGAAAAACTATCATGATGGGGATTGATACCATGTTTTACGTTTGTACCTATTAGTATAGTTAGTATATTGGATCACATGGAGGTAAAAATGAAGGTAGCTTACACAAATGGAGAAAAAAATCTCTCGCAAAAAGTCTGAGCTGGTCAGTGATCCAGGAGTGTAGGGCTTTCCAGAGATCCAAGGGCCTCTTAGTTTGTTGCTCTACCTTCCTGATGTGAATGTGAATCACCTGGAGATCCTGTTAAAATACAGAGTTGGCTTCAGGAAGTCCAGGCTGGGGCCTCAGAGCCTACATTTGCACAAATTCCCAGGTGATGCTGCTTCTTCTGGTTCACAGAAGACTTGTAAGGTGGGCTCCTGCAGTACTGCCTGCAGTCAGTGGTGGGAGTCCGTTTGTCTTCACTTCATTGGACTGTCAGCTGTGAGAAGGAGCAAAGAGGTTGCAAAGGACAAGCAGCCTCTTTCTGAGAACAAGACCATAAGCTGTATGTAGTCCCCAACTTACAATGGTTTGATTCCAATTTTTAACTTTACAATGGTACAAAAGCCCTACGCATTTGGTAGAAACCATACTTCAAAAAAATTTTTTTTTAAACTTCAAAGTTTCGGAGTTTTGATATTTTCTGGCTGACAGTGTGCCATAGGAGATTCTCTTGAGTGAGCTGCAGCTTCCAGTTAGTCACATGATTTCAGGGGATACAGCAGATATTGTCAGTGTGCTGAGTTATCATTTTTTGGCTGTTTTATTTTGTTTCTTGGTCTCACATCAGTCTACAGAGTGCCCATCTGTCTCCTGCAGTATATGTGATGGTGAGTACTGGTATACCATTTTGTGTACAATATTCAATGAATTACATGACAATTTCAATATTTTATTATAAAACAGACTTTGCGTTAGATGATTTTGCCCAACTGTAGGCAAATGTAAGTGTTCTGAGCACATTTAATGTACACTAGGCTAAATTTTGATGTTTGGTAAGTTAGATGTTGTAAATGCATTTACAACTTAAGATATTTTCAACTTGGTATGGATTTCTTGGAATGTGATCCCATTGTAAGTAGGGGAGCATTTGTATATTCTCTTTGTTTACTTCTTACTGGCCAGAATTTGGGCATGTGACCACACCCAGTTGCAAGGGAGGCTGCAAAATGTAGGCACTAGGTAAATCTTGAGGAATTCCATTAACTAAAAGGAAGATAGGGAAAATGAATATTAGAAAACTTTTATCTATTACCAACTATATTTAATGAGAATATGAGCCAGTGTAGCGTTTGTGAGATTTTTTTTTTTCTCTTGGAGAGGCTCATACATTATTTACATTTGAGAAACATTAAACTGAGGTGTAATCCGAGGCACAAAGCTCCTTAGCATTCACAGAAACCTTCTCATAATCTGTAACTCATCTACCCTTTCAACTTCATCTCTCCCCACGAACATACCCTTTGTGTAACTCTTGAATGATTTACTTTTATCCCCCTCCCAAAATGTTCTCATACCCCTATGTTTTTGCATATGACATCCCTTTGTCCCTCCCCATTGGTGGTTCCCACTCCAGTTAGGCCTAGTTGGCAAGCTTGTATTCCAAGATGTGGAGTGTGACTCTCAGCACTGGTAAGAACCTTGAAAATCTGTGGTTTCTATAGAGACCCCTCAAGAGGCAATGAATGGATAAGCATAATGGTGACTGCTCTGGATCCTCTCAAACCTTCTGGTTTGCTGTGAGAACCACTGAGTTCATCTTCCCAGAAGAAAGGCATGAGTGTTAATTCTAGAACCTGTCTCTCCTCACCCCCTACAACACCAGAGTAAAGCCCACAGAATCATCATGACTTTTTGCTGTATGTATTTACATTCTAGGACAAACCTCGAAGCTAAAGTGGCTTGGATTCTATTTAGAGATGTTATTGACTTATTGGGAAGCCATAACATACTCAATTTAATTAACTTCCTTGGAGAAGACCGGTTTATTTCTTTAATGTACACTGGAACATGGAACAGGCTAAGATTTTTCCTTTCTTTGAAAATATCCTACAGTTGCCTATAAATCATCAAAATTGAGTGTGTGTATATTTGTGGGTGTTAGAAGAAATATAAAATTCTCTTTAATGTCTTTTGGTTTATTTTCTCAGTTAGAATGGAAGTCTCAAATTTTTCCTGGATGCAATCATACTTCAAATGATGTTTACTTTAGAATATACAAGAAATCAAGAAATCAACAACAAAAATTACCCATAGGATTTAAACTCACTGTATTTTTTCCATTCTTTTAAATTCTATTTCCCATGTTTTTTCATCCTTTTTTAAAAAATATATTTTATTTATATGTGGTGCTGAGGATTGAACCTGGTGCCTCATATTTGCTAGGCGAGTGCTCTACCGCTGAGCCACGACCCCAGCCCATTTTTCATCCTTTTTATAGTAGAAGCCCATCATCATTATTATTTTTTTTTGTGATATCATTGATGTTTTAATTATTTCTGTTTGATTCATGGATTCATTTAGTCCTAATGACTGGGTTAAAAGTAATTTTATGTATGAAAATATAATGTCTTATTTTTTTTTTTAAGAAAGAGTGAGAGAGAGAGAATTTTTTTAATATCTATTTTTTAATTCTCGGCGGACACAACATCTTTGTTTGTATGTGGTGCTGAGGATCGAACCCGGGCCGCACGCATGCCAGGCGAGCACGCTACCGCTTGAGCCACATCCCCAGCCCCTCTACTCAATGCCTTTCTTAAGACAAATACTTGTTAGTTAACCTGGGGAGAAACTCCATTAGCCAAGTGACAGTAGTTAGCTTGAATCTGAAAATGACTTGATCACTCGCAGCTTTTTCTCTAGTTTTCTTTTCTTTCTTTCTTTTTAAAATATTGAGTTCTATTCCTGGAACGCAGGCTTCCCTCTTTGGATTCACCTGTGTCAATGCCAGGAACTTTATCATGACAGAAGAAATGCAGGTGTGAATAAGGAATTTTCACAGTGCTTTTTAATTCAGTCGGAGGCTATATATTTAGTACTACTGTAACATCAGTATAGCCATAGGTACCAAGGAAGGAGCCTCTGACCTAAAGGTAGACAAAAAATAGTGTTCACACTGAGCTGCAGGAAATTATTTTGTTACCTAGTTAGTCCCTTTATGGCCTAGGATTTCCAAATTCCATTTTGGCATCTTTGAACAGTTTTACATCACAGCATGAACTCTCTGTGGTGGTAGGGCCTTAGGCTGTGGTGTTAGGAGTATCTCTCTGGTCCTGCCTACAGAGAATGATGGATAAGAGAAGAGACTGATAAGATTTCTGTGCATCTTCTTGGAGGTAGTACTGATAGGAGACAGAAAGAAGTGAATGGTGGGAACATGAGGTGAAGGGAATAATTCTATAAAGTGAGCCCACTGTGCTGACCCCCACAAGCTTTCTTTTCCAAGAAGCAGTTTACCTGCAGCCCTGCCTGTTTAAGTGGACAGGCTATGTCACATTCTTCAGCAAACTATCTGTTATCTGCAGGAGAAATGCAGTTCTAAAATAATGACGGTAAGAGGAACCCAAGTAACCCTGAAGTGGAAGACTTTGGTAATGCTTTTAATAGACCAGAGCCTGGAACTCAGGGAGATAAGGATGATTCCTCCTAACCATAAAAATCTGTAAGAATTTATGGTTAAGAATTCAGTTTGAACCTGTCAGCATGGGCCAAAGTGACCTAGAATTGTCATGGCAGTGGGGATTTGAAAATCTGATGTTATTCTGTTGTTAGCTAAAAGTCAAGAGATGGATCTGGGCAGAATTTTCTGGGATCCCCAATAAAACTGGCATGCAGAAGAGGCACACTCTCCCTCTCCTCTTTGAGATGACTCACACTCTCCCTTAAGAGTGTCTCCTTTCCTGTCCCTTTTAAGAAACTCATGCCTGTTACTCTAAGTAACATCCTGAAATCTTTCTGACTTGATTGCAAGAATTGGGGTTGCAGGGTAGAGGGTGGAGTCGTTGCATTGTTTCAGTTTCCCAGAAGGCCTCATCCCTGTAACAGTACAAGGGAAAGAATGGATTTCAGAGTTGGGCCTGGCTCTATTGTGTAAGCTTAGGCTACAATCCTACCCTTTCTGGGTCTCAGTTTCTCACCTGTAAGATGGGGATAATACTTGCCTCATAATGTTGATGTGATTTGTAAGCGAAACAATGAATGCAAAATGCTTAGACAGTGCATGAAGTAGATGCCTACCTTGCTTCTCTCTCATTTTTCTTAACATTTAGCAGGACCTGGTACTTTCAGAATAGGGCCAGTGCTCTCTGGAAAGAGGCTACATTATTTGTTAAGCTGCTCCAATGACCCAGTCAATAGAGTAAGAGTTATGATTCCCAGAGTCAATCGACCTATTGTTATTAAATTGCCTGGCTCTGCTAGTTTCTAGAGTTGTCATTTTGTACTGGTATTGATTTACAGTTTTCTTTCTACCCTTCTCTTGCAGATGTTGTTACTAGTCCAGGACACTAGATGGAGCCATTTTATTAAATATCAATGACTTTTAAAAAAATAAATGTAAACAAACGCCTGTCTTGCATTAAAAAATTATATATATATTTTGTGGTGCTGGAGATTGAACCCAGGGCTTTGTTCATGTGAGGCAAGCACTCTACCAATGAGCTATATCCCCAGCCCCAATTGCATACATTATCATAGCCATATATTTGAGCCCATGTATGAAATCCCTTTACATTTTGTGTTTCTTTCATTCATAACAAGGTGAATGTAATACTTAGAAGTCATGCAAAAAGTTTGCATATTTTATTTAGTTCTAGGGATTAGGAGAACAAGAAAAATAAGCAGTGAATTCAAAAAGAAGTCACATGTTTGCTTGTGAATGTATGTGGATTACTAGGTATTTAAAAAATAGACAGGCAATGTTGTGGTGGACTTTAATAATGAATGGTTTCTACGGAAGATGGTAAGTAGCTATTGTTCTCTACCACAGGGAAGAAAAGAACAAGAAGAAACTGACTTATTTATATGATCACATGAGAGATGTACATTAGTCACAAGGAAAAATTTCTGGAACCAAGGGCATACAATATAATGAAGGAAATTGTCAAAAATTTAAAATTAATGTTAGAAACAAATTAGGCAGGATTGCAGCATGTCCCCATTGAATTCTTTGCTATCCTACCAGAAGACAGGGGAGCATTCTCTTCTGTTTCTTTGAAACTTGGCCCGATGTAGGCCAGGATGATCTTGCAGCCCAGTGGCACAGGCTAGGACTAGATATGACTTAATAGGATTAATGGTATTTTCAAAAGTGCCCTGTTGTATTTTTTTAAAATAATATTAGAGATCTTTATAAGTCACTAGCATTTTTTTTTCCTGGTTTCCAAAATACTTATGTCAGGGCAAGACTAGAGGAAGGAAAATGACCACAGATGAAGAAAAACTCAGAGATTTCTCCCTTGAAATTATTCCTTTATTATTATTATTATTATTAAACCCAGGAGTGCTTTAACACTGAGCTACATCTGTAGTTCTTTTTCTTATTTTGAGAAAGGGTCTTGCTAAGTTGCTGAAGTTTTTTTCTAAGTTGCTGAGACTGGCCTCAAATTTGTGATCCTCCTTCCTCAGCTTCTCTAGTCATTGGGATTAGAGGCATGTGCTACTGTGCCCGGTTCCTTGACTCTTATTTTTTAACTCTTATTTTTTATTTGTTACTTGTCATGTTATTTCTCAGAGTATTATTTGGTTTTGTTTGCTATTTCTTATTTTTACCTGTACTATCTGGTACCTGATAATGGTGAGGAAGACTAGCTCCGATTACTGGGTATTCACGATTACATACCAAGTCCACAGGAGGGCGCCAAACTTCACTTTCTCCCCAGAATCACCTAACAATACATCTTGTAAGTCCATCTTGGATTGATCTTTTCTCTCCCTCTTGTCCTATAGAACCATTAATACTGGGTCCCATGACTTATTTATATGACCACATGAGAGCTATACATTATATATATCTCCTAGAGAAATAGAATATGACATATTTTTCATATTCTTCAGAGCCAACAATATAGTACAAGTAAAACTTCCCATTACTCATAATGACTGTCCCTTTATCACCTAACTTAGCAGCATAATGCTTACAATTCCATGTCTTTCAAGAGATCATTTACCAGGAAGGGGTGAGTAGAGAAATAAAGAATGAGGGTTTTGGTGATAGAGGACTGGGATGAGGTGGAGAAAATCCAGTCCAGCTGTTTTTTTCTCTCCCTTGCTGATTATAAATGTAATGCATGCTCATTATAGAAAAAAATGGGGAAAACCCCTCTCAGAATAGTTTAAACAAAGCAAAACAAAAGTATTTACAATTCTATAACTTATAGAACATTAACATTAACTGTGGTTAATGTTGCAAAATATTTTCTTCTATGTAGCTGTAGAAATTTGGAGAAACTGAGCCAACTGTGTGTGACAATCTGATCTGAAAGATCATCAAGGGGCTAAAAGGTGAATTTAAGAGCAGGATTGATGTCATGCATATATGATCAGAGGGTAGAGAAAAATCTGTTCTCAGAGAGAAAAGCAAAGCAGGGATTTAGAAAATGGAGAAAATGAAAGGCTCTTGACTCCAGAGAGCAACAGAGATGGAAAGAGCGACTTTCTAGGTTTCCTTTGCTTCTGCTGTTCCTCGTTGAGGGATTAGGCCTCCTGAGCATAATGCCTGTTTTAGGTCCTGTTAGCAGTTTTTCAACAGTTCTTCAAAAGTATCAACAAGTGGATTCTCTTACTTGAAGTCGAAGGCCTCTGACTAGAATTGTCACACAAAATAAAAGATGCTTAATAATTATTTTCTGTTGACATCTCCATGGAAACTGCCATTCTCATTCTTTCACTCACTGTAATGTACAATGCTGATGCTTTTCCCAGAGCCTCTTGGATCCTTTTTAACTAGATTCAATGTGCTTTCCAACAGCCAGGACCCATAGCTCTCTTTGGGGAGGACTGTCGTCAACCTATGGAAACCTACCTTACATGTATTCATAAAGAGCTGGAAGAGGTTGGAAATTTGAGCCCCATTGGTTGGACCCTTAACCAATGACACATGGGTATGGAGTATAAAGCTGTAGCCCTAACTTACTCCAGAGTTCCTTGAGAGTTCCTCTATAGGGTCACACTGAAGTTATTTTTCCATGGGACTTTGGGATTGAACTTGTGGTGGGCAGCTTCTATGATGGATCCAAGTGATCCCTTCCTCCTGGTATTCACAACCTTGTGAGATCCCTTCTCCTTGAAGAGAAGGGAATAGACAGAGTGATTTGCTTTTTACCAATAGAATATGGCAAGGCTGAGAGACAGCACTTCCTTGATTAGGTTACACAAGATTGTGATCTCTGTCTTAGCTACCTCTGTTATCAGCTCGCTCCTTTGATAAAGCAAACTTCCTTTGGCCAACAACCTGTTCGGAACTAAAAGCTTTCATCAACCATTGAGTGAATGTGGAAGTAGGTCCTTCCCAGGTTGAGCTCTCAGATGAAACTGTAGATCCTGAACCAACACCTTGATTGCAACCTCCTGATAGACCATGAACCAAAGGACCCAGTTAGGTTGTACTTGGGCTCTGGACCACAGAGACTTGAGATAATGAATGTGTGTAGCTTTTAGATACTAAGTTTTGTTAAATTGTTATGTAGGCTAACACAGTGGGTTCATCCATGTCTTGCTTTCCCCATACTATTTTTTTAAAAATATTTATTTATTTAGTTTTAGGTGGGCACAATATCTTTTTATTTTTTTAATTTTTATGTGATGCTGAGAATCAAACCCAGGGCCTCACGCATGCTAGGTGAGCGTGCTACCACTTGAGCCACATCCCCAGCCCCTCCCCATAATCTTACCATTTTTTCCTGGGGGTCTTTCCTTAATAAATCATGTACACATGATCCTTCCCTAAGATAGCTGGTCCCATACAGCAGATTCTAAGGATGGGATTCTGAAGTTAGATAACTCACTAGCCAAATGGCAACAGGACCACCGCTGTGGCCAGTGGAGTGTTAACAAGCATAGGGTGATCTTGCCAATATTGAGACTTTGAGCTATGATGAATTGGGATGGGGATATAGATGGCTGGGGATGTCAGGTTCATATGCTATCTTTAGTATTTGAGATATTTGTGGGAGCTAGTAATTCAAAGGAATTAATTGGTCGATTTTTGTTGCTTGCTGATGTATTGAAAAGGAGAAAATGATAATCTCAGTACCACAGTAAAGCACATGTGAGAGTCTGAAGGCCTCTACTGCAGCAGACAGAAGGCAGAGAGCATGCGGAAGATGAAGCTCAGGGACTAAGCCTGAAAGTGGCAGAACTTCAGAGAACACTAAATTAGAAGCTTCTTTTAGGGCAAAGTCAAGGGTCATGATAGGGAAGGTATGAGAGTTGGGATGAGGCCAGTTGGGTAGAAATCATTAAACCTGCTGGGAATGGTGGTACGTTCCCGTAAACCCAGCTATTCGGGAGGCTGAGGCAGGAGAATCACAAGTTTAAGGCCAGGCTGGGCAACATAGTGAGACTGTCTCAAAAACAAACAAACAAACAAAAACCCAATATCCAAAAAACAAAACCCCTCAATTCCCAGATTCCCCCCTGGACCTATGAAAATGGGCCATTTCCTCTTGCTAGAGGTTAGCAAGACTCTTCCTATCTTTTGGCTGAAGACTATGCAGAGGCTATAATTGAAGTAGATCCTTTATTTGCTGTCTACAAGATCTGCTCTCCTCTCCCTTCCTGGTCATTATATTAATAATTTGGGTCAAATATTATCACCTCCTGACCGTGGAAGTGCTGGCCCTAGTGACGGAGATAGAAGCTGAGCTTCAGGACCTGGATAATACAAACTGGCGTATTAGCTTGGGAATGGATCTTGAGAGGGGTGTGCTGGGACTGTAGACTATAGAGTTAGGTAAGGAGCGTGTTAATATGAATATACTCTCCCGTGACTAAGGATTTGATCTTCTGGCAAGGGGTCCTGGAGTCAGTCTGAATATACTGGTGGATGGCTCCAAAAACATTGGAGAAAACAGTGACTCACATTGAAGGACATAAAAAAGCCAGAGCTTCTTTGGCATAGTGTCAAGCAAGGGATCAGAAGTCTTACAGAAGTGAGCATATGTGCCTGTGGTCAACTTATTGTTTCTCAGCTCCAAATCTCTCTTACTCTTCTTTCCCCCACTCTGTTTTGTGATTTTGGAGCTAGATTATGAAATCATTTCTCCTTTGCCATATCATGCAAGATTAGGCTTTATCAGTAGCTGGTACTGGAGGGTTACTGCACTGAGGGGAATAAATGAACTTCTCTTCCTGGTTTTCATGTGATTTTTCTTTTTCCTCTGACGGTGGGGCTGCTAATGGTGGGCTGAGAAAGGACTACTGGTGTTCACTCTCTGAAAGCTTCTGTGATTCTCCAGCAGCTACTTCCTGTGGACCAGCTCTAGTTTGCCAGTATCTCAGCAAATTTCACTATAGAAGGCAAGAGAATGCACTGGTAGTCAGAATAGTGTGGCTTGCAGCTTTCTTTGCCAGTAGCCAATTGACTATAAAGTCATTAGGAATGACAGGATATGAACATCTATGAAAAGGATAGCAGCATCTGTCTAGCAGAAAAACAAACACCAAAATCATCAAGACTTCCCCACCCCCATCAAGATCAGGTGGCCAAGAACTTTATTTAAGTTGGTACAATAAAGAGTCATGGTCATTCACTCATTTTTCAGACCTAAGCCATTTCAAAAACTCACAGTTCCTATATTGAAGGGCAGCTGGAGCCCCTTGGGAAAGCCCTTTCAGTGTTGGTACAAGTATGTTTAGTTCTCCTTCATTACCCATGGGGAATTGATTTCAGGATCCACATGGCTACTAAAATCCATAGATGCTCAAGTCCCTTATATAAAATTTTGTGGTATTGGTATATAACTTTATGCACATCCTCAAATCTTTGGATTACATGTAATATCTAATACAGTGTAAATGCTATATAAAGAGTTGTTCTACTGTATTGTTTAGGAAATAAAAATAGAGGGAAAAGTCTGTATATGTTCAGCACAGATAGTTTTTGCGTCAAATAGTTTTGATCCACAGTTGGGGATTCTGCAGATGTATTCTTGGATAGGGGAGGGCCTACTGTACTATATGGAAATCCTCCCCCGAGTCTTCCCCAATGGCATCTGTGTCATTTACTAGAGTGACTGTGCACTGAGGAAAGGGCCATACCTATGCTTTTAGATTTTACTAGAGTGGTTCTGAACTGACACTAATTCCTGGGTGAAAAAAATTCTAGTAGTCAATGGGAGCTTATGTTCATCAAGTGATAAATGAAAATAAATCAATTCCTACTCACAATGGTCTGATTGTCCCTGCCCATTGTTATTTTCCAAGTTCCTAAATTCAGTGTTGAAATAATCATATTTGGTACTGTTAGAATCTCTGCATTGGCTCTAGAATCCTGGCATAAAAACTATTATGATAGAAAGGGCTAGGTAGAACTTTTAGAATTTCCCTTCTCTACCAAGATAGTAAACCAGAAGCAACACTGCATCTATGGGTGAATTATAGATGCTATTGCTTCTATCAAAGACTTAAAAGATGCAGAGTTGACAATCCCTATCACATATCCATCTAACCCACCAGTTTTACCTGTGCAGGGTTTGGATAGATCTTAGAGAATGACTAAGAATATTGTAATCTTAATCAGATTGGTAACTAGGACTGCATCTTTTGTCTTGGATACAAAATCTTTACTGGAACAAATCAATATAGCCCCTGGCATTTGGCATGCAGCTTTTAATATAGCTAATGCATTTCTCTCCATACAGATTTGTATAGACTAACAGAAGCAATTTGCTTTTTACCTAGAATGGCCAATCGGACACCCTCACTTTTCAGGCCCCTGACTGGTAACCAAACCATTCTCCAAAGTCTACTAATGCAGATGTATCTTTACCTGGGACAACTTTTCTCTTTGTTGAGAATAGATGGCCAGGTGTACTCACCCAAAATTCCCTCCTGGCTTTGAGAAAAGGCGAAGATATGCTCATGGGAGTAGGCAGAAAGTGTCAGCCTCCTTGATTGCACATCAGTGCCCACTAAAGAATATCCATGGTGGAGGAAATGTGATCAACCAGGTTGTCAGGAGCAGTCATCCAGGAGATGTTGGTCAACTTTTGCCCTCAGTCACCTGGTGTTTGCACAAGGGACCTATAAATAGGGTAGCCATAATAGTAGAGATAGAGGTGATACATATGTTGGGTTTGCTTTCACCAAGATTGATCAAGTTATCATCATTATTGAATATTTGATCTGTCAAGAGCTGAGATGAATTTGAGCTCTCAATATGGCAAATACCTAGAGGAGACCAAGCAAGCAGTCACAAGTTGATTGTATCAAAGTTCTCTTCTACTGGGCAATAATTTGTCTTAACTAGATTGAATCAAAGTATATTCTGGGACTGGAGTTGTGGCTCAGCTGTAGAGCACTTGCCTTGTATGTTTGAGGCCCTGGGTTCAATCCTCAGCGCCACATAATGATAAATAAGTAAAACAAAGATATTGTGTCCATCTACAATTACAAAAATTAAAAAAAAAACAAAAAACAACCAAAGTGTATTCTGGGTATGGATTTGCCTTCCCTGTCTTCAGTTCTTGAGCCAGGTCTTACAGAGTGATTCACCAACATAGGATCCCACATATTACCCAGACCCACATATACCTACTTATATTAAGAAGGTATAACAAGTGGTCATGGAGTCACCAGTTTTACCATGTATTGAATAGTATGCTGATTGGCTGAAAAGCCTTGGAATAACTTCTGGAAGCTGTGGCTGAAGTGTCATCTTGAAGATGATAGTTTGCAAGTTTGAAACACTGTCTTTCAAGGTATAGAGGGTGGAAGAAGGAGTAATAGAACTGTTTACTGTCAATCCCAGTTTGGGGAATTTATGCTTTTTGTACTGTAGTTTTAGATTCTGGAGGTTCTAGATCCCAAAAGGGGGTACATCAGGATTATTAGAGTTCCATTAAATCGAAAACTGTGTTTATACCTTGTACTTTACTCCTTTAGATTAGCAGACTAAGAGAGGAGGTACACTGGAGGGAGTAATTGCCTCTGATAATTATGAGGAGAGTTGCTTCTCCAAAATGTGCATAGGGAATAATATGTTTAGAGCTCAAGAGATCCACTGAGATATCCCTTGGTACCATCATGTGAATAAGGAATTATAGCTGCTGCCGCCTGCCAGAAGCACAGCAGCCAGGAGTTCAGACCTCCCAGAGATAAAGGTCTAGGTCACCTACCTGGACCAGCTAACCAAAGGCAGAAAAATCTAGAATAAGTAGGAAGGAAACTAGAATGGGTGGTATCAATTACTGCTTAGGGACCATCTGTAGTAGTGTGAACTGTGGCTTGTCCTTCTAACTTCTTCTTGTAAAGAGATCATACTAATAATATCAAAATAATTACAAGAACACTTACAACTTATAGAGTCTTGGCACTGTTTTAGGTGATTCACATTTGCAAATTTCTTAATTCTTGCCTAATTCTATGACACTGGTACTATTATTATGCTAGGCTTTTATTTATATTTTTGGTACCAGGGATTAAACCCAGGGACTCTTAACTACCTAGCCTCATCCCCAACCCTTTTTAAATTTTATTTAGAGACAGGGTCTTGCTTAGGGCCTCGATAAGTTGATGGGGCTGGCTTTGAAGTCTCAATCCACCTGCCTCAGCCTCCCGAGCCACTGGGATTACAGGTGTGCACCATCACTCCTGGTTTATTAGGCTAATTTTGAGATGAAGAAACTGAGACCTAAATTGAAGTAACTAAGTCATCAAGAGTACAGAAGAGGATGTGGATGATGGAATAACTTTTGAATTGACTTTTGATCGTTTGCCTCAAAGAGGGAAGAAATGGATAACAGATTTGGTGGATACAAAGAAGTGTTCCAGGTGGAGGAAATGGGATAAAGAGACACACACAGGAAGGTGTAGTCGTGGTGAGTGATAGATATGTGAGTTTGGCCAGGAAACAGGACCAGTGATGGGAAGGAACAGGAGATCGATTTTTAAAAGTAATTCTGGAGCCAGGTGTGGTGGCACATGCCTATGATCCCAGTGACTGGGGAGGCTGAGGCATGAGGATTACAAGTTTGAGGACAGCCTCAGTAACTTAGTGAGACCCTCAGTGGCACGGTAAGACCCTGTCTCAAAATAAAAAATGAAAAAGGAGTGGGGACTTATCTCAGTGGTAAAGCACCTTGGGTTCAATCCCCAGTACTCCTTACCCCCCTACCACCTCCAAAAAAAATGTAGATCTGGGGCCAAGTTAAAAATTTTGAATTTTATTTTTGCCAATAGTAGGGAATGCCTGAGGGCTTTTAAGGACAGAAGTGCCTTGATCAAAGGAGCTCTCCAGAAGAGTAGTTTCCACAATGCTGGGTGGTAAACAGTTGCCAGGCTAAGAATCACTTGGGGACATTTTAATAATATATTTCTGGGTCAATGCTTTGAAAATTTACCCAGCATGCATCTCTTTTAATTGTCTTATCCCTTTTTCCTCGTGCCTGACTTACAAGTTCTTTTCCACTTTAAAATTAATGCCCTCTTTCTCACTCCCTCACACCTATTTTTCAAACACCAACCGATTATGACTTCTGGTTCATCACCTGTTTTATCTGTGGTTATCCAATCCATTCCTTAAATGTTTGGGAACCTTAAGTTTTTCTTTTACAAAGTCTTACCAATAAGACTCATGAAGAACACTGTCTTCTCTTTGGAGTCTAAAAAGAAGTGGAATCCTTCTGATCATTTTTTTTAAAGGAGAATTATCATATTTCTCTCTCATTTTCATTTTTCCAAACTAAATAGTATTTATCCTTATAATGATAGTTCTGGTTGTGTCATGATGTCAGACCTTAAAGATTTTTGTCACAGTCCAGTATGCCCGTGATCTTAGACGGTGCACCCAAAATGGCATGTGGTCCCTTAGCTATCATTCTGATCCACAAAAACTAGAGTGGGACCATTACCTCCCAACTCCCACGCCCACACTGGACACTAGGTCCCAGAGTAAACTAATGGCCGAGGAGCACCTTTGCTCTGCTGCTTTTTTATAAAGCCTGTGGCCACTAAAGTCACTGAATCTTTTTCATTCTTGCTTGTTGTCACATCTCTTTCATCAGTTGCACATGCATCTGGTTCCTAGAGAGTCACTGAGGGAGGGATTGGACTCACTAGTTAGCTAATTTACTATCCCTCCAGCTTTCTTGTGATGGGTGATTTAATGTAACATCGGTGAATGTGATTCCATCCATTTTTATAATTTCTTTTTCAAAGTGACACAAACCAACATTTGCTTTTCTGATTAAATATGTTAGATATATTAGGTTATATCCCTTTATTTCCCCTAAAACTAAAGAACAAAACTTTGTTGTTTATATGTTTTGTCATCAGTCACAAGGAATAAGAATTTTCCTAATGGAATTGGGTTTTGTTCTTTAACTGGGAGATATGTGCCGTGGTCACTATTTTTTTTCTTTTTTCCCCCCAATATAGGTAGATATGGAAAACAAAATTGATACCTAGAAGACAGATAACATGGGATCACATTATTCTTTTAAAAAGTCAAAATACAGTTCAGATACCATAAAGATCTTTCCTTTTAAAGTATACAGTTCAAGGGTTTTTGGTTCCTTCACAAAATTGTGAAACTGTCATCACACATTTCAGAATATTTCTATTACGCCTAAAGAAATTCTGTACCAGTTAACAGTCACTTCCCATTCCTCCTCCTCCTGCTTCATTTGGACTTCCAACTTCCTGACACCACGTATGTATGGACTCTTGAGCCTTCTACTCTGGGAGCTGACTGGCACATGTGCGTGTATGTGCACACACACCTGTATTTGCACACATGGTGAGAACCTTTTAAATTATATTGGACTCTTAGGAAGGGATGAATCTGCATGTGATAGCGAGGAGCTTTGCTCATCATCATCTCCCCTCTCCATACCTTGACTTCAGTTTTTTAAATATTCATACTATTCTTTCTCTTCAAATGCCCATTCTTTTTAAAGAAAGAAAGAACCAAAATAGTAATACTGCTTCCTCTATGATCTGTTGACAGATTGAGCTATAATCTCTGCAGAGACAGACCTACATTATTTCTTGTTCCTGCTCTAATGATACTTTCTGGGTAGCCACATTGATCCTTGCTTGCTTTTTTGCTTCCCAGTGAAAGCCCTACCCTTCCTGCACAGTCCTCCCCTACAGAATCACAGATTGAAGACCCTTTGCTGTGTTCTCTTTCTGCCCTGCAGAGACAGTGCTTGGCTCCTCCTAAGCCAGCTTTTCTTTCCCTGATGGCCATCACTCCAGGATGACAAAGTCTCTTTGTTCCCCAAGGTTCCTGTCACTTCATCTTCACCAAATGTTCACCCATGTTGGTTCAGTTTCCTTCATTATTTTCTCCAGCTTTGAGAGATCGTGCTGTCAGGCTAAATTTGTCAGATGCACTTTCATAAATGGAACAGGACATTGCCTTATAAGACCTTTGTAGTATGTAATCATTTGTTCTTTTGTAAACATTCATGAAGTACAACTTGCAGAAATTTACCTGAGAGCAGGGATGAAAGGAAAGGAGAAAATTTGTATCTTAAGCTAATAGAAAACAGGGCTACATGGGCATCTACCTTATTTCTCCAGAAAATGATGCCATTTTTAAATACCACTTTCTGGGAGTAGTCAGCTAATTTACTTACTTTCCCACGTAAATGAATTATTAACTTAGAAATCTGTCTCTACCCTAACTAACTCTATGACTGGAAAAATTACTTATCACTAATTTTTAAAAAGCATTTTAATTTTTGGTACTGTGGATTGAACCTAGGAGTGCTTAACCTCCAGTCTGTTTTATTTTTTATTCTGAGGCAGGGTCTCGGTAAGTTGCTGAGGCTGGGTTTGAACTTGAGATCCTCTTGCCTCAGCCTCCTGAGCCGCTGGGTTTACAGGTGTGCATCACTGTGCACGGCCTCATTAATCTTTGATTTACTCATTTGTAAGATAAGAATAAGCAAATACAGTTCACAGAATTTGTGGTAGATTAAAGATGGTTAAAAAAATTGTGATACTTCTCCCATGGACAGCTAAAATCTATTTCCCTGCTCCTTAAATCTGAGTTGTATGATTGCTTGACTAATGGAGTATGGTAGAGGTGACAATATGTTGCTTTCTGAGCCTAGGCCATAGAGAGTGGCAATTTTTATTTCCTTGGAAAGTTTTCTCTAAGGGTATTGATTCACTGAATTAAAAACTCCAAATACCCTAGACCACTATGTTAGATTCTCAATATGAGACAGTCCCAGGTGAGCCAAGACTCCTAGCCATCCCCATCAAGTTGATAGACACATGAGGGAGAACATCTTGGATTCTCCAACCAGCCCATCCTAGAGCTGAATACTAGACAGCATCCTTGCTGATGGCAGTTGATGCCACTACCTGACTGAATCTTGATCAAAAAAAATTTTTTTCTTTTTTTTTGGTGCTGGGTATTGAACTCAGGGTAGCTTTACCATTGAGCTATATCCCCAGACCTTTCTTTATTTTTTATTTTTTAAAATAAATTTATTTGATTTATTTATTTCTATTTGGTGCTGAGGACTGAACCCAGTGCCTCACATGTGCTAAGTAAGCACTCTACCACTGAGCCACAACCCCAGTCCCTCTTTATTTTTTATTTTGACAGAGGTTTTCCCTAAGTTGCTGAGGCTGGCCTTAAACTTGTGATCCTCCTGTCTTAAACTCCCAAGTTGCTGGGATTATGGGTATGTGCCATAGCACATATCATTAAGGGGTTTTAAAATAAAAGTGATCCCATACCCACTGTTAGAACTAAACCCCATCTAAAATGTATTTTAGTGCACAGTAGGTATGTCTGGTGGAGGATGTTATGGTTGGGCTATGTGGTGTTCCCAAAAGCTCATGCATGAGTCAATACAACAACATGGGTGAAATGATTAGATTATGAGAGCTATAACCTAGTCAATGGCTTAATCCACTGATATGGATTAACTGGGTGGTAACTGTAAACAGGGCGTGATTGAAGGAGGTAGGTCACTGGGGACATGCCTTTGTGGAACTCGCTGCTTCCTGTTGCCATGTCCTAAGCTGCTTTTCTCTGCCTAGCTCTTCTGCCATGTTGTTCTGCCTTGCCTTGGGCCCAGAGCTATGGAGTTGACTGTCTGTGGACTGAGACCTCTGAAACTGTGAGGCAAAATAATCTTTTCCTCCTCTAATTGTTCCTGTTAAGTCTTTGGTCACAGTGATGAAAAAAATGGGTGACTAAAACAGAGGGTTTAAAGGCTGTAATTCAGGAGTCAGATTTGACAAGCAATTTCATTGTATCTGTTGGTATACCATTCACAGAATGTTTAGGGAAGTCGGGGCAGGAACAGAAGTAGGAAAGACTGGGAAGCTAAACAAAAGGGACATTTAGTTGAATTACCCAGTTAGAAAATTATAAGGAAATTCTCATTGAACTTTCCCCATCATTAGAAAGAAAAATAAATATTGAAAATTGACAATAAAGATATGAAGAGCTAATTTTCAATTTCAATTTGTCTTTCTGAATGATGCCTCTTAGGTATTTTATGAAGGGTAAATTACATTTGAAATGCAATCTTTTAAATGGGTTATCTTTTGGGCAGTCATTTTGCACACCTTTAAAATGCATTTTACTTATTTGTGGCGGGTGGGGTAGATAGATGAATTCTGCAGAAGTTGAGAGGAAAATAATTTCAGGAGGTAATGGATGAACTTGGTCTGGAAGATTAATCAGGGCAGTTGCAAGTGAGTGCCAAATGCATAACTGGAGTAGAACTAAATATCTGATTGTAATTAAAACTTTAGGTTTCTAATGGCTGCATGAAAGATATTTTAATAAACGTGAAATGCACTTTCTAAATGGCACGCTAACTTTTAATGACTTGGGTGTTTTGTTTGATTAGTAACCTGGACTGTTAAATTAAAGCCAACTGCAAGTGCATGATAAAATATTGATGGTTTCAGGCAAATGAATTGGGGGAGTTATGCTTGACAGATTTTTTTGTATCATTAAGGATTTTAACTGGTGGAAAATATATATTGCTGGTGCTTAAAGATAGTTAAAGAGGATCTTCCTGTTTATGTGGCCTCGTTTTAATTTTACAGTAATAATAAGGGGCAAATCTGAATTATTCACAGATGGTTGGTCAAGAGAGGTCACTTAATTAAAAAAGTGTTATTTTAATTACACCTGTTTCACATTCCTGGAATAGAAAATTAAATATTTGTAGGCATTTGATTATTTCTGTTTCACAGAGTACCTGGACTTCTGCTGACTTGTGAAGACCTGAGATTGTTGTGTGTGGCTTTTACTTCTTGTTAGTAGAGAGTTTTGCTTTAAAAATTAGGATTTTAAAAATAAATACTTCATCGATAGTTTTAGAAATAATGCAAGAAAAAAGAGATATAATTTTATGGGTATATGTATAGATATATGTATAAACATATAATGTATTCTTACACATGCAGGACGGTTTATAGCAGGCTAGGCAAGAAAATATGAAGGTTACTTCTAGGAAGTCAAGCTGTGCAGTCAAAAGGGAGGGAGGTTTATATTTTTAAAATATGAATGTTTTGCATTGAGAATGCTTTAGTTTTATTAAAACAAAGCCAACATTTTCCTTTGAAACCTAGATCCATCTTTTAACAGGTCAACTGTTCTTTTTAATATTTCTCTTGATATAACAGAACATCTTCTTGATTTTGCCAGATGATATGCTTGATCTTTTTTTTTTTTTTTTTTTTTTTACCTTTATTTATTTATTTGTATGTGGTGCTGAGGATCGAACCCAGGGCCTCACACATGCTAGGTGAGTACTCTACCGCTGAGCCACAACCCTAGCTCCGATATGCTTGATCTTAAGGAGTTTTTTTTTTTTATTGAATCAAATAAGTTCCCTTTCTTCTTTTTGTCACTTTAACCATTCATCAGCCCACAAATGTTTAGTGTTTTGTGCCTCTTAGTGCTTTTTACTTATTATTTGGGTACAGGGGATTGAATTCAGGGGGCACTCAAGCACTGACTACATTTCCAGCACCCCCTTTTTTGTATTTTATTTAGAGACAGGGTCTCACTGAGTTGCTTAGCACCTCACTTTTGCTGAGGCTGGCTTTGAACTCATGATCTTCCTGCCTCTGGGATTACAGGTGTGCAATACCATGCCTGGTCTCTTAATGCTTTTTATAGCCTAAATAAAAGTAACTTTTTGTAAAAAGAGACCTCAGAAGCATTCTCAAGATAGTTCTCTCTGATAAGCTGTTAGCTGTGTGAAGAAAGGGAAAAGGGAAAACTTTGAGAAGGTGGGGAAATTTGGGAAAGGATGTTAGGACAGTGATTTAGGGTGGCCTCAGTTCTGTGTGCCTAGGTATTTTCTTACTAGGGAAGCACTAGTGTCTTCTCAATTATTGAGGACCTTGCAAAATGCCAGAAAGACACCTTGAGGAGTAGTGATAGAATAGATTCTTTATATAGGGCCAGCTCTTTGACATTTGGGTACTTTAGAAATAGGAGGTTTGAGGTTGGAAAGATGAGGAGACTGCTGAACAGTCTCACTTCTCTCTCTCTCCTCTCTCTCTCTCTCTCTCTCTCTCACACACACACACACACACACACACACACACACACACACACCCCACACACACATCACACATACTTCAGTACTATTGCTTGCTCCTCAAATGATTGACTCTCAAAGAGGTAAAGAATCTAAAATTAATTCAAGTGTTGCCATTTACTTATATTACTCTGAGATGGTTTCTATACCTTTCTGGACCTCTTGACTATAAAATGAAGATACTTATTCTATGTCAGACTTGTTCAGATTAACAAATTAATCCTCAAATACTATGTTAAAGTGTTTTAAGAAGTTTTCTTTCTTCTTTTATCTTTATTATTTTGCTTGCTTATTTTTATGTGGTGCTGAGGATCAAACCCAGTACTTCACATGTATGAGGCAAGCGCTCTGCCACTGAGCTACAACCCCAGCCCATCTTTCTTTCTTCTTTTTTTTAAAAAAAAACATTTCTAGTTGATTGGATTTATTTTTGTTATAGCTAAATTTTGTATTACTAAAGAGCAGTAATAGTAATCATAACTACATATTTATTGGAGTATTCACTGTGCTAAGTGCATTTAATTTTACCTGTAATTCTATGGAATAGGCTAAATTTTACAGATGAAGAAACTGAGGCTCAAAGAAGTAAAGTGACTGGTTAGTAAATGACAAAACCAAAGATTAGATGCCCCAATAGTTGGTAGCATATAATTTGGCTGCAAAAATAGAAACCCAAATAAAACAATTTAAACAAAATGGGGACTAATTTTTCTCTCTCGTGAGAGTCTAGGGCTGAGCATGCCTGCACATTATTTATACAATTGTCAGAGGCTCAGATTCTTTCGTGTTGTTGCTCTGCTATTCTCAACATGCAGTTTCTATTTTATTCAAGATAACCATTCCAGCTATCAGCATTCCCTCCACATTCCAGAAGGGGAAAAAAAAGCCATGTGCAGTGGTGCATGCCTGTAATTCCAGTAGCTCTGGAGCCTGAAGCAGGAGGATCATGAGTTCAAAGCCAGCCTCAGCAAGTGAGGACCTGTCTCTAAATAAAATATTAAAAAAAGGGCTGGGAATGTGGCTCAGTGGTTAAGCCCCTCTGGGTTCAATCCGTAGTCCAAAAAAAAAAAAAAAAAGGAAAGCTCCTTTCCTTTAAAGGCATGGACTCTATGGACCATGAAATTCTTCACAGTGTTTCTGCTTCCATTCTTTTGGGCGAGAACTAAGTCACATGATTGACTAACTGGGAAGGAATTGGGGAAAGGGAATCATTATTCTGGGTGGCTCATGTGTCCCATTAAAATTTTTGTTGTTTGTCTTTCCTGAAGAAGGGAAGAATGGATTGTTGGAAGAGTTGTAGTATCTTCCTCATCTCCTTTGTAGGATGAGTGAATTTAGGTTCTTTTCCATTAAGGTTTAAGTGTTTCATTCTGTCAAAAGATGTCAGTATTAGGAAAATCTTTCTAATAAACAGAACTGTCCAACCACAGAAAGAGGAGTGAACTATTTTCACTGTAAGTTATTTAACTAGATACAGGTTGACGAATAACTGCCGGGCATTGTATAATTGTCCTGAACGTTTATACTGTGTATCATATAAGTGTTGGGAGTTTTACATTTCTTTCAATTCTGAAATTCTGTAATTCAATTAAAATTGTTTAGTGGCTAAACCATATATGTTGACACCACAAACAGACACAAGTGTATGAAACTATGAACAAATCCTTGGATTCCGTACCATGAAGAAGGTTACCTATAGATTCAGATCTATATATGAGCTTTCTAAAATTGTATGTCACATACTGAGCTTAATATCTCCTCCACTTCATCTTTAATCACATTAATCTCATGTCTAAGCATGCAACCACTGCTCTTTCAGGTTCCCCTGAAAGAAAATTTGACCCTCTTACTTTCTCTCCTGTCCCAACTATTACCAATGCTGTGTGGATTTTGCCATTTCAGTAGGTTCTTTGATTCAGCAGGTTTTCCTCAAGTCCAACTCTCATCCTTTTCTCACATCCAGACTGCCATATGGCTTCCTAAGAACTTTCCTGACCTCCAGCCTGTGGTGTCTTCTCCTGTCTAGCTTTTACACTGTTGAAGTGCTGATTCATATTTCATGGTTTTCTACATGCTTCTCCAATGTTCAAGAGCCCATAAATGCCCAGCTGCCTCCATCTTGCCTATTACTCCAAGACTCCTTGTACTGACTTTGGTCAAGGCCCTTCCTTTGTTCCTCTCAGTCTTACCAACCTTATTCCCTTTCACTCCCAACACACACCTCCTTTTCTGTAAACATCTCAACTCCCAATGTAGTCTTTCTTCTCTCTCTCTCTCTCTCTCTCTCTCTCTCTCTCTCTCTTTCTCTTCCTCTACTCCTCCCTCACTTCCATTTTCCTTCCTTTTTTTTTTTTTTTCACCAACATGTAGTTTGTGAGTGTCTACCATGTGCTCGTCTAGGATAAAATTTCCTATGTCTGTTATGCTCATTTATATCTCTGAATCTTGTCTGTTTCCCCTGTCTGAAAACACTCCTTTCTTCTACCTATCTGTGTTCATCGTCTAAGGCTCTAGCCTGAGCTTAACTTCTTCAGTCACGCTCTCTGACTACTTCAGTGCACTTTTATTTCTGGATACCTTCAGTGGACAAGACCCACAGCATATTTTATCTTCTAATTCCTCTTCTTCACAGTGAGTTAATGACATGAGATTCTTGAGATAAGGAAGTATGTCGTATCTATATTGACATTGATATTCATATACATATATAGTGATATATATATATATATATATTGATATATATACACCCCCCCTACACCTACACCCACACACTTTTGGTTCTCTCTGTGTATATAAAACTGTTGACTCCCCAGATTTTTCCAAATTCTCAAATTCATAAAAGTTTTTTTTTTAAAGGCTCTTTGTCTTTTTCAGACTTACATTTCTACCCAGAGTCGAATGTAATCTTTGTGTATTCTCACACCACAAACAAAATAGCCTTTTCAATGTCCGGCAAATGTTATCTTGGGTGCTTATGGCTATTTCCCACATGTTAACAAAATTCTGATAGCTTCAGGACATTGTTGTGTACTCAAAGTAAGGAGAAGGCAACATAGGAGGTAGAATTCAGATTGTTAACTGCTTGAGTTTGAGAGAAAGATTGACCTGGGGTCCAGTTCCTGCTCAGTTAGCCCCAGTTAGCTCTGATTGCTTAATCACAGTAATTGGCTCTGTGGTCTTGTTTAAGTCACATTAACTAGCTTTGTGATTTTCTTAATCACACTAGCTTTGTGATCTTGCTCAATCACATGGACTAGTTATATGATCTTGAGCAATTTTTTTCTTTTTTGAAATTTTTTTAGTTATAGATGGACACAATACCTTTATTTTATTTTATTTTTTTGTGGTGCTGAGGATCAAACCCAATGCCTTAAGCATGCTAGGCAAGCACTCTACCACTGAGCCACAACCCCAGCCCCTTGAGCAAATTTCTTAATCTCTGAATTTCAGTTTTCTCCTCTATAAAATGGGGATAAAGTTGTTATAATCATGGTAAAATGAGATAATATAGAAAAAGTAATTAGCAGACAACCTGGCTTATGGAAAATTAAGAAAATAATAACATTATGATTTTTGGAATGGCTGACCAGGCTCATTTACTAAATAACTGTCTCCTAAACATTACTGTCATAGTATTTGATATTAAAATTTGGATCTTAGCAAAAACCAAATTGCTATAGGTCATGAGTCTCCAGGACTGGTATATGTGTTAAGTCCATGAATGCCAGAGGTTTAGTAAGCTTTTTGATTCCCTAGCTTCTGGCATGGTTTTGCATCTTTAGAGAGGCTCAGCATATAATTCATTGATTCATGGTGGAAGCTGGTTAGGTAGGGAGAGTTAAGAGTAGATAGAATAGTTATAAAGAATGGTCAAGTCCTTTCTAGCCACCTGCAATTAAATCCAAATTCATCCTGGGTTGGAGCACAGCTCAATCCACTCTGTGAGAAAGCAGCACATGGCCTTCTCTAAAGATTTTATGAATGGGAGTGAGAAATGGAGGAGAGCCAAAGATAGCAGCTGGGCTATTCTCTTGGACCATGCAACATAAAAATCTTTTATGGAATAAATTTTGAGTCTGTCTGGCACAATGCAATAAGGGTAAATGTTCTCTATTGATGGTGCCTGTCCCCCCACCCCCATCTCTGCCCTCCTGTCCATCCCTGGGAAGGAGCACTGTCCCAAGCTCAGGCCAGGAATGATTAGTGCAGGGTAGAGATAAGAATCCCCCCACCTCACCCCTCAGGTTGCCAGCTCAGACAGGGTAGGGCACAAAGCACTTAGACAAAGAATAAAGGTGTGAGTTCATGGAACCCAGGGATATGAATAAAGCCCCCAGCCAGACAGGGGTTACAGGAAACCATATCCTCCTGAGAGCTAGTTACAGTCCTGTTGTGTATGCCAAAATGCAGCAAATCTATGGTTACACAAATACACATGGGGTCACACAGGAACACAATTCAGATGGTTAGTAGTAGTCATTCATGGGAAGACCCACAGGGGAGCAATACAGGTTGGTGGCAACAGAAGTGGCATGTTTTGTTTTCTTTTTGATTGCTGTTGTTTATTTGTTAAAAAAATGTTTTAAAACCAGCATCACAGACTTGGGAAATTTGTTCTGGGCCGTTATTTTTTGCTTGAGAAGCATCCCCCCGGAATACCTTGAGAATCACTTTGTGTTTTTAAGGCCAAATAGCTAATTTCCAAGTTTCCTCTGTTTTTTTTTGTTTCCTTCTTGCTAATACATCCCTACATGTTTTTCCTGACTGTCTGCTGCTTTAACTCATGGCTGGGGGCTGTCCCCATCCACGTTTGGAGTGCAGCTGGGAGGGGAAAGGAGCTACGGACAGCCTAGAGCACCTGGGCTGCCCATCCCAGCACCCAGCCTGGGCCAGCTAGGGTGCAAAGACCCCCTCCGCAGGCGGCTTTTGCACGCCCTGCACTGCGACACCTTTGAAGCGGAAAAGAAATCCCAGTCTTTTTTGAGGCCCCTTTTGTAATACTGCTTTCCTCTGGCTGGTTGGATTAGTTAAAATTTCATCAGCTTCTTAAAAAAATTTTTTTCCCCCTGTTGTCATATCATGAAAAGAGAGGATATCTCTTGAAGATGTTTTCCGCCCTCAAGAAATAGGAAAGAAAAGAATCTCATCCGCTCCTGGAAACTTAATTTCCCTTGCAAGCTGCAACCAGTGAGATGATGTGTTTTGAAACAAGCGAATATATATATATATATATATATATATATATATATATATATATATATATATATATATATATATATATATATATTTGTGGTTCTTCAGTGGTTTTTATTAAAAGAAAAAGATAATCCCCCCTGCACAACCCCACTGTTCCAATGTTCTGTGTTCGGTGGGGCGTGAGAGTGGGCCAGCTTAAAGATTCTGGCAAAAAACACGTTCTGAAAAACCAACTCCAAATAGTAGCAGCCAGGATGAGATTATGGACCAAAGCAGTAGGGGGCAGTGTGACACAATTGAACAGAGGTTCATAGTCTAATAAAACATCAGAAACAAGGCTCTTGGAGACAACAAAGGCAAAAATTGTGCTAAGAGCTGTAAATCTGGCATGCTAAATTCCTGTGCAAGAGACAGTAGTGGTTGTATCATAATTAAACACGCTACTAAAACATAAATCCCTTACTGATAACTCCCTTTTAGTGGCCTCATTTCCCACAGAGTGAAGCAGAGGCTGGTCGCCCATTAGCATCAATTGGAAAGATTTCTGGTATCTTCAGGACACACTTTCCTTTTGTGTATCACAAACAACAAAGGAAAAGTAAATCGCCGTTGTCAGTGCCACTGTGTGTTTCCTAACCATCTTTATAAATATGGGGCTGTGTTGCTGCCTAAGATGGAATTTGATGGTTGACTCCAGTATCTTTCAGACTCCTTTCCTGGGAGGCAGTGGGCAGATAAGGGAGAACATTGATAGGTATTGTATTCGTTTCAGAGGGCTGCTTTAACAAAGTACCACAAATCGAGTAACTTCAAGCAATAGAAATTTATTCTCTCAGTTTAGGAGGCCAGAAGTCCAAAATCAAGGTGTTGTCAGGGCCATTCTCCCTCGCAGGCCTGTAGGAGAGAATATTTCCTTGCTTCCTCATAGCATCTGCTGGTGGCCATAGGTCTTTGGTACCTCTTGGCTTGTGTCAGCCTAATTCCAATTTCTTCTTCCATCTTCCCATGGGCATTCTCACTGTGTCATCTGTCTTCAGGTGTTTGTCTTTTATAAGGACACCAGCTTTATTCAATTAGAAGTCCTTTCTATTCCAGAATGACCACATCTTAACTAATTACATTTGAAAGGACACTATTTTCCAATAGGTCACATTATAGAGTACTGGAGGTTAGACTTTCATTATATCATTTTTTGGGGACACAATGTAATCCATAATAGTTCATAGATATTTTCGAGTCACCTGGAGTCTGCCATGTAGCCTGTTTTACTGTCTCATGGCTTTTCTCAGGTAGGGTCATTCAATTCAGGCTCCTCTGAAAATTCTAGTTTTTGCTTAGATTCTTACCAAGCAACAGAAATGGTATGGACATGTGTTCAGTTTCTACTAAGTGTCAGGCATTTTGCAAAAGTGGAATTTGATTCAACCACTTCTCACCACTGTCACTGCTATATTCTAGTCCAGACTGCCCTTATCATTAGGCTTGGGTGGACCACTTCTATGTCGTACAAACCTGCCTTTCCTGCTTTCAATTTGTCCACCATATTGATTGCCTATTATTCCCACATGACAAATTATCCCACAACTTAAAGGCTTTCAACAACAAATATTTTATTCTGTTCCCAGTTTTGAGGGCCAGGGATTGAGGTGTGACTTAGAAGGGTCCTCTGACTCAGGGTCTCTCACAAGGCTGTAATCACGGGGTTAGCTGTCTATAAACATCTTAAAATTTGACTGGGGAGGCTCTGCTTCCATGTTTGCTCATATGGCTACTGGAAGACCTCAGGTCCTCACTGGCTAGGTGGCTGGTGATGGCAGTCCCTGTCATGTGGGCCTCTCCATGGGCAGTTGGCTGCCTTCAGCATGAAGGGATTCAGAAAGGTAGCCAGTGAGAGAGGGTGAGCAATAAGAAAGTCACGGTCTTTTGTAACCTAATCTTGGAAGTGACATATCGTTACTTTTTGTACTCTTCCATTTGGCAGAAGCAAGTCACACCTACAGATTCAGCCGCATTCAAGGGGAGGAGATTATGCAAGTGTGTAAAAGGAGGCAGGATTTGTTTGAAACCATTTTAGAAGTATCCTACCATATCTTCATATAGACTATTTGCTAAACAGCTTCTGGAATGATCCTGTTAAAATACAAGTCTATCACAATGTGCTTCTTTTCAACAATCACCTATGGCTTCCTGTCACTCTTGAAAAGTGAAGTCCTTACCCTCCTACATGATTTGGTCTCAGATGTTTCCTGATCATTCACCTCCTTTAACTTCCCTTCCCTTCACTCTACTTCAGCCACTCCTCCTTTGCCACAATGGGCTCATTCTACCCGGGCCTTTGCCTTTGCGGTTTCCTTGGTTTAGAATGCTCTTCTCACATATGTGCATGGCAGCTTCCCTCATTTTCTTTAGGACTCTGCTTAAATAAAAATAACACAGTCTCTCTTCTCCTTGTTTTTTTTTTTTCTTTCTTTTCACTTACCCTTATCTGAGAGTTAATCATATATCCAATTGTTCATTAGCTTTTCCCTCCACTATTATATAATCACTATTCACACTTGAACTTTCTTTTGTTCATTCATTTCTTCAGTGTCTACAGCCTGGCACATAGTAGGCATCCAATAACTATTGAATGAATGAATAAATGAATGTTTCTTATCTATGTCTCAACTTGTTTCTCAAGTGGTATGAAGGAGCAAAAAATCTTGGAGGAAGAGCCAGAAGTCAAATCTGGGTTGGTCTGATTATTTCTTTTCTTTCTTTCTTATTTTAGTTTTATTTATTTGATTTTATTTTTTAAATACATGACAGAGGAATGCATTACAATTCTTATTACATCTAGAGTACAGTTTTTCATATCTTAGTATATAGAGTATGTTCATGCCAATTCATGCCTTTATATATGTACTTTTTTTTATTACAATTCTTATTACACACATATACCACAATTTTTCATATCTCTGTTTATATATAAAGTATGTTGACACCCAATTTGAGTCTTCATACATGTACTTTGGATAATGATGTCCATCACATTCCACTGCGCTTTAAGGATATTGAATATTTTGCTTTTAAAAAAGCATTTACAAAATACAGCACCTCTTTATGTTCAAAACACTAGAAAAACTTGGGATAACAGGAATATATCTCAACATCATAAAGGCTATTGATGCTAAGCACTGGGCCAACATCATTCTAAATGGAGAAAAATTGAAGTCATTCCTTCTAAAAACTGGAACAAGACAGGGATGCCCTCTTTCACCACTTCTGTTTAACATAGTTCTTGAAACACTGGCCAGAGCAATTAGATGAAAGAAATTAAAGGGATACACATAGGAAAAGAAGAACTCAAATTGGCACTATTTGCTGATGATATGATTCTATACCTGGAAGACCCTAAAGGTTCCACCAGAAAACTCCCTAGAACTAGTAAATGAATTCAGCAAAGTAGCAGGATATAAATCAACACCCGTAAATCAAAGGCATATCTGTATATCAGTGACAAATCCTCAGAAAGGGAAATGAGGAAAACCAACACATTCCCAATACTTGGGGATCAACTTAACGAAAGAGGTGAAAGATCTATCTAATGAAAATTACAGAACCCTAAAGAAAGAAATCAAAGAAGACCTTAGAAGATGGAAAGATCTATCTTTCTCTTGGATAGGCAGAATTAATATTATCAAAATGACCATACTTCCAAAAGCACTATAGAGATTTAATGCAATTCTGATCAAAATTCCAATGACATTCCTCATAGAAATAGAAAAAGCAATCATGAAATTCATCTGGAAAAATAAAAGACCCAGAACAGCTAAAGCAATCCTTAGCAGGACAAGTGAAGCAGGGGCATCACTATACCAGACCTTAAACTATACTACAGAGCAATAGTAGCAAAAACAGCATGGTATTGGCACCAAAACAGACTGGTAGACCAAGGGTACAGAATAGAGGACACAGAGACTAACCCATAAAATTACAGTTATCTTATATTAGACAAGGTGCCAAGAACATGCATTGTAGAAAAGATAGTGTCTTCAACAAATGGTGCTAGGAAAACTGGAAATCCATGTGCAACACAATGAAATTAAACCCCTATCTCTCACCATGCATAAAACTCAACTCAAAATGGATCAAGGATTTAGGAATACAACTAGAGACCCTGTGTCTAATAGAAGAAAAAGTAGGCCCTAATCCTCAGTTGGGGATTAGGCCCCAACTTCCTTAATAAGACTCCTGTGGCACAAGAATTAAAATCAAGAATCAATAAATGGGATGGACTCAAACTAAAAAAGCTTCTTCTCAGCAAAAGAAACAATCTGTGAAGTGAATAGAGAGCCTACATCTTGGGAACAAATCTTTACCCCTCACACATCAGATAGAGCACTAATCACTATGGTATATAAAAAACTCAGAAAGCTAAACACCAAAACAAAACAAAACAAAAAACAAAAAACAACAACAACAAAACCCCAAATAACCCAATCAATAAATGGGCCAAGGACCTGAAGAGAGACTTTTCAGAAGATGATGTACAATCAATCAACAAATTCATGAAAAAATGTTCATCCTCACCAGCAGTTAGAGAAATGCAAATCAAAACCACTCTAAGATTTCATCTCACTCCAGTTAGAATGGCAGCTATTATGTATACAAACAACAATAAGTGTTGGTGAGGATGTGGGGAAAAAGGTACACTCATACACTGCTGGTGGGACAGTTATTAACTTGGTACAGCCAATATGGAAAGCAGTATGGAGATTTCTTGGAAAATTGGGAAGAATGGAACCACCATTTGACCCAGCTATCCCTCTCCTCAGTCTATCCCCAAAGGACTTAAAAACAGCATACTGCAGGTACACAGCCACATCAATTTTATAGCAGCACAATTCACAATAGCTAAACTGTGGAATCAACCTAGATGCCCTTCAATAGATGAATGGATAAAAAAAATGTGGCATATATACACAATGGAATATTACTCAGCAATAAAAGTATAAAATCATGGCATTTGCAAGTAAATGGATGGAGTTAGAGAATATAATGCTAAGTGAAGTTAGCCAATCCTAAAAAACCAAAGGCCGAATGTTTTCTTTGATAAAGGAGGCTGATTCATAGTGTGATAGGGAGCGGGAACATGGGAGGAATAGATGAACTCTAGATAGGGCAGAAGGATTAGAGGGGAAGGGAGGGGGAATGGGGTAATTAATGATGGTGGAATGTGATGATCATTACTATCTAAAGTATGGGTATGAAGACATGAATTGGTGTGAATATACTATGTATACAACCAGAGATATGAAAAATTGTGCTCTATATATGTAATAAGAATTGTAATGCATTCTGCTGTCATATATAAATAAAAATATTTATATTAACAATTATTATTGTAAAACTACCATTGATCAATTGCTTACTTTGTGCAAGAGTATATTCTAAGTCATTTATATGTTATTATATCACAGATAATATTGATATGTTATATATAAATATATTATATGTTATATATAATTACATTATCTACTATTTTATTATATTCAAGATATTTCTCTCAGATAATTTTTATTTTCCTCCTTTATACATGAGGAAATTGAAACTAAGGAAGCTTTAATAATTCGCCAAGTTAACACAAGTGAAGAAACAATTCAAATTTAGATCAGGCTGGCTTTAGAGCCCCTTTCTTATGCCAGTACTCAAACTGAAGCTAGATTTAGACAGGCAGTCAGTATAGATAGGTAAATCGAGTGGGGTTGGATCAAGGAGGCCAATTTGAGTGAGTCCGGAAAGTTGAAGACTGCCCGCTGAGGGACTGTAATGCTAAATCTTTAAGAGCCCTTCCTCCACCCTTATCAAGAACCTGCCCCTGCTCCAACCTTTAGCTAAGGTAATCTGTCCCAGGAATTGGCCCTCCCTACAGGGAGTTATTAAATTGTTAATTAATGTGTCCTGGGCTGCTTCATCCGGCCCTTCCCCCATCCGTTTCTCACCTTTTGGCCATCCCACTGAGCATCTCCTGGGCCTAGTCAGGTACATAGGAAGGAGAGAGAAGAGGGAAAGAGAGCAGGAGAACAAAGGTAGCCCTGGACATATACAAAGGAAAAACACCCTCGCTTCTTGGGAAACCAGGATACCAGCTATGGCTCCCCTTCTCCCTCCTGGGAGAAGTCTATGCTACCCCTTTTAAAATAAACCCTGCTTTGTATGCTTGCCTCAATGTGCTTCTCTAATGCTATATTTCAACATGTGAGGGAGCAGGACTCATCACCAGTAAGTAACCTGTGGTGTCAAAACTAGCTGTGTCTTCTGTTTTTCATTTATCCTGCTGTTAGTGAGTTTTTACCCCTTATAGAAGACTATTTCAGGTGGAAAGAAGTTCTTTCAAAGAGATTCTTTTTGTGGGAGAGGTTAACCTCTCCCACAAAATCTATGTATGATTTACACATACATAAATTCTCTCTGAAACCAGTATATTTTATTTCTTACAGCAGTTTTAGACTTACAGAACAATTGAACAGAAAGTACTGACAGTTTTCAAATAATTTTACCTGCTCCCACAGTGGTTTTCCCACTTATTAACATCTTAGTGTGGCATATTAATTGCAATTGGTGAACCAATATTGATACATCATTATTAACCAACGTCCATACTTTACCTCAGGCTTTTCTCTTTGTGTAGTGCATTCTATGGGATTTGTCAAAAACATAATATCAGGTGTCCAGCATGATAGTATTACCCAGAATACTTTCACTCCCTTAAGAATTCCCTGTAATGTACATGTTGACCTCTTTGCTCCTTTCTCCAACCTCTGGCAACCACTTATCTTTTAGTTTTGTCTTGATCTCTTTAGTTTTGTATTTTCCAGATTGTCATATGGTTGGAATTATATCAGGTTAGTTTCTTTCACTTAACAATATATATTTAAGGTTCCTCAATATCTTTTCATGGCTTGATAGCTCATTTCTTTTTTACTGCCAAATAATATTCCACTGAATGGATATACCACAGTTTGTTTATGCATTCGTCTACTAAGGACATTTTGGTAGCTTCCAATTTTTGACAATTGTGAATAAAGCTGATATAAACATCTGTGTATAGGTTTTTGTAGTATAAGTTTTCAACTCAATTTGGTAAGACAATATTTGCTTTGTATAAAACTTCCAAACAGTTAGGAAGTGGCCATCTCAATTTGTTTCCCCACCATCAATAAATGAGAGCGACTGTTGCTCCACATTCTTGTTGACATTGGGTGTTAGCCACTCTAGTAGGCTTGTAGTACTTCCTACTTGTTGTTTTAAATTGTAATACTCTAATTATATAAAATTTTGATCATTTTTTTCATATGTTTATTTGCCATTTGTATGTTTTCTTTGGTGAGGTGTCTCCAGATCTTTACATACTTTTTAATTGACTTGATGAATTTCTTATTGTTGAATGTTGGGAGTTCTTTGTATATTTTGGTTACAAGTCCTTTATCAATATGTGTTTTTGAAAGGAGTTTTTTCTAATTTATGTCTTGTCTTTTCATTTTCTTAAAGAAAATTCTCTTTAAAAAACTTTAACTGAGACAAACTCTGATAAAAATTTTGATCTGATTTATTAATTCACCTCAAATGATTCTGGAGATATAAAAATTAAGCCACCCATAGAGAAACATTTGACAAATCATTTTGAAAATAAAATTAAATGCAATCGAAAAGGTCCATCCTATAACTTCTTGGTCATTACAGTATTATATTGTGGATGTAGGAAATAGATTTAATTTCTTGATCTCAAATGAAGGGACCAATGGACTTGATCTTTCATGTTTAAAATATAATTAAAATTTGAAGACATATAATTTATCTTCTGAAGAAAATGTTGGAAATAAGTATGAAGACACAGGGTTAATAACCTCAATGTAGATAAGGCTCTTAGGAGTCAATAATTAACTTTAGTTATTATTAAAAAAAATCTTAATTTTTTAAGATCACAGTCAAGGACATAGGTATTCATAAAATATATGTAAATGGCTAACAAATTTTTAAACACACTCAACTTCACTGATAAAAGCTACCAAATTTAATGCATACAATGCTATTCTTCACATATCATATTTGAAAAGATTACAGAATGAGGACATTCTTAACTGGCAAGGCATGTCATAAAGCAGTTTTTTCATATGCTGGTGGCACAAGTATAAAATGGTAAAAACTTTCTGGAAAACAGATAGGAAAGTGTATTAAGAGCTTTACATTAATTCAAAGCACAACCAACCAAAAACCCCCTTTGACCCAGTAATCCAACTTCTGGGATGTGTCTTAGAGCAGTCATTGAAAATGTTGGGGGGCTGAGGTTGTGGCTCAGTGGTAGAGTGCTTGTCTAGCATGTGTGAGACATTGGGTTCAATTCTCAGCATTACATATGAATACATAAAATAAAGGTCCATTGACAACTAAAAATATTAAAAATAAATCTTTAAAAAGAAAATGTTAATAAAGATTTATTCACAGGAATGATAATTATATCCTTGTACATAATTAAATACTAGGAACAACAGTGAATTATGTTATAGACACAAAACAGTATTTTTAGTGCCATTATTTATTATATTCTCAATATTTTTCTCTTTTAGGTTATATTTTCACAAATCATCAGTCATACATTATGGAATTTCTAATAGAACTAAACCAGAGGGTATAAAACTGTATTTTAAAATATTTGGTTTTATTACAGTTTACAAGATAGTGCTTATCTACATCATGATGAAGAAAGTGTGGTTCTTTTTCTGATCCCTGAAGGGTAGAATCATTTATTTTTTGCAATATGCAATGTTAATTACCAGATCACAGGAGAGAATCATAACAAATAACCCTTGCTCTTGTTTTAACCACTAAGCCCTATCTGACTTAAAAACTGTTTAATTGGCATATGTGAATTATGTGGGTTTCATTGTGGTGTATTCACATACAATAACATAAAGTGGTCAGTTGTACTCTCTAATACCTTCCCTTCCCCTTCCCCTCCCTCCCTCCCTCCTGATCCTTTTCCTCTACCTTAATATTGCTCTTCCTGTTTTCATGACTTGACTTTTCTTTTCTTTTTTTCTTTTCCTCTCATTTATTTTCTCTTATAGCTTTCACATATAAGAGAAAATCATTTGATACTTGTCTGAGTCTGGCTCATTTCACTTAGCACAATACCTCCAGATATACCCATTTTCCTGCAAATGACATCGTTTCTTCTTTATGGATGAATACAACTCCATTGCGTATTTGTACCACATTTCCTTTATCTAGTCATCGAAACAGAATATTTTGTAGTTCTTAAAAGTAATGTTTATCAATAGACAAAAGGAGCATGAGGGAAATGTTTGGGATGATGAAAATACTGGTGAAACATGTTTCATTTGGGTCATGGTTATTCAACTTTATGTATTTGTCAAAGCTCATCATACTGCACACCAAAAGTGGTGAATTTTACTACAAATAAAATTTTACTATAAATTGTAATATAAATTTTATAGCATATACAATTTATATATAAATTTAAAATTATACTGTTATACTATTATACTATAAATATAAATTATGCCTCAATAAGTTTAACAAAAAATAAGTTAATTATAATTCCTCTCTCCCAACCAAATGATGTTTATTTTTACAAACAAAAAATTTTGGCAGTCGGGTACCAGGGATTGAACTCAGGGTCACTGAGCCACATCCCCAGCCCAATTTTGTATTTTATTTAGAGACAGAGTATCACTGAGTTGCTTAGTACCTCACTTTCGCTGAGGCTGGCTTTGAACTTGCGATCCACCTCCTTAGCCTCCTGTGACCCTGGGATTACAGGTGTGTGCCACTGTGCCTGGCTGTTTGTCAAAATTTTAATGCTTGTGTAGAAACTTAAGTAAATGAGTCAGGATAAAAACCTATATTAAATATTAATGATTGTTGCCCCAGGGTGGTGGGATCATGAATGTTCTTTTTTCTATGTTCACTTAAATGAATATATCATACTTTCATAATAAGAAACATGAAATATTTATACAAAAATTTTTATAAAAATTAAAAACATGATATGCTTTTAAGGGTCTGAAAATGTACAGAAACTGGAGACAAGCCTATTAAAATGGTAACAATGACAATTACTTTGGGTTTTTTTTTATTCTTTATGTTTTCAGATTCGGAAAATCTAAAATAAAAAATTTCTATATTTAGCACCAACTACATTTATAATAACCTTAAAACCCACAAAAATTTGAGATGATTTTACATGCTTAATATGTAAAAAATTCACTTTGTTTTTTTGTCTAGCCAGTTCTTTTGAAGTTTAAGACACATGATTGTGAGACCTGAGAGAGAGGTGGCAGATCTGGACATTGTAGGTGGAGGCATCAGGTGGCAGGCAGCATGTTGCTTTACTAGTTTGGTGGTACATCCCAGGAGGTCATTCCTACCTACACTTGCTTTCTGTGTCATGCCAGTCATCATTGAGGAAGTGGGTCCTCCTCCAAGGACTTCCACTGGGTTTTGTCTGAATTCTGTCTCGCACCACATCATGGCCAGGAGGCTGCATGCTGGTAGCATTTTCTATTCCCTAAACCAAGAAGCACAAGGCATGGAGACTGGCTGAGACATTCAGTTCAGATGTGGCAAGATGGGGTTTTCTCATCCCTTCCTTTTTTTTCTTGTCCCTCCTCCTCCCCTTTTTCCAAAAGGAATAAGGTCTTTGGTAAGACAGAAGAAGGGAGACTATAGAGATTTTCTTGAATAACAATGCTGTGACCAAATCAAGTTATGAGTTGTGGAAGATTCTACTTGCCAGCCCTGCTAGAAGTACCCACTTCCTGTTGGTCATGAGAGACTTCTCTCCACAGGCTCACCGAATCCAAGACACCCTTGACTGAAAGAAAAACAGTTCTTGGAAAAGACCTCTTATATAGCTTGCTCAAGTCACTAAGCTAGTTCTTCATATTTGTTCCACATAAAAATGTGTAAAGAATATTTGTTTATTTTAAGCTTCTAAGAAGGGCAGGGAGTTGAGACATGCTGAGTGTGTGTGCTTTCTTCCTCTTCCCTGCAGATTTTAGTAAACAACAGAACCTTACTTGAAATTTTGTCTGTGTTCTTTATTTATAAAATATGGTATTTTCCAAATTGTGGTATGTGTGTACCACTGGGATGATTTCAGTTGGTACATGGATAAACCTTTCTTATTTTAATAATGAGGTGTTTGTTTGAATAATCATGAGAAAAATATAACCAGCATAAAAATATGATTTTTATGGATATTGTTGATTATGATGCAGTCTCATTTCTTTAAGTTTTAAGAAAATGAGTTAACTTAAAGAGAAATATAAATAGCAGAAGACTGAGTAAATGGATAAGGCAAGGATTGGATCTGAAATATATGAGATGTGGTGCTCGTGAGTGTGGTCAATTTAAGCAAGAGGAAGTTTGTTTGCTTGTGGATATTTACTCTGAACAACTCTAAAGATTTCAAGCTTCCTTAAGACCTGATGTTCCTTGCCCTATCTAGATAGGGTCTAGAACTCTGCTCACAACCTCAGTCTTCATCAAGTTGGAGCTGGGACCCTGGGGAAAGTTTGAGGGGACCAAGTAGGAGAAGAGAGAGAGAACAGAGAGAAATGGGAACCCTGTGCTACTCAAGATGGATGCTGGATGAATTTATAGGTGACTTGGTGGAGAGAGTGATATTTGTGGTACCAACTGTTCTCCATGTGGGAGAGAGATTAGTTATTGGAATCACATTGTACTTAAAAATTCTACCAAGTGTTCAGGGGTATCACCCAAAGCTATAGGCAATTGGGGGTCAATCCTAATGGAGTCCTACTGAGGTACTATATAGAAGAATTGTCCACAGTAGCTGCAGGAGAAAAGAAGAATGAGCCCAGAGAAATTAAGCAATGAGAACATATGCTACAATGTCTTACCCCAAGACCTCAGCCCAAAGCTTCCACACAAGCCATCTTACACTCCTGTCTTATGGTCATGTGTCTACACCCTACTTCAAATTTTTATGCAGATATTATAATGGTATGCTATGTGGACATTAAACAGTAATGTATGTGTAAATTTAACTGTTATAAAAATATTAACAATATGTTAAGTTAAAAAAGCAGCTTCTTGGGACTGGGGATGTGGCTCAAGCAGTAACACGCTCACCTGGCATGCATGTGGCGCTGGGTTCGATCCTCAGCAACACATACAAATAAAGATGTTGTGTCTGCCAAAAACTAAAAAATAAATATTAAAACAATTCTCTCTCTCTCTTTCTCTCTCTCTCTCTAGTAAAAAAAAAAGCAGCTTCTAAAACAATGTGTAAAGTGTAATCCCATTCTTTAAGAAGATAAACATGTTTATATTGATTATCACTTGAAAATGGGATTGAGATGATTTTGTTTTCCTAATTTTTCAAAATAACAAACATATACTATTTGTATGATATTTTTTAATATGGTTATTTTATTTTCAAATGGTGCTGAGGATCAAACCCAGTGCCTCATGCATGCTAGGTGAGCATTCTATCTCTGAGCCACAAACCTAGCCTGTTGCATGATATTTTTAAAGGTGAAATAATTCTCTTTATTCAACACAAAAATTGCACCTAAGGGGTCTTTCTATGATTCAGGTAGAATCATATAGAAATTTGATCTCTATATAGGTTTGATTGTCAAACCTATGCCTGAGGTTTGGAAGAGGGCTCACAGCATAGATTCAGTGTTTTCAGCTGCTCTGATGTAGGAGATTAAACCATAGTTTCTGTGGTAAACAGAATTATTGCATTAGATATTTTTTTTCTGGATGTGCATCACTTAAGAAAGTAACTTTCCAATAATCTTAATCATTAAATATATACATACATAAAAAGTACTTTGAATTTCAGTGTTCTTTGATGATTAAATTTACACATGTGTGTTCTAATAAAAAATATGGTTCTCAATTTAATTAAGCCAACCTTTCATGTAACATCTCTTACCACTACTAATATTTCCACTATTTTTTCAGTTCTTTAAAATTATTTCACATTCATCAAATAAAAATTGGCAGAGAACTCTATCATATTATGCATTAACTTTTATCTCACCAACTCAATCTACTTGGGAAAGTGAGTTATCAAATTGTAATTTAGATTCCCAATTATTATTAATATTCATTGTGACTTCCAATTATGACTAAACTGTGTGGCTTGAGGGGATCAGATAAAGAAGGCCCACGAAATAAATTCATTCAATAAATATACATCAAGCACTGACAATGTGTGTGACGAAAAGATACCAGGGCTAACTCAGGACTTGGTGGTTTTTGTCCCAGAATGGCTATGGGAACTCAGGCAAGTTGCTTCTCTCTGGGCCTTTTCTTTTTCTTTTTTTACATTATTTTAAAAATTTGTTCTAATTAGTTATACATGACAGTAGAATGCATTTGACACATCATATGCAAATGGAGTATAACTTCTCATTCTTCTGGTTGTACATGATGTAGAGTTACACCTTAAGCCAGTCATGTAATCATATATGCACATAGGGTAATAATGTCCGATTCATTCTATTATCATTCCTAACTCCATGCCCCCTCTCTTCCCTTCACTCCCCTTTGTCTAATCCAGAGTACCTCTATTCTTCCGTAGCTGCTTCTCCCTTATTGTGAATTAGCATCCGAATATCAGAGAAAACATCTGGCTTTTGTTTTTTTGGGATTGGCTTATTTCACTTAGCATAATATTCTCCAGTTCCATCCTTTTCCCGTCAAATTGGGCCTTAGTTTTTTCATCTGGAAAATTCAGTACACTTATCATTATGTATAGACATCTATGCTAGACATTCTGAAAGACCTCAAAACACATTCAAGGAAGTTAGAGTGTAGGAGAAGAAATAGACAAATAATTATCTACAATAAAAGGCAGCCCATGGCTAATGCCTTAAGGACCATCTTAAGGAAAGTGGTTGATAAGAGCAGCTCTAGGGGTCAATGAGCTGTGGTCACACCTTACCTCTGACGATTGCCAACAGTGAGAACTGTGTAAGTGACATAACACTCTCTCAGACTTTTAGTTTTCTAATTTGTGGGTTTAGAACATCTCATAGGGTGGCTTTGAAGAGTAAATGAGATAATATTTTTATATATAAACATTTAGCACAGTGGTGGGCTCTTGGTAAGTGTGTAATAAATGTTAGCTGCTATTATTAACATTTTCCATCTGGGAGAATTCTGGTGGAAGGAAAATTTAAATAGTGTTTTGAAAGATGGGCTAAATGTTTCTTTAAAAATTAAAAATAACGTTAAAAGCAACATAAATAATACACATTTATTGCAGACAAATAAGTGTGGAAAAGAGACAAAACAAAACAAGGAAAAACACATGGAACTCTAGCAAATGGGTGAGACTTTTAGGCAGAGGTGGTGAGGAAGCATTTCAGGCAGAGGGTCAGGATAGGGAGGTGGAGGAGTGATGTTCACTCACCTGAGCAGAAGCAGAGGGTCCTCTGGGAGAGTGATCTCAGGCTGGATCAAATGGTAGAGGGCTTAAGTTCTGGCCTTTATCCAGTAGGCACTGGATGACACTGGTGATGTTTATGCAAGAGCAATTAGTTGAAAGAAATATTTTAGGGACCATTTATGCTCTTAAAGGGCATTCTGAGCCAAATACCCCCCTCCTCCCCCCAAAAAAACCCCAAAACAAAAAAACAACAACAATGACAAAAAATGGACGAACAGCATACCTGTAATCCCGGTGGCTTGGGAGGCTGAGGCAGGAAGATTGTGAGTTCAAAGCCAGACTTAGCATGTTAGTAAGGCCCTCAGCAACTTAGTGAGACCCTGTCTCAAAATAAAATATAAAAAGGACTGGGGATATGGCTCAGTGGTTAAGTGCCCCTGGGTTCAATTCCTGGGACAAAAAAAAAAAAGGTTAGGAACACTTTGTATAAACCCAAGGGAGTATGTGAAGATCAGTACTCCATAAAGAACAACAACCTCTTCTTTTGTAAGCAAATACTTGGATTCACTAGAATTCCTCTTGGGGAATAAACATCCTTTGTGGTAAAGAGGGAGGACTTCCCAGCCCCCAAAAGTCATCAATCTAAGGTCTTAGAAACATGAATCTTGTTAAGAGTATGGACATATTAATTTGGAATAAGAGATGGAGCAGAATAGAATTTCCTGGCATAACAGAAGAGGAAAGTATTGAGAGCTCAGGGTGTAGCAAGTGATGAGAGGTACCTGGAAACGGGGCTCAGTATGGGAAGGGAGAAAGGGAAATTCCTAGAGCTGGCCAAAGCAGAAAAAAAGACCTTGAGAAAAGAAAGTTTTGTATTGTTTGTGAGATGAATGATGTAACTCTCCTTTTCCATGTTCCCCCACAAGGTGTTTTTCAAGCTTGTATTGTCCATCTTTTTTTTTTTCTTTCTTTCTTACAAGTGAGTATTCTTTAGGAGTGACCCAAACAAATATGTTTTTGTTTAGGTTTGTGTGGATAAATCCAGAGACTACTGAGACAGACTTGGGTACAAAAGTCAAGGTTATAGCTGACATTAGTAATATAGACATTGCTATGCTGTGAAGGCTTGATGCATTTCAGTTGCCTACAGTCTTTGGTGGAATCTGGAATTCAGCAAAACAGTGCCATTGAAATTGTTCTAGGACCAAGGTGAAATCATTTACCCTAACAGCCCTGTGTATGTCATTCATTGATTCTAATGGTTACCTAACACAGAAGCTGAAAAATCTTTAACAAAGAACTCCCAAATCTCTGTTTCACTAATTCACTATCAGTCAATGGGTAGTTTCCCCCAAATCATAATGAAGAAAATCCCATATCAGAGTAAGGATGGAGAACTTTTTGGAGGACAGTTTCAAAGAAGCTACAAGCCAAGGTCACAGAAGAACATGTTTGACAATTTACTTGTTTCTCCTCTCATGATGCTTCCCATGACCAACATCAGCCCTTTCTTTCCAGGATTGTCCAGTTGTTACTTTCTTACTGCTGTTACCCTGACCAATCTCCAGGTAGAGAGGAGCACCGGGCTGGCATGAGTGTTTGCATAGCACTTGATACAGATCTCTCCTACCCTTAACACATTGTTTCATGGTTCTTTGCTCATGGTTACCCTTTCATGTTAGGTACAGCTGTCCCCTGCTGGTAATTCACCCTTAGGTCCCTGGAGAGGAGGTTGGGCTCTTACTTTTTGTTATTTTGTGAGGATCTTTTCCAAAAGTCTACAGCCTGGGCAGAGTCCATTTTAGGAAGATTCACTGGCTGGGTGTGGTGGTGCATAACTGTAAAACCAGTTATTGAGAAGCTGAGGCAGGAGGATTGCAAGTTCAAGACCAGCCTCAGCAACTTGGTGAGATACTGTCTCAAAATAAAAAATAAAAAGTTCTGGGGATATGGCTCAGTGGCAAAGCACCTCTGGGTTCAATCTGTCATACTGAAGATTCACTGAAGGCTCCTGGATACTGAGAGGGTGGTGACTGATTTACCTGTCTACTCCATAGACCAGAACTCAGGTTTCTTACAGTTCATTGTTTTGCTCCCAAGCACTTCTGAGGCCAGAGTCAACTTAAATTCTCCTTTTTCATGCTCACACTAAGTATTCCTCAGGCATCACCATTTTTTCAGTCTAGGACAAATTCACCATTAGGGGCACAATGTTAAATGTTGAATACTCAGCGTCACAGGCAGCTGAGCCACCTGGGCGGGTGCACAAAGTCTCATTCTTAGAATCCCCACACTTACTTGATGATCTCTTTTAGCCAAATTGAAATTCATTCTTTTTTTTTTCTTTTTTCCCTGGTGGTGCTGGGGATTGAACCCAGTGCCTTATGAATGCTAGGCAAGCATTCTACCAACTGAGCTATATCCCCAGCCCCGCAAATTGAAATTCTTAATTGTTGAACAAAGACCCTACATTTTCGTTTTGCCCTGAGATTGACAAATTATGAGTCAATCCTGGAGATATTTTTTCCTAACCTCATTTAAAGCTACTTCCCAAAGTCCTTATTTTCTACTTTCGGGTTGATGTCTCCTCAAGCCAATGATGTAAGTGACCAAATCCATCATGAGGCAATCCCACCTTTACATCCAGGGCAAGGCTTGATCTTATGGTTCCAACAAGGTAATCTTATAAAAATTGATATTAGACATTTTCCCCAATATGTATGATTTAAGGCTTCTAGAAGTCCTAGATCCATTCTAACTTAGGATCCTCTAGTTATAGATGTTAGAAATGCTATTTATATGAGTTTTTAATAACTTATCTTCAATTTTTAGAAGCACACTTGAGTTAAACAGACTTGGGAAATATAGAAGCACTTGTTTATGTATTAGAGTAAGTCAGAATTGCCATTTATTTAAATTCTGATGGTTTAGATCCATACAGGGAAGTACTTTTTTTATGATTAAAAAAAGTACTTTTTTATGATTAACATTAAGTAAGGGCTGGGGCTTCTAAGCTTCTTCTAAGCTCAGTGGTTTTTTTAAAATATATTTTTAGTGGTTGATGGACCTTTATTGTATTCATTTGTTTACATGCAGTGCTGAGAATTGAACCTAGTGCCTTCCACATGCTAGGCAAGTGCTCTACCACAGAGTCACAACCCTAGCCCTAAGCTCAGTGGTTTTTAAGCTGGGCCAAGTAAGATCTTAAGAGTTCCATTTGAATACTTGGGGTGGAGAGAGGGGACACTGCAGAGGACCAGCTCTAGGTCATATGGGATCTTGGAATCTTCCATTCTGGTTTCAGACAATTATTCTTTTTACTTTTTACATTTTGTGCTTATATGAGGTTCTTCTAATAAAAAAAAATCCTGAAAACTTAACTGAGCTGGTTCATCTCCTTGTACTGCCATTTGATAGAAGAAGCCACTGGAGTTTAGAGAGAATGGGTGGATTGTTTTAGTTAACCCAGATTATCAATTGGAATAGCTAGGTGTCAAATTTGACTTCTTGGCTCCCAGTTATATATTGCTGTTTTATTATTGTAATTCTGTCCAGCTAGATAAATAATTTCACTAGAACATAGTGTTAGAGAAGCTCAAGGAATAGGTTGCTTGGTTTATGTTTCCAGAGGAAAGTCTGAATTCATTCTGTTCATTCTAATTTCTCTATGTCCCTGTCCTGTGTCATTATCTTTCAATATGAAATCCAATAGGAAAATGGAAGGTGTTATTGATAGCCCCTTCAAACCCTGCAATAGAGAAAAATTTTAAACAATGTAATGTCCATTAAATAAATTGTAGTTCACCCATTTTATATAGAGCATCATACTGCCATTATAAAGAATGAAGTAATCTTACATGTAGACATAGAAAAATGTCTACAATATAATGTCAAGGAAGGAAAAAAGGTCAACTTTTGTGCTAGTTTACATAGGAAGGGCTCATGTTTGTTTAAAAAAGTTTGTATATACTCTAGCAGAATATTTGGGAAGATGCACACTTGCAATGGTTACTTCCCAGGATTGGTGTGGTAGGGAACTTTTGCTTTGACAAAATATTCTTCTTTGCTTGATTTTTTTTTAAAACAATGAGCAGGGGTTACTTTTGTAAAAATCAGTTTTATTTTTTAAAAGAAAAAGTTGTGGTTGTTCTCTTATTGGTAAGAATAGATAATCCAGTTATCAGAGGTTGCTCTTAATTCAACAGTATCCCCCCTCTGGCTACAAAAATAAGTGAGGGCTTTGGAGGTGATCAAAATCTACTGCCCTAGGCTAAAAAGAATATTTGCTCTTATTCACACTAGGTATTATTTTTGAGTTAGTATAGAGTTTCTCAATTTTGTTCTCTGAACTCACAAGTCTTTTTTGTTATTTTTCTTCTAATAATAAAAGCAATTCATTATATAAAACTGGGAAAATACAGGAAAACACAAAGAAGCATGGGCTTATGGTCCAATCATCTAGAGGTAAATATTCTTAACGTTTTATCTTGTTTATTTCATTTCTATATTGTTTTTTTTCCTGTGGATTTGTTCATGTGAGGCTGATATTGTGTTTAAGTTCAGAGCTTAACCTGCTATTCTTTTACTTAATTTTTAAAAAATATTTATTTTTTAGTTGTAGTTGGACACAATACCTTTATTTTATTTATTTATTTTTATGTGGTGCTGAGGATAGAACCCAGGTTCTTGCACATGCCAAGTTAGCACTCTACCACTGAGCCACAACTCGAGTCCATACTTAATGTTTTTAAATTTTTTTTTAGTTATAGATGGACACAATATCTTTATATTATTTATTTTTATGTGGTGCTTAGGATTAAACCCAGTGCCCCATGCTTATGAGGCAAGCGCTCTACCACTGAGTCACAGCTCCAGCCCCTACTTAATGTTTTATCATAAGCTTTTCCATCGTAAATTAATTTTATAAACCTCATTTTGAAACATAATATCTTATTACATTCATGTACTTCAGTTAGAAGTACTTCAGTTAGAAGCACAAAGACATTCTAACTGGAAGTAAAGTATGTGGTTCCAAGGGTTGATCAGAGTTGATTTCATGGTGACTCATTAGGATGTTCCAGAGTAGTTCTGAGATGGCTGCTGAAACTCCAAATGGCCAAATGGCCTCCATATAGCTTAATCCTAAGTGGGAAGACAGATAGATAGAAAAGGTATGTTATAAAAATATGCTTAAAAGTCCCCCCCACCCCCACCCCCAGAGACAGGGTCTTTCTGTGTTACCCAGGCTGTCCTTGAATGCCTGGGCTCAAGCCAACCTCCCATCCTCCTGTTTCAGCCTCCTGAGTAGCTGGGACTTCAGGTGCCTGACATTGCCCCTAGCTTAAAATATACTTTTTTTTTTTTTTGGAGGGTGTGAAGGTGGGGGTTTGGGATGGGGGAGGGAAGGAAAACTTTGCCAATTATTAAGAGCTGTAAAAATACTTATACTCTTTGATTTAGTATTTATACATCTGGGAATCCTTTTGAAGTAGGCTTTCCCTTATACCTCCCTGTCCAAAACTAGGTCTTATGGACATTCTTGGACTGATAATTGCCATGATTTACCTCTGAGATCGGGCCACTGCCACCTAAACAAATTATCAAGGGGATCAGAAGACAATCCAGCTATTTGGTAAGTAACTAAAAAACATTTTCTCCCTTTGTATAGGAAAGAGTCTTTCAAATAAAATATTCAAGCGTGCAAGTTTTTTTTTTTTTCCTTTTGGATCATTTTCTTTGAAGAAATTCATACAAGTAGAATTACTAAATTGAAGGATGTAAACTTTTTTAAAATATATTTTTTTAATCATAGATGGATACATCCTTTATTTTATTTACTTATTTTTATGTGGTGCTGAGGATCGAACCCAGGGCCTACATTTGCTATGTGGGCGCTCTACCACTGAGTTACAACTGCAGCCCAAGGATATAAATATTTTTATGGTACCATTTATATACTTAAGTTATGGTAAATAATTATTAGAATTATTAGTTATGGTAAATAATACTCTATTAACAAATACTAGATATTCATTACAGATAGGAATTTTAATGTTTTTCTGTTTACTGTGTTCTAGTTTTACTTTTTTTTGGCGGGGGGGTTACCAGGGATTGAACTCAGGGGCACTCAATCACTGAGCCACATCCCCAGCCTTATTTTGTATTTTTTTTTAGAGACAGGGTCTCACTGAGTTGCTTAGTGCCTCGCTTTTGCTGAGGCTGGCTCTGAACTTGCCATCCTCCTGCCTCAGCCTCCCAAGCCACTGAGATTACAGTCATGCGCCATAGAGACGGCTAGGTTTACTTTTGAAACATGACAGTGAAATAAGATTCCCTTACAAACAAAATAAAAGCAAAACACCACTAAAAAACCACTCCAGTTCCATATGTTGTTAGGGTTTTCTTTAGTAATTACTGAATAAACTGAAACCGGACACAAGTCACAATTATACTTTCTATCTCTGAGAACAAACTCTGAGGTGAGCATCACCAAACTCTGAGGAATTTGGAGCTGGATGTCTGACTTGATCTGCCTCCTTGTTCTTCTCATTCTGTCTGCTTTAGATTGTTTTATCGTTGACCACTTCCTTATGAATGTAGAAGCTATGGAAGGGAAGATAAGGTGAAACTCAGTTAATTTTGCTTTTATTACTGAATGAGGAAAAGATTGAAAATTGTAAGAAGCTAAAACAGTCAAAGGGAGGAATTTAAAATATCTCCCTTCTCGTTATCTTTTCATTCTCTGTCTCAGAAGATTTAGTCAACTGCAATCAGATTTTTTTTTCCCCATAAAAGTATTAGTCACACTGGATTCTTTTAGGGGAAAGATAGCAATATGTTTAAAGACCCAGGAGAACTGTTTTGAGTGTTAAATAAAATTCGGATTCTAAAGAAAAGTGGAAGGATTTGTTGGCATGACTCTAATGGATTAAGGCTTTGCAAGTGAGTGTGCTAATTAAGTCCACTTCGTTTTTCTCTTGTGTGCCTTTTCTTACCTACCTTGAAAAATTATTGTACCACTAGCACTTTAACAAAGATCTCTCCCTGTACTTATGGAACCGACAGGACCCACTGATGAATTTGAAGTTCCACCCCCTTGAGAATCTGTTGAGATTTCTCTCACATGTTTCTTAAGTTTTATCTTAATCTTGTATAAAAGATAATCTTTAGAAATTCTTTCCTCTGTAGACTGCTCTGTTTCCCCATAAAATACACTTGCAAATAAGTCTGCAGATTTTTCAACACAATGCCTGCAGCAACGTCCATGATAAATCCTTTCCTGGCCTCAGCTTTCTGCAACCTTCTCCATCCCTCACAATGACACACACTTTCTCTCATTCATCTTTTATTACAATTCAATATTGTGCTTGAATATCATTAGCTTGTATGCAGCATCCCCTTCCTTTTTTTTTTTCTTTAAAGGACAAACTACTGTTGTTGTGCACATTTCATCTGGAAATTGACTTTGGTGTTATAGGTTCTAATATATTTACACAACAGGTACAGAAAGGTATTGGAAAAAAGAAGAAATATTTTTAACATCGTAAAACCTCTAGCAAAAATATGTGTGTAATAGAATCTGGTACTGTGGTATTACACACATTACAACTGTCACTGTGACTTAGAGCCTTAGTTTAGTTGAAAGAAAATCTATAACCCCAGAAATGCAACAACGCCTGAGTCACAGTTCAGGGTAATAAATGTTTTTCACAGAATACTGTAATCCATATTTCCAAAGCTGATGCAACAAAGGAATTTCTACTAGAAATCTTTCAATTTCATGGGTGGAGGCTCCAATGCAGAGAGAAACAGAAAGAGAAAAAAAAATTATTTAGAAAAAAATGATCCACTTGAGTGACATGATAAACTGCCCGGATGTTCAGAAAACTTAGCCATCTGAATAGGGAATTCAGTGGCCTTATACTCTCCTCTGATAAAAGGCCAGAGAGGGCAAACTCATAGCTAACTTGATTTGAATAAGTTTAAGGGTGGATTGTTTCTTTTTTAAAAAGGCATATTATCTTTAAGAGAGTTGTTTTATGACTAAAACAAGAAATTGGGAAGAGGAATTCCAGACTTGGATACTGAAGGGCTTTCTGCAAATTGGGGAAATGAGGGAATAAGGCCTCCTTTCATTGCCTTTGTAATGGCCTGGACAGGGACTGATGTTCTGAGAAACACTCTCTTGTGCCTGGGAGATGCCAGCTGTGTTCTCCAGACTTTGATGGGGGTGGGGGCAGATAGGATCAGGATGGCAGCAAACAGAAGGTCTGATAGACACACTGAAAAAAAGATGATGGCTTTAATTTGGCAGCCTTTATTCTTGTGCTTTTTCTGATCATCTAGAACCATCTTTTTTGAAATGAGAATAGGAACTAGAATTTTTTCTTTTTTGGTTAATTTGAGGGCATGAATAGGACCTCCACCTGCTTGAGCTGTGGACTTTGATATTACAAAACAGGCCTGGCATTTCATTTTTGTGCCATGTGATTACCTTCCTCTCATGATAAACTCCTACTCATTCCTCAAGGCCCATTTGAATGCCCCCATAGACATGATTTTCTCCTACTTCTCAGCTCCAAAAGGAGCTTATTTGTATTCCTTTATACCATTATGATCTCCTAAAGTTAGTAGCTCACATGGGCAGCAGATCAATTTGCTGAAGTTCAATTCCCCAAAGTCGTTTAGCCAAATTAAATTCACCAAAAGTCAATTGAGGAAATCAATTTGCCTAAAGCAAATTTTTCTACAAGTCTGTGATTTATTCATCATAAGTTCCTTGATGGCAGAAACCTTGTCTTATTCACTCTTGATGCTCCTCCGCTACTCAGAACATATTGCTTGGGGTATTGAAGGGTTAGTGGATGCTTATTGCTTATTGAAATTAATTGAATATAATTATAATACAGATGAAATAGTTTCATATTACTCTTGATTTCCCTTATGTTTTCTTTTTCTATCTTGGTTAAAAGGTACAGACCATACCTAACTTAAGTATCGAGACCTTGAGAAGTTTTTCTGCCAAGTCTGTCCTGTAGGCATAGAATTTGTATAGATTTATGTGAGAATTTCAGTCCTTTTTTGGAATTAGAATCTCTTGGCAACTTGTGTGTGTGTGTGTGTGTTTTTTTTTTTTTGGCTTTACTGAACTTCTTAGATGAATTTATCTTTGTATACATTTATTTTCTGGATCCTTTTGTTTAGTCTCCTTTTGCATCATTATAGTTGATTCATCACCACCAATTGTTCCTGTAGACTGAATGTTTGTGTCCCCCTAAAAAAGGCCCCTAAAATTCATATGCTGAAATCTAATACCCAGTGTGACAGTAGTTGGAGATGGGGTTTTTGAGAGGTGATTAGATGATGAAGGTAGAGTTCTCATGAATTGGATTAGTGTTCTCTTAAAGAGATTTCAGAGGGCTCCCCAGGCACTGGTACCATGTGAAGATACAAGGAGAAAAGGGCTGTCTCCAAACCAGGAAGAGTGCCCTCACCAGATAATGGATCTCTGAGCACCTTGATCTGGGACTTTCCAGGCTCTACTACTATAAGAAATAAATTTCTGTTGTTTATAAGCCAGTTAGTCTATAGTATTCTGTAATAGCAACCTGATGGGCAAAAACAGAAATTGGTACTAAGAAGGGGAATGCTGCAGTAAGAAATATCTGAAAATGTGAAAACAGTTTGGGAACTGGGTATTGAATAGAGGAAGAGGGGTTTTGAGGAACATGCTAGAAATATGGATGTTAAGGGCAATTCTGGTGAAGGTTCAGAAGAAAATAGAGCTGGAGTGTAAACCTCAATCTTAGGGAATGCCTGAGTAATGACGAACAGAATGTTGGTAGCAATATAGATGGCAAAGGCCATTCTGTGGAGGTCTCAGACAGAAATAAGGAACATGTTATTGGGCACTGGAGGAAAGGTCATTCTTGTTAAAAAGTGGCAAAGAACTTGGCTGAGTTGTGTGCATTCTAGTGTTTTGTGTAAGGTACAACTTGCAGGTGATGAAATTGGATATTTGCCTGAGGAATTTTCTAAGAAAAATGTTGAAGGATCAGACCAGCTCCTCCTGACTACTTAGAGTCAACCTCAAGAAGAGAGAAATGACCTAAAGATAGAATTTTTCAGCAAAAAGAAACCAGCATTTAAAGTTATGGAGCAGTCTATACATACTGAAAAGAATGAGAAGGCATCTAGGGTGTGACCAAATGACTTTCTTTTTTTAAAAAAATATATTTATTAGTGCATCATAGTTATACATAATAGTGAGGTTAATTTTGACATAATCATACATGCATGGAACACAGTTTGCTCCATAGTAGTCCCTGGTACTCTTCCTCTTTACTTCCTGTCTTCCCTCTTCCTATTCCCCTTCTGCTCTCCTTCTATTTATTTATTGCTTTTTTAAAGTTTATATTTTATAGATATAAAGCACAATTCCATATAAAGGTGGAATTCACTGTGGTATATTCATCTAGGTATGTGGCATAATTTGGTCAATTTCATTCTGCAGTTCCTCCCTTTTCCCACTCTCCTCCCTTTCCCTCAATCTCCTTCCACTGCTTCACTGATCTCTTTTCTATTTTTATTGGATTGCCCTCCCCTTTTTCTTATTTGGTTCTAGCTTCTGTATATGAGCAAATGATTTTTGAAAAGGAGATTAGTCAGTCATCTTGACAAAAGTGAGGAGATGGTGTTCAAAACAGTGGAAAAATGACCCTGAAGGAACTTTGGAAATCACTGGGGCTGCCATTCCTGTCATGGGCCCAGAATGCCAGGGCCTGGGCAACAGAGTGGTTTCAAATGGTGGGTCTCTGTCTCTGGTTCAGTGGGCCAGGGTGCCCCTACCCAGTGCTCACAGGTGGGCTCCCCTCAGAGCACTGTGGCATGGGCTGTGGCCTGCACAGCCATGTGAACATGGCTGCCTCCATGTAGAATTCAAAGGATAAGCCCATCTGAGAGCACCACGGACACAGGTCCCCAGCCTGAAAGAGCTGTGGAGTCCAGGCAGAAAGTCACTGCAGGGCTTTCCCATTGAACCCTGGGGTTAACTCCCACCCCATGGCCTGGAAGGCAGAACACTGAGTCAAAGAGAAAACTTTCTGTGCCTTAAGGTTTAATGCGGTTTGCCTGAGTAGGTTTGGAGTTACTTGGAACCTTTCACCCCTTTCTTCTTGCCTATTTCTCTCTTCTGGAATGAGAATGTCTGTATCATGCCTGTCTCACGATTGTGTTTGGTCTCACAGATTCACAGTTGGAGAGGAATTTGTCTTGGGATAAATTATACCTTGAGTCTCATCCATATCTGATTTAGATAATATTTAGATGAGACTTTAGACTTTTACGTTGATGCTAGAAATGAGTATAGACTTCTGGGGTTTCCGGGATGAAATAGATATGTTTTATATGTGAGAAGGGCATGAACTTTGGGGGGCTAATGATTCATGTTGAGGCCTAATCCCCAGTGTAACAGTATTTAGAGGTGGGGTTTGGGGGAAGTGATTAGGCCTTGAGGGTGGAGCCCTCATTGGGATTAATAATTTTATAAAAGAGACTCCCAGGAGCTCATTGGCACTTCTGCCATGGACAGGCACAATGAGAAAGTCATTGTGAGCACCTTGATCTTGGACTTCACAATCCCCAGAATTGTGAGAAAAAAATTTCTGTTGTTTGTAGACCATCTAGCTTATCATATTGTGTTATAACAGCCTAAATGGACTAAGACAGTTATGAGAAATGGATCAGACAGCTTTTCTATTCTTTCTGAGAACTCATATCTCAGACATCAACAGTACACAAAATCCAGTGAAACCAAGACAAGCAAGTGGGACCTCTGTGGATGAGGGTGGTGATGTGGATGTGGAAACCCTGATAATTGCTCACCATCAGCCACTTTACCACTTCCCTGTCACAGAACCCCATTTTACTAAAGGATGAGGTGGGTCATCTCAGTGATGGTGGGGATCTCCCTAATTTCAGAGAGTAAATGATGATTAGTTATTGCCAGTCTTAGTAATCATTCCATTTGCTAGTGAGTGGTTTAGGAGTGCATATCAACTGGCCAATGAGATGTAAAGAAATACTGGGGACTTCAAGAGTGTTCTCTTTTTTTAATTTTAGGAAAGGTAATAATTAGCAGATTTTTTTTTCCTGCTTTGGATGTTACTGTGTGAAGATTTGGTGCTTGGTACTGTTTTTTTTTTTGGTACTGGAGATTGAACCCAAGGGTGCTTAATCACTGAGCCATATCCCCAGCCCTTTTTTGTGTTTTTTATTTAGAGACAGGGTCTTACTGAGTTGCTTAGGGTTTTGCTAAATTGCTGAGGCTGGCTTTGAACTCTCAATCCTCCTGTCTCAGCCTCCTGAGCTGCTGAGATTACAGGAGTGAGCCATTGCCTCTGGCCTGGTACTATTTCTTCTGACCACAAGGAAAAAGCCATGAGAAGAACTAAGAGGTGGAGCTCAGACAAACCCTGAGCCACTAATGAACTACTGCTGGAGTCACTTTGCCTCAGACTTTGCCTTTATGTCTTGATACCTGGGTTTTTTGCTATTTCCAGCTGAAATCATTCTAATGAAAACACTAGGTATTGTGCTTTATGAAAAAGTTGAGCTCTCTAGCAATAAACGTTTGGTAGAGTTCCCCTGGAACTGGGAGGAAAGCAGAGGTAAAGTGTGAAAAACTGGATTCTTTGTGTGGTATAAACCCATGTCTCACACTGCTGGAAACCTGAGTCTCTCACCTCACTCCATCTCTGACCCTCATAACACCCAGCCTAAAGATTTTGGAACATTTAATTTTAAATGTTGTTTTTCTATCATTCTGGCTTTTGGAGTTTATTGGAATCAACTCATCAGCTGTGTCTGGAGGAGCAGACATTTTGGATCAGGGTCTGGTTTGAAGGAAGAACAAAGGCAAACATATTGTTTAACAGGCACTATGCATGCAAATGTGTTCCCTGGTGCTGGAGTTGCTGTGGTGAGCTTGGAATTGTAAGGATGCAGGAGAAATATAACTGCAGTCAAGTACCCTGAGCAACTTGGCTGCAATTGAGGCACATTTCTAGTGTACCTGGCCATGTACCTGGCCACTGTACACCTGCAGGCAGTGTTTCATTGCTTATCTCTCTTTCCTGACTCCCTATAATCTATCTTATTGGTTAACAGTTTAAACAAAGACCATTGTTTTTTTCTTTCAGTGTTCTAAGAATTTGCTTTTTAACCAAGCAAAGGCCATTATTTTTTGACCAGTCATCCTAGGAAAGGCCCTTAGGTAGGGCTCCAAGTTCCTGCAGAAAAACAACAACAAAAACAAACCAAAGCAGGCTGGTCTTGAATGTGGATTCCTTGTCTGTTGTGCTTATATGCCACTGTGACTTTGACAGGCACTAGTCACAATTGGGCTTGTTCGCTTCACTGCCATCTTCTGAAGCTATGCCAGAGAGACAACACAGAAGTCAGAGCCAGGCACCTTCTTGTTGGTGCCTCTGGGGTTTTGTTTACATAAATCTATGCAAATCTAGCATGGAGTATTTTCCCTTCATTTCTAGCTAGGGACTAAGGTCTAGGCCTCACCTCTGCAATTTGAGGACTCCTGCATTGGTGGTTCCGCAGCAGACAGGGTCATAGCCCTGTAGTGGCCAAGTACTGTTTCATCTGCCCAGATCTTTTCCTTTCTCTTGGGAAGGTTCTCCACCTTTTAATTTCCAGTGATTTTTTTTTAATCCTAATACAGTTGTGGGGCAAATGGATAATTATGTTGGTTTCAAGGAGAAATTGAGTATTTAGAATTAGAAAAAGGAGACAAAAGAATATATTCTAGTATATTAAAATAAAAATCCCATGGTCCCTTATTAGAAGCAGTGATCCCATTTGAAATGCATGATGCACTTTTTTTCTGCAGTATCTTTGAGGATATCATTCCAGAGGCAATTGTGATTAGAGAATAGATGAAAGGGTTTCCCAGGTCAAAAACCTCACGGGTCATTTTTCCCCATTTGGTACTGGGAATTGAACCCAGTACTGAAATTGAAGTTTTGAGATGACACTGGATCCATTCTGTTTCTGCTGGCGGGTGGGGTCTGCTGAGGTTGCAGGCCTCTGCATCAAGAAGTGTTAGATGTAGCTCTTCATAGTGGACTGTGCCCTCCAGTGTAGCAGCAGACCTCAGCAGCTCAGTGTCAATTTCTTCTTCTTTCTGGGTTCTTGTCTTGAGAATTTAAAGAATGAACTCTACAGACCAGGATGAGTAAGTGTAAGAGTAGGCTTTATTAAATAGAAATAGAACTGTTGCAGTGCAAGAGAGGACCGGATATCTGTTGGAGTGTGTTAGCCTAGTGGGACACTGCTATTGGTCCAAACTTATGCTAATTAGGGTTTAGAGGAAGTATCAATGCTATCTGTCCAAATTTATACTAATTAGAGTTTGGAAATGTACCACTGCTCACTCTCAAGTCCAGACTTCCATTCAGACTGACCTGCTTCCATTTTCTTTTGGCAAGTCGGGAAGTGGGAGGTCAAGGTCATTGGATGGTTTACACTCACAGGTTCCAGGCTGCAGAACTGAAGTGGAGTGGACTTCTGCAGCAGGTGACTGTCCCATGCCCAGGCCTGGCCACCAAAGGGTAACAGGCCAGCAGGCCTTGGCTCACAGTAGTTCAGGACCACCACACCTGCATGATGGGTTCCATGGACTGCAGACCATGCTTATTCCCTGTGCTCCAACCCACCTGGGCTGCCACTCTGCCTCTCCACTGCTCTGCTAGGCAACTAGGAGCCATGTCAGTACCTTGTGCATGCTAGGCCAATGGTGTACCATTGAGCTACACCCCTAGCCCCGCATTTTGTCATTTTTTTTATACTTACCAATTCCGTCCATAGAAAAGACAAAAGAAATAATGATCAGTCTAGAAATGGTACTGCTCATCTCTTCAGGCCATTTTGTGGTCTCTAAATTCTATTTCTCTCTAAAAGGACCTAGAAAACTTCTTGGGGAATGGCAGATTCCAAGTTTGGGGATAAGATATAAAAAATGAGCCTGGAATATCTTATCATACTATAAACATGAAGGATGCAGCCAAAAATTATTAGACTTATGTCAATAAAAGAACCTTATGAACTGATTTGAAGACCCTCTCATTGGCCAAAGATAGGACAAACTGAGTATCAATAAGGATAGTAATTGCAATGCATTTAAACACCAAAAGTATCTTTAAATCCATGAACATGAAGTATTATTTTAAAAAAACCTCCTGAATAACAGTTTTTAAAGAACACGGAGGAACAAACTCATTATTTGAAATCAGGCAGATAAAGGGAAAGAATCAGACATTTACTCTTCCTTTATGTGCTGTACCCTCAGGGAAGTTCCTCCCTCCCTCCCCCCCCACTCTCTCTCTATGCTTGGGATTGAACCCAGGGCTTTGTGCATGTGATGCAAGCACTCTACCAACTGAACTATATCCCCAGCCCGGAAGTTTCTCTTTATACAGTTACTCCAACTAACATATAAATAAACAATAGTAGAATTGGAATATTACCTTTTAAAATCTCTAATAGATTAATGAATGTTGGCAGTGATCATCAGGGGCTGCTAAAACGAGTCAACCACACATAATAGTACCTGCAAAGTGTTCTTGATTTAAAAAAATCAAACATGAATCTGATTGAACCTAGATCTAGCTGTGAAGTTTCAGGAAATAAGAAGAGAAAAGTGCATGTTAAATGATATCATGAGGATACAATCAGCAAAATCCTGACTGAGAAATGCCACAGGACAAACTGGCTTCCTCAAGAAACACATCACAGGCAAAAAAAGCTGAAGGTGAGCTGACAGAATAAAAGTGACTTCAGTAGGCTAATAATGCAGCCTCTACTGTAAGTCAGAAGCCCCAAGAGCCTATGGAGGGCCACTGGTACAAGTGCCAGAGTCCAAGGCCAAACAACTCCGTGTCTGGTGTCCAAGGCCAGTAGCAGCTGAAACATGTCCCCCTCCAGAAGGAAAATCCTAGGGGTTGGAGATAGATTGAGTTGTTTCCCCCTTTTCTTCTGCCTTGTTGTTCCATTCAGGCCTCCAACCTTTTAGATGCTGCTGCCCATATTCAGAAGGGTTTTCCCCACTCCACTGATCTATAGGCCTATATACTGGGAAACACTCATGGATACAACCCTAGGTATGCTCTATCATTTCCTAGACAACCATTGGACTGCTTAAGTCGACAATTAAAACTAATCTTTGACATTCAAGGTGAGAACATTTACTTCGAAAAATGTGCTAAGCAAAATATATTTATAGTATACATGGTCATTGAAGAGTTTCTTTGTTGATTGAGAAAATGAAACTTTTCTTTTGAAATCTGTTGATATGGTAAATTTTATTAACACAAAATTCTAATGTTAATCGATTAAATGAATCCATCAATTAAATTTCTACATGAAACCAACTTAAAAAAAAAGTGAGTTCAGTGACTTAGTAGGATCTTGGTTCAAACAAACTTGGGGAAATTTTTATGAGACAGTTGTGAAAGGTTGAACATTGGATGTTAAATGATATTAAGAGATTATAGTTAATTTTTTAGGTTTGATGGCAACATTGTAGTTGTTTTTAAAAAGAATCTTTTAAAATTCACAGATAAAAAGATATGTCATAGATTTGCTTCAAAATAATTACAGGGGAGTATGTAGAATAAAAAACTATTCACCACAAGTTGATAATTGTGGAAGTAGGATGATAAGTACTTGGAAGTTAATTATACCATCCTTCCTATTTCTGAATATATGTCTGAAATTTTCCATGATAAGAAGTAAAAGAAAAAAAAAAACCCAAAACACGCTTACATCAATTGCGTTCCTATTATGGGCTATGCTGTGTTCTAAGCATTACTAATTCAACTAAACTTTGGAAGGGGTCTAGAAAATGCTATGGTGGCAGAAGGCTTATTTTGAGTTGAAGGCATCCGAGAATCAACAGATGCAGGAAGAGACTTTCTCTGCACTCCTTTTGGTTGTGTAAAATCAGAACCTTCCAAAATAAGTCAACTTTTATGATTCCCTACTTCTGGGTGGCTTCTTGTTCTAGGTGGAAAGAGTAACTTTGGTCATTGGAGATAAAATTTAGCAGGGCATGGGAAATTGTATAAACAGATCTTGCTAAAATAAACCTTACTTTCCATTAATTCCCTCATATATTTCTCAGTACTTCCCACCACTTACTATCCCTTGAAATTCCAACCCCCTCCTCTTGTTAGCTGGCATATAACCCCCCATTTCTAACTGCTTCTTTGAGCCACAATTTTATGTGAAATCGTATATATTATGCCAATAAATATCTGTCTTTCCTTTTACTAATCTGTCTCTTATCGTTTTAATTCCCAACCATTAAATCCACAAAGATAGGGGAAAAGTTTGTCTTCTCCAACACTTCACAGAATCCTATTATATAGATACCTATTTTATAGATGAGGCAAATAAAGCACAGAGATTACGTGTGTTTTTCCGGATATGGTAGGTTATATTGGAGCAACAACCACTACCAGATCTAGCTCACCATGACTTAACAATAATAGTTTGTTTCACCATGCAAAGTGACTCTCTGGGGTATCAGTCTTCCATGTGGCACATGATTACCATTTTAGGCTGCTTCAGTATTATGGCATTTGCATATAAACATGATTGCCAAGTAATGAAAGAGAGAACATGCAGAAGCATGTTAAGAATAGCTCTTGAATGCTTCCATCTAAACATGTGAGCCATCATTTTTGTTCATATTCTGTTGGCCTTTAGCTTCAAGGGGATGGGAATGTCCAATACTCCTAGGTAATAAGAAATGGAGAGCCAGTGTATTGGACAGAATCAGATGGCAGGGATGGGGAAATTGAGGGAAGTTTAATAAAGAACTTATCGAAAAAGGTGTTGGCTGGTTTAAGGAAATCAATAAGGGATGGTAAAGCACTGCCAGAGGTAGCAACAGTAGACAGCTGTTACTATACCTAACCTTGAACTGGGAATGGCTGCCAGGAACTGATGAGACCTTCATTGATTAAGAGAGAATTCCATGACACCCATGGCTGTTAATGAGAGCTCCCCAAGAGGGGTTGTGGGCTCAAGTAGAGGAATTCAATACTGCTGATTCATGGCCCTGCAGGGAAAGTAAATGTACTGACTTCACATTCTTCTTATGCTCTAGTTTCTTGCCAGTGCCTTCTACTGACTGAACCTAACTAGAAGCCAAAGGGGAAGAGTGTCCATTGATGTAAGCTGTATAAATCAGCCTCTACTGGCATAGACCAGGGTGGTGAAGGGTGGAGAATGGACTTGGAAGGACAAATAAAGAATAGTTAATACAACAAGATTTCAATGAGTGGTAAAATGCCAATCTTATTCAGTAACTTTCTGAAGGTTATATAGATAGAAGTGCTGGAGCTGACATTTGTGTCCTGATGTCTTGCTCCAGAAACATTGCTTGGAATACTATAGTTATTCTGCTTCTCAGTGAGTCCAGGTTTTCCTTGGACTATTGAAAGCAAAACTTGCTTAAGTTTCTGCTGGACTTGAGGCTGATAAAACACGAACCTGGACTGTGGGGGGTACCATATACAGCCTGAGATTGAGGCCATCCTGGGGTCAAGGACATCACTGTTCTTTCCATGTTGTGCTCACAGGAGTTGATAATTCTGTTTGAATGTGATTTCATTCCAGTTTTAACTCCCACTGAAAGAAAACATTTGCTCCTAAGAATTTCTGGTGGTTAGCTATAACTCATTGCTGGAGGCAAGTTTTGACCCTATTCTGTCCATGTGGATTAAAAAGTAGAAGTCTGATTTTTCTGTACCCAAACCACCCCATATTGGCTCTTTTTCTTTGCCCTATCTAAAGTTCCTCCATTCCTCCCATGCTCCCCCCACCCCCATCACCATTATAAGTTAGCATCTTCATATCAAAGAAAGCATTCAGCCTTTGGTTTTTTGGGATTGGCTTACTTCACTTAGTATTATATTCTCCAACTTCATCCACTTACCTGCAAATGCCATGATATTTTATTCTCATTTAATGCTGAGTAATATTCCATTGTGTATATATACACCAAAGTTTCTTTATCCATTCATCTACTGAAGGGCATCTGGGTTGGTTCCACAATTTAGCTATTGTGATGTGGCTGTGTCCCCGAAGTATGCTGTTATTAAGTCATTTGGGTATAAACTGAGGAGTGGGTTAGCTGGGTCAAATGGTGGTTCCATTCCAAGTTTTCCAAGGAATCTCCACAATGCTTTCCAGATTGGCTGCACCAATTTGCAGTCCCACCAGCAATGTATGAATGTGCCTTTTCCCCCACATCCTTGCCAATAATTATTGTTGTTTGTATTCTTGATAGCTGCCATTCTGATTGGAGTGAGATGAAATCTTAGAGTAGTTTTGATTTGTGTTTCTCAAATTGCTAGAGACATTGAAAATTTTTTCATATATTTGTTGATTAATTGTATATCCTCTTCTGAGAAGTGTCCAGTTCCTTGGCCCATTCATTGATTGGGTTATTATTATTATTTTTTTTTGGTGTTAAGGTTTTTGAGTGCTTTGTATAACCTAGAGATTAGTGCTATATCTGATGTGCTTGTGGTTAAGATTTGCTCCCATTCTCCAGGCTCTCTATTCACCTCACTGATTGTTTCATATGCTGAGAAGAAATTTTTTAGTTTGAATCCATCCCATTTATTGATTCTTGGTTTTAATTCTTGTGCTACAGGAGTCTTATTAAGGAAGTTGGGGTCTAATCCAACATGATGGAGATTTGGAGACCCAAATCTTTTTCTTCCTTTAGGTGTAAGGTCTCTTGTTTAATTCCTAGGTCCTTGATTCACTTTGAGTTTTGTGCATGGTGAGAGAGAGAGGTTTAATTTCATTTTGTTCCATGAGGATTTCCAGTTTTCCCAGCACCATTTGTTGAAGAGGCTATCTTTTTTCTCCAACATATGATTTTGGCACTTTTGTCTAATATGAGATAACTGTAATTTTGTGGGTTTGTCTCTGGGTCCTCTATTCTGTACCATTGTTCTACAGGTCTATTTTGGTCCCAATACCATGCTGTTTTTTTATGATTGCCCTGTAGTGTAATTTACGGTCTGGAATAGTAATGCCACCAGCTTCACTCTTCTTGCTTAGGATTGCTCTGGCTATTCTGGGTCTCTTATTTTCCAAGATGAATTTCATGATTGCCTTTTCTATTTCTATGAGGAATGTCATTGGGATTTTGATTGGGATTGCATTGAATCTGTACAGTGCTTTTGTGGTAGTATGGTCATTTTGACAATATTAATTCTGCCTATCCAAAGACAAGGTAGATCTTTTCATCTTCTAAGGTCTTCTTTAATTTCTTTCTTTAGCATTCTGTAGTTTTCATCGTAGAGGTCTTTTACCTCTTTTGTTGATTCCTAAATAGTTTATTTTTTTAGGGTATTATAAATGGGGTGGTTTTCCTAGTTTCTCTTTCTGAGGATTTGTCACTGATGTACGGAAATGCCTTTGATTTATGGGTGTTGATTTTATATCCTGCTACTTTTCTGAATTCATTTATTAGTTCTAGAAGATTTCTGGTGAAATTTTTTGGGTCTTCTAGGTATAGAATCATATTGTTGGCAAATAGTAATAATTTGAGTTTTTTTTCCCTATCCATATCCCATTAATTTCTTTCATCTGTCTAATTGCTCTGGCTAGAGTTTCAAGAACTATGTTAAGTAGAAGTGGTGAAAGAGGGCATCGTTGTGTTGTTCCAGTTTTCAGAGGGAATGCTTTTAATTTTTCTCCATTTAGAATTATGTTGGTCTTGGGTTTAGACATATAGCTTTTACGATGTTGAAATATGTTCCTACTATCACTCATTTTTGTGGTGTTTTGAATATGAAGGGGTCCTATATTTGTCAAATGCTTTCTCTGTATCTATTGAGATGATCATATGATTTTTATCTTTGAGTCTATTGATGTGATGAATTACATTTATTGATTTCTGTATGTTGAACCAACCTTGCATCCTGGGAAAGACTCCTACTTGATCATGGTGCACTATCTTTTTTTTTAGAGAGAGAGAGAGAGAATTTATTTTTTAATATTTATTTTTTAGTTTTCGGCGGATACAACATCTTTATTTGTATGTGGTGCTGAGGATTGAACCCGGGCCGTATGCATGCCAGGCGAGCGCGCTACCACTTGAGCCACATCCTCAGCCCGGTGCACTATCTTTTTGATATGTTTTTGTATTTGACTTGCCAGAATATTATTGAGAATTTTGCATCTATATTCATTAGACATTTTGATCCAACATTTTCTTTCTTTGATGTATCTTTATCTGGTTTTGGAATCAGGGTGATATTGGTCTCATAGAATGTTTGTGTTACCTTTTTTTCTATTTCATGAAATAGTTTGAGGAGTATTGGTGTTGGTTCTTCTTTAAATATCTTATAGAACTCAGCTGTGTATCCATGCAGTCCTGGGCTTTTCTTGATTGGTAGGCTTCTGATGGAGTTCTCTATTTCTTTGCTTGAAATTGATCTGTTTAAATTGTGTATATCATCCTGATTTAGTTTGGGCATATCATATGCCTCTAGAAGTTTGTCGATGTCTTCGATATTTTCTATTTTTTTGGAGTACAAATTTTCAAAATAATTTCTAATTATCTTCTGTATTTCTATCGTGTCCATTGTGATATTTCCTTTTTTATCATGGAGGTTAGTAATTTGAGTTTTCTCTCTCCTTCTCTTTGTTAGCATGGCTAATAGTTTATCAGTTTTATATATTTTTTCAAAGAACCAACTTTTTGTTTTATCAATTTTTTCAATTGTTTCTTTTGTTTCAATTTCATTGATTTCAGCTCTTATTTTAATTATTTCATGTCTTCTACTGCTTTTGGGGTTGATTTGTTCTTCTTTTTCTAGGGCTTTGAGATGTAATGTTAGTTAGTTATTTGTTGACTTTTTCTTTTTTGAAGGATTGAACTCCATGCAATGAACTTTTCTCTTAGAACTGCCTTCATGGTGTCCCATAGATTTCAATATGTTGTATCAGTGTTTTCATTTACCTCTAAGAATTTTTTAATCTCCTCCTTGGTATCTTTTGCAACCCATTGTTCATTCAATAGCATATTATTTAGTCTCCAGCTGTTGGAGTAGCTTTTATTTTTTATTTTATCATTGATTTCTAATTTTATTCCATTGTGGTCTGATAGAATACAGGGTAGAATCTCTGCTTTTTTGTATTTACTAAGTTGCTTTGCAGCATAACATATGGTCTATTTTAGAGAAGGATCCATGTACTGCTGAGAAGAAAGTGTATTTGCTCATTGAAGGGTGAAATATTCTATGTATGTCAGTTAAGTCTAAGTTATTGATTGTATTATTGAGTTCTATAGCTTCTTTGTTTAGCTTTTATTTGGAAGATCTATCCAGTGGTGAAAGAGGTGTGTTAAAGTCACCCAGAATTATTTTGTTGTGGTCTATTTGATTCTTGAACTTGAGAAGAGTTTGATTAATGAATGTAGATGCTCCACTGTTTGGGGCATATATATATTTATAACTGTTAAGTCTTGTTGATGTATGGTTCCCTTATGTAGTATTAAATGTCCATCTTTATCCCTTTTGATTAACTTTGGCTTGAAGTTTACTTTATTTGATATGAGGGTAGAAACCCCTGCTTGTTTATGCAGACCATGTGAATGGTGTATTCAACCCAACCTTTAGTCTGTGGACATCTTTTCCTATGAGATGAGTCTCTTGAAGGCAGCATATTGTAGGGTCTTTTTTAAAAATCCAATCTACCAGTCTATGTCTTTTGATTGGTGAGTTTAGACCATTAACATTCAGGGTTATTATTGAGACATGATTTGTATTTCTGGTCATTTTTGTTTATTTTTGGTATTTAACTTGACTTGAATCCTCCTTTGATTGGCTTTTCCTTTATTGTAGTTCTTCCCTTTGCAGATTTTCATTGTTATTTTTCATTTCCTCCTTGTGGAATATTTTACCAAGAATGTTCTGTAGTGCAGGCTTTCTTCCTGTAAATTCTTTTAGTTTTTGTTTATCATGAAAGGTTTTTATTTCATCATCAAATCTGAAGCTTAATTTTGCTGGATATAAGATTCTTTTTAAAATTTTTTTATTGTTGGTTGTTCAAAACATTACATAGTTTGGATATAAGATTCTTGGTTGGCATCAATTATATTTTAGAGGTTGGTATATGTTGTTCCAGGGTCTCCTGGCTTTGAGGGTCTTGGTTGAAAAATCTGCTGAGATATGAATTTGTCTTCCCTTATATGTAATCGGATTTTTCTCTCTTATGGCCTTTAAAATGCTATCCTTATTCTGTGTGCTAGGCATTTTCATTATAATGTGTCTTGGTGTAGATCTGTTCTAATTTTGTACATTTCTTGTCTAATAGGCCTCTTGTATTGGACTTTCCAATTCATTCTTCATGCTTGGGAAATTTTCTGATATTATTTCATTGAAGAGATTGCACATTCCTTTGGTTTGACTCTCTGAGCCTTCCTCTGTCCCAATAAATCTTAAATTTGGTCTTTTGATGGCATCCCATAATTCTTGGATATTCTGTTCATGGTTTCTTACCATCTTCACCATGAGGTCAACTTTATTTTCAAGATTGTATATTTTGTCCTCATTGTCTGAGGTCCTGTCTTCCAAGTGATCTAGTCTGTTGGTGATGCTATTGAGTTTTTTAATTTGGCTTATTGTTTCTTTCATTTCAAGGACTTTGAATTGTTTGTTTTCAGAATCTCTCTCTCTTTCTTGAAGTAATCTCTTGCAACCTGCATTTGTTCTCTTATTTCTTGGTTGGAGTAATCAATTTTTGCCTGTATCTGCTTGTTTAGTCATTCTTTAATTCCCAGATCATTTTAGTTATATATATTCTGAACTCCTTCTCTGGCATTTCATCTACTGTGCTGTCTATGGATTCTATTGTTGTAGTATTTTGGTTTGTTTGGGACACTTTCCTCTCTTGTTTTTTCATGATGTCTGTGTGTCTTCCTCTTTTGCAGTGTAGGTCCAAGATATGACAGCTTCTGCCCTATTGTCTTATAGTGTCCCTACAGGTTACCAATACCTTACCTTTAAGGGGGAGCTCAATATTATAGCACTCAATGTACCCAACATGCAGCCATAGATCAGTTAGCTTCTATTTTTACATTTACAGTTTTGTTGCTGTAATCAGAAATAATGAGTTCTGTTATCTTCTACCATATAGTCAATAGGTTTCTGTAATGGTTTACAGTTTCTAATGGTAGAAGGGAGGACTGGGGGGTTGGCTGAGATGTTTATGAGGTAATATATGAGAATATGGAGGTATTAGATTATATGACTAGTGAGAGGGTAATCATAAGAAGTTGGCTGTTAGTAGGAGAAACAAGGGAGGCAACCCCATGCAAGACTCCCTGTTACCTCAACAACAGGATAACTGTTAGCACCCCTAGTAGAGATACCTCTGGTGTGGCCAGGCCCACAGGACCTTGGTGGTGTCTTATTTCATTGAAGAGATTCCTTATTGTCATTGTCATCCCTTGATAGAAGCGGTGCAATCCCAGTTTCGTGGTGGCAGTAGCCTCAAGCCTATATGTACTCTGATGTTGGGCTGTGAAGCCACACCTTGATGAATAAGGAAGCCCAGAGTGTGCACCTCGAGCAAGCATGGGGTGCTTGCCTCCCTGCATAGGCGCAGAGTGGGGGGCAGGCCTCCTGTCCAAAACTTTTATTCCTAGAGAAAGGCTGCCTTCTCAGTCTCTTCACATTATAGAGGAGTTCAGGAAACCCTAGAGGAATCCAAGGCTATGGGGAGGAAAGGGGAGAGGCTGTGGGAATATAAAGAGTGTGTCTGGAGAACAGCCCCCATTTTAGGACAATTTTCAACAAATTCTTTCTGATTAAAAACCTACCCTGTACTGTGGACTTCAGCAGATCTTTAGGAAATGGTTATCAGCTCTATAGGCCACTTGGCTGGAGTGGCTCTTCTATATTAAACAAAAAGATAATGCTGATTACTTGTAGCTTTTAAAATATTTGTGGAATGAGAAGGAGTAATGATTTTAGAAGCCTTTTATTCAGGCTATAAAAATCTGCATAAATATTTTTCAAGTGACTCCTGGAAAAACTAGAAGTGAAAAATCAAAAACTTTAATAGGTTATACAAAGATTATAATAGATTATACAAAGGTCTAAAATACTTGGTCCTTGTCGCATTAGCACTCCACCATCTGAAATACAATGCAAAAAAAATTCTCCTTAATTTTATTCCTGATAAATAAAACAGAGCTATATTCTATGTCTAAGAATATTCAATTGATTAAGAAATATCATATTAATTTATGGAAAATACTATATTTCCACCTAACTAATAGTTCAGGTGGAAAAACATGAGTTTATCATGATAGATATCATAAAGGCATTTTATGTAAACTAATAGTTGTTTTTGATACTAAGGGAATAGATGGAGTTTTCTTAATATGATAGCCCAAAATCAATCTTAAGCCCATAGCTAAGATCATTCTTAGTGTAAATTCCCCATAAATCCATGAACAAGGTAGAAATGTCCATAGTCACCATTGTTATTTTACTAGTATTGTATGTTCTAGTCAATGCATTAAGACAAGAAAAAGAAATTGGAGGTATAGTTATTAAAAAGGGAAAATATAAAATTCTCATTATTTGCAGATAGCATAAATGTCTATTCAAAAGTGTCTACTTACAAATCTTTCCCTTAGGCTTAGCTATAAACTTAACAAGTAATGTGTAGGACTTGTATGATGTTATATTGAGGAGCCTGACTGTATTTTCAATATTTAACTTCTTGACAACATTTAAGCCTTATTCTTCTTCCCCTGTGCCACAGGGCTTTAGATAAGAAAGTGCCCCACTCCTTAGTGGAAGATTCAAACCACATAAGCTCCTGCCCCATGCAAGAACACCAGCCCTACCTCTAGTCATGGTGAAAACCCCGATCAGTCACTGTCCTTGTTCTCTTAAGTAATTTTGGATCCACTTGAGAGTCCTGCCCTGCGTTCCTTACAGACTTCAATTATATAACATTAAGCCTCTTCATACCCTCATGATGTGTGTGTGTGTGTGTGTGTGTGTGTGTGTATGCGCATGCTATCATCAGTTTAGACATTCAAACCAAACCTTGGGTGGGGATCCCTCCTGCTTTTGTATGGTGACCATAACATATACATACACACACACACACACACACACACACACACACACACATATATATATATATATATATATATATATATATGATGTAAAAAGACTGAGATGAGGAATAATGGTAAACATTTATGAATGAATATCATGTTTTTATATGTTATTAGTGCACTGAGTCATTTAATCCTTACAACAACATTTTGAGATCATAATTATCTTCATTTTTTAAAATGAGGAAACAAAGGCCAGAAGTTAGGTATTCTGTACTAGATAACACAGCTAGTCAAAGTTGGAATCAAGATGTAAATCTCTAAGTCCAGTTCCAGAGTCCTTTCTTAGTCTCCCTATATTACATGTACTCTTCTATGGAAAATGTACCTTACTCCATCAGCTATCCCATATTGGTTTAACATTTTAAATGAAAAAACGACAATAGAAAAAGGAGATCACCACACCTCTTTCCCATGGTGGCTACTATGTGCATTCATTTTCTCTTGTTAGGTAGTTTGGCATTTTTGCATTTAAATGCTGACTTTGTTATGTGCTTACAATCTGGCATATTGAAATAAACTTTTTTGGAAGATGAAGTGGAGGTACAGAATGTTTAAGAGTCATAATGCATGAAGAGGCAAAACCAGAATCTGTTTCTGTTGCTTCTCTGATATAATAATTGGCATTAATATTATGGATTTGCAACTTAAGAAACATGTTGTATACATTATTCAATTTGATAACCTCAACAATTGTGGACGGGTAAATTAATAGAGGTCTAAATTCCCTACTGTCTAGATGAGTAAACTGAGATCTACAGAGGTTATATAACCAATCCAAGATCATATATGTTAAATTCACACACATTTAACATATATGATCTTGGATTGGTTATATAACCTCTGTTATATATACCACATTTGTTTTTTACAGTACAGATCAGTTCCTGGTTCAAGGTACTCTTAGAAATGTGCTTAGGTATAGAGAGGAATATGTACTACTTTGGTTCCAGATATGAGTGATCTAGACTGTAGTTTCCTAGGAGACTGTATGTGATCTGTAGTGCTCCTTTGGCTCTTGGGAAGCACCAACATCTGATAATGAGATCTGACTTTCTACTTTTAATTCTGGGGTGGCTGAACTGTATTGAGCAGAAAGACGTGAAGAAGCCTTCTTGGAAGTGAATCTTTCAGACCGAGCTTCCCCAGCCAACATCACGTGTAGGAAAGATGAAGTTCCCCAGGCAAGATATTCCTGAATTTCTGATTTAGAAAATCATGATTAAAAGAAGAGTATTGTTTGAAGCCATTAAGTTTTGGGGTGGTTTGTTTGGTAGTCAGAGGTAATTGAAACAGAAGTAATATTAAGCTATTAATATAATACACAGTTGATAATAACAGGAACATACCTCTGCCTCGTGTGTGCATGAAGTTACTTTTCATTTACTATCATGGACCAACATTGGTGAGGGGATAATTTTCAGCTGGCAGGTGCTTAGGTCTTTAAGACTGGTCTGTTTTACCACTGGGAAAACATAATACTCAGAGAATTTATTTACACATATCTGAGCTAAAACTTCATGACTCATGTTTATCAAGAAGAAAATAGTTATTCAAGTATGTGATTACTTCTGTTTAGCTTTTTAGTTTCCAACATGCTCTTTCACATCCATTATTTTGATCTTCCTGGAAAATCCAAGATGCATGGAAGAGGTGGTGTTATTATTTCCATTTGTTCTAAGGAAATAGAGGTTCAAGAAGGGATACATGTCTAGAATCACGTGGATAGGATCAGAGGGAAGTTGGAATCCAGATGTCTTGAGTCACAAATTCTTTCCACTCCAGCAGCTGACCAACCTATACTTGGGTAAGACAGGGAATGGATTGCAGGGGAGTTGTACCTTTCATTGATGTTTTAACCATTATAGTGAGTATACATTCAATGAAACTCGCTTGTTTCCAAGACAACCAGATTTAAACAAAAACCTCAATTGCTCAGGAGGAAGTAGATTCACTGTCATTTTTATCCTTTTGAAGAATTTCACATTTTGATGGGCAAAGTGCCAGAAATAATTGAACTAAATAGCTCTACAGAGCCTCTGATGGAACAAGAAAACAGATGAAAAGAAGCATATTTATATGTATGTTAATGTGGGTGGCATTTCTGCTGTAAGTCTTTCAAGAGAAATCTTGACAATCCAGAAAAACACAGGAATTGACACCTTATTAAAATAGAAAAACAGTAAAGAAAGAAAACAAACAACAATAACAACAACAACAAAACAAAGTTGCACCGAAACAGGGAGATGGGAGTTGGAGAAGGGAAGGGAGGAAGAGATGGACAAGGCAGAAGAGCGGTCCTTGCCCTTCAGTCCTTTCCCTGATCTTCAGTGGAAATGATCTGATTTGGATTCCTTACATTGAATCAAGTGGCTTGGAGAATTCATTTGACTTTAATTTGCTTTTCTTGTGAGGTAAACCACTCTGGCTCTGCCCTAAGAATTGAAGATTCAGAAATGAGTACGGAGCATCACTTAGTGGCTCATATTTAATATACCCACTTGCCTGGTTTTTATAGCTAAGTGATGGAAATGTCACTATCATGTTGTGAATAACAGAGTGATTGTTCAATATATGGCTTTGAGGCCACATCATTTATTAGTCAACAAGTAATTACTACATTTCCCAGTTTATAAAGGAACCATGTTACTGTGAGGTGTTGGTGTTCGAAAAAGTGAACAAAAGCAACATGTAAAATAGAGGATTAGTAACTAGAATATAAAAAGAACTCTACATGTCAATAACATATGAACATATAAGCCAACAGACAAACGGGTGAATTATATAAATAAATATGAAATTTAATGAAGAGGAAAACATAAAAGGCTAAAGAACATTTGATAAGATGTTTACCTATAGTAGCTAGTGAGATAGTACAAACTGATGGCACCATAAGATACTACTTTATTTTTATGTGCTAGGGTGGCAAATTTGAAAAGTTTATTAGTATTTAGTTCTATTGAGTTGTGGGAAGAGGATTACTTTTCTGTGCTTCTGATGAAAATGGGAAAATGATTCCTGGCTTTGGCATGGAGCCATTTGATATCACCTTTTAAGATGGAAAATGACCACATCCTCTGATCCAGCATTTCCATTTAGGCATCTGCTCCAGAGAAACGTGCAAATCTGCACAGAAGAACACAGAGTGGGTGACTGCAGCCTTGTTTGTATCAAGGATAATTGAAAATAGCCTAAATCTTATCAGGGAATGGATAGAAACAAAGGGATATATTTATAGGTGAAATATACAGAAAATCTGTGAAAAAAGTGCTATTCACATTGACATGGATCAATCTCAAATATATAAAGTAAAAAAAGCAAGTTGTAGATTTATGTGTAATCTATGACCATTTATGTGGAAAAAGAACCCATAAAAATCAATAAAATATACTTTCTAAGGTGTAGATAAGCAGCCTGGTTAAGCGGTATGTTGGATTATAGTAGTGGTTATCTCTTGGTATTAAGAAGGGGAAGGACTGAGGAATTCTCAAGGGGATTTCATTTCTATTTATAGCATTATATACTTTGGTAAGTAGATCATATATAATTTATTTATTAAAAATTAATTAAAGGAAAACAATAGATAGGATACACTCCCTGTCTTTGAGAAATTTATTGACTAATGATGGCCTTATCTCTGGGTAAACCTGGGATTAGAACTCAGGTTTCCAATTTCCTAGTGCAATGATCTGTCTCTTGGATATACGATAAATTTAACCACCTGTGAAGAATCTCCTACTCTGACTTGCTTCTGCAAAGTGGTAACTTTTCCAGTTGACATAAAGGCTACGGCGTTTTATATCTCAGGGACTAGGGGGAAGGGAGTGCATGGAATTTACCTTGCTTTTTAATAAAAAAATGAATAGATGCATACTTATCATTTATGTATAAAATATACAGAATAATTAATATCATGTAAACACTCCTAAACTCACTAGTCAAAGGAACAAAAGACTCATGCATTTTCGGAGGAGAAACTAGTAAGAATATTTGAACTGTCCTATCAGAGGTAAGATAAAACCTGAAGGGCTTGGTGGTATTCTTTCCCAGTCTACATTAGCATAATTTCTACAACTCCCTAGCAGCCAAATAAATTAAACAAATGGCCCTATTTGGAAAATTGGAATCTTCTCTTTGTATGTTAAATGGCTGAGCAGTGATTTATCTGTGCTTCTCCTAGAGGGCGAGAAGTCACATAAAGGTCTTAGAGTTGTGGCCAGAGGTAATATAGGGTGTCTGAGTGTATTTAGCAAATGATAATGCAAACCACAGAAAATATATAGCAGGGGGAAAGCAAAATGTACATTTGCTGTCTGGGAAGTAATTGAACATTTATAGTTTGGGAATAGCTAGTTCAGAGCATGAGGAAGGGAGATCCTTGTTTCAGTCAAAGAATCAGTGTTCTTGGGGAACTCAGTGGGGGAATTTATAGGTATTTACCCATCTAAGTAGCTTAGCTTTTAAAGTTCTTCAAGTCTTCATCTGAGAAGGGATTTAAGCTGAAACTAGTTAAGACTATACCCAAAAGGGAGGGGGAGAGAGAGAGTACATGAGCAGGTAAGGAGGAGGAGGAGTGCAGAGAGGATGGGGAGGAAAGGGGGAAACAGACAAAGAAGCAGAGGGAGTAAGTGAAGTTTATTGCCAGAGGATTGTCTTCCATACTTTTCCAAGGCATTGAGGGCCACAAGCTTCCCCTCGCATACCATAAATGCCTCATAGTAATGTGGTTCCTAGGAAATTGCTACCCTTCAGAGCAAGAGATCAGAACTGAAAAGACATGATCAGTGAGTGGTCCCCAGAAGTTCCTGGCAGCCATTTGAGGCTCCCAGCAGTCATTGCTCCCAGTTTCAATTCTCTCTTTCTAGATATCTGTGAATTGATAATTTTAAAAAATCAAAGTTGAAAATTTTTACATCATTATATTTTCACTTTCTATAGAAATTATTAATTATATTATTCCATTCTCCATTCTCTCTGTCTCTCTCTGACTCTAACAAGAACTCTCATGGGTCATTGAAGCTATTTTTTCTTGTGTGCTTTAATTTCTAGATTGTATTGGCCCATCTTGAAGTTCATTGATCCTTTCTTTTGCAGTTACCAATATGTTGAAAAACTTGCCCAGTGAATTTTTCATTTCAAATATTGTATTTTTGAGTTCTAGAATGTCATTTTTTTTTATTCCACAGTTTCAATTTATCTGTTGAGATCACCCAGTGACTCAGTCATTATTTCCATCTTATCTTTAAATACTTGAACATATTCATAGTGGTTGTTTTAAAGTCTTGGCAAATTTCAACATGGGTATCATCCTTAGTTTTATTTCTATTGCTTCCACTTAACCTCTACCCCATGCACTTAGGGCAGGACACATCTATGACATAGCTGCCTTTTAAGATTCTAGACAGAAATCAGAGCACAAATCAACAATCAACATCTTAGGATCCTAAATCAACAATCTTAGGATCCCAAAACTTTAAGTTAGAGTTCTTAATTTTCCCTGATCCTCTCTGATGCTCCTGTGTAACTTTCTAAGTCCCCTCTTCTCCCTTTATAAACTTCCTTCTCTTAATTTGAAGAGATTTTTTTGTTTTCCAGCCTGAAATGAAGGTGTGGTGCAGAAAGTAGAAAGACTTGCCTTAACTAGAATTAATTGGCATCCAATCACTGATAGTCTTTTACCTGGATCAAGTTTTTTTTTTTTTTTTTAACTTAGAGACTAAGGATTTAGTATACTGATCCTTTGACCTCCATAGGCCAACTACTACCAGCCATGCCTCCAGGGAACAACTGCCAACTCAAACAGGTTAGAAGTGTAAAGTGGGTAGGTGGAGGCAAGATCAGGAAAGATGCAGAAAACACATAGGTGGTTGGTATTTTCATTTAGTGCTTTGCTGCATTTTTTTCCCCCAAGTTCACAGTCACGTTAACCTAAGTTTTGCCATTATTTGCAACGTGGCTTCCCTCTCCCCTCCAAAACTTACGTGTTCAATATATGGCTCTGACATCAACCTTCTGGGAGAGCATAGCTATATTTCTGAAGGTTCATTTTCATTTCAAAGGCAATCTCAAAACATTAGTATAAGCAGTTTTAGATTCTCTAACTGCTGCCTTATGACTAAGAATGTCTAGTTTATGTTGTACATTCATCTGCATCAGTGATAGGGGGGATTCCTTAGAGTCATAGAGTCAATTTTAATAAAGTTCTTAGTTTGGGATTTGTGGCACCGGATTTGGGAATGTATTCTTAGACAACAATGAGGATTCTTTTTTCTTTAAAAGGCATCTCTGTATTACATGAGCTTGAGGCATTTGAATCATTTGTACTTCATATTTTATAATAAAATGGGATTGTTAAACTATGGCTCATAGGCTAATTCTGGTTCATGGCCTGTTTTGTGATGGCCTGTCAGCTAGGAATGGTTTTATAGTTTTTAAAATGTTGCAAAAGCAAAAACAAAAAAACAGAAGAAGAAAAAGAACATGTGGCAAAGATTTTATGTGGCCCACAACCTTAAAATATTTGCTATTTGGCTCAGAAAAATTTGTTGCATCTTGTAATAAAGGCTGGAGGGGTGCCTCTTGTCATGGTAGAACTGTGATTCAGAGTGCTTGTCTTGGGTTTTCCTTTATTGTAGTTCTTCCCTTTGCAGATTTTCATTGTTTAAAGGAAGTGAAGGGTTTAAAGGAAGTGAAGGGCACCACAGCCTGTTTTTATTTGCTTATACACTGATTCAGAGTCTCATGGTGTACCTGTGCTAATGCACTGCCTTTCTCTGTTAAGGCAGGCATGGGAACATGAACTTCCTTACCTGGGACACATGGATCTGAAGCCATGGTGTAAATTCTTGAGGCAGGAACATGTTTCCAGCTGAGAAAGGCAGGCCAGATTTGAGCCATCTTTGCAGAGGCAGAGGGCCACGCCCAATACAGGCCATCTCTACTCAGGATTCTTCTCTCTTTTTTTCTGCTATTTTCTCACTGGTGAGGACTTGTGTTAGTGAGCACATAGAATGTGAAAATCATTATCCTGCTGGGTGATCCTTTGAATCCTCTCCCAGGCCTTTGGGATGCCCCTTGGGGATGGTGGCATGTTTTATGTTAGGTGCTGGTTGTGAGCAATGCCATTCATTATCAGCTTGGCTTTCAAACTGTCTGTCGGCCTTCTTATGGCAATAAATAAGTGACTGTGGATCTCTAGAGATCGAAAGTTTTCTCTTTTTGTGTAATGGTCTGGTCAAAAGAGGCTGAAATATAGCTCTTCCCCTGTATTCCTTTATCATTTGGCTGTTCCATATTTAAGTGCTATTACCTGGAAGTCATTCTTCTCAGCGATAATTTGAAAGAAAGTTGCTTACAAAGGCATCAAGCAGAGGAGACAACTTGGGTAGAATCAAAATGTGAGAGAGATTGAATTTCAGGTTAAATCCCCGCTCTGTCCCTTGAAACCGAGGCGTACAGATGAGAATGCAAACCGAAAACAGTGGGTAAACATGCTGGAATGTACAGTGGGTAATGGATATTGAGGGATGATATTGTCATGCATGCTAAACAGATATTTTTATGAGTTTAAATTTAATTAGCATCTGGAAATTAACAAGGCTAGAAAGAAGGGCAATGTGTTTTTAAGTGATGGCGATGGATAGGTACTGTTTGGAGCATATAGATAAATGAAGATTTAATTTGTAATGCATAATGAGCCAGGTGCCTATAAAATAATTTGTTTTCAAGTTGCCATCACAGAACAAAACAATAGAACCATCCAAGGTCAGGAAATTACTGTTATTATAATTTTTCTTTGGTTAAATGTTAAATTCAGCTTTGTAAAATGGATATTGATTTATATTGCTCAAATTGGACAATGTAATTTTCTTTTTCATTGTGATATCCTGTTTCTTCTTTAAGGGATGAGGCATAAAAATAATTTTTTCAACTCACATTTTTTGAACATTTACCTTAAGTGTCTAAGTAGGTATATGTTGAGTCAGGGAAGGCTCATGAAGAAAAAGGAAATCGATATCTTCTATTCTAGTACCTTTTCCTATTTAGGGCATTTTTTTTTTGGGTGATCTTTTTTGGAGGAAGGCCTGAGAAATAAACTTGAGCCGGAGAATAGAAGAAAAGGTCCAGTTCAATTCGAAAATGATGTAATTGCTGTTCTTCCTTTGGTCATAAACTGTATGAATCTTGCTAAAGCATAAAGCGAGCCTCCCTCTTGCATCCCAAATGGTGCTGAATTTGTTTGAGGTGAGGCTGCTGTGGCAGTAGAACCATGTGCACTTGGCTTAAGGTGACAGGCAGTTTCACTTGGGAAGTTTGTTCTCTTGAGGAAGGAGGTCAGCCCTTGTGTTGTTCACAGTATGTGTGTCTGTGGATTGAGCATGCAGATCTTCCTCTTCATGGAAAAGGAGGTGGGGTAAGAGGACAATGCTGTTTCTTATAGACCTATCAGGAGTTAAGCTCAAGAGCTATATGGGCACCTATTAGGCAGTGTTTCATGGGGAAGGGGCAGCACATCTGTGGCATAGGTCAATGGGATAGAGCCCTCTTTAAGCATCAGTTGTGAAACTAACTGCCTTTCTCCCTCTCTGTTCCATACTGTGCACTGTGAGCTAGAGGAAGAGTTGTCTTAGGCAGAAGAGGAGGCTGGACTGCAATGTCTTTACTTATATTGGGAATGAATTTGTATTTGTACTTTTCTTTCTCTTATTTATTCCCAAGGAATTGCACTTTAGCGGGTGGGTCTGGGGGCATGTGGGTGGGCCAAACAGTCCATGGAAACTCAATAATTCATACAGGTCTCTAGGGTTGGAGAAGGGTGCAAAAGGTATGTAGGAAATCATCTGTTGCAGCCATTTCCAAGCCTGACTTCCAAACCACCCCAGGCTTTGAAAAATTCTGGACTTACCTCATTCTTGGAAATTCTGATTTAGTCATTCTGAGGATCTAGGAATTGATTTTTTTTTTTTTTTTTTTTTAAACAAACCAACCCAGGGAGTTCTGATAGGTAGTTAGGTTTGGGAACCTCTGAACTAGTACAACTCCATCCTATAAGTAGGAGCACACTTAAATCTTTCCAGTATGTGGAGACTATAAATACCAGATGATACATCAAATTGTGAATTTTTTTTTTGGTACCAGGAATTGAACCCAGGGATTCTTAACCACTGACCCATACCCCCAGACCATTTTTCCCCTTTTTAAAACAAGCTTTATACTGATGCTTAGTGTATGCATATGTAGGCATAAATATATACATGTGTATGACATTTGCAAACTTTTCTGTACATTACAGGCAATTTAAAAAACAAAAAACAATCCTATAGAAAAATGAAAATTCTTCAGTAGTCCCTCCACCGTCCTTCAAAGGGGCAGCATCTTCCTAACATGAGTGTGTGCTTCCAGAGAAATGTTTGCTTTCCATTTTATTTTATTTTATTTTTTTAGTTTGAGACAGGGTCTTGCTAAGTTGCTTACGCCTTTAGTAAATTGCTGAGGCTGGTTTTGAACTTGTGGTCTTCCTGCTTCAACTTCCCTTTCTGTTTTCTGTACCAGGAAACCTTCCATCTGAACCAGGTATAGGAGCTGGGAGTCACTGGCATTCTCAAGTCCTGGGACCACGTTCTGTGACATGCAACCTATTTAAGAGGGAACATGAGTAATCCAGACCAGGCCAGGAATTACACAGGCAAGACCTTGTGTAGCTTCCGGCCCTGGGCCTAATCCAGCCTGCCAGGGAATCAGGCAGCTTTCCTGCCAACCTGGGGTGAAAAGATCAAAGCACTAAAGAATCTACTTTGGAAAAGGAGAGGGCAGGGAGATGATTAGAAAATATTTTAAAATGGGTTGATTCTCACAGAAGCCTAGAGGAAAATATATTCATCAACTTTGTTTTTGTCATGGTTTCTAAAGCTTCAGGGTGAAGAATTAGGGGCTAATTTCTAAGGTAGGGATGCATTTTAGATTTTGGACATTTTGAAATGGGGTCCTGGATTTGGGGGTACACTGAGGGAAGAGTGGGGGAGGGAAGAACACCCAGAAGGAGACCTGGGAGATTTACCAGGGTGTTTGTGTGCGTGGTTGAAGCTGTGGTGGGGAAGCAGTCCAAATCTTCATTGTTCATCCTTTGTTTGGGATAATTTAAACAGGGCCATAAAGAGAGTTTCAGGTTTGTACAAGTGCCTTTTATGAACAATAGTTTCCATCCATTTAATAATGACCTTGGCACCTTCATAAGAACAGCACATTTCTCAATCTGTCCCTGGCTTTGCTGAGGAGCGGTCACACTTCCTGTCCCTTTAATCGCTTCTCCCATCTGGGAAGCACCAGGCCCTCCGGAAGACACCTGTTTTCTCGCCTGTTATTTTTCAGAGCTCCATCTCTGCTGGTCCTGAATGGTTGTGAGTGAAGAGGAAGGGGCAGAGGGCCAAGACAGACTGTCCTAAGGGACAGAAATGCTGAGGTGTCTATGAAAGACCCCTGCCACCTCCATCCTTGACTGAATTTCCTAGTGAGGCTGAACATTATTCATGTGCTTTTTGCTTAGTGAAGGTGATGAGTTCATTTTGTGAAGAAGAAATTCATGGTAAAGGAAAAAGGGAAGATTTTGAAGAATTAAAATTATTATTTTATTTCAGATATGTGCAAAATTAGAAGAAAAAGAATTAGAGGAGAAAAAAGTCTTATTTAGTTTTATATAAAAGTTCTGGGTGTCCTTGGAGACTAGCACCTGTATCTCAGAGGATTATCCTGGTTGAGCCCACAAATAGATTTCCTGGTATTTGATGAAGAATGAAGCTTAGGTGCACAAAGGAATGGCCATGCTTTAAATATGAGGCTCCTCTGAGCATGGGATCTGAGAATTGGACATTCTTGAGGCAGAGGTGGAGGCTGAGGATAGGGTGGGTTAGTGTTAAGTTTTTGACCTTTGCTCAATCCTAGTGTTATAGTTCTGCCAAGGTTACTGATGGAAATGGTCTCAGGTAACCTGAAGCAAGGGATTCCTGGAAGCCTCATTCATTTTCCAGTGCTGGCAAGTCCCATCTGGACAACTTCCCGCAAGAGCCTCAGCGGCCTGCCCTCTTATTTTTCCACAAAAGGAGGCTTTTGTGAGACAACAGTATCCTCTACATACTGAGAGTCCACCATAGGAATAGGCATTGCAAAAATCACTATGGTGTGGGCCTGAGGGGGCAGCAGAGAAATGGTGCTGGAAATACCAGAACAATGTAAAACCCAGTCCTTGCCCCTCACCCAGTGTCATCCTGTCCACATGGAAATTAATTTACCAATAAATTAAAAAATAAACAAAAACAAATCCATGAAAAACAGTTAAGACTTTGCATTCAAGTAAATTAAAAATGACAAACTCTTAAAATAGCAACAACAATAGAATCAAGGAGTGATTAAAGTGTCATAGGGCTAATAAATGAAGGGATCCTAAAAAGAGTTTAAAATTCCAAATCAGGTAATATAATAAGAATATCAATGATGACCAGGTGAAGAGAGTAAGATATTATGAGTTTTTCAAAACTCAAAGGTTATTAAAAATTGATCTCATTTGTTAGACTATTTGTGAGACATAAGCATAATTATCCTCATGTCACAGGCAAGAAAATGGAGACTCAGAAGGGTTTAGTCATTGCTTTTAGCATGTCTGATGCAGAACTAGTCTCAGGATTCAAATGTTCAAAGGAATCCTTAATTCTTCTGAGTGCAGGAGCTCATCAGCATCTTCTTCTGTATCTAGAATCTGTACTGAACTCCAGCCCTTCCAAAAAGTGTTTCTGAGGACAAATCTAGTATTAATTATGTTACCATGGTAGCATAGTGGGGTGTTTCATAATTTTAATTTTTGGAGTGTGATAAAACAGAATATTTAATATTACTCCATTTTGATAAAACCCAAGTATATACATGGAGAAATGATATATATTAAGTTGTTGTTAACTGTTTATTTCTGGTATGTGCAACTATGGGTTATCCCCTCATAAATTATAGAAATGATTATACATTGTTTTATATTCAATTAAAAAATTCTTAAATAGTAAAAGAAGAGAAAATGTTCTGAGATTTGAAAAAACCTTCTGATTTATCTTCAGCCAACTAAGTCTGTCTTATTTACATGAAATAAAACATTTTTGTTCAAGAGTAGAAAATTCAATTTACAATAATCAGTTTATATTTTTATCACTTTCATGTATGTTACATATACTACATTGAACTAATAATTTCTTTAATCAATTCCCTCTGTTGAACTTCTACCTTTTCTAACTTACTATTAACCAGCTTAGGACAAACACAATGGGCTAAAATGAATTAATATTAAAAGTAGACCTCCATCTCTCTAATTCTGGAAAATGGAAAAAATGCTTTCTGGAAAATTTATTCATTTCCAAGTGATATTTTTAATCAAATTGTTATTTTAAACAAGGAAAAGAAACTCACATGTTTCTTATTTTTGTATTTTAGTAGGTTTTAAAATCAGAACTGAATTTGATTTCCAGTAGGAGAGAAGTACTTTATGGGGAGTGGGGTACTGGGATTGACTCAAGGCCACTTGGCCACTGAGCCACATCCCCAGCCCTATTTTATATTTTATTTAGAGACAGGGTCTCACTGAATTGTTTAGTGCCTTGCTTTTGCTGAAGCTGGCTTTGAACTTGCTGCGGTCCTCCTGCCTCAGCCTCTTGAGCTGCTGGGATTACAGATGTGTGCCATTGCGCCTGGCTGGAGAGAAGTATTTTTTATAAGGATATTCTTACTCTAAGGTTGATCACAGTAATAGATGATTTTACAGAATATTTAAATAGAATGGAAAAAGAAACATTTTTTTCCTGGACTGTGGAGAGATTATTGGCTGTTTGCCTGCATGGACATAACTGAAAAAAGCTGTTGTTTCTTGTTACCTGTCTGTGGAACATCACAACAGTTTTAAGCTCATCATGAGGATTCTGAGAACCAAGTGTCAAAGGGTAATTAAGTTTTTTATTCAAAAAATGTGTACTCTGTTTCTGGCACTGTAATAGGAATTGGGGATTCAAAGAGAATTAAAAAAATCACCTGAAATGCCACCTCCTCTAGAGCATCTAGAAATCTTTTATCTTCTCATAGAACATTTCCCCCTTCTATATAATGCTTACTACATGATTTCACAATTATTAGTTCAAGGGTTTGTACCCTCCAGTAGATGGTGAGCTTCCCTAAGGATGTCCCTGAACATGTAATGTTTGTTGGGTGAATGAATGAGTGACTGGGCTGGGCTGTACAAAGAATGGAGAGAGAGGGAAGGAAGAGGCCAAGGTAAATTGTTACATGGAGAAGGACTGATAGCTCTGAGACCTGTAGGGATGTTCATTACCTCTGCTCTGTGTTCAGCTTCTGTCCTCAATTTTGACCAATCTGTTTGTCTCCTGCACTGAAGATTCCTTGCAGAGTCTAATTCCTGTAGAGAGGTAACTGTGGAGTCATTTAAAAAAGGATTTCCTGAAAAGCTGAAATTATAATGGGTAGGTTTTTGGGAAATCTTAGTTGGTGACAAGGAAGCTACTATATTTTTATATTCTGACAAAATAAGATAGAAATCTAATCATTCCCATTTCTTTAAGATTTGATCTTCCCCCTCCCAGAAGACAAATTGGCATTTCTTGTTCCCTCCATGAAACAAGTGCAAAAATTACTTAAGGAACAAAAATGGACCCATTTGTACATTTTTTTTTTTTTGATGATGCTGGGGATCAAACCCAGGGAAGTCTTCTACCACTGAACAACATCCCCAGCCTAAAATGGATTATTTAATATTTTTTTTTAAGAGACAGAGAGAGAGAGAGAGAATTTTAAAATATTTATTATTTAGTTTTCGGCGGACACAACATCTTTGTTTGTATGTGGTGCTGAGGATCGGACCCAGGCGGCACGCATGCCAGGCGAGTGCGCTACCGCTTGAGCCACGTCCCCAGCCCTAAAATGGATTATTTATATCAAAGACTCTGGTTCCAGAGTTGGCAGTTACCCCTTGATGCCAGTCCTCCCCTTATTCCACCATAATAGGAACCCTGGCTTTGTTTTGACATTTAGATTAGAGAATAGAGACTATTTCCAGAATAGAATAGAGACTATTTCCCAACTTTCCTTCCAGCTATGGTGGACAACTAAGTTCTGACCCGTGGATGTTAAGACAAGTATTGAGTACAATGTGAAGATGTCCTTACAGGAAAGGAAGTATGTGCTTCTGTTCTTCCTTTTCCCCTTATGATTGGCAGTAGTTTAGGTATGAAAGCTAAATGCCAGCAGCCATTCTGGGCTATAAGGTGATTTTGGAAATGGAAACTGCCCACAGTGAATAGCAAGATAAGTGGTGCCTGGGTTCCTGAGAGGATAGTGCCCCATTTCAGTTCTGGATTAACCAATCGTTACATGTTTTTGAAAGTATAAGAGAAATAAACTAATTTGATTATACTTATTTTAGATTATTTTGTTATTCACAGCAGAACTGAATACTGATATAGTGACTCTGAGTCAAGGAAAATATCTTGACAATTTCTTTCAAGTAAGCAGCTCACAGGTCTATCTCAGAGGATAGACAGACACACACATACACATGTACACACACACAGACACATACATACACACACATACACACACATACTAAGTCCATATATATATCATATATATGCTAAGTCTATACACATGCACTCACACATACACACACACACACACCCTGAATCAGGCACTTCCCCTGGGATTTGGGCTGATTATGAAGTGTCATCTGGAAGTATTCTTAGATTATGGTCTTTGGTCAGGGAGGAATGTGGTATGGGAAAGAGAGCATGGGTGCCAGGTCAGAGAGACTTGAGTGAAAATACTGAATCTGTCAACAATTTGTGTAATTTGAACTTCACTTGTTGTGATTACTTAGATATCAGATACTGAGAACATGTTTGTAACACACAATGGTAGACAGTGAAAATGTAGCTATCATTACATTATTAATAGGCCCTTTCATATCCGAAGTTGATCAAACTCTTGCGGTTGTGATTGAGCAATGCATTTATTAAATGCTAGCTAAACAAACCACCACAAATAGGAATATAGGGGCTAAAAACAAAACCTAGTATAAAAATTTCTTTCAAAACCTAAGATATTTTTGCTCAACAATAAGTATAAAGTGATGGTTTCTACCTTTTATTTAAAAAAAAACCCTAAAAATAAATCTCTATTATTGAATAAGACTTTAAATAACTGTTGAGTGAGGATTCTTAATCTCAGAAAACAGAACCACAAAGGCTAATTTTAATAGAAAGGAATTTGTGACAGAGTATAAGTAGCTTCTGGAATTTCCAGGAAGACCAGAGAAGCAAGGCTGGAAGGTATCCAGCCAGGAGCACTGTAGCCTGAGCAGGTCCAACCACTCTATCAGTTAATGGGTCTTATGAAAACTCCTTATAGCTCCTGTCCTGTGCTTGGCACCTGTAAGATAGAGAATGAGACTAGAACCTCAGCCACATCTGCCACAGAACAAAGTCTTGGCAGCCATAATGTCTCCTTGCCTCACCTCCCAAATCTCCATGGCTCGCTTAGGCCCTTAAAGTCTTATGTTATGATTGGTAGAACTTATGCTGCTTGTAGCATGTTAGGGGTAGGGAAGTGTAGCTTTGAAGCTTTTCAGACTGTAGGATGTATAGTCTGAGCATCCTAGCTTGAGTTCCCCCACAGAGCCTAAGAAAAAGGCTTGAATGTATGAGGTTTATTTTGGGAAGCAATCTCCGGGAATAGGAGTTGGAGATTAGGAAGAACTTTAAACCATAGATGATGGCATTAAAGTTGACAAGCTTAAGTTTTATTTTTTTTAACCATGTATGGAAATATGATCTCAAGAGCTACATGAAGTTCAGTTTGGAAATAAATTCAACTGAGTCATGAGGATTAATTGTAGAAACTGTACCTGTTGGAGATGAGGAGAGTAGGCCGGGGGTGATTGCAATAGAAGACAGGGTTCCAGATAAGACAGGGGCTGTCATAAGTGAAAGAATGGGACACATAGACTCTAACTGATGGTCCCTGATGGAGTAGTGAGGATAGTTTGAGATGTAGTTGTATATCTAGTTGCTGCTTGGGAGATCAGCAATACCTTCAACTGAGATCAAGAATACTGGAGATGGACATCAATGTTTATAGCAGCTCAGTTCACAATAGTCAAGCTATGGACCAACCAAGGTGCCCTTTAACACATGATTGGATAAAGAAAATATGGTATATATACATAATGAAATATTACTCAGTTATGAAAAAGAATGAATTTTGCTGGTAAATGGGTGGATCTGGAGACCATCATGCTAATAAGCCAACCCTCCAAAACCAAAGGCCAAATGTTCAGTCTGATAACACACTATAAGTGGGGGAGGGAAGAAGTTCATTGGATTAGACAAAGGGGAATGAAGAGAAGGGAAGGGGACATGGGAATAGGAAAGACAGTAGAATGAATCTGACATAACTTTCCCATGTTCATATATGAATACATGACCACTGAAATTCCACATCATGTACAACCACAAGAATGGGATTCTAATTAGAATAAGTTATACTCTAAGTATATACAGTATGTCAAAATACACTGTACTGTCATGTGTATCTACAAAGAGCAAAAAAAAAATCTGCACATTGTTATTAAAAAATAAGAATACTGGAGAAGGGGCAGATATGGGGTGGGGGTGAAAGGTGATGAATTCATCTTGTGTGTGCTGAACTGGAAGTGTAGAGTAGATTGTTGGGAATGGGGGTCTTGATTCAAGGGAGAGGGCAGGGCTGAAGGGTTGTAGATTCAAGAGTTTTAAGCATTTAAAGGGGGTGGTGAAGAAAAAAGAAACAGCAGAGAAGACGGAGCATCCCCACACCTCCCTGCCAGACCAGACAGGCTTGCCATTTGTAAGTTCCTTGCACCAGATCTGTAGGCACAGTCGTGCTTCCTCTCCTCCCGGGTGCTGGCACTGCCAATTCCCAGCCCCTGGAAGTTATGTGCTCCAGAGAGAGGTGGTGTCCCTAGCTGCTTTCAATTCCTCTCAGTCCCTGAAGATAAGCAACCCTGTCTTTGTATTTATTGTTTGTTTATTTTTAAAATACATTTTACTCCTAATCACTGTTGCTTAATATAATGGCAATAACAAAGTTAATAAACCCGTAAGATTTAGAGAATCTTAAAAAATTCATATAGTTTTTATTTCCACTTTGTGTTCCTGACTCCTTTGCTCAGGTAGTAACTGGAATTCCCCTTGAATCCCTGCCTTCTTTTTCACTCCTGAGGTAGAAGATCTGAATTCTCCTCTCTCAGCCTGAGTCTCCTTTCCAGAGGGACTGTATAATGACCCACTTTCTGGCACAGGCCTTAAGAATGCAATCTGGACTAAAAGATATACCTCTCTATTCCCACAAGGGCAATTTGGAGGAACCTCCACACCCAGTGGCTGGCTCATTCTCTTGGTTTCTGTTCTGGGTAGGAGTAGGACTGATTCTCTCAGTGGATCAAGGGAATTTCAAGAAGGAGTTGGTTGTCAACAACAACTAATGCTTTGTTGACTCAGGTGAAGATTGAGAAGAGGCTGATTAGCAGCCACGAAGTGACTAGAATCCCTGAGGAAGTGACTTCACAGGAGTGCTGGGGTTTGGTACGCTTGTCCTGCTTTTGGTTAGGCAAGGTAATGATCCTTTGATAGGGAAAACATCTCAATTTCTATGTGTGTGTGTGTGTGTGTGTGTGTGTGTGTGTGAGAGAGAGAGAGAGAGAGAGAGAGAGAGAGAGAGAGAGAGAGGAAGGAAGGATTAGAATGGCTTCAAACCTGATTACCATTTTGTAGTCACAAGGAGTGAAAGAGAATCCATGGGAACTCAGAGGAAATATTTCAGAAAAATGTGTGCCTTGACATGGTAATATTGCATATACTGGCATATAAAGAAACAAACGTTTTTTTCCTTAGGCACGTGGCTGTTATACAAGACAAGTCTCTCTACTATCATAAATTTAACTTTAAAAAGCACATCACCATGGTATAAGTTTCTTGCTGAAAGCATCACAATATTCACCAACTTTGTCTCTAACCCATCTCCCATCTCCCTCCTGACAAGTGAGCACTGGCATTTTACCTACCTCACTGGATGAACATGGTATGCATTTTTTTTAATAAAAAGAAAAATTCTGATTTTTTTCAAATGTTATTAAAATGTTCAAAATAAAAAGACCAAGGCCCCCTTTTTTGAAAAAAAAAAGTTTGAAAAAGGTGATTTTTTTTTCTTTTTTTTTAAATTGATTTTTAAAAAATAAATGACAGCAGAATGCATTACAATTCTTATTGCACATATAGAGCAAAATTTTTATATTTCTGATTGTATATAAAGTATGTTCACACCAATTCATGTCTTCATACATGTACTTTGGATAATGATGTCCATCACATTGCACCATCATTGCTAACTCCCTGCCCCCTCCCTTCCCTTCCTACTCCTCTGCCTTGTCTAGAGTTTGTCTATTCCTCACATACTCCCATTCCCTACCCCACTATGAGTCAGTCATCTTATATCAGAGAAAACATTTGGCATTTGTTTTTTGGGATTGGCTAACTTCACTTAGCATCGTCTTATCCAATGCCATCCATTTACCTGCAAATGCCATGATTTTATTCTCTTTTATTGCTGAGTAATATTCCATTGTGTATATATGCCACATTTTTTCTTTATCCATTCATCTACTGAAGGGCATCTAGGTTGGCTCCACAGTTTAGCCATTGTGACTTGTGCTTCTATAAACATTGATGTGGCTGTGTCCCTGTAGTATGCTGATTTTAAGTCCTTTGGGTATAGGCTGAGGAGAGGGATAGCTGGGCCAAATGGTGGTTCCATTCCCAGTTTTCTAAGAAATCTCCATACTGCTTTCCATATTGGCTCCACCAATTTGCAGTCCTACTAGCAGAAAAGGGTGAAAATTTACTGGGCTAGTTAAGAAGAAATTTCAAGCATCTCAATGCAGAATAATCTTAATATCAAAGGCAGGAAGATGAGGTGGGCAATGAAGAATTGGAAAGACAGAATTATTATTGCTGGGACACTACTCCGTGTTAAACATTGTGTGTTGTGTCTGTTCTAGTGTCTTTGGTTACCTTTCCTGCCATTGGTTCTCCATATTGGCTTTTCCCTGTGGAGAATAACAAGCCATAGAGGAAGCAAACATCCAGGATCAGAAGCTTAGAAGAAGGTCCAATAAAACCTGAAGGAATTGAACATGCGTCTTTGCAGGAGAAAATGGAGTAGGGAATATTTAAGGTAAAGGGAGAAACATTAAGAGGCAATTTCTCCTTTCTCTCTGTCATTTGTAAAACAACTATTTATGTGATTTCACAATGCTCTGAAGCCCTAACCCTCAGAGTAACTTGAACCTGACAGAAGAGGGAGAGCATGTGTGGTTTGAGTATTTGGCCCCCCAGTATAAGCTCATAAATAGTTCTTGAAAGAAAAAGATTGTTGTCTCTGTCTTAGTGCCATCTTCTTGGAAACTTTTGCACCTTGATAGTCAAGTGGAGGAAGAAGCAAGTGTGCAGGCCGAAGCGCAAAAGAAGAAAGATGAGGCAGAGGCCCACGTAAACTAATTTGTGTGCGATGGAGGCCAAAGGAGTAGAAATAAGGAATGCCAGAGGCTGGGGACATTAGTACAAGTTGTTGCACTGCCTGCTACTGTCCAGATTTTATCTTGGTGGATTTAGAACTTATATCACCATTTCATTGTCAAGACCAACTTTGAGAGAAGACCCACTTTGCTCATAACAACTCCTGTTGGTACTTTTGCCTAGGATCTTTGGCATTCTGGACTACTTCATTTCTCTACTGTACCCAGTGTAATATGTTACAATAAATCATCTCTTCTGCCTTTTAAAAAGAAAAAGATTGTAAGATTAATAATTGGCCTCTATTTCTCTTTCTCTTCCCTTCCTCTCTTGTATTCACCCCTCTCTCCTTCCCTCCCTCTCTACTTTTTTACCAGCTATTTAGTGCACACTTCCTAGATTTTAGGCCTTCTCCTAGACACAGAGAACATGAAGTTCTTGTGTTTGAGGCCCACAGTTCTTCCACAGCCTGATAGAACCAGCACAGAAATAAATATAGATTGCTCTAGTAACCAGAGGTGGGTCATCTAATTCAGAAATAAACTGGTGTAGGGCAAGACTCTGGGTTATGATGATTGTGGGGACAACAATCTGTTCATGAAGAACAGATTGAAGTGGATGAGGGGATAAGAAATAAGGAGGAGGCTGGAAAGGTACGTAGGTTCCTGGCTGGTACATCTAGGTAAGTGGTAAATATAATAGAAGAATTGTTTGGGGAGAAAAGATAATTTAATTTTAGGTATATTGAGTTTAAGGTATAATAAGACATTTAAACAGTTACAAATTTGGCTATGTGTATTCTAGTTTAAAGAACAGGGAGATGTTTGGTCTAAATGCAGTTTACTGCATATATAATATTTATTAACTCTGATGGACCAGTAATAAATAATAATGTGATGTCAGAATAAGCCTCTCTGCCCCTTCACATTCTTTGTCCCTGCAAATTCTTACTCCAGATGTACAGAATCTTATAATATGGAAAACACTTAAAGTTATGCTGTGAGATGCAGTCATTCTTAGCTAGAGATGGGTTTGTGGGTCCCACATGGAAGACTCTGGAAACCCAGACCTGCTCTTGTGAAGGGCTGTGGGTGCTCACCAAGAAGAGAGATAGATATGATCCAGACCACATGGGGACATGCTGGTATGGTGGAACTGGAACCCTGACAGAGGACAGAAGGGTAGAAAAGGGAAGATGATTGGAGAGCTAGCAAAGAGCATCCTATGTTCCCATCCAAGGATGACTGTGTATGAACTGAAGGGGACATAAAAGGGAAAGAGATGCTTTGCACCATCTTCTGGTTGAAGTTATATTATTACTGACAATGAGCTATACTTTTTGAGCCTTCCGGATATTTTGGTGCTCAGTGCATGATAATAATAGATAACATTTAGTGAGCTAGTTATTAGTGCATTCCAAAGCACTATGCTAATTGTTCATATTCATTATTACACTTGGTTCTCACATTAACTTCACGACACGGGTATTGTTACTTCCATTTTGCAGACAAGGAAGCTGAGACTCTTGATAGTTGCTTGTTGGAGGAAAAACAGGTAATGAGTGATGAAACAAGGAATTCAAAGTCAGTGTCCACATCTTCAACTATTATATTCTTTTAAAGTTCATTAGGATAAAGATGGGCTATGGTGGGTCAGGGACTGTATAGAGGAAGAAGAGCAGAAGTCTGAAGAAGAGGGGTTGGGAAACAGTGATCTTCAAAAGGGTGAGTAGGTAGTGAAGAGCCATCAGAGGAGACTCAGGAGTAACTGTAGAAGGAAGAGAAAAGTCAGAAAGGAGAGTTGTCATGGCAGCTAAGGAAATGGAGTTTTGATAAGAAGTTGGCAACCAATACTACAAAGAGGCCAAGTAAGGTAAGTATGAAAAGATCTCCATTGAACTTGACAAGTGTCACAGCGATTGGCCTTGACAATCTTAGCTAAAACCAGATTGGAACCAGTTAAGGAGAAAATAGGAATAGAGGACATAGAAGAAGGAATTGCTGATGACTCCAAATAGAAATTTGGCTATAAAGAGCAGGAAGGAGTAGAGTTGGAGGGGAAGGTCAAGTTGAAAGTCCCTAATGTCTTTTAGGATGAAGAGACTTGTGACTAACTTTATGTGCTGATTGAGTAGAGAAGGGCTAGATGGTATAGGGATAGAGAGAGGAGAGAGGAGAGAGAGAGAGAGAGAGAGAGAGAGGGAGAGGGAGAGAGACAGAGAGAGAGACAGAGAGACAGAGACAGGGACAGAGAGAGAGACAGACAGGGTTGGGGAGGCAGGTACTTTTGAGCACAAAACACAAGCTGCAGAGCACAGGAGGAACAGTCCTAGGTAAAAGCAACATCTTTTCATTGCTGAGACAGAAGGATGTGGGCAAGGTTTAGATGATCTAGGAGGTCTATGAAGCTTCAGGCCTGATGTTTTCTAATTGCTCTGAAAGAAAAGGAAATAAAGTTATCTGTTGAAAGGGAGAGTAGAAGAGGTAGGATTGGGGTGAAAACAAAGTAAGTTGCTACCTAAGGTTGGTGGTCATGGATTTTCTTAGCAGCTCAAGTGTGGGACTCATTCTCTATCATGAGACACTTAAGTGGTTCTAAATTTCCACTGTCATAAACGGAACAGAGAAGAAATGATTATCTGAAAATGAACTGGAGGGTGAGGATGTAGCTCAGCAGTAGAACCCTTGCCTAGCATGCCTGAGGCCCTGGGTTCAATTCTCAGCATTGCAAAACAAAAACAAACAAACAAAAAAAGCTTGAATTTTTTAAAATAGGAAAAAAACACTTCAATAATTCTCAAGATGGATAGCTTCAAAATTACCCAAGAAGGACAGCTTCAAAATTAGTAATATTTGAAAAAATACATATTGGTAACCAGTATCAATATTTTTCAATCAAATTTTTATATCAACTCAATTCTTTCATTTTGACAAAGTCAAGTACAATTACTGTATCTCTTAACCAAATTAACTTTTGGTTAGGTTGCTTGCGGTTGGGTTTTATAGGACAGATATAAAATTTGAACAAATAAACAAAAGAGCTTGTTGGCCCATCATATTTAAGCAACTTCACTTATCCATAGCACTTTTTGGTGTAAGACAGGAGGTTTTTGATAATTGGAAAAAGAAGAACTTTCAGTAGCTATTCAGGTGGCTATTTCTATTTGGAAACAGAAGTGCCAATTACCTGTCCAGAGATCTCAGAGGTAGCAGTATCACATTTTCTGACTGTTCAGTGGGTCTGAGTTCTAGGAATCTCCCAGAGCTCCCAGAGTCAGTGTGAGAATCACTATTGTAAAGAAATTATCTACATTATAAAATTTGAACAGTAAATATTCCTACCAGTTAGTAAGAGTGGACAAAATATATAAATATGAAATTTTAATAAACTTTAGGGACTTCTAAAATAGCAATTACTTAAATAGGATTCTATATTTTTTTCTCTCTGAAATTCAGTTTATAAAAATGGGGACTAAGTTTGTGCAGGAAAAAGCATATAGCAGTAATAAGTATATAAAATTTTCTGTTTGCTGGATTTTGTTATATGAGCCCTATTAACTTAGAACTTATTTCTCTTTACTACTCCCTAAACTGATAGAAAAATCATAGGAAATATAAATCAAATACAAGTTCTGTACATAACCCAGGCATAAGTGGGTAAAAAAGTGAAGCCCTTATTGCATATTGAAGTACACACTAGTAAATGATTTGGGAAGCTGAGGCAGGAGAATCACAAGTTTGAGGCCAGCCTCAACAACTGGGGCTGGGGATGTAGCTCAGTGGTAAATTGCCTCTGAATTCAATCCCCAGTGCTTTCTTGCTCTCTCTCTCCCTCTCGCTCCTATTTTTTCTTTCTCTCTCTTCTCTTCTTTTCCTTCCTTCCTTCCTTCCTTCCTTCCTTCCTTCCTTCTTTTTCCTCTGCCTTTTCTCCGATGAGTTGTTAATCTAGTCTCTAAATTTGGAGTCATTTTCCTTTAATGGAAAGATCCAGAAGCCATTTTGTTTCCCCATTTTTATGTTGCATGTGCATGGAAGCCTTCAGCAGGATCTTCCAAATATGCAGCACACTGGGGCGGCCTCAGTGGGAAGCAAGGTTGGGGGCATAGGGACTACGGAATGATGGGAACCCTGAAAAGGCTGTGCCACTGCTCTTTCTACATGCCCTGGAGTCTTTCTGAATCCTTCATAGATCCTCCTTTGGCACTTGAAGTGGAAGTAGGATATCTACACTTTTCACCATTACTTAAGATTTATTTAAAGGCTTTATTTTGGAAATTGCTTCCCTTTGCCTATATATTCTTTTATTTAGAGGATCTGTACTAAACATCTAAAATGTTAGATTTTTAAATCAAAGAATGTGTGGCAATTGTAAATTTTTGTCCATATTTAGTACCATCAGAATTCAGATAAGTTTTCTTTTCTTTTTTTAGTTATTGATGGACCTTTATTTTATTTATTTATATGTGGTGCTGAGAATTGGACCAAGTGCCTCACATATGCTAGGCAAGTGCTCTACCACTGAGCTACAAACCCAGCCACAGATAAATTTTCTTAATAGCATTTTTTATTTAAACTTATTATTCTGATCCAATTAGCTCCTATTTTGCTCCTTGGCAATTTCTACCTTAAATCCTATCTAGAAACCTCTACTTGAAGGACATACTTTTCTTTATAAAATTTTCAAAATGTTTAATTTATCATAGTTTATTACCACAGACCCTCCTTTTAATGTTTGCTATTCTCTTAACATCTGGTCTAACAAAGTAACAATTGTGTGGTTAATAAGCATGGTGTGAAATTAGTGGATTCCACTGATATCAGGACTTCTTAGTGATGATGCTAACTCCTCCTTAGCGAGAGGGACTCAGTTCAACACTGTAAATCATGACTGCAGAGAGGCATTTGAATTATGTTTCCCCTGGGCAAGGGTGAAAAGTCAGAGTAAGATTGATATTGGATTCTCTACCTTTATTTTTTTCCCTCATTGAGTGTGAATCAGCCATCAATCTCCAGTTAAGAATTTTTCTTGTAAAAAAATTTGTAAGGGCTGGGTGTGGTGGCACATGCTTGTAATCCCAGTGACTCAGGAAGCTGAGACAGGAGGATCACAAGTTCAAAGCCAGCCTCAGCAACTTAGTGAGGTCCTGCAACTTAGTGAGACTGTGTTCAAAATAAAAAGTGAAAAGGGGTGGGGATGTGGCTTAGTGGTTAAGCGCTATTGGTTTTAATCCCTGGTACAAAGAGACAAACAAACAAACAAACAAAACCCCCCAAAACTGCAAGGTAATTTCTTCACTTGAGAGTCTTCAAAGTTGTCCCTCTCTCGTTATCTAAACAATATTTGATGAATAGTATAGGAAAAGTCTGATATTCAAAAACTACCCCAAAATATTGTGTCCCACGAGGTAAACTTGCCTTTGAGATAAGTTTATCTCCAATATCAATCTCACTCTGACTTTTCACCCTTGCCCAGGGGAAAAAAATTAAGGTTGTTGCCCATAGGAGCTAACAGTTTATTGGAGAAACAAATAAGTATTAAGTCCTGCAGTAGTGCTGTCTGAGGGGTCCCAAAAAGCTTCACAATGGCAGTGGTGTTCAGTAGATTAGGCATGGAAGGAGGACTAGGACTTTGTTGGGCAGTATGGAAAATAATGTTTGAAAATTGATAAAAATCTGGTTATTTAATGATAGGAAGTCTTATAATATTCCAAGTTAATTGCTTAAAATGGGCAGAGACAGATTGTAGAGTAAATGGACACATGTTAGGTTCTCTTTCTGACCTACAGTAAATCTCCATTCTCTGGTTACTGATTTTGCCGTCTCCCTGACTACATGGGCCTGTTGGCAGCCATATTTTGCACAGGGCTGTGAAGCTCTGGATATGTTGATTGGACCAGAGCTGGCATGTGATCAAATTGGGGTCAAGACTTTTCTCTGGCTCTGGCCATATAGATTAACTTACAAGCTCACTGGTCAGCATCCTACCTCAGAGAATTAGGTTTGGGGGAGAGAGAGAAAGAGTGTGAATGACAGTGAGATAAACACCATAGATAAAAATGAACTCAAAGTGGATCATGGAAAGCTATAAAACTTCTAGAAGAAAGCATTAGAGAATCTTTGTGTCCTTGGCTTTGGCAAAGATTTATTTGACAGGATGTACTAAGTAGGGGCCATAGTAGAAAAAAATTTGATAAATTGGATTTCATAAACATGAAAAGCTGCTTTTTGAGATATGCTAACAAGAAAAGCAAAAGACAAGCCACTGTCTCAGAGACACTGTTTGCAAAACACATATTTGATAAAGGACTCAAATCTAGAATACGTAGAAAATTCTTAATAAAATTTTTTTAAATAAGAAGACAAACAACCCTCCAAAAGTTGACAAAAGAGTTAAACCCTTCACCAAAGAAGAACTATGAATGGCAAATAAAAACATGAGTCAATGCTAAACACCACTATTTATTAAGAAAATACAAATTAAAGCCACAGTGGGATCCCATGGTGTTATCTATGAGAATGGCTAAAATTAAAAAGACCAAGTGTTTGACAGGATGTGAAGCTGTTGGAATGTTGATGCACTACTGGAGAAACATGGGATGGTATGGCTACTTTGGAAAGCAGTTTGAGTTTCTTATAAAATTAAACATACACTTAAAATGTGACCCACTAATCCCATTTCTAAGTATTTACTCAGGAGAAATGAAAACATTGATATATGTTCACATAAAGACCTGTACATGAATGTTCATGGTAGCTTGATTCATAATAGCCCCAAATTGGAAACAATCCAAATGTCCATCAACAATGGATAAACAAATTGTGGTATGTTTTCACAATGTCATATTAATGTGTGACACAAAAGAACTAACTACCAATATCCAGAACAGCAATGGGCTCTCCAAAACATTATCTTGGGTGAAAAAGTCATACTACAGATGGTATGGCTTCACTTGTATGAGATTCTAGAAAAGCTAAATAGCTAGGAATAGAAAAACATCAGTGATTCCAGGGCTAAATGCTGGTAGATGGGATTAATTGATAACAGCTCAGAGGAACTTTGGGGATGATGGAAATTTTCTATATTTTAAATATTATCACTGTGTGACGTATACATTTATGAAAACTCATGAATTAGATACTTAAATACTACATTATCATATATAAATGATACCCCATTAAAATTGACACACCCCTGAAAAAAAAAAAAAGAGTGTGAGTGGATCCAGGTGCCTAGGAGATAAACCTGGGGACTGGTAGTATCCTGTCTTCTGCTATGTGAATAGTAAAGCAGCAAAGTAGAAAAATATTGTCTGAAGAAAGTAGAAGATGAGTCGATGTGCAGAAACGCCAAAAGAGGATGTGGAGAGAGATTTCTAAAGTTGTTTGAATTCTTAGCTCAAACACATACCTGGGACTTGGCTGTATTCCTGCCCCGGGCTCCCTGAGCCTCTCTTTTTGGTCTAAGCTATCTCAATGGATTACAGTCACTTGCAATAAAAGGAGTCCTAATTAACAAGGAAACGGACACCTTTGTAATCTCCAGGGGCAGAGAATTTCTTGGCACTTTCCATAAGGAATGTATGTTTGAGAAGTTTTTCTTGTTAAGAGTTCCTGAGAAGAATTGTAGCAAGTGGAGTTGGGACCCTACATTCTAGGCCTGTCTCCTGGACAGGCCTTGATCTCCTTGATCATGCTAGTTGTAAGATCATACTAGTTATATGATCTCAGGCAAGTCTCCTTGATTCACTGGACTTCTCTTTTCTCACATGTAAAAGGAGGAATGAATACGTGGCTTGTGAAACTTTTAATTCAAATTAGCTACATGTTTAAAACAAGTACAAGTGGAACTGCTCTGGATGATGTGGAGGGGGGCCTCAAGCCTACTTACTTGGAGGTTCAGGAGTGCAGGAGAAATACAGTTTATGTGAATGCATTGTTGTGTTGGGAGATTAAAGAGTGGGAAGTCATCTGTATTCATTGGAATGTAAATATAGGAACTAAGAATGTAAGCATACCTCTAAAATGATGGCAGAGGAAACTGGACCTAAAAATAAATGTTTGGAGTTGAAGTAGAAGCAGGGCAGCTGAGAGAGTGTTGAGAGCAAACTGATCTGTTACTCTTCATCCTAGGGCTCTGCTCCTTTTCTACACAGGGCTCATGTGCAACTCCTAATAGAGTCATGAGTCCATGAGGGTGGCAGCCAAATATGGCTTGTTTACTAATTCTTTTGTGCTCCTATCCCCATCCCTGCCCAGTTCATCTCAAAGTTCCTCTGATACCAACAGAAGAAACCAGGACTCTCTGGATGTTCTAATACCTGCAAGAAGCCCTTTCTTCTCAGGAGCACCAAGCAGCTGCTGTCAACTTCTCTTTTTCCTCTATTCCTGGTTCTCTAGGTCTAAGAGTCAAAGTCTAGTCACACTAACTGGCAGAGATGGCTAGCCTTCCATTTTTTGTTTGTGTTCCTCCTTCCATTATGTTATTGACAAGTAGTTGCCCTGCCAAGAACATTTCTCAGCACTCCTTGCTTCTTAGCACTCCTTTGCTTTTGAGCAAAAACGATGTGTGTTATTTTTGGATTTTTTTCTGTCATTCGCTGCTTTGACCCCAGATCTACTTCCTGCTCTGCCCCCTCTGTAGGGAATTGGTTCCTGCCAACTGCAGTTTCCTAGACTTCCTTGTCTTTCTCTGGCTAGATTGGGCCAGTGGAGGCACTGGCAGGATATTAGAGGAAGAGAGGAAGGGAGAAAGGGAGAAAAGGTCATTTTAGGCCAGATCTTGTGGCTTCAGGTGACATCTCTGTGGTCTCAGCTCTTAATGAACAGTCCCCTTTTCCCATGGTCTGAGTTGTCCATTAGCCCTCTCTGTGGTTCAAAGGAGTAAATGAAGCATAAAACAGGAGTGGGAGTAGCTTCCTGCTGATGCTAATCTCTAGATTGCCTCATATCCTCTCTTAGGCTTTTCTGTTCTTGTAATTGCCCGTATTAAATTGCCTCTATCAGATTATCTGTCCTGGGCTTCATTTTCATGCTAAGATCTTGACCAACATGCAGGCCAAAGTGGGTAAGAAGCAGGTATGCTCTCTATTCTCATGTGCCTGTTTCCTGGCTGGGGTCTTGGGGATAAGGAGCCACAAGATAGAAAGAGCCTAACTTCTGGTGGCAAAGTGCCACTTGCAGGCCAGAACATCCTCACTGAAACAGTTATATAAGTAAAAATAAAATTTTGAGTTGCTAAGCCATTCAAGTATGAAATCTGGAGGTTTATTTGTTTTAGCAGCTAGCCTTGTTCTAATATACTAACCAGAATGGTAATGGGGATCTTAGATATCTTTACCCTTGGCCTCAACCTGTTGCCTTGCATGGCCTTATGGGCTTCTGGGATATTGCTATAGGTAAGAGTTTAAAGTTAATAAAAGTGAATAGTACCTATGGTCCCTTTCAAGCTCTATAATGTTAAAACTATATTAAAAAGGTCCTCAATAAATGATGGATAAATTATAAAAATGGAGAAGACTGAATTATAATATTCTTGATTTCAAAGTTATTTTACTTCTGAAACCATTAATTTATTCACTTAATTAGCTAACTCATCAATTTATTTTTTATTTGTTCTTTTTAGTTATAGATCACAGTAGAATGCATTCTGACACATCATACATAAATGGAGTATAACTTCTCATTCTTATGGTTGTATGTGATGTAGAATCACATCGGTTGTGTAGTCATATATGTACATAGAGTAATAATGTCTCACCTCCCTACCCCCTTCACTTCCTTCACTCTATTCTGCCTAGTCCAAAAGAACTGTATTCTTCCCTAGCCCCCACCCCCTTATTGTGAATTAGCATTCACATATCAGAGAAAACATTTGGCTTTTGGTTCTTTGGGATTGGCTTATTTCGCTTAGCATAATATTTTCCAGCTCCATCCATTTATCAGTAAATGCCATAATTTTATTCTTCTTTAAGCTGAGTAATACTCCATTGTATATATACCACATTTTCTTTATCCATTCATCTGTTGAAGGACACCTAGGTTGGTTCCATAGTTTAGCTATTGTGAGTTGAGCTGCTATAAACATTCATGTGGCTGTGTCATGATAGTATGCTGGTTTTAAGTCCTTTCTGTATTAACTGAGGAGTGGGATAGCTGGGTCAAATGGTATTTCCAGTCCAAGTTTTCTGAGGAATCTCCATACTGCTTTCCATAACTGTTAAACCAATTTGCAGTTCCACCAGCAATTTATGAGTGTGCCTTTTCCCCCATATCCTCAACAACATTTATTATTGCTTATATTCTTGATAATTGCCTTTTTTTTTGGTTCCTGGGATTGAGCCTAGAGGCACTTAATCACTGAACCACATCCCTAGCCCATTTTTTATATATTATTTAGAGACAGGGTCTTGCTGAGTTACTTAGGGCCTCGCTAAGATGTTGAGGCTGACTTTGAACTCACAATCCACCTGCCTCAGCCTCCCAAGCTACTGGGATTATAGTCATGTGCCATCATGCCCAACTAACTGATCAATTTCTTGAAGCAGTTACCAAATGGAGGTCATTTGTAACAACCTTTGCTAGGCACCAATTCTAGCTTTTGGTAAGGCAGGCTGTGAGAAAGGTCTCCACAGCAACTGGGCTCTGAGATAGAATTCAAATAAAAAATGCAAATAGAAATTATAGACTTCCCAGATACTGATCCTCTGGGGCTTTTTATGCTACCTTGGTCAAGGTGATCACTCTGGGCCTTAGCAAAGGGCAAGAAAACCTGATAGTTTACCAGGTAGTATGTTTTTAGTTTCTTTTGTGTGTGTGTGTATGTGTATGTGTGTGTGTGTGTGTTGTGTATGTTGTGTGTGCATGCTTGTGTGTGTGTATTTAGCCTCATAATAGTTCAGCTGTTTGGCTGGAGGTCCAGGGATTCCGCTGTGTTCTTAATTTCCTGTGTGTGTGAGAACATGTGACTGGTGGACAAACTTATGTGTGTTTTTCCTCTGGCCTCTTTCCTGGCCTATTTATGAAAACAATTTGTTACCAATCAGAGAAGAGACCAGTCTCATTCAGGGCCAGGTTCAGAAGGCTTTCCTAGAGACTCATGTGTTGGGAGCCATGTTTGACCCTGGCCATTCATTGCTCTGCATCAGCTGGCTATACCTTGAACAGGATTATAGATTATGGTAGGGCACTTCACATCAGGAAGAGCCTTGAGAAGAGTCCGGGGTAACGACCAGAGGTGGAGAGAGGCAGCTGACCTGTGTGTTGGAAGTTTTAGAATGGTTTTGTGAAACTCACCAAAGGGGAATGTGGGGCTCACCGTACATTATAGTTTGGAAAAACACAAATTCAGTTCTCCCAAAACTTCAGGGCTGAGTGGTTGGGATAATTCCTTCTTCCTGGATGGCCAAGGGTTTAGCCATAATTGTATTTATTTAGCATTTTATTTAAATGGTTCAAATCAAATGAAGAAAAAAATTTCTAAAATCTATAACATGCCCTGAGCCTCTTGCCTTCTTGGATCTGGCTTTATAGCTCTGAAAGTCTCCACAGAGCCCACAAAAATGCAGTAGGAGAGTTTGTTCCTAAAGCTCAAATATTCTAAGTTTCTGTGGTTATAATGTGAAAATATAAATATCTCTCTCTAGAAGGTAATACTTTACTTATCAGTCATTTATATTATGGAAGCACAGGGGGAAGGGGCAGGGACTCCTTCCTATGGCTTTCTGTGAAGCTGTGGAGCAGGAGCCTCAAAAGGGTGTGACTCAATGGTAGAAGGCTTGGCTATTATGTGCAAGGCTCTGTACTGTTTGGCCCCCTAGTATCCTCCTGTCCCCATAAGAAAGGAATATGAAGAAATCACTCTGGGCATTGCAGAACTTCATTAGCATGCACTCCTAACCCTTTGCTTGCCTGAAGGGGTCAAAAATCCATTGGCCACACCCTACCCTTCTTATTTCTGCTTGGGTACCCCTGCTTTTTTTTTTTTAATTGCTGTCTTTACATGGACATATGCCATATAATTCACCCCATTTAAAATATATGATTACTAGCTCTTAATATATTTATAAAGTTGATAATTCATTACTATAGTCAATTTTAGAATCTTTTTATTACCCTAAAGAAATCCCAAACCCCTTGGCTCTCCCTCCTCCCCAGTCCTGCTATTCCTTTCCTCATCCTGTGTAATCACTAATCTGATTTCCATCTTTATGGATTTGCCTGTTTGGAACATTAAAAAGTAAAAGGAAGGGGGCGGGGGAAGAGGAAGAAAAGGAATACTGGGATCCATTGTGTTGTCTGGCTTCTTTCATTTAACGTGTTTTCTATTTCATCCATATTGTAGCATGTATCAGTACTTCATTCCTCCTTATGAGGAATGAGGAAGAGGCTGGGAGAGGCTGAATAATATTACAATATATGGATACTTTATCCATTGATCAATTGATGGACCTGAATTTTTTCTACTTTTTAGCTATTTTGAATAATGTTGCTATAAATTTCCCTTTAGAGATACGTTTTCATATCTCTTAGATCATATAACTCTGTTTAACTCTGTCCAGGGCTACGTATAAAGTTTATACATTGGAGGTATTACTTTATGCTCATGCCTCTTGTTTTCATTTTACCCTTAATAACTTAGATTTAAAGTGTGTGTGTGTGTGTATGCACGCGTGCGCATGCACATGCACTGATTTTTATTGACAAAACTTTTATTCAGTTCTATCAGTGTTTATGTTTGTTTTGGCCCATGTGAGTAAAAGTTCATCCTGGGTTTTTATGTTGTTATAGATAGCTCTCATTCTTCCTTTCTTCCATATAGTTTGCCACAGGTTAATTTTCTTTTTTGGGAGCTATACATTTTTAAAAAGTTAATAAATCTGATGAATTATAGAAATAACAAGAGTGACAACTGAATTTCTATTATACTAAACACTGGGGCTGGAAGTGAGGTTAGCAAGAGGCCAGGGAGAGGCTTTTGGGAAGAAGTCCAATTCCTGGAACACAGGGGATGCTACAGGGCTTGGTGCCACAAGCCCCCTGTTCCCTGGGCTGCTCTCCAGGCCTCTGCTCCAGGCTCACCGAGTCTCAGCACGGTACGTGCCACCATGCACTTGCACGAAACACCTGCACATGATGATTGCCAAGGACCCAGGAGCTGTTTGAGACGCCACATCCTGTTTGGGAATTGTTTCAAATGAAATCATTGACTCATCCCTGCATTAAAACAATGTATTTAAGGTGAGAAAAAGAAAGAGCAGGGGACCTGCAGGGATTCTTGCTTCAAAGAAGCCGTGCGTGTGCTACAGCCATCACCCTGCCCAGCTGCACCTGCCCCCTGTGGCTGAACTCTCACTTCCAGGGCTGGAGGTCAGCAGCCAGTCCTTGTCAGGAGGCCAGGAGGAATCTGCAGGGTAGTCACCTGCTTTCTGGCTTCTCCCTCTTTGCTCCCATGTCAACTTTTCTTCTTTTTGTTATTCATTCAACACATTAGTTGAGAGTTATTATGTGCCCAGCACTGCCCTAGGCACTGGGACACAGACCTGGTCTCTGCCCTCATGGAATTTACAGCCATTTTTTTTTAATCTTTCTTTTCCCTTCCAACCTCTTTTTCTATCACTTTCCATTTATTCCTTTCTCCTCTTCTTCTTATACTTTTTTATTTTTATGTGTTAAAGAGACACAGATTTTTCTTTAAAAAAATATTTCTGTGTCAATGTTTCATTTTCTGGATGTACACAGAGAAAATTTAGAGCCAAAAGGCTTGGGTATAGCCTGAAGGCTAACCCCCCATCTCAAGTGGCCTTCTCTTTTGGAGAGGATGAAGCAGATCCTAGTCAAAGTCTGTATGAAGAAATGTGTCAGCCATGCAACCTCCACACCTGTGCTCTTGCTGCTGGCTGCAGGAGAAGGTGATGCTGCCCAGAGAAGTTGACAAGATCCAGGGAGGAATGAAGTGTGTGTGTGTGTGGGGGGGGAGGATTTTTTGGGAAATGGTACAAAGAAGCCCTGACTAGAGGTATTAGAAGCCTACTTGGGCCATTTGCTTGGAATACTTGATCTAAACTCAATCAGGGTGTTGTGGGTCTTATAGACTTTTCTACACTGGACATTTGGAGCAATTGAACCTAAGTCCTAGACCCTACTTCTGGTATAATAAGGATGGGTCCTTTTCAGAGTCAGATGGAAACCATAGGCTTTGCTTCTGCTTGAGTCATCTCTTTTCCTTGGAGAGAAAGGATAGCTACATCCCTGTCTTCTTCAAGTGATTTTGTGTTTGTTGAATGGCCAAGGGGCCTGGACCAAAGTGGGGAGGGGAATATATTCTTAAATTTCCAACCTTTTATGCACTGATAATTTTTTGTTGTATTTTTGTAAAATACAATAAAAGTAAAATACTAGAAATGGAGAAAGAAAAGACATAGGGAATACAAGCTCTGAGTTTTAAAATTAGATTTGATAGATATTAAATTGTCCTGAAAAATTATTGTAATAGTTCCCAAACACTTACTCATCAGTTTCTGTGCTTTTCTTGTTGCAGGCCAATAACAGATTGTGGGTGGGTAGCATTTTGTGGACTACACTCTGGTCTCCACTGCTTTCCCATGACCTCATCCCTTCCCTGAAGGGGTAGCCAACACCTGCCTTTGGCTAGAGGATAGGAGTATTGGTGGACTGAGTGCAGAATGTGGAGATATTGCCCCAACAGAGTGAAGTAGTGGTGGAAATTCCAACTTGGGTTAGATGTGTGTTCTGTCTAATATTTATGGTTTCTTAGATAGCAATTTGAGTACTAAAGAGCCTAATCCATTCCAGGTGATTTTGGGCATAGGGATCATGGAATCCACAGAAAGCAGCACCAGTAGGCCTAGGAATGCAGCCCATGTTCATGGACCTTTACTTAGGACCCCATGATTAACATGGTTCAGCTCCCAGGCCTCTGTCTCTCGGCCTGTTGGTATAAATGGATCTCTCTCAATAGAGAGATTCTGCAGATTCAGTGTGGAAAAAGGTCCAACTCAGTCTAATCAGTGGTTGGCCAAGAGATGGGGTTTCATATCCTGCCCCCCCTTTAGCATGGTCTGTGGAAGACAATCTCAGAAAAAGAAGGTAATGGCAGGCTGGGATCAAGGGCAGCTCTATGTGCAATCTGCTGCCTGTGGGAGGTTCACAATACTCCAGTTCTCAAGCAGGATAAAGGTTTTAATCATTAAATTGCAGGGACAAATTCCTGGCTCTGCCCTGTGCAATGAGCTCATCCCCTTGGGTCTCTAAGTGTGTTGAAATGTTGTTTCTTTCTCCTGGTGTAACTATCTTACTTAGCAAACAAGAATCTCCATGGAAGGCACTGACCTATGATTTATGTGTCATAAAAGGGTCGGAGTGTTTGATGCCTATACTTATCTGCCTGAGAAGAAACATTAAATGAGAGCTAATGGACCCTTGGCTTCTAAAGTGGCCTGCTGCTTGCCGGATGCAGAGTGCACAAGTTTTCTATTACAATTTGGCTTCTTAACCAGGCTAAGCTTTGTCTTAACCCACAGATCTCAACAAAATTCAGTCTCAACCATGAGAAGCAGAACTGGGAGCTTTCATGTTCTCCTTCTACGTCTTCACCACTGAAGGTCTCTTGCTATGGAGTTGTTTTAGATACAACCCTTCAAAGTTAAAATTCTAAGTTGAAGCAAAAAAATCAAGTCAATGACGTCACTTTAAATGATGGTTTAAGATGACATAGGTCCAGATGGAATACCGGATGGGAGGCCTCCTTGGCCTTATACTGAACATATTCTTACAGAGACACAGTCCATTTGAATCTAGAAAGGCTGTACCTCCCTTTAGCCAGCTGTGGTGAGTGTTCTGAATTGATTGGCTCTGGGTCTTTCTTTACCAGAAGCAGACCCTAGGTGGCACTGCAATGCAACTTTAGTGTACTGCAAAACCTGTTAGAGTGCAGAAACCCCAGGGAAGATTTAGTGCTCAGAGAAGTTAAACCCTTTAAGGAAAGGAGTACAAAAATCACCACTTAGAGGTTGCTAGAAGTCTGGGAGCCACAGACCATCCTCTCCAGTGACTAAATGGCAAGGATGTGTGGTGGCTTGCAAAGTCTTGATACAGTGAGAATCGCCATTGTGTTATGTGCAATGGGAGATAAGAAGGCAGGAGGGGAATAAAAAGCCGGAGAAAACAGAATAAGAGAGAGAGATGAATTTTTAAGTGATCATTATTATTTTATTTTGAAAGAGAATTTGATTTAAAGTACATGAATTTCCTATGGGCTTATACTCCCACCTGACCATTGAATTAATGAGAATTGTTAAGAAAGTATAATACTTACAGAATCATAGTAACAGTGATTAAAGGTACTTATTCATGAGTGATAAAATGAATCAAGAAAGAAAAACTAATGAGAAACATCATAAAACATCTTTTCTTGTGTGCGTTTTTGGTCTTAGGTTAGTTTTATGATATAAGGATAACATGGTCCACTAGATTTTGATGATTTTGGATGTACACATAGTCATTATCCAAACTTCATTTATGCTTAGTTTCAAAGATTTGTTCCATCTACTTCTTTTTTTGTGGGTGGTGGTGGTACCAGAGATTGAACTCACAGATACTTGACCACTGAGTCACATCTCCAACCCTATTTTGTGTCTTATTTATAGATAGGGTTTCACTGAGTTGCTTAGTACCTCACTTTTGCTGAGGCTGGCTTTGAACTGGTGATCCTCCTGCTTCAGTCTCCTGAGCCTCTGGGATTTGTTCCATCTATTTCTAATGGTGCTCTAAGCCAATGGTTCTCAAAGCATAATGCCTGGATAAAGAACATCAGCATCATCCTGGAACTTGTTAGAAACACAAATTCCTGAGCTCACCCCAGATCTCCTAAATCATAAACTCTGTGGATAGGGCTTAACCATCTATGGTTTAGCTAGTTTTCCAGATGATTCTTATTCATGCAGAAGTTTGAGAACACCTGCTCTAAAGAGCCCCTTAAATATGCAAGGGGAAAAGTGAGAATAGATAGATTATTTAGTAAGTATTTAAATTAAGCCTGTACTAAGTTTTAGCAGTGTGATAAGAAGTAGAGTTACAACGAAGAAAACATGGTTCCCCTCTCAATCTCTTTATAATTTAGTGAGAAAACAAGCATACCTACAACTTATATGTACTTATTACACAAAGTAATTCTACCTAGAAAGGAAGGAGCAGAAAGGTTTATAGGATGGTGAGGGACATTGGGCAGAGCCTTGAAGGATGAGAAGATTTAATGAGTCTTGTAGCTTTTAAACATTGCCTTTCATTATTGCCAGAGAAATCTGTCTACCTCAAAACACAAAGGAACCAAGCCTGTTGACAGATAGAGTCTTCTTTCTTCCACCATTTTGTTGAAGACATGGGTTTTGCAAGTCACTTATTGAGAGGAAAAAATCTGGCTATGCTTTGGCTTTCACTCAATGAAGTAATGTCTACACATTTCTGAGGAACAGAGTGACTCAGGAATATCATAACCAGCCAAATGTTGGTTAAATGTGAAGACAACTGGTAAACGTTCTTATGTAACAAACTGAGGAATTATAGAATATACAAAGATTTCTTGGGAAAATAAAGTTACTCATTGACAAGAGTCATCCATGAAAGAGGTAATCAAAACAGAGGACTCAGGAATGGAATAGTCATAGTACAGGACTATAAGCTTTTAATCCATTTAAATATAAGAACTGAGTCTAAGCCAAAGTAGAAGTTATGGTAACTAGGTAGTGCCGCAGTCTGGCTGGGCACAAAATCACGAGCCACTCAAGCAGGAACAAAGTTTATTTTTTGAAACTGCCGCCAATGTCCGGTACGCGCCCAGGAAGATTTTTTCCACCCACGCGGCCTCCTCCCGGACCCGCAGAGAGAGCTCCTCCCCCGGAACTCCCTCCTACTGTACTTCCCCAACCAATGGGAACTCTCCAGGAGTCGTAGCCGGCCTAGGTGAACAGCAGGAGTCCAATATCCATATGAATGCAAATCTTAACATAATCATATCATCTCAATGGCTAGCTGGCGTCACCTTTAGACTAAAAATGCCATGCATCATATACTTGGCTCTTAGCAAGGTAGAAAATGAATGTTATAATATCTACCGGGGGCTATGGGTGAAGGTGTGAGAGCACTGATTTCCTCATCTGTTTCATCAGGAAGATGATTTTTAAAAATGACTAACCACTTTATGTTTTTTTTTTTTTTAAATTTTTTATTGTTGGCTGTTCAAAACATTACATAGTTCTTGATATATCATATTTCACAATTTGATTCAAGTGGGTTATGAGCTCCCATTTTTACCCCATATACAGATTGCAGAATCACATCAGTTGCACATCCATTGATTAAATATTTATCTTTATCCCTCATGACCCTTGTGAGTTTCAGAGTTATATATCCAATTGCCCTCTAGACTGCTTCCCTTGTGTGTCCAAGGGGCACCCCAACATGTTCAAAACCAGACTCATTTTCTTCATTTTCCAAATCCAATGTGCTGCTCCTCAACAGATATTTCCTATCTCAGGTCATAGTTTCACTGTCAACTTGGTCACTCAAGCCAGCAGCTTAGAATCATGTTAGATTCTTCATCTTTCCTCCATCCTTTCCATCTACTCAACCATTAACGTCACATCCAAGTCGGAATCTCAGAATGATCCTTGATTTCTACCTTCCTTCTTCCCATCCAGCTAGTCAGTAGCATCATTTCTGAACATTGAGTTTTCGCTCTTCTTCATTATCCTGGTGACCATTGACCTAGGACATACCTTCATCAGGGACTTTGACAGTAACTGCGTAACTGCTATCTAGGCCTCCTTGGCCTTTCCCCATTTACATCCATTGTTTTTTTTTTTTTTAAAGAGAGAGAGAGAGAGAGAGAGAGAGAGAGAGAGAGAGAGAGAGAATTTAAATATTTATTTTTTTTTAGTTTTCCGCGGACACAATATCTTTGTTTGTATGTGGTGCTGAGGATCGAACCCGAGCCGCACGCATGCCAGGCAAGTACGCTACCGCTTGAGCCACATCCCCAGCCCAACAACCATTGTTTATATTCTTGCCAGAAAGGTCTTTCTAAAAATGCAAGTTGATCTTAATACTCTTCAACTAACATTTTTCAGTGGGTCCTTGCATCCCTGAGGACAAATGTCAGGTACTTAGCATACGTCATCTTCTGTTCCTTGACTAAAACTTTTATCTCCATCCTGTTGTGATGTAAACAACTTCTGGTTCTCCTGCCTACCATTTGTGTGTGTGTGTGTGTGTGTGTGTGTGTGTGTGTGTGTGTGTTTAATGGCTTATACAACACCTGTTCATTTGTTGAAACACAGCTTCAAAGGTCATTTAATGAAGGCTTCCTCAACTTGGACTAAGTCTCTTTTGTCTAAACTCTATGAATACCCTTCACATACCTCTTTTGAAGCTGAGCATTTAAGAACAGTCTATATGCTGTTTTATTGCCACTATCATTGCGGTTTCCTCACTGTAGGAACTCTGTGGTGTGTGTGTGTATGTGTGTGTGTGTGTGTGTGTGTGTGTGTGTTTAGCACAGTGCCTGTTACACAGCACAGCACACAGTAGGCTTACCAAGACTACTGACATGAACTAAACAATCTTGGAACATCTTGCTGTTGATCACCAAATACACTCCCTCTCTCCCTTGGGCACAATTGGATAAACACTGCCAAATTCAATAGTGCTCCATTTTTCTGAACTCTGGGCAGACTGCCTTCCTTCTTTGGACACATTCTTTCTTCAGATATGTTAATCTTATTGATTAAGTTATAGCTTTCTTTTAGAACAATCACATTCCGGTCGTGTCTCTTCAGGCGGCATCCTGGACTCCTTAATTGGATTTCTTCATTCCTTCATTCAGTAATTCATTTATTCTATTCATGGGAAGCTGCGTGTTAGAGGCATCTACTAGGTTTTCAGTAAAACAGTGCCCTTTATATTCCTGGCCTTCAGTGCAGAGCACAAAGCGTGAGCCCCCGGGATGCACATGGGCGTCAGGGCACCAATGACAGGGAAAGGAGGACAGGAGTCCTGTATGCTCAGTCCAAACCCAGTCAAGGTGGTCAAGTTCTTGAGAACAGTCTAGTGTACAGGTTGATAGCTCTGGTTTTGGACTGAGGAAGACCTGATTTTGAACTTCCAGTCAAAAGAGTTTAGAGCACAAGTTCTTTCCTGTGAACCTTTTTGTTGAATGAGGGTAACAGTAGGACTTACCTTATAGGGTCATTTCAAGAATTAAAAGAAATGATGTTGAAAGGTGAGGGGTAGATGATCAGCAGATTCCCTCTTCTTCCTCCTCATTTAATAATAATGCAAACTCTGAGTCTGGATTTAGCCTGATCATTCTTTGGGTCCTCCTCTTCTTGGGATGTGATTTAGTTGATAGGGATGGGAACCTGAGAAAGACCTTGTAGACATTCAGACACTGGTTGCCTTTTTCTGCTTCCTCTGTTAGGAAATGCTTTGTGTTTTTAGGGACTCTGTTTATACAGGGATTATTTAGCATTTTTATTCTCTGAAGATGATGGCATAGCTTCAGTCTGTAATTCTAAAGAGAAGGTGTTTAGCTGTGCCTTTCTTTGTTTGTCGGGAACATTTCTGTAGATAAGCACCCTGCACAGTAAATAAACTGCATTGTTATTACATTGCCTAGCAATTTACCTGTAACAGACGGCTGTGGCTGCTATAATGACATGATAGCTAATCCATACCCCTGCATGATTTTATCTCCTATTGGAGGAGGCTGGCAAGTTTAAAGGGGATGCCCTTAAGGATCAGCTGGGGGAAACCAGTTCTGGTTTCTGTGAGTTTTTTTGTTGGAGGAACACCAAAAGTCCTATGCCCAGATTTGGAAAGAGTGCTTAATTTCAGGATCAATTACTTTAAGCTTCCCACAAGTAGGTTTTACCTAAAGCTGTGGCAAAGCAGTTTGATTTAATTAAGGAAGGCTCTCAGACCTTGAGTCTGTGGTTAATACAGAGGATAATTTTTTTCTTACTGCCTTAGAAGTTTCAGATATGCAAATAGCCTATCATCCAACTTGCTTTAAAAGTAAATAACAATTGCCTTTGGCAATTGACAAATAATACTGCTTTTGTTTATTTAACTCCCTGTATGGTTTTTGATAATGCCCTCAAAGGGATGCTATTAGGTTCAAGGGCAAGAACTATTTTATAGTGCTATAAAATTAGTTTGATGCTGTTTACCAAACATGGAGACAATTTATAGTGTCACTGTAATATTCAATGTAAACTACAGAATTGGACTTCAATTGTACCTTATTTCTTGGGAGTTGCCGTTTGTTTTTCTGACTGGTCTGGAAGCTTCTAGAAGGAAGGGATTGTGTTTGGACTCAGGAGACTGGGCCCCCTTCTGGAGCAGGTATCAACTTGGAGTTCAACCCAGGTTCCATGCCTGGCTTCAGCCATTAATAACCCCATGACCTTGGGAAAATTATTTACTTTTCTGTAACATTTTTGTTACTGCTGGGTGAAGCTTATTGGAGATATTACTTGAACATTTTTAGTAATTACTTTTCTAAATAGTCTCAGATACCTTTCACAGCTTAAATATTACTGGTAGTGCTTATAATAAGGAACAAGAATTGCTTCAAATTTGGGAAACTTCTCAGATTGGCACCAATTGCTTTTCCCCATTTATTCCTCTCTGACCTGTCTCCTGTCAAAGAAAATGTGTCTTACTTGTCCCAGTGATGAATTAGGTAGGGCTATTTCTTGCTGGTGGACTATTTATATCTCTCTAATCTGTCTATTTCTCTCCATCTCTAGCACCACCAATAGCTAACATTTATTGAAGGCTTACAGTGGGCCGGGTGCTCTACAGGCATGATCTCATTTAATCCCCACTAAAACCATTATTATTGCCATTTTACAGGTGGGGAATTTGAGGCTTAAAGGGGTGAAGCAAATTATCCAAGGTCACACAGCTAATTAGAGTTAGATTCCTGGGCCAATCTCTTGCCTAGATTTCTGTGGAGGTCTGGTAAGAGAACTGATAATGTCTTCCTAACATCTTCCTTCCCTCAAGTCAACTAGTTCTCTGCATGGAAACAAAGTGAATTTTTGAAAGAGGAAAAGCTAATGTCTCCTACCATCATCGTGTCCCATATTCATATTCTGCTTGACCTGGATTCTGTCTCATCTGGCATGACTCTCCCCTTGCTCTTTTCCTTTTGTGACTTTCTTCCCGATCTCGGATGTACCATCTCTCCTGCCCAACTCATCTTTGGTTCTTTCTGTCTGGAACGTTCCCCTTCTTCTCGTTGTCTGTGGTCCCAATCACATTTCCTCATCTATCCTTTCTCAACCTTCTCCAGCAAAAGAATTATGTTATTTTTTTTCTTCCTATTGATGTGGGATGTTGCTCACTTGTGGGTCACTTTTATCTCTCTACCCTCTACTGGTTCTTTGACTCAAAGACCAGTGTGTTCCTGACCTCAGATTAGGTTGGGTTCCTTGTTCATTGCTCTTATAGCAGATAAATGCCTTTTCTTAGTGGTATCTATCAGGATTTATAGTTACAAAATCTTTCTGTGCAGTTATTTGATTCATGTCTACCTGTTCTGCTCTGACTCGAAGTTTTATAAGGACAAAGATTATGTCCACTTTAGCTCATTTTGTATATTCAGTTTCCAACATAATGCTTGGCACATGGTTATTATTATTTATCATACTGAGTGAAAGCTGAGCATTAGGAACTGGGAAATGCTAATGATCTGTCCTGTGGTTTCTTTGCCCTCTCCTGCTATTGGAGGAGCAAGTAGCCTAAGTCTCTTTATGAGAATGTGTGTGTGCACATGCGTGCACATGCCTGGCCTGTGTAAGCAGGCCTGCAGATATGTGTGTGGCACGTACACACACACACACACACACACACACACACACACACAGCCTCCCTCCCTCTCTCCATTATAGGCAGCTGAACCAGGAAGGTGAAGAATATTTTTCATGGCGTTATTTTTATGATAATCTATTTCGATGGTTAATTTGGTTTAGGACACTGATTTATCACCAGTTTATAGATCTCTCTCTTTCTCTCTCTCTTTTTATTGTCCTATTTGAATTATAAGGATGGCATGTGTGAAATGGAACTTCTTGGCCTATTGTTCTGCTTCTCACGCAACCAGTGTAGTTCAGACAATAAAAAGATCTATAAAATTAATATATACACAGAGTGAGAGAGGAAAGAGAGGGACAGAGACAGAGAAAATGGGTAATGCTTTGGAATTGGATACCACATTTATCTCTCTCCGGTGAAGTTTAGAATTAAAATTTACAAGTGGAGGAGGCAGAAATGAGGTATGAAGGTGTTGTCCTCTCATGTGGAAAGAGGTCTAGTAATTCTAGCTTACCTGTGTTACACAAAAACATATTTTCTTCTTGCTTTTATCAATATTAAGAGCTATTAACAGCTGGGCTGACTTGAGAAGTATATTCTATGAAGATAGGACTTAAAAGAAAATAAATACCAAGCCACTTAGATTATAAATTATGTAACCCTTCAGGTATGTCTCAATGACATCACCAACAGGCATCTAAAATGGATATCTGCCTGTGAATTTTCTCCAGCACCTCTGTGCACACCTGGCACATAGTAGGTATTTGATGTATTTTTGTAGGATGAAAGTATAACTGAACAAGTACCAAGAAGGTATGGCTGGTTAACCTATATCCTGAGGTGCCATCCTAACCTCACTCATCCTTCACAAGAGGATTGGTCTTTTTCCCATGATGCCCTCTGACACATGACACCATTTTCTGGTCAACTCCTCCACTTCTTTTGTCTCTTAGCTTTCCTCTTGGATTTGTTACTCTTCTCATCCTAGCTATTGACCTGTCCTTTTCAAATAATGAGATGGAGAATATTCTAGTAGAGTACTCGATGCTGATAAAGTGCCTTGTGAGTAGAAAACAAGCAACAACCTTCCTACCTTCTGAGGAAGTATTTTGAATGACCAGGTGGCAGCTCCCAGATGTGATTTCACTTGAGGTTCTTGGATCGACTATTTATTGCTATGCTTGAAATGATGGTTATTATTGTTACAAATATTATTATGCTGAGGAAGCCAGCTTGCAAGCACAGACAGCTGCATTGTTTACAAACATAATTAATGAGGTGATTTTTAATATCAACAGCTCAGCACCAGCCTTTTTAAAGACTGTTTATGGCCTGGGCCACAGAGCCATTTGTAACTTCTACAGCACTTCTATGACGGGGCTGCCTCCAAGAGTCATTTCCTTTGGCCGGGACCTGGTTTATTTTATGAATGACAAAAATAAACCTCTACTTGTTGCTGATGAGGAATGGTTTATGTCTAGCAAGCACAGGCCTACCAGAAGATAAACACAGGAATACTTTTCTAAGAAGTGAAGGTGCCTTTCTTAGCAGCTAACTTCTGTATTTATACAAAAGTCATCCAACTGAGGTGGCTATCCGGGAGGACTGGGAAGGAAGGAATGGTACATTCTCTTTCTAAACATGGAAATGTGTGTGTGTGTGTGTGTGTGTGTGTGTGTGTGAGAGAGAGAGAGAGAGAGAGAGAGAGAGAGAGAGAGAGAGAGAGAATGTTGTATAAACACCATAATATATCAATACATGGAAAATGGATTATACTTCAAATAGGCTTTTGACACCTGTGGTGTAATAGCTGAGGACCCTTACATGAACCTCAAACTTTTTATTTCATTCATTTCTATATGGGTGAGGTCTTTGAACAAAAGATTTTTTCTCCAGTCTGGTCTGGCACAGACTTTTAAAATGGACTTCCAAGCCACCCTTCCTTGATAAGTAATAGGCTGAACTCGTCCTTTCATCTTTGTTTTGTTCCCTTGCCCTCCTGATTTTTAACTTTGAGGTTCTTTGGTGATTGATAGCTGGTGTATTCCATATTCAAAAGATAAGGCTTTTCCTATGAGGTGCTCACATCTAAGCCCCTACCCAAGCTTAGAACTGATTACCTTTCTAGGCTCTGCTGAGTTCAAAACCAAGAAAATGGATGCCAGTATGGTTTTCCTGGCTTGTTTTTACATTTTCAGGGGTTAGACAATTTAATAGTTTGTTTAAGCATCTTATCTTTTCCCCCATATATATTCCAAAGGAATTATTGTTCTATTCCCTCTTGACCATGGAATTGCCTGGTTATGCCTGTTTGGTAGAAGACAATAAGTTCAAGAAAAAAAGTAATAAACATGACCTGAGATAACTAAAGCCATCTTGCATTTTTCTTGTAATTTCCAGGCAAATGCTTCTAAAAGCTAGGATTTTTTTTTTAATCTCATCTCCAAGTAACCTTGTTTATTACCTTAATCAATAGTCCATTACAGGCATCTCTGGAATGGGTGATGAGAACTTAGAGAACACGGAGGCTTCATAACTTTAAGTGTAGAATAAGTGCTCATTGAATACAACTCAGCATTTACCAGTCATCTGGGATATGTAGCCCCCACCCTCAGGAAGCTCATCCTCTCTTAGAGGGTATAGAAACAAATACCTATGGGGGCTGGAGTTGTGGCTCAGCCGTAGAGCGCTTGCCTAGCATGTGTGAGGCCCTGGGTTCCATCCTCAGCACCACGTAGAAATGAATAAAGTAAAGGTATTGTGTCCTTTAAACTAAAGGTATTGTGTCCTTTTAACTAAAAAATAATTAAAAAACAAAACAAATAGCTATGATCCCTCTGTGTAAGTGCACTAATGTTCTTCTAAAGAGAGTTGTTTGGTCTATTTGACTGCTGGGATGTTCATTTTGCTGATTATACTAATGAGGTAGAGAGGAGAAAAAGAAGGTGCCTGAGGGAGCTAAACTGACTTATTTAGGAAAGGACATAAAGCCACCAGTGGGATAGAAAAGACTAAATGTAGAGAGTATGTGGAGGGAGAAAGGAGAGGGGGAGCTGAAGTTTGATGAAATAGAAAAGAGTTTGGGGGACCAATGTAATGGTGACTGGGATTTGGGAGGACAAAGAGATCCAATAAGATGTTTATTTATTTTTAAAAATTGAGATATAGGGGCTGGGGTTGTAGCTTAGTGGTAGTGTGCTTACCTAGCATGTGCAAGGCCCTGGGTTCGATCCTCAGCACCACATAAAAATAAATAAACAAAGTAAAGATATTGTATCCAACTACAACTAAAAAAATATTTTAAAAATTGAGATATAACTCATATAAAGTACACAAATGTTAGAGGTAAGCTGTTTTAGCCAACTATTTTGATGTTGTGACTAAAGGCCTGACAAGAACAATTTTAAGGAGAAAGAGTTTATTTTGGGGCTCACAGTTTCAGAGGTCTCAGTCTCCATTCCCTGGGGCTTGAGGTGAGGCAGAACATCATGGTGGAAGAAAGCAGCAGGAAGGGGAGAGAGAGAGGGAGAGAGGGAGAGAGGGAGAGGGAGGGGGAGAGAGAGAGGGAGAGGGAGAGGGAGAGGGGGAGAGAGAGAGAGAGAGACAAACACACAAAATATGACAAAATATACTCCATGTATGTATAATATGTCAAAATATACTATACTGTCATGTATATCTAAAAAGAACAATTTTTTTAAAAAGAGAAAGATTTTAAAAAACAAAGGACAAATATATACCCCAAAGCATGCCCCCAGGGACCCACCTCACCTACCTATAGTTATCACCCAGTTAATACAGGGGATTAATTCACTGATTAGGTTAAGGCTCTCATAACCTAATCATTTCACCTCTAAACCTTGCATTGTCTCACACATGAGCCCTTGGGGGACACCTCACATTCAAATCATAACACAGCTCAATGCATTTTTACGTTTGAATGCACTGGTGTAACTACTACCCACATCAAGATATAGAAGATTTTCATTATCCCTGAGTATTCCCTCATACCCCAAGGGTAATCATTATTATGATTCTAGCCTCATAGATAGAGTAGTTTGATATGTTTTTAAACTATATAGCTGTGGAGTCATGTAGTATGTGTTGCTAAGTTCTTTCACTTGGCATTATGTCTGTCAGATCTATACATGTTTTTGGATGTGTCATTAATCTATTATTTTTATTCTTGTAGAGTATTCCATTGGGTAAATATATCCCAATTAATTTGTCCACAGACATGCCCATTGTCCACATTAATGGCCATTTGGGTTGTTTCTATCTTGGGGACAATTTTGAACAATGTTGCTGTGAGCATGACTGCATGCATCATTTTTGTTTGGTATATATCTAGAAATGCGCTTGCTGGGTCATAAGATATATGTGTATATTTAGCTTTAGTTGGAACTGCCAAATAGTTTTCCAAAGTGGTTGCACCAATTGGTATCCTTTGCAGTGTGAAGTGCTTCATTTGTTCCACATCTTTGGAAAACCTTAATGAGAACTCTGAAGATGTGTTTCTAGATGTTATATACTACAACTTCCCCCTTTGCTGCCATTTAGGAGGCTTCAGGAAAAACTGTATTTAGAGTCAGATTTGTGTTGGATTCCATACAATTTCTGCCAAGGGCAACAGTCTCAGGTTTCCCTGGGTTTGAATCCTGGCTTTCTACTTACCAACTGTGTATTCTCCGGCAAATTAGCTTTTGCCTCCCTTCTGCCCCAGCCTTTTTTTTAATCTTTTTTCCTTTCCTGCTGGGTCTTTTATTCGTCATCTACAGAATAACAATCATAGAGTCATTGCATAGGGTTTTTATGAGATTTGAATGACATCATCTATACACACCCCTTTGCACAGGGTCAGGCGTGTAATTAGAACTCAAAAAAAAAAAAAAAAAAAGGCAGATTTTGTTGCTATTAACTGAAGTGTAAAAATTCCAAGGGAAAGGTCAAATATAGGAGGATGTAGGAGGATAGAGTTGGGAGACTTAGGCCAGCTCTCAACATCCATCTGGGGATACTGTGTTCATAGCTAACACTTAAAAGCTTGGGATTTAAAACAAAGAGGCAATAATTCCCTAGCATCATAGCTTGCTGCCCGCTTTCTGCATCCTGATAGGCAATTGTGACTTTTTAGGCATCGCGTTTTTAAGTTTAGCCTTTATAAAGACATGGGTGGGAGGAAGCCAACCTCATTATATGACATCATCAGCTACTATCACTGGGTAATTTTAGAAACAAGATTACAATAATTAGAAATATCTCAGAGGAGATTTGTAAGATGCAAGGTAATAGAAGAAAAACTTTAAAAAGAAAAAATAGGAGCCTATTTAATTTTATGGTTGACGCAACATGTGTGTCCTGCCAGAATAAATCGGATCATCTGATTTTCAAATTGCCAGGTCTATTGTTTCAGAAATAGAGGATGTAAATAATTTCAGTGCAATCTCCCGGATCTGGACCTCTCTCATCCAGAACTGTTATCAGCATTAGCATAATTTATGGTGCTATCTAATAATGAAATCACTGAACACTGATTGTACAGCTTCTTAAAGCTATAATTATTGCTCATTAGGAATGGATTTCATATTGTTTGCTCCTGGCACATAACAAGTTATTGAAAAGGAAAAGTTGTCAGTAGAAGTGAGAGAGACCAGGAAAGATACTTTTTTATTTCTGAATATTCTCTCTGATGAATCTTGTCTGAGATTTTGTCTCATAATAATGGAAAACAAATGGCCATCTTAGCTGCTGTTTACTGTTGTTTCTCTTCTGCAAGGAAAATTTTAGCTTTACATCTTACTTCTTTGTTAGTCTGTGAGGTGGTAAGTGCTCAGTAACTGTTCACAAGCTGAATGAGTGAGTGGTGACAACAATGAGGAAAGACAAAAGCTACTAGTCTAGCATATTACATTCTGAGCTTTGTCCAGTTCATACCATATACATATCAGTGCCCATGAAGTTCACCTAAGGGATTGGAGTTGGTGGTTTTTCAGAGGCATGAATCTAAAGTTTTAGGTTGTGTATCTCAAAATACCTTAAAGTACTTTTTCTAAAATCACAGAAGAATGCTTGACTTTTTCCAGTGTAAAAGATGATGAACAATATAAATGTAAACTGAATAAAGTATGAGAGCCCCTTTTAGTCACTCTGGTCGATCCTCTTCCACTAACAGACTGCATGAATGAATATGTGTCATTTAAACCCTGATATTTCTGGCAACATTGAGACCTCATTGCCCAGGATGTCATGGGAGGAGAAGTCTTCTTGTGTTTGGCAAATCACTGCCAGATGGACCATAGGGTTGGAAAGGTTTGGTCTTAACTCTGAAGATAGAGGTTTAATTAGTGAGTTTTTTTTGTTTTGTTTTGTTTTGTTTTGTTACTGGGGATTGAGCCCAGGGGCAATTTACCTCTGGCTTATACCCCCAGTCCTTTTTATTTTTATTTTGAGACATGGTCTCGCTAGTCTCTTGGATTACAGGAGTGTGCCACCATACCTGGTTAAGTGATTTCTATTGAATACAATGGTTAGGGAGAATTATACTTTTCAGCATGGAAGGGAGCTGTAAGAACCAAAATGTGAAACAGAGGTCACTGTCAAAATGTTCATGTTGCTAGGAATGGGGAAGTGAGCTTATCAAATAAGACTTTAAATTCATTGTGAACAGTGCCTTTGGCTTGTGACATCATCCACTTTAATAGAATGTAGCTGGGCTTTGAGACTGGTATAATGTATTTGACCTTCATAAGTTGAATGTGACTTTTCTGTTTGTCAATGAATCCGGCCTAGTGATTTAACCAACGCCAGACCAGATTTTGTAGTTGGCCTTTTCCTGCACAGTTTTAGCTTCCTTAAGTCTTTTGGCATGAAATCTGAAAGGGCTGAAGAAATCAAGTATTTCTTTAATAGATTCTTCTCTTACTTCCTGATAACTGTGCTCTCCTTTCTTTAAATACCCTCTTATCTAGGCCCTTCTAGTTCCTGAAAGTACAGGGAAAATGTCAGATATGCAGAAATAAAGAAAACCTTATTCTTTCACTGGAAATTTTCAAACTTTAGTAAAACTGTAGAAATGTTTAAATTGCCTTCCAATTTCTGAGAGAAATTGGTTTCCTTTAACGCTTAACGAGATAAACTGCAATTCGATTCAAGTCATTTTTCTGCTTCTCCTTGTTGACAATCTGAGCTCCGTTTTTTTGGTTTCCTCTTGCTTTCTGATTGACTTCAAGATTGCATCTAATCTTTTTATTTTATCTTGCACGAATGCAGCCTGCAATGTGTTGTGACAAGGAGCCAGACCTCCTATTAGCATATATTTATACCTTGCCGCACACAAAGTGGTGCTTGGGGATTATTAAACCAGGCTGGAGCTCTGAAGGCGCATAAAAGGCATCATATTCAGCCCTCCTGCCCAAAGGACCCTCTAGCCCAACTGTCTATCCACGTGGAGATCTAATTGTTTGTAGAAAGGGACAAATGAGGGGAGCCAAAATAGTGGTTGTAGACAAAGTTAATGTGATGGAGGAATTATCAGATAATTGCAGGCATGGGAAGACACAAGAGATGGTCATTGTCCTTGGAGACACCTTGCAGGAATTTTAAGGGCCATTCTACGAATCAGTTAACATGAACAAATTAGTCGACTAAGGAAGGAATTGGAACGTGAAACATTCTGGCAGAGGTTGGGAATGAAGAGCTAGGTGAGAGGTATTTATGATTCGTGGGATTCAGAATATGAATTTACAATCCCAGATGCTATGGATTGAGATTCCAAGGTAGGGTCCCTTCTGGGGTGACTTGAGGAGAGGTGATGGGCAATATCTTTTCCGGTTCTATTGTTTTTTTCCAAACATAGAAATCAACAGAAGCACGCACCAAACAGCATCGTGACACATGTCTGCACATTCTTTGGTGTTCCAGTTTTCTTTTAGTGGGGATTCTTGGGGCCTCCAGGATCTTAAGCCTTATGAATGACTAAACTCTGTCCCCTATCAAAACTGGCGATGATGTGATGTTAGTCATTCACACATGGGTTCGCCCTAATTTCCCCTCTGCTAACCATCCCACAGCACTTCTATTTTAAGCTTGTTTTCTCTAATTGCAGAAAGACAGGCTTTGTCTGCACTGAAAGAAATTTTGAGCATTAGTAAAAAGTGAAAGAGACAATTTGGGGGCAGGAAGGGAGGCCTTTGGAATGCTTTGCATGCTAGGGAATCAGTCCAGAAAAGAAAGTACTTTTCCTTTCTTGCCTGCCCAATAGCTCTTGCCCTCCTGGGATGGTAAGTCCCAGGGACTGTTCTTGGGAATTGGTGAGTTTTGCAAAATTTTTCATTATGCTATACATCTCATGATCTTCTATACATCTATCTTCTCCAATTGTCTGTGATCCCTCTGGGGACAGGAACAGTGTCTTTCCATTAATAGTTGGTGGCTGATACACAGTTTTTGAGCTATACCTTTAAATACTTCAACCTTTGAGATAGGAAGCTATGCCTGGTCAGGTCATGTGCCTGGAGTATACCAGGGTGGGCTTGGTCCCACTTTGTCTTTCTACTTTTCCAGGTATGTGGAATTGCAAGTTGACCCTCTTTGGGGTCATCTCTCAGGGCCAAGGGCTGCTGCCTTCCAGGCCATGCCTGCTTTATACTCTTATTGGTGTCTGATTATCTCTGCAATCTATGTCCTGGGATGGCCGGCATGTCCCTTTTTGGACCTTTCTTCCCCCTCTGTGGTAAGATGAAGGACCAAGTTAGGCAGAGGTAATAGAAAGAACAAACAATCTACTTTGGCTTTGCCTAATTAGGTCTGAGTTGCTTAAGAAGAAGGAACTCAAAGTATTCAGAAATTATTACTTTGCATTCTTTTGTATACACTTCCCTTGGAGGGCTCAGGGGTACAGGGTAGCTGGGCTAAAGTTGGATTTGACCATGGAAAATGTGCATTTATCATAGGCATAATTCCAGGAAGGAGAGAAATGACGAGGTAATAACTAGATATGTTAGAGTTGCTTCACTTAAGGCCAGACTTTGTAGAAATGACAACCTTGAGATGTATATAGTAGAAAGGAACAAGAACAATTTTATAAGTCATGTGTAAACATGAAATTCATTAGACATTTTGGAATTGGTGTATGGAGAGATCAGAAGAAGAGGAGAAGGCACAGGTTCTTATTCAGGGGAAGACAGAGACACTTACTAGTGTTAGGAAAAATGGGTATAAGTACTGGTTAAGAAGTTGGAGCAGCCACCACAACAATACCTATAGGATTATGACATTGAAACCAACAGAATGTAAACTATTTAGAGGAAACCAAGGAAAGGAAATAAATAAATAAAAGGAAAGCATGGGACATGGCACCATGTAAGATAGCACATGTTAATGGAATAATATTTATAATCCAGATACATGGCTTAGTGTCACCAATCAAAAGACCTGTTTTTAGAACTGAGATCTAAATAATATAAGGATCTAAAACAAGGCTACAGAAGGAATGACAATAAAAGAATGGAAAAAATATACCAGGCATATAAGAAGTAAAGAGATCATAGGTAAGTACTCTCAGTACCAATCAAATAGAATTTAAGGTGAATAACATAATAAGGGACAACAAGGGACATTATATGTTGAAGATATAACATAGTAAATCACGAACATATATGCTTTTAACAGTAAGACCTGAAAATATGAAAGGCAACAACTGATTGACCTAAGAATGAATGTAGGTAAAACAATGATGGTTAAAACATAAAACAAAAACAGAAACAAAAAAACCTCTTGGAAGCTGATAAAACAAATAGAAAAGCTACAGAACAAACATCTAAAATATGTGATTTTCAAGCAAGTATAAGTCAAATAGGAAGCTTAACAAATTTCAAAGGATCAACTTTGTAAGACTCTATTTTTTGACTATAGTGTGCTATAACTAGAAATTAATAGTAAAGGGAAAGCTAGATAGCTAACTAACTAAATGACCTGAATGTTGGAAAACTAAAAATTTTATCTAAAGATTTCCACAAGTTTTTATATATAAAAACAAAGTCAAGAACTCTCCCCACTTGCTGTATTAAGACTGTATTATTTAATATATCTTTTTGTCTAGTCTCTGGTAAATTTATTTTCTGGGTTAGAGGATGAGAAGCTGTAATAACAATTGAAACAAAAGGAGAAGAGGAAGAGGAGGAGGAGGAAGAGGAAGAGGAAAAAAAGTAGAATCAGCCTCCTCTCCTATATAGACATAACCTCTATAGTTAATGGGAAATTTGGGGGAAATGTGAAAAAATTGAGGATGCAAGGCAATTCCTTAACTGAAAGTTGTTTCTCCTAATTTTGCCAGATGGTTGGAAATGTACAGCAACTGGAACTACTACATCCTTACTTGGGAGTGTGATCTTCAGAACTACCTCCTGTTCACCATGATGTTCACAAGAGAAACCACATAGAACCTTAAGGAGTCAAGAGGAAGGTAATAATTGCTACATATGTGTAGCTTATTCCAAAGATCCCAGGTTAAAGGACAGTACTGGATTGCAGGTATTTTAACATTTGTAGAGAGCCACTGATGTCATCTCTATTTGTCTCCCAGCTGATATGACCATGGTAAGTGTGGGTCACTTACTGATTTCAAACATTTTCCACTGGGAAATGTAGGGTAGTTACAATTTTTGGCATAATAGTGTAGTGGGCTAAGTTTCTGGGAAACCAACTCTGAGACAGAGTCTGAAATATGTGAGACTAGAATCAAAAAATGCTCTTAGGGTCAACCCTTGTAGAAAGAAAGAGAAAGAAGGGAAGAAAGGAGGATCAGTCAGAGGAAGAAACTGACTGTGGGGAACCTCAATAGAACAGATGTGTTACAGAAGTTTCCAAGCTGGGATAACCCTGTAGACTTGTCTCGGATTGGGGTGAGAGAGCTGGGATTTTCTACTCAACAACTAGTAGTCATTGCACGGGGCCTGTTCTGGAAAGGGTGCATCAGCTTGGGCAAGGTGACTTTGGCTAATGCAATGCCCATAGTGAGAATAAGAGGTAATAAATCCTTCATTCCTCAGGGAAGACATGGATGCCATCCACGCCCTCAGTGATACAATTTCATATCATTTTGATTCCTAACTATTTTTTGTTGCTGTTTTTGTTTAGAAAAGTGAAGGGTCGGAAGGAATCAGGTGAAAGCCTAGCACTTGCTCTTACTCTGGGCATAGTTTGAGGACAATGGCTCTATGAACATGAATTTAAAAAACTATGCTTTATAAAGCTGTAACATAGGAAGTTCTAGAATTTTTTCTAAGACCCTCTTGTCTGAATATATCACTAAGTGTGGGAATATGCTTCCTGTTTTTTTTTTTTTATCATATGGAAAGGGAAAACATGAAGAAAATCATAAAAGTTTCAGGTACTGTGTTCTTTGTCAAACCATATTATTTTATAGATATATATTTTTGAAAGGATGTGTGTGTGTGTGTGTGTGTGTGTGTGTGTGTGTGTGTTGAAAGAATTTTAAAATCCCAATGACAACTCTTCGACTTATTTTTTAACCTCAGGCTAATCAAGGATGATTCAAAGATAAAAAGAAATGTAGTTTATGGCTCTTTGAAAGGCTTATTGCTAATTCTATTTCTTACCCCATCTCCCTACTTTTCTTTCTACCTTAAATCCAGCTGAACTAAAGGGTGGAGAGAGCAGAGGGGAGGCCAACCATGAAACTGACAGTGTGGAGTGGGGTAAGAAACACAGGACAGGAAGCACATTCTATCGATCTGGATGGATGGAGGACATTGTCAATGCCTGGTCTTTCTGGGGTTGCCTTTTTGATGAAGATTTTTCTCTACCCCTTGGGTATAGCTAGAATGTGCCCCAGCCTGTGGAGACAGATCCCAGCAGTTAGTGCATCTACCCATCATGGGTAAAGCTTCTCCTCAGAGCGTGGAGATGTGGGGGGGACTAAGCACATGTGTTCTGGAGTAAGACCATGCATGTTCAAATACCAACTTCACTTCCCGCTTGTTTTGTCATCTTGGATAAGGGACTTAACCTCTCTAAGCCTTAGTTTTCTCATCTATAAAATGGGTTGATAATAGTACCTCATAGATTTTGTTGTTGTGAATTGAAAGAATTAACTCTTTAAAGTCATGTAGAAAAAGTATTTGATAAATATTGGCTATTATTTACTTTTGGGGGCCATATTCCCTAGATTTCTTGTACTTTGATACATTCAGTATCACACATAAAGCACTTCTACACCCAAACCTCCCACTCAGGCTTCAGGGTCAGAACATTCTTAGCCAGTACCTTCTCTGCACATAATATTTGAGCAAGTGTACAGAGGTAACCATATATTCTTACTACACACACACACACACACACACACACACTCATACAAAAACATACACACACATATGTATATAAGTATTAACACAAATAATTTCCCATCTAATTATCTTTACATATAATTATCCATCCTCATAAGGATTATTTCTATTCCTGACCTACATATTGAGGTCATTTCAAAGCTAATAAATTCAAGGTGGGATCCTTTGTTAAGTATATATTTCCCCCCCCATTCTCTCCTTGCTTCATCTTGATTATCTGGGAGATGAATTTCTAATTTAAAAAAGGGGGAGGATGTAGAGGTAAGGACCCTTGTATTAGGCCAAAATTTCCCCTGATACTTTAGTGTTGATGTTTCTCAACCTGTTTTTTTTTTTTTTTTTGGTCCGTCTTTTTTATTTTCCTTTAAGAAAAGAAAGGAGCTAAGATGGAGAGCAGGCTAGGAGACTCTAAAGAATAGGATTTATTTTTATCAATTTGGAAACAGAACAGAATGAAACAAACATGGGAGTCACTGATCATGACTTCATTTGGGTTGAACTCTGAAGCCCAGGAAATGTGCAGAAACATATTTCCATTTCCACTGATAATTTTATACTTCTCTTAATAGTTGCTTATTTACAGACATAATTATTCCTTTAATTAGCCTAGAGATTTTTCTCTCTCTAAAATATGTGTTAACTAATTGATTATTAAGCAAGTGTTTTTGTGCCAAGCACTGTCCTAGGCACCAGGGATCTAGCTATGAGTGAACAAAAACAGATGTCAAAGAGGTCAAAGTTCTCACAGTATTTATATTCCAGTGGGAGGAGACAATGCATCGATAAACAAATACGTATTATGTTGGCTGGTAAAAAGATGGAAAAAGAAAGCAGGTAAGACAAATGGATAAGGAAAATAAAATAAATAAGAAAAATAATCCCCAAACTAAAGCTGGGCAAGAAGTTAGAGAATGATAGTTGGTGGTGACTGTGTGTGATTTTGAGTGGTTGTTCTGGGGCATCCTTTCAGAAAGGGTTTCATTTGAACTAAGACCTTAACACAAACAAATTGTTTTTTTTTTGTTGTTGTTGTTGTCACCAGGTGAGATTTTTATCAAGAATACCTGGAATTTCCTTGGTATCAAAAATTTAGGAACCATAATTTCCCCTATATTGACCTTGATCACATCTATAGCAGAGTTGTAACGTTCAGCTTTCCATTTAGAATATGTTGATAACCATTCCGACATTAGAAAATTCCTCTTTTCTACATTCATTCTTTATCTCGTCCTATGAAAGGGCAAAATGTAGGAACAAGGCCAAAAATGGCTTATTATTATAAATGTTCTTAAGTTTGGATATGGAAATTTAGTGCCTAGAGCTTTCATATTTGTTTGAAACACCCATGCCCTTTTTTTCCCCCTTCATCTTTTTTAAAAGCTAAGATTCAGAACTGCAGTAACAAGAAGGAACCAATTTGGGGGCATTGGAACTAGCAGTTCCAGTGACATTTATGAATTTTCTTGTTTGATCCGTGTAAGTCTGTTCCGGGGAGGTTACATAGATCTGAGGTCTGGTACATCCTTCAAACTTACCTCCCTCTGGTGGCCACTTTAACACCTGAAAATCCCCATGCCTTTCCATCAAAGTCTCCATAACGGAGACAGAGGGCCTGCTGAGTTGGATTTTTATGGTAAATTCCTTTTGTATTGTATGTTTATGTCTCATTACACCTTGAATTTTTACTATGTTGTTCTCCATCATCCCAAACACATTCAACCGAAGGCTGATTTTTTTTTTTTTTTTCCTGCTGTGATACTCATGTGTCTATGACAGAAGGAAGGCAATCATCTGGGAATGAATGGACCTTTTAGACCTGCAGTTCACATTCCAGTTTTATCTTAGGAGCAGGCAGCATGCCCAATTTATGCTGTGCCTTGTTTCTAGATTATTTTAGCTCGGCTAACGTCATTTTCAGTGGGTGAAAGAGCTTGTCCTATATTTCCTGGCACATCATATGGAGGCCTAGAAGAGGAGAACGTGCTTACATTTCTATTCCATGGCCACCAGATGGGACCCTTTCCAGGGATGGTTTGAGAACCATTGTAACAACAGGTTTGATGATGGTGGAACAGAGAGGTGCTTGCTGCTGGATGACAGGGAGGACACACTTTATTATTATTTGAAGCTTCTCTGACCCCAGTCCCAAACTTCCACAACTGCTAAGGAAATATGCAAGAAAAATTTATTTTTAAACATGAGGAGAGTAGGAGGCTCTATGCTAGGTTTATAGTGGGGTAGGGAGAGGATCCATATAAGCATCCCTGTGGGATGTAGGGTGTAAACAGAACAAATGTGGTAAGAACAGGAGTGAAAGCAAGAAATAATAGAGAAGTAGAAAGGACTATGGAATCAAATATATCCCCCAATTATATTTGAGGAAGATTATTCTTGAAGAGGAGAAATTCTTGTAATTGCAGTAGATGAGGTATAGAAGTGGTAAAGGAAGTAGAGATAAGGGAGGAGGCAGCGACATTGGTGGAGGTGGACAGTATACTGGAAGTGTTGGAGAAATTGAAAGAAGGGTGAAAGAGGTTGTGGAGGGGGTAAAATTGGTGATGGAGAAACTTGTGGTGGTAGTCAAAGTGGTAAAGCCATCTAGGTTATACAAATATCCAATCTTTATACAAGGCAGAGTGAAATAAGTACCCCAGTGCACAGGAGAGCATGCAACCACGTGAAATACTTTTTAATTTTTGTTTACCTTGAGTGTTTAGATATCATTAATTCCATACATTTTTTTCACTTTCAAGTCTAAAATTTTTCTTATTTTCTTAAGTCGCTCAGAGAGCAGCTGAACATTAGTGCCCATTCATTTTACTCTGAGCACCTTCTATCAGCCAGACTGGACCAATCATAGACAACAGAAAATGACAAAGACATGGTTTCTGTCTTCATTTAGGAAACAGACCTGTAAACAGAACATAAAGCAGTGAAATTAAATGTAAGGATGGCAGAATGATAGACTTTGCAGAGAAATGACAGACAACCAAGGTGGGGAGTGCTGGGCCAGGGGAGGTTTCCTGGAACAAATAATAATCTGAGGATTAGAGAATCGAGAATTAGTTGGTTGAAGGGGAAGATAAGTGGTATAGGCCACACTAAGGAAGAGAGAAACTGTTTGTGGTAAATATGTAGTTGTAAATAGTTGTTCAGCTTCTACTTTCTCCACTTCAACATGGGAATGTTCAGTTCCTTGCAATATGTTGGGATTTAGAATCAAGTTCAAAAGCATCTGTGGTTCCAAAAAGTAAATTTTAAGTGGAATGAGGAACTTCTGGTGCTTAGTGGTGAAGTAGAGTTTTGTTTGCAAGTAGAGACAATAAGAGCTAATCTTAGAGCTGGTGCCCCCAAATTATTCAAACCTGCTCATTCTCTTGGCCTAGGAAATGAATGGGAAGACAGAATTTAAGTGATTTTTTCCTATGGGGGAGCAGGATGAACAGTGTTTAAGCTGGGATAGATGAGCAGCATGTAGCATCTGTGTGGAATGATAAATTACTCACTCTGAGAAGACCTGATATGCAGGAAAAAGTCAGCCAAAAATATGAGTCACTCATTTAACCTCTTGAAGAGATGGAACATACTAAGATGGGGAAGGTAATTAGACTCTTCAAGATTGATGGAAATGAAAAACAAACTAAAAAAAAAAAATACAACACACATGCATTTTTGATCAAATTAAAATATGAATTTTCAAACAATGCATGGTTGTTAGACAAATGATTCAATAGAAGTACACAAATATATCTGAATAGAGTTTCAAAAGCTGTGTTTTAAATAGGAAATCTTAAAGTCTATGAAATTGATTTCCTGGAATGAACACTGCAAATGACTCTTCAGAGATCACAGACGGGGGATTTCTCTGGGCCCTGAGGTGCCCTGCAGAGGAATTAGTGCATCTCTAGTTCTTGGTGCTTCTGTGGTGAACAAAAGGAGATGCTCAAAGAGGCTGGATGGTGGCTTGATGTTTTTTATGCAGAATTTCCAAATCAGAGTGGGCACCTCCTATCCAAAAGATTTGCTGTTTTTTTGCCACCTACCCTGGAAAGCAGGACATGGATTGCATAGAATAAAATTTTAGAAGCTGACCTCTGAACCTCATATTTAAATTCATTTCTGGCTTATTCTTTCCAAATAGCAATTGAGTTTAACTATTGTGATTTAGCCATCTGCAGTCCATGTTTATAATTGTTCACACTATTATTGTCTCTGAAATTTTCACAGTTAATATTATTAAGGGGTGGATATATGATTTCCTGTGTGGTTCCATTCACTCTTCTGGCCCATTTTGATAAGAAAGTGCCTACCTGCTGCACCAAGGAGCTTTTATTGGCATTTTGAATTTTCACTGGTAAGCAAATAATATAGGAGAACAGAACCACTCCATTGGTAGCCTTTCAGATACAGAATTCTGTTTAATTTGCAAAAACCCTTTATAAATTCTAACTATTAACTCAGCCTTTCTTGCCTGCCTTACAAAAGCAGCTCTTAGGAAATAAAGCATTTGGGACCCAGTGGGAAAGATTCCAAGCTCATACTGCCAAATCTCCTGAGTTATCCTGACTCCCACCTGAGATTTTGGGATTTTCTATTATGAAAGGGGGAGGGAGGGGTCAGCCCCATCTGGAACCTAGATGAGAGAGTAAATAGACTTGTCTGTTTTTCAAAGATAATTGTGGGTTATGAAACAAAGCTAAGTAGGTAGCAAAATCCTACGCAGATTACAAAAGTGATTTTATATCTCTGCATTAGCACACGTAATTTTAGGCCCTGAAGCAATGTCTGGTGGACCAGTCAAACTTGCTGGGGCAATCAGTTAATGAATCCAAGAGAAGCAATGGTTGGAATTAGATCATGGATTATGGATTCCTAAAACTGGAAAGGACTTCCGAGATTTTTCTAGGCAAACTCTTTTGCTTTATAGTTGAGGAAATAGAGGCCCAGAGAAGCACAGTTATTTCTAGTGGTTATCCTGATTTCCAGCACTGTGCTTTGGTGTGGGATGACCCTCAGCTCAAACTCAATTTATTGCTATATGTATTCACTGTGTCTGTTCCTCAGAACATGTGTCATGAGGGACACATGACTCATGACTCCTCACAGCTAATCCTGCTGTTCAAAGATCACAAAGCATCTTGTTCTCATTAGTTCTGGTCATACCTCTGGTAGGTGGGCAACATTCTCCATGATTGACCCACAGTGTCTGGCTCTGCCATTAGTCTGAGGGTGGGTTGAGGGGATTTTGGGAGACATTTCCTAGGCTGGGACTTTTCACCTTAGACTTCCTTTTCCTTGGGATTCTTTCTCAAGCTGAGGGAAAGAGTAGTCTGACTACAGGATTTTTGTTTTCCCGAAAGGTTGACAATAGTGATGAAAGTCTTGTTGAAGTTAATTTAACTCTCTGAGCTTTTGTTTCTTCTTTGTGAAATAAGAAAAAGAAAAAAAATATATAATTCACAAGGTTGGTCCCAAGTATAAGGGACGCATTTAAAAAAATGTTTATTTTCTCTTTTTGTAACAATTTCTGAATATTATTAGTTTTTGATTAGTCTAAAAATAATTTCAAATTTTCTGTTTATGAAGATAATACATCTTTAGTAATGAAACAATGCTGAAAATTATGAAATTCTTTCAACACCTACAACCAGAGAGAACTATTGTGCCTACTTTTATAATATTCTTCCAGTTATCTCTCTGGGTATCAATGTCTGTATTAGCATTTATAATGTTGCATAAAATGCAATCATAATATAGACAGTTTCTCAATCTGCTTTTTTGCATATAGTTTAACGAAACTGTTAATAGATACTTTCTAACAGTTCTGGGAATATTTAAATCCCAAATGCAGGAAATAAGGGACAATACCAGGTAAAACTTCACTATGACCTGATTGGCACTCTTCTCTTCAATTGGCCCTTTCCTCTGTTCTCCTCAATTAAGACAGAATATGCCACTGGACATATACAATGCGTTTCTTGGATTTGCAAACATTTTCATTTCCCCTAACAAAAGCCAGGGTAAATAAATGTCATATACTACTATAGTTCCCTATGGAGCCCATAAGATCCCCTTAATCATATCCTTCCTCTATTTTCCAGGGGATGAACTTTCAGGAAAGGCATAGATTTTTTTTTTTTATATATACTTAAGCTCATTGGGTTTTGTTGGCCTGTAACTATATGTGATGCCATGTTTTATTTAGTTTGATCTTCTTGGTGTCCCAGTGTCTTGCCATTATTAGACAGACAGACTGATATTGGCCACACTCTGTTCTTCATTTGCGTCTCAGTTTTGTTCACATTCCCAGTGTCTTTGGGACTCTGATAGTGGTGATATAAGTGATGACTTAGAATCAAGCAATGTAAAGGCATGCAGAGTGATTCTGCCTGGAATTATCATCTGTTGTTGCCATCAACCCATTCCTGTGAGTACCTGTTAGTAGAAAATAGTGCTAATTGAAAGTCTTTGGGTATTGGGAATTCTGGGTCATAATGGGCAGGTGAAAAACTTCAGTATTAAAAACTTGTGTAAGAATCACACTTCCATGCAAAAGGTTCTCATCCATGAAGGGAAGATATTAATATTCATGTGGTCCCAGATCACCAATATAATGTGAAGGAGACTTTCTTATACTTTGAGATCCTCTGATTAGAGCTGGCAATTTAAAAGTAGCATTTTCAGGCTGTTTTCTGTTTTGTCATAATTGGACCAAACTCTCTCCCAGCGTCTATGCATTTTGGTTTCTCTTCAGCCTCCTGTCTCCCCACCACAGGAGTCTGCCCTGATTTGTTCATGCCAGATGTATTGAGGTGGTTTTTATCAGGCAGCTTTCAATTAGGAAATGGTGGCGAGCGCGCCTACTCATTTCTCACCATCTCCATAAGGAGCCACTTTAACTCTGATGCAGTGATGCAGGGCTTCTAACCGAGACCTCAAGGGGAAAGGCCCCATCACTAATCTTATGTGCTCATCCAAAACAGAAGGCAGTGGTGATTTGCAATCAAGGCTCACTGGCACCTCAGTGATGGCCCCTAGAGGGCTCTGCCAGGCCCACTGTGAAGATGGAGACATTTTAGAACCACTGGAGTGGTTCTGGCGCTTCTGACCTTGTGCCAAGTTTCTGTCATAACTGGAGATTAGACATGTTTTCATTAGGAACATTGGGGAATTAATAGAAAATAGATTCTTGACTTTGAAATTTACCTTGCTGAATTTGTCTTCCAAGAGAAAACCTTGAATTTATGTGGCGTCTTCATTCCAAGATTGATGATGATGACGATGATGACGACGACAATGATGTGTGAGGGTTTTCCTTTGCTGATTATTCATGTTTCTCTCCATACAGAACCTCTGTATGAGGTTGACTGGCAGAGCTGGAAAACAAGAAACAGATAAGATCCATGCTTGGAAAATTCTGGAAAACAAAATGGGTTTTTCATATATTTATATTCATGCGTTCTTATAAGTGAACAACCCAGAACTTCAAACTAAATTTTGAAGAAATTATGACCAAAAAATTGATGTTTTTTTAAAAAATTAAATCTACATATATGTAAAGCACACTAAATTTACTGAGACAAATTTGAACTAATTTCCTTCCTTCCTCCCTCCCTCCCTCCCTTCCTTCCTTCCTTCCTTTCTTCCTCCCTTCCCAGGACCTTGCATTTGCTAGGCAAGTACTCTTCTACTGAGCTACACCCCCAGGCCCTGGAAGCTTAAATTTTAATTGTGCTCCCTCTCTCTTTTGTTTAGTAAATGGACTAAAAGCAATTACTTGAAGACCAGGAAAAGATAGCTAGCTTTTCCCTGCAAATATAGACAGAAGGTAGTTTTCATGCTAGGTGTATTCCATTTCAGGTAGACCCTCCACCCTTCTCTATCACTGGCTTCCTTGTCCTCTGTATTTCACTAGCTTTGACAATAAGAGACATCTCCCACACACAGAAGGGCAAGAGAAGTGTAAGTTCTAGATATTTATTCCCTCAGTTCCCTTTTTGGTAAGTATGACTGAAAACAATGAGACATAGAAACAAATTCTTATCATTTTTTGGGATGCACATGCTATCATGTTTGAGAGTGATTCTATATTAAAACCAGCTTTTTAGTCCTCACTCAAATATGAGTAGATAACTGAAGATTACAAGACATTTGAGGAAAGCCTTTAATGGGAGAGAGAGAGGGAGGGAGGGAGGGAGGGAGAGAGAGAGAGAGAGAGAGAGAAAAGGAGAATCAGAAACAAAGCAACTTAGAGGAAGCAGAAACTAAACATCTTAAAAATTAAAGCCTATTATTAAATATTCTCAAGGAAATAAGGGAAGATATTGCAACCATGAAACAAGAACTGAATACTATTTAAAAAGGACAAAAATAGATTCTTAGAGTTTAAAAATGTAATAGATTAAGTGAAACTCAATAGAAATATTGAAGATCAGATTGAATAAATCTCCCTGAAATAAAGCAAAAGTGAAATGTGGCTGGGTATGGTGGTGCATGCCTGTAATCTCAGTGGCTCTGGAGGCTGAGGCAGGAGGATCACCAGTTCAAAGCCAGCCTCAGCAAAAGCAAGGTGCTAAGCAACTCAGTGAGACTCTGTAAATAAAATACAAAATCAGGTTGGGTCTGTGTCTCAGTGGTTGAATGCCCCTGAGTTCAATCCCTGTATAAAAAAGAAAAGAAAAGAAAAGAAAAAAAGGTGATGGAAAATAGTGGATTAGATGTTAATTTTATCTGACTGATAAAATTTCCTGAAAAAGAGAATAGAGAAAACAGAAAGAAGAAAATCATCAGCCTAATGAGTCAAGAAAATATTCCAAGGAAAGACATAAATTTCCATCCTGAAAGAGTTTACTGAGTACCCTCAGAATGAACAAAAATAGACCCACAACAAGGGCATCTCATTATGAGAATCTGGAATATTGAGGACAAAGAACCTCAGATAAGCTTTTAGAAAGAGAAAAGTAGACCACAGAAAGCAACAGGATCAGAATGGCTCTGGCCTTCTCACAAGCAAAACTAGGACCTAGAACCAATTGAACAATAGGTTCTCTCAAGTTCTAAGGGGAAAGTGATTATCAACCTTGAATTTGATACCCAAAGTATCCTTTGGATGTGAGGGGAGAATAAAAGCATCATTAGACACACACATGCTCAAAACCATTTCCTTCCCCATACCTCTTCTTAGGAAGCAACCGGTTCTAGATTGGGGCTTTCCACCCTAGACTTCCTTTTCTCTGTGCTCCATAAACATAAGGGTTTAAACCAAGAAAGATAAAGCTACAAGACACAGGAAATAGAGAGTAAAAGGAATTCTCAGAAGAACTAGTGATGGGATACACCAAGAAGACAGTGAATGTACCAGATAGTGAGACATGGGAGCAGATCATAAAGCTCCAAGATATATTCTTAGGAAGATGAAATTACTGGGATATCCCTATGTATTAAGTATCTTGAGAGATTTAGACAACTTTCTAAAGATTGGTATTAAGTAAGTGATAAATACATAGAAAATCTAAAAAGTGAATGCAAGGCAATTATCACAGAAAAATAGTTGTAAAGAAAAGGAAAAATTGTTATGATTATTATTTGGCTCATCTGTGAATAGCATTTACATAGTAATAGTATTATAAATTTCAAATATTGGTCTATCTAAAATTATAAAATTATAATTATGTTGAAAAGATGAAAAGATAAGGAAAGGCACATTGGTACAGTGGGGTACATAAATGAAAAGAAATAAAATATTAAGTTTTATAGGAATAAGTCAATAAATAGTGCCTAAAATTGGAAGAGAGAAGAAAGAGGAGGGGAACCAAACCAAAACCAAAATACTACCAACTAATAGAACAACACAAAAATGTCATTTTGAGACCTAGAGACCAATTTCATGTATTAGTGAAAAGGCATGAAAGTAATTACCTCATGAAAGGGGGAAATGGGGCTGAGGGAGATAAGGAACTACTATCTTTTTGTAATAAACCTTGTAGAATGATTTGACTATTAACTTTAAACATGCATGTCTATCTGATTAAAAAATAATAAAGGAAACCATAAAAAGAAAATTAATTAAATAATTAAAAATATGCATGCACCCCAGGCAGTCATTGCTAAGCAATCAGAATTGGCAAACAAGTGAAACTATTCTTATTTGGGCAACATGAAAACTATAAAAGTAGAAAAATCATTTTTTATGAGTGTCATTACGGCATTGCTTATTAGAGAAAAGGTTTGTAAAATTGGATTAATTATCAATGGGTGCCTGTCACATCAAGAAGTTTAGGGCGTAAGATGCAGTATTGTTTTATCTTATTGTGGGAAGCAAGGGACAGGACAGAACAAGAGTCAGGGGACTGTGATTCCAGCTAAAAAGGAACAGATTTTCAGCCTAGACTTGTGTAGAGTCAATTGCAGGGCAATCAGCTAAGGTGAGCCCTAGAGATCTGGGCAGTGGAAGCTACGGGCTGAGTAGTCTGAGCAGGAAGAGGGGCACTATGGTTTGGATATGGCATAAGTGTGTTGCCCAAGGGTTCATGGATGGGAAGCTTCATTCTCAGTGTGGTGAGGTTAAGAGGTAGGTTAAGGGATCTTTAAAAGGTGGAGTCAAGTAGGAGGTCCTTGGGTCATGAGGCATGCCCTTGGAGGGGATTAACCAGTAGTTCTTGTGGGACCCTAGTTTGTCCCTGGTCTCATTTTCCAACTTCCTCTCACCATGTGATCTCTGTCCCTCTTGTACTTGCTTCCACTATGATGTCATCTGATATGATGTGATGCGGTCAGGGGACCTGCACCAGAGCAGTCACAATGTTATTTGGACTTTCAGGCTCTAAAACTGTGAGATAAATAAACACCCCTTTCTTTACAGATTATACAACTTCAGGTAGTTTGTTACAGTAATAGAAAACATACTAATACAAGGGGTACCAGAAAGCAGACTTCAACTCTGATCTTTAGGGTAGGTGAATTCAGGTTTCCTGGTCTATTACACATTTCTCACTAGGTAGAGTGTTGTTTACAGGTAGAAGAAGGTGGGGACCTGTAGGCATCCTGATCTCTTGACCCTCTATGCTTCATTTCTTTGACCTTTACAACTGGATTTCTTAAATTTTACCTGTATGCTTAGTTTTTTTTCTAACATTGGGGCCTGATCCTATATCAGCAGCTCCCAAAGCTGGTGTTTTAGACAGCTTTATCACTGCTCTGACTAAAAGACCTGACCAGAACAATTGTAGAGGAGGAAAAGTTTATTTGGGGGTTTATGGTTACAGAAATCTCAGTCCATAGACTACAGGCTCCATCTCTCAAGGTGAGCTAAAACGTCATGGCAGAAGGGTGTGATGAAGGGAAGTGGCTCACAGAATGATCAGAAAACAAAGAGAAGGCTCCGTTTACCCAATAACAAAATATATACCCCAAAGGCACATCAGCAATGACCCCCCTCCAGCCACACCCTACTTGCCTTCAGTTACCTCTCAGTTAATCCCATCAGGGGATTAATTCACTGATTAGGTTAAGGCTCTCATAACCCAATCATTTCTCCTCTAAACCTTTTTGCACTGTCTCACACAGGAGCTTTTGGGGGATACCTAATATCTAAACCATAACAGCTGAACAGTTGGCATCATCACCCTCCCCTATGATTTTGATTAAATGTCCTCCAAGAGCTCAGGTGTTGAAAGCTTGTTTCCAATGCAGCAGTGCTCAGAGGTGGACCTTTGAGTTCATTAGATCATGAGGGCCCTGACCTCATGAATGGATTAATCCATTTATGTATTCATAGTTAAATATGTTTAGAGGGAGTGACTTTGTTATAAAAGTAAGCTCTTGCTTTGCTTCCTGGCTGCTATGAGGTGAGCAGCCTCCTTTACCATATACCCATTGCCATGGTGTTCTATGTTATCATAGGCCCAAAAGCAACTGGGCCAATCACATGGACTAAAACCTCGGAAACCATGAGCCAAAATAAACCTTTTCTCCTTTTAAGTTGTTTACCTCAGATATTTTATCACAGTGATGGGAAGCTGACTAATACACCCTCTGATGTTAGCAGCATAAATAAATCCTTGTCTTATACCCCCAATCACTGAGAACCTCACCTGAACTTCAGACCCTCTTGCTCTTCTAATGCCCAGCCTCCTAAATGTTCACCACACAATACATGTCCATAGCACTTCATGATACCTGTTCTGGGTTGGGCAGAAAGTTTGCCACAAACCTTTATTTCACCCCTGCCCAATGTGTGATTTGTATCTCATCTTCATTTTCCCCCTGTAGACTGATCACCTAGCTTCAGGCCAAGCTTTGATCCTGTCTCTCTGACTTTCAATAAAGCCCAGGTCCTGACCTTATTCCCAGGTTAGGAATTTATTGAACATTTATAATCAACCTATTTGAAATCCTCCAAACATTGTGCTTTACAGGTTTATAGAGATTACCTCATTCACAGCTTATAATAACTCTCTAGGGTAATAGTTAAGATAACCAACACCAGATAAGAAACTGTACTTTGAAGCTATGAAAGGACTTGTCCATGATCACAGTACAGGGATGGGGCAGGAATTGAAACACAGGTCATCTACTTTCAGCCTCAGGCTGTGATTACAAGCCTCGTTGCCTCTCAAGGTCTTTGTTGAAACTTCATCATCTACTGACTCAACTTCTCCCAGGTTTCGAATCCTGAATCTAGTTGCAGGTGAGTCCTGCTTTTGCCTAAGGTGGAGGCAGATGTGCCTGGTTGTTTTCACAGGATTATTTGCTTCTATGGAGTTCCCAGGTGATCTTATCAGTCCACAAAATGCCCTACAGCTAGGGCAGGTAGTTCTCAGTGTGGTCCTTAGACCAGCAGAGTCAACATCACTATGGAACTGGTTAGAAATGCAGCACATCAGACCCTGCTTGAGATCAACTGAATTGGAGACTTTGGGAGTAGGAACTATCAATCTGAGTTTTAATAAGCCCTCCAGGTGATTTTGATGTACACTAAAAGTTGGGAACTCTAGGGTCATAGAGTCTGCTAGGGTCAAGTCTTTGCTTATTGTTGACTGTACTTAAATAAAATGTGTTCAGAAAAAAGAGGAGCAGGAGATGTGTTCCTGTCTTGAGTTGCCACACTATTCAACTTGTGAATTCCTCCCTTCTATCTTACCGGGATCACAAAATGGGAAGATACAGTGTGAGAAATCTTATTCAACCTGACCCTGTACAGGGAATCATGAAGACACTGTTTTTGGATGCCTTTAATGAAAATGAAAATAGAGTCATCAAAAAGAAAGGCTGCAGGTCAGGACAGACAGGAAAGAGTTTGAAATCAATGTTCTTGAAATCTAAAGAAACATAGATTCACACACAGATATTTTAGTGTTAAATGCCTCAGGTCCTTTTGTTGTTGATGTTTATGACTTCTCTCATCTCACTTACATCTGCCTTATGGTAAAATAGTGGCAGTCACAGCACTTATCAAAGGGTATATATGAGGGAATGGATTGAGGCAGCAAGCTGTTATTTTCCTTATTCTTATAACAATACAGAAAATTAATAAATTTAATAATATTTTTCTTTTACATAGTTCAGTGATTTAAATACAAAATTAACAACTGCTCACTCACTCATCTCCTCAGTGGTTAGCCAGAGCCAGTTCCCATTGTTTGCTAGTTGGTATCTTGTCTACATGTTTCCAGGTATTTAGCACCTGCACCACACCTGGGAGAACACAGCTGCTGAAGTCCTGGCCCTGAGTGTAAAGCCAGGGCTTATCCAAGCTTTTGAACCGCAAGCTTGCTGAGGCTGCCCGGGTGCCTTCCAAGCAGGGCATCTGTGATTGATGATGGGAGAGAGTAAATAAATTTCAGTAAGTACACATGAGAGTGGATCAGGACAGTAAGTGTTTACTATGTACAATCAATGGGCATTATTTTAGAGGAGATTAAAATTTCCTGGACTTAATCCTCCTGCTGGAGCAGCATTGGTGGCAGAGGATGAGTTACTGTTTTCTCCAGGGAGGTAGTGAGGAGCATCTGTGCCTTTTGAGTCAAAGTATGTAGTAAAATAAGCCATTTAGAAATCTGTTCAGGGGCTGGGGGAATGGCTCAGTGGTAGAGCACTTGCCTAGTGTGCATGAGGCTCTGGGTATGGTCCCCAACACTAGGGGATAGGTGGAATCTGCTTGGTTTGGAAATCAAATAATAGATGTGTTTGTAGTATACGAAGTGGAAGAAGGTGGTTCTGGATGGCTAAATGTCTGGAAATTGGAAATGACAAGTGTGTCTCTCTCTAACCTTCTTGGGCACTGAAACCTCTTCTCCATTTTATAACCTATGTAATAGAATCTGATGTTGGTGAAGGTTGGTGTTGAACTTTACTCTGAGGTGTACATTTCTGTATAGTGGTGAGCTGTGGATGGAATAGGGTATCATGGTAGAAACTGAAAATCTAGCTTTCTTCTGAACTTTATTCTTCTGTGTTTCAGAAGCTGTCACTTAAAATTTAAAGTAGTTTCTGTCTCCTAAGATAAGTCAAAACTTGAACTTAACTTTGGGATGTTTGTTCTAGAAAAAAATCTTGAGCACCTTCCCATTGTTTGGGAGACAAAAACTGTAAACTCAGGATTTTCCTGAAAGTAGATAATTAAGTATTATTAATGTAAGTTATATGTATATTTTTAGCAAAATGAAGATTTCCGGATACTTTTATTTCTTCATGAGATAATTTTATGTAGATTTGAACTGCTGATGCCTTATATCAGGGGTTGGCAAACTGTTCTATGTACAAATCTGGTCTACTGCCTGTTTTATAAGTAAAGTTTTATTGGAACACAGTCATGCTCATTTATTTGTCCATAGTTGCCTTCCCACTACAACAGTAAGTGGTTGTTAGAGACTATATTGCCCTCAAAGCCTAAAATAGTTATCATCTGGCCTTCACAGAGAAAAGTTTGTTGACCCCTGCCTTTGATTATTGCTTCTTGTGTGCACAATCTTAAACAGTTGCACACAGATATTACAACCAGAGATTACAAAATGACCGGGAAGATACACATGTCTGAACTTCTTATCAGACTTAACTTATGAAGAGACTTTCAAAAAGACTTGAACCTGGCTTGCTGTCAGTCGTCCTGGCTGTCCTGATGATGGCCTACACATAGTGCTGTTCCAGACTAAATAACCCTGGAACCATTAGTTTCTGATATGATGGTCTCATTGGAGACACAAGACAATATTTCACTCCATGATATGTGGATGAGTGCAAGTGGGATTTCCCTTGAAGGGAGTGGTTATTCTCACTGTCAATTATCCCAAGAAGATGGCAATTCTGGATAGGAAAAAAAAAGACTGAAATTTTCAACTCTACTCAAACCTTCAATGACTGCAGCCCCATGAGAGACCCTGAGCCAGAAATGCTCAGATGTCCCTGAATTTCTGTCTCTCCAAATTTTGTGAAATAATAATTGCTAGTTTTTCATGTGGATAAGTTTGGGGGTAATGTTGTACTGCAATGGATGACTTATACAAAGGTTTAGACAAACTAGGCCTTATGCCATATGCCACATGGGTGCTCAATAGCCAGTTATTCTAATATCACTGGTGAGTGGGCATAGGACTCCTGCTAAAGTACTCACTTGTGGTTAGCTTTGGGTAACTCAGCCTTCAGCTTAGAGGCTCTCATATCATACAGGTGGGAGGAAGGGAACAGTTTGAGAGTGATGTGAATGTATGTGCATGTGTGGGGTGTGTATATATGGTATGTAAATCAGTGTTATTCCCTGTGTTCCTCCATAAGGAACAAAAGAACCTCTTTGCTGTGCCCTCTGTGACTATGAAGCCTACAATAGTTGTGTTAACTCTTCAGGTCTTAGTCCCTTCTGGTTGGTTTTCAGAGATACTTTTCTCTCTGGATTCTACAAAAACTTGTTCTGACTCTTAAATGATGTTTGAAGAGCACCAAAATTGTGTTTGTTTCTGTGCTGAGCCTTCTGTGTATGTATTGAAAGCAAACTCTGTGGTAGGTAGCAAGTGAGAACTGCATGGGAAATGTGTTCCAGGTCTGTGGAGGAAATGCACACAGAGAGGAACTAAATGATGCCTGTTTAGGTTCTCAGCTGAGAATTCTCCAGTCTCCCCTGGACCTGGTTGTTGACATGGTGACAACATAATGGAGAAGGTTACATAAAACACAGGGTCCCTGGTCTTCATGGGCTTTGACATTTACTTAGGTATTTTGGTGTTTGCTTCCAGTAACTCAGGAGCAAAGTTGTTTCTGTTGTAAAAACAAAAACCCCAGCAACAACCCCAAATTGTGTGGCCCTTGTTGCCTGAAAATTAACTCAAGGAAAAAGGAATTCTTAATAAAGATGTGAAGGCTATTAGCTTCTGCACAGTGTGCACATTGAGAGATAAGGAAAGAGCCCAAGGGCAGGAGAAGTACATCACTTATGACAGCTCTGTCCTTGTCCTTTCTGACTTGTCCTGAGTGAGAACCGAGCAGTTAAGTTTAAGTTTGTGTTTGGAAGGAAGTCTCTCTGTTCTCTTTAGCAGCTGATCATTTGTGTCTATATTTTCAGCTTGTCCCTCTCTCCTCAGCCCTTTACTTTCTTGTTTTGCAATAAAAAATATTACCTGCCCTTCTAATCTTGAACGAATATCTTGTATTAGGATATAGACTTTGTCAGTGAGCTCCCATCACACTTAAATTCAATGAGCTCTTCTACTTTTGAGTTTCAGAGGTAAAATTCTCAGCAGCAACTCCAAGTTCTAACAGTTGCCCTTGTCAACCTTGTGTTCCCTTTTAGCAAGGATCAGTAACAAGGACACTGGGTGCAGTGTAGAGGCTTAAGTGGGTGACAAGCTTCATTTCCCTGCGCCATTAATCTATACATTGAATTGCAAAGCCCTGGATGGTGTTGAGGATGATTTTTTTTTGGAATTAATCATGTTATGGAGGTTTAATTTTGGGTTATCTATATATTGGGAACCTATCAAAGAGGTTGGAGAGAAGTAAGTTGCAAAGAAAAAACTAGGGGCCTTTCAAGTCAGCCAGACCTGGACATCCTCCATGATTTACAGAGCATGTGACAATGTAATGAGGTGGTTTAAGGTAAAAACCACCTAGTCCCACTATTTGCTTAGTGTTCCCAAATGGGTTAGCAATAATGCCTGTTTCAGTGGTGGCATGGGAATGAAATTAACATATGTGAAAGCATTTGGAATAGTGTCTAGCTCAATACACTATTTACTATTATTTTTGTTATTATTACTGGCTCTTTCATCATAAGCCAGTAAGGTAACTTCTCTAAGCCTGAGTTACTTTACCTATAAAACCAAGGTGGAGAGCTCAGTGGTTGGTCTGGGTTTGGTCCCAAGAATGAAGCTCTGGGTTTGGTCCCAAGAATGGCAAACAAAATAAAACAAAGAAAAAACAAATAATAACAACAAAAAACCCAGGATGGTAATAATAATTGTCTCTTGGTTTTTTTGTATTAATACATGTAAAACATCCTGCTCAATTTCTGGTATATAGTAGGAGCTCTCTCTTAAGGATATTTTATTTTAATATATGATTAATAGGTGCCACCTGTTTTACACTATTATGTTTGGGGCCTTGCAGACTTAAATAAAGAGATATAATCAGAATGCAGTGGGCCTGATGCCATTGTTATAGTGCTGGGACACGTTGACCTGAAATTGCCTCCAAGGCAGTGTCGCTGCTCTACAGTGAGATTCTTACTCCCCGAGGTCATTAGAACCCCCATTCTCAGCCAGGTTTGATTTCTATCAATTTCTACTCCCAGAACAAGTGAGTCTGACTCAAACACTTGCTTCCCTAATCTCTGCAATCTTTGAAGGAAAGAACATCCAAAGCTTCTTTCTAAACGGGTCTTCAGCTGTGCCCTTTGTGAACTTTGGGACCCAGAGAGATCTTGATGATTTCTGCAAAGATCTTGTAACTGGCTGAATTACTCCAAGACCCAACCTGGCCGGTGTCTGTTAACATTTAGCACTGGAGCCTGATTATTGTGTGATAATTGCTCCATTAGCTCATGTTGCTGCTATTGTTCATAATAGCCCTTCCTTGTCCCTCGCAGACCTCTTGTCTCCTGCCCTGACCTCTATTTCCATGTACATTTGATGTATTTCTCATTATCCTGCTTAATTTTGCCAGTTATTCCTCAGAATGACTTGGGCAATCTCATGCAGTCTCCGAAGCTTGATATTCCGTGTATCCCATGCTGACTCTCCCTCCTCTGGTGTGTTCCAGATGGTTTTGTACCAAGCAGAGCATATGCCTCTTTCTTCCCCTTGATTACTCTTTGCATTTCTTTGCTCCTCTGCACCGTCCTCCATTTGATTTACTTCTGGAGTATTTATTGCTGGGGTGATATGCATAATGAATGCCCTTGGGCATTCATTAAGTTTAACTCTGAACAGTTTCTATTTCCCCTCAGTGTCCTTGATGTCTGATATGTTTGGTCATTTGCTCATGTAAACCTCACAGTTTGCCAGCATTTACTCCATGGAAATTCCAAACCTCTCCCTTTCAGGCTGTGCTATTTATTTGTTTACATTTAATTTCATGGAAGTCCTTAGTTTCAAATGGTGCCTTACTGGTGACCCTCAGGATGTCCCTGTCTGTCCCAGTCTATTGGAGGAATTACTCCAGTTAACCATTGTAGTGTAACAAACTACCTGCCTGTCAGCTGTTTAAAACACAATTATTGTCTCTCATGGTTCTTTGAGTAGGCTGGGCATAACTGGAGAGCCCTCACTTGGGATTTCTCCTGCAGTTGTGGTGGGAGACGCTAGGGAGGGCTGTGGTGGTCTTAAGGCTTGAAATGGCTGGCCACCTAGGAGACTCACTCACATGGCTCGCAGTTGATGGTTTTTTGAGGCCTCAGCTGGGGTTGTCCCACCAAAGTGCCTGCATATGGCCTCTCCATGTGAGAACATGGGCTTTTCAAACCATGGTAGCCAGGATTTGAGAAGGTGCCTTACAAGAGTGAGCATTGGATGGTGAAAGATGCAAAGCTTCTCATGATCTTGGAAGTCATGTAACATTATTTCTATTACACTTGATTTGTGGGAGGGGAACTACATAAGGGAGTGGATTACTTCTTTGGGGGAGACTAGCTATCATAGTGAATAGTTACTCTGTTCTTTACCTTGTTCCTTATTTTAGAGTCAGAAAGTCCCTTTTAATGTTGGTTTTTCCTCCAGATTGTTCTCTGGTAACTTGAGCAGTAGTTACAGGCAATTTGCTCTTCTAGCAAGCTTCAGTTAGGACATTCCCACTGCCATCTCTACCACCTGGCTGCTATAATATCTATTTCTCTCCTTGAGATTCTTAGCTTGGAAAGACTCTGCTAACCTAAAGAGAAGAAGTACAAGGGAAAGAGTTCTACTTTGTCTTCTAGGTCTGACTTTGGAATAATACACATGACCTTGAATGATTCATTTGCTCTCTTTTGACTCTGGTCTTTTCTGAAGTTTTCTATAAACTCTGAAATTCTACAATACTAATAACCACCTTTGATATGCTTATCTATTGGATTAAATACTCTACTTCAACCTTTGGAACTGATTATGCACAGGTTTGGGGGCTGATGGAATGGTTACTGCCCATTATAATCTTTGCACATAGTAGGCACTTAGCACAAATTTTTTTTGATAAAAATTAAATCTAGAAAACTAGGTGCTATCATTATTTTCAAGATCTTGGTGGTATATGCTGCTGGATTATTTATTTTAATTTTAATTTTAAAGATCATTATCTGGCATATGTAAGGATTTACTTTGAGAACTTAGAATTTCTTGTTAACATGGTCTCTGCATGTGTCCCTTTGCTGCTAACAGGCAGTTCTTTGTGCCTGTTGACAGATTGATATTTTGCAAGTAACCCTCACGCCCTGATTCTGGCTGTGATTACCTCAAGCTGCAGCAACTGGAGGGATGCCAAAGGTCTGTGGTCATCTGAGTTTTCTGTTTTTTTTTGTGTGTGTGTGCCGGGCTATTGGAACCTTCAGCTCTGTCCCTTTGGAGTTGTAGAGGTGAAAGAAAATAAGGAAAATCCACAGGAGTGAGGAAGAACAGGTCAAGTATAAATGAAATATATACCCTGGCCGCCCAGCTGAGTGCGTCAGTTCCTAGGCTTACGCCAACTGGAGGCTGACCTTGGGTTTCCTGCCCTCATAATCCATTTGCCATTTGAGAGGACAAAAGACTCCATCAGGAAGAGCTTAACCCTACTAACAGTTACAAATCATTGGCCCTGGGGAGCTGGGACTCAAGAGAGGTCCTTTGCCTTCTTTTTGATTTTAGGGGAATCAAATTTCAAAAAGCCTGAGTGCCCATATCTCCAGGATTTCCCACGATCTGGGAGGTGCCAGGCCTGAAACTGGCCTGTTACTGTGCTTACTCTATTCAGCAAGAAGTCATCTCCCTAGAGGAAGACAACTCTACTCTAAAACAGACTTGAGACTGATGGAAGAAATCACTCTGAAGTGGCCTAAATTGATGTGTTTGGGTGTTTTTATGACAATCATAGGAAAGGCGAAGTAGGAAGCAGTCTCAATTGGCATGATTGGAAAAGGCTAACATTTCTAGCAGTTCTTTTAAGAAAAAGGCTCCTTGGGGGTGGGGGTGGGGGTGGGCTGCGGTCTTTCCCTATCCTGAACGGGAAGGCTTTCTGACCTGCTTGGCTGCCATTTTTCACTCACCTCTCTGCCAGTCATCGTTTGTTTTATTTTATTTTTTTAAATTTTCAACTTTGGCAAACGTTTTTGTAACATTTATGCTTAATTAAATAAAACCTGTTCACGTTCTGAGCTGGGGGAACAGAGGTCAAGTAACACCAGACTCTTTTGCCAGCCTTTGCTGAACCGGTTCAGCAGCTGCAGTCCCAGCTCTCCCTCTGGAAAAAGCATCCTTGACAATGTTAATAGTTTTGACCTCTGAGTTCTTGTATTTCACCAAAAAGTCCCTAAGGTAAGAAGGAAGGGACTGGAAAGCTGGTGCCTAAGGCTAAACTTTGACCCCAGATTAAGAAGAAGGGCAGAATAATTCTGCAGAGACAGTTGGTCTGTACACTACAGAGTGAAGATTTTTTTTAAAAAGGAGAGTTCATAGTTTCCCTACTATGAATTATTTGTAGTTCTGTGGTCAGTAGTCCTGGGTCTTGGAGGACAAAGGAGAGTCTGTAGAAATTCAGCCCTGACTGGCTAGATGAAATAATATAATATGAAGGTTTCATTTGCTTAGCCCTAGCAGGTGGCCCTGGTTTGTCTAAACTAGCAGTCCTAGGTCACCATGGGCCTCTTTTGGGAAGCCCTGAAAGTAATTTTTCTCATCTCCAAAGGTATGACAAAGCCCACCAGAATATTTTGGGTATTAATCTCATCAGCAGAAATCTTGAGTGATCATCTGTTTTTGGAGTTTGCCCAAAAGCCAGGGGGAATATTTCTATCTTCTCTCCCACCAGCTTGACTGAATAGCACCTAAAGGTTTTTCTTTTTGTTTATATTCCAGGGAAATCATTCCATCATAGAATAAATTACAAGACATTTTCAACAAATTCTTCAGTCTTTTTTCAGATTGGGGGAGAAGTAAGGTACAATAAGGATTGGGAAAGACAAGGCTGGAATGATATAATACTGACTGGAATGATATAAATAATTTTAGTCAACAGTTTAAAGGCATTTTTAAAATCAAAGCTTTTATCATTGTTAAGAAGAGAAAAGAGCTGACTGGCTAGCAGCCAGAACTGAGCCTCAGGAATAAATTTCTGTCTAGAAGCCTGTTGGTGTCTAGCCCTTCAGGCCCTGGCAGGTGCAGTAAGGCCTTCCACCAGCTGGTTCAGCCCAGAGCAGGCCTGGTGATATTTCCAAAGTGCCATTTCCACTAGCAGTTGAAGTGTTTTGCTTTCCTGCTCAGTTCTGGTCTGCCTGGTAAATAATGCTGGCACTCAGACTTCACCCAAAGCCTTTACACTCAATTGCATTGGGAACACCCAGAATAGTTGATGATGAAGATGATGATACCTTCTAGTTTAGCATGGTCCTCTGAGTTAAAATACTATATTAAGGGTTTTATATCATTTTTGGCACTTAATATTTGCAACAACCTTGTGAGGTAAATATTACCATTGACCTTGTCTTATGTATGAAGCTTAGAGAAGTTAAGTGACTTGCCAAGACCACACAGTAAATAGAAGTGCTGGGATTTGAAACCAAGTCTACCTGGCCCTCAAGTCCATGCCTTTAAATTATATGACATATTGCTGGCTATTTTTCTTGATTTCTTAATTTACTCTACTTCCCATTAGGAGCTGTCCCCTCCCCTAAACCCATTTGTTTAGAACCCTACCTAACCTATATCAACTCCTTTCCCAAGGACAAGATACCACCATTGGCCAAGTAATTTTTAAAACCAGATTTCCACAGAACTGTGATAGGTCCACATGACTGATAGAAGAAATGATTGTATGAATCCAGGAGCATCTGCTGATACATTTCATCCTCCAGATTAAATCTCTTGGGTAATGTTACTAGCAGATCAGACCCAACTTCTTTAGATATTGTGGTACAAAGAATCAGTCATCTTGAGAAAGCCAGCACTATAGTCTTGTTGACTCCCAGCCCTTCCCACTCTCACTGTACTCTCTCCCCAACCCTTCCAGTCTCACTGGAAAGCCCAATGGGTCATGGCAGACTCTGAGCTTTGATGATTCAGAAACTCAGAAAGTCATTCTTGGAGAAAAATCTGTTCATTCTACCATCTCAGAAAAAATTTATGAACAAGAATGTCAGTTTATTAATTTATGAAATTTCATCTTTTTTTCCTTGTCATTTCTCCTTTTTTCAGAGTACTCTATACTCTATCTCAGAATTAGAACTTAGAAGGAAGCCAGATAGATCAGTCCTCAAAGGGCTACTTGAGAATCCTAGAAGTAAAACAAAGAAACTGACTTATCCTAACTGATATTTTATTCAGACCCTGAAAGAACCATTCTTGTCCTTTCCAGTGAACAGCACCCTCCTACCTCCAAGTAAATCTAAGGGTTCAAGACCGGGTGCAGCCACCTATTACCCCTGTGGTTATTGACAAGGCATTTAACCTCTTTAAAGTCCTGTTTTGTTGTTAGTAAAATGGAAGTGATAATATCTTACATATGATTCACAATGTTTAAATCAAGGTTATAGATAAGAATGTTCTGTATTATGTTGTTCTTCATTATGTAGAGCTGTCAAATAATTTTTAAATTCAAAACCTTGTTAAACCAGTTCTTTGTAAGCCACCAATCTGATCATTCATCCCAAACTGCCACTTTTTTAGGAAGGATGTGGCTGCTTCCTAAACTTCAATGTGCACATGAATCTTCTGGGTTGGTCTGGGATTCCAAATTTCTAAGTGATGCAGATGCTGTTGGATAACACTTTGAAACAATATTTTAGATACTTTCGGTAAAATTCTATGCCGATGCTCAAGAAAGACCATGTATTTAAATCTCAGTAGGTAAATATAGACAATGCTATGCCAATTAATATTTTTGTTGTTGTGGGGAAAAAACCCATAACACATAAATATCTAATCCTAAACCAAATTCTTTAATGAAAGAAATAATTCAGTAAAGAACATTATTGGGGACAGTTAGCAAAATTTGAATATGATCAGTGGATTACAAAACAATTGCATCAATGTTAGTAAATTTTAGTAAAATTGATGATGGTTTCAGACAGAGAGAAAGAAAGAGAGTGATGATAAATGATAAAGCAAATGGGGTGAAACATTAACAATAGATAATTGGGGCTAAGGCTATATTGGTATTCTAGGTACTGTTCCTATAATTGTAACTTTTTATGAGTTTCAAAGTATTTTCAAATAAAAAGTTTTTAAAATATCAATAATAAAGATCAATAGGACTCCTAAAATGCCAAACACTGAAGTTATTGTATGAACTCATTTCAGGTGACTGTTCAATACTGTTGAATTTATGTGTTCTTTCTTTGTCCTTTGCATTTCATGGCTTTAGTCTTTTAATTCTCTTGTTCCCTTTCTGACTGTTTGTCCCCATTCTCCCCCATAGATTCCTCTTGATTTATGTTTTACTGTTGGTGCTTTTTTAGGTTACCTCCTTTGCTCTCCGATCATTTTACTCTCATGTGTAATTCTAAGAGGTGTCTCCAATGTGAACTCTTCCTTCTCTTGCCCCTGTTTTACATCTTATTGTCAGATTCACTTTTGCACATGATAGTTTTATTTTACTGCATCACTGTGCAATTAATTTTTTCATGGTCTACGGCTTACTTTTTGAGAATAGAGAGTGCACTTTACCATCTTTGCATCCTTTGTGCCTAGCGTAGTGCTCAAGTTCTGTAAATGCCTGAAGAATAAATAAAGCAACTCAAACACTGGGGCAGACACCAGAAACAGCCATCTGAGCAGACCAGATGGCAAATGCTAGTATTTGGACACCCTGTAGAAACACAAAGCCCACTTAAATTCTGTTGTGTATGTGTATGTGTGTGTAAATTACCTCTCTGGATGGTCTCAAGATACCAATAGCATCTGGGGAAGACACCTGAGCCAAGTTTCCTCTGTAAATTATTTCTGGACTCCTTTTTTTTCAGATTTAAACAATAGGCTGTCAAAATTGTCAAAAAGAGGAAACATGTTTCTTATGGGAAAAATTATTTATCATGCTCTTCTACTGTAATTAAACAAAGCCAGTTCTTTCAGAGAAGGAAGGTTATGGTCTTGCCAAGATTTTGGCTTCCAAGGAAATCTTTGCCACATTCAAACTCAAAGAGAACTCAGAAGACCAGGTAAATAAGGGTCATCAGGTGAGATGATCTTAGCCTAAATTTCACATGGGGTTTGAATTCAATTCAATTTAACAAACAACATCTTTACACACTTTCTGTACAGGAGGCATGTACTAGGTTAGAATAGAAATATAAAAAAGCTATGGCTTCTGACCTCAGCTTATCCAGGTGGGGCTATAGCTATTTAGACAAATAAAGATAACTCACTGTGTTAATCCATATATGAAGTACTGTGGATCAGAAAGGACAGGATGATTGGAAATACAGAAGAAAAATAATTTTGAGATATGTTCTCTTGAACCATCCATCAAAAACTAAACTGAAAATATTACCCCCCATTTATGTACACTAAGATTCAATAAAGTTAATATTTTTCATGCCTATCAAGAAGGCTTTGATGTAGAGACATATAACTAAATAAGCTTTAATACAATGGAAAAAGATAGGGCCATTAAAGAAACCAGTAATGTGTGGTGAGAATATAAGGGGAATAGCAGTAAAATCTGAGTGGGAGATTGTGACAGTCCTTACTGTGCATAATGATATTTAGGATGTTTAGGATTTAGTTCATGCCTCCCCACAGTGGTTGTGGGCTCTGTACCCATGTTAGCTTATGGTTCTGGATTCTTTTAGTCAGATTTTATAGAACCAGAGGTCTTAGAGGAGACGACACAAATACTATTCATTAAATTTTCCTGGGAATCTAAAATTGAGACTCAAGGAAGTTAGGCAGATAAATAGTGGCTTTGTTTCTGGGATGACATTAAAGAGTCTTGCGTAGCCATGTTTGGATTTTGAGAGCAGATAAATAAAGCAAAGCTGGGATGGGGGAGTGTGTGTGGGAGAGAGAGATGAAGAAGAGGGGGAAGAAAGGATGGAAATAAAGGTAGAGAAATACAGACAGACACACACAGAGATGGATGTATTGTTGAGGAATCACTGGTTGCAAGTTCCTGAACTTAATCTGAGCTTGTTAAATGAAGGGAAGCCGTTATCATGATGATTCAGACTATATGACTACCATAGAACCTAGGGCTAGGAATTCAGCTACCTTTATGAAAAGGGACTGGAATTAGAAACTGAAACACTGTCTGGACATTTGAGTGTTTTTCCACCACATCCTGGCTTTACCTTTTTCTGTTTATAGACTAATCTTCTATGCTAGATGGCCATCCCATAATTTCCAGGCTCATATCTCCCTTGGTCAAGACAATAGATCAGATTGAACCAGGACCTAACTTTCTGTCTTTTACATTCTAATTTTCTCAGATCCATTAGGGATCTATCTCTTCTTGGTCTAGTATCCCTAGCCTTGGAGTGGGAACAGGATGATGGAACCTGTGCATGGCTATTAGGGACTCATTCCTGTGTGAAGGGTACAATAATGGGTCAGTCTTAACTGAGAAACCTCCTTCAAACATTTATGCTTCCCGAACCCAGTTTGGGAAGAGGGCTGACTCTTAGGTTTCTGTTTGCATTTTTTTTTTTTATGAAGGCTTTTCTGTTCTTCCTGAGAGATCCCGATTCCTTATGTAAATCCCACATCACTTAAGCTAACTTCAGTGAGTTAGCAACGGAAGAGCCTTCACTAAGATTTCAATAGTCAGAGGAGGATGAAAGAGGGCATTCCAAGTTCAGATAGCAACCTGACTGAAAACATGGGAATGAGAGAGTTCATGGGTGATTGGGAAGAGTTCTCCAAATGAGTATTGCAGTACAGGGTGTCTGAAGGGCTGTTGTGGAAAATGAGGCTGGAATAGTGATTTAAAGATTGTTCATGTTGACCTTAGAAATTGTCTTCTGGATGGATAAAGAAACTGTAATATGTATATACACAATGGAATATTACTCAGCTTTAAAGAAGAATGAAATTATGGCATTTGCAGGTAAATGGATGGAGAATATGGTGCTAAGCAAAGTAAGCCAATCTCCCAACACCAAAGGCCAAATGTTTTCTCTGATGTGTGGATACTGATCCATAATGGGGTGTGGTGGGGCAAGGGAAGAATGGAGGAAGTTTGAATTGGGCAGAGGGGATTGAGGGAAGGGAGAGGGTATGGGGATAGGGAAGATGGTGGAATGAGATGGACATTATTACCCTATGTACATGTTTAATTGCACGAATGGTGTGACTCAACGACATGTACAGTCGAAGAAATGAGAAGTTGCACTCTGTTTATACAATGAGTTGAACTGCATTCTTCTGTCATGTATAACTAATTAGAACAAGTAAAAAGAAACATCAATAGCAGCAACAAATTGCCTTCTTGATTGTTTGGAGGAGAAAAGGGAGCCTAGTAGGTTTTTGAATAGCAGAATGATGGTATCTGACCAGTGTATTGCATTTCTGTCTTGGGGGAGTGATATAAATTTGTTTGTACCATAAGTTTGGCAGTGGTTGGTCTATTAACTTCAGTGTTATATGATAGATATGAAATTCCACTTCTAAATCAAATGGAATTGCATCTAAAATAATCACAGAGGCCTCATTTGCTGACCATCTGCCAAGAATTACTGGATTTCTACAGTAGATGCTATTGGTGCCCCACATGGATCCCCTTTACCTGCAGGTGCACCCATTCTCCAGCTACCATAAGTGCTGCAGCTTACATCCATCACCTTCTTGGGAGTCACCTCTCTGGGAGATACATGAAAGATTCTACCACTCAACCCCTATGACTGAATGATTTATGGGGGTGTAAGAGCATGTTAGTCAGATTTTCATTGCTATGACAAAATACCTGAGAAAAACAACTTAAAGGAGGAAAGATTTCTTTTGGCTCAAAATTCTGAAGGTTTCAGACCATGATCAGCTGGCTCCATTGATAAGGGCTTGTGGTGAGGCAGAGCATCATGGTAGAGAGGAAACAGAGAGAGAGAGGGAGAGAGAAAGGGACAGGGACAAGATGTATCCATCAAAGGCACACCCTCAGTGACCTACTTCCTCCAACTGAGCCACATTCAGCTATGAACCCATCAGTGGGTGATGATGAGGCTAGTGCCCTCATGATCCAATCACTTCTCCAAAGCCCCATCTCTGGAGTTGCTGCTTTGGAGACCAAGCCTTCAACACATGAGACTTTGGGAGACATTTTATATTCAAACCATAGCAAAAAGGCTGGTCCTTTTGCCTCAAGGTAGGACAATTCTGTTGCGTGATTCACACTCTTGAGCCTTGTGGATCAGGCCATGCTGTATGTTACCGGAGACCTTGTCCTCGCTCAGCTTGCTAGCCTGCTTCCCTTTCTGGCTTATAGGTTTCTCTTGAAGAGCTTTCCCTCAAAAGATCACAAGCACTCAAATCCCTTTCTCAAGCCCCTGTTTCAAAACACTCTACCTGAAGACAGTGACATTTATTTCAATAATCATCCAAAGCTACGCAGGGTGCTATCTTCCCACTTCCATAAATCATAGTGATCAAGAGCTGGGATTCACCTGCATTCAAATCTTGGTTCTGTTACCTCATAGCTTCTGGTCTGGACAGACTGCTTAATTCCAGTGTCTTAATTTGCACAATGTAAATAGGATAATAATAGTACTCAGGTTGATGTGAGGATTAGATGAGGTAATAGACATGAAACTTTCAGCTCAGTACCCACCAAAGAGCTTATTAACTTCTATTGTCATCGCTTCTGGTTCTGTTCATTGGGGCTACTGTATGACATTGTACAAGTTGTGCCCTGTATCAGGGTCCATGTCTAAGGGGGTAGAATTTGGTTTTATTTTATTATGTTTTTTATTTGGTTTTTTATTATTTGGTTTTATTTTATTATTTTATTTATTATTACATATTTACTGAGCACACTGTGATATTTTGATACATACATACAATGTGTAGTGATCAAATCAGCATAGTTAACATTTCCACCACCTTAAATATTTATCATTTCTTGGTGTTGGGAGCTTTTAAAATTCTTTCCTCTGGCTATTTTGAAATATACATTAAAATGTTATTCACTATAGTCACCCTACTGTGCTGTGGAACACAACAACTTATTCCTCCTATCTGTACTTCAGTACCTATTATGTATCCTTTTTCTATTCCACCATCCCCTACGCTTCCCAGACTATGGTGACCTCTGTTCTACTCTTTACTCTTATGAGATCGACTTTTCTAGACTCTACATATGAGTGAGAACATGCAGTATTTGTGTTATAACAAAATTTTGACAGATGCAAGTAAACTTGGGGAAGGATTGCCCTTTTCTAATTCTTATAAAGTTGCTCTCTGTGTTAGTAGAAGACCGGCCTGAAGCTGAATTCAGATTTCTTCTTTTGTTCCTTCTACCAATCTAAAATGGTGGCTCGTAGCCTGGTCTTGACTTTATGAAACAAGCTGGCATAGCCCTTCTCTTTTCACCTGTTCTGGAACTCAGTGATAACCAATAGCTGGATTTCCATTAACCCCCATGCACAGCAATAGCTGCCTGTCCTTAGACTCCCTTTGTCAAATGACCAAACAGCTGAGTCATATTAGGTAGTGTGCTTTGCCAAGGCTTAAGGAGGTGGTACTTGAGCTACAGAGTGGGGTGTGGTGGTACCTATGAAGGAGAATGAATGAGAAGGACGTGAACATCAGCACCTCACAAGGGTGAATCTGGGCTGGGACACTACTGTTGATTCACACTGGACTTGAGGTAGAGAAATAAAAATCAAAGACGTTATCACAGTTGGTACAAGAGGGCCAAGAGTACCCATTGCCTTTCCTGCAGAGATTTCTTCACAGAAGATTTCTTTGCTACAGAGAGCTTCTCTTCCAACTCCCACTTTTACCCCAAAGTGCCAACCAGGGAGGTGAGTTCTTACTCTTCTGGCCAGGCAATGGCAGCAACCCTGTCTTATAATTCACAGAAGTGACAGTGCAGAGCCACATGGATAAACAAATGCTTATTTTCAACCGACATTTGTCAATCCCCAGGAATAGCTTCCCTCTTTGTCATGAGATTCAGTCTATGTGACCAGGCCCTGGCACGAGAGATGGAAATGCCCCAGTGGATGGAAACTGGGATGGGGAGAGGCTGTCAGGAGGTAATCTGACCACATTTCTGTGACATGAGCTGGTATGAGTCCCTGGAGGAAACCAGGCTGGAGGGTGAGCATTCACAGGTCTGGCTGGCAAGTGCTTTGTAACACATGCACCTTTTCTTAAAAGTAACCTGATCTGAACAGTATCAGAGAGTAACTATAGATGGAAAACACAAGGACGGCTTTCCCTTTTGATAAAGCAATAATCCTATTCTTTTATATAAAAGAGCTGTTCTTAAGCTGGGCGTGTGCCTGTAGTCCTTGGTAATTGTGAGGTTGAGATAGGAGGTTCCTTTGAGTCCAAAGGTTTGGGGCCAGCCTGTTCAACATAGCGAGACCCTGTTTCAAAACAACAAATTGGTCTTCTCTGCCCCCTCTGGCTGATCAGCTTTCCCACATCACTCCCCTGCAACGCCCTGCAAACAACCAATAGAATAGAATCCCTGAAAAGCCACAGATCACAAACTTTTGGTCTTGACTTGCAAACTGGTGCCTGGTTAGGGTCTCCTCTCAGATAATATATGAGAAAATCTGGTCTAACGTCAGAACTGTTGCTTCTGAAGGGGTAGAATTATAGCAAGCTAAGCATTTCCAAGTACCCAATCAGATGATTGAAAGAATTCTAGCCATGCCAGACATTTGCTCCTATAATATTTGATGACCATCTCACATTTAATGAATCCCACTATTTGGGAGAACACAGGTGGGTTTTCCATTGGGACAGGATAGAACCCTATCTCATGTGGGGCAGCAGGAGATGGGGTTGTCTTCTTTCTCATTGCTCCTGAGTTCTTTAGCCTTTGGGGATGGAGCATGCAGATTGTCTGTCAGTGACAGCAGGGTTGGATGAAAGGCCTCTGAAAAGTGCCAGAATGCCAGAACTTTCCTGGAAACTGGAAGCTGCCTGGTTCTGGGATTGTTTGGATACATTGTCCTTTCATGTGGATTATATACTCAGCAACCCAGATTTGTGAATCCTCTTGAAAGAACAAATCTTGTATTTTGGAGACATGCATGAGACATATGACTCCAAGTGGCTGTCACACTGTGTGGAAGTGGAATCACAATTGAAAGGTGGCTGACAAGAGCTCAGAAAGCCCCCTCTTCATGTAAGAGTCTGCAACTGTTTTACAGATGGGTCTGGACTTAGAAAGCTTTTTATCTCCTTTCATATGTGAGTTGTCTTATGTCCAGAGTTAAGGCAAATAGCCTTGCCTCATGAATAGAAGTCAAAGTTCTGCTGCAGAGAAGGGAAAAGGGTCACACCTATTTGGAATCAGTTCACTGGCATAGAAGTGTATTCTACTTTGAGCCCCAAATCTGTAAAGTCTTATGAGCTATGAAGTTCAGTTAAAACAGGGCTCAGGCACAGGAAGAGGCTATCAGACATGTAAAATTGTGAGAACCAGAACTTTAGTGGAGAAAGAAGGAAAAAAAAAAAAAAAAACCAAGGAGAAGCCAAGGCCAATTACCAGAGCTGCTAATTTTTACCAACCTAATCATTAATGAATACCATGTTTCTGAAAAGAATGTTAAGAGAATAATTGTATTTCAAGGGCTTCAAAACTGCTAAACTCTGAAGTTGTACAATTTGTGCAAATTAATATGATAAAAAGAGACAATTAAGGTTTATAATTAACAGATAAATACAAATGATCTGGTGAAGACAATCTAAGTTTCTGCTCTGTCTTATGGAGCAGTGTAATTGATTTTTATAAATGCTAATTTACAGTACATGCTCTGTTAACCATTAACATAGAGAAAAGAACGTGGAGTAAATGGAAGTCAAGGAGGAATGTGAGCCAAAGAACTAACAAGCTGGGTCTAGCCAAGGAGAAGAAATAGGAAAGTATGCCAAATATTAGAATGTGGCTTTCAAAAGGGAAAAAGACTAAAGAATAATCTTTCTCCTGTTTCTCCTTGATCACCTACCCCTGTGGGGTGGAAAAATAATCCCTCAAAATCTGTACAAGTGCAATTAAGTTTTTCCTCTATTGATTTTATACCATTTATAACTGGCTAGTTGTATTTCCCTGAAATTTACAGCATGTGGGTGGAATGATCTGACTCAAAATATAGATCACATTGTATAAATAAAATGTATTTCATCAGGGAGAAGTTTCCCTGGCAAGGACAGTTGAACTGTTCAGAGAGAATCCTGTGTCACTTCTGGTCAGGAGAAGCCTGCCATATGTAATCAGATGGCGTGGACAGAGAATATTGATGGAGATCACATGTGATCCCCACACCCAGTGTGGCAATGGCTGACACTCCAGATGGTAGGCAATTTGGGATGGAGCTGCCTCTCACAGGGGAAGCTCCCACAGAGCAGTTCCAGCGTCAGCACCTGTAGGGATTTATCTATTTAAGTTGGTTAATGAATCTCCTGAGCCATTCTAGGAAGCCAGAGAGTTCACAGCAAAAATATTCTTTTCCTGATGTGGAAGGAATAAAGATTAAAAGAGTAAAGGGAAGGAAGAGGGATTAGGAAGAGAGGGAGAAGTTTGCTCTGTCTATTCAGGACAGGGACTGTGTCTCATTTATTTGTATTCTTGATTTCCAACAATATTCTTTACATGATAGACACATGAAAAAGATTTGTTTTGATAATGAAAATAGAGGATGGAAACAGTGGCTCCCTTTTATTCACAGAAATGTAGTTTCAGTTACCTGTGCTCAATTGCAGTCCAAAAATATTAAATAGAAAATTCCAGGATAAGCAAGTCCTAAGTTTTAAATATATCACAATTGTTCTGTTTTATTATTGGTTATTGTTGTTAAGTTTTTTCTGTGCCTAATTTATAAATTAAAATTTATTATAGTTATGCATGTAGGGGAAAGAATGTAGTATATGCAGGCATCAGTATTATCTGTGGTTTCAGGTGCCACCTTGGAACATATCCCCTGCAGATAAGTGTGTAGGGGGGCATTACTGTAATTCATGTTATTTATAAAAGGAAGTCTAAAGATATGACTTTTAATTTTGAGAGCCTAGAGGTTTTTACTTGAGTCTGATGAACACTCTGCTTTTGAGTTTTCAAGTTGCAATCAGTAAAAGTAACAAAGGAATCTGGATGGAGAGAGCATCGAAGGATATCTTAAGAAGAGCATCATTGTTCTAGGGTTTTAGACCTGGTGAAGTCAGGAATTGACTTTTCAGTTACTGATCCTTCTATCCATGCTTCATTAACCTGTTCCCGGTGAGTTAGGAGTCCCTTCAAGCATTTCTAAGTATAACTTGCTAGTGAATGTGATGTCTTTCCTGAAATTCGTAATCCACAAGACCAGTTGTACTTGCAATAGCACATTTTTTTGGTTCCTTTTTTTGTTCCCTTTTTGATAAATCATATTTGAATTCTGAATTTAAAATTCTTTAAAAGGCAAGGGCTGGAGCTGTAGCTCAGGGGTAGAGCGCTTGCGTAGCAAGTGTGAGGCACTGGGTTCGATCCTCAGCACCACATAAAAATAAACAAATAAAATAAAGGCATGCTGTCCATCTACAACTACAGAAAAAAAAGGCAAAACCTGGATTTTAGGAGTTAAAACAAAAGGCACTTTTAACACTCCAGTAGCTTTTTATTAAGTAGGAAATAAACATATTCCATAGACCAAGGCTGTCCTTAGAAATACAATGTGAGTTATACATATAATTGTTAATTTTCTAGTAGCAACATTAAAAAATAAAAATTAACAGGTGAAATTATTTTTAATACTTTTAATCTAATCCTATATATTCAAAATATCATTTCAATATGTAATCAGCATAACATACAGGGATTTTTATGTACATATTTTATATTATCTTTAAAGTCTAATGAATATTTTATAGCACAGCTCACATGGTGCTGGTCATATTTCAACAATTCATATCACATGTGATTGATAGCTACTGTGTTATGCAATATAGGGGGCAAGGGAAGAGGAGAGAGAGATCAATTCCTAAATGCATCTTCCGGAGGTGTATTGATTCTTACTCCAATCATAAAACATAGAGTTGTGATGGAGATGAACTTGTATCTATAGTCATAATACTTATTTATAGTATAAATAAAGTTTAATTGGTACAAAGATGATAAAGCTGAATAATTATATCTCACCAAGAATGAATTTGTTGGATCTATTATAACTATGTTAAAAAGAGACTTGCTTAACAGATCTTAAGGAAATCATATGTTTATCATTAACTAAACACTCTACTCAGAATAGATAGCCCTATTGATACAGTGAAGATCACAAATATACTTTTCTGTTTTTATAAAATCTTTTGGGCCAATTGACACAGCTACATATGATACGACAAAGGCCAAAAGTATGGCTTTGGTCCATCTCTGGGCAGTGCTATTTCAAAGGATCTGGATTCCCTGTCTAAACCATGGTAATTGTCTTATAGCACCCGTCAAGAAGGAGAGGAGGAAGAAGTTCCCCTTTTAGCTTTTTTTCTCTAGAATTTTGTCCTATGTGATCTATTATATTTAGTATGCATATATAATTTCTTTTAACTTCCACCCCATGTGAATGTATGTAAGAATCAATAATGTTGCTGCTGGGTGCCAACATTCCCAGCCTCCTTTTTAAAGTTTTTTGAGACAGGTTCTCACTAATTGGCTTAGGGCCTTTCTAAGTTGCTGAGGCTGACTTTGAACTTGGGATTTTCCTGCCTCAGGCTCCCAAGTCACTTGGATTATGGGTGTGTGCCACTGTGCCCGGCCACAGTTCTACTTATTATGATGAAAGCTAAAACCAAAGAAAATGGAGGTAGCATTCTAGTTCCTTACATGAAAGTAGCCTCAAAGTTTAGAGAAAGTGTTTTTATATATTTTTATTTTTTAAATACATTTATTTTGTTTATTTATTTTTATGTGGTGCTGAGGGTCGAATCCAGGACCTTGCACATGCCAGGTGAGCACTCTACCGCTGAGCTACAACCCCAGTCCCTAGAGCAGGTGTTTTTAAGAATACCTTTCTCTGATAGAGAGTCAAAGAAGCATCCCTAATTAAAACAACATGTGACAACAAAAAGAGGAAATGTTGTCATCACAGCAATATCAGCATGGCACATCAAACCAGGTGATAAAATAAATGCTTTGGTAAAATAAGCGGAGTGTGGATGTCACACTGTGCCTTACTGAGCCTTTACCCCTGGTAAAGTATTTGATATAGCTGAGATTCTCAATGGCTACTCTTAGGGACAGTATCATTTTTCTAGAAATCCAATAGAATTGATTTTTTTCTACAAAGATGTATTATAACTTCTGTAGTGGGCATGAGAGAAGCACAGAGGCTGCACAGATAAGCCCAGCAAGGTTCCGGCCTGCAAGGGACTGGTAGTGTACCCAGAAACTGGTAGTGTACTATTCCAGAAAGCAATAGAAGTGCAGAAAAGGGTAGACAATTCTGCCTGAGGAGTGAGGCAGATTCTTCAGAAAGTAGTGAGGAACTGGGTATTGTTGAATGAGTAGAATTTTCCTGGTAAAGGAGCAAAGAAGGGTTATTTTAGGTAGAGTATTATATTTTAAAAGGTGAGGGTATGATGTACTTAGCCTATTTAAGAAATGGGGACTGATGGGGACCAGACTGTAGGATGTTAGAGGGCATAGACAGGTGAGGCTGGAGGGTAGGCTGGGAGTCTTATAAAGGGCCATGAAGATGTTGTTTGGACTCCCTGGGCAATGAAGAAATGTAAAAGATGTGACACACAGGAGTGTGGCGGCAGTGTGGTGGTGTGAGGCCTGAGGAGAGAAAGTACACCAGAGACAGAGCCCAGTAGTGGCTGGCAGATGGGGGACATGAGGAGGGAAAGGAGCCAACAGATTATAGAGCAGGATCTTCAAGGGTTGATGACCAACTGACGAGGTCCAGGGGTCAAAGAGGAAAGATGAGCTGTAATGACATATTTTAGAATAATCCACAAATCAAATTACACTGTTTTCCCAGAGTATGAAAATTGTGAAAAAGGGGTAAAATCTGTTTTGCTTACAGAGAATGAAGTACTCTAACCCTGAAAATTCATATTGAAAAAAAAAAGGTCTCCTTAGTTTTAAAATATTTTTAGTATTATTTAGTTTGATACTATATTGGAAAAAAAACTGTATACATAACTTACTTTGAACGCATAATATTATTTAAATGCCCACCTGAATTCCAGCTTGGGGCTCTCGCAAGCATCAGTTATTTCCTAAATATGGCCATAAGGGGAATACAGAGAGGTGATGTGTTGGAATGGCTACACCTTGAGGCTAGGCATGTCTGAGCCTCTTTGGTCTGGGCCAGTCCTGTGTCAACTATGGATGGATGACATCTGTTTCTTCAAAACATTCTATGTTCTCTGAAGTGATCTTACCACATGGTGGGCAATGTCAGTTAATTTTGGATAGGAAAGTTCAGAAAGTGGACATGCAAAACTCTGGATTGAAGCCTAAAAAGTCTTTATGCGAGAGATTTAATTTAGATCCCAGAGATCTCTGGGATCAAGACTAATGCTATTATCTAAGACCTCATCAATTTTACCAGTGGATTAAATCACTTCTTCTTACTGTGAGCAAAGCTTCACTCGCCTTACGAATGGATAGTTCTCTTTCAGATCCACTGGAAGCCTATAAATTTGAAACTATTTTATATTTAAAGCTGTTGGGTTATTGTAGGCACCATGGACTGTTTTTCACTTAATTGCTGCCCCTTGGGGGATCTGTACAGAGGTATCACTCTCTACTAGCCACAGAGAGAATGACCCGATTGTGCCTTGAATTTCCTCTAAATACAATCTATTGATTTTCTTTCTCCCACAGTAAGCAGGGTGATCTTCGTTATTCCAAAGCAATTAGGTAGAGTATTTGGTTGGACTCTTCTTCAACCTTGAAGGATTCTATTTACTCTCCTCCATTATAGCCTTAAAGCTTTAGTCCCTATATAGCCGAGAGTTGCTTTTCTGCGCCAATAAGCAAAAGCATTACAATATTAATAACCCTTGGCCATGGGTTTAGCTTCCTCACCTTCTTCCCATGCTTGGATGACTTCCTCCGCATTTGAAGTAATCAATAGTGGCCTGAAATTCACTCGGGCTCTCACACACTCCATGAAGTTTCCAAAATAAGCTAGTGGCAAGTATTTAATTAGCTCATTTTGTTTCTGTCAAGACAGAGGTGCAGACTTGAGTCCAAGCACTGGGATACAATATAGCTGTTCCTGAAACTTCTTTACCTGGCAGTAATAGGAATGGGATTCAGAAGACTCACAAAGACTACTACCCTCTCTGTGGCTTTGTACATATCTCTTGTTAATCTGGCCCCTTGTTTTCCTTCTAGTAAAAAGAGTAGGATGCCACTAATCTTTTGAGAGAGGTTTCTTTAGCAGTGAAGACCAGGATTAGCACCAGTCACCATATTTTGCGCCAAGATAAAAGATGCACAAGACACAGCCAAATGGGGAAAGAAATATAAGTGCATGGTGACAAGTGTTTGCCTGTGCAGTGGGAAGGACTCTGCTAGAGCTGGGGGCGTGGAGGAGTGCCAGGGTGAGTATCTGTAGGGCTGTGACTGAGGTGAGCCCTAGGGCAGGGCTGTTCCTGGGACGACAGGAGGCTGAGGACAAAGGCACTGCCCAGTTTCTTGCTTTTCCTGTAGTCTTTGTAGTAGGGAAAGATTTATTTTCTCCCCATGTCCAGTCAACAATATTTATTTCCATATGCTGCAAAACATCTGAATAAAGGAAGTATCTCTTCGGATGTTTATGTTAGGAACTGTCGGCTCTTTGCTGATAGCTATCTGTGATTTTTGAAGTCACTGTATTTCCATCCAGATGAGCCAGTAGTGAATCTCACGCATACACAGGAAAAAGCTGTAGCGAGTTCCAGTGGATAGGAAGCTGAGATTAGCTGGCCTGAGGAGGCCTTCTGCAATGGACTGGCAGGAAAGCCCGGAAGGGTATTCACAGGCTAAAAGTGAGAAGAGTTCCTGATCCCTTCCTTTGGTTCGTGGAGAAAGCTCCAGCTCTGTGATTCTGGGTTAACAGTTCTACCACACTGGTAGGTCTCCTGCATGGGAATCCCACCCAAATTCTCACTAGAGAGAAATACCACAGGTTACAAAGCTCTGTTCCCCACGGCTTGTACCACACTTCCTTGCCTTGTTAGGGGTTTATTTAGGCTTCATGTTAATTCAGAAAAAAAGAGTAAAGGCAGTTTACATAAATGCAGACATAATAAAATAAAACCTAAGATAATACTGCTTAGGAGTGTATGAATGCTGACCCTTTAAAAGATTCATGTGTTTTGACTTAGCAATGATATCCCTAGACATTTACCCCCAAAATAAGAATTAAAGTATCCTGAAAGGTTTACCTTTTGTTGTTCTTATTCTTTTAACATTTTTTCTGCTTTTAAAAAATTGTGAACTTAATTAACAGAAGAGTATAAAAGTGTATATGTACTATTAATAAGAACAATAATGAAGTAAACGTTTGTGTTAAGATAAAGAAAACTGATGTCTTAGAAATGCCTTTAAGCCCCTCTACAATTGCACCCTTCCTATACACTCTCTCTTAAATATGCAATAATATTAATATTATTGTTGTGTAATAATCATTCCATTGCTTTTTAAAATAATTTTACCACTTCTAAGTATATTCCTAAATAATATATAATTTCCCTGCCTATTTAAAAATTCTGTGATTGACTTCTTTGTCTCAATGTTATGCTATTGAGATTTTAAAAATACTGGTATATATAACTCAATTTCATTTATTTTCTCTGTTCTGTTGCATTCTAATATTTGAATATTCCACAATGTATTTATCTAGTCTAGTATTGATAGATATTTAGGTCATTTTCAGTTTTCGCTATTATGAGCAGTGTGGCTAGTTAGTATTATTGTACCTATATAATAATATAATATGTTCAAAAGATTATCTATGGTATATACTTAAGATTGATTTGTGGTGTTTGACTTTACCACTTTTCCAACCTAGGTAATTTTCCAAAGTGACTGTTCCAGTTTAGCTCTCACCTGGAGTAGGTGAGGAGTCCTTTGTTCTACATCAGCACATTACTTAAAATTTATTCTTAAAGATTTTACATTTTTTTTTGTCAATCTTGGGGCTATAAAATTATAACTGATTATGGTTTGGTTTGGATTTCCTTGATTCCTAATGAAGCTAAACAACCTTTGGGTAGTTCAGGTTTTCTCTTTGGAGAAAGTGCCTATTAAAGGCTCTTTTCTAAGTTATTTTCTTTTTTTGTTTTTTAATTGAGTCATGCAAGTTATTGATATGTCCTGATTTTGATCCCTTTGTCACTTATATGAGTTTCCAGTATTTTTATCCAATTTTGATATTTGTCTTTTGTCTTTATTATGGGATCTTCTTATAAACAGAATTTCTTCATTTTAATGCAATCAATTTTATACATTTTTTACTTTATGGTTTGTGCGTTTGGTTTTATTTACAAACTACTTCCCTGTTCATGGATAATTAAGTTATTTGCCTTAATTTTCTCTTAAAACTTTTATATATCTGCCATTTGCTTTTGGGTCTTTCATCTTGGAGTTGATGTTGGTGTGTGGTAGGAGTCCAATTTTACATTTTTTCTGTATGGATAATTGTCCCAGCACTATTTAGGAAAAGTCCATTTTCTTTCTTGACTGATTTATGGGGCCAACTATGTCAGACATCAAATATCCATATGTCTGTGGGACAATTTTTAGAATTATTATTTCATTCCTTTGATCTGTTAAAAAATAGACTTAGGCACATTAAAATTTTAAAGCTTTCATTTGAGCAGACAGGGATTCATGAATTGGCAGCTCTCGACTACATATAGTTTGTTCCTTGGCTCTGACAAAAGGGAGTGGAGAGGAAGGCCTTTTATAAGGTGAACATGGAAGAAAGGCAAAGAAAATATTTGGTTAATGTGGAGCTGTAGGCTTATTTGGATCATTGCAGCAGAAAGTTCTTAGTAAGAAGATAGTTGGTAGTTTCTGATTGTTTAAGCTTAAGTTTTGTTTTACCCTTTACACTTGAGTTGGGGTGTAGTTTATTTATGTAGGAATCCAGGACACTGGAGCTGCCTTAGCCTAACGTGTATTTGTGTGTGTGTGTGTGTGTGTGTGTGTTTTTAAACAAAACTCCTTGTCGCTTCCTATAGATACTATACTGTCCCAATATCTATAACTTTATAGAGAGTCTTAGTATCTGGTAGAACAAAGTTATCTGACTTTGATTTTCATCAATAGGATTTTGTTTCCTTTTGGTCTTTCATATTTCCATATAAATTTTAGAATTTGCTTTCAGGTTCTGCGAATAAACAGTTGGGATTTTATTGAGATGGCCTCAATTTGGGAAAAACTGACAACATCTTTACATGATTGAATTTTCCAATCCATAAATATATTTCTACTTTTATTTACATTTTTAAAAATGTCTTTTATAAGATTTATAATTTTGTTCATAAAGATCTTTTGAATAATGTTATTGAGATATCTTTAAAATTTTTATTCTTATTTGCTTTTGTTGACATCAGGATGAAATTGATTTTTGCATGTTATTTCTTTTTAATTTTAATAATATACCCATAGAGTTTTTTGTTTTCTGCATGTACAGTCATATCATTGGCAAGTACAGTAAGGATAGTTTTATTTCTTCTTTGTTTTTCCTTTTTCTTTTGGCCAGGTACAATACAGTGTTGAATAGAAAGGACAACTATGTAAAAACTTGTCTTGTTCCTGATCTTAAATGAAATGTTTCATCGATTCTCCATTAACATGTTGTTTGGGGCAAGTTTATTTTTAAAAATATTTTATTAGGTTAAGAACATTTCCATCTTTTCTGAGTTTGTTAATTTTTTTAAATCATAAATGAGTGCTTTATTATAGTTTCCCTGCCTAGGATTCAGATGATTATATGATATTTCTTATTTTAATATGATGAATTACATTATTCGTGTATTTTCTAATGTTAAAACATCTTTGCATTCTTGAGAAATCCAGACTCATGATTTTTTATATACTGCTTAAATCAATTTGCTAATTTAAAACAAAAATTTGTGGTTTTGTTCACAAGTAATATTGGCTTGTAATGTTGTTTTGCTTACTGTTCTTGACAGACTTTGATATCAGGCAGGCAACATTATAAGTTTTTTTAGAGCAGTTTTAGGTTCACAACAAAATTGAAAGAAAATTACAGAGATTTATACCTCTACCCCATATGTACATAGTCTCCACATCATCAACATTACCCGCCAGATTATATTTGTTATAGTCAGTAAAACTACACCAACACATCATAATCAATTAAAATCTATGGTTTACATTCAGGTTCATTCCTGCTGTTGTACATTCTATGGGTTTAGATATATTTGTAAAGATATGTATCTACCATTTTGGTATGTATGGTCCTTGGTAGGACAGTATTCCACAGTCCTAAAAATCCTGTGTTTGGCCTATTCACCCTGCTCCCAACCCAGGGTTACTTTTATAATGGAACAAAGAAAAAATGTAAATATGAAAGAAAAGATAAACCTTAGGACTGAAGTTGAAATACAAAATGTATGCCATAAAATCTCTTACCTGGCTAGGAATTTGGCTCTGAGCTTTCTAGTAATGAATTTAAATCAATTTCATGATTCACAGACATCACAGAGACAAAATCAAGCTAACTGTTAGTAAATAGAACAAGGTTTTTTTTTTTTTTTTTAAATGAGGTAGTATAATGGTGGTGGTTTAGAGACTATTCTTGGAGCTGGGTTACCTGATTTTCAATCCCTTGTCTATAATTTACTAGTTACATAAGTTGTACAGTTGCTTAATCTCTGCATGTTTCAGTTTTCTCACCTGTAAATTAAAGATAATTATGTATCTCTTCATCAAATATTTCACAAATTAAATAAATCAACACAAAGGAAATAGTTTGAAAAGTGATGGATTCTTGGTATCATTCAATAAATATTAACCTTAATCTTCAGTTCTGATACTGAGACCAGAAAGAAAATTTCCCCTTAGATTTCCTTTTTAGAGAATATTGTTTAATGAAAAGGACAACAACCCAACAAAATTCTTTTATGATGATTATCATCAATCATCATCATCATTTTAAGCATGAATAACTTTCATCAGTAATGCTTTTTACAGTTGAGCTTTTGGTAAATTTTAAGGACAGTGAGTCTGAGGTAATACTCCATGAGTAGGACCTGTGACATAGCCATGTACTCTTCCATATTTTTGGAGCATTTTACTAAAGAAGCATAAATAAAAGACCACCTTGACTCCACATGGGCCAAGAAGAGTTTCTCCTTGGGAAGTTTTGGGTGTGTAGCAGTGCTCTCAAGAGTAGTCAATGCCCAATGACTGCATTAATTTTATCTTGGGTAAAATTAAAATCAAATGCTGATTAACTATCACCTTGGTTATGATTTCATTATTATACAGTGTCTACATACCTAAATCAATTAACTTATAAATTAATTGATTACCCTGTATTCCAGTCAAATAACAAATAACACATCTGAGTTTACTGTGTGTTGCATTGCACTCAAGGACTTCACATATGACTTATTTAACCCTAAGAACAATCACATGAGGCAGATCCTGTTTTCATCCCCATCTTACAAGTGAGCCATTCAACTAGTAAATGACAACTAAGATTCAATCCCAGATAGACTGGCTCCTAGATCCAAATGTTAGTGAGACGCCTGCCCAGAAGGATGACTTTGCTTTCGAATAGTTGGCCTGTGCATAGCCGTTCTTTGTGGCAGGAATTTTATAGTTGGCCATGGTATTCCAAAGGATGAAATGATATTATTTGAATGTGAAAGTGTTTTTTCCTTCTGCATTTCATGACAAGGCACATAGCCAGCCCAGCCAACAGTGGCACCAATATACAAAGCAAAAACAACACTGACAACTTTCATGCAATTTCCATCTGATCAGTTATAGATCTTAATTTCCACAGTGGATTAAGGAGCAGATTCTAAATAATCATCAATAATGAGGTCAATAGTGGATTGATTTTATGATCTCTATGATCAATTCCTGTCTACTGAAATATAGATAAAGAAAAAATCTAAAAGAAGAAAACATACACAATCTTTTGTAACTCTAAAGGGATTTCTTTACAAGTTAATAGAATCTGTCCATGATCAGTAGAGGAATAACTTCCCAAAGGACCCTTATTCCTGCATAACATATTGGCTTGCTAGGCCAAAGCCTTCAATTTATCAGGATGGAAACAGGCATGCTGCCATCTCTAGGGTCTTTTTCTTTAGTAAAAACCTGTGGTTCTCTATAGTTGGATTCTTCAGGCAGAATCCTATCATGTTATGCTATCACAGAAGCATAACATTTAGCTTCAGCCGTCTAATATGAAGCTTCAGTAGCTGTACCAGGTGAGATTAGAACCTGGGGGAATACTTTTTGATTCTCTCGGTTTCTTGGGAGTCATAATTGGGGTAGTCCTGACACAAAAAGGAGCGAGCACTTCCAGTGGTTACTCCCTATATGACTTTCCAGGATCTTACCAAAGATGTCCAAGAAAACGTTCTCCTCCTTGATCTTGTGACATGTGTACTGCAGAACTTGGAGGACACCCTACAGTAAGGTGACTGCTTTGGGATCTACTCTTGATAATGCTGATTTGGAAATAGTAAAGATGCCCTTTCAAGAACTATAATGGAATTCATAGTGTGATTTTAGCTGAGTGGTTAAATAGTTGTAGAATTAATAAAGATATATACCAACAGGAACCTGAACACACCCTTCCAAGTAGTCCTTTAATAGTTCTGAGATCAGGAAGTCTCCATAGGTAATTTACAAGGTTAGAGTTACTTTTTACAAATCCCCTGTTCAATACAAAAGAACATTCCTAGACTCAGCAGAGCACTACCTAGACTTTAAGAAAAAAACCTGGAATCTATATAAAACTGGGAAGGCAAGCTTCCTGGCAGTTAACCAGCACCTGCACTTCTAAGACTAATAAGTCCTATCTCTGATAGCGATGTCCTAGAATTTATACTCATTTCTACATTTAATGGTCAAACTCAGCTATTATCATATGAATTAATTATAAAGTATTTTTAATGTAATAAGTTTTGGGGGGTTTTCTTTTTCTTTTGAGGTTCTGGGGAATCAAACCCTGGGCCTTCTACATGTTAGACAAGTGCTCTATCACTGAATTATATCTCCAGCCCAATCATAAGTTGATAAAAAGGCTTCAGTTTGAAAACTCCAAGATAATTCTGAATTTCTTGATGTAAGTTTTATAGATTCATTTATTTCATTTTGCTTTGGTCTACCTGTCTCACAATTATATGTAATAGGAATAAGAAGAGAAAGCCCCGGGTTGGGGTTGTGGCTCAGTGGTACAGCACTTGCCTAACACGTGCAAGGCCCTGGGTTCGATCCTCAGCACCTCGTAAAAAATAAATAAATAAATAAAATAAAGGTATTGTGTTCAACTACAACTAAAAAATAAATATTAAAAAAAGAAGGGAAAGCCCTATGTATGTTGGAAGCCGATGTGGATGAGACTCGTTTTAAGTTATTAGTAACTAATTGAAAAGAGGGAAGCTAAGAAGTTTCTTCCTCCAGGCATTGAAGCAAAGTTTTAGAAGGTCACAGGATGGTAGCAGACCATCAGTAGAACTTGAAAGCTCTTTAACTCAATTCTTTCCCTACATACAGAAGTGCGGACTGACTTCAGGGTGGATAAGTTTAGACTTAAAACTTAGGGAAAGTTGACTCTTTCTAACTGGACCAAAATTTTAACTCCAAGCATAATAATAAGTAGGCCAGAAATAACTTTAATATAGTATTTAATTCTAACTTTGGAGAAGACATATAGTAAAAATTTTCTTTAATTTTCCCCATGAGCCACCATCCAGTATCACCAGATTCTTTTCATTAAGAACTTTAGTAGACTCTCTAAAGAAAGTTTATATCCCAACAGGAATTTAAACCATTCATTCCTAAATTGTATCTGGCTGAGTCTCATTATGCTCACTAAAAATCCTGGGTACCCAAGGTCTTAGAAATAAGGAACTCTGCCATAGAATATACAGAATAATTTGAGATTTAAGCAACATCACCAAAAACCATAAAGGAAGCAAAAAAAAAAAAAAAAAAAAAATGGAGATTTTGAAGGAAGGCAGGGTCAACGTGGAAAAATGTCAAGACAAATCATGTACTGCTTCCTCGGGGGTTAATGATGACTGGAAAGAAGGGGTTCTGGCCATGTGAGTAATGGAACTCAACGGCAATGCAGAGTTAAGGGGAAGGAGGATCTCACTCAACCTTACCTTCGAGTATTACAAAAGTATTACTGTATTATTCTCAGTGTATCAGGACAGGAGGGACATGATTCAAGTTGATTTTTTTTAGATGTGTCCAATATGAAGTAATTTTCTCCTTTATAATTAATATTATGTGGAGTGATTATTTTGAGTAATTAGCATGTATTATGTGGAATGATGTTTTTCATATGTATGTATGTGTGTATATATCTTGTTCCTCTTTTCTCATATGACAGTTCTCCAACTTTAAACCACTTATATGGAGAGCCAAGTGATTTAAAATTAAGGTTTCCTGTAAGCAGGCATTAGAAGCCATTCTTCAAAGCCAAAGCATTCAATTTCTTGCCTTTTCCATGCTACTTTGCATCTAGGAAAAGATTCTTAGTCTTAGATCTTATCATGTTCAAAGAAAAGCAACCGAAGACTTAGCGCATATCACAGAGTAAAGCTGTTTCCCCAGGTGACCTGGCTTTTCCTTCATCTAGAAAGTCAAGCTCATCTAGTCCAAGGTGGAGCACCAATTCCTGGAATTATGAGACACTTTACATTTTCTGGGTCAGGTCCTTGGTACCAAGGTGGGGCTCAGTGGTGAGTCATTTATACATACAGTCAAAAACCACCTTAAGAAGTGTGGTATATGGCTACTGAGGGTTTGGGTGGCCTGAGGGTCTCATCCTCTAGTCAAGAATCAACAGGGAAATCAATTTCTGAAAGTGAGTGTGAGAGATGATACAATGATCCTTAATGAAATCCTGCAAGAGGACCTAAGAGGCAATATGGAACAGAAAGGCTCATTGTCAGTATAGCCAAGTTCTGAAGGTTGACCAATTTGTCCTTCCAGACCCCATCCATTCTGCAACACAGCCTTCCCCTTGAAGAAGCCAGACAATAGATCTGAGATGACCTGCCTTTGCCATCATCCTGTACACTGAGAGGCATTCCAGGGATGATATTGGCCTGTGATCTGGATTGAAACAAGTTTTTCTGATTTCCTGTGTAGACCTGCATTGCCTAATGCAACTGACCAGAGGAGACACAGTTGATCACGTTTTTTAAACAGTTGAAATAGACGCCATTCTGGCTATGATAACTCTCAGAATGAAGACAGCAAGCTCTATAACAGGTTGACTCTCCTTCGACTTACTGAAGAGGGACATGGAACAACCTGGAAAGAAATATATTACAGGATGACTGGACTGTGGAACACAGAAAAGAACTCTCCATTATCTTCCTCCGTGAGAAAGTACTTTACTTAAGTGATATGAAGATGAAGCCCACCTAGCTTCTCCTTACCTTCAGACTACCTACCTTTTTATCTGAGTGCCTGCTGTTGGTGGACTTCATTCAAACTCTCCTTTACTGAAATTACCCACTTGTTATCATTCCCCATCACTTCTTTGCCATTTGCATATGTGCTTTCAATCAAACACATTCTCAGAACCATATTGTATGAAAGAACATTCACTCTCCCTTTATGCATGTATGATATATTTACATTTCTATGGATTTACAGATTCTTATCATGGGTTTGCGTGCATTACTGCCATTATTTATATTGAGGCTCAAAATGTTCCAGATTTGTTGAGTAAGATATTGTAGATCTTTATCACCAAAACTTCAGTGTAATCTTCTAACAATAAAGTTATTCTTTTAAATAATCACAGAATTATCAAAATTAATACATTTAAGATTCATATATTATTGTTTTCTAAACATCAGTCCATGTTAAAATTTTGTCAATTTTCTCAATAAAGTTTTTCATAATCATCTCCCTACCCCCACACAGATTTTAAACTGGGACCTTACATTGCTTTTAGCTGGTATGCCTTTTAAATCTCTCTCAATCTGGAAGTTATTTAGCCTTTTAAAAAATCTTCAATGTTGTTGGCCTATGTGGAAGGATTTATCCGATTATTTTGCGAAAGTCCTTCAATTTGAGGTAGGTTAATGTTACTGAATGATTAGAGTCAGATTATTTATATTTAGCAGAAATATTCAGTGGTATTATATTCTTAGTGCATATGTCAGAAGGCATGTGGTTTAAGTTGATGTCCTCCAGATTTCTTCACTTAAAGTTATTATTTCCCTTTGAAATTGATTAAGAAATTGGTAGAGAGATATTTTGAGGTTAAGTATATATCATTCTCTCATCAAACTTTTACCTACTAGTTGTAGTATTTGTTATTGATTCCAGCCTGAATCAAGTATTATTGTTATCATGATGGATACAAAATGGTGATTTTCTAACTCTACCAATACTTCATCATTTATTAGTAGGCATTCTACTCTAAGGAAGATTTTCCATTTATTCTATCATTATTTGTTTTTCATTCATATATTTCTGTATGGTTTCATGGGTTCTTCTTTTAGTCAGTGAGTTATAATTTATTACTATCATTATTTAATTTGATAGTCAAAATATCCCAGATTTGGCCAGTGCAAGCCCCTCCTAACTGAGTCTGGTGGTTTTTTTTTTTTTTTTTTGACATGTCTACATCATTATTTCAGCTTTCTTTTGGAAACAATAAGACATTTCAAACTCATTGTGTACTTTTCTTGCCTCAGCTCTGGAAGTAGCCGTTTCTCCAAGGAGTAATTGTTCCTCTTAATGGAGAATGGTATTTAGAATCCCAGCTGTGGACAGCAGAGGTACTTGTTGTTCCCTGAGTTTTATTGCTTTGTCAGCAGACAGAACTAGGCAAGAAATATATGCATCTGAGGGCATATGTGTTTATTATATGATATATATATATACACACACACACACACACACACATATATACACACACACACATACATGTACATTTTTATGAGTGCAAATGTAAATATGTGTATACATGTGTGGAGATATATATTTATTTGTGATATATATGTATATATGTATATCTCACAAATTCACATTATACCCCTGATTATATTCCAGATTTGTAGGGCTTATTCTAGGCTTCCCCTTTCCACATGTGTAATTCCCTTCACAAGAGCTAGGTTTTAAAGCCATCCATAAAAGAAGGATAATCTGAGGGAAGTCATGGTGATAGTAGGAAACTAGAGGAGAAAAGGCCTTCAAAATCTATTTTTAGTGTGGGATATCTTCTTGATGACTAATTGATGACTAACATAAAATCCAATGAAAATAGGAAATATGAACTAGAAAAGTAAAAATTAAAATTATAAATATCTTTGTTTTTAATTGATACATAGTAATTGGACATATTTATACAGTGCAGCGTGACATCTCAATGCATGTACATAGCATGTGATGATCAGATCAGGGTCTTTGGTCTATTCCCTGTTCACTTTCTTTCTAGTACTTCATTTGGGATTGTTTGCCCTGAGTTGATCTGGGATAAAAGTGGTAAAAGATAGTACTTTTTACGTTTAAAAAAATTGTTTTTTATTTATTTGTTCTAATCAGTTATATATAACAGCAGAATGCTCTTCAATTCATTGTGTACAAATGGAGCACAATTTTTCACTTCTCTGGCTGTACTCAGAGTAGGGTCATACCATTCGTGCAATCATACATGTACCTAGGGTAATGATGTCTGTCTCATTCCACCATCTTTCCTATCCCCATGCCCACTCCCCTTCACTCCCTCCCTGGATATGATAGTTCTTTTCAAGAGTCCAGTGTGATGTAGGGGAAGAGCAATGGCTTGGGATTTGGAAGATATTATTTAGTTCTGGAATTCAAGTTAATGTAAACTTGAATGAGCCATTTAGTCTTTCTTGTGTTTTTTAAAAATTTATTTGTATGCTAATAGGGGAGCCTTACAAAGTTTTCTTATCACTATTAGATCACAGACAAGTAAAATATCAAATCTTCTGTTGTAGATTCCTAGAATAAAATCTTCCATTGTAGATGCATGGTGAGAGATATGAATGAGAAGAAACCAAAATCTTTCCAAAGAGGGAAGTAGGAGAAGAGGTGCACACAGTGTGGCAAATGTTTGCCTGACCTCTAAAAACTGAGGTTGGGAAAGAACCACTGAGCTACTGCAGGACTCATTTTCATCAGTTTCAGTTTTAACAGTCGGTGAAACTAAAATTCAGCTGGGAAAGTCCAAGACTCCAGCCAACAAGGAAGAACTTCATGAGACCTAGTAATTATCCAGATCATAAAGTTAAAACAGGGAGTAGAGCCAATTCTGTCTGGTAAGTAACCTGAAGTCTTAGTCATAGCACTCATGTGAAGATGCTTCTGCCTGGCTCTGGTCCTGGGTGTCATGGTAACCATGGGTGTGTGCAGGGCAGACCTTTCCTTTCCCACATCCCCGTATCAGTGCACCAGGGCTTTCTCATCTGTACACCAAAAGACCCTGGTCCTGGGAATCCTGGAAATGGGGTTAAGAGAATTGTCAGCCGCCCAGAATACCAGGGCAGGTCAGGGCAGCAAGCAGGGGATACCAAAGGAGCAGGATCCCAGGTGCTTTGGAACCCACCCTCACTCCTCCCGCCATCCAGAATCTGCCTCTAGCTGAATTCCTGACTTTGTTTTCTGGGGTTGTGTTTGGTGTGGTTGTATCTTTTGTCCCTTGCTTTATGTGAAGAAATGGTGGGAAGAAACAGTGGGAGGACTGGGAAGCAACACAGGCCCTCCCTTTCTGTTCTTGTTTGGATTTGGAATTCCCATCTCATCCCTGTCTTCATTGTATTTTTGCTAAGTGTTTTGAAGTCACTTCCCCCATCAGTCAGAGGCCTTTTGTTTGCACACAGCACGCTTGCCTCAGTTTCCCTATAAGTCACGCCTCATGCTCTACATTTCAGTGAAGTTAATTCTTTCTTGGAGACTGGAAAGGAGTAAAAGGTAAATGCAAACCATTTGAAGAGTTAACCGGAATATTTAATTTAGACAGCACATTTATGGTGAGGATCACAATGAACAGGTGCCAAGGTGGACACTGGGAAATGTAGTATACAATCTCTGTTTTCCAGAGCTCACAATTCAACTGGAGAAATAAAAGACCTTTGGGTGAAGAGTTGAAAACCAGGAGAGTTAATAGCATATTAGATGATGCAGGCAGGTTGTGGGTAAAAGTCTAGAGAATGGCATAGAGGTTGCAATGAAACAGTTCAGGAGAACAGGAGAGAATTTTCTGAGGGGTCTACCTGAATCTTGATACAGATAGAATTTCTGTGGCCAGAAAGAATAGCGCCTCCCCTTTGTATGGCACCATAAAGCTTACAAAACACCTTGCCCTATTTAATGTTTAAATCATAAGATTTCTAGTCAAGGAAACTGAAGTTCTATCAGTTACATGAAGTGGCAGGTCTTGTTCCCTCGGCCACAGGATTAGAGTTCTTTCCTCTCTAGCTGCTTCTCCCTAGAAGGTGGAAGGATAATGAGTTGGGAGGAGAGTATAGGAACTGGACCACTTTAGACAGGGAAGTCAATCTGTAGTATACCCAAAGTGGAGGTGGGGTTCTCTGTTAGGGAAAAACTGGGCCAAGCCAGGGAGAGTAATTCACCTGCATGATATCTGCTGTCCTCTCAGCTTGGTAGCTTAGGGGCCAGACTTATCCTAAAAAAACGTATTCTTGGTCCTCAGAGTGACTCAAAATGTGTGCATAAGTCGCCCATTTAAAAAATGAGGTGATTCTTCTCTCATACACCCGTGTACCCACACTCAAGATTGCTAGCTGCTCTTGAAATTGGGATCCCTGGCAATAATGAACACTCATTTTATAAGCACTTTAAGCTGGAACTGTGTAGCAACTACCTCTTTAGATGGGATAGTTGCTGTGCAGTTCTCTCAGGCTCCTCAGGGCTTGGTCCCTGTGATGCAGATGGTGATCCTGTGGGGAAATATAGTCTTTGTTGCACTTGAACATTTACTACATTTGAGTATTCTTTTTATTTATTTATTTATTTTGTGGTGGGGATTAGAACCCAGGGTCTTGTGCATGCAAGGCAAGTATTCGACCTACTGAACTATATCCCCAGTCCTTCTTTTAGATATTTGAGAGGTAGCTATGATGGGGTAGAAAGGGGCAGAAGGCCTGGACTCAAGTTCTGCTCTGCCTTATATTGCTTGTAGGATTTAGCTAAATCAGTTAATCTCTCCCAGTTTGAGTTTCATGACTTTTTAATTGGGCATAATCATACCCACTTCCAGAGAGATTGAGAAGTGAGGAAATAAAACTGTAAGGGCTACCTATATTGTTTTAATGGCTATTTTTGGAAGTATTCAGTATGAGATGCCAAAGTACAGAGCATTGGTTCTGTGAGGTATACCTCAAAATGATTTTGGAATCTTTGAATTGAAATGTCACCAGCATTATTTGGGAAATGGCTTTAGTGAGTCTCATGTAACTTTCATTATGTCATGAACAAAGGGGAGGGGATGACAAACAGGCTGTCCCTGCCGCATAATCTCAGCCTCTTTTGCTTAGGTTGCTATTTGAATATGTTTTATTGTGTGTGCATATGTATTTTTAAAAAATATTTCTATATGTAGATATATCAGGGAGAGGATCAGAATCGAAAAGGACTGGGATACTTTCTGAAATCCACCTTCAAGGTAGGACAGTATTTTAGAAAATCAAAACTTGGTCAACAGGGAGGGATAAGCAAATCATGCACTTCTCATCCCTTGGAGAGCTTCAAATGCCTGTTGCCAATTGATTTTAGGATTGTGACAATAATACTGACGTTCTTTGAAGATGACAGCAGCCTGATAAATCTCTTAAAGAAAGAAATTCAGATGTGAAGTACGTATGGTCAGAATTCTCTCTGGATACAACACTCTGGTTTTCTTTTGTGCCAGCCTGCTGAGTGGTTAATATGGGGATGTGTGTGGGAAAGAGGACACGATGACAAGTACTTCCTGGCTCTGCACTTAGATGTACTATTCTGTTTCTTCCTCCTTCCCACCCTCTCTCTGCTCCCCTCCCATCTCTCCTACCCGTGTCAGACACTGTGCTTAAAATACCATTTTGCCTTTTCATTGTGATTCCTTTGTGAGAAGAAATGGGAGCAACCACATAAATACTGTCCAGAGATATCTGTCATCTTCTGGCTGGAACAGGAAAAGTGACAAGATGTTGAGCCTTGGTACACATTTACCCAACTTCCCAGACATCTGAGAGCTCACATAACTCAACATTTATATAATTGTCATTTGTTCAGTAAGTCCCCCTGTCCTGCGCTCTTTCAAAGCTTTGCTTTTTAGAAAATGTCACTGAGGGAGATGCCTAGATGTGTAAAAGTAATAGCTCTTGGAGTCTAAATGGTAACTTTGCATCCTTTTCTCCCTAGGAAATTGAGATACGCTAGACAAAAAGTATCTCTAGTTTTCATTATGATATGCTTAAAATAGGCTGGGCTTAGGGTCTTTCAAAAAAAAAAAAAAAAAAAAAGAAAAGAAAAGAAAAGAAAAAAGCTTGTCCTTGGACCAAAGCCAAATATGTAAATTTCGGTTAAAATAAATGCTTCATGGGAAAAGCAAAAAGGTGAGTATCTGAAGCTTCACTGAGGCTGCTGGTGGCCCCTGGCACTGCCTGCTATGTCCCTCTCACATTAGTTGGTCTGTTTTCCTGGAGATCTGCTTCAATGTGGTGAGCAAGACTCAGCACAATGAATCTCTTGCTGTGTTGAAGCAGGAAAAGGAAGCTGCCTAGCCATCCATAGAAATGCTAATGAGCTGAGAAGAGTACTTTGCTTTCCTGATGCTGTTGGAACATATTTTTACATTTCTGCATAATAGGGAGACAGTGAAGTGCAGTATCTGCTAAGCTGCGTTGGTTGCTTCTTGATGTGCGCAGCAGTGACCAAGATGCTTTACATCAGGGTGATGGAGACATTTTGATGAAATTATAGAGATCAGCTTCTGCCGTAAGTAGAAGTTGCTTTTTCTTTGCACTGTCCCATGCAAAGCTAAACCATGTTGTGTTAGGTTCCAGCCCTGTTAGGACACCAGGCCTGTTCCTTATTGCTAGTTTGTACTAGTTACTAGTTACAAGTTACTCTCCTCATTTGCACCTGAATTGTCTAGGAAACGAGGGGTAGGAGTGAGGTGGCAAGACCTTTCATTTCCAGAGTGCTATTTTGACATTCTGCCCTTTCCTGATCTCTGAGGAGATGTAATTTAGGTCAGGAATCTAATGCTTGCCAGGGACTCTAGGGAATGACCTATCTAGTATAAAAAGAAGCTACTAGTTCATTGTCACTGCCCAGCTCTCTAGGAAAAAATACTCCTGCGGAAGATACTATTGAATTATTGATCCAAGTTTTTTAGATTCACAATCTCAAGAGTTTGAAGAAAAGTTTAAGAAAGTGGGAATCTTTTACGTGACACTATAGAAGGAGAAAGTTTCCTTAAGCAGTGGCATTGGAGAAAGGCAAGGTCTTAGCAGAAGGATTACTTGTTCATCCATCTCCCTCCCTACCGCTGAACAGTGGTTTTCAGACTTTTTGTATATTAAGGCTGATTGACTGTTCTAATCATGTGAAGTTATTTGTGTAACATTCAAAATCATGTTCCATCTAGCAATTAAGTCAGTCAAACATTCAGGGAAATAGCTCCTGGGCAGAGGTAGCTGAGGTCCAGACCTGCTGTGCCTGATCCCGCCCATGGTTCTTCTTGCTCTGAACCTCTTGGATGCTGTCTGTGTAGTCATCAGGGATCAGATCCTGGACTTCTGCTCACTCAGGTCAACTGCCACACTTGGCTTTATGAAAGAGACAGAAGCACAGAGGATAATTTCTGTAAGGTTGTGGGCTTGTTGGTAAAGGGGAAGAATGAAGAATCAGGAAACAGAAAATGTTCCTTGTGTGGGTTATCATGTAGGGCCTGCTAAAGCTTGCAGGTGGATGTGGATGTTGTTAAGAAAAGGGTCTTAGGTATTGCTATGAAGGTCCTTTGTCTCTTCTAGACAAAGGTGGCAAAACACTAATGCAAAATGTCAGCTCAGAAAAGTTTCTATAAAATGACTTCATTCATTTCTTCTTTCATTCAGCAAAAATATATTGGGTATTGTTGTGAAGAAGGTAGTTAAACAAGTATAAAATACCACATTTGCTGGGAGTGTAGCTCAGTGGAAGAGTGCTTGCCTAGCAAGCATGAGGCCCTGAGTTTGATTCCAAGCACTGCAAAACAAAACACCACCAACCAAAACACAAAGCCCCCCAAACAAAAACAAAAACAACAAAAAAGCCCCCAGCAAGTTTCTGGTTCTCAAAGAGTATCTGGCCATCAAAGGAACACAATCTAGCATGCTTCTTAATGCCAACCTAGGTAGGAATTCCCCCTCAAGAAATTACTTTTTGAATGTAGTTCCAAGAAAGCCTTGCTTCTTGTGAGGAAGTCATGTACCTGTTCTTTTTAATAGAACTGTGTGGATTCTCATGCTTCTGTTTCTATTCTGTGAATTAACCAGAGTTCTAGGTTGCAAACCACAGAAATCAATTCTGATTGTCTTAAGCAGAAAGGAAGAATGTATTGAAAGGATATTTAAATCAAAGGATATATATTCAGGGCCTGGCTGTACCACTGACTCATTCAGGGACTTAGGACAAATTGGTTATCCTTTTCAAATTTTACTTTATCTACCATGCAAGAAATGACAAACAATCAGAGTAGAACTTACAAAGTGGGAATGCTCAAGTTACGGAATCAGATGGGAACCAAGGGAGCTCAGGAGAGGGTGGCCCCAGAAACTGCTTCTCATGCTGTTGGGCCAGGATGAATAAGATGTTCAACTACCTCCATGATGTTGGGTCACTCATGCTAGATTCAAGGCCTGGGAGAAAGCTTCTGATTGGCCATACCTTCAGTTTGAAGAGGTAGTCCACAGTGGAAGGGCCAGTCACTCTTAAAGTATAATGGAATAGTTTCTAAAAAGAAGATCAGTGGGCTGTTAGAAGAGGTGGTTGGATGCTGAATACCCACAAAGATGGGTATCTAGAAATGCAGAGTAAAATAATGCTTAAAAACAGAAGCAGAACCAGGGATGGTATACATATGTATAATCCCAGTAACTTGGGAGGCTAAGGCAGGAGCATCCCAAGTTCAAATCCAGCCTCAGCAACATAGTGAGGCCCTAAGCAACTTAGCAAGACCCTGTCTCTAAATAAAATATCAAAAGGACTGGGGATGTGGCCTAGTGGTTAAATGCCCCTGGGTTTAATCCCCAGTACCCCAAATAAGTAAATAAAAAATAAAATTTTAAAAAATAAATTTAAAAAATTAAAAAAGAAGCAATATCAAACCTTTATAAGGGGCTGATTGGCTCTTTGTGCCTTTTCTTAGTCCTTTTTTTCTTATTCTTCCTTTCCCTTTCATTATCCTTAGAGTGCAAAATTCTTTGAATGGCAGGTAAAGTGAGATTCAAAAATAATAAATGAGTTACTTGATGGCTTTGAGCTAGTAAGTGGTGGGTCCAGATTCTGAATTTATATCTTTTGATTTCAATTCCAGTTATCTTGTCTTTCCCTGAGTTGATGCAATGTAAAATGGAGAGTGATAAATGTCAAGAAAAGTACAAAAGATTGCTGGGGTTGTTCTGAAGAGGAATATTTCTTCAGGTTTGGAAAACTTTGTAGGTCTATATCACTTACAACACATAGTTTTTCCTTTACTGAAGCAACAGCGTATCTGATCTCTTTTGTGAACCAACTCGCCCACCAGCACAGAATATTCTGTAGTTGCCTCAAAGACTGCCATGGCGAATATGGGGAATGGTTCTTCAATGTCTTCTTCAATGTCTTTCTTCTTGGTGAATCCTCAGGATTTCAGGGCTATGTTTAGACTATTCCTCTCTCCTGAAAAGACCTATCTTATCAGAACCTAATTTTATTGCCTTTTTAAAAAATGGTTTCTAGGGCAAATCACATGTTTATTAAAAATTTTGAATAATACATTGACTAGATTTTTTTTTAACACTCAGAATTCCACGGTTACATTTGGTTTTTAAAAATATAACTTTTTTTTAACTTGCATTTTTTATTATTATTTTGGGTGCGGGGGATTCAACCCAGGGCCTTGTGCACGCTAAGCACATGCTCTATCACTAAGCTGCATGCCCTAGCCCCTACAAATTTCCTTTCTTAAAAATTGAAATTATATGATATAGTTTGGTACCTTTCTTTTATTACATGACACAATCTTCTGATCATCTACTCATGACATGAAATTTTTTGCATTTCAATTCTTAATTCAATGACCATTTATTATACAGTAATTAATCCCCACTGCAGTGGATCAGAAACCTTCCCTGCCCACAAGGAACTATCTTCTCCATTTCTAGTCTATGTAGGGAGCAGGAAAGGAAAGAAGCAGGAGTTAAAAAACCAAGAGAGTGGCCTTGGGGCACCATGACATCAAAATGACTATCTTCCTTTATTAAAGAAAGCAAGGAGTTTAAAACATTTATTTCCTTTTTTTTTTTTTTTTTTTTGAGGAGTAGGGACATATGGCAGTTTTACAAAGAATCATATCTAAAGCAGCACCGTTCTATAGAGATGCAGCTGAATATATTTTTTAAGAAAGAATATTCTTAGAATATTAACAGGTTGGGAGGCTAAGACAGGAGAATCACAAGTTCAAAGCCACCCTCAGCAAATGAGTGAACCCCTCAGCAACCTAGCAAGATCCTGTCTCAACATAAAACTTTTTTTAAAAAGGGGCTGGGGATGTGGCTCAGTGGTTAGGCACCCTTGGGTTCAATCACTGATACCAAAAAAAAAAAAAAGGAATAATTAACAAGATCCAATTCACAAGTCACATATGTATTTTGCTTGTACCATATCTCCAGTCTGGCCTCTGTAAGCCACTCTGGGTCATCTTACATACCAATCCACACTCTCCTTTCTCTTCCCTTCTCCCTCTTTACTTCCTTTTATTGTGTGAGTCAGTTAGCCTCTTTTCTAGAAAGTAAAAATCCTTCCTCTTTAGGAGGAGAAGGGAAGGGTAAATAAGAATTTAGGATTTTTTCTAAGCAGGGGGAGAGAGACATTCTGGGCACTTATCCCACCATCTTTTATAGCTCTTTCCAGTGTCTTGAGTATCCCCTGAAATTTCCAGCATTGGCATGGCCATCTGGAAGGACCTGAGGGAATTTTTGCTGAATGGAATTGACCTTGAGAAACCAGAGGGGAAGACTGATTCTGGGTCACTGCCCATTCACACATGGGCCAATGCTTGGACTGGAGAGAGACAGCAGTGGTTGTCCCTGAGTTGCCCTTCATGCCTTTTCACATCACCCCTCCCTTCACCCCAGTGGTGGCTTCCAAAGGACTGGGATCACATTTCCCTGTCAAAGCACAAGATCGCTGTCATCTTGGTGAGAGGCCACAGGACCATGAACTGACAAGAGACGGGGATGGGGGTTAAGGAGAATGAGGTTGGTCTCAGTTTAGATCCTAGAACTCTCTTCAGGGTTCTGCTTACCTTGAGTTAGAAAAGAGTCAAAGGCAAATACAGAAGTAAAATGATCAGAAACCTCAGGACCTTGAATAATCACTTGGGCATCCCTAGTTCTTTCAGTTCATAGGAGGGCAGGAGTCATAGATAAGCATGCAGGCTTCAGGGTCTAACAGACCTAAATTTGAAGCTTGTTTCTGCCATTGGTCAGCTGGCTATGTTTCTTTACCTCTTTGAGCCCCAGGTCCTTTATACATAAAGTTAAGAAAATAGCAACATCTCCCTCAGCAGACTGTGATGGGGATAAAGTGAAAAATGAAAAATGCACGTACAGTCTTAGTCCAGTGCCCGCTCAACCATTGGCAGGTATTATTTTTCTTGAAAAAACCATCTAAGAGGGTTGTGATGGAAACAAGGGTAAGTCAGGTACAGATCTCACTCCGTGGCAGCCTCTGATAGGTGATCATAAGACAGAAGATGATGGAGGCTGGGGAGAAGAGCTGACAAAAGGGGCACATAACAAACAGGAAGCAGAGGTTCAAAAGGAACATTGATGGTGGGTATTGTTCACACACAGTGGGACTCAAAAGGTAAAGCTGAATGTAACCAAGTAACAGTGCTTTCTGACAGAGCCTGAGCACAGGGGCAAAGGTGGGAATGAAGAGCAAAGGCATGAATTAAAACAAAACAAAACAAAAAAATAGGCAAGCAGGCTTGTCACCAGGCTGACAGGACTGAGGATATAAGTAAGCAAAAGAGAAGAAAGCAGACAGAGACCAATAAATAAGCAACCAACACAGTGATAAAGATGATCTGGCCAACCAGGACAGTAAGAGGCAGCCTGGATAGGGCTGGAATTGGGCCTGAGGTTTAGGATTACAAAAAGAAAAAATGTACACAGATGGTCACAGACTTCTCTGACACTTTGATTGTTTTCCTACTACAACACTCAAAAATCCACCCTGAGTTGAGTCTCAGGAAGGATGTCAAGGGGTTCCCTCACCCCTTGCCACTGATTTGGAGATTCCATAGTCAGGTTCTCAGGAGTGGAGTGAATGGTTCAGAGAGAGATGGGCACAAGTTGCTGAATCCTAGGGACCCTGATTGGAGCAGATGCCGGCTGTGCAAACCGTGTCTAGACATGGAAATTGTGCTCCTAATCTCTCAATCCCGCTTTCTCTACATTCTCTGACAGCGCGCCATCTCTGTAAACATCCGCAGCACAGAAGCAGAGCTGGAAACACATGTGCAATCAGCAGCCACAGCAGCTACAAAGGGGGTTATGAAATCCACTCAAAAATAGCCTGCTTGCCCCATAGGCATGCAAAGCAGCCAGACAGCCAGGGCGAACGTGTCGCACAGCAGATTCTGCTCAGCATTTCGAGAGGCTTCCAGTGACCTGCCACACTTAGGGGCCAGGGAGTTTGCTGCCGGTCAGAAACACCCAGAGGGGGTCTGGGCCTGTGGACAGAGCCCCCCTGTGAAGCTGTGAGCATCAGTTCCTGCTCCTGTGGGGACAGTGCATGCCTTCCCAAGACATGCCAACCTTCTGTCCTACCTGCCCCAAGCTTCTCAGCACACTGGTGACATTTATTTGGGCTAAAACTTTGAGGTCTCATAATGTTACCTGAGTTGAGAAGCTAAAACATCTGACCCCTTAGCCCTTAGAATCTACCCACTGTGGCAGCCCAGCCAGCTGGCCCCTTGCAGGGTTGGGATGGTCCATTTTGATACAGTGCATGAAAAGGAGAGAGAAAGGAGATTTGGCTGGGATGCTCAGGGCATCAGGGAAGGAAGGCAAGGAGTGCAGGTACATGTTTGCTGTCCCCAAGGTGATGGGGTGAGGGATGAGGCTTGCTCTGAGCTTGGTGATTCGGTGGTTGTCTGTCTTGTTTCACCTCTAGTGCCTACTGCTGTGTGACCTTTGACTCAGTCACGTCAGGCCTTTTGCTTCAGCCTTCGCTGCCAAGAGAGAAGGCACCCTGCTCTCTCCTCTGGACTTCACTCCTCAAGGGGAAAAGGAGCGCAGGTCAGAGTGCAGGCCTTCACCTCACCGTGTGTCCTTGGAGGCAGAATCTCGGTTAACTCAAAGAAGTGATAGAATACCGAGTGCAATTGCAGAGGTCTTGGGGATATTTCTGTATACACAGCTCTTTAGGGCTAAAGAGACAGGGTGGGTCATCTACTTTCCTGTGGGAATGACCGCTGGGCTGGAAGTCAGGAGACCCACACTCTGAGTCAGCCCTGTCCTGCTGCTGTTACTGAAGGTCTGACGACTTTCTTCAGTGGAGCAAAGCAAAGATCTAAAGCCCCCAAAAGGCCTCTGAGCAATTGTAGTGGCTGGGCTGGGTCAGCACAATGTGCTGGGCATGGGCAAGGCACAAAGAGGCCAGCTTTCTCTTTATGGGAGATAGAAACAAATGTTCTTCTGCCTCCCATTCCCACCCACAACTGCCCTTCCCTTTTCTTGGCAGCAACTTACACCCCTCCCATCCAGACTGGGTTTCTGTTTTGTCAAACTGATCCCAGGTTTCCACTGGGAGGGAGAGCACCCCTGGGAGCAGCACAAACTCATCTTTGGTTTTCAGGTGAACTTGGCTTTGTTTCTCCAGGTCCCTCATGGCTTGACTTGAGCTATCTCCTTATTATGTTTCACAGCTTTCAATGGGAAGTACATAACCTTCCAGATGTAGGTGAATTAAGCAAAATGCAGGTCCAGAATTTGGGGTTAGTCAACCTATTCAGGAATCATCCAGGGGACTCTGTTGGCCTGTGTCTTACAGTTGAATCCATGCTTGTTTCTGGGTGGGGGAGATCTCTTTAAACCTGATGATCTTCACTTTCTTTTAGGGTTATTTTAGAGCAAAGGGATATGAAGTGCTTTAGTGCCTTGAGCCATATCTTAAAATCAGGGTTGGGAGGTAATAGAATGGCTCCCCTGTTTGGGCTCCAGGAGGCAGGTGTTGCTAAGGCTGGACCCTTGAGACTGCTTGCTGATTACTCCACTTTGCATCCTGGATGTGTTTGGGGAGCACGGGATTGGGAGATTCTAACTCCTGTCCCTCCTATTCCATTGGAATTGCAAAGAAGCCTGTGGAAAACACAACCTACCATTTCGTCTCCTTCTAGTGGTAGTAAGGAAAAATATCTGTTTATGTAGGCATATCACTGCAGTGAAGTGCCTGAAACTTGTATTTCCAGAAAGCTTGAAGGTTTTAACCTTCTTAGATGCTTTCTTCATGTTTCACACCAGGCAGCTTGGGTGTGGAGAGCCGCCTCCACCAACTTGGCTGGAAGGATCTGGCAGCTGCTCGGGCTGAAAATAGTAGGTGCTTTGAGTTTTCATCAAAGCATGAGCAGGCACTCACGTACACACAGCCTGACATGCAAATGTGGACTCAGAGGTTGTTCCAGGCATCGGGACTATGAGGTAAAGTTGGAAGTGAGTTCTGGTGGCCAAGAAGGTGGCAGAGCTGAGGGCCTCTACCACATGAGGCTGTCACCTCTTTCCTACAAGAAACAGGGGGAAGAAGTCACTTGATCCTCAGTGGCCAACTGTCTTTACATTTGCAGCCTGGAGCAAGCTCTAGAAAGAAAACGAAAAAGCAAATTTATTGTTTTTTTTTTTGTTGTTGTTGTAAAACTAGATATTCAAAGTTTTCCCATTAGCTCCCAATGCGAATATTTAGAAAGCTTAAATAACTGCAGGAAAATAAAAACTTGAAAGCAATGTCTTAATAGACTGATGATGTTGGCAGGAAAAGTGACAGGTCTTCTCTGCTCTTGGTGCCTCTGGCATTGCCCTCTAGCATTTGCTGTCACTTCCTGGCTGCTGTTTCCCAGGACCCTGTCTAGGCTTAGCCTGGCATGGATCAGTAGCTCTTAAAGCACAGGAAAACATAACTTCAGAGATCTAATCCATGTATAGGGTGATCCAAACATTATCTCAATATCTATCCATCCAACTACTCATCCTTATTTGCTTTCCTGAAAAAAAAAAAAAAAGACTATTAGAAAGGTGACTGTTTAATGCTCTAAGATTATTGTTGATTTGTTTCCAATTTCCCCAACATGTCTTTCAGCTAGGAGGTTTGGTGGAGTAGTTCAAAGTTCTTAGGTCTTGGAGACAGAAGGGCTTAGCTTTGAATCCCAGACATGCTATGTGTAGCTTAAGTAATCTGCCCAAATTCTCTAGCCTCTGTGAATTTCAAATAATTACAACTTGTAGGGCTTCTGTGAGGTTTCAGTGGGACAGTGTATCCAAAGTACCAGGAGTTTATTAGAAGTCAGCAAATGGTGATCTTACCCTTTCCTTGATATTGTAGCATATCTGAGACTCATAATGAAAAGCAAATGTCACAATTACAGAGAAAGAACTGACCCAGGCACAGCACATACCATCAGCTCATCATGCCCAATCAGTTTGACCTTGGGTCACTGGCAAAACCTCTGATCTCTGTAGCAGAACATATGTGGAAGGGGGTTGGGCTGTGATGACATTCATTTCTTATCCCAGTTTAAGTCTAGTCCCAAACAGGCTTGGGACTGAAAATATAAACTTTGCTGAGTTCAAATCTGGATAAAAATTGCTGAAACAATTTTTTAAAATATTTATACAAAGTATTATAAAAAAATAAATTTACTGAAATCTTCAAATGCCTGACAAACTTGTTGCCCACTCTGTCTGCAGAGATTATCAACCATTTTAAAATCTTCTCTCAAAAGTATAGGGGGAAAAAAAGCAGATGGCATCTCATGGCATTGAAGAGAGATCCTGAATAGGCACCAGGGAACCCAAATTCAGGTCTCAGCAGATGACCTTGGGTAAGTCATTTGCTTTCTCTGAAATTTAGTTTCCTTACCTATAAAGTAAGGATGATGATGATGATGACAACAGAGATAATAGTTTCACGTGTTATTGCCAATCTTGTAACAGTATACTAAAAATTAACTGACATCACGCATTTTAATGCTTCCTGTAAACTGTATCAGGCTTAGTTGTCTTGCTTTGCAGGAAGGTCTTGAATCTATTCAAATAATCTTTGTTGGACTAGCAGGTTTCTGGTGCTGAATTGTGTACCTGAAAGGGTGTGAAAAAGGACTGTAGGTAACATTTCTATCAAAGGTGTAGGGGTAGTCAGGGGAAGGAGGCTTCCCAAGGGCAGATGATGTAAAGCTGAGAGGGTTGATGATTATACCCAGATATAGACTCAGGATTTCTTTGGGTCTTAATAGTTAGAATTCTCTTGGCTTTTGTCTTATTTTTTGCCCAAGCATGCTCATGTCTCTGCATCCTATTTAAACCAAAGCTCCCTTCCTCTCTGCTACCTTTCCCACTCTACTACCACTCCTGACTACTTGAACAAAGTGTCTCTAGCTGGCAGACCAGGCTCACTGATGTTCTGTGTGTTGTGTGGCTAGATTGAGACTCTGGAACTCTGCTAGTCAACTTTTCATTACCATAACAAATAGCTGAGATAGCTAATTTAAATAGAAAAGATTTATTTTGGCTCACAGTTTTGGCAGTTTCAGTCCATGGCTGGTTGCCTTATTGTTTTTGGGCCTGTGGCGAGCAGCACATCATGGCAGGGAGCACGTGGTAGAGGAAAACTGCTTACCTCATGGCTGGGGCAGGAAAAAAGAGGAAGAAGGGATAGGGGTCCTTCTTATCCCCTTCTCCAAGGGCACACTCCCAGTGATCTAGAATCTCACAGAAGGCCCCACCTCCTAAAGTTCTACTACCTCCTAGCAGCACCAAGGTGGGGACCAAGCCTTTAGCACATAGGCCTTTGGAGGATACTTACAATCCAAACTATGGCAAAATCATTTTTTTTGAATAAATGATATATTTTTTTATTGGTTGTTCAAAACATTACAAAGCTCTTGACATATCATATTTCATACATTAGATTCAAGTGGGTTATGAACTCCCATTTTTACCCCAATACAGATTGCAGAATCACATCGGTTACACATCCACATTTTTACATGATGCCATATTAGTGACTGTTGTATTCTGCTACCTTTCCTATCCTCTACTATCCCCCCTCCCCTCCCCTCCCATCTTCTCTCTCTACCCCATCTACTGTAATTCATTTCTCTCCTTGTTTTTTTTTCCCATTCCCCTCACAACCTCTTATATGTAATTTTGTATAACAATGAGGGTCTCCTTCCATTTCCATGCAATTTCCCTTTTCTCTCCCTTTCCCTCCCACCTCATGTCTCTGTTTAATGTTAATCTTTTCCTCCTGCTCTTCCTCCCTGCTCTGTTCTTAGTTGCTCTCATTATATCAAAGAAGACATTTGTCATTTGTTTTTTAGGGATTGGCTAGCTTCACTTAGCATAATCTGCTCTAGTGCCATCCATTTCCCTGCAAATTCCATGATTTTGTCATTTTTTAGTGCTGCGTAATACTCCATTGTATATAAATGCCACATTTTTTTTTTTATCCATTCATCTATTGAAGGGCATCTGGGTTGGTTCCACAGTCTAGCTATTGTGAATTGTGCTGCTATGAACATCGATGTGGCAGTATCCCTGTAGTACGCTCTTTTAAGGTCTTCAGGGAATAGTCCGAGAAGGGCAATAGCTGGGTCAAATGGTGGTTCCATTCCCAGCTTTCCCAGGAATCTCCATACTGCTTTCCAAATTGGCCGCACCAGTTTGCAGTCCCACCAGCAATGTACAAGAGTACCCTTTTCCCCACATCCTCACCAGCACTTGTTGTTGTTTGACTTCATAATGGCTGCCAATCTTACTGGAGTGAGATGGTATCTTAGGGTGGTTTTGATTTGCATTTCTCTGACTGCTAGAGATGGTGAGCATTTTTTCATGTACTTGTTGATTGATTGTATATCCTCCTCTGAGAAGTGTCTGTTCAGGTCCTTGGCCCATTTGTTGATTGGGTTATTTGTTATCTTATTGTTTAATTTTTTGAGTTCTTTGTATACTCTGGATATTAGGGCTCTATCTGAAGTGTGAGGAGTAAAAATTTGTTCCCATGATGTAGACTCCCTATTTATCTCTCTTATTGTTTCTCTTGCTGAGAAAAAACTTTTTAGTTTAAGTAAGTCCCATTTGTTGATTCTTGTTATTAACTCTTGTGCTATGGGTGTCCTATTAAGGAATTTGGAGCCCAACCCCACAATATGTAGATCGGAGCCAACTTTTTCTTCTATCAGACGCAGAGTCTCTGATTTGATATCAAGCTCCTTGATCCATTTTGAGTTAACTTTTGTGCGTGGTGAGAGGAGGGGATTCAGTTTCATTTTGTTGCATATGGATTTCCAGTTTTCCCAGCACCATTTGTTGAAGATGCTATCCTTCCTCCATTGCATGCTTTTAGCCCCTTTATCAAATATAAGATAGTTGTAACTTTGTGGATTAGTCTCTGTGTCCTCTGTTCTGTACCATTGGTCCACCCACCTGTTTTGGTACCAGTACCATGCTGTTTTTGTTACTATTGCTCTGTAATATAGTTTGAAATCTGGTATCGCTATACCGCCTGATTCACACTTCCTGCTTAGAGTTGCTTTTGCTATTCTGGGTCTTTTATTTTTCCATATGAATTTCATGATTGCTTTATCTATTTCTACAAGAAATGCCATTGGGATTTTGATTGGCATTGCATTAAACCTATAGAGAACTTTTGGTAATATCGCCATTTTGATGATGTTAGTTCTGCCTATCCATGAACAGGGTATATTTTTCCATCTTCTAAGGTCTTCTTCTATTTCTCTCTTTAGGGTTCTGTAGTTTTCATTGTATAAATCTTTCACCTCGTTTGTTAGGTTGATTCCCAAGTATTTTATTTTTTTTGAGGATATTGTGAATGGGGTGTTTTTCCTCATTTCTGTTTCAGAAGTTTTGTCGCTGACATACAGAAATGCCTTTGATTTATGCGTGTTGATTTTATATCCTGCCACTTTGCTGAATTCATTTATTATCTCTAGTAGTTTCTTTGTAGACCCTTTCGGGTCTTCTAGGTATAGGATCATATCATCTGCAAATAGTGATAATTTAAGTTCTTCTTTTCCTATTTTTATGCCTTTAATTTCTTTTGTCTGTCTAATTGCTCTGGCCAGTGTTTCGAGAACTATATTGAATAGAAGTGGTGATAGAGGGCATCCCTGTCTTGTTCCAGATTTTAGAGGGAATGGCAAAATCATTTTAGCAGATGAACTATGAGCAGAAGTGACTTGTATGGCTTCTAAAATAAGGCAATAAAAAACCAGTGTATCCCTTGTTATCTACTTCCTCTGCCATCTGCCCCAGAAGACACATGGAGGAGGGCTTCTTGACCTGTGACAGACTTTACATGAACAAGAATAAGACTTTATTGTGCTAAGCCACTGAAACGTGAGTTCCCGCCCCCCCCCCCCCCCCCGAATTGCTGCACTACTCCTGACTAATAGGGTGGACGTGCTTGCTGCTTCACTGCCCCCACCCCCACCTACCTACCTGCTCCTCAAGTCTGTACAATCGTATGTCCATCCTCGCTGCTTGGGGAAACAGCTGTTTGCAAATTTTATCAATGATCTCATCCTTATTCACCTACACACTACTGAGTTGCTTCCTGCACTTGAAACTATTGCTTCTTATTTAAACTTCTAATTTATTATTCTAAATTCAAAACGTCACTTTTAAGGAAATCTCCCCTTACTTTCCTACTTACTTATCTTCTTTCTGTTCTGGTTGCTTTTTCCCTTTTTCCATCCAAAGGCAGATGTCCCCTCAAAGCTCTACCTCTAGACCCTTTTCTCTTCTTCCCTCTTCACTGCTTTTATATTCTCACTCATGATTTAGCTATTGGCTTCATTTGCATGAGGCTGCATTCCTCACCTTCAAGCTCCAGGTCAACAGTTTCAGTCTTTCTGATGTCTGCCTAGAGCTTCAGCCAACTTTAAGAGATAAACCTGTCTGGAACTACACTTATTCTTTCTCATTTCTTCCTGCTGTGCCTCCTGTGTCTGCCCATGGCACTGTATCCAACTTTGCCAGGCTTGATTCCTGGATTTCCTTTTTGATTTCTCTGTCTTCAATTACCTAATCAGTTACTGAGTGCTTTGGATTCTCTTTCATCTGTTTTTTCTCTCTCTCTCCCTCCTTCCCTCCCTTCCTCCCTTCCTTCCTTCCTTTCCTGTGCTGGGGATTAAACCCAGGGCTCTGTGGATGCGAGGTGAGCATCTACCAACTGAGTTATATCCTCACCCCTCCTTCTCTATTTCTATTACCCCTATACCATTTGTATGTATGTAATTGCATTGAGAGGGACCTAGAAAGACACACAGTGGACTGTTGACTGTGGTTAGTTCTGGGGAAATTCATGGGAATGAATGGAGATGGTGAGGAATTCCATACTTGAAAATGCCTTATTCTGTACTTTTCCCATATTTCCTAGAATAATGGATTCACATATTAACTAAATAAAAAATAACTTTAAAAAATAAGACTAGGCTTCCAGTGAGGTAGTGAAGACTTCATAACCACAAGTATTTAAACTAAATTTGAATGACTTTGTATTAGGGATGTCATTGATGTTGTAGAAGGAATTGCTGTATCAAATGGTAAACCAGAAGCTCTCATCTGTGAGATAGGATTAGATTTAGCTGTGAGGGATAGAAACTTGAAATAATGCAGGCATAAGCAATATGAAAGTTTATTTCACTCCGAAGTAAAAGAGTCCTGAAGGTAATCAGTTCAGGGTCTATGAGAATGTTCCATGGTTCTCAGAGACTTCTCCCATCTTATCCACATTGTAGTCACATCATGTGACTCCCATCACATGGTTTAATAAAACTGCCCAAGCTTCATCCATCACATTTGCATTATTCCAGTTAGAAGAAAGGGACAATTTAGAACATGCCTCCTCCCTTTGAGGACACTTCCTGGGATTTACTTCTATTTCTCCTCCATTGCCCAGAACCTAGGGACACAGGGACAACTAGCTTAGCAGGAGGCTGGAAGAGGCTTTATTTCATGTATCCATGTGCCTAGCTGAAAATAGGGGATTCTATTACCAAAGAAACAATCAATGAGTCTTAAGGAACAATTAGCATTCTCTGCCAATGTCTTAACTCTAAGATTTAAAAATGTATAGTAACTACTACTTACGGAACTATCACCAGGTCCTAAGCACTGGGGTAAGTCCTTTGCTTGTGCCATCTTGTTTAATGCTCACATTCCTATTCGTTAGGGTCAATATTATTACTATTACACTGAAATTTTGTAAGATTAAGTAACTTGGCCAAAGGTACACTGCTATAAAGTGGTAGAAACAGGACTGGAACCCAGGGTTAGTTGGTCCTAGACACTTTAACTTCTATACCACCTTGGTAATCAAATACTCTCTGCATTAGCCAAGGATTTTACTTTAAACAACAGGAACCTTCTGTAATGGAGTTAAGAAGAAAGGGAGCTAAGAGGTGGGAAAAGCATTCTAATTCCACTAGTGGTTTTGATGAGAAACATCTAATTCCTTTGCTCCACACATAGCAGACTCCCTGTCTCTTGCTTTCCCTACCAGCAGTTCCAAGTCCATGTGGCTCTTTCTGATTGTTACAGCCACATCACAGGTGAAGGTCCTAGTTGCAAGGAAATATGGGAAAGCCAGTATCTAGCCTACGTATCCTCTACAATGGGAAGCTATTCTCATTGTCACCAAAACTCATAAAATGGAATTTCTCCGGGCTCATTTATGACCATTCCAGTATTCCTTTTCCTTATTTTTCTCATTTTAGGTTTAAAAAGCTTGAGCAAGTTGAATTTGAACTGGATTGTTTTTAAAAACCTTGAAATATTTGGTTCTTCTTTGGCCCTTTTCCTCGTTAGAAATTCCTTCAAAAACAGTGTTTTTATTAATTCCAGGCCTCCATGACAGGGGTGTGTAGTAGGTAGAATATGATCCCATTCCAAGATGTCCCCATCCCAATCCTTGAAGCTGGGAATATGCTACTTTACATGGTAAAGGGATTTTGTAGATGTAGTTAAATGAAGTATCTTGAGATGGTAGATAATATGGATTATCTAGGTGAGCTCAATGTAATCTTAAAGAACTTTAGTCAGAGTGGTATGATTGCTGCTTGAAATGAGCCAAGGAACATGGTAGCCTCTTGAGTTTGACCAGGCAAGGGAACAGGAGCTCCCCCCAGAGCCTCTAGAAACAACACAGCCCTGCTGAATTCTGACTTTTAACCCAGCAAGACACATTTTGGACTTCTGACCTCCAGAACTGTAAGAAAATAAATTTGTATTTTTTTTCTAAACCAAGGATTAAACCCAGGGGCCTTTTACCACTGAGCCACATTCCCAATTATTTTTTATATTTTATTTAGAGACAGGGTCTTGCTGAATTGCTTAGGGCCTTGCTAAGTGGCTGAGGCTGGCTTTAAACTCATGATCCTCCTGCCTCAGCCTATTTATATTGCTTTTAAGCCATTAATTTTTTTTTTAGTAATTTGTAGGAAACTAATATAGGAAGCAAATTAAAATGCCTACAAAGTTCAGGATGTACTGTAAATGAGTAAGATGGGCTGTTGGTAGAAACATTGTTTTGAAACATGTTTCGATCTATTTTTCATTTTTCCAGTTTTGATAGAGACGTAAGTCAAAAAATATTTAATTTTCCTAATTTTATCTGTAAGAAAAACAATAGTAGAAACATGGTGATAAATGACAGCTGATATACAACTTTAGTGTGAGGTTGAAAAATCAAAAGCTTTTGAGCCTATGGTGAATTAGAAAGTAAATAAGCTGTTGAATATGAATAAGCTGAAGCCACTTGTTACCCTGTAGAATTTGGAACTGATGATTCTACTTTAATTCTAATACACTATTTTTTGTTATTGTTTTACAAATGAACAGTTCAAACAAAATATATCTTCAGGCAGTGGCTCTCTATCCTCAGTTCTAGACCAATCTCATTTCCCACCTGTTCATGTCACCACCTTAGAATTTTTTCCAGTTGAGTTTATTTATTCATGTATTTTGGTTTTTCAATTGTTTGTGCATGGGGTGGCAGACATTCTGCTATTGTATCCATCCTTCCTTTCCTCCCATCCAGACACATGACCATCACATCAGGAGGCTGGCTTGATGTTGAGCTTGTTTTGCTTTCTCTTAAAAGCACTTTGGAAAGCATAAGCAGAGAAAGCCTTTGGAAATTTAGTTTTCAAAAGCAATGCACTGCCTAGAACATTCTCTATACTTTTTATACTCTTTTCCTGCTAGGATAATATTGAGGGAGTTCTGCAAGCACTCAGCAATCAATGAATGCTTATTGAGTACCTGGGAAGAATGAGGTCACGCTAGGCACAGCAGCTCCTGCACATGTTACTCATATTGAAAGGATAGTGTATATGGGGGTGCAATTGCCTGGCCTAATGCTTCTTGAAGAGTTGAGACACAAGGTGACTCCCTATGTCAGCAGAATATTTGCTAAGACAGCCTAGCAAATCTGGTATTTACACCCCTTCTACATCCTTCTGGATTGTTTTCCCTATAGGACTAGGACACGTTGCTTAGGAGACTTTGGCAGTCTGAGCTCACTTCACTTGTGGCCAAATCACCACCTGTGCTTAAACTAGCTATGGCTTCATATGGAAGGGTAAGCCCAATTTCTCTCTGGTTGTAGGGAGTGACCAGGTGAACATGATGCTTTCCAAGTGCTTTAGGTCCTCAGTTAACTGTGACGGGACTCTAAGTTGTTGAAACTGTGCCAACTGGAACCACATTTGATGGTGTCTGTATTTTTAGTTCCAATTTGTTCTGCCCAAATCTCATGGTACCTGGATTCATGCTACATACAGAGTGTGCCTGAGGTTAATGTTAGATGAAAATGATCATCACTGTTATAGCAAAAATATATTGAGTGCTTACTCTGTGTCAGGCACAATGCCAAATTCTTTACTTTGATTGTCATTTTATCCTCACAGCAACTACTTACAATAATTATTATTACTCTCAGCTTAGAGACAGGAAAAATGAGGCTCAAGGTCCCACTTCTGCTCAGTGGCAGAGTCATGATTTGAACCCAGGAATCCATTTATCTGTACGTGCCACCTGGGTGCAAACTCTAATTAAAACCTATGGCACTAGATTTCAAGAAGTCCAAGTGTAGTTTCAAAAACAGGTGTGCCTTAATTTGTTCAATTAATATGCGCCTGAAAAATGGAATCTAAAAATGAATATAAACATCCTAAGGGCATTGGGGCATGTCTTTATAACACTTGCAGTATTTGGCTCTGTGCCTTGTACACAGGAGCCCCCAAACAAACATTTGTTAAATGAATGGATGAATGAATGAAACAATTGTAGAAGTTCATTTGAATTTTGAATGTACTCAAACCAGAGTTCAAAGAGACCGGCAGGTTTCCTCTAAAGACTATATGTTGATCTGATTTATTCTGTCACCTATAAGTGGCATTAATACATAGAAATCTGGAGGGTAGTTTCAAAAACGACTCTTATTGTTGGTACTTTTCTATGTTATTTGAAGTTTTAAAAATTGTAGACGTGTCTTTTTTAGGGTGGGTCCCACTTGAAGCAGAGCCTCTTAGACAAGGACTTGGTGTAGTTGACTTAGGATGTGATCCCAGGAAAAGAAGGTAGGGGGGAGAAGAGATAGATGTAGACAGGGAGGAGAAAAGCCAATGTCAGAGCACTTGTAAGTGTTCAGGAGCAGATGAGGGAGCTCCTTGACATGGCAGTAGGCCCACAGGACAGGGGACTGGAACATTACTCCTTTAGTTCGAAGTCCTCATTAGCATGAACACCCCTACCTTTCCAGTAGGCCCTTGTAGCATCCAAAAAGGCCCTAAGTTTAAAGGTCGAAACAAACTTGGTTCTCACTTGAAGTGGGGCTTTGTCAGTGCCAGATGAATTGAATTTCCTCAAACTGCCCACCACCATGTGGCTGAAATGGCAGGTGCCAAGGGACATGAAATAGGAAACATTTACTATGGTGTCATTTTTTAAAAGCCAGTGAAATAATTTTTAAAATAGAAAACAAGAAATTTTTGTGAAGCAAAAAATATTCTCTGATCTGACTTTGGGCATCTAGACTTCAATGGATGAGGTTATTTTCAGTAAGAGCCTGATGGGCACCATGTTGCAGATCAGGTTCCCCAGGAAGAACACACCTGCAGGAAGTGTAGTGGGGCATACCCTTGAGATCCATACCTGCAGGGGAAGTAGGATGGGGCATAGTGAGAAGCTGGGCTGTGATGTAAGACTTTAGGGAACTCCAGGAGGAGCTCTAAAGCTGGGAAGGTCCTGTGAAGTTGTCTTGAATTGAAGCCCTGGGGCTGGGCTTTTATACTGCAGCATCCTCCAGTCACTGGGAAATGGATGACCCAAGACAGGATGGGGGACCCACCCAGGAGTGAGGCACCCACCACTGAGCAAGGCAGCTGGAGTCAATTCCAGGAGAGTGCTTAGAGCTGAGCTTACGAACTGGGGTGATGTGGGCCTGGGCAGTGCAGCACAGTGTCTACTGCATGTAGCTTTAACAAATTTGCATTTGAACCCATGGACCCATAAATAACATTAACAAATTCAAACCCAGAATAAAAGCAAAACTTAATAAATCTCCTTCTTCGTTGTAGCAGGCCAAGCTGAAAAGAAAACAAAGAATCAGACGAGGACAAGGTTATTTTCTCTCTTGTCAAAGAAGGTTTTGGACTGGATCAGGAATTACACATCGGTGACCCATAGGTCAAATATGTTTCAATAGTGTGTTTCATTTGCATGAATCATTTTTCAAATCCAAATTTCTGGCTTTTCTTGAAAATTTAGAAGACCTGGCATATTGGGCCCACATTGTTTCAAGAGAAAGACCAGCTAAAGTGGAGTAGCAGTTACCCTCTTTACTGAAGCATATGTTTCCCGTTATCCATGGCCCTTTCAGCCTACTTGAGTCATTTATGTTACCATCCAAGACCTGTAACCATTGGAGTTTTTAAACTGTGATCTCTAAGATACTACCTAGCTCTGGTGAGCTGTGAGTCTATGTGAATTGTCTTGTTTACTGCTGAAATTGGTTTTTGACTTCCTAATGGCATCAGAGCAGCTAGAAACCTTTACTTCATAGGATCTTTTCCTGGAGATTCTCTTTGGGCAAGTCAGAGCATTTCTTTGAAGGCTAGCTTTCTGATTTTGTGAAAAAAGGACCTCAGTGGTCCAGATCTAGACCATGATCATGAATAAAAAACATGTTTTTGATGGTTGGGGCTATGTGGGATTTCTAGCCACTAGAATATTATTTAAGCCTCAATGATTCTCATCCCTAGATGAATCTCAGTATTACCTATTGGTAAAATACAAATTTGTATTTGCTATTTGTAAAGATACAAATTCCCAGGTTCTAGTCTTTTCTAACTCAGTAGATGTGGGCCTAATGGGTGGGGCTCAAGAAACTTGAATCAGTTTCTTGAGTGACCCCTGTGTACAACCAGATCTAGCAACCATACTGACTCCTTTTTGTTACTCTTTACATTCAGTGCTTGGTTTGAGAATTATAAGCTTCTGATCTACTGATGTACAGAGATAATTCCATCTCCATCTTTTTTGTGCTAATATCTAGCACAGTGCTCTGAAAGTCCTGTGCACTTAATGTCTAGTGAATGAATGACTGAAGGAATGAAGAAGCATTTTGAAATAGTTCTCTCCTTTAGGAGTTAAAAGGCACAAACTTCCAAAATCACATGTTGAAGATCATTTGATTTAGAGAATTATTTTATAAATATAGTGTCAAATAAGCCAGAGAGAGGAAGAGTCCTAGCTTTATCTTAGGAGGTTTTGCCTTGGGGATATTAAGAAATAAATGATTCCTTCTAAAGAGAACTTACACTTTTCATCAAAAGATAAATTATTCACCCACTTAAAATAGTGTATGGGAGTTATTTGTACCATATTTCAAAGATGGCAAATTGATTCCATAGAAAAGGAAACTTTCTAAATTATGCTGAAATTTTGCCTTGAAATATAAACCTTGAAAGAATAAGACCAGGAGCTCACTTCATACTAAGAGATATGTGCAGTGATACAAATTTAATTTATTGTGTTATGGTTTATTTATCAGGTGCTCTGCTTCCAAAGAATTAAAAAAAACATGTGTCTGCAGAACACCAAGGAGAGGTGAGGATATTCCCCAGTCAATTAGATTCTGAAGGGAGAAATCCAGAAAATTTTGGCTCAGAGAAAATCATGGAACATGTGTGGTTATTTCCATAACCTGGTTTTCCTAGAGACTTGTGCTCTTACCTCTTAGGACTGGAGCCCTTTAGAAAATTTGCAGGTGGGTGGGATAGAGAATATAGTTGCCTTGAACTTGATTGACTATGGCCTATTAGGTCTGAACAAGCAGCCTCGACAAGTTTGGTCCTCTGTCTAGAGTGAGGTTTAAGAATCAGTTTTCCCTATTGCTCAGGCATCTTTGTTTATGAATGTTATATGAGATTTTTTGACACCTATAATGATTTCTGTCTTGATTCTAATTAGAATAAGCTTATAATCTCAATTAGAATTAGTTTATAAAATCTGTGTTTTACATGGCTGGCACCTGCACTTTGTTTTTCATTTTCTGCTTCTTAAAAACAAACAATAAAGTTATAATGTAATAAACTATTCAAATTAATGTTGTACAGACAAAGAAGGTAGGTACCCAAAGTAAGCCATTGGTGGTGTGCTGTACTGGGTCATACCTTGAAATGTTCACAGTTAGCTGAAAGCACAAAAAATATAAAAGGGGGGCAGGAATGTCAATGTTTAAAAATCCACATTGCACAAAGGATATATTTACTGAAGTTTAGGTGGACCATGACTGGTTGATTATAAACATTGGTCCCAGCGCAGTTGTTGTGTGTGAAATTGAGAATTATTGCTACTTATTTTGGGCTCTAATTTCTATATCTGGTAATAGCTATTATGGTTGCTTCTACTATTTCTATCATTACTATGATCACCATCTTTATTATTGTCATTGGCTGGCCCTGTTCCATCCAGCAGGGAACCTTAAGGATAGGGAACCTTGAAAAAGCCTGAGATTTGCCATAGACATAGATCCCAGATCTATGGCTAGATTTGGACAAAGCCATGAGAAATTTGATCAGGTATTAATTTAACACTTGTACAGTTTGTAGCCCTGGATGCCTAAAGAAAGAAGACAGGATTTCATCCAGTCAAGGGTTGGTAGAACAGATAAGACTTAAAAAAAAATCATAGGAACCAAAGAAAAGCCTGGGAGAAATGATACCAGACGAGAGGTTGTAGACTTCCTGAGAAGTTGAGGTGTATGTCACTTCAATCTCTGGCTTCAGTAGTGAGATCACCCCATTTTGAGGCCGTGATGTAGTAACTCTTAATAGGGTTCAGAGTGTCCCATTAGAGTGATGGGCAAAAATGCAATTGGTGTTCTGGCCAATGAGCACTCCGGTAGTTCAGAAACTTTACTTTGCTGAGGAAATGTCTCCAGAATTCTTAGAGAAGAGGCTTGAAAATAGTTTGAGATGACAGATGATTTCTTTAGTGGGTAAGTATCTTTTAATATTGAAAAGATTCATTATTAATTACAGAATTATTTAAGACAATCAAATTTATATTAATATGATGTTTTTGGCTGTGAAGAACCAAGGGCATTTAATGTTTTATGAATTTTCAAAATGATCAGGTATAATTTTTCCACTGAAAGCAGCAGTATATGAAATCTGACACCATGATCACAGTTTTTGGTGCTCACCAAGAACTTGTCCTTGACCACCAGTCTTTTGGATATCACTGAGATGTGAAATGCCAGAGATAAGAACCCACTTGTTAGATAAACTAATCAGCTCTGTTCTTCCTCTAAATCTAGTCATCCATTTAGTTGATTAAAATGACTTTTTATTTTTATTTTTTGGGGGTGCAGTACTGGGGGTTGAACTCATAGTCTCACATGTACTAGGCAAGCACTCTACCATTGAGCTACATCCCAGTCCTTTTATTTTTTATTTTGAGACAGAGTCTTCTTAATTTGTCCAGGTTGATCTCCAAGTTACTATCCTCTGCCTCTGCCTCCTGAGTAGCTGAGATTATAGGTGTGTACCTCCATGCTTGGCTGGGAAAAAAAAAAAAGCTTTTTAAGGAATAATTACGTAATTTTTAGTAGAAGATCATTTGAAACAAGTTTTAACTATCCAAGGAGACTATCCTGTGATGGGGCTCTAATTTGTTGAAACTGTGCCAACTGGAACCACATTTGATGGTGTCTAGGTGAGCTCAATGTAATCTTAAAGGACTTTAGTCAGAGTGGAGTGATTGCTGCTTGGAATGAGCCAAGGAACATGGTAGCATCTTGAGTTTGCCCAGGCAGGGAAACAGGTGCTCCCCACAGAGTCTCCAGAAGCAACACAGCCCTGCTAAATCCTGACTTTTAACCCAGCCAGACCCATTTTGGACTTCTGACCTCCAGAACTGTAAGAGAATACATTTGTATTTTTTTCTAAACCAGGGATTAAACCGATAGTTGCTGTGAGGATAAAATGACAAAGTAAAGATTTCAGAGAAACCAGGTAGAGAGATGCTGTGGTACTCACTAATAATCACTCTGGTTGGTCTCTATCCAGCTGAGACATTCTGACCATGGAATTCAGCATAGAATTCATACCTTCCTCTCTGGGGGAAAAAAAAAATGTTTTGACAGATGTCAAACAGAAAAATGCCAAAGGAATTCCAAAAAGTAAAATATGGAATGAGATAATATACTGGGCTTTAGGGGACATCCCCAAGACTCTAGTCTTTTTTACTTTGTATTCTAAAAAGTTGCTGAATGGAATAACATTGAGATATAGCAACAGAATGAGTTAAAATGCTTTTCATTCGGTTCTTTGGATATTTTATAATTCAAAATAAGAATTCTCAATCTTCACATTTTCATTTTTGAGAGACAAAATATTGTAGGTACTGTAAATAATAGTTGACAGTGGTAACACGAATCAAGCTCCTCCTTCATCTAGTCAGTTAATCACATTTTTTTGGACATAAAATTGTGCTGAGCACTTTGGGGAATAAAAGAAGGAAGATGGAGATCTTTCTTTTTTTCAATAAAATTACATAACTTAAAAAATTTATTAGTGAACTGAATTCAACAACATATGAAATGGAGTAAACACTGTGATCAATAGAGATTTATCCCAGGAATGTATTGTTGTTTTTAACATTTAAAAATCAATATAATATACTGTGTTAATTGAAGAAAGAATATAATCTATAGGGTTATCTCAGACACACACAAAAAAATTTTGAAAGAATTTAACACTTATAAGAAGGAAGATGGAGATCTTATCCTGGAATGGAAGCAAATGGAGTTGTCTGTGGGCTTTTGGTCCAGATGTTGGTCCATCTTGTGTACCTAGATGGTAAATATCCTGGAAAAGTGGACTTTTTCTCTTATCTCCACCAGCATGTATCCTGTGTTGTGTAGATGCTGCCTTCCCCAGGGGAGCTAAGCAAGTCACTCTTTTGTTGTTGGGGAGAAGCGCATATTGTTTCTCCCCATTTTGCTGTTGGCAAAAGGGAATTATAAAGGTGAATTATAAAGGTCATTTTGGATAAATTCACCTGATTCTAAAATCTAAAGATTTTACTGCAAATACCAGAGGGTAAAGGATTATGAATGTCACATGCAAGGTATGCTCAATATTAGGGTCTTGAAAAGTAAGAGTGTACAGCTATGAAAAAGAGAAATGTTAAAGAAATTGGTGCGCTTACACATCTCTCCTGAGATTTTTCAAAGTGAGTTTTTAAAGTCATGTACTAGCTCAAAAGTCACAGTAAAAGAAAAGAATATCCCTCCAGACAATAGATATATTTGGTGGAATTTTTGAGAAGGCTGTGGTAATTTTATAATTGAGAAAAACAAACATAAATATTTAAGGAATGATAAACTTTCCCAGTGGAAACCTCTTTCCCTGTGAACATGGTATGTGATTGCCTGCAGGCGTTTCTAGTCAAAGAAGCAATCTGCATCTTCACTTAAGTATGTCTGCTAATTTATGCCTGTGTGATTAAGATCCTTTTATTGGAAAATTGTGCAATATTAGGATCAATAGCCGGGGACTTTGAAATAGTAGCACACATTCAAAAATCCCTCCTGAGGGATGATGTGCGCTCAAAAAGAACACACATTCCTCCATCAATTAGGCATTTTGGTTCATGGTCTGAGAAAACAATGAAATCAGCCAGGTATTTAGCAAAGGGGAGTGTGATACGATAAAAAGCTCTCATGATGAATTTAGCACAATTCATTTGGAAAGCAAAAGGTAGACCAAGAGAAAGAGAATGGTTGTACAGTTCAGACTTATTGACTGTGTCTTAGAATGTTTCATTCCAATTATACCATAACCAAGACCTTAAAAAATAATTGAGAGTAAGATTTGGATGAAAAAAAAGCATATATATTTACATTAATTTTTCAGTGTGTACTTTTTGTTCTTTCAATTTTTTCCTCCGGGCTTATCTTGTTTTGTTAGAAAACTTAGATAGCTACAACTGAAAGAGAGGGAGAGGGGCCAAAGCAGACATGGAAAATGTTTGCTTTTGTTCCTTTAGGGTTGAGGCTGCTCTGCCCCTAAGACACTTATAAGGGGAAAGAAAAAAGAACAGGCACTACCTCCCTCCTTCCCTCCCTCCCCACAGGATCTCTTTCAACCCCACCCAGTCATGCCCACCTCTCTACTGCTCTGTTGATCCCTGAAGTTCCTGCAGTGTTGCCATGGCTGGGTATAAAGCAGTGGTCTTCTCACGGAATAGCTACAGAAGGAGAAGTGGGTTCATATTTGAAGGGCTGCCAGGGAAAGCCGAACTTCTACAAGAGGTCTGCCCAGGAACGCTAATTGTTGCTTTTCTGCTCTTTTCCAATTTCTCTACAGCACAAAAGATTTGTTTGAATTCAGAGGGTCTTGGGGGTATTTTTACTTCAAGGAGTTAATTAGTAGAGGCTACCAGGCCAGAGGCTTACCATCACCATTTCAGCGTGGTGAATGAGTATGGTCAGTATATGACCACCTGTGCTTCCAAGGTAGGAGCAAAAGAGAAGTTGATCAGGGGCTACTGGGGGCTCAACAATGGTGCCAACAGGATAGACCTAGCAACACACTTTCTCTTTAGCCTGCAAAGCAGAGCAGAGGCTCGTAAACTGCCTTTCCCTTTATAGAAAGGAATGCTAAGACTAGAGATGGGCCAGAGAATGGCAAACAGTATTTAGAGAATTTAGAGAATTGTAATACTCAAAAAGGCTGGGGACGTAACTCAGTGGCAGAGTGCTTACATAGCATGTGAGACCTGGGCTCAATCCCCAGCATGGAGAGGAAGGAAAAAAAAAAAAAAAAAAAAAGGACCAAGTTCCTCAGGGAAGCAGCACATAGGTGTTGATGTAGAAGATTGGTTTCCTGCATCAGCCCGTCTCCACCTTTAAAAGTACTGTTTGGGGGCCAATGAAACTGGGCTAATCCTAGGTAATATTCTGGGAGACATGTGATCTTATCCCAGTGGTGTGCTTGAGCTAATACACACCTGCTCGGGAGAGCCAGTTTTTTGCATCTCTTCCCGACTCTGTTTAGTGATATCATGTTGCTAACTTAAAATTGGCCACAGAGGAAGTATTTACACCATTAAAAACTGGCAGAGGCCCCAAACCCGAGCCAGTTATTGAGCATTTACCAGCATACTACTACCTTGAACTACTCCATTTGAGTGAGCATATTAGTTGTTTCTGTTGTAGTAAATTTTTAAATTGACACATAATAATTATACAAATTTATGGGGTACAATGAGATGATTTGATACATGTATCCTGAATTAGATATTGAACAAATCAGGGTAATTAGTTTATCTATCACCGTGTACATTTCTTTTTGGTGAGAGCATTCAAAGACTTCTCTTTGAGCTATTTTGGAATATATAATACACTGTTGATAATATACTCATCCTAGTGTACAATTAGAACACTCCTCCCATCTACTTGGAACTTTGTACCTGTTGGCTTTCCTCTCTGTACCTACCTTCCTCCCTACCCTAGTCTCTAACAACTATTCTTTTATTCTCTACTTCTATGTGGTCAACTTCTTAACTTTTTAAAACTCCACATATGAGTGAGCCCTCACAGTACTGTCTTTCTCTGTCTGGCTTATTTCACTTAACATAATGTTCTCTAGGTCCATCCATGTTGTTTCAAATAATAAGATTCTCTCTTTTTGTCTGTGCCTGAATAGTATTTTACTGTGTATCTATGACAAATTTTCCTTATCCACTCATTCACTGCCCAAAATTGAGGTTGATTCCAAATCATGGCTATTGTGAAAAAGTGCTACAATAGAGATCAGCATACATCTTTGATATATAATTTCATTTCCTTTGGATATATGCCCAGTAGTGGGATTGCTAGGTCATATGCTAGTTCTATTTTTGAGGAAACACCATATTGTTTTTCACAATGACTTTACTAATTTACAGTCCGACTAGTAGTGTATAAGTTCCCCTTTCTCCACAGCCTTGCCAATATTTGTTATTTTTTGTCTTTTTGAAAATAGCCATTCCAACTGGAATGAAATGATAGCTTGTTGTTTTGACTTGTATTTCCTTGATTTGTGATGTTGAGCATCTTTGGATACATCTGTTGGCCATTTGTATCTTTTTTGAGAAATGTCTGTTCAAATCTTTTGCCCATTTTTAAATTGGATTACATAGTTTTTGCTATCAAGACATTTGAATTCCTTATATATTTTGGATATTAACCCCTTGTCAGATGCATAGTTTGCAAATATTTTCTCCTGTTCCGTAGGTTGTCTTTCCACTGTGTTGATTATATCTTTTGCTGTGCAGAAGCTTTTTAGTTTGATGTAATCCCATTTGTTTATTTTTGTTTTTGTTGCCTGTGCTTCTGAGATCCTATCCAAAAATTCTTGCCCAGATGGATGTCTGAAGCATTTCCTCTGTTTTCTTCTAGTATTTTCATAGTTTTAAGTGTTACATTTAAGTTTTTAATCTATTTTGAGTTGATTTTTTTTTTGTAACTGGTGAGTGATAGGGGTCTAGTTTAATTCTTCTGCATATAAATTCTCCAGTTTTCCCAGTACCATTTATTAAAGACACTGTCTTTTCCCCACTGTGTGTTCTTGGTATCTTTGTTGAAAGTGAGTTTGCTGTAGATGTGTGGGCTTATTTCTGGGTCCCCTCTACTGTTCCATTGGCCTATGTATTTGCTTTGTGCCAGGTTATTATTGGTTTGTATGGGCAGAGTCGTTTGGACTGAGGGATTTACTTTTCCCTGAAAGTAAACTGGTTTTTGCCTCACAATCCTTGCTACTCACTTCTACCTCTGATGTCACTCCTATTTTCTTTGCCCCTGGTTAAAGTTCTCTTTAATTCTCTCCATTCTTCTAGTTCTTTCTATTATCAGCACTCTTCAGATATTTATACCCTTTATTTTGTGGATTGCTGTTGTTGATTTGCTCTATTCCCTGTACTTTCAACTAGAATGTGAAGGTAGGAGGAGAGGGTACTATTGAGGGCTATCAGTAATGACACATGAGTGTGGTTCAACAGGGCCTAAGCAAACAGGAAAGTTGACTTGAAAGGCATATTAAAATAGTTTGGGGGCTGGGGTTGTGGCTCAGTGTTGGGGGCTGCGATCAAGTCAAGATGGCGCCTGGCAGTTTTCCAGGAGGAGTGGTTTGTGGGGCAACACCACCGTGCCATTAAGATGGTAGGGATTCCTTATTGGCTGATTGCTGTATCTGGATGATGCTAATTGAGTCAAGCTGTGTGTAATCAGTTAGGTATATATACCTCTGCTGCTCCGCAATAAAGCAGTTCCCGCTTCAACCTTCAAGTTGCTTGTCACCTCCCGGTTATTTTGCCCAGCTGGACTGTGGCAGCTCAGTGGTAAAGCACTTGCCTTGCACATGTGAGGCACTGGGTTTGACCCTCAGCACCACATAAAAATAAATAAAATAAAGGTATTGTGTCCATCTACAACAAAAAAATATTAAAATCTAGAATAGTTTGAAGTCTAGGGGTAACATCTGCTCCACATAAATGATGCCAGGGAATGTTTTGTGGGTCTCATTCTGAGGATATTTAAATGTTCTTATAATGTGCCTTCCTTTTAAGGCTGTTTGTGATTTTTTTTTAAAAAAATCATCACAGTTGCTTCACAATCAAAGTTTCTCAAGGATTAGCTTATCTGTGGGTAGGAGAAGAGATAATACAGGAGTAAATCAGATCAAGAAACCCACATGCTGCACATCCCATGAGGTCAGGAGAGTTCTGGAAGGGGCAAAAGGAGAGGGTAGTAGCTGACTGTAACATCTTCTGGTGTTCACTTGCCACGTGTCTGTTGGCAGGGGGTTTTCCAATTACTTCTTATGCATCACTCTCCTCTCTGTACCCACTTCCTACAGGAAGTGGGGGGCTTTGCTACCAGATGCCCAAAGAGCCCCATAAGTGTTCTTACTCTCCATCTTCTGTTTCCAGAACTCCTAGTCTTCTATCCCAGGAGGCCCCTTTTACTGAAGGGAACCTAGATAAAGGCGGTGTCAGAGGATCCTCCTTCTAGTTTATAGAATCAGTTTCAAAGTGAACCCTAGAGTCTTGAGTCTCTGATGAAAGAGGTATGGGCAACTACAGGGTGAGAAATGTTCCTCTGGCGTTACACTAAATAACTGTCAGAGTTGGGCTTTTCTGGGGAACTTGCCTGTTTGGGGAGACAAGTTGTCCTGACGCTTGTGTGAGTGTGTCTGTGTGGGAGGGGCTGGGGGTGGAAGGATGGATATGCAGGACAGGTGGGGCAGGTACTGGCTCCTCAGGCCCCTCCCTCCTGGTGTGTGTGTGTGTGTGTGTGTGTGTGCGCGCGCACTTGCACGTGTCCCAATCTTTGCTCATGACAAGGTCCTGGGAGAGCTTACTGCCTTTCTTCTGCTCTCTAGTCACACCTATGGGACTCACTGATTTTGCTAATATGTGGGAAACTCTGAAGATAAGAAGATGAATGAAAGAAAGATAATAATAAAAAGGTGGGGACAGAGATGCAGGTTTATTTTAAAACACATTTTTTTTTTCTCTCCCCAGAGATGCTTTATGTCTCTCTGGAGTTTATAATGGTATCTTGCATATGTATGTGGTCTGGGTAATTCATCTCTGCCAAAGCCCTTGAGTTCCAGGAAGCAAGGGTATGTTGAGATGAGGCATCCTTGGTTATATATCTTTGGATTTCCAGAGCTGCCTTCTATGTTTTTCCTTTGATTTAACAAACTCTTGTGTGGCTCTGTACCTTTGTGCCTGTTTCATCTTCCTGGAATGCCCACCCTCCATCTCTGCACTTAAGAATCTCATCTCCTGTTAGGACTTAGATGAAATGCCCCCATCTCTTCAGTGATGGCCACTTTGTATTTAAACATCAGTTTTCCTAGCAAGAAAATAGAGGTAATGGTATCTCCTTCAGAGGATTATTGTGAAGATTAGACCTGGATCAACATGTGTTGAGCTCCTGGCAGATCTTAGTCTTGGATGGCATTCAACCAAAGTTTCCCTCCTCTCTCCTTTCCTTCCATCTTTGGGGCTCTCATAACTCTTCATCCATAACTCACAAGTTTACCAAATTGTTTGTGTGTATATGCTTCTCAACCCTACCATGAACTGCTGAGGACAGAGGTTCTTTTTAAATCAGCTTTGTAGCCCTCAAGTCTAATGCAAGTCCAGGAACACAGATGGTGATCTGTGTCTATCAAATGAATGAATAAAAGAAAGAAGGAGTGTGTGAATGTTCAAATAGTCTGGTTAAGCGGAGGGACATTCTGGTAGTTGCCTATAAGACTAATCTAAAATTAGAAATATGGTACCAGTTAATTTAGAATTCTTACAGAGGATTCCTTACATCACTGGCAAAATGTCAGTAGTTGTACTTCCATTTGGTGCCTTTGATGTATGCAGAATTTGAGCATTTCATAGAAAATAAAGGTTGTTTTCTCTAACCTTCCTCTACATGTTAAAAAGAGCGAATTCTGATAGTTATAATATATTTTGTTTAACAAACACAAAAAATAGTCTTTTAAAAAATATTCTCCAACTGCCAAGAATTGGAATAATTATCCTTCCTGATTTATCACTGGATCATAAATGGACCTCTTTGATTTGATGTATTTATTACATAATAAGCACCTTTCAACCCTCTCAAAACCCAAGAACCAAAATACTAACAATAACATAAATCTACCCAGGTGTTCTTCCCCTTTGCTCTACCTCTGTCTTCCCCATCCTGTAAAAATTAACACGAAGTTTGTTTTTTTTCATTCCTCTCACTCCTTTACTTTGTAAAAAAATTTTCCCATATCTGTAGCTATGCCTTCAAAATATATTTTTGGGATTTGGTTGTTTTGATCTTTGTTGATAGAGTATCAAGCTGTATATGGTCTTCTGAGTCTTGCTTCTCATTGCTGGGGTTTGAACCCAAGCTCTTGCTTATGCTAATCATGTGCTCTACCACTGAGCCACACCCCCAGCCAAGACTTGGTTTTGCCATTCAGCATCATGCTACCTCTGATTCACCCACATTATTGCCTGTAGCTGAAGTTACTCATTTTTACTATTGTATAATACTCCATACAGTGAATTGCACCATAATTTATCCTGTCTATGGACAGTTGGTTTCTGTTCAGTTTTATGCATTTATGAGATATAATGCTGTGAACATTCTTATATATGTTAGGGTAATGCACATGTGCAGAAGCAAAGTCTTCATCTTTAGTAATAGGACCCTTATATATAATTAAAGAAAATACTAAGTTCTCATCTGATGTGGGTGGAAAAATTTCAGAGGTGGGCAGAAACTGCAGGAATGCTGTAGGGAGTGGGAAGTGAAAAGGAGATCAAGAAACAGGGAATGTTTGGAAGCTGCAAGGTGAAGGAAAGCCATTTGCTAGGAGAGGCAAGTCTAATAGGGAGTTTTAAACAAAACACTGTCTGCTCGTCAGTGTAAATGCCTTTCACCATTGCAAACATCCCAGTAAATGACACTGCTCACCAATTCTCTTAGGCAGGTGAAATTTTGCTTTGAAAATAGTCATGGAAGAGGATGAGAGGATAGTTGACATGTGAGTTAGAAACAAAGAGGTATTCATGTTTTATTAATATCATTTACACTCACTAAATAAATTTGAAGAAATAGGAAAAGAATATTGGTGGAAGATATTCTAAACTATTAGCCTGTTTGGAGTACCCATATGTTTTGACTTGACCTTGTGAATTTATGAATGAATGAATGAGCGAATGAATGAATGAGGATGCCTTGGAATAGACATCATTGGTGTTAGTTATTATAGCACCAAACCCTGAGGGGGAAATCTCTAGTCTTTGAATTAAGGAGGTAAAGCATTCTTACATGTCTTTCATATGTGTAAATAATATATATATGCCCCAGCCCTTTTTTAGTTTTTATTTTGAGACAGGATCTTGCTAAATTGCCGAGGCTGACCTTGAACTTACAATCTTCCTGCCTCAGCCTCCTGAGTAGCTGGGATTACAGGAGTGCACCACTGCACATGGCTGCACATCTTTTTTTTAAAGAAATTTTGGAAACTCTTAATTTTTTTTGGGGGGGGGTAGATGGGTGGGGGCAATACTGGTTGAACTCAGGGGCACTCCACCACTGAGCCACATCCCCAGCCCTATTTTGAATTTAGAGACAGGGTCTCATTTAGTTGCTTAGTGCCTCACTGTTGCTGAGGCTGGCTTAGAACTCATGATCCTCCTGCCTTTGCCTCCCAAGCTGCTGGGATTATAGGCGTGTGCCACCACTGCCCAGCTAGAAACTCTTAATTTTGATTTAATTTAGTCCTTAATATCTATCTGGGCTTATCTACATACAAGATCAAGATTTGGAGGGTTCTAATTCTGCACAAACATAGAATCCCTGCTTTCATTTTCCCTCTTGTCTTTTGGCCAAAGCAAATGCTATTTCAATGATCAAGGTCCGAGGAAAACAATTAAGCTTGGTTTTTTTTGTTGTTGTTGTTCATGCATCTGGCTCCTGAATACTGCAAACTAAAGCATGCCCTCCAGTGTAGGCTGTAATAAACACCAGTGTTTTTACCACCAGGATGTACAATCCTGGTCCTGCATGCTCCTTGTAATTGGACAGCAAACAATGCTCCTTTTCTCTTATGATCCCCTATACTTCTGTGGGAATCTGAGCAAGATTGGGCACTTAAAATTCCTGAGCTCAGCAATGATATAGAAAGTGGCAACCTTTTCTTTGTGGTTTCTATGAACTGGAACAAAACCTTGATCATAGATAGAGTGGCCTGTTTTAGCAGCTGGTACCAGGTACTATGCAGTTAATTTTTTATCTTGTTGTAGTTTGAATTTTATTGTTCTTGCATAACTGTAGATAAACCTAAAGGGTCAAACTGATTTATTTATTTGTCAAAGACAGAAATAAGTCTAAGATCAAATTGAGAAAGGCTGTTTATCCATAAGCTTATGGTGAGGAAAGCCATTTGCTATTATTTTTTTTTTTTGAGGAAGGATTTAACTATATCTTTACTTTATAAAACTGACATATAATTGTCCATATTTATGGGGTGCAATGTGATAATTTGATACATGTATACAAGGTGTAATGATCAAATTAGGGTAATTAGCATTTCTATCACCTTAGATATTTGTCATTTTTTTGTGTTGGGAAACTTTGAACTCCTTTCTTCTAGCTCTTTACCAAAAATAATAAATTATTGTAGGCTACAGTCACCCTGCTGTGTGTAGAACACTAGAACTTCTTCCTGTACAGTTCAATTTTTGAGAAAACACATTCATCAGTGAACACCTATCCTGATCCATTTCAATGGACTGTCTGATTGACATTTGTTGGAAAGGGTCTTGTCATTGCTCTCAGGGCTCTGTGATGTACGGTGCTATCACCTAGGGCACTCCACTTAAGAGAAAAGGCCACAAGACAACCATGCTAATGTAGTTTACAGGGAGCCTCCCCACCACCTCCCGCCCTAACCCTATAGCTCTGTCTAGGACCACCTACAGAATTACATAATTAGTGGAACTCATTGCAAAATAAAAAGCAGGGCCACTTTTTTAAAAACTTGAGTTTCAAGATGACAAGAGAGTAGTTTATCAAATACTTCTAAATAAGAGACTGGTGTGACTCACAGTTCACACATCCAGTAAGCTAGCCCTGGCTTTGACCTTAAATAGAAAGAAGATGGGGTAAGAAGGGAAGTACCCTGATTCCGAGATGAATTACAGCTTGTTCCAAGTACTCAGTGGGAAGAGGAGCTGCTTCATCCAGGGCCCAGCCCTCAGTGAGGAGGACATAGAGAGACCCAGAGAGAATGACTGAGTCACCTTCAAGTCCCTTTGTATTCCTCAGATCTGCAACTTAAAAGCTCTTCTCCTGAAAGGACTCTAATCCTAAAATGCCTCACATCTCTTTACTTCTGTGCACAAATTAAGAACTGCAGCTTTACCACTTATTAACTATGATGACTGAGGGCTGGTCATTTGTCCTCTCTGTGCCTTAGTTTCCTTGTTTGTAAAACGGACACTTACCTCATGAAATGGCTGTGAGAATTAAAATAAATGACATATGTGAAATGCTCGGTGGAGTCCAGGTACATTGGCAGCTCTCAATAAATGGGGATCATTATTGCTATATTGTGAGAAGCCCTTGCTTCTGGAAGAGCGTGTACAGAGAAAGGCTCTCTGCATACCAGCCCTTCCAGCCCTGGGGTGACAACTCAGTGAAAGGTGTATGCTACTTGGTAGCCTTCCCTGACTCCTACAGTTTAACTCTTTTCAAATGCAGAAGCTTTTTAATGTGATAAAAGTCCACCTACTGACAAAGCCGCTCCTGCCAGCAAGGTGACACAAGGAGAAACAGCCTTGTCCTCTGGGCCTGCGGAACCACATGTATTTATTCAGACACTCTGGAGGGTTGTGCTGCTGTGTGCAACCCCCTGTGGTGTTCCTCTGAAGACCTCTTTCCAAGTCAGGTGCAGGGAACTCAGCTTGGAGGGGTCTTGGCAAGATCCATGTGTTTGTTGGCATGGCTGGGAACGTCAGAACCCTCCGCGAATCACTGCTCTGGCTTGCTCTTTCTAAAGGAGTGTAGAGTCCCTGTCATTCTTGCTTCATCTTCTGGCCTCATGGAGTGGGGTTGGGGATGGAGTCCCTGGCCCAAGTCTGCTCAGAGCAGTGTTTTAGGACAATAGCCCTGCTCTTTATTTGGAACCTTTCTAATAGCCACACTTCCCTCCTCAGGATTGAAGAAGTCACTTAGATCTGGAAAATCACCTCCAGTGCTCCAAACTTCACCACATGTAGAGGGGCAACTCGGCCCCGCTCTATGGATTTGACTTCTCTGCCTCCAGATGGTTCAGGGAGTAGCCCTTCTCTCCAGGGAAGAATGTCCTATTTCAGCAAACAGAGCATGTTGTTAAATTCTCTGCACCTTTGCTTTAGTCTTTGAGCAGATGCCTGCGTGTAGACTTAGTTGAAGGATCGTTGGCTCTAGATTTGACAAAACACAGAGGCTAAGGTTGAGCAACTTTATCATTCCTGGTCCTATATGGGGGTTGCTGTTGTCTTTTTTACCTTATTTGTTCTTAGAAATTGAAAGCTGTTTTCTTTCCTGATGAAGAAACTAAGGCTATTGTAAGATGTTAGTCAAATGCACATAGCTAGAAAGGAACAAAACCAGCATTTAATGTTGGCAAGGATGTGGGAGAAAAGATACATTGCTGGTAGGACTGAAAATTGGTGCAACCAGTATGAAAAGCAGTATGGAGATTCCTCAGAAAACTTGAAATAGATGATTTGACCCAGTTATCCCACTCCTCAGTTTATACCCAAAGGAATTAAAATCTACTATAGTGATGCAGCCACATCAATTTCATAGCAGCTCAATTCACAATAGCTAAACTATGGAACCAACCTAGATGCCCTTCAATAGATGAATGGATAAAGAAATTGTGATATATATATATTATATAATATATTATATATATAATTGTTAGAGTCTGTAAACAAGTCAGGATGGTGCCTGGCATTTTGCCAGAGAAATGTTAGAATCTGTAAACAAGTCTGGATGGCGCCTGGCAAAATGCCAGAGGGAGTGGTTTGTGAAGTAACACCAGCGAGCCATTAAGTGTGGAGATTTCTTATTGGTTGACTGATGTATCTAGTTTATGCTAATTAAGATAAGCTGTGTGGAATGTATAAATACTGCTCCTGTCCTACAATAAACAGCTCCTACTCCTGCTGTATCAACATACACAAGTTGTTCGTCACCCCCCGGTTATTTTGCTGCAGCCGGACTGCGGCATATAATGGAATATTACTCTGTCTTAAAGAAGAATGAAATTATGGCATTTGTTGGTAAATGGATGGAACTGGAGAATATCATGCTAAGTGAAATAAACCAACCTCAAAGAATCAAAGTCCAAATGTTTTCTCAGATACGTGGATGCTAATTCACAATAAGGGTGGAGGCCAGGGAAGAATGAAGGTACTTTGGATCAGAAGGGAGTGAAGGGATGAGAGTGGGTATGGGGATAGGAAAGATAGGATAATAATGTTCCAGTCATTCTATCATGTGCATATATGATTATATGACCTGTGTAACTCTACATCATGCATAACCAGAAGAATGAGAAATTATACTACATTTATGTATGATGTGTCAAAAAACATTCTACTGTCATGTGTAACTAATTGTAAGAAATAAAAAACAAAAAAACAAAAAAACAAAAGCAATAACAACAACAACAAAATTCAGCATTTAGGAGAAACAACTAAAAGTAAATATCAGGGTCATGCCCAAAGACATGGGCAGAGAAATTTCAATTGAACCTGTAGTACATGGACTTTGAGAAGTCGTGATATCCAGCTCTTTAAAAACCTAGATGTAAGAGTAGCCAAGTTGGGTGCTCCATTGACATCTTCAGCAACATTGTCTTTGCACATCCTGGTAAAAAGGGCTGGAACAGCCCCAATGTGGCAGGGCTCCTGTATCCCTTTGAGAAGCAGCTCGAGACTGCTTGGTGGAATCCTTGGGCAGCTTGACATGGCCACAGAGAAGTGTTTTAGAAGACCTGACCATGCCATCAGAAAACAAGGCTCATGCTGCTTTAGAAAAAGCCGTCTAAAGAGACCTATGCGAGTCCCCTCCCACTATTGGGGATGGTGTCCCAGAGCTCCTGATACCTGATTGGGTGGGTAGGTTGGATAGGGAGCCGACAGGACTCCTGCAGGTGGGAGCTCCTAGTACTCAGCTGCTTAGGGTACAGACAATAGAGACTAATGCTTTCATTTCAACTGTTTCATGGTTATCCTAGGGCAGGGATAAACTAGATAAAGGGCAGGAACTTCAGTGGGACTTAGCAGGCATCTATCCTTGATCTCCCTGATTATAACAGTTTCCTCAGTTATACATGATCATAACAACCAGAAGAATAAGGTAACTCATATCATACTTTATAATTTCACATGTATTGTGATTCTTTGATTGATGTCTATGTCTATTGATGTCTATTTTTGCTCATCATTTCCACTGTGCCTTGTACAGAGCCTGCTGAATATATTAGATGTTCAAATAAATATTTCTTTCTCTCTCCCTCCTTTTTTTTTTTTTCTTTTGGTACTGGGGATTGAATCCAGAGACACTTTACCACTGAGCTACCTTCCCAGTTCTTTTTATTTTTAATTTTGAGACAAGGTCTCACAAAGTTGCCGAAGGCCTTGCTAAATTGCTGAGGCTGGCCTTGAACTTATGATCCTCCTGCCTCAGCTTCCTAGGGATTGCAGGAGTGTACCACCACACCTGGTCAAATAAATATTTTCTGGAAGTGCTAGAAGTTAAAAAACAACAAGTTTTTACTATTACCTTTCCTGGCTCTGCTGATTAAGTATTTGACAACTACTATAATTATCAGAGTTCTAGATAAGAATCCAGAAAATGCTATCTTTTACAGTGTCACACAATACAAACTTTGCTCCCCTAAACTTGCTGGAAATGCATTCATCTTTAGATGAAATGAGGCACCAGGGTGTAAATATGCCCTTTGGCTCTGGCCTTGGATTTTTCAGGTGTAATTACCCCACTTAAGGCAGGAAGGTGATTAGGGACAAGCCAAAGTATTGAAAATGTTTCTTTCAGTTCTACATGGGGTGCAAGGTCAAGGCAAAACTCTTGGGGAAGCTGAGAGCAAAAAGATCTATGGGTTTGAAGCAATTTGAAAGTCCAGTATGACCCCCAAATACTCCTTTATTAGCCTACTTGGAGTCCTGCTTTGGGAATTGCTTTTTGAGTTGAGATTTTTGACTCTTGAAAACTCCTTCATAACAATATAACTGTTTTCTGAGGGAGATGAATGTTAAGTCTCGAGTACCCTGGAAACATGGCAGCAGAAGTGTCCCAAGGGCCAGAAGGAAGGTGATGGGGAAAGCTGAGTGGAGAATTGCATTGTGGGAAATTTCAGGGCAGGTGGGAGTTGGGAGAGAGGTCTCTAGGGGGTGACTCATGGAATATTTCTGTGGGAGCAAGCAGGAACTTGGTAGGGGAATGTTACCAAGGTCTCAGCAAATACCCAGGTATGTCCAGGTCTAGATATTTTGAGGGGCGTTTAATGAAGAAACTATTATAAACATGTGGTCAACATTTAGAGAAATCAAACAAGGGCCAGTATAGCACCCTGAGACAAATATTGACACGGAGGCACTCCCCCCAGGTCTGAGGCAGCAAGGTTGGATGGAGAGGGCAGATGTAGGAGAGGACATTTATAAAATGTGGTATGTTAAAGATACTCTGAATCTCTTTGATACTCCTTTCATCAAGAGTGAGGTCTGTGTCCTCACCCCTTGAATCAGAGGGGCCTCTGTGACTGCTTTGACCAACAGAATCTGGCAGAAGTGATGATGCTGTAGCTTCTAGCCCAGGCCTTAAGAGATTTGCAGCTTCCATTTCCTTTCTTTAGGCAGACTGCTTGTTCTTGGAACCCAGCTGCCTTGCCCGAGCTGCCCCCAGGAGAAATCTACCTGGAGAACTGAATGCTTTGCTATTATGACTAAGCTCCCAGATGACAGCCAGCATCGGCTTGCTAGCTGTGTGTCTAAGCCATCTTGGAAGTGAGGATTCTCCACCCCTATCTCCAGCTGTCACATGAAGCTGAGATGAATTGCCCAAGCAAATCCTGCCCAAATTGTAGGTTGATCAATAAAACGAACGATTGTTTCAAGCTAGTCAGTGCTGCATAGGGTTTTTATCCCCTTCTAATAGGTAGTGGAATGTCAAAATTGTGGACTTGGTAGAGATACACAGATAACATGTGATAACTTAGCAAGAAGATAGCCAGGGGGACAAGCAGCCTGATTTCTCTCTCCTCTTGCTTCCTTATTTCCTGCTAGTGACCTTCTGTGGATGGATCTATTGAAAATCAAAGGAAAGGAACTTAATGATGCCATCCTTGTAAGTCAGCCCCCTGGGACACGACACATTGAGCATGAAGAAGAGATGTGGAAGAGCAAATAGAAGGCAACTGGCAACAGATTATACAGCTAGCAAGAGGCAGAGGTGGAATGTGCATCTGGGTAGCAAGACCCTGAATCCCAGCTCTACTGGTCATACTCTACCACCTTCCTTTAAGCCAGGCAACTTCCAAAAGCTTCCACTCACTGGATTTCACACCAGGCAATTTGAAGCTGATTTCAAGGAGTTGATCCCATTTGATAAAACTCAACTCATCTGTACAACATTAACACAACTTTTAAAAGTTGAAGGCCATCTGGGGGCATAGCTCAGAGGCAGAGCACTTGCCTAGCATGTATAAGGCCCTAAACTCAATTGTCAGGACCTCAAAGTTGTTTTTTTTTTTTTTTTTTTTTTTTAAATACAAGGACCAGAGTCTATTTTGGAAAGTTATCAGTATATGATCAATAAACCAGAATGGAGAAAAATTAGCGGGAGTCATTTCTTAGTCAAATAGGTAAACTATAAAACATAGAATGTGATCATCCCCTGTGACTGCCAACCCCTCAGGAACAGCTGCTGTGACTAGGTCACCCAATCCCTGATATCTTTGGCTGCTAGTCTGAGTGTAACCCTGGAGAGCCTCATATAAAATAGAAGAACTGGCTCTGGCTTTGTGGCCCATGAAACAAATATTTGTGCTCTTAGGGAGATTGGAATAACCCAGAGAAGGAACAGAAAAACACTTTCCTGGGGAGAGAAACTCCAGATTGACAAACCCAGATGACTGGGGCAGAATCAAGACTGGTATTATATTGTTAGTCAGATGCTCGTGGCAATGGGCCCACCAACACCTGAAAGAGGTCTCTGACACAGTGCCAGAGACAGCAGCCCCTTCAGATCTGCCAGTTGGAGGGCAGGCAGGCCATTTCCTGAGCTCTGGGGCCAACCGTGAAACCAGAGTAGTGCTTACCAATGTCCAGGAGGAATTGGCAAAACCTAGTAAGTGAGAACTTTGGAAAACTTCCTTGGCTTAAAAAGAGGTGGTAGAGTATGATGATTAGAGCTGGGATTCAAGAAATCTACCTGGATATGATTCTGGCTCTGCTCTTTTTAAATTAAATGAATTTTAAGTTGATATATATAAACAAAAAAATTATACATATTAATGGGGTACCATGTGATGTTTTAATACATACGTACTTTTAAAATCAAGTTAACCTATCTCCTCAAACATTTATCATTTCTTCAAGGTGAAACATTCAATATCTTTTCTTCCAACTTTTTGAGATGTACAGTGCTTAATTGTCATCTATAGTCACCCTACTGAACAATGCCACACCAGAGCTTCCTTCTATCTAACTGCAACTTTAAACTTGTGGATTAACCTTTAGTCATTTTTCCCTCCCCTCTACTCTCTCTAGCATCTGATAACCATCACTTTCAACTTCTACATGATCAAGTTTTTTTTTTTTTATTCCACATATGAGTGGGATTTTGTGGCATTTGTCTTTCTGTGCCTGGCTTATTTAATTTAACATAATGATCTCCATTTCCATTCATGCTGTCAAAAATGACAGAATTTCATTCTTTTTTTATGCCTAAATAGTATTTCATAGTGTATAGGCACCACATTTTCTTTGTACATTTATCAGCTGATGGACATTTAGGTTGATTCCATATCTTGGCTATTGTGAATAATGCTGCCATAAACATTCAAGTGCAGATGTCTCTTTGATGTACTGATTTCATTTCCTCTGGATATATACCCAGAAGAGGGATTGTGGATCATACAGCAATTCTGTTTTTTATTTTTTGGGGAAAATCCATAGTATTTTCCATAATAGCTGTACTAATTTACATTCCCACCAAAAGTGTACAAGAATTCCCTTTTCTCTACAATCTCATTAGCACTTGTTATCTTTTGCCTTTTTGATAATCAACATTCTTATTGAAATGAGATGACCTTATTATTTTTTTATTTTCATTTCTTTGATAATTGGTGATATTGAGAATTTTTCATATATCTCTCAGCCATTTGTATGTCTTCTTTTGAAAAATATCCTGTTTAGGTCTATTGCCCATTTTTTATTTGGGTAATTTTAAGTTGAGTTTTTAAGCTCCTTAATCCTGGGTATTAGCTCTTTGTCAGATGAGTAGTTTAATTACATTTTTCTCTCATTCTGTAGGTTGTCTTTTCACTCTGATAGTTGTTTCCTTTACTGTGCAGAAGTTTTTTTGTTTGATATAATCCAATTGTCTAGTTTTATTTTCCCTCCCCCCTTTCTGAGATGTTAGGGTCTTGTCTAAAAAATCTTTACCCATTTCAATATCCTGAAGCTTTTACCCTATGTTTTCTTCTAGTAGTTTCTTTGTTTCAGGTCTTACATTTAAGTCTCTAATTCATTCTTCATCTCCCCACCCTGCTTGGGTGCTGTGAATAGAGAGAACATATTAAGCCGTTGCATCACCCCTGGGATGCACACCCAGACTGTCCAGTTGATTTTTTAACTGGTGAAGGATGGGATCTAGTTTCATTCTTTTATATGTGGATACCCAATTTTCCCAGCACTCTTTATTAAAAAGAGTGTTCTTGAGCACCGAGGATGGAGCTCAGTGGTAGAGCACTTACCCCTCATGTGAGGCTGAGTTGAATCCACAGTACTGTCAAGATGGACAGAAAGACTGTCCTTTCTAGGGCCCTGCCTCTTGCTATGTTTACTTTTCTCTCTGTCTTAATTTTTTCATCAGTAAAATGGGAATAATGATAGCACATCCTCTGTGCTGCTTTCGTGAAGAATAGATGAGGTCATACTGCTTATTTAGAGAAACAGCAGGATGAAGAGCCAGACAGCCAGGGTTTGAAACCTGACTTCAGCACTTGCAGTTTCCATGATGTGGAGCAAGTTATTTCATTTACCTGCCTTGGTGTCTTCTTTTATGGGGATCATAGTAGTACCACCTTTATTTAGTTGTTAATCTATGTGGCGCCTGTACTTAGCGAGCACTCTGTTAGCTGTGATTAGCATAACACCTTGTACCTCCCCCTGTATGTGGCTTGTAATGTCTCTGCAATGATACTTTCATTCTGCTGGAAGCAGAGTAGAGGCAAAAAGAAGCCCATGTCCCTGAGAAGGAGTTCTGCCCAGTTCAGATTCAAACAAATCCCAGCACTGCTCTCTGGGTTGCTCTGTGGGTAGTCTATTCCCACAGGTGTGGTCACTAGACTCTTTTCTTCCTCTCTGCCCTAGTCATATCTCAGCTCCAGAGCTGCCCACCAAGGACATTGTCTTCGTGGTGACACTCTTAGAGCCATTTGGGTAGAATAGGACTAATAGTTCACTGGAAATGGGGCTTCCCTTCTGCCTTGGGACCTGGCCATGGAAGAATGTGCAGGAGAAATAATTTCAATAGGAAGGCTGCTCCTGGTAACAATGCCTCTTTGTTTCCCAGTAAATGATACAGCTAAGGCCTAAGACTGTGGAGCCTGGAATCTGAGCAACCTGTTTGTTTTTCCAGCTTCTGGAACTCAGGGTGACAGGGCTCCTCCCCTGTGCCTCCAGTGTGACCTTCCTTAAGACCTTGCCTTTCAGAGTGCTTGCTACAGTTTGCTTGTTGGAACTTGGTTGGCTCCAAGAGGCAAAGTGCAGGGGTGGGATGTGGTGGAGAGTCCCAGAAGCTGCTGGTGGGGATTCCAGAGCACCACAGGCTGGGAGGCTACTGCAGGCTGGGCGAAGTCGCATTCGTATTTGATCTCCTTGTGCCTCTTCTCACAAAATAAAGGCAACATTAACTGACTTTGGGGAGTATCTTGAGACTAATTAAATCCTTAGAGAGTGAAGAGCTAAGGAAAATTAGGTAGTGGTATTATTGTCAGAGCTGTTAATTAAGGACACAAGAGTGTGTGTGTGGGGGGGGTATGGGTGGTCTGGAGGGTGGCATCATGGAGAGAGCGACAAGATGAATCTCTATCCTCAGGTGGATCGTTCTCCTTCTTGCCACTTCTGCGTCCTTTCTTTCTCCCTCTCTCCTACTGGCCCCTGTGCTTTTCTAGAGATCAACTAGATTGTCAGGAATGGTTACTTCCTTGGGCAAGTGCAGGAGCAGGAATTCTGGGAAGGTCAGGCATTAGTCCTGCAAATTTTACCCTCTCTTCAGACCCTGGACCTCATTAACCCCCCACCTCTTAGATTTTTCTTTAGACTAACTTAGATCATTTGTTTTGCACAGAGTCGGGGAAGGCTCCTAATATGAATTCACCACAGCAACTGTCCAGGGAACCTGGCCTGCTCCTGGTATGTACGGTATTTTTTTGGTTTTTCTCTGGAGGCCAGTCTTTTGAGAGCTCACAGAAGGGCAGCCCTCATTCTGTCTACTCAGGCTGCCCTGGAAAAACTGCACCCCATGGGTCATGCCCTGTTTCTTAGCTCATCCCTTTCTACAAGGTGCCATTCTTCCTCAGAAGGTTTCAAAGCCACTGTCCCATTCTTAATCTCATGCATCGTGTGATGAAGGTGTGTTAAGAACTATAGCAAATAAACTTACCATTTCCAACATCCAAACAAAGAACCTGACTGCAAAATAAAACTGTCTTTGTAAAACTCTGATTTTTGCAGGTGAAATTTTCTGTCAGCCACCAGAGGGTGCCCACAGAGTTCTCTGAAAATGACCAAAACCTCAAGAAGTAGAGGAGAAAAAATTTCCAGTGCATTTAAGACCAAGACGGGTAGGGCTTGTCCACTCCTGACTTGAATAGAGGCACAGGTCAGAGAAGGGGTTATGAGATGGAGGGTAGCGGGGTGGGCAAGAACCGGGATGGGTAGAAATTACCTGAATTTAAGCTGAACAGGTTGCTTCTTGATTTTAAATTGGCAATTGTCCAGGAAGCATTTTCATTCCCTGGCAAAGCGCTCTTCCTCACCCATCCCCCATCAGTGTGTACAAAGGAAATGCAAATACATGTAAATATTAGCCTAAACCAAGAGAGGTTGTTGTTGCTGCTGCTGTTGCTGCCACTGCCACTATTGCTGCTTTTTAAAAGTCCTATAATGCAAATAAAAGGACAGTCACTGAGCCCCTGCTCCTATGCTAGGGTCAGGTTTAAGAAAGAAGAAATGAAGGTTCATGGTTCTCTGAATAGAGGGTCTTATGTACAATGAACCAGGGACCAGAGCATGGGATACAGTCCCTACCCTCTCCCCAGCAGGGCCTGACACATAGGCTGTGTCTGGTATCCCAGTGCCTCCAGGGCCCTGCAGATGTTCCATGGAGCGAGGGAATGAATGACTTGAAAGAGAGCTGGAGGGGTAGGTGGGAGACTTCATGGGTTGGCTGGGAGCTTTCACCAGAGTGAGAAGAACACAGGGAAAGGGGCAGGTTGGGATAGAAGGATAATTTCCCAGTGAGAAGAGATCCCATGTTCCATCTGAGTTGTCTCTACCTGAGGCCTTTGCCATGAATGCCCAAGGATGCAGAACAGAATGCGTTGGTTTGGTCCTGATGATGGTCAAATTGCTCAGTTTGAATACTCCATTCCTTCATACATTTATCCATTCATTCACATTTATTGAATCCATGATGGAGACCCTGGCCATCATTCATCATTCCCACACAGAGGATCCCAACCTCCCTTAGCTATTGCTTGGTGAACTGGTAATGGAAATGCTGGAGGAAGTAAGCATATTGCTATTACTGGTGGGGGCTTTGGCTCTCTGAAAATCCAGACAGCATAGAACTGTGCTGAAGCACAGGTTGCTGGGCAATTGGGCTATTTATCTTTCTGAATAAGTGCAGGCAACATAGGTATATATGCCCCGTGTCTATGGTGTAAGTATGAATGTGGGTTACAGTAATGCCTCGCTATTACATGGGGGAATTTGCTATTTATACAACCTTTTGGAATTACTCAGTGCTTCTTTCTGGTGCTTGCAAGAGAGAGAAGAGATGATTGATGTTTGGATTTAGGAAAAGCTGTAGTTTGAAGACAGGAGTTATTTTACTTAGGTTTCTGCACTTCTAGTTTGTCTTGACAGGTCTTATGATGTTCATGCCATGCAGGATAGAACAGGGCCTTTCTACCTGTTCCCCTCCCAGTATTTTTCCCCTTGGGTCTGCTTTAATGGCAATTTGTGGGAAATGGGGGGAGGCTGCCTGACATAGAAGAAAGAGAATGGTTTTAGGATTTGTCCTGTTTTTTTTTTTCCTTTCCTGCCCATGGCTATGTCTATCCATCTGACTAGCACCATAATAATCATCTTTCCCTGTCTGAGGCAGTAGGGTTTCTTGGGATATGATCCTTTAGTTAACAAACCTCACACTGATGAGGTCGTGATGATTCCTGGGTCCTCTCTGAGCATGGCCGAGCAGGTTCCCCAACACTTTGTGAGTCATTTGGTGACATAGGTATGTCCACTTCCAATCTTTCTTCATTTCAGATCTCCAACAGGTCCTGGCACAGCACTGTGTATTTGGGGAAGGGTAGCTCCCAGGAAGGGCTTCAACAAACCAGCAGTAGCTAAAGGCAAGGAAAATTTCTGAAAGCTAAGCAGGCTCCTGAAAGAAGCTTCTATTGGATTTTCCCATCAGATTGTTTTTGCCATAATAAAATCTTCTGGGGTTGGAAAAGAGTCTTGTTTTTCTTTTTCTTTTTAAAGGAAGAAAAGAAAACCTATAACTAGAGGCAAAAAATGACCCAAACAGACATCTTTGCCTGAGCTCTCTGTCAAGGAGGATCTAAGTGAAGGCCAAAAGATTATGGGGTTTGGACATCAAAGAGATGAGGTCAGTCAGGGAAGCTTTTACTGTAGATACAGGAAGCATGGACCAAGGGGCGGTTGTGTGCATCTCTGAGTGCCATTTTATCAAATTCATTGATAGTCTCTTTGCTGTATTTAAGAATGAGCTAAGGGGAGGAAGCCAGCTATAAAATTCCATTTTGTAAAGAAAGAACAGAGTAAGCACTATAAATATTTACCTTCTCCTTGGTCTCATGAATAGGCACAATTCTACAAAGCTTACCTAATTGCTTTTTATTAAACAAATTTATCTTGAATATCTACTGGCTCTTATACATCAGAACTGCATTCACTGGAGAGACTATAGAATTTTTGCCTTCAGGGGGTTGACAGTATAGTGAGGGAGCAGACAAATGACCACACTGGAGCAGAGTGGCTGTTTTAGTCAACTTTTGTGTAACTGTGACCAAAATACCTGGTGGCAATTTAGAGAGGAAAAATTTATTTGGGGATCACAGTTTCAGAGGTCCATAGATGAATGACTCCATGGAAGAGCCCAGTAGAGGAAAACTGCTCAGATGATGGTGGGGTAGTAAGGGGAGAGAGAGAGAGAGACCACTGGGAAGATGAACTCTTCCGTGACATGTCCCCAGGGACCCACCTCCTCCAGTCATGCCCCACTTACCTATAGGTACTACCCCATTGGTCCATTCAAACTAGAATGAACTGATTAGGTTATAGCTCTTATAACCTAATCATTTTAACTCTGAATATTCCTGCATTAATAGGAGATTTTAGGGGATACCTCATATTCATACCTTAACAGGGGCCAAGCTTGGCCTGTCATCTGTGACCTTTGCTAGGAAATCCTGTCCCACAACCCATGAAAGGAGCAGCATTCTAAACAGAAATATATTCTCTGATAGTTCTGGAGGCCAGAAGTTCAAGTTAAAGTGTCAGCAGAGTTGATTCCTTCTGAGGACTGTGAGGGGGAAACTGTTCCATGCCTTTCTCATAACTTTGTTTTTGCTAGTAATCCTTGGTATTCTTTGGCTTATAGATGCATTGCATCAATTCCTACCTCTATCTCAACATAGACTCTCTCCATGTGTCTCTTCTCTTTCTTTCATGTCTTATAAGACAATTGTCATTGGATTTAGAGCCCACTGTAATCCTGAATGAACTCATCTAGAAATTCTTGCCTTAAGTACGTCTGCAAAGACCATAATTCTCATTAAGTTCACATTTTGAGATTTGAGGTAGGCATATCTTTTGGTAGGATACCTTTGCACTCATTACAAACAAGTTATGAATGTGATCATTGCTAGATTACTGAACTGGTAGACCATGTATATGTTCAAACAACCAACAAGGCAAGGGTACTTGGAGGAGGGGGAGAGAGAGTGAGGCTGTATATTATTATTATTATCATCATCATATTGAAAGAAATTGATATTTCAAAAACAATGAAGTTCTTGTAGAAAAAAAATACTACTTAGGATTTAAAACATTTCTGATTTAATGGGAGAAAGAAACTATATGAGTTTGAGTATCTGGAATCACTAGAGGCATTAATTAGCAAAATGCAATAGTTCAGTGTGGTTGGAAGGTAGAATGCAGGAGAGTCTTTTTTGTTATTGTTATTGGTTTTGTTTTGTATTTGACGATTATTAAAGCCACTGGTGATTTTATTGGGAATGATCTCCCTATTATCAACATTGGTAAGTTGGGCTTGAAGATTAAATGAGGTAGGACAATTCTAAGTATGAATTATATGAAAAAACTTGATTGTGAGGTGAAATATAGTCTTCAATCTTAAAATTTTGATTAGTAATCTGCTGTGTGTGTTCAAATGCTACAAATGGCTCTAATTGCTGTTAGAATTTCTTAGGGATGGTAACCACTGATGATGTCTCTCCAATAGTGTGAACCAAGATTCCTAGCCAGGTGTATAGCTTTCCCCCAGGCATCCTCATGCTCTGGGTAAAACAGCACATCACCCACCATGTTAACCTCCTAAGTTTACAGGCAGATTTTTTTTTTTTTTTGTACCAGGAATTGAACCCAAGCACATTTAACCACTGAGTCACATCCAGAGCCCTTTTCATTTTATTTTTTATTTTGACACAGGGTCTTGCTAAGTTACTTAAGGCCTTGCTAAGTAGTTGAGGCTGGCTTTGAACTTGGGATCCTCCTGTCTCAGACTCCTGAATGGGTGGGATTATAGGAATGTGCCATGGTGCCCGGCAATAGGCAGATATCTCAAAGTAACCTGAGCATGCATGCTAACGTCCTCTTAGTTCTTTATATGAGCTATTTTTCGTGCATGGGATGTCTTTTTTTGTTGTTGTTATTGTTTATCTATTCATTTTTCAAAACCCAGCTGGAATATTCTTGTTTGTTCTACCCTGCCTCATGAAGTTGCTAATTCTTTGGAATCTCAAAGCACTCTTATACTAAAAGCACATAGCTCTTATCACTGTATTAAATTTCTTAATTTTCTGCCTCTCACAGTATATTATGGAGTTTAGGATCCCTGCTTTCCCTTCTTTCAGTCCTCACATAGATTGGGCATATACTATGATGAGATCAATAAATTTTATTCATCACTAATCATCAGGGGGTTGTCAATCAAAACTGCAATGAGATTCCATGTCACCCTAGATAGAATGGCTATTATTAAAACAACAAAAATAACATATGTTGGTGAGGATGTGAAGAAAGGAGAGCTCTAATATACTGTTAGTTGAAATGTAAATTGGTTAACCATTATAGAAAACACTTCAGAGGTTCCTCAGAAAACTAGAAATGAAAGCTGGGCATTCTGTCTCAAAGTAAAAATTAAAGGCTGGGGGTATAGCTCAGTGATAGAGCAACTCTTGGCTAAATCTCTTGTACCACAAACAAATCAAAACCAAAAACTAAAAATACAGCCACTGTATGATCCAATAATCCCACTTCTGTGCGTGTGTGTATGTATGTATGTATGTATATATATATGAAATTAAATTATATGAAGAGACATCTGTGCTTGAATATTTATTGCAACATTATTCACAATATCCAAGGTATAGAATCAACCTAAATGTTCAACAATGGATGAATGGATAAAGAAAATGTGTTCTATATATATACAGCAGGATACTATTGAGCCATTTAAAAAAAAAAAGGTGAAATTCTGTCATTTGAAATGTGTGAATGGAACTGGAGGATATTGTGTTAAGTGAAATAAGCCAGGCACAGAAAGAGAAACACCACATGTTCTCATTGATATATGGAAGCTAAAAAGTTGATCTCATGTAAGTATATTGTAAAACAAAGGCTTGGGAAGAGTGGGGAGGGGGGGAGGGAGGGATAAAGAAAAGATGGTTAAATATACCAGGGTACAGTTAGATAGGAGGAATAACTTCTGATGTTCTATAGCACAGGAGGATAACTATAGTTGACAACAATTAACTGAATATTAAATATTTCAAAATAGCTAGTAGGGAAGTTCTAAAAATTTCCAACAGAAAGAAATAATAAATGTCTGAGGTGATGGTTATGCCATTTGTTCTGATCTGATGATTGCACATTGTATACATGTAATGAAATATCACACTATACCCCATAAATTTGTACAATTACTATGTGTCAATTAAAAATTAAACATGCATTAAAAATGTTTTGAGGGGCTGGGGGTGTAGCTCCATAGTAGAGCATGAGGCTTTGGTTTCCTTCCCCCATTATCAAAAATGCCAAAAATTTGAATAAATGAGTTTTCTATAAATACTTTCAAATTCAAAGTACATGGGGGTTCAGGGGGCAGAGGGTTGATGGATATCTAGGAAACAAAACCATCCAGGAGAGAGAATAAGAGAGAGGGATGGAGTAGACTTATTATCATCATGCAGTACCCACCCCCATTGCTGCTAGAATCCAGATTTGTGCGGGTATCCACTATCTTCCAAACAGCCATGTGCCTTTGGGTCAGCGCACCCTTACCCAGCCCAGGGCTGAGTCTGACTGATCTAAGGGAAGTCTCATTTTCTTGCCAGTGATTGATTCAGGTATGGACATGTCATCCAATTTTGTCCATGAGAAATGAGAAACATCTGAGAAATGTTACCTAGTTCCTAAGAAAGAGAGGCTTTATCTTCTTCCTCAGAGTGTTGTCAGGTGTGGGGAGCACACCTGGAAATACTGAAGCCATCTTGCCATCAATCACTGGCAAAAGGGAGCCAATGCCTAGGATGGCAGAGCAGAGAGATGGTAAGAGGCTGAATTGGTGATAATGGCATGGCTGGCCACTGAATCTGCTTACCCAGCCCTCTTCCCTGGAGAGTTACACTACTGCTCTTCAATGTTTTTCCTTTTTATTTAAGTCTGCTTGAATCTGGGTTCTGTGACTTGAGGCCAAAAGCATTCTAACTAAAATAGCTTGCCACATAGTAAACGTTTATTAAATATAACTTGATTTTGATTGGTTGATTGCATACTGAGGATTAAACCCAGGATCTTGAGTATGCTAGGCAAGCACTCTACCACTTAGCTACATCCTCAGTCCTTTTGAATTTTATTTTGCTACAGGGTCTTACTAAGTTGCCCAGGCTAGCCTTGAACTTGCAATCCTCCTACCTCAGGCTCCTGAGTAGTTTGGATTATAGTTATTCACCAACAACATCCAGTAAATATAATTTGATTTTAAAGTGGCAGTGTCAGAAATGAAAGAACATGCCCCCTGTGAATCCTTCATGTGCTAGGATTTGGAAAAGTAAAATATGGTATACCTATGGCCATTTCCTTATAAGTAAGCTCAAGCTTATTTATTTAACTATACCACTCAGATGGTAGAGGCTAGATTTCTTTTCCCAGGTGGTTAAGAAAAATCTGGTCACAAGCTATATGAAATAAAATAAAGTCATAAGGAACAGACAGGAAAACTTGTTTCTACTGGATCTCTGAGGTAGTCACTTTGGGGAAATATATGAAGTTTTAAAAATTAAAGTATGATTAGTTTCAGTTTTTTAAAATTAAAACAGGGTACCTTGGCATTCAAATAGTGAAGTAAAATAGAGTAGAAAATTGAAATGTGAACCTCCATATCTGTGTATTTCATATCTGCTGATTCCACCAAACACATATGGAAAATACTTTAACAGGAAAAAAGGGTGTGTCTGTATTCAACAGGTACAGACTTCTTTTTCTTGTCATCTTTCCCTAAACAATACAGTGTAACAGCTATTTACATAACATTTACATTGTTGGGTATTATAAGTAATCTAGAGATGATTAAAGTAAATGGGAGGATTGTGTAGTTTTACACAAACACTACACCATGTCATAGAAGGAATTTGGGATCATAGCGGGTGGGAAAGGGTTTGGCAACCAATCCCTGTTGGATATGGAGGGATGACTATATAGGGATTTAGCACATGATAAAGAACTCATTTAAATCAGTGGGATAAAAACTGCATTTTTTTTTTTATTAATGATATTTGGACAGCAGGGTAGCTGGCCATAACAATAGAGTTGGAGCTGTACTTCACACCTTGCCCAGTAGATTCCAGATGGGTGGGTCAGAGATTTTTAAATGTAAAAATGTGAAACCATAAAAATATAAAAAGAAATCATGAAAATTTTTATTGTAACTTATGGCTGAAGAAAATCCTTTGAAATCCAACACAAATCACAGTGGTCATAAAATAAAAGATAAGAAATCCAACCACTTTTTTAAAAAATTTCTGCATGCAAAAATGACCATAGGCAAAGTCAAATTTGATAGCAAACTAGGAAACCTACTTATAACTCATTGCTACATAATCTGAAAGAAAGAACAACAACCCATTACAATATGGGCACAGGATATCATATCAGGTGACATGGGTTGGCAATTTGGCAATATCATACAAGTATACATGCTCTTTGATGAAGCAATTTTACTTTTGGTAAATATTTATAATATTATAGCTATAATAATATTTATAAATTTTTTTTAAGTTACAGAAATACTCCTACATGTGGAAATCACTTACAGATAAGGTTAATCTTTACAGTATTGTTTATAGTACCAAAATATTTGAAATAATGAAAGTGATCATCAAAGGGAGAGTGGTTATACAAATGGGGCTGTGTTCAAATAATGGATTACTTATTATTCATCATGGAAGATTGAAGAGCTCTTTGAACACTGGTGTGCATTGATCTCCAAAAGACAGTAAATGAAAAATTCAAGGTTCAGAACATAATACTGAATCACTATTTGTGTAAATCAAAGATGATGGGTGATATCTTATATAAATTCACTTATATATTTCTGGAGAGAAAAGTAGAAGTCTGCAGCAGTGACTCCCCCAGAGGAGGAATTGGGTGACTGGAGGATGTGGGTGGTAAGAATGCTTCACTGTATGTAAGTACATACCTTTTGAATTAGAAAATATGTGAATGTATTACCTATTCCAATCCCACCCAAATAAGTTACATTTAAAATAATATTTTAAAAGAGCACACAATAAGTAGAAAGCTCTTAACACTTTAAAAATAAAAAAGTAGTTGGACATGGTGGTATACTCCTATAGTCCCAGCTATTCTGAAGGCTGAGGCAGGAGGATCCTGAGTTCAAGGCCAGCCTGGGCAACATAATGGAGCCCATGTCAAAAAGCAAAACAAACAGAGGAACTGAGAATCTGATTCTGTAAATGTAGCACACCGATATCCAGCACGAGCAGCATCTAGCATGCCCATTGATGTCTGTGTCCTTCTACCAATCCCAAGGACTTGATTCATTTACCCTTGGCCCCTCCCCACCACTTCCCAATCCTATGCTTTGAGGTCCAGCCGGTCTAGCAGGGGTTCACCTCTATGCTACTGTCTTCTTTACACCCTTCAGGGATGACTGGTGGCAGAGAACCAACCTAAGGGCATCCTACATTTCTCTGCTGGGAACAACTGATGGGTGTGGTTGTTTATCTGAAGGGTGGTAAGAGTAGTTGAGACCCTTAATTTTGGAAAATTAGACTAAGGCAAAAGACAATGAAGCAGGTCATGGTAGGAGGTTTTCACTTGTGGAGTATTTTAATGGGATAGTAAGAAGACATGATAATAAATCAGAGAGGGCGGGAGAACCACCTACTTGCCACACTTCAGCTGAATTTTTCTCTTCTAGAGCTTTGTAGTTGATGCCTTATTAACATCAGAGGGGATTTGATGACTTGTCACATTCAGTCCTGACTATTGAAATGAAAAGGATAGAAAATGAAAAGTATGGAAAATGAAAATCAATTGCTTTCTTTAATTTTAGTCATCCCCTTCCTGGAGCATATTGAATAGTACTTTGGGTTCTTTCATTGTTCAGGTTATTAATAACAAAGAGCCAAAGTATTTCACATTCCTAAAGAGTCTTTCATCTCAAAGGAGCCAATGTAATTCACTAATTCAGTTACCTGAACTACATTTGGTAATTATTTGAGGATCACTTCACCCAGAGGTGAATTTCGACGAGTTGTGTGACACATCCAACAGTCACTTCATTCTCTAGTCAGTGCAAAAGAAAAATGAATAGCTAATAGGGATGTCCTCCTGAAGGATTTTCCCAGTGAAAACTTCAGGGAGATGGATGCTGAAAGAATGTAATTAACTGCCCGAAATTAATACCTCCAACCTTACTCAAGCTTTCCTGACCTCTTTACTAGTGTCAAGGTGGAGAGGTGGCTTATATCAGAATGGGACTCCAGCAGCTGAGAGATTTGTGAACAGCAGACACTCCACTGCTATTTCATTTTTCATCTACAGCATGCAGTTCTTTTTTATTTTTGAGTGACTATGAATGGCATTGTGTTTATAATTATTTTCATATATTCACTTCTAGAATGTAGAAACACAATTGGTTTTGTATGTTGAGTTTCTATCCTGACCCTGATGAACTTACTTATCAGTTTGAGGAATCTCATAGTAGATTCCTGGAGATTTTCTATGCAAACCATCATCACAAACAGAGACAGTTTTAATCCTTTCATTTTTCTTCCTTTCTGATCTTTTATTTCCTTTTCTTGCTTTATCAAGCTGGCTAGATCATGGTTGAATCACGGTGGTAGGAGAAGACATTCTTGTAGGTATTCTTCCCTTCAACTTGGTCTTTGGAGAAAAGCACTCAGTATTCTACAACTGAATATAATGTTAGTTGTAGGTTTTTTTGTAGATGTTCTTTATCACTTTGAGGAAGTTCTCCCTAATCCTAGTTTTCTGAAAGTTTTTTTTTTTTTAATGAGTGGGTGTTTCCTTTTATCAAATAAATGCCATTTCTGCATCAATTGATATGATCATGTGTTTTTCCCTCCTTAATTTATTAATAGTGTAGATTACATTGATTTTTTTTAATGTTATGATTTTGAATATTATTCCTTCTTTTTTTCCCAGTACTGGGGATTGAACCCAGAGGGTACTTAACCACTGAGCCACATCCCAGCCCTTTTTTATTTTTTATTTTGAGATAAGGTGTCACTAAGTTGCTTAGGGTTTTGTTTAATCGCTGAGGCTGGCAATTTCAAACTTGGGATCCTCTTGCCTCAGGCTCCCAAGTTTCTGGGTTTATAGATGTGTGCCACCGTGCCCAGCCTCTTTGATTGATTTTTGAACATTGAACCAGTCTTGCATTCTGTGAACAGTGGTCATTCTGATGTTATCTAATTTCAAAGTTCATTACAAGGAATAGTGTCTCAGTTATAAGGTCCTATTTTGGGAGGCAAAGGAAGCAGGTGAACAGTGAGAAATAAGCTTTCAGATAAGGGCATGTGGCTTCATTCCCCTGATTGAATCTTATAATAAGACTTCCTTTCTTCAATCTTCTGTCACTACTCATGGGTCAGGAAACTTGTGCCAGTATCACTGATGACCATTGAGATGGGTCATCAATATAACATGGAGTTCAGTCATGACAAAAGCTCTTGTTTGTGGGGACATGCTCAGCAGTCACCCCTGTCCCAGAAAGAATTTGCATTCCAGATAGCACCCAAGAGTATTTTCTTGACAGAAGCTAAGTCACATCTATAATCTTAGCAGGAAGGGCGTTGGGAAAATATGGTTTGAAGCCTTCTAACCCCTGTGACCCTGAGGGGAGCAAAGAAGGATGTGTAAATAGGTTCTGGGAGCCATTATCGGCCTCACTGAATGTAATAGGAACCAGAGATCTTACATTTTCTCTTTTCAATTATGCTTTAAATACCATCTCCTAAATTTTAATGTTACCTTTCCTCTTATCTCTTTCATGATCATTCAGATACCCACTCATAAAAATATATATACAGGGGTAGAGTTGGGGTGGGAGAATAGAGTAGAAAAAGAAAGATGTGATGCAAATAAAATATATTCCAGTTTAATGATCTGTTGTTATGAAGAGCATTTACAGGTAGATGTTTGAAAGCATGAAAAGGAAGGCAGGCAGAGTCTGAGCATGCCCAACAGAGTCTGGATTTTGGCAGCTGGGAGTGGATATAGTGAGAAGAGTGAGTGTGAGTCAAAGACAGAGGCTCAGGAGGGATCTCAGGCTCAGCAATGGGACATGACCCTGCAAAGTGAGAAGGGCAGACATCACACTCAGAGAACAGAGACAAGGACTTGAGCAAGACAACGTACAACTGGATTAGCAAGTCAAACTTGAGATTAAGTTGGTTGGGAAAGAATTTGGAGCCAGGGTCATCTGGGATTGCTCTAGGGGCTTGCATTGGGCACAAGCCTTTAGCCCTCAGCTGTTTCTATGTGAAGTGGCATAGTGCACAAGGGAGCCTTCTATATCAAAGGGCCCTGTTTGGGTCATTTTCTTGGCATTTGAAGATGCATCCTGTAGATGGTTAAGGGGTTCAATCAAAGGGTGACTGCCAAGGTCCTAAGGTCTTTGTGGTCTTGCCCTCCTTCAGAGCCCAGGTGAAATGTTCTGCTAAGAGATTGCTTCATTAGATGACAAAACACAAAAGACCCAGGAATTTTCCCCTTTCTTATCTCAGATGGTAAATTTTTTCCATGAGGGTAAACCTTAGGTAGACACTGGATCTGATGGGCAGAGAGGTCAGAGCCATGGGATGTGACAAAAACCACCAAATGACAAGATACTTTTCTGGTCTCAACACCTCAGAGTGCAGCTGCCATACCATGCTGCTCTCAGGCTCTTTAGTTATTCTTTAGGACACAAGTGTCAAAGATATAAGTGAGTGATTTTATTCCTGTATGGGTCAGGACATTTTGTAGTGCTTGGTGGCCCTAGACAATTTCCTCAAGATGGTCTGCAAGTGTGGGGTATTGATCCTGAGGGGAACCAGCTAGCCTCATTGGATCCATTGGCAATGTTGGAAAAATATAATCTCAGGATCAATGGTGTTCTCCACCTGTCCTCACATAGGAAGGACTAAATAGTTTTCTGTGTCAGTGATTTTCAAAATTATGTCTACCTTTAAACTCTTCTCCTCATCCTTCTCCTCCTCCTTTTTGGCCCCATCCAAACCAAACTTTACTTGGAAACTCAATATAAAATTAAATTAAAGAGGAGCTATTTTGATTCAATTTCAGTGGCATTTCAGACACCCACATAAAGGATCCCCTTGGTCCTTTGAACTACCTCTGCAAAATTTCTGTGGCTTCAATAAACAGAACTTAAAATCACTATAATATGTGTTCTTTAGTGCTAGTTAGTATTTCTACCTAATTTGAAAAGGAGAAAAACTGAGGCATAAAGGGGCTAAAGAACTTACTTTGCCAAGACCATGCTTTGAGTTGTATCAGTCAGGAATTATGCTTGGCTGACCCAAAAATTGTTTTAAATAAGGCAGGGCTTGATTTTCCTCTTATCTAATAAGATGCACAGAAGTGGACAGTGGGAGATTATATGGTGGTTCTGTGAGATCCTTGGGGGACCCAGGCAACTTGCAGTTTACTCTTCCATGGTCTCTGGGATGGAACTTCATTCCATGTATAGGTATGCTGTCTGGAGCTCCAGCCAGCTGATGACCACTGGGATAACGTAGAAAGAGGTAGGAAAAGGCTACCAGAGGAGTCATTCTCTGTAAAGCAAGTTTTCTGGAAATGACTTATATTTACATCTGATATATGTAAGACTTCCCTTTCCAGCCATGTAGGAGCTGTCCCAGTGAGGAAGAGCAGAATCAATATTGGTTTTTAACTAACAGTTTGACACAAATATGATGTCCATAGCCTCTAAGAACGTGTCCTGGACTTACCCTAATTATAAATAATCTGCCTCTTCTCCTTGTAAACCACAAAAATAAATATCTGTTTTTTTTTCCCCAGTTGTTTTCTTATTCAGAAGAGGCTTAAAAATCCTTTGTCAGACTCATGTGTCTTGAATTTTATTTTAGGAAACAAGGTGTCCATAAAATAACCTAATTTATCATTTGTTCAAGTTGTTTGACAAATGTAATGCTCTCTCTAGACGTTGTACATGTTTTAGACTTTCTTCAGATCATAATCTTACTCTATGAAGGAGTGGCAGCTAATAAATTTGGTCAGCAATATGTGGGGGTCCATGACCAAAAGGGGATCCCAAACTTGGATCCTTATCACACAAGGGTCTTTCCTAGTTTCTCATAAGAGGGCATTCCCTATATCTCCCCACATCCTTTCCTGGCCATCTTATGAGGGTGTTGGGGCACACAGGTACACTATGAGACACCAATGCCTATGGTGTGATGTGGTAGATGAAGACTGGATGCGGATTTAAAAGATCTGGGGCTAGGGATGCAGCTCAGTAGTAGAGCACTTGCCAAGCATATATGAAGCCCTGAACTCAATCCCTATCAAAACACACACACACACACACACACACACACACACACACACACACAATCTGGCTTTGTTCTGCCTCTTGCCAGCTCTGTGACCCTCAGACAAGTCATTTATTTCTCCAGGCTTTGTTTGTTTTTCAGTAAAACAAGGAGATTAAACTAGATGTACTCTATGGCCACTTGCAAATCAAACACTCTGATACTGCATCTCTTGTTCCCATCCCCTCCCTTAGATTGGAATGTGAGGTACAGATGCTGCCAGATCACCAGGCAAGGGCTCTTAAAAGTCATCTGCCCACTTTCTTACACCAGGAAGGATTGTAATAAAAATCAACCTGTTTCCTTTAAGTTTTACTAGTGAAGATTTGTTTTCCAGACTCTAGAAGGTTTTCCTACTGTAGGTCTTTAACCAAAATGCCTCCAGTTGTAATTTAATGCCTGTTTCCTCTTGTTCTGTTGATTATATGGTTCTTGTCTAGTTCTTCATGAGCAAAGTTGAGACAAAATCAAAACTGCAATAAGATGAAGAACATTTTCCAAAGGAAGAAATGAGATCCAGATTGCTTATTATATTTTCATGAGTTCATTTATTAACTCATTCAGTCAATAAAGTAAAGTGGGTGCCTGTTATATGCAAGTCACTATGTGGAAAAAAATGAACTCCCAAACTGACCTGATCCATGTTGCTGGTAAATGTGCTACTATATTCCAGTCTCTCCCCCATGTGCATCACATTCTTAATTAATATTTAAAAACCCCATATGACCTAGGCATTTATCATGGAGTTCTCTTGCTTTTGTCTGTCCCACTTTTTTAGTAGTATAAAAACATTAGCTAAATAAATTATTGGAGGAAGTTGTACAATATCCACCCCCAGCTCTTTAGTCAATATTTATTGGGCATCTATTATGTGCTAGGGACATAACTGAATGAGACAAACATGTTTTAATTGACAGGCTGTCAATCTGTTAATCATAGTACCCTAGCTATTCTCAAGCACATGACCCAAGCCTGGCCAATCATGAAACTTCATGTCCTTTTGGAAAGTGATGGGGTCAGGGGTTAGGAGCATGACGAGGGCAGGACCAGTTCTCATATGCCACGTGCTCCAATTCTGTTTGCTGGGAAAGGAACGGCTTTTTGTCATTCATTTGCACCCTAGACTCAGTTGTATATGGCACCTCCTTCACGATTATGCTTTCTGGCTTCATAAAACAATAAATTCCTCTTTTTGCTTAAACTATTAGGGTGGACCACATGAAATTGCCATTTTTTCAGGTTGAATGTCACAATTTCATGTGGTTTAACTTAATAGTTTGAATTCCTGCTGCCTGTAATCAAAAGTCCTGACCAATATGGTAGTACTGTTATCTCCCACTGAGATTAGGAAAATGAGGCAAGGCGTGTTTATTCACTCAAGGCTATTCAGCCGTAGCAAGAACCAAAATTCTAGTGACTTCAACGCCCATGTTCTTGATTACTCTGGGATGAGTGAAGTTAGACAAAAACCAAACAGAGGAGATTGCTACTCAGTTGGGGTCCCATAGGACGTTGCTTGTCAGCAAACTGCTTCTAGTTGGTGGGAAGGTAAGACACACTAAGCACATTCTTTAGTTCATTTGAGGTTGTGACATTCAACCTGTAAAGAAGGTGTTTTCATATGGTTCAACCTAACCGTTTAAGCAAAAACTGGAATTTATTTCTTTATGAAGCCAGAATATATAATAGTAAGACTCTTTTGATGAAGTAAGCAGTACGTTGATTAGATTCTGGTGCTCGATGCTTATCTCCTCCTGGACCCAGGTCAGTTTTATTGATTGGAGCCCTGGTACAGAGGATCCTTGAGTTTGCTGTCTAGCTGACAACCATCCTGCACTTTTTGGAAACTTCTACAGAAGGCATATCTATACCATGAGATCCTGACCCCTTCTGATTGGTTCAGGTCATTTGTTTGAGCCAAGCTGGATAAACCAGATTTACTTGTCTAAAAACATGGAATCTCAGAAAAGCACAAGAACTAAGAAATGTTAATAGCTGAGCTACAAAAATAGCTCTCCTACAGCTGGAGAGCATGTGTGAGGCTCTGGGTTTGATCCCCTATGGCACAGAAAAGGAAAAATTAAAAAAATTGGAGAGAAAGTAAGCCTAGAAACCCTTGTTTCCCTGTCTGTGGAAATGCTATAGTTGCTGCACTTTTGAGGTGTGACTGTTCAACTCTTCCTTAGATTTTGTGAGATTACTGTTATCCTTCCAAGTAAATTCCCTTTTGTACTAAGCTAGCTAGAGTTGATTTCAAAAGAACCTTAATTAATACTATTGAAAAATGTAGGAATGCCACGTGTTTCTGACTCAGGATTCTGTTTATAATTTCAATTATTTGCTAGCCTATGGGAGGGTGTTGCCCACAATTCTAGGTCCCGGTAATAGCTGGAAAGAGTGGGGTGGGAGAGGCTATAAAATGAATATAAAGATATACATAGTCAATTAATTCTGGTTGCTAAATACTCTTATAAAGACTGAATATCTTAGCTAATATAGATAACAACCTTGTTTGCTTAACTGTAGACAAATAGAACCCAAAGGAATGAATTAACTCATGGCTAGTATTAGGAACATTAGCCCTTTGAGGGCTTACAGCACTGACATCTGTCCACTTTCTGGCTTGATAAGAACCATTGCTCTAGAAAAACAAATACCATCGCAACCAGCTTAAACTCAAACAAGTTGATGAATTCAAATTTTCTTGGGGAAAACACAATGGAGACAAAACTTGAATTCTCTTCTGACATGGCCATATTGAAGAACATGACTTTTCAAAAAAAAAAAAATTTAGATGTTTCCTGAGATCATGTCATTCTTTGAAGTTGCAAGTTTTGACAGAGACAATCCATTCCACCTTGGTAAAGGAAGCAGTTGAAAGGGAAGTTTGAGAGGTGTGCTTAGCAGCTGCCATCACCACACAGGGTGATGCAGAAGAAGGGAAACTCCTGCAGTGATCTTGCCACTCTCACACCAGGGAGAAAAAAGAAAACAGAAAAGTGGTGCTGGAAGGTGTTGGGGCGGGCTTTACCATCTTGATGGCTTGATCATTGATTTCTGAATCTGGAACAACTGTCACCTGCATATTTACCTAGAACCTCTGTGATCTTGGTTCTGAATGGCTTACTCTATTTTTAAAGGACACTCAAATGCTTCTGAGCTAATTCTTAATATTCCTTTCCTCTTACTACTTAAAAAATTAAAAGTGCTGATAGTAACATATGTCTTTGCAAGTATGGCCAAGATGATCACCTAAAAATACTCTGAATAGAAAAAATGTGAACCTGGGATTCTTATAGCTATGCTTATAATTCTCCACATTTAAAACTTCTTTTTAGACAGTCTCCTTTAATAATTAAATGATTTAGGTGCAGAGTTCTTTTTTTAATTGTATTGCTGGACATATATTAAACATAATCTATAAGACTCTCGACATAATATCATACATCCAGTGTTTTTTATTGTACTGAATTTCAAGGCTAATCTAAGTTTAAACTCTTTATTTTAGAAAATCAGTAACAGCAGCTAATTAGCACATCTCATTCTGGATGTATTTGCCAACCAATTTCAGAGACTCATTTGCCTGTTAAGAGATTTTATTGAACACCAGCACCACAGACTCTCCTTTTTTTCTAGTAAACAGCTCATGCTTATTATCTTATTACAGGAATGCCACTGGTTAAATCAGGCTCTGAATATAAATAGCCATATTACTGCCATCAGGCATCAATGTTTATTTAGTGGCTGTGAGTCATGCATACCTCTTTGATCGGGTTTGGAATGAGCCATTGCAGTTTTTGTTCAAAAAGGTTATTTGCAAAGGCTACAGAAGTATCAGTTAGATTAAACATGAAATTAATCAGCGTGGAATTTTATCAGCCATTTCTGCCACCGAACACCAGGTGTCAAGAGCATGTGCAAATGAGGGCTGAACATAATGAAGCTGGGGGACAGCTTAGTAGGGAGGTCAGAAAAGATTCCAAGAGGTCTACCATGCTGAGGGAAGAAAGACACCGAGAAGGAAGGTAGAAGGGAGAGAGGGAAGAAGAAAAGCAAGCAGAAAGGCCTGTTGAATCATCTGGAACTTCTTGGCCATTTCACATAGAATATCTCACAGTATACAGCATGGGATATGGGAGTTAGGTGACCTGAGAGCCCCAGCTCTGATCTGCCTAGCCAATGATCTTTGAAATACTGCTTAATGCATCTATGCGTTACCAAAGCATGCATGTATAACATATGATAAACTTGTACTGAAACAGGGGAAGCATATTTTCCACCTCAACATTCTCAATGTTTCTTCTTTCCTTTTTTCCAAAACCGGGAATAGAATCAGGGCCTCACACATGCTAGGCTAATGCTCTACCACTGAGCTTTATTCCCAGCCCCCTTTTTTTCATTTTGAGACAGAACTTTGCTAAGTTGCCCAGACTGGCTCCAACTTGAAATCCTCCCTAGTAGCTGGTATTATAGGAGTGCACTGCCATGCCCAGCCCTCAGCATTTCTTCAGGCTCAAAATATCAGAGAGAGAGAGAGATAGCCTCAAGACAGATGTCATATGGTTTTTAGTTGATGTAAGTATGGTGGTGGATAAGATGTGACCCTTTAACCGGGGACATTCATTCATTCAGCATTTAGTGGATACTTTGTCAGGTACAGTGCTGAGACACACCTGTGAATAATAGAACACCGTGTTTAGTGCTATGATGATTGCCATCATAAGTTTCCGTTGACCTCATTCTCAACCTGGCCTCCATCACTACTCAGCAATCACGATACATTCCACTGGTGACTCTCCCGGTCATTGCCCTCAAAGCTTACTTTTAACATTCTACACCTTCTTCAAGTTTGTGCCTCCAATTCTTCTTAATCTCAGTGGATAATCTGACCTTCCCGACAGTGAAAATAAATTTATCCACATTCACACTCATCCTCTCCTTCTCTCATATTCTCATTATAGGAGAGTTCTTTTCTCTTAAAATGGATAATCCCTTACATATGATTTAGAGCTCATTTCTTCCCCAGAGTTCTTTTTCCACCAAGAATCACCATTTTTCCCCCTCTCAATAAACAAAACTCTGTCAACAGTAACCCTCTTCAGGAATCTTCCTTCCTTGCCAATGACAACTTTGTTAGATGGATTGTCTACCTAGAACTCCCACTTCCTTAGGTTTCCTGGGAGGCTGTGGGAGATTTGAATGCAGGCAGTTTATTTGGGAGTGCTATTAGAAACAACCCCAGGAGTGGGATGAAGGAGACAAGATTGGCAGAGGGGCAAGTAGCAATGTAGATGCAATAGTGGCATCGTCGAATTCCAGGGACTCTGACTATCTGGGGTAGCATTGGGAGGTGACCTGGGTTGAGGCAAAGGGGACAGATCCTGAGCTCCAGATTTTATTTACATTCAATGTGGAGTGGAGATTCTCAAAACTTAAACTTTCTTTACCTTCTCCAACTCTAGCCACTCCTTCCTTAGGGTTCTCTGTCTCTCTATGTGGAAGATAAGAGATTACTCGGCAGATAAAGTTCCTCTCCTTTCTCTCTCTTGTGCATTACCTTAGGGTCTATTTGTGGTTTATTTTAAGTCTTTCTGAGGCTCTTGTGTGCTGTACCAACATTTTCCTAATGAGCTACCCACTGTTTTAGTTCACATCCTATTGTAAAGTAAGAGCCAGAGCGGGAACATGACACAGTGCACTTTTCCAGGACTTTCTTTGCCTGATTTCCCCTTTACCCCTTTCTCACTATCGTGGGTTTGTATCTACCAAATAAATTCTTAGCCCCTTAACTCTGACCTCAGCTGCCACCTTTTCCCTTATTCCCTGTGTTATGGTTTGAATGTGAGGTGTCCTCCAAAAGCTCACAGTGAGACGATGCAAGAAGGTTTGGAGAAGAAATGATTGAGTTATAGCCTTAACCTAATCAGTGAATTAATCCCTGATGTGATTAACTGAGTGGTAACTTGGGGCAGGTGAGGTGTGGTTGGAGGAAGTGGGTCACTGGGGACGTGGCTTTGGGGTCTATATTTTGTATCTGGAGAGTGAGGTCTCTCTCTGCTTCCTGATCATCATGTGAATTGCTTCCCTCTGCCACACCCTTCCACCATGATGTTGAGCCTCACCTGGAGACTGGAGGAATGGAGCCTGCTGTTTATGGATGGAGACCTCTGAAATCATGAGCCCTTAAATAAACCTTTCCTCCCCTATAATTGTGCTGGTCGAGTCCTTTAGTCACAGCAGCAAAAAATATCCTGCTTCCAATCAACTACCAAGTCATTATCAATTCTAACTTCTAGAGAATTCTTGAATCTGTCCTTTTCCTAGCATCTGATTGCCACCACTCTAACACAAACACTATCATTTCTATTGAGTTGCTACATCCATGCTTGGTCTCCTACAAGCTATTTGCCACTTTGTAGCCTGGTATATAATAAGAATGGAATAAATACTAGTTGCAAGTGTAAGTAAATAAATAAGTATATCACAGGGCACTATATTTTGACTGAACTACTTCATTTAAAAAAGTGCACAAAAATCTGATTTTTTCCTAGATTGTGGTAACAATAAATCTAAAAATAAACCTTCCCCTTTTTTTCTTCTTTGCTGTTTTTCTACTTGCAAAATTTCATCAGGTTCTTAGGAGTTTTAAATGAGTAGTATATGTAAAGCATTAGAGTAATACTAGGTACATACTAAGTACAAAATATTTTTAGTTATCTTCCTCATCATTATTCTTTCACAGATTTCTTGCTCCTATTTCCTTTTCCCAGCTCCCAATAGTTAAAATAGCTTAAGAACATTTAATTCAAAATTGATTAAATTTTGTTTTCTATATCTAGAATTCCTAGGAAACAAAATATAATAAAAGGACTAAGGGTGGGACTAAGTGGTAGAACACTCACCTAACCATGTGTGAGGCCCTGAGTTCCATCTCCAGTGTCACACAAACAAAATACAAGAGAAACCTAAGCAGTTATCAACTTAACTATTGGCAATGTTGGCGTGAGTTCTTTAGTGTCTGCTCAATATGTTTTTGTAGACACGAAATACAATTTAAACCTCAAAATTTTATTTTTTAAATTTTTTTATATATTTCTTTTTTTAAAGAGAGAGAGAGAGAATTTTTAATATTTATTTTTTAGTTTTCGGTGGGTACAACATCTTTATTTTTATGTGGTGCTGAGGATCCAACCCAGCGACCCGTGCATGCCAGGCGAGCGCGCTACCACTTGAGCCACATCCCCAGCCCCTAAACCTCAAAATTTTAAAATTGAGACTTAATTTAGAAAGGTTAAAAATAAACCTAATTTTTCTTAAATAAGTATATAAATTACTATTCTTGTTTTATAAATAAATGTAATATATTCAGGCAATTATTTGATGATATAGTTTGATTGACTTGATGGAAATTCTTTTTGAAAAAAAGATTGTACCCAAATTTCCTATTTATGTAAAATTTACATTAAATTCCCTTGGGCATTTAAGACCAGATTTTAAAGGGGAAGATGTCTGATTTTTTAAAAACATACTTCTGATGGAAAGATAGAGTGAGATGGACATCATTACCCTAAGTACATGTATGAAGACACAAATGGTATGACTCTATATTATGTACAACCAGAGACATGAAAAATTGTGGTCTATATGTGTACTATGAATTGCATTCTGTTGTCATGTATAACAAATTAGAATAAATAAATAAGTTTAAAAAAACACTTATGTCTAATCTACCTACTAAAACCTTCCCATTCTAATAAATCTAATTAAATCGATTAATTTTATCCATCTTGAGTTAATCATATGGTCTCCAATTTTGTTTACATATTTTATCATTCTCTTTCAACTTAAAATCTAAGTCTGATATTAGTGTTGTATATTTTTGATCAGAGGCAAAGGCCGAAGCTATAAAATTCCCTAACATCTCTTAAAGACTCTGAAAAAATATAAAACGTATACAGATCATTTATAATCATATGGGCAAACTATTAGGAGCATGATTCTGTTCACTTAATTGTCTATATGATGCTAAACATTCCAGCAAATTGGCAGATGGCTTTTGTTGTCTCAAGCAAGTTGGGGTTGCTTTTGGCCAGGGGTTTTAGCTGGGATACTGTTGCAAGATCTAGATGCTGGGTGACTGGCCTGTGCACTGAAGATGCTGAGCATCTTTTCAATAGTAACAGTGACAACAAGGGACACCTTGTTTGTGTCCTACAAGTGGGCTATTTTCACAACTGAACTTCTGGTTTCAAATTGGACCATTACTTAATTCTTTCTTCCTGTTTGAGCATGCAGCACTGACTGCTTTACCTTTCCCTTTTTCCTTTTGCAGTGCTGGGGATCGTACCCAAAGACTTGTGTGCATCCCTCATTTTTCTCTTTTATTTTTTAATTGAATTTATTTTTAGTCATAGATAAACACAATACCTTGATTTTATTTATTTATTTGTATGTGGTACTGAGGTTCAAACCCAGTGCCTCACATGTGCTAGGCAAGCACTCCACCTCCGAGCTACAGCCCGAGTCCACCTTGTTTATCTCTTGATTGGAGTTGATTAATCTATCGTTGATTGATTTGGAACTTTTTAAGCTTTATTTTTCATGTTTAACTACTGGCCACAATCTTAAAACACATGCTTGTCATTTGTGGGAGGGAAAAAGAAAAAATATATATTTAGCCTGATTTAGATGTTGTATATGTGTCATTATTTGTATGTATATATTTTATTTGATATTTTCACAGTTACAATAAGTAGGCATATCTATGTCCATTTAACAGATGAAAAAACTAAGGCTCAGAAAGTTAAGTAGCTATTAAGTTGCAGAGCCAGGATAAGCCTAGTACAGTATCTATAATATACAATCCGTACCTGATGTGGAACATGTAAGACCTCTGAGATTTCTAGTTGGAAAGCAAGCTTGGCCACATACACAAAAACTCTTGGGATTGTCTTTTAAAAAATATATTTTTCCTATCTTTTTGCAGTAAAGCAAAGTTATGAGCAGTCTGGGGTCATGACAAGTTGGAAATCTGACACGTTCTCTTCCCTTTCTTGAGGGCAACTGGTGACCTAAGAGACTGAGGGCTTGGGGTAGGAGAGTTTTATTCTTTGTGTCAGCCTTTTGCCTGACACAGTGCTCATGTGCCAGGTTTTCCTGTTGCCCAGTCGGTAATCCTCAGAATGATACCCAGCAGGTTCAACTGTTAGCTAAGGAGATGCCTGGGTGATGTCCTTTCTGACCTCCCTTCCTCCCTCCCTTCCATCCTCTTATAGAAATGCTGTAAAAATAGTTCAAAGGCCCCCATATATACCCTTCATTGAGATGTGTAAATTTTAATATTAAGTATTAAATTTAATATTAAATAGTAAATTAAAAAGTAAATTTAATATTTTGCCTAAGTTCCTTTATCATTTTCTCATCAAGAATGATCATTATTTGAGTGTGTTGTACACATGGTGCCTGTTTACCCCTAAACACTTCAGTGTGTCCCTAAGAACAAGGATATTAACTTCCACACTACAGTGTATTTATCAGATCAGGAAATTTTGAAATGGACACAATACTATTATCTCATCTACAGACCTTATTCAATTTTTACCAGTTATATCTTTTTTGGCTGTTTTACTTCTCTGGTCCAGAATCCAATACAGAATTAAGTAGACAGCTTTTGTCTGCCATTTATTTATGTAGTGTCTTAATTTGCATAATCAAACAATTCCTGAACTTTCTCTGCCTTTTGTGTCATTGATATTATTTTTTTTTCTAAGAGTATATACTGTTTATTTTCCAGAATAGCCCTTATTTTGGGTATGTCTGATGTTTTTTCACTATTGGTTCACTTTGGGCAGAAATTCTACACAAGTGACACCCTGTCCTTATTAGCACATCCCAACAGGAGATGCTAGATGCCAGTTTGACCCATATTGATGATGTTAACTCTGGTTAGTTGGCTAAGGTGGTGTCTTCCAGATTTCTCTATTGCAAATTTACGAAGTTTCCCTTTGTAATTAATAAATACTTTGCAGTAATATATTTTGAGACTATGTAAATAAGCCATTCCTCATTAAACTTTTAAGCACTAGTTCTATTGCTCATTAATGATTCTTACTTGAATCAATTATTACTATGATGGTTGTGAAATAATGATTTCCTAACACCATAATTTTTTCTACATTACTAGTTGGCATTCTATTATAAGGGAACACTTCCCTGTGTTGTTAATTATGGGTATAGACACATAGATTCGTGTGTGTGTGTGTGTGTGAGTGTGTGTGTATGAGTGTGTGCATGGAATTAAATCCAGTGCCTTATGTATGCTAAGAATATCCTCTAGCACTGAGGTACACCCTTAGCATAGATTCTTATTTTTATGCAGTGAGTTATTATCCTTTACCTCAGTTACCATTCTCTCTCTCTCTCTCTGGTAACAGGGATTAAACCCAGAGGTGCTTAACCACAAGGCCACATCCTCAGCACCTCCCCACCTTTTAAAAAAGTTTGAGACAGGGTCCCACTAAGTTGCATAGGGCCTCACTTAGTTGCTGAGACTGGTCTTGAACTCTTGATCCGCTTGCCTCAGCCTCCTGAGCTACTGGGATTACATACGTGCACTACCATGCAGTGTCCATTTTCGGAAGGACACAACATCTTTGTATGTGGTGCTGAGGCTCGAACCTGGGCTGCACGCATGCCAGGCGAGCGCGCTACCGCTTGAGCCACATCCCCAGCCTCGACACTTACTATTCTTCATGCTCAAATTGTCTCAGATCCGACCTATAGAAACACTTTCAGTTTTGGTTCTTGCATTCTTTTGATATTTCTCCATCATTTCTTAAAGCACGTGCTTCCTTTCTGATACAAGATAGCCCAGACTCATCTTTTCTTTTCTCTATGTCCCAGAATCAGTCACTTCTCCAGGAAAACTGTGGGTTTCCTCTTAGTGTGGAATTATATTTAGAAGCCAAGGTTTGGGTGCTAGATATTCTTACTGCTATTGGAGTATCAAAGCTTCTAGACCCTTTCAGCAAACAGAGCCAGAAACAGACACATTGATTTCTCTGTCTACATATGTTAAAATCCAAAAATTTGTCTTATACCCAATTCCAGTCCAACAACACATGATTCTCCACAGCCTATCCCCTTCATTTTGCATATCCCTCCTCTAGCAGTGAAAAACCTGGTTCCTAACATCCATAAAATACTTATTTGCTCAATCCCTCAACAACAAGATAATAATTTCAGAATTATTCATCCATATAACTTTTAAAAAGATCCATAATAGAGTTTAATGTTTGGTTATGATTTTATGTCTTTAAATCAAGATTATGTAGGCAAAGTGTTATATAGTTATTTAGGCTTGATGTGGTGGTGCACGCCTAACATCCCAGTGATACAGGATGCTAAGGCAGGAGGATCTCAAATTTGAGATCAGCCTGGGCAACTTAGCAAGACTTTCAGCAATTTAGGGAGATCCTGTCTCAGAATTTTTAAAAAAAGGACTTGGGAAGTAACTTACTGGTATAGCACCCCTGGGTTTAATACAATATATATATATATATAAATTATTTAGGTTCTTTTCTCAGTGCATTTATGTTTTTCATTTGAAAATGTGATGAAGCTTATTCATTTATTCATTTTTTTAGAGAGAAAGAGAGAGAGACAGAGGGAGGATTTTTTTTAATATTTAGTTTTTAGTTTGCGGTGGACACAACATCTTTATTTTATTTTTATGTGGTGCTGAGGATCGAACCTAGCACCCCGCGCATGCCAGGCGAGCGCGCTACCACTTGAGCCACATCCCCAGCCCCTCATTTATACATTTTTTAAAATTCCATTTTAGGTTTCTCATCTACCTCCATCTTTACTGGTTTAACATCATGATTTTTTTTTTTTTTTAGTAAATAGAACCAGTAACATACTTCCAAAAGCAAAAGGATACCATAAAAGCACCTTCCAAGTTCTTTCACTGCCTTCTCTATTAAGCCCTATTTTTACCCAACTCCTGTGGATAATCAAAGTTAGTGTCTTATTAATTTTCTCTGTGTTTCTTTTTGCAAAAATAAGCAGACACATGCAGATTTTCTTCTTTGACCTTAATTTCCTTCCACAAAAGGTAGCATGCCATCTATACTCTTCGCATTTTATTTTTTAACTCTATGTTCTGGAAATGAGTCCACAGACATCTTCCTCATTCTTTTTTAACAGCTGTATAGTACTCCATTGAGTGGGCCTGTCAAAGTTTATTCAACTACTCTCCTACATATGAGAATGTTGCTACAAAAATCTTGCAGTTATAAATATTGCTAGTATGAATAACTGTCAATATGTCTTTTCATAATGGTAGAGGAATAGTTTGAGGGTAAAGTCATAAAAGGGAGATTCCTAGCCAGAAGATAAATTAAGTGTATATTTAGATATTGCCAAATTTCCCTAAACCTTTTTTTCCTCTTCCAGGAAAAAAAAAAAAAAGATGGCTATTTTCCCACAGCCTTGCCAATGTACTCTTTTATCAAGGCTTTTAACTCTTAAAAATTTGATAGGGAAAATAAACTTTATCAGTATTGTTTTAATTTGTATTTCTTTTATTATTTTGGAGTTGAACACATTTCTACATGAATTGTTTTATATATTTTCTATAAAATCTTATATTATTTGATAACAGATATTTAGTCATTTATTCCTGTTTTTTATAGTTCTATGTACATTAGATACATTGGGTAAATATCATGAATAAATAAAGATTACTCTATCATGGTCTCTATCTCCTTTTCTCTCTCTCAACTTTTTTGACATTTTTATAGTACATTGTTTTAGAGGCTCTTAATGATAAATGTCTTTGCATGGTTATTATTGGTGAACAGAGAGACCTTTGAAAGATGATAGAAAATCACATTCACCATTGACCTTGGAGACTTTCTGATATACTGCTTGTCCAACAGACGGTTAAGGGACACTACCTATTGGAAAGGAAGGAATAATTTGAAGTCAAAGCATAGAACTGTAATGCAGACCAGAAAACCCTTCAGAGACCAGGCAGTGACCTATGGAGGAGCCCTGAAGTTCTGCAGCAGTGTATGTTCTATGTACACTTTGTGACAAGGTTTTAGCTCACTTTAGGGAAGGGCTGGAAGAGGTGAGGCCATGAGATTCTAGGCCAGCAGAAGCAGCCAGGACTCCCATGTGTGCATTAGGGGACAGTTAAGTTATATAACCAAAGAATTTGCAATTTACAGGAAAGCTGACAGATTATCTGGATTCAAATGCAATGTAATCTCCTGGGTTTACACGCAGCAGACAGAGGCCCAGAGAGTTCAGCAGCTTGCTCAGAGTCACAGACTTCATGATACTCAGAGCTATATAGCTTGAAAACTAATACTGAATACTTAGATACTTAAAATGAATACTTATAGCTAATATGCTTTTTCAAAAGTAACCCATATTGGAAATCTACCTTGAGATGAATTTTATATTTTAAAGTTGCTATTCCGGTCAGCTGTATGCTTAATTCTAGCAATTGCTGTGGCCAGAACTTTTCTGAAACTCTTATCAAAGGGGAGTGAAAACCTTGCTTGGTTAGCTTTTATTTTCATTCATTTATTTTAATAAAACTGACATTTTTTTTTTCTGATTTTGTTGTTCTTTTAGTTTTCTGATAGATGCTCTTTGAACTGTGAGGGAAGTTTTTTGTTTTGGTTTGTTCTGTTTTTAAATAGCTCTCAATATAAACAATTAAGTTTGTTTTCTTTAGTTACATTCTAGTTTTAAGGATATACTCAAATTAACTTAATTGGACTCCTGAGTTTCCTAAGTCTTCCAGATAATCCATTTCTACCTAGATTCATCCAATCAATTATGTCAGTGTTTCCCAAACTCATAACTACTAGGGTACTTGTTAGACACACACTCAAACCCACCTCCAGAATCAGAATCTCTGTAAAACTTAGAAATGCACAATTTTAACAATTAAACACAGATTTGGGGGAAATCATGAGTCTGTGTTAGTTTTAATTTAACCCTCAGCTGACAGCTTCTCCCCAAATCCTCTTATATGTGGATCATCCCCAGGCTCTGAGAGCAATGCCAATAAAACTTGTTGGTCTATGGCAGAGTCATTGGAACAAAGGTACAGCTTCCTAGCACAGGCAATCCATCAACACTCTGGTGGCTAGTTTGAAAGGGAGACCAGCTCTTCAGAATGATAAGGTGTGTGTATGCCAAATCAGTCAGAGAACTTTAGAGTGACAGCCATTATTCTGGAAATGGGGGAGGCAATGGTGGTCTTTTGTTAACACCACTATTAGAGTTAGATGACCATCACATCATTCCTCAGCTATCAAGATCTGAAGACCAGAGCACGTGACCAGTGCCATGGCTGGTACAATGACACCAACAACACAAGTGCTATTCTAGATGATGTCTCACTTGGGGCCACTTACCATCCTGATTGCTCTCCACTACTACCAGCAAGGCTGTCTGTTTCAGTCTCTTACACACTCACCCTTTTGATTTTTCATCTTTAACACTTAAAACGTAATAAATGAGTGATTACTTTGTGCAAGGCATTGTGGGGTGGAGAAGCAGAATGGAAAGCTACTAAGAAAAATAAATCCTCAGCCAAGTTGTAAAGGCTATAAAAATGCTTATGCAACAGTTCCTGCTGTAAAGAAACTCAAGACCACTTGGGTAATAAAACAAATAAATAACCATTAAAATTTGAGAAGCTGGATGCTGTGGTGCATGCCTACGATTCCAGAGAATTGGGAAGCTGAGGCAGGAGCAGTGCAAGTTCCAGGCCAACATCAGCAACTTAGTGAGACCCTGTCCCCAAAAACAAACAACCAAAAATTTGGCAATGAGAATAGCCAAGGAAAGACAGTATAAAAAAAGCATTTTTTTGCTGTAATAATTAAAACAATTTGCTACTGGTATAAAGACAGATATATTAATAAAATGGAATTGTGAGCATAGGAATAGATCCAAGTATATAAACATAATATTTGATAGAATTCTCATTTAAAATTGATAGGGAAAATGCAAATTATTTAATAACAGGCAAGAAGCATTCTAATCTTCAATATATGGGCTTTTCCAGACATGAAACAAAACTTAGAAGCCTTTCTAAATAGGTGATTTTTGTACCTAAAAATCTAAAACATACCTTAAAATCTAAGGTCAATGGGATCATATTTAGCTCACATAAGATGGATAAAAGGCTCAGATCCATAATATCCAAAGAACTCTTACAAATGAAAAGAAAAATCCCTCTATAGAAGGATTAGAAAAAGGACATGTTAGAAATTCATAAAAGAAGATATATAAATGGCCAATAGGCAAATAAAAATCCTCTTCATAATGATAGCACTTTTTTTCCTCCCTGTTGACTGGAAGATGTATTTTTGATTAATAAAGTACTCAGTGAGATTTGCTGCAAGTAGAGTATAGTTAGTAAATACTTTCAGGAATAACCTGGCAACATTTATTCAAAATGGAAACGTGAATTCCCTCTGATTCAGAAGTTTTGTAAAATTACAGGTCTACTCAAATAACTGTACAAAGTTATTCATTACAGCACTGTTAGTTTTGTGAAAGACTGGTAACAAACTCTAAATTAAATAGATTATAATATATCTATAGGTTCTCTGACCTGATGAGAACTGCAATGGGCAGTTGCTCACTTGAAGACTTTATTAAAATGGGGAATCACAAAATATGAGGCAGTTTAAACATAATATTTGACCTAAACTATCTAAATGTAGAAAGATTCATCCTTCTTCCGACGCTAAGACAAAATTCTTCTTCTAATGAGGGTTGCTGACTTGGCTTTGACTCACCTTTCTTCCAGAAGCCACACCTACACTCTCTGCTCACCTTCTCAACCTTGTCTGTTCTTTCCACCTGGCCTCTACTGCTCCGGCTTACTAAGCTCTTTCCCACTTATGGTCTTCTCTCCTTCCCTTCTCAGCCTCATTGCATAGTTGGCTCTTTTCTCATGCTTTAAATGTCACTTCTTCAGAGACACCTGCCACAGATATTCCTCACCACTCTGTGAGGTTACTATGAACCAGGAAGTAGGTGCCCACTAGATACTGAATCTGCTGGTGCCATGATCTTGGACTTCCTAGCCTGCTAACTTGAGGAATAAATTTCTGCTGTTTGTCAGACATACAGTTTGTGGCATTTTGTTGTAGCAGCCTCAATGGACTAAGACACTGAGCAGATACAAAATCTCATGTTAACTCTAGCCTTGTTCTGACCCATAAAGGAAGTGTGTTGGCTTGCCATCACTATAACAAAATACCTGAGATAATAAACTTATAAAAGAAAGGGTTAGCTGGGTGTGGTGGTGCATGCCTGTAATTCTAGCTACTCCAGAGACTGAAGTGGGAGGATCACATGAGTACACAAGTTAAAATCAGTCTGGGCAACATAACATAAAATCAGTCTGGGCAACATAGACCTGTCTCAAGACAAAAAGATAGACAAACAAAAAAAGAAAAGATATATTTGGTTCAAAGTTTTGAAGGGTCGAGTCCATGATTGATCAGACCTGCTCTTTTGTACCTAGAGGAGGCAACACATCATGGTGGAGCACCACCAACTACTTCACGATGAGTAAACAAAAGAGAAAGGGGAAGGAGCCAGGATCCCACAGTTTCCTTAGAGGATGACCTAAAGTCCTAAAGTCCTCCCACTAAGCGCCTGCCTTCCAATAGCACCACCCCGAGGGCCAAGCCTTTAACACATGGCCCAGCGGGGACACTCAACATCCAAACTACAGCAGGAGCATGAGTGACTAGGTGGAGTTGTCCTTCTTTGAGGCAGCATAGCCATTGGCATCCACATTAGTCAGTCACATGCTGAGGTCAGCTTTCAGGTGAGGCGCTCCTATCTGTAGGAGCAATTCTCTGTCAAAAATGGGCAGCCGGGAGACTTATCTGTCAAAACTCAGAGCAGCTAGGGGATGTACCCGGTGAAGAGCATCCAATCTTTTATTTCTTTATTTTTATTTTTTGCAGTACTGGCGAATGAACCCAGGGGTGCTCTACCACTGAACTACAGCCCAGCCCATACTGAGTTTTATTTTGAGACAGGGTCTCACTAAGTTGCTTAGGCTGGCCTTGAATTTGAGATGCTTCTGCCTCAGCCTCCCCAGTAGCTGGAATTACAGGTGTGTGACACTGTGCCCAGCCATCTGAACTTTTTTTTAAAGACACACGACACCTAGCCCACCACCGGGGCCAGAAAGAGTGCTGTTCTAATGGACTTAAGCCAGTCAGAGTTCACCTTTGGAACTATGGGTTTTACTGTGGTCTGAATGTTGGTGTCCCCCCAAAATTCATATGCTGGAACCTAATTCCCAAAGTAATAGTACTAAGAAGTAGAAGCCTTTGAAAATGATTGTTATGAAAGCTACATCCTCATAAATGGGATTAGTGCCCTTCCTTACCCCTTCCTCCACATGAGGATGCGACATCAATGAAGCCTTTATGAGGCACTGAATCTATTTGTGACTTGATCTTGGACTTTCTAGTCTCCAGACTTGAGCAACAAGTTTCTTTTGTTCGTAGATTACCCAGTCTAAGAAGGTACTTCATTAAAGCAGCCTGAATGGACTAAGTCAGGGTCAATCCCACCCAACCAACACTGCTGAGAAATTCATGGTACTGTAAAAATGGGAAATGTGAAGAATTTATGGTGACCAGGCACCCAAAAAATGTTCGTATACCTCCTACCTGAATTACTTGTTATGAATCATCCTGTTTATTCCCTCCAGAGCTCTTGCCATAATCTGTAATTCTCTTATTTATTATTTTCTGACTACTAAAATGTAAGTTCCATGAGAATAAGAACCTTATTTCTTTTGCTTAGTGCTGTAGTCTGTCTGGTACATAGTATGAACCCAATAAATATTGCTTACATTTCAGATAAGACTTCAAGTGTGGAAATGCATGGAGATAAGGACTGGGGGGGTGGGGGCGGGACATAAAAAAGACCAGTCATTCTCAGATCACCTAAGAATTAGATACACAAATTTTTGGCCCCCTACTCAAGACCTAGTGTATCACAAACTCTGGGAATAAACTCGGCGATTTTTGTTTACCAAAACTGCCAGTGATTTTGATGCTCAGGAGAGGTTGAGAATCACTGCTCTAGATTAAAACATGGGATTTAGACCAAGAAGGTAGTGATAGGTAAAATGGTAGGGAAATTCAGGATTATAATATTGTGCTTGGGTAGTACATTAAAATTTTAGAACTGGTAATGTAGCTCAGTGGTAGAGCAGTTTCCTGCTCTGTGTGAGGCCCTGAGTTCAATCCTAAACACCACACACACAACTAAAAGAAATTACTGTAGTGATTTACTCTATGTATTATGGGTTTGGCTTTCTATCTCTAAAACACAATCAATAAAAGGAAGAAAATGTAGTTTGTCCTCCTCTCTTTTTGGAAGAGCTATTAGTTCTTTGAATTCTGGACACCTTACTGGTGGTTGAGAGAGACAGGAGTGAGTGGAATTGATGGTATTCAATTTTTTAGGCCAAGAAGAAATGTACCACCCTGACATACCCAGATACCTCTATTCTCACCCTTAGTCACAAGCGCCTCCTTGCTTTAACAGTTTTTAAGAATAAACTTGATTTTAAGCATAGTTTTTGATTTACAGAAAAATTACAAAGACAGTACGAAGATTTCCCTGCAATTAACATCTTACAATGGTATGGTACACCTAATAAAACAATATTGAACTGGGCAGGGTGGTACATTCCTATAGGAGGTTGAGGCAGGAGGATTGCAAGTTTGAGGCTAGCCTCAGCAATTAGCCAGACCCTGTCTCAAAATAAAAAACAAAATGGTTTGGGGATGTAGCTCAGTGGTAGCATGCCCCTAGGTTAGTTCAATTGCTAGTACTGCAAAACAAAACAAAACACCCACAAAACATTATTATTAAAGTTCACACTTTATTCAGATTTTCCTGTTGTTTATCTAATGTCCCTTTTTCTATTCCAATATCCATCTAGGACTCCATATTATATTTAGTCATTATATTTTTTGTTGTGGCAGTTTCTCAAACTTTATTGTTTTTGATGACTTTGGCAGATATGAGTACTAGTTGGGTATTTTATAGAATATCCCTCAACTTGGATCTGCCTGATGTTTTCCTTGTGATTAGACTAGGGTTATGGTTTGGGGGCAGAGGTAAACTGCCATGTGAATCATATAATATTAAAGGTACATACTGTTAACATGATTTATCACTGTTGATGTTGATCTTGACCTGAGCCTAAACTAGAGTGACCATGAAAGGAGGATGGATTTGTGAAATGTTACAAAGGGAAGGTTTTCAGAATTTGTCATTTACTTGGATTTGGGTAGACTGGTCAGAGCAAGGAGAGGCAAGATTTCTAACACCAGTGACTGGGCACATAGCTAGTATATGCCTATATAGCTGAGATGCGATCTGTCCAGGTAAAGAAATCTAATCTGCCATAAGTGTTCTCCTTTGGAGCAAGAGAAGGGTTAGGGAAAAAAAAGTTCCATGGGTGAGGTTGTCCTGGCTGAAATTCTGACTGGCTCTGGCTGAGCTGAATCACAGGGACAGAGGGGTGTGATTGGCACATACCTGATGACTGTTTCTACCACTCAGATCACCTGGGAGAATTCCCCTAGCACAACTTTTACAGTCACCTGGAGGAGACAGCAGGGTCTTTCTAGAACCTTGGGCTCTGAGTTTGCAGATATGGTGGAAGGGATTGAAAGGCATTCCTCAGTGTTCTCCAAGTTACTTAGTCATTTGTATAAGCTGTGTCTGAGGTCTATTAGAATAGACGCTGAAGTTTTCCCAGAGGAAGAGAGCTAAACATCCGTTTCAAAAGAAGCATTTGGCTCTAGAAAGAATTGAAGGACATACATTAAAATGTTAACAGTGTTTCACTCTGGGTAGTGAATTTAGAGGTTGTATTCGTCTCCCCAGGCTGCTGTAATAAAGTGCCACAAACTAGGTAGCTTAGAAGAACAGAAATTTATTGTCCCAGGATACTGGAGGCTACAAGTCTGAAATCAAGATGTTGGCAGCACCATGTTCCTCCTGAACACTGTGGAGGTGGAGCCTTCCTTGCCTCTTCCTAGCCTCTAGCGGCTAGCAACAATCCTTGGTGCTCCTTGGTTTGCAACTGAAGCATCCCAGTCTTGTCTCCGTCATCTCATGGTGTTCTGCCTGTGTGTTTGCATTCAAATTTCCCTTTTCTTATAAGGATCTTAGGTTGGATTTAGGGCCCATTCTACTGTAGTCTGACCTCATCTTAACTTGATTATATCTGTAACAGCCCTATTTCTGTCCACTGGTTCTGAGAGGATATGCATTTTGGAAGAACACTATTGAAACTCGTACAGGGGTGGGGATATTTTCTTCTTCATTACATTTCTATTTTATTTAAGTTTCTTTTTGCAACTTATATACATTACTTCTATACCAGTAAAAAGCAATAGACCACCACCAATAATGTTTTTCTTTGAAAAACACAACAAATTACATCTAGTGAAGGGGCCAGTGCTGTCCTAAAACATATGGGAAAAGTTACTCATGCCAATCATGGTGTCTTGTGCTAGGAATCTCCCTACACACCCCGCCAAACCCTGTTGGAAAGACAGTGAGGAGGGCTAGCTGGGGTGCCTGGGGAAATATCTGGGCATTTCTCCTTAGGCCAGGGCAGAGGGTAGAGGAACATTCTGTCTTGCTGTAGGAGGGGCTGCGGGTTTCCTAGATGTGGGGCTTCTTTGGGGGACTGCTTAGGCTCTCTGCAGCAGTGTTTCTGAACAAACACAGGGCGGCAGCTTGGACAAGCATGAATGTGATAACTGAAGACACATTCCCCCTGGCTCCATAAACACTCCCTGGGAGTCAGACCTTGTTTTCCCAGCCTCTCTCAGGTACCAGGCCCATGGGGTGGTGATTTCTTTCATGACAGCCACACCCCAGGCCGTCCTTTATTAGTCACAGCACATGCTTAACTCTGCTTGGTTCTGTTCCCCTGATGTTCTGCACGTCCCACCATCCAGCAGTGCGTGCTTACCCCTCCCTAGGGCTACTTGGACTGAACAACATCTCGTGCAACACGTTCTAAAGGAGCAGCTGGGAATCAAGGAATCAGGTTTAAGTCTTGGATTTTCAGCACGACTGAGTTAGAAATCCTTTAGACATTTTTGTTTATGGGTGCCAGAGACAGAAAGCAAACAGGGAGAAAGAATGACTCCTTAGTGTGTTTCACTTAATCAAAAGTTCCATCTGCTTCTTTCAGAAGGCCCTGATGTCAGAATGGTTTTTGTTACTATAATAGCATCCTGTTCAGAGATTGAGACTTTCAGTGGATAGTTTTGGCCATTAAGAAACAAAAACACAAATGATTCTCTAAAGGGGATGGGCATTCTTTAAACAACCGTTCCTAAGCCTGAAACTCTTGTAGAATGTCAGTATCAAGTTCAGTCCTAACTGAGGTCCAGGCTTTCATACTTTGTCTACATAGCTACTTAACCCTTTATCAGGATAAAGGATAGCCAAAAGATTAAAAATAAACAACAACAAAAAATTCCCTCTTCTTCCTTCCTTCCTATACCCAAGATTGAACCAAGGGGTGTTTAACCACGGAGCCACATCTCCACTCCTTTTTATTTATTTATTTATTTTTGAGACAGGGTCTCACCAAATTGCTTAGGGCCTTGCTTAATTGCTAAGGGGCCTCGAACTTGTGATCCTCCTGCCTCAGGCTCCTGGGTCTCTGGGATTACAGGTGTGTGCCAGTGCGCCTGGCTCCCTCCTCTTTAAAATGGGCTCTATTTCTTATGAGAAGACACTTCTTCCTGCTTCACCATGGCTAGTGCCCTTTACCCAGGGGTTCCTGGGGGACCACTGCTCTGCATGCTTGTATATATTGTCCCATTTTGTCCTCCTAGACCACTGTTATCACCTTTCACAAGAAAGGAAACGGAGACTCCGAGAAATTGAGTAACTTAATTCAAATCTTAGTCACTGGCATCTTGAGTCTCTAGGTCTGAATGACCACAAAGCCTGGAATCTTCACACTACCTTGAACTGCTCCCAAAGAGGGCAACACCCATTGAAGTGTCCTCTGCATGGGGTGAGTTCATAGCTATCAGTTGAACATGGTTTCAAATTCCCTTTTTCACTATTTTCTGTGTGATGTTAAAATAACTCACTTTTCAATGTTGTGCATGACATGCTTGTAGAATGGTGCCCTGTCTCAGGGGCTCTACTGACACCAGTGGTCTCCTCAGCAGGCCCCAACCAGCATACCTTCTTTTAGGGAGGCCAAGGACTGAAAGAAGCTGCAAAGCACAGGCCCTGGGAACACTTTGGGCCCTGGCCCAAAACCTCTGGCCAGCCTAGGTGTTCCAGAGGCACCCAAACTACCTGATTTAAAAGTACATTGTTCTTTGATACAATCATTACAATGTAAAATAAGCCAAATCCCTCCGGCCATCATAAAATCGGAATTCCTGCCCTTCCATTCAGGGATAGCTTTAAGTTTGGCGTGTATTTTTCCAGCATTAAAAATAATAATAAATATTATTATTAATAAAATAAAAGTAATATATATGTATAAAAATATGGAACTTTTGTTTTCTTTAAACGGCATCATGCTGCATCTATCATTTTGCAACTTGCTATTTTTATTCAATATATTTTTGAGATTTAAACATTTTGATGCACATAGGTGCAGTTTACCACTTTTAATATTTCTAATGGTACTCATTTTTAAAAAATATTTATGGTTGAACACAATGCCTTTATTTTACTTATTTATTTTTATAAGGTGCTGAGGATCGAACCCAGGGCCTTGCCTGTGCTAGGCAAGCGATCTACCACTGAGCCACAACCCCAGCCCAACTGTACTCCATTTTAATAATAAATACATTTCAATTTCCAGTTTTTTGCTAGTGTGAACAATGCTAAAATAGGTACACTTGAACTCAGGACTAGCACCCTGCACAGCTCTGGAAAGCTTGATTCATATCTGTATGGATGTGCCTTCCAGTGTTGTGCACACACAAAATGTTCTACTGTGCTTGGTGGCCTTTCCTGGGTTTCCCCATTCATTCTTTCAACAACGTTCATTGAATGCCTGCTGAAAGCAGGGCATTGTTCCAAGTGTTTTCCTTGTATTAATCTATTTACCTTAGAAAAGTTCTAAAAAGTACTATTTTCATCATTCTCATTTTTCAAAGGAGGAAAATGAAGGGGGTTGGGGGTGATTACTTGGCTAAGGCCAGTCTGTAAGCTGCAAACCCAGAATCAGAACCTAGACAGTCTGGCCCCTGTGTCTGGGTGCTGGACCATTATACCAAGTCTCCCTTATGTTTAACTCTCCACTTAGTAAACGTCTCCCACTCAGCTGTGCCAACAGCAGGAATCATGGGGAGCTCCTCTTTTTTGCTGCACCAGTGCCCCACAGTGTCTGGCCTCCATTAAGGGATCTCTGTTGTTCCGTGGATCACTTTCCTCACTGCTTTGTTTCTTTTCTAATCAACTTTCCCTCTTTCCCATCCTCATATGTTTACTGCCCTTTGTAAGCCCCCTTCTCCTGTCTCCCTCCCATAACATTCCAACCCTTCCCACAGGCTTTTACAGAGTGACATTTGCATGACCAGGGAAGTTTTATAATGTGGCCTAATTTGGGGGAAAAATATTTCACCAAAGGGCAAGGGAGGACTTGGGATGTTTTCTGCCGTTAGGAGGCCCAGACTTGCAACTCCGTAGGCCTACAACTTAACAGAAGGTTCTGCTATGTTCACACATTCAGTAAAGTACTTCTAATTCTGTCTTTCAGCCGTCAGGCACGTAGGCAACTTCCTTTTATAAAGTTGGTGGTTGTAATGAAACAGGTGCAGATTCGAGGAAATGCAAACCCCAGTCCCCACACCACGTGAGATGCGGTTGATGAGGGACCCACCCCCACTCCCCACCCCCACTCCCCACCCCCACTTTCATTTATTGGCCTCCACAGACTCCCTTTAACCCCTTGCAGCTGGGCCTCCAAGCAGTCACTTTTGCCGAGCTAGTGTGCGGCTCAAAGAAGGAAAACACACAGGGTTCAAGGAGAAGGTCAGCGGAGGAAGGACCACTATGGGGCCTCATCCTGCTGCTCACCTTTCCGCCCCTCCAGGGCAGCCAGCGCTGACTGGGTCAGAGCCTGGGAAGGGCGAGCCTCATGCCCAGGTGGCTTTCGAGGGGGACACCTTGGGGCGCTGTGATTCCGCAGGGCGGGGGGCACACGCAGCGGGATAAGCGAGGTGGTCCCTCGGAGGCGGCTCTGCCGATCGCTGGCTGGGCGGAGCCCCGCGGCGCGACCGGAGGAGCTGGCCGGCCCGGGGTGCAGAGGAACGCGCTGACTCACGCTCTGGCTACGTGAGCCGCGAGCCGGGCGGGCGGGGCCGGGCTGTGCAGCCCGGGAGCGCCTCCCGCCGCGCGCCTGGCATCGGGCCCAGCCGCGGCGCGCCCAGGCGGGACTTTACCCCGGGCCTGGCTGCTCAATCGCCCGCCGGCTGCTCTACTGGCCATTTTGATGTCTTTACAGCTTTCTGCTTGCAGTGGGGCTGTGATCTTTGATTCGAAGCCGTGGCACGAGGCCATTTCTACGAGGGAGGAACAGGAGAGCCATGGATAGCTAGGCGCACTGGCTCTAGCTTTAGCATCTCCTGGGCCCCCGGGGGAGTCCATGATGGCCTGAGGCCCAGCTTCTGGGTTTGCATTTTATAGCTTGTCACCAAAGTGAAGAGCCATTTCGTGTCACTGCTGTTTTTACCTCAGTTAATCCCTAAACAACCCTGGGATGGGGAAAGGGCGGGCATCTTTCTATCTATGTGACAGGAAGTCAGAGCTTAAATTTAGGTATTTCATCTGTTGACAATGATGAAGAGATGGTTGTGCCATAACTTTTAAGAACTGAGCTTAATCAGTTTTCATACTGAAATTATCTGTTTTAGCCTTGTCCCCTTCTCCAGTGTAAGATAAAGGGGGAGGGGGAGAGTTTGAATTGATAGGTGTGAAATTGTCCCAGGGTCTGCGTAGCTCTGTACTTTCTGCTAGATTTACATGGACACAGCTGCATTTATAGTAAAACCAGTGTTCAGTAAGTAACTGACCAGTCCTAAAACCGCCAAGTGAGTCCTTGGGTGCCATGGGCTTCCAGGCTTGCATGACAGTCCTGAGGCAGCCTGCTTGGCAATTGACTCCACTTAGGGCGGGTGACACCTCGGAGCTTCACACTATCTGGACTTTACTACTTCTCAGGGTTGCTGTGAGGCTCCACACAAAAATGGAATTTTCTTAACTACTGAGGCTCAAAGAAATGAGAGATGAGATTCTTTCCGTAGGTCTAGGATCCTGGGGGGGAGGGGGGGGAGGAGTGCAAGACATTGTCTACTTCAGAAAAGTCTGTGACACTCCTGTTTGCACATGTTGGGGAAGCCATGGAGAAGGAAGTTTCTATGGAGTCAGTAGAAACAAAAATGAGTTAAAGTCGTGTGGAAATTCTGCCTTTAGACAGAATCCTAGGAGTCCTAGGTTACAGGATCTTGACTGTGTACATAGACATAAGACATTTGTAGAGCACTTTTTAGTTTTGCTGACTTGGGGTGTTTTTGTTCTGATTTCTGTTTCATTTCTTTCTTTCTTTCCTTTTTTTGAGATGGGGACTTTCCAAACTATTTTCTAAACTATAAGATATATGCCCTTATAAAAAAGAATAAACTAAAACACAAAAAAAGAAAAACCCCTAATAATCACACACTCTCACACCCAGAATATTAGTATTTCAAGTATATTTCTTTTCAGGTATTTTTAAAGTTCATTTTAACATAATTGAGACTGTACTCAGTTTTGCTATGGTATTTACTTAATATTATAGCATACACATTTTCCCATGTTTTTAAACCTTTTGTAGTCATTTTATGAATGTATTATAATTTTTTTTTCAACAGTTCCCTTATAGGAAGTTTAGGTTGGTTCTGTGTTTTTGGCTAAGCAATACTCTCATCAGTACTTGTATGTAAATATTTAAATGATGATATTCTTAGCATGGGATTTTCAGTCAAATGACATAAACATCTTCATGACAAGATCACATTGCTATGTGCAATTTCCATGAGTTCAGAGGTATACAGCATAGAGCTGCTTCTTAATGTGCATTGCTGAATGAGTGAAGGATGGAAGGAATAATATTCCCTTGTAGGGAGATTTGCCCAGGAAATATTAAAACTAAAGATGACATTTCATCCCAACTGGCTGTAACCAGCTGAAACTGATAAAGGACCCTGAACTTTCAGGGACCCCACAGGACCTATCTGAAGACTTCTTCCTGATCCATGACAATGGGTCTTGTTAAAAATAACTGCCTATCCAGAGAGCTAGTTTACAATGCTTAATTAGAATAACCAATAGGCATTCCCCTTTCTAGAACTTGGCGGGGAAAAAGTCAAAACCCTGACCTTTCCTTTTTCTGGGAAGTACCCGGTAGTTTCTCCATTGGTGTGTATACCATTGCTTGGTGAATTAGTAGACTGAGTTGTGATTATTTGTTTTAATGCCTTTGGTTATCTTGACCTTATTCTTTGACAAATGAGGATTGCCAAAATGAAATATATAAATTTCCAGCAATCTACAGTTCTACCACGAGTTTATAAGTGTGTCTTAGTGTTCCTTTGCCAATATTGCAAATGATCATCTTGATGACCCTTGTTATTTAATGAATTAAAATGAGAGATCATTTTTTGCCTATTTAATGAACTGGATTGGAGTTTTTTTCTTTCTTTTTTTTTTTTTTTTTCTAGTGCTGGGTGTCAAACCATCCCATTCTGCTGAGCTACATTCTTGGATTGGATTTTTTAATATAACTGTGATTATTATATTTTGACTTATGTATCTATAGAGGTCTTAGTGATTTTCTTATCACTCAGTATGACCTATTCATACATTAAGACTATTGCAGAGTAAATTATTTATTTTTTTATTTATTTTGGTGCTGGGTCCTTGTGCATGTTAATCATGTGCTCTCCCACTCCAATTACACCCTCAGCAGTGTAGCAGTGTCAAGAAAATCCTCATGCAACATGTTATTTTGATGCATTCAGTTTTTGAAATAATCGTGTATTTAAATTACTCATTGCTAAAGGTGTTCTGAGGTGGAATGAATGATTTATAGCCATTGGAATTATTTAAGTCAAGGCTTTTTGATCCCTTGGGAGGAATTAAAACATCTGATGAGAGGTTGTACTAGTGATCTTTACTTACTTATTAAGTTTTGAATTTGGGGTCTTATTTTGTTGCCCTGGCTGGCCTGAACTCTGGTCTCTAGCAAGCCTCCTCTCTTAGTCTCCTAGGTAGCTGGGTCCATAGGTATGTGCCACCACACCTAGCTCTAGTGATCTTCAAATTTCTTTTAATCCTTAAAATTTTGTAATTCTACAACTTTTCCAAGGGTATAAGGTTAGTAAGGTTTCTCTCTACTACTCCATAAGATTGATAGGATCTTAAAGGAATCTAATGACAAAGGGAACCAAAGGGGGATTTCCAGAAGCTTATGGTTTTATGTACACCTTTAAAGAAAAGCCCAGTGTGCTCAGCATTGTGCTCTATCCTGGCCCTTTAGGATCTGTTTGCCAGCAGTAAACATGCACTTCCACTGAAATTTTTACATGAAAGACATTGATTTTGTGAACTTTTCCCAATGCAACTTTTGGTCTCTTCCATATAATAGACTCTCTAAGTTTATATTTGTACCTTTACTCCTTATTAAGTATTCTTTATTGTTGTACATTGTTAAATGTTTACATATATATAACAATACATGAAACTGCTATAAACTATTTCATATTTACATATGTATAACTGTATAAGCTCTATTTTTAATGTTATTGCTTAGGTAGGTTTCAGTTAAAGGCCAACTTTGAATACTATCACCAACAGGAATTGATATCAACTCCATTGTGATGTCTATATAGATTTTTATTGTGGATGTACTTAATTCTTGACACTTGAGCATAAATGATGTAAATCTCGTATATGTATTAATTTATAATATGAGAGCTATCTGTGTTCTGACAGCTTCTGCATTTTCCTAGATGAAATGCCATTGGCCTTTGTAGCCTGTAGGCCACAAGTTTTGTGGTGGAGGAAGCAAGTAGGACTGATCCTGGTGTATTCTAGAGTTTAGTGCCAGGCATTCCATATACTTTTTGTCAAACTGAATTGACTGTAATCAACTTCATGTAAAAACTAAACAAAAATGTATGAGAGACTATGGATTTAGTGTGTATTGAGAAGGTAAATGATTTGAGCCTCTTCTAGGAATTAGACACTAAACTGGCATATTGTTGTATGCTTTATCTCATTAATTCCCACAACTGCTCTTTAAGAGTTTTTTAATTTGCTTTTGTTTTATTTTTACAGAAGAGGGGGGGGTCTATGGTTCAGAAAGATCAACTAGCTTGATCAATCAGTAAATGGTAGGCCTGAGATTTGTTCTGAATTTATGCTAGCTGGAAAATCCAGGCTCTCCTGACCAGGAGAAAAACTGTCTCTTGAAAGTTTAGGATGAAAGGTGTGTTGTGTCGACCTAAAAGATCTTTTGAAGCACATAGAGTGTAAGAACAGAGTTTATTTCAGTCAAAATGAGGATGGCCGCCTGGGAGGAAGACACAAATTCTAGTTATACAGAATAAGCACTCCTGAAATGGCACCTGAGGGGTCTGAGTTTTCATACAGGAAAACAACAACAAGGAGGTTACAGCAAACCAGGTGTTACAATTGCATTGGTCAATAATAATAGCTCAGGCTGTTGATTGGTTGTCAGTCCCTTCTGTTTTATACATGTTAGGAAAGAATTGTGATAAGCAGGAAAAAGATTTGGCTAGGATTATTATTATCATCTTTACCCCAATCAGAGAATCTTCAGAAATCAGCTGTGCTGGATGATAATGTGGTAACAGATCTCCTGGAACAAAAGGGAAGGTGAAGTGGAACACTCAGTACTAATATGCACATGTGCAACTCTGTCACAACTCTATTGCAACTCTGTTGCAACTCTATAGTACAGGATACCCAATCAGAATGTATGTCACCATATAGGGAAGACAAAAGGGCTAAAATGTAAAGGAGAAATTAACAGAGGATATATAAGGCAATGCTTTGCTGTGCTTGAGGATTAGTCTTTGGAGATGAATCCACTGGGTCAGTGCTGGCACTAATAAATGCTGCTTTCTGGCTGAAAGCCTTGGTATCCTTTCTCTCTGTGTGAGAATCCTTCAAAGTTTCCTGGGGGCTTGTGTCTGGGATTTGGAGACAGTAACTTCACTTCCTTTGTTACCAGGGTGCAATCCCTGGGATGTGGGTAGAAGTGACTTCTCCTGGTGCTAGTGGACCAATTGATCTATAGGTACAAGCTCTCCTGGCATGCCAGAGCAAGGACCCTAGGAACACAAAGGAACACTGTGGGTTCCAGGAACCAGAGTGGGGAGCACTACCTGTCAGACAGGTAGAGACCAGGTTCAAGAGGTAGATCTGCCCCTAAGTGGCAGAAAGGGAGCCTGATCACTCCCAGAGTTGCTGCGTAGTCTCAATTACACTAGACAAAACTGCAACTCTACAGTACTGTGTGGAGGGCTGGAGATGTTGTGTGAGTGAGTAAGATGGACACGGGATAGTTCTGACCCGAGGAAGGGCTGAAGTGAGTGTGAAGTCCTGATCCATGGGTCCATGGCAATCCTTACACTGCTTAGGGTGGCCCTCCTCAGAGGGGCCCTAATGCTGGGATTTATACTGTTCCGCCAAGGCTAAGAGGTGCCTGAAATAACTCCACAAGGAGAGCAACTGGAGATGGATGCTCACCCCATTCTCCTGTCCCTTCTCGTATGTGTTATTATCATCTTTTGGGGGGAGAAAATGGGTGGCAAACAGAGTAAACTTACCCCTCCCCCAGAGTGTATGATAAAAATTTTTTAAAAAAGAAGAGAGAGATATTCCAGAGACTATGGAGTTGACTCCTGGAAAACTCTGGACCTTCTATGAAATAGGTTGGTCTTCATTGAGAGTAGGTTGGCCCACCAAAGGGTCACTAGATAAAACAAAAACAAAAACAAAAAAAAAAACAACTAGTTAGCAAAGTGTTTAGGATCATCATAAGAGACCCAGATTATCCTGACCAATTCATCCTGACTGCTGGCAAGACATGGTCCTCCCTTGGCCACTTGTCTGGAAGAGAACTATACAATTATCATGGCCCAGGTGATGGCTCCCTCAAAATGCTGACTGGACCCTAAGAAGCCCATTCTCTCTGGGGAGCCAGAGGAGCTCCCCCAACCTTATGCACCACTGTATTCTTGGCTGTCACCTGTACTCCCTGTACCTGCTGCAGCTGATCACATCCCTAAGGCCATTCCTCCCAGAAGGCCATCTGAAATGCCCCTGGCAGTAGCCACCCTGGGTCCACCAGTCTTAACCCTGCATACTCTAGTCAAGAAGCATCAAGAGGACCCTACTGGCAGCCCCCCTCCCAGTAGAGGCTGAGGTGCCCTACAGATGCCACTGAGAGAAACCTTGGGGCCCATCTACTATGATTAAGACAATCCGGTGCAAGGGGACAACACAGTTTCATTTATCAGCCTTTTACTGCCACCGACCTCCTGAACTGGAAAAACCATACCCCCTCCTTCTCTGAGAAACCTCAGGCTATGATTGATTGAATGCAATCCATCATTCAGACCCACAAGTCCACTTGGACTGATTGCCACCAGCTGTTTCTGACTGTTTAACACTGAAGAATACCACTGAATTACCCAGGCTACGTTAAAGTGGTTGGAGGAACATTCCCTGGCAGGAACTGTGAATGCCCAGGCTTACACCCAGAACCAATTCCCTGAAGAAGAACCCCAATGGGACCCTAACATTGAATAGGGATTTCAGAGGCTTGAGCATTATCAAGAGGCAGGCAGCATGAAGGAAGGAAGAAGGCCATCAACATGAACAAGCTGGGGACCTGAAGCGAGCCCAAGTCAATTCTATGAGAAGCTATGTGAAGCATTTCGTCTTTACATTCCTTTGACCTAGAATCAGCTAATGGTTAACTCAGCCTTTGTGAGTCAGGCGCTGGGAGACATAGGGTATAGGCTACTGAAGTTAGAGGGCTTCACTGGAATGAATGCCAGCCGACTACTGGAAATTGCCATGAAAGTATTCATCAACCAAGACCAAGAGGCCGGGTGTGAGGCAAACTGGAAAATGAAATAGAAGGTAGATCTGCTTGCTGCAGCCCTAGTGGAACAGTCAGGGCAATCCCTGAGAAGTATCCTGTCAGGCTGATGCTAAGGCCAGAGAAGGAGGTGACAAGAAGGATCACCTTCCAAGAGATGATATTAGGAAGAAATCAGTAGGCTCATTCATATCAAGAAGGTCACTGGAAGAAAAGTGCCTCCAACATTTCAGAGGATTATCACCCAGTCTCTAGATGAAGGGGGAGAGGCTGATTGATTCAAGGATGGTACCAACCAATGTGACAGCCATCTGTGTTGGATTGCTGCCATGGGAAACTATGAGAAAGACTAGGATAGACCAGGCTCCATTTTGTTAGGGCCTCAGGAGACTATGGTCTGAATGATCCTGGGAGACTGACCCATGCATTTCACTATCAATACTGGGGTAGAACATTCTGTGGTGACTTAACCCGTGGGCTCCCTCTTACAGAAACAAGACATTATTGTGGGAGCCACAGGCAGCCAATCTCATTGCCCTTCTTAGGGCCTCGATGGATGCAATTAGGTGGCCATGAAGTTATTCACAAATTCCTATACCTTTCTGACTTCCTGTGCCTTTAATGGATCAGGACCTATTGGGAAAACTGCAGGCCCAGATAACTTTCAACTCTCATGGCCAAGCTGCTCTGACCCTAGGAAAACCAGAAGTGGAAATTCTGACTCTCACCGTCCCCCAAGGAGAAGGGTGGTACCTCTAAAGTCTCTTAGAAAGGCCACCACAGGGAACTGAGCTTCCTTTTCAGGTGCCTTGGGTGTGGGCTAAAGATAATCCTCCTGAACTGGTGGTAGAACTAAAAGCCAGGGGCTGAGCCTGTCCACCAAAAATAACATTTCTTTCCTTGCAAGGCACAAATTGGAATCCAGAAGCATGTGGAGACCCTTCTAATGTCATTGAGAGTAGGTTGGCCCACCAAAGGGTCACTAGATAGAATATGAGAATTGTTGAGGGCCACAGCCGAGTTGGGATGACGCATGGCATTTTTGCCAGAAGTAGTAGTTGAGAGGTGACTCCAGCGAGCCATTAAGATGATGACTTTTGAGTTCTGGCGGAGTTCCCGTTGAGTTCCGGTTGAGCTCTCCCGGGGATTCCTGAAGAGTTTGCGTTGGTTGGTGAAGTTTCGGTGGTGGGAGTTCCCGTTGGTGTGTGGTGTGTTCCTGGAGGAGCCACGTGGGTGGCGTTTGGGAGAGTTCCCAGGGAGTGTGCTGGTGGAGTTTGGAAATTAAGTTTGTTCCTGCTTGAGTGGCTCGTGATTTGTGCCCAGCCAGACTGCGGCAGAGAATAGAGTTTAGCAAAGTGTTTAGGGTCATCATATGTATGGAATCCTCCGACCCTGCCAGTTGTCCTGGGACACACCTCTCCTGCCAATTCAGAAGCCAGGAAAAGATGATTATTGGCTGGTTCAGGACTTATGATCAGAAAACCAGGCCACTGTAACTCTACACCCAGTTGTCCCTAATCTCTATACTCTCCTAGGTCTCATCCCCCTTGAAGCTGCCTTCTTTACATGTCTGGATCCAAAGATGCCTTTTTCTGTATCTGCCTGGCTCCTCAGAAGTCAGCCAATCTTCCAGTGGGAAAATTCTGAAACTGGAGACAAAGGCCTTCTGACATGGACTAGACTGCCTCAAGGATCTAAAAATTCTCCAACCATTTTCAGCACCACATTAGCCTCTGATTTAAAAGCTTTCCTTGTAGACCAGCATAGCTGTATAGTGCTCCAGTATGTGGATGACCTACTGCTGGCCAGGCAGACACAGGAGGATTATATGGAAGGAACACAGCAACTTCTCACCCTTCTGTGGGAAGTTAGCTACAAGGTTTCAAAGAAAAAGACTCAAATTTGTCAAGAAAAAGACAAATACCTCAGTTTTCACCTATCATGAGGATAGTGTCAACTCACCCTGGGGAGGAAACAGACCATCTGCTCAATCCTGTTTCTGTCAACCGAACACCAGGTTTGAGAGTTCCTCAGAGCCACAGGTTTTTGTAGAATCTGGATACCCATCTTCTCTATCTTGGCAAAACCTCTTTATGAGTCTATAAAGGGGGAAGAATAAGAACCTTTGTTGTGGAAATGAGCCCAATAAAAGGCCTGGAGGAGATTAAGTGGGCCCTCACCAATGAGCCCAGCTTGGGACTCCCAGACATGTACAAACCTTTCTTCTTGCACATAGAAGAGCATACTGGCACTGCAATGGGGTTCCTGACCCAAATGCTGGGGTCATGCATCATCCAGTGGCATATCTCTTTAAATATCTTGACTCTGTCACCCGGGGATGGCCATCCTACCTGTGAGGACTTGGAGCCACAGTCTTAGTGTCAGAGGCTGACAAACTGACTATGGGACAATAATTAATAGTCTGAGTGCTACACTCAATATTGACATTAATGAAGCATAAGGGGAAATATTGACTGACTATTACCCAGATGGTGAAATATTAGGAAATGGTGTGCAAAAACATATGCATTTGGGCTGGGGATGTGGCTCAAGCGGTAGCGCGCTTGCCTGGCCTGCGTGTGGCCCCGGTTTGATCCTCAGCACCACATACAAACAAAGATGTTATGTCCGCCGAAAACTAAAAAATAAATAAAATTCTTTCTCTCTCTCTCTCTCTTAAAAAAAAAAATGCATCCACCTGGAAATTGTATGAAACTTAAATCCCATCACCCTACTGCCTATCAGGCCAGGTTAACCAGATCATGACTGCACAGAAGTAAAAGATGAAGTATTTTTCAGCCAACTGGACTTAACAGACCAGTCTCTCAAGGATTCTTATCCTGAGTATTTCACCCATAAAAATTTTGTGAAAGAAGGAGAACACCTCACTGGGGACTCTTCAGTGACCCTAGATTCCACAATTGAGGTGAAACCTCTGCAAAAAGGAACCTCAGCACAAAAATCAGAATTTATTGTACTGACCCAAGCCCTTCAGATGGCAGCAGAGATACAGGCCAATATATACACAGACTCTAAATATGCCTTCACCATCCTCAATGTACATGGAGATGTGTTTAAAGAAAAGGGCCTAATCAACTCAGGAGGAAAAGACACAAAGTATGGCAAAGAAATCCTTGAACTTTTAGATGCTGTATGATCTACTAAAAAAGGTGGAAGTTATGCATTGTCAGGGACATCAAAGGGGGAATGCCACTGTCACTCAGGGAAACCATAAAGCAGACAGAGAGACAAAACTCTCAGCCTCGATAAAGCAGACAGAGAGACAAAACTCTCAGCCTCAAAGGAGACAACAGAACCAATGGCTCTGACTGCTGCCCTTTCCCCTAGTCTACAGGTAGAAACAATGGAACCCTAATTACTCACAACATGAGAATACCTGGTTTCAAACTGAAAATAGAAGCCACCTTCCAGGTGAATGATGGAGAATTGAAGACAATCGAATAGCAATTCCTGAGGTTCCAAGCCTTTGTCAAGCAGTTCTACCATGAAACCCACATTGACCAGATGGCTCTTGAGGTCATATCGAGCAGACATTTCTATATTCCTTGGCTCTCCAGTATAGCCTGAGTTGTGTGCAAACAGTGTAAAACAAGTGCCTGAAATAACCTGCGTCAGGGACCTAAGGTCTTCCCTGAGGTGCAAAGTGTTGGTGGGGCCCCATTTGAAAATATAGTTATGAACTTCATTGAGCTCCTCCCGGGTCCAGGGCTATAAATATTTGCTAGTCTTTGTGTGTACTTTCTCAGGCTAGGTAGAGGCCTTTCCTACTGGCACAGAGAAGACACACGAAGTGGCCTGATTTCTCCCAAAGGAAATCATTCCTTGGTTTGGAATTCCAGTCACCATAGGATCAAATGATGGGCCAGAGTTTGTGGCTAAGGTGGTGCAATTTATGGCAAAGGAATTGAAGATCACCTGGAAATTACACACCACATACCCTCCCCAGACCTCCAGAAAGGTGGAACAAATGAACTGAACTCTAAAATGACAACTAAGCAAACTGGGACAGGAAACCCATCTACACTGGAGCCAGGAGTTGCCAATTGCTTTGTTGAGAATTAGGTCTGGTCCTACTAGACAGACAAAGTTCTCCCCTTATGCTATTCTTTATGGACATCCTCCTCCCATTATAAGGGGTTAACAAGGAGATCTAAAAGAATTGGGCAACATTATTCTGAGGCAGCAGATGCAGCTCTTGGATCAACTCTGACCACTATATACCACTGGGTTAGGGAACCTGTGAGTCTGACCACAGATGTCCACCCTTTTAAGCCAAGAGATGCTTTATGGGTAAAAGAATGAAATATCCAACCCCTAAAGCCTCTTTGGAGGGTTCTGTTCACTGTCATTTTATCCAGCCCTACTGCAGTGAAGGTGGCTGAGGTGGTACCCTGGATTCATCACAACAGAGAAAAACCAGCTTCTCATGATTGGAAGTGCATTCCCTGACCATCTGAAACAAGCTGTACCCTAAGATATTCCCAAGGACAATAGCCCTGCTATAGTCACCCTGGCAGCTAATCTACGCATAGGGGAAGCTTGAGGAATTGGGCATCTGCTGGGATAAATGGACTGTTCTTATTTCCAATATTGGCCTCTTTCCTGTAATGCGTTGGCACTGCTACCCCTTACCTATCTCTGCTGCGTGGTCTTAGGTTTAAGTTTTGCAGTAGGATTAGCTAAGACTGCTCTGGCCAACTGGCACTGGGTTTAAAAGCTTCTGTTAGCAGTCTTTTACCTCCTTTTGATAGGATGTGTCTGATTTGGCTCTCTTTTTATCGACTTAAGTCTCTTATCCTGTGACCCATGCCTTCAGTGACCCTATCAGGCAAAGGCATTGCTGTTACCCTACTTTATCATACCCATTTATCTTGTCAAGAAACAATTTTAGGGGTCTATAAACAGACTACCTATTCTATCTGCCAGCAAGAAAACAAATACACATTTCGACCCATAGTACTCCCCAACTGAGGAATGGTTAGAGGCCCACAGAGGCAAAAATATGGGTCAAATAATTACCCAAATCCAAACGATTGACCCCAAGCAGCCAATGTCAGTCCTCTTTGACATGTGGACATGTGTGAAGCTGTAGATAAGTAATGGTCCTAGTGGTTTACAGAGACTTGTGGAGAGCTATCCCCAGAATGGGAATACAGACGTAATGATAAATACATGTGAGCAACCCTCAACTCAACCCAGATTCACCAATCACAATGGTTACTACCCCTCCTGGAGCTGTGTACCATGGGCCACCTGGCAAGGGAAAGATAAAAGGGCACTCCTCCAAAAGGGTGTTGCTGCATCCAGCTGTAGGTTAGGGGCCTGTACTCCCATTAATTTTACTATCTTTAACCCAGAAGATTCTAGATTGAAAAATGGTCACAAAATTGGCATATATGAATGGGCAGACTCCTGGACTCCAATACACATCAAAAGGGTCACAACTCCCCTTGAGTTTTCCTCCCACCAAGTTTTTCACTCCTTTCAAAAAGAGAAGAAGACCGAATTCCCCCTCTCTACCACAACTAGAAACCTATTCCTAACCTTGGCAGAAACTATAGTTCAATCTCTGAATGCCCCTTCTTGCTATGTGTGTGGAGAAACTAAAATGGGAGATCATGGCCATGGCAGGCTAAAGAGCTAGACCCTCATGAGCCCTATAGTCAAACAACATCTCCCCATTCAACTACTGGTGTTTAGTTTCTCAAAATCTCAATTATTGGAAAACATTGTCTTGTTCAAGAGAAAAAAAAAACTTTTAACATCTCAGTCAGTACTTTAATATGTCTGGGCCAAAATTCTATAATATAACTACCCAGGAAAACCAGTGGTGGGGATCACCAAATCACACAGAACCAAATCCCCAGTCCCTGTCAAATTTCTCTAATCTCAAACAGGCCTGGGACAATGCAGTCACAGAAATCAAATGGCCAGCCCCAGGTGGACTATAGTGGATATGTGGAAGGGCCACATATGCTGAACTACCCCAATTTTGGTTCAGATCTTATGTACTGGGGACAATTCACCCCTCCTTTTCCCTCCTTCCATTAGCCAGAGAGGAACAATTGGAAATCCTCATAAATGAAGACTGAGGGGTCCAAAGGGAACTGTGAGCCCTGGCAATTGGTAACTGGAAAGATGATGAATGACCTACTGAACAGATAACCCACATTATGTCCCTGCCACCTGGGCAGAGAACAAGTCCTATGAGTACTATACTCCCATCTACTTGTTAAACTGTATTATCAGGCTATAGGCTGTTGTTCAAACTATAACTAGTGAAACTGCAAGAGACCTCAATTTACTGGCCAAAGCACTAAAATGCACAGTGCTATCTATCAAAACCATTTAGTCTTAGACTACTTGCTTGCTTCTGAAAGTGGGGTATATGGTAAATTTAACCTGAGCAACTGTTGCTTACAAATTAATGATGAAAGCAAGGTCATAGAAGAAATCACAGATAATATGAGAAAAATCGACCACATCCTGGTTCAGACCTGAAAAAGTTGGACCCCAGAGAATTATTGGGAAGATGGTTTTCAACTTTTGGGGGATTCAAAAATCTCATAATAGTTGTGGTTTTAATTCTGGGGGCCTGCCTACTTCTACCCTACCTGCTACTCCCGATTATAAGGTCTGTCTTTAGTCTCGTGGAGACTATGGTTGAAAGGAAAATGGCAACACATGCTATGATGTTATGGAAATATGAATCATTGAATCAGGATGATGCTTGTTGACCCTGAAAGGATCCAAGCATCAAAGGGGAGAATGTGGTTACAGATTTTCCAGAACAAAGTGAAGGTGAAGTGGCATACTCAGTACCTATGTGTATATGAGCAACTCTGTCTCAACTCTATAAAATAGAATACCCAATCAGAATGTATGTCATCATACGGGGGGAACAAAGGGGCTAATTGTAAAGTGAAAACTAACAGGATATGTAAGGCAATGCCCTGCTGCGCTCGGGGCTCAGCCTTTGGATGCAAATCCACTGGGTCATTGCTGTCACTTTATAAACACTGCCCCCTGGCTGAAAGCCTTAAGTGTCCCTTCTCACTTTGTCACAATCATACAACAAGAATAATGTAGATGACTGAATTCTCATGCCTTATGTTTTTCCTAGGCTAAAGAATTTTGTGACTTCATTCTTGTAACATTTAAAATACTTTCTCATTTCTCTCTTTTTATCAAAATCTTTCCATGGAAAACATTGTGATTGACTGATGGTTCTCAAGAGTTAAGAACAGAAGGTCCCAGGTTGCTAAGAAGGCTCATTCTTACATAGTCATGTCCAAGCAGAATGGAAAAAAAAAGGTTATAATTATGAGGCTAGGGCAAATCATAAATTACAGGGTCTCATGAGTGCATGGCACCTCTATAAGTTGCTAAGTCATGTCCAGTTATTGGGCCATTATAGTTTTAGTTTTTCCTACAGTTTTGAAACACTGGGATACACAAAAGATAAGTAATTTAACCTGGACAAAAGCAGCCAATGATAATCATCAAGTGAACAATTGGAAATACTGATTTCAAGAATGTCCCTACTCCTGAAGATGTCATATTAAATATTATATTTCAGGATCTGGGGATATAGCTCAGGGATAGAGTGCAAGTATAAGTAGTACAAGTCAAATATATGTCTTTGGAACTTCCACAGGCCCTCTGAAAATCCCAAAGTTAATTCTAGATCAAAAAGAATTTCAGGGTTGGAGGTGTAGCTCAGTTATAAGAGTGCTTGGTTAGTATGCGTGAGGCCCTGGGTTCAATCCCCAGTACCAAGAAAAACCAAAACAAGAAAACTTCAGAATTTGATTTTGAGAAATTTATTAAAAATGTCAAAAGACAGTAAATCCAGCGTAATCTTGATTTTTGTGTGTGTGTGTGCTGGGAATTGAACCCAGGGTCACTTAACCATTGAGATACATCCTCAGCCTTTTTTATGTTTTATTTTGAAATAGGGTCCCACTAAATCCTTGTGGCCTCACTAAGTTGCTAAGGTTGGTTTAGAATTTTCAGTCCTCCTGCCTCAGCCTCCCAAGTTGTTGGTATTACAGGTATGTACCACTGTTCCTAGCATGATCTTGATTCTTTATTTAATCAAAGTGACAATAAGAACATAGAGGCGAATACAGAAAGTTATTCAGTTTTAACAAAAACTTATCTCTTTTAAGATTGAGAAGACTCACTTTTCGTAAGTAATCAGGATCTCATAAAAACAGCACAACACACAAGCGTAAAACACAGACTCTTTGTTTCCTAGGCTAGTTATCTAAAAAGAAACCAAAACCTTTTACTATTTCCTATTAATAGCAAATCAGGCTGGGAGTGGTGGTACATGTCTTTAATCCCAGTGACTCCAGGAGTCTGAGATAGGAGAATTGCAAGTTTGAGGTCAACCTCAGCAACAAGACCCACTCTTAAAACAAAAAGCAAAAAAGAAACTAGAGATATAGTTCAGTGCCCCTGGGTTCAGTCCCCAATAACCCCTCCCCTGCAAAAATATCAGTACTCTAAGAACCTTATTTTAATACAGAGGACTGTATTTTTGTTTTGCATTAGTGTATCTTTAATATAAAAACTTAATCTATAAATCCCTTTTTAGCCAATTGGATCACATAAAATCGCTTCTGTGAGATTCACCTTCCACAAACCTTGTACACTTACTTGCTCAAATCTTCTACGACTTGCCCAAACCTTCAATTTTGTCCTATCCTTTTTCCTTATCATTTGACCACACAAGATGTTCTTTCCAATAAATAAAAATTATTCCGTCATGAATGAACTATGCCATTTACAGTGTCTGACATGTGTCTTTCCACAATGGTGGAATTTATTGAACGTAAACAAATTCACAAGCTATGTCAGTTTCATCAGCTTTAATTCACTGAGCATTCAGAATTTAACTTGGAAGTCATGACCATGGAAATTGCCAAGTTCTTTATTCCAGTCCAACCTTAACTATTAATATCTGTAACACTCAAATCAAACATAACACTTTAAATGGTGGTATTAGGTTACAGAAAGGCTTAGAAAAGTTTAGGGCAATCAAATAATGTACTTATTTCTTTCCCTTAAATAAAATGATGTTGTGTTTGCACATAACCTTAGCACATTCTATACACTTTAAATCATCTCTGATTACTTATGATACTAAATACAATGTAAATTCCATGTAAATAATTTTACTGTATTGTTTTGGGAATAATGGTGAGAAAAAATCAACATATTCAGTCTAGATGTATTTTTCCCCCTATTTTCCACCTGTAGTTGATTGTATCTGCCAATGTGGAACCCAAGATATGGAGGACCAACTGCATATTCAACTGTGACAAGTAGATATTTCTCCTTTTTTAATCATAAATCTGTAGGCAGACTGCCCATTGATAAGCATCAGATGTGATAAAGGATGATATCAAGAGCTGAATTCCCTCTATCTATTGCTCTGTTATTCTTAGCATGCATTTTTTATTATCATGGTCATAACATTGTAGTGTACCACAAGGCAGGAAGAGGGGTGGGGGAGAATAAGGAGCAAAAGCTGTTTCCTCACAGGCTTTGACTTTTTATGTAGGAAAGGAAGAGATGCCTAACTCGGGGGTATCCATATGTATCTCATGGGTTATATCAGTCACAGAATTTAAAGAGGCAGTATGAAAAACAAGGGCAAAGAGTCCATACAAATGCAAAGAATCATTGCTGGTGATCAGAAAATGGGTTAACAAATCGAAACACTGAGCTGTTAAGGTGAAAGTGTTCAGATAGCAGTGGGCAAAGCGGCAGGAAAAAATCATGTTAATCTAAATTTGGGGGACAATTGGAAGTTCATCACTGTGACAATCTCCTGTTCAGAGCCACGATGCCTATACCAGGTGGTCTGTGATAAAGTGAAGGGTCATTTTTTGCCATGCCATAGTCTCATGTGTCCCTCCTTTTATGGGTCAGATGATTCCACCATGTATTGGTCTTATGTTTCTGATAAGCTCATTTGCCAGGTTTGTCTAATAAATTCCTAAGTTTATGTGCCCCTGATTTAATTTGAAAAGTTCACAAGAGGTAGCCAGGCATGATGGCGTGTGCCTGTAGTCCCAGCAGATTGGGAGGCTGAGGCAGGAGGATTGCAAGTTCAAAGCGAGCATCTGTAACTTAGCGAGACCCTAAGCAACTTAGTGAGACCCTATTTAAAAAAAAAGGGGGGGGGCTGGGGATGAGTCTCAGTGGTTAAGTGCCCCTGGATTCAATTCCCCATGCCAAAAGAAAAAAAAAATCACAAGTGGTAATTTTTTTATTAGCATAAATAAATTATGTGTCACTCTGTGCTTTATAATTGTGCCATGAACTTGATGGTGGTTCCTTTTTTATTATTTATTTTTTAATTATAGGTGTACACAATATCTTTATTTTTATGTGGTGCTGAGGATCGAACCCAGTGCCTCATATATGCTAGGCGAGCACTCTACCTCTGAGCCACAACCCCAGCCTGATGGTAGTTCCTTTTGATAAGTTCTGTGTGTCCAGCATCTTGTGATTAAATACTTGCACAAAAAAGGAGACCAAATCATTCTACCTTAAAACTTGCACTCAAAATGGGATAACTCAGGGCAGGAAACAACCTGTTCTCTTGCTATTTTTAGCTTTCTTTACCAGAATTACATCCTGATATTTACAACTTTATAAAAACACATCTCATTTGCCTCACATGTAGAGTTGTTTCCCTTCTTATGTTTGGTTTCAGTTACCATATATTAATCCTTAGTAATTGTGAACCAGAACCCTGTTATCAATACAAATTTAAAATTTCTAGAAATATATACTTTTTCACAACACAATCCTTAAATGTGGAACAACCCAAATAAACACACACACACCCTGGTGAAACTGGATTATTTGCTGTTGTGATCATGGGGGCAGTGCCTGTTTGTGTTACAACTCTTTTTATCTCTGTAACAGGCCACGCTCATTAGTGTTCATGTTCGGCAGCAATCAGCAATTCATTTTCAGGGGCTTGTCTTGAAAACCTGAAGAATGAAATCCACAGACAACGACGGGAGGGTGAGTGTGAAAAAGTAAGATTTATTTAAGCAAGAGAAAAAGAAACAGAACTCTTGTGGAGTCAGTGGGGTCCTGAGAGAGGGTTGCCATTCAAGTGTAGGGGCTTATATGGCGGCTGAGTAGGGGAGTTGCTCAATATTTACGCCAATAATGTAGCAAAAGAATGTTAAACCTATTGGTCCTACCTTTTATGATAACTAGACATCCAGAAGGTGAAATGTTTATTGGTCGGACCTGTGACATTCCCACTGGGTTGTTCCCTTTTAGCCACTGAGTTTGAAATTCTCTGTAGTTTCCACTAAGTTCCATCCTGCCATCCCTTTTCCTGCCTTGCTGGGTCAAAGGGTTTGGTGGTTGGAATGTTTTTACAGAGCAATCCATTTCTATGAAGCAGTCTGCAATTTTCATCTATTCGAAGCATTTTTAGGGCCCGTTGCCCTAACTACCTGACTTATGTCTTACTATCTGACTATTCTATCTATTCACTGGGAATCGAACTCAGGGGTGATCTGTTGCTGAGCCACATCACTGCATCCCTAGTCCTTTTTATTTATTTAAAAAAATTTGAAACACGTTCTTGCTAAGTTGCTGAGGCTGCCCTCAAATCTGTGATCATCCTGCCTCAGACTCCCAAGTTGCCAAATGTATTCTTTTTTTAATCAAACAAAACAAAGTGCTAAAGTATATAAACTTTAAACTTATGTTTAATATTTGATGTTTTAGCATTTTTAGTTATTTAGAAATGACCTAGACATCTAGTGAAAATTAAATTAGGATGATATGATCCTAAGATTTTTCCAAGTCACAAAATTTGAAAAGCACATGGGTTCATTTGGTTTAATGAGTAGTCATTTATTTCTAAGTTAATTTGGTAGCATGTAGACACTATGCAAATGCATATATAGATGTAAGCATATATTCATAAATAACATGCTTACACATATTTACACAGACATACATAAAAATATAGACACAGACCATATAGCTTTGCTTTAGGTTCTTTTTAAAAATTTTTTCAGTTTAATGGATTTCACTTTTTTTTTCTTTATTTGTTCTTTTTAGATGAAAGTAAAGTATATCTTGACATATCATACATATGTTGAATATAACTTATTCTAATTAGGATCCTGTTTTTGTGGTTGTACATGATGTGGAGTTATACTGGTTGTATATTCATATATAAGGATAGGAAAGTTATGTCCAATTCATTCTACTGTCTCTCCTATTCCCATCTCACCTCCCTTCTCTTTCTTCCCCTTTGTCTAATCCAGTGAACTAATACCTTCCTTCCAGTGTCTAATCCGTTATTCACCTCCCTACCCTCCCTTATTATGGGTTAGCATCCACATATCAGAACATTCAGTCTTTGGTTTTGGGGCACTGGCTTATTTCACTTAGCATAATATTCTTCAGCTCCATTTATTTACCTGCAAATGCCATAATTTTGTTCTTCTTTATAACTGAGTAATATTCCATTCATCTGTTGAAGGGCACCTAGATTGGTTCCATAGCTTAGCTATTGTGAATTGAGTTGCTATAAACATTAATGTGGCTGCATTGCTGTAGTATGCTGATTTTAAGTCTTTTGGGTATATACCAAGGAGTGGGATAGCTGGGTCAAGTGGCGGTTCCATTCCAAGTTTTCTAAGGAATCTCCATTCTGCTTTCCAGATTGATTGCACCAATTTATAGTCCCACCAGTAATGTATGAATGAACGTTTTCTCCCACATCTTCACCAATATTTATTGTTACTTGATTCTTGATAATTGCCACTCCATCTGGAGTGAGATGAAGTCTCAGTGTAGTTTTAATTGCTTGAGATGTTGAACATTTTTTCATATATTTTTTGATCATTCTTATTTCTTCTTCTGTGAAGTGCCCGTTTGTTTCCTTTGCCCATTTATTGATTGGGTCATTTGTTTTCTAGCTTTTTTTTTTTTTTTTTGGTTACCAGGCATTAAACCCAGAGGCACTTAACCACAGAGCCACATCCCCAGCCCTTTTTATCCCTTTTTTAGTTTTATTTATTTTTAAATTTTGAGACAGGGTTTCACTAAGTTGCTGAGGCTAGCTTTGAACTTGCAATCCTCCTGCATTAGCCTTCTGAGCTGCTGGGATTACAGGTGAGAGCTACTACACCCAGCTTTTGCTTGATTTTAGTAGTTTTTTTTCTCTTAGGCTAACAGAGCAGCTTTAGAGGAGTTTTAGTTGACAGACAATTTGTGTTAATTTTTGATTTACTGTTTTGATAGAAATGATCTTCTTTTTTTCTAAGCTGCATTTAGAAGCTTTTAAAGAATCATCAAAAACAAACCTCCCTTTCCTTTGTTGGTTTTTAAACTGGGTTTTTCCCATTGAACACACAAATATGCCAATTTTAGAATTTCAAAAGATCCTCATTTTGGTCATTTGAATTTAAGATTGTTGTTGGATTAGACCCTTTTCCTAGGTACTGGCAAGGAGGCGCCTGAAATACTGTACATAAAACCAGCTGGAGTTTTAAAACAACACTGCTTCTTAAAAGAAGGCTCTGGTTTTGATGAGTGATTTCCCATAACTTAAAGTCCAAGAGGTGACCAAGCTGCAGGGTGGTAGTGGGGAGTACGCAGGGGGATTGTGTGTGTGTGTGTGTGTGTGTGTGTGTATGGTTGTGTCAGGTCAAGTAAGCTTGTGAATGCCTCAAGTATCACCCTTGTGTTATTTTTGCTTTTTTGCATGTCTTGTAAACCCAATTACTTTATGGCAAGTGGGGTGCTCAGGTGCTACGGGACCTACCTTTATGTGAACCTCCTGGGTGAGTTGGAAGTTCCCTAAAATGGTCTTCTGGGGGCAGGGATTGTGGCTCAGTGGCAGAGCACATGCCTTGAGCATGTGAGGAACCATGTTTGATCCTCAGCACCACATAAAAAATAAATAAATAAACAAAATAAGGACTGTGCCCATGTGTAACTAAAATAAATAAATAAAAATAAAAATTCTTCTGGTGGTGGTCCCTATGAAACGGCTACATACCCCAGAGCAGTGTCTAACAGTTCACTAAGGCTCTAGTCATCTAGAGCACCCTTTTGAGCTGGGAGGAACAAGTCCTGCTCTCATGTGGTTTTGATGGGGGACAGACTAGAGAGGACTGGTTACAATCAAGGCTAGATCTGAGTCACCAAGCAAGAAAGCAACTACAGTTCATAAAGCACTAGTACTAAATGAGCCAAAATAAAAACCTGAGGACCCTTACCAGTAAGCAACCTTGCCCTCATCCACTGCCTGCCTGACCTTCTGCAAAGGAAAGCGGAAAGCAGTCCCTGTCCTATAGAAATGAAATTCTAATTCTCACAAAGAGGCAGGAAATAGCTTGACTAAATTGTAGTCTCAACCAAAGACCTAGAAGCTTGGAATAGGAAACACAGTGGGCTAACTCTCCAAAGAGTTTCCGAGGAAGCAAAGAAAGTCAATTCAGAGTCCCTTGGTGGTTGCTAATGTCTACATAAAATGCAAGTTAAATCCCACTAAATGTGAGAACAAAGAGTTTATTTGAGTCCAAATAAGGATGACCACCTGGGGAGAAAACACAAATATCTAACTTCCCAGAATGGGGGCTTCCGAAATGGTATCTGAAGGGGTCTGGGTTTCTATACACTTAAAAAAAGAGGAGAAAGCCGGGTAGAGGAGGAGGAGACAGCAAGCTGGCAGTTACAATCTCATTGGTCAACAAGAATAGAGCTGAATGTTGATTGGTTATTAGTCACTTTTGTTAGACTTTCCAGGTAAAAATTGTGATGAGCAGGAAGAGGCTTTTACTGGGGTTTTTATCTATGGCATCAGGAAGTCTGCAGAAATCTGCCATGATAGATCAGAATAACCTAGATGATTGAGGTCTCATGCCTCACATTTCCCCTAGGCTAAAGAATTTGTGTCCTGTCACATTTTAAATCCTTTCTTAGTTGGTTTAAGAAAGGACGTGGAGGGGCTGGGGATGTGGCTCAAGCGGTAGCGCACTCGCCTGGCATGCGTGCACACGCCCGGGTTCGATCCTCAGCACCACGTACACACAAAGATGTTGTGTCCGCCAAAAAATAAATAAATTCTCTCTCTCTCTCTCTCTCTCTCTCTCTCTCTCTCTCTCTCTCTCTCTCTCTCTCTCTCTCTCTCTCTCTCTCTCTCTCCCCTCTTAAAAAAAAAAAAAAAAAAGACGTGGGTCCATTGACTTAAATGAATTTGATCTTTGTGTCTTTCCTCTCCACACCCTTTCCACAAGGATGCCTCCCTTCCTCCCAGTGGCCCCCTTGACCTTCTCTTAAAGAAGCTCAGAACTCTTTGCTCCCTATCCAGAAATGAACCTTCCTATTCCATTTGATGTATATTAATTCTTTTGACCTTCCTAGTGTCTGGTGAGGTAAGTACCAACATGGCTCACGTTGTTGATTAGGAGACAGCTGGAGCAGGTGTCTTGTAGGTTTTGCTCTGGACCCTGCACACTCAGATCAATAGAAGCAGGTGAAGAGGCAAGGGGAGAAGGTGAGGAAGAAAAGAAGGGGAGAAGAGGATAAGAGAAAAAGAAACTTTTAATAGTGACTTAGAGATTTGACTGGAGATGAAAAAAAAATGTTAGCCAGTGAACTGTTTCTAAATCCATTAAAGGAAGACAGAGATTAGAGCAATAAGAATGGGGAAGAATTAGTAGGAGTGCCTGTGCCAAGGGAGCAGCTGCCAATCGTTTAGGCAGGGTCTGCTTCTTGAGTGTGTGCCCAAAGGAGCAGGAATGCCACTGGGCAGGGATCTGCCACTCTATCATTAATTACAGGTAGTTTATTATTGGGTGGAACTCACTGGAAGCACAGTCAGCCAGGAGTGAGCACAGAAGAGGAGTCTGCCAAGGATATTGTAAAGGAAGCTTCCAGGCTGGGATTATAAACCAGAGGGAGGGAGGAAATGAGCTTTTCCTGGTGGGTGGATTTCATCCAAATGGAAATCCAAATATGGGTCTCCAAGAGCAGGAGGGGCTGGGTGTGACTGGGAATCCTGATGCCAGGACCATTCTTACACTGAGTGGGTGTGGCTTCCTGGGAAGACTCCTCTTCATTTCAAGCTAGTTGTTAAGTTCTAGACTATATTAATTTCAGAAAAAAAAAAAAAGCATCCAGGCGTAGCAGTGTCTGTGCTTGGTCATCAACTGTCCTGGTTTGCCTGGGACTGTCCCAGTTTTTGAACTTAAAATCCACTGCTCCCTTCAGATCACTTAGGCTTCTGCTTGTGTGCTGCCTGACTTTCCCTCATCATTATCCAAGATTCCATTGTACCCTGGTCCCCGTGGTCACATCCTATATCCTCACTGATGGAGAAAACATTCTCCATAGCACTTCTCATTCCCTGAAATCATCTTGCTTATTTGTTTATTGTCTCTTCTCCAAAACTAGAATGTAAGTTTCAGGAAGGCAGGAACTTTGGAATGCTTGCTATTATATTCTCAGCACATAGAACAGGGCTGGGCACAGAGAAGGTGCTCATTCCATGTTGAAGAATGAGCATTGGGGGGCTGCAGTTGTAGCTCAGTGGTAGAGCACTTGCCTGGCACATTTGAGGCACTGAGTCTGATTCTCAGCACCACAGAAAGAAAGGAAGGAAGGAAGGAAGGAAGGAAGGAAGGAAGAAAGAAAGTTATTGTGTATATCTACAACTGAACATAAATATATGCAGCCCCCCAATGCTCATTCTTCAATATGGAATGAGCACCTTCTCTGTGTCCAGCCCTGTTCTGTGTGCTGAGAATATAATAGCCAACAATCCAAAGTTCCTGCCTTCCTGAAACTTATATTCTAGTTTTGGAGAAGAGACAATAAACAAATAAGCAAGATGATTTCAGGGAATGAGAAGTGTTATGGGGATATATATATATATATATATATATATATATATATATGAATGAGCATTGGTTATTTTAAAGTTTCAAACACCATTTTCAGCTCTGGATAATACAAAGACGAGAAAACCCAGAAATGGTCCCTTGTATTCATGAAGCATATAGTGGAGCAAGATATATGTTAATAAAATGTTTTCACCTATGTAAGTAAAATGACACCTAGGGTGAATAAACAGTTAATAGGGGCATGCAGGAGAAGTTGTGATGCTATAAGAAGGTATGATGCTGGCTGGAGAATGGGGTCCAGGGACAGAGGAGGCTGTCTAAGGAAGCAATGATGGTGTGGAGTCTGCAGGATGGAGGAAGAAGAAGCTTTCTAGAAAGAGGGAACCACAAATGCAAAAGCCCTGCAGCAAAATGGAATAGACTTGTTTGGAAAACCATAGCAGGCCACAGCAGGCACAGGCAGAAAGCAACATGACACATGGAGCCCCACGATGCCCTGTGGGAGAGGAAGAGACAGCCAGGCAACTCAGGGCCTTGTTCCTTGGAGACCTGGCTGAGTGTTTTGTTGCTTTTCCTAAGAATGATGGAAATCATGGGAGGGATTTAAATGTGTGTATGTGAGACAGAGAGAGATTAAAAAAAAAAATGTTTTTTGTGTTTTAAAGTGAGCACTCAGTAGATTACCAGGGTTCCTTCATCCTAGTAGCTAAATGATTAAAACTAACTAGGGGAAAGGGCAACTAAAATATTAATAATTATAAAAGGTAATTCATATAGTCTTAGTTATCTCCTTCTATCTGCTGATGGACTCACTATGACAACAAGGGCAGAAGAGCAGAGAACAAAAGTTTTGGCCCAACAGTTTCTTTTGTTTGTACTGAGTATTGAACTGAGGACCCTAGGACCTTGCATGTGCTAGGTAAATGCTCTACCACTGAGCTATGTACCGAGTCCCTTTCTTTAAATTTTATTTTGAGACAGTTGCCCAGGCTGGCCAAAAATTCGCAATCTTCCTGCCTCATGCTCCTAAGTAGCTAGAATGACAGGTGTGAGCCACCATGCCTGGCAGCCAAATAGTTTCTTGAGGAACATTTCTAGACCTTGGTACCCAATAAAGTACAAGCTGTGAAACCACTGTGTTCAAAGCATTCTTCTAGGCTTTATGGGAAGAGAAAAAGGAAACCACATGAATGTTCTTCCCCTCGAGGGAGCTCAGATGATTAATGAGAGGTATGCACATGTAAAGGGCACAGGACAGATCCTGAAACACGTTTGACAGGTATTGCTGCCCAGAGATACCGAGGCGCATGTTAATGTACAACCTCCTCAGAGCAAGGTCCACGTCTGAATCATTTTTGTTCTTCCCACAGAAGTTAACCAAGTGCCTTGTTCAAGAAATGTGCCAACAACGAATTAATGAATGAAGTTGAGCCTGACTGCCTCAGGGGAGAAAAACAATTAGTCAGCTGGCAAGTCAGGCCTCTAGTGACCCTTCCATGATAAAGAACAATTATGAAAGAATGTAAGCTCCATGAGGACAGGACTTGGCGTCCATGTTTGGGTGGTTTACTGCTATGTCTCCAAAGCCTAGTACATTCTTGGTGGATAATATCTGTTGAATAAATGAATTTATTAGCTAAGTTAGAGCCTTTGGAATGATCAGAGGACAGAGTAAGAAACTGATTAAGTAAATTAATGGTCCTTCCATGTGATGGGGGTACCAGCCTGCATCCAGAGCATGTCACAGAAGGCTTACTATGAGGCAGGTTAGTAAAAGCAGAAACTTTGGAGGCAGTCTTCAATTGCAAATGGGTATAATATTAATGTATTCTTTAGAATTCTTATGAGTTAACTCTTAAGAAGTTAATACATAATAAATTAATATATGTGAAGTGTGAGGGGCAGTGTTTGCTAGGGAGTAATCCTGTGTGAATTTTCATTCTGAGTGCTTTACACCTATGCACCCTTCTAATCCTTGCAGTGCCCCTGTGAATTAGGTACTGTTATGGTCCCTATTTTATAGTAAGTGATATAGAGCAGTAGTTTCTCTGAATGGGACAGGTAGAAATTAGAGGGTTTTGAGGAGAGGAATAGCATGCACTCATTTGCATTTTAATAAGGTCACTGTGACTGCTGTGTTGAAAGCAGAGTGAGGAACGCCACTTGGCAAACTGTAGCCAGGATCCAGGTGAGATTTATTGTCAACTTGCCCCAGGATGGTAACAGTGTTTGGTATTGTAAAAGCAATCGAATTCAGCCTATGTCTTGAAAACCAGAACTTAAAGGGTTGCCTGGTGGAATGGATGCATGGGAGATGGGAAAGAGATGAGTAACTCCATCATTTTGGATGCAATCCACCCAGAAGGTTAGAATTGCCATTATCTGAACTAGGAAAGACTGCAGATTTGGGATGTATTGTTGGAGGGGCCTATTTGCACCCAGACTGAGATAATGAGTAGGCAGGTAGAAGTCTGCAATTTAGAGAATTCCAGTCTGGGACTGTGAATGTGGAAACCATCAGCCTATTGATGGTATAAAAAGCCACACAACTGGAAAGATCACCTAGGGAGCAAGTAGAGATGGAAAGTAGAAGTCCAAGATTGAGCCCAGTGTTTAAAAGTTGCAGAAAGGAAGAAACCCACAGAGACTCAGACCAGGCAGTGAGGCAGGAGGAAAACTAGGAACATGTCAGATTCTGGAGTCTACTGAAGAAAAGACTTTGGAGGTTTCATGTGCTTTTGAAATCTAATCTTAGAAATGATGTTTTTAGTTGCTCCCAGGTCCATGTCAGAGATGTCACCAGTGGAGGAACTGATGCTCACAGAGTTTGGGACCAAGATGCAGTATCTGTTGATCTTTCATTGCGCTACAACTGCCTCAGGGCAGAAGAGGGAAATTTGCCTTCTATTTTGTTAAATGGCTTGCCTCACTCCCAAAATTGTCTTTTCTAAATTCATCATTCAATTTGTCTGCCTTGGTAAGGAAAAAAAAGAAAAGTTTGATGTTCAAGAAAGAGCATTGTAAAAGAAAATGAAAAAGGAAATAGGTTAGATAGCTCCATTTTCAAAGCCTGAAGGATATGACACAATCAGTATAACCAGCTTAGAGATCACAACTTGGAAGGGTCTGGCCTCACAGTAGTTGATGGGAATGATTTTGAACACACGTTCCGAGCCTCAGGGGACTAGTTATATAGGGATGTGTACGAGAGAGACAGCATGAGCAAAGCCATGGCTTTGGGGTAGTGAACTGACCCTTGGGATGCCTAGGACCTGGTAGACTCTTTAGGACTCTACCAGGAGAATTCCAAAGTCAGGCAGATGAGATGGGACACTGATGACCCTACTATGGAGAAAGAGGAAGAGGATGACGGTACTCTCTCTGCTTAGAATCTTGATCCTTATAGAAAAAAAAAAAAGGGTGCTGTGGGAAAAGCCACCCAGAAATTTAAATGCTTTTTACCTACTCCATCTTCTCCCCCTACTTTCTTCTACCCACCAGGGGCACGAACATGATACTGTGAAAACAAAGTTAGAACTGTGAGGCGTTCCACATGGTGGCACTGGAATATCTCAGGGCTGTGGTGCTAATAGGATGAATGGGGGGGAATGTTCATAATAGAAGAGAGCAACAGATACTTTAGTGGTGAAGTAGGAGAGAAGTCCGCTAAGGAGTTACCTGAATCCAGGGTAGGTGGGCTGTGGGACAAGGCACTTCAGAAACAGGCCTCAGCGTGACATTAGGCTGGAGTCAGGGATCAGTGTTAACACACCTAACCCAGCTGACCTGGGACCCCGGATTGCCTGAGACAGTAACCTAAGACTGTGTAAAATGACATCTTGTTTTCATAGAGAGTAGCATGTTTTAATCCTATGAAGATTTAGAAATAAATGTAGAAATGTTTAATTGGATCAAACTCATGTTTTTGTTAATTTGTACACATTTGGTGTTTTAAGTATTTGTAATATTTAAGGGAAATTGGCCCATTAGAGTAATGATCATCCTTTTGACACCAATTTAAAATATGTAATTAAGAAATTGAGTTGGTTTTCTGATTTTAAATTAAAAAACATTCTAAAATTGTAATCAGTGGTGGAATACTTGAGAAAATTTAAGATTTTCATATTTTAAAGTTTAATTTGTTAAAGCTCTGAGAAGTTTTTAGACAATCGACGAGAGAAATAAAATGTTAACTATATAAACATGATTTAAAACATTTGAATGGGTTTCATAAACCTAATTTATAAATGACATCAGATATTAATTAAAAGCCCACTTAAAAGTAATTGTTAATATTTGCTATATTTAGAAAGAGTGATAATATGTCAAAATTGAAATCAAAAGCCTAACGATGACCTAAAGTTTTAAGTTTATTTCTTAAACAAATTGAAGATTAAGTTTTAAAAATCAAAGTGGCTCTGAATAATCTTTTCTGAGCACAAAGGAGTCCTGAGACTATCAAAAAAATCTGTTCCTCTATCAAGGACTTTGGGACAGCTTCTGGGTATCTTGTAACTATGTGTGTCTTGTTCTCCTCCTCCTCCTCCTCCTCCTCCTGCTCCTCCTTCATTTGGGATTGAACCGAGGGGTGCTGTACCACTGAGCTCTACCCCTAGCCCTTTGTATTTTTTCATTTTGTGATAGAGTCTCACAAAGGTGGGCTTCAAACTTATAATCCTCCTGCCTCAGCCTCCTGAATTGCTGAGATTATAGGCATGTGATACCACACTAGCGGTGGTTTGTATTTCTAGAAAGCATACTCCTGGAGGGTGACCAGATAAGGTAGGTGACTAGATAAGGTAGGTGCCAGAGCAGGAAGAACAGAGCTGTTGTATATGGGGTACTGGAGAGACAGAGGTAGTTCACTCTCATCTTGCTCAGGGGCGTGTTGATCCTGTGCAGAGAGATAGGAAAAAAGGACCAAGAGCTACAAAGATAGGAAAGGGATCCAAAAAAAAAAAAAAAAAAAAAAAAAAAAAACAAGAATAAATGACAGAGTAAGGAGAAAATAGAAAACATCAGAAGAACCAAAGATGGCAGACACCACGAGGGGATTGTTACTGTAGCATGAAACCAGTGTGAGGAAACTGAGGTTCAGAGAGGCAAAACAGCTTGTCTGGATCACGTGGCTGGTCAGAGTTAGAGACGGGACCAGAAACTGGGTCCTCAAACAACTGCAGTTCAGGTTTTACTTTAGAGCACTTCTTTTTCTCAAATGAAGGGCAAATGGCTTTGATGGTGAAGATCAAGTCAGAGCATGGATGGTGGCTCAGGTTTTACAATTTGGCTAGAGGGCTGCTGCCTGACTTTCAAAGCTTTGAATGAAAGTTGATTAATTCTTAAATACACTCCCTTCCCCGCCTGCAGACTTTTAAGTCTCTCCAGAATTCTGGGCCCAAATCCTGGACTTTTCAAAGGGGACTGAACTCAGGACTAAGATCTTTTATCCTTGTAGATGATTCAGGAGGAGCACACCTTTAAGATTCTCTGCAAGGCCCTGTGTAAAATTCCGAAGTGGCAGCATCCCACTGGAATGGGCCAGTTGGGAATAGGGGCAAATCAGTGTACTCTGGTAAACACAAGGCGAGAAAGGTCTGATTCAGCAAGGCCACCCCTGAAAGTACAGAAACAAGAAGAGGCATGCTGAAGTGTCCTTGAACCTCAACCTCTAGCCAGGTCACATAGAAAGGTTTAGAGGAAATTCCCTGAGGCAGGCAGATGAGCCCCTCTGGTGAGTAAATGTCTCTAGGGAGGAAGGGTAGTGATGCCATCAAGGGTGTGTGAATTTCAAGCCTCCTTGTTTTGCACGTTCTTATGCCTCTTACCCCATCTAGTTTATTTAATAGCAATGCTTCACATCTGGACAGGTTTGCACAACTACTGCAATAACCTCCCATAAGAAGGAGAAGGGATAGCAGGATTCTCACTTTACAATTGAAGAATCCAAAGTCATAAAAGGGTAGAAATGTACCTAGAAAAACAAAAGACCTGAAAGTGTCAGGGCCTGATTTCTGAAATCAGAGTCACTGTAGTTTAATTTTTTCTCTTCCTTTTCCTTTTATTTTAAAAGTTTTATTAATTTTATTATTTTCTTTTTTCAGAAGGAATGTATGTACTTTGTTAAATATAATTTCTTAAAAATACAATTAAATAAGCCAGGCATGATGGCACACGCCTATAATCCCAATGGCTTGGGAGGCTAAGGCAGGAGGATTGCAAGTTTGAGGCCAACCTCAGTGATTTAGCAATGTCCTAAGCAATTTCCCAAGACCCTATCTCAAAATAAAAAGGGCTAAGGGTGTGGTTAAGCACCCTAATACTAAATAAATAAATAAAATTACATATCTATTAGCTCCTTTTCAGTTACTATAACAAAATACTTGAAGCAGGCTAAGTTTATAGTACAGAGATTTATTTGACTCATAGTTCTGAAGGTCTAAAAGCATGGGCCTAATTGTGTTTGGCTCTAATAAGGATCTTATGGTGGAGGGCATCACGGTGGGAACATGTATGGGAAAGATATCATACATCTTGATACAGAAGGCCAGGAAGCAATTCAGGAGTCTGGCTAACTCTTATAACAACTTGCTTGCAAAAAACAATCTCAGTTCCTTCTAAGGGCACTACCCGCAATGACCTAAGGCCTCAGCTTTTAAATGTGCACAATACTTCCCAAGGACCAAGCCTCCAATACATATATATATATACCCTGTATTCAAACCACAGCCACATAAGAAGGGAAAAAATCATAATTCTACCCCGTAGAGATAATCATTGTGAACACCTTGGTATATGTCATTTTAGAATTTTTTTTAAAATGTGTTCTTATTGTAGCTGTAATTTTGATAATTTTTTTGCACTAATCCAAATAGGGGGAAAAAATGACCCTTTACAGTATTCTCCTTAACAATTTTTAAAATACATGTATATAGTCAGGAAAAAGCTAAAGAAGTACTAGAAATCTTATATAAGAAACATTTGCTATCAACTGGGCACAGTGGCACATGCCTGTAATCCCAGCTACTTGGGAGGCTAAGGCAGGAAGATTACAAATTCAAGGCAGCCTCAGCAACTTAGCAAGGCCTCACACAACTTAGCAAGACAGACTCTGTCTCAAAATTAAAAAATTAAAAAGGCCAGGATGTAGCTCAGTGGTACTGTGTTCTACCCCCAGTACCCCACCCCCGAAAAAAAAAAGAAAAACAGGTGGTGGTGTGCTGTGCTCACGCCTGACTCTTCACCCCTGAGAAGACTACTTCCAAAATCTGAAACTTTTCTTTCTCTCTATCCCCTTCCTTCCTTCCTTTCTTCCTTCTTTCCTTTCCTCCCTCCCTCCCTCCCTGTGTCTCTCTCTGTCTCTCTCTCCTCTCTCCCCTCCCCCTCCCTCTCCCTCTCCCTCTCTCTCTCTCTCTGCCTCTCTCTTTCTCCCTCTCTCTCCTCTCTCTTTCTCCTTCCCTTCCCTTCCCTTCCTCAGGGTCTCACTGTTGCCCTGACTGGCCCTGAACTCTGGGGCTCAAGTGATCCTTCTACCTCAACCTCTAGAGTAACTGGGACTATATGCACGTGCCACTGACTGGGCTTGAATCCTGAAACTTTCTAAACAACATGTCTATGGTTTATTTCTTGACTTTGTTCAAATATTATGCAATGAGTTCTTACTACGTAGTTTTCTTATGTTTATGTCTTCCATTTCTCTCAATCTTCCCTTCCTCCCTTTCTTCAAATATGGTACTGTTTTATAATATAGATGAGATAAATACCTCAGTATTTACTTTTCTGTGAGTATGTAATATCATTAAAGCTAAGCCATGTAGGATACTAGGATTCTTCTTTTTTTAAATTTAACTCTTTATCCCTTGTTATCATTTAATTTTGTTACCGTAATAGAATAACTGAGACTAGAAAGAAAAGAGGTTTTTTTTTTTTTTTTTAAAAGATAGAGTGAGAGAGGGAGGGAGGGAGAGAGGGAGAGAGAGAGAGAGAGAATTTTTAATATTTATTTTTTAGTTCTCGGCGGACACAACATCTTTGTTTGTATGTGGTGCTGAGGATCGAACCCGGGCCGCACACATGCCAGGCGAGCGCGCTACCGCTTGAGCCACATCCCCAGCCCCAAGAGGTTTGTTTCAACTCATGATCCAAGAGCATGGTGCCAGCATCTGATGGACTTCTGGTAAGGGCCTCATGCTGCTCCATGCATAGCAGAAAAGCAGGAGGGCAACTAGGGTTGTACAAAAAGAAGAAAGGTCAAAAGAGCTGACCTGCTTTATAATAACCTGCTCTTGTGAGAACAGGTCCAGTGTCTAGGGAAAGACATGAATCCCTTTTAAAGACCAAATCACATTTTAAAGCCACCCCCCACCACACACACACACACACCTCTTAACACTGTTATACCCGGGACCAAGCTTCAACATGAGTTTTGGTGGGAAAAAATCATATTCAAACCATAGTCCTGTTGTAGTTAATCACTGCTCTATTTTTGTTTTAATTATCTTAGCTATTTTCTATACAAAGTTCTGACAGTCTGTGAATCACATCCTGATCTACGTGCAAATGTTTCTTCCCATTTTTTCGAGACAGCCCTCCTGAGGGCCCCCGTCCTGCTGCCCTTATTGGGACTAGTAGTTCCCCTGGCTGCTCTGTGCTCTCTTTACCAAACCCTGGGAATTTCCTACCCTTCTCTCCTGGGTTGGATCCCTGTGTTCTGGCCCCTGTATCTTCCTCTGCCTTGGTTTACTTTCTCTAGTTTATTGTCCCTTCTAGTGGGTGAAGACATAGATGTTGTTTTTTCCCCCCTATCAACATAAACCAATGAAAGGAATTTTTCTCTAGTGGGGTTCAACAATAACTATTTTGCTTTGCAGATTCAGAATTATAATCAAATTTGTACCTTCCCCCCAGATTCAGTAAGCTTTTGACACTTAAAATTTTTATCTGAAAATCCAAGGCGGTCCCAGGAAGCAACAGCATAAAATTTTCTCCATGTAAACAATTTGAATTGAGTTTCCAGCCTACCTAAGGTGAGCCCTGGCGACTCAGGCAGCTGGTGTGCAAATTGTCATGGATACCTATACCTTTCTCAGATCTCTGGCCAGCACGTGGCCTGTGGACTGTCCGGTGCGGCTCAGAACTTCCTTTCCCACATTTTTTCTTCAGGACCTAGTACGAGCCTTGAACAGGTGCTAGGGACTTTATGGTGGCTTCTGAAATGATTTCCCAGAAGGACAGTGACTCATCACAGGAAACCCTTTTCTTTCTCTCTGATCCTCCCTCAGCTTCCTGGATCACTCATCTGTACGTGAGTTTTCTCATTTCTCACCAAGAGATGGCTACTTAATTCTGGTTTTAGATAACAGAGGTAACCAAAGATAGTTCTGGGAATAAGATGGGAATAACCCTTCCGACAGTGATGTCCATGAAGGAAGAAGGTCTTTTCCCAATACCTTGACATTTTCCCTCCTAGTTATGGATCAGTTTCCATTCCATGACCCTGCAGAATCCCTTTTTCAATGTCCCTAATGGGAATGCAGATTGGTACATTGTGTAGAAGTAGGATTGCCCTCTTGGTCTTAGATTTGCTTGTGCATACCACTTTTTCTACAAAATATGCTTCGCTCTAACAGGTATTCAATTGTTTTTTCATTGATGCAAGCTAGATCAGGGAGAATGTTTTTGGTTGCTGACCCACAGTGCTTCAGACATGGTCAAGGTCTTTAAGACATAGGTTGAAATGAATTAGACATCAGAGTCCTGTACATTTAGAGTTAGAAGGGACCTTAGAGATCATCTGGTATGGTTTTTCCATTTGACAAACAAGGATCTTGAGGCCCAAAGATATTATTTTCTTGAAACTGCCTAGCCAGCCCGCTCCTGGTCCTTCAAAGGCTCTGTATCCTTCTGCCTGCTCTTGGCTACTCTCTGGTGGGATTCTGGTCTCCCCTTTCACTTGCATCTCTTCTTCATTCTCTGCCCTATGGGTGTGCTCTCAGGCTGGTAAAAACCCCTCTGGATAACCCCTCTCTATATCCCTATCTTCCTTTGCTACTGGTTTTCCCCAAATCCCTCCAAGGTTCCATGATTCTTTCTGGACTGCAAGCAGATTCAAGATAGTGGACTTTGGTTTCCTTCCAAAATAATTCTCACTGAAAAAAAAATACTAACAATTTTGAAGAAGACACAAATGGTTTGTAATTTTTCTGGTATGTTTTCTTTGGAAGTTTCTCCCACTAGATCCCCTTCTTTTTAAGGAATTGTTTTTATTTTTTAATAGTCCTCATTCAAGTTTTTCCATTTGTGCTCTTTTAGTGCTACTTTATTACAGAAGGATTGGGAACAAATACTCTTCTGCTTTCTTAAAGGAACCTTCTTCTGCTAGACTATTGCCACCTACTTAGAAAAACATTTTTGGTAGGGCAAATAACAATGTGCATATCCAAGGCCAGTTTTTGTAAATAAAAGACATTCCCCATATGCCCTTCACACCTTCTAGTCTTCCCCACTGCCCCATGGGTTTGGGGGTTGGGACTTTATTCTCTGTTACTATCAATGAGGCACAGTACTCTCTGATAGTCTGTAAACCCAAACCCTTCCTCTGCTACTATATCCACATTTTTTCCTGTCTTCTCCTCTCTGTGATGCTAACCACCCAGCCCCAACCACCACCTTGACCTGTTTGTCATCTCTTTAAGCTCTTGTTTATGGTGAAGGAGTCTGTTGTAAAACTATGCAGGTATGACACCTATACTTCCCATAATTCTGTAAAGGCAGGAACCAAGTCTTCACATAGTCTTAGATATGTCTCTATATCCCCATACTATGCCCAGAATATGGAATATTCCAATACATGTATGGTGAGTGAGTGACCGACTGAATGAATGAATGAATGAATGATTCATTAATGAATGATTAACTGTGGTTGCTCAACAGTTTTCTTTTTTAGTTACTCCAAAAGCAAGAACATAATTGAGATGGGAACATTCTGTGATTCATTTCCTACAACAAGGGAAGTAGTGAGTTGAGAATCTGGACAGGCTGAGAATTTTCTTAGTGGGATGATAGTGTCTGGTTTCTCAAGTTTTTTTTTTTTTTCCTTTACTCCTCACAGCTCAAAGTCCTTGGATACTGTAAAACTCTTTCTATTGCTCACAATATTAAATGGCTATTTTTCCTTTGTTACTGTCCTCAATTTTGAAACAAAATATGTTTGTTTCCCAAGATAGAAGCAGGGACCTCTGGTTTAAAGGAAAGCCCAAATCTTCTAAACACTCCTTAACACCTCAAATATTAGATACATAATAATCTTGCTTGAAATGTAGAATTGCTTCTAGGTAGAAGACTGCTCCAGAAAAGAATGAAGGATTGGTACATAACATAGCATAGATAAATCTCAAAATAATTATGCTGAGTAAAAGAAGCCAGATCTGCCCCCACACTGTATGAACTATAGTTGCCATTATATTAAGTCCTAAAAAATTCAATCTAATCTATAGTCACATAAAGAAAGTCGGTGATTGGCGGGTGGCATGGAAAGAGGTGGGAGGTGGGAACGGCAAAGGGACATCTGGAAACTTTGGTAATGATGGATATGCTCATCTCTGTGATTGTGGTAATGGTGTCTTACGTACATGCATATGTCAAAGCTTACCAAATTGTAGTCATCCTTGGAATCCTTGTGGAATTGGTTCCAGGACCCCTGAGGATACAAAAATCTGTAGATGCTCTAGTTCCTGATATAAAATGGTATAGTATTTGCATATAACCTATGCATATCCTCTTATATACTTTAAATCATCTCTGGATAACTTATAATACCTAACATAAGGTGAATGCCATGTAAATAATTGTTATATTCTTTAGGGAACAACACAAGAAAAGGACTATACATGTTCAGTACAGTTGCATTTTTTCCAAATATTTTTCACCCACGGCCAGTTGAATCTGTGGATATGGAGGGCTTACTGTATACTGAAAATCTACAGTTTAATGTGCACTTGGTATTAATTATTCATTGATAAAACTGATTTTAAAATGGCTTCTAGGAAACGGTGTCTAAATTCGTTTGGACTACTACAACAAACTACCATAAACTGGGTGGCTTAAGCAACAGAAATCTATTTCCCATAGTTCTGAAGGCCAGAAGTCCAAGATAGGGCACCAGCAGACCCATTGTCTACTGAGGGTGTACTTCTAGTGTAGAGATATGCCATATTCTTGTTGTATTCTCATGTGACAGAAAACATAATAAGAGATCCTCTCTCTAATGTTTCTTTTTTTCCTTTTTGGTGCTGGAGATTGAACCCAGTGTCTTATGCATGCTAAGCAAGCACACTGCCACTGAGCCACACCCCCAACCTTGAGTCTCTTCTCATGAGGGCTCTAATCCCATTCCTAAAAGCTTCACCCTCATAAACAAATCACTTCCAAAGGCCCCACCTCCAAATACCATCACATTCATAATAAATTTGACATATGAATTTGGTGAGGAGGACACAGATATTCAGTCATATCAGAGTCCTATCCCCCACTCTATATGTCCTATCTCATTTCCCAGCTACGCTTTACTAAAGGATGGTCATCCTCAATTTTGTTCCTAAAGTATGATAGGTCCTTTTGTTATGGTAGACACTGAGATTTCTTTTATTACTCTGGAAATGCAGACCGTATTTTAACTGGGCCCCTGTTCCCTCCCAGGTTAGATCCAGGTCTGTCTGAACACTGTAGACAAGCTCATCCTCTTTTCCCATCTGATGGCCATTTAGGAATGCTCCCCTCCCACAGTCCAGGGGCATGTTTTTGAACACACAGCAATTGATTGTGAATGTACTATTGCCAACGTGGGCATCACTCACCAGCTCTAATAATTAATAATTGTTATTGATTATTAATGGTGATCTTTCATATGTTTTCAAAATACCCATTTGTTTTCCATGCAGGAAACCTTGAGATAGTGAGTGACTTACCAGTACTGACAAATTCTCTTTTACATTTCTCCCCTCCCCATTTCTTATTGGTATATTAGAGCTATACATAATGGTGGGATTCATTGTTGCATATTTGTACATGCACACAATATAACAATATAATGTGGCCAATATCATTCCCCAGTATTTCACCTTTCCCTCCCCCTACCTCTTTACTTTACAGCTCTCCCTTCAATTTTCATGAGATCCACCCACCACCTTTCTTTTCCTTTTTCCTCTCTCGCTTCCATATATTAAAGAAAACATACAACCCTGGACTTTCTGAGTTTGGTTTATATCACTTAACACAATGGCCTCAAGTTCCATTCATTTTCCTGCAAATAACATAATTTCATTCTTCTTTATGGCTGAACAAAACACCATTGGGTATATATACCACATTTTCCTTACCCATTTATCTATTGACAGACACCTAGGCTGGTTCTGTAGTTTTGTATTGTGAAATGTGCTGCTATAAACATGGGTATGCCTGGATCACTATAGTATGTTGACTTTATTTCTTTAGGATATATAATAAGGAGTGGTATAACTGGGTCGCATGGTGGTTCCATTCCTAATTTTTTGAGAAACCTCCATGCTGATTTCTATAGTGGTTGTACTAACATACAATCCCACTAACAGTGTAAAGTGTTCCTTTTTCTCCACATCATCTCCAACATTTATTATTGTGTGTGTATGTATGTAAGTATATGTGCGTATATAATATGTATGTGTGTGTATATATATGTACCAGGGATTAAATCCAGGGGTGCTTTAGCACTGAGCCACATTCCAAGTCTTTTTTTATGTTTTATTTTGAGACAAGGTCTTGCTAAGTTGCTTAGGGCCTTGCTAAATTGCTGAGGCTGGCTTTAAATTTGCAATCCTCCTGCTTTGGCCTCCCAAGATGCTGGGATTACAGGTATGCACCACCATACCCAGTTTTCAGCCGTGCGACAAGCACGCTAGCTTCATACTAGAGGTTCTAAGCATAGAAGTTAACTAGTGAGATCAAAATAAACACACATAAACTCAATTTACCTTTTTCTTTGACCAGGTCTGAGACGGCTCCCCCTCTGGCTCCTGCCTCGAGCCACCCAGTGGGGCAGCGAGGTTTACATAAGACTAGCAGGAGAGAGGCAGGGCATGCCAGAGGGTGGCCTTTTATAGGGGAACAAGAAATTCAGGGGAAAATTCCATCCAATGAAGGTCGAGGGGACAGCATTCCAAGTCAGGGTGATTGGTCTCAGGGTCAATGGTCAGTCACACCCCCACACGGATGGGCTCTCACACCTAGAAAGGGTGGGGATTAGTTCTGACACAGTTTAGCCAGAACGCCTCACACCCAATCAGGGAGGTGCCCAATCACGTGAGAGAACGGCTTCCCACATAGTTTATTTTTTTTTATGTATATATGACAGTGGAGTGCATTACAATTCTTACTACACATATATAGCACAATTTTTCATATCTCTGGTTGTATACAAAGTATATTCACACCAATTTGTGTCTTCATACATGTACTTTGGATAATAATGATCATCACATTCCACCATTACTTATTACCCCATGCCCCCTCCCTTCCCCTCCCTCCCCTCTTTCCTATCTAGAATTTATCTATTCCTTCCATACTCCCGCTCCCTATCCCACTATGAATCAGCTTCCTTATATCAAAGAAAACATTTGGCCTTTGGATTTTTGGGATTGGCTAACTTCACTTAGTATTATCTTCTATAACTCCATCCATTTACCTGCAAATGCCATGATTTTGTTCTCTTTTATTGCTGAGTAATATTCTATTGTGTATATATGCTACATTTTTTTTATCCATTCATATATTGAAGATTGGTTCCACGATTTAGCTATTATGAATTGTGCTGCTATAAACATTTATGTGGCTGTGTCCCTGTAGTATCCCAGCTTATTGTTTATATTCTTTTTTTGTTATTGTTGTTGTGCAGGGAATGGAACCCAGGGCCTTATGCATGTGAGGCAAGTACTCTATCAACTGAGCTATATCCCCAGCCCTTGTTTATATTCTTTATGGCTACTGTTCTAACTGGAGTGGGATGAAATCTTGATGCAATTTTGATTTGCTTTTCCCTAATTGCTAATAAAGTTGAACATTTTTTCATATATTTGTTGATTATTTGTATTTCTTCTTTTGAGACATGTCTGTTTAGTTCATTAATTGGGTTATTATTATTAGTTATTTATTTTGTGTTAAGTTTCTTGAGTTCTTTATATATTCTGACTTTAATCCTTTGTCTCTTGTGCATTTCTTTCATTGCTTTCCAAGGTGAGTTAGAGCTAGATAACTTCAGATCAGCAGTAAGAAGGGCAGACAAAACCCCCTTCTCTGAAAGTCAGCATTATTTTAATGTCTTTGAAATGTTTCTAGAACCTAAGGAAGAATCAGGAATAAGTCCTCAGAAAATGGAAATGTAGGACCTCGTTGACCCAAGATGTTGCCTGTTCTCCTGTCTTACAGACACAACAGGTCCAGGGTCCAAGCGGTTAAGTAAATACCAAAGACCTCAAGCTGGAGCATGGTTCTCAGACCCATGCAGGTCTGTGAACGAGTTACAAAATGAAGAGCTGCCATTTAGAGACTTTTATAGCAATATGACAATTAATTTCATGACTTTGCATCTAATAATGAAAGAGTTGGGTTGTACTTTGTATGACTTATTTTAAATTCTTTTTAATAATTCATTTTTATTTAATTTACAAAAGTAACAGTATATGATAGATTAAAAGTTATTTTTAAAAATCCCTTCACTACAGATGGAGAAGCACCGAGCTACTAATGTGGCCTCTGAAGGGCAGTTCTGGGCATCTTCCTTCCCATGGAGATAATGAGTGAACTGTGGAGAGATGGGAATAGCGCCTGGGAATAGGAAGGCAAGGGGTCTCCTCTTTGTCTGCAGTTCCTTTTCCCTTTTTACCGTGTGTCCCTGGGGAAGTGCTACACCAGTAGTAACCAAAGAAGAGACACGACTGGAGAGGACTGCAATTATAGGAAGGGCTGGAATGGCAGAAGGGGCAGGAGAAACTTGTGGTTATCACCTAGCACTCCTGACCTGGTTGAGTGTTCTTCATGATGGACTTCAGGAACAGGTAGAGGAAGCAGCTGTGAAAAAGAATTTGAGGGGAATTGAGCTCACACCTCACTACAGATTCTCCATTGAGTGGTGAAAAAGGGATACACGTTTAGTAGAAACTGTAATTTGCATTTTGAATGTCGATCTTTCTCTGGGTAGCAATATTGCTATACCCTACTCCTTTGGATGCTGGGCAGCCATAGCTTTGGGTCAGCCACATGATCATGAGGGGAAACAACCAGGACTCTACTATGTGCTGTGTTGCTAAGCTATAACATTTGGTAGGTTAAGTATACGAAATGCACTTTTAGATTTATAGTATTTTAACTTTATGATGGATTTAACCAAGACACAACCCCATCATAAGTCAAGGAGCAGTGGTCTGGAATGGAGCTACAATTGTTGATACCCACTTAAGAGAATTGCCTAAGTTTATGATGCTTGCATAATTTAGGAGGAAGAGGAGAAAATCTGGTAATGATCACTCTGTAATACATGACTGTGCACTGACATATTCCTCTGAAGTCACTGGCCAGAGAAAGTGTCCCTTTAGAAAACATGAAGGGACTGCACACAGGACAGGTGTTAATGAAAAGAAGTGGGATCAGAGTAGAGTTGAGCATAAGGTGGCCTCATTCTCTATCTTAAAATGAGATCCAAGCAGCTGAGAGACAACAGGAAGACATTGCTGTCTTATCTCACAGCTGTTTCTGCTGGCCCCTGCTCTGCTTTTTGTTTGTTTTATTTGTAGTGCAGGGAGTCAAACCCAGGGCCTCACTCATGCAAACCAAATGCTCTGTCACTGAGCTATACTCCCAGTCCCCCCATTCTGTTTTTGTAATAAATCATGGGATAGAGCAATGTTCAGGTTCCCAGGGGGCAAGGCACAGCCTATTAGCCTGCCTGCCTTTGGAGCAGCCAGCTGACAAACCCCTTGCTATCCCATATTCTGTATGGTAGTAGGAAGACATGACACCTTCCTCCTGTATCAACACATGTTTCAATACGCCTGGACACTCTTGTTGACATCAGTGTACTTGATGTACTCATCACCTGAGAGGAGAGAATCGGGTTGGGTGGGTTTAGGTTCTTTCATATGAGAAAAGCCTTTGTGTCTTTCCTTTGGGAATGAAAGGAAACACCCAGCCCTCTTGCTTTTTGGTTAAATTAGAGGGTACTTTCTGCATTGTAAATTCTCCTGAAATAGATCTTGACACATGCATGCCTGAGTGTGCCTGCTCTGTGGTGCATTATTTCTAGTTTGAAGAGTGTGGACTTCAGGAGGGGATTGAGGTTAGACCTTGGGTCCCCTGTTAGTTGGCACCATGTAGGAGGTGAGGCCTGCAATGCGGTGGGCTGTCATAAAGCAGAAGAAGGATTGGAAACTCAGCTGCTTTCCTCTTATGCTAAACCCAGGCTAGTGATGGCACACTCAGAATTAATTACTTTGGAGGAAGCTGATAACAGGTAGCTATAAAAAGATGCACAAAGGAGGGCAAGAGTAACATGGAAGCCATTTCCAACTAATGTATTGGAAATCTGTAAGGCCAAGCAGGTGGTACTCCTAGGGATACAATGACTGAATTACTGCTATGGTTTGGATCTTAAATGTCTCCCAGAGGTCCTTTGTTAAGGGCTTGGTTGCTAGCCCGTGGAGCCATTGAGAGGTGATAGGACCTTTAAGAGGAGGGGCCTAGTGGAAAGAAGTCAGGTCACTTGGGGGAGGGAGTTGGAGGGGGGTGCAGGCGTGCACTTGAAGGGGATTATTGAGATCCCAGCCACTTTTTTTTCCCTCTCTAATTTGTGGCCCCCACAAAGAAAAGTAGTCTCTTCCACCATGTGTTCCTCACCCTTGTGTTCTACTTCAATACACCTAAAGTGACACAAGCAAATGACCATAGACTGAAACTCTGGAACTGTGAAGCAAAATAAATCTTTCCTGCTTTTATTTTTATTTTTTTATCTCAGGTACCTTGTCACAGTGACAGAAAACTGACCAACACACCTCCCCCAACTAGAAAGACCAGGCTATGACAAGATCTTGAGGTCTCCAAGTTTTCCTGTTCTGAAATAGCTAGGGGCAGTCTAAAAGAAAATTCAACCCACTGCCACTGCTCCTCAAATTTTATAATCTGATTGGCAAATAAGACTGGCCCAGTATGAAACAATGACAATAAATAACTGTGGCAAAGATTGCAGATAAAATAACTGCTTCTGGATATGGGGCCAAATATGGGTCTGAACAGTCAGGAAAGTTTCCTAGAAAGTTTGAGTCCTGGATTTACCAGGATTTATCAGAGGAGGTTCAAGTCCTAGATTTACCAGGATTACCTGGGTGAGTTTCTACTATCTCTGAGCCACAGTATCCTCATCTACAAAATAGGGCAAATGATAGCTGTGTTGTAGGTTTTTCGTGAGCATTAAATGAGCAAGTACCCAGCTGAATAAGTGGTGGGTAATATTGAATTTCTTCATTGTTTCCATGGCTACAGTGAATTCTGACTTTCTAAGAATGGCTCATCAATGTGATCACAGCTTTGTGATGTGAAAGGCTGCTATTTTGCCTGGTGGGGAGGCAGTGCCATCAACACACTACCAGTAAGTAGCTGCTTTTCCTAACAGTAGACCCAGTTCCCCCAGCTCGGATAGGACACAAATCCCTCTTAAATCAAAAAACTCCAAGGCATAGCTTGCACATAGAGGGGTATTTTGCTAAAGTACTCACTTGGCTAAAAAGACTATAGAGTTTTCCATCACAAAGTGGGTGCCACGTTTTTGAGCAGTTCAGCTTCCCTTACCTTCCGTGACTTGTAAATTTGTACCAAGTTCACTACGTACAAAGTAGAAAGTTATCAAATCCTAGCTCCCCACTTGAGTACCATCCATTCTGGACAAGCAGACCTAGGAATCTGATTCTTTTAAAAATGTTTCATCAGTAACTATTTAGCCAGGAATTGAGAGAAAATGTAGCATAATGGATGCTAGATCTAAACAGCCCGGACTTGCTCCCTGGCTCTGCCACTGTACTAGCTACATGATTTTGAGTAAATTATTTATCCTGTGTATGCCTCAGTGTACTCATGGGTTGAATGGAAAATAATTGTGTTCCTTTCATAGGATTGCTGGGAGGAATAAAGCACTTTAAAGCAGTAAGTGGCCAGTGTAAATATACTAATATATATCTGTAATATATTATAGTATTCCATTCTGGTGAAATGGGGAGAGGGTAGGTTTCAGGCCATGCTGTGCCCCTGAAGAACAGGACAGCAAGAGAGCCAGCACTCGCTATGCTTGAAACAATGGGAGGCATAGAGAAGAACACTCTTAGGAAGGTATGAGCCTAGGCGCCAAATCCTAATGAGACAGCCCCGCCTGGACCCCTGACAGGAATCTGCCATCAGAGAGAACCCCTTTAGAATTTGACAGTCTCTATTCTAGTCCCTGGGATTCCTAGATACAGTCTCTCTGCCAGCTGGCCCAAGACTTGTTTCAGAGGGGATGCCATGCGAACACAGGGCTGAGTCAGTAACAGACCCTTTGTTCTGTCTCCTGGACCTCTGGGTGCACTGTACAGACATGTCCAGCTTGGCAGGCAGCTGGCATCTTAAGGATTCAGGTCGTTATCAGATGGACACTCACTAAACAGAGTCCCTCCCAGCCTCTGTGGTGCGTGTGGCTGCGCACGTAGGCCTGCATACCTCATATCTCTGCCCGGGCAATTACATCCCAGTCACCCTGCCCCATTCCAAGGCAGCTGGGGCCAGCTGGGGCACAGGGCTTGGGGCTGGAGCCAGGCAGTTTTCTTCCTTTCATCCTTTTTGATTCCACAGGCATGTTCTTCTAAGCGTGGGCTCTAACTGCAGTGTCCGACAAGGGAACAAACCTGAAAGGCAGGAACAAAGCTGCAGCTGCTCACGGGCTGCCTTTGGCTGCTCTGAAACGGAGCCAGAGAGGCACAGTCTCTGCCCTCCAGGACAGAAGCGCTCCAAGCAACTTGTCCTTCTTTCCTGGGACGCTGCCTCCCCCTAAGCGTGTGTGTTGCTTACACCCATATGTTCAAGGCACACTTGTTCAGATCTATATTTAAATACTCCTGTGGGATTCCCAGTCCAAGTGTATAAAGTGCACGTCTGGGCATGGTCTCCTGGCCAGACTCCAGGGTTGGCAGCCCACCCAGATGGTTCTCAAAGCTGGTCTCTTGCATCAGAAGTGATCCGCCACAGTTCCGATGGCAGTTTATGACAACTCACCCTGGTTTGGGAAATTCCCTTGTGTAAGCTCTCTTAGCCTAGAGAACAACTTTCAAATACTAACAATTGGTACATTGATTGGATACTTTCTGTGCACCAGGCAATTTGCTGAGAATGCTTTACCTATCAGTTTCCCACAGTACCCCTCCAGTTCTCTAATGAAGCAGTGTGATCAGCTCCTCTTTAAAGATGAGGACCCTGAGACATGGTAACAGTAGGTAACTTGCTCAAGATCACCCAGATAGGAAGTGAATGCCTGGAGTTGAACGAAACAATCTGGTTCAGATCATGTTCCTAACAACTGTGGTGCCCACCTCTCTATATCTGTTTAGGTCTCGCCAAGGATTAGACCAATGCCTGAGAAGGATCATCCTGACTGTTCTTACCAGTCTTTTCAGGCAGTAGGGGACAGAGCCTCTACATGATTGACACATGGTTAGTTAATTGCTACATCCTTAAATTTAGGGAGAATAATGCAAAAACTGAATTATTTCTACATCAATTTCTGTTACTTTGATCCAACAAATATTTAGTGAACATTTATTCTGTGCCAGATATTATACCAGAGGTAGCAAAGAGGGTTACAATCTAGAAAGAGGTAATCTCACCCAAATTCCCAAGTAGCCCAAAAGGTCCTCTAAGATAAGCCCTGCCTTCCTTCTCCTTCAGTCTCCTTGCTCTACACTCCCTTCCTTCTACTCAAACCTTCTTCAAGTCCTTTTGTTCCCAAAGTTCCCTACTATCTCAGGGCCTTTGCAGTTTCTCTTCCACCATCCTGAGACACTTTCCACTTCTTTGCTGGGTTAGTTCCTCATCCTTCAGGACTTGAAACTCTCTTTAGGGGATTTTTCTCTCACCACCAATTCCCCCCACCCTCATAGTTTAGGCATAGTTTTCCCTGTTCACATTTCATCATTGCTCTCTTTATTCTTGATTTTTTGTAATCAGCTGATTAATCTACCAGCTTTCACCAGCTCCTTGAGGGCATCAATAATGCTTTTATTGTCCACCACTGTACTCCGGGCACATAAGAGGTGTTTGCTAAATGCTCTTGAGTGATTAAGATTACACATGATATACTAAAGCAAAAACGGGGATGTTAATTCCTACTTCTCTAAGCAGCAACATCAAGACAGGATTAAACACGCCTGCATTTTATTAGGAAGACCTTTGAGGAAAACATGGTGAGGGAGCAGAAGCAGCTGAGGAGTCAGACTGTGACGCCAGTCTGAGCCAGGGGTGAGGCAGGGAAGAGGAAGGTTGCGTGGTGGAGCCTCGACATCGCTGTGCAGTCCACACAGACCTTCCCAGGAGCCCCCAGGCTCCCAGGAGCAGCTCCAGCCTGCGCCCCTGCCACACTCGCTCATTGGCTGGGAGCAAGCCTAGAGATGGAAGGACTGGGGACAGATTCTTCTCTTTGTCCTGTGAAGGTACAGAGGCCAGAAGCGGTGACTTCTGATTTATACCAAAGAGAATGACTACTAAAGCTGTGCCTTCCATAAAAGGGCAGGAAATCTTTGATTTGGAGGCACCACAAGTACGGTTGAACAGCGATAATGAATGCTCTTTGACACAGCGAATTAATTGCACATGGGCTCCCCTCAGAGTGCTTATAAGCTGGTCAGAGACCATGTAAACTCCCCTGTGTGCTCCTGAGCCTCAGTTTTCTCTTTTCTAAAATAGCAATGATGACTCCTTCCTTGTGACATGCCATGATTAGATCCAGTGACTTCTATGAAAGGGGCAGAACAAATAGAATATGAATACCACTTTTAAAAGATCACGATTTGTTGTCCCCTTCACCTTTCTAGTTTTTCTAGGTACTTCTACAGGGCCAATCTTTTAAGTTTTCTAAGTGTGCTTGTCTTATGATTTCACTCATCAGCAATCCCCCAGGGACTTTTTAAGATCATTTCAAGTCGGAGAACTGAAGTTTAAACATGTGATCAGGACCAAAGGAAGATTGAGAATTAAGTTACCATATTTTGGGAGTAACATGCCTCCTCTTTGGGGACAGACCTAGGAGTGTGCACTTGGCACAGTGAGCTCCCTGGGAGCTGACTCCTTAATTCTGCCCCTGAGGCTGTGTTTGCTTTGTTCTGTCACAGGTCAGTCACTCGGGCAGCACTTAGTCATGCTTCTTCCCCTGCACTACCACCCTGCCTCCCTTCAGCCCTGGAGATATGCCTCAGGGTGGACTGCCTCCCTTGTCCTCATGCAGGGTAAGGGGTATGTCTGCCCTTTCCCTTCTCCTCTCCCTTCACTTCCTGGTAAGGAGGCAGCCTTTGATATTGGACTCATGCTGGTCAGTAAAGGGGACTCTACACGGAAGAAATGGCATGAGCAAGGGCAGGGCATATTTCCATCCATTCCTTAGGCAAGTGTTTTGTGAGGCCTGGAAGACAGGCAAGGACCCAAGGACAGATGAGAATAGAAAACTAGGGTGAACTATGGCAGCCCTTGAAAAACTTGTTCAGGAGCATCATAGGTCCAAGGAGCTATTGATGCTTCATAAGCAGGGGGTAAAGTTTGAGCAATTTAGAAAACAGAGTCCAGATGAAGGCAGAAATGAGACAGAGTGGCCAGTGCAATTTAGGTGAGAGGGAGAATCATAGGAGCAGATAGGTGAGAGGGCTTTGAAAGTGACCTAAGGTTTCAAGACTCATCTGGGAAAGGATGCTACTGAGGAGGGGTCCCCAAGAGGAGAAGCTGCTCGTCTGGGATTGGGGATCTTTGTGTAGTTCACATTGCATTTGAGGGGCTGGCAGGATATACATCTGCACAAGACTAACAGGTGCTAGAAACTCAGATCCAGAGCTCCCGAATGTGGTTGGGCTGAAGTCAAAGATTTAGTTGTCATCTCAGGAAACCAGTTGAAATAACAAGTTGTTTAGCTTCCTCAATTACTAAAAGAAAGGCTTAGATTTCTGATTGCATGGGTTATAGCAGGTGGATGGGTATTTTCTGGTGCCTGGATGACCAGGCCTGATTCCCCCAACACAGTCCTTGGATCTTGAGATGCCAAGAAAGTGGGACATGAGCTCTGTCCTCCCCCACTTAGTATAACTTTGCTGCTTCTCCCTCAGTTGTCCAGCTTCTAATTCTGCAAACAACAGCTGGAGAGAGTCAGTGAGGGCCAACTCAAACAGCTGTGTGGTGAGAAACAAGAAGGCATCCAGGACCGTCTCCCTTCAGCTTTGGCCAGAGAGAGAGAGAGAGAGAGAGAGAGAGAGAATACGCATGTACATGAGAGACAAATCCATAGACATAGCAGGGAATGGGTAAAACTTTCTGACCAACCTTTTTAAAGTTAAATAAATTTCTTTAAGATAATATTCTTTTAAAAATTATTTGAATTCTGAGTTGGGTGTGGTGGCACACACTTGTAATCTCAGCTACTTGGGAGGATGAGGCAAGAGAATCACCAAGTTCAAGTCTAGCCTGGACAGCTGTCTCAAATAAAATAAAAATAACAATAATAAGGACTGGAGATGTAGCTCAGTGATAGCGAACCCTTGTGTTCAATCCCCAGTACTGGAAAACAGAATTTAAATTTGTACCAAAGATTATTCCAAATCCTAATGATTAACAAATCATAAATCTAGTTTGCAGGATCCTCCAACTGCAAGTGGCCACCTCTGCATATACCAGCCTGACCCCACACTTGCTACAGAGGGTGCTTAATGCCCCTGAGCTTGGTTAGAAGATGCCTCCAGGCATGTGCCTCAAGGATAGACACTGGGTCCTAAAATAGATGAAAAGATTGAGAGTTCAAGAAAAGGTTGTTGTCCCCAATCCAGCGGAAGAGAGGCCTCTTCCTGGAAAGTGATTAGGGATTTGTGTGTGTTTTTGTTTCTGGCTAAACATAAATCTCAAACTAGGTAATCTGTTTCTAATCATAATTTGGATTAGCCATCACACTATCCAAATGTTTATTTGTCTAAGGAAGCCAATCCCCAAGCACCAGCAGGGCGTGACCAACCTCCCCCCATAGTAGGCTCATTCCAGAATCAGCGGGCTGCAAATGCTGCCTCTTCAAGCTGGGCCAGGGCAGGAAGTAACTGTTCTATACAACATTCTGGCTTCAGTTCAGGGTTATCCCTTTTGGTCACCGTTGATTCTCAAGCAATCTGCCATCATCCCTTTCCTTCCCTGGGCATTGGGCGATGTCTAGAGACTTGTGGTTGTCACATTGCGGGGAGTGCCACTTGCATCTAGTGGGTAGAGGCCAGGGATGCCGCTAACCATCCTACAATGCATGTGACAGTCCCCAGAACAAAGAATTATCCGACCCCAAATGTCAGTTGTACCCTGAAATATAGCCAGCTTTAACTAAAACTGTACCCTCACCAAGGTTACCTTGTGGGCCCTCCCTGCAACATCTGTCTTATCTGGAGTATTGAGTCAAAACAAGACCACAGAGAGTCCTGGGAAATGATGTTCCCTCAAAACTACTCCCTGTGGATACCCCCTAAGGGCCCCACTCCCAGTTCCAGTATCTTGCCCCAATGTCCCAGACTGGCCATAGGGACAACTCCAGGTCAAGGTGGTCCCTGAGGAAAAGAACTCCTTTCCCCTTCCCTCCCTTTTTTTCCTGCCTTCCTTTTTTCCTATTCACAGTGTAATGATTCAGCCACCAGAGCTAAGGTTCCCATTTGGGCCAGTACCTCCCAGCAAGGCAAAGCAAGAATGCATGGTATCTGTTAGGGTGGTTTTCAGGCTTCCTGAAGAAAGTTATTAAGGACAGTTGAAATCTCTGCCAATGTCCTTTTAAAGGGAGAATGGGAGAAGAGTGATGACAAGTGCTCTGTACAATTACAATTGCTCAATTATCCTTCTACCAAATTAAGTCTTAATAAAAAAAAAAAAAATAGGAATCGTCATTAACTAACCATGTGCACAACTCCAGAAACTCCATTCATGAGTTGCTGTGTGAACAGTGCCCCAGAGATGCATGACAGGTGATCCCGCTTCTTGAAGTCTCTTCAAACTCTTTCCAGTTCAAAGTGAATGAACGTGCCAATCCAGATTTCTCTGTGAGGCAAGCCCTGAGTGACAGCTGCTTTTCTTTTAAGGACTCCCCAGCAGACCTGAAAGGCAACTATGAGAAGCATGCTGTGGTGGTGGCACACACCCATGGGGCCTACCACTCAGGACAGATGGTCTGACAAATGCTATTGCACAAGTGTCCTCCATTAGATCTGCCTCTTATGCTCCTTCCTGGCATCCTGGGCTTCTAGAAAGCATGTCGCACAACTGTGTAATGATTCAGCTCTTTGCCCGATTGTTTACCATTTGTCTGTCCCCCAGGGTAACTCCAAGACAGCAGGGCTCGTGTTTATTTTGTTCATTACAATGTCTCTACCACAAAGCCTGGTATACACTAGGTGCTCAATAACTGTTAGCAGGATGGATGAACCAAAGAAAAATGGTGACAAAGAATGCATATTCATATAGGTAAAGACCAAAGGCAAGGCCAAGCAAGGTCTCCCAGTCCCTCTCACCTTCACTAAAAAGTTGAGAGCAGGAGTTGTAATATGATGCCTGAGGCCAGGTAGGCATAACATTAAATCATGCTTTTCCTAGAAAGGTAACTGTAAGTCACAGGTGAGACTAAGTCTTATAGATCATAGCTGATGGAGGTAACATCAGCTTTCCAGAATGTTCTGTTCACGATGGAGAAACAAGCTGAATGTAATGGTTTCTTGAGATGCCGTGTCTCTGGATGAAAGACACTGTGACATCCTGGATTCCAAGGGAGTCAGGACCCTCACAGACTTCCCTTGAATGAAGCACAGTTCCTTCCCTCAGGATTCACCTTGAAATGGCCTGCAACTGCCCCTATAGCCAGCCTGGACCCCTGGGGCTGCATATTGGATTGGGGATGCAGCATCTCCCATCCTTCTTCAGGGTCTCATTTTGACTTAATACTCCAGGTAGGAGAGAAACTGAAGGGAGGTAGCACAAGCTAAGCAAATGTAGCTTAGCTTAGATTGTTCGTCGACATTAAGAAAATTTCCTAGCTGGGTCTGATGGCTCATGCCTGTAATCCCAGTGACTCAGGAGGCTGAGGCAAGAGGATTGCAATTTTGAGACTGACCTCAGCAATTTAGTGAGGCCCTAAGCTTAGTGAGACCCTGTCTCAAAATAAAAAATAATAAGGAGTGAGACTGTGGCTCAGTGGTTTAGCAACCCTGGATTCAATCTCTAGTACTCCTCCCCTCAAAAAAGAAAGAAGGAAGGAAGGAAGGAAGGAAGGAAGGAAGGAAGGAAGGAAGGAAGGAAGGAAGGAAGGAAGGAAGGAAGGAAAGAAAGAAAGAAAATTTAAGAACCAATTTGATGGGTGGTGCATACCTGTAATCCCAGGGCCTCTAGAGGCTGAGGTAGGAGGATCACAAGGTCAAAGCCAACCTTAGCAAAAGTGAGGTGCTAAGCAACTCAGTGAGACTCTGTCTTTAAATAAAATACAAAAGAGAGCTGGAGATGTGGCTCAGTGGTGAGTGCTCCTATATTCAATCCCTAGTGCAAAAAAAAAAAAAAGAACTAATTCATTCAATTCTGAAATGCACGGTTCTTTATGGTGAAAGCATAGCATTTCAGGAGTATAATATGGACTCGGAGATGAAGAAAGGGTGGTTTGGCTAAGAGGCCTACACCGGTCAGTGGGTGGTATGTGGGTGGCCTAGAGCAGAGGGATTAATCCAAGGAGGCTGGCAACTTCACAAAAGGAAATGGATCTTCATTTTTTAATGTTTTACAGGAAATCTTTATGTCATCATCAACCTATGTGGTATACAGATGACACAGGCCCACCCCTGCTCTGAGCACCAGGAAGGATATTAAGAATTTCTCTCTCGTCCTCACTGTCTGTACATGTGTGCATGCATGTGTGAATGTGTGTCCAGGTGTAGGGTAGGAGGTTGGCTTAGGGTTTCAATGGAAATGTTGGTACTTATGTGGAGTAAGGGACATAATTGTGTATCTACTTCCTGATTTTAAGTGGAGATTTCATAAGAAGTTCCATTGTTCAAGCTTTTCCAATGGAATTAATGACTACCGTATTGTGGTGGAAACTACTTTCAGCTTTTCAAGGGAACTACAGAATTGTTTACTATTGTATTATTAATATTATTGGGATAATAATCCTCAATCATTCAAATCTTTATTATTTTGTGCATTTATCAAGCAGCTCTTAGAAAGCCTGCATCTCTTCTTCTACAATGGAGGAGGTGTTTTCTTTAATCCCTGATATCTAGCAGGAAGCAGGTCCTCTCTCATACTAGCTGCTGTCTCTTACCACAGGTACCAGGAGTCAGCAGCATGTGTTAGTTAAACCCCAGACTCCACATCCAGCTTGGATTCTGGGGATGCTACTCCTGTTCACAAGACTGAGCAAGTTATACAAGTTTTTTGGAATCACGACTTCCTCATCTGTGAAACAGTAGATAGGGATGGTGTCTACCCTTTCGTGTAATTGTGAGGATTAGGAGAGTGCCTACATATAGAGGAAGCTGGATATACAGAATGTAGGATGTACCAAATAAGTTTTCTTAACTACTTCTGCTTCTATTATCATTATCACTTAAGAAACCACAGGCTGATTTAAAGCAAGTCATGATGATTACTATTTCCATTATTAATTAATAAAGTTGCCTAAAGAAAATAAAGTTGACTTAAAGCAAAATGCTCAAGTAGATAAAATTATTTTGAGTGTTCTCCTACTTCTATTATTCTTAGTTTCTCTTTCCTTTTGGCTCTTCCAAATTTCTGAAAATTTATCTTGGCTCAAGGTTTTACGGATAACTTTAAAATATCCCCTATGAAAGTAAACTAAGGTATGGCTACCCTACAAGGCACAATTCATACTTTCCAAGGAGACTGGAAGTTTCAAGTTTTTTTCTGAAAAACATGGAATCTATCCTATAGACTTCTATAACTTTGAAATTGGATTTCAGGACCATCTAATTCAATTTCAGAGTAGGCAAATGATCCATCCTTGGAGACAGGTATAGCAGGTTAGTGGCAGAGATGACTAAAGTCTTGGGTTAAGCTCTTAACCAACTAAGAGCTATGAATATGTGGCACATGGAATGATTTCTTTTACTGAACTACACAGTAACAGTATGGCTTCCGTCTCCAGAAAAAGATGTTATAAGATTGTCAACAAAATTCACAGTGTGTTTTATGCACTGAAAGGAGTATTACTGAGGTTAAGATCCTGATCTTCTTAATGAAAACCCACGAGGGACCATATCTTTTGGTTTTAAGTACTAAGAATAGCTGTTGCTTCTGGAACCACTGCTTGGTATCTATTTCTTTTTAACTTAATTTTTTGAAAAAATATTTATTGATATGTTGGATTAACAACTCATAATTGTATCCATAATTGGTTTGTTTTCATTGGATGAACACTACAAACTTTTAATCTATTATGTAGCAGCTACTAGTAAGCTCAAGGACAAATTTCTGTTTTGTCTCTGTGATTAGAAACCAATAGCTATCACAGATTACAAATGCAAATTAGAGCTGAAAACTTTGTAGCCAGTTTTCCTGAACTTTGATCTATTGAATAAAGGAGTTCTGAGGCCCTTTACATTCTATTCTTTACTTCCTTATTGAATATTCCCAGTGTACACAGTAGTATCTTAAAGATTCTGAGAAGACTGACAATTTAAAATCAAAATGAAAATATCTTTTTACACATTATTTCCCTGTACTTGTAAAAGTTACTTGATTACGGGATCTTTTTTTAAAAAAATTATGACCTAAATATCTAGAATTTACATGAAACATATTTTGGAAAATACTCCTTTCTAATAATTTATAACTAAATCCTGTTTATTGGATTCATGACAGTGCAAAAGTTAGCAAATGATTCTTTCTATTTCTGTGCAACAAGAAGAAAATCCAACATGTATATATTGGCTGAGATGACTGGTCAGATTTCTTCCCACTCTAAAATTTGCTGATTCTCAGATTTTCAAGTGAATAAAAGGAACAGTGTTGCATACCTGTAATCTTAGCAACTCAGGAGACTTAGGCAAGAGGATTGCAAGTTCAAAACCACCCGCAGCAATTTAGCAAGGCCCTAAGCAACTTTAGTGAGACCCTGTTTCAAAATAAAAAGGGCTGAGGATGTGGACCAGTTAAGTCCCTCTGGGTTCAGTCCCTGGTACCAAAAAGAAGGAGAAGGAAAAGGAAAAGGAGGGAGAGGAGGAGGGGGAGAAGAAGAAAAGTGGCTGAGGTATAAGTCAATGGTAGAACATGGGCTTATTATTATGCATGAAGCCCCGGGTCAGCTCCCAGCACCTAAAGAAAAGAAAAGAAAAAGTTTAGTTTTTAAGAATGTCTGACTGTTCCTATAATTAGAAATTTAAGTTTGCTAAAATGAATACTACAGTTAGAAATTAATACATTGTACACTATTTCTGGTGCTGTTTATCCACATGTAATCTAAAAAATTGCTTTTAAAAATGAAGTTTTAGAAACAACCCCCAGAAGTGTTTACAAAGATATAGATTTCCTTTGAAAAGCATCAAAGTCAGAAGATGTAAGGTTTTCTGAAATTCTTGTTGGGTTTAGAATTTACAATCCTTCCCTTTTGGCTTGATAAAGGCTTGTATAATGAGGTTGCTCCAACTTCATTGTACCTTAGGGGTTGTGCAACTAAACTTATTTCCTCAAGCTTGTGGCCCATTCAAAGAGTATGTTCTTCATTCATGGCACCTTTGCCCATATGACCTGCCCCCTCCACCCTCCATTAAAACCAACCAAACAAAAAACAACAGCAAGGACCTCAATACATGCTCCATTATATGTGGGATATTATATACATACCCTAGCCATGCATGTGTTACCTGGATGAGAACCTGGGACTTCTTCCAGAAAACACATTCATCCCCTTGACTAATGAGCCAGACACAAGAGGAAATAGCAAAGTAAGATCATTTTTAAGGAAAAATAACAGCCAGGAGTGGTGGTACCTGCCTGTAATACCAGCAAACTCTCACAAGTTTGAGGCCAGCCTCAGCAACTTAGGGAAGCCCTAAGCAACTTAATGAGACCCTGTCTCAAAATTTAAAAATTGTTGGGCGGGGGTGTGGCTAAGAATGTTGCTCAGTGGTTAAGTGCCCCTGGGTTCAATCCCTAATACTTAAAAAAAAAATAGAGAGAGAGAGAGAGAAGTGACAGAAGAGATTGTGGGGAGAAATGATGACTGGCCTTCATGCCTAGGTCCTGGGATGACATCAGGAGCCTACTGAACATGTCACTATTACCTGCAGTGATTTTCCTTGCCTTTCTCTCTGTGATGCCCTTGAGAGGGGTAGGATTGAGCTATTTCTCTGGGCTACCTTTCTCTATGATTATATTTCTGTTTTTTCCTCTCTGTTACCTTTTATTCATTTAATTCAGATTGGATACCTACCATGTGTCAGGCATTAATGTCACAAAAATGCATATGCCCCCATCCTTGCCCTTGAGTTCTCAATATAGAAGAGCACATGGGTACTGGAAACAATTTCCATTCAATGTGACAAACACTCCAAAAGAACCGTGTATAAAGACCAGGGAGGTAGTAATAGAGGTGACATTTGAGTCAGGTCTTAGGGAATGTGTTCGACACTGATTTTTCCATTAATAGAATTACTTTTTTCTGCTTAATAGCAACCAGCTTGCTAGAAGAGGAAGTATAAGCCAATAACTCGCTTTGGATTAACTCAGGAAACTAACTGACAGAACCTATTAGCTAAAGGCTAGACTCATTTCAAGCAATTCAGCAAATATTCAGGCCTTAATCATTTCAGTTACTGGAGGACAATGCCATCTGGAGAGTGGACTCTTTGGAACTGACCCTGATGTAAAGATGTTCTAAGGATGGCCTTTGACTTCAGAAATTCCTAGAATTAGCTTTGCTTTATAGTCAGTTTGCCCAGTTTCCCAATCTCACAGCAGATACTCAGAAATAAGCTGCATGTTTAAGTTGTTATAAAGATAAAAATAAGATCATTACTGAATAACTGGCCTTAATTTAAATTTCAGGAGAAATTTTGCAAAGTATAAGTAAGGTAAGCTGGCTCCTTGTTTTCTGTTCTGTGCTAATACTGAAAACTGATTAAGGTCTTAATACCAGACAGAAGTTTGTGGATTTTTTTTTTTTTTTCCAAGTTACTTTTATGAGGCAAAACCATGGATATCAACCATTTGATTGATATCCATCACTCCCCTGGCTATCCAAGTAGTTCTCTAATTTGATGTTAATAATAACAGAAAAACTTTCTTTTTAGCAAATACTTTTATTTTAGACTCAGCAATTCAAGTACCACCCCCCGCCCCCCAAAAAAAGAACCCCAGTTGAATTTAGTAATAAGCAGCGGTTGTCTCTGTTTATTATATTTGAATTTGATCATAGCTTTAACTTCCCTCATGGGGTTGAGACAGTTCTATCCAGCTGGTTTTGTAGCCCCAAAACTTAAACAGGACCCTTTACAGTTAGAACACAAGAATGAGCCAAGTGTGGTGGTGTGTACCTGTAATCCTAGCACTTGAGAGGTTGAGATAGGAGGATGGCAAGTTTGAGGCCTGCCTGGGTAATTTAGCCAGACAAACAAACAAAATAAAACACTAAACCCCCATGAGGTTTGTAAGCATTTGAAAGTAGTGCCTATGTTTCAGTTTCCAATATGGAACTTGAAAACCACTATTTTAGATTTCTATTAAACTTGAGAGATCTCCTCCCCCAGAATCTATTATATGCTCCTTCATGGTATTTTAAGATGTATCTGTCCCTCCTACTAGACCTCAAACTCCCTTAAAACAAGAAATGTGTCTCATTTGTCTTTTTTTAATGCCTTTATTTTTTACTTACTTATTTTTCTATGGTGCTGAGGATCAAACCAGGTGAGCATTCTATCACTGAGACATAACCTCAGCCCCCTCATTTATCTTAATATCCCAGAGTCTGTTACACAAAGGAGTGTTTGTCAAATATATTTATTCTAATAGTTCATATACTGACCATGAAATACAGGTTTCTTAATTAAGAATGTGAAAAGAGAATTTACAGAGTGGGAGAAAATCTTTACTAGCTATTCTTATGACACAGGATTTATATCTAGAATATTTAAAGAACTCAATAACTTTATGATAAAAAAAAACCCTCACAGATAACCCAATTAGTAAATGAGCAAATGAATTAAACAGACATTTCTCAAAAGAAGAAATACAAATGGCCAGCAAACATATGAAAAAATGTTTAACCTAATTAGCAATTTGGAAAATGCAAATTAAAACTACAACTGAGATTTCATCTCACACTAGACAGAATTGCAGTCATTAAGAATACAAACAATTGAGCTGGGGATGTGGCTCAAGCGGTAGCGCGCTCGCCTGGCATGCGTGCAGTCCAGGTTCGATCCTCAGCACCACATACAAACAAAGATGTTGTGTCTGCCGAGAACTGAAAAATAAATATTTAAAAAATTCTCTCTCTCTCTCTCTCTCTCTCTCTCTCTCTCTCTTTAAAAAAAAAGAATACAAACAATAAGAGTTGGGGTTGTGGCTCAGTGGTAGAGCGCTTGCCTATCATGTATGAGGCACTGGGTTCCATCCTAAGCACTGCATTATAAATAAAGGTCCATTAACAACTAAAAAATATATATTAAAAAAAAGAATACAAATAATAATAAATGCTGTATATGATGTGGGGAAAAATGAACACTTTGACAATGTTGGTAGGATTATAAATTAGTACAACCACTATGGAAATCAGTTTGGAGTTCCTAGAAAAAAACTAAGAATGGACCATATGAACCAGATACACCACTCCTTGGTATTTATGCTAAAGAATTAAAGTCATCATACTTCAGTGATACAGGTATACCCATGTTTATAGTGGCACAACTTACAGTAGCCAAACTATGGAACCAGCCTAGGTTTCCATCAGTGGATGAATGGTTAAAAAAAAATGTATATATACACAATGGAGTTTTATTCAGCCATAAAGAAAAATAAAATCATGTCATCTGCAGGAAAATGGATGGAACTGGAGTATGAAGTGAAATAAGTCAAACTTAGAAGATCAAGTGTTTTCTCTCGTATGTGGAAGCTAGAGAGGAAAATAAAAAAGAAAGGTGGGGGCAGATCTCATGGTAATCAAAGGGATATCAGTAGAGGAAAGGGACCAGGGGCTGAGAAGTGGGGATGGAGGGTGGAAGTACTAGGAAGTGATATTGGTCAAATTATATTTTTATATTGTGTACATGTGTGAATATATAGCAGCAAATCCCATCATTAAGTACAATTGTAATATATCAATAAAAAAATGTGAGGAATTTTTTTTAATTATAGGTTTCCTTAAGCAAGAAGTGAAAAAGAGCAAGTACCATATATACAACTCTCAAACTTGACTTTTCATAATAATTTTTTAAAATGGCAGCCCAAGGAATCTTTTCTTTTTTTTTTAGCCTAGTGTTCTAACAGTTTTATTTTTTATTATTATTATTTTTTAAATTTTTATTGTTGGTTGTTCAAAACATTACATAGTTCTTGATATACCATATTTCACACTTTGATTCAAGTGGGTTATAACTCCCATTTTTACCCCGTATACAGATTGCAGAATCACATCAGTCACACATCCATTGATTTACATATTGCCATTATAGTGTCTGTTGTATTCTGCTGCCTTTCCTATCCTCTACTATCCCCCCTCCCCTCCCCTCCCCTCTTCTCTCTCTACCCCCTCTACTGTCATTCATTTCTCCCCCTTGTATTATTTTTCCCTTTCCCCTCACTTCCTCTTGTATGTAATTTTGTATAACCCTGAGGGTCTCCTTCCATTTCCATGCAATTTCCCTTCTCTCTCCCTTTCCCTCCCACCTCTCATCCCTGTTTAATGTTAATCTTCTTCTCATGCTCTCCAAGGAATCTTTTCATAAGCAAATATGATCTACCCATGTGATCTAAAGACCCTGATTTCCTTTGTGCCCAAATGGGGCATTCTATTTTAGGATTTTGTATTTATGATCATTTGCTGTCTCACGAAAGATGACATCTGAGCTATAAAATAAGAGATCTTGATCATCTGTGGAAGGTTGAGATGGAGTATTTTGTGTCTGAAATCCCAATAACATATAACTGCCATTTATTGAGTATCTACTCTGCCAGAAGTTCATGCATTGGATCTCATTTAATCCTCCCAGTGATCTCTAGGCTTAAAAGGGTTACATGGCTTCCCCCAAGGCTACATAATTCAACACGCCTAAACAAATCCATGAGCAAGCTCCCCACAAACTTGGCATTCTCCCGGAGTTCTGTTTTAGTGCATGAAAATCTTAGCATCTCTTTTCTTTCTTTTAATATATATTTCTTGGTGTAGATGGACACAACACAATGCCTTTATTTTTATATGGTGCTAAGGATCGAACCCGGGTTCCACCCGTGCTAGGTGAGCGCTCTACCGCTGAGCCACAATCCCAGCCCTTAGCATCTCTTTTCTATATCCAACTTCCTTCTGAGTCCTGTTGATGTAATGACCACCAATCTCTAAACTGCCTCTGTGCCTGTCTCTAGTCCTAGCCACCATCTGGGTCTCCCTGAACAATCAGTGACCTTCTTGTCCTGTTCAAATCATTGCCCCATGCCAAAGTTTGAGTAGTGTTCTCAAAATTCACATCTGCTTTTCCTGCTTAAAAATATTCCAGTTGAGTTTTCTATTCACTCTTCAAATAAAATCCAAACTCCCCACCTGGCCTGCCCCCCTCCACCCAGTGACCTCGACAGTTTTTTCTCATTTTCTGGACTTTAGCTGCACTAGCTATTCCCTCAGCCTAGGGTGTTCAGACTCTTCCTTTTCATAGTGTAGGTTGATGCTCCAAAGATTTTTTTAATGTGCTTTTATCACATCATGTGCTTCTCTTTAACAACTTTAATTTATATATATATATATATATATATATATATATATATATATATACATACACACTTATACACTTAATTATTTGATTAGTATATCTGGCTCTCCCATTAGCCTGTAAGCTACAGGAGGGTAGGTACCACATCTATTTTAATTCACCAGACCCTCGCCCTCAGCTGAAATGCAGTGAACACACAATAAATATTTGTTGAATAAATTAATTTTCTAACAACTGTTAAGCAGCAAACCAGAGATTTGACCTCAAAAGATTTCTGAATCCATGTTCAGCTTCCTCCCCTAGTTCTCCTTGTCTTCAGGGTATGGTTAGGCCCCCAAATGGTCACTATTGCCAATGGAGGTAGAAGAAGGTAGAGGTTGGGAGTCTGGCCCACACCTCCTTCTGGGCCTGGAATGTTCGGGAAGAGGCTGTTGAATGACCTTGGGTCCATGAGCACTTGCTCTGCCCAGGCATCATTCCAGGCCCTTTATGGAGATTCTTAGAATTATTCTCTCTCAATAAGCATTTAGGATTAAGATCTCCCCCACACCTACACCCACACCCACCTTTCTTTCTTATTTTAAACAGATGAGGAAAGTGTAGCACAGACAAATTAGGTAATTTGCCTAAAGTCACCCAGAAATTATGTGATGGAACCCAAATTCAAACACATAAGCCATTTGGCTCTAGTTCCACATTCTTAATCTCTTTGCCATCTCTCCTTGGCTTACCTTGTTCCATTTTTTTTTCCTTACCTGAGTCTGTCTCTGATTTGGCTTCTCTTATTTTCATTGGAATCTGTACTCATTTCTTCTTCTTTGCACCTCTTTTCTCCCTCTACCCCTTTTCTCTCCCTCTCTATCCTTTCTTCCTCTCTCCCTACTATTCCCATTAGTGATGAGAACCATGACATTATTTACTTGAAATTTATATTTTCAGGAAACTTTCTATCAGCATCAAGGAGTTTTCTGCACACTTTGCAACTTTTAAGAAAATATGTAGATGAGAATTATAAATCTCTAACCTTGCTTGCTCTTACTTTTCTGAGTGGTAAAGACCCATTTTTCATTCACTTCCAATTTTGAGCTTTGAATGTAGACTAGAAAGGATAGTAAAAGCAGCCTAAGGAAGAGAAATAGCTGGTTATGGTGATGCACATCTGTAATCCCAAAGATTTGTGAGGCTGAGGCAGGAGGATTGCAAAGTCGAGGCTAGCATCAGTAATTTTGCAAGGCCCAAAGCAACTTAGTGAGACCCTGCCTCAAAATAAAAAAGGGCTAGGGTTGTTTCTCAGCGTTAAAGTGCTCCTGGGTTCAATCCCTAATACCAAGAAAAAAAAAAAGAAAGAAAGAAAAGAAACTTTAAAATTCTGTTTTTTTGTTTTTGTTTTTTTCCCTCCATGTGAGAAGACCACTATAAATTGTGGAGATGCTTCTCAAATAAAATTAGATTCTGTTGCTGCCTGCTGCTTCCCTCTATATTTCATCTCTTTTCCCGAAACTGCTGAAACCTCTCTCGGGACACTAGGTAATCTGAAGGAAGAATAGCAAGTTCAGGCACCACAAGTCCTGGAGAACTAAGGCGCGCTGATTTGCATTTCTGGGTCAGCATGATTTCACTTTCATTTAACCCCTGGACTGACCCTTGTTTTTCAACACCTTGGCTCTTTCCGCCATCTGAGAGCCTGTGATGTGCTCAATCCGCAGACAATAACTGTCCTCAGGCCACCCAGCGCCTGAAAACCACTGGCACACTCCTTCGGGTTTCCCAGCATCACCAAGGTCTTTTCAGAGAGGAAGTGGCCAATGTTTTAAGCATCTCTGAATGCAGATTTTATTCATGTTCAATAAGATAGCTTTGTGTATTAATGGAAAATGAAATGAGTATTAGAAATCATGTATTCAGATGTGTCCAGTGCTGCCAGAATTTTGCACTGCTTTCGAGGTTGTTCATCTTTAATGTAATGAGAATAGTCATGGAGAACAAAGGATGTTATATCCTCTGTCTCTCTTTGGTATGAGTCATGCTGGGAATTCTATGAAGATCCACCGTATGTCAGAAAAAGGGACATAACATATATCAAAGATTATGTAGAATAAGGCCCTTTCTGCTATTTTATTCCCGGTGTAATTTTTTTACATTTTGCTTCATACATTTTGTTCCAATAAGAGGGAGCAAAATCCTGGGTTGGGATTGTGGCTCAGCGGTAGAGAGCTCACCTAGCACAAGCGGGACCTGGGTTCGATCCTCAGCACCACATAAAAATAAAGGCATTGTGTTGTGTCCATCTGCACCTAAAAAAAATAAATATTTTTTAAAATATATTTATTTTTTAGTTCTAAGTGGACATAATATCTTTATTTTACATTTATGTGGTGCTGAGGATCAAACCCAGTGCCTCACTCATGCTAGGCGAGTACTCTACCACTGAGCCACAACCCCAGCCCCAAAAAATAAATATTAAAAAAAAAAAGAGGGAGTAAAATCCTAACAAGATTTAATTACAAGTGCTGTGATTAAAGTTACAGGTCATTAGTTCATCTGAAATGAGGTTCACTTGGTTACAAGAACCTTGCAAAAAAGTAAAAGTACATTGCAAAACTCAAAGTGCTACACAGATAATGGTTATAAACCCAATTTTAAATAACTGAAAAAAAATATTGTTTGCTCAAAAGAGGTTTATCTCAATCAGTAAGAATAATTTTATTCCTTTTTTCTTAATTATAAAAGTAAGAATGTAAATGCTTGAAAACAAAATTTTTTATAGCTAACAACATAAACATTATACAAAAGACTTTCCCTAATACTTTAGTCACTAATACTTTCAATTTGCAGTGATAACCACTGATAGCATGATTTTTTTAAAAAATATTTTTAGTTGTTGATGGACTTTTATTCATTTATTTACATGTGTGCTGAGGTTCAAACTTAGTGCCTCACATATGCCGGGCAAGCACTCTACCACTGAGCTACAACCCCAGATTTTTAAAAATTATTTTTGGTACGTGAATACAAAACTAAACCTGCAGAAATGCTGAAATCTCCTTTTCGCTTAATGTGTTATGAACATCAAACATTCTTCTGCCTCTGTAGTGTTGTATGAATATTTTATAAAGTATTTAAGCAATCCTCTATTGTTGGACATCTAGGCTACCTCCAAGTTTTTGATAATGTATATAACTTTCTAATGATACACATTATAAAGTTATAATTATATCTTTGAATACATCTGTGATGATTTCTTAGATAAATTTCTGGATATACAATTGCTAAGTAAAAGAACAGGCACTCTTTTAAGGATTTGAAACACACACATACACATACACACACACACAGAAATACGCACATGCTGTTCCTTATGAATTGTTCTGGGAATTCCATGAAGACCTACATATGTACACCTTTCTAAAGGTGTGTGCACAATATCAATTTAAATCAATATACACACATATGTATATACATTATACACATGTACATATATATCATTATGCATAGATGTATGTATATACATGTGTGTGCATATATATACATATGTACATATATTCATATATATATATATCAATAATGATTCAGAAATTATAGGTGCCCCAAAAGCTCCTGTGTTAATGCAGAAACATTCAGAAGTAAAATGAATAGATTATAAAAGATGTAACCTAATCAATCTACCCTCGTTTGAATGAATCAACTGCTTGGTAACTTTAGGCATGTTGGTCATACCTGGAGAAGGTAAGTCACTGGGGGCATTGCCTGGAAGAATTCATCTTCTGTGTGACCCCATCCCTGGCACTCTCTGCTCTCCCAATGTCCTGAGCGGCTTCTCTCTGCCATGCCCTTCCACCATGATATGCTGTCTCATCTAGGGCCCAGAACAATGGGATTAGTCCGCCATGCACTAAATCTCTGAGTTCGTTTTTTTTTTTTTTTGTGAGCCAAAATAAACTTTTTCTCCTCTAAGTTATTCTTTTTGGGTATATTGGGCACAGAAATCAAAAACTAATAAATCAACTTGAATCAATTTATAGTAGCAATGTATACCATTGCACTTACTTTTACATAGATTCCCCAATATTAGATGTTACTATTTAATTTTTCCAAATTGACAAGTTGAAAAAAAATGATATATCATACTTTCTATAATTTGCATATCTTAGATTCTTAATGAACTTAAACATTTTTTTCAAATAATTATTAGTCATTTTAAAATGATTTATGTCCTTTGACCATTTTTCTTATGGATGTTTTATCTTTAGTTAATTTGTAAGATTTTGTTTAATAAGGCTACTCATTCTTTTTATCTTTTTATTTGAATTTTTAAAAAATCTATAGAATTGAAAGTGATGCAGAGTTTTCCCTAGGGAAAAAAAAAAAAGAACAGTTCAGCTAAAATCAGTTATAGAAACAAAACCCATCCCCGACTATATACACCTGGTGGATATATGGATTTGTTAGCTTATACCTCAATTGTTTTCTGGCAAATACTTCCAAATCAAAAGGCTGCTTATATCATCTTTACAAATAATTATGGTTTCATTTTGAAATAAGTCATTACTTTAAGTTTAACAAAGGAAAAATTTACAGTTATGAGCATTAACCAATAGTTAATGTTTAGTTTAAACTATTAAAATATTTAAACTATTTTTGAAGATCAATTTATGTTTTCTTTTAATTCAACTGCATCATAGGTAGGGTCATTTTTTTTGGTTTTCTTCTTTTTCTCTATTTTAGCAGTAATCTAAATTGGGATGAACAGAGGTCAGAATTTTGAACTCCAAGATAGACAAAAGGAACTCTGAAGATTGAAGAGTGTGCTAGACCAGATAATTAAATAGAATTTGATGTGTGATACAATATTTCTCTTTGTATTCTCACTCTTCCATTCTCACTAATTGGCTGCATGGTCTTAAAGGAGTCTTTTTGCCTCTTTGCTTCTGTGTGAAAGGAGTAATAGTGTCTCTAGCTGCCAGAGGAAGGGGACTGGGGGAGATGATTGAGCTGCCAATGAGAACTCATAAGTGTGTGGTGTTTTCCAAAGGAAGATGACTATTCAAAGTGTATATGCATTCGTGCTACTTCAAAATATAATTATGCTTCATGTGCACACATGTATGTGTGTATTCGTTTGCATACACATTTCATTGCCTATTTGGACTCCCTCATCATTAAAAAAACGTGTTTTTCAGTTGACCTTTCAGAATTGTAAATTGTGTGTGTCAGTTTTAAAAATTCTAATAAGATTGCTATTTTTAAATGACTGGCAGCAGCTCTTCTTATTAACTAATGGAGATAATGATGGCTACATCTTAACCCAAAGAGAAATTAAATAGGGCTGTCAGGTTTCTCTCATTCAGGAAAGGACTGCTATCCTTAAGCAGAGCAACTTCCTTGCTTGTTTCCAGATTGTGGGGTAGGATGGAGGATAATACTTTAAGTGATGAAGTTGGCATTTCCCATCTGTTGTACCTCAAACACAGGCTTCCTTCTCTCTACCAATCACAAATTATAAAATCTCTGCCGATAGTTTAACCATCTGGATTTCCCATCATACCCTGTTTTCACACCTGGAGAGTCAGAGCAGGTCTTTGATAGATGTTTTTTCAAAATTGCCTCATAAAATCAAAGGACAGGCAAACAATATTTTTCTAAAATTGTAAACAGTAGAATCATCATCCATAACATTTGTTACTGCTTTTAGAATTGTTAATAATTTTGGCTTCTGGGGTTTTGTCAAAGTGCTTTTTTTTTTTCCTTGAAGCAAGCTACCACATTCTCATTAGCTGCTTGCTTACATTTAACAACGTCAGAACTAAGCTCAAAGCATTGGGAGAGAGAAATTGCAAGAAGTCAAATACTGGGCTGGGGTTGTGGCTTATTGGTAGAGTGCTTGCCTAGCATGTGTGAGGCATTGGGTTCGATTCTCAACACCACATATAAGTAAATTAATAAATAAAATAAAGGACCCTTCACAATTTTTAAAATATGGAAAAAAAGAAGTCCATTACTAAGCACAATGAGTTTTACATTCAATTTTAATTAAAATATTTGTTCATGCTTTGCCTTCTCAGTCAAACACCACCTAGGCTTTGTCAACTGGCTCTGCTAATTGAATAGCCCTTTAAAATACCACTTTGAATTTGTCTAAGGGTCATGGACTATCTGAATTATTACTAAACTGGTCATTTCCATAGACCTATCTACCTCCAGTGTGGTAGGTTCCAAATTTCTTTCCTCCCTAGTCACTCCTCAAGTGGTAACTTGCCCATTTTTGCTCTTGCCTAATTTGTGTGTGTGTGTGTGTGTGTGTGTGTGTGTATGTGTGGTGCTGGGGATTGAGCCCAGGGTCTTGTGCATGCAAGGCAAGTACTCTACCAACTGAGCTGTATCCCTAGCCCTTCTTGCCTAATTTTTTAAGAGGAATGCCAAAGTGTTAAACTTTGGTTTCTTTCTGGAGCCTATCAATTTTTGCAAACATGGTAATTTCCTCTGTCAGCCCCTGGTGTGTTGCTGGGGATTACTGGGCCCCACTGGCCCTCTCCCCTGCAGAGTTATTTGCTTTTACTGAGCAGGAAGTTAATTTCTCCACTTGGAGACCCTTTAGCATCTTTAGCATCCAACAGGAGTGTAGAAACAGGAGCTCTCATCAGATAAGACAAAAGGATCTGGCCACTTAAATATCACACTTTTGCTTCCTTTTTAGTTCAGATGAGGGAGCAAGTGCAATCTTGCAGCAGAAGAAAACTAATTTTTTGCTAGGTTCCTCTATTGTCTGCTAACTCTCCTCCAGAAAGGCTGGGCCTTTTAAATAATACTTAATAAATTTGAAAGGTCCATGCACAGAAAAATGATTAAATATAAGATTTAGACCATCCACCCTGAATCACGTAGCATTACTAGTAAATGTGATTAAAGACACTTTCATCTGGTTAAGAATGTGGTATTTGAAACAGGTTGCTGCCTCAGTTGGTAGGTTACTTCCTCCTTTCTTTGTAAAGCTTCACAGTAAGTAGCCTGGGTTGAAACTGGAACTCAGTGTGGGGAAGAAGGACGGGCGGAGAAACGGTCATGTTATTGAGGTATTGCAAATGTACTGACTGGTGATTTCACACGTAGGCATTCCACAGTACAGGAAGCTCTTACGTCTACCAAACCAAGCCTGTTGGCCCCTTACCACCAAATTTTCCATTGCTCACCTCTAAAATCCCAGCTTCTAAATTGCTGGTTTATTTTATCATGTCAATTGTTTTTCTATAGTAAAGTGGGAATTCAGTCACTTGAATTTCAAATATCACAAAACAATTTATAAGAATCATGCAAATCTAAGAGACAAAAGAGAGAATTTTTTTTTAGTCACTTTTATAGTATGTTCCTCCTTCACTTCACAATGCTTCCTTTGAGAGTTTTTTTTTTTTTTTCTTTAATGAAACTGAAACAATCTTGCCAACAGAGTCATGGAAAATTTTACCAACTCCATTTGTTCCCAATCGCTCATTTCTTTTCCTTCTTTATATATAAAAAGTCTTTGCTTATTAATTTTTCTAATATAAAAGATAATTTCTAAATAAAAGCTTATAAAAATTCAAGCATTATAGAGGTGTAAATTAATAACTACCTTCTCCCTCCAGAGTCTTGCTTTCCTTCTCCAAGTATATTGACCTTTTGGTGTATATTCATTCTTCCAGCTACCTTAGCTTTCTCCCTGTTTGTATAGCCAGAGTCTGTTAGAATTTGTATGAATCCTTGACAAGAGTAGTAAAGAAATAGACAAAGGAGGAACCATCAATAGACATGTTTAAAGAAAAAAATGCACACAGTAAAGGAGAGAAGAGGAAAGATCAAGGCAATCTAGGCAAAGAGAAGACAATCTGCTTTTTCCTCTCCTGGAGTCAGTTCTTTTCGGGTAGAGTTTCTGTCAACCATCTTTATGAACTGACCAAACTAGAAAAATACCTAGTACATAGGAGGTGCTGAATAAATGAATAGGAATGAAGAGCAGGATCTGACTGGTGAGGGTTGGGTAGAGTGAGCAGGAAATAACACCAGCCTTTTTCAGTTTATCAAAGCCCTCCCTCCTATGCCTGAATAAGCTTCAGGAATTACAGGCTGCTAGAGAAACTGCAGCTTCATTCCGAGTAATGTTCTAATTCTCCAGAAGGCCTGACATATAACCCTGGAAATTGTTTGCTTTCTCAGCCCTTCCAAGTATCCTTACCCTGAGTAAGTGAGAAGGTCTCCAAGTTTTTCAACTTGAAAAATCCCCATTATAAAAAAAGCAGGTTATCCAAAGATAATCCCACCCCCATCCCCATTGCCTTTTGAGAGAAGACATTCTAGAGTTTGAGAGAGGTATTATAGAAAGACATATAGGTACCCAGGGAGAGCTTTACTTTGCTGGGGTCACTGCAGTTCAGGGGCAGGTTTTCTGCCCTATAGCTCTTGACATTTGATTTCATCTGTGGAGCCTAGTGTTGACTAATACCAGCTAGGAGATTTATAGATAATCCAATGTGCAGATTTACAACATGAGTTAGGATTTTCCAGAGATAGGAATCTCTTTTTACAGTTTTTGACATTGTTAAATACCTTCTCCTTGATGGGTGAAGTGGTACATGCCTATAATCCCAGCTACTCAGGAGGCTGAGGCAGGAGGATTGCAAGTTTAAGGCCTGCCTTGGCAATTTAGTGAGACCCTGTCTCAAAATAAACAATAAAAAAAGGACTGGAATGTAGCTCAGTGGTAAAGTACCCCTGGGTTTGATCCCCAGTTATTGCCAAAAACCCCAAAACAACAACAACAACAAAACCCACCTTCTCCTTATCAAAATTTTGCTATGGTTTGGATTTAGTTTGAGTGTTTCCCAAAGGCTCATGTGTTGGGAGTTTGGTCCCAAGGATAATACTGTTAGGAGATGTGGTTTCTTTAAGAGGTAGGCTTAGTGGGAGGTTCTTCGATTGATGGAGGGCATTTCCTCAGAAGGGACTACTAAACTCCAGCCTCTGTTGCTTCCTGTTTGATGATGTGATTTATTCCTCCCACACATACTCCTACCATTGCCACCCACCATGAGGTGATTCAGCAAAGGTGGGAGGAGGGATTTCCAGAGTGTGCCAACTTTCAGCCTCTAAAACAATGAGCTAAATAAACCTCTTTTCTTCAGAGGTTTCCCTGCTTCAGGTACTTTGTTATAGAAGACTAATACAAAACTTCATTTAGAGTCTTTATTTTTTCCTCTGAGTAGTACTCTCTTTTTCCTCCTTTGGAGCCAGACTTATTTTCAATCCTTGTAGTTTGCCTATCATCTGTCTTTATTTTATATTTTTGCCCTCCATGGAAATGCTCTTCACTGCAGTGGTTCTCCTCTATCCAAATAAGTTCTGTTAAAATAACCCTCACCACTCTAACACTTTTCCATATTTCTAAACCCCTAGGGACACTTCCACATGAAAATCTCAAGTTCAAATTCATGGAGTTCAAAATGGAAATTATTTTCTTCCTCCTGAAGTTTTCCTATATGCTCCTAATCCTTTTCTAAAATGGAAACTCAGTAAGCCAGACCCAGAGCTCAAAATCCTTTTTACTCCCCCTGTACCCAAAAGTTATGATCACAAAGTCCTAGGAATTCTACTATATAATATTGATTTATTCACCTATCTATATTTGTTGTTTAATGCTACATAGCAAATTATGCCAAAGTTTGGCAGCTTAAAGACAACATATTTCTTATGCCATAAAGTTTCTGAAGGTTGTGAACTTGCAAGTTGCATAACTTAGCTGGTCCTATCTGGGACTATAGTAGTCTCAAAGCTTGATTAGAGCTAGACTAAGATTACTATAATTTCTGTCTTTTTAAAAAAAAATATGGAACGCTTTACTAATTTGCATGTCGCCCTTGCCCGAGACCATGCTAATCTTCTCTGTATCATTCCAGTTTTAGTATATGTGCTGCCGAAGTGAGCATAAGATAACTATAATTTCTAAGATCACTCATGTGGTTGTTTGCAGGTCTCAGTTCCTTGTTAGCTATTGGCTGGTACCTTCAGTTCCTCACTGTGTAGGTCTCTCCATGGGTCTGCTCACAACATTATAGCTGGCTTTTAGGAGTGGGGGTCAGGGGGAGGGAGAAAGAGAGAATGCTCATACTCACAATGGAAGCCACAGTCTCTTTATAACCTAATCATGGAAGTCACACACAATCACTTTTGCTGCATTCTGTTAGAAGCAAATTAGTAAGTCTAGCTCACATTCAAGAGGAAGGGAACTAAGAGAGAAGTGTCACTGTGAACATATTTGCCAGGTCGCTACCTCTCTTCTTCATATCTGTTTCTGTGGCTCTCACTCAGGCCCCCACCATTCCCACCAGTTTTTGTTCTTAATAATAAAAATAAAGATCCTTATTGTGGTCTACAAGGCCCGTGTCTGCTCCTGCATTGCCACCTGACTGTACTTTAAGTATGTGTCAATCTTCTCTATTTCTGGGTCTCTCATATTCAAACACCGCCCTCGCCCCCCCCCCCCGCCCCCCCAAAGAGGCATTGTTTACTTTAGGCAGTTGATATTTACTCCAGGCCACTTACTCAGGCCTGAAGAGGCTCAAGGAGCCTGTCTTTTGGCCAGGTATTGATTCCTGGCTTGACCAATGCGGCTAATGCTGTGGGTAATTTAACCCTGCCTAATACTCCCTTATCTCAAAGCACTTTCCCGGCTTCCCAGGCTGTGCCTCCATGGAACTTTTTTCAGAAGGTCTAGAGGGCTGTTTCTCCTCCTGCCTGAGACAGTGCTTGTGCGGTTCCTCTGCTTGGCCAGTTCTTCTCTCTCCAGTCCCCACTTGACTCATTCTTGCATATCTTTACCTCTCAGCCAGGTGTCACCTCTTTAAGTTCCTACTTTGTCTCCTCCAACCACATTAGGTTCCTTATGAGATCTCATAACATCCTGGGATTCCCCTTCATAACTTTTAACTGTGTAATTACTCAGTGTCTTCTTTTTCCTCTAGACTGTAACCTATATGACAGCAGGGACTGTTTTGCTCACAATGTCTGGCACTGACTATGAATGCAATGATTACCTATTGCCTAAGCCTCCAAGTTCCACAGTCATAGACACCAAGACAAAATCATCCTGTCCCCAACATTCTTGCATCTCCCTTACTCAAACTTTCCTAGTGGTCCTCTAGCACTGCAGGACAGATCCACAGCGCTTTAGCCTGGCATTCGAGGCCTTGTAATCTGGGTCCATCTCTCCTTTCTGGTTTTGTTTTGCAGACACAAAAGTTCTAACTTTAGTGATTACTTGCTATTCCTAAAGCACATTTTGCGTGGTTGCTCATACTGTTCCCTGTACCCTGGAATGGATTCTCCCCACTGGCATTATTCAGGATCTCTTTCTAGAAAAACATTTACTATGTATCTTTTTTATTGATTATTTTTATAAACAAATGTGCTTGTATGATCGCAGCATGTGCTAGGCACTAGTCTTAAGAATTTTCATGTCAGTTCATTGGAAGATTACAATAGTGATACAAGATAAACCCGCTTACTGTTCCCAGATCATCACAGATAGTTTAAATAATTGGTACAAAGAAATACTAATGACAGAGCTAGATTTTGAGCCCAGGTGATCTGGCTCCAGAACGCAATTCTGAAATCTGTGGACATTCTTTGCTACTAGACTATTACTCTTGAAGGGCAATGAGAGTGTGTTATCATTCCTCTTTGTATCCACTCAGTAGTTCAGACAAATGCTCAGTAAATTAATGAAGAGCAGCCAGTGGCTGGGACAGAAAATAATCGTGGAAACATCCTTCTTTAACAGCCTTATATAAATAACAATCACGTTTGTATTTCTTTGGTCACAAATCCTTAGTCCTCCTACCTATCTCAAAGGAACTAATCTGAATTTCTTAGCCCCTAGTTCCAAAGACATTCTGAGAATGAGTAATTTGGGTGCCACCATTTTCTTCTTTCCTGACATCTGGCTTTTTCCATCTGTCCATTTACACTTCATTCATTCCTCTGTAGGTTTGCCAGATTTAGAAAATAAAAAGAAAGTAAAATAGAACGTAGGATGCACAGTTAAATTTGAATTTCACATAAATAACTAATCTTTTTAAGGATAAATATACACTAATCTTTTTAAGGATAAGTGTTGCAAGGGGCACACTTATAGTAAAAAAATTACTCACTGTTTGTCTGAATTTCAAATTTAACTGGGAAGCCTGTATTTTGTCTGGCAATCCATTCTTATGGCTTTGAGGCCTGGGGCTCTCTGGCTACCCTGACTGCCATCTTTGGCAGGTGGAATTTCATGCTGTGCTATGTTCCACTCCATTCAAGCCCTCATCCACTGGAGCACATTGTTCACTATTCTTGGAATAGAGAGTCAGCCAGCATTAAGACCCCCAAAGCGTATATGAATGCATGTCTTTTCCCAAGCTGCACACTCTGAGGAAATATGGAAACAAAATGGATACAATTAATATTGCAGAGTACTGGTACAAATACTAATTTCCAAGGGTTGAAGCTGAATCAACATTTCAAGTACTCCTCATTGGATAGAAAATCTCTAGGTAAGGAACCCCAAGCACATTGTGTATATGTGGGAATCATCACAGGTGAATAGTAGGTGCTCCATTGTAGATTTTTTTGTGGTTGCATAAATACTTACTAATGGTAATCACCTTTACCCTCACTAATTTCATCTTTAAAATTTTAAAAACTTTATTAGTATAAACTGAATTTCCAGACCAATAAAAGAAACTTAAGAGGAAAGTGCATATTTTTAATTCATGTCCTTCCTTTGGGCAGATGGTTTGTTCCAGACTTACTTTTTTCCAGAACACCACCACAGAGCCAGCTTGATGACCAATGTTATTTTTTTCCTTTTGATTTTTTCCCCTTAACTCTTTTTTTTTTAATTTTAATATTTTATTTTTTAGTTATTGGCTGACACAACATCTTTGTTTGTATGTGGTGCTGAGGATCGAACCCGGGCCGCACGCATGCCAGGCGAGCGCACTACCATTTGAGCCACATCCCAGCCCTCCCCTTAACTCTTAAATACTCTGAGAAAATGAGAATTTTTCCTACTCAAACACAATACCATTTTGTGCCAACCAATTAATAATTTCTTTATATTATATATATATATATATTTAATTTATTTTTCCCAGTATCCCCCAAATGTCTATTTATCGTTGGTTTATTCAAGTTGGTGTTCAAGTGAGATCCACAGGCTTATGCTTTTGATTGACTCTATATCACCTGTAGTGTTGAACCAGTGTCATTTACTCTCGCCCCAGGGATGCAGTCTGATAGGATTTAGGGCATACCCAGGAAGGTCACAGGCCCTGGGGATAGACTGAGACAACTTGGCTATGTCTTCCTTACATCCTTCCAAGGGTGGAGTTGGGCCATGCCACCCCCTCCACTCCCCCACTTGCCATACTCTGGACCTCCTGGCCCTCATCAGCTATGCTAAGGGCCTTCACACATCAGGGCCATCCTACTTGCTTATCTGGCTAACCAATTCTTTTCCTTCATTTTACTCCCTCCGGTTTCCAACCCCCCACCCCCACCATAGACACCATTTGCCTGAAGAATTCCTACTTATCTTTCAGAAATCAGCACAAAACTTTGCTTGGCCTCCTGCACTTCTATACACAAACTAGGACAGAAACCTGTGTTCTATTCTCTCATTGCATTCATGCTTTTCTTTAGAGCACTTATCCAACTACAATTAAATAATTACTTGTGAAATTATCTTTTTCAGTCACTCTTTTCTTAGCTCCACAAGAAGAAGAGCCATGTCCATCTTGTTCACAGTTCACAGTTGTATCTCTGCATCTAACAGAAGGCCTCACAAACACAGGAGACCAACAGAATGATAGAGAGCGAATGGATGAATGAATGGATGGATGGATGCATGGAAGTAGATATGAAATGATTTAAGTTTCTGGGGAGCTTTAAGCAGTGGCTTGACTGGGCCAGTTGTATGCTTTAGGCTCTTCTATGACTCTGGGTGGGAAATTCTGGAGACAGGCCAGAGATAGGCAGCTTTTGGGTGAGAGAAAATAAAAAGAAGGCTGTAAAGGAAATTGAAGAATTTGTTCCATGACATTAACTTGGCCAGAGGTGTCTCTGTTTTCTTTATATTCAATCCTGACATGGAGAGAGATTTCTCATAACCACTCATCCTGGATGACCAATCACAAGGAAATATGAAAGTCCCTGAGATTTATGGCTTCCTAAATTCCTTCTTTTTAGATGTGGCTCAGAAACTGATGATAAAAAAAGGTGTGGATTCCACACCATTCCCTGAAACTTTAGACACATCAAAAGGTTTGTGATAAAGCAATGTTTATCTTCTATGGGATTTCGCCAAATAATCTCCTACAGAGATCTCAGCAGTTGCTTCAATAATGTTCTGAGTAAATGTGTTGGAGCCACCTAAGCACAGCACTTTCCTCCTGATGGCAGAGCCCACAGACACTATTTACATGCACTGGTGCCATCGAAACTTTAACTATAAATTACTGCATAAGTGTTAATAAAACTGAGCCTAGCTTTAGGAAATATATTTAGGAAATAGGCACAAAATTGCCTCATATATTTGTGGTTGATAATAGAAACAAACATCAGAACAAAAACAAGAGGGCGTGGCTGAGATAAAAGAGCAAAGTTCTTTGAGTATCACTTGAAATTCCTGTCATTGGAACAGCAGGGCAGAGATGCCAATTTCTATGGTTTTCTTTTTTTTCCAGCAATAGAAAATTCATTTTGTGATCATTTGTTTCCTATTGCTCTTTTGGTCTTCAGTTGGTGGGTAAAAAGTTTTAAAAAGTCCACTTAAAATGCCTACTGAATTAGCTCTAAGGTTTTTCCTTTGGTATTAATAAGGTCTGTCCTCTAAAGATTGACAACTGATAATGTTGGTCAGAGAAGTCCTCCACTCTCCAGATTTTATAGATGTCCAGTGACATCTTTAATGATAAGGCTTTATGCTGGTCAAGCATGGCCAAAGTGGTTTTATTCAGCAGCCCTGTGTGGACCAGTTATATTCTTTATCTGCTTCTCAATAACTGCTGTGAACCTAAAACATTTCTAATTTTTTTCAACCATTCTCTAAAAGAAAACGTAACATTAACAGTAACACCTGGGTTTGGAATAAGTTACATCTGATTTTTCAGTCTCTCTGACAATTAATACAGGACAGCAAATGGATGAGTTTGATAGCTTAAGTTCTCTTAAGTCTTGTAAAACTCCAGATCAGAAGGTATTCACCATAGCAAGTTCCCCAAATCTTACTGATTTTAAGACCTAAGCGAATTCACACTTTTAGCAGATTATCACATATCAGCCAAGGAGACTCAATGGGTGATACTCAGCATCTGGTCTTTGAGTCTCATCCCATAATTGTGAAAGCAATTGCAGTAGCGCCCCCATCAATCCTCGACACCCAAGTGTCAGGCTCTGTGGGCTCCAGGGCCAATTTCCTTTTCAACACATCCTGCTGATCCTATATGTTCCAGACGTGGACTGTGGTTCTAGAGGATGCAATGACAAGCAAGGTTTGGCAAATTGTACAGGTACCACTTCACCTACCGTTGTCTTGTCATGCCCTGAAAAATGGAATGCTGTTTCAAAGCTAAGAGGAGGACACTCCTGTAGGAAGCAGAGAATATCATCTGACAGGGGAGAAGTCCTGGAGGAGGAGAGTAATTACAAATCTGTGTAGCAACAGAACAACTGTGTGGCTAGTGCCCCCCGTGGTTACAAAAGATGCTGTGAGCTAGTCGTGACCTCGGACTTCAATTTCATCCCTAAAAGAGCACATGAGGACCTTTCGTGTTTGCTGTTTTAGACCAGAAAAACAGATGCATTAGAGGGTGGAGGCAGAAGAACACTTAAGCCAACTTTGTTATTTTCTGAGCAATCCCCCAAACAGAGATAAGCACAAACAGGGTCATATTGTGTCAGCTCCAAATCTCTCGAAGCTAGATCTCTCTCACACAGGGTTTAGGAATGCAGGCTGGGGAGGGCAAAAGCTTGACATCTGACAAAGGCTTGACTTTCACCCCAAACATCTTGGTTTCCTTGACCTCATTTTGAATCTGGCATCCCTGCGTTTATCTGAAAAACTTAAAGCTTTTAATATTTTCAGCTTCTGCTCCCTCTAAGGGCAAAAGGGCCACATAGTGCACAAAGCAATTCTTCTTTCCTCCTTCCTTCCTTTTTCCCTCCCTCTGTCATTCAAATTTCAGGGAGGGGTGATTCCTGGTCCTAATTACCTGGGATTTAATAAGCAAATTCATGTTCATTTTATGATAATTATAGATTTGACACATATTGTTTCTCAGCTTTTGCTTTTTTACATTTGTCCTATAAGTTGTGAAAAATAGTGACTGTCAAGTCCTAATAACTTCAGTCACCATTGCTCTCTCCTTTTGTTAATTTCTTTTCTGATAATTCTCAATTTTTAGAATTTTATTATGTGGTTTATTACTTTCTTATTGATGCTACTAAAAATCACCACAAACCTTGTAGCCCCCAAACAACATGAATTTATTATTTTGTACTTTTGCAGGCTGGCAGTCCAACAGGGCTAAAATCAAGATGTTGGCAGGCCTTCTTTCCTTCAGAAATTCTAAAAATCAATTTTTCTGCCTTTCCCAACTTCCAGAGGCTGCTGGTATTCCTTGGCTCATGTTTCTTTTCCCCCATCTCCAAAGTAAGCAGTATAACATCTGTCTGATCGTGTTGCCATTCTCATGTCTCTTTTCTCTAGCTCTCTTCTTCTTCCTCCCTCTTCCACTTTTAAAGACCCTTGTGATTACATTGGGGCCACTGGACAATCCAGGATAGTGTCCCTATGTGAAGGTCATTGAATTAGTAAATTTAATTACAACTTAAATTCCCCTTTTTCATATAACCTAACATATTCATAGGTTTGGATGTGGACATCTTTGGAGGATCATTATTCAGTGTCTCACTCTCTCTCTCTCTCTCTCTCTCTCTCTCTCTCTCTCTCTCTCACACACACACACACACACACACACACACACACACAAAACAAAAAAAAAAAAAAACACTTCTTTTTATTGTTTTCCATTTTGATGTATAGAAATTTGACTTAAGTAAACTGGACTTTTTAAAGGTAAGTCTGTGACAAAGTTTTTTTGGCTGTATTTTTTTTTAAATTTTCTCTTTAGCATCTTTTCAAAATGCCAGATTTAGCAGGATTTTGGTTAAGACCTGCTCATATCTTCTAATTACTTTCATTACGTAGTCATCCTTCTTTTATTGTATTATGTTTTCCCTCAAAGTTTTATACCTAAAGAATACTCAGGGGCCAATGCACTGCATTTTATGTTTGTTGGCTAATGTTTATTGGAAAAAGGTATTGGGAATGTCATCCAGAATGGTTAGAAGTTAGCCTATTCACATGCCTGTTTTGTTTTTATAATGGATAAAAATACTAAATTAGAGCCAGGTACAATGGTGGTGCATGTCTGAAATCCCAGCAACTTGGGAGGCTGAGGCAGGAAGATTGCAAGTTCAAGACCAGCCTCAGCAATTTAGCAAGACCCTTTCTCAAAATAAAAAATAACAAGTTCTGAAATGTAACTCAGGGGTAAAGTGCCCTGGGGTTCAATCTCGAATACTGCTAAAAAAATTAAATTAGAATTTATGAATATATTTAATGAGGATAGGAGAAACAGAGGACAAACATAGAAGTATCTTTGTGATCCCTTCATCAGCTCCTGGAGACAGATGGTTTTTTTCATGTGATAATGAAAACCAGATTGTAGACTAAGCCAGGCGCTGACAGCCCTTCCTTTCTGGAAAGTCCCAGATCCTCATCCAATAGAAAACAGCCACAAGATTTCTAGCAGATCCTAGAGAATTCTGCCACTGGCTTGGAATTGACCCAGAATGTCATATTCCATCTATAAGGACCAAACAATTTCTTTCAACAGAGTTCAAAGAGGAAACAGAACATTTTATTCTTACTGATCTATTTTCTCTTCATATTTTAGCTCACTTTGAAACAAAGGTTGAACCACAGGCATCCTAATTCATTAATTCGCTTAACTAATAATCAACTATTTGTTAGGCACTATTCTGGCCCAGTAGTCAGAAAACATTAATAAACGTGTATATAGGGCTTACTATGTGCCAAGTATTATTCCAAGTGATTAAGACATACTACCTTATTTGAAACTCATAACCACTCCAAGAAGAAGGCACTATTATTTTGTGCCTATTTTACAGGTAGGAAAATGAGGTTTGAAACAATTAAGTAATTTGCCAAGCAGTAGAGCTGTCTGACTTGGGTTATTGCTCTTGGCCACTTTATCATGCTGCCTCCCTTTGGCCAGTCCCTGCCTACAAGGAATTTAGAGATTTATGGGGAACACAAAGCAAAAGCAAGAAACCACAAATACAGCCAGGCATGGTAGCAGATGCCTGTAGTTGAAACTACGGGGTGTGGGGGGACAGTAAGATCATTTAAGCCCACAAGTTTGAGACAATCCAAGTAATATAGCAAGACTCCATTTCAAAACAAACAAACAAATAAATTGAAATAGTATTTTTTTTTACCTCAACATCTAAAACAGTGCCTGGCACTATAAGTAGGGACTGAATAAAAATTTGTGGAATGTTGTTGAGATACTCTGTGATAAATACTATGACTGTAAACTAATCCTAAGAGATGATAAATTCTTTTGGGAACCTAACTAATTAGTGTGGGATAGGGAAAGAGGGCTTTTCTGAAAGGTAATATTTAAACTAAGACCTTTAGGATATGAAGAAGGGAACCATGAAAAGAGTGGAAAAGCACTTAGGCCAAGGGACCAACATGTTCAGAGTCCCTCAGGTGCGGGAGCACCTGGCTGATGTGAGGAATGGAAGGAGCCCTTGTATAGGAACAGGTGTGCACAGGTAGTTGCAGAAGGATATAAGGCAAGGGCTGGATTATGTAGGCCTTAGGTCACTAGAATTCTCTCTAGCAGGGCAGTGTAAATGTCAGGGAGGGACCCAAAAGGAGAGTCCATGGGCCCTGCCCTCCAGGAGTTTTCGATTCTGTTAGGAAAGCATTAAAAGGAGGAGGAGGGGGAGGAGGAAGAAACAGGGAGGAGGGGGAGGAGGGGGAAGAGGGGGAGGAGGGGAGGAGGGGGAGAGGGGAGGAGGAGGAGGGGGAGGAGGAGGAGGAGGGGGAGGAGGGGAAGACAAAAAAATATATTTGGGCTACTACAACTTATTCTTTGGTAAATATCTTCATTTGTGGTTTCTTTATTTCTTTTTTTGTTTTTTGGAGACTTAAAAGTTTTTCTCATATCCTCTTATGATCTTTAGAAGACTGACTCAAATCAGGAATTGGCTTTCTTTTGATTATTTGATTGAGCTCTAATCTACGGTAATTTTAACTACATTCCAACAGCTCTTGAGGCCTAAATCTAATATTTCACATTTGTAGTATTTTTTACAAGATCTAAATTCAGCTTGGCAGATTGGTATGTTTTCTGGCTTTTGTTTTAAAATTCTGACTCAGAAACTGAACACTGCACTGGAAGACCACACGCTATTTCCGTAGCTGTGTCTTGCTTATGAAGCTACATCTAGGAAATGTTACAACAGACTTGATATCAGAGAAATTTAGAAAGCTGAAATTAAACTTATAAGATTATAATTTTCTTTCTTGTTAAAAAATAGCTTTATTAAGCTAGACACAGAGGTGTATGCCTGTAATCCCAGTGGCTAGGGAGGCCAAGGAAGGAGGATCTCAAATTCAAAGCCAGCCTCAGCAACTTAGCAAGGCCCTAAGTAACTTAGTGAGACTCTATCTCAAAATAAATTAAAAATGGGCTGGTAGTGAGACTCTATCTCAAAATAAATTAAAAATTGGCTGGGAGTGAGGCTCAGTGGTTGAATGCTCCTGGGTTCAATATATATATATATATATATATATATATATATATATATATATATATATATATATATATATATATATGTGTGTGTGTGTGTGTGTGTGTGTGTCTGTGTGTGTAAAATATATATATCTTTATTAAAATAAATACTATTTAATTTACCTATTTAAAGTATACAATGCAATGAATGCTCGGAATAAATATTCAGAGTTGTATAATCATAACCACAATAAACTTTAGAACATTTCATTTCTCCACAAGAAACCTTGTACCCACTAGCAGTTGATCTCACGTCCCCTCCCCTCCCTCTCAGCCCTTAGCAACCATTAATCTATTTCCTGTTTTTACAGATTTGCCTCTCCGGAACAGGTCCTACAAATTAAATTATATAATATGTGATCTTTTTGAGACTGCTTCTTTCACTTAGCATAATGTTCTTTTTGTGTATGTGGTGCTGGGATTGAATCCAGGGTCTTGCACATGCTAAGCAAGCATTCTACCAACTGAATTATATCCCCAGCCCAGCATAATATTCTTAAGGTTCATGTGTAGCATATGCCAATACTTCATTGCTTTTTGTTGCTTAATAAAATCTTCTTGTATGAATACCACATTTTTCTTTATCCATTTACCAGTTGATGGGTATTTGGATTATTTCTACCACTTGGCTATATGAATAATGCAGCTGTGAACATTCACATATAAGCTTTTGTGTGGATATACTTTTCATTGCTTTGGATTATATACCTAGGAGTAGAATCACCAGGTCAGATGATAACCCCATGTTGAATATTTTGAAGAAATAACCCCAAGCTATTTTCCAGAGAGGTTATACCATTTCACATTTCCACCAACAATGTATGAACGTCCCAATTTCTCCATATCCTCACTAACATTTGTTATTGTGTCTTTCTGTATTATAGCCATTCTAGTGAATACAAAGGGGCATCTCATTGTGACATAAATTTGCATTTATAATGTTTTTCTTTTTAAAATGCCCAAATCTCAAGATCATTCTTAAAAATGTTTTTGGAGTCAGATGTGGTCGGGCACACCTGTAGTCCCTCCTTCTTGGGAAGCAGGAGAATTGTTTGAGCCTAGAAGTTCTAGGCTAGCCTGGACAACATAGTGAGACCCTGTCTCAAAAAATACATATGTATTTTCTTAATAATTGTGGCATGAGCAATGACAATTTGAAGTAAGGCATATTGGGACATAATTGTATTGTGAAAGTGTGGTAATAAAAGAGCAGTGAGCCCCAAAGAGAATTAGAGTTTTTAAAAGTATTTGAAATCCTGCTTAGGTTTATTAAGATGTTCATTAACTATTCTAATGTTATAGAATATGATCTACAAACTTCAGAAATATTCTTTAAATCACATATGTCAAGTTTACATAGATCTAAGTGAATATTATTTCTCTTTTTGTTTATTTTGCAGTAGTAGTGATTGAACCCAGCCAGGCCTTTGCACATGTTAGGTAAGCTCTCTACCACAGAGCTATACCCCAGTCTTTTTTCTTCTTATTTTAAAAAAGGATTATAGGCCGGGCATGTAATCCCAGTGGCTTGGGAAGCTGAGGCAGGAGGATCGCAAGTTCAAAGCCAGCCTCAGCAAAAGCGAAACACTAAGTAATTCAGTGAGACCCTGTCTCTAAATAAAATACAAAATAGGGCAGGGGATGTGGCTCAGTGGTTGAGTGTCCCTGAGTTCAATCCCCTATACCAAGCAAAAACAACAACAACAAAAAAGGATTACAGGAAAAACATGTAGTTGACCAATATTATATGGCAAAGAATTGGTGAGGACAGATCTCCTGATCTTTATTACTGATTTAGGAAATAATAGATTCTTAGAATGAGAAGGGATCTTGGAAGTCAGGTATCTATTATTCAATACAAGAATTCCTCACCTGGTTGAACACTTTTGATAGCATGCAAGCTTGCATAGCATGAAGCAACCCGTTCGTTGTTGGGTAAAGAAAAAATATAAATCTCCTCTCTCTCTCTCTCTCTCTCTCTCTCTCACTGGATTGAACCACAGGGTACTTTACCACTGAGTTCCATCCCTAGCACTTTTCATTTTGAGATAGTCTCATTAGGTTGCTAAGGCTGACCTCTAATTTGCAATCCTCCTGACTCAGTCTTTCAAGTCGCTGGGGTTATAGGTATGCACCATAGCATCTGGTTATCTCTCTTTCTTTAAAAATGCACACAAACACTCATGCACACACACACATTTTCCAACCCCGTGGCTGCTGTTATACTTTTTCCCAACACCCCCAAGTCTAAACTTTTGTTTCCTTTCTATTACTTATTGATTTTGTATGAATACAGAATTTTTTATTATAGAGTATTGATAAACACTTAAAATAGAAAAATTAATTTTAATATCTCACTTTGTTACTAAATTTATTGTTCTTTGAATGTGAGGTTTATATATATATATATATATATATATATATATATATATATATATATATATCTATCTATCTCTGGTTGTATACAAAGTATATTCACACTAATTCGTGTCTTCATACACGTACTTTGGATAATAATGACCATCACATTCCACCATCATTTCTAACCCCATGCCCCCTCCCTTCTCCTCCCACCCCTCTGCCCTATCTAGAGTTCATCTATTCCTCCCATGCTCCCTCTCCCTATCCCCCTATGAATCAGCCTTCTTATATCAGAGAAAACATTCGGCATGAACGTGATGTTTTTAATGGCTACATAGAAAGCCATACTTATGTAAGTGCTTACTTATGGTACAGATGTACCATAACATATTTAAATATTTTCTCAGTGATAGACATTTAGGTGCTTTCAAATTTATGAAGAGGGTAGTAGTCCTCTCTTTCAATCTTCTCTTTTCCAAATAAACAGCACTTATTACCTTAAATTCTTTCATGTGATCTTCAGTTCTGGCTTGTTCTCTGTTGCATACACACTATTTGCCAATCTCCTTCTTTGTATAAGGTTCCTAGAACCTAGTACCTAATCAGACAGGAGGGTGAATGTGGAATTCAGGGAAACCCTTACTCTTTTCTTGAACACTGCACTTTTCACACAGACCAAACTGGCAATAGTTTTTACTTATGGGGGCAGGTTTTTTTTCCTTTTTGTTTCCAATGTCTCTGACTATTCCTTTGGCTTCTCCATGTCTCTTCCATTGTGGATGATGTGTCCCCTGGTGGTGGCCAGCCACTGCACTTGATCCAGCAGATCCTCAGTAACACCAAGGATTTTTATCACCATAACAATACTCTGGATGTAAGTCTGAGTGATCAGATGCAAATATCGTTTTCTACTTAAAAAGACTTTACTTCCCAGTGGATGAAAGTAAGCAAGCTAAGTGATATATGAGGTTCCATGACTCATTTGTCTTTCTCCCATTTTGCAGCTCAGGAGCTAATATTGGAGATTAAATAATGGACTTTGTAGACTTGGGTATATCTGCTGCTGAATGTGTAAATTCATCCTTTCTCAGATAGTCAGACATGACTAGCTAAGCATCTTCCAAAGTAGAAGTGGTGACATGAATAATTCTGCCTGGAAATAAGGTCAACCTTTGTTCTCATGGGATCTGCACTGAGAGCAAGGAGCAAAGAGCTACATAAACCTTGTAACTCTGAAGATCTGTCCTCGTCCCTTCCTCTAGTGCCTTAACACCCAAGAAATGAAATACAGGATTAGAGATAAAAAAAGGAAAAATCTGGGTTTTGTGGAAAGAAAATCATATGATATTAAATAAAAGATGGTTTCCAGGGCTGGGGATGTGGCTCAAGCGGTAGCGCGCTCTCCTGGCATGCGTGCGGCCCGGGTTCGATCCTCAGCACCACATACAAACAAAGATGTTGTGTCCGCCGAAAACTAAAGAATAAATATTAAAAAAAAAAAAAAAAAAAAAAAGATGGTTTCCATGTAAAACTACTCTTACAAAAACTAGAAACTATACGTAAAAATCAGAATATATACAAACCACAGTAAAAGGTAATTTTTTTTATTGATGATTGGATAAGTGTGTTAAATTTTTTTGCTTCCCTCATCTATATTTCATAATGTTTTATACAGTGAAAATATATTACCTCATAATATGAAAAAAAATTAATCAGTGCATTATATTTCTGATGCTTCTATTGGATTGAAAGGCACAATTTTTTCTACCTTGTGATAAATTATTAGGATGAAAAATAAATTTGGATGAAGAATCAGACAAAATTACTTCCAAGTTTGTTCTATCCCCTAAGGCTTTATGAAGTTACCAGCAAATTCAGACAGTGAAATTGATGGCAACTCATGACACAGCATAAACCTTATTCTTTAGGAATCAAAATTGTGAAACCATTCAAACTAGTTTAAGTGAAAATGCAACATTTCTTTTAAGAATGTGAAGAGGGCTGATCATCAGTTGGTTGCTTTTTTATGGTGATATTGATTGTTTATACCTTAAAATACATTTACTTCTATTGCTCTGAGATCCCCAAATGCTTCCTTACTGCCCCAACCAGCACAGCTCATCCCCTAGGATTTCTCATACCTCTTGTTCTTCATAGCAAAAGGGTTATACTCAGAATGGTGGTGGATGTCCAGGGCCACGTAGCAGCTCTCTGGTCATATGATTTTGTTTCCCTTGTGCCAAATTAACTGTTTTTAATATTACTCTTAGAATATGTGATATCTCATGGAATTGAAGGGCATAAATTCAGCTGAGCCTGAGGAAGGAACTAGAACCAGTCTTTTGGAAGATGAGCTCTGTGCCTCTGTACCATTTTTTCTGCCTCTTAAGTTCACATGACAGAAATACGATCTTCAACAACTTTCAGAATTTTCACTTGGCAAATATGGCCATTTAGACCTCTTTCCCTTCATGAATTGTAAAATTCACTTTTATTTTCTGAAGGACAGAAGTAAAACATGGTATTAATTAGGTTGACATGATACTTTCTTATCACCTAAAATTTGTTATTTAATAATTATTGAAAGAGACTCTTGTGCATATACAAAAAGGAATTATAAGAAAAATATATTGGTTAATATATTTGCTATGGGTTAGCTGTGGTTTGAGTGTCCCTAAGGGCCCATAGTGATTGAAGGCTTGGTCCACAGGGAGGTGGTGGAACCTCTGGGAGGCATCCTCTTAGAAGGAGGTTCTCTTGAGATTCCTTAGTAGTTCTCTCAATAGGGTTGTTTTCAAAGCCTGAGTTTGGCCTCATTCTGTTCTCTCTGCTCCTGGTTCAAGCTATAATCATGTGCTTGCTCTTACCATTGTTGTCTGTCATGATGTGGCATAGCCAGGGCTAAGCCAGTGCGGATGGCATGCTTTGATGGTTTAAGTTTGAAGTGTCTCTCAAAAACTTGTGTGTTAAAGACTTGGTCTCCAATGCAACCATGTCCAAAGGTGGGACTTTTAAGAAGTGATTGAATCATGAAGGTTCTAACCTCATCAGTGGATTAATCCATTTAATAGATTAATAATGTGAATGCTCTATTGGGAGGAGGTAAAAAATGTAGGCAGGTGGGGCATGATTGGAGGAAGTAGGTCACTAGAGGTATGCCCTCTGGGGACTATATCTTGGTCCTTTCCCCCACCCTTCTCTCTGCTTTCTGCTGCCATGAGCTGAGCCGCATTCCTCCTCCATGCCTTTGTGCTATGATGTTCTGCCTCACCTCATGCCCATGGCTGAAACCTCTGAAACCACAGCTAAAATAAGTCCTTCTTCCTTTAAGTTGTTTATGTCAGGTATTTTAGTCACAATGATGAGAATCTGACTAACATATGCCCTTGACCTCCCAAATTTATAAACAAACCTTTTCTCTTTATATGGTAGCTGCCCAGGTAATATAAATTGGACTAATATAATATTACTTAATATTTTTCAGAATCCATCTCCTCAGAGCCATCTTTTGACTAAAAGGCATCTTTATTCTCTTTTTTCATCACAGTGTTGTCTATTGCTCCATTATGAGTATTGATAAATCAGTAGGGCACAGCAATACATACCTGTAATCCTACCAACTCAGGAGGTTGAGGTAGGAGGATCACAAGTTCAAGGCTAGCCTCAGCAATTTAGCAAATTGTCTCAAAATTAAAAAAATAAAAAGGACTGGGTACGTAGCTCAGTGGCAGAGCACCCCTGGGTTAAAGAAGAAGAAGAAAAAAAAGAGTATCAATAAGACAGTATTACTTAAAAGATTTTTCCACCAATGTCATTGACACCTATTCTGAATTTTTTTTTATTTTCGCCATTTTTGATCTTCCCAAAGCATGTTAACGAAGTCTTCAGACAACAAAAATTCATATATTTTACAAAAATAGTCCTTAAATGTTTTGTTGACTGAAATTTCCAGAGGGTCACATTTATCCAGTCCAATCACTTGGACATGCCAAAGCAATAAGTTTGTTGCCTTCCACAATGATTGAATTGTCAATTTTAAGATACATCCTTGTTTTCAGAGATGTTAAAATGTAATATATAAACTGGATGCAGTGGTGCATACCTATAATCCTAGCTACTTGGGAGGCTGAGACTGGAGGATTACAAGTTTGAGGCCAACCTGGAAAACTTAGCAAGGGTCAAAATTTTAATAAGCTATAAAAGGGCAGAGAAGTAGTCCAGTGGTAGAGTGCTTGCCTGGCATGTGCAAGGCCACAAGTTCAATCCCCAGTACTGGGAGAGGGGGGGGATATCTATTATCTATGTATCCTGTACCAATGACTCCCAAATGTATGATTCCATTCCAGATCATTATATAAAACTGTCCTTCATATGTCTACTTGGATGGCTCCCACATACCTCAAACTCAAATATGCCTATATTAGTTTGCTGGTATAAAGATGTTTTTACAAACTTAGTGGCAAAAAAACAACACAAACACAGGCATGGTGCCACACACCTATAATTCCAGCAGCTCAGGAGGCTGAGGAAGAAGATGGCGAGTTTAAAGCCAGCCTCGCAATGGCAAAGCACCAAGCAACTCAGTAAGACCCTGTCTCTAAATAAAATACAAAATAGGGCTGGGGATGTGGTTCAGTGGTTTAGTGATACTGCCTTGCGGTTCTGGAAGTCAGGAGTCTAACCCAGGTTTCTCTGAACTAAAACTAAGATATCATCAGGGCCGCGTTCCTGCCAACATCTGTAGGGTAGAATCCATTTTCTTGCCTTTTCCAGCTGGTAGAGACCACCAACCTTCATGGGCTTGTGGACCCTTCCATTTCCAAAGCCAGCCATGATCCATCTTCCTTGCTTCCCATCACTCTGATCTTTTTTTGCCTCCCTCCTTCACTTACGTCTGTGATTACGCTGGGTCCACCCAGACAGTCCAGAACAATCTCCTCATCTCAAAATCCTTGATCATATCTTCAAAGTCTCTTTTACATGTAAGGTAATATATACACTGATTCTGGGAATTAGGATGTGAATAGCTTTGGGGAACCATTATTCTGCCTACCACAATGTCCAAAGCTAAATTCACGATACTCCTCATTTATTAAATTGACTCCTCCTTTAGTTTGTTCGATCTCAATGATTCAAACCACAATTCATCACTTTCCCACACCAGAAGCCTGGACTTCTTCCTAGCTTACTCCTTCTTATTCATTTCCACACCCAATCAATCAGTGCATTCTGTCATTTCTTCCTCCTAAAATGCATCAGTCTACTTAGCTCTACTTATGCTGTCACAAGCAGGATCCTCATTGTCACCTCTCACCTGTTTTACTGCTGTGGCCTCCCAACCAGTTTCCCTGCCGCCAGAAGTGATATATCTCAAAACATACTGGGATTCAATTTATGAGTGGGAAGTTTATGTTTTTAATACTTATCCAGCATCATATGCTGCTGAGGAGGAGATGTACCCAGAGCACTTGAAGAGAATTTTTCACATTCATCCCATGGTTAATCAGTTCCTCATCCATGTGAGCCAGGTACTGTTGTCCTGGTTAGTAAGAATAAACAAGGTTTTGTTGTTGTTTTGTTGTTGTTGTTATGTTGATATGGGGATTGAACCCAGGAGGTGCTTGATCACAGAGCCACATCCCCAGAACTTTTTTTTAATACTTTATTTTGAGACAGGATTTCACTGAGTTGTTGAGAGCCCCCTATGTTGCTGAGGCTGGCTTTGAACTTGTGATCCTCCTGACTCAGGCTCTCAAACTGCTGGGATTAAAGGCATGCACCCTTGTGTGCCTGGCCCTAGACTCAAGTTTTGGAAAAAGGCCATGTGATATTCTCAAATTGGCCTTCTACAGTATTACCTCCTTATGCTGCTCACTGTCATTTCAATTCAGTGATGAATCTTTCTACAACTTACCTGGTTCTGTCATTGATCCTTCCCTCCCATTCACCCACCTTCAAGTTACCCTTGATAATCTTATCCTCATCCTCACAACTAGCCAGATGCCAAGGTTGGCTGAGTTTTCTTTTCGAAATGCCTCTGTTCCCATAGCCCCTTTGCATAGCCAGAAAGTCCTATTTTACCTCACAAATTAATTCAATTACCTCATTCTTCATCATACTTTGTTCTACATACCACTGTCAGAATAGTCTGGAAACACCACTTATAATGTCACTCCCTAAATAAAAATCTTTCAGTGGCTTCTTATTTTCTATTATATTAATTTCAAGTTTTGTGTGATCTCAAAGGGCCTCGATAATTTGACCTCTTCCTATCAAGTTTATGTGATTTCTGCAATTTTCCTACCATCTTCCCTAAGATGGCTGCCTGACTGACCACACTGGTCACTCCCCATTGTCCAGGCCTCACTGCAAATTCTGTCTCCTTCCTTCTGCCTTTCCAAACCTGGTCTCCTTTAGCAGCTGGTTCAGTTCACCTTGTCCCTCAAGCCTTCACTCATTAACCAATCCTCAGGGCTCATGTTTCCCTCTAAACTTCCAGAACACCATTAGAATGTGGTAATAAAACACCTCACATTGAACATGCTGTCCAACGCACATTAGTCCTTTCGCCTCCAAGTGAACTTCAACTAACCTAACAGCACGATCTGTGTTTTCTGATTTCTTCTTACTTCAAGTAAATAATAAATTCTTCTTCACTGATTCCTTGAATTATCCCCAAACTAGAGACTCATTTGTGGTTTGGAAATAATTTATTGGCTCCATTAGTTATAGTTATTTCAAAAAATTAAGATATTGGGGTCTGTTTGAAAATTCAAGGATTTATATTGATTGACAGCTCATGATAGCTGGAAACACCAACTGAACCATCCCAAGTTTTAGAAGAGAGATAGTATAAATAACTAATATAAACTAAACACAACCATATGATAGTCAATTCACAGACAACTTATTGAGGACTTCTTTGTGTGCTAAATGTCACGAGATTAAAAGGCTGGAGAAGATGGAAGAAAATGAAAGAGCCTGACCCAACACCTCAGTCTTTAGTAAGTTTAAGTAGGGAGGTGTGCAGAACACAGTCTGATAATTAAATCAAGACAACAGGCACGGAAGGAAGGCTTATGAGAACAGTGTGAATGTACAATCTTTAATTGCGAACATAAGTATTTAATTTACAAACTAAAATGTTGCCCTGAAGAGAATAGTTACTGCAATTTTACCAATGGCGATGGCACTAACAAAACCAAAATGAAAATAGACAATACTATAACTAAGGTCCCTGTGTGCAAGAGTGCCACAATCTGGCTGGGCACAATTCACAAGCCACTTGTCAAGCAGAAACAAATTTTATTTTTAGAACACACACCAGGCACCATAAGAGCTCTTCAGGAATTCCCTCAGAGCCCAACTGCCACCACCGGCTTCCAGCGGAGCCTCTCAACCCCCCACTCCTCCTGCTCTTGAGGCCGATTGGCTGGGTCGCGTGGGTGGAGCCAAAAGAGTCCCCCAATGAGCAGCTCTGTGGCCTGAAAGGGGGGGGGGGGGGGGGGGGGGAACAGCCCAATGAGCATCACTGCAGAGGAGCCAATCAGCTGGCAGCTGGAAGTTTGCTGGGGCCATAGTGAGCCAATCAGCTGGAAGTTTGCTGGGGCCCATTTCGGCTGTGGCTCTCAATGCAAGAGCACCACCTCAGAAGTCCTTCCTGAGAACATTCCTCTCTGTGAATGCATATTCCAACACATTATCAATTCACTAGTTTTGAAACTCTGTTTTATAATCTAGTAGAAGATATTTTCAGATATTTATTTATAGTGAATAAAGATGAAATTCTTATTCATACAGTAATTCTCAAGGCACTGTCCCCCCTCCCTAGACAGACAGACAGACAGACACACACACACACACACACACATGAGTACAACATGTCCAAGTCATTCGCTGTTTGTGCCTTAATGTAGAGCAAGGAATTCCCCAGATGATTTTTAAATTCCAGGGCAATTACTATGTACAGTTTCAAGAGCCAGAAGAAAGAATCAATCTGCCAAACAACTATTAGTGATGGAATTGCCTCTGCTTCAAAGAATATGCTGGATTAGCTCCTAAAGTCATTAATTACTTTTCAGATCATGCTGTGGTATCACATGGCCTAAAGAGAAAACCCCAGCCATCCCGGCCCAAGGAGGTAAAAGAAAAAAAGGTCAGGATTTCTCTTATCTTTTAGGTGGTGTTAAATGGCAAAATCATCTAAAGACTTTTTTTTTTAATCTTAGCTAAAAATAAATAAATAACAAGGTGTTTTTATTTTTATTTTTATTTTTCTCCTACCTTTGAATAGATTAAGTGAAACCTACTCATGGCTATTTGGTCATTATAAAGACATAACCTATTTTGAAACTGCTCATTGAAGACTCAGGAGCAAATTTTCTGTGGTTGAATTCCTTGTTCAAAACTGTTTTGACAGTGAAGTAAATTTTCCTGGTGGAAAGTGGCAGAATGCAGAATCCCAAAATTCTTTTCACTTCAGTCTGCAATGGGAGATGAAGAGAATACTGGTCTAAATGAAAGAGTTGGGATCAGATGGATCATGGGCACATATACTGTGACATTCTTCCTTTCAGGCCAGAGACAACCACTACTTCTCAGTCATGATTCTCTTAACCTTCACCAGCTTCAGCCTGGCCTCAGAAACCTTCTTAACATGATGCTATAGGAGGCTACTACTGGTCAAATAGGTTCAGACCTGAAGGTAAAATTTATCTGCAACCTCAGATCTAGAAGGAATATAAACTCATAAAAAATTATCTAGAAATACACACTCAACTTCAGATTTTGTCAATATTTGCCAAAACTAGGAGAAAGAATCCATGAGATATTTAGTTCACTGACACTACCAATGGTTTCAGTCTCAGGATTCTTGATTAAAATCAAAGGAACCAAACTCACCTTGTCCTATATCCTTTTCTTTATAGATCAGGAAACTACATAACTATTCAATTTGGAAGCCAGACTTCCTGCTTCCATGTTCCCCCTCAGTCTCATGCTGCCCAACTTCTGCTCTATTGATCATAGGCTGGACTCAGTAAATCTTCATTGTCCCAATTATATTATGTGTGTGCTTTCATATAGACATATGAATTACTGTGTGAAATAGTAATGCATGAAAATGATTCACGAGTAAACTAGCAATTGTATCAATTGGTAAAATTCTAATCACAGCGTGGCACTGTGGTAACATGCCTGGAACCCCAACTCCTTGGGAGGCTGAAGCTGGAGAATCAGAAATTCAAGGCCAGCCTGGACAATTTAAGGAGTCCCTATCTCAAAATAAAAACAATGACAACAACAAGAATGGCTGGGGGTGTAGGTCCATGGTAGAATGCTTGCCTAGCATACATGAAAACCCAGATTCGATCCCCAGTACCACAAAAAAAAAAAAAAAAAAAAAAAAAAAGAAAGAAAAAATCTGATCACAATTTTCTTCAGGGATTAACTTAATGGTTGAAAAATGCAAGACATAGTTATCTGTTGATTTTTGAAGAAAGTAAACTTAGCATCTGCTGCTAAGAATAAATGCAAATCTAATATAGATGAAAAGAAATTAAACTAAATTTCACAATGAATAATACCAGTTTGTCTAGATTAAAAAAAACTAATAGCAGAGATGATTAAGTTATTGGCAATATTTTCCTAGGATTTCAGCATTTCTTATGCTCTCTAAAACTCCCAATTATAAAGGAAGAATCACTAGTGCTTCTTAAGTCTTGGAAAGGTAATATTTAAGCTTCTTTTCAGGATCTACAGAGGAGACAAAGTATAGACATTTCAACTTTACTCTTTGATGAGAGTGTTGTCCCAGTACGGCCATTTTACTTCTTCCTTTTGTCTCAAGCCATGTAGGCTGATTTTTTTTTTCTCATTATGCTGAAAGTAAAAATAATAACACCAACCATCTGTCACAATAATAAGAGATGTTTTACTTTAAACCAGGGCTTCCCAACCTTGGCTTCATGTTAAAGTCATCTGCTTTAATATTCCCGAGCTCAAAGCAATTGAATCAGAATCTCTGGGGCTGAAGCCCAGGTAAAAGTTTCCAGGTGTTTTCAAATATGCTGGCAAGTTTGCCACTCACTGTCTTGAACCCAAAGGATGAAATGCTACTGCATGAGCGTCACTGACCAGATGAAAGTGAGGCCACAGCTACAGCTGAGGGATAATCAGAACTACCCAAATATTATCTTTACTGTTCCTGCCGTACTTCACTGTAAATTTAGCATCTTCCTCTGAAGCATAACCAAAGATAGAAATCAAAGCAGTCCTTGGCTGAGATAACACATGGATAAATCTCATGGGTGTTCTGGAGTTGGATAGTACTGGCTTGCGAGGAGTGATTGTATGTGTTTCTTCCTCACTTTATGTTCAGTGACATCACATGGCTACTTTGCAATCAGCCATGATGGGAGTATTTGCACCATGGAAATTAGCAAACTACAAATCAGAACTGGTTTTCTCCTAGAGAGCCACATATTAAACATAGGGACACCAAAATTTCGTGGCTCATGCAAGAAGTTTATAATTGTTGTAGAACTTTTCAGAGATAGATGGTCCAAGGTTGATTTGGCAGCTTTCATCTCTGACTACAAGGAAGCAACTCCCAGTTTCTATCACATCTGCGCGGCAACCAGTGAGAAAAGAAGGAGTAGGGAGAAGATATACTGTTCCTGTTAAGGACACAACTAGGAATAATTCATATCACTTCCATTCAAATCTCTTGGCCAGAATTTAATCTTATGGTTGTACCTACCTAAAGGAGGCTGGGAAATGCACTGTTAACTGGGTATGGTATCCAACTAAGCCTCAGAAGTGTGTTGTTCATTGATATACCAATATACCAATATACACTGGTACATGCTTATATATGCAATATATATTGGTATATGCTTTTATACCATAGTATATGCTTATAATTCCAGTCACTTGGGAAGTTAAGTCAGGAGAATCACAAGTTCAAAGTCGGCCTGGGCAATTTAGTGAGATCCTGTCTCAAAATAAAAAATAAAAAGGGTTAATGTTGTACCTCAGTGATAGAGGGCCTCTGGATTCAATCCCCAGTACTGCAAAAGAAAAATAATGTTTTATTAAAACAAGAAGGTAAGGGTTCATATGGATGGACAGCTAGAAGACTATCACACCTCATACCAACTTAAATGCAAGTTTGTATGTTGTTAGGACTGGAGGTCGAGGCTTAACAAAGTAATATATTTTATAGACTACACAACAGCTTCAGGTCCAGACACTCAGAAGCTTTCTATATTAGTAGAAAACATTTCTTTGGAAATTCCTATATATTCAGTGGAAATAGTTTTTAGAGTTTAATTCAACATCCACATATGAAATATTTTGTATCATAGAATTTGGTCATAGGCTTTCTAATGTACTATTTTACTTGATAGTCCTTGGACCCAAATAATGCTTTGAAAGAGCACTTTATTAAGACACAAAAACTCATGGAACCTGGGCACACCTATAATCCCAGTTACTTGGAAGGCTGAGGCAGGAGGATTGCAAGTTCAAACCAGCCTCAGCAACTTAGTGAGGCCCTAAACAACTAGTGAGACCCTGTCTCAAAATAAAAAATAAAAATGGCTGGGGATGTGGATCAGGGGTTACGCACCCTGGGTTCAGTCCCCAGTACCAAATAAACAACAACAACAACAAAAAGAAAACATGGAATGTTTAGCAACAATAAAATATAAAACATAAAACTCTAGATCATAGCTATGTTAATTGAAAATAAATAGGAACTTAATTTATAGTCTTTCCCTCTCCAATCCATTTAACAAATAATTATCACACTAATCTTTTATAAAAATCACTTTTGTTAGAGCATGCTCAGGCTCAAAAACCTTGGTACCTTGGTTCCTGTTCTCTGAAGTCCAGGAACTTTTGGTTGTCATTATGGGTTTCCATGCTCTGCTCTGGAGACCCAACCAATGGGGAGCTGAAAACAAGACTAACCAAGAACCCAGAGATTTGGGTTCTACTTTTAGTTCTGCCATTCTCTAGTTGGGTGACACTTTCTGAGTCTGAGTAGGGCTGACCCTGAAGCTGAGATTCAAGATAGACCAGCTAGGAAAAGAGTCTTCCTTCAAGTTGTTTTGGAAAGCAGCTTCTCCAGTGATCTTCCCCTTGCACACACCCTCTGATCTTGTATAGTCCCCTTACCTTGAGTGTGGGCTTCATAACTCACCTGTAATAAATGAAATATAGCTAAAGTGATAGGATGTCACATCTGAGATTAGATTATAGAAGACTGGGCTCTGGTTCACATTCTCCCTCTGACTCTTCTTGCATTCTCTCTAGTAAAGCAATATGCCATATTCTGAGATGGGCTGGAGAAGTATGTGTGGCCAGGAACCGAGGACTGTCAACTAACTGCCAGTTACCATGTTGTGACTTGCCCAGTGGAGAGGCTCACCTGGGAAGGAACTGACATCTCTGGTTGACAGTAGTGAGGACCCGGGGCTGCCAATAGCCAGGTGAGGGTGCTTGGAAGTAGATCCTTCCCAGGTTGAGCCTTGAGATGACCGCAGTCCTGTCTGACACCTTGCTTACAGTCTTCCAGGAGATGCTGAGGAGGGAGACTCAGTTAGTTAATCTGCATGTAATAGAAAGTTAAAAATGTCTTTTCAATGAGGCATCAAACTATCATTCAAAATTTTCAGACTCCTGAGTCCTAGAAACTGAGGTAATAAATATTAATGTCTTAAGTTCCAACCTTTTGGAATAATTTACTATGCAGCAACAGATAACTAATACAGTAATGTAAAGATCAAATCTCACCTGAAAAAAGAGAGCTCTTAGGGAAAATATGATTTAGAAGTTAAACCTATTAAAACTAAGAGAGCAACTGCTGAACCAAATTTAATTTTGAAAATCACATGCACAGCAAAAGTAAATTTAAAAATTAAATAAGCAATACGATAAGTCTTAGTCCAAAGACTAAGGTTGCTTCTCAACCCTCAGCCTGAAAAGGAACACATTTTATTTTTCCAGAGAATAAATGTATTGACACAGTATGTAAACCTGTCTTCTCAAGAGTTGGGAGGTAAAATATCTGAGGAAAATATTGAGGTATAGATTTAAAAAAAAAAAATCAGTTTGAACCGGTTTCCTAAGGATTGCAGTGAAAAAGAAGAGGAACTTATTTTTAGAGGTAGAACACTTGCCTAGCATGTGCAATCCCCAGTACAAAAAAAAAAAAAAAATTAGTTCCTCATTACTATATAGATGTACATGAACTGTATTTCAGGTCCCCAATAGCCTCAATCACTAGTGCCACACTATTGGACAGCACAGATATGGAATATTTCCCAAATTGCAGATGTTTCTATTGGGCAGCCTTGCAGTAAAGTATTTCCATGATTCCTGACACAGTATCCTAAGTGTGTTTTACTGGTCTTATTCTCACATACATTTAGTTAATCTGTTTGAAATATCCAGTGTTCTTGGGTATTTTGGAGGCATCAATTGCTGCAGTCTGGCTGGGCACAAAATAATCGAGCCGCCACACAGCCTTGTAGGTTCAAACAGCAACCCTTATTCCCGAACTCTCACTGGCACTCTACACACACTTCCCAGGAACACACTGCCTCCATCGGGCTCCGCCCGCCAATTCTCTCAGAACCCTGCGAGAACTCAAAAGTAGCGGCTCCTGAGGCAGCAGGATCCGCCCTAATCCCGGAGCCACCCTAATCCCGGAGCAGGGTCACCTTTCAACCATTCCCTCTGGCAAAAATGCCAGGCGTCATTCTGACTAAACTGTGGCTCTCAACAATCAATGGCTCAGCCAACCTGAAGTTATTGAGACCACATTACAGAGCATCCAAGCTGAGTGGAGAGAATTTATGTTCTGAAAAGTATTAGCAGGCTGGTTCCGTAAAGTACCACAAAAGACCCTTGCTGAAGGGGAGCCAGTGGGGATTACCACTTCTGATACTAGCTCCTAAACCTAGGCCAACTCACTTTATCATTCTTGGCTTTCATTTCCATATTTGTTGAATGGGAGCAGAGGGCCAAGCAATCATTTAAGTTCCTTTAAGCTCTAAAACTCAATGACTCTATTTATTACTCTGATGAGAAAGCATGTCTAAATTATTTGACAGCTCAGAGATGAAGAGTGGGAGTTCCATGGCTGAATAGTGTTACTCTCCCACCTCCCCAAGAAGCAGTCTTCTGTGATGGTTTACCTTGAATTAGAACATGCTAATCATGGCAGTGCTTCTGCCTCTTAGATTGCTCACACATTGCCCTATGAAGTTCTTAATAGCCTTACGTGTAATGAGAAGTTATGATACTTCCTACACTGTTCCAGTAAATTAGTGTATGGTAGGAGAAATTATTTATGAATAAAATGCCCTGGATATTGACCAAAATTTATAATGTATTAATTAACTTCATCTAATAGCTGAGTGTATTATTCTGATAATTTTTGTATTAATGGCTACCATAAAAAGTCTAAGAAGTGAAATGTTATGTCAGGCTCTATGTTCTCTACTTTAGGAGGGAAAATAATAATCAGGATTGTTTAGATAGGTGATAAAACAATATGGTAAAAGGGCCAGAAATCGCAGGTAATAGAAAGTTAAAAATGTCTTTTCAATGAGGCATCAAACTATCATACAAAATTTCAAGTTAGGATCAAACCAACCAAATTTACCAATTCATGGTAACTTAGTTCCTTATTTAAAACTGTCTCTATGGACTTTCTTTCAGGTCCTGATCTCCTTTCTTTGAGTGAACATGGACATGGGCTGGAGGTTAGGATGGCTTCTGGTGGATTTGGGCAATTTTCCTCTAAATAGCAGGCCATTCCTAACTCTCAGGTTACCTTGTAAATTCCTTCTCAGGTCTTCTGGATGTTTGGAAGGTTCTTGCACACCATAGACTGGCCATATGAACTCAGGCCTCGGTGGTCTCTCAGTGCTTCCTGCGTCTAACTATATTTTACAACAAGCTTCGCTCCTTGTACTTACTCCATGTTGAAAATTTCTTGAGCTATTTTTTCTGAAAGACAAGAGACAATTGTCTATGCTCTGGATTCTTCCAAATGTATATTCATTCCTAAACCATTCTTCATTGGTTCTTTGACTTTTAGTTTGTCTACATTCACATCTGACCTTTAACCCTGCACCTCTTCTCATTTTCTTATTTCAACTTTATGTCTAATCCAAAATGCCTCTCCATCCTATCCTGCCTCTGTGTACTGTAGTTTTAGCAAACTTGTTTTTCTCATACACTTCTTAAAAATTCTGAAAAATTTGTACATTTTTAAACTTGAAATCTAAATATTTTTATCAAAAGTTTAAAAATCACACAAAAGATAAAATCTCTGTTGTATTTTATGTTGTATAGGTTCTCTATATTTTTTATTAAGACTTCAGAACAATATCATTTGCTCATTCAATATATGAAAAAATGTCTGTGTAGAACCTAACCAGTAGTTGGTTTTCATCATCCAATAATCAGCCAAATCAGCCATACTTTCTGTTAGAATTAGGTCTCAATTTAATTTTTCAATTGAAGTTAATGTTTCCATATGAGTTCTCATGGTAATTATGTCACTTCTGAATTCTAATACATAGAAACAAAAATAAACAGATAGGGAATGGAGTTGTGGGACTCCATAGCCTGGACCAAAAAAAAACCCCCATAGCCTCAGTATTTTCTATGAGTTCACTGGCATTCCTCCATCAGGGACATGTATTCTCCAGCCAGTCATTTGGTGCCCTGGAGGTTTTATCTCCTGGGACCATGTACTATTTTAGGTTGGTGAGAGGTATGATTTCCTTTTATAACACAGGAGAAGGAACAATTTGAAAAGGTAGATGGGGCCAGCACGGTGGTGCACGCCTGTAATCCCAGTGGACAGGGAGGCTGAGACAGGAGGATCATGAGTCCAAAGCCAGCCTCAGCAAAAGCAAGGTGCTAAGCAACTCAGTGAGACCCTGTCTCTAAATAAAATATAAAATAGGGCTGGGGATGCGGCTCAGTGGTTGAGTCCCCCTGAGTTCAATTGCCAGTACCAAAAAAGTAAAAATTAAAATTAAAAAAGTCAGATGGGATGGGAAAGAAGAATCAGCAAATCACAGCACATTCTAAAGATAGGTTAATTTTAGGAGACTACACATGGAAGATGACAATCTCAAAAACTTGTTCCTGGAAGTTTCCAGTGACCATGCACCCCTTCAAAGTCTTCATGTATTTTCCGAATCATGTGGAGACCATGGCCTTCTAGAAAACGCTATGGTTAGACCTCAAACTGCTCAAATGTTCAAAAAGAAACTTTTTAAATATAGGCAAAACCCTTTTTCTCTTAACAAAGCTTGAAATTATCTCACTGTGACCTTGAGAAATTTAGTTTGATACTCGAGACTGAGAAATGGCTTTGTTCTAGTTAGGTATTCAGTCTTCCCCTGGAGTGATGGAACCCACTGATTCAACAAGAGAGGGGCCAGAGGACACCCTCACTTACAGGGAAATGGAAATTACTGGGGTTTAATATTTCAAGGGTATCATCCTTCTTTTATCTTTCACTTGGGACAGGGATTAAACTGACTTTGTGTTATAGGACCAAAGGACTGAAGATGTACAGAAGCATATTTTGATAAAAGGGAGAAGTAGAACTGTCAAACAATGGGAGGACCTGCTTCCTGTGGCCCAGATGTCACCTGGGGACTCTGCCTGTTGTCATTTAAGTAAGACTGACTCATGCTTTTCACCATGCGAAAGCCCAGAAATGTCAAGAGTTAGGAAAAATTCTTTTCTTGTAGTTAACGCTGACTCCGGGTACCTGGTTTTAATTGTACTATTCTGCACATCAATCCAGATACCAAACTCATCTTTAACTTCAATTTGCACAAAGTGGAAAAAGTAAAACAAATAGAATAAGAACCTGTAAATATCAAAGAAAAAAAAAAGAAAATAATACAAAAATTAGTCCCAATGATTATTAGGTAGAAAGACTTCCAGCCTGCCCCGCTCAGACATAGTGGCAGTGATCCCAACCTCTCTCCATCCCAATAAATGTATCTTTTTCTGCAAAGCTCTATCCTACTCCCTTCAGGAAGAACACACATTATTTTTCTCAGACAGAGTCCTAAAGTATTTTGTAGCTCTCCAAACTCTATTCCCTTCCTGGATGGAATCATGCTGCCAACAGAATTATCTTGTTTACCTGAAAAGTAATGAGGTCCCTATTAATTAAGTGTGAGTGACCATCTGTCAGAAATCTCCAGGACAGATTCAAGCACTGGCAGTAGGGGATATGGGGAGGGTGTAGGAGTTGGATTAGGGAATCTTTTACTGTCCCTTTGACATCAAAACTCTTTGTACGCTTCAGAAGAGATTTTTTTAAATGAAAAAACTATTGGTTCTAACTATGAAAGAACATGAGGGCATTATTTTTAAAAACCTGATAAAATACAAAAAGATAATATAGGGATTGAAATAGTTCATCCATGTTTCCATTATGTAAAGAAAAGCATTGCTATTTATATGTGACATACATCCTTTGACATTTCAGATTCATACATTCAGTTTACTTATTTTACAACAGTGATATTGAAACCTGCTGCCTTATCACCCCTCTTTTTACCCACCAAACATATTTCCAGGTTAACAATTATAAACCTACATTATAATTTTTTCATAGCTTTATTCAACTTTGCAATTTATTTAACCAACATCCTATTGTTGGACATTTAAATTTTTTTCAAATTTTATGATAATACTGTGGTAAGTATACTAGCATATATAAAATTCCCCTTTCCTCCAATTTTTTTAAATTAACCACTAGACTATACATTTTTACATTTATGGGGATTTTTCTTCACATTCTTAAGTTCTTCAAGATGTAGTCTGAACATTCATTCTAGAAAATGGTAGTTATCAAAACAATACTATGTTGCATCATTAGGTAAACGCCCTTTTAAAAATTTAAATAAAGGCTTTATTTGCATATAGTCCCATATAGCATGCCATGTTCAAAAAATATTTCTCATAATTATTATTGGTAGACCCCATAGGGACAATTTTTATCAATTTGTAGCTCATTCTATCACTCCAGGAAATAAGGACTAATCTACATCTCCTATAGAGAAATCCAATTTACATCAAGTTATGTATCCATAAAAAAACAGCTGGACTGTGATTCAAATGACTCTAATGACTCATATATGATACTTAACAATGTAGTTTCTATAATCAAGTTGAAGCAAGCTCCAAAAATTCTACCTAGGAAAAAATTCTTAGAATGCTTAGAACACCCTCAAAGCATTCTAGTTGCTGGATTTCCTGTTTGGAAAAGAGAATTCTCTTGAGGCTTTTGGGTTGATTTATCTGAGTTTGAAAGAACTTAGTGGCTATATCCAAATATTTTTCTGGTATAAATATCAGAAATTAGCTTCCACTATCTTAAGCTCAAAGAAAAATTTGTCACAGAAGCGTCTTATTGATGGAGTTTTGGAGAGTGGGGTGTTCTAACACAAAGCCAGGCACCCCTTCCGGCTGTCAGTCATCTCTGGCTTCTCCCTGGGCATCTGCCCATTCTTGTCTTTCCCTGCTCGCTGGTCTTCCTGCTCCTCTGCATGAGGGAGCCCTGCCCTGCAGCCCAACCTTAGCACCCAGCCAGCTCTCCTAAGAAGGTGAGTCAATGGATCTTTCACCTTCTCTCCCCATTCTAAATGTCATAGAGAAAGGGACTCTGACTGGTCCAGCCTGGTCAGATGGCTGCCTTTTTGACCCAACCAACTGAGGCTGAGAGGCAGGAACACAAAATGGCTGTCAAGGCTCCCTGCTGGGTAGAGTCAATCTGAGATCCCCAAGTGCTGGGAAATGACTCAGTAAATTTGCAGTGAGCATGAAGCTCGGGAGAAAGCTAAGCCCAACAAAGAGTTGAAACTCTTTAGATTGTGGGTGCCGATTAAGAACATTGGGGGCAGGTGAGATCATGTGACTAATTTTAATTGTGTGGAATGAGGAGGGAGAGGGCAAGGACAGAATCCTGAAGAGGATGACCTGAAGACGGAGCCAAGAAAGAAGCCATTTATTTCAAAATGAACCTGACTTCTCAGCGAAGAGAACTCCAGGAATGTGTGAAAGACTGCCAAAGGCATGTGCTTTTCCTCCCTGGAATTTATCAAGTCCACTTTGTCTCTGGGATTTATCAAGTTCACTTCTTGCTTCCCCCACGAGGTGCGTCAGATCTTTGACCTAGGAAATTGCCTTCCCACCGTGCGCTGGGCTCTCGGCTTCCTACCTCGTGCAGGCTCTGGACATTTTTCACCTTGATTGATGATGACTCGGTGTGCACTTCCTATTCTGGCATTCCTCTAGGCCAGGGAGGAATTCAGATTTGGATGGGGCCTTGAAGTTCTCACAGAGGTGGGGACCCATTTTAAGAAAAAGAATACAAAATCAAACATGAAGAGTAGGCACAGAAACAAATGTATTTAGGATGAGAAAATAAATGACAAGAATTACGAACTTTTTACAGTTGGCAAATACAACAAACATCACTAAAGCTAGGAAAAGTACATCATTTAAAAAAAAATGAACCAGGTGCAGTGGCATACACCTGGAATCCTAGTGAGTCTGGAAAGAGTTTGGGGCCAGCTCGGGCAACTTAAACTTAGTGAGACCCTGTCTCAAAAAAAAAAAAAAAAAGGGTTGGGGAGAAAGGTAAGAAGGAACTTTTTTAATACTTCTGAAATACTTTTTCCCCTTAAGTTTTGGCTGTGCAGTAGTTAGTCACCCCTCATTTGACAATGATTTTGTAATATCAATTTCTGTAGAGTACAAAAAGGTAATTCAGTCTTTCCCTAAGTGTGCTTATTTAAATATTTTAAAATTGTTAGGGCTGGGATGCATGTAGCTCAGTGATAGAACACTTGCCTATCATAGGCAAGGCCCTGGGTTCAATCCCTAGTAATGCATAAAAAGCGAAAAAAAAAAATTAAAAATTGATAACATTTCTTTGAGCATCACAGCATGTATCGATAAGTTTTTGTAAATGTTTCTTTCTTAAACCAGCTGTAAAATTCAAAATTCAAAAGAGTTTTCCATGGACTGGCTTTTGGCTCTGTACATTTTAAACTTGTTTCTCCTCCTCTAAACACATAAATCCAGTTCCTGGGCTCTGTAGGGTCATTCACACTGTGATAAGCCTATGGCTATGTGATTTGGGTTCAGGACATCTAACAACAGATGATCAAGGAGGGGGTGCTGAGAATTCAGCAAGGAGACTGGTCTTGAGCAGGCCAGTAACTGCAGTGGGAGAGAGGTAAGAAAAGGTAGGTCGTTTGAGTAGGAGATGGCAGGAAGTAGAGGAAGTTTCTTTGAACAATTTCTGTTTTTTTAATATGAGACGAAGAGAGGGTCATAGTAAGGCTGCTAGATTTAGTAAATAAAAATATGGGACACATTAACTATTGCATGTAACATTCACTAAAAAATTATTCATTGTTTAGTTGAAATTTACATTTAACTGGGTGTTCTATAGTTTGTCTCAGGATCCTAGGTGGGGCTTTGAAGAGAAAAGTGAAACTCCAATGCTGAGCCAATGAGAGAGTTCACTAACAAGTGAGGGCTCAGTTATGATTAGACAACAACACTCATGGCAGAGGGCAGTGATTCTCTATGGCGCTCTCCTGGCTCAGGTACACTAGCATTCACACAGCCTCTGATTACAGGAACAAGGTTAAAGCTATCTGATCAAAGCTGTGATACAACTAGATTTTTCTTCTTCTTCTTTCCATTTGTGCTTTCAAGAAAGTCCTAGGCAGAAATTTTTAAAAGATATACTGATTATGGATTGGAATCCAAATCACAGAATATGTTAACATAAGAATATTTTATTCCACACCTCTCAAATATGCCATAATATATTCATCTGAAGCAATAAATCCCATGCTGCACAAGCAAATTATAAACAAATGATAGAAGCTGAAGTTTTCCTCTCAAAAGAGGCTAAAGAACAGATAATTTAAAAAGAACAGATTTTATTGGAACGTCAATAGTTTTCATGACACAGATACTTAAACTACTCGTTTTCAACATACCCATATGAAGAAAATGATGAAAAGTTTTTTTTTTTTTTCAAGAAAAGATAATTTGACAGATGGAGTCTTTTTATGGGATCAGTAGAAGTGATAAAATTGAATAAATTACCAAGATTTTATCTCCATTTCTGTAATTCTCCCTAAAGATTTAGAGATGGCAGATTGAATCATCTGGGAAATAAATTTGCAAGTTTATAACATGTCTAAAACAGGAATTAAAGACAAATTTCTTTTTTTCAAGTGTTTCTTGCCTTGAGGAAACCTGACAAAGTTCACCAAATGGACACCAACCACAAAAGTCATGCAAATGTAGGTTCTATGAACAGTTTTTTCCCTCCAATTATTATCAATAGAATCGAAGAACAAATAAAAATAATTTTAATATAAAAAAAATAGAGCAATTTAAAAAAAGAACCAATGTCTAGGTAATTTTATATGTGCAATGATTTATAATTTGCCTAGATTAGGCTTTAAGTAAAAATGAGCCATAGTCTTTTGGTTCACAACATAATTACTTTTATGACTTCAGTGTCACGTTATAGAGACAGAAGTTGTGCCTGGCTCGAGGACAAAGTACAGAAAGACCCCAGTTCGGTTGATAGTAGGACGCTGTTTCAGTTAGATGTTGTGTTACTGTGACCACAGCACCTCACAAGAACAATTTTGAGGAGGGAAAGTTTATTTTGGCTCATGGCTTCAAGGGTTCAGTCCCTGGTCAACTAACTGCACGGCTCTGGACCAGAGTGAGGCAGAATGTCATGGCAAAAGGGTATGACAGAGGGAATCAGCTTGGGACATGACAACCAAAAAACAGAAAGAGAGCTCCCCTCACCAAGAACAAAATATATAAACCCTAAAGGCATGCCCTCTGTGACCTTCTTCCTCCAGCCACACCCTTCCTGCCTACAGTTACTACCCAGTTAATCCATATAAGTGGATTAATACTGATCAGGTAACAACTCTCATAATCTAGTCATTTCACCTCTGAATGTTCTTGCATTGACTCACACGTGAACCTTCAAGTAATACCTCATATCTAAACCATAACAGATGCTTTATTGACAGAGTATATGTATTTTTAAAAAAGCACTAGCAAACCAGATGTACCTTCACCTCCTACAGAATTCTAGCATTGCTTACATCCTAGCTCATTTTCTGTTTTTATGACAAAATACCCGAGACTGGATATTCAATAAGGAAAAAAAGTTTATTTAGCTCACAGTTTTGGTAGTGGAAAATCCAAGATTGAATAGCCCCATCTATTTGACCTCTTATGAGGGTCTCATAGTGATGGTATCACAATGGTGAGAATGCATATAGAAGAGATCACATGGTGAGGCAGGAAGCTAGAGAGAGTCAGGGGACAGGCTTGCTCTTTCCATAATAACTCTCTCTTGAGGAAACTAACTGGGCCCCTTCGAAAGTGCACTAATTCCTACCAAGGGCAGCATTCCTCCTCTCAAAGACCTAATCATCTTTCGTTAGGCTTCACATTTTAAAGTTTCTACCATATCAACACCGCCACAAGGAGGACCAAGCTTCTAGCATGTGAACCTTTGGCAGGCACACTCAAACCATATCTAAACCACAGGAGCTCCCAAATCCAGCAGCTCTGGCTTAGCCCATAAAATGAATGGAAAATGTAGTAAAATGTAAAGTTTACATAGAATCATAGGAAGTGATACCTGGGAGAATATGATGAATCTTGTGCCCCTCACATGATAGGTGAGGATCCTAAGCCCCAGAAAGGGGAAAGTGACATACTCCAACTTAGTGGCAGAACTGGGGCCATATTGGTTAATAGCAAATGAGGAATATTCTCTTGTATATATGTACCAAATTTTCTTTATCCATTCATTTGTTGAAGGGCACATAGATGGGTTCCATAGCTTAGCTATTATAAATTGAGCTGCTATAAACATTGATGTGGCTGTGGCACTAGAGTATATACATAGGAGTGGGATAACTGGGTCAAATGGTGGTTCCATTCCAAGTTTTCTAAGGAATCTCCATGCTGCTTTCCAGAGTGATCACACCAATTTGTAGTCCCACCAGCAGTGTATGAGTATGCCTTTTCCCCCACATCCTCGCCAACATTTGTTACTTGTATTCTTGGTAATTGCCTTTCTGACTGGAGTGAAATGAAATCTCATTGTAGTTTTAATTTATATTTCTCTAAGTGCTAGAGATGTTGAACATTTTTTTAAACATTTGTTGGCCATTCGTATTCCTTCTTGTGGGGAAAAAGGTATACTCATACATCTCTGGTGGGACTGCAAATTGGTGCAACCACTATGGAATGCAGTATGGAGATTTGTTCCATAACAGCTTTAGCTCGACACTGTAGTGCATACCTGTAATCCAAGCAACTTAGGAGGCTGAGGCAGGAGGATCACAAATTTGAAGCCAGTGTCGGTGACTTAGCAAGACTCTGTTTCAAAAGAAAAATATCTGGGCATGTAACTCAGTGGTAGAGCATCGCTGGGGTCAAACCACAGTACTTAGGGGGAGAGGGAAGAAAGAAAGAAAAAGAGGGAAAAAAAAGAAAAGAAAGAAAAAGAAAACAGCTTTATAAATGTATTTTACATACCTATTGGTAAGAAGACTATATGGTAAACCAGGAGTAAAATTAATTAGCTATTGTGTGGAATGGTTTTGTGGATTTATTTAAAAACATAAAATCGACTTCTGTTTCTTGGTACATTTTTGACTGCTTACCCCTCCTCTTAATTTGCAAACATTTCCTTTTGCTCATATAATCAGCTGTCACATATTGTAAACTGAGAAAATCATAAAGTTAAGATTCTTAATGTTTGATCTCTAATTGTATGGCATTGTGTTTGAAACAGGAGTACTTTTATCTCCAACTAAATCCATGGTAGATTTTTTAAAAGGATTTTAGGATCCCCCCCCCACCCCCCTTGGACATCTTCTCTCTTCAGATAAGATTCCAGTTCTCCAAACTAGAGTGGTAGTTATATGTAGAAGAGAAAGGTGTCAAGAGAAAGTGGTCCCAGGGAAACAGGAAATTAGAAAGAAATTGGTGCATCCCAACTAAGTACATTCATGTCTTCCTTTGAGGAATCACTGGGGTATTATTTGGATAAAACATGGCCTAGAACAAACGTGATGTTGACAGGGTCGGGAAGAAGGCAAGAGAACTGTAACACCTGCAGTTCACCTTTTCCTTTCTTCTCCCAAGAACATAGCAAATTTGCTGGCTGAGTTCACGTGGCTGAAAGCACGTTTTCCCCTCACCTGGAGACCTGCTTGTGTCTCCCTGGGCTCTCAGCCAGTGGTTTGTGATAACAGGAGAACTTCATTTCTTCACTGATGGAGGGAAAAGAGTGAAGTCATGAAATCAGACTGGGTCTAAATCTCAGCTCTACACTTACTGGCTCTGTGCCTTCGGAGAAACTGCTAGACTTTTGGAGCTTTATTTGCCACAACTATAAACTTGAGATAATAATTTCTTAACTCTATGAAATCAGATGAGGCAAAATCTATAGAGCACTTAGCAGTTTCAGGCTTAGCAAAGGTGCTCAGTCCAGGTGAACTCCCCTCTCTTTCCTCCCTGCATTGGGCTGCCTCAGATCTTGTTCCAGGCTTTAGGGGCAGTCTGTTCTGGTGTCAGATTCTACCTGGCCTCTCTCTAAATCTTGTTTTATAAAATGTTATCTGCCTATAGTTTTACAAGTGCTTGTAAGCTCAAGGTCTCACAGATATGTTCGTGCCTCTCTGCACTGCAGCCTCTCTACTGAATTCTGCCTTTATGATTCCATTGACAATCGTGGCTTTAACTCATATACAGGGAAGGCTCCTGAATCAATTTCCTGTCTTGATTCCTCAGGTCAGTCTTGATGTTCAACTACTAAGTAGAAACTCTACTATGTCCAGTGTGCCATTTTGCAAAAAGAGCCTGTGCAGCTTGTGAATACCTATTAGCCTCACTTTTTTTTTTAAATTTTATTTTTTAGCATCTTGTGGGTCCCTGTCTCTGCATCAGGATACAACAAAGAAGGGAAAGGAAGTAGTTCCTGCCTCAGGAATTCCTAGGTCAAAGGGCTCCAGGGTAACATTCGTGCAAGCCCTGGATAGAAGCAGGTGTCACTAAAATGGAAAGAGATTTCCGAGTAAACACCATATAACCTTGGCCTTTCATGCTCTCAGTGGAGCCAAGAATAAACTACATGAGAGAAGAAAATGGAAAGAAAGTATATTTAAGAATAGAAAAAGAAGAGAAAAGCCATGAGAAAAGAGAAAAACAGAGGGTATAGGTATCACAGAAACACTCAGAACCTTGATATACTTAGAAATGAAATAAGTGCCAACTGGTCCAACCCCCATTGAACGCTTGAGTTTCTGTTACAATGTTTGTCACTGGAGAAGTTCCCAGAGAGGGGACCACAGCTCAGGACAAGTAGTCCTTGGCATAAGAGATGGAAAAGAATTTCAGCATGTATCCAGTCAGAGACACAGATTTACTTAGGAAAGCAGATACACATTCAAGGAAGAATGCCAGCCATCTTGAGAATGAGAAGCATTTGGGGTAAAACAAGGAATAGGCATTGAAGGGAGAATGCAGATCATCTTCAGATGTAAAGACAGAAACCCATTGGTCTGGAATATCAATATTCATAGAGAGACTGTAGCTAGGGTCTGAACTAGAGGTAGAATCAGGGTAGAGTTACATGATTTAGAAAGCATTTTAGGATTTTTGTCCCTATGCAACTACCATTAAAGCTTCCAGAAGATCTTGGTCTCTCTGTTGTGCCACATCCCCTCCCCCACTTCATCCATTCCCTTAATTGCTGCCAAAATTAACTTGCAAAAATGAAAAGGAATCATGTGCCCTACACAGTTGAAGTCTGTTGAACAACTCCTGACCTCATTCAAAAATCCATACATACAAAGACAGGTGCGGTGGTACACACATGTAATCCCAGTGACTCGGGAAGCTGAGGCAAGAGGACTGCAAATTCAAACAGCCTTGGCAAATTAATGAGACCCTGTCTCAAAAACTAAAGAGGACTGGGGATGTAGCATAGTGGCAAAGCACCCTTCAGTTCAATTCCCAGTACTGCAAAGAACAAAACAAAAGCCCTACATACATACGCAGGGGTCAGCAAACTTTCTGCAGACTAGGATGAGGCCAGAAAGAAGCAAAGTTAAGGAGATATTCACTCTGAGTTGTACTAGTACAAAAGTAGCCAGGGATAACATCTAAAAGAACAGGAATGTCTGCTCCAATAGAGTTTCATTTGTCCCATGGGCTCCTAGCACCAGCTCTAATGTCAAAGCCTGTGTTTGCTCTGCCCTCATTCTGGAATGTTCTTTCCTCATATTTTTTCATGTATGGTCCAAAGTACGAGAGAACTCAGTGAACTGATTAAACATATATTTAGAAAATCAGCAACGAACCTAAAAACAAAATAATTTGAAAAGAATTTGATTTTTAGATATTTCCATTAAAGTATTCAAGTATTTGCCACTGGGGAATAATCAGAAGTTTGTTGACCTTCTTTGCACTTCTTTTAAGATTTGGTTGATGATTTTTATTTTTATTTTGAATTACTTGGGGTGGGAAGGAGGAGGGAAACTATAATCTCACCATATTTAAAGCTTCTCAAGTCTCACTGTGACCCTGCTGGTTCCTTCAGATAAATTCTGGCTTCAGAACGATTGTTGCCTACTCAGGAAAGACTTAGCAAACACCAGAGACTTGATGGTGCCTCTCTACCACCTATCATATTCAGTTGTTTTATTTTCTCACAGTTCATAATCACTACCCCAAATTATTGTGCTTATCATGGACTGTCTTCCTTTTGCATGAGGGCCTCAGAAGCATAGGAATTTGGTTGGTCATCTTTGCCTCTGCATCTGGCACGAGTATAGTGCCTGGCACACAGAGGCATGCAAGAAAATGTTGTGGGCTGAATGAATAAATGAATGGAATGAATGCCTAATTGAAGGACATAAGAAAGTCATAGCTAAAACTGTTTCAAGGATGAGATCCACTGACCATGGTGGCATATGCCTGTAATTCCAGATACTCAGGAGGATGAGGCAGGCAGATTGCAAGTTCAAGGCCATTCCAGGCAACTTAGTGAGACCCTGTCTGGAAATAAAATAAAAAGGGCTGGGGAGCTAGCTAAGTGGTAAAGCACTTGCCTAGCATGCACAAGGTCTGGATTGGGTTTCCAGTACTGGAGGGAAAAAAAAAGAGAGATTCAATTATGAGGGACAGTCATATAGCCTAAAAAATGTCTTAGAAGCAATTAGAGGTATAAATTGAAACTACACTGAGGGGCTGGGGTTGTGGCTCAGTGGTAGAGCACTTGCCTAGCACATATGAGGCACTGGGTTCAATCCTCAGCACCACATAAAAATAAATATATAAATGTATGTTCACTCATACATTGCTGGTCGGACTGCAAATTGGTGCAACCACTATGAAAAGCAGTATGAGGATTCCTCAGAAAACTTGGAATGGAACCACCATTTGACTGGCTATCCCATTCCTAGATATGTACCCAGAGGACTTAAAATCAACATACTTCAGTGACACAGTCACATCAATGTTTGTAGTAGCTCAATTCACAATAGCCAAACTGTGGAATCAACCTAGGTGCCCTTCAACAGATGAATGGATGAAGAAAATGTGGTACACATACACAGTGGAATATTACTCAGCCTTAAAGAAGAATTAAATTATGGCATTTGCAGATAAATAGATGGAACTGGAGACTATCATGCTAAGTGAAATAAGCCAATACCAAAGAACCAAAGGCTGAATGTTCTTCTGATATGTGGATGCTAACACATAAAGGGAAGGGGGGGATAGAAGTTCATTGGGTTAGACAAAGGGTAGTGAAGGGAAGGGGGAAAGGATGCGAATAGGAAAGACAGTAGAATAAATCAGACATAATTTTCCTATGTTCATATATGAATATATGACTATTATAATTCCATATCATGTACAACCACGAGAATGGGAAGTTATATTCTAAGTATGTATAATATGTCAGGATATACTCTACTGTCACGTATATCTAAAAATAACAAATAAAATATTAATTAAAAAATGTGTTAGATAGTTTGGGCACCAAAAAAATGAGCAATTAAATAAAAATTAGATGAATTTTTAAAAATTTCTTAGAAACCAGCTTGAAGAACTGAATCAGTTTTAGTTAATGGAGTTAAATCAGTTAAGGCAAAAGCAAATTTGTGAACAGAAGAATTTAGACCAAATCAGATTTGGTAGAATAATTTGCTACAGGGCTGGGGTTGTGGCTCAGTGGTAGAGTCCTCATCTAGCCTGTGTGAGGCTCTGGGTTCAAGCCTCAGTACCACATAAAAATAAATAAATAAAATAAAGGTATTGTGTCCAACTACTTTAAAAAAAATTTGCTACAGCTTCATAGGAAGTTTTTCTTCTTCTTTTTTTTTCCAATCTCTATCTTTTATCAATTTGGTCTGTTTCCAATTTTTTTTCTTCCTACCTTTCCTTAGATTTTAATGAACTTGTAGCTTTTTCTATAAAGAAACAAAACAATACAGTTTAAACATCCAACCATACAGAGTTTATTGAAATTAACAAATTTCTTTTATTTCTAAGCATGAATATGGAAACAGTTAAATGTGCCGAGCCTTCTTTCATTGTATAATGAGGGGGTGGGGATTCATGTTTGGCACAGTGCTGGGCACTGCAAATACTTTGGCAAACTGATTCCTGTCCTCATACTCCTGGAGAAGATAAAATAGCCCCATTTAAGACAAAAAAAATAGGCAAATTAACAAAAATATCAACTTTTAATAGGAACTTGAAGAAAATGAACCAGAAGCTGAGGTGGGACACCTGTTTTTTAGGATGGTAAGGAAATGAGAAGAAGCCACCTTTAGGAAGGGTAGAGAAAAGCACATTCTAAGGTGAAGAAGCCATATTAGTGACACTGCTGAGGTGGTAAGAGACTTACCCTGTTTCAAGAACTGAAAGGAAAGAGGTGTGACTGGATCACAGTTAAGGAAGACGGCGAGGGATGGTGATAAGCATCCAGGTGGGCCATGTTGGTGAATCTGAATTCTATTTGAAGCACAGAGGTCTCACAAAGGAGAGCAAGGACATCTGATTTATGTCTTAGGAGAGCGCTCTGGCTTTTGTGCAGACAATGGATTAATGTGGGGCAAGTATACAAGGAGGGCGTCTGAGGAAAGTCTGCTACAATCATCCAAGTGGAGATGGCGGTGGGCTGGATTGGTAGTGACTATAGAGACAGTTAGAAGTGGCAGTAGAATGATAGGATTTGCTGAATTCAGTGTAGGCATTGAGGATATATGAGCATATAGTGAGTGTCCAGTTGAGAAAATAGAAACCACCACAGGCATTTTAAATAGAAGGCTTTTTTTTTTCTTTTTTAAGTGCTGGGGATTGAACCCCGGGCTTCATGTTTGCTAGGCAAGTGCATACCACTGTGCTACAGTGTAGAGGCAATTTAATAAAAGGAATCAGAAATAAAAATGTTGAAAAGATTGGAGGAACAACAACAACAACAAAAAGATGTGGTAACCTAGAGATGGGTATCTGCAGGAAGTCCCTGCCATTTCCATGACTGGAGGAATGGTGAGAGGTATGATGTCATCAGAGCCCAGGCTTTCAGAGCCTAGGGGCCATGGCCTGAACCATTGATGCTGATGCTGGAGCTGCCAAAGGTTATTCGAACTCCCACAGCTGCTACTGGCTGCTTGTGACACTGCCAGAAGCTTAAAGAACAAAAACAAAAACAAAAACCCAAAAAACTGGGGGAGGGAGTGATCTCTCATTTCATGCGGTTTCCCATCAGCACTTCCCACTGGCAGCACCAAATGGGCCAGCTGGCAAGGGAAACTGGGAAATGCAACTCTCAGGATTTAGCCACCTCCAGTGAAGCTGTGCATAGTGTCAGGAGGGGCACCTAGCTCCAACAGGGCAAGGACACAGAGGAATTCAAGATTTATTTTTAAAGTGGGTAAAATAATCTGTATCTTTTAATTTTTTTATTTCTTTCTACAAAAGTAAAATGTGTGCATTATAAAATACAAAGAATAGCTGCAGGGCATGGTGGCCCAGACCCTTAAACCAAGCAACAAAGGAGGCTGAGGTAGGAGAATCACAAGTTTGATCCCAGCCTTAGCAACTTAGGCAGACCCTGTCTCAAAATAAAATAAAAAGGGCCAGGGGTGGAGCTTAGGGATAAAGGGCCTCTGGGTTCAACTCCCAGCACCACCAAATACTTAAACAAAAGAACTTCCGTACTTTCATTTATCCAGAAATAGTTATTAATGATCTCTCTCTCCCTCTCTCTCTCTCTCTCTCTCTCTCTCTCTCTCTCTCTCTCACACACACACACACACACACACACACACACACACAGAAACTCTAACCTTGTATACTGTAGTTTTGCTGGACATCTGCTTAGTTCCACGTAGCTTCCAGTGTTAAGTATTTACGTTCCCAGCATTTTCCATTTATAAATATAAAAAAAGCAATTATTGCCTTAAAATGATTTGCAATTTGAAGATAGTTTGTGAAGAAGATAATCATTACTTATGTCACTATTATAATATTATTTACTTATTTAGAGAAAACTAATAATTGTTTTAAAACATAAGGTCTTTTCTTGTCCTGTTCATTTTTTTTTTCCACTGGGGAAAAGTTCTTAAAACTTCCGGGCTGGAAATGTGCAATGTGGAGATGGAGAGGAACTGTGACTGCAGACCACACTGGAACCATCCATTGCTCTAGTCTGTCTGGTGTCTCCTGAATCAGAGTTCTGATGGGGGAGCCAAGCAGGAGGCAGAGGCCTCGGCAAGATGTCCCCAAGAGCAGAAACTGTTTATTACCACCATAGGGCGACCACATATCTCTCAGGCATTGTCAGATTGCTTTTGAGTGCTGGTAGCCAAAAACCGTGACTTACATTGGCTTCAAAATGAGGAAATGTAATTATCTCTCATAACTGGAAGTCCCGAGGTAGGACAGGCTCCAAGAACTGAAAGATAAGCAGCTCTGTGATGTCAGCAAGGTCCCAAGTTCTTTCAACACTCTGCTCTGCCTTCCTCTGTGTTGGCTTTGTCCTCAGATGAGGTTCCCTTCGTGGTACCAGAGGCCACAGGGCTGTGTTTCCTTTCTTCATGTTGAGCAGGAAAGAGAGAGAGACTTCTCACTTTAATATAAATTCCCTCAGTTCAAGCAGACCACCGATTCTCACTACACTGTAGAATGCTTTATTATTTGTTTATTGCTATTTAATTTTACTTTTATTTTTTGGCAGGGGGAGTAACCAGGGATTGAATTCAGGGGCACTCTGAGTTGCTTAGAGCATCGCTGTTGCTGAGGCTGGCTTTGAACTCTCAATCCTTGTATCTCAGCCTCCTGAGCCACTGGGATTACAGGTGTACACCAATGCGCCTGACTTATTTACCTAATTATTATTTTTTAAATACCTTTTAAAAAAATTTTTTAGGTATAGATGGACACAACACAATACCTTTACTTTTATGTGGTGCCCCGCCCATGCTAGGTGAGTGCTCTAATGCTGAGCCACAACCCCAGCCCTTATTTACCTAATTATTATGTACTATTGTTTACTTGTTTAAACTGAACTTTACATGTCTCTGTCACCTTGGCAATGGGAACAATAATAGTATTATTGTAATAATAATAGAATTACCGTAATAGATAATCACATTTCCTCATTTTGAAGCCAATGTAAGTCACAGTTTTTGGCTACCAGCACTCACAAGCAATCTAACAATGCCTGAGAGATATGTGGTCACCCTATCGTGGTAATAAACAGTTTCAACTCTTGGTCTTATTAGTTTTTATTTGTTTATTTATTTATTATTTGTAGATGGACACAATATCTTTATTTATTTGTTTGTTTGTTTATTTTTATGCAGTGCTGAGGATTGAACCCAGTGCTTCCCATGTCCTAGGCAAGTGCTCAACCACTGAGTTACAATCCCAGTCCCTTCATAGTATTGTTATAAAAATTAATTGATGATCTTCAGAAATATTAATTTATTAATCTGAGGCTAAGTAGCTATGGGGTGTTTTCAGAAGCTCCTAAGTAATTTTCCTTTTCTGTGATACTGGGATTTGAACCCAGGGGTACTCTACCACTGAGCTAGCTATATCCTCAGCCCTTTTTATTTTTTTTATTTTGAGACAGGGTCTCACTAAGTTAGTTACTCAGGCTGGTCTTGAACTTGGGATCCTCCTTCCTCAACTTCACGAGTAGCTGGAGTTATAGATATGTAGCACTCCAGTGGCTTTGTACCTCTGGATTTGCCTGGTGTAGGTCACCTGCCTACCCTTAGACCACTTACAGTCATCGGGGTAATGAGATGAACTGATTGGATTAGAACAGTGATTCTCAAAGTGTGGTTCCAGACCAACTGAAGCAGCTCCTAGAAACTGATCAGAAATGCAGATGATGGGCCCTAACCTGTTTACCAGGTGATTCTGATGTACATTCAAGTTTGAGACTCACTGCTTTAGACATTTTTTCTCTGAAGTGAGGCAGAAGACAAATAGGTCAACAAAAGCAGAGATCTGATAGGACAGTGAAACCCAAGGTCGGTGGGACCTTGTACTCCCTGCTCCTACCACCAGACCAGGAGAGAGTAGGGCGAGGTCAGCTACCAGAACCCTAGTGGCCCCTGGTCTTTCAGAGAAGACCTCCCAATGCTTCTACCTCTCAGTCACCAGAATGAGCTGACAGGAAGGAGAAATGGCATGTTCTGGAGATACCCATCCCTCTCTACCTTGGGCATCTCCAGATCAGTTTCTATAGGAGCTAAAGGGCTGGAAGACTGACTTGGTATACACTTCGCTGAAAACACTATGATTTCATTTCAACCTCTGCCCAATTTTATCAGGATCATGAGAAAGAAAAAGGCCAGTATGTAAAAAGGAAGGCAATCTAAACAAAATAAGGACTTTAGTTAATAATAAAGTATATGTGTTGGTTCATAAATTATGACAAATCTATCATAATTATGGAAGATATTAATAGAGGAAACTGGGCTGTGAGGTATGTGGGAACTCTGTGTATAAATCTTCATAGGTTTTCTCTAAATATAAAACTATTATAAGTTTATACTAAAGAAGATACAATAAAATGTAAAAAGCTAAGTAATAGAAACACCTTGGAAAAGCCTTTATGGAATTAAGCAAAAAGGTTCTCTAAAGTACTCCATATGAAAATATGACACTGCTGTATTTTTATGATCCATGCAAAGGTTTTTTAGACATTTGCAACTTAAAAAAGAGATGAATTAGACAATATTAATGAATATTCCTGATTTCACACTTCCCAGAATCAGCATGTGGCCAGAATTATCAAAGAGCAAATGGGAGAGGCTAGAGCTTGTTTATATGCTGAAAAGCAATTAAGGACTGATATAAAAAGTCACTTTCTTTGCCATCACTTAGACCAGAGAAAGGATAGGATGGTTCAGCTCCTTGGGGAAAGAGACCTAATCAGATACTTCTTTTTTTTTTTTTTTTAACCCAATTTATACCAGTGAGCTCAAGGCCATGCATTCATTTCAGGCTCTGACTTGTTTCACTAGCCACATTGAAATGAATTCATTTCCTACACCCTGAGGAGTGAAGCACCCTTTCCTGTGGACCGAGGTATAACTCATTGCTAGTGATGGTTCTCCACAGACCAATACCACATTGAATGTTTTGATTCCTTGAAATTCTGGGCCATGATTGGAATGGAGTAAGAAGCAAATCCTAATTTGTAGTTTGAAAAATGACTCAATATAGTCAACTAAATAATTTATGGTTCAGTTTGCTTATGTCTCTATTTCACCAAATATCAGTAAGGAAGCAATATTAAAACTGTCATCACAGGTGAAATTTTCCAATTGAGAATTACAAGAAGCCAGGCATGGTGGCGCATGCCTGTATTCCTAGTGGCTCCAGAGGCTGAGGCAGGAAGGATCACAGGTTCAAAGCCAGCCTCAGCAACTTAGTGAGTCAATAAGCAACTTAGTGAGACCCTGTCTCAAAATAAAAAATAAAAAGATCTGAGGATATGGCTCAGGGGTTAAGCACCCCTGGGTTCAATCTCTGGTACTAAAAAAATACAAAACAAAACAAAAGAATACTTAAGGCAAAAATATTTGTATACCAAACCCATGGCTTAGCGTAGCTTTCCCCCTGATCTTATTACATTGGACTCTTCCTTTTGTCCTGCAAAGGGAAGATTGTTAAATAATTTCTATGAAAACTGGGATAAAGTTCTTCACCTCTCCTTGTTTCATAATTGTCATCTTTACATTAGGAAATAATAATAGCACATATTTTTTGGTGTTGCAAGAATTAATTAAGCTTTAAAAAAATTATGGCATATTATCAAATGTAACAAAAGTGTTTGATCAATGAGATAGCCCTTGCCCACACTAAAGTCATTCAATATAATGATAAACTTCTTGATGATATGTTATGTCAAAAACTTCAAAAAGGCTGGGTGTGATGGTACACCCCTATAATCCCAGCTGCTCTGGATGCCAAGGCAGGAAGGATCACAGGTTCAAAGCCAGCCTCAGTAATTTAGTTAGGCCTAAGTAACTTAGCAAGACCTTGTCTCAAAACATAAAATAAAAAGGACTGGGGATATGGCTCACAGTAGTTAAGAGCCTCTGCGTTCAATCCCTGGTACAAAAAAAAAAAAAAAAAAACCTTCAAAAAGAATATTCAGGAACCTCAGGCATAGCAGGACTTTGATGGCACAGAAGAAATATACAGGGTTTCCATTAGAAAAAAAAAAGTTGGGAATGCAAAATGGTACAGATGTCATGAAAAAGTTAAGCTCCTAAAAAAGGTAAACTACATAGAAGTACCATATGACTCAAAAATTTCACTCTGAAGAATGTACCCCAAATAATTGAAAATAGGTACTCAAACATTTAAGCACACATCTTCATAGCAGCACTATTCACAATAGCCCAAAGGTAGGAAGAACCCAAATACCTATCAGCTGATATGTGAATAAACAAAGTGGCATAACCACACAATGGAATATTATTGAATCCTAAAAAAGGAAGTGCTGATGCACAGTACAATGTGGTGAAAGTCAGTCTCAAAATAGCACAAATGGTATGATTGATTTACAGGAATTATTGAGAGTAAGTAAATCTATGGAGATAGAAACCAGATCAGTGGTGCCAGGGAATGGGAAGAGGTGAGAATGGATAGCAAGTGCTTAGTGAGTATAGAATTGTGTTTTGAGGTATTGACAATATTTTAGATGTGGAGAGAAGTAATGGTTGCACAACATTGTGAATATACTAAATGTCACTGACTCATTCACTTTAAAATGGATAAACTTAGGTTTTGTGAATTTTACCTCATGAAAGCATATATATGAGTGTACTTTCTTTGTAATAGCTGAGAAGGCGGAGTGTTCTCAGGAAAATCACTAGTGTCTAGCTCTTCTGGGCCTTTGTTTTCTTTTTTTTTTTTAATATTTATTTTTTAGTTTTCGGCGGACACAACATCTTTGTTTGTATGTGGTGCTAGGATCGAACCTGGGCCGCACGCATGCCAGGCGAGCGCGCTACCGCTTGAGCCACATCTCCAGCCCAGGGCCTTTGTTTTCTTATCTGTAAGAGAGTTAAGTTGGACTTGGTGACCACTAAGAATTCCTTCTAGTTCAAATTCCAAGATCAAGAAGTTCAACATTCTTCTTTCTCCTCTTCTCTTCCACATGCTTAAAAATGGCTGCATTCTGGGCTGCAGATGCATGCTGGAAGACAAAGTCATATCTAAGTGACAAGGAAATTAATTGGTTTCAGTTATTAATATGAAAAGATATTTTAATATTTGATATGGTTGTATCTTAAGTGTTCCTCAAAAGCCCATATACTAAAGGGTTGGTCACCAGCCTGTGGTGCTATTGGGAGGTGGTAGAACCTTTGTGAGGGGAGACCTAGTGGGAGGAAGTTAGGTCATTGGGAGTGTGCCTCGAAGGGGCTATTGGAACCCTAACCCTTTCTCCCTCTCTTTTCTTTCTGACCACTATGAGGTGATGTACTATTCTGTCACAGTCCCAAAGTGATGGGATCAAAGGACTATGGACTGAAACTATGAACCAAAACGGATCTTTGTGCATCATAAGTTGATTATTTCAGGTATTTTGTCACAATGACAGAAAGCTGGGCACTAAGATTCATTATTGAAATGACACAAATTAATGGACAAATAACTAAAACAAATGCACTTTAACAATAAGCATGGGCTTTGTTTCTCTGATGCTCAATCTCAGAGCCCATGCCTGACTCCAGGTATCTCTCCCCTCTGTATAATCAAGCACTCTGATTTTTGACAAAGTATCTCTGACTCCTCTGCTAAATGTAGTGCTGGTAACCCCAACTGATGGAGGGGTTCTTGATGAATTAATAAGTGCCCTTACCAAGCAGAGTTGGGGCCATAGGATTGAATTCCTCTCTAAACTGCCCATGCTTTGCAACCAAAGTCACCAGTTACTAGAGCTTCCTTAACCTATCATTCTAGTTACAACTAGACTAGTTCCAATTTTACTCTGAATTTATTGAAAAATTATTTGAACAGTAAATCAAATTATCCAGTCCTGGGATTTATAATCCTGGGTCAACATGTTCATTCTGGGAGGTGGGTATATAATTGTCTGTATTTTACTGACCAATACCTCCTCTACCAACTACTGTAGGTTTCTAGTCCTTTGCATATGCTCTAGAAGTATCCTATTCCTAGAAGTATACTTATTCCTAGAAGTATCAGTTATATCTAGAGAAAACCTTCAGCTAAGCCGGGCGTTGTGGCACACACCTGTACTCCAGGGTCTTGGGAGGTTGAGGCAGGAGGATCTCAGGTTTGAGCCAACTTTAGTAACTTATCAAGGCCCTAAACCACTTGGTGAGACCCTGTCTGAAAATAAGAACTGAAAATGGCTGGGAATATGGCTCAGTGCTAAAAGGCCCCTGTGTTCAATCTCCTGTAGCAAAACAAACGAAACCAACCACCACAACAATAAACTTCAACTAGAAAAATTATGGCCAAGGATTATGTGTCATTTGTTCCCTTTTTAAATTCTGGTTCTCTTCAGGGATATCTACTTCTGCTACAACAGTCCACAAAGCTACAAAAACTATAAGCCACTGCCCACCAGGGCCTATATTCAGGTCACCTCACACCAGTTTCCTCTTGGTCATTCTGTTGTCCATAGTGTCTCTGAAGGAAATCATCGGAGGGGTCAAAGTGGCTTCTGGCTACATGGGATTCAAACAGAAATAGGGAGAAGACCTTTCTCACTTTTATTTTTATTTTGGCACTGGGATTGAACACAGGGGTACTCTACAACTAAGCTACATCCCAGCCCTTTGTATTTCTTATTTTGAGACAGGGTCTTGCTCAGTTGCCAAGGCTGGCCTGGAACTTGCAGTCCTCCTGCCTCAGTCTCCCTAGTAGTTATATATTAAGCTGTGCCAGCCCCAGTACTATTGACTAGGCATCTACTATGTGTTAGGCACTGGGGTTCCAAGGATGATGGGTTCCTGTCATCAAGGAGCTGCTGTGGGAATTTAGATGACAGCCTTTTGAGTCCTGGCCAGCTCAAGCCTTTATCCCAAGAAGGTGTAGCTCCCATTGTCATACAAAAGTGCCAACTCATCACTGATTTGGCAGGACCCCTGCTCTCAATATAACTAGAAGTTTCACCAAAGTTTCTTAGACCCTCCACCACTGATGCCCCTCCTGAACATCCCGCTGGCTTTAACTTGACCACATGTCTCTGCTTCTATCATATAGCAGTATCTTTCCATTTTCTATGCTTTTATTTTTGGGTATTAGGGAATGAGAACCCAGGGGCTCTTAATCACTGAGCCACATCCCCAGCACTTTTTTATTTTTATTTTTTTATTTTGAGACAGGGTCTTGTTAAGTTGCTTAGGGCCTTACTAAATTGCTGAGGTCCTGCTTCAACATCCTGACTTGCTGGGATTACAGGCGTGCACCCCACCCTTACCTTTTGTTCTTGATCTGAACTTCACTCCATTTCTCCATTCTGAACCAGATAGAGAGGGCAATTGGAAGAGTTAAAGTGAAAAGGCTGTAGGGAATTGTGTACAAAATAAACAATACCTGCAGAGCCAGTACATTCTTTTGTTCAGCCTAAATGAAAAAACCTGAGGGCACAATAATGTGAACTAAAAATGTGGAAATGGCTTGGCTTGTTATTTATGAAAAATTTTCCCCTAATTCTGATCTCTGGTATTTGGAAGGAAAGGTAATAAAAAATATGCAAAGCAATCAGCTTATCTGTGGAGAATTGGAAGTGTCCAGCTCTCTCATGTGAGTGCAGCTGCTTGTGGAAAAAGTGAGAGGAGAGACCTGGAATAGTGACCTGGAGTGTGACTTGGGGGAGGGGGGCATGCCCATGTCTACTGTTACATGAACATGTGATTCATTTTGAAGGTAGAATTTCAGAACATCATATCGTAGCAAGAAGCTTGAATGACAGTCATAAACAAGAATGAAATTATGCCATTTGCAGGAAAATGGATGGAATTTGAGAACATTACATCAAGTGAAATAAGCCAGGCTCAGAAAGTCAAGGGTCATATGTTTCCTTTCATATGTGGAAGCTAGAGAGGAAAAAGGAAAAGAAATGTGGGAGGGCCGTCCCTTGAAAATCAAGGGAGATCAGTAGCACAGAGGAAATGGACCAGGAGAAGAAAGGATGGAAAGAAAAGGGGGAATACTGGAGAAAGATATTGCCAAATTATATTATATGCATTATGAATATTTAACAATGAATCCCACCTTTATGTACAACTAAAATGCATACACAAAAAAGAAGCCTGAATGATAAGTGAACGAAATTATGTGGCAAAGCAAAACACAATATTATAGGGGTCAGCAGATATGATCTAGCATTTCCTCATTGTGCATATCCCCTTCGTTTAGCATATAGGGCATGCACACAGTAGAGGCTGAGAGAAATATTTGTTAACGGGTTAATTTAAGTTAAAACTGGATTTCTTTCACTCTCTTAGTGACATAAACCTCCTGACCTGGGTCAAACAGCAGAGAAAAGGGGAATAAGGAAAGACTCCAGGTAAAGCTAGACTGAGACCACTGTTTAATAAATATATTTGCTCCTGGGTTTATCATCTTGCTCAGAAGCCTGTGAGGTGACTATCCCAGAATGTGGCAGTGAACTGTGTTGTTAATTTCATGTACATTTCAGAGTGAGGATCCAGATTTTCAAATTTGAAGCGGGATTTCATGCAAAACAATATGCAAATCGAGAGCACGCTAAAATATCCGTCTGTTCTCCAGCCTTTGCCGGGTCACAAACAACTGAGGTTGCAGTGGAGCTCGCCCGGATCCTCTGCGAGGGGTAGATCGGGAGGGGTAATCGGTTGGGGGAAGGGTTGTCCTGGAGGCGTTCCCAGGGCGGGGCAGGGGCGTGGCCCGTGACGCGCCGAGGTCTGCCGGCTTAGGGGCCGGACCTCACCCTCTCCCCGCCTCCGGCCGCCGGCGCAGCAGTGGTGGCTAGTCATCTCCAAAAGGGGCCCTCCGACTCCTCGCGGGCCAGTCCGGCCCTTGGTCGTGGCGCCCTGGAGTACTCTCTCGGGTCCCTGAGCCGCGATCCCTTTTCCCCAGAGTTGTGAGCAACTTTCCCCGGTCTCTGGCGCTACTGTGGCTTGGGGACCTTTGCCGCTGCAGGTTGCTGAACTCCGGGCCCCGCACCTCGGCTTCGCGCTTCTTAGGTCCACTCCCTTTTCTGGTGCACCCTGGGGGTCCCCGACCTCGGCTTTAAGGGCGAGATGCCTCTAGGACACATCATGAGGCTGGATCTGGAGAAAATCGCCCTGGAGTACATAGTGCCCTGTCTACACGAGGTCGGCTTCTGCTACCTGGACAACTTCCTGGGCGAGGTGGTGGGAGACTGCGTCCTGGAGCGTGTCAAGCAGCTGCACTACAACGGGGCCCTGCGGGACGGCCAGCTGGCCGGGCCTCGCGCCGGAGTCTCCAAGCGGCACCTGCGGGGAGACCAGATCACGTGGATCGGGGGCAATGAGGAGGGCTGCGAGGCCATCAGCTTCCTCCTGTCCCTAATCGACAGGCTGGTCCTGTACTGCGGGAGCCGGCTAGGCAAATACTACGTCAAGGAAAGGTCCAAGGTAGGACGCGCTCGGGCGCCCCACCGCAGCTGCCGCGGGAATCGGAGGCATTCCGAATCTGTTGTACGTGGCCCTCGCTGGGCTGCAGCGAACTTTGGTTTTTAATCAAAAAGTCATCCTGATTTGTCCTCTTATATCCTTTCTTATCTCCCTCTCCCGCCCCAGATCCTCTGAGCGAAAGTCCATGTTAAGTCAAGGGACTCAGGTGTATCATTATGATGACCTCTGTTGACTTTGAAATAATTGCTCTGGTGGGTGATACAAACAGAACAACTGTGGCTGTTGGTCCGATTTTAAGACATGAAGATTCTCAAAGATCCAAATGAGCGAAAGCATATTAGAGACACACATGTACTCATAATCTTAAATGCCTACTTAAGTAGCCACTTAATCCTTTGGTTGTGGTCAGAAGGGATTCCTACAACAGCACTCCGAATTCTGGAGTCACTTGCGATTTTGCCTTGTGGCAGTTGGGTTTGTGGAATTTGGCAGGGGTGAGAAGGAAGAGTCTGACATGTCAAAGGCTAAAACTCCTCTTCCCTCTCAGTGCTGCCCTTGACCTCTCGAACCCAGGATACTGTTAGACCATCTACCTGACTGAAAATTCACTCCTACTGCTGGGCTCCACACCATCACCTTCCTTTTTCTATCAATTAATTGCAAAATCCACTCAAAACAACCAGCTAAGTGCTCTTGAGAATGGTCAAGTGTCTCAGGGTAGAAAGCATATTTTTGTACACATAGTGGAAAATGATTGCTTGGGTGGTAATTTATCTTGGAAACATTTACAGTAGATTGACAAAAATTGGCAACATGTAGGTATCATGATGTTGGTGCATGTACTTTACTTTGGGATAGTCTTGCTGTTCAGTCTTTCTTCCTTCAAATGACAGTCCAGCCAGTTTTCCAGTGGCAGTTCTTTCATGCTCTCCTATGATGGTCTGGTCAAGGAGCGCTCAGAATGATGGAAAACTTGTCCTTAAGCACAGTGAGGCAGAGAGCATACTAGCATGTGAGGAAAAATGAACACTCACCTTTGTACCATCCTTTGACAATAAATGTAATATTTCTCAATTTAAGGTTTATCCTGTGATAAACTATTATCTCATTTTCCCCACAAGCTGAGAGGAGCACTCTTAATGAGACTGAAAATATGAAGTGGGTTGAGATGGGTGAGTGGGATGGGATGGGCAGCCATGGATTGCTATCTATCTTTCTAACCAGGAGGACAAGGATCTGCAAGCATAGTAGTAAATGGACACAGAGTAAATCTTAGAAGAAAATGTTGCTTTCGAAATTTTACTTTGATTTGGGAAAAGTTCAGAATTGAACTCTGTTGAAGTTTTTTTTTACTTCCATGGGTTTGTGGTGTTGGATTAGAAAGTCATTTGTCTTTTGATCAGTTTTGTTTTGCACTGAATGACCTTGCTGTTCTCCAGGGCTTGGAGAGGGGGAGGGGAGGGGGGAAAAAGGGAGAGGGGGAGGGAAAGCCTTAGTGTGGTGGAGGTGCTTATTGCTTCAACCTGGAAGAGCAAATGGCTTATCATTTTTTTTTTTTTTTGAAAGTTTCTTCTAAACTCAGGTGTTAGGAATTCCACCCCTCTCCACCCCAGCATTCTAGGAACACAGTTTTGCTCTGAAGGAAGTCAACTAGTAGAATGATGATGTCACTAACATTTGAAAGTTAAATATTTTTATCTAGTTTTGTCTTAATTGATGAGGATAGGGTTTCAGGCGAGAAGTTAACTCAAATGAAATGAAAATGCTGTGTAAGTCAGGGTAAGGAAAAAAATCTCTAGATATGATTCTTCAGTCATGGGTTATCTTCTGGGTGGATAAATAACTTTTCAGTTGACCCAGTCAGAAGGTGACTGTGAGATAGAGAAAACTCATCTTGTCTGCTGAAAAGACATCTGCCCACACCCAGATTCCAGCTTTACTTTGGCTATTTTGGCACAAAGCTCTTCATTCCTGTCTTTAGAAAAATCACCTCTAGGTTGGAGTAATCCCTGGTCAATTAGAACCAAGACACAAACCAAGCTTGAGCAATTAGTATTTTTTTTTTTTTTTAAAGTTTGGTTTGCTTGTCTAAAGAAGTCTGTGACCTTGGGTCTTGTATTCAAAGTTCATTATTAAAGCATTGGAGAAACACCCATTCTGTATGCTATATGTTAGTTTCACCTTAATGTAACCTTTTTTCTTTTTTACTGGCTTTTCTCCTTCAGTGGAGTCCTTTGTTTGGGCTGCTTCCCAGAGTAGTGATGTACATAGATCCAATTTCCTGCTGTATCCTTTAAACAGGTTTTCAGTAAAAAGTAAATTTTCAAAAGACAGAATTTGTACATATATTTTAAACTTATTTGTAGCATTCTATTAAACTTTTCAAACAGACAAATGTAGAGGCTAATATGAGTTCCCTTTACCCAGTTTCAACAATTGTCAATATATACATGTAGTTTAGACCAACTGTTTTTTAAGTACTTTAGATTTCTTGGGGTTATACTTAGGAATGCATACATCCTAATGAACTTAATTTTTTTTGCTGGACTCTTATTAAAGGTCATTGAATAATGTAATGTATATCTTTTTTTTGATGTATGAAGAATTGAATTCAGTGGCACTCTACCACTGAACCACATCTGCAGTCCCTTTTTTTAAAAATATTTATTTTTTAGTTGTATTTGGACACAGTACCTTTATTTATTTATTTTTATGTGGTGCTGAGGATTGAACCCAGAGCCTCACACGTGCTAGGCAAGTGCTCTACCACTGAGCCACAATCCCGGCCCTGTAATGTATATCTTAATGAATACATAGCAAAGGCAATAGAAATAAACAAGAATATATACTGGACCTAAAACTGAAATAATGAAAGAATTACTTCCTGCCAAAAAATTACTATTGGTCAGAATTTATCTACTTAATCTTTGTTGGAGGAAAAAAAACCCAGGGTGCTGAAGACCCACTCGGGGGAGTGGTTTTCTATAATGCACTGCAAAATGGCGCCCCCTAACTTCAAGTATGATCCTTGCTTTCATGCTAGCAAAGGATTTCTTATCGGTTAGTTACTCCCTCCTGGAGAGTTTAGACTATATCCAAGATAAATACTGGTTATAATTTGCTCTTTTTCTTTGGCTGCCTAAATCTTGTAAATGGCTGTTTTCCAGAGAACGTGTAATTTATAGAACCAAAAGTTCCCTCTGCTTGAAGCAGTTCAGTGTAGACTCACCAATTACTAACTCTAATAATAACAAAAAACTTTCATTGAGTAGTTTGTGCTGTCTGGTACCGTGTTAAGCACTATACAAATACTATCTTCAGAACCACAATCTTAAACAAATTGAGCGCTTAAATAATTTGCCCAGGCTTTCAAAGTGGTAAGAAGCAGTTTATGAAAGGGGATAGGGGATTAGGTTTCCAGTTACTAAACCTCATGGCCTTAAGTAAGTTGCTTAGGTTTCACCAAGTGTAAAAATGGGGGAAGATAATATTTAAAGTTTTTTTTTTTTTTAAGTCCTTGGGATAGAACCCAGAGCATGGTGCATGCTAGGTAAGTACTCTGCCACTGAGCTACGTCCTCTGCCCTTTTTTATTATATTTTAAGACAGGGTGTGACTGAGTTGCCTAGGCTGCCTCAAATTTGTGATCCTCCTGCCTCAGCCTCCTGAGTAGCTGGGCTTACAGGGGCTGACCCGCATGACTTGTTTACCAGAAAGCTTTTGAGAGGAAGAAACATTAAATAGATAATGTACATAAAATTCTTAGTAAAATTCTGATCTTCATCATTGTTAAAAGGCTTTAAGTGAAATGTGGGAGTCCAACCCAGATCCGTCTGACTCCAGAGTCTGTACTCTTAACCATTATCTTCTCCCACTTCTTACCCCTTCATGTATTCAGCAGGTGCTGAGGGAGTAATCACTTTGTGGGGTACTGTTTCAGAGCTGGGGGTACAACAGTGAGTATATTCATATATACCTTTGAATTTTAGGAACCTTTAGTGCACACTTGACTAATTCTTAAACTTTACGAAAAGACTAAACAGGAAAAAAAAAATATTGATGTCTGTCAGTTGAGTACATCTAAGAAGAAAGGGACTCCTGTGCTAGTATTTCTTATTATTTTTAGGAAAAGTATTAACAACATTGGATGTTGGGATTCCTAACCAAGGTGTCTCTGGACAGTGATGTTCTGAGGGTTGCATTGTGAACAGATGGACCAGTCTTTTTTCCTGGAACCAATCTAGAGGACTATTAAAGGACAAAAAGTTTATGAATAAAAGAAAAGGTATTACAAGGTGCTGTTGAACAATAACAGTTTTGGCCCACCCTTCTCATGTGATGTTAGGAATATCCTGGTTGTTAGAACTTATCCTGGTTGCAAGCTACTTTAAGCAAACATGGGCTAGGATGTCTCTCAGGATCCAAGTGCAGGAAAGGCAATCAGTGTTCTCAGAAGACTGGAGCCATGAACTAGAAAGTCCTTCAGATTCAGGCCATCTGGTGTGTTAGTTCTTTTGAGTTTTTCGGCCTCCATTCTTGCTTCTCTGCTTGTGCACCTTATTTCTTCCCCTCTCTCCTTCTAATCAGATGGCTGCCCTATGATAGCCAGTGCAGCCTTCAGTTCCAGGTGAATGGAGGCTTGATTAACATTACAGAATTCATATTTTCATTGCCTTGGAGAGAGTCTGACTGTCCCACTTTGGCTCATGGGACCTATCAGCCTTGGTTGGGGTGGTGGGAGGCACATAAAATCAGTCATATGTCACAAAAATAGGGTTGCCAGAGTCTATGAGAGGTGTAGTTCTCAGAGCACAGAATTTGTAGTCTGAACACCATAGCCATATTTCTGCAACTAAAATCTTAAAAGTCTGTGAGTAAGGTATTTTAGGGACTGAGGCACTGTTTGAACCTCTGAACATTTTTTTTTTATAAGGATTCCTATAAAAGGTAACTTATCTCTTGAAGGAAGGAAGTTAATCCAAGGAAATAATTTATGGAATACAGTTCCAGTGACAGGGAATCAAGGCATTTTGCTGGATGAGTTTTCATGGTGTTCTTCTTCTATTTTATTGAATGACACTTGGAACAAAGAAGGGAGAGTGGTGAGTGTGTGTGTGGGTGTGTGTGTGTTTAATTTACATTCCTTTTGCTCAATTTTGGGCCACTGGCCACTTAATCACACCCTTATCTGCTTGCAGTAAAGCCCGAAATTAGGGGTTATCAATTTAATTTGCAAACCATTAAATTGCCTTGAACTGTGTGTGCACTTGGATGGGGGAAGTAAGGAGGGAAATGACTCTAAAGCCACCTGAAGAAGTGAGCTGAGAGCTAAGTATGGTACAATAGTTGTCACCAACTTTTTTTTCTTGCTGGCTTTTTTTTTTCTTTCTTTCTTGCCCCCGCCCCCCCCCAATGAAAAAGTCCACCTCTGGGCTCATTAGTCATTTTTTCTCTTTGGGCTTTATATAATTTCTCTATTGTTTAAAACTAAATGATCAGTATAAGTAACCAGGACTTTAATAGTAAGGGCTGTTAGAGTCAGAGAGGTATCAGAAATCACATCCACCCAATCTCTCAGTCATTCATCAGTTGTTTTTATATTTAGAGAGAAAATACCCCGAGCAGGTCTTGAGAAGGGCCTGGGGTAGGTGTTGGGCCTGAGAACAGGTGCTTCACGGAGAAGAGCCTTCACTAGCTCGTGCTGTTCCATGTGTTAGCTGCATTAGCATTTTATGTGAGAATTTTGAATAGAATTTTGACTAAATATTTAAAAATACCCTTTGGTGGAAATTATATAGCCTACTTTTGTATTCAGTTTTTGGGTATTGGGAATTATTTCACTTTCTGACCATATTCAAGCAAAACTTTTCCAGACTCTGATTCCAGACTCTGACTGGAAAACTTCTAATTGTATAAATAGCAAACAGCCTTGCATTTATGACCCCTCCTGAGACCTACCATGTGTGGAAAGACACCTCTGAAGAGGCCAGAAAGTGGACATGGGGAAGTTCCATACCACCCACCCCATGAGGAGCAGAGCTCCTGTGAGAAGCATCTCCAAGTACACATCTCCGTGTCATGTGTACTTCAGGATAAAGCGCAGAGGCTTCTCACCTGTGGGTTATGTTTGTTCCGTCTGGCAAGGCCTCTGTTTTTGGTTCAACTTTGTGGCCCTGGGTAAATAAATGACATTTTAACCTGTGCCCATTGAAGACCAAGGAGCACCTTACAGGTTGACACTATGAACAAGGCTATTAATTTTGTGTTAATTTTTACAGCAACAGACTTGATAATTCTTTTGTAGCAGCACTTTGTAGCTGTTAGCTGATATTGTTCTAAGAAATGCACGTCACTTTTCTCTGGTGTTTGTCAAATGCACATGTTCTGACAGTAATGATAGTTCAGATGTATTCTGCTGGGCATCTGCCAGGGGTGCCCAGCGGGTAGCTGAATCCAGAGGCATTGGAATTGTAAATACAACAGACAAATCATTTTGTGATGCCAGACTAAGGAATTCAGCTTTGGCAGATTGCCAGGAACCATTGATTTGGCTTAGATTCAGTGCTAGTGTCTGTTTGCCAAGCAAGATTAGTTAGCTTGGTTAATTATACATAGAATTTGTATCCCCTTTCTCTCAATTATTTCTAACTTAAACCACTATGACACTTACTTTAATTTTGCATCCTCTTTCGATATTGATTTGTGGATGACTTTCTGTTCTTGTTTTTAGTGAGCTGGTAGTGACTATATGTACATATTTTTCACTCCCTACCCCAACCCTACCTCAGCTAAATACCCGTGGGTTGCTGTTGTATAATGCACTCTTTCAGATCTTGTATTGGATTTATTTGGTACCTACTTGCTATAAATGTCCCTTATGTTCAAAGCAGTGTCAATACATCCTTATAAGTCAGGACAAGTTTTTATTCTTTAGAAAGGTACTGTGATAACATTTCTTAAATTCTGGAGTGAATGTGTCTATCTCATATTAAAAATATATATTTTTTTCCTTTCAAAATGAGGCCAAAATACTGACTGTTGCTGGGTGTGATGGCATTTGCCTATAATTCCAGCTACTTAGGAGGTTGTAGCAGGAAGATTTCAACTGCGAGGCCAGTCTAGGTAATTTAGCAGAAACCTATCCCAACAAACTAAAAAGAGCTGCGGATGTAGCTTGTTAGTAGAGTGTCCCTGGGTTTCATATCTAGTACTGTTAATAAAAATACCAAGTATTACCCATAAAAATAATCTCCAAACACAGAATCAAAGAATATGATAGTAGTCTTGATTATTTGCCAGTGGGAAGAAGACAAAAATGGGAAACTGAATTCTAGGTGTCAGCGCCATCTATTTTTGGTTCTAATGGGGGACACTGAAGTTGTTTTGAAGTTTCCAGGATAATATTCTATTTAAGCATTGCTTGGAAATGTAGTAAAGACATGTTGCTTTAGACAGTTTGCACACCTTCAAGAGCTTGCTCTGTGCTGTCTAGACAGAGAGCAAAGAATTCTACCTGTCACCTGTGCCCCTCCCTCCATCCAGTTCATCCATCCAGACAATTCTGGGAACTATTAACCAGAAATCTCAGTCCCTCCCATGCAATCATGGTGAGTTGTTTTTGGCTAGCTATTTTCTCATCTTCATCACTTTGTGGGTTAATATGAGTGATTGGAATGGCGCAGCAAAATGCTTTTAAAATACACAGTATTGAACACTGTGGGAATATGTAGTATTATTAGTCAAAATCTGGCCTGTTGTGCTTTTTTCACTGATGTGTGTTTTAGGTTCATTATGAAACCTCAAGTTTTGTCTTTTTCTTTTCAACTAAAATTTCTCCTTCTTAGTAGAAAACCCCGAGGAAGAAAGTTTTTAAAAGAGATTGGCTTTAACCATAAATCACCTGCCTTTGGGTCTCATTCTCTCTGTAATCCATCTTCTGTGGTTCTGCCAGAGTGTAGTAGTCCGGACCCATCTCTAATCACGCAGTCTCCATTCTTAAAAACAAAACACAAACCAACCATGCTCCTTCCCCATTGTCTGCCTGCAATGCTGTAAACTTCTTGGTGACACACTGAAAGTTTTCCACATCTGACCGCATCTGACCTTTCTACATTTAATCTCTCCTGCTGACTGCCTTGCTTCCCTCCCGGTTCCTGAAATGCTAGAAAATGATTTGCTAGGTATGGTAAGTTCTAGTGCCCATCTGATGAAGTTTTTCTGTTCCCTAGAACTCTGTGGTGGCTCAGTCTAGGCTACCCTAGCACATTTCTTTCTTTGCCTGTTTTACTTTATGCCTCACAGATTTAGAAGTTCCTTGAATGCAGAGACTGTTGCATTTTGCATATACTTTTACTGCCTAGAATAGTCCCTTAAAATTCATAGGTGCTTAGCTGGGCACTGTGGCCCATGCCTGTCATCTCATGGACTCAGATTGTGAGGCAGGAGGATCGCTGAATGGAGGCCAGCCTCAGCAATTTAGTGAGACCCTGTCTCAAAAACTAAAAAGGGCTGGGAATGTAGCTCAGTGGTAAAGCACTCTGGATTCAATCTCCACTACCAAAAACAAAGACAAAACCCAACCCTAAAGATGCTTGTTGGATGCCAGAGCATTAAAAAAAAAAAAAAAAAAAAAAAAAAAAAAAGCCATAAAATGTTAAAGTAATGAGTTTGCAGAATGGTCTCTAATGGGATGCCGAGTGTTTACATATCATCCCGAAGGAGGACCTTAGCTTTGTAAATTTTTTCTTCAGTTCTGAAATTATGTGGTCTACCCTAGAAAGTACCAGAGTCACATCGAGATTCTGGCAGCTCCTACATAGTTCATATATAAAGCAGCTCCTCTATAAGTCTGACTCAAAGAAGCAAGAAAAGCCCAGGACCATGAAGCTTAGAGCCCCCAGGTTCTGATCCTGGCTCAGCGCCTGGCAAGGAACATCTCAGGACCTCGATTTCCACTTCTTTTTGGATGATTTAATTATTTATTTTCTGTTTTAATTTAACTTTGGTCAATACTTATGACTAGGCATGAGAATGGACATTATATTTTATCTCATCTTACTGTGATCTTGAGCAAGTCGGTTCTCTGAGCCCCCTTTCTCCATCTACAGCATAAGCACAATATGGTTTCTATTTCCAGGATTCTAAGGAATTAAATGAAAATTGAGACTAGATTTCCATCTGTGCTTTCGGTGCCTCATATTTGATTCCTGGAGAGAGTAAAATGCATACCTACAGTCAGACCCCAGAACTGACAAGACAGCAATCCCCAGAGGCATAGCCCAACACCAAACAGTGATGCTAGAAAGTGACAATTGGAGGTGCTGAGGTTGTGGCTCAGTGCCACGCACTGTCTGATATGTGTGAGGCACTGGGTTCGATCCTCAGCACCACATAAAAATAAATGAGTGAATAAGATTAAAAAAAAAAAGGTGACAATTAGAATGTTTCCTGCCAGCTTTAGGAATGACCCTGAAAAGCTTCTGCCAGAAACTGCCCTACAAATTTCTCTCACTTCCTGCTCTACCCGCCTGCTTTCAGTTCTCCAAATTAATTAGTACCGGTAACTTTTTTTTTTTTTTAAGCCTTTTATCATTGAGGGTGAGGCATCACACAACCACTCTTGGTTTTGGCACAGAATAGTTGTGGTTCTCAGAGGCCAGACCAGCAGCATCACTATTAGCAGGGAACATGCTGTAAATGCAAATTCTTGGGCTTCTTCCCAAATCTAAATCAGAGCTGCACCAATTCTTCAGGTGGTTCTCATACATGCTAAAGTTTGAGAACTACTGAGTAGGAGTTCATGCTTTAAGAGGAGCTAAATAGGGATGGTGATATATTTCCCTATAATTTTTCTGTTAGCAAGAAAATCAGAGTTCAGTTGAACAGCTCCAAAACTTACTCACTGCTAAAACTTAAACTAAAAATTCCCCTTGTTTTTTATTTGGGACATTTTTTCAAAAAAAAAAAAATCTCTCCATGTGTTAAACATACACATACATTATGTTTCTATTATTTGTACCAGAAAACTTAATTTTCCAGGACTATAATTGGAGTAAAAAATTTGGAACTGTTTCCCTCCTGTTGTGGTGAGTGGAGTGGAAAAAAAAAAAAAATCTTTGTGAATGACTGCAAGTTATCGCTCCTTTTCATGCATGAATCCAACAGTCTTGCAAGGGGTGTGAGCTGAAGACCCCAGGAAGAATGAGAAGGAATCACAGTGACTTCGGAGGATCCCAAATGGGAAGTAGTGCCTTGTGAGCAGGTGATTCTCTAAATCATGAGCATCTATTATGTGCTAACTTGAAACATCATTCAGGAGCCTGAAGTGGTCTCTGGCCCTCCAGGGCAAGATGGCTATCCTTAGGAGGCTAGAGAAGGATGAGCTGTGGGGGTCTGGGGGGAAACTTGACAAACAAATTGAATTCAGCTTGATTGGAGTCAAATGTATGATTAGGTAGGAGTGGTTAAATGGCTGCCATTTGTCTTTTTCTATTTGGGCACGAAGGTCTTTGATTTTCCACTTACGGGGTTGAGCCTGTGTTTGGTGAGTCGGGAATTATTTGAGAACCTTTACTTATTTTGAAGTTGAAAGAAGGTAATATCATTCCTGTTCCCTCTGGAAATAATAACTCCTGTTTTTGAATAAGACTTTCCCCCTGATATTTCAGAAGCAGTGTTTAGTGATGGAAAGACCGTGGGGTTTGGAATTCTGGCTCATCCACTTGGTTCCATAAGATCCAATAAATCACTCTTTTAGTTTCCAAATTTGTAAAATGGGGCTCATGGCCATCTTTGAGGAGCAGGGGAACATTTAACCATCCCCCCCACCCCATGTTCATAGCCAGGCTTGCCTTTATTTCTAATCCCCCTTTCCATTCCCCCATAATAGATTTTAGACATTTCTTTCAAAAGTCTTCTACTTTCTACCCTTGTAACAGGCCTTCTGGATCTCAGCCCTCCTCTAAGCTAGTGAGTCTGTATCCAGTGAATTCTAATTAACGTGACTTTAGAAAGTTCTGTATCCCATGAATTCTAATTAGTGTGGTAGTAGTAGTAAGATGTCTCCTAAATCAGCACTGTGGCTGAACAGGGAAAAATTGATCCCGTCTTGGGGATTCCTTTACCAGGTGCTGCTCTTTTTCTTTCCAGGGGAAATATGCTTTTGTATTTCCTTTTAGAATTATTTTGCATTGGCCATTTATCATCTTGAGTTTGAAACAAGTCTGAAAGCCTTGGTTGGTGTTGACCTGATCTAATGAAGGAAGGACCTAGAGAGAAGGGCTGACTTCCCCCTGCAGGACCTCAGGGAGGGAAGAACAGCTCAGCCTGTGGACTGGTCTTGGGTTTAAGATGGAGGCTGTTGACCTACTGTACATGAAGCGGGCGGAGCCTAGCAGAGGCTGTGGAGTTTTTACGGTGGGATTGAGCTTGGCCCTGCAGTGGGAATAAGTTGGACAGACAAGAAGTTGGACACTAGTGCTTTTCTGCAGGATTCAGGGTCAATTTCCTTTGCCTCTGGCTCTTGTTAAAATATCCCCCTTGGAGCTTTTAGTTCATAGCTTCAATTTCAGGTCCACTCAGTTTTTTCATATTTTTGTGGTTTTTTGTGATTTTTTTTTTTTTGCATTTTATGATTTTCTATCACTATGGAAAGGGTGAATCAAATAAAGTAGGCTCTTTATATCTTCAGATTCGACCAACTGTGGATTGAAAGTATGTTTTAAAAATTGGCTCTGTATTGAACGTGGATACACTTTTTCACAGTTATGTAATATAAAAAGTATTTGCAAGGCATTTGCATTGTATTAGGTATTATAAATAATCTAGAGATAATTTAAAGTATAGGGAAGAGTGTAAGTAGGTTATATGCAAATACTTTGCTGTTTTGTATAAAGATTTTGAGTATCCATGGATTTTGATATCTGAGCAAGGGGTGGTGGTGGGGGTATCCAGGAACCAACTCCAGGTGAAGACTAAGGGATAACTGTACTTCAAGTATAAGTGGAGATCCTAGTTCCCTCAAAAAATAGAAAAATAGGATAGGAATAAATAGGCTAATGTTAGATGCTACAAAACTGTTGGTAAAGCATGGCCTGATGACTTATGCCTCACACTCCTCTGCCAGACCATTTGGGTTTGAAAAGTCATGTTATCCAGCCTCCTGTGCCTCCCTTTCTTCATCTGTAAAGTGGAGAAAATGTTCCCACCTTGTGAGGTTGTTATGGATTGAATGAGGCAGTATTTTATGAAGCACACAAAACAATGTCAGGCACTCAGTAAGCACAGTATAAGTGTTTGTTGAGCAAATAAGAATGGTTGCTGTTTGATGAGTTTTGAGTCTCTGCTTGACTTGCTATGTACTATTTCTTTCATTCAGCAGATACGTTTTTCCCAGTGCTGAAATGCAAATATAGGTTTCTTCTGTCTAAACAATATGCTTCAAGACAGTTTTCATGACATGTTTTGATTGGTAACCATGCTTTTAGATATTATCCACTAGTAAAGTGTTGTCTTACTAGTTGTATTTAAGTTATCGTAGATTCCTTCAACTATTTTAGAACTAATTTTAGATGAGAAATGTAAAGGGATCCACACTTAATCCTTTGACAATTCTGCAGTCACAGCATTCCTTTTCTCTATTATGCTCAAAGTCTCTATAGATCTACAGGTGAAGTTGTATTTTTCTGATAAGCCTGTTTTCTCACATCAAAAGAAGTTAAATGTTGTTGAGTCCCTATCCCCACATTGCCTTAAGGATTACTTATGAATTTGCTTTTCTATATAATGATAACTTCTAGATCTGTTCGATAACTTCCAGGGTTAATGACTTCCACTGAGGCCTTGGGAGCAGTGTGACTCAGGGAACATGGCCGCTACTCACCTTTCCCTGAACCAGGCAATTAGAGAGGGATGTGTGCCACCAGGCTACACGGGTTCTCAGGAAGTGGCAGCTGTTAATATTTGGTGAAAGGCATCAGAAAGGACATGGTTAAATGCCTGTCTTATTTAATGTCGTCAACCCTGGCTTTGACTGACTTTCGCTGATTTTGTAATTGTGAGGAAGTCCCTGTTGAAAACATTTCTCTGGTGACTGGGGTAGTGATGGGGGAGGAGGGGGAGGGCTCCCCAGTGTCCGTTCCCTCCTCAGGCTGCCTGGCGGTGTGCTCGGGTGTGGGCTGGCTGCCATCCTCACGAAGCGCACGTAGCCCTGTCACTCAGTCGTCACCCAGCTGGCTTAGAGCCAGGCCTCCACGGGAAGGGCGGCTTTCCCAAACCCAAAGAGCCTGTATTGATATGTCGATGTTGCCTGGCCTGTTTACTGTGCCTAATTGCAGAGCTCTGGCTGAATCCCCTCCAAGGAGAGGAATTAATTGAGAAAGGAATGACAATAGTCTCTTAAATTCCTGGTCTCAGAGTTTTAGAGGCTGCTTGGGGGAGGGTGATTTAATCAGAAGTTTATGCATGAAGTGTAGGATTCTCTGGAAAGGAATCTTGACCTAGTACAGATAGACTTTACAGGCCTGGGAATACTCTGCAGTTTTGTGCAGATTGTGTGTGTGTGTGTGTGTGTGTGTGTGTGTGGGTGTGTGTGTTGGGGGGGTTCAGGTGGAGGGATATGTATATTTCTTGCAGGTGGGAGCAATTCCGCTCAGGTAGATTTATATTGTCACTGACTCAACACAACTAAATTGAAGACTTCAGAATCTCAAGAGTTGTTGATGCTTATTTGCATGATCCGGAAGTAAGGGCCAAGTTCATCTGAAGGCAGGTTTTAAAATGAAGATGGTGAATTCTCTGCCCTTCTAGTCACAGTACTCTTGCCTGACAAGGAAGAGCAGGCAGACCCACTTCACCAAAGTAACTAAGTGTCGGTTATGACTTCCTTTGCAGAAGTACAGAAATCCCCACATTATTACACAATTCAGGTGTAAGGGCATGGTGAGCACTGTTCTACGCTGGGAGGTGAGGTTAATGTGTAGCAACATTCTGGGTTATAGATTCAGGGAATGGAGTTACTTGTAGTGTGGATTTTGGACAAACGAGGTGGAAGTAGTTTTTACTGTGGAAATAGAATGGTAGAAAACGTTTTCATGAATAATTTGGGGTTTATTGGAAGAACTACTAACCTGACAGATTTGAGTGTCTGGCAGTCTTTCAAATTGTCTGGTGAGATGCTAAAACATTGGGAAAGGGAATGTGGTAGCTGGACGCAGCTCATGTTATTGACCACTCTAAAAGTATATTTTCTATTTTCCCCTTATTTTTTCCTCCAATCTCTAACTAGAGGCCTTAAAAGGAAGGAAATAGCTAGATTCAATCTTAACTAACAACATGGATAACAAGCAAGATGCTAAGATAGCAAATGACAGTTTGAGCAGTTTCCTATCTTTTTCTCTAAAGTCCTTACATTATCTACAACTCATTTCTCTTTCCCAGTCTCGGGATGAAATGTTTATGTATATGAATGAAAGTATAAAAATTCTAAAGCACTTTTTAATGCTTCATAAGGTAGTGCCGTTGGATCATCACATCGAGATCTGGCTCATATGTTCAACTTTGTATAATAGACAGGACCAGTTAGCAGCAAGTATGAACTTTGTGTTGGTGACATTTTCTTGAACCTTGGAGAAAGATTTGCTATCATTTTGTAAAGAGCCTTGTGACCATGTATTATAGGAACTTATCTAAGTGACAACGGATCTCACAGGGTATCCTTGAAGATCACAAACCCTTGAACAAGGAAGGTGACAAAAGACTAATGCAGCAATTCCAGTTAGTTTTTTTCATGCCCTCTGGAATTAATTTGCAAAGGATTTCTGGAATTCTCTTTGTCAAAGCCAAATGGAAAATAAGGTAATTTGACATTTGGCCTTAATTTGGCTTTAATTTTTTTTTAAGAACAAAACTTGCAAAGATCATGCCTCTTCATTTTTTTCCTACTCTGACCTTTCCTGTGGGATCCTGCATATAGCAGTTTGGATACTTAAGGGTTTTGTATTTTTGCTTTACTTTTTAAATGAGATAATTTCAATTTTAGAGCTGCTGCTAGCACATTCAGTGCCTCTGTTTCCCTCCCCGACCTTGATGAATTACCAGGGGACCCCTGAACCTCAGTAGGCATCTTTATGAATGAAGGACATAGGCCATGCAACCATGGGACTGCCCTGCCCGCTGTCCACATTCAATATGTGTGTTACAAGATCTGCTGAACACAAATCACCCAGAAAAATGTCCCCGGAAGTGTAGCCTTCAGCTCCTCTGCCCTCAGACTGAAAACATTGGCAAGTATGTCACCTAGCCTGCTGGCACCTGAATATAAATGAGACTCATGTCTGGCTAGAAAACTTCAGCTATTACTTTCTCCACTGTGATGAGTTGCTTGGCTGTTTTTTCCAGGCTAAAGAAGGTGCATGGTCTCTTTTATTCCCTCCACAACTCTTTCTTGTTTATTTTATTTTGAGAAAGGGTCTTGCTAAGTTGTCTAGGCTGGCCTTGAACTTGTGATTCTCTTCCTCATCCATCTGACTAGGATTATAGCCATGTGCTGCTGTGCCCCATAAAGTTATGCTATTCTTGACAAACGTAAGACAATGGATTTTCATGTATTGCAAATTTTGTAAAGTGAGGCACTTGATGTTTTAATTTACTGAGTTAAATTTGCACGAAATGCCACTTTATTATAACTGGTTCAAAATCAATTCCTATTAGCAAATCTGACTCCAAATTTATGAGTAATGTAAAATACACTTGCACAAAAGTACATGGTATGATTTTTTGTTGTTGCTTTTGTATTTTGTGGCGCTGGGGATTGTATAATTTATTAGAGAAGTACAAGTCTAACTGGAGGGTGGATGTTCCCTTTCCCACCCGTGGTCTGAAAAAATGATCATCATTGCTGAATAGACAGTAGAGGTTGCTGGTGCTAATTTTTCAGTGGTTTGTATATTATAGTTAAGCTGTGGTTAACTAACAGCATTCAGGAACATTCTGTTTCAGGAACATTTTCATTCAGTCTTGGAATGAAAAACCTAGATTTTTATTTTACGGCTTTATCTTTGAACTTGAACGAGATACAGTTTTATAAAGTCAGTTCACTAACAACAACTCACAATTATCACTGTTTTCTTTTCCACCAGTGTCATTTAGGGAGCAAATCTGATACTTGGACTTGGATGGTCATGATTCTATATATCTGTATAAATCTTTAAAGAATACATGCATACTTCCTGCTTGAACTTGGCTTCGTAGATGTCTAGAGCACATATCTCTGATCTGAAGCCGGCCTGGGAATACCTGGTACACTCCTCTTCTCATTTCCTGTTGCTACAGAGCTATGGAGAGGCCTCTGGGGATGGGGGCCTGACAGGTACACAGAGGGGCCAGAGGAATGAATGGTGATGCACAAGGGGACAAGTGAATTCATCAGCATTTCCAAGAATTAGAACAATCGGACTACACTGGATATGCTACTATAGGTGACACTATTGTGTTATTAACTTTCTCTAAGTTAAATAGTAATCCAGTCAGGAAGTTTTAGAAATGAAAGGTTTGTAATAAGACATCCTCCTGGTGGATGTCAATGTTAGTGCTTGCCATGTTGGTTACATAATCATTAAATTACTCCTGCTCCGTTCTTTTAACAATAAAGCATAAAAGCTTTTTTCTTCCATTATACAGTTTAGGTCCCTTTCCAGGATTGATGAGATTTAGATAGCAACTTAGTTGAGCTGCTTAGCTTCCGGAGTTTGTTACTGCCCCGTGCACAAATTGGCTCAGAAGCAAATGACTAGTTATTTATTAAGTGTGGTTTGCTTCTTAGCACATCCTTTGCCTGGTAGTTTTAGCCCCTGTCAGAGATCAGCAGATAGTTGGGAATGTGCCTGAGGTGAGACCCATCTCCTATGGCACTCATCCAAAAACTCACTGATACAATTGGCTAGTGTAGTTTCAACAGGCCCACTGAGGCTCACAATAATTTCCTTCCATTGTAACAAACATGATGCATGTGGCTTCTGGAACAAGGAGAGAGGGTGAATATTCGCTCTGGCCAGAAAAATGGTCCCTTTGTCTCCCTTAAGCAATCAGAATGTTTGCTTACGTTTAGGGGTTTTGTCCTAATAGTAAGTTCTTTAGATTTGTGCTAGCTCTTTATCTATGTGTGTTTTATACGTGCAGCAATTAGTAGCGGATGTACTTTTATGCTTTCTTTTTTTTTTTAATCTAAGCTGAGTTCTGAGGCAACTAAGCATTTCAGAATTCCCTAAAGAATCTTGCTTTTCCTGGGGCTGATGCATAGATCAAGTCTTAGCTCTTTTTGGACTTTGAAGACCATGTAACCCGAGTCCTTCTATTTTGTGGGGAGGAGCAGGGATACTGGGGGTTGACCCCAGGGGCACTTTACCACTAAGCTACACAGATCTTTTAATTTTTTATTTTGACATAGGATCTTGCTAAGTTGCTTAGGGCCTTGCTAAGTTGCTGAGATTGGTCTTGAACTAGTAATCATCTTACCCATGCCTCCTGTGGCTGGGATCACAGGCATGCACTATGTGTGCTCAGCTAAGCCCCTCTTTATAGGAAAGAAACTGAGCCTGGGATCACACAGTTAGTTGCAGAGTGTACTAGATGGCAGACATCCAGACCACTGACCTTTTCCTTAGAGTAGAGCTGTTTAAGAATATAAGATTATAGCATTGATGGAGTACTTTTTCTTTTCAGACAGACATAGTGGGGGAGGCTGAGATGATAGGGAATCTAGCCAGTAATTGTTTGTGGCCTAAGTGACTTTCATTATTGGCTCAGTTGTGGCTCTTATAATCCTAATAGTTGCTTCCAGGGATGGGTAATTCCCTACTCATTATGGATGACTTCATTTATCTCTTCCTCTCCAACTAGGCCTATCATTTCTGTCTGCTCCCAGTTCTCTTTCTCTAAGCCATCTTTTACTTGGAGGTACCATCATTTGTTAAATCTTTATTGCAGTCTTCTCAAAATCCCATCTTTGGAAAGATGTTAAGCTAACAGGCTAACTTCAGCTGTATGGATGACATGGCATTAACATTTTCAAGGTTCAAAGGCAAGATGGCTAGCTGCTTGAGGATATGAAGTGTGGGGGATATGGTGATTTAAGCTTTAAGATCATTGTAAAGCCAGATTACCATTCAGCCTGATTATTCTAGTACATAATGTGTGAGATGCCTAGTTCCATGTTTCCTAGTTACTACTGCAATGACCTGCATTGAAACTGATTCATTGAACTATTACTGCATCAGTTTGGTGCTCTTCCCAGCTGGTTGTTTTACCAATGAAGCAACCCCACCATTTATCAGAGAATATTATGACCTGTTTCTCCACATATATGTTTGAAGGTGGGTTTTTTTTCTTTTAATTATTTGTTCTAATTAGTTACACATGATAGCAGAATGTGTTTCAACTCATTGTACATAAATGGAGCACAGCTTTTCATTTCTCTGGTTGTACATGATATAGTCACACCATTCATGCAATCATACATGTACATAGGGTAATAATGTCCATCTTATTCCATCGTCCTTCCCACTTCTCTACCCCCTCCCCTCCCCTCACTCCCCTCTGCTCAATCCAAAGTTCTTCCATTCTTCCTGAAAGTAGGTTTTTTAAAATGGCAGAAAGGCCTATCAATCTAGGTAGAATGTGAGCATAATTTTTTGGGAAAGAGCCAAATTTGATTTATTCATCAAATTTTAAATAGGCACCATCTATGTGTCAGGCACTGTCCTAGGTGCTAAGAATACATCAGTGAACAGGAAAAAAAATTCTCTGCCCTCATTTTATATTACCAATTCACTAATCTCCTGCACATATTGCATCCCTATAAACATATTTTAAAAATATAGTAGTGTCCTGTAAAGAAAAGAAAAGGCTTTTGTACTTTGCTCCCCTGCCCCCCACTTTCTGTTACAATTTTTTCATGGAACGATTAGAAGTTTTGTTACCCTCTGATAGTAACTCTCAAATAGTAATTTTCAGTAAGTTTTCTGACATGGCTTTCTGCTTTATTCTCTATCTGATTTGATACAGGTAACATTTAGACAAAGGAAGAGAACTTCAGATTATCACTCGATTTGATAATTATCAGTAGAAAGAAGAAAACCACTAAGAAGTGCATATTAAGATGTGCGTTGGGGACCCAGTGGCATATACCTGTAATCCCACTAAGGCAGGAGGATTGCAAATTCCAAGCCAGCCTTGGTAACTTAGTGATACCCTGTCTCAAAATAAAAAACAAAAAGGGGCTCTAGGTGTAGCTTAGTGACAGAATGCCCCTGGCTTCAATCCCCAGTACCACCCCTCAAATTTAAAAAAAAAGATACGTGTAGCTTTTTCCCTGAAAGGGATCTCCCTGGGCTGCTTTTGCTAAGTTAGGACATAGCTTCCTCTTGACCCTTCTGCCTTCCTCTGGCCCAACGTTGTATTGAGTAAGCCTACCCTTTTCCTCCTCTGTGTTTGGATTTGTCTATTTGTAAATAAGACAGTACGATTCTGCCATTCAGCAATACTCAGTAACCAGGCCCGATCTCTAAGCTCCACACGTGTGATTCTGATCTTGTGGGTGGGTTGAGGATGGGAACCCAGAACCTGGATTTTCATTAAGGATTTTTACAGAAATGTGGGTCATCCTAATGATGAGGTAGATGGGTTATAAGTCTTTTAAAACATTCTCGGACTGTAAGGGTGTGGTTGGACCATCTTCCACTGGGTGTGACTTGCCTGTTAATCTTACATGCTGAAGATTAATATTTTGATCTTCTGTTTGTAATCTGAATTTATATACTATACGTGCAATTAAGAATCTAGTGACCACCCATAAATGTCATATATCACAGAAGCTTGTCTGTTTATCAGTAGGAGGGGAGGATTGCCCAGCTTTGTTAACCATGTCCTTGGAATTTCTCCCTAGGCAATGGTGGCTTGTTATCCAGGCAACGGAACAGGTTATGTTCGCCATGTGGACAACCCCAATGGTGATGGCCGCTGTATCACCTGCATCTACTATCTGAACAAGAATTGGGATGCGAAGGTACTTTGGAACAGTGGCAGTGCATGTGGGGTTATATGTCATAAAAGGTGCAGATAAGGTGGACTAAGAATTCAGAAAAAAGAGCATGTGACTTCCAAATAGGAGAAGAATTCATGTAACTCAGTGGGGAGTTTTGAGTTCCTAATAGCCCTATTGCCTCCTGATAAATCTTTTCTATTTCTCCTTTATGCTTTCCCTCCCCCCACCTATGGAATTAGTAGTATAGTTGATGACATAAAAATAATGGATATGAACTTAATTTTGTGGGGGCAATTATTGAAGTGTGGGGAGTAGTTGATGAAGGGAAGGTAATTTAATATGAGGATTATAAATCAGTTTTTTTCCATATAATTCAGAGCTGATATGTCTCTCAGAACAGAGTAAGATATACACTTTTCCCTTCCAGCAGCAACATTGAGAGAATTCCACAAAAATAGAACTGTAGGATCCCCAAGAGAGATTTCCCACACAATCCTCTTTTGCTGAGTGATACGTCTCATTTGGTGGCCGTTTGCCATGGCTTACTATGGTTTGTGAATGCCAAGGCTACGTGGCTTATTTTTGTATAAAAAAAAGAGAGAGAGAGAGAGATGAAGTCTGGTTCCACACTTACACACACTCGTCTGGACTTTGTATGTTCTCTGAAAGTTAAGCATGATTTAGGGGTCTGGGAAGTCAGAGAATTTTTCAAGCTTATTTGGCTTTTGAACCTTCTGCATGTCCATTTCCTGTTCATTAGGGCAGACTCTGGCTATCATAAAGCAGTATATTTTATCTGAAAGTCAGAAAAATGAAACCTGGGAAACTAATGAATCAGTAAAGAGGCTTATTCTCCCTATTTTATTAACATGGTGGGAATATATCCATTAGCTCTCTTTCAGAACCTTCATGGGTGCTGCTATGGGTACAGTTATCAAGTCAATAACAGTAAATTGCAAAGTATGAGACCCTCAAATACTTGTGTCTCTGCTAGTGTCAGGTACTGTGCTGTGGAGGAACATTGATGTGGTAGGCCTGCATTATACCGAGAATGTGATTTTTCTAGTAGGATAGATTGGGTATACATCAGAAAAAAGAAAAAAGCAGTTTAAGAGTGATGTATGTCATAAAAGGTACAGGTACAGGTAGTCTGAGAGTACAGGGGAAAAAAGCATGTAACATTCAACTAATGAGGTCAGATAGGAGTGAGGCGTGCAGAGAAGAAAGCTATAAATTCTTATTGAAGGGGAAGTTACATGTGATGAATACCTTAGGAAGTTGTTAATATTAGATGTAACCAGATGATGTTGCTAGGGTTTTGGGTAGGTCAAAAACATATAGTGGCAATTCTATATAAGATCTAATAGTACCCTATTTTTTGTCCATGGGCTTTATGGTTGTGGAGGTTGGAAGGCTTAGTTATGAGGTACATAAGGTATCTCTAGCTAAGTTTGAAATAAAATTTAAGAAAGTAAAAATTAGGGGATAAAACACACTTGGAATGGAGGTTAGAAAGTGGCATTGTTTCCAGATGGGGCTAAAAATATTATTGTTGATAAACTGTACATGTGGCCAGGAAATGATCTACCTTCTTATGGTCCTCAGCTACATGGTGGGATCCTGCGGATATTTCCAGAAGGGAAATCATTCATAGCTGATGTGGAGCCCATTTTTGATAGACTCCTGTTCTTCTGGTCAGATCGCAGGAACCCGCATGAAGTCCAGCCTTCCTATGCCACCAGGTAATAGCCAGGGCCCTGATTCCTCTTTGGGGGATTTTTGTACAAAGTCTAATTCCCAGTGAACTCTCTAAACTCATGTTCTGTGCATGTGAGGGATGGACCACACCCCAAAGCTGATAGGTAAACCTATTTGGAGTGATAAAAATTAAAGGAGAAACTTTGGATTCTGTAGTATACAAATCAAACTTTGGTTTGAAATAAATATTAACAAATTATTTTCTGTTAGGTGTGTGTACATAGGATTCTAGATTTCTCACTGGCTTTGTTTTATTTCCTTTTCTCCTCCCCATTTAGAAACTTAAATGTTGCTGGTGTGGTGGCATATGCCTGTGATCCCAGTGATCTGGGAGGCTGAGACAGGAGGATCACAAGTTCAAGGCCAGCCTCAGCAATTTAGTGAGGTGCTAAGCAACTTAATGAGACCCTGTCTCAAAATAAAAAATAAAAAGGGCTGGGGATATAGCTCAGCGGCAAAACATACCCCTGAATTAAATTCTCAGTACCCCTTCCATATCAAATAAAGGCAGTTCTATGTGGTTACCTTAGATGACTTTACAAATTGCCAGTCACAAGCAGAGAAACTTAAAAGTAATTTGCTCTGACTTCTTTTCCTTTTTACCTTTTCTGTAGCATAAAATAGGCCTGTTGGACTAGCTATATCCATGTCTCAACAATTAGAGGTTTTAAAATCTTTTTTATTAGCATACAGATGTGAAGATTTTCAGCATAACTGAGCAACTTTGTATTGTTTAGTATTAATCTAGGAATTCCTGGTAAAAATCTTAATTCTGTCTCTCATTTGTCTTTGATTTATGGTTGAAGCTGAAGATCTGGCAGTATGGGAGTGATGTGAGTGTAGCCTGTGCTAAGAATAACAGATGAGGGCAGGGGCAGAGAGTTTGGGTAGAGAGTTTTTAGTTCTTATTAAGAACTAAACCTTAATAAGCCTAATTCAGAGAAAAATCACGAATCCCCCTTCAGAAGTCACCCATCTGAGCTCCAGAGTTCCACATTCAATGCCAGCTTGGACTGAGCTCTAGATAAGCAGGTAATCACCTCTACCACAGAAGTCTACCACAGAAGTCTACCTGTGGCTTGTTTTATGGGGTACATTAATTGGACCCTGTGTTATGTGGTAGAATTCTCTGGTTATTCCCAGTCCCATGGTGACTGACTTCACAGGGACATTAGCAAATGTGTATGAGAAGCCCTTGAAAACAAATCAAGTGTTATAGAAATTGCTGTGGTGAATAATAATTACAAAAGGAAACCTTTAAAAAACCCAAGCATGAAATAATGGCTTCTGTTACAATCTATCTCGGACAGGATAAGGCAAATTAATTGGAATGCAGTAGAAAGCTTGAGGGTATTGCTATTCAATTGAATCTCTGCCTCAATGTCCCAAACTAAAGAAAGAAAGCCAAGATTTTTTTTGTCCTATCATTTAAATAAGTTATTCTTCAAAGCTTCACTCAATTGTTACCTTATTTTCTTTGTTCTCTCCCCACTAGCTTGAGTTTCCCAGTCTTTAGCAGAATGACTCATTTCCAGTCTTTTCCATATAGGTCACATTTCCTTGTTGTTACATATTTAATTCCCTGTCTTTTCTGCTAAGAGCCTGAGATTCGTGAGAAAGAAGATCTGTTGACAGGACCCCCAGCCCCCAATCCCATCACCTCTTACTGGAGATTGAACCCAATAGTGCTTTACTGTATCCTCAGCCCTTAAGAATTTTATGCTGAAATGGAATCTCGCTGTGTTGCTGAGACTGGCCTCAAATTTGCAATCCTCCTGCCTCAGCCTCCCAAGTAGCTGGGATTACAGGTGTGTGCCACCACACCAGGCATCCTTATGTGTTTCATTAAAACATTTAAACAGAATTGAAACCAGAGAAATTAATTTTAAATTAAAATTGGGGTAGACTTCTCATAATAGGTAAACCTTTACATGTTGGTTTCATGAGTGACTTTAATGTGAGATTTACAGTAAGTTTGGTTTTTTTTGGAAGTAGTCTTTTCTTACACCTGCTTATCTTTTACAGATATGCTATGACTGTTTGGTACTTTGATGCTGAAGAAAGGGCAGAAGCCAAAAAGAAATTCAGGAATTTAACTAGTACGTGGTAGTACATGTTTGATAATGTCCTGTGACCTTTGATCAAGTCAATCCTTGAGTTTAATTTTATATATTTTGTAATATACTCTGTTTAATCTCAGTTGTGGTTTAGCTCCCTACATAATGACACCTTATTGGGTTTAATCCTGAAACATTGGATTTAGCACTCTTGGAAAAATCAGAAAAAACACAAAGGGCATTCCCTGAGATTGCCCACCAATTCTATGATGGCTTATAATCGATAGAAATAATTAACTTTTGTCAGTATTAACTAGTCATAGGTAATATTAAATTTGGTCCATGATTTTGATACATTACAAATAAAATATAATAGAACCCAGCTAAAATGGCTAATTTATTATGTTGGTGTGGCACTGTGACTCAATTTAAAAGCAGGATCCATGTAATATAAATTGAACATGACAACACCATTTCTGTCCCCTCCAACCAGTATTGTAAGGTAGCATTCCCCGAAATATGGTGCACTAAAACATTAATCCTAACACGTTGGTTTAAGAAAAGGTAAACTTCTGGCCCCCCAAATATGGTAAATGCTTACGTACTGTATTCCTCTCTTGAAGAGTGACAGTATTTATTGCATATTAAACAAAGACTCTTAAGAAGTCTTACAATAATGAAATGTATGTAATGTTGCCTAGCTTGTGACCCATTTGGACTATATACCCATCAAACTCCAAAGAAGACTGCCTTTTTTTTTTTTTTTTGGCAAGACTCTATTAGGGCTTCATTTGCTTTATAAAATGGGAAGTATTTACTGGAACTTTTTTGGTGACATTTGTGACATAAAATTCAACAGATTTGACATTCTACTTTTTTGTTCTCTTTTCTGTCCCCAACCCAGGGAAAACTGAATCTGCCCTTACTGAAGACTGACTGTGCTCTGAAATCTGCTGGCCTTGTTCATTTTAGTAATGGTTCCAGAATTCTCTTTTAAGAGTTGAGATCCAAAGATGACCTCTTCATTGACCATAAGTTCCCCTCTACTGCTTGCATCCCTCACATCCCTGTCTTGTATGTGGTACTTCATGTTTTCTTGCCAGGACTTCTTGGACTGTCTTCTCCAGATGAATTCATTTGCTAACTCCAGAAAGACCTGCAGACATCCTCGTTGGCCAGCAGTTTAACTGATAGATTTGGTGATACTGGCTATCAAAACTAGACCCTGGGAGCACAGAAATGAATTTTATTTGCACTTTATTTACATTTCCTGATTTGAAAGGAGGAGGTTTGCAAAGAAACCAATTTGTGACATATGCCACAGAGAGACATCACTGAAGCCTGAACAGAAGGAGATATAAATTGGTGTCATCTGAACCATTTCCAGATGTTGTTAATCCAGAGCTGTTGGAGTTTCTGGAGAATTACTACAACCCAATGAAAAATGACCTCTAGAAAGGGCTGCTGTCATAGTGATCGATTTATAAGTGTCCCATGGTGCAGACACTCCTTTTTCCTTATCTTACAATTTGGACTTTATGCTTCTGTCCCATTTTGCTAAAAATAATGATTTTCTGATTGAAGAGTATATCACCATTCATTCTTTATTTTCCCTTCTACTTGGAGACACCACTTACCCAGAGGCCCAAACTAGACATTAATTGTTTTGGTTGTTTTGTTGGATTGGGAATTTGAATTTAAATCAGAGGACAAAAGTCTACTTGGTAGTTTAGGGTTAGCCTCTGAAAAGAGTGTGAAGAGAGCTAGATCTGTTGATAGACAGTGAACGTGTGTGCAGTGTGAACAGTTGTTTGAGAAGGAAGATGGAGTCGGAAATATGGGTGTTCTCTCTTTTTTTTTCAGTGTTCCTTCCTTTTTAATGAGCCCACCCTTCTTTAACAAAATAAAAAAGGATAGGGTGTCATTGTCAAGAGGAAATGGAAATTTTAAAAAATCTCAAAGCTATTTGAGTTCTTTTACATTGTGTGTCCCTACTGGACTTTCTTTAGCCAACTTGACTCCTCAGATCCACTGTGGTTGGCAGTGCTTCAGGAACTCTGTGTTGAGCACCTATTTTATGAAAGTCACCCTTCCTAGTTTTCAATTCTACGTTTGAATTTTTAAAGGCCCATTAATTTCCTACTTGAAAATCTTGTAAACATTAAAGACTCAGAAACATTTTCTTTGGTTGGGCATGGATATCTAGTCTTTTCAAGAAATAAATTTTTTCCTTCTATGGTTTTGGAAGATTTCTACATAAGACTTGTCATTCATTCTCACAACTGCTCTATTTTGTTTTATCATAGTACTTATCACCTTCTAACTTACTATGTAATATACTTATTTATTACGTTCAATGTCTTGTATTCTTCCTCTAGAGTGTAAGCACAATGAAGACAGGGATTTTGTATGTTTTTAATCAATGCAATATATTTCCAGCACCTAAAATAGGGTCTGGTGCATAGTAAAGGCTCAGTAAATACTTGTTGAATAAACTCAGTCTCCTCTGTTAGTATTGTAATGGTTTGATTCATTTCTCCATCTTTTGCAGGAAGGGCTCACAAAAATTTTCACACACATCTTTCTGTCACTATTGACTTATAAATTTAGGTTAAGAGTTTTAGAATGCTTTTCCATAGTGTCATTTTCTATGTGTTTAATCTCCAAACCAGTCACTCATTGACCACTATGAATCCCAAAACTGCTCAAATAGCATTTCTTCCCTTTTGTATCTTGGGACTCTAGGAATAACAGAAGAATAGTTTCAGATGGGACAGAGTACATTCTGCCTTTGAACCAATTTTTAAAAAACTCATTAAGAGAGAAAGAATGGGCTGGACGTAGTGACACACACCTGTAATCCCAGCAACTCGGGAGCCTGCGGCAGGAGGATTGCAAGTTCGAGGCCAGCCTCAGCAAGTTAGCAAAGCCCTAAATAACTTAGCAAGACCCTGTCTCAAAAAATAAAAAGGGCTGGGGATGTGGCTCAGTGGTTAAGTGACCCTGGGTTCAATCCCCAGTACCAAAAAAAAAGAAAAAGAAAGAAGGAAGGTTGTTTATTAGGAAATTTTATATTCTGCAATCTTGTGACTGTATTTTCTCTATGATTACGAATGTCAGGAGAACAATAGTGATACTATTCTGAAGGAGTGTTGTGTAGTTCCAGTAGCATGACTTATCTTTTTTTATCTTCATTTTAATTGATATTTTGACTTGCCAAAAGATCTGACCTCATTGCCTCCAGACAAAAGTCCTACAAACTAATAAACTGTACAACAAATCAGTGTGTATCATGCAGGCTGATTTTTCATGGCTGAATTTGAGTTCTGCACAATTAAGCTGAAAATATAAGTTTAATACCCAATGTCTGCTTTTTGCTCTTCTCTTTGACAGCCCACTTAGGGGAGGACTTAGCTCTGCTAAAGAAACATTATTTGGCAAATAATCTGATCAATTTCATTTATATTCCTGGCAATGAAATGTTAAGAGCCTACCTCACCGTTACATCATCTATATTGTACAGAGTCGTTGGTAGGAGATTAAATTTTGAACCAAAAATCCAATTTCACAGAAATAAAAAGTCTTACCTAAGTGCATTAAGTAGATCTTTAGTAGAGTAGTTAATACCAATTATATTCTGGGCTGTCTGAATCATGAATTATCCATTCAGACATGATTCTATTTTTTATCTTTAAATAACTCAGGTTTTTTTTAGAGGCTAGATCATCCTACTTTCTTTTGGCTGTTCAGTCTTGAAATTTCCTGTGTTGTTTTAGAAAGCAATGATGGGAAAGCCATGCTGGGTCAGCAGTTTGTATAAGACAGGAGTTGATCTGTCAGGTACTTTGACATTCAATCAACTATAAAGACGAGCAAAAGGGATATTCTTAGTAAAGTCATTTTAAATAAAAAGATACAAAATTGACTTAGCTTCTGTCTTGAATTATTTTGAATGGCATGAAAAGAATACCATGTTTTTTTTTTTTTTTGGTGAGGTAGTTAGAGACTATTATCAAAACAGACTGGCAATAAACGGTTCATAATGAAGCTGACTATGGTTGAACTCTATTGGGTAATATATGCTGGTTTATATTAAAGACTGAGACTATCCAATCTACCTCCATCTAACCAGGATCTTTAATATGTTGCTTTTCACTGGGTTTGATAGTTTAGATCCTTTGAAAGTTGGATTTGGCTCAGCATGGGGGCACATGCCTATAATCCCATCAATTTGGGAGGCTGAGGCAGGAGGATTGCAAATTCATGGGCAGTGATTGCAAATTCTCAACTTAGTGAGAACCTGTCTCAAAATGCAAAATAAAAACAACTGGGGTTGTTGCTCAGTTGTAAAGTGTCTTTGGACCCAATACCTGATATCAAATAAACGGTTAAAAAAATTAATAAATAGAAAGGACTGGGAATATGGCTTGGTGGCCACTCCTGAGTTCAGTTCACAGCACTACAAAAAACAGAAGAAAGAGAGAGAGAGATGCTGGATTTACCATGGTTTAGCTCCTTCACATTTTCAAGGCCAGGGTTAGAGGTTAAAGAGTCATGATGTACAGAAGCTGAGAACAATGGGTAGGTTGACTCAGTACTTTGAATACCTATGTGACGGAGCCTGTGCTACGTGCTCTCGCATGTTTATTCTTTGCAACCACCGTGGGACAGCTCTTCCTCTTTCACAGCTGAGGAAATGTGCTCAGAGAGGCTAGGTGGCTCATCCAAGGTTATATGGTGATGGACTAGCACACCAGCATTTGCCTCTAGACTTCCAGCTCGGTGTTTGTTGTCTTTGGCATCTCCTTCCCGCAGAGCAGAAGCCAAACAAAAGAACAGGACTGAGTGCAGATCAGAGAGGTAGAGCTTTAAATGCTTATTTGATATTTTTGCATAATAATAACTATAGTCATAATTGTGGTTATTAACAAGAGTGTCATGTCTAGCATCTGAAGAGAGTGTCAATTCTTTGATAGCAATCACACAAGCAGAAAATATCAGTGTCACAGCGGGGCATGGTGGCACATTCTTGTAATCCCAGCAATTTGGGAGGCTGAGACAGGAGGATCACAAGTTTTGAGGCCTGCATGGGCAGCTTAGCAAGAATCTGTTTCAAAATAAATAAAGGGTTGGGGATGTAGCTCCATGGTAGAGCACCCCTGGGTTCAATCCTCAGTATTGCAAAAGCACACACAAAAAAAACAGCTTCATGGTTGAATTTTCTCTTGACTTTGAAATGGGATCTTCCCTCCAGGCCTCATAGGATCATGGAGGAGCTTTGGGTTTACATCCAACATTGGCCCCTTGAGTTAAGGCTCTGCATAAGCTCTTTGGTGTGTGTCCCCACCCTAATATCTATTAAGCAGCAGGGACCGTTAAGAACAGGAAACACTGGGATTCCTGGGTACAGTCTGGAGAAATTCCATCAGGCCACAGTACCCTAGGACATTTTGGCAAAGATACAAGCGGCTGCCCTCCTGTCCCTATGTCGGATGCATTCTGTGAAGAGTAAAGGAGATGTTGCCTTTCTGTTTGGCTCACCTAACTGCCCACCTTGGTCTGGAGGCAGAGCTTGGTGGGTTCTGTTGCTGATAGCTCTCCATCTGATAAGGAAGTGGAATACTTCTCTCCCTCCCGGTGACAGTGAGTGCAGATTTACAAACATTTTTAATTCTCCAAGGTACTTGGGCTATCTACCTAATCGTTTTAAGTTATCTGTAGAAGGATGTCTTCGTAAATTCTTTAAAACACTCAGCTCTTTGGCTTATGTACTGTGAAAGACTGGATGTTGGAAAGGGGCCACATTTCATCCTTAGATCTCATTTGTTTGATCTTTGATAAACTTAGCACTTAGGAAAGACATCTTTTATGGAAGTACTTGCTCCTTAATGTTCCTGAGTGACAAAATTTTTCAGAACATTTATACAGGGCTATTTTGTGTGGTGTTTCCCCCCCACTCCATACTGGGAAGTGAGCCCAGGGATGCTTTACTACTGAGCTACATCCCCAGTCCTTTTTTCATCTTGAGATAAGGTCTCATGAAGTTGCCTAGGTTGGCCTTGAACTTGTGAACCTCTAGAATCACTGGGCATACTGTGCTTTTTTTGTGGCCGCCACCACACCCAGCTATTTTTTGATTTTTTTTTTTAAAGTTAGAGAAACATCTCAGAGAATGGCTGTTGTGTTTTATTGTCTCAGTTCTGCAAATAGATTTAAAAGCAGAGGAGTGAAATTATTTTAGAAGTGGATAAGTTAATTTAATGGGTAGTCTGTTTTGCCCTTTTCTAAGGGGAAACACATATCCATCCCTATGACCTATGCATAATGTATGAAGGGGCAAATGTGACCTTGGGATTAAGGAATGTCTTTTTTTTGTTTGTTTTTTGTTTTTTGCTACTGGGGATTAGACCTAAGAGCGCTTCACCACTGAGCTACATCCTCAGTCCTTTTTTTTTTTTTTTTTTTTTAATTTTTTAATTTCGGGACAGTGTCTTGCTAAATTGCTGAAGCTGGCCTTGAATTTGTAATCCTCTGGCTTCAGCCTCCTGAATTGCTGGGATTACTGGTGTACACAAGTGCACCCAGCTGGGATGAAGGAGTAGAAAGAATATTTATCATTCAAGAGCTGCAGGGGAAGTGGGATTTAAGAGAGAACAGTTCATGGTGTGGTGTGCACCTTTGAAGAGACTTCTGGGAATAGCTCAGGTTCACAGGTCTCAGAGTAGGAGAAAGGCTGTTCCCAGCAAGCCTCTTCCCTTCAGGGCTGGGGCATGGCCCTGGGCAGATGAGGGAGAAGCGAGCACCTGGGAAAGAATTTAAGTATTCACGAATTCTCTCTCGATTTTGAAAAATTTATCGGGGACCAGGTTACCTGCCATAAGATGCTGGTAAGTAGGAATTTCCCAAGAACTTTCCATAGACATTAATTCTTTTGAAAGAAAGTAATGCATGTACATACGAAAAAGGATATAATCTATTTGGAAAGGCATAGAGAGGAAAAAAAAAAAAGGTCTTTCCCCACCAAACAGTGCCTCTGGCAGTTTCTTCCTATCCCTCTAGGGGTTTGGGCTTCTATTAATTCTCTAATTCTCAGTGACTCCTCCTCCGGGGAGAGCTGAGTGATCCTGGGAAGTCCGTACCTCCAGAGGTCCTCCTCCAGCACGTTTGGCACGTTTGCTTGGTCATTTCCTCCTATTTTTTATGCTTATTCATCCTGTGGCCTGTGCTCTCCTTGACATGCCTATATTTTTTTCCACCCTCCTGTGGGGAGAGATAACATTCTCAGGACTTAATTCTCATCTGATAAGTTTTATTTTTAACCAACCCCTACATCCTTTCTGTGTTGCTTCTTATTTTCATAGGCCCACACACTTCTCTGCCTTCTCTGGCTTTCTCAGAAGGTGTGAGCGAAATGTCTGGTTATGCTTTTCTGTGCCAGAGTCTTTCTGATGGAGCAGCTGGTCAGGGCGCTGGGAACCTGGTGTGGTTTCCAAGGTCAGGGAACTTTCTTCTGCGAGTACTTTGCTGTTTTTAACCGGGCCATTCACCCTTACCTCCTGCTTCCCCTCTGGGCTGTCTGTAAATTTCCTTTTGTCAGTAAATTTACGTTATCTTGATGAAGGACACCCGCTTAAAAAAAAAAAAAAACTCCTTGACAGCTGGCACTTGCAATGATTAGCATGGCCTCGTAGCCACTAGGACTTCCACAGTGTAACAACTACCCTGAGTTTACAAGATGTTTGGATTGAGATTTAATCAAAGAGCCAGTTTTCACCCAAGTGAAGGCAAAGGGCTTTGGTTTTGTTTTGTTTTGTTGTCACATGACCTCTGCCCAAGGCTTTTCCAGACAAGTATGTTGGTCATAAACTTATCTCAGCTACTTAAGTATATATACATTCTTTTTTTTTTTTCTTTTTAGCCTTTGACCTGCTACTCCCCCTCTCTGAATATGACTATTTATGGCAGAAACTTTTCCAACTAACACTAGAGTGAGGAGGAAGTTTTTAACCTGAAGAGGGGGCTGGGGCTTGCAGTGAATGGCTGTGTTCTCCAGAGAGGACTGTGCATGGGAATGCTGCGTGGGATTTGAACTTCACGGTCTCTGACTTCATTTTGCTCTCATTGGACCAGTTATCTCTCAAGTCTCACTCAATTCTGATGTGCATCATACATATGGTCACTTAGCATTTTCTATAACATTGAAATAGGCACTTGGAAACAACAATTAAGGAAAAAAAACATCTGTAGTACAACTTTACAGGAAGGAAGACTTATCGAATAACTTGAGTACTACTAATAAATCATGCACACCTTATCCCAGAATACCAACAGAGTGCGTGGGTAGAATCAGTGGTAGCCTACTGGGCTGTTTAGTTCTGTTTCTCTTAAGAGGATATGGGCAGCTCAGGCACTGGTAGGTATTCCTGTTTTAGGGCTCTACAGTGGTGACGCAGATAAAGGAGTTTTGAGGGCTGGGGTTGTAGCTCAGAGCACTTGCCTAGCATGCACAAAGCCCCAGGTTTGATCACCAGCACTGCCTTTTATCCTCCCAAAGGAGTTTCAAGAATCCTATCTGTTCCCCAAATATCTTGCAAGTCCTTGATGGCAGTATCTGATTTGAATCTCTATTTTTAATCAGGGGATAGCTAATATGTTTATTCATGGACTTTAGAGTCATTAGCAATTCAAAGGTTGGGATCAGGTCTTAGTATATGAATTTATTTCACCCTCTCCAGATCACATAGGACACTCTGAGTCCATTTTTCATTAGAATAATGAAAGACTTGATGTGATTGACTTTATGAAGAAAGGAAGTTTTCTTAGCTCATAGTTCCGAAAATTCAAGATTAGGAGGTCCCATTGGTTCTACCTCTGGTGAGGGTCTAAAAGATGGCATCATGGTGGGGGTGCATAGGAGTGCAAGAGATCACATCCCCATACAGGAAGCCGGGGAGCCACTCAGGTCAGGCTCCCTCTTATAACCACTCACTCACTCAAGAACTCCCTCCAGGAGACCAGCATTCCCTTCCTCTGCCAGTGCCCCAAATGACTTAAGGACCTCCCATTAGGCCCCACCTCTTATAGGTTCCATCCCTTGTCATCACACTCGGTACCAGGCTTCCAACAAGTGAATGGTTGGGTGACAAACCCTATCCAAACTACAGCAGGTACTTGCTGCAGTCTGGCTGGGCACACAATCACGAGCCACCACACAGCTTGTAGATTCAAACAGCAACTCTTTATTCCTGAACTCACACCAGCCGTCTACAATCACGTTCTGGGGAAATCCACGTTCTCTGCCCAAATTCACATCCACTGGGCTTCTGTCTCCCAAAAAATACTGTCTGAATCCTGTGAGAACTAAAGGGGAACTCAGGCAGCAGGATACGCCCTATTCCCAGCAGGAATAACCTTAAACCTGGAACCACCCTAAACCCGGATCTGCCCTGGTCCTTGAGCAAGGTCACCTTAGATGCAATGTCACTGCAAAATGTCCTATTTCCACGAGTCCTTCCACTAAGCAACATGGGGTACGCTGGCAAGGAAATTGTCATACCTACTTGGCTAATGGCTCCCAGCAGGTACTTTCACTCTGTGAAAAACAAGAGTGAAGTAATTCCAATGACATGTCTCCTAAGAGGCCCTATTTTTAAAAATATAAACATTTCACTTTGATGAAGACAATCTCTCATGCAGCTCATGGAGGCCTCAAAAGAGGGTCTGCTTCTATGAGTCCCCTCTCTTCTTGTCACTGGGCTCTGCTGTCTCTGCAGTGGCGTGGGCCATGGCTGCAGAATACAGAGGGGAGAGAGTCCAGGATAGGCCCAGGTGGAGGAGCCAGCCAGATTCACACTCCCGGGCTCTCCAGCTCTTACCAGTCTCTTGGTTCAGGTTTCTAGTTTGTGTTGAGCTGGATGGATAAAAATCTTACGTATTGTTAGTTCCAGCTTGCTTATTAGTAGCAAGCAAGAGAAGATGGTGGTATTGGCTGACTTCAGATGACAGAGGAATCTGAGATTGACAGCTGTCACTGCTAATTTGGAACAAAATAAACAGAAAAGAAAGGCCTACCTTCTAAGGAAACAATAAATCCTTCTTTGGTTTCTGCCCGAACATCTTTTATATTTCTTTATAATAGGGGTTTTCTCTAATTGTAAATGCAGAGCAGACTTGCCATTCTGAGAATTTCACATGGTAAATGCCAAACTTGTATGTGTGGGTATAGGAGAAAGTCCTGAACTTTTGAAACCTGCCTTAGCTTACTAGCTGTGTGGCCTTGGGTAAATTCCTTACCCTCTCTGTGCCCCAGTTTCTTTGCCTATAAAACAAGGCAAACAATAGAACATATTTCCTAAAGGCTTTTATAAGTTTTTTTTTTTTTTTTTTTGTACCAGGGATTGAACTCAGGGGCACTCGACCACTGAGCCACATCCCCAGCCCTATTTTGTATTTTATTTAGATACAGGGTCTACTGAGTTGCTTAGCGCCTTGCAGTTGCTGAGGCTGGCTTTGAACTCACAATTCTCCTGTCTCAACCTCCCAAGCTACTGGGATTACAGGTGTGTGTCACTGAGCTTGGCAAGGTTTTATAAGTTTTAATGAATGAATATTTGCAACAGTGCCGGTCACATTACCATGCCAGGAGCCACATTCATGTTTGTTAAATAAACCTAAAACTATGATAACTACTGCCATGTTAGAAAAAGTGAATATGTTCTCTCCAAAGACGTCCGTGGGGAACATCCTATTTGCCTCTCTGCATATGCACTGGTTGGCGAATCAGATTATCACTTGATACCTGGGCTCGGAGGGCACGGGTTGCAGGTAACGTGTTTAGTCAGTGCCAGGCACAGCTGGATAAGACCTAGGCCCAGGGAGTTTGGACCAAGGGGAGAAGGGGCCTCCCTGCTGGGTGGCAGCAGCTGAAAGGCACTTTTCCATCTCCCAAGGTGGGCTGTGCTTCTTTACCTCTGCGGCTCACTGGGGAACGGAGTAGATGGATAATACCTGCCCCACCTGAGCACTTAGAACTCACAAACCCGATCACGTCTCTAAACCCATGTGGGAGCCCGGGCTCGTTGATGACTTATACAAATGAAAGTAATATTGTTATGAAGTTTCATCTTTAGGGAGAACAATTACGTCATGGCCATTTCTTTCCCTATTAGATTATGGCCAGCTGCCTCCTTAAAAAAAAAAAAAAAAAAAAAGGATCTTGCATTTTCTATTGGTCTGAGTTTTTTCCAGATTCCAGCCATGTGTTTGCTCTCCTGCTCCCATGAGTGTGCCACAGAAATAGAGATGATCACAAAACAGCAATTTCAAAACTATGAAAGACAGGCGTAGGTGACATTTTAACCATCTGTAAGGGTTCAGCTCCTTTGCAGCTGCTACTCCTGTTCTGAACAAATAGTGGAGCCCAGGCTTGAAGCAGTCCTTAAAGGTCCATGGGCCCCTCCCTCAGAAGCTTGACCCCGCCCTCTCTGACCAGGTGCACCTTTTTCTATAAAACCGTGATCACCACACTTAAGTCAGACTGGCTGAATGTCTACGGCCCTTAGGACAAGTGAGGTAATAACTGCCAAGATAATAACTGGGCTCAAGGACTCATTCTTGCTGCAAGATTCCAAGATCTTGCCAGAAAAGGTTCAGCTCTGTCATAAACTAAGGACTCTCTAGCTATGCAGTTGAGACGCTGCTCTGGGGATGGTGAACAACACACATGGGCTGGAACGCTGTAGGGCAACTCAGCACAGCTATCAGTGTTGTGTGTGGGTGAGATGTTTTTAAGCTTCTCACATTAAAATTTAGGATATTGGGCTACAGGCGCAGTGGCGAACGCCTGTAATCCCAGTGGTTTGGGAGGCTGAGGCAGGAGGATTGCAAGTTCAAAGCCAGGCTCAGCAAATTAGCAAGGCTCTAAGCAATTCAGATCCTGTCGTTGAATGAATATAAAAAAAGGGCTGGGGAATGTGACTCAGAGATTAAGCACCCCTGGTTCAATCCCCTGAATAATAATAATAATAATAATAATAAATTTAGGATATTGAATAGGTGATTCTCCTAGATGTCAAGGGGTAGAGCACTGGATGTTTGTGTCTGTCATTGTCTTAATTAATCTCCAATACTTCATGGCAGCTTGGTAGACCGTAGGAAGCAATATGCTGTATTGGAAACATCGGAGACTTTGGAGTCAAACTTGGTTTTAAACTCTAGGTCAGCTCTTTCTAGCTCTGCAAACTGTGTAAGTGATCAAATCTCTGTGCCTCAGCTTCTTTCTCTATAACCTTGTCTCGGTTCCCTCTAGTGATTATATGATAACCCACTTACAAAGTAATTCTTGTCCCCATGAACTGGGGCTCTGTTAGCGTAAAGGTTTTAGTGCCAAAGGAAATTGGTTCCACTGAGAGGCAGAGTGATACTTACACTGAATTTGGTGGTTGAGAGAACCAATATCCAGTCATAGCTTCAAGAGTCACTACAAGGTAAATGGGCAAAAACGAATGATAACAAATGCAGACTTACCTAGAGTGTTTGAAGAAACTATCAAGGGAGAGTTAAAGTCACTGTTGCCAAAAGAGGACTCAGAGAAATGGGGGTGGAAGATATTAGGCTTTGCACAGGGTCCACACTCATAACCAGTAAGAAAGGTTAATTGCTCTAGTAAAGCTGCCCAGGGCTCTGCCCCGTTGGGAATGAGGGTTCAGGTTACTGTTTCAGGTAAAGAGCCCTGGACAGCTGTGCAGTTGGTCCAAGAAAAAGGAGGTGAAATGCACAGTAAATTAAATATTTATCCATTTACTTCTTTTCAACTCTAAATCCACCCTTCTCATTGCTTTGGTAGGGAGCTCGAGTCTATCAACTTTTCTCCTTTCTATGCATGCAACGTTAAACCTCGTCAATAGAGGACGCTAGAGGGACATTGCAGGAGGAAGGGGCCTCTTCCTGTTTTCTGAATGCATCTATTTCAGGTTGCTGTGTGGTTGCCAGTGGCTCCTATGTAGGACACCAGGTGGCGCTAGCCTTTTAGCAAGTTTTATTGCCAGTGCCCATTCTATGTGCTCTTTCTGGTGCCTCCACCATTTAGTCTTAGCACGAGGAGTTTGGATCAGCTCTGGCCCACATGCAGTGAACTGCAGCCTCATAGCCTCATCCTCTCCCAGGAGATCTGCATCCCAGCCTTGTGAAGGAGGTGCCCTTCAAAGTTTCTTCCTTGGCTATTCTTCCTCAACTCAAGGGTGTTCTCAAACATCAGTACACACTCTCTAGATATAGTCCTTCCTGTTGAACCTTCCCTGTTCAGATTAATAGTTAATTCCCATCTCCTGCCTGGACATTGACTAATATAGTCCCAGAAGATAGGTATCTCCTGCCTGAGTGAACATGCCCGCAAATGGTGTTTGGAGGATTTGTTGGGCTTAAGTGCAGAGCTCCACTGCTTACCAATGGGAAACAGGATGCTTGGCGATCAACAGCACATAGTGGCATCACAATTAAGTTCTCACCTGTGGTTAATTGTGACCTATGGATGCAGATTCTTTGGGATCCCAAACAAATGCTTGGCTTGACTGTTGTGGCAGTGGTGATGATTGTGACATGGGGCAGATTTTCCAGCGTTTATTAGAGTATTTACAGAGAGAAAATAATAAGGCCTGGTCCTTTAATGCTCAGCTCAAGTCGTGGTCTGAGAACCAAAAATTTCTTTGTCATTCCCAAAAAAGGATTATTTCTTGTGGTCAAAGAGCTGATCTTGCTGAAAATAAGATACAAAATTTAATCTAATAGATAGTTGAATCAGTGTTGAATAGTTGGATTCAGTGTTTCAAGTTTATTATGTTAAAATTTAGGATCTGGAATAGGAAAGAATGGGATTCAGAAACTTGCAATATCTGGTTAGATTCTGATAAAACTGACAATCTTGAAACCTCAGGTCACCCCAACCTTCCTTTGACAGTGGGAGTCCCTCACCTCTGGTGTCTGACCAGTCTAGCTTTCCTATGCATGAAAACCCCATGATAACCCCATGTGAGGCAGATGCATTGGATGGGAATGCCAGTTCTTTTAAAGACCCACCACAACCATCCCTTGTTACTCTTTCTCCTACAGGTGGAGTCAATCCTCAGTATACGCTAGAGACATATAGATTATGACTTGTAGGACATTGCTAATGTAGCAGGAAGATCCTGTGGAATATCTATGTGAGTCAATTCCAAGAGGTAGGCCTACTGTGGCCTAGACATATGTCTAAACATTTTTCTGTGTTTCTTCTCCTTATGTTTTTGACAAGGCTATTTGCTTTATGTACTTTGAAGCCACTCTGTGACTTACTATTATATGTGGATTATAATTTTAAAAATATCCTTCTTTGTTTTATCTCAGTGATAGCAGCAACAAAGAGTTTAAGCTACTATTAATATTATTATAATCAACTTTTAACTTTTTTTTCCCCTGGTATTTTTTTTTCATCCATTTATTTTCAGCTTTTATGCAGTATTTCATTTTAGGGCTATCTGTAAATAGCCCAAAGCTTTACTTCCCTTGACGTAGCTTGGGTCGTACTCACTGATGGGTTGATAGGCCATGTCTTATTGTATTTCTTGTTTTCTTATTTGTTTGTTCCTTTCCTGTCTATGATCAGTTTTTTGTTTGTTTATTTTTATTCTTGTTCTTGTTTTTAACTCTAGTTGGTTTGAAACAATATCCTAAAAAAAAAAAAGAATACTTTATGTCTTTCTAGTAGTTAATCTTAAATTTTTGACATATGTCTAAGCATTTTTCTGTGTTCAGAATGTATGGGTTCTTCCTGTATAAAACAAGATTGTTTGCCTGTTTTCGGTTTCTTCTTTCTGTATCCCATCCACTCCTCACATGCAGATAATCTCAGATAATCTCTCAAGATCTCAATTCTAGGGTTGTTTACTATAACAAAGAATTTTTAGAGGATGTTTAACTGCCTTCTAGATTGTTATGGCTTTTTATATTTCAAGTCTTCCTTTTGGGTTCATGTTTTTGTTTTTGTTTTTCCCTTAATAAAAGAACTTTATATAACAATATTTCAGAAACTATCCTTGGGTGTCAAATTTCAGTTTCCTATATGTTTGGATTATCCTCTTCTTGTTTGAATGCTACTTTGGCTGCCCGGTCTATACTTAACTGAGATTTAGGTTAAAATCTTTCACTATGCCTATAGATTCTTCTTTTCTTCTTATAGTTGCAACAATTTTGATATTTATATTACAGCTCTCTTACTGACATATATGTTTTTAGGATTTTTGTATCTTTGTGAATTGAACTTTTTGAAAAATTATTATAATTCTTGTTGATAATGCTTTGAAATCTTTCCTTCTATCTTTATTTGTCTCTCTCTTTTTCCCCACCATACTGGAGATTGAACCCAGGGGTGCTCTACCATTGAGTTACATCTCCAGTCCTTTTCATTTTTTGTTTCAGACAGATCTGGCTAAATTGTGAAGGCTGTCCTCAAACTTGAAGTACTCCTGCCTCAGCCTCCTGAATTGCTGAATTACTAGGATTACAGGCATACACCCTCATTAAAATCTTTCTTGTTTGATATTTGTAGAACTACCCAGTTTTCTTTCTTTTCATTTTCCTTTTTTTTGGTGGGGGGACAGGTACTGGGACTTGAACCCAGGAATGTTTTGCCTCTGAGCTACATCCTCAGTCCTTTTTACTTTTATTTTAAGATAGGGTCTTGCTAAGTTGCCTAGTCTGGCCTTGAACTTGTGATCCTCCTGAGTTCCTGAGATTATAGGTGAATGCCATCACACTTGGCTCATATCCTTAGGTTTAAATGTGGCTCTTAGAGATGGCATATAGTTCAATTTTTTAATAACAACCTTTGTTTTTGAAATGGGTGTTTCAGTTAAATTTTCCCTAGCTTTTTATTTTGAAGAGTTTTAAATCTGCAGAAAATTTGCAATAATGAACACCAATTGGATTCACCAATTAATTAACATTTTGCTGTTCTCTCTCTTTATAAGTATATACACAAATGCAGATGAATACTCACCTCTACTTTTATGAAATGTATGTAAGTTGATTAGCTTTTAAAAACATTTACATTCTCTTAACATAATATAATATGCATTTTTGGCAGAAGTACTATATAGATAAATGATGTTGCTGTGTTTTTCTAAGTCTGGTATATTAGGGTTGCATGATGTACTTGGTTCCATTGTTAATGACACTAAGGTTGATCACTTGGTTCAGGTGAGAATCTGTCAGATTTCTCCACATTCTGCTTCTCAACAACCTTTTATCCAATATTTTATCATCCACTGGTGATTTTTACTGGCTGTAAAGTTGTCTTCTATTTCTATCATTCCTTTTATACCAATTATTTGGCATTCTGCCTTAAGAAAAAGTTTTCTTCCTCTCATCTTTTGCCTTATCCCTTTTAAAAGAATGTTTTAGTATCAGTGTGGATTCATGAATTACTTCATTACCTGTTAAAATTTATTCCTGCATTATTCATTTTGAAGTTTAAATGATCCACTTGGCTATGGAGAGCTCTTTTAGATCCCATGTCCTTTTGATAGTACCCATCATTGTTTGTCCATTTTTCACTCTCTGACATAAGATTTCCTTCCTTCCTTCCTTCCTTCCTTCCTTCCTTCCTTCCTTTCTTTCTTTCTTTATTTTTTTTGTCAGCTTTTTGCCATGACCAAAATACCCAACAAGAACAACTTACAAGAGGAAAAGTTTATTTGGAGCTCATGGTTTCAGAGGTCTTAATCCTTAGATAGCTATGGGGTCAAGATGAGGAATGTCATGGAAGAGGGATGCTGCTCAGCACATAGCAGGGTCAGGAAGGAGGGAGGTAAAAGGGGCTGCAGAAAAAAAAAAACACAACAAAACAAAACAAAACAAAAACCCTTCTAGGACATGTCCTCAGTGACCTACCTCGTCCAGCCATAACCCACCTGCCTAAAGTTACACCCCGTCCTTCCATTCAAACTAAGATGAAATGATTAGGTTACAGCTCTCACAATCCCATCATTTCACCTCTGAACGTTCCTATGTCAACACAGGAGGCTTTGTGTGGTGTTTTTCCTCCACGATGTTCTGCATCCCCTTGTGCCCAGAGCAATGGAATTGAAAATCTGTGGACTGAGAACTATGAAACCCTCAGCCCCATATCCAAACCAAAACATTTGACTCCTGGCACCCAAAGCTCATGTCCATCCAATAATGCAATACACATTTAGTCCATCTTTAAGAATCCCATAGTCTTAACAGTTTTAGCATTGCCCAAGTCCAAAGTTTCCTTTGAGAGCCAAGGCAAACTCATGGTTGTGAGTTCCCATAAAAATTCAAAGCAAATTACATATATCCAACATACAGTGGCACAGAGTAAACATTCCCATTAAGAATAGGGGCATATAAGGAAAGGATGGGGCTGAAGAAAGATCAAAACTTGGCTGGACAAATAGGTCTTGTATTTCTATGTACCAGCAACCAGGACACATGGCTATGAGATGTTCTTTCCAGAGGTTGAGTGCCCCTGAGTTCAATCCCTAATACAAAATAAAAGTCTCATTCCCTTTTCTGTCTCTTCTACCCCATAGATATCAACCTCTTTTCATTCCCATAAATAGATAATTTTATTTCATTTATCCTTTCTCTATTATTTTGAAAAATAAAACCTCTATAGGGGCTGGGGTTATGGCTCAGCTGTAGAGTGCTCACCTCGCATGTCCAAGGCCCTGGGTTCGATCCTCAGCACCACATAAAAATAAATAAATAAAATAAAGTTTAAAAAAAAACCCTATATATATATTCCTCTTTCTTCTCTCTTTCACAAAACATAAGAATTTTTGCACTTTTCTTCTTCACTTAAAAGTATAGTTTCAAAATCACCTGTATCAGCTATTAGAGATTTTTCCTTAGTCTCCTGTGAATATTTCAATTGTGATCTTGTTTTGTTTGGGTTTAAATCTAACAACTTATTTTATGCTTTGTGCTTACCTTGTCTTGTACTCTTTCTACTTTCTTGCAGTTTTCAATTAATTTTTTTTTATAATTATGTTTTCCTCTTTTGTTTTAGACATTCTATATTCTCTATCCATTCCTGTTGGATGTTATCCTAGAAATTACAACATGTGTCAAAGTTTAAAGTGAATTTGGAACTTTACCATTCTCCTGAGAAATGAATTGAACTGGAATAGTTTCTACCCTGTATATCCCTTTTCCAATTTCTTTTTTCATTTTTTTATTGGCACATTATAATTATACATAACAGTGGGATTTATTATAATATATTCATATGTGTACACAATAAAACAGTGTAATTTGATTAATTTTATTCCCTAGTACCTCCCATTCCCTCCCCTCCCTTCCCTTTTCCAATTTATATGCTATCATCATTTATTTTATTTCTATATTTCAAACCCACACAATCTTTTTTTATGCACTCAGTATTTATTTAGATGAACTCACAAATTCTTTTCACACCTCTTATCTTCGGCTTTGGACCATTTTTACTTCTATCTGAGTTGACTCTATTAAATTGTCCTTTACTTGGAAAATAAAATGTCTTCATCTCACTTAGAAATATTCTAGAAATATTGTCACTGGAGATATAATTCTAAGTTGACAATAATCTTCAACGCATTAAAAGATCAATTCACTGTTTTCTGTCAGTCTGATACTGCTTTAAAGAAAATCTGTTTGTTTTTCTGACTTAAATTAGGAGTATTTTCCTTGTCTTTGGTTTTCAGCAGTTTCCCTGTGCTATATTTAGGTCTTATTTTTGTTTATCTTAATTGGATTTCATTGAGCTCTATAATCCTATATTTATGGAAAAATCTCAGCCATTATCCCTGTGGTCTTTGTCCCCAAATGAATGTCTTTGACCTTTCCTCTGCACTTTCTACCTCTTACTGGATCTTTTAAAAATTTTTAAATATTTATTTAAACATAATAATAACCTAGATGCCTTTCAATAGATGAATGGATAAAAAATGTCACTCAGAAATAAAAGAGAATAAAATCATAGTATTTGCAGGTAAATGGATGGAGTTAGAGAAGATAGTGAATGCTAAGTGAAGTTAGCCAATCCCAAAAAAACAAATGCGAATGTTTTCTTTGATATAAGGAGGATGACTCATAGTGGGATAGGGAGCAGGAGCATAGGAGGAATAGATGAACTCTAGATAAGGCCTAGGGGTTGGAGGGGAAGGGACAGGGCATGGGGTTATTAATGATGGTAGAATGTGATGATCATTATTATCCAAAGTACAGATATGAAGACATGAATTGGTGTGAATATACTGTGTATACAACCAGAGATATGAAAAATTGTGCTCTATATGTATAATAAGAATTGTAGTGTATTCCACTGTTATATATAAATAATAATAATAATAAAAAAAGAATTCTCTTATAGTCAGTCAGAACCTGGTGCACGCATGCGTGCATACACATGTACCTGTTAGTACTTTTCTCTCTCATGGTAATTTGTTGTTGTTGTTGTTTGATACTAGGGATTGAAACCAGAGGTGCTTTGCCATTGAGCTACATCCCCAAATCTTTTTATTTTTATTTACTTATTTGTTTAAAGACAGGCTCTTGCTAAGTTGCTGAGGATGACCTAGAACTTGCCATCCTCCTGTCTCAGCCTCCTGAATCACTGGGATTACAGTCATGCACCACAATTCCCAGCTGATAATTTGTTTTTAATGTACATTCATGATTGATGACTATTGCCTTGGAAGTATTTCTAAGAACAGTGGAAAACTAGAATAAAGTTATAGCCTTCCAGAGAGTATTTGAGTTTGCTTCTATTAATTTTAGTTCAAAACCACCCTATTTCAAAGTTTGAGTTCTGAGACTATCTTGGATACAACATCTCATAGAAGGCCTGGATTCATCTGGTTCATCCTCATCTTTGGTCCCCTAGCTTTTTGAGAAGAGAATCTCCTATAAGACTCCCTTTTTTGTCTGATCTTTGACATCTGTCTTTTTTTTTACAGCCAAGTAAAAGTCATCCACATGCAATTTCAAGACTAGTAGAAACAGCAAATCTTCAGACAAAAGTGGCCTCTGTGCCCATTGACTTCTAGAGTTCTTTCTGTTTTAGTTAACTTCTAACTATGTTGTTATTATTCTAAATATGTTGTTATTAGCTCCTCTAACTTTTAAATATTGATTGATTGGAACTGGGGACTGAACCCAGGAACACTCTATCACTAAGCTACAGAGCTACATCCCTGGTCCTTTTGATCTTTTGTGTGTGTGTGTGTGTGTGTGTGTTTATTTGTTTGTTTTTGAGGGCTCTTGTTAAGTTGCAGAGGCTGGCCTGGAATTTGCGATCCTCCTGCCTTAGCCTCCCAAGTAGCTGGGACTACCTGTGTACACTGTCCCACCTGACTTTTTCTTTCTTTTTTTATTGGTGCATTAAAATTATACATGATAGTGGGTAGCGCCTCTTTTAAAAGGGGATGTGTTTTGTAATACTTTAATCATAAATTTGAGGGTTTTTTTTGTTCATTTTTTTTCCCCACAAAGGCTTGTCCATATCCTTAAACCATTATTACAGAGATTCTGAAGTTTCAAGATTTCCTCTGACATTTATTTCTGCCTGCTTTCTGGCTTTGGAGGGTTCATATTCTTCAGTTATTGGTCTGCTCATATCAATTCCTTACTTACCAGTGCTGTGTGTGTATATAATGTACATAAGAGGAGAGAAGGAAGCTATTCTGCACCAGGCAACAGACTAACTGCTTTGTAATTTGTCTTTACAACAACCCCAGGAAATGGTAGAGTTGGTGGAGGCTATTGTTTCCCCTTTTTATGTAAGAGGAAAATGAGTTTCAGTAACTTTTACCAAGGTCATAAAACCAGCAGGTGGCCAAGCCATAGCCTCAAGCAAAAGTCTGACACCACAGCCTGGGCTCTTGAAAGCTGTGTCCCCTGCAGTCCCCATTTACAGAGATTTAGTAAGTTCCTGTAATTAAAGCCATTAGAGATGTAATCACTTAGAACTCGATTTTGATTCAATATGCACAGAAATAATAATTAGGACTCAGTATGCACAGATATGCATAAAATAGTCATGGCATCGCTAGTCAAAGCCATGATTCCAACAATCCCTCGATCTGTGTGTGTACACAGATCTGTGCTTCTCTCACGACAGCGTGGTCACTGGCAAAATCTCAAACTGCCAGGGCAAAATCATTGCCATTTCTTTGTGTGTGTGTGTGGGGGGGGGGGGATGGGTGCCTGGGATTGAACTCAGGGGCACTGGACCACTGAGCCACATCCCCAGCCCTATTTTGTATTTTATTTAGAGACAGCGTCTCACTGAGTTGCTTAGCACCTCACCATTGCTGAGGCTGGCTTGGACCTGGAGATGCCTCAGCCTCCTGGAGTTGCTGGGATTCCAGGCGTGGGCCACCTCGCAGGCACCCTTGCTTCTTCCCATCTCTAAACATTTAGAGCACAAGGTAGCAATAGGCTCATGAACAAAGTCTACCATCCTTTTCGATCTTGGGTTAACAGATCTACATTTTTTAAATATAAAACACAAGGATAGATTTTCTTTGGGGCTTTGGTCATTCCTGTGGGTTTTGTATAAAGTTATTCATTGTAGTGGATGAGATTGTGGGCTTTACGACCAGGCTATCTCGGTTCAAATTCTGATTGCCACTTACTGGCTACACGACCTTGGGCAAATTATTTGATTTCTATGTGCCTCAGTTTATCACTTGAAAAAATGAACACTATCAACATTCATTTCATAGTGTTGGTATAAGGATTGTGTGAGGAACAAGCATAAGGGAGTTAGAACAGTGTTTGACGTTTAGGTAGAAACTTGAATATTTAATCATAGTAATTAATGTTTTAATTATTTATTTCTGAGTAGTTGCTAACCTCAGGTTATTTTTTTTTTCTTCTGAACCGATAATTCTTTTTGGTGTTAAAATTTCCATGTGAAAAAAATGTCTAAGTGGTTAGTATATTTATTATTATTTTTTACTTATTCCCAGTTTGAGAGTATATTTTAAGCAGAACATAACTAAAATTTCAAAGCCATAAGTCTTAAAAGGATTTCAGTAATCTAATATCTGAACAGATTTTGTTTCAGAAACAATTCAAAGTCTGTTTTCATAAGAAGAGAGAATTATCCAGCATACTATAGTGATGCAACCACATCAATGTTCATAGTAGTAGCTCAATTCACAATAGCTAAGCTATGGAACCTGCCTAGGTGCTCTTCAATAGATGAATAAATAAAGAAAATGTGGTACATATGCACAATGGAATGTTACTTAGCCATAAAGAATGAAATTCTGAATTTGTTGGGAAATGGATGGAAATGGATATCATGCTAAGTAAAATAAACCAATCCCCCCAAAACCAAAGGCCAAATGTTCTATCTGATATGCGGATGCTGACTCACAATAGGCATGGTTGGGGGTGTGGGTGTGTCAGTGGAGATTCCCTGGATTGGGAATAATGGGGAAGGTAAGGGGGACAGAATGGGAAAGAGAGTAGAACTAATTGGACATAACTTTCCTGTGTTTATATATGAATGCACAACCAATGTAACTCCACATCAGGTGCAACCACAAGAATGGGATAATATGTCAAAATACATTCTACTGTCATGTATAATTAAAAAGAACAAATGAAAAAATTATTTAAAAAAGAATATAGAATTACTGTACACTTATAGACCTCTATTAAATCATCCTTGCTAATGTGCAGAGTAATAGAAATACTCTATTAGGGTCTGGAATATTCTTTTAAAAATTTTTTTAGTTGTAATAACTTTATTTTATTTATGTATTTTTTTGTGGTGCTGAGGATGGAACCCAGTGCCTCACATGTGTGAGACAAGCGTTCTACCACTGAGCTACAGTCGCAGCCTCATAGGGTCTAAAATATTCCGAAAAAAAAAAATTCTTTAGTTTCTCTAGATACATGTACTTGGGATTTAGATCCTTTTTTAAAAAAATGTTTGTTTTGAAATCTTGCTCTGTAGTTAGTGGTTCTTCTGATCTCTGCTGAGAATAATAGTTCCTATTCAATTTTCCTTTTTCTTCTCATAATTACTTATCTCAGAATTCCTGAGAACTGATATTTGGTTTAAGATTAGGATGCTCTTTGTAGGAGCTCGAGGAACCTATAACAGAGCGAGCAAGATGTGCCCCCTGCTACTGGCTTGGCACCGGCAGAAACAGGGACTGTCATGTTGAGATACTTGAGTGAAAAGGTGATTAAAAACTGATGATTCAATTAAGCTTGCTCTTGCTTATTTTTAAACCATAATATTCCTTTGGCTTCAATCAGTACAACGACTTTTATTTTCTTGCTGGCAGCCTGAGGAGCCCACCACATATCAACCCATAAGCCCAAAGAAGCAACCTCAAATCAGATTCTCCATAAAGAGGTAAGGACACCACCCCGGACCCTCATTGGTCAGGGACAGGCTGCTCTCTCGCAGGGCAGCTCTTCAGAGGCTGTGTTACCAGCGCTCAGAGGGGATGACACTGCACACAGGGTACCTTGTATGTGTTCTCAGGCTTCTAGGAGAATTTCCCTCTCCACACTCTACCTATGGAAGTTGCTAGGCAGCCAGGAGATGAAAGTGCTGGAGGATGTGACCGTTTTCTTGCAACTCTTTGTCTGTTTCTTCCAACACAGAGCAAAGCAGCTTTCCTGTGGGGATTTATCTTCAAAAGCAAAGCATTCTTGTCTTTGCTTCTCTGCCTGCATTATTAGTAGTAATGGAGTGGCCCGGTTTTCTAAGGCTACAAAATCAAGGGAGCCCAACCCCTGTGTTTAACTGCCTCTGTCGCACCTCCTGCCTTGAATGCCTCCCCCAGCCCTCGAAGGCCTTTGAAGGTTGCTCAGTGCAGGGTTGGTACTGCCCTGGTAGAAGGAGTTGCTTGGCTGCCAGACATTTCTCTTACACAACTCTCCCTTCATTCCCACGTGGACACCGTTCTTTGTATGACTGTGACACCCTTGGTCTGCCGTCAGCTGGATCTGTCTTTTGAACTATTGATCTGGTTGTGGTGACAGGTTTGTTCTTACTCACCTATTCTTTATCTAGCAATCACTAGAGTATGTCTGAAAAACAACTCGTTAATTTAGGAGGAAGAGGCTTTGCTGAGTTTGACTCTCCTGGTTTTTTTTTTTTTTTTTTTAAACCTGCCAAAATCTTATTGTTTAAATTTAAATTTGAATTTAAATACTATGTCTTCTTTGAATCCTTTGTTTTAATTCCCCATTATATTATGTTATGCATCTCAAGGAACTCATTGCAAACTGTTTTTGGAGCAACTAATGAGCATGTTTTATCTTATTTGGTTTTGGATGTATCTTTGGTGAAACAAACTGACTTCTTTTTATAAAGTCGTCACTTAATAGTGGTTGTATAATGGAAGCATCGTTATTTATTTAGCAGTGTGCCATCACCATGCAGACTAACCAGCCGCTAGACAAAGTGGTGTATTTCCATTTATTTCCTTGTTAAGGGAGTGTGTGTGCATGTAGGAAACTTCATTGTGTTTTGATATGTGATATGCAGTAAGCTTCCTAGGTGTCTCAGAGCTGCCAGCATTCACTTCTGCAACTCTCCCTTTTCTGTGTCTCATAGCTTACCCTCTTTTGATGGACTTTTTTTGTTGTTGTTAGATTGTAAATACCTACTGACTGTGTGTTATCTGTAGACAGTCCAGACGTTCTCGGTTGCTTTGGGACTGTATTAGTTTTCTGTTATTATAACAAAATACCTGAGGCAAATTCACTTTATGAAGCTCACAGTTCTGGAGATTCAAAAGCATGGCACTGGCTTAGTTCAACTTTGCTCTGGTGAAGACTTCATAGCAAATGTTAGTAGTGCATGTGAGAGGAAGAGATCACATTGCTAAGCTGGAAGCCAGAGAATGACTCAGGGTTAGGTTCACTCTTAAACAATCTCTCTCTCTCTCTCTCTCTCTCTCTCTCTCTCTCTCTCTCTCTCAAGACAGAACAACTCGGGGTTCCATAAGAGTTCCTTAATATCTTCTGGCACCAGCTCCCCCAGTGACTCAAGGACCAGCCACTACGTTTTACCTCTTGAAGATCCTACCACCTCTCAGCACTGCCACTTTAGGACTAAAGTTCCCAGCACATAAACCCTTGTGGGACATACTGAAACCATATCCAAATCATACCATTTAACAGACAGCAGAATAATTAAGAATCTAGAACAAGATCATGAATATACATTATTGTTCATCACATGTGAACAGGGTCTGTTTCTGATCTTCTGATAGATACAGAAAAGGATGCATTAGCCAGATTAATAGCTATATATTACATCCTAGAGCCTATATTTAAATTCTCTAGTAAAGATACCACACCTGGCACAAAAACTGCAATAAGGACTACGACTTGATTAAGTTGTTCTACTCCATTGCCATCCACTATGATTTATCAGGTATTTGTAGGAGCCATACAAGTGAGTTCAGTGAGAATATGCACAGGGCTAGGTACCATTACCTTTGTAGTTAGTGTTCTTTTGATCTCTGCTGAGAGTAATATTTCTTATTCTGAAATCTGAGAGTGGCTCTAATCTCTCTCATTGCTCCCTGGAAAGCGGTATTGTTTATTAATTTATTCTTTTGGTTATTAATTTATTCTTTTGGTTAAAGGGGGGCAGTTTCAAGGGCTTCCACTTGATCTTTCCTATTATAATTCTTCCAGTGGTTAAGGAAGCAATGTTCAATGTGAGAGTTTTGCAAATTAGCATGTACATTCCATTTACACTTTGGGAACTAGAGAAATGACCATTAGATCTTGGACCCAAAGATAAGACTATTACCTGATACCAAATGACTCTGCTATGATAAGAGTTCAGGTTCTGAGTATCAGTGTCAATAGGGACCCTGTACATAATAGCCCTTTCAAGATCTGGGTATCCACTTCCTCCAGGATATGGTTATCTGAATAAATTACCAGGGACCCCTTTGAGGAAGCTGTAGGATAATCACTACTATATAAGGTTGTTGTGGTATTGAAGTTTCTTCACTTTTAGTTTTACATTAGTGTATATTTTTAATTTTTATATAATTTTGAACTTACAGAAAAGTTGCAAGAAAAATGCAAAAAAATTTCTTGGATACTTTTCACTCAGATCCCCCAAATGTAAACATTTTCCTGCATGTGCTCTATCCTTTTCTCTGTAGGTAGATAAGGGAGTATGTATCACACACATTTTTTTTTCCTGAGCTATATAATACTTTAATAGACATGATTCTCCTTTAGTTCTGAACACTTTAGTACGCATTTTCTAGAAGCAAAGAGTTCTCCTAATATCCACACTACAATTATCAAATCATGAAACTAAAATTGATGCAATTCTATTATGTGAACTATAGATTGTATTCAGATTTTATCAATTGTCCCCAAAACATCCTTTAAAAAAGAATATCCAAGATCATGCACTATATTCAGTTGTCTGCTCTTTTTGGTTTTGTTAATCTATAACAATTTCTGAGTCTGTATTTCGTGAAATTGACATTTTTGAAGAGTACAGAACAACTTTTTAAATACGTGACAGTAAAATGTATTTTGACATATTACACATATGTGATAACTTCCCATTCTTCTGGTTGTACATGATGTGGAATTACATTGGTTGTGTGTTCATATATGAACATAGGAAATAATGTCTGATTCATTCTACTAACTTTCCTACTCCAATCCCCTCCCTTCCCTTCACTCCCCTTTGTCAAATCCACATTTTTCCCTACCCTCTATCCCCATTGTGAGTTAGCATCTGCATATCAGAGAGAACATTCAGCCTTTGTTTTTTTGGGCTTATTTCACTTAGCATGACAGTCTCCAGTTCCATCCATTTACTAGCAAATGCTATAATTTCATTTTTCTTTATGGCTGAGTAATATTCCATTATGTATATATACTACATATTTATCCATTTATCTATTGAAAGGCATCTAGGCTGGTTCCATAGTTTACTTGATTTTAAGTCCTTTGGGTATATACCAAGGAGTGGGATAACTGGGTCAAACAGTAGTTCTACTCCAAATTTTCTAAGGAATCTCAATACTGCTTTCTAGAGTGCAGACCAATTATTTTGTAAAGTGTCTCTCAATATGGGTTTGTTTGCCTTACAATCAGAAGCAGGAAATTGATTTTTGGTAGAATTACCACTGAAGCAATATTGTCTCCTCTTCAGTCCGTCATAGTAATAGGCACAGATTAGTCCCACTACAGCAAATGCTAAGTTTGATAATTTGGGTAAGGTTGTTCCAGTCAGTTTGTAAGTGTCTTGTGAGAGTGATACTTGAGATTATGGGAATGCTATATTCTCTTTCTTATCAAACTTTCATTATTATTAGCAATCATTGATTATTCTTGCCTGAAACTTTTTTTCCCCCCAGTTCTGGTGAAGATGCTTATTAAATAGTTATGTCTAAGTTCATTATTCCTTTAATAGTTTTTCACTGGCTTTCTACTGTAAGAAAGAGCTGTTTCTTCTCCTTTATTGTGTAAGTGTAGCTCTATGAATTTTTACTTATTTAATATGTTATAATCCTTTACCATAATTATTTTGTTGTTCAAACTGTCTCAGATTTAATCTGTCTTCTCTTTCAATCAGTGAATTCTGGATCTGAGAACTTACTTGGGAAAATAGGGAGAGGACCATAGGTTTCTATTAGGGAAGCTGATCTCAATTTTCTGCCTATATATTCTTGGCCTATTAAACAATATTAAGCAATACCCCTTGGCTATCTGTCTTGCCTCTAGGAATATCACGTCCTGTGAATCCCTGTAGATCTGTCAACCTTGACTACCATTCTGACTTTGCTGTCCATTTGAGCTATCATGACCACTTAACTTCTGGCAACTATGTGCTAATATGAGGCCTCTGGTATTTTTGCATTTTATGATTCCTATAGCTAGTGATGGACCCACTGCTGAACAGCATCCTTTATCTATTAAGTTCAGTTTACAGAAGACAGCCATTTCTAAGCTTCTCTATAATGCTGGTAAAACCTTTTCTCCAGCACATTTAATATTATTTGGATAACCAGAATGTTCTCTAGGCTCTTCTAAGGAATATAGTCAGTTAATGGGTTTTCCAGTACAAAGGATTATATTAAGTCCATTCTAGCATGCCCATTTCTTTGAGCCCTTAATCCTTTGCCCACAGTCTGTCATGGTAGTTCTGCTAGCTTTTTTTTCACTTCATATGTGCCAATTAATTTTCTAGGTTTCCAAGAGCCATTTCAACAATAGATTAGGAAAAACCTCTAGAGCTTTATCAGGGTGGTAAATCTTGTGTCATGGAAGATTGGGCCCAAGTTGATAACTCGTTCTTATCCAATTCCATATTCTACTCCCCTCAGTTCTCAAGGTCCATGTCTGGGCAACTTCTTGTCTTTCCTGTGAGCTCATCTTGGCCAGCTCTTGCACTGGTCAGTGTATAATCCTTCTCATCCATTAGCAGGTCTGAATTTCTCTTAGCTGGGCCATTCGGTTTTGACCTTAGTTCTTGGTGCAAGAGGGAATATGACAGCACATGACTGTCCTATAAGGTACTTTCCTCCACTGAAGAACCTACATTGTCTTCAGGCAAGGAGTAGCCACTATTCTCTAACATGGAGAAACATTTACAGGCTCAAAGGATCCAGGGTAATTTGAGGTTCAATATTGTCAAGTGTGTTTACCCAAATATCCCCATCCCAAGTCTTAAGCATTCCTGCTTTTTCCTGTCAGGGCTATGAATTTGGTATAAAATACTTGCTAGGGCTGAGAATTCATACTGATAGAATTTTGATAATCTCAAAATTATTTCATGACTTGGTCCTCAGTTTGGTGAGCCCTCTGGCTATAAGAGATGAGGGTTTCTTTAAATACAGCAAGGAGATAAGGGGGTTCTCTAGCTTTTACACTTTGGTGACTGATTATTCAGAGTGGATCATTTTCTCTTTAACACATCACCAGCAGCCACCAGTTCCACAGTGCTTACTATTCTATCCTCTTCCCATATCTGTGTCACACTTAAGTTTGTGCACAAGCCAGTGCATCTTCTCAGTCAACATCACCCATCCAGGTAACTATAGGTGAAATGTTTTATTTTGCTAATAATTACTATTTTATTGAGTTTTATAGTTAAAGAATAATCAAACAGGTAGAACATTGAGTTCCATATATTCATCCTACCCTTTGCTCAGCCCCAGGTATTATTTTAGGTTGTATGGCACATTTGTTGCAATTAATGAATCAATACTGATACACTATTATTGACTATAGTTCATAGTTTGCATTAAGGTGTACTCATACCATTATATGGGTTTTGACAAATACCTGGGGGTGAGTATTGCTTTTCAAAAAAATTTACCATCTTCAGCTTTTAAAAATGTACAGTTTAGTAGTGTTAAGTATATTCACATTGTTATGAAATGGATCTGCAGAACTTTGTCATCTTGCAAATCTGAAACTCTACACCCATTAAACAACTACCCTCTGTTCTCTATTCCCAGCTCCTACCACTTTAAATACCTCATAAGTGAAATGATACAGGCCTTTTTTTGTGACTGACATTTAACATGACCTCCTCAATGTTCATCCGTATTGTGGGATGTGACAGGATTTCTTTTCCAAAACATGTTGAATAATATTCCATTTGTGTGTGTGTGTGTGTGTATGCTACATTTCGTTTATACATTCATATGTTGATGGACATTTGGTTTGCTTCTATCTCTTGTCTATTGTGAAGAGTATACTATGGTATAGATATGCAAATATATGTTTGAGAACCATCTGTTAATATTCTTGGATATATACCCATAAAGGGGATTGCTGTATTATATGAAAATTCTATTTTTAACTTTTTGAGGAAACTCTATACTGTTTTCCAAAGAAGTTGCACCATTTTATAAACTAAGAAACATTGCACAAAGTTTCCAAATTCTCCATATCCTCTACAGAACTTCTTACTTTCAGTCTTTAAAAATTTGTTATTTTTTTTTTTTTAACTTTCAGTTTTTTGATAGGGCCATTCTAATAGTGTGAGGTGATACCTCATTGTGGTTTTGATTTGCATTTCTCTGGTGATTAATGATGCTAAACATCTTTTAATATATTGTTGGCTATGTGTCTATTTATCATTTTTGGAGAAAAGTCTTGATTCCTATGCCCATTTTAAAATCAGGTCATCTGGTTTTTTTTGTTGTTGTTGTTGTTGTTGTTGTTGAGTTGTAGGAGTTCTTTATATATTCTGGATAAGATTTCTTATTATATACATGATTTGCCAATATTTTCTTCCACTCTGTAGGTCGCCTTTTCACTCCATTAACTGTGTCCTTTGTTACACAATGGTCTTAAGGTTTGATATACAGCTTTATCTATTATTCTGCCTATGTTTTTAGTGTCCAGTCCAAAAAATTATTGCCAAGTTCAGTGTCATGAAGATTTTCCTTTTTTTTCCCCTAGAAGCTTTGGGTCTTTCATTTAAATCTTTAATCCATTTTGAGTTAATTTTTGTATGTGACTAAAGGCAGGGGTCCAACTTCACTCTTTGTGACTATCCAACTTTCCTAACATCATCTGTTAAAGAGACTGACTTTTCCCTACTGAATGTTCTTGTCATTTTTGTTGAGACCATCTGATCATATATATGAGCATTTATTTCTAGTTTTTTTTTTTTAATCCATTGAAATTGGAGTGGGACAGCTGTGTTATAAGGTAGTTCCATTCTTTGTCTTTTAAAGAACCTTCATACTAATTTCCATAGTGGTTGTACTTTTACAATCCCATCAACAGTGTAAAACTGTTCATTTCCCTTCATATCCTCTCCAGCATTTATTATTATTTGTATTCTCGGTGGCTGCCATTCTAATTGGATGAAATAAAATCTCTGTGTAATTTTGCTTTTAATTTCCCTAATTGTTAAAAATTTTGAAGATTTTTTTAAAAATATTTGTTGGTCTTTGAGAAGTGTCTTTTTAATTCATTTTCCCATTTATTAATTGGGCTATTGGGTTTGGGGTGTTAAATTTTTGGAATATTTTATATACTCTGGTTATTGTCAGAAGAATGGCTAGCAAAGACTTTTCTTCCATTCTATAGATTCTCTCTTTATATTCTTAATTGTTTCCTTTTCTCTGAAGAAGCTTTTTAACTTGATACCATCCCATTTTTTAATTCTTGATGTTATTTCCTGAGCTTTGGGAATCTTATTAAGAAAGTCATTGCCTGTGCTTTTATGTGGAGTGTTGACCCTATGTTGTCTTCTAGGAGTTGCATAGTTTCTGTCTAATACCTAGGTCTTTGATCCATTTTGACTTGACTTTTGTGCAAGGTGAGAGATAAGGATCTAGTCTCATTCTTTTACATATGAATAACTAGTTTTTCAACATCTTTTATTAAAAATATTGTTTGTCTTTTCTTCAATGTCTATTTTTGGCACCTTTGTCAAGAATCAGATGACTGTTTCTGTGTGGGTTTGTCTCTGTGACTTCTATTCTGGGCCTTTGGTCTATCTGTACTTATTCCAATAACCATGTGTTTTCTGTTACTATAGCTCTGTAGTGTAATTTAAAGTCAGATATTGGTATTCCTCTCGCACTGCTTTTTTGGCTTAGAATTGCTTTGGTTATTCTGGGTGTTTTGTTCTTCTAAATGAATTTTAGGACTATTTTTTTTCCTAGATCCGTGAAGAATGTCATTGGTATTTTGATGGGATTGAAATAAATTTGCATATTGCTTTTGGTGATATGGCCATTTTAGCAATATTAATTCTGCCTATCCATGAACCTGGAAGGTCTTTCCAATTTGTGTCTTCTTTAATTTCTTTCTTGAGTGTTCTATAGTTTTTGTTGATGAGGTCATTCATCTCCTTGGTTAGATTAATTCCTTGTTTGTTTTTGAGGCTATTGTGAATGGTATTATTTTCCTGATTTCTTCCTCAGCAGACTGAGGTGTATAGAAAAGCTGTTTATTTTTTGTATGTTAATTTTGTAAACTGCTACTTTGCTGAATTTATTTATTAGCTCTAAGCAGTCTTCTGGTGGAGCTTTTGGGTCTTCTAAGTATAAGATCATATCATCTGTAAATAAAGTGTTATGGTTTGGCAATGGGTGTCCCCGAAAAGCTCCTGTAAATGCAAGTATATTCAGAGGCAAAGTAATTAGGTTATGAGACTGCAACCTAATTAATCCATTCTAGTTTGAATAAACTGACTGCGTGATAACTACGGGCTGGTGGGGCACGGCTAACGGAGGTGGATCACTGGGGAGTATGCCCTGGAAGAGCTATTCTTGTGGCCCCTTCGTCTCTCTCTTTGCTTCCTGACCCCACCATGAGCTGAGCAGATTCCCTCTGCTGTACCCTTCCTTAGTGATGTTCTGTCTCACCTTGGGCTCAGAGCAATGGAGTCGGCTCTCTATAAACTAAGAACTCTGCAACTATGTACCCTTGAGAAACTTTTCTTCTTTTAAGTTGTCTTTGTCAGTTATTTTGGTCACAGCAATGAAAAAGCTAACGAAAACAGAAATTGGGGCCAAGAGGTAGGGTTATTTCTGTGACTAACTTGACCATGTGACTCAGAAGTTGTTGAAATTGTTTGTAGCAGGAATTGTAAAAATGTTAGAGGTATGAGTTAGAAAAGCTTTAGAATGTTGTGAGCAAAGCTTAATGGACAATTCTGGTGGGAGCTCAGAAGACCAGAATGCTCACAGGAATGTGGGCTGTGCTTATAAAGTTTCAGAGCAAAATCAGGATTCTTTTGGGAGTTGGACTAGAGGCCATCCATGTTATATTCTGGCAAAGAACTTGGTTACATTTTGCCCATGTCCTGAGACTTTGTGTGAATTTTAAAAGGACAGACTAATTAATCTGGTGGAGGAAATTTCAAGGTAGCACAGCATTCAGTCAGTGGCATGGATGTTGCTGACAGCAACTGGCAAGACCAATGGGGTGGGGCTGCCTAAGTTCTTTGAAAAGAACATCTCATAGTCATGTGTCCTAGATGCTGTACACAGAATTACAGGACCTGATTGACTGACTGGGTTTTGACCTTGCTTTGGTCCCATCCCTTCTTTCTATGCCCCTATTTTTCCCTTTTGGAATGGGAGTGTTAACGTCTAGATGACACATCTATTGGTGAAAGAGGTATGTTGAAACCACCCAGTATTGGTGTACTGGGGTTTCTCTGAGCCTTTAAGTTGAATAGTGTCTGTTTATGTACTTAGGTTCACCAATGTTTGGGCATGAATATTTTTTAAAAATATTTTTTTAGTTGCAAATTGACACAGTACTTTATTTATTTGTTTATTTATTTATTGTAGTGCCGAGGATCGAACTTGTTGGGAGTCTCCCTGAGAACTCCCCGGGCCTTTCAAACATGGCGGTGGGCAAATTGCCAGTGGGTGGCTAGAACTCCCTGGGCCTTTCAGATAAGGAGCCCCTAATGCAACATGGCGGCGGGCAAGTTGCCAGTGGGCGGATAACAAGTTGTTTTGAAAACCTTCTAATTGGCCCTCCCGTCTTCCGTACTTGTGGACAGTTCATGCCCCCCATGAATCTTACGCAGGGCAGACGTGCGTGCACCGTAGGTGATGATCTGACCTTTACTGTGATTGGCCCCGGGAGCTTCCTGGTTTAAGATAACTGACTCTCACTTTCTATATAAACTAGCACCAGCTTGCAGTAAAGTGCTTCATCTTTGTCACTGCTATCTGTGTGTGTGCATTTTAATCTCCAACGATGAACCTTGGCCTTTCAGAACTCAGTGCCTCAAATGTGCTAGGCAAGTGCTCTAGCACTAAGCTACAACCCCAGCCTCCATGGTTACTTGTTTTCTTTGTTATTGTCTGTTCAAGGCTATCCACTGTGTCTTTCGGCTCTGAGATTTTGTCTTAGCATGGTTTATGCTTCTAGAAAAACTTTCAACTGAACATTTTATTTGATTTATCATGTCTCTCATTTCCAAGATTTCTGTTGGATTCTTTTTCATTATCTTTATCTCTTTGTTGAATTTCTCATTCATATACTACACTGACTTCCTTGATTCATTCATTCAGTTGTTTTTCTGTGTTCTCTTGGAACTTATTGATCATTTTTACAATCATCCTTTTGAGTTTTTTTACTGTGTTTTATTCATTTCAATATCTTTGGTACCTTGTTTGTTCATTGTTCTTATATTCCTGCATTGGGGTTTATGATCTATTGGGATGGATTTCTCTTTTACTCTTATGTGTGGGCCTTTTCTTGCCCAAGTGCTCTGGGAAACCAGTTTCTCATAAACTTTTCAATATATTTCAGAGTGGATTTTGTATAGTTTCCCTGCTATTTCTTTGGTGATGATTAGTGTATTTTGATATAGTGTATATTTTGTCAGGGCTTAAGGATTTCACTTTCTCTGTAGGTCTCAAAACAGTAGAGTCCTTTTTGTAGATCTGGCAACTGTGTTGTATATAGCAGGGTATTTGGGGTACACTTTCTGGATTGCTCTTGTTCACTTAACAACTCCGTATATTCTAAAGGGGTATGGGAGCATCTAGATTGAGACTTCTCCAAGACATTTGCTCACAGTCTTTGTGTTGATTCTCTGTTTTTACTATAAGAGTGGCTATCCATGTGTGGGACCTGAGGCTCCTCTTGCTGTACCTACTTAGGGCCATTTGTTAGTTGGGATTTTTTTTCCCTTCCATTCTTTGAATGAAAGTATCATTGAAGTTTGGTCATAGTTATTATGTGTGTGGAGCAAGGTGTGTTGATTCTTGACTGGGTTAAGCTCAGCAACAGTCTCTATACTGTGAACATCTAGTGTCCCAGTAGATACCCAGAGCCTCATAAAAAAGGGGGAAACAAAACAACAGCAGCAAACAATATTCAGAATTAAAATAACTACCCTGTTCCTACTGTTACATCTACAATACTACCACCAAAACAGGAATAGTCAGGTCAGAAATTGCCCACAGGAAAAACAATAAGTAGTCGTGAACCAGATCTGGCATTAAATAATTTTAATAACGGCAACAACATGAATGGTAGGGTTCTAAAATTAGGTAGTTCTAAAAATGGTTAAAATGCAGATCATTAAAAGAAAAAAAATGTGATGAGAAGGAAAAAGAAAGTTTAGAATGTTTAAAATATGAAGAGACAGAAAGCCAAAGAGATATAGAAAGTGAAGGGTATTGGAAGGAGGAGGAAAAGTAAATAAAGGAAACAAGTAAAGAGAGATAAGGAGAGGCCAAGAGCATTTGGTTACTAGAGGAAAAGAAAGGAGAGAAAGAGAAACAAATAAGCAAGCAGAAACAAAGTAAAAGTTAAACAACAACAACAAAAAGCAAAAGGAAAACCAAATAAACTGAATAAACAAACAAAAAAAACCCTTAACTATATATTGTTCATATATGTACACGAACCAGTTGGCACAGCAAGTACACCCCCTTTTAAATAAAATTCTTAATGAAAAATAAAATAATTGTCTCTGTTGAACACTGAGGAGGTCAAAACTGTTGATGAAGGTGGATAATCGCTGCCTATGCCCGACTGTCCTACTTTTCCTTTCTTCTTGGGCTATGTACCCCTTAGAGCAAACGCCGGAGGTTGTAAAACCCTTCCTCTTTTTGTGTTTCTCTCTGAACTGCCAGTTGAAGTGACTTAAAACTGAAGCTGGTTAAAATAGCTTTCATTTTCCCTTCTTACAGTATAAAGTAGGACAGACTAAAAAGTTTTTTGTCTTTTGTTTTTTCCCCCCCTAGGAAGAACAAATGAATGCACTCCTGTTGCAGAATTCTAAATGGGGAGTTCTGGTGGCTGGGAAGTAGCTCTAAAAGGCCCTTGGGACTTTTTTTGGGGGGGGGGGGGATGATATCTCTTCTGGAGAGATTAGATCAACACAGCCCTGGGCTGGACAGGTGCTAATCTCTGAAACTCAGGAGCCTCCTAAGAATTCTACCCATTGAGCTAGAGAACCAACCCTTCTACAGGTCTCATACACTCTGCCACCAATGAATTTGGCCTTCCCAGGCCCAATCTCCAATTGTAATGACGTTGTTCACCTTTTCAGTTTCCTGACCAAATATAGTTGGTCATATGAGCCACTAGACTCAAAGGGAAACTGAGTTGCACTTTCCTTCCTATCTCTGACTTGAATTCATCTGGGTATAATCTATTCTGCTCCTGTTTCAATCATGTTCTGCTGGGCCACTTGGTAGGAACAGTATGGCAATGTTCACTGTAATCTCCTAAACACTCACAGCAGCAAGTTGCAGCATGGCCTCCTCAAGATGGCGCCCTACCTCAGGTCCCTACTTGCCAGTTGAGAAACACAGAACATTTTTCAAGTATCAGCTCACTGTGCAGCCTCTGGTTCAACTAAGCCAGACTGCTTTTCTGTTCCACAGATTTTCTGTACTAAATCAGTCTGTTGTGTTTCTCTCTGTGTTCATGTTATACCTCCCCTCTGTGGTGAACTGGTGGTTTTGCCTCTACTGCAACTGGCTTGGCTCCAATGTACTCTTTCTTGTCCTTTATTCAGTTCATCAAATTTCCAAGTCTCTAGGAGTATTTGACCCTCTGATGTTGAATTTCAGTGAATTGCTTTTTTCACCACATTGCTGTGAAGCAGTACTCTTACTGCTTGAGTACTGAGCCATGGAATAATTGGAAATATAGACTTCCTCTCAACTATGACCTTTTCAAAAGTAGTTTTTATTATGTTGAGGTATTTTTATTTTATTCTTAGTTTGTGAGTTTTTGTTTTTATCTTGAAAGGGAAGTAAATTGTATTCTATGTTCTTTTAATATGGTGCATTACAGTGATTTTCATATGTTGAGCCATCTTTGCATTCCATAAATAAATCCCACTTGGTCATGTTGCATAATCCTTTTAGTATGCTTTTCAATCCAGTTTATAGTATTTTATAGGTTACCACATTTTTCTATGTATTTGTTCTGTCAAGAACCTTACCCTTTTATTTGGCTTCCTGTTGCTCTCTAGTGTCTTTAATTTCAACTTGAAGGATTCCATTTAACATTTCTTATAGAGCTGGTAAAGTGGTAATGAACTCATTCAGCTTTTACCTGAGGAAGCCTTAATTTCTCTATGTTGGAAGGGCAGTGTTGCTGAATACAGTAATTTTTGTTGAAATTTTTTTCTTTCAAAAGTTTGAATATGTTTTCCTACTCCTTCTGGCCTGCAAAGTTTCTTTTGATAAATCCACTTATAATCTTGTGGAAACTCCTTCATATACAATTAATTGATATGTTTTCTTATTGCTTTCAAGATGCTCTCTTTGTCTTTCATATTAGATAGTGTCACATTTTAAATAATGTGACATTCTATCTAGACTTATCCTAGCTAAAGTTCATTGAGCTTATGGAATTTGTATATTTCTTTCATCAGCTTTAGGGATTTTTTAGCCTTTATTTTTTTTTTCAAATGAGTTATTGTTAGAGTCTGTAAACAAGTCAGGATGGCGCCTGGCATTTTGCCAGAAAAATGTTAGAGTCTGTAAACAAGTCTGGATGGTGCCTGGCAAAATGCCAGAGGGAGTGGTTTGAGAAGTAACAAAAGCGAGCTATTAAGTGTGGAGATTCCTGATTGGTTGACTGCTGTATCTAGTTTATGCTAATTAGATAAGCTGTGTGGAATGTATAAATACTGCTCCTGTCCTGCAATAAACGGCTCCCACTCCTGCTGTATCAACGTACATGTACACAAGTTATTCGTCACCCCCCCCCCCCCCCCCCCGGTTATTTTGCCCAGCCAGCTGGGCTGCGGCGATTGGTGGCCCGTACGGGGAGCCCTGGGACACTCGGGGGTAAGTGACGAAAAAAAGCTGCCCGTCCATAGATAGGACAGGAGCAAATCTGCTCGTCCCTAGGCAGATAGGGCGAAAGGAAAAATGGTCATTTCGAGAAAATGGAGAAGATTGATACAGTATGTTTGTGTCTTGTTTTGTCTCAGTGTATTGTATTGTCTTTGTGATGAAAATATGAAAGGGGTGAGAAGTAAATTACTAAGGGAAGAAGGCACCCCAGTGGAACCAAGAATAGTTAGGGCATGTGTTGATAAAAGCCCAGGAACTTTAGTCAGAAAGAAAAAGAAAGTTCAGAAGAAGAAGGATTATCAGGAAAAAAGTTGCAGCAAAAGGCTATTACTAAATACTTTTCATTACTGGAGGGTGCATGAATCGGCAGTGTGGCTGCCACTTGCGGAAGCCGATCATGGCGCAGCAAGGGCTTTCCAAGCAGAGGCAGCCGGCAATTCCCCGCCCCCAGCCCAGGGAGCGGGGCCCAGTAGCAGTTTGAGTCAGGGACACTCCCCAGGGCCATCTGGGGCTGCCCAGGCACTACAGCCAGCAAAAGACGCTACTGGCGTCCCTGATGTTTGGTCATTTCCAAGGCCAGTAACTACAATGGTTCTCCCACACCTGGAAGCTAATGAGTAATGAGCACTATATTAAGGCTTATTTCAAATGCAAAAAAACCTTGAGATAATGTACTAAATTGTTCAGAAGGTTGTTTTCTTAGTAGAATGCTACAGGATTTTCTTTAGCCATCCGGAGTTCCTGCCTTCATCCCAGTGCCAGTGAGGACGAGGATGGAAGAATTTCCAGTGTTGCTGAAAACCAGACGAAACTTCAGCTTCGGCTGAGAAACTTCGGAGCTGTTGCTGTTTCTGCTGCTACAGCTTAGGCTAGCTGCCTGCAGAACTTACCTGGACTGTGATTTAAGCTAGCTGCCTGCAGAACTTACCTGGACTGTGATTTACCTGGACTGTGAGTTAATCTATTGAGACACTGCTTTACCTGAACTGAGACAACAAACTGTAATCTACAACAAATTGTAACTCGGTATCTTTGCTAATGGTGTCATTGCTGGTATAATTTTTCCAAGGGCTTCTTGCATGGAGTCATTAAGTGGCTTGGTATTGTGACATTTTGTATCCTCCCTTTCTGTTTGTAGCAGGTTATTTATGGTGTTTATGTAAAAACCACTATGGTCGTTATTTAAATTAAACAAAAGGGGGAATTGTTAGAGTCTGTAAACAAGTCAGGATGGCGCCTGGCATTTTGCCAGAAAAATGTTAGAGTCTGTAAACAAGTCTGGATGGTGCCTGGCAAAATGCCGGAGGGAGTGGTTTGAGAAGTAACAAAAGCAAGCCATTAAGTGTGGAGCTTTCTTATTGGTTCAGTGCTGTATCGAGTTTATGCTAATTAGATAAGCTGTGTGGAATGTATAAATACTGCTCCTGTCTTACAATAAACGGCTTCCACTGCTGCTGTATCAATCTACACAAGTTGCTCGTCACCCCCCGGTTATTTTGCTGCAGCCGGACTGCGGCAAGTTATTTGTTCTTCACTTTCTTCCTGGTATTATATCTAGATTGTTTTCCTTGATGGTGTCCTACAGGTCTCTTAAGTTCTCTTCACTTTTCTTGATTCTTTTTTTCTTTTCTATCTCAATTTCAAATGACCTACCTTCACATTCACTGACTCTTTCTCCTGCCTAATCAAGTCTGCCTTTAAATCTCTCTAGTGAAATTTTTTGTTTAGATATTCTATTTTTCAGCTCAAGAATTTGTTTTGATCATCTTAATAGTTTATATCTCTCTGTTGATATTCTTATTTTGTTCATGCATCATTTTTCTGACTTTAGTTGTCTATGTTCATTTTTTAGCTTACTAAGCATTTTTCTTACAGGTACTTTAAATTTTCTCAGTCAATGCATAGATACTCATTGCATTAGGGTTAGTTTCAGTTTTTATTTTGATCCTTTGTACCATGTTTCTTTGTTTCTTTGTATATCTTGGAATCTTTTGTTGGAATGTGGATATTTGAAACACCTCTGTCCAAGTCTTTGCATATCAGTTCCATGCAGGGGAAAAATCTTGATCTTCATTAATCAACCCCAGTGAAGGTTCTAGGAGAAAGTCTCAAAAGTCTCAAATCTTTTTTTTTTAAAGAATTTTGGACCATGTGCTTTTTTTTTAAGTAAATTTATTTATTTATTTATTTATGTGGTGCTGAGGGCCTTGCATATGCAAGTCGAAAGCTCTACCGCTTAGCCACAACCCCACCACTCAAACCTTTTTTGATTTTTTATTCTTCCTGTGGAGTGGCACTCTTATATCAGATGACACTTGCCTGTTTTCAATGGCTTGCAAATTCTGCTCCTGGTTCCTAAGTGCACTGAGTTGAGCTTGACAGAAATCAATCCTTCTGGCAGCCTCTAGACAAGCTAGAATTAGTATTTCTTCTCAGTTGCACACATAGTATTGTGTAGATATTTTGCACAGGTAAGTGTGCAAAATTCTGTGACCTCTGTTATTTCCTTTTTTAAAAAAAATATGTAGTTTTAGTTGTTGATGGACTTTTATTTTATTTATTTGTATGTGGTGTTGAGAATCAAACCCAGGGCCTCACACATAGTAGGCAAACACTCTACCACTGAGCCACAACTCCAGCCCTGTTACCCCTTTTGATGAAAAACCTTCTTGGTTTTATATCAGTCTGGGTGATATAGCTTCTCAGCTGGCCTGAAGAGATTTTGTAGAGGTATTCTGGTCTATATATTGTTGTTAACTTGATATCTCTGTGGGGTAAAGGGGACTGTAATTTCCTAGTCTGTCTTCTTGTTGACATTGTTTGCTTTGTGAAGATTTTAACAGTATTACTATGACATAGTGCCAGGAACTATCAGTATTTTGCCATTTGTAATGGGGTCCAGTTGACAAGTAATCCAATGTCAGTATTCTATCTCTAGCTTTGCTTCCTGGTATCACTGCTGATACCAACTCTCTTGGCTAACTTCTTTGGAAACACAATTTGAGACAGGAATTCTGTTGGTATACTCATCAAGAAGAAAACGTTTAAAGGAGGGAGAAAAGTAGAAAGAGATCATCAAGGATCTGTTTTCAGGTCAAGTTTATTCTGGTACTGATTTAGGGGGAAGGAGAACCCTGAGTCATAACTCTTTCATTGAGATAAGGGGAAAGGCATTTTTATACTATATCTATCAGTCAGTGGCTTCAGGCTGGTCTGGGGTAGGGAACTATCCCTTGGTAAGCACTAAAGGCAATTTTCCATGGAAAAGGCAGCAAATAAAAAATGATCAATATTCACAATGTCTGGGAAATCTGAGTGGGGCTGCTCTAATGTCTATTATACCTGGGATACATATTAAAAATCTGTATGTTCCTGCCCCATAACACAGTTAATCTATCACAATGCTGAGAGGATGGGGGATTATATCTTTAATCATATACCTCAAAATCTAGGGCCCACTAATTTAGTTAATATCCTTATTTGCAACACAGAACTTTATGATGGAATTTCATAAATCAGAGCTAGAGTAGCAAATTCAAAAGCCATCAGGGTTTCAATGATAACATTTAATAAGTGAAATAAGTTATCTGTAAGAAATTTTTCCTACTAAGGATTTAAAAAGTATAAGCATCATAATAAATGACAATTGATAAACTGACAGCCTGAATGCTAGGGACAATACAGAATGGTAGGGACTGCCGTAAACTAGATTGCAACTCCAATCCAAACCTATTTTAAAGGCGTAATGATCATTAATTGCTCCAGCCACTAGTTGTTCAGTGGGAATGAGGGCCCAGGTTTTAATAGAGGACTACTGATTTAGCTTCTGAATTGAGCTTGATAAATACAATTTTGGCTTTTCTTGCTATACAAAATCACATAGACTATTATTGACTGCACTAGCAACAAAATCCCAGATATCCTGACAGCAGTTGTCAGTCCTCAGAGGAACAGTAGAAACAGGCTAATAACTTGGAGGCAGAGAGACCAGGAAAACAGGGTGTGGAAGATGAGGTCGGATGTTTGTAGTAGTCTCATTTCAGAGGCTTCATGTGCCGCTCAGACAGATCAGCATCTACAGGAGCCACAGCTTGTATGTTGGCTGAGAAATGCAAAGTAGGTAAGCTCCTCATACTGGAGTCTGGCTCCACTTCCCCTTTCTAATGTTATTCCCCAACTCAGTACTCCTCTGGCCAGGCTGAGCTCCTGATGGTCTGGCCACTTGTCTTACTCCTTACTGAACTATTCCTTCTCTCATGTTGTTCTTTTCTCTCCTGAATTATTTCCCTCTCTTTCCCCTGTCAGCCTTCTGAAATCCAGTTTCTTCTTCAAAATAGATCTCTCTGTGCTTTTGCCACTCGGGCATCATTGCAAACTGGAACATATCTCTCCATCTGGATTGTGAGCTCTGTATTCAAGCATTTCACTTTAAACATTTCACCTAGCCAGATCTTAGCTTGCTTTATTTCTCCTAAAAGGTTTTATAAAATACAGCTGTATTTAGTTGATTATATAGGTATACATTTTAGTCATTTAGTGTCTGTCCTTCCTCAATCATACTTCCAACATGTAATTTTTCTTTTTTTTTTTAACCTTATTAGCTGTTTCTTTGGATATTTACTCTTGTATTTCTAGATGGCTTGCTTATATTGTTATTGTATTTGATTTTAAGGTTGGAATATTATTGGCTTCAGACTTTGATAGTGAAGATGCATATCATGCTTCTTCCCTGAAACTGTCACCACCATACTCTACACTTCCCCTCTCCCCAATAATGCCTTTTAGTTAGCTTAATAATTTGATTTTTCTTTTTTTTTAATATATATATTTTCAGTTATAGGTGAACACAATGCCTTTATTTTATTTTTATGCGGTGCTGAGGATCGAACCCCGTGCCTCATGCGTGCTAGGCAAGAGCTCTGCCACTGAGCCACAACCCCAGCCCAATTTGATTTTTCTAAAGCTTATAGAAATACTATTTGAACTGAGCCAGGGAGTATTCTGTGATAGTCTTTTTATAACTCATACAACACCTTGTTTTATCCTTGAGTTAATAATTGTTACATTTAATTTTCTGTGAATCTCTAAACACTCCAATAGAAGGAAAAATCAATATATCTGAACATATTGACAATAATTCTCAACATGTCTGAACACACTTAAATAATCTTTTTTAAAAAAATTTTCTTTCTTGGGAATAGCACTCCTGAAAGCCATTGTCCTTAGGTGCCAATCATCTGGTCACTCTTTGGGTCATCCTTAGATGACTGCATCTCCTTTACCATTACCCCAGGGATTACTGTGCTTCACCCTTGAACTGAATCCCTTGCTTACTCTATTTTACATCTTCCTCTTTTTAACTTTGTCCCTTGTTTTACTAATGCACATACTTTCAGAGCTTTCTGAAGAACATTATAAGGGAGGTCAACTTTTTCAGACCTCACTTACTAGAAAAAGCTTTTATTCTACCCTCAAACTTGATTGGTTATTTGCCTGGGGGGACTGGGTTTGTGGCTCCATGGTAAAGCGCTTGCCTAGCATATGTGAGGCACTGGGTTTGACTCTCAGCACTGTATATAAATAAATGAACAAAATTAAGGTCCATCAACATCTAAAAAAAAAAAAAAAACAAGAAATCTAGGCTGGAAGCCCTTTTCCTCAGAATTTAAAGGTGACATTCAATTTTATTTTAATTTCCAATGTTAGAAAAATTAACTTCTAGTGTTAATTTCTAGTTCTTGTTCTAACCTTTCCCCTTCCACTTTTGGAAGCTTTAAAGATGCTTATTGTCTATTTTTTTTTTTTCTGAAATTTAACATTGTGCCTTTTTTTTCACATTGTATCTTTATTCTGTTGCAATTTGATGTACTTTTATAGTCTGGTTTCTTCTGTTCTTTATTGGACATTTTCTTATTCCTGTCATCCTTCCCCTCTCCCTTTATTTTCTGTAACTCCTTTTATTTGGATGATTGACCTTGAAATTAATTTCAAATTTCATTTTTCTCATTTAATTTTGTTCTATTTTCTGGGACATTATTTCCACTTTGCCTTACAAAACTTGTTTTGGACTTTAAAATAATCTCTCCTACCATTTTAATTTTTTCTTCCTCTGAATGTTCTTTATTTTTTACCAACATCTTGTTTATATCATAATGGTTGTTAAATCTTTTCTGAGGTTGTCTGAAGATATTAATTATACTGTCTTTGACTTTTTTTTCTAGCTCCTTGCATTGTCTCTTGTTCAAAATTTCTGTTTATTTGATTGCCTTTCTTTTTTTTCATGATAGATGCCACCCATAAATATCTGTGATTCTTGGGCTGTCTCTTCCTATAAAAGAAGGCTGACCAGAATTTCTGTGTGTAAGCCATTCTCATAGATTGTCAGTATCTTAAGAACTTTTTCTGCCAGGAGGGTCATTATCTCTTGCCTCTAAAATATACATTTAGATGCTAGTGATCTTGGAGACAAGGAAAAGGGAATTGTGAAGTCTCTGATTTGATATGAAGTCATTCACACAATAATCCAATAATCAGAATGTTACTCTTGACCTCAACTGACCCCAGAGCTCCAGACACTAGCAGGGTTAGGAGGGACAATCCTACAAGATCAGCACTGAGGAAGGGGTCAGGCTGCTGCATATGTAAACATTCAACCTGTTTAGAACATCCCTGCTTCAATACTACCTGCTCTGCTTTATTTTCAGAGAGGTTGAGAAACTGTGCTCCTTGAGTGTATATTTGAGAGCCTGCAAAGTGGACTGGCTTGCTTCTGGGTGTCTCTCACTTCTCATTAGTGTTTTAGTTTGAATTTATCTGCCAAGTCAGATATTATTTATGCAAAAATTTCATTGCCATTATCTTGGTATAGTCGGAATGTTGGTGTCATCCCAAGTTCATATGCTAGAACTTAATACCCAATGTGACAGTAGTAAGAGATCGGGCCTTTGGGAAGAGATTAAGTCATGAGGGCTCCAACCTTGTGAATGGGATTAGTGCCCTTGAAAGGCTCCAGGGTGCTCCTTTGCCATTTATGCAATGTGGTGACACAGTAAGAAGGTGCTATGCTATATTGGTGAAGCACAAGGCAAAGACACTGAATCAGCAGGCACCTTGATCTTGGACTTCCCATCCTTCTGAACTATGAGAAATAAATTTCAGTTGTTTGTCAATTATGCAATCTAAGGTATTTTGTTACAGTAGCATGAACAGATTAATATATGCCTCTTACTTTATTTGTCACTATTTTTTTGCCTTTCAAGAAATTATTTTAAGGCAGTATCGGGGGAGTGCATGTATATCGTTTGCTTTATTTAACTAGAAGTTTCTTTTCTCTAAGACATTTCCTAGAGAGTCCAGCCCAGGTTGGTCTCTCATTTTCTGAACTCAGCAGTTTTCATCTGTGCTCTTTAATTTTACATTTATTCATACACTCTTCTAGAAGTTTTGTAATAGTTTTATGCGTGGAAGTTTTGCCTCCCTAACTAAAGTGTAGATTGTCTGTTGTATGTATTTAATATTTAATAAATATTAAATTACTGGATTGACTTTTTTAGACGTTTAGGAAGTAAGGCTTTTTGTCTTATAGGTAAGCAAATTTTTTAAATAATTTAAGATTTGGCAAATATTAATGGAGCAGTTTATATAGGCTATTGACTAAGCTTATAACTGCCTCAATCAATAAATGTATAATTATGAAATCTTGTCTAAAAATCAAATACTGTACTAAGGATTACATTTTTAGTATTAAGAGGAATATCTTTATACAAAGCAGATAATCAACCTTAGTTTATATTCAAATGTTAGGGTTTTTTAAGTACTGTGGATTGAACACTAAGCTTCATCCCCAGCCTTTTTTATTTATTTATTTTTTCTAAGATGCTTATTATTTTGTTTATTCTGCTTCATGCTAAAACAAAGCATTAGGTTCCAAGCTCTTTTTTTAAAAAAATTTTATTTGTTTTAATTAGTTATACATGACAGTAGAATGCATTTATGCATTTTGATATATCCTACATAGATGGGATATAATTTCATTTTTCTGAGTGGGCATGTTGCAGAATCATATTGGTTATGTAGTCACATATATACATACAGTAATAATTTCTATTTCATTCTACTATCTTTCCTATCCCCACATCCCCTCCCCTTCCCTCCCATCACTTCCCTCTACCTAATCTAAGGTAACACTATTCTTCCCTAGTGTCCCCTTATTGTGAATTAGCATCCGCATATTAAAGAAAACATTCAGACTTTGTTTTGTGGGATTGGCTTATTTGCTTAGCATGGTGTTTTCCAACTCCAACCACTTTCTGGCAAATGCCATAATTTCACTCTTCTTTAAAGCTGAGTAATATTCCATTGAGTATGTATACCACATTTTCTTTATCCATTTATCTATTGAGGGACACCTAGGTTGGTTCCATAGTCTGGCTATTGTGAATTGAGCTGCTATAAACATTGAAATGGCTGTGTTACTATAGTATGCTGGTTTTATTTAAGTCATTTGGGTATAAACCAAGGAGTGGGATAGCTGGGTCAAATGGTGGTTCCATTCCCAGTTTTCTAAGGAATCTCCATACTGCTTTTCATAGTGGTTGCACCAATTTGCAGTCCCACCAGCAATGTATGAGTGTACCTTTTCACCACATCATCACCAACATTTATTGTTGCCTGTATTCTTGTTGATTGCCATTCAGATAGGAGTGAGATGAAATCTTAGAATAGTTTTGATTTGCATTTCTCTAGTTGCTAGAGATGTTAAACACTTTTTCATATATTTATTGATCTATTGTATTTCTTCTTCTGTGAAGTGTCTGTTCAGTTTCTTTTTTATTTTTTGACACAGGGTCTTGCTAAGTTACTGAGGTTGGCTTCAGACTTAACAATTCTCCTGCTTCAGCCTTCTGAGTCACTGGGATAACACGTATGTGCCACCATGCCTGACTCAAGATGTTGTATCTGGAAATCCAAATTTCTGTTAATAAATACTGAACTTTAACTCCATACCCTGTTATGCCAGTCTTGACAGGATATGGAGAAGTAGATAACCCTTTGATGGCAGAGAACATGGCTCTGCTTAATTGGGGGATTGTATTTGCTTTTTATTACTGCACAACAAACCAACCCTAAACCTAGTAGCTTTAAAAACCAACATTTGTGACTTTCCCCCGTTCTGGGAAGTTCTGTTGTTGCTTCCTTGAACTTACTTATGCAACTGCATTCAGCTATTGGGTCAGCAGGGAGCTGGGGGCAGCTAGAGCATCTAAGTCTTTCCTCTCCAAAACCCTAGCCTTCTCCACTGCAGACAAGTAGAATATGTGTGTGTATTATAAATATAGTTTTCCTGTCACTAGAGATTACTATAAATCTCTCAGTTCATACATGTAATATAAAAATAATACTTTGAAATAGGCTGCACTTTGATTTACTGTGATGGAGAAGACTGAGATGTGGCTCAAGTCTCAACCCACTGAGAACAGCTGAGCTTAGTGCAAAAATATGCAGCCCATTTATGATTCTGCAGCCAATCCTATTGATTACTTGGGCAATAGTCTGCACCAGGCTATAAACCAGCTTTGGGTATCTGATGGCTTTGGACCCTGATATCCATTTGGCCTCCTTTCTCACTAGCTCACAGCAGCATTGTATGATGCTCCCTCAGGGCTCTGGCACATGTTTTGAGGAAGGGGAATGGCTGGAAGTGTCCAGACCAGGGTATATTAAAATGATAAACCCAGGGCCAGAGCCCTTGAACTAAAGGCAATACCGGAGTAGACTAGGGTTAACTATTTCTTTACACCTTCACTACTAGATGATAATCAAAGGAAATTTTCTGATCAAATTTTGTCATATGTTCATTTTTTAGTAACTTGATACATAGATAACTTTTCTGTAAGCCCTTTGAAAACTACTTTCATGCATTATGCCCGAGACAAATGAGACATTATTATAGATTAAGCTAAATCTATGGCAGATAGCTATTCGGTGGTCTATAATCTAGTAAATTAGTGGCAGGACCTAAGACAGTATAGGAACTAAACTCAAGGCATCACCCTGCAAGTAAAAAATCTTTAATAGCAGTATTGATCAATAGAAATTTAATGGGATCCACATGTTAAAAGTAAAATGAGAGTTTGGGGTTGTGACTTGGCAGTAGAACACTCACCTAGCACATGCGAGGTGCTGGGTTTGATCCTCAGCACGACATAAAAATAAATTAATTAATTAAATAAAGGTATTAAAAAAAGTAAAACCAGACATATATAGCTCAAATAATACATTTTATATAACCCAGTGTATCCAATATATTATACTTTTAACACACAATAGTTATATTTCAGTGGCTCAATAACTACATGTGGCTAATGGCTGTCACCTTCCATCGCTCTGTTCCAGATTCCTCAGCTGGACTCACTTAAAGGTTGGGAATGTCTGTAAATATTTAGTCACTAAACAGTTGAGCCTCTTTAATCTGAAAATCCAGAATTCAAAATGCTCCAAAACACAGAACTTTCGAGTACTGATGTGGTACCACAAGTGGAAAATTCCACATCATAAAACTTCGTTTCATACATGAAATTATTAAAAATAGTGCATAAAATTACCTTCAGGCTATGTGTATCAAAGGAGTATAAAACATAGATGAGTCTTATGTTTAGATTTGGGTCATATCCCCAGGATATCTCAGTACATATATGCAAAATCTGAAAAACTTTCAAACATTTCTGATCCCAAGTATTTCAGGTAAGGGATATTCAACCTGCATTTAATATCATTAATTTTACTGATGAGAGCCTAATTTGAATGTCAATGACTTAGTTAGCAAAATATCTAATGTTGATGAGAAAAGGATAACTAAAAGCTTATATTAGGTACTTCTAGAATAGTAACATATTCCTGACCTGCACAACTAACTGCCTTTATTGTGAGACTTAAAGTGACAGCATAGAGTTTATGGTGATATATAGTATACCAAAAGTAATTTGATATTGCCCTTACTTTGGAAAATAGTTTTAAAAAACTTTGAGAATAGAAAGATCCTAAAAAATATATATATAATGCAAAAACAAATATCATATTGTTCCAAGATTATGTATGTGTGTGCATGCCCACACACAGAGGATGAATATTATAAGTCACACTGTCTTGGGTGTCTTGATAAAGCTCTTTCCCATTATTCTTTAAAAAATTTTAATGTGATAGCCCAGGGAGCCAGAGGCAACAGGGCCTGTGCTAGAGAGGCAGAGTAATGTTTTGAGATACTTGAATTTTGTTTGCTGAATATTTTTTCCTTCTCCTGAATTCTAATTAGGTACCTAGAGTCCTAGTATTTTTTGCCTGAGGGATTTTTGCAGGACCAAAAAGCATAAGCCGCTTGAAGTCAGTGCCTCTTCTTTTTTTCTTAACGTTCCATGTTTTTTGAAAAGATGATGCCTGGGACCCCAGAGGTGAGGGGAGAGAAGGGAGTGCTGGGGAGGTCTACTGTTTACTCAGAGGCTGGGAGAAAGTAGGAGCTTGGCGGCTTCATGAATGAATCGCAAGGACTGGAAGGGTGCTTTGTGGCATTACCCCAGGGAACCTGTAGGGCCTGTGCTGACTGCTTAGGGAGTTGGACCACTTGCCTGAAGATTTCCAGCTTCATCAAAGATGCTCATGCCTTGGTGAAAACCAGTGTGGATGGATAACTAAAGGAGTATTTGGAAAGCTCTGGTGGTACATTAAATACCGAAGAACTTGGCCCCACTATAGGGTAGGCGTAAGGGCAAAGAAGCCCCAGTGATGTCAAGACTGTCAAGATAATATCTCAGTAGTGGAACATTCAGAAGGATTTAAAGAAGATAGAGAGCATTGCTTTTTCACACTTGTTTGGTGTCATCTGGATACAGTGGCTCTGAAAACACACGACTAGATGTTGGCCTGAGAACCAGGGGATCCTGGGCTGGGATCCCCTAGTCCAGTGGATCCTAAGTCGATCACAATCCAGTTCCTAATTACTGAAAGGAACTTGATTCTGATTGGAGACACAGGAAACCTGATTTGCAACCATGGTTTTTCTACCTTGGGGGAGTCACATCACTTTTCTGGGCCTTGGTTTCTTCTAAGGTGCGAGGATTTTTGTAAAATGTTTTTGGGATCCATTTGGGATCCATCCAGTAAGAGCTCTGGGCAGGAGCTCTAGCTTCAAGCAAATCAACATGTCTAAAAGAATATGAGCTGGGGAGAGTTTCCAGTGTCCCACAGATGTTAGTAATAATTTCAGGAATAAGACTTGTAAAGACATTTAATAGTTAAAGTAAAAAGCTTCATAAACTTAAACTTCTCAGCCATTAGAGGTTTTTGAGTCTTCACAGCTGTGAGGCTCTAATTTCTGTGTTGGTGAGAACCTCCACACGGGATCATTCTTTGATGATCTCCTTCAGGACAGTTTCTTCCATCTGCCAGATCTGCAACTGAGTGCCCAGGCCCCAGGAGTTGCAAACAAGTTTCTATCTGTCTGAAAATGCTTATTTGATCTCCTTTCATATTCTCAGAGCATTTTATCTGACTTGGGAAAATTGATATCCAGAATCTAACCTGCATCCCACAGCTTGGGTTCCAACACAACTCACAAGGGGACAGTCACAAGGGAGCTTGACTCTGTGCAACTTGCTGAATAGTATAGTTGGGCAGGCAGCCAGAACACTGGAGCTGGGGTTCACTGGTATTTTTCCATTAAATGATTCTCAAGTGGGGGTTTTCATAATATTTTGGATGTCTTTTTTATTTCTGATTTTTATATTACAAAAAAAAATGTTATCCAAAGAATTCTTTGCAGTAGACTAGATAGGACCTTCAAGTATGGTAAAGCTCAGGGCCCTAAGAACTTTTCAGCATTGTATCCTAGGTTTTTTTCCCCCCTAATGTTTTGCACTATAAGTGTAACAACTTGATAAGGCGGGTGGGGAGTGGGTATTACAGTATTTATCATATGATCATGATTTTGTTCAAAAGAAAGTAAGTCTTTGTTAATAGCTGCTAAGAGTTTGCTCTGGTATTTCTGGCATTATGTTAAGTGCTTGACTTGGAGCACTTCATTTAATGCTCACACAACCAGGCAGGTCCTTATCATACTCCATTGAAAATAGGCCAACAGGATAAAGAACAGACCAAGGATTGCCAGTAGCCACTAGAAGCTGGAAGGAGCAAAAAATGAAATCCTTGACCTCAAGGTAGAGAAACTAATTTTAAATTTCTGACTCCTAGAAGTAAACAAGAATAAATTTTTGTTGTCTTAATCCACAAAATTCATGGTAATTTGTAAGAGCAGCCACAGGAAACTAGTACAACTACCATAAAGAGAAGAATACAGGGAGGGGTTCAAGTGTGAGCAGAGGAGAGTGAAGTGGTGGGTAGCTGTTCTGGAGGAGAGAGACAGGGTGAGTGTCTCTGAGAGATCAGCGCCGACTTGTGAGGAGTTGACTGCTGGTTTGGGTAGGAGGGAGGTTATGGTTCTTGATGAGGATGATTTCAGTGGAAAGATGAGACCTGCCTGAAATGGTTCAAGAGAATAAAAGATGAGCTGGAGACAGAATTGGATAAAACAAAACAAAACAAAAAACCTTTAAGTAGTTTTTCTCTAAAAAGGGACAATATCTGGAGGGAAACATGAAGTCAAAAGCCCATTTACTAATGTATTTAATACACAATGGTTCCAAAAGAAAAATCCATTGAAACTAAGGCTTATAGAGGTTCTGTGATTTGCCCACAAGTCATAATGCAGGAAAGTGACACAGCAAAAATTCAAACCAGTTTAGTCTTTAAAAAATTATTTATGCTACAATTATGAAAAAGATAAAAACTTTTTATCCTGGGATAAAGGTAAGCCAGGCCTGTGTAGATCCTGTGGCCTCTGAGCCACTGTAAATCAACAAAGGAATGGCTTTGCACCACCAGCCCTGCCTCTGAAGTCCCTATGGGGCATGAGGGAAACATTCCCAACTAGGAACTTGATCAATAAATATGGTTCAAAGAACGAATGAAAAGTAAGATGCTCTGTCCTCACATAGTACATGAGAAACCCAAGGACATCATTTTTCTTAATGATAAGAAGAAAATATTTTGATTGTAAATGTTAACTGACAAGACAGGATAGAAAAATGGAGACTCTGTAGCGTATATTCCAGTGTTGAACAAGAGTGAATATGTTCAGAGGATCACCACTGAAGCTAAATGAAAGAGAAGTTAGAGTATTAATATAACAATGAAGGCAGACCCCAGCAATGAGTGAGTGTTTTGGTCATTTGGTTTGTGAATTTAGCTGGTTGTGCAAGATTCTGCAGTCATCCTTGCACCACTGAAAGAAATGAAAGATACTTAGTGCTAATGTTTCATATGGTCTTTATGAAATATTGATGATAGTCCCTTCCTCCCAGACATGTTGGACTAAATAAGTATATATAGTCCTCTGTCCTTCAGCCATTCATAGGAAGTCGTCATCATCAACCACAAGCTATAGGCCATCTGAGATTTGGCTCTGCCTATACCTGGTTCCCCACTTCCTCCCACCCTTCCTCTTGCTGGTTCTTCTCCTTCTACCTTCTGTCTGTTCCTTGAATACACCTGCTTGTCCTCACATGAGGGCATCTGCTCAAGCTGGAGAGCTCTCTCTCCAGATTTTGGAATGAAGGGTCCCCTCTCTCCATCCGGGTCTGAGTTCAAATGCCATCTTGTCAAAGAGGCATTTCACAACCACCATATCAGAGCACCCTATTGAATTTGCTTCCTAGCACTCAGTTTCCAGAGTTACCTGTTGACCCATGTTCTGTCTCTCCCTACAAATAGAAACTTCCTGATCTGTTATATTCCTTGCTTGTCCTCTGACATCTAGATCAGTACCTGGCACAGACTGTTCTGTGTCAGTCAATAAATATTTAGTGGAGTGAATCATTATGGAGTATATACACACAGCTACTCCATGTATAGGTATTCTATGTATAAACATTTCATATATGATAATATGTATGAATTGAGAAAAGAGTAAGTACCAAGTCAGACGGCACTGGCTTAAATTTAGCTCTACCACTTGAGCTGTGTGATTGTGGGTGAGATACCTAGGTTACTCCAGACTCTGTCTCCACGGTCACAGTGGCTTTTCTTCTGTGTGTGTATGCGTCTTATTGCCACCGTCTCTCTCGTAAGTATACATGCCATTGCATTTAAGGTCTCCAGGATATCCGAGATAAAATTCCTATCTCAAGGTCCTTAATTCAATCACATCTATAGTCTCTTTTTGCTGTATGTTTTAGTCAGTTTTTTTTTTTTTCACTGCTGTGACTAAAAGACCTGACAAGAATAATTTTAGAGGAGGAAAAGTTTATTTGGGGGCTCACGGTTTCAGATGTCTCAGTTCATAGACAGCCAGCTCCACTCCTTGGAGCTCAAGGTGAGGTAGAACATCACGGTAGAAGCCTGTGGTAGAGGGAAATGGCTCACCTGTGCAGAGAGATTCCATTTCCCAGATACAAAATATATATCCCAAAGGCACATGCCTAATGACCTACCTCCTTCAGCCACACCCTATCTGCCTTCAGTTACTAATGCCATCAGGGGATTAAGGCTCTAAGAACTCAATAATTTGTCCTCTAAACCTTGTATTGTCTCACATATGAGCTTTTGGGGGACACCTCACATCCTACCATAACCAATATTTGGTACTATTCACAGGTTCCAGAGATTAGGATGTAAATAGTTTGGAGCAGGAGAACATTTTCCAGCCTATAATATACTTAACATTCAAGATTCCTTAATATTTATTTATTTCATAGTGTATCTTATATCTTTCTTTCTAGACTGTAAACTTCATGAGGGCAGCGCTTTGGGGTTTATTTACCTTAAAAAAGTGAGGGGATGTTTGTACCTTCTTAGTCTGCTAGAACTCTGGGATGGGAAGATGAACCAAAAGTTTTTTTTTGGTTTTAGGTGAAATTTGGAACATGCAGAGAATATATTTTTGCCACAAAAATACTTTAAGAGCTTTCAACTTGTTTGATTTCCCAGGAGACTCAAAAGTGTGTGGTGGTTTAAGCTTTTTTAAAATTTGTGAGACTTGTCATGCAGTTGCATAGGCTACTATTCACATCTTATACTCTCATAAACTATATCAATCTATTGGTTTCCAAGGTAACCATGGGATTGAACTAGTTGGCATTACATGGATACCACATAATAGATGTTTAATTGGCACATGCCTAGAAGGAAACAATACATTAAACATTTGGGTAGAATATTTAATGGATGCAAGTTCAAGCCAAGAGGTTTTCTCTATACTTAATTCTTTTGTGTTTGAAAATGATAGCTGAGAAGCATTTGTGTAGACATAGCTCTCATTGCAAAAGTTTATATTGTAAGGGCTTTCACATGTGTCTCCTCATGGGGAGGTTTGGTGGTGGTCTAAAGCGAAATAAATTTCCAAGGAAAAAGTGAGCTAGCAAGATAGAGTAAAAGTTCCTTTCCCCCTCCCCTCCCAAAGTGATTTATACTCTGACCAAATCTATGGAATTATATCTCTATGATCCATTTCTCTTTGTATTGGTCAGCTTTCCATTGCAACAAAATACCTGAGATAAAAAACCGGAAAGATTTGTTTTGGTTTATAGTTTCCAAGGTTTCAGTGCAAGATTGGCCCAGTTGCTTTGGGTCTGTGATGAGGCAGTACATCATGGTGGTGGAAGTGTGTGGTAGAGGAGGCTGCTCACCTCCTGGTGACTAGGAAGCAGAGAGAGACCCGTGTGTGTGTGTGTGTGTGTGTGTGTGTGTGTGTGTGTGTGAAGGGGTCAAGATTCCAAGATTCCCTTCTATTAGGCACTCTCCTCCCTTTGTTAGGCCCCACCTTTTTATAGGTTCTACCACCTCCCAATAGTGTCACAATTAGTAACCAAGACTTTGGCCTTTGGGGAACATTTAAAATCCAAACTATAACAAAATTTCTTATAACTTAGAGGCCTCTAGGTAATATTTGCAAAACTTGGCTCCTACACAAGTTGGGAAGAGGAGACATCAACTAAAATACCACTTCGTAAGTAGGAGTTTTTAAACACACAGATGATTTCTGAGTGTATACTCTGAAACTAAGAATGTATCCAAGGGTCGAGATGGGCAAAACATTTTCAGATCTGCAAACCTGATGAGAGAAACACCACACTGAGGACAAGTATGCAGAAGTAACTACTGGGAAAACTCCAATAGTTAAAATAGGAAAACGACATAGGTTTTGTTAAGGATAACTGTGCACTCTGAAACAATTTATCTCTTCATTTTGTTACAAATTTGTATTGAGGGAATTCTGTGCTGAGTGTGATGCTGGTATTTGATATTAAAAATATATCTCCCTCTGAAGACTTTTAGGTCTTATTAAAGAAAATAAAAGAAAATAACTTTTAAACCATTGTGATTACTATTTGATTAAAGATGTTGTCCATCTCCCCTTCTAATCCAACCCCCTCTGGTGAGATGAACCTTTAGAGCTTCAGTGTGGCAGGTAGACTACTACAGGCATAGTTCCTGTGGGTGGACAGAATTTAAATTGTCCTTCATGAGTTTCACCTTTACCTTTATCACCTTCTCTTGAGTATGGGCAGTGCCTGAATCTTGATTTTAACCAATGAAATATGGCAAAGTCAAGGGGATATACACGACTGTGTTTATGTGTGTACATAAGAATGTACCATTCATATGACCCAGTTATACTACTCCTCAGTATTTTCCTAAAGAATTTTTAAAAAGTCATCTTACTTAGGGATACATGACCACAATAACACAATAACAGCACAATTCACAATAACAGAACTATGGAATCGGCCTATGTGTCCCTCAACAGATGAATGGATAAAGAAAATGTGGTATACATATGAAACCTTATCCAGCCATAAAGAAAAATGAAATTATGGCACTTTCAGGAAAATGAATGGAACTAGAGACCATGATGTTAAGTGAAATATGTCAAACTCAGAAAGTCAAGGGTCTTATGTTTTCTCTCATATATGGAATCTAGAGAGGAAAAAGGAAAAGAAAGGTGGGGGGTGGATCTCCTGAAAATCAAAGGAAGATCAGTGGAAGAAAGGGATCAAGGGGTGGGAAGCAGTGAGGGAGTGGGGAAGTGGTGGGGGGTAATATTGTCCAAATTATACTGTTATATTGTATGCATGTATGAATATGTAACAACAAATCCATCATCATATACAGCTATAATGTATCAATAAAAAATGTGGGGAAAAATAAAGAATGTACCAGCCATGTTGCTAGAGTCTCTCTTTTTTTTTTTTTTTTGAATTTTTAATATTTATTTTTTAGTTTTCGGCGGACACAACATCTTTGTTTGTATGTGGAGCTGAGGATCGAACCCGGGCCTCACGCATGCCAGGCGAGCGCGCTACCGCTTGAGCCACATCCCCAGCCCCGCTAGAGTCTCTCTTTGTTGCTGGCTTTGAATAAACAAGCTGCCACTCATCCTGTGTCCACAAGGAACTAGATGCTTCTGACACCTTAGGGTGGGGAAGCAGATGCTTTCCTAGTCAAACCTCCAGGTGAGAACCCAACCTTGGCCAACACCTTGGTTGCAGTCTTCAGGATCCTAAGCAGAGGACCTGGCTGTTTCAGATCCTTAGAAATGTGAGGTAATAAATGAGTGTTGTTTTAAGCTGCTCAATTTGTGTTAACTGGTTACACAGCAGTAAAACACTAGTATAGTCTCTAAAGCTCCTCCACTCAAAAAGAAAAAAAAAAAAAAAGTGTGTGGTCTAGTGTTAGTTTCACCACTGGACAGGGCCACAGAGGCAAGAAATAGTTCATGGGGTAAGAGGAAGGAGCACACGGAGCTTCATCCACGCTGAAGAGTTCATACCTGATCCAGGAGGATCTGAGGACCCTTTGAGGAGTTTTCAATGAAGGACTAACACATTTTAGATCTTGGGCCCTAATTTCCCTCTGGATAAAAGAGAGGGAGAAAGAACTGACATTCTTTGCACCTGAAGCCCATTTCCCTGCGCTTGTGTTCGGTCCCCTCCAGTGGCACTGGATTGTGCTCCTCTTCACACTCCCCACACTCTTCCCTCCCCAACCCCTCAACTATTATTTCTGAAACTTTCTTCTAATTTTTCTCTACTACTTTCAAAGTTTCTAAAGATAAGTGGTACGAATATATTATTGGCTGTTAGAAAGTAAGCTTCAGAGATAATCCAAACAAAACCCTGCAGAGCGGAGACATTCTAGATGAGTCCTTGAGGGAATCAGCATTTGATAGGCAAATGAAGCTTCAGGGGGAGGGTGATGTGCCTCAGGCACACCGGCAGCTGGTCTCAGCTCCAGTAACTACTTTATTTAAATTATCTATATCTATTATTGCCAGTGATCTAGCTTTGTTCTGACTGACACATTTTCAGTAAATATGTGAGAGAAATAGATTTTTGTTATACAAACTGTGCCACTTCAACACTTTACCCATTATGAGGTCTCTTCATTCCACTTCCTTGGTGCTACTAGTTTTTAAACTGTTTGTGAAAAAGACCTTCTTTCCTAACTATTGATGTGTTTATTACTGTTAAATCCAGGTTGCAAATGCCGGAATGTTTTCTCTTATATAAGGATGCTGATTCAAGATGGGGATGGAGGGAAGCATGGGAGGAATAGAAGAACTTTGGATAGGGCAAAGGGGAGGGAGGCAAACGGAGGGAGCATGGGGGTAGGAAAGACGGTGGAATGAGATGGACATCATTACCCTAAGTACATGTATGAAGACATGAGTGGTGTTACTCTACTTTGTGTACAACCAGAGACAGGAAAAATTGTGCTCTATATGTGTAATATGAATTGAATTGCATTCTGCGGTCAAATTAGAATAATAATAATAAAAAAATCCCAAGATTGCTTTTAGACTCATCACCACCTACCTTTTCCCTGTCCCTTGCTGTTGTCTTGGTGTTTTTTTAATCCCCTCCTCCTTCCCCCACACCCTTCCCTCCACTTCCTGAGGACTCTTCCTTCAATCTGCTCATGATTGTATCTGCTCCTTCAGGATTTGCTGTGTGGCCACCCTGACTTAGGTAGTGAGAATAAAAGCAGTTAAGATATTGTCCCTGCCCCTAGATGATCAGCAAAGGATGGATACAGACAGGCAAAGCCAACAATTACACAACTAATACAACGTGTGTCCAGCCACCCACTGAATGTTCCCACTGAGTTGCTCACAAGCATTTCAATCCCAGGCTCAGCCCTGTACTCACACCCACTCTCCCTGCCACTGCTCTGCCTCTTACATTTCTGATTTCAGGTGACAACACTACCAGCCATTCAATTGTTCAAGTCTAAAACCAGGAACCATCCTTTACTCTGCCGTTCCCTTCTTATCCAATCAGCCAGTAAATCTTGTGCACTCTGTGGCCTCATGACTTGGCTTGGTCTGCATCCATCTACCCTCTGCCATGGCTCCTGTTGTCTTTCACCTAGGTTATTGCAATAGCTTCCTGAACCATTTTTCCTCATCCCTCCCTTGTCCTCTTCTAGTTTTTTTTTTTTTTTTTTTCATAGAAGCCACTGTCATCTTTTTAAAGTCCAAACTCGGCCAAGGCGCTCTCCTACTTAACACCCTCAGTGGTCCTCAGTGTCCACCATGGAATCCTGACTCCTCACATTCTGGCCTTCTGCTCTGTGGCTCGCTGCTTTCTTCCTTCCCCACTCCAGCCTGTGGAACTGACTGTACATGGGCCCTTGAGCAGACTTGGAAACGGATATTGCCCTCCTCCCTGGGTCTCTGTGTAGGCTGTTCCCTCTTCCTCATAATGTAAGGGTAAAAGAAATTGAAGTTAAAGTGTAAAAGACCAGGTGTTGTAAAGTTTCTAAGCTGCAAGGCCTGAGTTAAAATGTAAAGGACCAGGTATTGTTAAGTTCTTATGCTACACGCAAAACCTGAAATTCCTGTAGCTGTTAAGACAATACTCGGAACTGCCCAGTAAATATTCCCCCTGACCGCCTGGTTGTTTAATAACCTAGGACCTTGTGCGACCTTGCACGTAGACATCGCAGGGCCTGAACCAATCAGTTTGAATGTGTACCCCGCTTTAGAACTGACCTATCACCCCCGCCCGACCTGTTCCCGCCAATGAATGAACTAATTATGTTTAGGAGTTGTTGTTTGATTTTCCCGCAGTGTATGATGATTTGTTAAAGGAGACTGTGATGTATGTAAAGTCCCCGCCCTCCCCAAAAAGTGTACTTAAGCAGTGCTCAGCCCCTGCTCGGGGCTCTGGGCTGCTCTCCCTTCTTGAGTGAGCATGGACCCCCAGCGCACTGGATTGGATCCTCAATAAACCCCTTTTGCTGTTGCATGAGCCGCGGTCTCTTGGTGGTCTCTTCTCCGACGTTCGCCGGACCCTTACAATAAATACTGCTGTCTCCACTCATCTGTTATGGTCTCCTCAGGGAGTTGGCCTTGACCCCAAGACAGGATTATGTGCCTCAACTTTCCTGTGAAATAAAATAATTTATGGAAACCATTGAGCATGGTCCCCAGGACACAGTAGCACACTTCTTCTCTTGCCATAAACAGAGTGATACGTAGGTGCTGTGGTGGTGTTGACTGCTGTGTGGGCTCACAGAGGAAGTATGTAGGAGTCCATCTGGGGTGGAGAAAGACCGGGAAGTTTGTAGAAAAACTCGAGACTGACTGCCTCAGTCCTACACCTGATCCCACCCCGGCGTTCCTATAAGATTGGTTGAATTGCTCAGACTGTGTCCCACCTGTGTCCCACCCCCTACCCTGGCCAGCAAGGGTGATCCGTAGGGCCCTATAGTGGTGTCTTCCTCCAAGACCCATGCCATAGTCTTGCTCAGAAGAGGACAGAGACTGGTTGTCCCTAGATCCCTGGGGAGATTTTCTTTTAGTCATGAGCAGAGTGCTGCTAGCAAGTAGGAAAGCAGCCCTGCTGGGAGAGTTAAACTTGTCACAGTGGCTCCCTGACTGCGGAGGCTTTGAGGTAATACATGTGAATGGCACTTCTAGGAAAACCAGATCAGCTGGGAAGGAAGATTTGTGGGTGAAAACCAAAACCAAAACAAAACTAAACAGAAAACCCAATGACAACAACAAAAATTTCTTGTGGTTGACTCAGGGTTCTGAATCATTAGATACTACATTTGGAAACTGTATCCAGCTGGAGCAATTTCCAGAGTGTTCATTTTTCATCCAAGGTGAACAGTAACCCAGTTGCCCAGTGCCCCCACAAGGATGATCAGGTCCCAGGATCCAGTGTCTGATGTGGTCTGGGAGGCTTTGGGATATGGCAACAAATGTTCTGCCTCTCAGCTCCTCTCTGCCTTGCACCCTCTCCATGCCCATTCTGTACTGGGGACACAGGGAAAAGTCGTAATGCCTCTTTTCATTTTGATCCATGCCTACTATTCTGAAACTAGGACAGCTTTGCAGACTTGACCCATAACTATGAGGGAGTGGGGAGCACCAGGTTCTGTTGGGTTCAGTCTTTGGCCTCATTCTTCTCCCCACAGTGGCAGTCATTTGACTACCTGCTTCTATGACCTTCTGCCTGTTCTTCCTTCGTTCCAGCTTTCTGCTATTTCATTTGGAACACAGCAACAGAGATAGTTTATGAACTATCTCCAATTAAGGATACCGTTATTGCAAAAAATAAAATGCATAAAGGCCTACTGAAAACTGAAGACACAAGTAATAATAAAGCATTAAGAACTTAGGTTCTAGAGATGGAGGGACTATATTCTAATCCTAGTTCTCTCCATTTCTACCTTTATGAGCTAGAAACTTCTATTGCTTTCTTTATGGTTGGTATCCCATCTATAAGATGGAGACATAATTGTACTGGTCAGAGTACAATAGAAATAGAAATCAGCTTTGATTCAGGTTAAAATAAAACTGGAGGAACTAATGGAAAGGACCTTGAGGTAGCTATTTCACAGATTTGTTGTAAGGATGAAATTATATCTATTAGATAAAAGTCACCTAGAATGATATGTGTCACATAGAAAGTATTAGAAATGTTACCTGTTATTGTGTCATTGTTGTTTTGAGTTCTGTCCTAACTTTCTTACCTGTAGCTTTGGTTTTATATAAAGCCATTGCTGGCCTTGATACTTTACTTTTAATTTTTGAGTACTGGTCTCCGGAAAATATGGTTGTCTGTTTCTGGTCCAAGGAGCTATTGCAAACAGAGGAATGTTTATGTGTACAAACTTGACCTTCAGACTCTTAATTCAGCTGGGGCTATAGACAGGGTACAATTTTCTGAGAAGGGCAAGCAAAACTGTATCAGTTTACCTGAATACTTAATTGCTTTCTAGGACCATTAACAATATTACTTGAGAGTTATTTCATCCAGGTACAATGACTTATGCTGGTAATCCCCCAACATGAGAGGCTGAAGGAGAAGGATTGCAAGTTGGAGGTCAGTTTCAGCAACTTAGTGACACCCTGTCTCAAAATAAAAAATAAACAAAGGCTAGGGATGTACCTCAGTGGTAAAGTAACCCTGGGTTCAATCCCCAGTTTTTTGTTTTGTTTTGTTTTGTTAAAGAGTCATTTCATAAGCTCTAGCTCAGTAATTGACATCAACCCACTTCATCTATAAATTTTAGTAACTGGTTTTGCCTGAATTAATTCAACATTTACTGAGTACCTATTACCTATTAACTACTGGGTATACAAAAATAGTGTCTGCCTCTCAATGTTCTTGCTGTTTCACAGAGGAGGAGTGTCGGACTAATACTTCTAAAACCGTGGTGTGAATGCTGCAGTAGAAGCCTATGGGCTAAGTACAAAAAGCATATAGAAGACGATGGGATTAATTATGCCAAGGAGAGCAGTGGAGGGGAAGTAAGTGGCATTTGATTTGTGTTTTTAAAATGACTAGGAGTTTCCTGGCTGGCAAATGGGAAATGGTATGAGGAAGAGCACAGGGACCTTTGAATCTATGCTATGTGGTTTATACTTTGTTGTTTTGAGGTTTATGAAGGAGGAGAGGTGATGTGACCAGATGGAACATTTTGGTGGCAGCATGAAGGATGCTTTGGAGAGGGATTACCAGAGTCAGGGGACTGATTGGGAAGCTATTAGTATAGTTGTAAGAGATGATGAGGGCCTCACCCTAGCAGTGGAGGACAGGAAGGAGCCTGGGACCAATGAGGCATAAATGGTAAGAGGACAGAGTCCCTACTATTTTGAGGATTCTCATCTGCCTGTGTGAGTGGATGGTGGTGGCATTCTCTGAAGAAGGACTCAAAGAAGACAGACCTGTTTTGGAGGGAGGATGATGAGCCCCATTTTGACATGTTGCCTTGAGGTAGCTGTGGAGTGCTCAGATGAAAAGCCTATGGGTGGACAGGATCTGGACGTCCAGGGAGATGTTGTTTAAGGTTTCTTGGGAAGGGCTCAGGCCTGGAACTAGCCCCATGAATGGAAGGCTTAGGACTTGGATCTAAGTCCTTGAGACTGGGAGCTAGGACCCTAGTTGTCCTTGCTGGTTCCCTACTCTGGGCCTGGAGTCCTGTCCTATGCCTTGCCATGGTAGCCACTGCCTTGCTACCCTATTCATCATCTCTGTGATGGCTTCCTGCTGCTGCTTCCCATTTCTAAGTGTTCCCTGATATTGAATGTATTCTACCCACCTTCAAGAAAAGTCAGGCAGCAAATATTAGGCCTTCCTGTTGTTGATAGTCAAGTTCTGGCCTCTACTGCCTTTTGTCTGTGGAGACAGTCTCAGAAGCTTGTGAATGCCTGTGCTAATTAATGCCTTCTCTCTTGTGGGAAGCTCCCCTGGTACCTACAAGCCAGTCTGTGTAGCTGACATTCAACTTGCCCTGTCCTGACATAACTGGGAAGCATTTGACTTTAAATAAATACATAGGTTAAAATGTCCAGAGCTCTTAGTAACCAGGCAGTTTGGGAGTTTGCTGCAGCCCTTTAAAAAAAGAGAAAATAGCCTTCAGAGTGCAATTTCTCTCAGTTTATAGAAGGCAAACAGAGGTAGAAAGTTCCCAATAAATCAAACATGAAGGTGTTGCCCCCAAGTGGCACGAAGGAGATTAGATTCCAACTATCACTTTCTAATAATGGGCCCTTGAAGACTTAACTGTGGTAGTGTTTTTAAAAATGACATCAGTGAAACATTCAATTTGTAAATTGGGGAACTCATATCTATAGTTATTTGGGGTTTGGCAGTTACCCCCACTCCTGCCACGGGCTCTGTCCCATTCTTCTCAGCCCCCTTCCAGGGTTTTAACCTAGGGCCTGGTCTGCAGGGGGTTGTCCAGCTTTTTTCTTTATCTATCATGGCTGCACTTAGCATCTTTACCTTTTATCTTCATGGTACTGTGCTCTTCTGAGTTGCGTCCTTAGACCTTTCTTTTTCTTACCCTGTTGGGCAATGGATTCATTTCTGGAACATAGAGCATTATACTGGAGACAAGAGAGATAACTTTTAGTCCTAGTTCAGCCATAGCTAAGTTGGGTAACCTTGGACAAGACCTTTGCCTTCCTGGGCCCTATTTTCCTCAGCCGTATAGTAATGAAGGTAGAGACAAGTTATTCACCTCTCAGAAAAGTCACATTGTCCACTTTAGCCCACCCTCCCACACCTGTCTCCACTTCTGAAGGAAACCCACAGCTGGACCAGTTCCCACTGCCCAGGCAGCTGTGTCTCACATGTGAGAGGACCCTCCCCATCCACTTCTTCTTATTGGTCCAGGGGTAGTTTGGTGGTGCAAGGACAGTTACTTCATAAGCAGCTCTGTGGCAAGGCTCTAAGAAGATGAACTGATGCTTCTCTTTGGGGGGGAAGGGGAGGCAGACATTGAAATAAGGAGCCCTAAAGGAAATTTTCACTTTTCAGTAAGGACAGAAGAGAGTCCACACTTCATAAGGTTCAGCTGAACCTCGTTACTATTCTTGAGAGTTCTTTAAGATTTCATCTTACAGAACATGTATACAATCATCTTAATTAATTGAAAACAGAATTCTGAAAATAGAACTTCTAGACTATGGAAGTGAAAATGATTCTTTTTATTGAGTGGGAGAAAGAGACAAGAGCCTACCACCAGCCTCTCCCCTCCTCAGGACCACCTTCTTCTACTTGGTTAGGGAACGAGGGAGTTGGCCCCACATCCTCTCTGAGTTTCTGCACTTCAGCTGTCCTCTCTGAGGTATGCTCAGAGAAAGTTGAGTTCAAATCCTAGAACTGCCACTTATTTTCTGAGTAGCAATGAACAAATTGCTTTAACCTCTCTGGATCTCAGTTTTCATGTTGAATAATGGGAATAATTGTTGTATCTGTCTTACAGGGTTGTTGAGTGTTGTTTTTGCTGTGCTGTGTAACTCTTGGGTTTTACATGTGTGAATCCATACCTGAGGGAAAGAGGATTCTTCTTCATGTCTCCATTGCTTTAGTGTGTGTTTTGAAATTGGTAGTCAGTGGAATGATTTGAGGAACAGTGAGGAAGGAGCCCGCCCACACTCCCATGGCACATCTATGACAGAAACATATCCAGAATGTTCTTTGGCTATTGGCCTAGTTTCTTATTCTCTACATTGTATTACCTCTGTGTGGTGTACACATGAACCCATGCATGAACATGGATGTGTATAAATGTACACACATGTTCATGTGTGTGCATACCATGTGTGCATATCAACGTGTGGCCACATACATGTACACATATCAATCTCAACTTCTACAAAGTAGCCACCAGCTGGTAATTTTCATCATAGTTTAATGAAAGAGAAATACCCCCCCAAATCAGGCAGAGAGCTTCCAAGAAAGGAAGGCAGACTCAGGTACGATAAATTCCTGGTCCTGACAGCTTTTAGTAGTTTCTAACTTTAGGGGGGGAAATGTGAATAAATAATAAGTAAATAAAATTTACATTAACCTGAGAATTACCTTACAGTGTTTTTTGAGAGGGAAAAAAATGGAGAGTCGAGCTAGCAGATCTATTTCAAGATGATTTAACAGGTGAGAGGGAGTTAGCTGCGATTGTTTTATGTCTCAGTCTATTAGGTACTGTACAATGCGACAGATCCATTCTAATTTATACAGTTGTTCAGCAAAACTTTTGTGGGTTTTTAAATTGACTGTAATGTTTAGCAATTGGAATATAAATTTATTCAAGCCTCTTATTTGGTCGCCTCAATGGCGCATTACAAAGTATTTTATAGTGTCTGATCTGCTTAAGTTTTACAACCAGCTCCCGTTGTTCTGCACTCTTATAGCTGGTGCTGACAGCAGGACCCGGTGTCCCTACCTCCTGCTGGTCCCTAAGGCTGCTTCCAGGGACCCAGAAAGCACTTAGAGCTGAGCGTAGGATAGAAACAACCCCTTTTCCTGGCTTCCTGCCTACGGTGTGAGGCAATCAGCTACTGCTTTGACCTAACCTCATTTGGGAATTTGCTCGCCTGGTCCTACCTGTGGTGATGAATGCTATATTCTCAAGCTTCTTCCTGTTGTAATTTTTTCCTTTGTTCCTAACCTTCTTAAAATAATAGACCATTATAGTGTGTCTTCATGTTCTCATGAACTGCTTTTTCCTTTGGCATTGGGCTTCCTGGCTTTCTCAAAGATCTACAATGGCCTCTGGTTATCAAAATTTCTTTTGTGTGGTTTGTTTGTTTTTTGTGGTACTGGGGATTGAACCCAGAAGTTCATTAACATTGAGTGTTACCCCCAGCCCTTTTTTGAGACACAGTCTCACTAAATTGCTAAGGCTAACCTTGAACTTATGATCCTCCTGTTTCAGCCTCCCAAGTCACTTGGGATTGTAGGTGTGCACTACCACACCATGCCTGGTTGGTTGTCATAATTTGAGTGCCTATGTTTTCTGAGTGTCTGCAGGAGTGGACATTGAATGCATCTCTGTCTCAATACCATTTCCCTCTGAATGACCTGATACAGCTGTTACGTTTGCTTTCATTCATCCTTCCATTGACCTCTCATCATCTTGTGCAATGTGGGGAGAGTCCAGCCCCTTTCCATAAGGGGGCACGCACACATCATGTCTGAGCAACCTTCCCTGAGCATTGTATCTCCATTCACTTTTTGGTAGTTTATCACATGAAACTTGAGTACAAGGACTGTGGTTGATACAGCTTTGAAATTCCCATGATGTTGGGCATACCATAGGTGCTTTAATGAGTTCATTTACCTTCTTTTGGGAGGTGGTGGTTGTGGGTTGAACCCAGGGCCTTGTGCATGCTACCACTGTACCCTCAATCCCTAATCCATTTTCAAACATGGGTTTTGCAGTGGGAGGAAAGAGGATTTTTGAAAGCTTAAAGGATGAGAAAAGGAAAGAATGGCATGAGACATGTGGGGATGGGAAAGGGCCAGATGAAGAAGTTGTTCAGAATTCTTTGAGGTTCTGAATTTTATCCAAAAAACTGTAATCGGCACAAGATTTCAAATGTGAGAAATGACATGGGCAAAATCGACATTTTAAAATATTTCTCTGGCTGGAATGAAGAGAGACAGGCAAAATATGATGGTAACATAGATAGCTGAAGGTGGTGGAGAAAAGGGGTATTTGAAAACTATCTTGCAGAATGGGTAGTAATAATGGTTGATTGGCTGCAAGGGATAAAGGAAAAGAAAATATTAGGAGTACTTGAACAATTTCTTACTTAAATGCTAGGCCACGTGGTGATACTAATTTCACAATGAGAGACTGTTGAGTAGGTTCAAAATAGAAGGGAGGTGCTGAGAGGGAAGAAGCAATTTAGCCAGGGACAGGTTGAGCTTGAGATGTCTATGAGACATTCAGGGGGAGATGTGGAGCATTAAGGATACAGAGATGGTCACTGGATCCCTGGATATAGAAAAGTGAACCTAAGAAGGGAATGGAATAAGAAAAGGGAAGCTTGAGACAGAGCCTGGAACATTCCAGCATCTACTGGCTGGGTTGAGAAGGCAAAGTTAGCCGCAGACACTGAGGAAGAGTTTGGTGTTAATGGAGCCTCAGGGACACTTGTGTCAAAGCTGCTAAGAGGTCAAGTAAAAACTGAAGAGCACTAACTGAATGTAGTGCCACCATGTCAGCTGCCCTAGTGGGAGCTGGGGTGTGGAATGTGATGAGAAGGAGCCAGTAGTTACTAGACGGAGGAAAGGAAGACTGTGGGTGGTTGGAAGTTCCACCGAGAAGTCTCATTGCAAAGCAGGGAGAGATGGAGGCTGTAGCTCAAGGAATATATGGGACATGGGGGAGGTTTGTTTTGTCTACTTGTTTTTGCTTTTAAGGTAGAAGAGATTTGAACATGTTTAAATATGGGATGAAAGAGGTCAGGGAAGCGGGAGAACATGAAGATGCATAAGCCAGGCATGATGAATGATGATGACTAAAGGCATCAAGTTCCCAGAGAAGGTGGGGAGATATCACTCCAGGCTGCAGACTGAAGGTTTGGCCTTTTGTCTGAGGAAGGAAACCTCTTCATTTATAACAGAGAAGAAAAAGGAGACAACGGGGACAGTGCAGGGGATTTGTGACAACAGGAAGGCAAGGTGACCTTTAAAAAGGCTTTAATTTCTTGGTGGCATTCATGTGTAGCTAAAGCTCTATTGCTATTAGCAGTAACAGTTACCAACAATGTAGAAGCTACCAGTAATGACTGCTGACTATGCTAAGTGTTTATATTCAGTAACTCATTTCATCCTTACCACAGACCTATTGAGTAGGTTCTGTTTTATAGACAAGGAAATAGGGATTCATGGAGGATAAGTGACTTGAACAAAATCACCGTTGGTAAGTAAGAAAGCCAGAATTTGAACCTGAAGCTGATCCCCAAACCCTTGTTATTGCAACCACTATTACTGTGAAAACTGTATGACTGTCATTATATTGACATTAGGTACCAACTTTTTTCTTTTTTCATTCTTTCGTTTTCTTTTCTTTTCCTTTCTTTCTTTTTTTTTAAACTGTGCTGTGTACTTCATGCTGTTGGAAAAGTTTGTAGTATACCAAAGAAGCTTAATTGAACTGCATGCAGCTTTGAAATTCTAAGAATATTGGAAATAGAGCCAATCAAAGGAAAGATCCCTCTCTCCCATTATGTTCTGAGATGCAGTATTCAGATGCCATATTTTAGTGTAAAAATCTCTTACCTGTTCTGCATGTGCGCAAGAGTGAAGCAAATATTTATCAGTCCTGGAAAAGTTAATGAGGCATGAAGCATTTGGCCTCTGTCACAAAGGAGTATTGGGATTTGTCCTGGTGATTGTTCAATGCACACTCTGCCCTCTAGTGGCCAAGCTTTCCCACAACCCAAGGGGCATCCATCTAGACCCCTGCAGGGAAGTGGTATGGCAGTTGCCTTGTACTTCACAATCTCTCTCTCTCCAAAGGCTTTCCCTACATGCATTTCTGTGACCTTTTCATTCCGTTGTTTCTCTCTCTATACCCTACAATGATGCACTGACCAATTGAAAAATCCAGCTGACCCATACTCTAATGCCACTTCATAGGCATAAGTCTTGAGCAGAGTCTATCACTGAGGTACTGGGTATGATCATGGGTTTCAAAAGCAGAGAGTACAGGAACCAGTGCAGAAACCCACCAGCATAAACTGTTGGTTTCCCCCACTGGGAAATGGGGATAACATTACCTCCCTGAGGATTAAATGGACAAGAATATGTAAATGGCTAAACCTTGAGGTGTAGCCGGTACATGCTGGATCTCATGTTCCTTTGACCTTAGTCCCTAATTTCTGGGATGACCATTGAAGAATAAGTAAGAGCTGTCTCTTATGATAGTTTAGCCATGTTGCACTACTGTAATGGTCTATTTATTATTCATATCATCCACTGGACAATAAGGTGAAGATAGAGATTTTGTTGGTATCTCCACTGCCATTCAATAAATCTTTGCTAAATTAATGAAAACTAAATATGTCAGTTCCAAATCTAAGCATCTCAAATGAGTTTTTAGGCACACTAAATTTTGAGAACTACTCTAGAAGTTTCTCTTACAGGAGTCAAGCCATGGATAGGAATTAACTTGGGCTTTGTCTTTGTTCTCTGTAATTTGCTTAAAATCTGGTGACCTTTGGCTTTAGCTGGAAAACTGAGTTCATGACCTACTACCTGTTTCTTTGTGAAAAGCATTAATATGTGTGTTTATGGAATAGAGTGTGATTTAATGCAGGAAACTTTTTTTTAAAGGACTTGAACTTGGTGTAGGCTTAGAGGATTTTTATAGAAAAGACAGCATCTCACTTGCTGACTGTATGCTTGAAGTCTTTCCAAATCGACAATTTTTTTTTTTAATGATCCAAATATTTTAAGATTATTTAATTGCCTTTTAGTTACACATGGCCCCCCACTGTGTCCTTATGCTCTCCTTGTTCCAGTGTCTTCAGGACTTGCAGATGAGCTTGTGCAGTTAGTCTGGCTTGCTGTAGTTCTAGGAAGGCTGCTCCTATGATGTTCCCTATTATTTCTTCGGGCCTTTGTTACACAGCAGTTGTATATATGCAGAAGAAAAGCCCACTCTTTCCTCTGGGTCAAGTTGCCAATATGCTTCTGCAGAACTCCATGGCTAAAGAAACCATTCATGAGAAGCTGGAAGCAGATGTCAGATTTCTATGGCAACATTTCCATAGCCCCTGCCTCAAGTGACATTTTTTTCCAGTTTTAGTGAGGCATACTTGACAAATTGTGTATATTTAGAGAGTTTGAATATATATGCAGGTTGTGAAGTGATTACTACAATCAAGCTAACTCCTCCATCACCCCACATAGTCACCCCCGCTTTTTTGTGATGAGAACACTTAAGATCTCTTAGCCATTTTCAAGTGTCTAATGCATTATTATTGACAGTAGTCACCATGCTGTGGAATATTCCTCTAGAACTTACCTATTCAGACTGAAATGACATACTCTAGAAGCAACATCTCCCCATTTCTCCCCAGGTGACTCTTTGAATGATTGACTTCCAGAAATGCTTAATTTGGAAAAGCTAAAACAAATGAAAATACCCAATCTGCTTACAACATGTGAGACAAGAAGGTCAAATTGAGTAGCATTAAGCTGGGGTCGTTGGTTCCCTGGTCTAGGGAGCTTTACCAACAGTGACAACAATGCATATTGAACATCTTTTACATGCCACGTATTATACTATCTATATCCCAGATTATATGCCATGGGATCCTCATGATAGCAATGATGACAGGGTGCAATACTTGCTATCTCTTTTTTACAAAGAAGAAACAGAAGAAAGCAGAAAAGTGGCTTGATAAAGATCTTGTGGTCAGGGACTGGGGTTGTGGCACAGTGGCAAAGTGCTTGCCTAGCACGTGCACAGGCTTCAATCCTCAGCACCACATATAAATAAATAAATAATAAAGGCATATCAACAACTAAAAAAAAATAAAAAGATCCTGTGGTCAGTGAGCAACAGCATTGGGGATGCAAACCCAGGCCCCTCTTACCCACATTCTTAATAACTAGGCCATGCCCAGAGACAACTACATCTTTTTCTTCGGATTTTATCTGGAGATGTTGATGCTCTGCCAGCTATATCACTCAGGCCCATGGGACTGCTGTCAACAATGTAGTCTTTATAATGTAATCAATAACATGTTTTAGTTGGAAGCGTTAGGTCTAGATCCACACCCCCTCACCCAAAGTCAAATTCAGTCTTGGGCTTAAGTTTTGTTATAGGAATTCAGTTGATTTCTCTGCTGTCGTGTGGTGGTAATGCTATTTGCTTCTTTCCCTATAAAGAGCGTTCTCTCTCAATTTTGCTGGATGACTTGGCACCATTTATTTCTCAGTGCAAAGGGCTTCTCCTGTTAGAAAATCACTATATCATGGATTAAGGAGGGCGTTGGAGGCAGGCCCAGAGGGGGATGGCAAAAGTCTTGGAGGATGTGTCCAAGTGATGACTGAACACCATCCAGCAAAGTAGGAGGGATGCAGAAAAAGAGTTGGAAATAGCAGGATAGGGGGTGGTGGAGGGGAAGGTATATGGAAAAGGTCCAGGAATGTATGCAGAGACAAACATTTTTTAATAAAAAAATTGCTTTTTACATTAACCTCAAACATGTTTTTTTTTTGTTTTTGTTTTTTTTTTTTGCACAAAGGTAATGTGGAGAAGTTAAGTCCTTCCTTGCTGGAGTGTGGGGTAAGGTCAGGAAGCTTGCTGGCTCCGGTGGCAGGCATATGGTAAAGCCGCCCCAGCGGGGCAGAGGTAAGCAGCTGGCTTTCTTTGAAACAAGAGGTGGTGTTGCTGGATGGTTGGTGCTACACATACTGCAATATTTGGGGGCTGAACCTCCACTGGGGTCTTCTTCTGCACAAACTCTGCTTCTGCTTGAAATGGTTTCAACAGAAAAATCCTCTTATAGGAGGTAGCATTCCCTGGGCACATTTCATATCACCTGTGAGGATTTTTAGTTGACTGTAAATTCTCTATATTGTACCTGCTTACGTATTTACGAGAGAGAGAGAGAGAGAGAGAGAGAGAGAGAGAGAGAGAAAGAATTGCCAGGGTAGGGAGGTAAAAACCTTCCCACGATCCTCGATTCCCAACTTCAGAAGCAATAATGACAAAATTTGGGTAGATTTATTTTTGGAAGATTTCCCTCCAGTAAGGGAAGAAAAGCCTATTTAATGAAACCAACCCAACTAAAGCAAAGACAGATTCTATAGTAGGCAGAATATGCAATCCCTTCCCCTTAATTGTGGGTGTTTTGTTTCTAACCCATGACATGTGGCAAAGGTGATGAGCTATTACTCCCATGATTGTTACTGCAAAGGTCTGGAATTTTGCAAGTGCAATTAAGGTCATTAATGAGTTGATAGTAACCAAAAGGGAGCTCTTCCAGGTCCACCTATCAAGTGAATCCTTTAAAAGAGAATCTAGAAGTCAAAAAGAAGAGAGACACTTCTGCTGGCTGTAAGCAAACTTCCATGTGTGAGGAGCACTACATGGTAGAATTCTACAGATGGCCTGCAGGAGCTGATATTCTGAGTCCTGCAACTGCATGGAACTGGATTCTGCCAATCATCAGTGAGCTTGGAAGAGTCCAAACTCACAGTCTCAAAAAAGATCTCAGCCCTGGCCAACACTTTGATTTTTACCTGGACCCTAGGTATATAACTCAGCCAAGCCATATTCAGTGTCCTCATATATGAAAACTGTGAGCTGATAAATTTGTGTTGCTTTAAAGTGCTAAGTTTGTGGTAATTGCTAGGCAGCAATTAAAATGAATACAGATCTTATGTTTTTCAGGTGAAATCTCAACAGGTCTTCAGGAGGACATCAATCATCAGGACTTTATTGTCACTTCAGTTGAGCCATGTTATTCTCTTTTTCCATCACTACCTGCTTTGACTCTGGAAATCACCTCTTAGGAAGTTCACTCATGGGCTGGGGATATAATTCAGTGGTAGTGAGCTTGTTTAGCATGCATGAGGCCCTGGGTTACATCCCCAGACCTGCAAAAGAAAAAAAAAAAAGAAGCTTTGACGTTAAGGACTTCCTGTGAGCTTTGTGGGGACTGTCGGAAGATAAATAAAGCAAAGAGATGTTTGTCTTCTGGTTTCATTTTGTGAAAAATGGAAAGTTGATTCCCATGTACATGGGGCAAAAACCTTTTTGAGGGCTTTTGAGCTATCTCATCAGTGGTGGCAGTGAGAGAAAGCACAGCAAGGCACTTCTGGGATTGCAGACTCTCTCTGGTATGTCAATCATCCAGCAATATGCAAACGACTGCTCAGGTCTACAGTCCAGTCCTCCATGTCTTCGAGGATCTGCCTAGGAGATACAACTCCCTCATATTTTGCTACTTTTGAGCCCAGTTTTTTTTTTTTTTTTCCTGGAAGCATCTTTAAGTGCTTGGAAAACGTGGCTTTGGAGTTTGGGTCATAGAATTGAGACTCATGAAGAATGTTGAGGATTCCAAGACCCAGCACTGTGCTGGCCATGGATTTCATACAAGTACTGTGGTTGTTTACAGGCCTGCTCTTCCTGGGAAATCTGGTACCTCACTTTACCATCTTGGCATTATCAGGCTCAGTGCTGTATGTCATAGTGTTTGTTGAATGAATAAGACCTTTTATTTTACAGAGAAAGACAATGGAGCCAGTTGGGATTCCAACTCTTGCCCAAGATTGCATAACTTGTTACTGGCAGAGATGGTTCTGGAACACCAGCTTTCCGAATTCCTGTGTCTTTTTGCTTCATCTTCCAGTCCTTGCACAAAGCCTGAAGTGCCACCAAGCAGGTGGAGGCAGGAAGGGGACTGTGTTTCCTGCCCAAGGACATCAGCAGGTCAGCAGCACTGTCCAGTGTCCACCCAGTCTCCATCCCCCAGTCCAGCCTGGCCTCCATCAGGCAGCTTTCAGCTCTGTCTCTGTGTTACACAGCTTCTCCTCGTGGCCCCCTTGCTCAATTCCCCCCAGTGCAGTTTGCAGCTTCACACTTCGTGAATTTTATTTGCAATCAATAAATAAAGCTATTATCATCAGGGTTTTGTATTCTCATCGTATATCGTCATCTGTCATAAAGCATTTCAGGCAGGAGTGCGGTTCACTCGGCATATCCCCTTCATCTTTATTTCTGAGTCAGAGACTGAGGGATGCGAACTAAGAGCTCAAGTCCAAGAATTCAGCTTTGAATCAGTAACAGAATGTCTAAAGATAAAAATTGCGTTTAGGCATTATTATATTTGAGATTAGTGCCTGGGGAGAAAAAAGTCATTACCTTATCAGGCTCTCTGTACTTATTAGAAGCGACAAACTGTTTTGTTTTCCCAGTCAAATGTGACGGATCTGATGGGAAAGAGCTTTTCATTTAGGTGTGTTTTCAGAATGCTGTGGCTTCTGGCCATTTCTGCCAGCTTTGTGGGGAGCATCATAGCTTAGTGTAGCTTTGGGTTGGCAGAGAAGTTGGGATCATGGCTGCATATCAAAGTATACTTTGGGGGAAGAAGCTGCATAAAGTTGCGGGTCTATTCCCTGGTAACTGCCACAGTCTTTAAAAATAGCAAATGTTTTCTTATAGATTATCAAGTTTGGGAAGCTAACGTTCCATAACCAAAATGGCTTATAATCCTGAAATTTTTATCAAATCGTTGGCAAAATAGTTTTCTCAACCATAGGTCCTAATTCTTAACCCTTGGGAAAATAGTGCTGAATTTAGCCAAGGTTGTTTCCCAACCCTTCATACCACAAGGTAGTAGTAGATAATGGTAATATTCACTGTATCTGGGGGTAAACTGGCATTCTGGATTGGAGGCCATTACCTTCAAGGGTGAATGTTGAGGCATTTTGAAACCCATTCATAAGCTGTACTCGAGAAGGAATAACTGTGGACACCTTCAGCTTTGTTTTGGTTTCTGTTGAGTTGTTTAGTTTTTCATGAGTTCTATTACTCGGTTCAGAATATTCTTTAGAATGCATGCTTTGCCTCCCAGAAAACCTCCATGGAGTTAATGTGCTTTGTGGAGCTCTGTTCTGTAAATCTTGTGAGAGTATTCTGTTTGGCCAACTCCAAACCAAAACAGAGATGAAGGTGGTATTCCTTCTATCCATTCAAGTATGTGCATCTCATCATCCAAGTAGGTTAATGCTTATGTGGAGGTGGCCCAACACTTCAAATGATCAAGGATTATATAAACCAGTCATGACTGTAGGAAAAAAACCAGGGTTCAGGGAGGTATTAAGCATCTTGTTATTTTGACATGTACTGTAGTTATCATTTATTGAGAACTTATTATGTACTAGAAACTTGCAAAAGGCTTTACATTTTCCTTGGTGCTCACATTAACCTGCTAAGTTAATACCTTTGCTTTCCCAAATTTACAGAGGAGGAAACTGGGGCTTGAGAAGTAACCAAGCTAGAAAATTATATTGCTGGGATTAAAATCCAAAATCAAAGTATGTGTTCATAATGTCTCTACCATGCAGCTCCCAGCATGCCGTGTAGAAAGGGTTGGTCCTGGTCCCAGAGATAATTTTTTTCCAAAGCATGAACATGATTTTTTGTTTATTGCATAATAAACTTGGGGACTATTCTTCTTTTTCTCAGTTTTCCTTTTTTTCGCCTTGAACAAATAACTTTTGGATCTTAACACTTTCCATGTAAAATGGGGAAAATGACATGGTATTTGTCAGAAGCAAATCCTATGAGATGCATGATAATTTTAGAAAAGGGATTTTAACTCTTCAACACATTAGATTGTGAGAGTAAATAGTGATAAAGGAGAATTAGTGTTTTATTAGCTATAATTCATGGCCAAGAAGTCATCACATTTACTAAATTGTTTTCAGTCTAGTGAAAAACATGTAGTCATTGAAAGACATAATATGTGACTAGACACTATCTGGGCCACTGGGATTACTCCCAAAGGAATGTTATCATGGGGAAAGAGATCTCTCAGCAGCTGATGAAAGATTTTCTTGGTAGGAACTGAGTTTATGGGAAAGAGCGCTGATAAGCTGACAGCAGGGGCAAGCAAACTTTGGCCTTTCTTTCTCCAGCCAGCAAACGGAGGCAAGAGAGAAACTGGGCCTCTGTCTGAGTTTAAAGCCCAACTCCCCAATACCTGTTGGTGGTTGAACTGGACAATTTACCAATTCCTTTATACCTCAGTTTCCTCATCTGTAATTAGAATATTCAGAAATATCAAGTACAAGGTTATCAACCCCTGAAGCTGAAATAAGGTGGTGTTCTCTCCCTGGGAGTGTGTAGTGATGAAAAGAGTCCTCGGAGGAACAACTATCTAATGGGAAGTTATTAAGTTGTATATTATGTCTTCTTGTGTACATGCTTTCATTGTGTATAGGCCTCTTAAGTAATTTTACTATTTCTTTTTAAAAAATTTTTTGAAAATAGAGTCAGGGTGTAGCTCAGTGGTAGAGCACTTGCCTGACATGCACAAGGCCCTGGGTTTAATGTAGAGAGCCACAGTTTAGTCAGAATGACGCCTGGCATTTTTGCCAGAGGGAATGGTTGAAAGGTGACCCTGCTCTGGGATTAGGGTGGCTCCGGGGATTAGGGCGGATCCTGCTGGGAATAGGGCGGCACCAGGATTAGGGCGGATCCTGCGCCCGCTACTTTGGAGTTCCCATTGAGTTTTCGCGGGGTTCTGGGAGAACTGGCGCGTGGAGCCTGGTGGAGGCAGTGTGTTCCCGGGAAGTGTGTGTAGAGTGCCGATGAGAGTTCGGGAATAAAGGTTGCTGTTAGAACCTACAAGGCTGTGTGGCGGCTTGGTTATTTTGTGCCCAGCCAGACTGCGGCAGTTTAAAACCCAGCATTACACAAAAAAATTAATGATTAAAAAAATACCTCCTTTTTTTTTTTTATCACTCAAAATCAATCTGTTAGCATTTTGGCCTATTTGCTTCCAGTTATTTTAGAAAGTCAGAATTTTAGCAGGGGAGGAAAAATTGCTATTCCTATTTTCAAAAGTATTTGCAGACATATTCTAAAGGTAGAAAACACAAGGATAAAACTTATGTCACTCCCAATTTCCACTATCTATATGTTATTCTTAGGAGCAGGCAAATTCCAGGTGTGTATGTGGCCTATGGATGAAACAAGATTGATAAAATGTTAATACCTGTGAAGTTAGATTATGTTTGGATTTAGGTTTGGATGAGTGTTCCCAAAGAACCATGTGCTAAAGGCTTGGTCCCCAGGATGGCACTATTAGGAAGTGGTGGAACCTTTAGAAGGTGGTGGCCTAAGGGAGATCCTTAGATCATTGGGACTACGCCCTTAACAGGATTATGGAATCCTGGTCTCTTCCTCTTTTTCTCTGGCTTTGCTTCCTGGCTCACAAGTGAACAGTTTGCTCTATCCCACACTCTTGCTAAGACATGCAGTCTTGCCGGATGTCCAAAGTTATGGAGCCACTCAGTCATGAACTGGAAATTTCAGAATCATGAACCAAAATAAATCTTTTCTCTTTATAAGTTAATTACCTCAGGTATTTTGTTATAGTGACAAGAGCTAATTAATGCATGGGTATAAAGGGACTTTACTAAGGGGATACTTGAAAACTTCCAGGTTAAAAAAAAAAAAAAACTTTAAAAAGTGGAGTCATAAGACTCTTTTAAATAAATACCTAGTTCAAATTTACTGAGTTTGATAAAAGAAAAATATACAAGTAAAACTAAATAAATGATGAATTTTGAATGTCTTTTCTGCTCTTAGAGGTAGTTTCTAAAAGTCTCTTAAAAGCTTAATAATGACTTAATAATGACAACCATTCAGTTGTATGATTTCATGGTTTTTGAACTTGAATTCCATTATAAATGACATTGCCATTGAAATAAGAAGATATGCCTACTCTCATCCTTCTCTTCATCTCTTCTATACTTCTCAATATTTTTTATTGTATAGGTTTACAACATTCACATTACCTTCTGTACCCATACTTTCTGTATATTGAGTCACTATTTAAATGTATTTGCTTTTCCTCACCTGACCTTCTTATATGACTTTTTAATTCTCAAATTAATTATTGTGATGCATCTCTTAATTGGTTGCATTTCATGACCGTAAACTTTTTCAAGAAACTGCACATGAATCCTTGAGTTCTTTCATATTTCAAACTGCCTTCTCACTGTACCCAGGTGAAGTACTGACTGGATATCTCTGAATCATAGTTTTACCCTTAGAACATTCTAGACATTGCTCTAGTGTCTTCTGGCATTGAAGTTGGAAGTCAATTAGGCCTTTTCTGTGTTCTTTAATGTGTTTGTATTTGGTTTCCTTGATGCTGAAGACTATCTTTAAAAAAAATTCTTGAAGTTTAATAAAATAACTTGATTTGTCTCAATTTTGACTTTTCTTATGTAATATATTGCCATAAAATGATGCACAGCTTTAGTTTTTCATTTCGGGAGAATGCTTATGCATCATGTTCTTGAATGTACCATCTGTTCCAGTGTGAGAGGGGGATATACTTCAGGAACCATGCTTGCCCTTATGTTGAATTGTCTTTTTATTTCTTCCATGTCTATTAGTTTTTCATTAATTTCTTTATTTTTTCTGCATTTAATGTATTTATCTCTCTGTGTCAGAAACGAATTTTCACAAATATCTCACCTGTTCTTTTTTTTTTTTTTTTCCTAATTTTTGCATTAGTTTTATAATAATGTTGCTTTGGTTTTCTTTGAGCTACACACTTTCTTTCACCCCAATCTATTGTTGTTTTCTCTTTAAACTCTTGATTTTCAAAGTACTTATTAACTTCACTTATGGGATGATGCTCTTGTTTTTGGTTTGTTTACCTATATTTTTTATGCATAGTTTCTAATGGTTTATTTTTATTTTTTATTTGTTAATATATTGCTTATGCTTGAGAAGCTTTGTTTAGATGTTGTATTTTCTCTGGTATAGTTTGAATGACTGTTTAACTCTTTTCCTCAAACCAATTTGTTTTCCCTCTAAGCCACAGTATGAGGCTGAGTTTGTACTTTTCTATAACAAGAAAGCAGGGGAATGCTGGGCTTAGGTGTTTTCTTATAGTATGTATCTAAGTTCTCTTCTGAGATTTTGTTAAGTGTTCTCTACCAAATTCACCGCACATCATTGGGGTTATTATAACACTTTTTCAACTGAAGTGTTGCTTCAAAGTGCTGATTCAAGTCTGCCCTGCTGTTCATTTTCTCTGTTTCATACATCTTTCCTAGCAATATCTTCTCTCTGGAGAGGAAAAAGTTAATCATTCAGTGTGCTTCTCTCCAGATCTGAGTGTATTAGCATTTTCTGTGTTGCTATAACAAAATACCCAAGGCTAGGTGTTTTATAAATAAAATAAATTTATTTAGCTTACGGTTTTGGAGGCTCAAAGTCCAAGATCTAGAAGCCCTGTTTGGACTTTGGTGAAGGGCCCTGGGTCATGTGATCAGAGAATCAGGAAGGGAAAATAGCTTTAAGTGAAAAGGCCAAGCAGGCTGGGTAACAACCTGCTTTTGAGAGAACTCACTAACTCTGAAATTCTGCACTGGTCTCTTCTGAGGAAGGTACCTTCATGACCTGATTACCTGTACTAGGAAACACCTCTGAAAGTTTCCACAACCTTGACACTGCCTACTGGGGGCCAGTCTTCCAGCATGTGAATCTTTGGGGGAACACATGCAAACCATATCCAAATCATAGCACAAAAGTATTAGTGAGAACTGTCACTGATATTAAAATCAATAGTTGAAATTCTTGGGAGAGAGGTTGGGGGAATTATTTAGGTATGAGTTTGTGGAGCCTCTTCTCTCTGCTTCAAAAATGTCTTGTTTTGAAGTTTATTAAGTTAGATTATGATCCTTTCTATACTTGTTTGCTGTTGTGAAAATGATTTTGTCTTTTAATATATATATTTTTCTCATTCTTTTAGTTATTGGTGGGGGGATAAGAATAGAGCCAGAACCTTTGATCTTCCATCTTAACATGGCACCTGGTAATTTTTCAGTAATTTGACGTGACTCACTATTACTTTGGTTTGAATATAATTTTATCTTAAGAAGCTTGCAGATGAGGAGAGGATAAAAAGATACTTGGGTCACTGTGAGGTTATATGTGAATTTGTAGACCTAAAATGTGTTATGAAAAATGATTGTAACAATTTGAGTATTGAACAATGCCACTTAAAAATGTTTGGAAACAAAATGTTGGGAAACAAAATATTTTGACAAAACAGCAAATTCTGATGAACGGTAAAACCATATTATTTTTGATAAATTTACATATTTTCATTCCAAAATAATCCAGATTTGTTTATCTGGTGATAAACTGACTAAGTAAGAACATCAAAGTCAAACCCTGGATCCGGCTGATTCTGTATTTCAAGCAGGTTCGTGTCTTCCACTAGAGAGTGTCAAGTGTGGTTGGTTCTTGGGAGCCATGGTACCTCTCCCAGCAGAAGGAGTGAGGGAAGTAGAGTTACCTTGGAAAGACAATGGAGATGGAGCAGAGGAGAGATAAGTAGAGTTGCCTGGAAGAGAGACTGGTACCCAGCTTTGCAAGATTGCAACCTTGTATGCATGTATAATTGTATTAACACACTTGAAGATATGATATGTTGAAAGCAGAGGGCATTAGTTGTGGGAAGTAGAGTAAAAAGAGAATTACCAAGGATCCCTTTTCTTTTATCCCATAATGACATGGCATGGCTGCCAAGCCATACAGCCAGCCCACTGGTCCCTGAGCGGTGGGCAGGGTGGGCTGGATCAGAGACAGCAAGCACAGCCATGCAGAGCCTGCCAAGCCAGCTCAGGTCTAAGGTGTGGCGGGCCTGAGATGTGGCAGGCCAGTGATTAGGTGAGCCTGAGCCATACCGACCTGTCATCCTGTAGCAGCCCGGCCCAGGTCCAGTGAGGACGCCTGCTGCAGAGGCCTGCTCCACGAAGTGTTGCAGCTCCAGAACTGGAGCATGAACCATCTGCTGACTGCAATCTTAATTGCAGATGAATGGTTAGAAAAATGGAAGTGGGTCAGACCTATATGGTAGTTTGGACTCAAGAGTTAACCAATAGCTAGTACTGTTCTAAACCCTAATTGGCATAATTTTGGGCCAGTGGCCTAAGTACTTTTCCAACCTCTAATTAGCATAATTTTGGACCAATAGCATTGACAATTTTTTTAAACCTTGATTAGCTTTAAGTATAGACCAATAGCATTGCCCCAAGTGCTACATAAACCCCTAGACTAGCAAACTCAGAGGCAACCCCTTCTTGGTTCCCTTCTTATCCTATGAGAGCTTTGTTTTTGTTCTATGCATACTTGGAAAAATCTTACTTATACTTGTTTTTCCTGGTCCATGGATTTCATTCTTCAAATTCATGAGACAAAAATCTAGAAAGAAGAAATGGAGGGTGAGCTGCTGAGGTCTTCTGTGACACTGGAAGACATGGCCCACCATTAAGAGCTGCAATAAACTTCTTGACTGTAGCTTGTGCAGAACCCCACCACTTTCAGGGGCAGCCAAACTCCAGTTTCAATACCAGCTCTGTCCCTAAGAATGGGAGAATTCATTATCAGACTTGCAGCAATTCTACTCCCAAAGGCAAGGGTGAAGAGTGTCCTTATTGTGAGCTTCAAGTTCAAACATGTTCATCTGATCACCTTTTCTGAGTCCGTGTCCTTGGAGCAGCTTTCTATTTCCAGCGCAGGTCTGCTTATGTAGCAAGAGAATGCAGAAATACACAGATTTTAAATATTTCTGAGTCTTTCACAATGATTTCTCATGGTAATGAGTGGCTTCTGATTACCATTTGGCTTTTCCTGACTACAGGGAGAAAAGGAGATTGTTATGCCAACCTGAATAATTCCAGTCTGTGTGACAATTCTATTTATCACTCTAAATTAATATATTGCCACCCTGATGCCTTCCTCAGGTCCTCTGTTCATTTTAGTTAGTGTGAGTCAGTATTTTCACATCTAATTGCCCCTGGACATTGATAAGAATGAGCCGGACTTCTGGAAAACTCTGATTCTATTTTCATCTTGCATTCTTTATTTAGTTCTACATCAAACACAGTTATTGTGCATTTGGTCAATTCGTGTGTAATAAAATGTGTTAAGACCAGATAAAATTCAAAATACCTTAAGAAAATTTATGACAGATTTTTTAGGACCTCATTCATTTTTACTTCAATGTTTGGAAACAAAAAAGTGTCATGGGAAACCGAGACCATTTCTTGCAATAGCCTTGCAAACTCATTTTTATTTTGAGAAACTTTGTGTCCTCATTTAAAAATGTAATGCTCTTTCTACTAAGTGTACCATCCAACCTAAAGTCATTGAGGCACAGTAGAAACAAAAGGTGAAGCAATAAAGCAAGCATGGAACATGGAAGTGTTGGAGAAGACCCAGGGTCAAGAGCTCTCCTGTTTATTTGCTCAGACATTTCAAATGCTTTTCCTTACTGTGGGGTTATTTGTCTCAGATTCTTTAAAAAATCCATATAAAGTGATAAAAATCACAGAAGCAAAGGTCGAAGAATCAACATTTGAGCCATTTCAGAATGCTGAGAAGGAGACTTTATGGAAGTTGGGTGCATATCATAGAGACCACTGTGTTCAATTCATATAAATAGAATCCTAATTATGAAATTACAGAAGCTTTGTTGTCTAACAAGATCAGGACAGATAGTTTAATCAAAAAGTTGTATGAAGCATGAAATTTGTTTAAAAGCTAACCATAAAAACCAATGTGTATGTACCTACAACATTTCATGTTAAATTAAGATGTCTAAATGCACTATCTACCTAGATTTGATGTAGATTTCAGATTTTTTTGGGGGAGGGCAAGGGCAAGACTACTACTAATTTTAGTCCTGAATCATCTTTTTGCATAAACAATATTTCAAGTGCATTCTCTTCATTGCCCAAATTTTAGCTTATGTGAAGAGAAGTACAAATATAAAGATGTCTCTAATATAATCTGAAAGCAGAATCCATTGGGAATTTTATTATATTTATAGTCAAACTTTATATTATATTACATTAGTCAAACTTTCAAAGTGACTTATTTTTGAAATCATCTTTACAAAACACTAAACTATCTTTACTAAACCCAGTTTTCATAGAAACAACAGTGTTTGTTCATGCTTCTATTTGAATATTTATATGATATTAAATAAAATACACTGTTAGAATAACAAACACAGCAGGTTTGCATAAACTCTACTGACCCTGGCATGGACAGCCAAAGAGTAACCTATCAGTGTTTTTAAACATCCCCAGTGGGGATTGACTATTAGGGAGGGAGTATGTCATGAGTTCATTTGACCTGGCAGGTTGAAGTCAGATAGGGAACTTCACCTACCTGGGCTTTAGAGATTGTCTTGTGCAAACTTTATTCCAGAGTTAAGACGGTCTCTAGAGAGGTTAAGTGACCTCTCACAATGTAAGTGAACAGTGGTCACAATTGTTTTTATTTTTATTTTTTTATTTTTTGGAGTGCTAGGGTGGGGAGCTACTATTAATGCCTCTATTTCCTAACTCATTTTAATACTTGATATTCTTTATGGTGATTCCTTTTGAATGTTTTTAAAAAAAGTTTTCTTCCATATTTAACCTAAATATATTCTTTGTATCAGTAGATGCAATTCTCAAGACTTGTGGTTAAGACTTCTTAAGACTGAGAGCTGCGATTTTATATTTAACAGCAAACAAATGAGCTATATTGACAGCTTTTTCAAGCATTAGAATTATTCTACAAAAGAAGGCATACTCCACTTCCACGGCATGAATCCTACTGACATTTCACCATGCTGACTGAACTAGAAACTTGGATTACCTTCACTGCAGTTATCCTCCCAACCATGGTAGACACTGGCGTGCATTTGTTTTCTCTAGATTTAAACCCTATAGGTATTATTACTGCTTTGTGGAACCAAAATTTATTTAAATCTATCCATAGTTCATTCTTTTCTTTTCTTTTAACCATATCCTGTATTTTTTTAGTTTCCATCTGGGGTTATTTTTCTTCTTGGAAAATATTTTCAGTGTTTGCTATACTACAGTTGTGCTGGCAATACATTTTGTTTGGTGTCTGCAAATTCTATATTTCATCTTCATTTCTGCAGCAAATGAAATTCTGGATGAGGAAATATGTTTTTAGTATTTTGAAGATATTCTATTGTTTTCTGGTTTAGAGGCTTTGTTGGTAATTTAGATGTTGTTTGTATAGCTTTTTTTTTTTTTAAAGAGATATGTCTCTTTACTTCCTTTCTGGTTGTTCATAAGGTCTCTTCTTGGTTTTTGGCAATTTTACCAAAATGCACCTAAAGGTTGTGATGTGATATTTTATTTCATTGTTCTTGGGTTTGAATCTCTAACTTGAAGTCTTTCAACAGTTTTGGAAAATTCATAGTCATCATCACCTTACATTTTCTTCTGATATTTTCTGTCTTCTCTCTTGGGAATTAAATGTGTGTTAGGCCCTTTCGTCTTATTCCATATTTGCCTTGTACTTCTTCCTGTCTCTTCATGCTTTACTACAGATCCTTTCTGTTTCCTAATTCACTCCTTAAACATGTCTAATTTCCTGTTAAATTCATCCTTTAAGTTCTTAATTTCTGTTGTTATTTTTGCTGCAACATTTTCCATTCAGTCCTTTTATATTTAAAAACATTTTCTTAATTCTTCATATTGTTTTTATTCCTCCAATATTAATTACAGTTATTTTTATGATTCACATTTGATAATTTCATTCTCTGAATTTCCTTTAGGCTTATTTATATTATTTGTTGTTTCTCTTGATTTTATATCACATTGTTATCTTGCCTCCTCATATAAAAGACTAATTTTGATGGGATGCTCCACAGAATATTTACAGTTGTGGTAGATAATTTGAGGATCTGGTTGATGAGATTACCTTCAGGGTGATTTATATTTGCCTCTGAATGATGGTAAGGGTATGGGTACAAGGCCTTTCAATAGGATGCACAGGCAGCTGTGAATAGCTGTCTATCAAGTTTATTCTTCCTGTTAGTGTTGTATATGTTATTAATTAATTATTTGGGATTCTAACAGAAAGCCTGAGGAATCCACACTATCTCTTACTATGTAATGAGCCTTGAAATCCAGTTTAGCCACTGAGGATTACCAAAGTCTCACTCAGCTTCTGAGCCTCTCACCTGTTCTTACTGAGTTAACCATTGCCTTCAGGTGAAAAGTAGCTCCAAACACCAGACTCGTGTTTTTCTAATTCCTTCTTTAGGATCCTATGATTGTTCATTGCTTTGATATGAAGACTTTAAAAAATATTCCTTATTTTGTTTAGTTTATAAAGAAGTTTGGTATAATTCTTCAGTCTGTTGTCAATGAATGTCTTTATCTTCTTGCAATGACCTGATGTTTGCATTCTTTGGTGTTAGGTACAGGACAGGCTGAGTAAGCTGTCTGCAGGGCATGCCAAACAAAGTTAGCTGCAGGATGACCTGGCCACTCAAAACCTCTGTCTGGTTCTTTATCAGCTATTTGCTTCAAGCCCATACGCCCAAGCCCCTGCTCAAGGCTGAACACTCAACCCCCTGCTCAAGGCCGAACACATAACCCCCCTTGTGCCAACAAGGCAGCTTGCAGACCCAGAGACCTCATTAGATTTGGGCTATAAAAATGCCCTCCTGCCGGGCCCCTCTCTCTCTTGCTATCTCTCTTGCTTTCTCTGTCTCTCTCTTGCGCGCGCTCTCTCTCTCTTTTCTCCTCTGTTGTACTGCTGCAATAAAGATCTCTTGGTTGCTCTGAGTGTTGTGGTCACTTCCCTTTCATTTGGAGTGTTTTAAGTTAACTAATTTTATTGTGATTGCATTCCTTCTAATTCCTTCGTTCAATTTGATCATTCTTATTTTGACTTCTTGATATTGGATTCTTAATTTTTTCAGTGACTCTTCTTTTCAAATACACATTTTAGGGTTCTGTATTTCCCTGTAAGGAATGCTTCTGCTGAATCCTACCAGTTTTGATGTGAAGTATCTTCATGATTGTTATTTTCTAACTTTCATTCTGCTTTCTCTTTTATTTATAACACTGAATCTTAATTTTCAAACAAGATGATGTTTTTAGTTCTCCTTTGTTAACAATTTCTAGCTTAAATGTACTATGGTTAAAGAATACTAAATTTATTGAACACAGGGTTGCTTAACCACCGAGCCACATCCTCAGCCCTTTTTTGAATTTTATTTAGAGATGGAGTCTTGTTGAGTTACTTAGGTCCTCACTAAATTGCTGAGTCTGGCTTTGAACTTGTGATCCTCCTGCCTCAGCCTTCTGAGCCACTGGATTTACAAGTTTGCACCATGGCACCCAGCTAAGAATTCTAAATCTGATCATTTCAACCTTAGGAACTTGTTGAAGTCCAGTATATGGTCAATTTTTATAAATGTTGTATATGAGCTTGAAGAATAATCATGAATTTAAATTATTAACTGCAGTGTTCTGTGTGTCTACATTAGATCATATTTATTATGTTCAAATTATTTATAACCTTCCTGCTTTGCTTTTTTCTTCCTGCTTGTTTCAAGAATTTCTAAGAAAAATATGCTTAAATTTTCTAACATGATAATGGATTCAAACTTACAATTCTAAATTATTTGACTTTGTAAGTTTTTAGACAATATCATGCAAATGTAAATGTAAATGTAAATTAAAAAGAAATTTCTAGTGAACCAAACATTTTATATGAAGCAACCAACCCTCTTTATCTTCAATAGTTTTTTGTTCTCATCTTAAAATTTTTGTTCTACAAAGGATATAAAAGGAAAAATAGATGTTGTGACTTTCAGAAACAATTACCCTTTGACCCTTAGTGGAGGAGATACCCCATAGCATAGTGGTTTAAAAAAAAAATCAAGCTTTGGAACCAGGGAGACCTATATTACTATCCTGGTGCTATCCCTAGTTATTTATGAGACTATGGATAAGCCACTTAACTTTTCTTATTCTCTCCTTCTAAATCTGTAAAATGGAAAGCTGAGTGTGGTAGCATATGCCTATAATCCCAGTGACTCTGGAGGCCAAGGCAGGAAAATCATGAGTGCAAAGCAGTCTCAGTAACTTAGTGAGGCACTTAGCAACTCAGTGAGACCATGTCTCTAAATAAAATACACACACACACACAAAAAAAAAAAAAATTGGAGATAATACTAGGAGCTACCATTACTGGCCATGAGGATGCAATGAGAGAATGAATGTAAAGTGCTTACTGCAGTACCTGGCATGTGGTAGATGGTAGCTATGATTACCTTCTTGTGAGACCTGATGTTTGTTTTCTTTAGAGTTGTCTTCAAAAATTTTAGTTCCTAGGGGATGGGGATATAGCTCAGTTGGTAGAGTGCTTGCCTAGCATACACAAGGCCCTGGGTTCAATTCCCAGCACCATCACCACCAAAACAAATAAAAAGTTTAGTTCCTTGTGTTAGAGTATACTTAAAGCACCCAGCTGGGAGTATGCCATGTCTCCAGATAACTAGTGGCTGCTCAGTAGCTTCATTTTGAGTTCTCATTAGTAATCCAGCTTCCATTAAGAAGGTTTCTCAATTCTATTCATGCCAAGTATCCATGTGTCTATGAGTCTACTTTGTGGAATCTGATATTGAAAGATCATTTGATAGATTTCTTGACCTAATGTATGAATTGTTTGCCGCAGTCCGACTGCAGCAAAATAACTGGGGGGTGACGAGCAACTTGTGTACATTGATACAGCAGGAGTGGGAGCCGTTTATTGTAGGACAACAGAGGTATTTATACATTACACACAGCTTATCTAATTAACATAAACTAGATACAGCAGTCAACCAATAAGGAATCTCCACACTTAATGGCTCGCTGGTGTTACTTCACAAACCACTCCCTCTGGCAAAATGCCAGGCGCCATCCAGACTTGTTTACAGACTCTAACAATTGTTTCTTTGAATTGTGATAGTGCTTGGTGTTTAAATATAGTTCACATTGATGTTTCTGAGATAAATGGTTCACAGAAGATACTCCACAACAAGTGGGATTTGGAACTTCCTTGCAATGTTCATACAGCCAGAAACTGTGAAGTACTTTACTATTTCTGTGGGATTCTTTCTCTCTTTGGATATGTGGAGTTAGCAAGAATCCCCACTTGTCAATCATTTGCTGAAGAGTAAAAGAACCTCACTGCAACTTTCCTCATGTCTGATTTTTCATGCTTTCTCCACTTTGTGCTAGAATATGTAAGAAGCAATGCAGGTCAAAAGGCAACCCTTTGGAAATAACTGGCGAACAACAATAATTTAAGAATTAAATTCAGTAACAAAATAAGTTTCCCCTCTCCAAACAACATGGCTTAAATGAGTTGGAAGCTGATTCGGTTTCATGTAAAAAAGGCTCAGAAGTAGGTAGTCTATGATTGGCATGGAATGATCCTCAAGGAACTAAGCTCTACTTTCCTATCTTAGCCCATGGCTTGCATTTATAAAGTCACATCATAATCCAGTATGGCTCCTGGAACTCTAGCCATTATGTTTGAGTTACAGGTTCGAATAAAGAGGAAAGATAAAAGCAGAAAGGTTCTATTTCCAGTACGTCTCCTTTCTTGGAAGTTCCTACCCTGTGCCCAGATCTCACGGGCTAGCACTTTGTCATAAGGCTGTATGCAGCTGCAAGGGAGGCTGGGAAACAATCTGCTTTATTCTGGGAAGCACTGTGCTTACTTAAAATTTTGGGATCTGTTACCAAGAAGAAAACAAGAATGGAATTGGGATAGTTACCATGGGATTGGCTCTAATGGCTTCAGCTGGTATTGATGATCCCATATGACTCAACTTCAATCTCATTCACACTTGGGATCAAACTCATCCTTTCTCCATAGAATAAATTATCAGCAAATACACTTCATTACTTTCTTTTTTTTAAAGGAGTTTCTTTTTAAAAATAACATCACAAAAGAGCCACTGTGGATATAAGAGAGGTCATGCCAAAAAGGTCAATTTTTCTGGGTAGAAATTGAGAGTACAGAAAACCCTTGATACATCATAGCATCTTATGCACATGGAATATCTTCTGTGGCTGCAAAGCTGGTCTGGAGCCCAGGCTGTGGGGTGAATTAACATGATGCACATAGGAAGAAGGTGATGAGAGATTCCAAAGAGCAAAACTTTGCCTCAAGTCCTCCTGTTTAATACCCATTTAATGTGAGCAATGAAGATATTATAGTTCTTAAAGAAAGATCATGCCAATCAGTGTCAAAAAAGAAAGTCATTGGCATTCCTTAGGGATGCAGTCTTTCATTCCTTTCAGTGCTGAATCTCTGGAGAGGGTAGCCATCATATGCTGTTTTTGTTCCCCATGTCTGTCTGACACCTTATTTGTTACCTAGCTTTTGTGTATCTTTTAGTGGTGATGATTATTGATGCCCTCTTGAAACCTTGTCCTTAACTGGCTTCTGTGACATCTCTCCCGGTTTCCCTTTGGGTAACTTCCTGTCACAGGCTCAATTTCTGTGGCCACTCTTTTGGCATTCCTGAGCACTCCATTCTCAGCCCTTTCCTCCTTCCATACTCTCCTTCCTGTAGAATGCCGTCTAGACCATGGCTCTGACTACTGTCCAAGTGCTGATGTCTCGAACCCCATAACTTTAGGAAATTTCTCTCCAAAGATCTAGAACTATTTTTCCAAGCACTCACTGGACATTGCCATAACACCTAAAATTCACTATATCTAAAATGGAGTTCTTCAACTTCTCTGCTCATTCCCTGATGTCTTTCTTTGCTCCTGTCTTCTCTGTCTTGCTCAGTGACATCTATATCCCAAGCCAGAACCCTGAGTTGTCTCTTACTCCTTCCTCTCTGTAATATCTCTCTTCATGTACAAACTATCACCAAAACTTCTTTCTTAAATCCCTCAGCTTCACCCCTTTCCTGCCACACTCACTGCTGTCCTCACCCAAGACATCATTTTTTTTTTTTTTTAATCACTCGGGATACAGCTTTATCCAACTGCCATTCTGCCTTCTCCATACAAAAACTCTAGTGTTACTTCTCTGATTAAAATCCTCCAAACTTCCCATCACCTATTAGACACCATCCAAACTCCTCTGCATAACATTCAGGACATGTGCATCACAGGGCTGCTGTTTGTCTATATGGAGATATATATATATATATTTTATATATATATATATTTTTATATATATATATATATATATATATATATTTTATATATATATATATTTATATATATATATATATATATATATATATATTTTTTTTTTTTTTTTTCCGTACTGGGGATGTGAACCCAGTGTGCTATACCACTGAGCTATACACCCAGTCTTTTTTATTTTTTATTTTGAGGCAGGTTCTTGCTAAGTTGCTAAGGCTGGCCTTGAATTTGTGATTTTCTTGCCTCGATCTCCTGAATTGCTGGGATTACAGGCATGTGCCAACATACCTGGTACATGGTTCCTTTGTGTGAATAAGAAAAAATGCCTCTTCTGGGTATATGCAGCCCACCAAGTGCAGAAGGAGGACTTAATTAGCAGAATATGGATTTATGTGAGAATAAGGTAACTCTTGTCAGGAAGATCAGCCAAGGGGACAGGGCTTGGCTACCAAAGCTTGTTCTGGGTTCCCTGACTTGCCAGCTGACCTCTACCCATGTTCCTGGGTGTAGCCTGGATCCAGTATATTGACTTATTTCCAAGCTCACTCCCACCTCTATGAAGGTGCCTATACTTTCTAGGAACTGTTCTTCCTCTAGCATCCACGATTAACTCCTCCTTATCTGCCAAGTGCCATTTTAAGTGTCACCTCCTCCCAGGAGGCTCCTCTGCCCTCATGTCCTGAATTACTTGCCATCACTCAGCGTTCCCCTAACACTGGGGATATGTTTGTCGTGTCACTTGTCATACTGTTGTAATGATTAACTTTTACATTTTTGTCTCCCTTTCTACTCTGTGAACAACTAGAGGGCAGAGGGTAATGCTTTATTCATCTTTATACTCTTGGCCTGGCTTGGATAGATCCTCAGTAAATTAATTGTAGACCAGTGCAAGAAATTAAGCAAAACTCCTGATTGTGGTTTAGACAGAACTATAAGGCTTCTATTTATTATTTTAAAAAATAGAAAATAATAGATACATTTAGTGATGCAAAACCATTACAAAATATTCTAGAAAGGAATTGTCATTTCTTATTTATGAGCAGAGGCATGAAAAGGAAGGGGGCAGATGCTGACGGCAGGCAGGGAAGGCATCAGTCTTTCAAGAAGCGCATTAAGGGCCTTAAGGCAGAATTTAAGAGGTGGCCAGACGCAGATGCAACTATGGTGTGAATAGGGCAGATGAGCTAAGAACAGACTTGAATTAAGCCTGAGAGCAGAAAGGGGATCTTCTGTTTAAAACCCACGCTTGCAATTGACTGGATGTTTGACCTCTGGGCAAGTCATTAACCTCTGTGTCTTAGTTTCCACATCTGTAAAGTGGAGATAATAATGTTTCCCTACTTCAAAGAATTATAGATTAATCAATGTCTGAAAAATGTCTCTAACTTGGGCACCTCTATGTAAATATCCAGAGCGGCATGGAGGAAACTCAGGTGGAAATACTATAGGAACAAATCCGATCTTCCTTTTAATTTATTCATAATATTCAAAATGAAAAATAATTGCTAGTGTCCTCATCCTAAGTATTAAGGAAATAGCAGTTGCATGTATGCTTTCAAAAAATGTCCTTTAAATGATTTTAAGTCTTTTATTTTTCCATGTGACTTCACAGCAGAGGTGTCTGCTGAAGTCAGTGAACTCCAGGCACATGGGGGTTCCAGGTCTACTGGATGAAGCCCTGAGGATGTAGTCGGTGTAGACAGCTGTCTCCTTCCTGAAGTAGGTTGTTCACTTATGGCACATGTGACCTTCTTCATTTCTTCCTCTTTTCTCCCCACTTCCCAGCTTCTCTCTTTCAGAGAAGTCCCTGACCAGGGAAGGGATAGGCTGGGCCCTGTGCAAGTTCAGCTCAGGACTCTTAGTTCTTCCATCTGAGGATGGGGGTTAGGGAGGAGGGTAAACTGTGTTTATGTGCACTTTTTAGATCACTTTATGTGATCCAAAAGTTGAAATTCCTTCCTCAGCTTTCTAAAAAGGACAGACTTCTTATAAGGACCTTTGATTTATTGGCTAACTTGAGGGGGCTTATCATGCTGAATGGGGTGATGGATGGAGAGGAGGGTGGGGGTAATCAAGGGGGAAAAGTGCCCTCCAACCCTGGAGAAAAAAAATAATATAGTCATAAGAGGAACTCTTTGGGTACAGGAAGAAGGAAAAAAGGCAAATGGGAGGAGAGCTGGGCCAGAGCCCGGCCAGAGCCAGGAGAACAGCCACACTGGCTGGGAGCTTTTGTGTATGGGGAAACAGAGAAGGGGAGAGAGATAAAACCTGTTTCTAAAAACAGTGTTTTATTTTATTTTATTTTTTTAAAGAGAGAGAAAGAGAAGAGAAAGAGGGAGAGAAAACTTTTTTTAATATTTCTTTTTCAGTTTTCGGTGGACACAACATTTTTATTTTATTTGTATGTGGTGCTGAGGATCGAACCCAGTGCCCCATGCATGCCAGGCGAGTGCGTTGCTGCTTGAGCCACATCCCCAGCCCCCTCAAAACAGTGTTTTAAAGGGGGAGAAGATGCTTTGAAGAGGATATTTAGAAGTTTTACTGGGTCATGGAGTATGAGTGTGTTGTGTCTGAGTGTTTTCTATTTTCTTTTCCTCCTTTAAATGAGTTTATAAATTGAGATCAGCCTTAAGGCAGGGTGGCTGACAGTAGTCCAGTCCATTCGAGAAAAGCAAGGATTTTCAAACACAAGCAGTAGAGAGGGAAGACAATGTTTTAGATGCAGTAGGACAGTGTACTTGAAACCTCAAGCTTCCTCCTGAGTGCCTGGGTATCATGTTTTGGGGCCCATAGGTCTAGACCCAGTGCAGTGATCTCCCTGTAACCTTCAGTGCACACTGCTGAGCCCCTTTTCCTGGTCTTATTTTGATCTAACCCAGACCATAGGAATCCAAGGGCTGTCCTCAGGAGTGAGGTGTTCCTAGGGGACTGGATTATGTAGGATGCCTGGGGTTAGTGCCTCTCATTGAGGATTTTTAATATTCTCCCTATTAGTACACTGCTTCTTCTGCATTGCTTCCCAATTAGGAAGCAGAGATCACTGAGAAATCTCTCTTGCATAAGGGGTTAATGGTAAGCACCACTGCAGATCTAACGATTGTACAAGCTTATATCTTAAGAGGGGCTGTTTCTATGTTGCTTTGTTAGTCACTTATTTTTTCTTTTGAATTGCAAGATGAACACGTTATCCAAGGAGTAGCCCTATGACCTTAAGTGATGTTAAGCCACTCACAGAAGTAGCTTGAGCGAGAGTGCTTTTGTGCTGTTGTTTTGTTTGGAAATATTAGCCTTCTGTTAAAGTCATAGTGAAGTGGTTTAGATCAGATCCTCCTGGGTAGCTCTGTTGCTGATTTGTGTAGACATGGATAAAATATTAATACCATTCCAAGTTCCATACCATCACTCTTGGCCTCTTCCATCTGTAGGTGGAAACTGCAGAATGGGGTCCAAGCTTTATGTATGTGAGAATTTTACATACACACACACATACACACACAGAGTACTGTTATTTCTTTGGCTTTCTGAGACTAACTCCTTTTTTTCTTTATTAGTACTGCCTGAAATGGAATAAACCTTCTGTTTTTATCTTCCAAATAAGATCTTTTCAAAGACAGCTTCTTTGAGGGAGTCTGGAATAATTAATTATCTCCCCCCTCCATCTTTCTCAATGCTTTTAATTTGAACTTTCTTAATGAAAACTCATCTCTCATAAATGCTGGGTTGGCCCATTTTGTGTGTGCCTGCTCCATCCTGCTTTGAGTGATGGGTAAATAAGAGGCAATCTGGTGATGAGTTTTGCTTGTGTGGTGCGGAAGGGTGGAGAGGGAGGAGGGTTTGATGAATAGAGGCAACCAGAAAATGTACTTGATAATAACATGGCTGTGATTGATGTTGCAATTCCTGAAAAATTATCATTGTGATATAATTATTTGTTTATGAACTGTGCCCCGAAACTCCCAACTTTGAGATTATTCATGGCACAGATAAAACTCTAAAGCCAATAATTCATCAAGGGTATAATGGTTTTGTTTGGGGAAGGTGGGGGGGTCACATGGATATTACATCCTGTTTCTGACATTTCCGCTATAAATCTAAGCACTCCTTCAGTACCAGGCAGAGCCACCTCCTTACCTTCTGCTCCATTTCTCCCCTCTTAAAGTGGTTTTAATAGTTTGTATAATTTTCAAAAACTGAAATTTATTTTTCTAACATAGTAACATTATCTGGGTCTTTCAGTGTTTCATGATTCCAAATAGGGAGAGGTGAATGGAAGAATGAAAAACAATTATTTCTTGTCCCCCCCTCCCCCGCTCCAAAGCACAAGACAATAGATGGAAATTTGGGGGTTGTGAGCTCTAATTCCAGGTGAAACAAACAAAGTTTCAGTGAATATATCTGGGCTAGTCTCCTTGATTTTGATCCATAAAAGAGAATTAAAGGAGGCCTACTCATTTTCAGAAAATATAATGAGTTTGGTTCATAACTCTTACTTGAATTTTGAATGGATTTTATCCATATGTATCAGAGGTCTTGACATTTTGCCCACTCCAGTTCTGATCCCATAAAATGGCTGACACCATAATTTATCTCCATAATTTTTTCCATTTTCTTCTCATGGTTGGTTTTTCTATGCCTCCGTTCACTTACATGACAGTATCCCACTGGCAATGTTTGTCACAGGTATATCATGTGCCTGGTGTCCTGGGGTTCCACAAATACTAGGTCTCTCCTCTCCAGCATAGTTGTGTGAAATACAAGGAAAATGGGAAAGTGTTTTCAAAGAGACAGGCTCTTGCTCACATTCCATGTCTAGTGAACTTCTTCCCTTGACTTGTCACTGAGGCACAGGCCAGCGTTATGTGAAGACCATATACAGAGAGGAGGGTGGGAGCTCCACAAATCAGACCAAAGCGTTCTGATTGTCCAGTGGTTTAAGATGCGATAACAATTTAAGCTGGCTGCTAAGAAATGACTGCAGTCAAGGACAGGTTTAATTAAGAGCTCTTGTGGGCAGATACTGGATCACGGCTGCAGCTGTGTGATTTGTCTAAGGTATCATATTTTAGTAGGGGCTATTATGAATTGAATTGTGTCCCTCTGAAAGTTGGAGTCCTAGCCTCTGGTATGTCAGCATGTGACCTTATTGCCATTCCTTTTTTTTTTTTCCATGATAGGGTATTGTAGATGCGATTGCTGAAGATAAGGTCATAATAGGTCATAATGGAGTAGGTTGGGTCCTTAATCTATTTTCTGTTTACTTATTTGGGTACTGGGGATTGAATCCAGACACTTTGCCACTGAGCTATGTCTCCAGTCCTCTTTTATATTTTGAGATTGGGCCTCACTAAGTTGCTGAGGGTCTTGCTAAGCTGCTGAGGCTGGGCTTGAACTTGCAATACTTTCTTCTCAGCCTCCCAAGTTGCTGGAATTACATGCATGTGCCACTGCACCTGGATGTTAGGTCCTTAATCTAATATGACTGGTGTCCTGAGAAAAAAGAAACACAAGGGAAAGAATTCCACATGAAAACACAGTGAGACATGGGGAGAAGATGGCCATACGATGATGAAGGTAGAGATGCATTTACAAGAAATGTCAAGGATTTCTGGTAACTTCTGGAAACTAGGAGAGAAGCATGGAATAGGCCCTCCCTAGAGCCTTCTTTGCTGTTACCTTGCTTTCAGATTTCTGGTCTCTCTGTGCGAGACCAGAAATTTATGCTGTTGTGAGGCACCCAGTTTGTGGGTAAGAACCCTAGAAAACAAATAGAGGGGTCTTGAAAAATCCTGCTGCACTCAAATAAGGGTGACTAGGATATATAAGCACAGCCATAATGTCATTAGGGGAACAACTAAAATAAAAAGTGACATTTAGTCTAGAAATTTATTGAAACTCTAGTGTCTACATTCACATCTTTGAAGGATGTTCAGATGGAAGATGATTTCGTTCATTTAACTCCAGAGGTAGATATATATCAGCTCAATACCTTCTAAAATTGTAATCATTCAACAGTGGGCTAGAAAGACCCTCAATGCTAAAACAATTAAAATGTGACTTATACATGAGAGGGTTCCTCTTTGTTGAGATTCTCTGAAAGACTATTTATACAGCTTAATGCTCGTCTGTGAGAATAAAGTAGTAAGTTATACTTTTGGATCTAAGATCTGAGATCTGTTTACACAGGAGACAATGTCATAGTTTATTAAATCATAGTTTATTTATTACTGGCTTAGGTTCTCTCTTCTTCCTCTCCCTTTGATTTACCTAAACTATTACTATATATAAATAGGCAAGGATTGTGGACACACACCCAATATACTCCAACATCTCTCTCTGGGCAACATTGCCAGCCATGTGGATTGCCCAAGGAGGCAGGAATGAAGGAACTTGCTGCTTTATCCCTTCTGATATTCATTTTTAATAAAAACTCAAGCTAGCTTGCCAAACCATAGAAACATTTCCAGTGGAATCGCTGCTTCTTGATTTTTTTTTTTTTCTTTTTCTACATGTCTTCGTTCATTGTTGTTATTCAGCAGATCTTGGTAAATCACTGAGCTTGGCATTATGGATGGACATGAAGATGAGGAGTCAATGATTCATGCCCCTGGAGTTTACCAGGTCAGCCCCTCTTTATAGTGGCTTCTTAGGAGACACAAGCAAGCAGAAGTGGGCTAAGGATGTTGGCTTACCTTAGTGTCCCAGAAGGGTTTCTTAACTCTGCTAGTTGTCATCAGCTTTTCAGAATCATACTCCAGAACAAGATTTGTCTTTTTATTCCACTATGTGATTGAAGAGTTGGCAAAGATAACTTTTCTTTCTTTGCCAAGTCCCTCACTCTTTCTACTTTTTGAAACTGGATAATAATCTTGGCATGAAGACTATCTTCTGTGCTTAATACACCTTACCTCCTACCTTCAATGCAATGCATAGGCCAAATTGAGTTCAAGTTGCATTAAACATTCTCAATGTAAATAGGGGACTATTCCCCTAGGAGTAGGAGAAAGAGGGCAAGAATTACAATCTACTAGGACTGAAACCAGTGTTGTTGTTTTTTTTTTTTTGTTTTGTTTTTTAATGCTCAGCTGAGTGCATATCTTCCCTCTTGTTGTGACTGCTGATTTTACTTAAAATTTTTTCTTGTTATTTACTGCCAAATAAACTACATCAGTATCGGCTGGGAGGGTGAGGGGAGGAGGTATAGAGAGCGGGTTGCTGACCCCTGTTCTGTTCGTCACCTGTAAATTGGAGTCTTGACAAGTTGACTTGCTGACAGCCAGGCAAGAGAGAAAGGTCCTGTGGTTCTGGGGAACTGGGGACTCTGGCTTGGTTGCCAGCCCTGGGGCTGGAGAAGTGGCATGGCTTCCTGATTATCTGTGGGTCTGATCCCAGAGCTCATTCACACTTTCTGGCTGAGAGCTGTTTTTTATTTCATTAGTGATCCATTTTAGTATTGATGGGTACACATAAAAGGGAACTATTGATGCAAAGGGAGGCTTGAGCTTGGGTAGGAATCCAGGATTTTTTCCACTTCAACTTGTAGGAGCTCCAAACATTGAGGATTTAAATTAACCCACCATGCCTAGCTTGCCCATGTCAGCCCTCATTACTGCTATCCTAGGATCCCAGGGCTGAATGAATATCCAGAAGTAAAGTGTTATTGCTGACCATCACTATCATCTACTCTCACACTCCTACAATTGCCCCTCTGCCTTGACAGGACCCTGCCCTATGCAAAGCCCCAAGAGCTGTCACTAACAGCAGTTCCACCAACACCCAGAGAGCACCTTGGGTAAACTGGCCTCCTCACTCACCGTCATCTGTTCAGGATTGAGTTTCTAACGTCACCAAATTTTGACTTCTCAGTCTTGCTATACTGTATCCTCTGACTCTCAGGAGCTTGGGATAGAGAAATTTTATAAAAGATAGTTGGGTGAGCTCAGTTCTGTATTCTCAGTCACTTGCTCCATGTTCGCTATTGTTGTGTACCTATATCAAGAACTCACTCAGGGCACAATAGAGAAATCTAGGGCCCCACAACCCTAACCACACTTCCCCTCCACTATTAACAACTGCCCCTCAGTTGGCCACTGTCACTGAAGACTTAAACTAGGAAGATATTTACTATTGTTTGTAGCTTTTGGACAAAAGAGTCTGTCTCTTCTTTTTTTAAAAAGCTCAATCATTTACATATCTTCATTTTTTTGGAGAGCACAGACTTAACAGGTGACCCATCTTACCCTTAACTTTGAGGTAACAGTTGACACTTTTTAAAAGAAGAGTTAGCAGATAATCTGCCTTGAAATGGGACAGGCCACCTACGGACCTAACCATAACACAGCACAACATGACTCAGCCTGTCTGGAGAAAGAAAATACATATTTAGTATAAAGAGAAGATATAAGCAATGGAACAGTTGGTTATATAAGTTGTAATAAATGAAAATATCGAGTGCATTTTAAATGATTAATGTATGAAAACTGTCATCACTTAAGGTGCATTAATCAAGAAAAAATGCACGCTTCACATAGTGGTTAATGTCGCAGGCCCATTGTTCAGCTTTGACAATGTGCATAATAATGCTCAGTATGACAATGAGTTGGGGTAGCTGAAAATTTAGGATGGTTGCAAGTTCCGTGTAGTATTTGGATTAGCATCTTAATCTGTGCCTTGTCAGCCTCATCAGTACACAAGCTAGGTATTTTTTTTTTTCCAAAACTAGCAAAAATAAGGATGCATTTTTTTAAAAACTTTTTTTTTTAAAAAGATAGAGAATAATGACCAAGGTACCTGCTTAAACAAATACTACCAGCATTCATTAGTTAGGATGGTTACATGTAAAAGAAATGATGCCAGATAGTAACAAATCCAAGAGAAGTTTATTATGAAAATGGCACCTGCGGATGAAAAAATTAAGTTACATAAAAGACAACCATGTATGTGACATGTATGAGAATCTACAAAAGTATAAAAAGAACCCTGTTGTAAATGAAGTATGTACATTTCTGATTTGCAGCATTATCAATGGTCAATGAAAAAAAATGTTTCAAAATAAGCCAGGCACTCAGGAAGTTAGGTCCGGTTAGCTTCACACAAAACAAATGTACCATCGCTGTCGCTTTGTAAAGTTTTAATTATTTTTTTATATATATCGTAGAGTTGGTAACACTGCTAAGATTTTTTACGAACAGAATATCCCTTTCCCCATTATTCAGCTACTTGGCACCAGTCTCCTCATAAAAGTTTTCATATATTTGTACAAGAAATAGTTAAAAACACAGACACAGTCTTCACAGGTAATGAAGTGTTTTTTTTTTTTTTTCATTTTGTAATTTTAAACACTATGGATTTAGACAGCAGCTGTGATTATCTGTTAGTTTAAATCACCAGAAATCATTTTGACACAACACAGAAACATTTATAAAAGAAAAAATAAAACAGCTGTCTAGCTGTTCTTTGTAGCTGATAGGTGCATTCCTTTGATTGTTCAATAGCTAGAGTAGAGCTTCCAAAATTAATCTTTAAATTTCTCGATCGGCCTTCTTCACCTTCTACACCACCTAAGTCCTTCAGGGAAGTTCACTACTAAAAGTTGTGGCATTTAACTTCCTTCTGCTATTATTCCAGCATGGCTTGGGCCCAACTCACAGAATCAAAGGTTCGAGAGGAATCCACTCAACACAGTGATATTCAAAGGACAGCCGAGTTACTATATTAGCATTGCACGAATAAACAAATATATATGACAATTCTATATTCCATTACCCCCTCCCATTTTGTTTTTTAAAAATGTTGGTTGACCTTTGAAATAATTTTCTGTCTCACTGGTAATTGCTTTATATATTGCTCCATCAGCCAACCTGAAAGGAAACCAAAGAAAAGCACCCACTGCTTATAGGTAGAGCACAAGGGACTCTGGGAATGTTAACTGAGGCTGTATGGCATCGATTTATTTAATATATCTGAGCATTATTCTTCAGTGCTTTGCGTAGCACTCCAGAAGAGAGAGAGAGAGAGAGAAAGAGAGAGAGTCATACCCAGAATTCCGTTGTGGGAAAATGGCTCCATTAACCTTGAGCTAGTTAAGAGTCTTTTTATCTCTGAGAATGAAAAAGATTTTGGGAACAGGGGAAGGAAAGCAGAGGAGGGGAAAAGGGAGACAGGAAAGGGAGGGAAAGAAAGGAGAGATAGGGAGAATATACACCAGCAAAGCAACAGCAGGAATTTAAAAAAGTAAAACGGAGGATTCACAGACAGTAGAAGCAGTATAGGGTGACATTACAGAGGAAGGCCACCACACAAAAACCACTAACCCCCAAGAATCACTGATTCACTAGGACTGCAGGAATGGGACTGTACCACTCCGGACTAGAGATAGAGCACAGAGAAGACAAAGGACAAAACAACTACATTAGCTTAGTATATACTGCATATAGAAACACACATTGAAACTGCAATGGGACTGACAGCCAAGGACACGTACACACCGTACACATTACAGTTCTCACATCTGTTATTAGATGCCTTAACAAACAGCTGCCAAAAATGAAGTGGAAGAAGAATTTATACTTGACAGTCATTTGGAGTGTTTGACACCACACTGATTTCTGGCAACAAAGACAAAATAGGATATTTTTTTCTTTTTCTTTTTCTTTTTTTTTTCCTTTTTTAACTTAATGTGCAGTTTTCAGTTGCAGTTATCTGTCTGAAGCTTATTAACCCATTCTTTAGTTTTAAAACTTATTGGTTTCAACTTAGAAATTAGAACCAAGGGAAATAAATTCCATCAAGTCAGTCCCCCAAAATACAAACCTTTTTTTTTTTCAGCAAGAAATGAAACAAACCAAAAACATGTTAAATACTTTTCCTTCCTTTACTCTGAAGTGTTATTGAAGTTGCAAAATTAGCCTCAGTTAGACTGAGTAAGGGGGAAATAAAAAGCTCAATAAAAGGCAGTATGTACCTAAACTGCTCCTCAAATCAGTTTGATTGAGTTTTTCAAAAGCCCCCCCTTTAAAAGGACTTTACTGACCCATTAAATTTAATGTGAGGCTATGTTTGTTAGTTGGGAGGTAAAAAACTTTAAGTCCTGCAGCAAATGTTAATGAGGGCTTTGTCTTAACTAACCAAGGAGACTGCAGCAACGGGACTCCAGACCAGGACAGAACACATTTTTTTCCCCAAAACCCAGCCCAGGAGCTGCATTTTGTATGAAGACATTACAGATTAATAAATGATAGCACCATGGTTTTAGAAATTAAGTTAATGTTTCAGTAATTAACATTTAGTCCAACTTTTTTTTTTTTAAACATTCTAGTCACAGGCCAGAAATTAAGTTTAAGAACCCAAATTATTTTTATGTGCAAGTAAGAAAAATCTTAAAATCTTAACCATAAAAAGAGAATTAAATTCTGCATAAAATTCTAAAATACTATTTCCCTATTTTTAAAGGAATTAGGAACAGAAACAACAACAAAAAAACCCACCCCATTTCATTTGACTTAGTCAAACAGGGCACATTGTTTATGCTTGTCTCTTTCCATCTTGATCATATCAAGATCTTTATGAAGAAAACCCAATGGTTGTCACTTGAGAAATCTCTTGACCACAAGACTGAGTATTCTATGGCAGAGGCATATACACATTAAAGACATCTTAATAAAGATGCAAAGGAAAGCAAAACAACCCAACACACATCTTAGAAGAAGACAAAATGGCAGGCAACTGGTCATCTGACCCTCTGAAGGCAAAAAAATAAACATATCTTTACAGGAAAGAATAAGTCACGTTAAAGAAAGAGGGGATGGAATGGGGACCATCGTGTTGAAAGAAGACGCTGACCTGCTCGAATTCAAAGTGCTAGAATTAAAGGTCTAAACGAAAACGCCAACGATGCCTCCTCCGAGCGGACCCTGCGCACCCCCGGGGGGCGGCGCCTCAGTCCTCCTTGCGCTCCAGAGTCTGTGCCGCGTGGATGCCGTTGCTGTAGACCGGGAAGGGCAGCGTGGAGAAGAGTCCCTCGGCCGTGGTGAACACGTTGCCAGCGGGCATCTGCGTCAGGCTGGCCGCGCTCACGGCGCCGCCAAACGGTCCCGACATGTTGAGCCGGTGCACGTGGTGGTAGAGCATCTCCATGGGCGTCTTGGGGTCGAGGCCGAAGCCGGGGCTGTTAACGTCCACGAAGTTAACAGCGTGCGCGTTGGGCAGCAGGTTGCCCTGCATGGCCAGGGTCACCTCGGCGGGAGCATAGCGGATGGTGCCCGTGGTGTAGACCCTCTGTGCCGCCGTGCTGGTGGCGGCCAGGGTCCCGGTCACCCGGTGCACCAGCGGGAGCACGACGTTGCCCGCCTGCAACCTCTGCAGCGCCTCCAGGTCCCCAGTGTACAGCAAGGAGTTGGACGCGCTCGGACCCCCACTGCTGCCACCGCCGCTGCCGCTGCCGCCGCCCCCGGGGTGCTTGTCCCGCGGGGACGCCGAGAGCGGGGGCGACAGCGGATCGGAGGCAACAGGGGCCAAGGCCGTGGTGGCCGAGGTGCTGAATTGAGTCTTGCGGGCAGCCGCGCCGTCGGCGCCCGGCGGGGTGAGGACTGAGTCCGGGATGGCCACGTGCAGCCCCCCGCCGCCCCCGCCGCCCTGCGGGGACGGGAAGTGCTCGGAGCTTGGGGGCTTGGTCATGCTGTAAGGAGACTCGTTCCTGGAGATCTCCCGGTTGGGTGGGTAGTTCCAGATGCTGCTGTCGTTATCGAAGTTGATAGGTTCCGAGATCTCTGTCTTGATCTTGAGCACCGAGGCACTGTGGGGGGAGGACAGCAGCCGCGGGGGCTCCACCAAGCCTGCGTCCAGGCCGCCGGGGCTCGACGCACTGGACAGGCGCCTGCGACTGGCGCTGCCGCCCTTCTGCCGTTTCCGCCTCTTCTTGCGCTTCTGATGCTTGCTGGAGGCCTGCGCGCCCGCCTCGCCGGCGCTGTCCGAGTCCTTGGCGCTGTCGGACGTGAGCGACTCGCAGTTCTGCAGCCGCAGGTCCGACTCGCTCTCCACGTAGCGCTCCACTTTGATCTGCATAGGGCCCAGTGCACCGAAGCCGTCCTCTGCTGCCTTAGGGTTTTCAAAGTCCGAGTGCTCGAAGCTGTCGTCGCTGTCGCGGCTGTCCGGGTTGCTGGAGCTGTGGCCCTCGTCGTTGCAGTTCATGTCGTTGTCGCACGCGTTGCCCGACTTCTTCCGGTCGGGCTCTGGGTCTTCGCTGTTCTCGGACTGATTCCCCTTCTCATCGGACTTGGAGTTCTCGTTGTCCTCTGCGTGGGGCCAAGGGCCGGGGTGACAGGGTGGGTGCGGGGAAAGGAGAGACAGAGAGAACATCCCGTTAGCAGGGCAGAAACCACAGTGGGGCAGGGAAGGCACCATCTTCTGGTGACTTAAAGCCTGGACTTTCTGTGTTGAGGGCCTAGATTAGCGGAAGTTTTCTTGGAGGGTGGGCATGGGCTAGCAACATGGGCCTCACCTGGACACCTGGTACAAAGGAAGACTCTCAGCCCCTTTTGGACCCACTGAATCATGTACTGCATTTGAACAAGCTCCTCAGGAGATTCTAAGGCATATTATAGTTTGAGAAGCCCTATAATGATACCCAGGGAATGAGTAACCTGGAATGAGGTGCTAGTATCAAAGAAAAATGAAGGCATACAAAGTGACACTTTGAGAGGTCTGCACCTTACGCTGGTGAATATTTTTGTTCATTATTGAAAACTACACTCTGTTCTATTAAATTATTTTTATCCATAGCACTTAGGATTCACCATCTGATTCACTGTATGACTTTATTTGCTTCTATTTCTTCCCCCATCTAGAATATAAGCCCTATGGTGGTAGGGGATTTTTGTCTGTTTGTTCACTGTTATAAATAAGAGCAGAGACTATTCTAGAACTTCTGCCATAGTAAAGAACTTTCAAATCAATTTAGAGGTAGGAAAACAATCAAGATTCTCCATGAGTACTCTTCAGTTTCTCTTGCTTTTCCAAGGCTATGTCTAAAGTACAGGCATTCCAGTTGATAAACTTGGAGCACAGGTGCCCTGATGATAGGGGGTGTGGGGGAACTCTAATAACCTGCCACATTTTAGGAAGATTAGATTGTACCAGTAAAAACAGTCTTAGAAGATTCAAGGATGATACTGATTTTTACCACTTTGCCATGACCATTTTGGATGTGGTTGGGATTAGAACATTGGGCAAATCATGTAACTCTCTGGCCTTCACTTCCCTTTTTTGTAGCAGAAGAGATGGCGTTAGAAAAGGTTTAGCAATTTTTTTGCAGCTATAAAAATTTGCAAGTTCTGTGCTCCCTGGCTCTCGTATGTCTGTGGAATGGAATTGGGGATAGGAGGAAAAGCAAATTTTGCATTAATTTTCCTGAACTCCAAGTAACTACTTGCAAAGTCTGCTTGTCAAAATGCCTAGAAAGGGGAAAGCATGGATTTGTTCTGATAATTGAGAAAATGAGTAACAGACCAGGTGTGTCCTGGCCCATGCCTGTAATCCCTGTGACTCGGGAGGCTGACCAGGAGGATTGCAAGTTTGAGCCCAGCCTTGCCAATTTACTAAGACTCAGCAATTTACTGAGACCCCCATCTTAACATTAAAAATAAAAAGGACTGGGGATGTAGCTCAGTGGTAAAGTAACCCTGAGTTCAATCCCCAGTACCAAGAAAAAAAAAAAAAACAAACAAAAACAGCATCAACAAACAAAAAGAAAATAAGTAATATTCTAACAGCGTGACAGGCATTTATAGATGCCATTAAGTATCCTACTTTAGGGGCTGGGGATATGGCTCAAGCGGTAGCGAGCTCGCCTGGCACGCGTGCGGCGGGTTCGATCCTCAGCACCACATACAAAGATGTTGTGTCCGCCAAAAACTAAAAAATAAATATTAAAATTCTCTCTCTCTCTCTCTCAAAAAAAAAAAGTTTCCTACTTTAGGAGTTTAATCCCAACTTGGAGGGATATTCTTGGAGGTAGCTCTCTAGTGCCTGCTTCCAGTAAAGAGGTCACAACACTATGGGGTTATAGCATAGCTCCTCTACATGGTCAAGGAAGGTCTAACATTACATAAGTGATTGCTAAATCAGTCTCTTGCTCTCTGTATGTTTATGTTATTATATACACACATACACACACACTCTCACATATATATCACAACATACACATATTTATACACAATGTAAATATAAGCATTTGTGTGTGTAGAGAGAGAAGACTCAGTAATAACTTGATGTGCACATTTAAAATTTAAATGTGTTACTTGGCTTTGACCATGGCCCTTGGCTACTGCCCACCCTTCCTTTCCGACAAGGCAGTCATAACTATAGAACATGGAGGAGAAGTAATACCTGTAATACCTGAGGTGTCTTTAGAGTCTGATTCAGAGTCGGATGTCTCAGAGGATTCAGAAGTTTTCTCTGGCAGGTGGGGGAGCTGTGCGATGTCCATGGGTGTGTCCTTGTATTCAGGATTACTGTGGGGGAGGGAGACATTCCTCAGGAGTGCAGTCACCTTTTCTGCATGGTTTGCTTTGGACCACCTTCTCCCAAACTTGTGGAGTTTAGAAAGTATAGGAGACTAAAGAGGAAATCATTCTCAGCTCTTTTAAAGAATGGGACTTTTAAAGAAGCCTGGATTGCATGAGCCAGGGTACAGGTGCACCCTGCGACAATGATTGAATACCCAAAATGCTGCACCAAAGCCACTAAAAACCTTTTAAATAATCAGGTACCACTGGAGGCCAGGGAACTGTGCTGCTTGACATTCCTCCCAGTATAACCCCTGGGGGGCTGGGAGGATGAGAAGTACTCTCAACAATTCATTCCCATACCTCCTGGTGTGCCCTACCTTCTCTTGGGCTCTTAATGAGTCCATTGCCTCAGTACCCTTGTCTTGGCCCCTTGATGTAACTTCTCAGCTGTTCAGATAGTTCCAAAGCTATTGGTGGGGGTGGGGGGCAGAATCTTCAGTGCCTAACGATCTGACAGATGCACAGGTGTACCTTGGGATGCATGGATTATGGCTACTGAACTGTCAACACACCCATTACAATCACATTTTCATCTGCTCATGTGGTGTACACCTGTGGCTTGTTAGCTGGGAATCTGATTGCAGTGGGGAGAGTCCCAGTGTGAGAGAGGCCCTAACAGAATGGATCTAACCCCATTTGCACAAATGTGCTTAATTTTTGGTCTATTTTTAATTCAGAAACAAGCCTCTTCTGGAAAAGAGAGCATGTTCGGTCAGTTCGAGAGCTAGTTGTCTTCTGGAAAAGCCACTTCCAGCTGGCCTGAAAGTGTATGAGCAACATAGGCTGCTGAAATCTGAAGGCACACGGAGGCATCCTGCCTTGGAACAGGAAATGCCTCTTCTATCCTTCCTGGATGGCCAGCCAAGCAGAGACTTACAACAGATGATTACTGATTTGTTTTGCTAGCCTGTAGTGAATTTCCTATGTTAAAGAGTCACTATTTCAGTAACTACTTTAAAAACTGCAGATGTCCCTGGGAGAATTAATTCACAAAGATGGATTATCAGGCATTTACTCCTTAGTGTGAATTAGCTTCAGCAGCAAAGCTTTCTCCTGATAATCAGATGAGACTAATGGTAGGAAGGTGGACTTAGCACTTTGCTGTCTCTGAATACTCTGAGTCTATAATTCTAATCCATGGGAAGAATATTAGGCAGGTAATTTCAGAATAGAGAAGGATGAGCCAGGATTGGGCCCAGAAGTAAGGGATTCTGGAAAAAAAGACAGTAGGAAAGTATTGCTTGGGAAAGAACAAAAGATCAGAATTTGGGAAAGAAAGCCAAACTTCAGTAGTTGCTATTTTGTCTAGGCAACGTCCTTTTCTAAGTAGATCTCCAGCCTACAGAATGACCTTCATGGGTGCTGGCTTGGTGGAATTTCCTCTGCTAAAAATCCATCAACATCAGTGTTCTTTACTCCAGATACCATGGGAGTTCAAGGGTCAGTGTCCTTCAGCTTACTGTCTCATATCATCAACCTCAGGGTAGGTCTGCCACATCTGAGACCCAGGCTCTGAAGCTTGAAGCGTAGTCTATGATACTCAAACTGCCCCCTATCCATATGGAATTCAGTGGAACAGAATTACCAAAGGTTTATGTACCATTTGACTTTTGGCTAGATCAATGGTGTTGATCCAAGGTTGTATAGATTGACTTTTCCTAACCCTTCTTACTCCTTCCATTTGTGGACAGAATAGGAAGTCATGAGGCTGATGATACAGTAGGAAAGATTTAGATAGAAAAATATCTCATAGAATGGGCATAACAACCATATAGATGACTTTCAGTACCTTATGTTGACATGGAAGACAGACACTTTCCAGCCTATAATGTTCTTGTCATCAATGTTTATTTCTTAATAGTAGTGGGTGTCATTGGCACAGCACCATTTTTGCTCAGCCAAAAGAATGTCAATCCCACAATACCTTGTTCTATTTTCTGTTTGTCATAAAAGCTTTTATAACATTCCAAAGGGGATAGTTTGCATGAAAAATCAAGTCTTGGAGAAAATGGCATTAAATACACATACTTTTACTTTTAGAGGGAATTAATACAGAGCAGCAAAGGTCAAAAAAGGAAAAGAAAGTAGATAAATGAAGATTCTTTTAAGTGGTACCCATTAAGGCCCTCTCTAGAGCAATAATCATTAGTGTCTGATTGACACTAATGTCTTTGGAAGCAAGCACATTCATGCCTTCAAGTCATCACCAAAGTATGTGAAACACTGACAGGCCAGCATGCTGGTGAGCCATGGTTGTTAGCATCTCAGGTGTAGTTGGCTGTCTCAAAGAAAAATGGGGATTCAGATCGTCCCAATCAACATTATCCACACAGGGCACCAACTTCTGCTCATTAGACCTATTGGATGTTTTCTCCTCAAACCATATGTGGGCCCTGCTTGGTGGCTTTAGAGCCAAAGACTGGAATGACAGTGGTGGCAGAGAGCCAAGCCAAGCATTGTGATAGCTTCATGTGATAGGATTAGAGCATCTCCCAGAAGGCTTTTCCCCCAAACCCAGACCACCCTGACTGTTGATCCTGGTTCCTTTTCCACTTGCTTGAATCCAAAAGCAGAGTGTAGATAGGGAAAGAGAAAGAAAAGGTGTCTCATACCAGAATTTAGGAGGCAATTGACCTTGAACTCATACATGGATATAAATTTGAGGATACATTGTAAGAGCAGTAAAGCTTTCCTGAGTTCACAGAGCAGTAGGCAAAAGATTGTCTTCATTTTTTTATACTGAGATTGTTATTATTCTGGCAAAGCCACTCACTTTACCTCAATATCTAGAGAATCATATGCTCTGAAATAGGCTGAGAGCATCAAAAGGATGAAATACAAGAGGAATATATTCTACCCTGCTACTTCTCCCCGCATCTCCTTTTGAGCTTAATTTTCACAAGGCTGGGAGTATGTGGTAGATGGTAAGGAGGTGCTTTTTTAATGCTTCAGTTGCAGACAAAGGTCCATAGTCTTTCTGGTCTGAGCATTTGTGAGGAGATAAAGCAACCTCTTTGGAGCTGATCATATGTTGACAATCTAAGAATTACTGAGCATCTTGCAAATCTTCTCTGCAAGATCCTTGCAAAAGTTTGATCTTACATTTCTTTGACTCTCTTGGAACGAAGAGCAGAACTTCCATGAAATTCCATACCAAGTAACATCTAAAGATAATACTTTCTACAACATGCCAGCTATTAACTACAGGGCTGCACAGTTTATAATTGAGACAGAAATAAAACAAGGAGAAAATATACCTAAGGAGATAATTCACCCAGATGATGTTCTTTTCATTTGCATTCTTGGCATTGATAGCTATGGTGGCACTAGACTGTATCCAGATATATCCTCCGTTCTTCTGCATCCAACGGTAATACTTCGTCACACACTGACCCTTATTCAGCACTGGGGGTGAAAAAGCAAGACAGAGGCATCATATTAAGACTGGGACAAAATGATTTTTCATTCCTGCAAAATCTTAAGTCTCAAAACACAAGGTCCTGTACCAAGCCAGGGGTGCTCCTCTGTGTACTTAATGTAGGATCCCATTAGTAGGACAAATGAAATCAACAATTCAGTGGAGCGGCAGCTCTGGAGCCAGGGTTACTGGCATTAGTAGCAAGACTCTATTCCATTCGGGGCAGCCATGGTGTGAAAGGAAGCATAAAAGGACCACAAATCTTTTTGGCTCGAAGAATACCTAATGTGGTGTGGATATTGTCAATGGGTTTGATGTCAAATGGTAAGAAGGCAAATTTGTATGTGATTTATTCATAGCTTCAAGATAGCGCTCTTTTGAGGTTCTGGAGATTTGGTTCCAAAGCCGTTTTACCCCTCTGCCTTTGCCCTCAGTGCAAGCAGTATCAACTGGCATCCTTCTACACCTAACAGCATTTATAGTCCTTGGATGAACTAAATTTACATTGGTTCAGTAAGGGGAAATTCTGGTGAGACCCCTGAAGGTTGGAACAAAATAAATCCCCCAGTCGAGTCAGAGAAAAACATTGGCCTAAGGGAGGCACAGAATTGACTTGGCTAGAGCCAAACAGAGTGACAGCTCCACACAGACTCTGAAATATGGCCCAAAATGAAGGAACAAGTAAAAACAATCACTAATGTGAAACGGTGCCATTAAATACCCACTGAAAGGGAGCTTTAAAATGCAGATGTTAAAAATGATACTTTAACCAAAATCTTGCCAAGTTGAAATTGATTTGATTTGTATCTGGGTACTCCTGAGCTAGTAAAAGGGGAAAGTGCAGTAAATCATCCTTTGAAATAAAGTGCTATGGATGGGAATGGTTTAAAAGGATGCCGGAAATGTGCAAAAACTGCTGTTATGACTTGGATACGGACCGCAGCAACACGGCGCCCCCCCCCACAAAGCTCACCAGCCGGCTGGCCACTAGAGGGCAGTGTGCACTCGTCTACGTGGCTCACTTTTGGCATGTCCTTGTCTCCGTCTGCTAAAATGAAAAACCTCTAACTGCTGTAATAAATTTGGCTAAATTAGCTGCTAAATGGTTATCTCAAGTAATATGTATTTGCATTAATCATCTTGCTCTAAACCAGAACAAGCCAGAGTCCTAAAGACGTAGTAAATTCATATTGTCCATTTAATTACGGCTAATAAGTGCTTCATATACAATAGTTTCATGAAGTACATTTTGATTTTTTTTTTTTGGGGGGGGGTGGATGGGTAAAGGGGAATCACTTTGGAAAAGAGCCGTGTCTCAGGCTGTAGAAACTCTTCCCATCATGTCCTGAGCCACTCTCCTGCTTCTGAGAGTGGTCTCAATTCAAACCTCCTCTTGTTACATCTATGAATATACTTGTTTTCATGTTTCATGTTTTCTTCTCCTCTCCCCCTTTTTTCCCCCAATACACTAAATGCATGGTTGTAAAGTTTAATAATTATGTTGGCACTGTTGAAAAAGGCTCACTTATGAGTATTTCATTTGTTGTAAGTTCCATTCTGAAATTACCACACAGTTTAGGGTATTTCTAAGGTCCGGAACTGTCACCTTCCCTTGGTGTCAAGGCTCCACAGGTAGCAATACTCTACTTTTGTAGGCAATTGTAAGTTCTGCCATTCTGTATGCATGGCTTCCCAGGCTACAAAACTGCGTGGTGAAGCTGAAAGCAGTAAAATACTAACTGTGCTGTACAGCTCTTCTGTCAAACCATTGTTGCATGCAACAAGATGTGCTTTTATTCAGAGCCTCTCAACCTGGTTAACTATTAATCGAGGAATGATGGGTTATGTAATTCTGTCCACTCTTTTCACAGAGAAAACTTATAGCATTCCAAACAGTGGTTGGTTGTATATTTCTATCTGCTTTGTATCTGGAAAAAAGGGTAATTCCAAATGGTTCTAGTATTTTTTTTTTTTTTTAAATACAAAGGCTAAGAAACTCCTTTTGAGAATCACATGAAGAAAACATTGAGATGGTGGTCAGGTCAGCTAAGTCTGGTTGGGAATTCTGGACTGGAATTTGACCAAAAGCAGGCAGGCAAAACTTAAAAACAAAACAAAACAACAACAACAATAACAATAAGAACAACAAAAACCCTTAGTATCCCCAGAATACAGAGTATAGACAAAGGCAAAAGAATAAAGAGATTGTAAAATCAAATTAGAATTTGTGAATCCACATAAAGATACCCCTGCCCTCTTTCCTAATGATACTTACTTTTACTCAAAGCAAGCAGATAAGCAAAATCTCAACTGTGAAATGGATATCCTGCAAAACATCTGCCTCCCTGGTGGTTTTCAGGTATGTGCTGTAAAGGGGGATGAAATGCTTATTTGCTAACGGGCTGATATGGTGTCACCTTTTAGAGATAAGGCAGGATGACTCAGTGTGCTTAAATGCATCTGTGTTTTCTGAGAAGACAAATACTAATTTATTAGGGCCCATGAATGCATGCACACAGCCTTCCTTATCAAACCCAGGCTGGGGCCATCTAGCAGAGAGGAGACCTGAATGAAGGAGAGGCAGGACAGGTGAGTTTTGATGTGAGGAGGTGGCTGTAAAAGGATCGAAGGGCAAGGGGTTTCTTAGGGAGTCAGGGAGCTACCTGATTGCCCCTCAGTTACCTTGGTGAATATCAATCAAGAAGCAGGTTTCAGAGCCCACCTCAAGCCATTGAAGAAGACAAGTTTAGTCTAACCCACATTTTCCCTGGGCTAGTCTGATAAACAGAACTCTTAAAGGGTAAATATTTTAGCATGGTCACAAGTCTGTATTGAAGATTAGTGTTTTGTGAATGAGACCCCCATGCATCATTAGGAATCTAGATAACTACTGATAGGGTATGAAATTAGCTACCACTAAAGCATGAAAAAGTTGACCAAAGTCAGTGCCCAAGTTGTTTTTCAGGAGGTCTCATAAAAGAAGTCACAATGGAATTTTACTTCTTTTAAAATGAACAAGGAATAATTTTTGCTTGGGTCTCCAGAATATAAATTTATGACTTTGGGATGAAGCTTATTTCTTGAAAAAAAAAATCATACTGGCAAATCAGTTGGATCATTCCAGCTGCGCCAGAGGCAGGATCTGACAGCTTTTCCTGAGCTCATGTGGTCCTAATCAGCTCAAGAAGAAAAGCCACCTTGGTGCCAGTTTGAAAGAGATTTTTAGTGAGTAATAAATTAGAGAACTTGAAAAACACACAAAAACTTTTTTTGATTCTCTTTAATCCAGTGGATGTTGTTTTTATTTTCAAGTTTTAAGTTAATATAACACAGAGAAATGAAAAAATATCTTTCAATTTCATAACACCCCTTTTGTGGGGGAAAACCAGAATAAAGCACAATGTCAGTTATTTGACATGAAGTCCTTAAAAATAGTTAATTGTCCCTAGAAAAGAGAGAGACACTCATCAAGCTATTGAGCCCAGGAGTAAATTCAAACCATTGAGGGAAGGAAACAGACGGAGAGGAATAGACATGTGGATATTTTTACCTTCACACCCATGAGATATGGTCTAAGTACTCCTAACACACAATAGCTTCTTTTTGGTTTATTCCAAAGTTTCCTTTTTGCTGTCCAAAATTTTTGGGTGGAGTAGCCTGTGTGTCCTTCAACTGAATTCACTGATCACAAGGTAACTTCTCTGGAGTTAGGTCTTTAAGGGTATGCGATAAGAATGAATTTTTATTTAAGGATCTTGAAATTTTTAAATAGCCTCTCTTCAGTTTTCACATCTGAATGGTCCAGACATGACTGAGCATCCCTCTGCTACCACACAAGAATATGTTCCTTATTAGTCTAGAGTGTAACTGGTTGCTTTGTCTCTTAATGCCCTAAGGAAAACCAAGCTACTTAGTGTCACCCTATCCTCCAAGGTGAAGGTACCTGAGACTTACAAACTGTGCTCTTCGGTGGACAGAGATGACCTTCTGCTTGGGAGAAGAATACAGCAGAGATGAACAAAGAAGACTGAAATTCTCTCCCAGTTGAGCTGTACCAGCCCTGCTCATTGACAATTAAGAGAACCATGAGTGTCTCTTTGGCTTTTAGTCAAAATACTACTGACTCCTAAGAAGATAGTTTGTTCAATCAAAGAAAATAAAGTGCTTACATTTTAGAGCATGTGACCTTTTACATTCACTCCCTCTCCCTGCCCCCCCCCACCCCCCCCCCCCAAAAAAAAAAACACCCAACTGGATGCTAAGTTTTGTTGAATATGCCTTTAAAATGTCACCTGGTCTGATGGTTCAAGCTTAGTGGTTGGCATACAAGAAATGTTCTGCTTGTAGAGAATAATCACTCTTCCCCAAACCCGATGAGCTTTGTTGCTGTAGCACACACCCACAGCCCTGCACGCCGTTCCCAACAGAGGGATTTCAGTTTTCCTTGGGAAAACTTTGTCCACAGACATAGACTGATGACTGAAAGGACATAAAGGAAGCCAGTGTCTGCGGCGGGAACATAATTCTGTTAGTAAATCAAAACAAATCAGTACAAGTTTGCCTTCAGAAATATGAAGGAAAAAAGAGAACATGGTCTCTTCCTGTTGGGCTGTTCTACAAAATCAAAGCCAAAGAGTCTAAATAGTGAGTTAGTTGTGTGTCAAAAAGAAGGAAGCAGTCGAATGCAGTTTGCAGAGGAGATGAAGAACACATATCAAAAGCGGTCTTTTAGCAGAGTGTCTCACAAAAGGACATTTTAGTGGTTTGCATATGCATTAAAAAGCTGCAATACTTGGTGTATTCAGGTAAGTATAGAAGAAATAGGAAATGGTGAGATCATCGGAGATTCCACACTTCACATTCACACAGCTGAACAAAGAGCTTCATTATCGTCATGGCGATATGAGGACGCATCTGCCGCGCCACTCACCCCCCCCCCCCCTTGAGGTACCTTCATCAGTGGCTGCAGAGCGCAGAGAAGGGATGCCTTCTGCTAGAAACCCCAAAATGATTTTTGAATTCACTAAAGTGGAGTGTGTATGTGTGTGTGTGTGTGTTTAAGTAAGGGCGGGTGTGCTAGAATCACACTTTCTACTTAATACCACAGTTGGGTGCTCAGCTGTAGCCACTGGTTCTCTTTCTACATTCACAAAACTGGCAGATGAAACATGAAAAAGAATACTGACTCTTTAATCTCTGCTTCTCCACCTAAGGCCCAAGGCAGGCTGACAGGGAACTTCATTCTGGAAACAGACTTTTTTAAAAAAAAAATTCTGGATTACTTTTTCCTCTGCTTTTGAAAACTGTGGGCTATAGGGGAATGAACCTGACATAGACTTAAAACAAGAACAAGTTTCTTTATCTAAAAAGTTATAGTCCTTGATGCTTACAGGAAGGTCATTTTCAAAACCCACCGGAGAAACAGCATTGTAGCCAGAGACTGCATTAAGTGCTTTATTTACTTGCAATAGAGACAGTTTTTCATTTAGAACTGCTCATAGGATCAACCGAGGCTTTGAAGCTGTGCAGACTTTCCTATAGATTTTGCAATTAGTGACCTAGATGTCTTAAATAGCAAGCATTCACAAATTGGTTTTAGTTTTTTTATTTTTTGTAAGTCTACGTGCTGAGCAATATTTTGTAAAGCTGAATGATATTTGATACTTAACGTGGGTTACAAGTTTAAGGACAAAAGACCTGTAGATGTTTTGTGAATGACTTTGCATCATCTATGGATTTTTTTCCCGCTAATACACTAATGACAGGCCCTGCTTGAACTGCTATCTGTGTGATTTACAACCTCAGAAGAGGTTTTGTCCTATACCACTGCCAATTGATAGATTTTTATTAACTGTTAATATTGAATCATGCAGAAAACTTTTCATTGATTTAGAACATGTCAATTTGTTAAGTTTGAAAAATAAATTCCCCTTTTCTTCTTCAGTGATAATGTACTAAATTGGAGTCTAAGGCTTTTAAATACTGATGGTATCAGTATCATGTTCTAGGACACAGAGAATCAAAGTAATTGTTGGCACAAGCGACATCTAACATCTCACGTTTTTTCAAGTTGTCCACAGTCCAACCAGAAATTCTCAGTACTATTCATTCCTGCCCTTCTCAACTTAAAAAAGTTAAGGACTCCATACCTTTATTTTTGTAGGGATTTGCTATCAAAAGGAAAAGAAGTAAATTTTTCAGCACAGAATTAGGATCTTCCCTAAATCTTTAGGGAAAGTTCAATGGACTTATCCAACCACTCAGTATTTTTTGTGTGTACCTACCCTGTGTCAGGCACTGGGAAATATAGCAAAGAGGCTCTGTGGTGGCCCTGTTCTCCTACTCAGTCTCAATCATGCTAAGTACATTCCCCCTGGGGGTGATTGGGTAGGTTTAGAGTATGATATAGGCCTGGCAGTGAAAGTGGAGGGAAGTCACCATTGTGAGAAGTGGTTGAAAAGGTTTTCTTCACTTTAAAGTAGTGACTTACCTCTACTTGCCTTTGAGTGAGCAAGAGAGAGGCTTATCATTTTTACTACGAAATTTATAATTGTGACAATTATATGGAAAATGGCATGTAGGTCTAGGAAAGCCCACGGGGCCTGACTTGGGCTGGGTGAATTCCTCTCCTCCCTGGAGCACTGGAGCCGTTAAGCTGACTGGGGATGTAGGAGGAACCAAAAAAAGGCAAAAGAGATGAAGAGGGCCCTAGAAGAGGACCTTGTGTTTCTGGATGCAGTAATCTGGTTGAGTCTATGAAACATCTTTAAAAAGAAATATGGAAGTGGTGAGGTATAGGTATATAAAAGTAGGATTTCATGAAATCAAGACTATTTAAAGAACCCCAGACAAATTCTATTTCTTCTCCCATTATGCAGATTTTTAGAAATCCAAGTACTTGGTGGCAAAAACCTTACAGATTCTTCCATGTAAGACATTGATACCACTGAATGGACACTACCACTTTCTCCCAGAAAACAGAACTCTGGTTTTGAGTTTTATGTTTGGTGGCCTTCTCCAAAATGCCAAGGAGAAAAAAACCTTGATTGTTGAACTCAGAAATAGTTAATTCCATTCCTTTGCAGTGTGTAGCTTAGGCTAGGGCATCTGATAAAATGCTGGACAAAGAGACACAGGTGCTTCTCTCTGCTGGGCAGGGAGCTCTGGGAGTGTTTTCTTTCTTTGAAAAATGAGCACACAACAGCAACTGACCATGTCCTGACTTTGGACCCTTACCCTGTTAGGAAGTGATGATTGGCGGATGCTATAGCTATCTTCATCATGAAGAGAAAGTTATGAGAATTGCAAAGAAAGCTTAAGTCATTTTACTTGGGGTTTCTGTTACTTGTAGCCCAAATACATTTCAGCTGAAATGCCCCAACAAAAATTCCAGGAAGCCACCGAAGAATGCATGTTCATAAAGAGGTCTAAGCAACCTGATCATTGGCTAACCTCTCACATGTGGACAAACTCTTGTATGTTAGACGCATACATGAATTGAATCCTGTGCTGCTTATTTGGATTTTTAAAAATTTGAGATTTTTTTTGAGGTATGCAGGATGTCATTGATGTTTTAAGGAAAACTTAAAAAACTTAAAAAATACTAGATTAAGATGCCATTACAAGAGATGATGAAGTTTTTATTTAGGTTAATTGTTTTAGGTTAAAATTGATGATTTAAAAGTATTGATATCTTCCTAATCCTGTTTTATAAGAGTAATGGGTTACTTTTTTTTTTTCCAAATAGAAGGTTATTGTTTTTAAAAACTATAATAAAAGCAGCTACTAATTGAAATGGTAATAAGGAATAAGTATCCACAGGAGGATTGAATTTATCAGTCAAATCAAAGTTCTGGCTTACTTTCTGGGGAGAAAGGAAAGAGTCTGTGTTTGTATTCCATGTTCCTCATATGCTCTCCTAAGCCTGGAATGCCCTTGATACCTCTGCATATCTCCTACCCTCTTGGCTTCTTGCTACCATCTTTCAAGGTCTACAGGCAGTGTGCTTCCCTCCTGGGTGTTTCTATCCTTCCTTGCTTGCCCCCGCCTCTGGGGTTTCTGTGTTTTGTCTATACTCTTTCACTTATTCAGAATTTGACTGTTGGAAGCTATCTTCTCTTCTGTCATATAAGTGTCTGGAAGGTAAAGACTGTATCTTAGTTATTTTTGAAACCTCGTAGCAATATCACAAAACTCTGTATATAGTAAGAACTCAGAAATGTTAGATGAACTTGAACTGGGAAAATATCACTGCTCATATTCAACACATGGAATCAAGTAAGTATGCATAGGAAAACTTTGACCTGGGGGAAAACACCAAAGAACTACTTTTCTTCCTAAGTTGGATACTATTACTTTTAAAACTCTGCTAACTTCCTCCTTAAAACTTCACATCTTTGTGAAGTCATCAAGTTATCAGGTAATCAGATACTCGCCTCATTTGAACACTGACTGAGACACCCTCAGAGCTAACTCACTACTCACATCTTAGCGTTAATAGAATTCATCCAAATCCAGAGGAAAATGAAATTTTTAAGATGGTCAGTTGCGTTGTATTGACTCTGTAAAACAATGCCTTCTACATACAAGAGTATGGTCAATATTTCTCAAGCTTTGAAAAGTTGGCTGGGGATCTTGTTAACTGCATATTCGGATTCGGTGAGTCTGGGGCAGGCCTAAAATTCTGCATTTCTGTAAGCTGCTGGGTGATGTCAATACTACTGTTCCAGACCAGTGTGTAGAGCGGGTACTCAGCTGTTGGTTAGGCTCTTGTGCTGGTCTTTTTTCTCTGTGCTTGCTGCCCATGGATGGGAAAAACCCAAATCAGCAGCTGGAGGGAGTTGAGGGGGAGACATAAAATAATAATACTAATTCACTCCTGGATAAAAATCTGGCTTTATCTTGCTCCCAGTGACAGTCTCTTCAATTAATGGACAGGCCCATGATGAAGGCTGATTTGGCTTCTGAAGAAAGGCAGACAGGGTGGCTATGAAATGCATTTCCTTCTGTGGGAGTTTTCATATTCACACGGAAGAAGTGAAAAAAAAAATTATTTGCTTTGGGAAAAAGTCCAGCCAATGCCCAGGTTGCAGCGAAATCCCTGAAGTTGTACCAGCCCTGAAGAAAGGCTAAGATCAGGCAATAGCAAAAAGCCCATGGGTGCTCTCTGCATTTGGCCCACCCACCAAACTTCACTCTTCCTCCTTCACTTGCAGCTTCCTTTGCTGCATGCAATGGCTGCATACCCAAATCAACAATTAAATTCCCCTTTTGTTTGTGTGGCAGATGACAAATGCATGGAGGACATCTTGTGTTGCCTAGGCAGGCAGGGCACTTACTTTGATTGATGCTCGGTTGTGGAAAAAAATGAGCTGGGAAGGAATTACAATGGAGGGCCCGCAGACTGGAAGGGGATATACTAATTAGTCCTGCATTAAGCAGTCTGCTTGCATTTGGCGATGAGACGCCTTCAGGAGGGAAGTGTAGGGGTTATTGATGCAAAACAGCATGGAATGCATTATGCCAGGTAGCTGTGTATTAGTTTTGTTAAGAAGTATAGAAGTTTGTAATTAAGAAATAAACACTTAGACTACTGTATTTTTTTTTTTTCAACACTCACCTCCAAGTACATTGGGTGGTCATGCTTTTTTTTTTTTTTAAATCTCCACCTGGTGTCCTAGACAATCTGAAAGGCTTTCTCTCTCTGGAATAATTCTTCCAGAGTTTTCTTATCCTGAGTAAGGTGCTGGGAAGGGAAAGCTGCCACCACGTCTATACTTAGTGTCTACTTTTCTCTGAAATCCCACAGCTGCAGAGGTTTGAGTCTTGCTGTTGGAGTGTAATGTCACAAGGAGAAAGAGAGTTCCCCCCCTCCCCCCTTACACTCCAGGCCACTCTTTAAGGTTTTAGAGAATTGTTGCTGATTTGACCCAGGAAGAACCCTGTGGATGTGTCAAGACAGATTCAGCTCCTAGTATAGACAAAAGACAGGATTAAATGGGAATAAAGAGAAATGCAGAGCCTGCGTCTGTCTGTGTTTGGCTTAGCCTTCTATTTTTCCAGCTACAGAGAGAGGTAGATTGGTAGATGGTTGTGCTGAAACCTCTCATAATTCAAGGGTGACACAGATGCTCTGGGTAATGAGCAAGTGACTCTAGGGTCACGACTGCTCATCTCCAGGTCAGCACTTTCTGAGTGATGGAGATCAGAAAGGTGATAGAGAGGGAAAGGTGCCCAAATAATTACTAATATGAGTGGTTTAAAATTCAAGCCTTGAAATGCTGATTTGGTCAATTTGACCTGAAGAATCAATGAAATTGGGCTTAAAGAAAAGAAATCACAGAGGTCTTTGGTCACATTGGGAAAGAAGGGGCCCTGAAACTCTCTTGGTTTTAGAATCCCAGAATAATTTCACTAACCCACCATGTTGGCATCAATAACATGATTCTAGTGATTCTTTATGTTGAAATCCAGTGAACTACCAGGTGTCTGGTGTTCACCCAGTGGGAAGTACACGGTCTCAAGTCTTGGTTGGGTTTATCAGAGTTGTCAAATCCTGGTGCTGCTGAGATTCCCCTTTATGTTCCTTATTCTAGAAACAAATTCACTTATGGATTTACAGATGCCTATGCTGGGAAAAAAGATACCATGATAAAGATGATATTTTTAGTTACTGAAGATGAATGAGCCTTTTGTCTTTAGGTTTTATCCATAAACCAGAGTCTAAGACAGTTATCAAATATCAGAAGTATTATCAGATGTCTTAAATCTGTCTTTCATGGACAGAACCAGGAATTGTGCCAATAGCTCTAGGAAGAAAAGCTAAATATTTAATGTGTTTTATTTTTTAACCACCCCTTTGTTTTAGAATTCTATCTTATTCTTGAACTGATTCTATGTCACCATGACCTTCTCCCACCAAGACACAGTGGAGGCCTCCTTTAGTAATAGCCCAGGGCTTTGGACAAGCAAGATGCTGTGCTGGCTTTTTGCCGTTTCTTCCAGTGTTTACACAACCAAGACTTATTACATGCTCTGTCATTTTGTTACTGGGCTGGCTTTGGTTCGAGAATTAGGTAAACATCAGACATTCCATCACACAATTTTAGACTCAATCTTACTTTATAATGATGTTAATGTTTATTGTACAAAGCGAGATGCATTTGTATATTTTAGCATTTTCTTTCAGTCACAGAATGCAAAACCTGACATTGGAATCAGTTTGATTTTTTTTGTGTGTGTGTGATTGAAGATATTAAGCACTACAAGAACGTTGAAATTTCAATCTGATTAGGATCAAAATTCTTCAGGATCAAAACACTCCTTTTCCTCCCCCTACAGCTTTACTAATTGTGTGCTACTTGACATTGTGGAGTTATTCCACAGCATGATAGCTAAATATGTGAAGTGTATTTTACTGTGCAGAATTATCAGCTCATTCTATTTGTTTTTCATGTGTTTAAGGTTATTAAAAGAACTCAAAATTAGAAGTCATGTGTATGAGTTAAAAGAGTGAACTCAATCATTGTTAGCAGGCTAAATCATAAAAAAGCAATAGCCAGTATGTCAATATCAAGTAATGAAAAAAATCACAGAATTTGAAAGCATACTTTCTCTGTTTATTAGTTGGCAAGATACCAGAAAAATTAGGAGAAGTGCACAATAGTGAATGGTAGAGTAGTTTATTTTCAGCACTCTCAAATTATTCCAGCTACTGAAAATGAGATAAAAGTAGATGGGAAAGAATGGCATCAAACATATTTGTTGGAGACCTTTGCTGTATGGGAAGAAATGAATTGCTCTAGCTCACTGTGCCTGAGGAATTGTGTTTCTTCAAGCTGTAAATCAAATCCCAGAGAGATAGCATAACGTTTGCCAAATAATAACAGAGGATGACAAAGTTCTTTTTTGTCAGTGTCAGGTTTCTGAATTTAGACCTTAATTAAGATTCCCAAATGAGAAAATTCATCCGGTCCTCACACACATGGTCTACAAAAGTATCCTAAGAGCAATATATTCATTTTTAAAGTTTGAATCTCAGGCCTATCTCATTCCAAAAATGTATCTAGAGCTTCCTTCAAAGATCCCTAGTTTTCTCCATTTTATCTGAATTCCAGGCAACAAAGAACTTGATGTTTCTTTTTAGGAAACAACATCATTTTCCTCCCCAATTAATTGAAGAGCCATCTGCTTCTGTGATACACGGCACCCATTCATTCTTAGCAACAAGTGTGTTCCCTAAATCCCTGGTGTGCAATATCAAGGCACATGGTTCAGTGTTGGAAGGGGAATGTGCCAGAGAGCAGCCTTGCAGGAAAGTCTGCCCAGAGATACAGTAAATTGAATTTGCTCCTACACTGGAGTGGCTAACTCAAGGTTAAAAACACCGCACAAGGTGGGCACATTTTGAGGCTTTGGAGAGCTGTCTCCATCTTGCCTTTGAAGATCTTAGTTTGAAATGAGGAAATGATTGTCAAGGCAGAAAGAATCCAAAATAGCTCTCCTCAACCATAGTAAGAAAGGGGAGAGGGGGCAAATACAAAAAAATATTTGGCTGGTGTTTACCACATAAAACCTCCAACTTGAAGCCATTTCATTTGTGCACCTTGCACGTACTTAAAATCAGAGTTCAGAACTGGGTTTAGCATCTTCTAGGAATGTAGCTGCTCGAGCTCTTGTCTTTCAGGAAGAGTCTGTTGAATGGTCATAAAAAGGAGCTCTGATGAGAAAGGGGCACCTCCTTCCTTGGTGGTCCACCAGATCAGGGCTTTTGTCAGACCCCATTCACATACAATATAAATAGATAGCTCATGGGGCTTTGAGGGAAAAGGGCATGATGACACATGTGAATTATTGCTTGGATCCAACCAGAACCCTGTTGGTCTTGCTTGCTTGAGTGCCACAGAAGGTCCTGGTAACTGAGCCTGAAGGTCAGGAGCTCGGAGACAAGACTCAAAGGGTGGAGATCAGTTTCTTTTTTTTCCAGGAATCAGAGGCTGGATGTACCTGCTCCTCTAAATAGCCTCTATCCAGATATACACAGAAAAGGCACCGCTGTTGAGAGCTACTGTAACCAAATAATGTGTTCTTTTCCCTGCTCATTGGACTTCCTGACCACAACCTAGTCTTGTGGTTGCTCAAGTAGACATTTTTGTGAGGATCTGGCCTATTTGAACGTGTCTTCTTCCATGTACAGCTTGAAACTTGAGAACACAAATTTTCAAGCAGAAGTTGCTCTCTAGAAAGTGAAAGGGTCAAGGAAACACTTAAGTCTGAGGGTTCCCTACCACTTTCTGGGAGACAGAGCACAAGAGACCACAACATTCTGGGTGAGCATCTAAAGATCCAGCAATTTCTCAGGGTCTGAGGTCCACCTTTCAATCTAATGCTACTACAAGTTGAAATGATTTATGTCTCACTTTTTCTCACGGCATGCTGACAGTCACCACAAATGCATACAGGACAGATGAAGGGGAAAAATCAGCACTGAAGCCAAAGAAGCATCAGAGAGAGAGAGAAAGAGATGATGCCAGCCCCGTTCGTCCCCCACACAGGGATACTTACAGTCCAGGTGGCTGTGCCTGATGCCCTCCACGTCTTCTGCGTGAATGAAGTGGTAGCATCTTTTCCCTACGATGTCTACAGGGGTCAGGTCCATATAATCACTAATCCTACAAAGAGAAGGACACAGGATGGAACTTGGAAAGAATAAAAATAGAGAGACTGTCCAATAACACATCTACTGATGCACTTTCATCATGCCAGGTACAGCTGAGGACATGGCACTTGGAGGAAAAACCCCTTATAGGTAAGATTATTTGGCATATAACAGAATTTTTCAAAACCAGGACATGTGCTAGTTCAAGCAATTACATTTAAATAATTAGATAGGAGTTTCTTTTCTTCTCTCTTTTTTTCCCCCGGCATTAGAATACACATTTAGACAACATAATTCCATGGAATTATTGAGAATCAGTAACAATGCAAGATCCTCATTACAGGCCAAGATAATTCAAGGTTACATAATAAAATAAAAACATGCTATGTTTATACCAAATGATTAGAGACACCTTTCATTTAAACAGATTGGTCTTCTATTGGGTATTTCCATGAAAAAAGGCTTCAACTGCTTCTTGGCACAAAGTCCAAATTGGCATTTCAAGGGATATAATTTAAATGCTGAGACATACAGATGCCTGGGGGTATTATCTTTTTTAGTCTTAGTCAGTTGGGAGTTCAGCTTTCACTCCTGGCTCTTTTAACTGGTACTTTGTGGTAGATTCCACACAGAAACTTTTAAACCATTTCAGCAGCTCTCCCAGGCTTGTGCTGGATGGTACGTGTGTGTAAGCCCCTGTCATTGATTGTCCAGACGTCAATGTCCTCAGGCAGAGCACAAAAAAATAGAACCCAAATTGGAAAACATGTTGAGGGAATCTGCCTGGTTTACGCAAACATGTCAAAATGCTTATTACCCTCTGTATCACTGAATCCAGATTCACTTTGGCCAATCTGAAATAGACTGTATTTTTTTGGTTGTTGTTTAATTTATTCTCCTGACTCTGTGTGTGTGTGTGTGTGTGTGTGTGTGTGTGTTTTAATGGTTTATGACATTTGATCTATTTAAGTATAAAATAAATCTTTGGAAATGACACATTTAAGCAACATATGAGATTACTGTTGGGGAGTTACATCTGGCCCCCAAGGCAAAGAAATAAGAAAGAAAAACAAAACCGAAATACTATGGAATATGATTAAAATACAATACTCAGTAAGTAAATTTCTCAATGACTCGCAATTTAAATAATATTTCTTGGTCGATCTAGAATTCTTAGTAAAATAAGATTGATTGGAGAAATAAAAAGGAGTGTTTTCTAAGGATTCCGTGGTTTTGTGCTACAAAATAGATTAAGTTGGTGTTTTCCTAAAATCATTAGCCTGTTCTTCCAAGTGCGGTTTGCACTCCCTTTCTGCAAATGAGGGAACAAGGATGTCATTAAAAGACCCTCCTTGGTGTTTCTGAATTTGCCAGCTCCTCTGAAAGCATTAGATGTCAGCTTTGCCCGAGGCTGTCCTAGGCAAAGTGCAGAAGAATGGTCTGCAGCTCAAGGAGCAAGTTCTAGTTTCTAGTTAACAATTCCCTAATTACATAGCAAACCCCAGGAAAAAGCCACTCCATCTTTAGGGAAGGTGTTTCTTTAGTTTATCCTTTATTCAAATTAAATCCTTCAAACAACAGAGCTTGTCACCCTGGTGAAGGTGAGCAGCTCAGTGGTCAAGGACTTCTTAAATGCACAGGAAGCAGCAGACCAGAATCCTGAGGCATCTTTTACTCTGCTCCTCAGTTTCCTCATCTGTCAAGTAACCCCACAAGGTGGGGAGGGGATTATGGAAAGGAATGAAATTAACACAGCATAGGGCCTAGCACACTGTATGCCTTTTCTGTCAATCAAATATGCAATTACCTTGAATACAGGCCTTTTTCATAATTACTATCATCTTCAGTTAGGAAATAATGCAGTATTGTATTGGCTAATATGGGGATGTGGAAAGCATTTTTTTTTTTTTTTAAATGGAAAGTAAAAGCTAAAAGCAGGTCATAGAAAATGATCTCAATTACTGGAGTGATACCATGAGGCACTCAGGTCTATGGAACTTGTCAGAAGAATCAATCAATTGATCACAGGAATGAAAATTAAATGATGTTTTGGGATAGGGCAATCGCTGGAAATTTGGGAAATAAGCTGAGGCTCCATTTTTTGGAAGGTCTGGAGATGGTGAATCTCAACCAAATGAGTTATCATATATTCATCCTCTGACTTCATATCTGCCTCTCTTGGCTGCATCTCCTCCAGTATTCTAAATTTTGGTAAAATTAAGCAGCTTTGAGGGCAGTAATTGTGTTCTTTCATGGAGTCTATGTATGAAAAGTCCCTCTCAGAGGTTATTCTGACTTCTCCCTTGCCATTTGGACCCCACAGAATGTAGCCAAGTGCATGGTCTTTTGAATCTGGCAGACTTGGTTTTGAATCTTGGCCGAGGGCAAGAAATCCTTTCTCTCTAAGCTGAAATTTCCCAAGAGTGATAGAGGCATTGGCAGCACCTACCTCATGGAACTGTCCTGAAGCTTAAATGAGATGGTGCAGATGATTAGATTTGCACATGGCTGAACATGTAGTAAATGTTCATTAAATGTCAGCTGTATTTATTATTACTTGCCAACTCTAGCTAATCACTGTGGCTAACTTGTCTTCCCTAATATTCTGTGATCATTCCAGAATACCTTAGACATAGCCAAGTATATAGTCATGGATGATAAAAATTCTAATAAATGTTAATAAAAGTTGAAAAGCAAACTTAGAATTATTTATCAAATAATAGTGAGAGGTTCATGCTATCTTCCACTCTATTGAACAGTCACAGCTCAGGTGGGTTTCTTTTTTAATTGGTGAATTCCTTCCCCTAAATCAGACCCTGTATGGAAACGGTAGGCAATTTCTAACTTGATCTGGATTTCTGTAGCCACCTCCCTGTGGACTGAATGCAGGGGCTGTCTAGCTTCCTCTGGGTCAGCCTCTGGAGAGGTCAATTACTCAAGACACTTGACCATTCTGCTCTTTCATTTCCCCTCCAAAGACACTTAGAGGGCTCAGTGAATATATATTGCCTTCAAGCCTGACAACAATCTGTGCAACAAAAGCATCTTCACCAAACTGACCCTGTGATTCTCCCTGTGGCACTAGGGGATGCCTGCCCAGGATCACCATGCTACCTTCTCATGGCTGAGATGTGGGCTCTTTTTCACTGCTCTTCCCACCTCCTGTGATTCTCTCTTCATATCAGTCTGATGACGGGCTGGTGACTTCTAGGTGAAAGGTCTGAAGGGGCACTGTCCCAGTTTCCTGTCCCTTGCTTTGTGCTTAATGGAAAAAGTGAACTTTTTAACCAGAGGTGAAAAGCCTTTTTATAAAAGCTCAGTCTTAAGGAAGAACTGCCAATTCATTCATGTGATGACTCATCTTTTCTTAATGTAGTGAAATCCTCAGGATGATAAAGTTTTATTCAATAGTGTTGCAGATTCCTTTTGCATTGCTTTTCCTCTGGGGGCCTCAACTTCTATTTTGTCCTCTCGGCTTAATTTCTGTGTGAACACTCACCATCATGATGCTGGGCCCTTGTACTAGTTGAAGTGGGCTTCTCGGAGGCACCAGGAGATACCTTTGACTGCATCGTTTTGCCAATCCAACAATGCCCCAACCCTGCTCTGTCCTTGGGTTCTCATCCATTCACTATAGTGGATGGATGTCTGGGTATCCTAATTCATTCAATTGTTGTCCCTAATGTAAATCAGGGCAGCCATATAAATTTTTTAAAAAAAGCATGTTTGGTGTCAGTCCAAGGAGCCATTAAAACTAAGATCAGGATTTATAATGAGCCTCACTGGGAGAGTAAAATCCTTCAGATTGCTGAAAACACAGACCCTCACCAATGAGCAATGTGCAACAGGACAAATGAAAACAAAAACAAAGTACCTATTTTCACAGTAAATGATATTGAGGTCCATATTTACTCGAGTGACGAACATATGGCAGTCAATTCTGACTTCATTGATTGTTGGGGGAGGCAAGGCATGAGCCACAACCACAAGACCCATGATTTGGCTGGGGACGGTCCTCCCATGGGAAAGCGACACTCTCAGGCGTAGCCGACCTGTTATGTGAATCACCTAGAAGAAAAACATTAAGTACAGGACACCAGTCAAATTTCCATCCTAGATGTAATAGTTATTTCTTCTGAAAAATGCAAAATTACATCTGGAACAACCAACATTAGCGTCTATCTTTTATAATCATAATGACTGTCAGTGTGCCCTCAATGTCCCCATGGCAAGAGACAAAAGAGAAATAATAATATACTCTGAAAATTTCTCAAGGCAGTATTATTACAGAGTTGTTGCTTTTTTTTTGGACCTTTTTTGTTTGGTGGTTTTTACATTTAGGAGAAACTCATAACCAGATGAAATGATGAAAAAGTGAACACTGAGCTGCAGAAGGAAACATTTGCATTATCAGCCCTTCTTAATAATGAAAGATGTCCATCTCTCTCCAGACTTGTACTGAAAGTATTACATGGTCATCTCCTTTCAAAAGGGTGGTTCAGAACTTACCTTCATCCAGGAGTTGATATTGTAAAAGGCAAAGTCTCCAAGATAAGAAATGTAGGGGTTATGACATGAATTTTTTTTTCCCAAGGATATTTTGCAGCACTGAGTTATCAGGAACACAGCAATATATTGCAATGCCCGGGGGTGGGAAGAAGGGTGTTGGTCTATGATTCATTCCTTGAGCTAGGGACGGTCATACTGCAAAACTTGCACCATTTTGGTGGCAGCTCTGAGGTACTTTTCCAGAAACCAGAGGGAGAATATTGGGCTGTCATTTTTGATTTTTTAGCCAAAGAATATCAAATAAAACCCAGGTCACCCAGAACCACCAAACCTTTTCTTGTAAACTGCATATAGAAGGAAAGCCATAGTGTCAACTTCCTGAAATGATGTTTTTGGGGAAACAAAATCATAAAAGGGTAAAAAATAGGAAGAATTTCTGTGTCTATACTTTGAGATAATGAGTGGAGTGCATGTGTGTAGTCTTGGAGGCTGTGTGTATGTGTGTGTGTGTGCAAGAGAGAGAGAGAGAGAGAGAGAGAGAGAGAGAGAGAGAGAGAGAGAAACTCTAGCTATGTCCTGAGGACCCTGCTACTATGCAAGTCCTCCAAAACCAGGTCATAGAGGTAATTGCCATGGTTCACTGTACCATGGAGCTCAGTTTAGTAGCTGAGTTTCCACATTTGCTTTGCTCCCCAAATGCATCACTGAGCACCAAACCATCTATCGAATTTCTACTTTTCCCTCTATGCCATAAGGAACCAAAATGGGAAGGAGGTTTCTCTTGCCTCGCCTCCCAGGAACAATATGCTCTAGAGTCTGCTCTCCTTCCCAGAGGCTCCACTGGCAATTCCTTTTGCGTTTTATTTTTGTTTCTCTTAAGTTATTCTGTTTTCCAAAAGCAAGCCACACTACTGTCAGTCAGGAAGCAGGATCAAAGCTTACGGGGCTGCCCTTCAGAGTCCTAGCTGTTCTAAATAATACCTCTTCCCTGTCACCCTTCACATTTGCGCCCAGAGCTGCGGATCTGGAAACACCAACGAGGAGGATTATTTAGGTTATTTCAGCAGCAGCTTTTCGACCACCCACATTTGAAGTTGACTGAATTCATACTTAATGCACCTTTGCTTTACGCTTTGGTCAGATGAGCTACTTTATGAATATTTGAAAACGTTCCTAGAGGCAAGGATGCTAAAACACCATCACAGACACATTTTTGCAAGACCTCATTAACTAATAAAGAAATAGCTAAAAGAAACGGGATTAACTTCACAGGAGGGGTGTTGCCGTCCTGGTCCTCCTCCCAGCTAGGCTTACATAGCTGCTCATTTATCATGATCTGTCTTGTTTTATCAGGAAAACTCAGCTTCTTGGAAACACACAGATCTATAAATGCTCAGGAAAACACACACCCAGAAATGATATGCTAAATAAATCCCCACTTGGTATTCTATTCCAAAGCAATTTAAAGGTGGCTGGGCTGGAATACATTTGGGGAAGGCAAACGTAGGGGAGCTGTTGGCTGGTCAGGTTTGCCCAACCTCTGTGCTCCCATTTTGCCTGTGGCTATTGTGGTATTGGAGGGGGTGTCAAAGTGGGGTCCACTAGGGGTCTAAACTTGTAAGTTTCTGATTCTGTTACCCCGGGAGCCCCTCTGTGTCTCAGTTTCCTTTTCTGTGAAATGGGGATAATATTGACTATTCTGTAGTTATGTAATGAAAATCACAGGAGATAATGGCAGTGAACCCTACAAATGGTAAAGAATTCTACGATTTTTAAGCAATGCCTCCACAGCCACATCAATGTTTACAGCAGCACAATTCACAATAGCTAAACTGTGGAGCCAACCTAGATGCCCTTCAGTGGATGAATGGATAAAAAAAATGTGGCATATATACACAATGGAATATTACTCAGCATTAGAAGAGAATAAAATCATGGCATTTGCAGGTAAATGGATGGCATTGGAGAAGATAATGCTAAGTGAAGTTAGCCAATCCCCAAAAAACAAACGCCGAATGTTTTCTCTGATATAAGGAGGCTGACTCATAGTGGGGTAGGAAGGGGGAGCATGGGAGGAATAGATGAATTCTAGATAGGGAAGAGGGGTGGGAAGGAAAGGGAGGGGGCAGGGGATTAGCAAGGATGATGGACATCATTATCCAAAGTACATGTATGAAGACTCGAATTGGGTGTCAACCTACTTTATATACTAACAGAGATTTGAAAAATTATGGTATATATGTGTAATAAGAATTGTAATGCAAAAAAAGTACACGTATAAAGGCATGAATTGGCATGAACATACTTTATATACAAAGATATAAAAAATTGTGCTCTATATGTGTAATAAGAATTGTAATGCATTCCACTGTCATGTATTTAAAAAAAATAAAATCAATAAAAAAATAAACAATGTCTCTGTTTGCCTTTAAAGATATCAAGCAAAAAGGAACAAATATTAATATAGTGTTGGCTGAAGACCTAATAATAAATGCCTTATTATTTTAAAGGATTATAACATTTCCTATTTGGAAGAAAATCTGAGAGTGTCTGTCCCTCTCTTTTTTTGGGGGGGGGGGCAAGGGATACCACAGATTGAAGTCACGGGCACTCGACTACTGAGCCACATCCCCAGCCCTATTTTGTATTTTATTTAGAAACAGGGTCTCACTGAGTTGCTTAGTGCCTCGCTGTTGCTGAGGCTGGCTTTGAACTCTCCACCTCCTGCCTCGGTCTCTCAAGCTGCTGGGATTATAGGCGTGCTCATCCTGGTCCCTTTATTTTTCATTTTGTAGGCGAGGAAAGAGGTTCTGGAAAGTTCATTCCCTGTCCAAAGTCCCATAGCTTGGAAATGGCAAATGAACTGGAACTCAGGTTTCCATGTCTTATTTGAAAATTTATCATGACTTTATACCTGTATGCATTTATGTGCTTATTCATATGGAATGAAACAGAAATATATATCAGATGCCAATTTATTACTTTAGGTAACTGGTACTAGGAATCTTCAAAAATATTTCATTTATTACCAGAAGCTCAGGTTATTTGAAAAGTCCGAGAAACAGCACAAACTAAGAAGAAACAAAACAAAACAAAAACCTCAAGAAATTTCCAATGCAGTAACTAGACAGTTGTTAAGAAATGTCAAAGAACAATCAAAGAAGAGTGTCTGATTGTGTTAGGGGGTAAGGGAGGATGGGAACGAAGAAAAGAAAGGGAAATCTGTTGGATCCCACAATTAATTTTTAGGTTTAAACTAACATGTTTTTTTTTCCAAATGGATTTCATAGTGCCAACAGAGCCCTTTTCCTCATGTGACAGGTTATGATCAAATTTTAGAAACATATCTGGCAGCATGTATCCAAATATGCACATAGCTGAATTTTTCATTCTGTAGTTGCTTTTAAGGCTTGGAAAGTAGAAGAAAGAGTATTATCAGGAGAATCTGGGTTTGAATCCTAATCCTGGCACTTAATAGCCAGGTGGCTGTGATGATCTGAGAGCTAAGATGACTTGCTTAGTTTTCAGGTCAGTATATCAGAGATTAAAAAGCATATGTGAGGACTGGTTCCAGGACTGCCTATGGATACCAAGACCCACAATTCTCCACTCCCTTTTATAAAATAGTGCAGTATTTGCATGTGAGTGCACTCATAGACTTTAAACCATCTCTCCATTACTTGTAATACACACTACAATGTAAATGTCATGAAAATAGTTGTTCTGTTGTATTGTTTAGGAAAAAATAACAAGAAAAAATGTACATGTTCAGTACAGATGCAGTTCCCCAACCCTCCCACCCCTGGAACATTTTCCATCTGAATCCTGGATGGGGGACCCATGGATAAGGAGGGCCAATAGTACTCTGCAAAGATGTTCTTTGTTTTCTTAATAAGGTTAACAAAAGATATGTTCTTGGTTCTTTAGTATCTAAAATGCTTCATGTGTAAGAGATCTTGGTGGGTGCTGGAGTGCTGACCATGGTGAATAAAATATAAATCTGTCTTCAAAGAGTTCAGACTCTACAGCAGGGCAAGACAGTTGTAATTTCTTGTAACACAGTCCTAAGAGGGAGGTGGTGCAGTGTCTGATCAAGAAAGTGGTTCTCAATCCAGGCTATGTTACAGTCCCTTATAAAGCTTTGTTAACATGTGGATTCCCAGACTCTATCCCCAGAGATTCTAATTGATAGCACTGGAATTCAGCATTTATTTGTGTTTTAAAGCTTTAGAGGGGATGCATATTGTTTGAGAACACTTGGCTGATGGCTTTGGAGTTACATCTGTGGTTCTCAACCTTGACTACACCCAGGTATCACCCTAGGTTATACCTGAGATCAATTAAATTAAGATCCCAGGGAGTGGAAAATTGGCATCAATATTTGCACATATAAAAAATTTTTCCCGGCTGGGGTTGTGGCTCAGTGGCAGAGTGCTTGCCTAGCATGTGTGAGACACTGGGTTCGATTCTCGGCACCACATATTAATCAATAAATAAAAGCCCATTGAAAACTAAAAAAAAAATTTTTAAAATTTTTCCCAGGTCTTACAGGGCTGCTGAGAGGATAAAATGAAAAGGTATATAAGGTGCCTAGGTATATGTCTGACATACTCAACAAAGACTATTTTTATTAACTAATAAGTATGTTCCATAAACAAGCTATAGAATAAGATTTTCCTGACATCTTCATGTGTTTGGACTAGGAAGAAAATACTTTCAGCTGAATGAATCAGGAAGGCTATGTGAAACTGGCATTATATTTTTGACATAAGATCAAATCATAGAATGGGGAAAGGGTTTTCAGATTGAAGACCTAGACCAGAGGAAACTATTGGGAATTCCCACGAGCATTTCAGTTGGTGACAGCAGTAGAGGAGACAGAGATGGGCCCAAAATGGCAGGTTCAATCCACAGAAATTGGCAGTGGGACCAGTGAAGAGAGACAGCACCATGATTTTTGAGCCTGTGTCGTAGTATGATATGACAGTAGATTAAATGGTAATTGGGAATGAAGGAACTGTTGACCAGGGTGGGGGTCTAAGATGATTTCCCATGGACAGTGACCAGCCTAGGGACATCCTGGAGAGGATGTCTATGGAGTAGTTGAAAACAAGAATTGGGCACTAAAGAGATGATAGCAGAAGCTATACTTTTGAAAATTTTTTTTAAACCTTTTCTTTTCTGGAGGTGATAGTTAAAATCAAGAAATGCAATGAAATTCTCAATGGAGAAAAACAGACAAGAAAAAAGTGCCAAAGGCATTTTTTTTTGTGTCCCTTTGAGTACCTGAAGCCTAAGGCAACTTATGGGTTCTTTTTGTTGTTGTTTTCCTCTAAGTTGAGGTTCCCTTGCTCTGTAAAAACCGCAGTCCTCCCTTTACTTGTGGTTTTGTTTTTGTGTAGTTTCAGATAACCATGGTCAGAAAAAATAGTATAGTACAATAAGGTGGGGAGAGAGAGAGAGAGAGAGAGAGAGAGAGAGAGAGAGAGAGAGAGAGAATTCACATAATTTTTATTATAATGTAATGTTACAATTTTTTCATTTTGTTGTTGATCTTTTGCTGTGCCTGATAGATAAATTAAACTTTCTAATAGGTATGTATGTATATGAAAAAAAAATAGCACATTACAGGATTTTGTACTACTTTAAGTTTCAGGCATTCACTGGGGGAGCAGGGCGGGGAAGGTCTTGATTTTCTTTTTCCATGCTGGGGATCTGACCCAGGACTTCCTGCCTGCTAGGCAAGTTCTCTATCCTGAGCTATATCCCTAGCCACTGGGGTCTTCTTTCTTTATCTACTCTTACATTCTAACACAAATGCCAAGCTTGTCATATCATTGCCAATCTTAGTGGTAACATCCCAATAAATGGGCATGGCTTCCTTTTAAAGTTTTGTAGGTGGATGGGAAATGATTGTGAATACAAATACATAAGCCTAAATTCTAATATTATGTCAAGAGTCATGAAACTATAAAAATAATACAGCTGCTTTAAAATGAAAGGAATATTGGAGGACAGCAACACCACTGAATTGAGAAACAGGACTTCTGATTTCAGTCTTGGTTCTGGTCATCTAGGTTGGCTAGGGTAATATTTCTTTAGATACAAAGTGGTGGAAAAGAAATAGGTGATGATAGCTTCTAGAGTATTATATAACCAAATGCTCAATGGTGGGGCTTTAACTGTGTTGTAGCATTTTCCTCCTCTATTTTTATACTCCCCTGGTGGGGCAGAGGTTTCAGAGTACAGTTGCCAGTTGACAAATGCAGTTTATTTTAAGAATTCATTCATGGGGATTTTATGCATTCTGAGTTGGAACCATGCTTTGGTTTTGGTCAAAGCTAGGTAAAAACTGCCTCTGTGTTCTAAAGGTTCATCTTGGTTTGGTGTTAAGGCTAATCTACAGATATTCTTCAAAAGAGCTTTCTGAACTATGACATTCTTTGCCCCTGAGCTCAACTTTATATAAGAGCTCAATCAGCACACTTCCTTTCAGTGTTCTTGTCTTATCATAAAGAGATGTACAAAAATGCTAAAGCTCATATTTTTCCAAATTCCTTACACAGCAACTGTCTGGATGCCAGCATCATGAAACAGGATTGAAGAATTTCTGGGTTGAAATCCCACCATATTTGAGGAAAAAAAAAAAAAAAAGATGTCCAAATTAGCATGATTTGATTGTCTCATAATAAAAAAAAAAAAATCATGGTTTGACTTAGTTTTCTCTGATCCAGCAAGGAGCTGTATATGGTGCTGTGATTGCATGTCTGCACAGTTAAGGACGAGTGTGGGAGTGTTAACATACAAGCCATGCCGCTTGGACAAATATCTATTTCTCTTCCTGCCATATGCTCCTTTCACGTGCCTGTTGGTGATACACACTTAGGTGTGCTCCCCCAGTATCTTCTCATTATAAACAAGCCCATCACAAAGACCTTGATACAACCTCCCCTCTGTCAATACTTAAGGAGAGAAGGCCCATGATGGAAGAGTACATCTGGAAGCTATTCTCCTCTCTTTTAGGAATAAATCTCAGTTCTACTAATAGGAAACGTTTTTGTTATCAAAAGGCAGGCCAAGTATTATGTGCATTATTTTCCACATATAATGTCAAGCACAGAATAAGGTTAGGCGACTAGGGGAACAGAAAGGGCTGTAGGCTCAAAAAAACTACAGATTCCCTGGGTTTAGAATATCTATCTTCAGAGATTTTTCACTTGTCCTTTAAGGGAATACAAATTTACCTTAAAAATTAACCTTCCTCCTGGCACTCTGGTCTCTTTTCTTTTTTCCCCCTGAAGAAGTCTGGTTTAGCATACAGATCATTCAATCTCTAGCTCACATGGGAGAGTCAGCTAATTATTTAGAAGAGTTTTAAGGTGGCCCTAAACCTGTTGAAAGATAAGGGCTTAGATGGGTCTTATGAACCCAAACATCTAGCCTGCAGCATAACAACTTAATCTAAATCAGCATGAGACTATCAACCTTATATCTATTATTTCATTCTGATTCTCAGGGAGTATGTTTTCTAGAATTTAGACCATATTCATAGGTTGGAGACTCTGTTCCAATAGGTCTTTTAGCTATCTCTGTCTGACTCTTTCCACTTAGGTCTTTGTACAAGGTCTGAAAACAAACAAACAAATAAACAACAATCCTAAACCTCAGATGAAACATGTGCTTGTCCACAGAAGCAAGCACCCCTGAGAAAAGGGCCTGTGACTGCCCTTGGAGAGGCAGAAGAATAGCAGAATATCATTTCCCTTTCTTTTCCATGAGCTCAGATTTTAGTTCTGGAAGTTGACTTTAGAAGGAAAACTGTAGGCTTCATCATCATCACAATGGGACTTTAACAACAGGGGCTAAGAAAAAGAGAGAATGGGAAAATTGGCTTCTCAAGGCAAAGCTGAGACTGAGGGAGGCAAGATTAAGGAGGAAACGAGATGCTGACAGGGAGTGGGTGATGAGGTAGACCTCCTCCAAGGCCAAGGGGTTGCAACAAGAGAGGTGGTCCTCAGAGGTGGTCATCACCTAATAGCTATGAACTCAGGAAGCAAATGTATGTAAGATTCTTTCTGGGAGTTTGATGCAAAGAATTTCCTTATGAAGATCAGAGATCTTCAATACTGGACAGGCAGTATGGGGGTAAGATTCAGCTCTTAAGGATACAAGACCAGTAAGAATTACTGAGAGTGTCAGAGTTTTGGGTGGGCTCATCTTAAGGGTAGCTTTGGTGGTAGAGAAGAGAGGAGATGAGACTGGGTACCAGGGAGAGTTCTGGCCAAAGTTAAGAAAGAAGAATCCTGACAGAAACCTATCTTGTTGGATAACAGGGCTATAATTACATAGGAAGTGTTAGTTCTTAGGGACCCCATGATCTTCCATTTGGTTTGAATGGAAATGAAATAGACAGGAGAGCAATGTCATGGGGCACACTCTTTGATGCTTGGTCTGATTCCTAAAGGCTCACGACAGTTGATTCAGGAAACAGACAAAATTGAAGCCGTACAAAAGGGCTTTCCAGAATGAGGAAGGCAGAGGAAAAGGAAGGAAACCAGGCTAATTTCTCTGCTCTCACTGAAGTACTGAGATCCTGAAGGAAAGCAGGCACAAGCTTGTGCGTGAACCTGGGCATTCCTACTCTTACAGATGAAGTCCACTTAATTGGGTCAGCATGCAAACACCTACAATGGCTAATAGGCCTGGTGCAAGAGGGAAAATGTATTCCATTCTTTGAATGGAAAGCATGAACCACCTAGTGTTGATTTCAGGGACTTCTTTTAAACAGAGATAAACAAAATCAACCTCCAGGGTTCTAATGGTTCTTAAATCAGGATGTACACAAAAATCACATGGAAAGCTTATAAAGAATGTGGATTCCCAGGCCCCATCTGCACAACTTCATATTCTCTAAATTTAGGTTGGGCCTGGGAATCTAGATTCTACCAGACCATCCAAGTGCTCTGAATGGCAGTGGTTGGCAGGTCATATCGACTAAGCTGCAACTTCTCTCTGCAGGGCAGTTGAATGAATCTAGAGATCTTAATAAAGACCACCCAGAGGCACATCACAGACTGCCTTCCAAACAGGGAAAGGAAGATGAACATATATTTACAATTAAATCTGTACTGAAAATAGTGTTCTACTCTGTGGAATATAACGGGTTGCCTTTGGGTTCTTTGAAAATGGAGGAGTGGCGCATGATAAGCAGGAGGCCTGGCTACTGTAGGATCCGGGCATGTTTCCGGTGCCTGCTCCTTTCTTTGTGAGAAGGTTTGCATTCTCTCAGTGGCCACGCCATAGTGGGCTGCACTGTTGTGCTGGGAGCCTCCTGGGGGAGGCTGAGCTCTGCCAATCCCCTCCCCCTCGCCGGGCCTGCCCCTGGCTCAGCTCCTGATTAATTCAGGGGATCCTGGGAGGTTAACCCTTAATTTGATGGCTCCAGTGGGGAGCTGAGAGATTGCTGGTAATTCATCACCCTTGCTTTATTTATTTTTTTTCGATGCAGAAATATTTTCTAAGGCAACAGATAAAAAATTATTTTTAAAACCCATGTTTAATATACATTAGACACAACATTCTCTTCTTACATGACTGCGTCCTCTTAACATAACAATTACTTCTCATCCATCTCTTTTAACAAACTTCAAACACATAACATTAAAAAATATAACTACAATTATAGTTTTAGTTTCTCAAAATGGGCCCAGACCCCATATTTGCTTCCTGTTCCCTCTGGAGAAAGTAGTCTTTCTTCTACTAAAGATAAGATTTTTTATTGGGATAGTTTAACTAAGCTGCTGAGATCTCCTTAACGAGATTATGTAAATGTATGCCAAGGATATAAACCACATTTTCTCTGAGAGTGGAACACTTCAAATATCATTTAATAATACAGGACCATGGTAGAAACACCTCGATAAATTGTTAAGGGGCAAAGCAAGAAGGCTGAACTATACACATCTGATCAAATTTCGTTTGATTCAGTTACTTTATTAAAGTCTCCTAGAGAAGGACAGAGGACCATTGTACCACCGTAGAGGGCAACTTTTTTTATTCCTCTATCATTTGATGTGAAGGAGGGGGTATTACCCCTCAAGGCCCTCCGAGGCCCCTTGTGGCTTAGTGCCACTGCCTTGAGGGTAGGGAGGCAGTTCTCGATATAACAGACTGCGATTGTATTTGCTAACAACTCAGGGAAACAAAGAAGATTCAGAACTAGCCCCACGCCAGGCAAGGAATAAAAACTGGCTCCCTACTCCCATCTCCCACCTCCTATGCTTTCTTCCCAGCAAGAAATACTACAGTATTTTGATATAATTTCCTAGGAACCCATGGGCTCTTATAAGGAAAGATATAATATATGATATGTTTGGAAATATATACATGCAAGGAAATATTTCTCATCCTTGCATAGCATCTTTGTGTGTTTTACTTAAATTTCTTGAGTTTAACAATCAGTTTTGTTATAAGTTAGTCCCTCTGCTTTTGTTTCTCTTGAGTTTGCTAGCAGAATTTTGTACAGACACTGTAAACTATAAAAAATGCAACAAATGTCCAAAGACAGCTGTGCGCCATGGGCTGAATGCTCTTTTTTATGAAGACGGTGGGTCTAGAGAGCATTCTGGTGCTGAGAGAAAATGTTGAGGCAGCACTGCATTCAGGCAGCCTCTTTCACCCCCTCCTGCAGTCCAAAGTATGCTATGATTGTATTTGTATAATAAATGAAACTCTTTAGGAATAACTTTGAGATATAGAAGCCAGCAACCTCTGCCTTCCTCAGTTTCAGAGGTACAGAATCAAGGCAAGAACAGTTCTCAGGGAGGGGCAGTTTAGCTGTCTCCTGAGTGGAATATTTTTTTAAACTAGCCATCCCCTTGAAGGAAAAATGCAAATAATAATTATATTTGCATTTCTTTATATATATATATATATATATATATATATATATATATATATATATATATACACATACATATATATTTAGTTGTGTGTGAACCTTTATTTTTATTTTTATGTGGTGCTGAGAGACAACCCAGTGCCTCACACATGCTAGGCAAGCACTCTACCACTGAGCCACAACCCCAGCCCCTTATAATTATATTTCTGATCACTGAAATTATTTAAAGCTATCAGGTGGGTCATATGTTCCTTAAAAAAATTTTTTTAACTCCAATATTCCCCAAATGTAGCCATAAAACTCCTTAATCATCAAACCTAAAAAAGATCACATTCCTAATACTTTTTCTATCATTCATTAGAGCATTTCAGAGGATGTATTTCCTTCCATTTTCCTCTTATTTTTTCAAATGTGTCTATATCTATATCTACATCTATATCTATTGTGTATCTATATCTATATCTGTAAGTGACTGATCAAACCTAGGATTTTAACCTTCAAAAGACCCCAGGGCTCTGACATGGGTTATTATCCATTCCATATATGCAATTCAAACCCCCCTCATGTGATTTTTGTGCGTGTCCCCAGCTCATTTTCTGCATTTGGTTTATTCAGCTATGATTAGAGATAGTCATTTACAGTCACACATTTGGAAACTCTTTAACAAGCTTCTAGCAGTTTCCTTCCCAAAGCAGCTTAAACAGATGAGGGTGGAGTGTCAGTAGCGACAGCAGTTTCCTCCATATCACTGATTCCTGCTACTATTTGTATGTCTTTATCAGGATTTCCATTTTGTGGGAAGGCTTAAAAAAACAAAGCCTCAAAATACAAAGATGCGCAGTCCAGACAGTATAGAAGTCATCATTTTGAGTAGACTGACTTTAAAAATTAAAATGGAAGCCATCACACTATAACCTGAAAGTTCCCTAAAAAAAAAAAAAGTAAAAAAAGAGCCCCCCTCCCCTTTTTATTTTAAAGAATACTTTTTGAAGTAATTGGCACAAAGACTGTTTTAGTGCAGATTGCTGCAAGTGTGCTCTTGGCAAAAACATCATAAGCACTAGAACAACTTTAATATGCTCAAGAAGCCAAATATAAACTGACACCAGGAACTCAAGTGTGGGAACAAACAGGGAAATAAAGGAGAGCATCTCAATTTAATACAAACCTACATACAAAGGGACCAATTTTTACGATTCATGGTTTAGCATACAATGTAGCTGTCCTCTGAGTGAATATAGAGTAGTTATACATAAGAAATTAGAATTATCAATTCGAGAGAATTTCTCAAGAGTCCTTTTGATATGTAATACTGCAACCATAATGCCTAAGAAACCAGACATCAGTGCATTAAACGAGATCAGGTTGGGATCTATTTTAAAAGAGGAGGGTTTGAACTTGAAGAAGCGTCTCTTTGATTTGACCTCTGGAACAGAACTTCTGCAGGGAAACTCTGAAGGGATCACTTCCCCCCTACCTGTGGCCTTGCTTTCCAGGTCTTTAAAATGTTAAAGTGTGAATCCCTGTAACCCATGTGGGGAGTGGGGAATCATTTCAGATGTGTCTCCTGTGTGGAATGAAATGGGAAGAATTTATAGACTTTTGCATTCTGTGAGACATGGGAGAGTGTTCAATTCTCTTGATTCCATTGAATAGAAAAATGAAAACTATTTTTTTTAAATTTCCTTCCTCAAGTCATCTTCTTTGCTATTTTATGGTAAGGATTCAAGGATTTGGAGATTTTCTGCATCTTTCTCCATCCACTTTTCAAATTTCTCCCTGATTGTGACCAACACTTTCTTTACCCTGAAACTGAAAAGAAGGCTCGGTTTTCACAGTCTTGCTAAGTAAGATTTCTCCTGCAACCCCCTGGAGTTCAAACGTGCTGCACTTTTTTTTTTCTTGGGGAACGTTTGAAGTCCCCTTTAAAAATAATGCCTTGAGGATATTTTTCCCTAATACCATTTAAAGAAACTTGAAAGCATATGGCTCTTGAAGCGCACAGGGTTCTAATGAAGTAATCAGCAACACTGCTCATATGCAGACTTCCACCAGGAGCTTTTAGACCCAGCCCAGATCAGTCTTTTGAATGAACTGCAGTTCTGCAGAAACTCCTTTCCTCTATCTGCCGGTGGACTTTTAAAGTGGTGACTTTCAACCTTTGAAGGATGGAAGTTGCTGGAAAGGTTGTGTCAGGATCAGAACTGTCAGTGGCCAAGCAAATCAATCTTGTAAGCTTGTAAGACAACTCAAGACAAATATTCCTCTGTAGTGCAGTCCCCATCCATAGTATGGGAGGAGAAAATAAAGTTTCTTTGTCGGGTTCTATTTGATGTAGTCCCTAGTAGCCCTGCCATTACCTTAGGTGATTCTCCACACAGCCAGCAAAGACTAAATAAAACAAAAACATGGGATATTAATGTACTTTCCCTGGAACTGGGCAGAGCATGCTGTTCTCCTGTAGTTCTGCAATGGATTCTCCAAATCTATCATAATTAAAATCACACTTCTTCGGGCACAACCTCATTAGTGCCAAAATATCACATCTTGTGCTATTTCCCTGGGACTTTAGCAAAATAAGTAATGATTCTTCTGATTATTGAAGCAACTTGTGCTATTATGACTGCCAAGTGAGGATGCAACTGTTTAAGCAGCACTCGATTTTTAAATTCCTACTTTGGTTTAGGTACACATAACACCCCAAACAGGGGTTTTAATCAGTAAACCCACTCATCCACAATATCTCCTTTTCTATAATACTTGGAAGGGAGGGATGAGGTGAGCAGTTGATTGACAGGTGTGAATTATTCAGATTCAGAGACAGGTCGTCCTATTCTTTCCTGGTCTCTACAATGTCAGATAATGCTTTTCAAATGTCCAAATGTTCTGTGTCATTTTATATACCTCATCCAAACTATACAATTAATCTGTTGTGAGGCAGTGTCCTAGGTTCTCAGGATCCAGTGATAAAAAGGACAAAGAGGAATGCTATGACCTGATAGATGTTTCTGGCTGCTTTTAAATGGCTGCTTTGGGGCCCATCTCACAGAAATCCAGGTGAGAGAAGATGGTAGCTCAGGAGGAAACAGTGCTACATAGTTGGATAAACTCTGAAAGTAGAGTTGACAGAATTTAACAGAGGGCAGAGCTGCTGATGTGTTAAATAAATGTGCATGTGTGTGGTGGGGAGGTGAAGCAAAGAGAGGATTTTGAAGGATATGCCAGAACTTTTGTCCAGAGCCTCAGGATGGAGGGTGTCACTTACTGAAATGGGAAGGGCTGGTAGAGGGCCAAATATTTTGAAAATGGGTTTTGTTTTGTTTATATTATGACTGAGAAACTTGACATTTGAATGAAGATTCAGTTGGACACAGAAATTCACATGTCCTTTAGTGTCAGTATTTTTTTCCAAACTTCATTTAGAGATCTTCTATATGTTAAAATGGAATAGTTCCAGAAGTTTTATGCATATCCATTTTGGTAAATGTACTTGACAAAATAAGGACATAAATGATGTAAATACCACAATCTCTGAATTTCTCTCTTTCTTTCTTTCTCTCTCTCTCTCTCTTTCTTTCTTTCATTCAGACTGTGAGGAGAAGGGATGCTTTTTCTGATAAAAGATGCCACTGAGTCAGGACTAAAGACAAACAGAGCAGACCAGGCAAACAACAACAATGGCCCGTAGCAGTAAAGCCTGTGTGGTCTGCAAGGGATTTTCACTAGACAATTTTTATTCTTCATATGCTTTCCTTAAACTTCATTTCCAAAGCACTTCTGTTTTCAAAATCCAGAAGAATAAGAGAGGAAATACATGCATCCCAGTTCATGTTCAACCCCCAATGTAAAAGTATGGGTGAAAGGTTTAATTTAAATGTGCTAAGGTGGCAAACACTCTCCCTTGTCCCTGACATTTCTCATCTTGCTTGGTCTCTGGAAGACATCTAAATGTATGACCAGGAGAAAGGAAGATAGCATACAGAGCTTCCTCGTGGAAGAGTGCACTGGGAAATATTTAGGGGACATTGGTTCATTTGGCAAAAGCTCCCCTTTTAAAAATAAGTCTGCAGAGTACTGGGGGTGGCACACCTTCCTGAAGCAATGACCTTCTCCTGGTAGCTGCTGGAGGACTGCTGCTTATGTTTGGTTTCCTTAATCCTGATAAAGCAGTGAGGAGGGCTTAGGCGGTAATTTATTTATAAGAAATTATAATAAAGCTTTGGCAACTTGAATGCTGTGTAGAAAAGTGGGAGGTAGGCTGTACAGAGGCAGGCTATCTAAACTTAGAAATGAGCATTATGACAATCTTTTGGTTTATCTACCCTTGGAATCAATTTTGTCATTTTTTAATTGACCGATTTTCCCTTGTTTGCTTAACATTTATTAATTGATTGTTATGCTCATGCAATTAATTCAAAAGCTGGCAAGTTTAACGCAGAGAAATTAATTTTCTTTTACCAACATGCCATTTAAAATACATTTTTGGAAGCCTGGGTTATCAGGAAATTACCTTCAAATTAATCAACAAGGAAATTAGATGGTAGTGTCCCTTGACATCTGTCAATCCAAAATATGTCAGTTTCTTCCTTTTGTTTGAGCGAGATTTTTCCGCTGAGTAAGGAGTAAGAAAAACCCTTGGATGTTAAAGTAAAACTACCTGCATTTTAATGGGCAGAGAAAGGAAAGCAGTTCCTTTGTATAAATATGCAATGTTTAAATGATTTTTATTTTTTCACTGAGGGTAATTTGAAGAAAAGGGTACATTTTATAAGAGAACATGAAAATTAGGCTCATCTCTGTCTTCCTAAATAGTCCCTTTGCCACTTTTCTTTATTTTCCCTTTGAACCCTCCCTAGGAGCTAGCACTCTGCTAGGCCCTATAGGGGCACACTTGTCAGGCAGATGGGCATGCAGGTCAAACCCTGAATAAGACCTGAATAAGGGGAGTAAAGAAGAGGACTGGTCTCACCAGGCACCATGGAAAGGCTCTCATGCAGGAGGCTGCATTTGTGTGGAATTTTTTGAGCAAGTAGGGTTTGATGGACATTTGGTTTGGAGAACTATTATAAGCAAAAGCACAGAGACATGAAACTGTATTTAGGAATTGAGAGGCCTAGAGAGGACAGAGTAGAGTAGGTGGGGAAATGCTGGGATACATGAAACTGGCTGAATTGTGGAAGGCTGTGAATGCCATATGACATGACATTATTTTATAGACAAAAGGGAACCACTGGGGCTGGGGTTGTGGCTCAGCAGAAGAGTGCTTGCCTAGCACGTGGAGGCCCTGGGTTCGATCCTCAGCACCACATAAAAATAAATAAACAAAATAAAGATATTGTGTCCAACTACAATTACAAAATAAATATTAAAAAAGAGGGGGGAACCGATGAAGAATTTTGAAGCAAGGATTATTTGACTACATTTGAGAATTAGGAAGAAAACTCTGAAAGCATTCATTCATTCACTCAATCAACCAACCAGTCAATGTTTCATCTTTCTCAGGCACCACTGTGTGCTGGCTGGGGCTATCATAGGTAATAGAAAGCACACAGTCTGTCTATCTATACATAATCAGAATGTGATCAGGGATATAATAGAAAGATGAATACAAGGAATGGCCAATTCCCTGTCCAGATAAAGGTAAGGAATGAATGTGGGTATAACTAGTGCTCAACTACTCAGGCTTGAACTTTGGACCATTCTTTATGGTAACCCTTCCATTTTGTAGGAGTTCAAAGGTAGAATTATTGAGTATATTGCATCTCTTAGACTCACTTTAAAAAATTTTTTTTTTTTTAATTAAGACAGGTCTTAGCCAGGCTTAGTGGCGCACGCTTATAATCCCAGAGGCTCAGGAGGCTGAAGCAGGAGGATAGTGACTTCAAAGCCAGCCTCAGCAACAGTGAGGCACTGAACAACTCAGTGAGATCCTGTCTCTAAATAAAATACAAAATAGGGCTGGGGATGTGGCTCAGTGGTTGAGTGCCCTGAGTTCAATCCCCAGTACCAAGAAAAAGAAAAAAAAAGGCAGGGTTTTGCTAAGTTGCTGAGGCTGGTCTCAAACTTGTGATCCTCCTGTTTCAGCCTTCTGAGTCACTGGGATTACAGGAGTGTGCCTCTATGCCTAGCTTCTCAGACTAATTTTTTTAAACATATATATTTTTAATTGTAAATGGACACAATACCTTCATTTTATTTTTATGTGGTGCTAAGGATCAAAACCAGCACCCTCACATGTGCGAGGCAAGCACTCCAACACTGAGCCACAACTCCAGTCCTTAGACTCATTTTTGAACCTCGCTCACTTACCAGATCCAGTCAATCACTGAGGCCTCCTCTTGTCTCTGCTGTCTCTCTTACTCTTGACATTGTGTCCATTCTCAGTACCATGACACCAACACAAGACTATTGAAATCCCACATGTGGACACCTTGGTCAGTAGTTTCTGAACTAGTTTCTCATTATTTTTTCTGTTTGGTGCTGAGGATTGAACTTGGGCCCTGTTCATGCTAAACATACACTCTATTGTCAAGTTATACCTCAAGTTTGGCCTCTCTCTCTCTTTCTCCCTCTCTCTCTCTCTTTTCCCCCACTCTGGTCTGTCCTACATTTTCTTTCCAAATGTATCTTCCTAAAATAGCTCTACACTAAGAAAGCCAGACCAAGAGTGATATGATCTCTCTCATGTACACGTGTAAATCTGGAACAACCGTGTGAACTCTCTGAGCCTCAGTTTCCCCTGGTGAAACAGGGATGATCATTCCTTTCTCGCTATTCAAGAATCTTGATCCATTCTGGAATGTCATAAGTAACACAACTTAGCTGTCACAGATCATGAAAGACTTGCAACAATTTAGCTCCAAACTTCACCACTTGGCTTGCCTTCCTTGACTTCCCTCTTTAGACTCCACATGCTTTGCACAGTGTCTCCTGAACCTGCCTTGTATTTACCTTCTCCATTTCTTTCCTCATATCACCTTTCAGATCTGGAATTCTTCCTCTGTCCCTTTCCATCGGTGGAAATAATATCTATTCATTAATATCTTTATCAAATAATTTTCCCCTCTGGCTACTTTAGCCCAAAGCTTTCCCCTTCCCTTGAATTATTATTATTATTTCTCCCACCTTGTCAACATTAGGTACCTACTATCGTGGAGTGTTCTCTCCCTGCCTCTGCCTCTGATTTTCTCCTCAGAGGCACAAAATGTGTCTTTTGTTTCTCTGTGTCTCTCACAGGCACTAGACTATGGGATGACTGACAACTTGCACGACTCTATATCTGTCTGTTGCATGGGGACTCATGAGGTTCTAACTTAATTTCTTTTGATCCTTACAATAGCCTTGGAGGCAGGTTGAATGGATGTTTATCTCTGTTCTAGATACAAGGAACTGAAGGAGAAGAGAGATGAAGTGTTTGGTTATAATTACACAGCTAAAATACAGTTCTGACATTCCTCCAAGTTCAGAGCTTTCTCTTAGTCTACCTATAACCCCTGCCACTCTCAATTCCAATTTTGATCCACCTGAGCAGTCTAAAACCATTCAGCTCCCCCTTCTACTTCCAAAACCTCTCAATATGGATTTCCCTTTAAAAGATTTATATCAGTAAGATTCTTCATAGGGGTTAATTATTCCTTGAACACAATGGGGTACTTCAAGAAGCCACCCTAGTGGAACTATAGAAAATGTCCTGTGAGCTGCCCATATAGTAGGTATGTTTGGATTTTGAAGAGACTGTTTTAGCATTTCTAACTCCAGGAAACCAAAGTCTTTACAATACTAATTTCAGACTTTAGTAATTGGTTACTTTATTCCAAGTGAAGTACAAAGAGGGATACATAAAGCTTCAATCACGAATCAATAAAATGCCAAATTGAAGGTTGGATAATAATGACACTAGGGAGCAATGTAAGCAACAATGACAAGGAGCCCTGTGAGGTCTATGGTGCTCTTCAGGTCCTGGTGCAGCCTAATCCCATCAACCTTGATTTATTGCTGATGAGTATATAATCCTTTACCCTGAGGCCACTCACAGACTCTACTGTGGGGACAGAGCCCCCGTGGAACGTCCATCTATCTCCCTCCTCTTACTTTATGAACATACATTCTGCCTTTGCTCTCTTCAGAAATGGGTGTTCTGAAGGCTTCTATTAAAAATACTTTTTCTTCGTAAAAATAAATGCTCCAAGAACAGAAGCAAAATGAGGAAGAGATCAATTCCTAGTGATAAATGTAAGCTAAGCCAATTCTTCTGAAATGCTAAAATCCTAGACTTTACAGTTATAATCCAATAAAGATCATATTATTGGCTAGTCACAGTCACTTAGAGTTTACAGAACATTTTCACTCATAACATCTTAACCTTAACCTCATAATAACTCTATGATGTTTCAAAAGAGGTACTATTATTCTTTTTCAACAGACCAAGGCAGGCTAAGTGAATTCCCCAAGGTCAAATATAAACCAAGCAGCAAAACCAGGACTAAAACCTACATCTGTTGATTCTCAGGCCAGGGGTCTGTATGTTCTACCAAGTTACTCAAAATGCCATTGATCCAATAATTTTTTATATTATTTTATATATACATATATACAGACGTACACAAAAGCTACTTATAATAACTGTATTGATGAATTTCATGTTTTAATAATTTATAGTTTTTATTAATTTCTGTTTGGTAGCTCTACTGGGCTAGAACAATTACTATCACAAAGCTGATAGCTGGAGAGTTTAGATTTTTTAAAAAAATATACTTTTAGTTATAGATGGACACAATACCTTTATTTTATTTAATTTATTTATTTTATGCGGTGCTGAGGATCAAACCCAGTGCCTCACACACACTAGGCAAGCACTCTACCACTGAGCTACAACCCCAGCCTGAGAATTTAGATTTTAATGATATGTGTGAATCAACTTCTATACAAACATTTTATTATTCAATTAATGGTCATTTTTTATGCAACTCACCAATCGACCTTATGGTACTCTTAACTGGTTATAAATATGACTACTGAGTTGCCTAGTTATTTTGGAAAGACATGTAACCATGCTTCTCTTTGTCCATGGGCCTATTTTCTATCTTCTCCTTCATGCCCAGAAGATATCCCCAAATAGTTCTGGAAGTTCACTCACTTTTCAGTCCTCTTAATAATTCAAATTTTCTAAATGACATGTTCAGATTCCAATATGACCACTGTAAATACCAGATTGAACTGAATTAGAGGTGGCCCATGTGTTATGCATACTGTGGAAACCTTAGGCAGAGTTTGGAAGCAACTTCTTCTCTATGAACGGAGCTGAAACTATTCTTGATCTTTTGAAACTCATTATTTTCACCACTAAAATAGGATTTAAGGGCTGGGGATATTAGCTCAGTTGGTAGAGTGCTTTCCTCGCATGCACAAGTCCCTGGGTTCTATCGCCAGCACCACACACACATACATACACACACACAAAAAAAATACATTCTACTTTCATGTATAACTAACAATAACAAATAAAAATTAAAAAAATAAACAGGATTTAAAGTTGTTCCAGGCAGTTCTTTTCACTTGTCTTCTCCTTCATGCTGTGCTCAGATAGCCAGGTCATATAATGGTGACCCATGGTGAGCTCCAATAATGCTACTTGTGACAAGTGACACATAAGCCATGTTTCCTTTGGAGCAGGAAATGTCCGCTCTAAGCCTGGCACTCTCTTGTGTTGTTCAGTGTCTGCCCCCTAAAATTTACTGTGGCTTTCCTATTTGGCTGACTCTTACCGCTGAATCTAAAGACCTGTCAATTGCATCCATGATTTCTTTTGTGAGACACTTCATGGTAGTCACCTCAATGAGAAATGAGCATGTTTCAAAAAGGCCCCAAATGGTGCATTCTGTCAGCCCTACCTCATGATTCTCAAACAGCTTTAGACCTTTCAGCTTTATAATTCAACAATTTTAAGGAAGGATAGGGTGAAGAATACAGGGAAAGACTCTCAGAAGAATGTGTGGTATTCTTGGGAAAAGGAAATGAAGATGCTTTGCCATTTTCTAAAATAGAGTATCTGTCTTTTTAAGAATGTAATGTGATGGGGTTGGGGACACAGATCCTAGAACTGATATAAACTGTTGCCTACCCACATTCCGATGAAGCCATGGCCTCCCTATGTCCACACTATCACAGGAGCCCAGTCTTTGGGCCTGGACTCAGCCCACTGCAAGAATAAAGTGATTACTTTCTTGATTACTCCCTAGCAGGTAAAAAAAACTTTTTTTTTTTTTAAATCCCCTAGTGGGGTTGAACCCAAGGGCACTTTACCTCTGAACTTCAACCCCAGCCCTTTTATTTTTTATTTTGATCCAGGGTCTCACTAAGTTGTCCAGGCTGACCTCAAATTTATGATTCTCCTGCCCCAGCCTCCTGGTAACTGGGATTACAGGTATGTAATCCCTACCTCACCCAAGATGAAATGCATCTTTAACATCATTATTTTCCATATTCTCCTCCTTCCTTTGCTGCCCCAAAATGCTCATTCCACTCCATTGTGACTAATATCTATGATTCCAAATCATGCACTATTCCATTCCTAACACACACTCTATTACATTAGTGCTCAGTTTTAAAGAATATCAGCAAAAAAAATCCCTCTAATATTAGTTGGTGCTGCTTTACTGTGGTACAAGTTACTGTTGCCTCAGCTTTGTTCATCCACCCACTTCTTTCTCTAGTCATCACCTCAGGGAGTTCACGGGGTGCCTCTGAGTGTGTGTTTCTTCTGCTATTTCTCTCACTTTTTACCTTATTTTCTTAATAGGCTCAAGAGGCAACTTCTCCAGGGTAGCTGATTTTTCTCTTTACAAATATTTGAACAGAGGATTATTGTACCTCATCCCCTTGGGAGCCTTTTCTGAGCTGAGAGTCCATCCAGCCCTAGGGAGGGAACTGAAAGGCCAAGCTTCCCTTGTGTGTTAGTTAGCTTTCTGTCACTATAGTAAATACCTCAGACAATTAACTTATAAAGAAAAAGGTTTATTTGAACTCACAGTGTTAGAGGCTTCAGTCCATGATCAGTTAGCCCCAGTGTCTTGGGCCTGTGGAAGCACATCATGGCAGAAATGTGTAACAGAGCAAAATTGCTCACCTCAGGCAAGGAAGCAAAGGAGGGGAACCACGCTTTCCACAATATCCCTCAGTGGCACACCCCCAACGACTTAAAGACCTCTCACTAGGCTCCACCTCTTTAAAGGTTCTTCTACCTCCCAACAGTGCCATGATGGGAACTAAGCCTTACACAGGCCTTGGAGGACATTTAAGGTTCGAACTATAGCAGGAGGAAAAGAAAGCTCCATATTTTATTGTTCTTGTAGCATAGACATCTGCCCTTATATTAAGTGATGGGGTAAGGAAAGATAAGGGGGAAGAATTTGTGAATTAAAGGTTTGGGGAAAACCAAATCATTTCCTTTCCTCAAGAAGCATTCTCATTGTGTTTGCCTATTGTGCCTATTGAAGTCAAAGCAAGGAACCTGTAGATTTTTCTGCATATATATTTTCTTGCTTTTTAGGGTATTGGCTGCATGATCTGATAAAAGCTGTGACTAAATGAACCCTACGATTTGTATTCCCATGGCCACAAATGTATTGGTTGCTCCTCCTTCTCTTTTCCTCCCCCCCTTTGGCTCTGGAAGGTTCATTACTTACAGTTACTGCAGAATCAATCTGAACTGGCCAAAATCAGTGATGGAATTTATAGCATAATAAATGCCCTGCCCCACAAATGCCGTTACACATGAATGGCTTGAGAGTGTTCTTTTGAGCAATCCTTCTACATTGTGGGAGTGTACTGTTTTTTTCATTCATTTATTTTTTTTATTAATTTAATAGAATTATATTAAGCATATATTAAGAAATATAATCTTGAGAGCAACAAAACCAATTCTTCTCCAAGGCAGGTATTGTTGCAGAAAAATAATGCTATTGATAAAAACAACAACAAAAATTTAGCATATTGATATTTGGCAGGGAAATTATATACATTTTTTCATGCTTCATATTAGCCTTTTGGAGCTCCATTTTCTTAACCTCACATTACATTACATTTTTTTTCTCTTTATATTTTTATTTTTGTAAAAATATTTGAACACTTCTCAAAGCACACTAACAAACTGTTCTTTACAAGAAGCAGCCATACCAAAGTTGGCTTCAAGAGGCAGGCAGCATTTGAAGTACACTCAAAAGATAATGCACAGATTGGGGTATCAATGATTTTCCTTTTTAAAAGTCTGCAAGTTAAAATATTACATTGGTATCTGGCTCATTTTTCTTGCTAAGTGCCCGTATTATGGGTGAATCCTGTTTTGTAGCATTCTGATACACCGAGAGTTGAACTTGAGCATGAAATGTTGAAACAAAAAATCAGAAAGACAGATGGTAGGCCGTCCTCCCCAAAACTCAATTTCATATTATGCATGTGATTGCTAATAGGCAAGCACTAAAAAACAATTTTCCTTGACGGAGAAGGGCTGATAAATTGTCAACATAAAGTTAGAGTGTGGTTGCTCCAGTGATGGAAAGCTCGTTGTGAGTTTGGTCCCATCAAAGTCGGCTTCTCAGAACCGTATCAAAATTTATGAAGGCGTATGTCTATAAAGTGACTGAAAACAACTCATAATGCATGTTTGTTTATTGTGTATCAGCTCTGTGTTGCTTTAGTACATGCAAAGAAACCAAAAATGCCCCAGCCCATTTGTGTCCAGTTCATTTCTCGAGCCTCTGCATATGGTAATGAAAAAAAGCCAAGAGCCAACTAGGGATGTGATTTCCCCTTGAATCCTGAGAGCTGACTTAAAACAAAAAGATTTACTCTTAAATGGCTCTTGCATGGTTCAGAAGTGTACTCCATGGGGTTACACTAGCTTTGTGGTGATAGAAGTAGATGTGTTTGAGGGTAATTGAGAGCATTGATTATCTGGGGAAGAAAAAGATGTTTGAAAAAGAAAAATAAATAAAATCAAGTAGATAAAAAGCAACTCAACTAATGACCTGCAACACAAAGCACCAAAGTTTCACATTATCTTTGATAGAAAGATAAAGCATATGCAGACACTGCAAAAATAGGCAGAAAAGGAGAGATCTCTTTTTAAAAATTTGTTGAAAGTTTGTTTTTAAAAAAGTATTTAAGAATTCAATCCAGGAATATAAAAGTTCTTTTTTCCCCCCTGAGGAAGAGGGAAAAAAGGTGAAAATTGTCATATTGAAAATCCAGTACTCAGATACTATATTTCATTCTTTAAAAATCCCACTTATAATATTGAATATTTGCAGTTATAAAACTCATATTTTATGTCATCAGTTACTGCTCGCTTAAGAACAGTTGTTTAATTGCAGATGGGTTGCCCCTCATCCAACATGCACAGTTCTGATTGGAACAAAGGGATTGGTGCTTAGATAACCCTATTTTTGAAGGTTGCTACAATTAGAATAATGGTTGAATAGTCAATGAAAATTTGAAATGAATGACTTGAACAAATAAATTTTTCTAACGAGAAGTTAGTCATCATCTTTAAAGTCAGGGGTTTCACTGAATAATATATCTAAGGGGAGCTCAGGCTGCCTGAAATGTATATTGTGCCCAATATAGGAGTATTTCCAAGCATCCAGCAGTGTACAGACCAAGTACTCTGAGACTGAGGTTTAGTTTTTGCTTCCTGCTTTGATTCATTTTGCAATCCAAGATTTCAGTGCATAAGGATTTTTGGTTTTTGTTCCCTGTCCCTGTTTAGTTCTAGGAATATCATATTCCTTCTCTAAGAATGTTTATTTATTCAAGCAAATTGAAGTTTAGGGGGGAAAAAAATCCCTGCACTCACATACTCACATTGGCAGGATGATAGGACAAAAAAAAGGAAAAGAATTCTAAAAGAAATTTTCCAATGACTTACATAAATTGAAAGTCTTAGTCTCCTACCTTAAAGGCTTTCATGGTATCCTTGTTAGAAAATCATGTTCTCTTTCTTATAATGAACCCAAGAAATTTTGTTAACATGAAATACTCATAATTTTCATCCTTGTTACCCTGAACACTGATTATCCTGTGGGGCTGGTAGTGCATGAAATGAAGCCTCCTACTCTGGTCTAGGTTTGCCAAGTCAGTCCAGATGTCTTCAGTCCTGCTTCCCATGAGTCAGAGATATTTCTGCTCAATGTACTTGATGCCTCCATCTTTCTGCTGATTTGCATTCATAAATCACACCTCTTAATCATCTAATATCTCTGCAGAGCCAGTCTATCCTTTAAGAGTTGGCTAAAATGATGCTTTCTGTGGAATCCTCTCCTCTTGCACCACACAGATTTACTCATTTGATTGTATTGCTCTCAAACACACCTCTACTGTAGATCACATCACACTCTCTCACAATCATTTCTTTGTGTGCCTAAGTCTAGACTCTGCTCTCTGTACCAAGGACTTGGTTTATCCATCTTTGTCTCCCTAGCACCCAGTACAGTGTGTTATACACAGAGGCACACAATCAGTATTGACCACATGATTGAGTGAAATCAATGCCTAAATACTTTGAACAAAAGGTGATGTTGAAGAATGAAAATTATAGATTATTCTTGGTTACTCTGGATTCTCTTTGTTTTCTCACATTCTTATAAATGGATAAAGCTTATTCTTTAAAACAATTTAATATTTAGATGTAAAGATTTTGGGGAAAATATATTCTGAAACCAGCTGGAACAATTAAAATTAGTTATTTCCTATTAGTCTGAAAGGAACTGAGGTAGAGAAGCTCTAGGGTCAGCATACGCCTTGTTCAGCTTTCTTTGAGGCATGGGGAGTAATAAAGCTTTCCATTTTATCTTCAGTGAAATAACACTGCTGAAATATCACCTCATTTTTGATGTCAGTGATGATTTCTTCTTACTTCCATGATGTCAAAAGGGAATTAATATTATTAGAGTGACAGATTACTAATGATGCTGTTAAAAAAAAAAAAGAAATAGCTGAAATCATTATAACCCAAACATCCGATGTATCCCTTCTTGACTGAGCCCCACTGTTTGGTACTTTGAACAGAGTCATTCTGATATCACAGCTGTATAAAAATTATTCTAAGCAGGGAGTAAATCAAGAGCAGGTGTCTATGAATTTTCACTAGCCGAGTACCATCCTCTTAAAGTTTTTAGGACTGGCTGGCATGATTAGGAGGGTGATTTATGAATGCAAAAAGGGAAAAGATAAGATTCTTTGAGGGCCCAAATTTCTCCAGGGCTCTTGTGGCACACCTCCACTGATGTCTTCCCCCAGGAGACAAGTACTGTGTGGGGAGGAAGATTGGATGAGGGTCCTTTCCAGGCTTACCAGTCTGCCAAACCTCCATGGGAGAGTGACATATGATTTCTTGGTTTTTTTTTTTAGCCTACTGAGTGCCTTTCTGTCACTCTGTGTCTACTTTTGGGTTTTAATTCAGCATGGCAGGCTGAGTGTTGTCTGAGTGCTTGAGAACCTGAGGGGACAGATACTATTTTTGTGTCTTGGAGCTCAAATTCACAGAATTCAACTTTCATCCACCATGCCAAAGTGGGATGTGACCACTATGGGTCCTTGGACAAATTGCATCACTTTCCAGATCTTTCCAATGATGAGAGAAAAGACACATTTCATAAAGAAGATAGTAGTTCACAATAAAATAACAAGTCAAGAGTAACAGTGGTTTATATTTCTGTGATGTCTTTCTTTGAGGAGCTTAACAGTTATAAACTGTTAATTCCACTCATCATTAAGAACATTTACCCAGGATTCAACTGCCTATGGGGCCATTTCAGTCATATTGAAAGTTTCAGGTGCTTTCAACTGGAAACTTACAACTATTGTAGACAATGCTGGCACAGGTGTTTACCAATAAGCTAAATGCCAATAAAAAAAATTAAAGGGGAAGACAGATAAATTCCATAAGAACATGGTGCTGTATGTTGTTTGGCATAGAGTCATTGTTTTGACATAAATAATACTGTGTTAAAGGAAGTGAAGAAAAAAAATCCGCCACTGCTCATGGCATAAAGCAAGGGGAGTATTTTCTCAAATCACCACTTTATTTTTGTCTTCGATTTAGGATCTCAATTGATTTCCCAGAGTTTGAGTGGTTTCATTCCATCTATAGTCTCCTCTCAGGACAAGGTACACAAGTTCACTGAGTCCCCCTAAGAATAATAAAATCCTCCCCAGACCTCTTCTAACACCTTGCAGCATCGATTTAGTTAAATATTTCCTGCAATATTTAGGTTCTCAAACTAGCTTTGGTCACAAAGAAATATGGTAGCTCTTGGTTACTCTGAATGGCTCTTGCCAGACTTCCCCACAGATTTTAGCATCTCCTTTTCCCCAAATAAGGGGCTGCTCCTTAGTAAATCTTCTATTCCATTTTACCCAGAACATCCCAAAGGCCCTACAGCCCTAAGATACACACAGTGGAGCTAAAGGGGATACAGTCTCTGCCCTCGATCACTAATGAGCATGGAAGGGAAGTTCTATTGTTTACTTGGTTTTTAATCAAAGAAATAGAAGCTCAGAATAACTAGGTTACTTGTCCAACATTGCAGAGCAAGTAAGGAAAAAAGTGCTGGTAGTAGAATAGAATTTTCTGATTCTCCCCACCAGGTGTGCCCCTATTAAGCCACTCTGTTTTCACGATTTCTACAAGGAATCATGAGTTTGAAGGACATTTGATAAGGGGCTGTTGAGGACTGTTAAATATATTCAGAACTACGAAGTAATAATCAAGTATCTCTTGATTGTGCTTCTAGAGCTCTAGCCACTAGAATTGGGTACAAGTGGGGTACAAGTTAAATACATGTTGATTTGTTAAAAACTGAATAGGATAGCATAAAATACGTCATAGAATATGTCAACCGTTAGTGTAGCTTTTTTAAAAGCAAAAGGAGGAAAACTTCAACTTACACTTATCAGGGCCTGGAAACGAAAAAAAAAATTAAATAACTCCATTGGTGGCATCTTCTCATCTCTAAATCCTCTTTAGAAGAGCTGGAACTCTGACCCAAAGAAGGAATGTGTTTTGGCCTTAGCTAGTACAAATCATGTACAATATATTTTACATTCATTTATTTATAAAAACAAAAGTTTATTGAATTTCCTCTATGTATCTTGTTTTAGGAGCTGTGGTTTACATTTTAGTGAGGGAGTAAAACTATTGACAAATAAATGTGTAAAACAGTGTCAGGCTGTATTAAGTGCTATCAAGAACAATAAGGTGGTGGGATAAAGCATATGATGGGGTATAGAGGGTATACTTGAGGTGTTTTTGATTGAGAGGTAAAGAAAGTAATGTTTAAGCAGAAATCTTAGTGAAGTACATGTGTGATCCACAGGAAAATCTCAGGACAATATACACTCCAGGAAGAATAAAAAACAGGTGTGAAGGCCCCGGCAAAAGGAAGATATGAATGCTACTATAACTCAAGTGACAATGTATATGCACCATTTCCATAGAAATTTGCCAAATAGGAGGTAAAAAGCAATGGTAAGTTAGAGATATATGTTGCTCAGAGGTAGTTCAAATTAACACACACGCATGCATGCGCACGCACACACACACACACACACACACACACACACACAGCCAAGGCAGCATCCTAAAACTTCTCCCTTCAATATTACTACAGAGGGTTGAGAACATAGTAATCTCCTCTTTAAATAAGAGTCTCTTTACTCAAAGAACTTTGCAATGAGGTCATTTTTCTAGTCTGATGGTGGAGTTTGGTGGAAGCATTTATAGAGAGTGGAATGATATGATTGGTTCCTTGTCCCCTGAGAAGTCAATACATGAAAAGATGAGAAATCCAGAATCCTGGCTCTTTTCCTCCATTTGGAATGAGTCAACAGAGTCCCCTATGGAATGGTGCATAGTATCTCTGCCATGCAGCAAGGCTGAAGCCACAGTGGTATTTTGCCTTCCCTAGAGGGTTCAATTTATGTATGTAGATGCTCTAACCACACCTGAAGCCTGTGGGCTATAACAGCCTAGAAGCTCCATTTATTCCAGAGATCCACAACATCAAATTAGCCCTGCCCCTACTTCATTTCTTACATTAAAGGGCTATATTAGTCTTGCCATGACGCTAAATCAATTCTAGAGAAAACCATTTGGTATGTGCTTCTTTTGTTAAAGGGACAGATGACGTATTTCAGTCATATTTTGTCCCTTATAATCAAATCATTATTCAGGACGCTAAAGCAAGGAGAAATTTCCCAGAAATAAATGCATTTTCTATACTCAGAAGAAATAATTTATTATTCTGGAGCTCATATAACTTCCAGGAGATAATCTGAAATAGTACTGATGAATTACTACTTTCCATAGTTACAGGTACAGATGAGGAGTTGTAGAAGCTAGGGTTTGGGATCATCTAGCCTCACCTTTGTCAAACTCACAATATGAGTTCCATAAACATGAAACTTCACATATGGACATATGTTATGTGCTCGTTATGGGCCAGCCATTGTCATAAGTACTTTGTCTTAATTATTTCACTTTATTTCACAGTAACCTTATGAAAGAAGTTTTCTTGGTACTTTCAATTTACAAGGGAGCAAACATATACTTAATGAAGTTAAACAATTTATTTTAAGTCAAATGGTGAGGAATGTATGACTAGGTCCAAATCCTTGGCTATGTGACATCACAACCTCTGTGCTTACTCACTCAGTCAAGTGGTTTTGAGATAATTAGGGCCAAAGAGGGTGATGTATCTGGAAGCCCTTAAACTGTGTTAAGAGTTAAATAACTTCTACTGCAGACTACAGGATCAAGAGATTACTTTAGAGAAACAGATATTGTTGGCGATCTCATATGTTTATAGGGCATCTCAGCATGTTAAAGAGTGCCACACCTGAAAATAATAATGAACTGTGTTTGTGTTTATTTTTTAGCTGTTAAGTCAGTTTTTAAAACGAATTTATTTTCTTTTTTTTTAAAAAATTTCAATTGTAGATGGACATAATGACTTTATTTTATTTATGTGGTGCTGAGGATCGAACCCAGTGCCTCACACGTGCTAGGCAAGTGCTCTACAACTGAGCCACAACCCCAGCCCCTTAAAACTAATTTCAATGTGCCAATGTCTCATAGAGGAATAATTATATAAACAAATTTATTAGATTGAGAATATATTTACAAAGACATTAACTATAATTTTTGAAGGCCATTAAAGAAAGTACATAGAGAAAAAGATGTTAAATTTTACATCAGTGATGTAATTTGCAAAGTGATCATTACCTTTGTTATTCTTAGTTAGCAAATGTTCATAAAACCAACCTGTAAAGATATAGCATTAGTGAAAGAGGAATGCTGTTACCTCTCCTACTTTCTTTCTGTAATCTGTACAATGGAAAATGAAGTACCTGTAAGTTAGCAACATACTTGGGTTGCAGTCATTGACATACTTGGAATTTACAGACACTTCACAGAATGGCTAGTGATTATGCCTCTAGTTGGTAAAATAGCTAGCTGATTAGTCCCGGCAGAAATGACATATCCCAAGCCGGAACTACTGTCATGCCATGGTAATGGGAAATAAATTCTTTAAGATCAGAAACAATGTCAGCTGTATTTAAAATGACACTGGAAACCACGTTGTAATGGACAATTGTGCAGAGGTGAGCAGAGACTAAAACGAGATAATAGGATTTTAAAAATTTGATTTTATTGGTTCTTTCCTCTATTTGCATTTTTCATCAGGATAACCTCTGCCTGTAAATTCTACCCTGGAATTTTTTTTCTCCTTCAATTTATTCTGTGTGTCTGGGTTGATTGAAAGGCAATAAAAGCCTAGCCTTCGAAAGCCTGAATGGGTTGACAGAATTTTTGGTCTCTCTGAAAATTCATCTATTGATTTGACAAGACAGTTACATTTTACACAGCTTGGAATACTGTAGTCATCATTCCAAGACAACACAAAGCTGAAGCAAGCTTCAGGAGAACTACTGATATGTCCAGACATCTGGAACATCTCTGAATCTCAGATTGGAATAGAGATCCAGATGGCATCTAGTATGTCCACACTCATCTGGGAGAAAGGGCAGCTCCTCATTGATGTGTTTAGTGTATACTCTTAGGAATCTTCAGAGAAGGACCATTAATACATGACTACCTAGGTGTACCTTCATGCTGAACCTCTCTTGGTAGTATTAAAACTCAACGCTTACAGACAGCCTTTGGGGCAAGAAAGAGCTAGAGTCTTGTGATAACACTTTATATATCCTTAGCAATATCTGAGAAATCATGAAACTGTGCCACAAAGCAAGGTATTGGCTTACCATAATTTTTAGAAAGAGTATCAAGGGGGCTTGAGATGTAGCACAGTGGTGGAGTAGTGTTATGGTTTGGGTGTGAAGTGTCCCCCAAAAGCTCTCATGTGAGACAATGCAAGAAGGTTCAGAGGAGAAATGATTGGTTTGTGAGAGTCTTAACCCAATAAGAGAGTTCATCCCCTGATAGGAATTAACTCAGTGGTAACTGAAGTGGTAGGGTGTGGCTGGAGGAGGTGGGAATTAGGGCGAAGCTTTGGTGTAGATATTTGTATCTGGAGAGTGGAGTCTGTCTCTCTCTGCTTCCTGTTCACTGCGATGTGAGCTGCTTCCCTCGGCCACCCTCTGCCACCTCTCCCAACATGATATTCAGCTTTACCTTGAGCCCCGAGGAATGTAGCTGACCTTCTATGGATTAAGATCTCTGAAACCATGAATCCTCAAATAAATTTTTCCTCTTCTATAGTTGTTCTGATCAGATCCTTTAGTCACAGCAGCAAAAAAGCTGGCTAAAACAAGTAGTGCTTACATAGCATGCACAAGGTCTTGGATTTGGTTCCCCGTCAGCATCACAAAAAAACATACAAATGAATGGGGTGAGGGAGAAAAAGAAAGGAAAGAGGGAGGGTCCTAAAATGTTAATCTCTAATAAAAACTTTTGAAAGATAATTTAGAAAGAAAATGGTGAGATTGATATGAAGTCATGAAGAATAAGTGAAGCTGATATGACAGCCTCCTGTTTCCTGAAAGGAATCCTCAACTGAACGCGAAAGGGAATACTGCTGATCTGGTACTTTCAATTATAAGTCATTGATAAAAATTCACAATATCCTTGTAGGTGGGATGGAGAAAATGGAGTCAGATCATGGTACAGTTATTTGAATTCATAGCTATTTCAATGGTCACATCTAAAAGACACTGATGTCAGCTTGCAGGATCTCTAGCAGTATGGAGCTTCTGTCAACATCCTGCCCCCACCCCAACACATCATTTGTACCTCAGAAGAAGAGAAATCATGCAATTCAATTAAACCAAAATTTATTGAGTGGCAACTATATGCAGCAGATTGTGCTAGGTCCTGGGGGGAGAAAGCAGAATAAGAAAGTCCCCAGTATCTAATGGTATTACTGAAAAGAAGAAGGCATTTGAAGTCAAGATCTAGATAACTCTCTCAGCCATGCCATTTACTGTATTTGTGACTTTAGAACAGTCAATTCACATTTCTGTACTTCGATTTTACTTAACTTCAAAATTGGGAAAATAGAGATAATTTCCAGAAATAATTATTGTGATCTACATATGAAATTATATGAAAGTACTTTACAAAATGGAGAGAAGATGGAGCTTCTGTCATCTCACTTGATCTGTAGGAAGTCTTTGGGTCATATACTATTAATAGCTTCATTTTATAAATAATACTACTGAGGTACAGAGAGTGTAAGTAGCACCTAAAGATGCTATTTTAGCACAGGGGAGAAGGAATAGTTTTATTTACATGTATAAGGGGAAATGAAAAAAGAAGCAATATTTGATAGTTAGAATTTTTTCAGGTGGCAAAAAGACATTTTAGGAAAAGAAAATAGCATTGTCAAAACCAGAGCCATGTGAATAGGCAATCGTATTTCAAGAAAAGTGATTGGATGGATATGATTAGAACACTTTGGTAAGAGTTCCAGGAAAGAGTGTTGCAGATGGTGGTAGGAAAGTTAAGCAGGAGTCAGATTCTAAAACATGTTGGCACTGTGATCCATTGATGACCCATTAACGACATAGCAGTGGAGAAGCGAATGATCTCTGAGACTTCAGGAAGATACTTAAGGGAGTAGTTCATAGGATAGAATGGAGAAGTAAAGTGTCTTGGAAAGTAATTTGGAAATTTCCCACAATAGCTCTGGAAAAACGCATTAAGCTGGAAGAATGAAAACAGAAGCAGGTGGATTCAAGCCATCTTGGCAATGCATTAACAGGGGTAAGTAAGCAAGAGGGAAAGATGGGCTTCTTAGTATTGTGGACTTCATTGAAGAATTAAACCAAGAACTAAAATTCCAAATGACTGAAATAGTAAGCAGTAATTCCCTGCTAGTCTGCTATGGTGTTGAGATTGTTACTATACACATTCAATCAAGACCAAGTTTGCATATAAAGAGGTTTCAACTTTTAAATTTAGCTGGTTGTGATTTTGACATTGGAAATTCTAGTGATGTGCACCTAAGTGAACAGGAAGGAGGGATCGGGTGCCACTGAAAAGAACTGTCTTGACGATAGATATAATTTTAAAATATTAGCTATACTATTTCTAACAAATATTTTCTGATAAAACCATTTTAGAAGATTATCCTTATCTGTATGAGGAGATCAAAATGCAAATCTTAGTTTTGTATTTCTGCAGTGTAGGAGTTGTATTTTGCCACAGGACTTCAATATGTATTAACACTAGATGGATAAATGAGACGAAGAAATGAGGTGGAAGGAAAAGGCTATTGTATCTGTGAAGATGTATTAACTTAGTTTCTTAGTAAGTACTGAAGATGACATATTAAATAGGATTTTGTAATTTGAGATCAATGGATAAACTTTAAGGATTCAAGAACCTACAGATGCAAAATAAATTTACCTTGGTAGGGTCTCTGTAGATTTCATCAAATCTTTAAAGGGATCTGTGACATTCCAAATAAAACAAATCACGATTAAGATTATGTGTGTACCTCACCCCACAGAACAGATACAATTATGAATTTTAAAAATGAACTTGAGTAGTCTCCAATTTAAAAGACACCCTTGTTTGTGCTTAGAGAAGGCAAAAGAATTTCCTTTGGCTCATTTGCCCCTTTGAGTTTATTGGTTTTGTTACTTCATGTCTAGATATAGCTATTCTTAAAACTGAGGCTTATCAGCAATCCTAATAAACCAGTGAACCTACCAATTATTTTTATGATTCTTTATATCATAAGGAGGCCGGATAGAATTTCAGAAGTCATTTAGTTCAACACTTAGCTACAGGCAAATCCATATCTGAATCATCCCAGATGGGGGACTGTTTATTTTGAAGAATCCTGAGTTCCCTCATCCTCCCTTAGTAATCTGAGCATGTGTCAGAACAGGAACTCCCAGCATTTGCTGATTTTCCCTGTGCAAAGAGTTCAGAGACATTCTCAGCACTATGTAAAACACGACAGAGATTTTTCTCTCTCTTTGTCTGTTTCTCAGTCTAGGCTGCTGTACTATGTCATCAGAGTCAGGACATTAGAATGTGTGGGGATAAATATTCCAGAAATGATAGTGGTGCTGGTGGGCATTTAAGAGTAGATTAGGAAACTGCAAGTCCCACACCAAAGGAAACTATCCTCCAAAGACAGGAGCTAAGGAGGCGACCCAATTAGTCTCCGCTTCTATAATTTCCCTGATTGCGTATCTACTTGTACCCCATGTGCTACACCTAGTGAGTTCGCCCAGCCATAGACCTAATCAGGAAGGCAGAATAGAGATGGGAGGCAATTTAAATGGGAGCTGTGTTAGGCTAAGATATGTACCCAACAATGAGACCCAAACAACAGGGAAGCCCCTAAGGCATAAGCAGTGGCTGGACCAGATAACATGCTACCGTGGATTTCAAAGCAAATGAGGACAGAAACAACCCAATGTCAGCTCATAGTTAGGAAACTTCATTAGAGAGGGCAACTTTCCTGAGGACTGGGGTGTAGCAAACTAAGCCTCAACAGTTGACACTCTGTAGTAGATGGAGACTGGCATTTCTCTGGCTAAGAGTCTTAGTTATGTGGTACAGGTTGAGTATCCCTTATCTGAAGTGCTTGGGATCAGAAGTGTTTCAAATTACAGTCCCTCTGCCCCCAGATTTTGGAATATTTGTATATCCATAAGGAGATATCTTGGAGATGGGAACCGAGTTTAAACATGAAATTCATTTATATTTCTTAGACACCTTATACACAGCCTGAAGGCAGTTATATATGATATATATATTTTTAAATTTTTTATTGTTGGTTGTTCAAAACATTACAAATTTCTTGATATATCATATTTCACACTTTGATTCAAGTGGGTTATGAACTCCCATTTTTACCCCATATACAGATTGCAGAATTACATCAGTTACACATCCATTGATTTACATATTGCCATACTAGTGTCTGTTGTGTTCTGCTGCCTTTCCTATCCTCTACTATCCCCCCTCCCCTCCCCTCCCCTCTTCTCTCTCTACCCCCTCTACTGTCATTCATTTCTCCCCCTTGTATTATTTTTCCCTTTCCCCTCACTTCCTCTTGTATGTTCTTTTGTATAACCCTGAGGGTCTCCTTCCATTTCCATGCAATTTCCCCTTCTCTCTCCCTTTCCCTCCCACCTCTCATCCCTGTTTAATGTTAATCTTCTTCTCCTGCTCTTCTTCCCTACTCTGTTCTTAGTTACTCTCCTTATATCAAAGAAGACATTAGGCATTTGTTTTTTAGGGATTGGCTAGCTTCACTTAGCATAATCTGCTCTAATGCCATCCATTTCCCTGCAAATTCTATGATTTTGTCATTTTTTAATGCAGAATAATACTCCATTGTGTATAAATGCCACATTTTTTTTAATCCATTCGTCTATTGAAGGGCATCTAGGTTGGTTCCACAGTCTTGCTATTGTGAATTGTGCTGATATTTTTAGTGCATTTGTGTTTTGACTACAACCTGTCACATGGGGTCAGGTGTGGAATTTTCTACTTGTACCATTATGATAGTGTTAAAAAGTTTCAGACTTTGGAGCATTTCAGATTTTCAGCTTAGGGATGTTCAGCCTTTGTGGGAGCAGGTATGAGTCCCAGGAAGGAAGGTAAATCCTTGGGGGCCATTGTAATCAACAAGTGTGGCTATATCAGTGCAATGGGATTTAGTGAGCCACAAGGGGAAGATTTTAATCAGGCAAGAAGTTTTTCTTTTCAAAATTTAAATTCAATAATTTTTCAAATGCTGATGTCCATCTCATCCTAAGCCCATCTTTGGACTTAATTAAGCAGTGAAGAGAGGGGTTAAAATGCTAGAACCTAATGGCATGGATTCAATCTTGGCACCACGGCTCATGATTGTCATCCCAGCAACTTAGGTAGTTGAGGCAGGAGGATTGCAAGTTGGAGGATAGCCTCAGCAACTTATCAACCTGTGTCAAAATAAAAACAAAAAGAGCTGGAGGTGAAGCTCAGTGGTAGTGCCATTGGGTTCAATCCCCAGTATTGCAAAAAATCAATCAATCAATATTGCATGAATTCAATTTTGACTCCTCACTAGCTACCTAAAAGTTATGAACATGGGAAAGCATTTTGCCTATTAAGGCCTCAGTTTCACTATATGGAAAATGAGAAAAACAATGCACAAAGGAGGCTTTCAAATAATAATGTTCTGTGGATTAAAAAAATAAATATAAAATGGTTGGCACAGTATCTGACACAGGGTCAATGCTCAGTAAGTGGTATTTTTGTTTCTGTGATTACTGTCAGTGCTAACAGCAACGGATAAAATGATGGAGAACTTTCTAAAGGTTCATGTACCAAAATCACAGGAGAAAATGGAGAGAAGTATAGTGACCTGCAATGAGCTAGGCTTACCATCTTGGATCTTTAAGGGAAAAAGAGAGATGCACACAATAGTAATAAATTAGGGTGAATATTGGGACAGAGAAATTATCTTCACTGTTTCTTTTTATTTGTGTTTATTGTGTGGTGGCGGGATGATTACCAGGTTTATTGGAATGTTTTATAAGCTGCTAGATTTACTTACTGAGAATGAACAGATAAGTAGGGATGTTATTCAGTTGTGTATGTCATGGGTTCTCATCAGTTTTTCTACCAAATTTCAGACAAGGTTAATTAATGAGAGATGTTTGTTCACTGAGAAGGAGGAGGGGACAAGTCATATCTGTTGGGTGATTCATCTTATTGGGGGACAGTGGATGAATCAATTCTTGTAGCAGCCGTTCTGGGGAGGGGAATAAGGCACTAGGTGAGGGCTTTCATGGTATCTTGGGAAAGACTTTTGAATAGGGTATGGTAGAGGAGTATGGGTACTTTAACATTATATGATTTGATGGGTTCTGGAATACCTCCCAAATCTTTTCCAATACTGTTTGTTCAAGGTTGTGCATTTTAATATTTTATTTCTTTAAGGCCACCTTTATAGCAAGATATCTTTAATCCTAAACTCAAATTGCTTCAGAAACATTTTTATTCCATTTGTTTCTTCCCTTCTTACTCACTACTCATAGGTGATATGTTAGCTATGTAGAGAGGCCTTCTGTGACCCTCCTATCTAAAGTGGTCTCTGGCCCCTACCAGCCACTCCTTCACATTACTTGACTTCACTCCACATAGTAGTGTAGCCTAGTTGTTAAGTACATGGGGTGTGGATTGAGACTCCCCAAATTCAAGTTCTGTCTTCTTTAATCTGTCTTCTTTAATGTGGCTCCTAAAACCTGGGATGCAAAGAATGCCTCATTCTAGCATAAATATGCTAATCATCCTCCCTAGCATTAGTTTCTTAATCTGTGAAGTGGAACCAATAAAATCATTTTCCTCTAGGACTGTTGTGATGCTTAATATCTATAAACTATATCATGCCCAACATATTGTCAGGCCCTAGAGCTCACCTGTTGTTACTTTGGTATTCATTATTCTTTGAGATCACCTTCTTTATTAATTGATTTATTATAGTCCATCTCCCCCAATAGAATGTAAGGGGGAAACATTTTTCCATATTTTTATTGAAGCATTATAGTTGTACATAATTGTGGGATTTGTAAGAGGAAAACTGTTTATGAAAGCAAAAACATTATTCTTCAATGCTGGATTTTTAGGATCTGGAACAAGTCCCATAGTGGGAATTAAATGAATCTTTGCTGAATGAATGAAGTATCAGTCTCTAAGATCTTCATTTGTCTGATCAGGTCTAGCAGCAAAATCAACTTTGCTGAGATGCCCATATGGCAATTCAAACACAAAATACTTGGTCTCTTTCGTAGACCCAAACTGTTTCTTCATATTACTTCTTTATCCACATAGCCTTTTTTTTTGGGGGGGGGGGTACCAAGGATTGAACCCAGGTGTATTTAAACACCGAGCCACACCTCCAGCCCTATTCTATACTTTATTTAGAGACAGGGTCTCAATAATTTGTTTAGGGCCTTGCTAAGTTGCTGAGGCTGGCTTTGAACTCGAGATCCTCCTGCCTTAGCCTCTTGAGACCCTGAAATTACAGATATGTAATTTGCACCTGACCAGTTCTACTCTTGCAGACCAAAAAATCTGAAGAGATTTGAGATTTCTAGCTTGTAGTATAAACAGAATTTTTAAAATTACATTATCTAATGATATTAAATTATACTAACTATTGCATTTTAAAACCTGCTCCTCCTATGATATACCCCCACAAACCAGTAAAACCCAGAAAAGGTGAAGAAACAATGCTGAGAGACAGAAAAGTAAGAGTTGAAAGAAAATATTATGGCTCCTAAAATCTGGGATGCAAAGAATGCATCGTTCTAGCATAAAAGTAACAATAATCTCCATATCTGTAGTCTGTTTATAGAATCCTAAATTCGCTAATGCTACACAGTTAACAACTAATAAATGCATAGTGTTCAGCAAGGCAGGGAAATACAAAGTGGTCCTAAGGATGAGGTCTGTTTTCTTTCCCCCAATACATTGCTTTGCAGCCAGCCTCCATAGGGTGAACTGCAGCAGGCAGCAGGCGCAGGTGGAACTGCCCTGGCTGCCTTTTTGCTTCACACCCTGGAAAGGTCAAGGTTGCACCACATGTGCCTTTCAGACTGTAGGACAGCTCAGCTAAAGGTCGTCCTTGGAAGGGCCTGCTTTCCCACCTCCTTTCTTTCTTTCTTCTTTTTTTCTGAAGAATTAATGTCAAAGAAAGTGCATGACTCTGACTTTATACAGCTGCTAGTCTCCTGATGACTTATATGAATGTTTCAATGCCTGATGTTAACAGCTGTTTTTACCCTTGACAATGCTATGGTCACCCTAAAGAAATGAGTTATCAGGAGTTCTAAAGTCCCAAACTGGGGAAGGTCATGCTGGCCACATCAATGATACATTCAGCTTCTGTTTGCCATCCTACAGACAATAAATATTGCTTGAGATTGGTTAATGTGCTGTAAAATTGATCAGATTCAGGTTGCCAAAGGCATTTCATAGGTCTTAATTTATGTTGCTATAGTAACTGGAATGTTGGAATTTCTTGAGATTAGAGGGCTTTTATATCTTTAACCTTAAAATGATAATAACGTAGATTATGACTCCAGACTTGGTCTCTGCTTGTGAGGAACATATACCCTGTATGTCGTGTATTCTGTGTATGCTAACGTATGACTGATGTTCAATTACTGTAATTTCAGAATGAAGGTTTGTAACACACAACCTGATTTTCCTATCTAGGTGTACAGATATCAGCAGCCAAGATGCTCCTAAACTGAACAGTCTTTCCCTAAAGAGAAAGGGAGAATTAGAAGGGGAAAGTGAGAGAAGTAGAACTTTCATAAGCAACAGTTCTAGAATACTCCTTTTAAGGACTGATATGAATTTGGGTCACCTTCTCCATCAAAGTGAATTTCTTGCAGGTGCTGAAGCACTTGGCGTGTTATTAACCAGCGTTTTAAGAAAAGACACGACCCTGGGGCATTTAGAGCATCAGCAATGTCTGAAGTGATAAGGAGGTATAAAGTGATAAGGAGGTATAAAGAAGCCCTACTCTGAGACAGGAAAGATGACTTGGAACCCTATGGGCTGGTCAAGGTCACATGTGTTAATTATACAGACCCAAGGCATCTGGAAAACTCAATGCAAATTAGCTCAGATTGGTCTGAAACAGAAATGTCTCCCCTCTCCGAACCCAGCTTACCTTATATCCTGACGATTTGATGTGCACGCCACGTTTGGTCAGAGTAGATTTCATTCGGATGAAAAAGGAACGCTCAAGGGTGTTGTCAGTGGTTAGCAGGCTGGGGCTGGTGGACTCCACTGAGGAATACAAAAATATATACACACGTGATTTAGAGCTCTCCACAGCCCTTCACAGCTACTGCTCAGGTGCAATCCTTGAGTTCACTAAAAATAAATGACTGATGGGTGCTAAGAGTGTAGTAATCAATTTACCTCATTTAGAGAATGTTTACTTTGCAGAAAATAAAAAAGAAAAATTAATGTGTCTAAAGTAGCTTCTTTCCTGTTTCTAGCTAGAGATTTTTTTCAAGTCTTTTAACTTGCAGCAGCTCCTTAAGTGGGTTCCAATGGTAAGTAATTGTAGCTCACTTTGAGACTCAGTTGAGTCCTGTGCAGAGAGGACAGTCAGGAAAAAGAAGGGTCCTGTAGATTTATGGGGTCAACCAAGGTACAGGCTGAGATGCTTCTGCTGAGGGGTCAGAACCAGAAAGCCTCCCAGATTGGAGAGCCACATCCTGACCAATGTCCTTGCCCTCCTGAGTTGGTTGTCTTCATTGTGGGGACAAGAAGCCCAAGGTCTTCTCAACTGACTCCAGACAGAGGGATGAGAATGGGATGTACCAAGGACAGAAATAAAAACTACTCATGATATCAACTTCTCATTCCTGTCACAATGGCATCTTGCCCCTGGCCCTTACCCATATAGGCAGGGGTCTCTTTTTTCACTTCTCTGCTTCTGATATGAGAAAATAGATTTCTTCTCTTAAACAAAATACTTAATTGTTCCTTTCATATGTTTTTAGAGTAAGTAGAAAATTTGTAGACTTATGAAACTTAAAAGTGGTAGCTTAAAATCTTGCTGATCTAAGCACACCTTCATGCAAAAGGATCAGAAGGCAGCATAAATCTGTTTTCTTAAAAATAAGCTTCTAAGGTATTTTATGAATTTAGGTCTCTTTCTGCAAATAAAATAATTGCGGGGGAGGGGGGGTTAAAGCTTAAAAAATACTCAAATTCTATCTTCTTAAATATTAAAGTTTTTCTTATTCAAAAGGAAAAAATGATGTAGAACAACAATGAAGGTTTCTTTTAAGTAGCCCTATGCTAACACTAATTTTCTCTGGAATGGAGGTAAAGAAATACAGTTAATAAAGAGATTTAAGAATTAAGTATATGTAAAGATAGCTATTAAAATAGATAAAATGGCAAAACAAGCTTTTAAATTTTAGATTATGAAATGTAATTCATATATTTCTAAGAGTACATAATGTTTGTTTGTCATATTAAACTTGATGCTCAGATGAAGAAATAAGAGCTACTCTAATAACAGAAACCTTGCTATTTGTGGTCTGGGGCTTTTCTTGTATCATTCTTAATAAGACTCTATATTCCTACATTTGTGGCATTTCTATTCTGGGACGATGGGACCATTGACAAGCATTCCTTTCTTATGTGTCTCAAGATTTTCTTTTTCTTTCTTTCTTTTTCTTTTTCTTTCTTTTTTTTTTTTAGAGAGCATGGATCTGATGTCATTTTAAATGTACAGCTTTTTATCACTCGAGGGAAAAGCAGAGCCATGTTATATTTAGTACTTTCATTTCTTCTGATTAAATATGAATTACTATGAAATTTTTCTCATCATCTAACACGCCATAATACGCCAACAGCTTTTTAATACACTATATAAGCACAAACTTCTGCTCTAAGAGTTTAATTTGCCCCTCTAATCCAATCACATCAACCTTATTTCTCTTATCAGAGATTCCCATTTTGAATTAAATGAGCTCATTAGTTTTAATCAAAAGCAGAGAGATCAAAACTTAAACGTAAATGCTTTAGATCAGAACTGTCAGTCAGCCGTGCAGTTCTATTTTACTAAAACACAAGATCAGAGACCCTTAGAACCAATTTTTTCTCGTAAGGGATGCCGAGAGCTTGAAGATGCTATATCCTTTTTTTTTTTTTTTTTTCCTCCCAAGGACAGATTATACATTTAAGGTTAGACTTAATTTATAGCAGTTTTTTCATCCTGGTGGAAATGGAAAAGTATGCCAATCTACTGTTGTCCCTTTCACATTTATTGGCACTGGTCCTCAGAGACTTGAACTAACGTGAAGCCATCAGAATCCCCACCACAAACAGCGTTCAAAATTCAGTTCTGTTCAGCAAGATCGTGTTTGCAATAGCTGAGGACAAATGAAACTTCCCAGAGAAGTGAAATATGTTTTAGGGCCAGGGTCCTGGAGACCCTGACCTAGTCAGGAAGGAATTGTCTATAACTGTAGAAGGGAGGGTAATTCAGACATCATGAGAAATCACTACTGTTTTCAGAAAACATTGTATAGGAGAGACCACCACAGGGGTACCTCCAGCTGGATGAAGACATAAGATTTGCAAGAGCCGTGGAGCCAAACACTGCCTCCTGCCCCAGCGGAGGCGGGAGTACAGCACCCCACATGCGGTGCAATGATAATTGCCTAAACATGCAGGGCAGCGTTAATTACACCGGGGACAACTGGTGTGCAAGGAATGCTAAGGTCAGGTTTTGCCCCAGTGAAGCTGAGATTTATAATCTAAACTAATCTTCAAACTTTAAGAGCAGGGGTGGGTGAGTTGAGTCAGTGAGAGGGAGACAGGCAAGCTAGAAAATAGCCTGATTTCTGATGATGATTTCCACTTTAATTCTTCATGATTTCTAGTTCTGAGGACAAAGGCAGAAGTAACCTGCCATACCATTCCTTTCAAAGGGACATGTGATGAACTCATTCACAGTGCATACACACACAACCATGCCATGCTTCCACAGGGGCTGGTAAATGTACTTGGTTTATTCCAACTGTGACCATGGTGTCTCTGCACATGACAGGCAAGAGCAGATGCTTCAGGAAAGATGCTTTCTGACGATCTCAGGTGAGAGGTAATGTAATGAAAGTTCTGTTGGGAGAGAGTCAAGGCAGCATAGCCATGGTGGCCACACCAGAGTGTGATGCTGAATAGAGAAGGGGCATGTGAGGAAGAGACAAAGAGAGGACAGAGTAGTGACAGAAGTCTCCCTGGGACCCATCCTCTCTAGAGACAGAGGCACCAGTTTATGTCTGAGATGCATTTTAGAGTGCTTTCTAGATATGAAATTGTTTTTTGTCAACTTTTAGAGAGTGGCCATGAAACCCACATGCTCTGATAAAGAAATTTGGAATTCAGAGAAGTTTTATCTGCTGCCCAAGACCCAGGAGACATCTGTAGTAAAGCTGGATTAAGTGGTCAAAGCTCAGTCATGCCTAGTTTCAACCTATGAATTATAAAATAGGAGCTGGAAAACAAAAGTGAGACCCATGCAACTAAAAGCTAAATAAAGAAATATAAAGTACTCTCTTTTGTTGAATCTCCAGGGGCTCAACTTTTTAATAAATCTAAATCACCTCAGTTCTTGAAATGTCAGTTTTTGCATAGTTTATAAAATTTATAAAGAATTTATAGCAAAAGGGGTAATAATTTTTATGTTGGCAAATGCCATCAACCATCATGTGAAATCATTACCTGTGTCATTCCACATCTGTTTGTGAATCTGTAACTGGTGGTGTAGTTGCTGTTCTCATTACTATTAGGTAGGGGCAGGAAGAGGTATAAGAGGTGGAAGGAGGAGGTAGATGACTGAGAACCATCTAGTTCTTTCTAGGCTGAAACTAGGTCCGGGGCCATTCTGAACACTGTCAACTCTCTTTCGGGTCTCTCCAAGAGCATGAGGCCAAAGCAGAAAAAGGACCTTTCTTTTTAGTACACTCCAAATGTTTTCAGTGTAGTTCTAGAATCAGAACCCTCAAACTGTCAACAAATCCTGAGTGTGCAGGAGAGAAAAAAAAGATTTTTTTTTTTTTTTTTTTTGTAGAGGATGACCAGCATGCATTTATTTTATTTATTTATTTTTATATGGTGCTAAGGATCAAACCTAGATTCTCACACATGCTAGGCAAGTGGTCTACCACTGAGCTACAGCCCCAGAGGCGCTCCCCTCCAATTTTTTTGTAGTACTGGGGATTGATCCCAGAGGCATCCTATCCCACATCTCATATCATCTCATATCCTTCCTATTTTTTATTTTGAGAGAGGGGCTCACTAAATTGCCCAGGCTGGCCTTGAACTTGTGATTCTCTTGCCTCAGCTTCCTGAGTCACTGGGATTATAAGCATGCACCACTACACCTCACAGGAAGAAAAAAATTAAATTTTAAGAAATGCTCCCCCTTAATAGTGAGTAAAATATTTTTCTTTTTAAAGGAGAAATGGAGTTGGGATAAGTCCTTAAGATATGAAGTTAAATATAGTCATCTCTAAGTATTCATAAGGAATTGGTTCCAGAACCCCCACAGATACCCAGATTCTTAGATGCTCAAGTTCCTTATGGAAAATGGTGTAGCATTTGCATATAATCTACGTGTATTATCCTGTATACTTATAGTACTAGAAAATGTAAGCACTACATAAAGATTTTATCAACTGTATTGTTTAGGGAATAATGACAAGAAAAAAGTATGCACATGTTCATACAGACACAATTTATTTTTAATATTTTTGATCAGCAGTTGGTTGAATCTGCAGATGCAGAACCCATGCATATGAAGGGTTGACTGTATATTCTTGTTCCCACTTTATTGTCTAAACAAATCTTTCAAATCTTTTTGAGATGTTCTGTGCACACAGGACAATCCAAAGTGCAAACACCCAAATTGACTTTCTGCGACAAAGGTGATACTGTTGCATTTTGCAATTATTTTGATAAAGCCAAGTTGTTTCACTGGCAAACGTAGTTAGGTTTGTTAGAAGCTGATACATTTTAGGAATTTAAAATGAATATGTGTCCACTGAAATTTGATGAAGTTGTTGTTTTTCTTACACAAGTTTTCCTTATAGTTGAGGGGAATGCCCCTCTGTAGTCACTTTGAATTGGGGCTGCTCATATGATTTGCTTCAGCCAAAGGAATAGGAGCAAAAGTCACATGTCATTTTTAGGTGGAATTTTCAAGAGCCAGTCATGATGTGCCACTTTCTTTTTCCTGCTGCCCCATGACTTAACATTTTAGGTTGTGACTGTTCCACCAATCTGAGTCTGAGAAGACACTGAGGAACAGAACCCCTTGCCAACCCTCAAAGAAATAAATCTTTGTTATAATTTTGGGATTTTTTTTTATTGCTGCATAACCTAGCCCATACTGACTAATACAAATATTAAATATTTGTTAAACTATTTAAAAAGTCAGTATGTGGCCCAAGATCTTCCATACATTCAATGATAGAGCATGAATATGAAAAATGTTCAAATGACCAAAGAATGTTGACAATATACTGTTCCTATAGTCATTTATATGCTTCTTTTATCTCCATTTAATCTCATGTTAGATATGTGAGGGGGCAGGACTGATACAAGTCTAACTATGGTCTCCTATAGCACCTAGTATGGTTTACTGTATGAATATATTATAGATACATACTATATTTCCTAAACAATACAGTGTAACAATTATATATTACATATGCACATACATAAAATTTTTGAGTGTATATCATATATCCATTTATATGGCGAGGGATACATATTCAATATATGTTCAATACATAATATTCTCTAAACATTAACTATTATAAGATCTTCTCAATCTAGTTTCCCAATAGCAGACCAAATATGGTAAAAATAAATCCTTTCTCACAGAACTGTTCCAGTGGATTTTATGTTTATCCAGCACATATCTGATTTTAAAAATGCCACAAATGCTCCAGAAGTCTTCCTTCCAAAAGATGAAACTATTTCCTCTCTTCTCAAGTGAGTGTGGGCTAGACATGGTGACTTCGTTCAAATAAATAGCACATGGTGGAATTGACAGTGTACAGTCCAAACTAGTCATTCTCTCCTTGCATTCTCTGTGGTCATTCATTCTGATGGAAGCCAGCTGCCATGTTGTGACAATACTCAAGCAGCCCTGGGGAGGGCCAATGTAGCAAGGTACTGAGGCTTCCTGCTAACAGTCATATTACTGAACTTAGAAGAGAACCATTCAGCCCCAGTTTAGCCCTTCAATGACTATAACCTGGCTGCCATCTTGATTGCTACCCTACAACAGACCCTGAGCCAGAACTAGCCAGATAAGCCACTCTTTGCTTTCTGATCAACAGAAAGATACCTGTTTAAGATACCTTTGTTCTTTTTAAGTTATTAATATTTGGGATAATTTATTATATATTAGTAAATGACTAACATAACAACTATCTATAACTTTTTCTGGAAAAATCATAGCCTTGTTTTGATTGAGAACCATATAAGTAGGTAAAGTTTGTGAGTTTGACCCAGTGGGTCAGTATCTGGCAAATACACATGTGTAAGGAAAATAAAAACAGTACTGATTTTTTATAAGCAGGGTCTGTATTTCTAAATCCTCTATTTTTTTTTCAATAGGTTGTTTGCAAAAGGTGCTATCCACAGTGTCACCTACAAGATTGTGAGAGAGGAAAAGCAGGGATGATGACTTGTCTTTGTTGTATCTCTTTCTTGCTCCTCCCTAGGCTTCCTCATCCTCCCCAAGTGTTTAGGATTGTGTCTAATGTAAGTCACATCAGTTACACATGTTGAAATAAAGTAACATTAAGATGCTTTCTTCTAAGACAGATTATCCACTTTACCCCGGCCACTCTCTCACATAAACAATATCTTCTTCCACGAGTTTTTTTTTTCTTTTTTTGAGGGGAGGGGGTCATTATGTCTTCTTCTTGTGTTCATGTTGAAGGAAGTGTTTTCTGCAAACTGTTCTGAGAGCCATGGGCCAGTGGGTGTGGTAGTTAAAAGAAGATAGGCTCCATCTTCCCCTGAACTAGAGAATGCTTTGTTCTCTGTCTTTGGAGAATTGATTTGCATCCCACTGGCCTGTCTTCTACCACGTGAGGGCAACTCTGAAGCGGGTAACGGCCCTTAGGATACCAGAGTGGGATCTGTGGCCACTGGTGGCACAGTAGTGCCTCCCATTTTCTGTGCTCACGAGTTATGCCATCCTTACACACAATGCAGTTGCAACTGTGCTGCTCTGCCTCAGCAGCCAGACTGCCTCAGCTCCAAGCTCGCTCTGGGGTGGGACCAAAAAGCCCGATTTATTTAATCTCATTAGAGCTGATTCCTGTTCCCACCCAGTCATGAGTCTTCAGCTTTGTTTAGAAACCTGTGAATCATTAACTGAAAATCCAGAGCATAGCTGTGAAAATAATTGTGGTTCAATAATGATGTAATAAACGTTTTTTAAAGTGCATTAAAAATAATCTGTCAAAAAGAAAAAAGAGGAAAAATAATAATAGTCTGCCACCCATGCCACTTGTCAGGATAAACTCCCTGGCCTTGTGTGGCCTGTCTTTGATGAGAATCATAATGCGTAAGGTTGCCTTTCAGGTTTCCAGCTCCTGGCAGGGGTTACTACTTGGTGTGGCTGTCCCCCGAGGGAGAGGAGAGCATTCAGTGGCTGCCTGCTGCTCCCGCAGTTGGTGTTTGGATGATACCACTCTGGGGAAATATACACAGTGTCAGAGTCAAGCTGCTACCAGTGGGTGTTTCTATACACAACTACTAAGCAACAAGAAAGTTCAAGGGGAAAAACCTGAATATTGTAAAGATCGCCTTAGAGAGTACATGATATCCAGTATGACCCATTCTGTGCAGGCTGTGCACTCCCAAGGATGTGCCATATGAATACTGTAAGCAAATATTTTAAATCTTATTGGAAACTCCCTATAAATGTTGCCACTTGAGGGATCTATTCTGGAAGAAAAATATAGCATGTCCTCCTGGGATGCAGCGTGGATTCCATTACGAATATTGTGTACGGGATCCAGTGTGGCAATGCTTTTATCACGACTATAAAGTGGTTACGAGCCAATTCTTCATATAAAACATACTCAATAACATTGAGGTTTTCTTCCCCTTTTCTGGTTCTTTCTTTTATTTCCTTCCTTCCTTTTCTTTCCTTTCTCTTTCCTTTCTTTATGACAAACATGATGTCAGACAAAGGGCATTCGGACTTGGTCTTCGTAGTACAATACAAAAATAATACATAAACACCTTTGTGAAGGCAGCTCAAAACCCCATGTTTTCTATTAAAAAGTCATGTTCAATCTTCACTGTTGATAGAACTGAATAGCTAACACAGAGAACATTGTATATCAGAAAGGTCAATAGTTATTATGAGCTACAAATATATTTTTTTCCATCCTTCAGGCTGTTTAGCGCATATCACAGCATGAGCAGCTGTCTCCTTTAATGCTTTTAAAATTAGAATCCCAAAGAAGAAGAAAAAATTATGGTTGCAGTGATTGCTCTTTGCTTTTGTAAGTTTACTTTAATATACTATTTTATATACATGAATCTTCCATGCAGACTATCCATGGGGCAGTAACTGGTCGCCAGTATCCAGTTGAACTGCCATGTTTGTTTTCTTAGCATTCTGGCCAGATCTCCATGTCAGGCACAGATGTTGTCCCCATACTATATTTAAAAACCGAGTTATATAGAGGAATCTGGTTACAGAGGCAGTTGCAAATGCACACATATGCATTCTGCCTTTCCCTTGCTTTAAAGCTCTATTAGGAATGAGAACAATACCATGTGATGAGAACACAGCTATACAGTGCCGAGTGAAAAATCAGGCAGTGAATCAAACCACTATTAAGCACAGTCTCACTCTCCATGTGCAGGCATGTGGTCTGAGAGAGCACTTTTTAATTTTTTTTTTAAAGGTTGATCTTCTGCCTGTCCCTGGAACTTCTCGTCATTACTCAGCACTGGCCATAAAAGACAGTATTGGCATTTTAAATATATGTAAACATACATCGAATGTTTTATTATAGCTTACTTATTCTTTGTTCAGCTATTTAAATTAAATACTTAGTGAGTATACTGGCAAGGACCATTTGTAACAGTGCTTACATTTTGGGAAAGGAGCAAAATACAGTAATTTCAGGTGCTGGCTAATGAAATAAAGAAGAGCAACACAGAGTAAGGGGCGAGAGACTAATGAGGGGCGACATTTTGGTTGGGTGGTCCCAGGGGCTTCTCTGATAAGACAGCATCTCAGAAGAGACCAAGTCATATGCATATGTGGATGAATGTTTTGTACACATCACCATGCTTATGGTTCATGTTAGGGTCTGTAAACAAGTCAAGATGGCGCCTGGCATTTTGCCAGAGGGAGTGGTTTGTGAAGTAAGGCCAGTGACCCATTAAGTGTGGAGATTCCTTATTGGTTGACTGCTGTATCTAGTTTATGTTAATTAAGATAAGCTGTGTGTAATGTATATATACCCCTCCTGTCCTACAATAAACGGCTCCCACTCCTGCTGTATCAATGTACACAAGTTGCTCGTCACCCCCCGCCCCCCCCCCCCCCCCCCCAGTTATTTTGCTGCAGCCGGACTGCGGCAGGTTCACATTGTAATTTTATAATTCCAGCTTGGTAAAGGAATTTACAGAAGACTATTATGCAGATAGATATGGACTAGTGACACAATGAAATTCTAGACATGCTACTTTTTGAACTTTTGTTCAAATTAAATTATTTGGCTTCAGTACATGACTTAACATGTAGGAAACCAAGGGAAGAGTTCATGATCATACAGCCTGCCCAGTGCCTCTTACACATACCCAGTGGCATTTGAAATTCTTTGGAAATCTCTAGAGAAAGCAGCTTCCATAGAAAAGTGGGATTAGGACTAAATAAATACATGGTGCATTTTGGTGGTGAAAATAAAGACACTCAAGTATGTTTCTGAATGAGAGGTCAGAGCTTAGAGTTGTCCAGGTTGGATATGCTAACTGAAGAATTTCAATCCTAAGGAATATTTGATCAGTAACAGAATGAGAGCTGAGCCTCTGAAATGAGAGGGTGGGGGAAAGGGAGGGAAAAGAGAAAGAAAGAGAGGGAGTTGGAGGGAGAGAGACAGGAGTGTGATGGGAATGGTTCAACAACTTACTGTCAATAAAGGTTGTTTGCTACGATAAAGGAAGTGGGAGAAGGAGGTTTGGGGAGTGGGAAAAATAGTTATTTTTGGGAAACCAAATAAGATCAATAGAAAATAAGTACTAAGATTGCATAGTAGCTATAAGTTACATAGCCTTGAGAGTATTAACTTTCAGGTGTTCCATAATAAAAATGGTTTTGTGGTTTTAGAGGATGGGTTCAGGCAGTGAAGTTATTCTAGAGATGACGGCCAGCACAACTGGAATGAAAGAAAGTCAATGGAGTGAGAGACTCCAAAGGGTCAGAGTGGTGAGCTGGGGACTTGAAAAGATGGCAGGACTGCGGAGTGGTGACATGGGGGAGGTAGTCAATAGGAGTTTATTCAGACTGGTTTCTTAGAATGTTATTCACTGCTTTTAAAAAAGTTTGTATTTATAATATAAATAAATACACACACGAACACATATATAGTATGTTCACATAAAAATTTGAAAGCGTGAAATATAAGGAAATGAAACTATTCCTAATCTTAACACCCACTATAGTCACTATTGATACTAATTTATTTTCCTGAAGCCTTATTTATCAATTGTTTATATGTTTATTTCAAAATTAGGATCATATCTGTATTTACCATGATTTTTAATTAAAAAAGGTCATAGCTCATTGTGTGGTAATAACTATATTTTATTAGACACTGTTAAGGGAATAAATGGATACTGGGGCTCTTGTGGCCTTGGCTGCAAACCAGCATTTGAAAGAAAAATTTTAAAGAACATAAATTATCTTCATGTATCCATGTCATTACATTACTTTCAAAATACACCATTTTTAGTGGATATATAATATTCCATTGCATGGTGAAAAAATTCTTTGAAATTAATCTTTTTTCAGCTTTGTTATCATTTATTAAGATGGGTTTTTTGAAACAGTGTGTCTAGGCATAAACTTTTACAAATCTCTTAGTACGTGGACACAAATTGATTTCCAGAGAACTTGTGCTATATCACTTTGCATATATATTAAGGATATTAACTTTGGCATATTTCTTGTAAAATCTCCCTATTTATTTGCCTTTTACTTCTGCTTATGGTGCTTATAAGTACTCATATGTTTTAAAATTTTACGTATAGGAGTCTACATATTTTTCCCATTGAAACTTTTATTTTTTAAACATGAACATTTGGGATCTTGAAAAGGAAGCCTGGTTACAATCCTGATCTGATCATGCCAATGGGTGGCTAAAGGTAAGCTGAAGAATGATTTTTTTCTTGGAGTTTTGGCAGCTGAGGAACTAACTATATGTTGAATAGTCACTCCCAGGGAAGCCCTCATCCTGGCATGTGTTAGCTTCCTTGTAGAGAGGCTCTTGAGCAGGACTCAATGCCCCTGAAAGAAAGTCAGTGAGTGAGGTGGGCGTTGACAATGACATTGAGGATGGGGAAAGAACACTTTTTTTTTTTTTAAGAGGAAGTTTTTAAATTATCTTAAGAAAATGGTATAGAAATGGTATCAGGAGGAATTATGGGGCCCCTTCTCTTTATGCACAGGACTGACTCTGAACTGAGTGGGTATACACTGGGGAGGGTTTCTTGAGAGCAGTGGCCTTGAAGGGAGAAAGGTTTCAATGAGGGTACAGAGGAGGAGTAGGGCTAGTGGTAGAAATGGTGGCTCCAAGAGTTTATTCCTTGTTAGCATTGCTAGGTAAAACACAGGACATCCCTTTAATTTGAATTTCAGATAAACAATGATGGATTTTTTAGTACGTTTCAAATATTGCATATAAATTTCATATTTGCCTGGGAATTCTGTATTTTTTGTCACTAAATCTGGCCATCCTTTTCCTAGAGGCACAGAGGAAGGGTTCTGGGTGATGGCAGTGATACAGGGTCAACCGGGGTGATGACAGAAGAGTCTAGAAAACTGCCTGAGACACTCGGGACACACTGGTGTGCTGGAGAGACTGCTGCATGGCTACAGCTTTCTCACTGTGGAGACGTAAGCAGTAAGTGAGAATGCAGGTGACATTTATTATGATGTTGTAGCTTTTCCATATTTGCCCTTGTAAGGGTGGGGTTTTAAAATGGCCAATTTTATTTTTCTGCTGTGTGAGTATGTATGTTCTGTGGATAGAGGTAAGCATGGGTTGGAAGGTATCCACAAATCTCCTGAATTAGTATCTTCTGCTAATTTATTTATTTTTTATTTATTTTTTTTCATACAGGGAGAATTTGTTTGAGCAGCTAGAATATGTTGGTTTTACTAAGGCTGTATTCCAGCACATCTTGAAATGCTTATTTTTCAAATGTTTTTAGTTAGAAATACTATATTAAATACATCATCAATAGAGGCTTGAAGGTTATTTATTGGAAAGTATTCTTAGTAACATTATTCATACTTTGTAATTATTTAGAGAAGCCAGAGATGGGAGATAACCCGATAATCATCTTTATCTGCTATTTTGCTAATGAATATCTATTTTTGACATCTTTAATTAAACAAATTTTCCTTTGTCTCCTGATCTCAACAAATTTTAATGACCACTGTTTCTTTGTTCCATTGTGTGTGTGTGTGTGTCACTAGGGATTGAACCCAGGGCCTCACACATGCCAAGCAAGCACCTGGGCTTCATCCCCAGCTCTCACCTCTCACTGTTCCACCTTAATACCTAAACAGTCTTCTCATCTACGAGAAGTCATTCTGCCTTCATACGAGGAAGACAGGGCTTCATCATGGCGATCTTCATCAGCTAATGTTATGTGTAGGTAGCATTTCCATATCTGAACTCCATGTTAGGTCATTTGTATATTTTTCTTCAAGGCTATGCATAATCTTCCCAGGTGGCGGGGATGAAAAAGCAGTCATTTTTTTTTTTTTAACAAGCCCATTTACATACCTTGCCGTTAGTCTGGCCATAGAATTATCCTCTCTTCAATTAAAAAGAAAAAAAAAAAAGATAATGGCTATTGCCTTTGGTGATGAGAAAAATGGGGGAAAAAACCGCAAAAAAAAAAAAAAAAATTGTCGACATCAATTACTACCTTTCCCCCCTGCTTTATGAGGCACAGTGTTTCCTCTAAATGCATTTTCTGATGACACGATTGATATTTTTTGCCATCAACACTTCAATGTTATATCAGATGTCTTCTCGGTCTAAATTGTATTTGCTACAATGCCAAATAAGTATTTTTGAAACTGGAACCACACATTCCTCGTTGCCAGGGAGCCGAGTGCTCTCACAGCATTTGTCATAATTGTTGTGTGGTTAATCCCCTCAACTGCAGGGGCTCCAGGTATTTGTGGTTGCCCTTGTTTTGGGTTTTTGATTATTTGACCTTACTTGAGAATGAATCCATCTGTAACAGTAGGCCGTCCTTTACCGATTTCTTCATTTTATTATTTTATTATTGCAGTTATCCCTAACAAACTCCATTTGCATGTCATTAGTAAAGTTCTTAGAATTTTTCTATGTCTTGAGAAGCTGCAGTTTAGAAATGACACAAAAGTTTGGGCCATATATGTGGAGAAAGTGGCCCTGTCTTCATGCTTATCTGCATGTTTTACTCAAAGCTATGATCTGTATTCTTGAGTTTCTTAATCATTTCAGTTATAAGCAAAGCCAAATAAACCTAAAGTTTCCCTGAAACAGTCGGTAATTTACATATCAAACACTTGAAATTGAGTGTATCCTGTAGAGAGACTTTAAACAATTTTTAATTTATTGAAATTTTTAAATTTATAACATTCATTATTATACCTATGCAAATGATGCGTAGGTATTATGATGATTATCAACATTAATTATTTACATGGGAGATAATATTGCTTTTGTTCTCTTCTGGTAAATGTAATATATGGTTATTTTGGTGTTAAAATCATGCATGCTAAATTCATTTAATATTATTTAAAGTAAGAATATCTAGTATACTTGACCAAATAGCTTGTATCTAAAGCTGAACTTAAAATACATAAATATGTTGATAGTAAAGACCTAGAAAGGTCTAACATCCTGAAAGCTATGTCTTGCCCTTCAAAGTTTTTTTGTTGCTGCTGTTGATACTAATAACCAATATCTACAGTCCTTTCTATGAAAGTAGAATGCCTCTCCCCAACCAGGTAAAATAGCAGTGTGTAGTATAAGTAATTTAAGGAAAGACAGAGGTGGTTTTACAGGGGAGAAAAGGGCAAAAAAGGAATCATCATTCCATCAGAAGAATTTGTTTACTTTAAAAAGAATATTCTCTCCTACTCTAACATTTTAGATGCTCATCAGTCCAAAAACATAAAATTAACAATAAAAGTATTTGCTCTTTTGACAATTATTTTTCACTCTTTTTGACTTGTTGGGGAAGAAAGAAAGCATTTAGATACATGAAGAACATGTAATCTCAGTAAGGTGATATTCTTAGGATTTTCCATATTTATATATTTTTTTTCCTCCATTGTATTTTCACTACCCAAGAGCCCAGGCTGTTATTTTTTTCCCGAAGTCTGAAGATCACCCCATGGATTAACAAATGATTGAGGATTCTCTCTTAAAAGACTCTTTAAAAAACTGTCAGAATCAGCCTGAGACAAAGATTTATTATGAACTATTTAAAGGGCTTAATATATGTATCCCCAATGAGCCCTTGGAGCAAACTAAAAAGGAAGAGTGGAATTCTCAAAGAATAGGAAAAATTCTCCAATGCCCCACTTTCTTCACACCATGATTACTGTTTACTCAAAGGATAAAATGCCTAACCTGTCACACAAAGTCTTCAGAAGCCACAGTCCTGCTGATATACAGTAAAAACAAAACAATGAAGACCGACAGTAATGTGCTTGAGAAAGGCAGCTGTAATTTACTTTCTAACCTGTTCACTAACACACTAATGTGGCTACATCTTGTAGCAGGAGCTGATCCCTGACCCACGCAGCAATCAAACAACTAACTAGTGTTGGCTGTCACAGAAGCTGGGACCATCACCTTAATTATACGTTCCTGGATAACAAACCTTCCCTTAATGAGCAACTTTTCTCCTGTGTGTGTTCCAACTCACCCCTTCTGTCCTTGAAAGGCCCACTGCCGATGACTGCAGTTGGAATTTGTGAAGCATATTCATAAGTATTCTTCCTAACAGGTAATAAATACTACCTGAGAAGGCTGTTTGCTTCATCAGAATGCCAAGATATAATTAAAATTATAGGCTTGTAATCCTGGGAGGATCCAAGAGAAGAATAACTCAATACCAAAGGGAGAGTTTCCAGTGAATTTAGAACCAAACCTTCCGTTTTTCATATCAGAAATAATAATAATAATATTTTTTTATTGAAACTATCTTTTTTTTTGGAATTTATATTTGACAATAAGATCCCCCTCCCTTAATTGATAAGATTTCTGCACTAGTTTTTCTTCTTCCCAGACACAGACCTCTTTATTTTCCTGTCAATATCACATCCTCCATTCTGCTACCATCTGCTGATAATGCCCAACAGTTGACACAGGCAAATAGGAGGATCTTATAGGGAGGTTTCACCCGCACCTTGAGGGAGAAATTGTGCCTTTCAGTGGAAAGAAGACAAAGAGCACTGAGGACAAAGAGCAAGGCAATCTTTACAATGTGAAGATTTACTTCCATAATGTCACTAGATTATTGCTAGTTTGGAATTGTTCCATCAGAAAGGTGAATGGTATAGGCTGGTGACATGTTAAAGAGGAGGACAAAGACTTGAAAACTGGATTTGTTGGTTCAACTCTCATTTTAATCTTCTTAAGAGTTGGCTTCTTTTCTTTTCCCTTTAAATTGGTCCATACATTTTTCTCTGTAAGACAGTTTCAGTAACGTTTGGTAAAGGATAAAGCAAATATATGTATTTAAACAAATCTTATGTATCTGCTTTAACCACTTACAGTGCACTTTATGAACTAATCCATGTGAATCACTTAGCTTGGCACAAGATAAACACCAGAGACATGTTTGTTTTTATGTTTGTAGCTGGTGTTGGTAATATCTCCACTGGTTCATTCCTGACATACATATTTAAGACTACTGGGTAGATCAAGGAATTGCAAAGAATGGCAATGCTTAGTAGCCAGCTGGGTCCCAGAGCAGCAGATCCTACCCCAGAAAAACAACAGTGGTGCCACTGAGCATGGAGGGGACCACAGACATGAGAGCAGCAGTGTGGTGTCAAGGTTGGACATAGGCCATGCAATTGGAAACCTGGGTACCGGAAAGGCTTTGTGATGGACAGTTCTACAGCCATAAGTCATGTATCTCTTCACCATCCATTCCCTTCTCCCAGTGAAGGGCATGTTACATGGGTTACCCAGCTTCTGGAAATAGTGGAGATAATCAATTCCACATGAAGGTAAGGGCTGATAAGTGTAAGTTTAACCTGAGCAGCAAACATTGTGCATTATGAGGTGCTCAGCACTGAAATACTCTGTGAAATGCGGATTGAATTAATATTTGAAATCAGTCTACCTATAGACATTTCTATTTAGTTTTCAAAGTTCAAATGTGTATTAACATTGTGCACTGTACTATCATCATCAACCTGACTCTGGGTAAAAGATTTCTAGGCTGATAAATTTCAGAAATGGATAGGTATCCTGAACCTGCTCATGAGACGGTAAGAAAATTTTATAGTCACTGGTTTTACTGGAAAATGGTACACTTAATGTGAATATGAGAAAATGCAAATGTAGAAAAAGAGCAGAGATTAAACAGGGAATAAAAATGAGAAGGAAAAAACGTGTAGGGTAGTAAGAAAGAAACTAGAGAGACAAAAAGATAAACAGGATTAAGGATTAAGGAAAGGCAGCAGAACACAACAGACACTAGTATGGCAATATGTAATTCAATGGATGTGTAACTGATGTGATTCTGCAATCTGTATATGGGGTAAAAATGGGAGCTCATAACCCACTTGAATCAAAGTGTGAAATATGATATATCAAGAACTATGTAATGTTTTGAACAACCAACAATAAAAAATTTAAAAAAAAAGAGGAAGGTAAACACATAAAAATTATGCAGATGAAGTGACAATGAAATATATAAAACAAGAACCTAGGAGCATTGAGGGGGGAAGTGGGAGTAAAAGAATGGAAGAGGAATGCTGTTCTTTCAACTACATCATAGGTGTGAGTTTGCAAGCCAGCTGCTGGCTCAGGGTTGCGTATGCCAAAACCCTATGCTCTTCCCAGACTTAGAAAACTGAAAAAGCAAGAATTAACTATGCTTATTAAAAACTTGTTTTTAAAACACAATAAATATAATCACCACAAAGGCAGGTACTCTAAAATTTGCAACCACTATAATTTTAAACCTTGGTGCTGTGATTGGCCAGATTTTCTTAACAACCATTTTATTCTGTTCATACTGGCTTTGAGGTACAGGGGATTAGGATTAATGCCAGGTGATTTACATACACATTTAATTTAGTTGTCACAACACTCTTTGAGATAAGCACTTTTATTTTTCCCATTTTAAAGAGGATCCATTGTCTGTGACCATGTACTCTAAAACATCCGCTATTGCTTATATATCATGCTTTAAACTGAATCTAATTTATTCACTGTAATTTACTTAGAAATCTTTAATTTTCTGTACTTCTGCTGCAGTATATTTCCTTGTGCATGGAAAGAAAAGCCTGATGATGCTGGCAGAAAGGAAAGATTTGGAGTGATATTTTTTAGTTTCTTTTTTCCCCCAGATTTTATGCTATATATTTATTATTATATAATAATGTTTATTTTTATGTACTTACATTTGTGTGCTTAAAGGTTTTGTGCTTGGACTGTCCACAACTTCCCTCAAATATTTGGTGTTAGCCTGCTCTGAACAGTTGAGATTTCAGGTAACTGTTTCAGATTCCAAATATCAGTCAGTGTCTAACTTGTACCTTATCAGAGAGGAGTCCCAGTAACTGAACTCTAGGACTCCTTCTTAGCTTTTGTCACTGAGGAAACTGGCTTTCCCCTGTTTGTGATTTTTTTTTTTTTTTTTGCTATGATCAGAAGTAAAAAGCCAGAGATTGCTTGGATTATTTAGTTTCTGTAACTCCTGCCATGGTTTTCAGATAGGAGAAGGCTTCTCCAGCAAACCCCTTCTAACCACATCAGCTACCTTCTCTCTCTCCAGTGCCTTTTGCTGTTATTTTATAAGGTAACCCTTCCCAGAAAACTGCTTCCAAAGAATTTTGAAGAGTCATATGCCTTCCCTTAAGGGTTTGTAACACATTTAAACACAACAGAATGATCTTTTAAAAGAATAAAATTTAAAATTTTTTTTAATGATGTATGATACAAGAACATAAAGAGAAGGTCTATACAGTAGATGACACCTAAGGGTGCACAGAAGGAAAATGAAAATGAGTCATTGCCCAGTGGAGCACAGCACAGCAGCGGAACGGGAAAGGAAAGTAAAAGAAGGGACAGAGGACAGGGAAAACTTCAAAATACAAAACGGAGTGAATTCTACTTAGAGGAGGCACCTAAAACTGGCAGATTCAAAGAGACGGACAGTAGAATTTAGGTTATCAGGGACTCAAGGGAGGGGAAAGTGGGATGTCACTGTGTAGCGGGTAGAGACTACAGTTCAGGATGATGAAAAGGCTCTGGAGATGGATGATGGGGATAGATGTACAACACGAAAGTACTATGCTCCTTTCAAATGGCCCAAATGGTCAACTTTTATGTCACGTGTAGAGTTCAGTTACTGGAACTCCTCTCTGATAAGGCCTAAAGAGACCAAGACTCAGTAATAAAACATGACATGATGCCAATGAAAAAATAAATGCAAAAGTAGAAGGAGAAGAAGAAAAAAGGAAAAAGAAGAAAAATATGAAATGGAAGAGTAAAGCAACAAATCAAGGAAGCCATGGTGAAGGCTGGTTTCCATTGAGGCTGAGAGGAAATAGCAGCTAGGTTATCACATTTCAATTATTTGTCTATTCTTTAACAAATATATGAGGTCCTTATTTTCTGCTGGGCACTGGAATTACAAGAATGAATTATATAGAAACTGTCCCTGTTCTCAAGGAGAGCCTGTGTAGCAATGGGGTATTAAGATCAATGAGCTACAGTCTTGCCCTCAAGGTGTTCATAGTCAAAGTTTATGTAGCTTATTTTGTAGATAAATTCATGCCTTAATGAGAGCCAGCTCAAGTTCAATGTGGCCATTGGCTAGAGGCCAAGATAAGCATGCATGGGGACTGTCACTACAGCCGGCTCCAGCATAGAGCTGGTTGATCTAAAAACAATCTCTCCAAGGATAGGCAGGAGAAAGGAGAGAGAGCAGGGGAGGTAAACAACATGACCAGGTTTACCCCATTCCCCGGGGACGAGTTGGAAGCATAGCCCAAGTTTGCTGACTATGCTCAACCATGGATTAATACAGATTTAATAAGATTAAGATAAACAAACAAGTAATCAGAGCAATAAAGGTGATTCACATGTTCCATCAAGTGCCAAGGACTCATTGAAATAAAGAAAATCAGAGCAGGCTTACTTTCCAGGACTCAGAGGTCATTATTTCATAGGACACCAACAAATCATATAAATATCAGAATGAGGAAGGCAGTGTCTGAGCCAGATTACAAACACAAGCCAAAAACTGTTCCAGGGTGACTAATGCAATAATATTGAGGAATGTCACAGGTCCCTATTATAGTCAAAGTCACTTTAACTAATTGGCTCAGGCTATAAAAACATACAATCTGGGTCAAATGACACTGCTGAACAAAGCTTCTCTGCTCTGACATTATCTTAACTCAAAGCTTCCCAATATGAAGCTAAGAGAAAGAGAGGACAGCAAGATTTCCCAGGAATCATGAGTGATTTCAAACCTGGCTTATTTAATAGCAGACAACTTGTGTCTAAGGATATTGACACCACACTTTCTTCCCTAGCATTGCTTCCTACTTCAAAAAGGTCCCATGTTTTAAATGATACTATGGAATTTCATTGAGTCAAAGGCACTGTCCATTTTTAAGATGCTGCATCCTTTTGTGAAGCACAAAGAAAGGAAACAAATTCTGCTGCCTATAAAATTGTAAGATGGCACAGATTGTAAGATGTACCCTAAAGCCAGTAATGGTAAAATGTAAGGAAAGAAATGCAGAATCAGTGAAAAAAGATCTTTTTCATGACTCAGGATTTTGACAATTATCCCCTTTCCTTTTAAAAACAGAAATATCTAGTTAGTACTGTTGATGGGTTGCCCACAAACCCTTTCTTGCTTCTTTATTTTCCTAAAAATTTCTCCAGTATCCACCAGACATTTATCTTTCCCCAAATCCCCATCTTCCTCTGCCCAGCTATGTCTTCAGGGGAAGCAAGCTCAGTCCCTCCGTACGGTCAAAGCCATCAAAGCCCAGGTATGAAGCATGCTTGGTCAAAGCCATCATGGATCTCTTTGCCCACAACTGCTTTCAGAATTTACTTATTAAGCAAGTATATAATAGGTTTCTACTGGTTCCAGTCAATGTTGTAGGTTCTGAAGTTACAATGAGAGGGTAGAAATGGGGGAGAAGAAGAAAATCCCTCCCTGATATTGCTTAAATTCCATTAGAAAGTTAAAAAAAAAAAAAAAGACAAGATCAATATACCATGTAGTATGCTAGATGGTATAAAATGCTGTGGAGGAAAATAAGACAGGATGAACACAGGGAACACCTGGGGAGAAAGTTGCAATGTAAAACAGTGGGGCCAGGAGAGATTGCAAGGACAAGGCAGCAGCTGATTATGGACTTGAAGCAAGCAAGGTGGTGACCATTTTTGATATCTGGCAGAATAACTCCAGGAAGAAGGAACAAAGATCCAGAGGCAGGAACACCATATGTTTAAGAAATAGTGAGGAGGCCATTGTGCTGAGAGTGAGTTCAGGAGGGAGAGAGGGAGAGAGAGAGGGAAAGAGGGAGAAGGAGAGAGAGAAAGGAAGAGAGGGGAGCAGAGAAAGGGAGAGAGGGGAGCGGAGAAAGGGGGAGAGAGGGGAGGGGAAAAAGGGGGAGAGGGGAGGGGAGAGAGAGAGAGGGAGGGAGGGAGAGAGGGGGAGAGAGAGAGAGAGGGAGGGAGGGAGAGAGGGGGAGAGAGAGGGAGGGAGGGAGAGAGGGGGAGAGAGGGGGGAGAGAAAGAGGGGGAGAGAAAGGAAGAGGGAGGGGAGAGGGAGAGAGAGAGGGAGAGAAAGAGGGGGAGAGGGAGAGAGAGAGGCAGGCGCAGGCAGAGAAGCTGGGATGGGTTGGGATGGGTGGTGGGGGCATGTCATAGACTCAGCCTTGAAGGACTGCAGATTTTACTTTGATTATGATGACACAAGCCACATGGGAGTTTCCACTATAGCCGAGGCACTGTCTGGTTCTTGTGCTGAGAATATAGGAGAAAGGAGAGGGTAGGAGCATGACTAAGGAAATGGCTGTCTCAGTCAAGGTGAGAGCTGGGCAATTCAGGATTCATTTTGAAGGAACACAGGCAGCACATGGTGACAGATTGTGGAATGTGGGAGATGGGAGATGTCAAGAAGCCTCCATGGGTGACTTCACTGGCAGTGATGCAGTTCAACCACGAGAAGTTAGGGGAAGTCTGCTGGGTGGGGCTTCTCTGCATCTGGTCATGGCTGTGAGACTAGGGTGGCTGCTAGAAACTTGAGTGAGGGGTAAGGTTGAGGCTGGTCTCAAGTTCTAGGGGAGCAAGAGCAGGAAGATGGAAAGAACCCAGTTTTTTATGATCTTGTTGGGCCACTAAATTAACCAACTTTGGGGTTGACCTTTTGCTAGACTTATTACATGAGACAACTTCCTATCCATTCTGCGTAGCTGATTGTAGAGTTGAACTACTCTCCTTTGGCAGACAAAGATGAAACTTGAAACAAAATTCAGAGCTTGGTGTGTGCAGTTTGCATTTCCAGAAAGAACAAGTTCAGTGAGGAAGAAGGAGGGCTGCTAATCTTCAAAGGCTAGCTTGGGATAACTGGAGGGGTAAAAGACAGTCATGGGAAAGGGATTCCACAAAACCTAGTGAATGTGCCTATCCCCATGAGGAGAAGGAAACACAGCGTAGAGAGAAGCAGGTTTTTAATTAGATTGAGTCCAGTAGTTTCCCAATCAAGGGCCCAGCTTTTAGAGCATTTACTTTAACAAGCCCTACCTCATGCACTAGACCTCCTTTTAGGCAGGGTCTGTGCATGGTGAGAAAGAATCCATTTTCTCAGGATCTAGTGTTCATCATGAATTAAAACAAAGAGACACCCTGTAGTCAGTACAGACCAGTCAGCAACTCCACTCTCCTGGGTGATATTTGACTCCATGTAGCATCGTGTATGGTAAGCTGTAGGTTCTGCAGGTTATCATAGACCATGGTAAGTGAAGAAACTGATTAAGGGATTAAGAGGAATTTTGTCTTAAGTCCTTTGTCTGTAACTTCAATGTCCTCACACAGAGAGTTGTACAACTGCTCACTGTGCAAGAGCTGGCTTTGTGGGGATACTTTTGTCCTACTTGAAACATCAGGCTTCTCTTCATGTACCCAGGTTATGAAGCCTGTTTGCATCTTATTGCTTTTGCGGGCACCTAGGATCACTCATAGACAATGCCACCCGGTTGCACAAGTGCTATCCCTGAATACAGATGAGTTACATCTAAACCTGTTGGCGCCTGTCATTTGGTAGGGCCATGTTTAGTTTTACCTGTGCCAGCTCAGGCTGGGACATGGTACGGAAACAATCCCTCAAAGCAGGAGACTCTGGCTGCAAAACCACCAGGTCTTTCCCATCTCTGTCCCTCTTCTGATTGGTGTTTTTACAGCTCCCAATGATGGGAATTTTTAGAACAAAGTAGAGTACTTGGAGTGCTTATTTGCATGTCAATTTCCAGAATGCTTCTCCAACTTTCTCCCATGCCATAGTGATGCTTTTGTATCTCCTCTGCCTTGGAACAAATGAAGAGGAAGGGCTCAAAGTGGGTCAGTACAGTGTCCTGGCACTTCCTTTGGCTGACTCTTTGCCCAACGGGGTGGAAGCCAGACTCTCTTACTTCTCCCTGGCCCCTCAGATCCCCTAAGCAGCGGTGCAGAGCTGGGAGGTCTGCTTTCTTTCCTGGGGCTTTGGAGCAAGCAGGCACCTGACCATGGGAATGTTCCTGCCGTGGGTCACAGGACTTGTGTGAGTGACCCTGGTGGGAATGTAATGATTTCTACTTGCTATGTTCTGACCATCTTTCCCTTTAACCGGTCACTCGCCTGTCCACACCCCTGGCTGGGAATAATAAATGTGGCGGGTAAGTGGCAGGAGAAAAGGAGGATTTCTTTTCCTTTGGGACAGTATCCAGGTCCTGTCATTATAGTAAATCAACTGTAAGTATCCTGCAGCACTATCATAAAATGGGCGAATGAAAACATTTTTTTCTCCATCAAAAGATTCTTTGAAGCTGTGGTCTCTGGCTGAATCTCACAGAAGAGCTACAGGAAACAACATTCTATATATGGTTATTTGGTCCAGTCCCTCTGTCATGCAGGGAAGTTCTCTGTGTTATAGTCTCAAAAGCATTGTCTGGTCACATTTTAAAAGGCCCAACTTCAGCCATTTCCACTGGGACCAGCCTACCAGAAATGTTAACAGACAATGCTCTCTGCCAGTTCAGCTATTGTTACAAAGGGGCTGCAAAGGAGGCCTACTGCACAGCGAATTCAAAACAGTTTTCTCCCTATCACCTGACACTCTGTATATTAAAACAATAATATTAAAATCACATTAATTTTATCTTAGTAAATTTTTAATGTGCAGTTATAAGGTAATCAGGGACATTTTATTATACAGTGCATGCACGTATATATTATAGCAATAAATCCTCGTCTGGTAAAAAGGAAAATAATAATAGGAAGGGGTTTCAGTCATGAAGGTGAGTCAGTTTGAAACATGTGCTTGTTCCAAGATGAACTGTTAGAGCAGATGTTCCAGAAGTTCTGTCTCTGGAATTTGGTTGGGTTATGATGTGAGAACCTTTAATAAGTTTCTGGATTTGGGATATCTGGCTATCTGATGAGTCAAATTACATATTTCCGGTGCACATATGAAAAAGCAGCTTTGATTATAAAATACATTCAACCATGACCCTAAGTCATTTCCAATTGGCTTCTATCATTGTATTCAAGAAGTCTAGATTAAATAAAAATTAGTATTAGAGTTGGCCCCTCAGAATTTCCTAGGGATACTCAGTCAATAGCACAATCTCCAGAGGCCAATCCTGCACTTGGGAGCATCTCTTCTTTGCTTTCTCTGGAGTCCCATGGTTTGACTGTGTCTCCTTATTGGCACTTACAGCAGACAGTAGGAGGAGCAGGGGACCCTAAAGAGATGAAGCCTTTGGTTTTCCTGGTGCTCAGCTATGTGGGTGAAGGGCTTATTGCAGAAGAATGCTGCTTTGGCTTGATCAAGAGAGATCTGACAATTATTTTGGTGATTTCAACACCCACACTGTAAATCTAGCGAAGAAGCAGCTATGTGATTCTCTAACAACTCGCAACAACCTAAGTGAGATCTCAAACCTAACACTGGTTCCTCAAGCTGTTTCTCCTCATTCAGAAATTTTTTGCCACCAATCTGTCTATTCTCAACCTTAGCTTGATTCTAGACCTGAAATACGGGAACCTCTGACGTCTCTGTAGTCTGATTTATTTTTTAATTAGAGATTGGAATCCGTGTTCTGCTCGCAAATTTTGCCTTTGCCACCAAAGTCTGAAAGTTGTTAAATCAAATCTCATTGTGTTAGTAACTTCCTATCACATTAGCAGAGATTAAATTTGCTAATGTAATATGAAAATCACTAACATAAGATGAGTGCAAATAGAAATCAACATTTCCACAGACTTCCTAAAGGTGATGTTGAATGTGTAAACACATCTCTCAAGTGGTTTGCTCTTGCTAACACAACTGTGAGTGCCAAATTCTTCACTTCCATTGATTTTAAATGTACTCTGGGCTGGGCTGGGCTGGGCTTAGGGGTGTGGGTGTGGTGGGTGGGAAGGCATGGGTGTGTCTTTGAAACAACCATCCCACCTGCTTTTTGTGTAGGACATTTAAGTCCTGAGGAAGGGTGGTTTTATTTTCTTCACCTTTTAATTTGGTGAAGTGGAAAGAGAATGGGTCTGCAGGTAGAATAGCAGAGTTGGAATTCCAGCTCTGTTCTCCATAAGCTAGCAGTGACCCTTTCTGGGCTTCTCTAAAATGGTGACCTGTGGATTCCTATAACAGTGGTCTTGAGAGAAACAACAAAATAACAGCTATGAAAGCACTCCTTGAATGTTACTCATGACAACACTCCTCCCACCTTTACTTTCGTGGTTACTCTTTCACATCATCAGATTCTGCCATAAAGTCAACCTAAACTCTTGTCCTCTTATTTATTTATTTATGTTCAGGGAGGGGAGGGTGTGAAGTAGCAGAGGGTACAAATTCACTTGTGCCTCTTCTGGCATCCTGAGATATTATTCATCAGGCTTCCGGGTGGGACAGTATTGCCTTTAAATTTGAAACAGCTAGAATTTCTCTTATAAGAAGCTGATTAACTTCCTATTCATGAACACCCACCTTTCTCCTGGGGACAATGACTGACTTACACACGTGGGGTTTGCTTTGGTGCTATCTGTAGAAAGAAAGCAGCTATTTTTGTGAACAGAAAAAAGCTTCTATCATGCACCATAGGCAGGCAGAAAAAAGGAATACACAAACCATCCGGGTGCTTGGAGAATTGTCCACTAATTCAATCAATCAGTATATGGGGGTTACGCTGTCTCGCTTGGAATTTTCAATTTGCTTTCATCAGTAATAGAACCAAGCCCTCAGTATACCTACAAATGAAGCCAATATTAGTGTCCTTCCCTTGCAACTAGAGAAAATGAAATACTGAGGATCTCAGGTCTCACAGCGGCAGGTGATAAACTTGTCTCCATAATAACCAACCCCTAGTGTCAGGTAATCCTATGAAAGGACCCTACTCTGGCCAGTACCACCCAGGATGCAACATGTGAAGTGACATTCAGATGCCTGGAGACTCCTCTTTCTTCCTGAGGTGGCTGTCTGCTTTGGATGAATTTTTACTTGCTGGGTTATTTTGAATTTTCTATTATTCCCCCCCACTACCATGTATCTGTGTTTTCTAGAATCTCACAGACTCTTCCATGACTCAGATACCCTTAAATAATTCTTTTTTCATCAACAAGTTTTGCCATCTTGCTTTTCATCTGCCTCTTCCATGTCATTATTAAGACTCTGAATAAAGCAGGTATCCATGTTCTCCCCTGGGCTTCCCACAATTAACCTCTTTCTACAGAAAGCAATGGCTTTTTATTCCTCTTCATTGCTTTCCATTTCTTAACTAGTTCTTAAGATGTAACAGAATTTTAACACTTGCCCCATGGTTACCACTTTTGCTTAATAGCCTCCTGCAAGGATTATTATTTTTTCTTCTTGTCTTACCTAAAGTTCTTTGAAAGTGAAAATGTACCACAATGACCAGTTTTCCCATTTCTCCATGGTTTTGAGGATTCCTTCAACGGACTCCATAGCTTTCTAGTCTTCTCCAATTTGCTATGTTTCCACCACTGCAGGGTTCTTCTCAGAATGCCACCTCATTCATCAAGGGGGCATCCCTGAGCTCCCTGTCCCAAGGCTGGGTGTCTCCTGGACTTGCTTAAGCTGGCTATGATCACAGGTATGTGATAGTATTTGTGAACAGTTTCTTGTTCTTGTTCTTGTTTTTTTTTTTTCCCCCAGGCTGCTCCAGGATTTGCCAAGTGAGGGCCATCAGCCCCTGGTGAGATAATGAGATGTAATTTCCCCTGTAGCTTTCTTTGATGTCCCCATCTGCAGGATACAGATTCCCCTTCACCACCAAAAGTGCATGTCCCCCATCCCCTGCCCGGCCAGATATTGACCCTAGGTGCTCTGTGCTGTGTGCACTCAGACAGAGCCACAGTTCAGCTCTGCTCTGGATCTCCAGCGCTACTGTGGAGGGACACCCTGACCCAAAGCCGCCTCTCCTCCAGGCATTTCAGGAAGGGCTGGAGGAAAGACTGATCATTTCCCTTGATGTCTTTGTTCTTTGAATTTATTCTTCCTTCCGCTGCTCTCCATCTTGTCTGCTGAAGTTTCTGCTGAAGTTTATGTTCCTTTCTATGAGCTTCACGTGGGTGGGAGTCTTCTCTTTTAAAGCATACTTTTCCACCCGACTGCATCCCTGCGATTTGAACCATCCATGTTTTTATTTCTCGCCTAGCCCTTCCTCTTTTTGTTGTTGTTCTGGGACAGGCGAGGAGATGCTTCCTCTCATCAAGTATTCCTCCGTCGCCTTCATGCTGATTCTATGGATTTTAATTTGCTAACGTTTTCCTTCAGGCAGTTTCCAACATCCAGTTCCTGGGTCTTGTGCAGAGCTGAGTATACTGTTGGCACTCAACAAATATTAAATAATCATCATTCTCCTTTTGAAAAAAAAAAAGGAAAAGAAAAGAAAGAAACCAGCCGCTCTTGAATTCTGCTTGTCAAAATAGAACTATTTGTGTTCAAGTCCTCACTCCACCAGTGTCCAACCTAATTATGCTGAGGTCAGTTTTGTTTTGCAGCTCAACAGTACATACTGTCTAAATCAGAATCAACTCCTCTGCTCCTTAGAAATAAATATATTCTGCCTTATTAATCATCTTGGCTTAGGAGCAGGAGAATGATTTGAGTAGCCACAATCTGCTAGACCGTACCAAGTGTGTGGAATAAATGTTATCTCTTGCTCAAGCTCACACTGTTTGGACAGGAGGGTTGAGGATAAATAGCATTTTATTTTAGCGCGTGGTATTATTTAAATGAAGCTCTTTCTGTTGATATTCCTAAAACTGTTTTCTTAAAAACAGCTCTTTTCTCTTTATAATAATACCAGAGGTTGCTATCATTGCCTTTGCCCCAGGCAAGTGTTCACATCCCTCCTTGACCTTAGGCTTAAGAGGTGGTGGGAGGTAGTAGCTAAGAGGATCGCTCTGGAGTTAGCAGCTTAGGGTTGATTCCTAGCTCACCAGTTGCTGGCTGTGCAATCTTGGGCTAATTCTTTGACTTCTCTGAGCCTAGGTCCACCATCTAGAATTGTTATTAACAAGAGTACTCACTCCTTGGGTTGCTGTGAGAATCAGACAGTTAACCTGAACTTAAAAAATGTATGATACACTGTAAGCACACAGTGAATATTAGCTATTATTATTTTGATTTTATATTTCATGCTACCTACTGAGTTCCTTTTTATTCTTCTTACTTCCACCAAGTCCCCCTAGTGTCCATTGTATTGGGCATTTCTATCTTCTTAGATTATGGGAAAAAGCAAGATCAATGGGGAAGAATTAGGGATTGGTGTCAAGTAGGTCATGTTCCAAATTCTGGCTCTAGCACCTTTAGGGGCTGGGTAATTCACTTAAGTTATTCTGATATTCAGTTGCCTCAGGTGTGAAAGTGGGGTTCACACTACCTCACATGATTATCATAAAGATCACTCTTTGACATGTAGTGAATGCCCAATAAACGAGAGCTCCAGGCTCCCCTCTCCACCACTAGATTTCTTTGCCGAGTATGGAATTACTGGGTCTCTGCTTACATAAAACAACCTTCTATCAGCTCATATTTTGATGTAAAGAAGGGATAAAGAAATGTAGGAGCCAGAGAGGAAAGAAAGAGAGAGGAGCTTTTATGTATTGAGGGCTTTCCCAACCACAGTGTTAATGTCATCCCGGGATTTGTTATACTTGAATGAAAAGGATTGTGTGGCCACAGGGCCTTCCTACCAGTTATATGTGTACGGGGTGGAGGATTTAGGCTAATAACACATCGCCGTATCCTCAGAGAATGCATTTTTCATTGGTCATTCACTCCATTTTTCATTTGCTATTTTTCATTACGGTATTAAACTGTGTGATAAATGAAAGGTAGAGGAACTTGACAGATGATTTGATTTCCGCCCTTGTCAGATTATTTGGCTTAGTTTCCTTATGAAAATAGAAGGCAAGCCCTGTAAAATTGTTCTTGTGGATTTGTTTTTCAGCCTGTATTTCCCGCCACTGCCATATCTAATCTATCTATTTACCTATGATTCAGTTACTGATCTGTATCCCTCAGGAGCCTGGATACATATTGACAAAGTTTCCTATTTGCTACAGTGGGTAGTGTCTACGGAACATTCTGCATGAACTTCCAATTCCTTTTCTACACAGCTTCTGTACACCCTGTATTATTAAAGAGGTTTCAATTATAGCATGCCCACAAAAGACACAGATTTTACAACAAAAGAAAGTCTATCCATTCTTCTGTTTAAATACAGTAGCATATTTTGCCTCCTTCTTGGTAATGTGAAAAGAGAAATACAATATTGAGCATACTCTGCCATTTATGGGCTGCCAAATCCAAGGTTAGCAACATAGCTATTCATTTCAACTCTCCCTAAACTTTATTGAAACTTATTATTGTGTATGTTTCAGACTGAGGGTGGTGGGCGGAAGGGAGCCTGTGAACTCTGTAGATGCTACTAACTTTATAAATAATCACACTGCCCAAGGAAGAGAAGGCAGGAAGAATAGGAAGAAAGGAAAGAAAAGGAAAAGAAATATACTTCCTTGTTTCCTGCTAGGCTTAAAAAAAAAGGTTCTAAAATAGATCATATGTTTATCTGTCTTGTTGCAGCTTTCAACAAAACTGATGTGATATGACAGCAACGGTCTCTAAGTAGCAGCTTCACTTAGACAACAGGCAAATAAAAACGAGAGCCTCTCCTAGCTCAGACAGCTTAAAAGAAAGTGAAGGAGATGCGGTAAATCCTTAAGCTTAATAATAGAGTTAATTGTGAGGTGCCGAAGCAGACAAGTGACTGAGAGATAGATGGTTTATGAGCCACCTGCCTTAAAGAGCACCCCCATCTCCACATAAGGACGCTGGGTGATGCTGCTCCACTTTTTCTCTTCCTTCTACTCACAGCTTAGAAGTTATGTCAGGCTTTTATAAAAGCCTTTCCTTCTAAACTCCCCATTAAGCAGCATTCAAAAATGCATGCTGAAAGTGTCAGTTATTAGCTTTGGCACACGTCAAGCCCTTTCTCCCCCCTGCTAATGTTAGCAGTTACTCTGCTTTTGACCTATTAAAACTTTGTTTGCTATTATACTTGCTGGCAAGCTAGTCATGTGGAAAGGTGTTGAGGAAATGAGCCGGCGTGTTCCCCAGGTGATATAAACACTTATCAAGCTGATCCCTGCCATGTTATGTAAACTATACCAGGTAGCATTCATTTTAAACAAAGAGATAAACAGATCTAATATGCTTCAGGGCGTCATGCTTTATGCATGAACTACTTTTTATTTTTATATTTGAGATTTTTAAAATCCAATCCATTGTAGTGTAGTAGCGAAGTAAAATAATGTCTTAACTACAACCATAGCTGTACTGCCAATTTCCAAGTTCTGAGAGTGATCTGCAAGGCCAATTCCACATTAAAAATTCAAATTCCCACTTAACAAATAATTTATTTTGTGAGGGGAGAAGGTGCCGGAGGTCGAACCCAGGCCTAAGCATGCTAGGCAAATTCTCTACCACTGAGCTACATCCTGAGCCCGTACAAACAATTAATTTGAACTAAAATTATATTAATATTGTTATAAGAACTAATAAAATAATATACAGAGATAAAATTATGTGTATACCTATTATAATTTATATGCACACATACTTTCATAACTTGTATTAGCCATCTAATTTGTCATTTTAATCAGTTTGTTATCTCAGACCTGTTATTTTCCTAGATTTCATTGAACATTTATGAGCAAGGCAACGGGTCATAAAATGGGGTTTTACTTAGTATTTTCCTACAGACTTTTCTTTCATCCTCTCATAATCCTTTGAAGTCTTATTATATCATTTTTATAGACAAAGATATCAAGACTAGAAAGGAAAAGAACTTGTTCAAGTTTACCCAGCTCTGAGACAAGATTCAAAATCAGGTGTATCTGACTTTTCAGTCCCTGATCTTAGTACAGAGTGGTAGAGGAGAAAATGGGCTCTGGGGTCAGGTGGATTCAAATCCTGGCCCCCTTGCTTATTGGTGTGTGACTTCGAGTATTTTTACTTATCTGTAAGATGGGATTAAAAATAGTTCCTATCTCAAAGGGTTTGGCGAGAATTAAGTGAGATGGCAATGTGTAGTGCCGGGACATATATCACTATTACATTTATTATTATGCATTAGTTGAACCTATTATGTACTATCCTACTCATAGTAGTTGTTATAGATTTTAACCATTTTATAATTTCTTGACCTAGAAAGTAAGACCTCTGATCCTAGGAGAATTTTTTAATGTCATAGTACTCTTTATTAGAACATGCATCTTTTGACTATACTTCTTGTGATTTCTATTAAGTAGTATGGCAATTCTATCCCAGTCCTGTTCTACCCACTCTATTTAGTGCAATTTTCAAAGAAAATAAGTTGACTCAGGATGGAGTTTACATTTCATTTTCTGTTGTATTAAGCTGGAAGTCCTAATTGAGTTAGAAAAGTTGATGTATATGAAGCCATTTTATGTCACTTTTATCTTCCAGTTTAAATAGAAATCGCTGTGTGACACTTTATACCTAGAACTATCAACCTATGGCCTTTTAAAAAAGACAAGGTACATCAACTCCCACCCCTTGCTTCCTCATTTGTGATTTGCAAAAGCAGCTGTACCACCATCAGCACCCTTGCTTCAGAGGGCTCGTTCTCCTCTTCCTCTGCAAATGAGGGTTAGGATGAGGTTTTTTTTTTTTTTTTATTGCCTTGTCATATCACCCGCCCTCCCTCACCTCTCTCTCTCTCTCTCTCTCTCTCTCTCTCTCTCTCTCTCTCTCACACACACACACACACACACACACACACAAACACACACATCTAGAACAGAAGCTGGCCAATGGCAAATTACTTCTACAAAGATAGGAATTTCTGTGGATCACCAGCCAATCCATGGAATGTTAGTATCCTTCTAAGTTATAGGTAGGGTAGTTATGTTGACCAGAAGAACGAAACAGATCTTTGGATTCAGAATCAGTCTACTTTCCTCACATGGACCCAACTTCTGTTTTTCAGTTTCCTTATTTGATAAGTAAGAGCTATTAACCTCACAAAGTATTGCTATTTGTGGTGTATTTATAGAACAATTTGTTAGGATTATTTGCATCTGCACTGAAATTGGTTTTGAGTTCTTTCCAACTGGAGAGATCCGTCACAAGCACTGAAAATGAGTGAAAATGATAGGAGTATGTTCCAAATGCAATAGAAAAGCACTCTCCCACCAATTGTATTTTTGGCTGAGTTCCCTCCTTATATAGCCAAGATAATTCTGTCCAAGGAATAGGGATAACTATTGATACCGTGAGGGAGCAATAACTAGGATGACCAATGCTCTTTGCAAGATGGAAGAAGATATGAAAGAGTGTGAACACCATCGTGGGAGGAGGGACTCTCTAGAGAACTACTTCTGAAAGGAACTAAAATATTCTTTCAAGCACCCTTCCAGAAGTTCTCCTGTGTTTATCTTGCATCTCCTCTGCAAGTTGTATAATCTCTTCCCACAACAACATTTTAGTGTTGCTTTGTATAATTATTTCTATGCCTTTCTTAATAGATTGCAAGAAACTTGAGGGCAGGTACATGTCTTATTCATCTTTATATCCTTCAAAGCATCTAGTAGAGATTTTTGCACACAGAATTTGGGTCAAATGTATACAAGAATGAATAACCTGATCACAAATCAAACCTTGTGGGTTGAGACTGACTCTGCATAAGTGCTGCAGGTACTGTGCAAACACTTGTTAAGTGAAGAATGAATGAGGGAGAGAGTGAGTGTGTGTGTGTGTGTGTGTGTGTGTGTGTTGGAAGAACGAACCTTTAAGGAACTACCTACAACACCCTTTGTAGAAACTGATAAGACAAAAGGCAGCTGGGATTGGAACTGTGTTTCAATATCATTCGAACTGGAACTCTTCCTATCCTGTAGAAGAAAACAAATTAGTGACATAAATGAAAACCCAAAGATTAAAAAAAAAAAAAAAAAAACAAGGAAGGATTCTATTGAAACTGTAATTCTTACTCTTTTGGAGTCAGGGTGCACTGTGAACATCTGAACAAACACTTTCCCTAAGAAAGGGACTCATAGTTATGCACAGTTTTGCATACTGTGTTCCTTTTGACATGGATGACCAAACAGATCGCAAGTTAACAACAACGTATGTTTTAATGAGGACAAACTTGGAAGTTCAGTTTTAAATCATGAGATCAATAATCAGGCAAAAATTATTTATTTGTTTGCAGTTTTCTTATTTGTAAAATAAAAATTATATTAAGGACTCACCTAACCTCACAGGACTGTCTCAGAGCTCAAGTAAACAAACATATGCATGTGTTTGAAAATACCTGACAAGCCACACAGCACCACGTTCGTGGGGGTGTTGGAGTGGTCATGCTTCCTCTCACCCAGGCAGGGTAGGTATTGGAATCTTCTAGTCAGCTACTGCAGTTCTCCTCTGCTCTGTTCTTTGTTTCACAGACACCCCTGTATTCTTTGTGCATGGGGTACCTCTCCTACTAGCCTATACAATCCATTAAGGCCAGAAACGAGATTAGATTCATTTCCGTGTCTCTTCTTCCTCAGATCTGAGATAGAGCTTAGTACATAATCGACAAATAACATTTAGAAATATATTTTGGACAGTAGTAAATCTTCTACACTGTCTTTAATAGTGGTGGAATGGACTGCAGGGAGGTTCAGACATGTAAGTGGATTGGTCAGCTGAACCCCATTCTGATAAACCAGGGTATTCAGAGGCACACTGGCTTTGTACGTCCTGGACACAAACACCATCTAGGGAAGAGGTGATTTATTAAGTGGCTTGAACACTCACTTCTATAGGATAAGCTTTTCAGCCTTTAGCTCCATTTGTGAGAAGCTAAAAATCAAAGAACTAATAAAATCCAATCACCCAGAACTTCTTCCTGTAGACAGACTGAATTATAACTTTTTAATTTAGGCAGGTAAAGAATTATTACAGTAGGACTCTAGGGCAGGAATGTGTTAATAAAATCATCCTCTCTGCCTTTTCATTTAAAATAATCCCTTGAGCTGATTAAATGAAATATCACTTGTTTAATAACTGACAGAACATTATTTTTAAGCACAAATGTTTTGCATATCTTCACTTCCCATTTTTAATTCTAGGCACAGAAGGGTGGAGGCACTGACATCACACGGGGAGCCGGGCTCGGCGCTCGGATGCAGTTTGCCCTGTCATCGTGGCATCTATAATTTAGTGTGAAGCAGCGAGGTAGACAGAGCATTATCATTAGAAACCATTCTGAACAGGGATATAAAACACGGTCGCAATAACACTTGTCAGAAAGGTGACTCCAGTCAGAACTCATATCCACGAGTTTCAAGATAAATGCTGACACGGCAGCCATCCTACAAAGACTATTATTGCTTTAAAAAAAACAAGCCAAACCCCCAAACAAAGCAAACCCATGAACCTTCCCCAGAGTGAACAAGTTAGTGTGAAGTTTGCATCTGGGGTGGCATAAACTTTCCATGATTTACAGCTAGCATATCCCTTCTCCACTTGGATAAGGTATTTTATGATGCCACAGAGGAAGGATCCAATAGCATTTTGGGTTTAATGATGTTAAGCTATTTGGAATTCTTTCCCCCCTGTTATTTGGAATATATGAGCTATGCCCCTAAAACAGGTCATTAGCTGTACCTTGTATGGGTTCATCGCCTCACCCCCAGGACTGCTCAGCTGGGGCTTGCATTTCCCTGTCTTCTACATTTAGAAAAATCTCTTTGACTTGGTACTAGGCTATGATTTAATAACCTTGTTCTGCTGACTTCATAAGCTGTGAAACCTCAGAGAAAAATCCAAATCTGAATTACAGTTCTAATTACTCTTGCCGAGGCGAAGCGTTTCAGCATGGAATGTTCTAGGAGTGCCCATTCCACATTGAGCACTATTTGTTGCCAGAGGTCACAGGGCTGCATTCTGATTTGCTTTTCTCCTTTTCCATGAGTGCAGCTGCTTTCCTGGTGCCCTTTCTGTCTGTGAGCCTGGAGGAGCTAACTGCTTGGTGATTCAGTGCAAATAATTTTTTTTTCCTGAGCTTTTCTTTTTCTTGTACTTCAGTTTAGGGAAAAATAGATATATTGTTGATGCAAATTTACAATGTAGCGGGGCTGTTTTCATTATAAAAAGTATAATTTGTAAAAAAAAAAAGATTTTCCTTTTATTTGATTACTTGATTTTAATTGATGATATTTCTTCAAAAAGACATATCCAGCTTTTAAATGTTTAGTATTTTCTAACAATTAGAAATTAAAAGTTAAAACATACATGCATTTTTTTTAAGTTTAAATAGCAGGGAGGGGTGTAGAATGCAAACCAAGCCTTCCTCCCAGCTCCTACCCCAAATTTCCGGAGTCTCTCCCAAGACTACTCTGCCCCAGTGTGCTCTGAATCTTTGCAGAGATGCTTCATGCCTATGCCAGTTCATGTGTTGGCTGATGCTTTCTCTCAATGCTCAAATAATAGCAGCCTATTTACATTGTTCTGCCCCTTGCCATTTTTTTGGTTGTTGTTTTGCTTTATATCTCAGAAATGCTTCCATATTTGAACATGTACATCTTAACCATTCTTTTTTTTGTTAATTTTTTTTAGTTATTGATGACCTTTATTTTATTTATATATGGTACTCAGAATCGAACCCAGTGCCTCACACACGCTAGGCAAATGCTCCACCATTGAGCTACAACCCCAGCCCCTTCACCATTCTTTTTAATGGCTATATAGTATTTTAGTTGTATGGTGCACCTTCATTTATTTAGCTGAGTCCTGACTATTGATTGACTATAGATCACTCCTCTTCATTTTTGCAAAAGCAAGCAAGCTACACTGGATATTTTTGTAACTGTTCCTTCTGCACAGGATCCACTTCAAATAGGAAGTTCTACTAGAACATTTAAGATTCCTTTGTGAAACCCCTAAAAAGGGGAATTAAGGTAGGAGTTTTAAAAGCTAACATTTAGGGGCAGGTAGTACCAGTTCAGAAAGACCTGAAAAGCAAGGTCAATGTGGACATTTCACGTGATGAGGAGAGAAATTTTTAAAGTTCTAAACTTAAAACTGTGATTTATCTACTTTGGGGTATAAAATAATTTCAAGATATAAACTATTCCTGTAGTGCCCCCTGAACAACTTCTGAGGGCTGGAGAAGCAGCAGCTTTAATGCTATGTCTCTTGAAGGGAATTAAACCAAGACTTTCCTCTCCCCTTCAAAAGAGCACAGAATTGCCTAGTGTCATGGCAAATAGCCACAAATTGCTTATTTATACATTTAAAAATATCCTTACTGTTGTGTTCCTATTTCCTAAGCAAAAAGGGAAATGAGAATATTTAAATATTTATCTGCCTTCTGGAAATTCTGGAGGTCACCCTGTTATGTCGCTTGGCACCTTATAGTTGTCCTTTCCAGCCCTGTGATTGTAACTTGAGTGATGACTTGTGTAACATGTCACTTACTGCCAGTGCTCACCAGAACCCCAGTTCCTTGAGGGCAGGGCCTGTGTCTCAGCTCTTTGCCACGGCCTGCCTGGGGCTGTGCAGACTGTGGGATGCATGAGTTGCATATGAGGTTCTAGTCACTCAAAGCCACATCTGAAAGGATATATTCTCTTAAATATTAAGCATAAAGAGTTCTCCCAGGGTGGAAATTTATTAAGGCGCTTATTATAATTGTACCCATTTAAGAGAAAGACATTTTGAGGAGAAGAAACAGAATGCCTAAATATTCTGCCTATGCTATGGGGAATAATTAAGTACGTGATTCTTGCACAAATTTAACAATCTCTCATCCAAATCTCTCTTGCCACCATTGATCGATCCATATATTAAAGTCTGTATATTATTTGGAGAGAAGGAAGAAGAGTCTATTTGATACACATGAACTTGTAATTCTTTATGAAGCTTTAGTAAGTTCGTGGCTAAGTTACAACTCTAAGGTATACTTCTCCATCATCAACTTGGCTATCAATTTACCATATTCTCCCATCTCCACATGAGAAGACCAATTAAAAGGTTCATTCTGATCAAGTTATTTTTGGAGAATGAGTTTTGTATTTAATCAGTCTTGCTAGAGACTGAACTTTCATTTGTATTGGCACCATAAATGCAGTTTCTCCCCATCCCTCATAATTAACTCACATATCAAAAAAAATGAAGGAAAGTTCTTTTGGTTTTCAGAATGAATAATTCAAATCAGCTCATCCTATATTGTGATCACCCCAATCAAGAAGGAAAGTTCAGCCAAACCCCTAGATTATCTGAAAGATGTGGTTGTGTGGCTCCAAGCTGCCTGGGGGATAATCTGGCCTGGAATTTGGATAGAATTGTGGTCTGATAGATATGGGATGTGGATTTATTTAGATGACAAACATGGCTCAGAAAAGATTCAGTGATGTAAGCAGGCATCTGGATATCCAGGGATGGTGACCAAAATCTTCACTTTGAACAAAATTCTCCTGTACTCAAATGTTTGAGAACTTTGGACCTAGAATAGGGAGTAGCTAGCTTAACAAACTTGAAGTGAAGAAAGACATGGCTTTGTAAAGCCAAGAAAAGACTCATCACTGAATGAGGAGAAAACTCATAATTTTGCAGAGAAAATAGTCCCTACGAGAATAACTTAGTATTTCAGGTTGATTTGGGTAACTCAAAAGAAGGTAATGCTTTTGTAGCATATGTTCAGCAGATTCTAGATGCAAGGGTAACTCTTCAATTTCTCTTCCCTGAACAAATCATCATGAAGTCATATACATTATATATGAAACAAAAGCAATAAACAAAACAACCGAATTTTCTTGCTAGCAACAAGAAGTTCGGGTTTACAGCAAATGTACTTTCCTTCCCTGGCAACAAACTAAATTACATACAGATTAAGTTAGGTAGAGGAATGAATTTCATCAAAACTGTGTTGGATAATCTAACTTGGATGTTGAAGTCAACAGCAGCTGCTATGGATATGGTATTAGAGTGTAAACATCCAAGAGACCACTGTTCACCTATAAAAACTTAAGAATTACAAGATGACCTCCAATGAACTGTGCTACAGTACTTACCAAATGTGTTTCTCCGCTGAGCTGTTTAAATAAAACACTTTGCGTTTTTTAAAGTACTTTGATATTTATTACATCTTTTGACGAGTAAATGCTAGCTAGTTTAAATGCTAGTTTCATATTGTGGGTGAGGAACGTAGCTCAGAGTGTAAACACACGCTTAAAAGACAAGCCAGTTGATAGAGACAGAATCAGGAGTGAACTGTGGGTTTCTCTTCTAGTCTAGGATTCTTTTGTGACACAACACTGCCTCATGATAGGATTTCACTTAGTTGGCACATAGTATGTGTTGAACAAATGCTGAATAAATTAGCAAATGAACAGTGACATGCTAGATAATCACTAGGAATAAGGATGAAGCATTGGGGGAGTTGTAAGAGTGATAATTGGAGGGAAATGAAAAATCATCAATGCTATTAGCAACTAATCGTGACATTGAGTTAAAGGCTTTCAAAGCTATCATAAGAGTACCAGTTTATATTTCCTAAATAAGAAGGAAAGAAAGGAATGTTTCTTTTTTGGGAGGAATATGCTTAATTTCTCATTTTTTAAGAACATAGGGCAACCCCTACATAAGGTACCACTGGACTTACACTGGAAAACCCCACAGTTAAAGCTTTGTGGGCTTGAGTTCTTGCTGTAATGATCAGGAGAGTTTTAGGTCATTTTGAAAGTATAAAAAGGGATTGTTGTGGCAATCAATCCCTTTTATTTGTTCTTTCTTTTGTCTTTGTCACTTATGTAGAAATAGAAAACAAATTATAGCTACCCTATAGCTCTCACAAGTCAGAATAATTTAGTTTCAATAGACTTGGTGATACTGTTTAAACCTTGAAAGTTAATAAACATGGATTTGTAGAATTAAAAATATTGAACTATTGGAGTGCTACCAACTCACAAAATTAAAGTTTTATAACCCAAAGTCGAAGACTGTATTCCACAGTTTAAATATTTCATATCTGACATTTTCCAACTCGACAATGTGAAGTCTGATTTTGATTTTTCAATCCAATATGAGTTTGGGAGTTTAATTCAAAATCAAGACAAAACTATTTCTGAGACAACTTTCTTTTTCTGTTGTTCCCTTCATACTAGATACTGTATTTTTTTCCTTTCACTTTGAGAAACAAACTTTTCTAGCTAATGGTATTTTACATATATAAATGCATTGACTAGGAATTTAGTGGTGGACACAGTGCTTGCTAATGGGGAGCAGCCTCAAAAATCAGAATCTTTAATGTGATTAGTATATGACTTTATTTACCTACAAATTACATTCAAAGAAAATAGTGTTTTTTTTGTTTTTTTTTTTAAACCTGTGAACTATTTCTGAAGCTCCCAGGAGATAGAGTTGAAAAGTTGGGGTCATCTGGTTCTGTGAGGTTTTCCCAGGAGAACCTCAAAGTATTGTAAGTGACTTTTCATACTGTGGAGGTATGAAAAGGTACCTCCATTATCCATATGGCCAGAATGAAGCCATGTGGTTGCAGGGTACCTTGCTACCCACATTTAGCAGTCTGGCGATTTTTAGCCCCCTTTGGGTGGCCTTTGGAATCTATTGATGGCATCATGTACATCCCCAAAAATGTACATACCAAAACTCTGGCATAGAATTAAGTCTGGAAAGGTCATGAGGGTTGCACAAAAAGGCAATCTTAAAGGGATTTCTCACTCAAGTGGTCTTCATGTTTGAGAGTGTCTGATGGAATAAGACTTACTGGATAAGTCAGTGTAGCTTAGTGTTCATGTTGGGTATGTGGAGAGAAATGAAAATCACGTACATACAGGTATAATTGTAAGGCCTTTATATATGACTGGTGAAGGTTGTTCTTATTAGTTGTGCACAAAATAAAGGGCAGTTCACCTCTGAGGACACTGGGAAGTAAGTTATAGCAGCTCTTCTACCTCCTGTCACCTGTCCCCCTTCTCCTTGCCTGCACTATAACTGCAAGACCTTCTCTGACTATTATTCACATAGGAGAGGAAACATTAAATTCAAATTCCCTTCCAAGTTCCTTTCACCAAACTTAAAACTTTTGGGGGGCTTTTTTTGGGCTGTTGTTTAATTGAGACTGATGGAACACTAACTCCAAGTCAGCCAGGATTTCCTTCATCCATTTTGTTGTCAAATTCACTTTCTGGGCAAATGGAAAGACTAACACATATCATTTCTTAGATAATGTTTTAATATCCTGTGTTGAATAAAACTTTTTTTAATCAAGTTGCAATGGTAGCACAGAACTCCACAAGGGGCGAGGGGGTTGCAGATGGCTGCATTACTCTAAATGTTCAAGCTTGACTGACCCATTTCATCAGCACTGTCAGAGCCTTGCACTGATACATGTTGACAACATTTAATCTTAAAAAATTGAAAGAAATGAATTAATATGCAAATTTCATCAGCTTTGTAATAAAAATGTCCTTGAAAAAAAACAGTGAACATGACCCCTGAGGAATTGTGTGAATTATCCCAGCTCAATTCTTTAAGTTAGTCAGAGGTACGCGGGTCCGCAAGGAAATCAGTGCAGATTTGACTTGGAAATAATTATGATGAAGAACAAAACACAAGCAGGTTGAATAAATGTAACAACTTGGGAAAAAGTCTTAGTCCTGTTTGTTATTCACTTTGAATTAACAGGATTAGGTTTGGTTTTTGAAAATAAAGGAACACCACCATGTAATTTTAACACCTAAGTAATGTGAAAACAATATATTTTTTTAACTACCAATTTTAGTGCATATTAAAAATATATCTGACAAAATCAGGGTCTTTTTTTAAATAAATGTAATAGAGTATAAGTTTTAGGCCAAAGGGATAATTATAAAAACTCATATTGAGACTATAGTTTATCTGGGATTTCTGGGTTGGTCATTTTGATAGAGATGTCTGGTTACCTCACCTCTAGTACAAACAAGGTTGACAGTTTTGCTTCTACTGAAGTGACCCATTAATTTACTGAATTTATCAAATTGGTGGAATCATGTAGACACTGTCTCTAGATATGAGTCTGATTTATAATCACCTCCACATGGTCATGTTGAAGCTCAATACTGACCCAAAAACTCAGTCCAGAAACAGTTGTCTAGGTAGGCACACAACTTAGCTCTCTGCCTTTGAGTATGGACCCAAACAGAGGAAAAAGTAATGGTGGTTGGTTATAACAACTGAAATTTTCTAAGTAAAAAAATTCAAGATTTCCAGTTCCTCAGAATGGATAAGAATGTTATTAACAAAAGAGAACCAATCTTAAGCAAAGCAAATCAAAAACAAAAAACTGTTATCAAAAGCAGCTTTTCAGAGGTCAAAAATCAATGAATGAATGGTTTGAGGATGAATATTATTTCCTTTCCCCAAGTAGATCTCATTAATTTAAATAGATGTGTAAATATTAAGGGAAGACACGTGGCTTTTGCTTCTGCCATTTGCCTATTTGTGCCACATGCTGGGACTGTTTTCTCTCCCTGCAGCACATGCATCATCCAAGCTCTGTGTTCGGGGAGGAATTGGCTTTGTTGCAAGTTCAGTTGTCATTCCAGGCACTGCTGATTTTGCCAACATGAAGTCTACACAAATCAACTCCAATCTTTTTTTTTTCTTTTTTAAAGACATGAGGGTCTTTAATGCATGTTAAAAAAAAACCTCAAAATCATATCCAAAACTGATAGTCCTACATAATGATTCCAGATGAGGCTGTTAACAACCTAAAAATCTCCACAGCCTTTTAGAAGCTCTGAAATCCTGCAACTTTCCCTATTTCATATATCCTTGGAAGACCGAGACATACAATACTGACTTTGCCCAACCAAATTAATCTTGTCGGTAAGCTTTTCTGGTTCTCTACAAAAGGCTTTTAAGTTTCTCCTTTCTTTCTTAATCTAACATCAGTAAAATCCTACTTTTATAGTGCCCTTTGCACCTGCTTGCATAAAATGAATAACCCAACAGTTTAATTATGCACTCTTCTATCAGTTGGGAAGTGATATAAAGTTGCAGAAGGAAAAAAGAATAAAAACCTCTTTTGGTATCCAAAATTAATACATGTCAAGCTTAGGGTAAATCTTAATCTTTTCGAAACATTTTTCTAAAATAGATGTTCTTTTATCACCTGGCACATCAAGACCCATTGGAGGGAGGGAAGGAAAAAAAAAAGGCATTTGGTTAACATGCTGCAGAACAGCACTCTCTTTTCCACCTCACTTCAGGCTGTTCTTGAAAGATCTGAACAGTTGTATAATAATGAAAAATGGGCAATACTTGTGGGGCATTGCCTGCGCTCACATACCTCCGCCCACGCATTCATCATTCTGCAGGTATTGTCAGTGAAAGTTTAATTGCATAAACACTCTGTAACTGTCCTGTCATATTTCTTGTCAGTCTGGATTCCCTCTCTGGGCTCCCTATCTCACAAAACTATAATTGAATTGCTACCAAATCACAAGAGTACCCCCCCCAAATAAAATCTTTATGAATAGAATTTGTTTCCTATCAGCAGATTTGACAAATTATGGCAGAGGAAGGGCCTTGGTGATAATTTTTGAGTTTATTCTCAATGTAGCTATTTGCTGAATGCTCTTATCTATTTAAAAAAAAATTTGAAGCCCAAGTCCGGGATGGGAGGGAGCATCCAACAACCCCAAGGGGCTCTGTGGTAATAATTCTGCAGGACCCAAGGAAACCAGTAGAGAAACAGGAAGATTATCTTTGCCCTACTGTGAAAGGGTACCATTGGCAAATAAAAGACATAAGAATTAATTTGGAATTAAAGTGGGTACCTGTCAAAGCTAAGATTTCACCAAACTGAATTTTTAGTTATGAGGTATTAAGTACCCAATTTAGTCAAGTGTTTATTCCATTACACTTTCACTTCGTTTCTCCTTGCACCAAACATTTCGGTAATCATTACTCATGTATGAGCCCTGAGCAGCCAGATTCTTTGACAGATTTTTAGGACCATGAACAAATGAAAATTAATCAAAGGCATGACATGCAATTTACTAAATATGTGATCATGAAATTTTAATGTATTTACAGCATTGTCAAATTATTAATATTTTCTCCAAACAAAACCCAATGTATCTGAGGTAGAAAGGGGACTGTCTTTTTTCTCTAGTCTTTGTTTCATTTCACATTCTCATAAAATGTATTTGCAAATATTCAAATGTAAATTAAATATAATAATAGATACTTTCAGCAAAGGCCCAAATACCAGCCATTCTCTCTTATAATTCTGTTGGTGGTGTGGGCATGAAATATGAGTGCTGGGGAATAACTCTTAAATGGGACTGGGCTTCACCCAGATTGACAACTGTCTGATGGTTTATGTTTTTTAAATGTGCTTATCAAAACCATGTAGGATTGATGGGTGTTTTTAGATGAAGTTATGTTTTCGCAACAGACTTAATTTAGGACTAAGGTTAAGGCTTAGGATAAATGAGTGCATTAGATGATTAAAGAACATTTGTCTTGTGAGACATTTAAGTCATTTATTTATGACACTTAAAAACAAGCTAGAAAGAAGGCACTGTGGGTTTAACGAATCAGCTTTATACAAATGTTAAACTAAAATTAATGACTTTTTAAATGAAATTCCAAAATATGCCAGTTTACTAAATATTACTGAATCAAGTGTTCAGTGAAGTAAATATAACAAAAATATTAAGATTAAAAAAACATTTCAACATTATGTGCATGTACATATATAAACCCATGTCTCCCTTCTTCCAAAGTTTTTTTTAAATTAATAACTACTCCTTTATTTGAGGAACTAGGTTTTCTGCCTTTCTTTGATGTGCTTTTAAAATTTTCAAGTGGAAGAAGATTTCCTGACAGTATAGGAATTTGGACTATTGTACTGCACTGTACTTGGTATGATGAAATACCTTGTCAGGGGCGACTGGATGGCTCAGGGGATTGGTAATGGGATATATAGAGCCTTTCGCCCATAGGTCATTGGCTTGAATTTTGTCCAGGTTGGCAGTGACTAAAAGTCATTAACATCTCATGACTGCTTGGTGGCCTATGTGAAATGAGTTTCTTAATTTATTTATTTAAGTCCATATATAGTACCCATGGCCAGGGCATCTGGGCATCTCTCTTTCTTTTACAGAAGCATTCTACCAGATCTATGCTCATTTCACTTCTCAAGATTAGTGATGAACTGAAGCCCTCCTACACAAAATAAATTGATTCATTTAAAGTTCAAACCAATGCTGGGTCCCCCACCCCATTTTCCAGCATGAACCAGAAGGCTGCAGGAAAGCTGATTTGATAGTAAAAGGAACCTTAGGTTGTGGAGACCTAACATCCAATTCACATAGTCTTTTGTGGAACATAATACATGTTGTGGCTGTGGCTACACCAAAATGACCCAGTCAGATAAAATGGAAAAATATCAGTCATATATACACATCATGTATACCATGACTGCTAGCCAAATCATTGAGTCATAAGGAGAACATATTTTAATGGGCCAGGCTAGAAGCTGCAAACCTTTGGGACAAATATACAGGTACATTCCAAAGTGGAAGTGGGCAGTCTGTAAACTAGACTTAAATAAGGAAAGTTAGCAGGCATGTGTTGGTGTGCAGGATCTAGGAATGGTGGGCAGGACTTCTGAGAAAAAGAATCAGGCGTCTTGATTATGCTTTAAGAAAATTGAGCATACAAAAAAATGTGAATCTGCAAAGCTAAATCTATTTATTGAGAAAAGTGAGTATATAAAAAAAGGTGCCTGAGGCTGGGGCTATAGCTAGTGGTAGAGCACTTGCCTAGTAGATGTGAGGCACTGAGTTTGAGCCTCGGCACCACATAAAAATAAATAAATAAAATAAAGGCATTGTGTCCATCTACAACTTAAAAAAATTAAAAAATAGGTGCCTATACAAAGCCAAATCTCTGTGTTATAGAGGTTGGAGGGAGGTAAATTATTTATTTCTAAGAGTGTTTCCCCTTAAATAGAGTCTCTACAAAAGAACTGTGTGTGTGTGTGTGTGTGTGTGTGTGTATGCACATGTCCACATGTGCTTTTAGAAGCACACCTATGGGGTGTTGTGATTCATGTAGCATCTTAAGTCAGGCAGCTGGAGAAGAGTGTCAGTGAAACCCAAATTCAAGCCAACTATATATATATATATATATATATATATATATATATATATATACACACATACATACATACATACATATATGTATGTATATACACACATATATGTATGTATATACACACACTTATGTGTATACACTCATAATATAATAATAATAATAAATATATTAATTAATTTGAAGATAAAACCAATATGTGATTGGTTTTTATCCCATTTTCCAATCTAGACTAGAGGGCTAAAATTTTATAATAGGAAAACTGAGGTACATATAAGTGAATTAACTTGCTCAAGGTCATTTACCTACTAAGTGACAGAACCTGGTGGTAAGAAAATGAATACAGGCTGTCTAGTTCCAAGGACCTATGTACTTATTTGTGACTAATACAGAAATAGTTTAGGATGTACGTCTTAAAATTGGGCTTAGGAATGACATCCTCATATGCAGTCAACTTTCAGTTAATAGGGTCACTTGCAAGTGATCAGACTGTGGATTTAAAAAAAATCAATAATATGAAAGTGCAACTTAATTAAATTGCTACAATTAAGGAAAAACAAGCTAGTAGCTGATTATTACCACTGCACTACTCTGAGAAGTCATAATTATATCTTTACACTAATATCTATTGGTGTAGTGCTTTTGTAGGTGGAGGACCAGAGACTTTTGTGCTTTCTGTATGTAAATAAAGGATAGGAAGGACAAGGTGAAAGAGAAATGTGAAAGCTTGCAGATCAAAGCCCAGTTCTGCACTAAAAAAATGCAAAACTTAGAAGCTGATAGGTCTTGTCTTAAAAATTTCAGTTAGTTAATAAATTCTTCCAGGAGCTCACCTTTAGAAAGGCTGAAGGGCACCCTAACTACTGATGAGAAACATTTGGGAGAGCTATTAAAGGAAGTAGATATTTGACCTTGGAGCTTAGTGGCTCATCTGTGACCCTGCTTGTATTAGGAGGGCCAAGAGTGGCATGGTGGGAAGAATTGGCATCCACCTACCAGAAACAAGATCATGTATATGGTGCTTAATCATGTGTTTCTGGGTGAGTTAGTAAGAGTTTCTCTAAGAAAAGAAGTTTACCATCACTATGGTTTGAATGTGTCTCCAAGGTTTCTGGTGTTGGAGACTTGATCCTCAATGTGGTGGGTTATGGGGGGAGGTGGTGGACTATTAAGAGTTGAAATCCAGTGGAAGTTCCTACTAGTGGGCATGCCCTTGGAAGAGACCATGGGACTCTGGCCTCTCTAACTTCTTGTTTGGCAATATGATCTCTTCCTCCCACATATACCCCTGCTGTTGACACCTACCATTAGGTGTCACAGCAAAGATGGGCCCATACCAGTGCCATGTTGTTTGGACTTTCAGCATCTAGAACTGTGAGCTAAACCAACCTCCTTTCTTTATAATGTTAGCCTGATTCTGGTATTTTTATGGCAATGAGAAACAGACTAATAGAGTTGAAAGTTGTGAAAGACTAATTTAAAAAATAGGTTTATTGACACAAATTTCAAATTGTCACTAAGTTAATATTCATTGTTATTCTTCAATAAGAAGATGACCATGACACGTTTTCCTTTGTTATTTATCTGTGGGAACTTTTTTTCAAAGAGCATCTCATAGGACAGTTATGTTGAGGAATGTATTTTGGAAATGCTGGCTTGGAATTTATGTTAGCTGTGCATTTAGAAAGCAGAGAAGACTAACTGGTCCATCACAAATTGATGTATAGATTTACCTACTTAGAAAATGGAAACTTCTGTTAACTGAATTTTTTCAACAGAAATATTTTGACACCTTTTGGCAGGAGTTTGTGTGAGAGCAGGGAACTTTTTGGTAATGATTCTACCCCAAGAACCTGCACATGCAATAAATAATGACTGAATGGGTACAGAAATAAATGAATGAATGAAAGAACAAGTGAATGTCTTACATATCTAAACTACTGAACTTGAGTTACTTTTATACTTCCGAGTGTGAAATGGAGTATTTCCCTAAATATTGATCATATTTTAATTTATTTTTATATCATCAATTAAATCAATTTCTATACTTCTGATCCCCTTCTGAATAAAGACTTGCTCTATTCGATAAAGGGATGGCTGGACACAAGAGAGTTTTAATTTTTTTGAAGTCATCAATTTTATCAGAGCTGTTACTGTTTTTATTTGGCGAGGACATGTTTTGATAAGTGAGAGACACTGACCAACATACTGACATTTTAACAAAGGCACATGATATACTTGAATAAAACATAAAAAGGAGCAGATTTGAACTCTGAGAAAAGATATATTAATATTTCATGATCAATAGTATATATAATTTAGTAATTTTCATAAGTTGCAAGATTTTATAACCAATTGATAAAAAAAAGTGAGAGTGGACAGATGGTATTCTTAATCCTAATCATTTGTGAAAACTCAAGACCTGCATAATTTCTAGAGTAGTCACCATAAACTTCTGGCTAAAGACTAACCACAAGGTACATTTCTACATTTTTCTAAATATTATCTTAATTCTAAATCATTTCTTTCTTTGCAAAGGCCTTTCAGTAATTCTTTTTCTCAAGATCTGCTCATTCACTTCTGGATTACAGAAACAGCCTCTTAAATTATTTCTTTTTTCCAGTCTTCTTTATTCAACCTATCCTGAACATTCTTCAAAGATAAAGGATCCAATATCAAGTGCAATAAACATAAGTTACCTATGCTGCATGGAAGACTAAGAACAGTAGGCAGAGCTGTTTGGGAAGGATGGTGAGTGCCCCCAATTGGTGGTCTCAGGCAGAGGATGGACAGGTATTTCCTACGGGCTATTGAGATATACCTTGGAGGAATGGTTAGGAATGGCGGTTCTGACACCAGGCTGTTTGGATACAAATCCTAGACTTCCCACCTATTTAATGGGTAAGACTTCTATAATTTTTTAATTCACTCTATTTTTTCATGCTTCATCTATAAAATGGGAAAAATCATGGTACTATCTTCAGGGTATTTTGTGAGGAATGAACAAGGTAATGCATAGCAGAGGCTTAGCAGAGTCCATGGCACGTGGAGAGCAGCCAGGACACAGGAACAGTTATGTTGGTTGCATAAAAAATCCAGGAATCCAGGAGGAGTTGTATAATATGACTCTCAGGGAAGATAGTTCTAAATTTGAGATTCTTTTAAACAGAGAACTGATAAACTAATATTTCCACTGGATCACTGCTCTCTTTAATGAGTGATACTTAGATTTATCAAAATTAGATGCTTTACTTTGGTACCTCAACTCCTCCACAATCTAGCCCTACTATAGATAAGCAAGTACCCTTGCTTCAGTGAGGACCACAGGGTTCCTTCCTGCCTCCCCTCACCCCACTGTGCTACTGAGGATGAATCCCCTAGATGATCTCCACCTCTTTACCCTTAGGTTGATTTTTCAGGCAGGATATGCAAATCATTCCTCCTCCTCAAAGCTGGGCCAGCCACTGAACTACATACTCCCTGACTTCTTTACCACTTGCAATTTGTATGCCACAATTGAGGAGAGCAAGACAGTCCCCCCTGCCCCCCACCCCGTGGCTGTTGACTGTGTCTACACCTGCAGACAATGATCAATTTTGTAAGGGCAAGTGTCCTATCTGTCTCTTGTGTTGCCAGCAACTACCAAGCAAAGTATTCAAAACAAAAAAAGAGGTTGAGTTCAAATTCTGGATCCACCATCTACTCTGATGTGAAGCAAGTTATTTACCCTCTCTAGTCTTGGTTTGGGGTCATTTTGAGTAATAAGTTATTTATACAGGCCTATTTTTGCAACTGGAATATATAGGTAAAACAGAATAAAAGCTATTAATATATTGTTAATGTTTTTACAGTCTTTGCAACAAATTTTGCCTTGAGTAGATAAAGCTAAAAGAGTATAGTTTTTCAAAGCTGGAATTTCTTGAATTTCAGTTAGTAACATTGGCTCAGATAAGTGGAAAGGAGGCTGTTTAGGGGCACCTCCCATTCAGAACTCTTGTACAGAGCCCAGGGAACAGTCAAGTCAGAGTAACCAATGTTCCTGTGAACCTAGCATGCAGTAGGCCGAATGTGAGGCAATTTTTAGGCTATCTAACTAATAAATGAACAACAACAACAACTACAAAAACTCAAACCTCTTGATGATGTTACCAAAGTTGCTGATAGTTGTGGTCTACCTATGTCTGGGCATGTCAAAGCATTGTTCCTAAATCTGAGTGAGCTCTGCCAACTTGTACTCCAGTGCGATCCCTCTTGTACTCCAGGGTGCCCTGATTATTGTCATTGCACCTCCACATCATACTAATCTTTCCCCTCACGTGATGGTCAACTCCTGGAAGGCAGGAAACTTCACCTTTATTTTATCAGTATTTCATATACTGTCTAACATGAGGCAGACATTCCATGAAGAGTTGTTGAGTAATCTGAGGTGCCTTTATTGTCAAGTGGTCCTAGATCTTGAATGAAAATTCATTCTTATTTAGTAACAGAGAAAAAAAAATGCACATTCTTCCCTCTTCTCAAGCTAATTTTGTCAACCAACAAATTGAGTGATGTTTCCCATGGGTCCAAGAAATCATGATTGTGTTCCATGAGTAGATACTACCAGGAGGACATGTCTGCCTTCTGATGGATACCAGTGCTCTATTTGCTCTTTTTCTGGTTCTGGAAGGAAGAGTCTAGAGACATTGTGTAGAGGCTGGCTGGTGCTGGCTAAAGCAGGTGCACAGAGACTATTTTGATTGTGCTCCTGGCTGAGGAGTCATACAGCAAATATGGATCAAGGGACTTTTGCTTGTTTAATTCAGATGCTACTTATTGTCATTGAATTAACACAGCATAAGGAATTTCAGTGTAGAAATGAAAGCAAAGTATTAGATGGATGATTCTGTTTATAAGTGAGAGATTTTACTTTGGAAAACAAATATGTTTTAGCCAATGAAATATATGCATAGGAGATAATTAGGTTTCTGTCTGGACTTCAGTATCCCCTTGGAAGAAATTCCTCTGGTTTGATTTTTACCAGGGTCCTATCTCCTTTTTCTATCCAGTTCTTAGGCTTCCCACCTACTCCAACTCTAATAATGCACCCTTTAGTTTAATCTGGGCTACTAAAACTAACCTGTGTGGCTGGAGGAAAGCCACTTAGAATTTCCATCGCTTTTCCCCCAGCCGTACAACAAGGATAACAAACTGACTTGCCTCAGAGGGATATGGTGTGAATTAACTCCTGTAATTAGCAGTTTTTGTGCTCTGCATACACCAAGTAGGGTATGAACACCACCATTATCACTGGCCTGAGTATGCTTTGCTTCTAAAGCTATACTTGGAAATAACTGCTTGGCAAAGAGCTGACAACTGGAAGTTGCAAACTTTACACAGAAGCAATATTTCCAGTATTTTCCCCAAGCAATCATGAGTAAATTGCTCACTAGGGGTGGAAATGGTTTCCAGCCAGTTCTGCCTCTTCAGATCTGTGCACCCTGCAAAGCTCAGTCAATGCCAGGTAACTGATCCTTTGTAAGTCTGCTGTTTAGTGCAGATGAAGAATTCAGAATGGTATAATTTGGACGGGGATGAAATTTCTGTGCAGTGATATGTATTAAAAGCAAATAACTTGTGCTTTGTTCAAGGCAACAGTTATAGAATCCATAATTTTTAATTATCTAATGACAAAGACAACCGTGTGTGTGTGTGTGTGTGTGTGTGTGTGTGTGTGTAGAGACAGGTCATCATTAACAACTTTTTCTTAGGTTTCATTTTAGAAACTTGAAAAATGTACACTTTATCACTATTGGTAAAAGGAAGTCAAGATTCTAACCTAGAAAGCTACATAAGAAAACTTAAAAATAGTGGGTTTAAAAAAATTTTATTTCCTAGACCTTTAATGGAAGGTTTGTGGAGGAAATGCTATACATAAAGTGAATAAACCTATTTGTATTTTGATAAGAGGTCTTTGTTTCTATTATTGAACAAAGTTATTTGCTATCCTATCGTGTGTGTGTGTGTGTGTGTGTGTGTAGTATATATATCGATTGATATAAAATATATCAATATAAATTTAAACTATTTGTTTATATAATATTTATATAAAAAATTATATAAAAACTGTACTTTTTTGAAATGCAACCACTGTGACCTAAACTTTGGAAGGGGAAGTTAGTTTCAGAATGGCATGCAGAACCATATTGAGACCTAACATCTTTTCTTGGAACAAAAGGGAGGCTGCCCTTCTGTAGCTAAATGAGTATGCTGATTTTCATGGGTCAAGGTGTGAGGTCCCTAAGGATGCCTGTGCATTCTTGGAGCTGGCCTGGAAGGGCATAGCTTAGGTATTGGGCCAGAAAGTCCAGTGGAAAGAAGAGATTTTACCTTATTTTTCTTTAGTTCCCTCAGGCAAGATTCTTGAACCTCAGGTTGCTTTCCAAGTGTTGTCATCACGCACAGAGCAACCATGAGCATATACAGATTACAGTGATGAGTGTGCCTGGGCCTTGTGCAGTAGAAAAAGACCAAGGGGGAATATTTTCCCTTCTGGTGACAGTTCCAGGTGATCTTGCTCGGCTTAACTGGGCTGAAGGTGACATTTTAAAATGGCCTGCTTTCTGCATGAAAAAATAGTACTGTATCAAGGTAGTTCTTTTGAGGCAAAGAAATTATTCCAAGTTTGGCAAGGCAGACTTTGGGGTATTGGCTTAGTTTTGCAGTGTATGCATCATCTTCAGGATTGGCAAGAAGGTGATTTCTATTTCAAAACAAGTATGACATAGTTGAGAATAAATAATTTTGGATATTAGTTTGGGGTAAAAGCTGAGTTTATGACTAAATGTTGATCTCTTTGGGTTGTGAAAAGGATAGTTTTGGTTAGGCTGCTTTCTATTAGACTTGCCATGTCCATGTGCACCTGAATCTTAACAGGAGTCAAGTCAGCGTGTGCGGGGGGTGGGGTGGGGGGGGGGCTGTGAACTGGTTCAGATCACTGCTGCAGCCCCAGTAGAGTTGCATCTCATATTCAATCCATCAGAGATCACTGTGGTACATTATCTGATGGATTTATCTTTGCTTATGTTGAATGAATATGGAAAGGAATTAAACGTGTATTTGCAGTTTGATAAACATTCAACATAAATTATACATTTTAATTTCATTTATTAGTTGGGGACTATGGAAAGCGGGAATTTCATTGCATATGAACTGCCATTCAGATTGAAGGATTAGCAGTTTCCTGAAAATGTGCACTAATTGTAAGAACAAAGTCCATTTCTATTTTAACTTAGTGACTATAAGGGTTGTGTACAGAGTTTTAGAAATGAAAAATAGGAGTCCAGCTCATCCAGAGACTATGTAGTTTGTTGCTTACACTTCCAGTAGATATGATATTGTCATCAAGAACAAATCTATGATAATAGCCTCCTATCATTTGACAATTTGTATGAATGCTGTAGCCCCCATGCAAATTTTTAAGTTGTATCTATGTCTAAAAGATTTGGTCCAATCTTTTAGCATTAGCATGCAAAACAGTTTCCATGATATTATCTTATCATATAATGACTCCAAAAATCTCAGAGAGATTAATGGTGATAACATAATTCCAGAAAGTTGCCACTCTATATGTAGAAATATATTGGCAATAAAAACCAGTCACTGTATGCCTTTCCCCAATAGGGGATCTCTCACTTTTCTCTGATTTTTAAAGGCTTCAGATCAATAACTGGAGTGACATTATTAACAGCTCCCTCAACACCTTGGCCAGCGCTAATATTAAATCCATTACACCTTCTGTTTGACATTTGCAGTACAGCAGAAAGTGCTGTAGATACAGTCACATTGTCTGGGGACTGGGGTTGGATGTGAGGTTAGGAAGATGGTTTCCCTTACCTATCTTCTAAATTTAGTTCATTGATAGGAAACTTGAACCAATATAAGAAAAAAAACAACCCCCCAATTGTACACTAGATGGTAAATAATTCACCCATAAAAGTGATATTTCATACTCACGTAGTTATTTTTACACAAAATATTGATCTGATCCTCTGGATAAATCAAAATATTGATTTGATCCTCTGGATAAATTTTTATAATTCTTTATTGTTATTTCTAGTCATTTGCTTCTATAATTAAATAATTTATTGTGACTATTGTCTAATGAAGGCAGAGGATTGAGCTCCTGTTACAGTGGAATCAAAAGTTGATCAAATTTATCACCACATAGAGGTGTAAGTAGAAAATGCAGATTATTTCCATATAGGCAACTATGCAACTGTTTTAATTTTGCTTGCTTTTAAAACTTTCAGGACATAGAATGGGTGTACTAGCATAAAGACCATATTACCACAATGATTTTCTTAACCTCATTAAACAGGCTAGTGTCTGCCAAAAACTTTAGATAAAACATGTATTTGAGCCAACCAACGGGTTAACCATGCTGCTATGGTTATTCTTCACCTAAAGTACTGTCTCATACATTTTGCTAAGTTGTCTAAATCCTGGTGCACTATTGATTTCTCCCCCTATGAGTTCACACCCATTTAATAAGCTGCAAGAACCCCTTGTCCTAGTTGAATTCCCTCCAAAGCAGGGCCCAGGTATGTTACTCCTGACAGCAGTAGGCGGGAGCTGATTGTTAGCTGGTGGGAAACAAACCTCTGGAGACAGGGAGGAAATTTCATCTTGAAGTGAGAAACATGACAGGGAAAGATGCCTGTGAGGTTAAATGAAAAACAGGTTACTAAAAACATATATGTTATGATCTTATTTAGTAAAATGCACAAAAAACTCCCCAAGTCCCTGTGTGTGTGTGTGTGTGTGTGTGTGTGTGTGTGTGTGTGACAGACAGAGAGAGAGAGAGAGAGAGAGAGAAGAACAGAAACAAAATCTGGAAGGAAATGTGGTGTATATATATTAATGGTGCTTATTTCTGGGTAGTGGGATATTGGTTGGACTTTTTTTTCTTATTATTGTCTTCTCTGAATTTTTCACAATGAGTATGAATTAATTTAATAATTATAAAAAGATCTGTTTATTAAGAAGGAAGCAGAAGTAAAAACACAACAATTTTATGACAACTTAAAAGAAAATTACTCTTTGCCTTCAAAATAGGGAGATTTCTAAAGTTCCTCCAGGATTTCTTAAAAGAGCTGCTTTTCTGTTTACTCAGCATTTAAAAGACATGGCATTGAGATTTATGAAAACATGAAGATGGCACTCATAATCCCTATATTGCAGAATCATTAAGAGTAATGAAAAGATATAAGCAGATCTACAAAAAAGAAAATGAACCATCCAAACGGCACGTTAAAGAGGGTCTGTGCTCCCTATGTTGCCAGAGCCTGCGGGAGAAGAGAAATGGCTGCCTGCAGGACAGCGAAAAGCAGTCTCTTCCAAAATGGTTAGCTCCACACATACAGAAGCATGATAGAACTTCAGAACTTTTAAAACAAAGCTGCCCATTTATTTCTCCAATGCTGGACTTAAGATTTATTTAAAAGAAATAATGTATTTACTAATCTATTAGTAAAAGTGCATACATATAAAATATTTATCTGAGTTTGCTGCCAAGTCAACAGATCCCCCCCCCCCCCCCCCCCCCGCCATTATCTTGAGGCTGATTCAAGACAAGGCAATCACAAGGCTGGCAGCTCAAAGAAATAGAATTCCTATTATGGCACAGTATCACTGCCTCTTAGTCTGGGTTAGTCACTTATTTCCTTTTATTATAATGCCAAATGTTATTTAGATTTCAGTCATTTAGTAATGCTACACTGAACACATCAGGGCTTCTAAAAAATTCCATACCTACTAGTCCTTTCATTTTCATAATAACCATATATCGATATCCCTTCTCCAACCAAATTACACCAGGATGTAAAAAGGAATCTGTGTTTTATCAGAGTTTAAAAGATTATAAAGCAGTGAACAACAGTCTTAAAAAATGTTCCTTCATGTTATTAAGAATTAGAAAATCTTGTTAAAATTCTTTCAGCTTTTAAGAAACATAAGCAGCTTTGGGATGTAGTGCCTGACATGAACTTTTAAAGTAATTCCCTTGGAGCGATCATCTGCATTAGTGAAGATATTTCATTCAAGGTAGAACCCTATGCTGCTTTTCAGTATTTGAGCAGTCAATCTAATTGCTTTTCTAAGCCAAAGATCGAAAATAACCAATACTACAGACTTTTAAGGATAAGACAGCTTGACTTTCTCTAATGGTGAGAGTCATGCTCACCATCAAGGAGGGGAGCCCTTACTTACAAAAATGCAGCTAATGAGCCCAAGTTGTTAAGGGGTATAGAAAATCGAGTTCACAATTTCCCTAGTTAGGATGGCTGTTGGAAGGCAGGGGAGCCAGGGGAGGTAAGCTCAAATAAATATATAATTCCTTTCAATCATGGCTCACGTTAAATGATAAAGTAACTCTACAGGAGAGAAGGATGGTAACGGTTGAAGGAGATAAGTGTTCTCCTATTCAGGATTAATAATAATAGGTGAAAATGGAGCTCTAACATACCTAGTTTTATGCATGCTAGTGCTTCACAGAAGACATGGAATTTATCAGAGTTATACTATATTAAAATATTTATTTGGGTTTGCTGTTTTATTTGAAGTTCAGCCTAGGATATCCTAGCAGAAATGGTTTACAGGCTGTGGATTTTTTTTCCTTCAAATGTTTCCTCCAAGTGACAAGTTACCCTCAATAAGTATTTGGGGAGACATCATGCTCCATATAAATTGACGAGGTGATCAGGCTGTCAATAGAATCTAAGTCAACATTAGGCTGCATTAGAAGTATAGTAGCCTGTAGTAAGAAAAGTGACAGTACTTCTAAGCTTTGTACTTATCACAGTACATCTGGAGGGCTCTTCTCAGGATCATATTTTTAGAGGGTCACCAACAAACTGAAGTACAGCCAAGGGAGGATGTCTAGAGTGCTAAGTCCATCAGGAACACACCATCCAAACAGTCGTCATAAAATTAGTGTGGTCTGACCTGGAAATGGGAGGAAGGTAGGATCTGAGTCTCTGACTTCACATATTGGAAAGGCTCTGATAGGGAAGATGGAGTAAATCTTGAATGTGATCCCAGAGGACATGAAGTTGTAGCTAAGTAGGTTTGGGCTCCAGATCAGAAATAACTTTCTATTAGCACTGCTTGGCAATGGAGGTGGGCAGCCTTGTGAATTCATAAGCTTTCTGTTAAGGACGGGTTCCAACACAGACCAGAATGGGCACCTATTGGTTTTGCTGTAGAGGAACAGCTACCTGTGTTGTAATTTGGACTAAAGGATCAAAAAGATCTTTTTAAACTTAGAATTTGTGATTCAAGGAAACTAAGTTCACTTTTCCAATGCCTTCCTTCAGACAAACGCTTTTAAACTTAAATTCTTTTGTGCTACATGTTTGAGTTTTGAGGAATCAAGGTGCCTCCATCCAACTCCAGAATGTAAGTGTAGAAAACTATTTTCACATGCTGCTTCTCAAATGCACCCAGACATGAACAGCCTAATGACTAAAAAACAGTCCCAATTATCTCGCTGGCATATCTGTTCAGTAAAATCAGTGAGGTATGGTATAAGAATGTATGACTTCCCCTGAACAAAATCATTCTCATTTTTAAAGGGTAAAGAGTAAACTTACATATTGTCTTTTCTCATGTGTTGGGATAACTGGAAAAGGATGCTCATCAATGCTCCAGGGTAATGATGCCCTAGGAATTGTAGTCAACTTCAATGAGGAAACATGGATTGGTTCTAGATGGAATTAAAATATTTCCCAAAGAGGCAAATATATTCTTCCCCTTCTGTGTGAACAAGCATATTGCATATTGCGATTATTTCCAGGCAAGCCAAATTAAAGTATTTCCTTGGAAGTATGTAGAGTTATTTTAACATTAATATTAACATAGTTTCCCCCCCATTTTTCTTTCTAACAAAATGCTTTTGTGTTATGAATCTGTTTTAAAACAACAGATCAAGTAAAGTACAGGCATCTTTGAAGAGTGAAAAAATAATTTCCCAAGTAAGCAAATAAAACTTTGCACTTCAAATCAGGCCTTGATTCATTAAAAATCTTAAACTTCTCATGAGAAAAATTAACATTTAAACCACTGCTGCTTGGCCAAGCACTCCACCACACAAGAATATGAAATATCTCCTCTAAAAAAGTACAAAAAGGACAAAACCACAAATGTGGAACTTCAATTAATTTAAAGCCCCAATCAGCAAAGAATAAATCCTTCGCAGATCTAATTACCAGCGCTCTCGGAAGACCCAGGCCGACCAGCCAATCTTCCCCGTGTTTGAACAGCTTGATGAACTAGGGGACTGATGGATATCAAGTCATTTTGTTTAATTTATAAATGGATTTTCCCCTAATACTTAAATTATCATCAGTACAACACAATGAAAATGGGAACATTCTGAATGCAAAGTCTATAAGAGTCCTGGAAGGAATCCCAATGAGGAATGTCACCTCTGTTCATTCCTCTATACAATTGATCTAATTAAATACTGAGGGTGGAAAGGCAGTTTAAAATGTAGCCATTTCTGTTTTCTTTTTAGCCTTAATTTATCTGTTCACATCTTTCAAGTACCTTCTGATGCTTAAAAAAAAAAAGAAAAAGAAAAGAAACCAAGATTTCTGCAAATCTCTAATACTTCTAATTCTCCACAAGCTAATATTCAAAATGCCTCTACCACAGATTTTGCTGAATAATAAATAAATGCATTACATTTAGCCATGGTAACAATAAAAGGAAGAAGGTGTTCCAGGTCGGAAGCTTTCCTCTAGTAATATGAAAGAGAAACTAAAGGAACTAGTACCTTCTATATGTATTGTTCAACTGAAATTAGATCTCTGGATTATACTTATTAAAATGTCTCCTTATTTTCAAATCTCTCCCTTATTTAATTACTGCATGGGACTGAAAGCTGCACAGAATTGTTAAATACCCTTAGACCTATTTATAGTCTCTTCACACGGGTGCCCTGAGCACACTCATTCGGCAAAGGTCCTGCCCACCAACCCACAAGTTAGGTTTGAATTCCCACCTGGCTCAGGGGTCTCTGACTGAGAGGAGGAAGATGCTGAGCTGGCCCCATCTTCTGCTGTGCCCTGTGAGAGGAGACCCCGCCCGGGCGGGAGCTTCATGCCCAGCTGCTCTGCCATCTCCACGTGGTCCCCAGGGTGGACATAGTCAAAGACGCTGCTGCCTGTCAGCTCCACCTAGAGAGGGAAGAGAAAGGGTGAGAAAGAAAGGTGTCATAGGCTTTTCCATGTTCAAATTCAGCACCAAAGTGATTCAGATTCTGAGCGGAAAAGGAAAATACTCAGGCACTAGAAGCAATTCTTGTTCGAAGGCTTCATCTTCAAATACTTAAGGATTCCTGAACTTGAAAGACTTTTTTTTTTCTCATGTATTTATTTAGCAATTGTTTAGCCCAGTTTTTCCTTCATACACTGTTGTTTGCATAAATCCAAAACATCCTGTGAAATGTGGACAAGTCTGCCTCGCATTCAGCTGTTTTATCCACGCATCATCAAATACTTGTATGTTTGGTGTCAACTGGATGATTGACTGAATTCTACAGTTTTCTTATTGAGAAATTTGGGCTTTGTATAAAAATGGCTACAGAAAAAGCCAAAGATAGTAGACGAGTATTTTCCTTAAAATACACAGATTTCCAAGATGTGTTTTTATACATACCCTCTTATTTCTATGTAAATTTAAACATAAGAAGTGCTGCTTACAAATATATGCAAAGGCATAATGTTTTCATTAAATATTACTCATTAGCGCTGTAATCATATGGAGAATTTTCCATGCAAAAGAGGTCAGCTGGGGTCTGAAGCAGCCATTTTTTTTTCTGCTGGTATCAGCTTGTTTTGCCTTCAATTTAATAAAATACATGGTACAAATCTCCTTGAGGGCTTTTTAAAAAGTGTTTTCTTTTGTGTACTCTTTGAATTAGGCTGACAATGAGCACAGAGAATGAACATGAACTGTCAGAAAAGAGGCCCCTCCTGTTTCAGTGCTGTCAGCCAGGACCCCTGTATCTGGGTCGTGTGCTGTCTCAGGGGGCAAGAATTGGTCTTACCTCTGTGTTCTTCCAAAGCTCTAACTTTTATCTCTTTCTAAGAATAGCAGTAATGCTCCTAATGTAACTCACTTGGGTTATAGGTGTTACAACAGGGAGAGGTGCTTTCACAACAGGACAAGGAAAAGCTCTTTCCTGGGTCACTAATGGGTTTCCCAATCCCCTGGGGTGTAATGGTCTCAGGCCAGCTATGATGTGCCGTGGAAGCTGCCAGAACATCACACTGTCCCAAGTTTCTTGGTGGATATTACCTAGAGCCTTTCCTACCTCATATCCCTTTCCTGTGTAATATCCAGCATCCCTCCAAATTCCACCTGAGTGCTTGCACTCTTTTTGCTGCCAAGAAGGAAAACTGGCGATGGGAGAACTGTCACAGGGAGCGTAATACTCAGAGCAATTATTACCCTCAGAACTCCAAGTCCCAGGAAGATGATCAAATCTACTGCCAGACACCATTTGATTAAAATCTTAACAGGCTACACATCTTCAACATCTATCAATTAACAGAGGTAGAGCCAGAAAAAGAGGAGGCTAAATTCAGTTTGGTTAATAGCTGTTCCTGAAAAAGGCTCACATAACTTTTACCGAAAATGAGGTACTTTCTCTCACTATTAAATTACATTCTCCTACTGTATTACCCGACAACCGACTCTATCATTTTACAATACCTATTTCCTCCACTTGGTATTGTTGCAGAGAGTACATCGGGATTCACAGTGATCAGCTCCGACCCTCTGGGAGGGGGGGATTACATGGAAATAATCCCTTTAATGTGTGCCTTGCCTCTAAGCACTTCACACAGCAATAAATGGGTAAACTGACTTTGAGCAATTAAGAAATTAAATGAAACTAATAAAATGTGTGTTTTAATATTTCTTGATAGTTATTTTGTTTGGGGATTAGTGAATATGAGGAAGTCACTTATTTTACATGGAGTCCAATTGTGGCACTTTCATAAATATTTTTTTTGTCACTTTTCTCAAACTCTAATGGTTTTCTTTAATACTTAAAAGTGGTTTTTGGCACAGACCACAGATTGTGATGGCAGCACAAGTAGGATATAAAATAAATTTTTGAGGGGTCCTGGTTGTTGAATATTCATGTATGCCAGCCTATAGAGAAAGAGCAATAGCCCACAGTTTCCACAACTTGATCTGCTTGGATGTACAGGCACTTCCTTTACACAAAACAATGTCTTGAGTGTGGCACATGTAAAGAAGGACTAAGTCACAATGTGCCATAGGGCATTATGCATGCTGTGGACTTTCTCTTCCAATGACCTCATGGGTTCCCCCAGCAAGACATCTCAGAGCTATATACTTATTGAGAGGCTGGCCCAAAAAATTGACACTGTCATGGTCTTCATGCATTCCTGTAGTTAAGGCTATATGGTTTGGTGGAAAGCACAAGATACTGGGAGACACAATCTGACTTTGAGATCAGAATCTTTTCTTCTTCAGCTGTGTGGCCTTGGACAATTCACTTAACTTCCTAGGCTTCGGTTTCTAGTCTAAAACTGGCAGCATTCCTGCTCTGTAGGACTCTGGGAGCACTGCTTATGTGTTACTTTGTAGTCATGGTCCCCATGGAGGTGCCAGTCTTCAGGAATGGTACAAGATATGGACCTTGAGAGCTTGAATGAAAATAGGACTTACTTTGCCACTCCATAGCCAATGAAAATACAATGAAACCACGCAGAGGAAGTCACTTTGTGAGACTTAAACACTCTCAAATGACTGCTCTTGTTGTTGCTTTTTGGTTGATAAGAATGGATGGCAGCCGGGTGCTGTGGTGCACACCTGTAATTCCAGTGGCTTGAGAGGCTGAGGCAGGAGATTGCAAGCTCAATGCCAAACTCAGCAAAAGTGAGGCACTAAACAACTCAGTGAGACCCAGTCTCTAAATAAAATACAAAATAGGGCTGGAGATGTGGCTTAGTGGTCTAGTGCCCCTGAGTTCAATCCCGGGTTTCCTGATGCCCGCCCCCCCTCCCCCACCAAAAAAAGAAAATGTATATTCCAGGGTAACTTGGGGTTTGGGACATCACTTTAAACAGGGTATGGCAGGGGTGACAGTGCTTTGAATCTTAACTACAAGAATGACAATATTAGCAGCCACCTACTTGTGCAGGTACTTTGTATACTTTGATGAATTCTCACACAATCTTTTGAATTGGTGTGATTTTCCCCATTTCACAGGAGAACCTATGTATTGGCAAAGGCCAATAGTAGAGACAGACTGGTTCAAAGGCTATTGACCTGACATGTTACTTCTCAGGCAGCAACATTTGCAGCCATAGAGGGACCTGTGAGCTTCTTTCCCCTTCAATCTGACTCCTGGCAGGAGAGAATGTGGAGTACTATGAAGGCAGGAGGCCAAGGGCAGGTAGCCTGCCAGTCCCTTGGGGCTCAGGATTCTTTGGACTCTTGGACCAATGGAAGGTACAAAAGGATGTGTACTAAGCCAAGATAGATGTGGGAGTAGACAAAAATCTACTCAGTATTCACCTCCAGCCATCACGGTCATCACCACTACCACATCTCACATTTATATCAAACACTTTCAACATTTCTCTTACTGATTCCACTTAATTAAAATTTAGAAGCAAAAGAGAACTTAAAAACCGTCTATTAATATCCCCTGATGTAATTGGTGAAAACTCTACAATTCTGAGAAGTTAAAATGCTTTTTCAAGTTTATCCAGCTGTGTGAAGGCAGAAGTAAGGCTAGAAGCCCAGCTGACTGACACATAGTCCACCACTTTTCTCACTTAACCCTTGTCTTTTTTTTTCTCCAATGAAGACTGACTAGGTGAATCAGAAGAATTCATATTTCCTGCCACTAAATTCTGTGCCAAAAAATAGACCACAGAAAGTAAGACTGGAAGTCTTTTACTTGATGGAGAGACATTACTTCATGTTAGTTTCAAGTAGGAAAAATAAATAGAACATTAATCCAGTGTTAATTAGGTAAGTTCAGATCCCTAGTTACTAACTCTTCCAAAATTTCTACCCACTGATTTCTTGTCCATGGTAGGTCTATCACAAATGTTTGTTGAATGAACAAAGGATGGGTATTTAGGCCTGAAAATAAGTCTGCTTGATCTTTATTTGTTTTGAGCACAATTAAGTTTTCTTTTTAAAAATATTATTAGTGACATTATTTTTTACAGCATTATTTATTTTGTAAAATGAGGGTCAATATAACATCATTATATATTTACTTCTGATAATTCTTTGCCATATGCATTAAGACTCATACCTTCTTTTATAGACCTCAAATAAGTTTATCTGAAAATAGAATTGTATAAATGCTAGGAAAGACAGATTTTAAGAAACTGTTTCAAAAAATAATGACCATCTTTCATATCCCATTTTGTTTCCAATATCTGACAAAACTGTTTGGCTAGTTAGCTTCCAAGTTCCACACCCCTGTATCCTCACCTGAATTTTGACACAGTTCCACAAAAATTTTTTCTAACTTTCCCTTCAATTCACCAACAGTAGAAATTTAGAGAAATTTATTTGATATTAATTATTGGTCCTATTCTTAACCCTTCACTATGATTTATACAGCTTCTTCCTTTACCCATCAATAGTGTTTTTCTACTTAGTGCAAATTACATTCTAAGGCAAATGTGAAAAACTCTTCATTTTATAGTAAACTCAATCACTGTATACAGTAGTTAAAAAATTCCACTTTTGGGGGGCTGGGGATGTGACTCAGAGGTAAAAGTGCTTGCCTAGTATATGTGAGTCCCTGAGTTCAATATTCCACTTTCTGTTTATTAAACTCAAGAAACAGACCCATGGGTCTTTGAATGGTTTGTTTCCCCAACATAAGAAGTCAAAGAAGCATGACTGTTGCCAAACTCATCCACTAGGTCCAACTTTACTCCAGCTGAGTCACTTTAAAAGAGCATCTCCTATTGCTTAGTATATTGTAAAATAATTGAGAATGCATGGCAGCAGACAGCAATAAACAATCATATCCAGAAACAGCATTATTTTGCTTAAACTCTTTTTTTCTTCCTGGCTTTCTCCACCCAACGCTACCATAGATTCCTCCTAAACCAGAGCCACAAGTGCCATCTGGCATCGCCTGTAGTCATGCTAAACCACACGGCCTTCCTCAAATTTATTTCACAGTCTGTTAGCTTGCATGTCATTTGCACACTAGACACAGTTGATTTGATAACTCTGAAGTTTCCAGGGGAAAAAAAGTAATATATTATACAGTGGTTTGAGTTGACTTTTCCATGTTGGGTCATTGTACCCTGCTGGTAGATAGGATGGGGGACTAATTTGTCTTTTCATACATCAAGCAAGCATGTCAATAGCCTTTGCTTGGCCCCCTGGAGTGAGCAATACTTTTAAACTACAGCAATGTACCAACAGTGCAATTCATTGAATTCAGTGCCTCTTTGAAAGGTTTTGGTGTAAGTGAGGAACAAGCAGTGATACTGTAAGTCATCTCCATTTTAGAACCACTTAAGAGGACTTTTCTATGAAGAAAGATCATAGAAGCTATTTTTAAGGTATTTCTTTTAAAAGTACTCCAATTTTAGGAATAGTACAAAGTTGATTTTTTTTTATCAAATAAAAAGAGTCATTCAAAACCTACTGTTTAAGGTAGACTGTCCTAAACCTTTTAAATGACTTTTTGTTCTGTTTTGTTTTTCTTGAAGTTACTGAGAGGACTTGAGGTCTTCTTGGTTAAGCACCTTTTCAGGTGTCCTTTTGCAGCCAGGTCCACATCCACAGGTGCTGCCAACTATATGTGAATAGAAGATCATTCCTGAGAGAGGACTATGTTGGTGGTAAGTGCCTTGGAAAGCTAACTACCAGGTTAGGCTTTCAGATCTACCAAGAGGCCCTAACATCCTACTTAGAAAATCCTGACCCAGGATAAGGTGGAAATGCTCTCTCACCATAGCAGGTTAGAATGTGTAGCTTTTGGGGGTTACATTTGTGTTATTGAAGGATAATAAAGTGATAAGAGAATAAAATATAATAAGATATGATAGCTTGATTAGCATAGGTTTTCTTTGGATTTACTGGTATCTTAATGCCATCTTCATAACTTCCTACATATTGCAGAACTCTCCTGAATATTTATGAACTGTTTTGACAGAAACTTGATGTTCTTTACTGCTCTGTCTCGTTCTATGTATTTGCTGACTTATCTAAAGAAAAACGCATAAAAGCATTGGGTCTGTTACAGAAATATGTGTATAAATTAGTAGAACAAGAAGAAAGAAAGGTTCTATATCAGAAAGATGAGGTAGAATGAAAAATCCTTTCAGTGTCATCAAATAAAAAAAAAATGAATCCACTCTCTTTTTACAGATATACTAACGGAGATTTCCCTTAGAAGAAGCTGAGCTAAAAGATACCACATTGTGTGTTTATTTTATCTTCAGAAATAAACATTTTGATTCCTGTGGGAATCAGTGAGGCCAACTACATTTTATTTTTTGTTTTTATATACTTTTCTATAACCCCTGGAGTGGCTGCCTTGAGAATTTGCAAAAACAGCATCCAAAGACACACTTTATAATCATTTCTGAACTTCAGTTAAGAAGTACCAGAAGATCATTCCAGGGGTTCTCCTGGTTCTCAGAGAGGAAAGAGGAAGGCAGACTTTTGGAGAAAGGGAGTAAAAGAGCCCATAAAGAATAAATTGCAGATCCTGACTTGAGCTTGGACACGTTATTTGCAAAAGTATGTCTACCTTTAACATTGTCATTCCTCATGGGTGAAATGATCAGGCAATAATTAACACTGATTAGTAAATATTCAAAAGTATTAGATTAGTCATTCACATTCAGAATCCAATTGAATGTGTTTAAATACTTATAGAAATAGTTGTGTAAAACAGACCTTTGAGGCCTTTACAATATTTTTTTTCCTAATAAATAAATTATATGTTGTATTTAAAATGTTTTGCATCCTTGGTTCAGGTATACTTCCACATGCCATGTTATGGAAGAAGTGGCTTTAGAATAGTTCTGATATGTCAATATCCTTTTTCTTTCATTAAGAGACACCAGTTAAAAGGAAAACCCAGGGAATGCCTTAATACTGAGGGGACATTACATCACAGGAATGAGCCCAGATATTTGTGAAATCAGAAAATGTTAAAACCACATTTTACAAGGTTCCTATAGTTTTTGAAGTTTTAAAGTGTCTGTAGGGCAGGAAAGGCCAACTTTTTAGTATTTATCACAGTGCTGGGAAGGAGGAAAAGGATGCCATTGGAGGTTACAATCCTAGTAAAAAGTGAAATGATGCCAAGGATGAAGAATTAACAATCTCAAAAGTAACTGAAGTCAATCTCTCTTTTCCGAAGATCAGACAAATAGTAAGTTATAACTTTCAAAGCTTCTTCATTACCTTGATGGTAAGGAGACCAATCAACATAAAATACTTGATATTGGCATAGTTAATCCATTATCCTCAAATTTTACATGGTTCAATATTTGTCATTTAAATCTGGATACACATTGAGAGGCATGTTATGCATAATCAGACTTCAGTATCAATACATCTCAATTTTTGTTTAATTATTTTTATTCTTCTCATAGTGTTTTGTCCTTCTCCTTCTTTTGATTATGTGAACAAGAAAATACTTATAAGATTGAAATTTAAATCATTCCCTAAACAGCCTCTGTATCTTAAATGTTTCCTTGGTACATTATAATTATTCATAATAGTGGGCAGCTTCTGTATGTTAAAGAATGTTAACTAGTTTAGGAAATAATAATAATTTAAAGCTGACTTTTCCGTTTAGTTTTTTGAAAATTACACAGGATGATTTTATTTTGTCCTAATCCCAGTAAACACTATGGTTTATATGTCTAACACCTTGGATATGGTTAATGCACAAAAATAATAACCTCACAAATAATAAATACTAAAATGCATATGGATAATGCAACGAACCACTCCTGATCATTTTTAAAGGGGCTGCTGTATGATGGAAGGCCAGCAACATCAGCCCTCACCAGGAGCTCAGTCACAATATTTAAGTGATACTGTTCAAAGAAAAGGAAAAACAAAAAAAAAAAAAAACAAAGTAAAACTAGAGAAGTTAACTAAAAATAATCTCTCTGTACACCTCAAGAAGTCTTTATGTTTAAGAAAAGGCAAACCAAAAGGAGGATCTTGCTCAAGTGACATCTTGGTTTCTCAGACTAGAGCATTATGTAAATGCCACAGCTGCTATATTTGAAAAAGCTGGCTTGCCTTTTCCATGTCTCTGTAAGAGGGTCTTTAAAAATCTCATCCAAGAAAACCATGAAGTATGCAAAACTATTTCAGCCACATTGGAAAGTGAGTGGTTAGTGCATGTCAAGACATTTGAGAGTTAATCCAGTGAGAAGAACGAGGAGGTATACAATTCTCTGTGTCTGTGATCAATTACTGATGCATCTAGAATCTTCCTCATTGAGACAGTTAAGAAAATTTTGGAAATCTCCTGAATGCCACGTGGACACCATGGCCCTGGTGTAGAATTCATTTGTAGTAAATTACCTTAAGAAAAAGGGCTCTCTCCGGCTACTTTATTTTGGCTACTGTAACTGCTAACTGTGGTAGTGTTTGAGGTTATTTTCTATGAAGCAAGTCAACACCCTGAGCACTCTCTAGGTGCTATTTTAAAAGAATAAGTTAAATTCACAACTGTTTAATAACAGACTGTGAGTTAGTCTTGTTACATGAATGTAAATAGAACTGGCAAGTAGAGAAAATTGGTCAAAAGAAATGCGACATTCTAGAGGCTAAATGCAGTGCTTGTATTCCTAAAGATATTTTTCAGGGCAGTGTGGTGGCAGTGGAGGAGGGGAAAACTCTTTTGAGAACCTGATGTTCTGTCTCACCAGAAAAATACTCTAGACATACACATATAATTTGGCTTTTTATTTTAGGGGTTTTAGACACTCAAGCTGTTTATTCATGAATATTCTCAGGAGCTTAGTTCCTCAATATGGTAGCCACAAACTCAGCGTAGCTTTCAGCACTTGGAATGTGGCTACTCCGAATTCTAATATGCTTTAAGTGTAAAATAACACCAGGTTTCAAAGACACAGTATAAAATAAAAGGAATTCAAACCATATTATATTTGGGATATGTGAGACTGGATTAATTTCACTTGTTTGCTTTTTAAAATGTGGCTACTAGAAAAAACTTTAAGTTACATGTGGTTTACAATATGTTTCTATTGGACAGTGCTGCTCCAGACCCAAGAATCCCTGGACTACAGCATGAAGTATTAGAATACCAAGAAGAAGGATGTGAAGGAGAGAAGACGTGCAAGAGAGTAAAACACATAGAAGCAGAGAGATATCTGGAGAATAAAAGGACTGAATTTATAGATTTAATCAATCATCCAATCAAATATTTATCAATCCTTTATTCTTTGCAAGACTACATTTGGGACTATGGGGATAGAAAGAAATATGAAAACCTAGCCTCTGCCCCTAAGGAGTTTACCATCTACTTTGAAGAGGAAAGACAAACACAAAGTCAAATGAGATGACAAAAGTATATCACCGCACACTATAGTATGTGACTAATTTGTAATGTGAGCATTTTAGATTACTGAGACTCAAATTTCTCCCAATCTCTTTGGGATTTCCTTAAAATGGACAATTCAGGCTCTCAGGGATTCTGGCTCCACAGGTTTGGGGAAAATCCAAGATTCTGCATTTTTAGGAAGTGATGCTAAGATTGCTAGTCCGTGACCCACATCAGTATGGATATGTCCAAAGGTGGTTGTGAACCAAAAATTCTGGGATAGCAACTCCCATTTTGGCTCCTAACAAAAATAGAATGAGAAAGGAGAGTTGGATTAGATGGAAAGATAGAAGCAACTTAAGACAAATAGTCCTAACTGTACTGGATCTTATAAAGGCAGGGGTGGTACCCCATTGTGTTTGGGTTAAGCCTAGAGCATCAGGCAAGCATTAGGTAGAGGCTCAGTCAACACTAAGTGATTGCTTTTGGTCCCAATAATTAGACGACCCATGCTAGTGTTCATTAACATTTCCCACCATTAAATACTGAAGAACAGTTTCAAATAATCACTTATAGGAAATGTCACATCTTATTTTTCTTCTCGAGTCTGTAGTTTAAAGACAATTGTCTTATCATAGACCTAGGTTAAAATAATTGCCACACTTTGAACTCACTTCTTGTCCTCCATATTTAAGTTCTGAGTCCAAGACTTTTATCTCATTGTTCCCATATCTGACACACTCACATTGACTCTTTATGATAGATGAGCTTTTCCCCTCTGTATGAGCACTAAATCCATGGTGCACTTTGCTGGTTTTAATCTAATTTCTTCCTTCCAGTAAGAGACTTTAATAGGTTTATCGTCCTTTTACTTGACCATGAGTCTGGCAACAGTGGTGTGACCCAACTTCTCTTCCGAGGGCAGACAGAAAAACAAGAAGCGTAGCATCTCAGTAGTACTCTTTTAGTTGAAAAAGCACAGAACCTCAAGGAGTGTGATCTATCACAACCCCAAACACCTTGCCTATCTGCACTTTTCCATGTCCTCTAGAAATAGTGGCATGACTTATTAACTGAAAGACTCTTTCAAAGTTTTTGTCCAGGATGTGAACTAACAGTCAGCTACCATGAACACTCTTTCCATTCCATAAGAGAAGTACTGGCACATTGGAAATTAGCCAGATAAATTACATGTAGTATGCTGCTTTACTGATTTTAATTTAATTTACCAATTCTTTTTGACAAGCTTTACATTTAGTTACCCAAGCCTTCAAGTTTCACCATACCCTATCAATTTTGCTTTAAAAAACAAAAGAAGGACAAAAAATACATTGGTTGAGAAAGGTTGGGGGTGGGTGGGAAGTGAGGGGTGAAAACTTATCAAAAGTAAAATTGGATTAAGAGTCAATCAAAATCCAACTGTGAATTTATCATTTCAATGAATTTCAATGAATGGTTTAAAATCTGTTTGAAATCTATTTGAAAATGAATATGTAATAATATAGACATATCTCCTTTTCAAAGCCAGTATTGTCAGATGTATTCTGAGCATTATAATTCATGAACAGAGTAGATGACTATTTGAAAAGTATTAAAATGAGCTGACTTTTCAATACAAGTGTCTTCACAATAAGTTTTTCTATTCTGGGCAATTCAGAAATGTAGACAATTGTGGTAGAAAAATAATATGTATTGTAATATTCATTGTACAGTAGTAGTGTAGTAAGTGGCAATTCTGGACATTACAAGAGACACAAGGATTATTTTCTGTGATTGCACAGAGAATACTTGGATTTCTTGTGAAGCTTTTGCATTGGAAATGAGATTCATCAGTCTGAACGGGGCAGGGTTAGAGCCCTTAGCAACATGCTTATTTTGTAGAAGGTCACTCAATAATAACTTCCTCTGCCCTCCAAGCTTATTAAGACTGACTGGCATATATTAATGAAAACACCTGATTCTCCAACCATAAAACCCAGACAAAGACTTTATTTTAATATTAAGGAAGGAACCCTTAATTAGCAGGGTTTCAAAAATGTCAGCTTCTTCTATTAGCTGTTCTGGTCCATCAAAGCCATAATCCCTACTGTCAAATTTCATCACATGATAGACAGTTTGCCGGCTGTCTTTTTTTTTTTCTTTTACTGATCATACTGACTGAAGCTTTTAATATTTTTTTATTTTGCCATCACATTTAACAACTCATTGTGCATTTGCCTGTTATACTTTTGATTTCACTCTTTGCTTTCAAAGAGTCTTAGCACATGTCAGCTAAAGAGGGTGGGGGGAACACCGCAGAAACACAAGTATTACATGTGAATACATATGCATTCTTAGACGTATAATTAAGGACTCTTGGAAGACCTGGGCTTGCTTATATTGTTTGCCTTGGAGAGTATGTAAATGTGCTGTCCTGAAAGCACAGACAAATAAAACAGCCTCTTAGATGATTTCCCATTTTTTTGATGTGTCAAGGAGAAGAGGGAGAATTCTGGGGAAGAACCCAGGATCTTTTAAGATAAACATTCGTCACTGTTAACCATCAACACACCTGCCTGTTGCAAGGGATTCATTAGAGCATCCACGGCTTTGCATTGCCCTCCAGAAGCAAGATAAAACGAGTGCATCTAGCAGGACAGAATAAATATGTAGCTCTTCAAGTATTTGTGTTTTTAATCTGATTCAAAACATTTACTGTTGATTAAACCCTTTTGCAAATGGAGAAGTTCATGCCATCCATACCAAAATGCAAAACACAAAACAACATCAAAACAAGGATGAATCAAGGGTTCAAGAGCAACACTTTTGAAGACTCAATTGCAGTTCTTTTTTTATCCATAAATGAACACAGATGCCTCAAAGGTAAGAATATGAGTGTTTAGAAATGAGTTATAAGAAATAAAAACTAGAGAATGAGCTGATGGAAGTGGCTTGGAACTGGTAGACTGAGCTGCTGGAGACTATTAGCTCTTTTGCGATTATCAGGACTTCATCAGAGAACACAGCTTGTTAGAGCACTGTTTTAGTCAGCTTTTTTTGCTGCTGGGACTAAAGGATCTGACCAGAACAAATATAGAGGAGGAAAAGTTTGTTTGTGGGTCCAGGGTTTCAGAGGTCTTAGTCCATAGAAGGCTGGCTCCATTCCTTGGGGCTCAAGATGAGGCTGAATGAACTTTATGGTGGAGTATATGGCAGAGGGAAGCAACTCACATTACATCAAGAAGCAGAGAGAAACTCTACTCTCCAGATACAAATATATACCCAAAGCCACGCCCCAATTCCCACCTCCTCCAGCCACACCCTACCACTTCAGTTACCACTCAGTTAATCCCTATCAGGGATTAAATCACAGATTGAGTTAAGACTCTTATAACCCAATCAGTTCTCCTCCAAACATTCTTGCATTGTCTCACAGGTGAGCTTTCTGGGGACACCACATCTAAACCATAACAAGCACGCATTTGGCTTCACTGAAGCCATGGACAAACTGTTCATTTTTATTGATACCAAGGTATTTATTTCCCTTTTAGTTTAACATTTGCTCCCTCCTAGACCACAGGCCACAAAGCCTATTCCTCTCCTAATTTGCATATACTTTATTTATCTCATCCACTTCTTCCAAGTGGTACAACCAGCTCATCTCTGAGCTTAATGAAAGTGGCTCTTGGAGGAGCTGGAGTGTTCTCCTATCACTATGCAAAATGCTCAGGGATTTCATTGTACTGAATTCCCTTGGTTCCTTTGCACCTGGAGATTCTTTTGGTTTCTGTCATTGACAGTCCTTTTGAATTTCTTATTGTCCACATTATCATCTCAACAGCTTACAAAAGTGCAAACACAAAACAAAGACACATAAACTCAATTCCAATTCACTAATGAAACATTATCACTCTAATGGTATTTTTTTCCCCTTCCTTACATAAAATAGAGCTTGTTGGAGGTATGTTTTCTGGTAACCTAAAAGTTGAATTTACTGCTGGCCCTTCCTTACTATCTAATGGGTTTGGTTGACTATTGACAATTACTTTTAAGTTTTTTCTAATTTTAATTGCATTTCTAAGAAATGAAGTCCCATATTTGAGACTGATGAGTTCCTTCTCTTTCTGAACATTTAGAAAGTTACCTCTGAGCTGGGCACAGTAGTGTATGCCTCTAATACCAGCAGCTCTGGAGGCTGAGGAAGGAAGATCCCAAGTTCAAAGCCAGCCTCAGCAACTTAGCAAGACCCTCAGCAACTTAGCAAGATCCTGTCTCTAAATTAAATATTTTAAAAGGACTGCGGATGTGGGTCAGTGCTTAAGTGCCCTTGGATTCAATCCCTAGTATAAAACAACAACAACAACAACAACATCCCTCTGAGGCTAGCAAGGCAGACAAGACACGTTTCTTGCATTAGAACATTTGGTGGGGTATTTGGGGTAGCCAGATCCAGTTTTATGGCTTCCTGTAGACATAGTAAGCTATTTTCTGGAAGGTTTTCTAACACATTTTCATGCCCCTAATAGAGAGTATTGGTTTTGAATGTAGACTCTGAAGGCAAATGGCTTGGATAAAAACCATTACCGTCTTTGGGAAAATTACACCACTCTTTTCCCAAGTATAAGTAAAGCAAAGATAATAATGGTATCTACCTTCCTATTGTTAAAATTGAATGAGATAATGCATGCACTGTCCCAAGGAAAGCAAATATGGCATGCAGTGAGATATCAATGAGTGTAACTGTGTATTCATTCACTGGATATAAGTTCCCTGGGGGCAGAAGCCATATCTGTCTTCATTGTTGCAACCCTAGTGTACAATGTTCCACATGGATGTTAAAAAAAATGAATGAATGAGTAGGTGCGTGAACAAATGTCTCTAATTGTTTATTTTGATAAATGAACTGATTCATAAGGGTGTGCTAAGCTTTTTGAGATCATTGAGTAATAGGATGGTTTATCCTTTATGCTTACCCACTGATTATATTAACAGAAGCCCATGCTCCTGTTGATGGCCCAGGCTATCAATTCTGATCTTTTGGGACTTGGAAAAAAAAAGGTGGCACAGATATTATAAATTCAACAAAACTACTTGGTCTTGACTCAGAAACATATTAATAAGCGACACTAAATGGGCGATGGACATAGGTATCATGTTGAAACAAAAGACAGCTGCCCAATGGAATCATGGACGCTTTGAGTCTTTGTCAAAAAGTTTAGTTACTTTCCCCAACTTCTCCCTGACAGTGCAGAAAGTTTGAGGTAATTCATAGATTCTCTGAGCCTACCTATGAGCTGAAGGTTCAGGAATCCCTGGGATACCTCTGAGGTACCTCCCTATTACTTTCCAACTATAGTAGCTCTATCTTGGTATATATTTTATTTAGTTTTGGTCATTCCAAATTGGTTTAACTTGAAAAACAGTATTTAAGTACTGTCAAAAGAGTGAGAGAACCATAGTCTTAGACTTGTTGGCATTTACAGCAACATACTACAACACTACCTCAAGGGTGCATGAAATCAAAGTTTTCATCATAGAGAAAAAGACAGAAATAGAAAGACCAAGTAAATTAAGTCACCACTATTAAGGTAAAAAGGCATATCAGGAACCATTGGCTTAGACGTCACTCTGGGAAGCAAAGGCCTTTTTTCCCCACTCCCTAGTCCTGTCTTAACCACTGATTCTTGGAGTAAGGGCAGATAAGTCTCTGTACCTTTTTTTAGTCTCTTGACTTTTTAACTTGTTACCTTGAAGAGATAATCCCTGCTTCTAATGATGGAGAATGAATAATAAAATGCCTATACCATGTCCTAAGTACATGCCCAGTTTCCCTCAATTGACACATGGTCTGTCTATTTACAGCCTCAAAGGTGAAAGAATCCATGGTGGAGGGAGCACATGCAAGGCTTGCAGCCTTTCTGGCTGAGGCATGGGAAGGGAGCATGCATGGTTGGTCTCCTAGAAAACCAATACCTAAGATTTGTAGGAGTTTTAAGGAATGTGCACTTGGAGTAAGAGGTGATATCTGACTGGAAAAGTCCGTGTTTCTATCACTTTCTGTAGTCAATTGACAACCCTCACGTGGAACAGGATGTTATCCAGTGACTGAAATGCATTTCCCAGCCCCACTGCAAAAGGGAATCACTAGTATCATATTTACAAAATGTAGATAATTAATGTTTGTGAATTTGGACAATTTTATGTGAAAAATAGAATCTGTGGGGACTCTTCTTGACAATAGACAATGTCAAATATAGAAAATTGGGCCTGGGGAGATAGTAATATGGAGACAGATGAAAGATACTGACTTCTTTCTTTCCCAACTCTGTGTTTCCCCAACTTTTTAGTTTACTTAATTTTTTTTGTTTTTAGTTGTTGCTAGACCTTTATTTGTTATTTATTTATGTGCTGTGCTGAGAATCAAACCCAGTGCCTCACACATGCCTGGCAAGTGTGCTACTGCTGAGCCATAGCCCCAGCCCTCCTCTCCTTTTTAAATGCGTGCTGTAGGAAAATTTTCTCTAACCACTTTTCACCTCCTTTGTACCACAATCTCAAAAATGTCATACTTCTAAAGGAACTAGAAATGGTTTATTTTAGAAACTTATGGAAAACTCAGCAAATTGCATACTTATATTAAACCCTTTTCCATAATTTAGGCTTCTTAATATCTGTGATGTCTTATTTATCTTTAAAATTCCCAAGACACCTAGCACTGTGCTCAATAAACGTTGGTTCAATTAAAATGATGGCCTCAAATGTCTTTCTTGTATGTTACCTTTCTCCTCTCTGGATCCCTGGGTTGTTATCATTGTGGGTCAGACCAAAGACCTGAGATTCAGAACTTAGGGTGTTGGGGATGGCAAATCAAGTCAAGATGGCGCCTGGCAGTTTGCCAGGAGGAGTGGTTTGTGAGGCAACGCCACGGAGCCATTAAGATGGTGGGGATTCCTTATTGGCTGACTGCTGTATCTGGATGATGCTAATCGAGTCAAGCTGTGTGTAATCAGTTAGGTATATATACCTCTGCTGTTCTGCAATAAAGTGGTTCCCGCTACCTTGAGTTCCCGCTGGGTTCCTCTGCAATAAAGCAGTTCCCATTCAACCTTCAAGTTGCTTGTCACCTCCCGGTTATTTTGCCCAGCCGGACTGCAGCATTAGGGGATCTGCACAATCTCACAGCTGCATTGGTTGCCTGGTCATGGTTAGAAAGTAGTCTGTATCTAAGATTTTGATCTTTTTTTAGACTCCACATAAAAGTGAGATCATGTACTAATTTTTTTTTCTGTGTTTGGTTTATTTCACTTAGTATAATATCTTCCAGGTTCATCCACGTTAATGTAAATGGCAAGATTATATTTTTTAAGGCTAAAGAATATTCCATTGTACATGTTATATATGGATGTGTGTATGTGTGTGTATACATATGGACACATATGTGTGTGTATGCAATACACATATTCACTTCTTTATCCATTTCCCTATTGACAGAAACTTGTGTTGGTTTCATATCTTTGCTATTATGAATAATGCGAGAATAAACATGGGAGTACAGATCTTTCTTTGAGATTGTCTTCATTTGGATAATAGGCAGGGGAGTAGGAGAAATAAAGAAGGTGGCAAAGTGGGTACAAAGCTTCATTCTATAGAATAATTTCTAGAAAACAATTTGTATAGCATAGGAACTATAATTAATAATAATGTATTGCATACTTGAAATTTACTGAGAGTAGATCTTAAGGGTTTTCACCCCTCCCATACACAAACTATGAAGAGATGGATATGTTAATTAGATCAACTGAAATAATCAGTTTAATATGAATATGATATAAAAATGGCATGCTATAAACTTAACCCATTAAGTCTCAAGTTTTCAATACTGCAAACATAATAAATATTCAAATATTACTTCAAAATTACCATAAATGGTATATTTATTGTTCAATTTTAGTTTTTATAAGTGTTCTACATCTGGGACAATAGTTCAAAATAGGTTAAATGTATTCATTTTCAATAAAAATTTTACAAAATCAGTCTGCCTCACATCATGGTGACAACCATTGTTTGAGTCACTGTGTTGACTGGAGGCAGGTTGCATTTTGGCTTTGAAGTTGGAAAAGCTGGGTTAGAATCTCAGTTCTGCCAATTTCTGTATGACCTTGAAGAGGTCATTTAACCTTTGTAAGTTTCTGTTTTCTCCCCTGTAAAATGAGGATTTTAAAATTTACTCTCTGGTTGAGGAGGGAATTAAGTGAGATGAGTAATGTCAGTGGAATATAGTGAGCAGTTAATATATGGTAGCCATAGTTACAATATCATTCCTGCATTCTTTTGTCCTGAATCAATCGACAGGGAAGCCCATATATGCTACACAGTTAGCACAATACTTAATTCTGCCAATTATTTAGAAATCCCCCAAACTTCTAATCTTATGTTTTCAATGTATCTCAACCACAATCCTCTTCAAGTACATCTACTTGTGAGAAGTCTGATTAAACAGTGGGAATTTGATACTAAGCTTATTTTTTGCTTCATTAGCACAATGGTATGAATATAGACAAGGGGGAACCTGGGAATGCAGCTGAGGCAGAATCACCAAGTGAGAAAACTGGTGGCTTCAGAGTGTACTTAGGCTACATTCTCATGATAGGTACCCACAATTTTTCTTGCCCAGAGTGAAAGAAAAGAGCATGTGAAGTTCGTTTTTAAATAGATAGAAAACTGGATGCAAACTTCATAATTTTTACCCAATGTTGTGATTTTTTTAGACTATGGGATGAAATATGGAGACTTGCTACTGTGGAGAGACATGAGGACGTTAAATAAGGAATCTTACAGCTTTGTATTTTTCCAGAGAAGCTGCTATGGGGGAAAAGCAAAAGTAAACAGAGTGATAAACTAAATGAAAAAGGGTCCCTCAGTTCCCATATCGTCTGCATCTTTTTTGGAGACTGAACTAATATCCCTTGTCCTGTGTGCATTTGTAAGGTTTATCTCTTACTCATTCTTTTCTAGTCATGTGTTTTGATTTTCATATATTCAGACAAGAATATTAGTAAAAGGCTATTAAGTGTTCCTAGAAATTACCTTCCACCAGTTGGCTGAATATGCATTATTATCCTGTTGTGTAAAAGATTTCACAATGCCATACACACATTTGGATTAATCTGGGGAAAATAAAAGAGTTGACTTACTGTTTGTTTTTTTTTTTTTTTAATGCAAAATTAACTAACAAAGGTATAAGTAAAAAACCATGTTATTGGGCTGGGGTTGTGGCTTAGCGGTAGAACTCTCACCTAGCATCTCTCTCGAGGCCCTGGATTCAATCCTCAGTACCACATATAAATAAATAAATAAAGTTAAAAAATGCTATTTTTATTTATTTTTAGCCTGAGCCTGTCTGAAAATGTATTTGGGAAAATTCAGACAATACCATAGACCTAGGACACATGGAAAGAGCATGCAGCAGGTAGCTGGGAGAACTGAGCTCTGGTCTTCACTTTGAGACTAACTCACTGTGTTGATTGTGGAGTGGTTGTTTCTCCAAGTTCATAGGTAAAAGGAAGTTCAAGAGGAAGTGATGAATTAAATAGAAGGTCTATTCTGCCTCTCTGAACTTGCTTTTCCTCATCTGTGAAATGGAGATAAGAACACCCTACCTTGCAAAGTGTTTTGAGGGTTAAATGAGATCATGCGTATAAATTATCTACAGCAATAACCAGCAGAGGATGTGTACTCAGAAAGTTCTAATCTTTCTCCCCTCTCCCATTTTAAATTTCTTCTACTTCAGAATACTACTTTGGAATAACCTGGAACATGTAGTGATCTTCATTAGTATTGTTGTCAAATAAGGCTATTTTGCAATGGATACACCTGGCATCTATTTCCTGTGACTTGACTGACAATTTTTTTCAAGTGAGGGTCAAATTGACTCTCATCTTTTTAGTGCCGAAAGAAGCCCCACATAAATCACTTGGGATATAAATATTTATGCATCAACAGTTGGCTACTCTGCAGCCTGGTGTGGTCTGAACACAATTTGAAGGTAGATGGTTTATATCTTTTGAGCTTAAAATAAAACTCAACAATAAAGACAGAGGTAACGTCTGAAGAGTTTAAATGCGCTTCTGTTGTTTGAAATGCTTTAGAGCTGCAAAGCCTAAATATTTGAGAACAATACTTTTTAAGAAACCTAACCATTACTCCCCCACCCCCACCATTAGAAAAGGTTACGACATAAAAGGTATACCTGGAAGTCCCAGCAGGGGAATTGAAATTTGTCTAAAATGCAAAGACTTTGTTAACATTGGCAAATCAGGGCCAGTGTAGCAGAATTAATATAATTTCAATTTTTCTTTGTGTCTGTAATGGTTTCCTATTATCCTGATAAGTGGGCAGCCATTTCACTTCTTTTATTGATATAGCTGTGAAAAAGAATTAGATTTCAACACTTATGTAACTGAGATTAATTGATTGATTAGATTATTAATTAAATATTCCATTAAATTTTCTTTTGAAAAAAAAATGGCATAGGATTGTGGATTCCCTAAGGTTTTTTTTTTCCCCCTAACCCATGGAAGAATAAACAAGGAAATGCATAACTAAACATTGTATCTTATCTTGTGAGAGATAATTAAACAAGCAGATGCATTACTATGTAGAAAATTTACTCACTGCCGGCTGTCTTGCAGACCACCTTTATCTAGCATTCTGGTATAAGGTGAGGGGACTTTTTTTCCTTTGTGAACAACCAGCAGACATCAGTGAGCTAAGAGGAAAACGTCTGGGACCACAAACCTAGGCACATCTATTTCTACACATTAACTGGCCCCTGTTTTAGTTGGGAACAAAATGGTTTACTTAAAACTTCCAATCATGCAGTGTTTCAGGGAACTGTGGAAAAATAAAAACAGCAAGTGGCCTTTCAGGTAACCCATAATTAAAAGCAATTTTGAGCTGTCTTTTCAGGGAACCTACCCAGGGGAAGTATTTGCTACCTGTTTGACCTTCACGATTGTGAGTCCTTGGCAGTGTCAACGACCCTCTGAACTGAATTCAAAACTAATCTCTGACAGAAAAAGAGAAACAGAATTCATGCAAATCATATTAATTCCAACATTTCCCCAGTGAGCTGGGTATAAACTACAGCCTAATTAAATATTTTTTAACGATGTGAGTAATTTTTGCCAAGGGGCGGATTCAGGGGAAAATTTAATATGAGATCACAAAAGCTGTTCCCAGCGTTGATTCTGTAAATTAATGACTATCTGCCTTATGATAAAAACATGCTGCCAAGAATGAAAATGAAGTCGGCAAAGCTTGCTCTATTTGTCTAACAACCAAATATACAGAATGCAAAACTTTAAAGGCAATGGGAAATTTCCATTGTGTTTGTGTGATATGTTCAGGATAAAGAGGCACCGTGCTGACATCCCAATAAGCTTTTAGGCACTGTCAACAATACGGGGCCATTTTTGGATAGTTGTTGTCAAGGTCCAGGGACATATTTTAAAGTGGCTAGTTAGTTGAAAATTTATATACAACTTGTTTCCAAAAGAGATTCATAGTAACTCACAATAAGAGACACTTACAAACACGTAACAGTGTTAAAGGCAAAATCGAAGGTCCAAAATATATTAAGGGCAAGTGCTCAAACGATTTTGTATAAATGTTGCAAGCATCACAGCTCCATGGATTTCTTCCTGAGACTGACCGTTAAACAGTTTTCCACACCCATCTTGATCCTCAGGGCAGTTCATTCTGGAAACCTGAATTGGATTGCTGTCCAGGGTCATGGGGGTGAAAAATGGGGGTGAATATAACAAGCAAGGGGATGATGTCAACACAGCACTGGGCAGATTATTGCATCTAACTCTATAAATGGCAATGGACAAAAGGTGGCCTGGTAGATAAGGCTTTTCTTGTCTGCTTATGTCCACCTGAGACTGGAACTTCCCCTGTGTTCTGACTCCAGCTATAGGAAGCATTTTCACAAAAAATCAACTTGGAACATGCTACAGAAAAGCAAGGCATGGTGCTTGAATCAAAGCCAGGGAAAAGTCCCTCTTCTCACTTTGCTTTGTGAGGGCAACCTGCTTCTAATGACTCCTGTAGTTAACACCCAGAAGTTGCCAGCAGTCCCTTGTGACATATGACTTGGGCTCTGCTAGCCCCTGGTCACCAGGCCAGCCCATCACAAGGGTTTTAGGAGCTATATTTATTTAAATTTCTGTCGGTGCCCAGCACTGGAGATTGAATTTACAGTCTTTCAATTAGAAGGTCATCTGTGCTAACTAGTGCACCACTGCCTCATTATAATCATAAAATTAGTGAGAAAAGACTGGCATGAGTAATTTGGAAGCGCTGGTTTCAAAGGTGAAAAGGTGTAGTTTCCTCAGGTTACAGCAGAGGAGGACGCAACAGCAAGTTCCTTATCGGTAAATATGCCGATTTGGAGCCAAGAGAAGTCCTTGAAGTCCTTGAGACCCCTTACCACAAAAATATAAGGATGCTGAGATCATTTTGTGAGACTACATATAAATACTCATAGTGACTATATTTACTGAATTTCAAAAAAAATATTCACACATAAATTTCCCTTGTAAATTAAATAAGAGAAGGAGGGACACCTCCAAAGCACAATTTTCGATTTTAAATTTTATTTGTCAAAGGTCTGAGCTGATGACTAGTGAATAATTCAAAATGAAACATGCTCCAGGGAGGGCTGTGGAGTGCCCCACCCCCGCCCTTAGTGATACAGATAGCAGAATGTCATGATAAACCTTCTCATTTTTTAAACTTTCAAATAACATGTCATTGATGTTATTAATTCAATCACTGGGTGCTATTTAATTAGTACAACGGTTATTTTTAAAAAGCAGGAAAAGTAAAATAAAATAAACCACCAAAAGCAGCTCCATTCAGAATTAAAAGGGAAGGAAATGGGCAAACTACCTTGATTGAACTTTTATATCTGTCAGGTCCTTTTACATCAGTTTTCTTCTCCAGTTCTCATGAAGACTTAGGAGAAGGAGGTATATACATTATCTTCGATGTATAAATGGGGCAGTGGAGATGAGAGAAAAGGCGCAGTTCTGAATTTAACTGAGGAACAAGTGACAGACCCACATCTGACCTCAGAGGTCATACTTGCTACATGACAGAATTTGTAATCTGCTTCTGTATGTTAATTGAGATGGTGCTTATTTTAAAATCATTTCAATTTTCCTAAGCTATGAAGAGAGACTTCATGGATTTTCTTAATACAAAGCTTAAAAATTTAAAGAACTAGATCCAGGAGAAAAATAATTTAACTTCAAATTCAAGGAAGACTTGTTTCCCATCCAGACTATGTGTGGTGTTATCCTAGGTGCTATGGGGATATTAGGATGACAAGACAGATCTCTGCTCTCTACTTGAGAAGTGGATCTGCAGCCAAGTAACTGCTTCCAAGAAGCGTGCAAAGAACTCCCATCCAGGGAGAAATGCAGAGCTCTGAGGGGAGAGAGGAAGATGTCACAGAGTGGGGCCTGTGTTAGTGCTGAGTGGGAAAAAGCAACCCAGGGGAAGTCACAAAAGGTACAATGGTTTCTGCACAGGCATTGTAAATAAAATCAGAGAGAGGCAGAGAGGTGGCTCTGGGCCTGCCTACCTTAAAAAAAGAGGGGATAACCCCAGTCTTCATCTGGCTCTGTTCCTCCCTTCCCTTTGTGCTTAATATAGCTCTTCCCTGTTATCTTACCAAGCCTCCCTGACCCTTTGCTCTCTCTGTTCTTGTGCCATGTGGCTGGAATCCTTGGGCTTTGAATGAGGATGGGAGCTACTTAAAACCTGGTTCTGGCCTGGGTTCTGCTGTGTCACCAGCAAGGACCTAAGTCCTTTCAAGGGCTCACCCAGAGGCACTGGGTAGTGCTCTGGGCAGGAGCCTGGGTCTGACACCAAGGAGCTGACAGAATGAAGGAAAGGAAGGGAAAGATTTTCTCCATCTTAAATTCCCCTGGAAGGGACATGTCATCTACCAGTGGCAGCAGGAGCAGTGTGAGGGGATTTCTTTCATTCTATAGACAAAGTGCAGGGGCCTTGCAGAGGGCTGTGCTCAGAGGATGGGAAGATCAGAGGTGAAGTGATGAATAGCATGCATGTGGAACAGCGACAGATCACTTGTAACGAATGTGCGATGACCCTCCAAAGTTCAGAGCTCGCTAGAGCCTTCTTCTAATTAAGGATAATCCAGAGTTATCATGCTTGCTTAATTATTTTCATGGGTTTCTTTGAGAGTTTTTTTCCCTCTGATTTTTTTTTTTTTTTTTTTTTTTTTTGGTTTGTCTCATTTGGGGTAAGGGATATTTCTAGCAGTCAATGGCAAAAATTGATTTATATCCAGGAAACACACTTCAAGAAATATGTGCTCTCTTGCCCCCCCACCCCTGCAGCATTGAGGACAGGGTGTACAGCCTTGATTCTCTGTCAATCCTCCATGTGTATTGGTCAGGTTACCAAAGCACATTCCTCACCTGTAAGAGACCTCTTAGAAGAAGTTACGGCTTTTAACATGTGCAAGATTTCCTTTGCTCTTCTTGCAGTTTTCTCAAAGTGAGGTCTGAATACTACCTGTCTCTGTACAAAATGCAGAATGACTGGCTTTCTTAAAAACACATCTCCCTGGGGTCCCTACAGTGCTCAACTAGGCTGTCTTGCATGGTGCTGGGGAATCTGTATTTTAAACAAGAATGCTAGGGCATTTTTCTTGCATTAATATCTGAAAGTCATCGTTGGATGACTTGAGCTTTGCCAGAAAATTTGCTCTTCATAAACTTCTTCCCTGGCTCTTCCTGCCCTCCACACTGTACCAACCTATTAAAACGTGGTTCCTCTCTATGCTATCAACCCACCCATAATAGTAATAGAAATAATGCTGCTTTATTTGTCACAGTCTCTTTTCTTGCACATAGTCTGTTTCTTAGAAGCTTTTGATTTAGTGTTTCCTTCTTTACCCTACCCCCTTCCCTGCTCCACCCCCTTTTGGCCTTTGCCCTTTCTGCTTATCTCATAATCAATGATGTCAGCATGTTTTCTGTCTGTATTCTAATTGTTTACCACATAATTATAAAATTCAGCATAGATCTTCCATCTCATGAAGCTTTTCTTACATAGGGAATAAAAATAAACTTCAAAGTATATATCTGATACAATAACCAACTTTCACGGGAATGTATAAAACAAATCTTTTGGTCAAGATCTATGATAAAAACAATGTTCGTATGTCTGTATTATTATCTGAGGAAGGAATGGCATCTTTTATACATTTCCTGTAATACCATTCCATTGGCCTCCAAGACATAGTAAATCAGCTTATGAATGGTTTTTAGCCCTGTGGAACCCTTTATGGCATAAGTATGCTGGTTTTTCAATGTCATTGAACTAGTTCTGTTAGCTAGCAGGGTGAAACCAACTTCCGAGGTGAAGGCATCTGGTCGGCAGCCCTAAGTGCTTATACATGGGTAATTGAGAAAATGGCTTTGTTTTGTGTGGTGTTAATTGTCCACCACATCTAGGACAGGAGATGCATGGAAAAAGAGACTGTTGGAGTTTTGGAGATTCCCTTGAAACAAGCAAAATGCTTTTGTAGAAGGGCATTGTCTTTGTAACAAATATGTAACCTACAGGCCATTGTATGTTTCTTTGGGGAATGCAAGCAAAATAAGGACAGTTTGGGTTAGAATGTTCTCAAATGTGCTTAGTACTTGTGCAAAGTACATCTCTCCACCTGGCAATTTTAACTTCTTGGGAACTGGGTGCTTATAGGACGAGTTCCTCAACAGAGGGAACTGCAAGGCAAGGCACTCACAGTTACCTCCTGTTTTCTGGGGCAACACCAGGCTTCAGCTTCTACAGTGTTGGCAACTAGAGTAAATTTAGAGCAGAGGCAGTGGCAGGTGGGATTTGAAGGCACAGTTGATGATGATGGGCTGTGCGGCTGAATGAGGGTGGTTTGGTTAAAAGACCATCTGGGCAAAACAGGCTAACTGCCTTCCTGTACATAGAAGGGTGGTCTGCGGGCATCCCTTCCCTCTGAGCCTGGCATCATATGAGCACTGGGATATGCTCAATTCTGCCAGCCTTGAGACAGAAACACTTTGTGCCGACCCTATAAGCCAAACTACAGCACTTAATTAGCAAGCACAAAATATATGATTTATACTCATTTGGAATTCTATCAATTGGGCCTTCAAAGATGATTTTTATTCGCTTTTCATTAGATTTCCATAAGGCCTTCCTTTCTTGGAATTTAATATTAAACAAGTTTTCAGTGAAAAATGTTCTGAAACATTAAACAGGTGAGAGATGGAAAAATGGTACAGGAAGAAATTATTTTCAAAAGGCCACACAATTGGAAAAGCATGTGTATATATATATATATTCAGGTATGCAGGAGTGTTCTTTGGTTCTAGGTCTTCAAAGAAATCTTACTTGTAGCAGTTTGAAATTGAATGATGTACATTCACAACACAAAGCTGGTTACACCCATAATATCAGCTCAGTTTCTATAGCTGGCAGACAGCCCTCAAATGAATTTCCCTCCATAAGTTTGCTTCCTGGGGGTTTGGCAACAGAGTCCCACAGCTGCTCATCAGTCTGTCCCCTTCTCTACTCTGAGTCTTAAGCCTTTTTGCAACCTGGGGGCAAAAATCAAACTGAGAGGGTTCAGAGAGAGAAAAGGTGGCAGGGGAGGTTAAATAGGTTATCAGCAAGGCAAGATGTTCAGTGACTATAAATTAATGAATCCATCTTTCTTAAGACACTGGGAAATTATGTTGAAGGTACTTTTTAAAAAGGAGTTAGCAAAATACATTGTACAATGTCATATAAGTGAATATGTATCTACAGATTTACACATGTTTATCTGAATACAAGAGTTCTAGAATTTAAAAAAAAGAAAAAAGTCAGTGGGAGGAAAAGGCAGCAGAAACCAATTATATACTGGAACAGGGAAGATGGCGACCTGGAATGGAAAGGTGAGACTTTACGACTCAGAACTGTGCACTCCCCTGAATGCTTCTGAGTCTGGCTCCCACTTAAGCTACAACTCCTTGACATTGGGAAATAAAGATGTGGTGCTGAGTCAGAGGGTGAAATTTTCAGTGTAAATAGGAGTTGTTTCATGCACTTAAAATTAAATTGGTTCAAGGTGAAACAATTGGTGCTAATGAGATGGTAGATCAGGAAAGAATAAAGACCTGCTAGTTCTAAAAGCAACAGAATGACCAACAACTGATCTTGGCTGCTTTTTTTCCTTAAAGGGACAATGTGGTATGAAATAGAAGCATCAAAAATGTATTAAAGAGTGATCAAGTAACCCTAATAGACTTCTAAGATGCTGGCCAAAATATTACTAAAGAAAGCTTTCTTATTTTCATGACCCTGATATAGGTGTCTTTTCACTATTTTGTCAGATAAATATAAAGTTGGAAGAAGATGTAATAAAGTAAGTGAATGTATTAATTTGGTCACTGTACTGCTTCACTGTATGCATTTTAGAAAGATTTATGCTCTAAAAGTACTTACATTATCTAGTTCATTAAGCAAGTTAGTGTGTGGTCATTCATTTCACATAGTTAGGCATTAAGACATGAGGACATAAATATTGCCCATGAGAAAATAATATACTTTTATTTTGTAGACAACACTTTTTCAAAGTACTAAAGACCATTACTTATAGGACAACTCATACTATAAAACATTGTCCCCTTGTTGCTATCACAGTACATGCACAGGAACAATAATCTTTCTACCCTGAACATATAGCAGGTGTATGTATGTATATATGATATGTTTATGCCTATCTGAGTACAAATACACTCAAATATTACTGCAAGATCTGTTGCTTCTGATGAACCAACTAGCTGCTTGTCTGAATCCATAGAGGTCAAAACACTGCCATGAAGATACTGAAGTTGCCATCACATTCAAAACTTTGAATAGGTGCTGAAGAATTGCTAATGTGTGAACAAATGTTTGAGTGGCAATGAGTACTGCATTGCTAGCCTATAGGCACCAAAGACCCTCATTGAAAGACATTTTTTAAGTTGCACTTAAACTTAAGATTTGGTAAGAAGAAAACATGATTATAATGGAATCTTCCAGTTTTTTGGTGCTGAGGACTAAACTCAGGGCCTCACACACTCTAGGTGAGCATTCTACCACTGAGCCACATCCCCAGTTCAGAATCTTCAAAGTTCTGGCAATTTGAAAACTGGGAGAGCTACAGCACCTTTGTGATAGGATACCTATGTTCCATCCTGGACCAAGCCATGAATTGCGATGAGACCACATGAATGCACACACCTTATTTCAACAATTTCATGATTATTTAAACATGTTATGAAATATAGATACTAGAAGATGTTGTTTTGGTAACTTCAGTTAGATCAACCAATCATCTATGCAGACATAAGTACATAGGTACTTCCTTGGTAAAATTATATCAAACATGTAAAAATTCTGGGTTTGAATAGTGTTATTCAAAGTTATAGACACAATGGATCTTGAACCAATTTAAGGAATTTAAGAACAGATGAGTAAAGCTAAGTTTAATGGAGGGATTCCTATAGATGGCAGCCCCACTACCCCTCTGGATATGCAAACATTATTAATACAGTGAGTAAAATAATGAACACATCATAGATAATTTTGTCCTATCCTTTCCTTCTTATGTTTTCTGCCCCCTCCTCTGTTTTAATAAAGGGAAAATCAGGATAGTCCTCCACTCCCAGTTCTGCCTGGTCAAATTCTATGTGTCCTGCAGGTTTCAGCTGGCTCTTCATTTTCTCATGGAACCTTGGAGTAGATTAGCTCTGAACAGTGTCTGCATCCTTCCTTCATGACACTAGGCATAGAAATAATTGGTTTTCGCTTAACTCCCCTGCAACGATGCGGTTATAATGGAATGTTGCACAAGACTAGATAATTTCCCTTTCTTCTTTACTGCTGTGATCCTAGTTCCCATGATATGACGGCCTTCAAAAAAGCTCTACTGCCTGAATGAATGAATGAATGAATAAGTGAGTGACTGGTCAACTGGCATGAAGGGTAAAAAGACTGTAGCTGCAAACTCAGAAGCACAGACAGGACTCTGGGACTACTGGATCAGACAGCATCTGCCTTCTGCCAAACTGAAAGGTGGGACCAGAGGCAGGAGAGAGGAGGCCCTCTGCCCTGAAGCAAAGGAACGTGTGCTCTCTGGCACCCAAAAAGACAGGGTTTCAATGAATCAAGTTCCTAGAGCTTCTTCCATGCACATACTTAATCCTGATGCTTAAAGAGAATTTAACTATTGCTTTAAATCACCCACTGCAAACAGAGATGATAAATCCATCATTCTTACTATGGTCTAAAATGCTATTAGGCCATATTTCATTGGTTACAGTTTTTCTTTTATTTTGATGAATTAGGTATTACTACATAGACCCTGTGGACTTTATCTTTAATGTGCACAAGAATAATCTGTTGTGCTTGTTAATATGCAATTCTTGAATACCACCCTCAGAGAATATCTTTTAGTAGTTGAGAGGAACCAGGAATCCCTAGGTTATCAAAGT